>NC_139690.1:50556561-52956561 GCF_964106915.1 Podarcis gaigeae | reverse complement strand
TTATCTTCTGTTTGTGTAACTGGTAGCCTGGGTCAAGAAAGCCGCCTCCCCCAGCCTGTGGTCACATGACAGATTGATGAAGAGGTGGGCAGCAGCTGTGAGAAAGGCGAATTCCATGCCAGGGAGCATTAGGAAAAGAGTCGGAACAAAAACGGTCTATAGCGCGATGCCATGTTTGGAATCCTGGGTACAGTTCTGGTTGCCTTGCCTCAAAAAGGAAATTACCAGGAGGGAAAAAGGGTTCAGAAAAGGGCTTGGTTCAGAACTGCCTGTTGACCTCCATCGTATACTTTGATTGCGCACAACTTCTTCCTTGGTCATCTTGAAAGCTCTGCTGCCCATGTGACCATTTGGGTAGCCTGTGCAGCTGGGAAATCCCGACTCTTGAGAGTCCTACCGCTGGAGGACTCAGGCCCCGAACCTCCTCCCTTGGAGCCTGGCCTGATGGGGTGTTTGGGCTGCCTGTAGCCTTGCTCCTGATCTCATGGCCCTTCTGCTTTCCCTGCAGTTGTCGTGGAAGTGACTGGCCATGCCCACATCCTCCTGGCTGCCTTTGAAAAGGTAAGAAGCCCCCCTTTGTCCCATCTGAGCAGGAGATGGCTTTGGGTGGTTGCTGGACTAACAGCGCTGGCAGAGGGGCGAGACATTGCCTTGCCTTCTCCGTGGTTCCAGCCTCTCTTGCAAGGCCCCTTTCCGCTCCTCTCTTGCCCTGTTCTGTTTGGTGCTTTGAATAGGGAAATCAGCAGAATCTGACAGCTTGGATTGTGTAATCAGAATAAATCCTGAAAATGCAAGTGGGTCTGTGCATGGAAGGAGGGTTTGCTTAGCAAGCGGCTGAAGACTTTTCATATTAAATGTGCCAACCTCTCTCTCCCGTGTCTTTTCCCCTCGTCAGCATGTGGATGGCAGTTTCTCGGTGAAGCCTTTGAAGCAGAAGCAGATCGTAAGTCTTTGTCTGTCTGCAAGGATGTGGCTTAATCTTGTTTTTTAAGCTGTATTTCAATCAGTTGTTTTTATATTTGGTGTAAGCCGCCCTGATCCCGGTCTTGGCTGGGGAGGGCAGGGTATAAATAAAATTTATTATTATTATTATTATTATTATTATTATTATTATTATTATTATTATTATTGGCAGAGGTGCTGGCTGCCATCCCAGAGAGGCCTGACCCCTTTCCCACTACCCAACTTAGCAGGGCCCATTGGATTTACTGCACTGAGAATGTGTAATACAAATATTTAAACAGGTTTTTTTAAAAGGAGGTTTAGGCAGATTCACAGATGATAAAGTTCTCTGTGGGTACTAGGCATGATGTCCACAGGATTGAAGACAATGTGCCTCTGAATCAATACCATTTGTTGCGAGTCCCAAATAAGAACATCAGAAGAGCCAATGGCCCATCTAGTCCAGCACTCTGTTCTCACAGGGGCCGACCAGATGCCTGTTCTGGAAGCCCAGAGGCAGGACCTGAGCTCTCCCCTCCCCATTCAAGCAGCCAATGTTCAGGTCCACGGGGCTTCTGACAGTGGGGGTGCAACATGGCCATTGTGGCAAGTAGCCATTGATGTGTTGTTCCTCCCCTGCACTGCCTGTGGGGTTCCCAGAGTCGTCTGATTGGCCACTCTGAGGACAGAATGTGGGGCCGCATGCACTTCCTTTGGCTTAGCCAGCAGCTGCCAGGTTCTTCTGACTTGTGCTTGTGCTCAATGAAGAGCACATTGCTGCCCTTTTATTATTCTGGTTTTGGTTTCCAACCTGTCTCCATCCTTTTTTCTCATTTGCCTTAGATGGTTGTTTCTTCATGTTTAGTTTTCAGCTGTGTATTTCTATCGTGTTGCGTTTAACTTCCATTGCAAGCCGCCTAGAATATCCTAGTGGAAATAGTAGTAGTAGTAGCAGTAGTTAAGAGTAATGATTAAAAAAGAAGCAAGCAGCATTTCCTGCTTCCCCACAGGTGGACCGGGTCAGTTACCTGCTTCAGGAGATCTATGGCATTGAGAACAAGAACAACCAGGAGACTAAGGTGAGGAGGGGGAGTGAGGGAGGGGAGGCCATTAACTTTCCCAGGGCTGCAAGGCAGTCAAAGACCATGAGAGGAGCGCATCCCTCTATGTAAAAGGGGAGTAAGCAGAGGTTCTTGTGAGTTTCTGCCTCCCAAGTCTGAAATTTTGGGGCTTTGCCTGTTCTGGGTGGGGTTGATCTTGCCACCTGCTGCCAGTAGTGTTGGGTTGGGTGGTTCTGTCCGTCAGAGTCCGGAAAGGGACCCCTGGATTTCTGCGGTACAGCGAGGGTTCTGAACACTGAGCTGGGCCACAGGAGCATCCAGTGAGTTCTTTGTCTCCCTCTCCCCCCGCTGCAGCCCTGTGACGATGAGAACAGCGACAACAGCAATGAGTGCGTGGTGTGCCTCTCCGACCTGCGGGACACCCTCATCCTGCCCTGCAGACACCTTTGCCTCTGCAACTCGTGTGCCGACACCCTGCGCTACCAGGCCAACAACTGCCCCATCTGCCGCTTGCGTGAGTAGCAGGGGGGCGGGGGGGGGCAGAGGCGAGGGAAGAAGCCCTTTGCAGGCCAGAAAACCCGGGGCTTGAAGCACAGAGACTCTTCTTCACCTTTGATCACACTGGGCAGCTTTTCCTCTGGGGGCTGCCAGTCTCATTGCATGGAGCAAGCTTGTTTTCTGCTGCCAGTGGATTCAGGTCTCAAGAAAGGAGATTCCGACTAAGCATTAGGAAGAATTTCTGGAGGGAAGAGGCGTTTGACAGTAGGAAGGACTCAACTCCCCTGGAAGGTGGCAGTCTCTTCCATTGGAGGTTTCTAAGTGGACGTCCGATGGCCATTTGTCAGGGATTCTTCAACTGCGATTCCTGCATTGCAGGGGGTAGATGATCTCCCTTCCCACTCTACAGTCCTATGATGCCGGGGGGGGGCACATTTGTTCCCCCTGTTCAGTGAAACTCTCATAGGAAGTCCTTTGCTGATGGGCAGGGATGGAGCAGGGAAACATGAGCTCCATGGACTCCGTTTCTGTGGTACAGCAAGGTGCACATGCCTTGCCACACGAGCGCAGGAGGAGCATTGCAGGATTCCAGGTTCGGTGCCCATGCCCATTTCTGAGGCCCGTCCCTCTAAGGGGCTCTGTGGGGCAGCAGCTGATCTGCCCCTGGAACAGTTGCTTAAGTCAAAGCCGCCTGTCTCCCTTCGCAAGAGCAGTTGCTGTGTTCCCCAGTCAACGTGGCTAGCAGGTGGCTTTGGGGTGCCACCTCCCAGAGGACTCTGCCCACAGCCCAACCCGTAGGAGGCAAAGATGATGTGCCTTGCCCCTGGCAGATTTCGGGCGCAAGAGATGAGACTGGGCTCCTCTTGACTTCCCCCCCAGCCTTCCGAGCCCTGCTGCAGATCCGAGCCGTGAGGAAGAAGCCTGGGGCCCTGTCTCCGCTCTCCTTCAGCCCCGTCCTGGCACAGACCCTGGACCACGACGAGCATTCGGTGAGAAGCAGCCTCAGGCATCCGGGAGGGGTCAGCAGAAGGGGTGGTTTCACCCCCAAAGCACACTTGAAGCACTGGGGGGTGGGGAGGATGCATCTCTCTGTGTGGGGTGGAGGGGAGTTGGCTTGGGCTCTGGGCAGACACGGGCTCATCCCCACCTTTGCTGGGGGCTCCAGGTGGCCTTTTCTGCTGAGCCTTGGCTGTCCCCCTCAGGTAATGGGGGGATGAGGTCAGCCTGCCTCGTAGAAGGACAGGAGGCCATAAAAATAGCAAAGGAGAGACAGGGAATGAGGAAGAGAAGGTGTGTTGCTATCCCGGTGGATGGGAATAGCTGTTTCCTTTTGTTTTCTTACTACTAGTACTACTAATTTATATGCTGCCCATCAAACTGAGTTGCCCCAGCCACTCTGGGCAGCTTCCAAACATTTAAAACACAGCATCCCGCCTTCCCTCCATCCAGGTGCCCATGGCAGTAGCTTATAGGGGATTCCCAGGCAGCCTCCCACTTGGGCTCTGATCAGCCCCAGGCCTGCTGAGCTTTTGCCTGGGGTGATGGCGGCTTCTTATGGCTCCAGACTCTCCCCTGGGACTGTTGCACAACCCTGAGAGTCCCCAGCTCAGTTGACCAGAGAAAGAGAACCTGAGATGCCCTTCTGAAGACAAATAACAGCAACAAGAATGATCATTCCTCACAAAAGTGACTTGATGCAACTTAGGGAGATCAACTCATTGCTAAACATAAGACCATAACAAGGGGGCCCATCCAGTCCTGCCTCCTGTTCGCCCAATGGCCAACCAGGTGTCCCTTGTGGGGAACCTGCAAGCAGATCATCGGCTCCAGAGCCCTCGGCCTCCTGTGGTTTCCAGCAATGGGTTCAGAAGTCTTGCTGCCTGCAACTTTTGAGGAATTGCCCAGCCATGCTAGCTAGCAGCCAATGAGAGCCCTCTCTTCCTCCATGAATTTGTCCAGCCCTCTTTTAAAGCCATCCAAGTTGGTGGCCATAAGATGTTTCTCTCCTATCCCGATAAGGAGTGTGAGATTTTGGGAAGATTTCAAACTACTTATTGGGGTTCTTGTTATTTTTCTCTCTGGTGTTTTTGTCGTCCTTAAATGTTGTAAGCTGCCTTGTAAAGCGTTAATCTTAAAAGGTGCTCCATGGGTGTCTTCTAATGCCAGGTAGCGTGTTTAGCTGCAATTCCTGCAGTGGGAGTTGGACTGGGTGATCCTGTGACTCCCTTCCAGTCCTGCAGTTCTGTGAGGGCAGAGCTAAAGTGGCTTCAATGCTGTAGGGATCAAACTGCAACGACGGCTGGCAGTGGCTGAGCTTTTGTCTTCCTCTCCTTCTCCCTCCGCAGTGTTCGGACAACATCCCTCCAGGCTATGAGCCCATTTCTTTGCTGGAAGCCCTGAATGGCCTGCGCTCCATCTCCCCCTCCATCCCCTCGGCTCCCCTCTATGACGAGATCACCTACACGGGGGTCCTGGATGGGCTTCCCCTCTCTGGAAGACCCCTGGTGGGGCTGGACCGAGCTGTGGAGACCAGCCATCAGAAGAGCAAGCACAGCAAGTCTCCAGACAGGTGAAATCTTGTGGAGAAGCTTCTTTGGATCGCTAACTCTCGCCCTCCCCGACGCCAAGTCCATCCTTGCTCCGTTTCCCAGTCCAGACCTTCCTCTGCCCAACGCCTGAAGCTCAGGGCTCCTAGTGCCTTTGCCTCTTGCCCCAGAGTCAACCCCCCTGCCATGCGAGCCGCTGCCAATCCAGCTGTGTCTCTTGTTCTCTGCAGCACCCTCCGGTCTCCCTCGTCACCCATCCACGAAGAGGATGAGGAGAAGCTTTCGGAGGACTCAGACTTGCCACTCAGTGGGACAGAACTCGTGCTGCAGGAGGGCAGCTCCCCAGAGGTGAATCTCTCTTTCTCACTCTCTGTCTGTCTGGCTCCTGCCTCTTTGCTAAGCCTGGAGTGGCCTGCTGGTGGGGTCAGGCTTGGCACTGCCATGAGCCTTGCTGAGTTGTCAGCCTCAGAAAGGTGCCTGCCTGCTGCCTGTTCCTGCCTGACAGCTGAGCAACCGCAAGAGCTCCTTGGCCAAGTTGGACTGTGTGTGTGTGTGTGTGTGTGTGTGTGTGTGTGTGGTGTTTGTGTGCATCCGCAAACTGACAAGTGGAGGTGTCTGGTTCTGTGTCGTCTTGTAGAAAGTTCTAGTTTTTACTGGCACTGGGAGGTGGCCAGTAAACAGCAGGCGGGCTGTTTGGGCTGCCCACCATGAGTTGCCAGAGCTGGACGCTCCCATGGGTGGTCCTGATCACCCATCTCCTTCCCCTCCCACACGCCACCCTCATGGGCTCCTGGGGTCCCATCCGCACACCAGGGGAGAGGTGAGCTGCTCTTGCCCTCTGCTTGCAGCAGTGCTGATGGCTAGGGAAGGGGGCAAGCCCTCTTGATGCTGGGCAGCAGACCACTCTCCCCAAGGGCTCTGGCAGGGGCCTCCCTCCCCACCAAATGTGAGGATTGAGGAGGAAGGACCCCTTCAGACTTCCTCACCGTTACGCTGGGAAGAAGCATCCCCTCCATTGCTGGCTTCTGCTCTGTTCCTCCCCATAACAGCCTTGCTTAACACACCAGTCCCTTCCCACGGGCTTCCAGAGCCTCTCCCCAGACTAAGGGAAATGGTAGCTCTTTTTCCTTCTCCATTGACATGTCAGCCTAGGAAGCTGAGCGCAGCCTGGCTACCAGATCAGGGGGTTTTCCACCAGGTGTAGAGGGGCAGTATCGCCTTTCTATCTCCCCGCTGGCCTTTGGTACCCGGGCTCCCACTTCCACGCAGCTGCCGCTTGGACCTAGCTGGAAACTGTCGGGCTCAGAATGTTTTCTCTTGACTTTCCAGATTTTTGGGGGGGGGGGGCAACAGTCATCCAGAGAGGCATTGGTAGCAATCTTCCCATATTTAGGCTGGTGCTTGAACCCTTGTGATTTTCATTCACAATTTTTATTCCTGCTTACATGTCATCTTACTGGGCTTTGTGTCATATTTTTATTTTATTTCTATGTGCTAAGCCTTTTTTGTCATTGTGGTTACCTGCTTTGAATATACTTTTCTATAGGAAAGTTGGGCATACATTTTACTAAACCAAAAAAATTGCCCTTTTCCCCCTTGAGAGCCCCAAGTGTCTCTTTCAACGGGATCCGGAGCAAACCTATTTCCTGCACGAAAACAAAACTCCCCGCTCTGGAATGGTGCTGGTTTCTGCCCATTTGGAAAGCAAAGCAGGGGGCTGGATAGCGACCCTCCTCCTTTGCAGAAATGAGACCCTTTTCTTTTTCTCCTCCTCCTCCTCCTCCCATCTTTCAAGAGCCTGACAGCGGAAGAAGCAGAGGCAGCCAGCCCCCTGCAGCAAGGTGAGCTCTGGCTGGGCCTGTGGTGGGTGAGAATTGGCGGGAGGGGGAGTATCCTTAGCCTCTGGCCTGATCCCCTCCTGGGTATATGTTGTGTCCGTGCTCTTGAACATGGGCCTGGAAAGAACCCCACTGCTAGGACTGCCTCCCTGGAGGGGCAGCTTGGGCAAAGTGGAGCAGGCACGAGAGCAACGGGTGGTGGTTGGAGTGCTCTACTAGGACCTGGGAGAGACCACGCTCCACGAAGCTCACTGGCTGTGACCTTGGGATGGTCGCCGTCTCTTTCGGCTTTACCTGCCTTTCAGGGTTGTGGGAATTAAACAAGAAGGGCAGGAGAACTAATAGATAAGAATGTTGGCTATTTTGTAGATTAGTTGGGCTGCAGAAGGCGTACTGGGGAGACCACACATTCAAGAAACGCAAAAGTAACTTTTGCTAAGTTTTAATAACAAAAACAAAAACTCTTTTTACACTAAATTGCATGGCCCATCCACCAGGGTACTGAGAAAGCTACAAACTGCTCTTTATATACCATACCCAACAGCTTAATTACCACAACTTAACAGCACCTGCTATACTGCTTCACAGCTGTAAAACCAAGTCACATTATTTGCTCTGGCCTTTAAAGAAATACACATCTTGTGGAACAATAATGAATCTTCAAATTTAAAGAGACCATTCAACAAAGAAATTCAAAAATGCCTTTCTTAAACCCTTGATCTGGGGGCCCCCGGCCAAGGCCAGGGAGTGGCAGCATGCCAAGGCGCTGAGGCTTCCCCTTCTTTCTCCCTCTCGCAGGTGCCCAGCCTCCCTCTGTGGAGGCCCTTGTCCAGGAGAGCAGCAGCAGCAGCAGCACCTGTGACCCCAGCAGCCTCCCCATCCTGGAGAGCGACCTGCCAGCGGACGTCTACCTGCCAGGTAACGTCGAAAGGAGCCCTCGCTGGTGACTGGCGCTTCCTTTCCCTCCGCTGAGAGGGGGATGATGCCCTTGCTCGGCCAAGAAGGAAGGGCCCCGACCCACCTGTCCCCCGTCCCCCCAGCTTCATGCGCCGTCCTGGCTTTTTCTGCTCCTGCACCGATGGCCGGGCTGCCTTTGCATCGCTGCTGCTCTCTGTGTGGCAGCCATGGCCCTATTCTGTACGTCCATGCCACGAAGGCCCCATCCGTGTGGCACAAGGAGGAGGGCAATTGGGAACGGCGGGGGGGGGGGGCGGGAAGCACATGCATAGGGGGCCAGAAGAGGCTCAGAGGCAGAGGCTTGTGGTGGGTTGCAGAAGAGGCCTCCGCCCGGCTCTCGGGCACCACCCGATGCCCACAGCAAGGGGGGCGTCTGTCCGTCCGTCTTTTCTGACCGCTTTTTCTAACGTCTCCCCCCTTTCTGTCTGCCCCGCCTGGGCAGCCCTCGGCCTGGACTCCTGCTCTGTTGGGATAGAGGAGTAAGCTGGTACGTCTCGTCTTTCCTCCCTATACGCTGGCGGGGGCCTCTTGGGAGGGCGGGTGGGAAAGGGCAGCCAGAGGTGGGGCAAGGGGGCAGAGGATAGAGGGGGGCTGCAGTGGGGAGGGGGCTGAGATGCGCAGGGCAGCTTCCGCCCTGCTGTTGGCGGTCTCTTTCAGCGGACAGGCGCCCTGCCTTCTTCTTGCTCCCACCCTATGCCTGGGGGGCAGGAGGGCTGAGAGGGTCAGCACCACCAGGGCTCCTGAGCCGGCCTCTTTCTCTCCCCCCCCCCAAACCGCAGGATCTTCTGACTTCGCTGGCACCCTCCCTGGCCGTGGGACCAGCCAATCCGGGCAGCCCTTCCTCTTCAACAATCCCCGCCTCTGCGTGGAAAGCGGGCAGAGCCCGTCCTGAGCGCCTGGCTCGGGGTTCGAAAGCCACCGCCACCGAGGGGCTCACAATGCCAAACGCCCGGGCGCATCCTCTGGGGCGGCTCCTCTTCCTGCCTGCCTGTGGGGAAGCAGCCCCCTCTGCCTCCCTTCCTCTTCCACCAGCAAAGGATCCTTTACAGGACACGGGTTCCGATGCTGCGGCACGAGACAGACATTCCCCCTCTGCGGGGCTCAGCCTCGGACCAGGACTCTTCCCCCCCTCCAAGGGACTCTTCTGTGTCTTTGTACAGATATGCATGATATTCAGTGCCCCCCCCCCCCCCGCATTGGCCGTGAGGCTGGTGTGATGGAAAAGATTTCCTCCTGCCTTGCTGTGCTCTCTTCCTGCCCCCCCCCCACCCTCTTTGGACATATCTCTTGGCGCCTTGGCCTTTTTAAACCCCTGCCTCTGATTTCCCCCCTCCTGCTTTCCAGCCTGCCTGCTCTGCTCCTGGCCGGCACTTGACGCTCCTGGCAGAACCCCCCATCAAAGCACATGGGGCGGGGGGGCCTTCTTCCTGCTCCTGCAGAAAGGGAAAGTGGGTCAGGCACAAGGCACTTGCTGCCTCCCCCCCCTCCATGGACTTCCTGCTGGGGGGTGGCTGGACTCCAGAGAGGAAGCCAGCGAGGGGCGGCAGGGACTCAGCTGGAAGTGGCTTGAGGCTCCCCACTGGGACCTGCGTCTTCTGCCCCATAGCTACCCCTCCACCACCACCACGACCTGCTGCTTTGCTGCAGGATTTGGGGGCACAGCAGCAGAGCCAACCTGGGGGGCACTTTTGCTGGAGGGTGATGCAGAACCTGCAGCTTCCTCTCTTGCCCTGAGGCTGGGGCATCTGGTGGGCTCCCCCTTGTGCTGCCTGTGCCACTGAGCAGGAGCCTGTTCACCCCCCACCTTGAGCTCCACTGTTTGGGGCTGTGCCCAGGTGTGCCTTCTCCTCCTCCTCTTCCTCCCTCCCAACTGCTTCACCCAGAAGGCGGTGGGGTGAGGGGTGTCCTTGTGGACTAGCTGCCTGAGGGGCTGCCAGCTGCTTCCTTGCCCCCCCCAACTGCCGCCTTTGAGGGGGCCACTCTCTTTCCAGGCCCAGAGGGCAGAGCTGGGCCAATGTGTTTCTATATTTATAGTAATAAACCCCTCCTGTGTCAGTCTGGTTGATGCTGGTGACTGGCTTTTTTTTGTTGGTTTCTTCCTTCCTGGTATCTGGTGGGGTACATTGACCATGTGGACGGGGCCACACGCAGTTCCAGTCTCTTCACTGAACTGAGGAAGCCTCCCGCCTTTATGGGCCTTGTGCCAAGTCAGGCTGCTGGTACCTTGAGAGGAGTGATATAAATGTTGGGAGTGGCAGTGCTCTGGGTTTGCCTTCTGCCCCTTCCTTGCCTGCCCAACAAGCCACCACCCCCCTGGCCCTTCTTTCCCCCCAGTCAGGAGTGGGTCTGCAGCAGCCTTGGCACGTGGCCCACGTCTGCCACTCACCCTTGGGCACTGCAGCCAAATCCACTGGCAAAACGCTTTTGACCCAGACGCCAGGGCCCTCTCAAGCCAGGCCAGTGGTCCATTCAGTGGGGCTGGTGGAGGAGAGATCCGCCTTTCACCTTTCAGGGGCGGCAGCTGCCTTGGGTGGGGTGTACCAGGGATGGGAGGGGGTGGTTCTGCGCTCTCAGCCAGGCCTCGCTGGCCCCTGCCCTCGCAGATCTCTCTCCCACCCTGGTAGGTGAGCAGGACAGTTTGTTCCTCTGAGGAGGCTGGCCGTTTGGAGGAACAATGAGCCAGCCAATGCGCCCGTCCGTCTTGGCTCAGGCTGCCACTCTTTGTCTCCAGAGCGCTTGCCCAACTGCCCCAGGCAGGTCCAGGCCTGTCTGCTGCCCGGTGTCCATCTCCTCACCAAAGGACTGGAAGGAGAGTCTGTTTGCCTTCTTCCCTGCCCAGGCACAGAGGAGCAGCTGGCACATGCCTTAGCACATGCGTGGCATGGGAATGCCCACCTCCCACCGGCACCTTCAGGGAGTTTGCCAAGCGTGCTCCAGTGCTCTTCCTGGCCTGCCTTTTAGCTGCCAGCCTTAGCTGAACCCCTTTCCTCCCATGGTCTGTCTCAAGGAAGCAGAAACAAGACTCTGCTCTCAGACAAAATTATTTGCATGTATTTACTTACAAACATTGTGCTGCCAAAGTTGATTTGGAAAAAGGATATTGGTTTTGCGTGCACAGGAAGGGAGGCCTTGAAGTCTTCTGAATAGTTAGAGGACGAGAAGTGCCCCCTTTCCCCTGGTTTCTTGGCCCCCAGCCCTTTGGCAGACCTGCTTTGCCCATCCTTGCACCTCTGAGAGTGTGCTCACCGGTTTCAGAAAAAGCTGTACATCCCGAGCTAACGGAGCTCTGTTGTGCCTTTTGACATTTGGGAATACAGGCGCTCTGCGACCTGCTGCCATACACACCACGGCATGACTTGCAGAAAGCAAGGCTACGACTAGGGTGGACACCCCCAGCCTCTCTGCTCTGGGGCAGGGCTGCCCACCCCGGGCAGAGATCAGCTGCAAACCAAGGCCACTTCCGCTTCTGCTGCATCTTCTCATTGCCTGCCTGCAGAGCTCATGCTTCCCACGGCTGCATCTCGGCTAGGAAGCCCTCGACAAAGCAGGTGCCGCCCTCCTCCTCGAAGGCCCAGGGGGGTCCCAGCGGCGGCTCCGTGGCTGCTTCCTCCTCCCCCCACGGTTGGCCCAGGGGCTCGGCATACAGCGTCAAGTCTTCCACCAGGGCTGGGACAGGGTGAGGGCGACCCTCTTGGCTCAGAGGACTGACCGGCTGGTCAGAGGAGGCCAGGACCACCTCCTCTGCGGCCAGGGAGCCGAGGGCTGCCGTCAGCTCCAGGTCCTCAATGCTGCTCCCGCTGCCAACGAAGGTGTCCTCCAACACAGACGCCCAGCTGAGGTCCCCCAGCAGAGCCACCCCCTCTCTGCCCACAGAGGCCAGAGGCGAGCGGGCACCGGTCCAAGCAGCCTTGCTGGTGCCCTGGCCTGGCTGCTGCTTGCACTTACCGAGGTGGCGCTGCCCCCCAGGAAGCCGGGGCGCCTGGTCCTCTTGCAGGGGGCCTCGTCCCCTCCCTCGGAAGCAGCCCAGCTCTGCACCGGAGGCAGGCAAGGGGGGTGTTGCCTGAGTGGCCGAAATGCAGGGAAAGGTTGGCACCCGCCTCCGCCGGAATATCCCATCGACAAACCTGTCTGCGTGCTGGGGATTGATCCGCCAGAAGCCCCCCTTGCCAGGCTCGTCTTTCTGCCGCGCCACCTTCTGAAAGCACTTGTTCAAGGACAGGTTGTGGCGGATGGAGTTCTGCGGAGGAGACAAAAGGCCCATGGGGAGGAGGGGAAGAAGGGGGAAGAGAGGGAGGGGTGAGCAGAAGGGCACACAGACAGCCCTACGGGATCAGGCCAGGGGGATCCCACTGACCCCTCATCCTGCTCTCACAGGAGCTACCCAGATCCCTGTTGTGAGTAACTTGCAAGCGGGACCTGCTGCAAACCAGAGCCAGTGACTGGCCTTGTGCCTTGTAGCCACCGATTGACCTCCATGGATTTACCCAACCTCTTTTAAAGCCATCCAAGTTGGTGGCCATCACTGCCTCTTGTGGCAGGGAGTTCCATAGTAACTTTGTACTCCATGGAGAATCGCTTTCTCTTCTCTTTGTCCTGAACCTCCCTGTCTTCAGTTTTGTTGCATGTCCACAAGTTCTAGCATTTGCAGGAGAGGGAGGAAAACCTTTCTCTATACATCCACTTTCTCCAAGCCACGCCTAATGTTCCCAACAGCTGCCTCTTTCTTGCATTTTCCCCAAACTAGAAAGTCCCAAACGCTGCAACCTTTCTTCCCGAGGGAGCCCCCCTGGATCGTTTGAGGTGCCCTTTGTCTCTTGCCCTGCAAGAGAGCTCCCTGGCAGAAGTTATTAGTGCCCATCTGAGGAATGTTCCGCTCCCTCCTGCCCAGCAGAATGGGGAAGGGCACCTCTGGGGCAGGGGGAGAAACAACTCACTTCCCATTTTTTCAAGTCCACAATATTGATGGGAGGCCAGTTCAGTCTCCCCCTTCCCTCTGGGCCTGGCCCTTCCTGCCTTATGTCATTGGAACACAAAATTCTGCCTTGCGTGTGTCCTTGGTCCATTTAGCTCAGTATTGTCTACCATCAGCAATGGCTCTCGAGGGTTTCAGGCCAGAGTCTCTCCCCTGCTCTGCTCCTGGGGACTGAACCTGCTCGCAAGGCATCTGTTTGCAAGACCACCTGCTGCTCAGGCCCCGCCTCACCTGCCAACTGGGCTCTGCGTGGCGGTAGTAGCAGAAGTTCTCGGTGATCCAGGCGTAGATGGCCGAGAGCGTGAGCTTGGCTTCTGGGCTGGCCCGCATAGCCATGCTGATGAGGGTGGCGTAGGAGTAGGGGGGCTTCACCTGCCCGTTGGTCCGGTAGTCGACCGCCTCTGGGGCGGGGGCGAGGGGCTGCAGGGAGGAGCTGGAGCTGGCGGGTTTGCCCATCCTCGTGGGCGCCCCCATGGCCGCTGTGTCGCCCGCGGGCGGGCTGGCTGGCGCGTAGGAGCCCTGCTGCAGGAGGCTGGCGGAGGAAGGCTTCTCCGGGCTGGCGGGGAGGAAGGAGAAGCCCTGCAGCCACTGCAGGTTGGTGAGGCTGTCGTCCACGGCGCCAGCCCCGCAGGAAGCGCCCCAGGGCTCTGCGCCCAGCTGCTGCTGCTGCTGCCGCCCCGTCTTCGGCCTTACGAGGGACATTCTCCCCGGCCCGAGTCAGATGCCGTCCTTTTCTCCTGCAGGGCCAGGAAGAGGCAAGGCGACGGGGGCGTCGGACGGGAAATTCTCCTGCAGGGCCAGAGACAAAGGACAAGCTGTTGCTCCGCCAGGTCCCCCGCAGGCGCATTTGGTTACACGGGCTCCATTCGCCGGGGCCTCGCCAGCCCGCCTGCGGCTTGGGGAAGCGGCTCCCTGGGGACGAGCGATCTGGTTTCGGAGGGTGCGCAGGTGGCAGCCGCCGAGGCTTCGTCTTTACACTCATTAGGGGAGTGCACAGCTCGGCTGTAACCCGACACGGCCTCTCCTCCTCCGCCACCCTGCGCTAGGAGACCCCAGGCGGCTGGCCAGCCCGGCCCGCGAAGGCTGCCGCCTCTCTCTGCCCTCCTTGCGCCCACCTGCGGGACACAAACTCGGGCGCGGCGGCTCGCAGGAAGCTGGGTTTTAAATCCGCCGCGTCCTCTGGTGCCACCTGCGTGGGGCAGTGCCCCCCTTCCTCCTTTCTCCACCAGGCTCTCTGCTTCAAAGCAGCGAGCACCCTTGCGCGGGAGCAGCCAGGCAGCTGGCACCCACGCGCGAGAAACCAGGGAGCAGCCAGCAGTTGGGGCGGGGGAGCAAGGTCAGGAAGGGGGGCCCTTGCCAAGGAGGTGCCCGGGATGAGTGGAAGGAGCATTGGGCTGGCCGGAAAATCAGAAGAGAGGTGGAGGGGAGCAGCCGATGGGAGGATGAATAAGGAAGGATAAGGGCATCCTTATCAGCCATGAGGTTTCTACGTTCCTCTCTAGCCCGCCCACCCCCAATTTTGGGGTGCATCCCTTATGCAAGGGTCTCGTACAAAACTCTGAAAAGAAACAAAGCCCCCCTCCAGTTCCAGGTGCCCCCCTCCCCTCCAAGCGCCTACCTGCTGCCCCGCAGCAACAGGCGAGGTGCGGGCCGCCTTCTGCGAGTGCCAGGGGAGAGTGGCGCGTCCGGCTGGCTCTTTGCAGGCGATGGAGAGAAGCAACCTGTTCAGGCTGCCCCCCGCCAGCCCCCCCCCCCGCCAGCCCCACATTTCATTGGCTGTCGAGGCACCTTTTGTCTCAGCCGCCGCCACACGCCGCCACCTTGTGAAAGCTGCTGCGCTGCGGGAAGAAAAGGAGGCAGTTACGCGCAATATCACCAGGTCTGGGAAGTTTTTGGGGTCCAAAAGTGGCTCCCGGAGGCTTAAGAAGCAGCTGCTGGCAGCCCGTCTGCCTTGTAACGCCGCCTCTTGGCTGCCTGGCCCGAGTCCGGCCCCAAAGGGCCCTTCGTGGCACCTCTGGGGCCAAGGGGAGGTCGGAACATCGGGAGGGCAGCAGCTCCGGGGGTGGGACAGAGGTGCCCATGGGGCATGGCGCGCGCACAGCAGAGGCAGCCTTTTTGACTTCGCGGGTCTCCCCGGCGGGGCCTCCATGGCAGCTGTCCTGGGTACGTAAAAGCAGATTGCACATATAAACCACAACACACGGCTCAACTATGGAACTCACTGCCACAGGAGGCCAACTTGGATGGCTTTAAAAGAGGATGGGGCAAACTCGCGGAGGATAGGGCTGTGGGTGGCTCCTGAATCCCAGTTGCTGGAAACTACAGGAGGGAAGAGGGCTCATGTGCTGCGATCCTGCTTGCAGATTTCCCATTGTACACCATGGCATCTCCCTGGCCGTTGTGAGAGCAGACGCCACTGGCCTGATTCAGGACTTTTCTGATGTTCTTAAAGGTGAATTTTCCAGCCGGGACCCCGGGGGACCTTAAACCAGGGCTCCTGCGCACAGTCAACTCATTCCTCTTTCCTCTCTGCGAGTTCATTCCATTAGTTCATTAATTCAACTTGTCACCCAATTATAATATTGATATGGCAACGTGTGGGTGACTTTGGAAAGGAGATTTAAAATTTACAGCATGCTGCGCATTAAAACTACATGAAGATGTTGCATAGATGCTATTTGACGCCTAGCAAGCTGACAAATTTAAATCCGATATATGCCGGAAGTGTGTAGAGAAAGAGGGTACTTTTTTCACATGTGGTGATTCTGAAAGGTTGCAAAGGCCTTCTGGAAATTTGTTTATACTGTAATGAATTGAAAACATGTTTAAAATAACTTTTGTTAAAAAACTAGAAGCTTTCCTTTTAGGTATACTTGGAGAAGGGGTGCCAAATATCAGGAAAAAACTATGTATGCTATCAGGGCTGCCCGAATGATATGCGCACAAAACTGGAAAGAGACGATTGGCAACTAAAACTGATGAAATACGCGGAGATGGAGAAACTTACTGGAAGACTAAGATATCAGGATGATAAACTCTTCGTAGCAGAATGGGGGAAATGTATTGGACATATGAAAACAAACTGTAAACAACTAAAAACATTAGCAGGATTGATATAAACAGGAGCCATAAGGATTATAAGGGAATTAAAAAGGATAAATGGGTAAAAAGGTTAAATTAAGATATGAGTAAGAATTTGCTAGAAAAATAAGAAACCGCAGGAGGAAGTAGCAGAAAAGATCACTGGGTTTGTGTGTGATTTATATTTATTGTTTAATATTGTAAAATGAAAAAAATAAATTAAAAGGGGGGAAACTTGTCACCCAAAGGGTCCCTAAGCAGAATAATCACACTCTTTATTCACCATCTTGTGTCCCTTAAAAATAATGTTTAGATGCTTTATTAAAAATAGCAAAAACTGGTCCGGAGCGAAAGGCAGCACTCTGCGCATGCCCAGAGCATCCTCGCCGCCCAACGGACCACATTTCCCAAGACGCGCAGCGGCAGGGCGGTTCCTCATCTAGCTCCGCCCCATCGAGTCTCCAGGCGGAGCCGCTGTGAGGCGAGCAGCCTCTCCATTGGGCCGGGCGGCTGCCAGTCCGCCAGGCGGCGCCCCATTGGACGCCGCCACCTCTCCCCGCGCGCTCGTGTCCGCGGCGATGGCGGCGCCGGAGCGGAGGGCACCAACGGCTCCTCCCGTCGTCGGGCAGCCGCGTCTCGCCGCCTCCGCCTCGGGCCTGGAGCCGCCGGGCGTGGCCGAGCTGAGGCCCCTGAGGCGCGGCGAGGCGCTCCGCCTGGGCCCCGGATGGAGCCACGCCCTGCTGCACGCCCCGCATCCCGGCATGCGCTGCGCCTTGCTGGTGAGGGGCGTGGCATGTGCGAGCGATGGCTCCGCCCACGCAGGGACGCCACGTGCTCAGCAGCCCACGTGGGAGGTCGGCCAGCGCTGTTGTTATTATTATTATTAATTTATGCCAAGGGCATTTTTCCTTTGGGGACGCAGGGGAACGTGTACCCCTAAACATTTTGTGAATCTAAAATTGGCCTCATTGAGAGGCAGCATTTCAATATGAGTAGGAAAATAAAAACATTTTTTTAGAAAGAAAAAAAAGCTCTGATAATTCCCTTCATCAAGAGACCACAGGGCGGATTATTATTATTATTAGATATTTATTATTATATATTTACACTCCGCCAACAGGAACTCAAGGCAGCCTACAGATAAAAACAGAGAACACAAAAATACATAATTAAATGATAGTAGATGAGGGCGGAAAGACAAATCACAGACACACATCACTGTGTGCAGAACTGGGGTGAGACAGTCAGAGCATAATGTTGGCCCATCTGCATGGAGCCCAATTCAAAGTGCAGCTTTTGAGCTATAAAGCCTATTAAGCAGCTCAGGGCCACAATGTCCAAAGAACCGCCTCTCCCTATACAAACCAACGCTGTGATTTCCATCTGAGGCCCTTCTTCATGTTCCTCTGTGTGTGGTCTGGAGGGTGGCAACACAAGAACGCGTCTTCTTTGCGGTGGCTCCCCAATTGTGGGACACTCTCCCCAGGGAGGTTTGCCTGGCGCCTTCATTGCCTGTTTTTAGGTGCCAGGCAAACACGTTTCTTTTCAGCCAGGACTTGGGCTGCTTGTGTTTCTGTGCACTCTGGCACTCATCATGGCCCTCTGTGCGCCAGAAGCAGTTTCATCATGCTAGCCATGTGACCTGGAAAAGCTGTCTGTGGACAAATGCCAGCTCCCTTGGCCTGAAAGCGAGATGAGCACCACACCCCCGTCACCTTTGACTGGACTTAACTGTCCAGGAGTCCTTTATTGGCTGATTAATATTCTACAGCCTTGTAAATGTGTCTGTGGGAAGGGGATTTTTTGTTTTTTTGTTTCTTGATTTGACTATCTGTTTGAGCTTTTATCTTGTGTTTTTCCTTGTGAACTGCCCCGAGTCCTTTTGAGGAAGGTTGGCATATAAATCTAATAAGTAAATAAACAACCAACCAACCAACCAAAGGCTATGGATTGATTAGAAACCAAAGGCCTGGTTGAAGAGGAACATTTTCGCCTGGCGCTTACCAAGATACGCAACAAAGGTGTCAGGCAAGCCTCCAAGGGAAAAGCCTTCCACAAAAAAGGGAGCTGCTGCAGAAAATGGATGCAACTATTAACATGCTCCTCCTTTCCCTCCTCTTGTGTTGCAGATGCAGATGTGGTTCAATGGCCAGCTGGGCTTCCCTGGAGGGTTCGTGGACCGGCGGTTCTGGTCGCTGGAGAATGGCCTGAACCGGGTGCTGGGCTTGGGTGGTGTGCGTCTGATGGAAGCCAACTACCTGGCTTCACACACCACGGAGGGCCCCCAGCGCATGGTGGCTCACTTGTATGCCAAGCAGCTGACCTTGCTGGAGCTGCATGCTGTTGAAATCAGCGCTGTGCACTCGCGGGACCATGGACTGGAGGTGGGGCTCCAGGGGCCGACAGCAGCACAGAGGGCAGATGGAGGTTCTGTGGAAAGGCTGCTTAGGAGGGCTGCTGGCCACACCTGGCCGAGAATATTGGAGGGGACAAAGGGTTAATGGGGTGGGAGAGCTTGACAGGGCTTCCCCTGGGTGGGGGCTTTCATTTGGTGGCCTTAACCTCAGGGCAAAAGGCATTCCTTAATTTCCCAAGCAGTGAGGCTCCAGACTGCAGTGCAGTAAACCAGTTTTCCTAGTGCAGAGGAGAAAGAGCCCTTTGACTGTGGGGGATGGTGAGCTGCAGCATGGTGTTATTTTCTGGTCACAGAGCATTTGCCCGCGCTGTTGCAGGTGATGGGAATGGTTCGAGAGCCCCTGTACACCCAGAAAGATCGCACGGGCCTTCCTTCCTGGGGAATTCCTTCGTCAGCACAGCCAAATTCCAGCTCCTTTATGCCTTGAAAGTCTTGAACATGGTACCTGTGGAGAAGCTGGCAGAAGCTGTGGCTGCCATGCAGAAACCCCAAAGGCCTTCCTCAGAAGCAGCCTCAGCCACCCCCACAACCGGTTCCTACTTTTAACACTGCACTTCAGGAAATTTATATTTTAATGTGATAGCTTTGAGCACCAGAGGAGTCAATTTTGTTGCTGTGCTGAAAGTGGAGACCAGAAGAATAAAAAACTTTTTTGTTGCACCTACAGAAGACTAGGCTTGTGTTTCTACCCAGCTGTTAAAACTGCATAGCTGACCTTTTGTTTGAACCTACATAGCTTAACACAGGGATGCTCCAGAATGCTGCTTCTCTCCCACAGGGGTATACAGCTAACTCACTTCCTATCTCCAAGTGGCACAGTCAGGCTTTCCATAAATT
Organism: Podarcis gaigeae; assembly: GCF_964106915.1. Lineage (NCBI taxonomy): Eukaryota > Metazoa > Chordata > Lepidosauria > Squamata > Lacertidae > Podarcis > Podarcis gaigeae. The sequence goes on along the minus strand of NC_139690.1, from coordinate 52,937,413 downwards.
TCCAAGATTAGTCCAAGCCGCCCATTTAATCTGAAAGCTTCTACCTCTCATGTGATTTATTTCAGGTATCTATACAAGCGAAAGGGCAAAACAGCAAAAATCTGAAATGCATAGCCCACCCCTTACGAAAGATGTACTCAAAAGGGACACAGATGGCAGCATAGGAGTCAAGAGCACAAGCTAGGCGCAAAGCTCAGCGGGTGGGCTAAGCCTTAGTCCTTAGTCACACAGCCACCCGTCGTAGGGCAGCAACAGCACTGCCCTACCATGAAAGGAGCTTTGCAGTAAGGTCCAGGGCCAGTTTACACGTGGGGTAGAATCCACCAGCAAAGCTTTTTCTAGACTGTACTAGCTCAAAGGTATGGAAGCCCTTTCCCCTGCACCAGCCCTCATCTGGGAAACCAGAGCATCATCCGGAAAAGCCCAAGTATTAACATTTGCTTCAGAAGGAAATGACTTCAGCTCATTCCAAAAGGGCTCCCTTTCATACAAAGCTGTTTGACTTTGTTAGCCTGCCAGTCAGTCAGTTCACTTCACAGCTGCTTACTGTGACTAGCAGTGGCTCAGAGTCTTGGCTGGGGCCTGGATCTGTGATCTTAGCTGTGCAAAGCACTAAGGCTACCGGTGGATCCTTCTTCACCCTAAGCTGTTAATTTCCCGGCTTTCTGCTGCTGTGTTGCCTGGCCTGGCCCTGTGCATAGGGAGACAGAGGCAAATGCCACCGGGGGCAGGGGGCCGAACAGGTGGCAGTAGCACAGAGTAGCACAAGTCTTGGCAGGGGCAGCTGCCTTTGGTGTGTGCTTCTGAAAAAGCTCTTCCGCCCCAATGGTCTGGCTTCATGGGCCAGAGCCCTGAGGAACAAAGGCAGGAGACCACACTGTTGTGCAATGGCTAAAAACAAGACAGGAGAGTCGCAAACAAAACAAACTCTTTTAATCAAAGACATTTAAAGTGACTGGCTGGCCTTTGCTCTTCAATAAATAAGGGTTGTGGCGAACACCACCGTCTTCTCAAAGGGGGCAGGCCCACAGCTGAGGCCTTTTGTTTCCTTTTCCTGAAGCCATCTGTTTAGGAGTAGTGTGTGCACAGACAACAGGCAAGCAGGCAGGCAGGCAGGCATACAAGAGCCACAAAGAGCTCAGACAAGGAGTATACAAAAGCATGAAAAGAAAACCAAAATACACATGGAAACAATAACAGCTCAGGACATTCTCAGGCAAAAGGAAAGTTTCAAAACGAAACAAAAACCCACCACAACACACACTTAAAAGAAAATCACACACAATGATTGTTATTTAAATGGACTTTCCTAAATCCAAGCTTGGGGGCCCTTGGAGGACGTGACACCCTCCCTGCCTTTTATGCAAAGGGCAGCATTGCCAGTGCAATCAATCCATGGGGCAAGGAGGCACCCCAAGTGTCAGCTCAGCCTGCCAGGGATGTGCCTCTTAATTTGAGAGCCAAAGCTCTGGAAGATTTCTGCCCTCTGCAGCATAATGGGGGTTCTTGATCGTTACTGAAAGGCAGGTAACGTTTTATCAAGCCCTAAATGGCAGGATGTACACTGAAGCCTTGCCAAAGCCAGCACCACTATGGCTAACCTGTTGAGTTTGGGAAACTGGACCATCACAGTCCCTCGTGAGCCAGGTGACCAGACACAGTGGAGGGGTTCTGTGTCCACCCTTCCTCTTAAAGAGGCAGCTCTTTCCCCCGAAGCCATACATAGATAGGGAGCACCTGCCTAGGCTTCTGAATCCTCCTTCCAATTAGACAAACAGCAACATGATGGAAGAGGAAACCTAAGAGCTGTTTTACTCCTTAAAATCGAAAAGTGCAAGTCTCAGAACAGAGCTGAGCATGCAGTCAGATTAAGCCAATATTGGGGGAAGGGACCCCTTTGTATAATCTCAACTGGGTGGCAAACAAAAGGGCATTTTGGAAGGGAGGGAAGGGGCATCTGGTCATGCAGGGGCCTCCTAGCTCAGAGTTCTGGGCTCACAGAGAAGCATAGTTAAGAAGACGAGCTCGCTGGCACTGTTCCAAGGGTCCACTCAGATGCTGGCAACTCTTCCCAGAAGACGACAGCAGAGGGACAGGCTGTTTGCCCTGCATCCAGCACACCTTGACTTCATTGCAGTCATATAGTGGGGAGATGCCTCCTGAGAATCAGAGAAGTCATAACCCTGTCGGTGCTGCTCTCTGCAAAGCACTCCTTCTCCGGAGAGGTGCTGTGCACAAGAGCCAAGCACCTTATCCTACTGGCCTTTAGGGCAGCCATAGTGGATAGCTGTGGCGCAAAGCCCAGATGGGGCAGGGCAATGCAGTTGTGCCCCACCCCACGCTTGAGGGACCAGAGGGCTACACCATGCACCTTTGGACAGCAGAGCCAGGGGTTAATAGCTAAATGGGGAACGGGTGTCGTGTGCAAAACGTGGCAAACAAAAAGCATCCATTGAAGGCCCCCAAGGTGCCTCAACAGACAGCAGGAACCAAAGGTGAGACTTCTGCCTTGCAGCAAAGCAAGTGTCTCCTCTGTACGTCCTCAACCCTGGCTGCAACCTCGTTGGGATACCCATTTCCACAATTATACCTTGGGACGCTGGGGAAACTGACAGGCAAGCACTTCAGGCTCCCACCGGAAGATTCAGCAAAGGAGGAAGTGAAGGGCCCCTGAGTTTCCACAGCAAGGTGAATTCCTCAAGTCAGATCTTCCCACACCTTCAAAGCATCCACAGGACTTGAGTTCTAGCTGAGACTACAGGCAGAATTCTATATACACAGTGTATATTGAGAAATACATACCCACTCACCCATTTCACTATGAAACAGCCAATCCAAGATGCTTCATTTAAAACCACCCCCAGGCAAAGGAAGCCCGTGTGAGAGGGGAGGTGCTGGAGCTCTGGGCTTCCCAGCAGCCGACAAAAATAGAAGTGCAGCTTATGAAGCCACAACTTTTACACCAAAGGAGTGAAAAACCGCATGGGCCTTCTCTGCTCCTAGTCACAGCATCAGGAAAAAAATCAACACAGTCTTCCTCTCTTTTGTGCAAGGTCCATCCTCACCCCAAGCAGAGGGCTTGGAGCACACCTGGTGTCCCTTGGGCAGCTGCTGAAAGACTGGCTGGAGGATGAACAGCCGCTCACCTACAGCGCAGCAGGAGGAGGAGCATCTACGGGAGAACCATGACTTTCAACCTGCAAACTTAAGCCCTGGGGCAACACGGGAAATGAGAGCCCAGCAAGATGAGAAGATCTGCCAAGTCTTGGCTAGTTCACAGAGGGGCACCCAGGTTCATGGGATGGATCAGCGAGCAAAACCGTTGTCTGTTTCATCACGTAGAGAAGGACCTGCCTACAAGAGAAGCACTGTTCAGAACCATCAAAGAACAAGTATCGTGCCACATTCAAGGTGGAGCCTGCACTAGTTCTAATGCACTTGCATCTTAAATTTAAATTTTACTAAACAGAGCATACAACAGTTGGTGCCAGGGTGGCCTCCACTTCGTGCTCTCAGCACAAAGAGCACCCACAGGACAGGAAAATGGCACGACCAGGCTGCAACGTACCTTAGAATCACATTGTCCGGCTATATTCAATGCCACTCTTTGCTGAAATGCCCGACCATGGCAAGAGACTGCAGAGGAGGCTCTGGGCTTGGCGGTAGATCCGCTGGGGAATTGTGCAGGGGCTCAGACTGGCCAAGGTCGATCCGATGTGCTGAAGATAGTCAGTGCACTGCCGTTAAGGAGCCCCAACAATGAAGACTGAGACAGCTGAATTGGCCAAGCCAAGGAAGAAGCGGCAGCAGCAGCAGCAGCATCAAGGGCCATCGCTGTTGCTCCCTCTGGGAGGAGTCTCAGCATTCCCTTTTACGAGGAGGGAAGCGGCTGGACAGCGCTGCAGGTGTCAGCTCAGTGGCACAGCAGACTCAGGCCCACAGAGCACCAGTATGAACAAGCTCGAACTTGCATGTTAGAACAAGACACTTTGGCGGCAGGGCAAGTTCTTTGGGAAATATTGCTTCCCATGGAAAGAGGGTCCATCACCTGCAAACTCTAATGTGCTCTAGGCCCCCACCCCAGGAGACTGGGGTTGCTCAGGGTCCCTCAGGAGAGCAGCAGAAATATTTCCATGTAATGTGCATCATGATTATAATTTGGACTTTGAGCCTCTCAAGGCCAAGACACTTGGGCCCTACTAAAGAGGCAATCCATAACCACAGTCTTAAAGTCAAACATGAGCACACCTGGCAATTATTACTTTTGTGCACCAGGAGGAAGCACTAGACACAGAAAGGTGGCAGCTCCACAAGGGTAGGAATTCTTTCCCCTGCAGATTATCAAAATATGAAAATGAAGTCTATTCTGGAAGGGGTGCAAGGCCCAGGAGAGTAAGCAAATATGCAGTAATTTAACTTATTTCAATATACTGCATCTTGCATTGCACTGGACATTTTGTCTCAGGTACAATGTCTATACTAGGAGAGTCCTATTTGGTTGCAGCAGTGGCCAGACCCGCCTCCCCAGCAGTGCCAGCCTGGCTCTTAGTAGGATGAAGGGGCTCTCGCCCTGCCCTGAGCTGCCAAGCACCAGTCCCTGACCTCTGCTCATGCAACGTGGTGCATGGCTTCTCAAAACACCACAGACCAGATCATGAGCAGCATCCCGCAGCTTGCCAGACCACCAACAAAGGATATAAGATTGTCCATGGAGGGTGCCCACCATTGATGTACAAAACGTAAGTGAAGCCATCTTTGAGGACGCCTCTTATGGAATAATAGTAGGGCAGGTAATGGTGCTGCTTAAAGTCTCTGTTTTCATAGAAGTTTATAGCAGTGTTGTTAGTGGTGAGGACATGCAGGTAGATGGCCTTGCAGTGATCCTGGGCAGTTGTTGATATGTGATCTTTCAAGCTTTCAAGTAAGAGAGAACCTACCACAGGAGAGAAAGCGTTAGAAGCAACAAAGGCGGCCAACCCACTATCCAGGCAGTTTTCGCTGCTGCTTTGCTGTGACTGAGTTTTAGCTGCAGTAACATGCCCTTAATATGAAGCAAGGGTTCCCCCCTACCTTGTACCCCCTCCCCGCTAGTACTGGAACAAGAATGCTTCCATCTCTTAATTTTTGGACTACTTAGCAGAAGCAACACATTGCACAATGTTGCCAAGTGTGACCCTGGCCAGTGGACACGGGTAGCCTGGCAAGGGACTTGTCAGGTTAATTACAGCTTGAAACATATACTCTGGGGTGAGGATGAATGACCACTTATGTCCATTAAGGGGGAAGGCTTGCTGCAGTTTTAAAACACAGGCTTGGAGCTGTGCTGCAGTGAAGACCACAAGGGCTCTGCCCCCTCTGCCTGACAAGGCTTCCACACCACATTTCCTGGCATCTTCAGCTAAGGCTGGGGGGGGGGGGTTGTTTGCAGTATGAAAGCGTCACAAGCACCTCAGTTTTTAGTTAAAAGGAAAGGCACATTTCCAGCTCCCATGATTGTGAGGATAGGCTTGAAAGCATGGAGGCAAAGAATGACAAGCTCTCGGAAGCCACAGGGAGGCAGGTAGTAGCTGGGGGTCCTGCCTCAGAGGGGACACATGGGATTCTTTGCCCCTAGACATTGAGAGCACAAAGCAGCACCACTCTTCTACTCCAGAAATGTGAATTCCCTTCTTTTTCAAGTGCAGAGGAGTATACACAGATGTGCAATCAGCTCTTGTGCTTGTGATGCAATTACACAGCCTTTTTTGGGGTGTTGTTTGACTGACTACAGCAGCACAAAGTATTTAAAGTCAGGTCCCACTGTGTTCAACAGGGCTTACTTCCAAGGCAACTATGCATATGAGATTGCAAGCTGAGATACTCTTACCTATGCCATGCTTTCGAAATTCTTTTACCACTCCTAAGCTTAAAATGTAAGCAACCTGAGTATCCACCGGGAAACTGGAAGCTAAAATGTCACCATCCTACAGGGGAGAAAAAAACCACAACAGAAAGGCATTTACTCAACACACAAAGATACAGAACCCATTTTTCTGGCATGCTTCGTGCTTTTTGCCAAGCAGCCTCTTTGCCAATCCAGCCTCCTCCTTCACTTGGCAACTTTCTGTTTGGATGTTGGATGGAGGCAAGGAAGATTTGGAGCAGACACACACACACACACACACACACACACACACACACACGTCCAGGGGAGGGGAGCCAAATGGAAATTGGCAGATGGTAAATAAGAACATGGGAGTTGAAACTGGAGTCTATGGAGAGGGGCAGAGAACAGTCAAAATTGAGAAAGTCCCTACCCAAAACTACTGGAAATCCCTTTCAAGCCCCAGGATCTCTAGCACACGGTTGAGGAGCCTGTGGCCCTCCAGATGTTAATGGACTGCAACTCCAATCAGCCCCCCAAGCATGGCCAATGGCTGGGGATGACGGAAACGACAGTCAGACATTTGGAGAGCCATAGGTTCCCCACCCATCCTTTAGCAGATGCTGCCTTCACAAGCAAACAACTGAAACCATGAAAGGCCATTATAAAGACAAACATGGACTCCATGATGCAAGCCTCAATTGCTCAATGGCTGGTGGGTAGGCAAGGGTTGTGCACCTTTTCCTCTCTCATACCTCTTTGTGCACTTTTGTTCGACTCTTGATCTCAGCTACTATCATTCCCACAATGGAGCCTCGGTAAGTGGCTGCCAGGGAAAAAAACTTCTTGTTGGAGGTGATGTCCCGATACCATGAGTCAGGGTACCTGGGAAGAAAGATACAGACAGAGGTGAGGGAAGAACCCAACAGATCTCATACCAGCTGCAGCACATGAGCAGTGGAAAGATTTCCCCTGCTGTTTCTTCACATGGAAAATTTCCCCTTTCTAAACACAGAATTGTACAGTTTGAAGGGACCCCAAATTTCATTAAAAAGCAACAACTGTAACATACGGATAGATGGATACAATACCAGTCAAGTTGGGTAGCTGCAAAGTTGTATTTAACTTGTTTTCTAGTGACTTTTCCTAGAAAGCACGCATTAATATAAATAGGATGTTAATAGCATTCAGAGTTTGTTTATAATTTAAAGGGGGGCAGTGATGTGAGGAAGTGTCTGCTATTAACAGTCATTTCTGGGGAAAGCCTTGTGGGCAAGATAGTGAAGCCTGGAGGATCAACATCCAGGCCCAAAGCCCGAGGTTCCCTACCCCTGGTCTAGACGGCCTTTGGTTGACACTTTTCTCATTTTATGATCAACTGCCCCAGCATAACAACAGGATCTCCGAGTTGTCAGTTTCAGCTCTGGCTGTGGTTACACCTGCCAGTTCACGAAATTCAAGGAGGCAGATTCCATTCCTCTTCCTCCCCCCGCCCCCCCAGCAAATCAGTTGCAGAAGCCCAGGCTGCAACATACTCTATTGGGAACCAATCACCGCAGAGCTGCTTGACTGTGTCTATGTCATCATGGCACAGAAGACGAAGGTATATCTCACTAAGTGCAGTTGGAGGCACCTCCTCTGTCATTCACACCTGGAAAAGAAAAGAAAGAAAAGGTTTTTAAGCAGAGGTTGGATGACCAACTGCCATGGATGCTTTAGCTGAGGTTCCTGCATAGCAGGGGGTTGGACTGCTTGACCCTTGGGAGTCCCTTCCACCTCAACAATTCTACAATTATATGATCACATCCTATAAAAATACAGTGGACCCTCGGGTTATGTTACCTTTGGGTAATGTAACTTTTGGGTTGTGAATTCGGCAAACCTGGAAGTGTATACTTCTGGGTTTCGCCCCGCGCACATGCACAGAAGCGCTTTATCATGCTGCGTGCGTGCGCAGAAGCAGCGCCTCTTACGGAATTTTCGGGGCCCATACGGACCCCCGGAACGAATTACATTCGTATCCAGAGGGTCCACTGCAATATAAAATAATCATCAAAATGACTGGCTCGCCTTGAAAATATTCAAACTGTCAGCATAAAAAGATATTCAATAAGCATCTGAAAAATTATCCTACCTCTGCAAGCACCTCCTACATCCTGATGCTATTGATCTAAGCTCACCTTGCAATGTCCGCCTCCACCCCCCCACCGGAAGGAGGCCTGCAACTGGTCCTGAGCTGTCTGCTTCCTATTCACTTCCTATGAGCTGCTTTGCCAAACTCTGCACTCCAGGAAATTAAACTGAAAAGCAAACAAGTTTGCTTGGTTTGAATACAGCAGGTGCAGGGAACCTTTGACCTTCCAGATGTTGCTGAACTACAACTTCCATTAGCCCCAGAAAGCATGGCAAATGGCCAGGAATGGTGGGAGTTCCCCAAACCTGGAGAAGAACATGATTAAAGGTAAAGGTAAAGGTACCCCTGCCCGTACGGGCCAGTCTTGCCAGACTCTGGGGTTGGTGCGCCCATCTCACTCAAGAGGCCAGGGGCCAGCGCTGTCCGGAGACACTTCCGGGTCACGTGGCCAGCGTGACACCGCTGCTCTGGCGAGCCAGAGCCGCACACGGAAACGCCGTTTACCTTCCCGCTGGTAAGCGGTCCCTATTTATCTACTTGCACTTAAGGGTGCTTTCGAACTGCTAGGTTGGCAGGCACTGGGACCGAACGACGGGAGCGCACCCCGCCGCAGGGATTCGAACCGCCGACCTTTCGATCGGCAAGCCCTAGGCGCTGAGGCTTTTACCCACAGCGCCACCTGCGTCCCTAAGAACATGATTAGATAACTAAAAAAACAAACAGTCTGCCTGAGCAACAGGCAGAGATTTTCCCTCGGCGACCAAGGTACAAAGGACAGGTCTGTGTGTATGCATTCTTCACATGATAAAATGAAAGCTTCTGTTGGGGCTAAATTGGGAGTGGGTGGGTATCTTGCTGCTGCATTAAGCACTGTAATGCACTGTGTACACCAAAGGCACCCTAGATGTTCCCAACACCAAACAGGAAGAGCAAAGCATTCTCTCTTTGCCATGTGTATGTTGCAGACAAGCCAAATCCAAAGACCCTGACTGTGGGAAATTGCCTTGGCAAATGCTACTACTGCCAGCTCTACATAGACATAAGAAGGGAAATGTCAGTGCTGCTAATCTTTATTCAGTTCCAGGAACATCTTTGATATTAACTGCTGGACCATCTGTTACCTATTTATTTTAATCTAAAGCCCTCTACTGGGGACGTGGGTGGTGCTGTGGTTTAAACCACTGAGCCTCTTGGGCTTCCCAATCAAAAGGTTGGCGGTTTGAATCCCCACGACGGGGTGAGCTCCCGTTGCTCGGTCCCAGCTCCTGCCAACCTAGCAGTTCAAAAGCACGCCCCAAAAGGTGCAAGTAGATAAATAGGTACCGCTCCGGCGGGAAGGTAAATGGTATTTCCATGTGCTGCTCTGGTTTCGGTGTTCCATTGCACCAGAAGCGGCTTAGTCATGCTGCCCACATGACCTGGGAAAACTGTCTGTGGAGCAATGCCGGCTCCCTTGGCCTGAAAGCGAGATGAGTGCCGCAACCCCAGAGTCGTCTACAACTGGACTTAACTGTCAGGGGTCCTTTACCTTTACCTTTTTAAAGCCCTCTACCAGTGTAAATGTAATACAAACAACAATTTTGTGTACTGAATTCAGCAGAACTTACTTCCAAGTAAACATGTGTAGGGTCAGAAAATACTAGTTCTCATATGACTTTAGTGGGGCTACTTTCATGCACAGGATCACACTCCATGGCAGAGGTAAATCAGACTGACAGGCATCCATAATGTGGTTTGAGAGGAACATCTGGCTCAAACCCTCCTCCTATCCAATTAGTAAGTGGGTAGGGGAGTCGATGAGTGGAAGATCTAGCCTTGGGACTAGCCAAAGGACTTTTTATTATTATTATCACCATCCAGATTTATAAATTGCCTAACAATTCCAAAATGTAGTGCGCAGATTAAAAACAAAGACAGTCCCAGCCTAAAGACTTACAACCTGAGAAACACAACACAGAAGGAAAAAGAGATGAGGAGGGAAAGGCAAATGCAAAACCCAGTCACCAGCTGTTAAAGTTAGAGTTCTTATAATGACAGACTTTAACGGAAGGAAATAGTTCAGGCAGGTAAAGCACCGAATGCAGCTGACGTCTCAGCTGAGCTGAAGGAGATGGCCCTGGTACCCACCTCTCCCTCTCACCTGTCAGATTACTTCCTCTGCTGCAGCAATAATTCTGGCTAAAACCTTTGTCTGGGAAGTAGGAAGACTACCCAGACTCAAAGCAGCAGGAAGCAAAGAGGCACAAACTGCCAGCTTACCTTCCAGAAGAGGCCAAAAGCCAGAGGGGACAGAACTAGTGCAATGTCAAGCAGACTCTCTCTTCCTTGACCAAATTGCCTCCTAGCAGCAGGACCACAGCAGCCCTATGGTTGCACCCCCTACTCATGCACACCTTTCTTAAGAATCCTCAGAGATGACCCCTGCAGAAGTGGAATCCAGCACTCCCGATTAAGCCAGCTACCACCCCAAACCTCCTTTCAGTAGCTTCTAGGTCCTCTTAATAACACAAAGGAGGCAGGCTCACGACAGTTTATTATTAGTGTTGCTCAAAAACTGGGTCAAAACACCATGTGCTTTGCATTTTGCAAAGAAAACGCTTTAACACAGCAGATGGAAAATATCACCATGGGGACTTTGCTTCCTGCAAGACGGCTGAGTCTGAGGGGTCTCGTCACAGCAGCTCTGATGGCTACCAGACACAAAGGGAAGAAAATCACCACCAGTATGAGAAGACATTTTGATAACACTGGATATTTTTGGACCATACACAGTACTTCAGAATTACGGATTAGGATTATGTGGTAACTCCTCCCTGAGCAGATGCACTCTTCAGCCATCCAAAGTAAGTCCTGCTGATTCATGCTGCACTTGCAAATGCCCTCTTCCCATGTCCAGAACAACTTCTACTGTCATCCTGTCTTCACTTCCCAGAAAAAAACAACCATTCCTTTAATCTCACATTTTGCAGCTTTCCAGTCTTGGAAGAGGTCAAGCTTTAAACCGACTTCCTAAAAAGCTTTTGAAGAGCTTCCTTCAGAATTTCCAGTGGGCTGTTTGAAAATGACGAATATTTCTTATCGTTTGCCTGTTTTAAACTCTTACGGCTCATTCAGACTCGTGCTTCTCCCATGCCTAGAAAGCAGTGGTCCCTGTGGTTTTGCCCTTGCTCTGCTTTCTCCTCGAAACCTGCTCTTTAGCAAAGGTCAATCTGGAGAAAACCCAGTAGATATCAGGTTTCTGTAGGGCGAAACAGTGGGGGGCAAAGGCAAGTCTCCAGCACATGGAAAAACACTCACCCAACAAGCTTCACTCTCAGCATTTCAGGTAAAGCGCCTGTTGCTATTTCCATTCAGAATGGTATGTTTGCATCCTCCCTGTGAGGCTCATTCCATTGTTGCTTGCTACTACATCTCATGACCACGAACTGTAAAGGTTAACTATGTACAAAAACAAAGTCTTTGATATACAGTGGAACCTTGGGTTGCAGACGTAATCCGCGACACAGGCATGTCTGCAACCCACAGCGTTTGCATCCGGAAGCGCCGCGTCTGCGCGATTTGGTGCTTCTGCACATGCGCGAGTGGCGAAACTCGGAAGTAACCCATTCCGGTACTTCCGGGTTTCCCGCGGTCCACAAACTGAAAACACATAACCTGAAGTGTCCGTAACATGGGGTATAACTGTATACGCATTTTATATTTCCTTCTACCCATAAAAAGCTCTCTCCCCAGCAGCATAGGGTCCTTCCAACCAGCAGCCAAGGCAGAGGTTTGGAAACTCTCTTGCTATCAACATGCACAACCCAGTTTTTTTTAAAGAAAAAATTAATACCTGATAAGAGATGCAAAATAGAGATGCAAGGTCCAAAGTTCAAGTTAGAAATAAGAACCAGGTTTTTAATTATTTAAAACGGAGATGGCAATTAATCACAAGGATAGAATACCAGCAGGTACAGCAAAACTATTATCACATTAGCATCTCCCTGTCAAAAGCTAATGGCTTCCATGGGAGAGGAATAACACAAATCAGTGAACCCAGACTGAAGCAGCATAAATCCAATGAAATACAGCGGAACCTTGGTTCTCAAACTTAATCCATTCCAGGAGTCTGTTTGACTCCTGGAATAGTTAGAAAACCAAGGGATGGCTTCTGACTGGCTGCAGGAGCTGCACTCAATTGGAAGCCGCATCGGACGTTCGGCTTCTGAAAAACATTTGCAAACCAGAACACACACTTCTGGGTTTGCAGCGTTCAGGAGCCAAGCCATTCGGGAACCAAGGTACCACTGTACCGAAAAACAGCTTCATTGTTGTGAGCAGTACCAGCTAGAGGCCTGTGTGGGGACTCAGACTAGATCAAGGGCCTCTCCCCTCCCACTTATAGGTTATCACCTCCGCCATACCAACAGCCCATTGTTCTAGCAATGTCACTAAATAACTCCTGCTGCTACCCATTCCTCTGGTGCCTTCAGTGGACAGCAGGAGTCTAGTTTCCCCCTTATTAGTAAAAACGTAACTGATCAAACAGAGCAATGGAGAAAAATACACATATTTTTAAAAAGACCAATGGAAGAACAAGGTGGTCTCATTTAGAGAACACACATCCTCTTTACGCAAGGACCTTCCCACTTCATGCCACTCAACCATGTTCTTACAAATTTCAGATCCATCCAAGCGTTTGTTCATCTAGTATTAAATTTTTAAAAAGTTATCTCAACATGAACCAACAAAATGACAAAGAGTTTGCCGTCAAGACAAGCTCTGAGGTCAGAAATGCCTATTTCAGAGTATACACAGAGCTTAAACTGAGTTTAAGAATTTCCCAGCAAAAAAACCAACAACCAATAAAAGAAATTCTGGGAAACTGTTACATTTCAGGACTCCAATGCAGAATTATCAGCTCCATCAAAGACTTCTGTTCTTGCGATTCTTTGGAAGATGCTACAACCATTCAACAGGCTTAGATGCAGACATGCCCTTGGTCGCTTTCATCTTCAGCATCTTGCTCATCTAGGCTCTTGAAAGGGTTCAAGCAGCATTAATGGGGTGGACAATTCCACACCATTAAAGGGGAGGAGGCAATCATTGCAATCTTGCGGACCTTCATTCTGTGTGTGAGCAACAGAGCCCAAGGTCAGGGGGTGACTTCAGTATAGCCCTGGAGGATTAATGCTGCACCTCATACTCTAAAAAGGAAATGGGAGCATCAGCTCAACCCCAGTGTGTGCCATGTTGATACAAGTGCCACCAGTCTTAGGAGGACGCAGAAAACTTTGCTAGCAATCAACCACTTGCAATTCAAGCTCTTCAAGGACACTTTCAAAAGCCAGAGAAGACTTGGCATCCTGCTTCACCTGCTGAGCCTAGTGCAGCCATGACCCTTACCACCCCCAGCATAGTCACAGTTATGCTCCCCATCACACTTTATGCTGCTCTCACATAAAGTCGTTTGTCTCCTCTCTGCCTGCTTGTTGTCATCCCCAATGGCAAATGTTCCCATTTTTCTCTTCTGATGCACTTCACAGGAGGTCTGCCTGTTTCAGGCTCCCTTGCAATGAAAAATGTAAAGATTGAAGATGATGTCTTCACCCAAAGACATCTGCCTGTGAAACAGAACACTTGTGGTTCCTATCCCCATCCTTTTAAAGAAGGGGAGGGCCTATCGGAACTGTGACTTGGATCTTTCATTGGAATGCAAAACATCCGACACATTCTGTCTCTCTCACACACACAAACGAAAGCAAACCTAAATGCTATTTTCAGCTTTAAAATATCAACATATTCCAAAGAGGCAATCAGGAACAACCCAGGATAGATGCAGCCCCTGCCCTGGCTCACCTGCAGCAATATTAGGACTAGTCTTGACTTGATCTTACTTTTGGGCTGCTGTAAAGTCCAACTGCTAAGAATCCAGGGTCAAGAAATCCTGTAAAAAGTGGTGAAGACACTATTACACACATCTCACCTCCCTCTTCTCCTTACTACTTTGAAAGAATCAAAACCATACCTTTATTCAAATATGGATTCCAGAGCAGTAAACAGAAAAAAATCTAAATATCAATAGAGTATTAAAACCAACAATAAAAAGAATATATTCAAAAAAAAAAAATCCTGAGAGTTAACAGACCAAAACTACTCAACAAGCTAAAACAATAAGTACAGCCCTGTGATGTAATGGTTAAGAGCAATGGACAAGGACCTGGGAGATCAGAGTTCACAGGAAACACACAATTAGGTCTTATGGCAGAATCAAATGGAAGCAACAAGCTTCCCCAGGAGCCACAAGTAAATTATGTTTACTCCATCCCCAAGTAAATTATGTTTTCAGGATGGTTAGTTTTTTATGGTGACTGTTGTGGCTCACTGAATGTTTGTTGCAATGCCCTGGCTGCTGTGAATGTTTGAAAAAGCGGCATGGAACTCTTTCAAACAAATAAATTAAACTTCTTATCTCATGGTGACTTTTGCGAGGGGGCAAGGTCAAGAGAGAGGGCAGTGAGATGCCTCCTCAGGAATGCCAGACCAGTGTTAACCTGAGAGGAAGTGGCTAGCACAGGACCCGTCAGGGGTAGGGAGGGTTTCCTTTGCAATCCTGGCAACTGCTTGCTCTGTACTGACAGGGGGGCCTGGGCAGTATCTTCCGCATTAATGCCTCCCACTAAGCAGATTGCATATTCTTCTTAGAATGGGTGTGCTTTTGTTTTAATGTATTTTTATTAAAGATTCCTTGGCTTACAAAAGCACGTGCAATGCCTCTTTTTTCAAGTTACATTTTCTACAGATCAGTTTCATTTGTTGAGACATTAAGTGTCGCATTAGGAAGAAAAGCGGGGAAGAGGTGGAGTGGTGTCGGGGGGCGAGGTTTCTATTTTACTTAATGTGCGGGGTTTTGTGTCAGCGAGAACGGGCGTGCATTTAATGCATTGTTTTATTATTGCAAGTTACTCTGAGTTGCCTTTGGCGAGAAAGTGAGTAACAGCAACAATAATACTGTGTGTGTGTGTCGTGAGCGCGCGCTGCTTACAATACTTCGCCTAGATGCTGCTGCGACCTTCGGGCGAAGGGCGGGTCAGAGAACCTCAGGCGCCCTTCTGCTCTGCTGTAACCCCCGAGGGCCCATTCGAGGGGCTGCCGGAGCGGCCCCAATCCCGGGGCGGGCGGGGCCTTGCTCTCAGGGGCGCGGAGGCGGCTCCCACGAAGGGAAGGCCGGGCTGCCGCCGCCTCCTCCTCCTCCTGGCCGGGGCCTCCGGCGCCGCCGCTTCTGCCCCGGCCCAGTTCCGCCCCGCGGTCGGGCCCCGAGGCGGCGCGTCTCTCCCCGAGGCGGCGCGGCGTACCTGAGGAGGGGCGGCGGCTGCCCCAGCTCCAGGCCGGAGGCGGCGTCGGCGTCGGCCCGCGGCTCGCTTAATTCATCCCGGGGAGGGAGTCCGGAGGAGGGCGCGGGCGGCGGAGACCGAGCGCGGCCGGGAGCGGATACCTCAGCGGCAGCGGCGGCGGCAGCGTCAGGCCCACCTCGCAAGAAGGCGGCGCCCCATTGGCCGCGCGGCGGGAGGACGGCGTCACGTGGCTGCCCGTCACCATCGAGGGCAGGCGCTGCGGCCGCGCACGCGCAAACCGAGGCAGCGGAGTCGGGCTGCCTGTAAACATCGCCGGAAAGGAAGCTCCGCCCGCCGGCCGGCCGCTCTGCGCATGCCCAGTTGCGCTCCTCCCTCCCCACCCGCTCCTCGTCCTTGGCTGCCTACTAGCCAGGTGGAGCCTCCCTGGTCAGGCGCAGTCTACCCCTAGATTGCCCTCTTGGAAGCACAGAGAGACCCCCTGAGGGTCACCTGGTCCGACCCCCCTGCAATGCAGGAATCTTCTCCTGTTTTATGTGCTTTCCATAAAAGGTGTCAGGCTGGCCTTGGGGGTAGGGGGAGTATAGTAATAATAAATAAATAAATTTTATTTATACCCCGCCCTCCCCAGCCAAGACCGGGCTCAGGGTGGATAACAACCAATAATAAAAACAAGTTGATTAAAATACAACTTAAAAAACAAGATTAAAATACAACATTAAAACATTAAGATGCAGCCTCTTCACAGGAGGAGAAAGGAAAAAAGAAAGAGGAGGAGGGAGTTCCCATATAGATGACTTCCCATACCGCAGGGAGCGTCACCATGATATTTATTTAAACCCCGCCTTTTCCCCTGAAGGGACTAAGGGAGGGTTACAGATAAAATGGAGGCAGATAAACACGTGCCCCCCCCCCCACGGGGAATAATTAAAAAGACAATTAAAGAACACTGATTGAATTCAAACTATATATACAAACATATCAAATCTGTTTAAGACCATACAAATAACTGCCCCCCAAATCTAGCATGGCACCAGCCCTTTCAGTCAAAGTAGTCCATGACCAAGAACCTGTTGGAACCGCAACTGGCGGAAGGACAGCAAGGAGAGAGCCAGTCTAACTTCCATGGGGGGAGGGGAGTTTCTGACTTGTGTGGGAGCAGCCACCACCAAGGAGGCCCTCTCTCACACCCACAAGAAGTGTGCCCCTGAAAGCCAGTTGCAGCAAAGGGCAACTGACTGCCTTGTTTGCCAGGCAGGGGAGGGGAGGCTGAAAGGGGCCTCAAGGCAGATCCAGCAGAGCTCTCCCTAACAGTGAACCTGCAAAAGCTTGTCCTGACAGATTCTTAAAGAGCTTCTTTCGATTATAAGAGAATGTTAAGAAAAGCCGTAAAGGTAAAGGGACACCTGACCAGTTGCGGACAACTCTGGGGTTGTGGCGCTCATCTTGCTTTACTGGCCAAGGGAGCCGGCGTACAGCTTCCAGGTCATGTGGCCAGCAGGACTAAGCCGCTTCTGGCGAACCAGAGCAGCGCACGGAAACGCCGTTTACCTTCCCGCTGGAGCGGTACCTCTTTATCTACTTGCAGTTTGATGTGTTTTTGAACTGCTAGGCTGGCAGGAACAGAGACTGAGCAACGGGAGCTCACCCCGTTGCGGGGATTCGAACCGCCGACCTTCTGATCGGCAAGCCTTAGGCTCTGTGGTTTAACCCATACCGGGGGATAAATGGACCCCTCTAAATGTTAACTGAATGTTAAGTAAAGCTGTGAGACTAATTTGAGGTTTTGGAAAAGTCAGCCTGTGCCAGTTTCTCTAGAGCTATGCAAGTCCATAGTGTTGCCCAGCACGGGGGGCATGCTTGGGTCTGGGCGGGTGTTTGGTTGTGAGCAGACACGCACATGCCCCCACCTATATTTGTAATTCTTACAACCCCTTCCCATGCAGAATTAAGCATGGCTAAGTCTCCTGAAATTCCCTGCTTCTGCACAGGATTAGGCTGCTTATCTCCACAAAAAGATGGCAAGATTCAGGGCAGCCACCAATCTAGTTGTTCAGTTTAGAAGTCCACACCCCTTGGTGCATATTCAGCAGCCCTGTATCACTGCTGTCCACAAAAATGAAGAGAAGACTGTCAATAGCACAGCTGCGCTTCAGCTCGGGGGAACTTTCAGCTTTCTAGAGCCAGTTTGGCATTTGTAGCCAGAGATGGGTCTCAGCTGCAGAAATCAAGGCAGATCTGCCTGCTGTTTGCCTGACCGAGGCTGAAGAGGTCCAACTTGTTCCAACAGAATAAAATACTAAATAAATAACACCAAATTCAAAGAAGAAAATAGGGGCAAGATGACCTTGAGATGAAATCGGGGAAATCAGAAGTAACATGGCCCAAGGGACAAATACTGGAAAATATCTGTAACTAGAGAAGACATTTTGCATTTCAGAGTAATCAGTTCCTTCCCTTTCAAAATGCAAGGAAGACTTACCAAGGCCAGTCTGAATCATTCATGTGTCTTGAAATTAAGACAGAGATTATTTCTCATTAGAGGGCTTGACAAGAGACTTTCTGCCCTCTGCCGCAGGCAATATGGAGGCGGACACAAACACCAGGATCCTTCATTGTTAATTTAAGAGAGTTACAAGCCTTTTGGCTTGAAGTCTGTGGACAAGGCACTGGGGAACATGTGGCGTTATAGCTCTCCATTACCAAACGGGCCAATGGCAACATTTTGAAGATTGTCAAAGCATCAGGCCTCTCTACACCCTCCTCTGAAAGTTAGAAGGGCTTGAAAGAGAAAGAAATAGACCTTGTTTGAGCCAAGACCATTCAGCTCCTGAAATACATCCTCATTAACATATTGGCACTTGTGTGTAGTTCCTAGGGTCCAAAGCAGGTCTGTGTATGTCTTCTGTAAACCCCAGGAGACAACTCCCACCCCCACCCCCATTTCATAGTGGACTAGACCAAGACCCCCCCCCCCCATCAGCAGCTTTGAGGGAGGGAGGGAGGGAGGGAAACAGGGCTCCAGAGCCTCTTCATCAGCTCTGCTGAAAGACCAGCAACTTTGGGCTCCTCTCTTTAATGTATTTCTATTCCAGCTTGTCATTACAAGAAATCTATAACAAAGAATTAGCCCCTGAGTTTTCTTTTTTCCTCCACCCAACGAATACCTTTTCCTTTTGTGCCATGTGTTTTAGATTGCAAGCCTGAGGCCAGGGACTGTCTCGTCACTGACATTTGTAAGTTGTTCTGTGAGTCTTTTTCTGCTGAAGAGCAGGATAAAAATGCTTTAAATAAAAATGCATTCCTACCTGCCTTGATTTGAACATCCCCTTAACAGCAACGTCTGAAGTTAATTTAAGATTAAATATCACACAGTTTTAAGATGTGATTTAGTTTCTGCTTTAAAACATGTGAAATTTGTTAGATGGACACCAATATTTCTGAAAAAAATATTTTACCCAAATTCACCCTGTGAAAGATACCAACCAGAGCAACAGAACAATGAAGGTTCAAGTTTCACCTAACTAGCTGCAGACATGTTGAATAATGTAAGAGAAAGAAATTGAAGGCCAGTTATCATTGCTTTTTTGTTGTTGCTTTTACAGAAAATGCCACAGACTGCTAACTTCGAAGCAAAAAAATTCTGCAATTCTTTTTTTAAAAAAAATGTACTTGCACTGAAATCATACATATTCACATAAAAAGGACCCCAAGAAAATAGCTTACAAAACTGTTCTCTCCAGACTCTCTTGCATAAGAACCAGTCAAACTTTGTCACTTGAGGGGGTGGGTGGGAGGAAGGAGTTGCAAACAGATGTTCTGAGTGGAATACCAGATCATGACATTTACCCTCCTGCGTAAAACCGTCATACTGGGTTGACAGTAAAAAAGAAAGATCCCATTTGTTCCAGTCAGATTAGCGTCTCCTCATTCATACAAGATTATTTCTTTAAAAAAAACCAACTACCAGCCCCCTGTGCATCTTAACGCCCAGGGCCTTTAAGGTCTCTCTTGGAGGAGGAATTGCACAGCCCTACCCTGCCCACCCCCAGCAAAAAGTAATGGTTGGTTCTCTCTGTAATGGGTGGAAAACACTCTTTCCCTGAAGAGAGGAGAAGTCCAGTTTCTTTAGCGGATCGGCCGATAAGGAAACGCCATGCCTGGAATGAATGTCTGTACGGGGTGAGCTGGGAGAGCTGGGTGAGCTGCATGGGTGGGATACCCCAGAGGGGGTGTGTGGATGGGGGGGTAAAACCCAGGGGGCAAAGCAGCGTGGGTGGGCTGCTGGACTGGACCCGAGATCACCAGCTGGAGCAGGCTGCAGGAAGAAGAAGCAGAGAGACAATTGTGGGTGAAGGCCGCTGGCCTGCTGAGGAACAGGATTCTACAGTGACATGAAGCAGCACCTACTGGATCAGGCCCATGGCCCCTCTAGTTCAGGTTTCCAGAATTCAGAAGCCCTGCTGTTTCCAGCTGCGGAGGCAGAGCCAAGCCATTGTGACTAGTAGCCAACGAGAGCCCTGTTCTCTAGGAATTTGCCTAATCCTCTTTTAAAGCCAGCAAGGTTGGCAGCCATCACTACTTCCTGTGGGAGGGAGTTCCGCAGTTTAAATGTGTGCTGCGTGAAGGAGGGCTCTCCTTTGATCTGCCCTGAACATTCCAACATTCAGCTTCACTGGATGTCCCTGAGTTCCAGTGTTAATTTAGGAGAGAGGGAGAAAAACCTTTGAATCTCCTGGCAAACGTACCACTGGGCACAACGGAAGGACTTCCACCCAGTCCATGGCTATGTAAGCAGCTAAAAATGGCCCGGTTTTCATGTACAGAGATAAGACTCAAGCACCCACAAGGGTGTCCTTGAACCATTAGAATGAAGCAAGCCATTTTCAAAGCAGGGGTTGATATGGACTGCCAGCAGGGCAGCACGGAGTCCTGGCTGTCCTTGTCACAGACAGACAGTAAGGTGGGGGGAGAAAGAGTTGGCTCCACCACACTTTTGTCATTTTCACTTTCCTGTGGAAGCACAGCTTGCCAATCTACACCTTTCTGCTTTTGTGGGTGTCTCTTGGACAATACTTCTAGGATGGGCACAGCGGTTTCAGTTCCGTTGTAAACACAGAGCACTGACTTACTTGTTGTGTGGCAGTCTGGCGCACACCGTCCGCAGATCCTCTGGAAGGAGAGAACAGAAAAAAAATGGAGGTGGAAACAGCAAGACAAAGCAGAAAGCTCTCTCCTGGGGAGGCCCTGAATTCCCATTCAGCTTCTCCATCCCAGACTCATGTGGAGAGCTGCTCTTCAGTAACACAGCAACCCTGGAGAAGCGCTTTGTGGAACTGTTGTGGCAGAATCATAGGGTTGAGAGGGACCCAAAAGATCACCTCTTCCAACCGTAGGCAAAGCAGAATCACAACTAAAGAATCCACGGTAGGTCCGACCTCTGTTTAAAAACCTCCAGGAAAGAAGTCCTTCCATGGGAGTCTGATTCCACTGTCAGGAGAGGCATGTCTGGAAATTCACATTCCTGTCCTGAGCGAGGAGGTAGAGAGATTAGGAGAACTGGGGAGCAAGAGAACTAGGGAGAGCCACAGAGGCCGGTCAGCTGTCAAACAGTGAGCAGGACCCCCTGATGTTTGGTCCCAATCCTGATAAATCAGCAGGAGAGGAAGCAGGTGTGTTGCTGGCGGGGATCCACTTTTACAGTACAGTGGACCCTCGGATTATGTTACCTTCGGGTAACGTAACTTTCGGGTTGCGAATGCGGGAAACCTGGAAGTGTATCCCGCACGTGTGTGCAGAAGAAGTGCCTCTAGATGCAGACTTTTCGGGGTACGTATGGACCCCCGGAACGAATTAAGTTGGTATCCGGAGGGTCCACTGTATTTCTTTACTATCAAAACGTGTAGCCTGCCCTTCCTCCCCAAATGGTGTCCAGAGCAGCTAACAACATCAAACCCACCAAAACCACACACAGGATGCAATTGTTAAAATGTCAGCTGTAAAAATGACAGTGCCTGCACGTTCCTACCCACTTCTGAGCACCCAGGCAATTAAAAACCTCTTCAAAGGGTGAGGGGAGGGGATGGTTCTTCCTTTCCTCCGGCAGGAGTGAGTCCCAGCCAGATGGCATTCTGCTCCCTGGGCACTTGGGAGGGATTGGGGCGGGGAGCTGAGAGATGGTCAAGTGTGCCCCAAATGTTACCCACCATCACACACAGAGAACCAGGGCTGATGCAAAAGGGGGAGGCAGCCCAGCTCAGTGGTTTATCTGCACAGGCCCCAGACTGCAGACAGCGTGACCTCTGGACAACAGCCTCTCCACCTTAGCTGGATTCATGCTACAGTGGGCAACAGCCAGAGAACAGGGGCTTAGCTGCTGCACAAGTGCCAGGGTCAATCCCCGCCGTCTGTAGTTGAAAGGATCAAGTGGCAGGCAGCATTGGGGAAAATCCTGAAAACTGGAGCAGGCTTCCCCACTGGATATTTAGATCCCCAGCCACCTTGGCCAACGATAAGGGATGGTGGCAGAGGAAGAAGTTGGAGCCCAGCAATATCTGGAAGGAACCACCCTGGGAAAGTCTGTAGTAGGCAATTCTGGCCCAGATGGACAAACACTCTGACCCAGCCTAGGCAGCTTCTATTATCTCTCTGTTCAGCTCCTCTCATGCCCAAAGTCTCCTCCCCACCTCCCTGCTACTTCCCCGCACCCCCCGCCTTGCCTCGGCACAGTCTTCTCCCGGCTTGCATGGGCTCACTGGGGGTTGCCCCCAGCGCCTACCTCTCGTGCACAGCAGCGCTCCAGACGCCATGGCCACTTGCAAGGCCTGGGCCAGCCGGTCAAGAGCCAGCTCCGTCTCCTTGGTGGCGTTGAGGGGGTTGAGTTCATCGGACAGCCTGCTCATGTCCTCCACGAGAGCCACCACGTGGTCGAAGGGCACCAGCCCCAGGCGCCCGTACAGGTTCTTCTCCGTCAGGTGCCCCTGCAGCATTATCAGGACCTGGAGGACGCTGAGGTGCAGCTTGGAGTACAAGGGCTGGCAGCCCTTGTCCAAGGCGGCAGCCGGGTCCTTGGCAAGCTTTCCCCCCGGGTGGCCGTTGGAGACGGGGGGCTTCCCCCGTTTGTAAGCCAGCGGAGCTTTCACGCACCAGCGGATCAGGCCGCTGAGCGGCGTGAGCTCCAAGAACCCAATGGGCAGGCTGGCTGCGATCGGCGTGTTTAGGAAGGTGATGAGGATCAAGCGGGGGTCCTCAAAGATCCAAGACACAACCATTTCCAGCAGGTCCGGAGGCGGGATGAGGTCATCTGGAAAAGAAGGGGAAGCCCGCTTTGGAGACCATAGAAATGGCGGGACTGGAAATAGCAGCTGGGGCTTGCCAATGCTTGGCCCTGGAACCAGAGCCTCCCACACCCAAGAGTGGGCTGCAGGCTGCTTGGAGAGGGGGATGCAGCAGATCAAGGGCAAGGGGGCCAGGCAGCCGGGACTTCCTGTCTCTTCCCAACATAGTTGCTCAAGTGTTTTCATGTTTATTTTAGAACCAGCAGCCTCCCAGCATAGGCTGGGAATTCAAAGGAACCCAAAATTTGCAGCTTTCAAAGGTTCAGTCTGCCATCTGGATTCAAAATGATGTCTCATTGTATCCAAACAGACACAAAAACCTGCCCCTTGGTCTCATGTAAAATTTGGTTCCGATATCTAAAGAAGCATCCGAATGCACTGTGAACAAACAAAAAACAGCTTTCCAAAACAAAAAAAATCCTTCCAGTAGCACCTTAAAGACCAACTAAGTTAGTTCTTGGTATGAGCTTTCGTGTGCATGCACACTTCTTCAGATGCATGCACACGAAAGCTCATACCAAGAACTAACTTAGTTGGTCTTTAAGGTGCTACTGGAAGGAATTTTTTTGTTTTGACTATGGCAGACCAACACGGCTACCTATCTGTAGCTTTCCAAAATATATAGCAGATTGTTTAAAACATCTGTATCCCTCCTTTCGACAAAAGGGCCAAGGCAGCTCACAACATTTAGGAACCATAAACACAGCAACTGGACTACCAAGAACAAAAGTCAAGGAGATAAAATCTAAATGACAGAAAGCTTAAAAACGAGAGCTATCACAAGAATCCATCAAACATACCAAGCCAAGGGGAAGAGGAAGCTGACTACAAAGCAGCACTGAAAATACCTGGAGAGTCAATCATCCACATCGTAGTCTCTGACTGTGGCCTTGCCCTGGAGTAAAGTTGCACACACACCGATTCAGGCCACCACAATCTGTTGCAACCTTAACATCCGGATGTGTGGAACATGACACATCTTTGTGTAGCGTGTCTTGTGCTTTTCCAAATGGCACTGGGCAGCTTCAGGAGCTTCACTTGGAGGAACCTACCTGAGGACATGTCGTACAGCATGGTGACCGATGTGATGAACTGGCAGCAGAAGCGAGGGCTGGCACTGAAGATCTGCTTCAGGGTCTGGACGGAGCCTGGCACTAGACTGCAGTAGTCATCCACCAAGGCTTGGGCCAGCCGCACGCAGTAGATTGCTGGCGTCCGCTGCAAAAGAGACACATGATTAGCCACCACGAGAAACTGGGGGGGGGGGGGAGAGCAGCACCGACGAAGCCACACACAGCCTGGCTCCAGCAAAACATAGGATGCTGCATAAAGGCGCCAGTGGGAGTGATGCAGGCGGCGACCCAAGCTTGTTGATAGCCTTGAAGATGAAGAGCTAAAGGACCCGCAGCCCCCAAAGCCTCCTGAATGAGCCTACCTATCACGGAATAAGAGCACTGGTTTTGTAGCTTTACAAGAGCAATACAGTAGTACCTCGGGTTACATACGCTTCAGGTTACATACGCTTCAGGTTACAGACTCTGCTAACCCAGAAATAGTACCTCGGCTTAAGAACTTTGCTTCAGGATGAGAACAGAAATTGTGCTCCAGCGGCGCAGCAGCAACAGGAGGCCCCATTAGCTAAAGTGGTGCTTCAGGTTAAGAACGGACCTCCGGAACGAATTAAGTACTTAACCCGAGGTACCACTGTATGAGGAATGCTGAGCAAGATGTGACCTGGACCAACAGGCCATTCTATCTCCTGTTTCTGCATATACACCAGCAGGGTGGGGTCAAATTCAGCCCTGCCCAATCTGATGCCGCCCCCGCCCCCAGCAGGTGGAAAAGCAGCCCCCTTGCTGAAGTGAAGCAGGTCTAGGTCTGGTCACTGCCTGGATGGGAGGCTGCCTGGAAGCTCCTCTGGGAGGGAAGGCAAGGTCCCTGCACCTGGGATAAACTCTCACCTGCAGCCATGAAGCTGCACATTCCAGGACAGGCACTCTGCACACAGCTACCGCCATCGAGACAAGTTTCCCCAGCAAGGCCATTCTGCTGTCATCTGTCTTATTCCCTTGCGGGCTGAAAAGGGAGGAGAAAAGGATCTGCCGGACAGAGTCCTTGCTTTGCTCCTGGAAATAATTGCACATGATCTCCAGTAACTGAAGCTCCTGCAGTGAGTTCAGCCTCTGAAAGAAAGAGAAAGGAAAGAGGGGCCATCTATGAGCAAAGGCCAAAGAATCCCCCCCCCCCGCAGGAGGGTCCTTTCCAACCACATCCCATTCATCACCCAGGCTGGCATTATAGCATCAAAGAAAACAAGAGGACTGTTTTCATATGTGTATCTTGACCAAAGACATTTGTTTGGCTATTTCATGTTTTAAAAATACTACCCACCAGTTTTCCTGAGACAAATGTTAAGATAGCCAGCCAGTAATTACAGGATCTCTCTGGATGGCCAGGGATTATGGAAGATGTCATCCAAAATACCTGGAGAGCCACAGCTTGAAATCTTCCCTATCTGATTTTCACAGAATAACCTTGGAGCTACTCAGTCAGATCAATGACCTACCTAGTCTGACTGACAATCAAGAAACCTTGAAGAGTAACAAATGGTGCCCCCTCCATCTCAATGAGCCCCCCCCCCCCCAGCAATGGCACTGGCTATCTTTTTATGATATAGCACTATACAATTATTTTTATAAATAAATTTTAAAGAAACAGGATCCAGCCAGCAGGACAGATGTTGATCTCCCTCATCCCCATCCGCTGCAAGGCACTTTGACAGATGAGCAGGTTGCACACCTGTCAATCACCTGATTTCACCTTTGTGACCCTGCTTGACCTCAAGCTGAGTTTGCAGGCCTAGATGTTCCCCACCACTTTTCTAATCAGACTCCAGCCCCACGTGGGAGGGCAGAGAGATTTCCTCAAGGGTGGCTCCCAAAGGCAAATACGAGGCCCCAGATGGAGAGGAGCAATGTTGGCTACATGGCCCTTGATGGGGCTTGATGTCTGACGACCTACTTTAGGTGGGGAGTTGCGCTCCTTAGGAACCTGGAAGATGAACTCCTCCAGTAGCTCGATGGGGCCTTTGTCCACAATGGGAAGCGGCACGTTCTGCAGCTGGCTGCTGAAGTAGATGTCCAAGTGGTAGAGCACTTCCTTGGCGGCGCTAAGGGCATCCCGGCGGAGCAGCGAGTGGCGGATGTCACTCATGGTTTTCCTGCAAGAGGAGGTCCACACGTTATGCTTCACAACTTTCTTTCTCGAAGAGCTAGAGACTTCCTTTTTTGAAATGAACGCTCAGAGTCTGGGGCCTTTCGTTGGTGCAATTGCTCCAACTACTCCTTTATAAATACGGCCCTGTTGGAATCCCAGCAATTCCTATTATGTAGTGTCCAAACAACTCATTTATCAATCACAGCTCTGACTTCACTCATTGGCTAAAATCACTGACAGGAACAGCCAGGCTGGCCATTTAACATAACCTGCTTTAAAAAGTGCACATTATGCTTCATAACTTCCTAGAAGGGCTAGAGACTTGTTTTATATTTTTAATGAAGGCTCAGAGTCTGCTACTGCTTTTTGAGGGCACTGCCAATTAAGGACTTCAGAGGTTGATGGCCCCCTCTCTAATGGGCCAGGCCTCCACTGACTTTAACTGGGGAGCAGGGGAAAGGAAAAGTGGAAACAACACCACAGACCTATACGAGAATTCAACACCACCAATTCATTGTTTGTAAGCATGTTCAAAAGTACCCTTCTCAGTTAACAATGCAGGGGAACCCTATAAATCCACCAGTGCAGAGGATTACAGGAAGGAACCTTATTTGTTATCATTATATTTATTCATGCATTTACCCCTGACAGGGATTCAAGGCAGCTTGCAGATAAAATAGGACCATCTAAAACATAGAGGTTGGGGAATAAAATAATAATAATTAAGCATTAATAAAATTAAAGCCATATACATAGAATGAAAGATCTATGAAGCACATCCAGAAAACTGCATTAAATGCAGCTCAGTCGTCGCCCTTATTTATCCCTCACTGCCCCCCTTCTATCTTCTCCCACCGGGCAACTGCCAGATGGACCACAAGCCCCGCCAGCAGGGCGCTAAACTGGGGAGTCTGGCCTACACGGCCCGACTGGTTTCCCTCTTGACAGCCCTGACCGGAGATGCTCGGGAACCGGAACGCGGGACTTTCTGCCCTGACTCGACCCCGCCCAACACGGGTGTTCTGTTCACACGTGCACATGGCCCGCCCCGACACGCCACCCCCAGCGGCTAGGGCGGCGGGAAGGGTCGCGCCGTCCCGGGCGGCAGCGGCCTCACCTCTTCGCCCGCCTCCCGCCCCAGGAGCAGCTCCTCCGCAGGCGCCTCAGGCCGCCATGTTGGGGCCGCTGCTGCCGCCGAGGCAGGACAGGGACGGCGGCCGGTGAGGGCCAAGAAGGACAGCCTAACGCGGCGGCGGCTGCAGCGGCCATTGGCAGGCTCGGCTCAGAAACTGACCAATCCGAGCGCAGCGCTGCCTACTGGCTGCCCGGGGCGGTGCAGGAGGGGGCGTGGCAGGTCACTTCGACCACGCCCCCCTCAGGCGGCTCGGGGCGGGGCGGCGGTCGTCATTCGCCGGGGCGGCTCAGAAGCTGCCCAATCAGAGCGCAGCGCCGCGTTCTGGTGTCGGAGCCACGCCCCTCAGGAGCAGCTGCTGCTGCAGGCACGTTTCCGAGCCCGCGTCTCCCGACCACGTCTCGTCGGAATGCCTGAAGATGCGTGAAGCTGAATGGTCGCTCATCTAGGATGGGCAGGGGACTAATTCCTGCAGCAGCACGTCGTGAAGCCGTGGGATTCGCTGCCGGAAGACGTGGCATTGGCGGGCACCGACGTCGATGGCTTTAAAAGGGGCTCCCGAGTTACTGTTTCCCTGCTCGCGAAACTGTCCACGTGGCCACTTGTACATTCTTCCTCCAGGAGAAGAGGCAATAGATGCCCGGATCCCATTTGTGGGGAGTGGGGGCAATTGTTTCCCTTTGGCACTGCGAGGAACGGGATGCTGGGCTCATCCAGCAATGTCATCCTGGCTGTTCCGGTGTTCTTTGGCGCAGCCCCCAATAGCTACCGATGCACAGCTTTTGAAATTACAGTTTTTTCCTACCATTTCCTGCAAAGAGTTAAACTGTGGAACTCCCTCCCACATGAGGCAGAGATGGCCGCTAACTTGGAAGGCTTTAAAGGAGGATTGGGCAAATTCATGCCAGATGCCTTCTCTCTGCCTCCATGGTTAGCCAGAGGAATGTTTCTGAATACCAGTTGCTGGAAACCACAGGAGGGAAGAATTGTTCTTCTGCTCAGATTCTGTTTGTGGGCTTCCCATTGTGGCGTCTGCCTGGCTACCAGAGCCGTAGCCAGGTGATCTTGCACCCCTGGCAGAACTGTCTAGATCACGCCCCCTAGCCATGGACAAATTACGTAGCTCTTCTTTCTGCCTCTCCTCCATTCAATTCACCCTCTATTAAAAACCTTTTCTTATGAGGCAACAATCAATATTTTTATTTATAGACATATTTATGAGCCGATTTCGCGCACCCCTCACCTGCGCCCATTGGTGGGGCCCCACCTCAACCCCCCCTAGCTACGACCCTGCTGGCCACAGAGGCTAACCAGGATGCTGAATAGATGGGCCATTGGTCTGATCCAATAGGCTCTTAGGAGTTTCAAGCCAGGTTCATAGAGGTGGGGGGGGGGGGTTGCCCTCATTTTTGACAATCACAACGGCCCTGTAAGATACAAAGCAACCAGCTCCAGGCTACCTAGCCAGTGCTGGGATTGAAATATGAGCTACACTGCAGGGTGGATGAGGTGTGTGGGGGTTAAGCAAAGGAAGTTCATTCCCCATCCCAGAGCAGAACCTACAAGTTTAAGGTTACCAGATTATTTTCAATGAATCCGGGGACACTTTTCAATGGATTTTGTATGGGGACTGATTAGTAAACCCGGGAACTGCCCCTGGGAAACAGGGATGTCTGGTAACCTTATACAACTTGCTTTTATGTAGGGCCAGGGTTCTCTTCACCACATCTCTCATTTGTTTGTTTAATTGTTTTATTTTAAGCCTTCCTGTTCACCTCCCATCTGTTTCAGCACTGTTTTGTATTCTCCAGAAAGGCAACACTCATTTGTAGTCTTTGCTTCACCCGTTCAGTGTCATGCAAAATGAGCTTTCGGTGAGCAGGCTCAGAGAGCTTTATCTTCTGTCTGGCCCCTAAAAGTTTCATGCCTCTTTGTTTTTGCTCCAGAAATCCACAATTGGGCAATATGTTACTGCCCCTTTATTTGGACCAATTCACGATATCTCAAAATAATGGCAAGGGTTTTTCTCCAGGCCAGATATTACTTAAGGCAGGAGCTGTAACATTTTGTCCTGATGAGGAGATCTAGATAACCTGAAAGTCACTCTTTTGTGGCATTTGGGTTGGGATTTTGTGACAACCGAGTTGCCCAATTGTGGATTTTGGAATATTTCCCCTCTTCTTCATATGGACTAACATGATCATCTTTACTTTTTATTTGCGCTCTCTCTTATTATCACGTTGGTAAAATAATCCGGTGTGATAAGAAGGGAGGAAAGACTAAGGAGTAAGTCTCTCACAAATCCAGGGTCCCTAAGACAGTTGGATGGTGCCCGGTATGTTTCCTTCCATCAACTCTTGCTGCTCAGCAGGTCTTGCTCTGCTTTCCTTTGGACCACATCAGCCAGGCTTTGGGGGGGGGTCATGTCATCTGGGCAGCCCAGGACCTCTAGACACACTGTCCAGGTCTGCACCCCCGAGAAATCACTGGTGCTGCGAACTCAGCAGTTTGAGGCGCCCTCCGTTGCCTCTCAAACGGAAGCCTAAAAAAAAATTCCAATGGAGATCATTGGTACCTTGTTTGAACCCTGATGTTGGAGGACACAAGATTGAGGAGAGATGATAGCACTGACCAGGGCAGTAGGAATGAGGGGGGCGCAGATCTGACTCAAGGGGATACAGTCCATCAAAGGATCCCTTTGTGGTTGTTTGGCCTTTCAGCCTTGCCAAAATAACAGGCCAGGGCTGCATGCAGGGGCACAGAGACACGTTCAGCGCCACCCTTCCTGCTTTGCAGCGCCAGCTCAAAAGCCGCACAGGTGCATTTCAAGGCCAGAATAAATCCTTGGCGATAAAGGGATGCAAATAAAATGCTGCAGCCAACAGCCCAGCTGGGCCTGGGAAGAAGCCTTCTGCACGGGTCCTAGGTCACAGAAGTGGCCAATGCGGTGCTCTCCAGCTGTTGCTGAACTACAACTCTCCTCATCCCTGACTGTTGGCCATGCCACCTTGGGCTGATGGGAGTCCCAGCGGCCTCTGGAGGGTGCCAAGTTGGCAGCCCCTGGGCCCTGGATGCAGCAGGGGTGGATGGAACAGATGCAAACCCAGGGCGCACTTCTGGGGCAGCTCTGTGCTCCTTGCAAACAGGCCACGTTGGAGGGACTCGAGCTATTGGTGTTGCACCAACTTTGACCTGTTGCAGGACGTTAGCAGAGCATACGCAGAGTTCCAGAAAGCAATCAGTTGCAGGCAGGACGGACAAAGTAGGAACAAAACGCTGCTACCAGTAACTTGGTTACTTAGAGGTGTTTATTATTTACAGCAGACTTCCTCAAGTTACTATATACAAGAACAGGAAAGGATCTTAACTAGCTCTCTCTTAACAAACTCCAAGCAACTCTCAGTACGATACGATACGATATCTTTATTGTCATTGTCCCATACAGAACAATGAAATTGAAAAATCTACATAAGACATTCAAACCCCCCTAAAAACTCTGAAACTCCATTTTAAAATACAATATACTATAGAGACTCCTTATACTGCATTTAAAACCAAAATTGCATTTGGGTAGAAACTGTTTCTCAGGTGGCTAATCCTGGTCTTTATACCCCTGTACCTTCTTCCAGAAGCTGAAAGAGATCATTTCCGGGGTGTGCACTATCCTGCGCTATCTCTGCAGCTTTCTTACGGCACCTGGCAGCATAGATTTGATCCAAGGTGGGAAGAGTGCACCCAGTTATTCTCTCCGCAGTCTTTACAACCCTGGACAGCATTGTTTTTTCCCTGACCGTGCAGCTCCCAAAGCACACACACAGACCATAAGTTAATACACTCTCCACAGTACAACACCACACTGACCAACATACACTCCATTCAGTAAGGTCATAAGTCATCATGCCTGTGTGAGACCTCAACCACAATGGTAGAGCTGTATCCAAGGTCTCATATCTCCAGGCAGAATAACTCCTCTCTGCTCAGTCACCTTAGCTTTTGGCCAACGCTTAATTGACTCTGTGTGAAGCTGCACAGAATGGCAGGTAGTCAAAAAAACCCAACGGCCTCTGGAGGGTGCCAAGTTGGCAGCCCCTGGGCCCAGGATGCAGCAGGCCACGTTGGAGGGACTCGAGCTCTGCATACAGCATGGCAAAGCCTGTGCATTTAGCCCGCTTGCACATTACAATGCGTGGCATGAGAATCCTGCTGCTTGCTCAAGCTCCACACAGGTAAGGGTCACTTTGCTGCGTTTGATACAGCTGTACAGTGGCAGACCTTCATCTGGGGCGCCCTGAAGTTTGAACTGATATTGAACCCTGACTTTATCTGTTGGGGGAGGGGGCCACCCATTTGCGGTCTCGCACCGATCCCCCTTGATCCTTTGTTCTCCTAATGGCCCATCACCCAGGCAATCACCCCAACTCAGGAAGAAGAAATAATGTTTGTTTGTTTGTTTGTTTGTACCCTGCCCATCTGACTAGGGTGTCCCAGCCACTCTTGACCGGGCTTCCAACATATATAAAACATTAACCCTTCCCTATACAGTGCTGCCTTCAGATGTCTTCTAAGGTTATACAGTCATACCTTGATTTTCAAACAGAATGTGTTCTGGAAGTCCATTCAACTTCTGAAACATTCGGAAACCAAGGCACAGCTTCCAATTCGCTTCCAATTGTGCAGGCATGCCAGAAACAATAGCAGAAGCTGCATCGGGCGTTCAGATTCCAAAAGAACGTTGAAAAACCAGAACACTCACTTCTGGGTTTTGATCGTTTGAGAGCCGAAAAGTATGAGTACCAAGGCATTCAACAACCAAGGTACGACTGTATCACCTTGATATCTGATGGGAGGGCATTCCACAGTGTGGGCATCACTACTGAGAAGGCCCTCTGCCTGGTTCCCTGGCTTTATTAGCTTTAATTAGATTTTAAAACTTGCTAGATCCAGGGATTAGAGGAGTCTGGCACTCCCAAATTCATAACAGTATTATCTCCCGAATAAAGGGTAAGTAATGCCAACTTTGGACATTTGATCACATTTTGCCCATTATTGCTTTTATTTCCCTGAACACACCCTTCCAGGGGCGTTCACCTTTGTGCAGGTCTACTTGAATGCTAGTTTTTGAAGTGCAAACCAATTTATTTGGGCTATTCTTGGTGTCCAGTATCAGCTGGGTGATGTTTCTGCAGCCAGACGGAATGCTGGCTGTGTTTGTGGAAACTTCCATTGTGACTCTTATCTGCTTCAAGAGAAGCGATTTTGAGAAACAACAACAATAAAAGCCCTACACCGTCCCCAGCTAGTACTTTTCCTCCTCGGAAAGTGGCCATATGTCTCCCATACACCTGTACAAATATAATACTAAGTAAACAGCTGGCAAGGTCACGGCCGTGAAGTGTTTTAAGAAAGCGGGGGTGCATGGACCATCTCCAAACGATCGGGAACGGCGAAGGTAAAGAGACCTAATGTAATCTGTCATCCACTTGGATTTCAGTTTTCTCTGAGGGCAAGACTTCCTTGATGCAGATATACAGCAACAGAAGGACACACCATGGCTGTGGATGAGAGCCGGCCATTCCCAGCATCAGGGACATTGCTAAGTCCTTTGGGGGGAAAGCTCTGGGTATACGGCGCACACCTGCTTACAGTTTGTGCAAATTTAGCTTTCTGAGAAAATTAAGACAGTGGGCGGCTGGGTGGGGTAGCTCACTGGCACAGCGCTTCATAGCCCAACTGCCCTGTGAGAAAAGTACAAGTGTGTGTGTGTGTTGTAAGGGGACAAGAAAATTGGGGGCAGAAGATGTGGGGTCCAGCACAAAAGGCTCAGGGCTTGCAAGCAAAGACCTTGATTTTTTGGGCATCGTCTTGACCTTCCTGCCTTCCTGGATCGCAACCACGTCTGCCTCTCCCTATTCTGTCTGACACAGGGGTTTACAACCCCTTTATTCGGAGGGGACAAAGAAGGAAGAAAAGAGGAAAGGTTCTGTGCAAGAGTGCCCCCACCCACCTCACAATTTATGGCCCTGGCCCAGGAGTGGCTCTGGTGCCGTGGAAAACACAAGGGACCCAAGGGGAGAAAGAGGAATCAGCCAAAGCCTTCCCCTGCCCCCAGCCAAGAAACAATAATGTCTTTCACCAGGAAAAGGTGACCTTCGCTGAAGTGTGCCTGGAGGAAGAGCGCAGAGACCCAAGTCAGCTCTAGCAGTATGGAAGCGGGGCCCCAACCTTCCGGAAACATGTAAGAGCATCCAGCTTGGAAGGGTCTGGGTGGCTGAGAGCAGGGTCATGTCGGAGGGTCAGGGCAGCGGGAGGGCTGCCTCCTTTTGCACCTGCCCAGTTTCCTCTTTGAAGTTTTGGTGGGGACAGAATTTGTAGCGACTCTCCTGCCTCTTGAAGCTCTTTCGCCGGCCTTTGGGGGCCAGTTGACACAGAAACCGGACCTTGCGGTTTCTGCTTCTATTGTATTTTGGCAGTTTCCCTTCCATTTCCACAGATGCTCTGTGATAAAGAAACAGGTACAGGTTAGTGGCATAGTGCAATGTGAACGTCTTCATTCTAGGATCTAGGGAGGGTATATCTATTTCTAAGCTTAGTGTTTCAGACATACTGGGGGGGGGGTTGGATGACCTGCCTGTGACCCCCATGAAAATGGCTCACGCTGCTTATTGTCTTTGTGTCTGTGCCTCACTCCAAGCAGGCAGAACTGTTTTCCTCTGACAGATACCTGGGTTTGTGTGTGCTGTGTGTGTGTGTGTGTGTGTGTGTGTGTGTGTGTGTGTGTGTAAGGAGGGATGCATTCAAAGTTATCACCTGCCTTTCTCCCTGGATTTTGGCATTCCCAATTCCCCAGTCAGTCTCATTCCCTTTTAAAAATAAAAATAAAAAAATATTTTTTATTAAATTTTACATAACAAATTTCAATTACCTTTACATTTAGGATTCTCAGAATCCCTTGACTCCTCCCTTCCCCTTTCTGGTTTCCCTTGTCCATCCCTTTTTATTCAACTTATCCCTTTTCTTCCAATTTATTGTATCTATTATTAACTTTTCCGTTATATTTTGTCTTTTACAAGTATTACTCTAATCCTGCCAAAGTTTTTAACTGTTTACAATGTTCTTTTAAATGAACTATACATTTCCCCCCATTTTCTCCTAAACTTCTTCTCGTCCTGATCTCTGATTCTCCCGGTCAATTTCGCCATTTTGGCATAGTCCATCATCTTCATCAGTCTGTCTCATTCCCAAACCAGTGCCAACACACTGGGAGCCCTCCATTTAATTCCCCACCTCCCCAATTTTTCATTGAGTGCTCAGGCTGTGCAGTTTGGCACCAGCTGTTCATCTCTGCCTTTTCCTTCCCTCATCATTATCAGTGCACACACACCATGCGATTTAGCAAAGCACTGCAGAAGCAACAGCGGTCCAAATGTATGGGCAGGTATATCGAGATTCCGTTTGCGTTCTGCTGATGTGCAAGAGCACCTGCTCTGGAGTTGTGAAGGCTCCGCAGTGAAAGACCCAAAGTGTCACCAGAATGTACAATCACACCCAGATTTCTTTTTTTGTAGGGCGTGCAGAATATCAGGAATATGGGGTGTTGGGGGAGAGGGAAGACCTCAGCGAACTGTGAAGGCACTGGCAGCTGTGGCCAACCGCATACACTCCGGTTCCAGAATTAATTTAGAATTTTGAGGCACAGCAAAGTTCTGGCAGAAGGCAGGAGTTGAAGGAAGGGAGATCTGCTTCTCCTCCTACCAAAGGTTCTAACCAGCAGGATTGCATCTCTCTCTGCGCAGGAGAAGGACCATGACATCAGTGCCTCTGCTGGTCTTCCTTAGCATGGCCGCCCACCTCCTGCAGCCCACCCTCGGCTTGAGGGTCGGTGCTTTCAACATCAGAACCTTTGGAGACAGCAAGCTGTCCAATCAGACCGTCACAGACTTCATCGTCAGCGTGAGTCCATCTGACCTCCAAGGGGGGACACTTATTCCAAGGTCCTCGTTCAAACGCTTTCGGCTGAGCTCCTCCAAAGAAGCAATCTTTACGGCTTCACATTGTGCAGACATGTTCCATGGACCCTTGGAAACTTTCCGCCCTCGCTGTTAGCAATCAGGCTGGGGTTTATGGTCCCCGACAATCTCATTTTCTATGTTCATAGAAGATAGCTGTCACTTGCCACCCCAATCTCTTGGCAGTGAAAGAATCCAGGGGCTCCAGGCACTTATTCAGGGTTCCCTTTCCTTGGAACGAAAGTCAGTGGAGATGGTGGTGTCTTTAGGACATACTGTATGGTTTTATTTACACATTTTTGCAGCTTGAGTATAGGGGATCGCAGCATTAACACCCCAACAGATCTTGCTTCTCCATTAATCACAGCTTTGGATCCAGCACAGGGCAAACGGGTCAGCCTGCTTTCTGCTCACACTTACCTGGCTATTGTTCCTCTATCTACAACCCGGAAAGCTGTCTGTTGACAAACGCCAGCTTGCTCAGCCTGAAAGGGACGTGGGTGGCGCTGTGGTCTAAACCACTGAGCCTCTTGGGCTTGCTGATCGGAAGGTCAGCAGTTTGAATCCCCGAGACGGAGTGAGCTCCCATTGCTCAGTCCCAGCTCCTGCCAAGTTAGCAGTTTGAAAGCACACTAGTGCAAGTAGATAAATAGGTTCTGCTGTGGTGAGAAGGTAAATGGTGTTTCTGTGCGCTCTGGTTTCCGTCACTGTGTCCCTTTGCAACAGAAGTGGTTTAGTCATGCTGGCCACATGACCCGGAAAGCTGTCTGTGGACAAACGCCGGCTCCCTCGGCCTGAAAGCAAGATGAGCGCCACAACCCCACAGTCGCCTTTGACTGGACTTAACCATCCAGGGGTCCTTCACCTTTTACCTTGTATCTACCATTTAGGCAAGGGAGGGGGGAGCCTCCTGGAGGGCACCATCACTTAGTTGTAGCTCTTGCAATCCAGCTCACTCTTTTTGGGATGCTAAGGCCACTGTCTGGGACGCAGGTGGCGCTGTGGGTTAAAGCCTCAGCGCCTAGGACTTGCCGATCGAAAGGTCGGCGGTTCGAATCCCTGCGGCGGGGTGCGCTCCCGCTGCTCGGTCCCAGCGCCTGACAACCTAGCAGTTCGAAAGCACCTCCGGGTGCAAGTAGATAAATAGGGACCGCTTACCAGCGGGAAGGTAAACGGCGTTTCCGTGTGCGGCTCTGGCTCGCC
The DNA here is from genome assembly GCF_964106915.1 of Podarcis gaigeae. Taxonomy (NCBI): domain Eukaryota; kingdom Metazoa; phylum Chordata; class Lepidosauria; order Squamata; family Lacertidae; genus Podarcis; species Podarcis gaigeae. The sequence goes on along the minus strand of NC_139690.1, from coordinate 52,901,191 downwards.
AGAGCAGCGATGTCACGCTGGCCACGTGACCCGGAAGTGTCTCCGGACAGTGCTGGCCCCTGGCCTCTTGAGTGAGATGGGCGCACAACCCCAGAGTCTGTCAAGACTGGCCCGTACGGGCAGGGGTACCTTTACCTTTAAGGCCACTGTCTTACAAAGCAACTGGTCTAACTAGTTCATCAAACTCCTCTTGTCAGCTTTTAACCTCACTGGGTACAGAACTAGAAGGGACTCAGGGCATCATCTAGACTGACCCGCCATACCAGAACATTCCCACCTTTCCTCGCTGCTCACCTTCTCTTTTTCCACATCCAGCTCCTCACATTCATCCAAGCCTGAGTCCTGAAGCTGGTGAAATTCTCTCTGCTCTGCCTCCTTACAGATTTTGTTCTTGTATGACATCACCCTCATCCAGGAGGTCCGAGATGCTGACCTGAGCGCAGTGAAAAAGCTGATGAACCAACTGAACCAGTGAAGTTTTTTTTAAAAAGGGTATCTGGAAATTGGGTGGCTTTTAGGTGCAATCAAAACTTATTCGATCAAAGCACTCCAGGGTTGGGGGAGACTGGGAGGGTGGTAAGGATGACAAGTCCTGGCAAAGTCCCTTTTTCTCTGGGAAAAGAAAAACCCTAGGAATTTTGCCCCAGCAACCGCACACCCTAAAAGGGAGACATTGCAGCAGCTGTTGGGATGAGTGAGATGGCAGCTCTTGGAGCAAGAGGCAACACCACAGATTACCAACCCACCTTCTCCGTTCTTCCTGTATTTGCCTAGAGTCAGGCAAATTGAATATATTTCATTGCTAATCTTCCCTTTTAGGGCCTCACCGCATCCATACAGCTATGTGGTCAGCAAGCCTTTGGGTCGCAGCAGCTACAAGGAGCAATACCTCTTTGTTTACAGGTGAGAGCCTCAAGCAGAGCCCAGGATGTAATGTGAGGGGGGCAGCAGCAGCACTGGAGGGGAGATTTCCAGAGGGGCAGCAGCAACTGTTATGTACTGAAGTTCCCACCCTGGGCCAGCAGGGGGATACTGTAGATAGTTTTCACACAGGTCCACATATGCAAATAAGGGATTGAAAGTGACGTTCAGTGATTGGATAGTTACAGAAAGTGGTTACTGTTGTGTGGTAGTGGAGCTCTATATAAGCAGGCTGCCTGAACCCTTCAGTTCAGTTCTGTTCTGGGTCTGTGAATAAACAAGAGATGTTTGAAGAATTGCTGTGTCATCTGATACATTCACCCACAACTTAACAGCAACCCACAACTTTAGCAGCAAAACAGCCCTGTGCAGCACCTTAACAACAACAAAAGTGTTATGGCAGAAACTTGCGTCAGATGCAGGACGTGGGGTCCTGAGTGGCAGGTAGATAGCTTTACATTGCTGGTGGTGAGGAACTGAAAAGATAAGGAAAGGCATTGCAGGAAAATACAGGCAGTTACAAAGCACAATGGCTATTAATGTGCATTTAACTCACACATTTTCAACCATACATGGTTGAAGGCCGTCTGGTTTAAATCCCACACATTAAATGCAAGCAAGGAAGAGAGCTCAAAAGTTATTTTCGTAGTGGGCTTTCCCTGTGGAAGAATAACTTTTTAGCTCTCTGCCTCGCTTGGCCAGGGTGGGGTGAGAAACTCTCACGTGCCGCCTCCAGAAGCCACAGGGCGCTCGCATGAGGATGCTTCCAAGTGTTTGAATATGCAAACTTTTGCATATATGCGGAACCCATAGAACCGAATCCCCACATAAGGTGGAATTGCACTGTAATTACATATTTTGTGTTTGCCTCCCAGAACACTTTGCAACTGGCTGGTACCCATCTGGGAGCAAGTGAACTTAAAAGGCTGCAACATAAAGTTTTAACCTGTTTTCTAACATTTTGGTGTGATGTTGCCTTGCAATGTTGTAACGCACTCTGGGACCTTAGGGTGAAGGGAGGGAACAAATTAATAATAAAAATAAACCCCACCTCCAGCCCCAACTGTGTGTGTACCAGGAACCCGGGATAACTAGGACTCTGGTGCAGTGGACTGTGAAATCTCTCTTTTTTTGCCAATTAATTTTTATGGCTTTTCAGTTTTTTAAACGAATTCAACATCACTTTAATTCTAATTTGAAAATGACTTCCCAGCCCACCATTGAGATGTTTCACTTCCCACCCTCGTTAGCTGCTGTAATGCGTGAACTCTCGTGCCATGATGTATTTGTTCACCCTTAAGTTGGCACAGGTCTCCCAGGACGTGGAGATGCCCTGGCTGCCTCTTCCAGACTTTGTTGCAAACTGTCACCTTCTCCCTTTGGTGGTCAGAGACTCTGACCCATCACTTGCAAGGGACCCAAGCAAGGACCTGCCTCTCTCCTCCTCCTTCTCTCCACACAGGGAGGACAACGTCATTCTCCTGGACAGCTACTATTATGACGACGGCTGTGAGCCCTGCGGGAACGACACCTTCAGTCGGGAGCCCTTCATTGTGAAATTTGGGGCACCTCAGACGCGTAAGCAGCCCCCGCCTCCCCCTCTCAGCTGATGCAGCCGACAGGGCAGCCCAGGGAGAGGAGAAACTGGCCCTGCCATATAATGCTCGTTCCGCATCTGCAAGAAATCAGTCTTTCAGTGAGGTGGAATCTAACCTTTGGAACTCCTTGCCTCTTGATATCAGGCAGGCGGCTTTGCTGCACTCTTTTCAGCACCTGCTGAAAACTTTCTTTGTTTTTAAAAAATTTATTTATTTGGTTTTTCAAATTACAATTTTACAATCACATATCCAACTTGCAACATATAGACAAGATTCCATAGAATCTCCTGGACTTCCCTCCTTCTTTTTGTGGGTCCTATTATTAATTATCCCCTCCTGCATCCTTTATAATAATCCAAATCTTTCACATCTCCATTATATCCAAAATTCACCATTAAACTACAAGTGTTATTCCAATCCTACTAACAATTTTAACTGTTTACAATGGTTTTGAAGATAAATTATAAAATTTCCCCATTCTTTGTTAAAATTTTGGTCTTCCTGATTTTTGATTGTTCTGGTAATTTTTGCCATTTCGGCATAATCCATCAACTTGATATGCCATTCTTCTCTGGTCGGGACTTTATGTTCTTGGCAAGTCTGCCAAGATATCCAGCATGCTAATGTATTTTTAGTTTATTGGTGCTCTTGGCTTTTGAATGCTTTAATTTTTTCATTAATATTAATATTAATAATAATCATAATCATAATAAATTTTATTTATATCCTGCCCTCCCCAGCCAAAGCCGGGCTCAGGGCGGCTAACAACAATAAAACAGTACAACAGTACAACACAACACAATACTCTAAAATCATTCATTATATATATAAAAAATCCTGCTAATAATTTTTTCCCCTGCTAATAGTTTTATGGCTTGTCCAAAAGCAATAAAGAAGCAATAAGAAGAAAGTTTGCTCGCGATCAGCAGAGCACAGTGTGATCCCTGCAGGCAGGATTAAGGCTTAAAGTTACAAACGTATATAAACAGGTTTATCCCATAATGGAGATGACCTGGGGGACTGCTTGGCTGGCAGCCAACAGTTCATTCCAGGAAGTTTGCAGGACGAAAAGAAGATGGAAAAGAGAGAGAGAGTGGCAGCATGCCTGGGCCTTTTCCCAGGTCTGGAAAGGTGATGCCCATTCACTAGTTGCATGCAAGGAAAGATGCTTCAGGCCAGGTGGAACAGGAAGTTTTGACTGGCTGGACCAAACATCCCCTTGCATGTCCACTCTAGGAAAACAAGGAATGTTGCATTTGACTGCTCTCGGTGGATTACATCCCACACTCGGATTGTGGCTTTGGGGTGTTGTAAACAATAAAAATCTGCCCTTTTCCCCTTATGGGGTATCCAAGAGCCCATATAGAGCCCATATAGAGTTCCCTATTGGTAGGAGAAAATAACAGAGGCCAACCAGAGAATATTGAGAAGCAAAGCAGCTGGTAAGCCTGATCTTTATTGATCTGTTGCAACAAGGTGCTCCCCTCACACACAGGAAAGGAGGAGGAACCCCAAAGAAAGGTGTGCTCGTCCTTATATAGACATTTTAAATTGCCTGCCCTGGAGTCCAAGACCACCCCCAGAAACATCATACATACATCACAGAAATGGTGGTCTAAAACAGAAATTCGAATGTTGTCGTTTTTCCTGTCTGCCAGGTTATCTGATAATGCCTTATCTGATTGCCTTTCCTGGTATCTGTCACCCTTTGAGATGGTGATTTCCCAATTCCCGAGACAATGGGGAGGCTCCCTGACCCCCTCCCTCCTTGCAGAGAAAACATTTGGTCAGTTTGGGAATCAAAATGGTTTCAGGTCGGTCTTCCTGTGCTGATCTATGTACGTGCTTGGTTGGTACATTTATGAACATTTATTATACACCTAAGACCTATGGGACAGGGGTGGCACTGTGGGTTAAACCACAGAGCCTAGGGCTTGCCGATCAGAAGTTCGGAGGTTTGAATCCCTGTGACGGGGTGAGCTCCCATTGCTCGGTCCCTGCTCCTGCCAACCTAGCAGTTCGAAAGCACGTCAAAGTGCAAGTAGATAAATAGGGACCACTCTGGCGGGAAGGTAAGACCTTAAAATTTCTTATAACAGGGGCAAGAGGTCTGGCACAGCCAAGGGAAGGGAGGAGAAGGCGTGGGGGGAGGGGGAGAAGCCATACTCTGTGTCCCCAGATGGAGGCAGCAATTCTTCTGAATCCCGATTGCTGGAAACCATGGAACAGGGTTTTGGCGCTCGAATCCTGTTTGCTGGTTCCCGGGTGTGGGTGTGGTTGGCCTCCGGGAGAATGGGATGCTGGAGGGGGTGGGCCATGGGTCTGACCCAGCCGATGCTCTTTGGATGTTCTTAACTGCGACTTCTCCCTCAGAGGTGGGGGAACTGATCCTGGTGCCTCTGCATGCCGCTCCCGAAGAAGCAGTGGCCGAGATAGACGCCCTCTACGACGTCTTCCTGGATGTGAGAGATAAGTGGGGGACAGATGTAAGTGCCCCCCACAAAGTGGTGAATTTTGCTTGCCACCGGTGGTTGCTTGAGAAATATCGGGGGCATTGTGGAGATTAGACCCCAGTCCCACTTATATGTACCGTATTTTTCGCTCCATAAGACACACTTTTTCCTTCCTAAAAAGTAAGGGGAAATGTCTGTGCGTCTTATGGAGCGAATGTGTGGTCCCTGGAGCTGAATTGCCCGAGTGCGGCATATGCTGTTGCCCCACCCTCCCGGGTTGCCGGCGGCCTCCCCTTTCCCCTGGAGCCCTGGGAAGTTTTGGAAGCGGCGGGCAGGCTGTGTGACGTTGCCTGGTGCTCCTGGGCTGCTCTCTTTGAGAGGGACTTTGTCAACAGCCTCCCCTTTCCCCTGATGGCTCCGGGGATGTTGGCTGGAGGATGGCGAGAAGAGGCAGCTGCCGAAAGAGGGGAGGAAGAGGATGGAGACCGAGAAGCGGGGCAAAGGGAGAGAAGGTAGGTTGCCGCAAGTGGAGAGTCATGGCAAAGGGCAAAGGAGAGGCAGCAGTGAAGGGAGAAATTGCAGGCATTGCCTGAGGAGTTTGGGTGAAAGGGACGGCGAGGAGGAGGCTGGAAAAGGGGCCTGTGCTGCTTGGGGAGGGGGAGAAAAAAGTGGGGATAAAGAAAGCCTTCCATGCCTCCGCGGGGTTCGCTCTCCTCCCGAGGAGGCTGTGATTCAGAATATTTTTTTCCTTGTTTTCCTCCTCTAAAAACTAGGTGCGTCTTATGGAGTGAAAAATGCGGTATAAGATTTTGTGGGTAGCAGACAGGGGTGCCAAGTTGAATAAAATATTGGGGGGGGCAGGTAAGCCCTGTCCCACATAACTGATCACATGACATGGAGCACGCACACTGTCAGGGGTTCAGAAGGAGAGACACAGGAGGGGGAGCAAATGGAGAGTGAGGAGGAGGAGTACAAGGGGGGCGCAGGCAGTGACAGTGGCCAGAGTTATTCCACAAGCCTCTCTAGCGAATCGGAGGACTCACAGAAGGGAGCGCCGGTGGCCAGAGCGAGGGGGGCTCCAGGGGGGAAGCACCAGGAGGAAGGGGCTAGCGGGGAGTCCCTGAGCAGCAGTTGGAAATCAGGACCAGCTTCTCCACCAGAGCGCAGTGGGGAGGGGGAGTCCCAGGAGTCGGGACCAGTGTCCTCACCACCAGAGGGAGGAGAGGAGTCAGGTTTGGCAACGCCCACATCAGGAAGCGGGGAAACGGTCAGAAGGAAAGTCACCGGCTGGGCGCGCGCGCCAAGTTCAAATGTACAGCAGCGCGGCACAGCGGGGAGCCCGGGAAGGGAGCCAGGTCCTAAAGCCCGCCGGAGGGAGGGGCAAGACTCAGGAGGTTCAGCGTCAGAGGAGTCCAGGAAGGAGGAAACCCCAGAGGGCAGAAGGACCCAGCGAAGGAAAGAACAGCGTAAGAGGTGGAGCCGGGCTAGAATCTTAAACTGGTGTGGGTGAAGCAGTGAGTCAGAGGGGACTTAGCCGGTCTAGCGTCAAGACGTGGGTCTGCGCGCCCAGAGCTTGGAAATGGAAACTGAACTTTAATAAAGACTTTTGTATATAACATCCACCGGGCGTTGGTCCTCTGTGAGCTGGGACCTAGCGGCAGTCCTGACACACACCATTTGAATGGCAGTGCCCATCAACTTTGCAACTTTGCCCCCTCCCACCTGAAGCTTGTTTAGTTTGAGGATGAAAGACTAAACAAGGATAAGAAAAAGAAAAGAAACCAATTTTTTTTAACTGCCCTGAAAGATGCTTTCATTTCATTTTCATGATTCTAGCTGCTGTGTCTGGAGATGCAAAATTCGCCAGTGGCTTTTTAACTGTTTACAAATAGAATGTGATTGTAAAATGTACAGTTTGGGTTGTGTTCTTATTATGAAGTTTCTTCAGATATTAATCAACCATGACATCTTATTGGGGGGGTGTCAAAGTTACCTCGGCCCCTAGGAGTTGGCTCCCATTGTACCAGACTCCTCTAAATTCCTCAGTCCAGTAGGAGTTAGAATTTAATGAAGGGAAATGTTAAAACGTAAGCCTGGGAGAGGAAAAGGAAGACAATGGCCCATTAAGAGAGCTCTGTCCCAGACAGCAAATGGGCTGGTGGGTGGGCCCCTTCCTCCAGCAATTACATAGGTAGTTAGTGAAAAGAACAAAAGCCGGGGTTTAGAGTTTTAGAATTGGCTGGGATGTGACCTGGAGGAAAAAAGTTGCACTCTGGTAAAGGCGGCAGGCTGGAGAGAGGGTCAGAGCACGGCGGCTGAAGTCTGTGGGCAGCTATAGGAGAAACAAGACCCTCTTGAGATGTTAATGCTGCGAACCCCTCCATCGTAGGCTCAGGTGTGGTTCATATGTGTAAATAAGCCATATATCATAAAGAAGCCACAGGCTGCACTGTGCCTCATTCCCATGGACCCTGGGAGAGCGCCTGGAACCCCTGGGATCTCGCATCCTTCAGAGATTGGGGTGGCAGGCAATTAATTAGGTGTGTGTGAGTGTATCAAGGAATAATAGAATCATAGAACTGTACAGTTGGAAGGATCCCTGAGGGTCATGCAGTCCAAACGCCTGCAATGCAGAAATCTCAACTAAGGCATCCATGACAGACGGACATGGACGTGTGTGTGTAATAATAATTTTGTGTGTGTGTGTTGGCAGCACACAAACACGTAAGAGTAATGAGCTGTCCACCGTAAATGGTTTAATTAGCCAAAGGCCTGGGAGTAGAGGAATGTTTTTGCCTGGTGCCTAAAGACATTTCAGGCAAGCCTCCCCGGGGAGAGCATTTTTTTTAAATTAATTTTATTTTTTACCAACCACCAAAACACAAACAGTGAAACCCACCAGGCGGCTGATACATTGGGTTTACAATATTCAATAAAATACATATTCAATAATATACATGTTCAATAATATTCAATAATAGCATATTCAAATCAACCATATGTACACTTCTATATACCTTAACACACCTCCTTCCACAAGATTTATTCAACTTTTAACATTTTAATTGCCCCAAATTGTTCAAACCTACTCAAATAATTCAATATCTTCTCAAACCAATCCTCCTCTTTCACACTGACCTTAAACCCTTTCATTCTATGTATCTTCACAGTTAGGTATTCTAAAATTATAATATTATTCAGTTTTTTACTCCATTGGTTCACCCCTAGCTCTTTTGCATTTTTCCAATTACCGCTATAACCTGTCTGGCTGCAATTACCATCAACTTTACCCATTTGCATTCCTCTTTTGTTTTTAACTCGGTAATACTCAGGGTAATAAGAATGATTAATTTAGTTATTTCCACGTTCCTTCCCACAATTCCCAATATTTCTATAGCAATCTGTTTCCAAAATTCATTAACTAACGGACAATCCCAGCACATATGACTGTATGTTCCCATCACTCCACATTTCCTTCAGCAATTCTTACTTCCAGATTTTATAAGATGATATAACCTTACTGGTGTATAATACCCTGGGGAGAGCATTGCATCAACAAGGGGCCACCACAGAGAAGGCCTGCTCTTACGTTGCCAACCCTCCAGACCTTTTGTGGAGAGGGGCACATGGAGATGGGCCTCAGATGACGATTGCAGGGTCTGGACCAGTTCATATTGGGCATGCGTGTGTGTGTTTGCCCATGGGTCAGCTTCAAGTCTGAGCCGTGTCTTTCCTGGGGTCCATAACCGCCTCCTGAGCTTGTCTCTTCCTCCTGCAGGACATGCTGTTCCTGGGAGACTTCAACGCCGGCTGCTCCTACGTCCGGCCTGAGGACTGGCCCCGCATCCGCCTGCGCACCAACAGTGCCTTCCAGTGGCTCATCCCAGACGCAGCAGACACCACGGTGACCAGCACCCACTGTGCCTACGACAGGTGAGTGGCGGGAGGCCAGGGCCCGGAGGCTCTTTCTCTCTCCCCCCGCCCCCCCGCCCCAGAGCCACTTTGGGACTGCAAAAACAACGCAGCAGTATTGAGTGACTGGTCTCTGCACCCACAACAGACACTGCAATTCTCATAGAATCATAGAGATGGAAGGGACCACCAGGGTCATCAGTTCCAACCCCCTGCAATGCAGGAATCTTTTGCCCAATTTGAACCCACAACCCTGAGATTGACCGTCTCATACTCTACCGACTTCACCCCCGGAGGCATACTCCATTGTCTTTCGAGACAGGAGGACGCCAACAACAATCAGATTCATCCCATTGTTCTTTTTTTATTATTTGTTGATATTTAACTGAAAGTTAATGCAGGTGGCGCTGTGGTCTAAACCACTGAGCCTCTTGGGCTTGCCGATCAGAAGGTCGGCGGTTCGAATCCCCGCGACGGGGTGAGCTCCCGTTGTTTGGTCCCTGCTCCTGCCAACCTAGCAGTTCGAAAGCACATCAAAGTGCAAGTAGATAAATAGGTACCACTTCGGCGGGAAGGTAAACGGCGTTTCCGTGCGCTGCTCTGGTTCACCAGAATCGGCTTAGTCATGCTGGCCACATGACCCGGAAGCTGTACACTGGCTCCCTTGGCCAATAAAGCGAGATGAGCACCGCAACGCCAGAGTCGTCTATGACTGGACTTAACTGTCAGGGGTCCTTTACCTTTTTAACTGAAAGTTTTATTGATGGCTTCCCTGTGTAGATGTTGTTGTTTGTAATTTGATCTTCAGTTTTGTCTATACATTTCGTTTTTTGCTTTTCAAAGATTATTTGACTGTGTTTTCTGTAAACCACTTAGGGATTTTTGCCTATGAAGCGGTATCTAGATATTATTGACGAGAGAGATGGGCAGCCTTGATGGCTCAGACCCATTTTAAAGTCACCTAAGGGACGCGGGTGGCGCTGTGGGTTAAACCACAGAGCCTAGTACTTGCCGATCAGAAGGTCAGCAGTTCAAATCCCCGCAATGGGGTGAGCTCCTGTTGCTCGGTCCCTGCTCCTGCCAACCTAGCAGTTCGAAAGCATATCAAAGTGCAAGTAGATAAATAGGTACCGCTCCAGCGGGAAGGTAAACGGCGTTTCCGTGCGCTGCTCTGGTTCGCCAGAAGCGGATTAGTCATGCTGGCCACATGACCTGGAAGCTGTACGCTGGCTCCCTCAGCCAGGAAAGCGAGATGAGCGCCGCAACCCCAGAGTCGTCCACGACTGGACCTAATGGTCAGGGGTCCCTTTACCTTTAAGGATGGGGTGGGGGCGGGGGGTCCCCTCGCATTCTGTGGAGCAGGTTCCCAAATGTAACTGTGCCCTTGTGGCGCCTTGCAGGATTGTGGCGATGGGCCCCAGACTCGGAAGCGGCATCCTGCCCGGCTCAGCCAAAGTCAACAACTTCCAGCAGACCTTCAAGCTTCAACAGAAGGACGTGAGCAGCTGTTTCAAAAGTCTCATGGGTTTCCCAGTGGGGGGGGGGGAGGGAGGGAGGGATGGTCACTGCCGACCAGGCTGGGCGTGGGGAGCTCTGGTCTTAGAATAATTTGATCTTCGAGTTGGAAGAGACCCCCAAGGATCCTCTAGTCTAACCTGCTGCAGTGCAGGAATCTCAGCTAAACCAGCGATGACAGATGGGAGTCTTTTCCACCGTCATGAGACCCCCCCAAATGAGCAACTTTCCTTCCAGTGCTTGGGCACAACTCGACTGACACACGCCAGAGTGCCAGACTGAAAAAAGGAGTGTTGCTGGCCCAGTGCTCTCGGACAAGGACTTTTGTTGGACCAAAAAACCAGGACATTCCAGGATCCAACCAGAAGCCAGGTTTGGCTTCTGTTCTTCTAGGGATGTGCCCTTTGAAACAGGGCAGTTGAGAGGTGTGTGTGCATTAGAAGAAACGAATTCACCCCAAACAGCGGGGAATGTTCAGGGAGTTGGGGATGTTTAGCCTGGAGCAGAAGAGACAGAGAAGTGACCTAGCAGCCACGTTGAGCCTGGAAAAGAGGAGGCTGAGAGGAGATGTGCCATCTTCAAATAACTCAAGGGCTGTCACATGGACAATGGAGCAAGCTTGTTTTCTCCTGCCCTGGAGGGTAGGACTCGAACCCATGGCTTCAAGTTACCAGAAAGGAGATTCTGACTCCACATCAGGAGAAACATTCTGATAGCAAAAGCGTTCAGCAGTGGAATAGACTCCCTTGGACGGTGGTGAACTCTCCTTCCTTGGAGGTTTTTAAGCAGAGGTTAGATGGCCCTCTCTCAGGAATGCTTTGACCGTGACTCCTGCGTCGCAGCGGGTTGGACTAGATGACCGCTGGGGTTCCTTCCAACTCTCTGATTCTGCATGCCCCCCCCAAGACAGCCTCCTCTTCCCCCTAACTCCGCTGTTTCTTCCTTTCTTTTCCAGGCCTTGGCTGTTAGTGACCATTTCCCCGTGGAAGTGACACTGAAATCTCTCGGCATTTCCTCCACCGCCGTGTAGTGTCACCCCCAACGTAGACCCCCCAGGGGGCTGCAGCGCTCTGCCCTCCGGCTGCAGGGGTAGAAAATGGGCAGATTCAAAGGCCACGCTTTAGTTTTGGGAGAAGCCCCCAGGTCCCTCTGGCTTTTGGACGTCCAGGACGCCAGGCTCCAAGTGGTCCTTTCTGGTGCACGTGAAATCCAAGCACTCTTCAAAACAAAAGAGGATTAATTCCACCCAAATGTTTTTCCAGCTGCTGTGAATGATAATGCTAAAGACGAACTGCCAAATTGCCAAAAATCATGGCTTATGCAAGGGCTGATGGATCTAACAAATGGAAACTCAGCGAGATAATAATAAATAATAATAATAATAATAATAATAATAAATTTTTATTTGTATCCCGCCCTCCCCGGCCAAAGCCAGACTCAGAGCAGCTAACATCATATAAATCAGACAATTTGCATAATACAATATACACTATGCAAATAAAATAACATTCAACATTCATTAAAATAATATAGAATATTAAATATGGCAAATCAAAATGGAGGATTTTGCAACACTGAACAAGATATCTTTGATTTTATGGGTAAAGCAAGAAGAAAAACGTTTTAAAGGATTCGAACAAGAATGAGCTTCTTTTTAAAAAAAAAGGAATGAAAAATAATGGGAGATAATTTATAATGTTAACCATTTTCGGGGTCTCTAAGAATTGTAATTAAGAAAATTAGCAAAAATTCATAAAATCATTCCGTCCAATGACAGTTCTCATCTTGTGAGTTCTTTTCTCACAAAGATGTCAGACCTTTGCAAGCTGAGTCCATTTTGTCCACACTGGTCCTGCCAAGCCCTCGCTCAGCCTTTCGCAACCTGCTGCCCTCCAGTTTCTCTTGGGACTACAACTCCCATCAGCCCCCTGCCAGCACAGCCATATTAGGAGGGGCTGTTGAGAGTTGTAGTCCCAAGCGCCTGGAAGACTGCCGCTATTTGCAAAGGCCGAGGAAGACCACAAGAAGCTGGGCTGCGCAGGTGTAGCAACTGCACTGGACGGCTGCCAGCTGAGCGTTCCTTCAGCGCCAGGGCTGGATGGGCATCTGAGAGACCCCCACGCACTGAAACGAGAAGGGTGCTCCCCACTCCCATATGTAATTCAAAATAAAAAGAGTACTGAACCATAAAACAAAACTGCATCGGTCATGTTTCATCCTGCCTCTTCTCTCAGTTATCTGAACGTTAAAACAATAAATTACAAAACATACAACGTATTTCTCTCTGTGTGTGAAAAAACTATAACTCTGGAGAATGCATCAATAATAAAATTATAGAATTGTAGAGATCTGTTAACGGAGAAATCTGAGGGCTCCCTTGGACAAAAAACAAGGACGCCAGCCAGGAAGACCAGAGCAAAAGAGCAGCCAGGAGGCTTGGTTTTTATTGAAGACTGTCTCATGACAAGACTCCCACCTGCCACCAGGTGGAACAAGGTGGAAGCCCCCAACAAAAGAGAACCCAAACTTTTATTAGCTGCTAATCCCCATGTTACACCCCGCAAACTACATCACGGTGACATCATGACAGGGGAGGTCTGGTGGCAGGAATCTGAGCATCCTGGACCCTGCCCCATGGTTCCCCTTGCCCTCCACCAAACACCCATCAAGTGGAACAAAAGAGATCTTTGCATTTCCCTGTTTCCCAGCCAAGATCATTGCACCCTTTTGTCTTCACCTGGGTTTGTTATTTCTGGAATGGCTGCCTGTCTGGCACTCAGGTATCAGGATGCCAGGGATTATCACTCAGGCAGAGGGGCTGCTGAGTAGCTGAGCTCACATGTCTATAGGAATTTCTGAAGTTTTCCCAGTGAGCCAGTGCACAGATACATTGATCAGGGAATTCTTACATTTGGTATTGTACTGCAGAGGCCCTTGGAATAGATAGGAAGAAACTGTGATGAAGTGTTTTGTGGGGACAAATCACAAAAGTCACAAAAGTGATTGTGCTGATTTTGGTGGTGGGCTGCATGTGCATGATATCTGCTGGAGGGGCAACCCCCCCCATACATAAATTCCTGCAACAGTTGGAAGGGATCCGCATTGTCATGTAGTCCAGGGGTAGGCACCTTCTAAATCCGGCCGACGGATGGTCCGGGAATCAGCATGTTTTTACATCAGTAGAATGTGTCCTTTTATTTAAAATGCATCTCTGGGTTATTTGTGAGGCATAGGAATTCATCCATTTCCCCCCTCAAAATATAGTCTGCTGCCCCCAAGTTCTGCGAGACAGTGGACCGGCCCATGGCTGAAAAAGGTTGCTGGCCCCTGGTGTAGTCCAACCCCCTGTGTTTTATAAATCTATTGCAACACATGGCAGGATCTGATTTGCTCACATTATTTCAGCCTGCTTCCGTAGGACGCCCCCTGCTTCTACACTTTCTGAATGTGCTGCTACAGGTAAAAGTCCCGGTTCCAAGAATAATGCACCGTTTTAAAGCTTCAGACCGGCAGAAAGGTGTCGTGCCTGCTTCTGCAACAGTTTGTGGTGTAGAAGTAATTAGAAGGTGTGAAGCGTTGTTGTAAATAAAAACATGCCCTTTTCCCTTATGGGGTATCCAAGAGCCCATATAGAGTCCTTACAAGACTGGCCAGGCTCCTCAGGCAATCCAATCAAGTAACCTGCCAGAAAGGAAATAAACAAGCGACAGGAGAAAAACAACATGCAAATGTTCTGTTTTAGACAGCCTTTTCTGTGATGTATCTGAGGGGTGGTCTTAGGTTACACCCCTTCTGTGATGTATGTATAATGTTTCTGGGGGTGGTCTTGATCTACAGGATGGGAATTTCAAAAGTCTTTATAAGCCCTTGCACAGCATTTTTGTGGGTCCTCCTCTTTTCCTGCATGTAAGGGGAGCACCCTGTTGCAACAGATCAATAAAGATCAAGCTTACTAGCTGCTTTTCTTCTCAATATTCTCTGGTTGGCCTCTGTTATTCTCTCCTACCAATAGGGAACCTATGTAAGGACTCTATATGGGCTCTTGGATACCACATAAGGGAAAAGGGCATATTTTTATTTACAACAGCGTCATCGCTGTCTCATGTGTTGCTCCTTAGCTCTGCTAGGTTTTTGCAAATGGGAGTAGCAGACCAGGAGTAGCTGCTTTTAGCATTCTGTTCCTTGCCTGCACAGAACAGATGTGTGTGTGGGGGGGAATACTTAACCGGGGCGTGTTAAACGCCATCCGCCCCATATGGTTTACAATGTGTCAGGCAGAAAGACACAACAAACCCGCCAACATTTATCCGATGAAAACAGGGACATCCCATTTCATAACCATAACGATAATTTTAAGAACAACAATTTTATTATTTATACCCCACCCATCTGGTTGGGTTTTCCCAGCCACTCTGGGCAGCTCACAACATATATCAGAGCATGCTGTTGTTGTTTGGTCGTTTAGCCATGTCTGACTATTTGTGACCCCATGGACCAGAGCATGCCAGGCACTTCTGTCTTCCACTGCCTCCCGCACTTTGGTCAAATATCAGAGCATACTAACATTAAAAACTTCCCAATACAGGGCTGCCTTCAGCTGTCATCTAAAAGTCAGATAGTTTTTTATTTCCTAATAGTAAACAACCCACCTTCGTGGGTTGCCCCAGCCATTCTGGGTAGCTTCCAACATATATAAAAACATAATAAAACATAAAACATTAAAAAAAACACAACCTTCCCTATACAGGATTGCCTTCAGACAGCTCATAACTCCATGCCCTCCAACATTTCTCCAATGAAAATAGGGACATCGTAAGGAAAAGCAGTACATTCTGGGATCAAATCAGAAACTGTCCTTGAAGGCTACTCAAAAGTTTCGGTGAGTGGAGGACAGGGCTGCCCAAACTTGCACAGCCAGATGAAATCCTACGAGCACCCAAAGGTCCTTCAAATCCAGTGCCCTGTTACCAACCAGGCACCCCAGGAAGCTCTCAGGCAGGACCAGGGGAAACAGCACTTTCCTCCTCTCCCCCCCTTGTTTCCCAAGTCGCCTCAATTCAGGACGCAGGAGATATAAATGAACTTCTAGATCAGGCATAGGCAAACTCCTGCCCTCCAGATGTTTGGGACTACAATTCCCATCATCCCTTACCACTGGTCCTGTTAGCTAGGGATGATGGGAATTGTAGTCCCAAACATTTGGAGGGCAGGAGTTTGCCTATGCCTGTTGTAGATCTAACTGAGCACTTCTGGCCGGAGTTTCCCTGTGAATCCTCTAAATCGAGACAGAATTCCAAATGACCAGCATTCAAATGTTTCAACCCTGCTCCATCGTAAAACACAAACATTCCAAGAACTATTTCAAGCGAGAAGCAGCAGCCGGGCACCGACTTGCGTCCTTGTCGTGTCTCCCTGCATTCTTCAGTGTGAGCACTAGAAGGCAGAAGGAGGCTGCCTGCTTGCTTATTTGATTTTAAATCTGGCTCTGCAGCCTGGACTCAGAGCAGCTTTTAATATCTCCGTCCCCTTGGGGCTCACAGCCTCAGGAAATCCAGTGGTTGGGGGTGGGAGGCAATAAGGAGGGGGGGCCAAAAGGAAAGAAATGATTGCAGACATATTTTTTTAATGTAGAAACAAGTGAACTGAAATGAATCTCAATCTCTCTCTGTGTCTGCATAGACAGACAGACAGACAGATATCTCACACACTCACACACATATATTGATTCAACCCAACAGAGGAATTAGAATGTGGGTCTTCCCTAACCTGGAGACTTCCAGACCGGGTGTGACTGGTGCATATGGGGACTCATGACTGCCCTGATAGCATCACGAACACACACACGAACACACACACACACACACACACACACACATCATGAAAAGGACGTCTGAAGTGCCCTTAAAATGTTTGAAACCACGGTATTGAAATTGATGTTTTCTAGCATTGTAGATCAGACCTACCCTCCTCCCCAGATCCACCTTTACCGTCTGCTAGAGCTAACCAAGCGTGCGTGAATCTCTCTCTCTCACCCCCCATGCCATCTGTAGTTTCCCAGGTTTTTATTAAAGCCATTTCCCCTCCTCTCCCTGCTAGAACTGTCTTCACCAGAACCAGCTGATCTTATGATACATTTCATGAAGACGTCTCTTGGCAAGCAGATGTCTGAAGCTTTTGCAGCTCGAGTTGGCAATATGGAAGATGAAAACAAACTAGAATGAGAAAATGTGGCGTGTTGGGAAACAAGGCATGGCACAATCAGTGCGCTAGGCTGTCCTGCAGCTCTGGCAGACCAAACCCTCGAGGCCTGGGAGCCTCTCTTAGACCCTTCTCCAGGCCCAGGAGTCGGAGAGGCTCTGTCCAGTCCCAGCACATCCAAGTCACTTGGGGTAGTTTGAGCCATTTGGCCTTGCAATGGCCTCAGGTCAAAGATCAACCACAGTCAAGTCAAAGTCTGAGAAACAAAGCATGGCAATAATTCAACTGGGATACCACTGTAGCCAGAGTCTTGCTGTCCAGGAATGGCCACAGCTGATGAACCAGCCAACACCGGGAAAAGGTGGCACTCTATGCCCATGTAATATAATAATAATACAGTGGTACCTCGGGTTACAAACGCTTCAGGTTACATACGCTTCAGGTTACAGACTCTGTTAACCCAGAAATAGTACCTCGGGTTAAGAACTTTGCTTCAGGATGAGAACAGAAATTGTGCTCCGGTGGCACGGCAGCAGCGGGAGGCCCCATTAACGAAAGTGGTGCTTCAGGTTAAGAACAGTTTCAGGTTAAGTACGGACCTTTGGAACGAATTAAGTACTTAACCTGAGGTACCACTGTATAATAATAAACTGGTGTGGGTAGAGCAGTGAGTCAGAGGGGACTTAGCCGGTCTAGCGTCAAGACGTGGGTCTGCGCGCCCAGAGCTTGGAAATGGAAACTGAACTTTAATAAAGACTTTTGTATATAACATCCACCGGGCGTTGGTCCTCTGTGAGCTGGGACCTAGCGGCAGTCCTGACACACACCATTTGAATGGCAGTGCCCATCAACTTTGCAACTTTGCCCCCTCCCACCTGAAGCTTGTTTAGTTTGAGGATGAAAGACTAAACAAGGATAAGAAAAAGAAAAGAAACCATTTTTTTTTTAACTGCCCTGAAATATGCTTTCATTTCATTTTCATGATTCTAGCTGCTGTGTCTGGAGATGCAAAATTCGCCAGTGGCTTTTTAACTGTTTACAAATAGAATGTGATTGTAAAATGTACAGTTTGGGTTGTGTTCTTATTATGAAGTTTCTTCAGATATTAATCAACCATGACATCTTATTGGGGGGGTGTCAAAGTTACCTCGGCCCCTAGGAGTTGGCTCCCATTGTACCAGACTCCTCTAAATTCCTCAGTCCAGTAGGAGTTAGAATTTAATGAAGGGAAATGTTAAAACGTAAGCCTGGGAGAGGAAAAGGAAGACAATGGTCCATTAAGAGAGCTCTGTCCCAGACAGCAAATGGGCTGGTGGGTGGGCCCCTTCCTCCAGCAATTACATAGGTAGTTAGTGAAAAGAACAAAAGCCGGGGTTTAGAGTTTTAGAATTGGCTGGGATGTGACCTGGAGGAAAAAAGTTGCACTCTGGTAAAGGCGGCAGGCTGGAGAGAGGGTCAGAGCACGGCGGCTGAAGTCTGTGGGCAGCTATAGGAGAAACAAGACCCTCTTGAGATGTTAATGCTGCGAACCCCTCCATCGTAGGCTCAGGTGTGGTTCATATGTGTAAATAAGCCATATATCACAAAGAAGCCACAGGCTGCACTGTGCCTCATTCCCATGGACCCTGGGAGAGCGCCTGGAACCCCTGGGATCTCGCATCCTTCAGAGATTGGGGTGGCAGGCAATTAATTAGGTGTGTGTGAGTGTATCAAGGAATAATAGAATCATAGAACTGTACAGTTGGAAGGATCCCTGAGGGTCATGCAGTCCAAACGCCTGCAATGCAGAAATCTCAACTAAGGCATCCATGACAGACGGACATGGACGTGTGTGTGTAATAATAATTTTGTGTGTGTGTGTTGGCAGCACACAAACACATAAGAGTAATGAGCTGTCCACCGTAAATGGTTTAATTAGCCAAAGGCCTGGGAGTAGAGGAATGTTTTTGCCTGGTGCCTAAAGACATTTCAGGCAAGCCTCCCCGGGGAGAGCATTTTTTTTAAATTAATTTTATTTTTTACCAACCACCAAAACACAAACAGTGAAACCCACCAGGCGGCTGATACATTGGGTTTACAATATTCAATAAAATACATATTCAATAATATACATGTTCAATAATATTCAATAATAGCATATTCAAATCAACCATATGTACACTTCTATATACCTTAACACACCTCCTTCCACAAGATTTATTCAACTTTTAACATTTTAATTGCCCCAAATTGTTCAAACCTACTCAAATAATTCAATATCTTCTCAAACCAATCCTCCTCTTTCGCACTGACCTTAAACCCTTTCATTCTATGTATCTTCACAGTTAGGTATTCTAAAATTATAATATTATTCAGTTTTTTACTCCATTGGTTCACCCCTAGCTCTTTTGCATTTTTCCAATTACCGCTATAACCTGTCTGGCTGCAATTACCATCAACTTTACCCATTTGCATTCCTCTTTTGTTTTTAACTCGGTAATACTCAGGGTAATAAGAATGATTAATTTAGTTATTTCCACGTTCCTTCCCACAATTCCCAATATTTCTATAGCAATCTGTTTCCAAAATTCATTAACTAACGGACAATCCCAGCACATATGACTGTATGTTCCCATCACTCCACATTTCCTTCAGCAATTCTTACTTCCAGATTTTATAAGATGATATAACCTTACTGGTGTATAATACCCTGGGGAGAGCATTGCATCAACAAGGGGCCACCACAGAGAAGGCCTGCTCTTACGTTGCCAACCCTCCAGACCTTTTGTGGAGAGGGGCACATGGAGATGGGCCTCAGATGACGATTGCAGGGTCTGGACCAGTTCATATTGGGCATGCGTGTGTGTGTTTGCCCATGGGTCAGCTTCAAGTCTGAGCCGTGTCTTTCCTGGGGTCCATAACCGCCTCCTGAGCTTGTCTCTTCCTCCTGGCAGGACATGCTGTTCCTGGGAGACTTCAACGCCGGCTGCTCCTACGTCCGGCCTGAGGACTGGCCCCGCATCCGCCTGCGCACCAACAGTGCCTTCCAGTGGCTCATCCCAGACGCAGCAGACACCACGGTGACCAGCACCCACTGTGCCTACGACAGGTGAGTGGCGGGAGGCCAGGGCCCGGAGGCTCTTTCTCTCTCCCCCCGCCCCCCCGCCCCAGAGCCACTTTGGGACTGCAAAAACAACGCAGCAGTATTGAGTGACTGGTCTCTGCACCCACAACAGACACTGCAATTCTCATAGAATCATAGAGATGGAAGGGACCACCAGGGTCATCAGTTCCAACCCCCTGCAATGCAGGAATCTTTTGCCCAATTTGAACCCACAACCCTGAGATTGACCGTCTCATACTCTACCGACTTCACCCCCGGAGGCATACTCCATTGTCTTTCGAGACAGGAGGACGCCAACAACAATCAGATTCATCCCATTGTTCTTTTTTTATTATTTGTTGATATTTAACTGAAAGTTAATGCAGGTGGCGCTGTGGTCTAAACCACTGAGCCTCTTGGGCTTGCCGATCAGAAGGTCGGCGGTTCGAATCCCCGCGACGGGGTGAGCTCCCGTTGTTTGGTCCCTGCTCCTGCCAACCTAGCAGTTCGAAAGCACATCAAAGTGCAAGTAGATAAATAGGTACCACTTCGGCGGGAAGGTAAACGGCGTTTCCGTGCGCTGCTCTGGTTCACCAGAATCGGCTTAGTCATGCTGGCCACATGACCCGGAAGCTGTACACTGGCTCCCTCGGCCAATAAAGCGAGATGAGCACCGCAACGCCAGAGTCGTCTATGACTGGACTTAACTGTCAGGGGTCCTTTACCTTTTTAACTGAAAGTTTTATTGATGGCTTCCCTGTGTAGATGTTGTTGTTTGTAATTTGATCTTCAGTTTTGTCTATACATTTCGTTTTTTGCTTTTCAAAGATTATTTGACTGTGTTTTCTGTAAACCACTTAGGGATTTTTGCCTATGAAGCGGTATCTAGATATTATTGACGAGAGAGATGGGCAGCCTTGATGGCTCAGACCCATTTTAAAGTCACCTAAGGGACGCGGGTGGCGCTGTGGGTTAAACCACAGAGCCTAGGACTTGCCGATCAGAAGGTCAGCAGTTCAAATCCCCGCAATGGGGTGAGCTCCTGTTGCTCGGTCCCTGCTCCTGCCAACCTAGCAGTTCGAAAGCATATCAAAGTGCAAGTAGATAAATAGGTACCGCTCCAGCCGGAAGGTAAACGGCGTTTCCGTGCGCTGCTCTGGTTCGCCAGAAGCGGATTAGTCATGCTGGCCACATGACCTGGAAGCTGTACGCTGGCTCCCTCGGCCAGGAAAGCGAGATGAGCGCCGCAACCCCAGAGTCGTCCACGACTGGACCTAATGGTCAGGGGTCCCTTTACCTTTAAGGATGGGGTGGGGGCGGGGGGTCCCCTCGCATTCTGTGGAGCAGGTTCCCAAATGTAACTGTGCCCTTGTGGCGCCTTGCAGGATTGTGGCGATGGGCCCCAGACTCGGAAGTGGCATCCTGCCCGGCTCAGCCAAAGTCAACAACTTCCAGCAGACCTTCAAGCTTCAACAGAAGGACGTGAGCAGCTGTTTCAAAAGTCTCATGGGTTTCCCAGTGTGGGGGGGGGGAGGGACGGAGGGATGGTCACTGCCGACCAGGCTGGGCGTGGGGAGCTCTGGTCTTAGAATAATTTGATCTTCGAGTTGGAAGAGACCCCCAAGGATCCTCTAGTCTAACCTGCTGCAGTGCAGGAATCTCAGCTAAACCAGCGATGACAGATGGGAGTCTTTTCCACCGTCATGAGACCCCCCCAAATGAGCAACTTTCCTTCCAGTGCTTGGGCACAACTCGACTGACACACACCAGAGTGCCAGACTGAAAAAAGGAGTGTTGCTGGCCCAGTGCTCTGGGACAAGGACTTTTGTTGGACCAAAAAACCAGGACATTCCAGGATCCAACCAGAAGCCAGGTTTGGCTTCTGTTCTTCTAGGGATGTGCCCTTTGAAACAGGGCAGTTGAGAGGTGTGTGTGCATTAGAAGAAACGAATTCACCCCAAACAGCGGGGAATGTTCAGGGAGTTGGGGATGTTTAGCCTGGAGCAGAAGAGACAGAGAAGTGACCTAGCAGCCACGTTGAGCCTGGAAAAGAGGAGGCTGAGAGGAGATGTGCCATCTTCAAATAACTCAAGGGCTGTCACATGGACAATGGAGCAAGCTTGTTTTCTCCCGCCCTGGAGGGTAGGACTCGAACCCATGGCTTCAAGTTACCAGAAAGGAGATTCTGACTCAACATCAGGAGAAACATTCTGATAGCAAAAGCGTTCAGCAGTGGAATAGACTCCCTTGGACGGTGATGAACTCTCCTTCCTTGGAGGTTTTTAAGCAGAGGTTAGATGGCCCTCTCTCAGGAATGCTTTGACCGTGACTCCTGCGTCGCAGCGGGTTGGACTAGATGACCGCTGGGGTTCCTTCCAACTCTCTGATTCTGCATGCCCCCCCCAAGACAGCCTCCTCTTCCCCCTAACTCCGCTGTTTCTTCCTTTCTTTTCCAGGCCTTGGCTGTTAGTGACCATTTCCCCGTGGAAGTGACACTGAAATCTCTCGGCATTTCCTCCACCGCCGTGTAGTGTCACCCCCAACGTAGACCCCCCAGGGGGCTGCAGCGCTCTGCCCTCCGGCTGCAGGGGTAGAAAATGGGCAGATTCAAAGGCCACGCTTTAGTTTTGGGAGAAGCCCCCAGGTCCCTCTGGCTTTTGGACGTCCAGGACGCCAGGCTCCAAGTGGTCCTTTCTGGTGCACGTGAAATCCAAGCACTCTTCAAAACAAAAGAGGATTAATTCCACCCAAATGTTTTTCCAGCTGCTGTGAATGATGATGCTAAAGACGAACTGCCAAATTGCCAAAAATCATGGCTTATGCAAGGGCTGATGGATCTAACAAATGGAAACTCAGCGAGATAATAATAAATAATAATAATAATAATAATAATAATAATAATAATAATAAATTTTTATTTGTATCCCGCCCTCCCCGGCCAAAGCCAGACTCAGAGCAGCTAACATCATATAAATCAGACAATTTGCATAATACAATATACACTATGCAAATAAAATAACATTCAACATTCATTAAAATAATATAGAATATTAAATATGGCAAATCAAAATGGAGGATTTTGCAACACTGAACAAGATATCTTTGATTTTATGGGTAAAGCAAGAAGAAAAACGTTTTAAAGGATTCGAACAAGAATGAGCTTCTTTTTTTAAAAAAAGGAATGAAAAATAATGGGAGATAATTTACAATGTTAACCATTTTCGGGGTCTCTAAGAATTGTAATTAAGAAAATTAGCAAAAATTCATAAAATCATTCCGTCCAATGACAGTTCTCATCTTGTGAGTTCTTTTCTCACAAAGATGTCAGACCTTTGCAAGCTGAGTCCATTTTGTCCACACTGGTCCTGCCAAGCCCTCGCTCAGCCTTTCGCAACCTGCTGCCCTCCAGTTTCTCTTGGGACTACAACTCCCATCAGCCCCCTGCCAGCACAGCCATATTAGGAGGGGCTGTTGAGAGTTGTAGTCCCAAGCGCCTGGAAGACTGCCGCTATTTGCAAAGGCCGAGGAAGACCACAAGAAGCTGGGCTGCGCAGGTGTAGCAACTGCACTGGACGGCTGCCAGCTGAGCGTTCCTTCAGCGCCAGGGCTGGATGGGCATCTGAGAGACCCCCACGCACTGAAACGAGAAGGGTGCTCCCCACTCCCATATGTAATTCAAAATAAAAAGAGTACTGAACCATAAAACAAAACTGCATCGGTCATGTTTCATCCTGCCTCTTCTCTCAGTTATCTGAACGTTAAAACAATAAATTACAAAACATACAACGTATTTCTCTCTGTGTGTGAAAAAACTATAACTCTGGAGAATGCATCAATAATAAAATTATAGAATTGTAGAGATCTGTTAACGGAGAAATCTGAGGGCTCCCTTGGACAAAAAACAAGGACGCCAGCCAGGAATACCAGAGCAAAAGAGCAGCCAGGAGGCTTGGTCTTGATGGAAGACTGTGGCGACAGGACTCCCACCTGCCACCAGGTGGAACAAGATGGAAGCCCCCAACAAAAGAGAACCCAAACTTTTATTAGCTGCTAATCCCCATGTTACACCCCGCAAACTACATCACGGTGACATCATGACAGGGGAGGTCTGGTGGCAGGAATCTGAGCATCCTGGACCCTGCCCCATGGTTCCCCTTGCCCTCCACCAAACACCCATCAAGTGGAACAAAATAGATCTTTGCATTTCCCTGTTTCCCAGCCAAGATCATTGCACCCTTTTGTCTTCACCTGGGTTTGTTATTTCTGGAATGGCTGCCTGTCTGGCACTCAGGTATCAGGATGCCAGGAATGATCACTCAGGCAGAGGGGCTGCTGAGTAGCTGAGCTCACATGTCTATATGAATTTCTGAAATTTTCCCAGTGAGCCAGTACACAGATACATTGATCAGTGAATTGTTACATTTGGTATCGTGCAGCAAAGGCCCTTGGAATAGATAGGAAGAAACTGTGATGAAGTGTTTTGTGGGGACAAATCACAAAAGTCACAAAAGTGATTGTGCTGATTTTGGTGGTGGGCTGCATGTGCATGATATCTGCTGGAGGGGCAAACCCCCCCCCCATACATAAATTCCTGCAACAGTTGGAAGGGATCTGCATTGTCATGTAGTCCAGGGGTAGGCAACCTAAGGCCTGGGGGCCGGATGCGACCCAATCACCTTCTAAATCCGGCCGACGGATGGTCCGGGAATCAGCGTGTTTTTATATCAGTAGAATGTGTCCTTTTATTTAAAATGCATCTCTGGGTTATTTGTGAGGCATAGGAATTCATCCATTTCCCCCCTCAAAATATAGTCTGCTGCCCCCAAGTTCTGCGAGACAGTGGACCGGCCCATGGCTGAAAAAGGTTGCTGGCCCCTGGTGTAGTCCAACCCCCTGTGTTTTATAAATCTATTGCAACACATGGCAGGATCTGATTTGCTCACATTATTTCAGCCTGCTTCCGTAGGACGCCCCCTGCTTCTACACTTTCTGAATGTGCTGCTACAGGTAAAAGTCCCGGTTCCAAGAATAATGCACCGTTTTAAAGCTTCAGACCGGCAGAAAGGTGTCGTGCCTGCTTCTGCAACAGTTTGTGGTGTAGAAGTAATTAGAAGGTGTGAAGCGTTGTTGTAAATAAAAACATGCCCTTTTCCCTTATGGGGTATCCAAGAGCCCATATAGAGCCCTTACAAGACTGGCCAGGCTCCTCAGGCAATCCAATCAAGTAACCTGCCAGAAAGGAAATAAACAAGCAACAGGAGAAAAACAACATGCAAATGTTCTGTTTTAGACAGCCTTTTCTGTGATGTATCTGAGGGGTGGTCTTAGGTTACACCCCTTCTGTGATGTATGTATAATGTTTCTGGGGGTGGTCTTGATCTACAGGATGGGAATTTCAAAAGTCTTTATAAGCCCTTGCACAGCATTTTTGTGGGTCCTCCTCTTTTCCTGCATGTAAGGGGAGCACCCTGTTGCAACAGATCAATAAAGATCAAGCTTACTAGCTGCTTTGCTTCTCAATATTCTCTGGTTGGTCTCTGTTATTCTCTCCTACCAATAGGGAACCTATGTAAGGACTCTATATGGGCTCTTGGATACCCCATAAGGGAAAAGGGCATATTTTTATTTACAACAGCGTCATCGCTGTCTCATGTGTTGCTCCTTAGCTCTGCTAGGTTTTTGCAAATGGGAGTAGCAGACCAGGAGTAGCTGCTTTTAGCATTCTGTTCCTTGCCTGCACAGAACAGATGTGTGTGTGTGTGGGGGGGGGAATACTTAACCGGGGCGTGTTAAACGCCATCCGCCCCATATGGTTTACAATGTGTCAGGCAGAAAGACACAACAAACCCGCCAACATTTATCCGATGAAAACAGGGACATCCCATTTCATAACCATAACGATAATTTTAAGAACAACAATTTTATTATTTATACCCCACCCATCTGGTTGGGTTTTCCCAGCCACTCTGGGCAGCTCACAACATATATCAGAGCATGCTGTTGTTGTTTGGTCGTTTAGCCATGTCCGACTCTTTGTGACCCCATGGACCAGAGCATGCCAGGCACTTCTGTCTTCCACTGCCTCCCGCACTTTGGTCAAATATCAGAGCATACTAACATTAAAAACTTCCCAATACAGGGCTGCCTTCAGCTGTCATCTAAAAGTCAGATAGTTTTTTTATTTCCTAATAGTAAACAACCCACCTTCGTGGGTTGCCCCAGCCATTCTGGGTAGCTTCCAACATATATAAAAACATAATAAAACATAAAACATTAAAAAAACAACAACCTTCCCTATACAGGATTGCCTTCAGACAGCTCATAACTCCATGCCCTCCAACATTTCTCCAATGAAAATAGGGACATCGTAAGGAAAAGCAGTACATTCTGGGATCAAATCAGAAACTGTCCTTGAAGGCTACTCAAAAGTTTCGGTGAGTGGAGGACAGGGCTGCCCAAACTTGCACAGCCAGATGAAATCCTACGAGCACCCAAAGGTCCTTCAAATCCAGTGCCCTGTTACCAACCAGGCACCCCAGGAAGCTCTCAGGCAGGACGAGGGGAAACAGCACTTTCCTCCTCTCCCCCCCTTGTTTCCCAAGTCGCCTCAATTCAGGACGCAGGAGATATAAATGAACTTCTAGATCAGGCATAGGCAAACTCCTGCCCTCCAGATGTTTGGGACTACAATTCCCATCATCCCTTACCACTGGTCCTGTTAGCTAGGGATGATGGGAATTGTAGTCCCAAACATTTGGAGGGCAGGAGTTTGCCTATGCCTGTTGTAGATCTAACTGAGCACTTCTGGCCGGAGTTTCCCTGTGAATCCTCTAAATCGAGACAGAATTCCAAATGACCAGCAATCAAATGTTTCAACGCTGCTCCATCGTAAAACACAAACATTCCAAGAACTATTTCAAGCGAGAAGCAGCAGCCGGGCACCGACTTGCGTCCTTGTCGTGTCTCCCTGCATTCTTCAGTGTGAGCACTAGAAGGCAGAAGGAGGCTGCCTGCTTGCTTATTTGATTTTAAATCTGGCTCTGCAGCCTGGACTCAGAGCAGCTTTTAATATCTCCGTCCCCTTGGGGCTCACAGCCTCAGGAAATCCAGTGGTTGGGGGTGGGAGGCAATAAGGAGGAGGGGCCAAAAGGAAAGAAATGATTGCAGACATATTTTTTTAATGTAGAAACAAGTGAACTGAAATGAATCTCAATCTCTCTCTGTGTCTGCATAGACAGACAGACAGACAGATATCTCACACACTCACACACATAGATTGATTCAACCCAACAGAGGAATTAGAATGTGGGTCTTCCCTAACCTGGAGACTTCCAGACCGGGTGTGACTGGTGCATATGGGGACTCATGACTGCCCTGATAGCATCACGAACACACACACACACACACACACACACACACACACCATGAAAAGGACGTCTGAAGTGCCCTTAAAATGTTTGAAACCACGGTATTGAAATTGATGTTTTCTAGCATTGTAGATCAGACCTACCCTCCTCCCCAGATCCACCTTTACCGTCTGCTAGAGCTAACCAAGCGTGCGTGAATCTCTCTCTCTCACCCCCCATGCCATCTGTAGTTTCCCAGGTTTTTATTAAAGCCATTTCCCCTCCTCTCCCTGCTAGAACTGTCTTCACCAGAACCAGCTGATCTTATGATACATTTCATGAAGACGTCTCTTGGCAAGCAGATGTCTGAAGCTTTTGCAGCTCGAGTTGGCAATATGGAAGATGAAAACAAACTAGAATGAGAAAATGTGGCGTGTTGGGAAACAAGGCATGGCACAATCAGTGCGCTAGGCTGTCCTGCAGCTCTGGCAGACCAAACCCTCGAGGCCTGGGAGCCTCTCTTAGACCCTTCTCCAGGCCCAGGAGTCGGAGAGGCTCTGTCCAGTCCCAGCACATCCAAGTCACTTGGGGTAGTTTGAGCCATTTGGCCTTGCAATGGCCTCAGGTCAAAGATCAACCACAGTCAAGTCAAAGTCTGAGAAACAAAGCATGGCAATAATTCAACTGGGATACCACTGTAGCCAGAGTCTTGCTGTCCAGGAATGGCCACAGCTGATGAACCAGCCAACACCGGGAAAAGGTGGCACTCTATGCCCATGTAATATAATAATAATACAGTGGTACCTCGGGTTACAAACGCTTCAGGTTACATACGCTTCAGGTTACAGACTCTGTTAACCCAGAAATAGTACCTCGGGTTAAGAACTTTGCTTCAGGATGAGAACAGAAATTGTGCTCCGGCGGCACGGCAGCAGCGGGAGGCCCCATTAACGAAAGTGGTGCTTCAGGTTAAGAACAGTTTCAGGTTAAGTACGGACCTTCGGAACGAAATAAGTACTTAACCTGAGGTACCACTGTATAATAATAAATTTTTATTTATACCCCGCCTTCCCTGGCCAGAGCCGGGCTCAGGGTGGCTAACACTAGTAAAATTACAATAATAAAATAAAATAAAATACAGGTTAAAATATAATTTAAAATGCAGCCTCATTTTAAAAGAAGCCCATAGATCAGAACCATAAGGGGAGGGAAACATAAGGGTCAGACTGAGTCCAAGCCAAAGGCGAGGCGGAACAGCTCCGTCTTGCAGGCCCTGCGGAAAGATGTCAAGTCCCACAGGGCCCTGGTCTCTTGTGACAGAGCGTTCCACCAAGTTGGGCCAGTACTGAAAAGGCCCTGGCCCTAGTTGAGATCAATCTAACCACCTTGCGACTTGGGACCTCCAAAGTGTTGTCATTTGTGGACCTTAAGGTCCTCCTTGGGACATACCAGGAGAGGCGGTCCTGTAGGTACGTGGGTCCTAGGGCTTTAAATGTCAAAACCAGCACCTTAAACCTGACCCTGTACTCCACTGGGAGCCAGTGCAGTTGGTAAAGCACTGGATGAATGTGATCCCACGGCAAGGACCCCGTAAAAAGTCTTGCCGCAGCATTCTGCACCCGCTGGAGTTTCTGTGTCAGTCTCAAGGGCAGCCCCACGTAGAGTGAGTTACAATAATCAAGTCTGGAGGTGACCGTCGCATGGATCACTGTGGCCAGATTGGGGCGGGAAAGGTAAGGAACCAACTGTTTGATACGGCGGAGATGGAATAATGCCACCTTTGCTGTGGCTGCAACCTGCACCTGCATGGAAAGGGAGGCGTTGAAGGTTATACCCAAGTTCTTGGGTGTAGCTCCCTGACTCTTGACAAATGTAGATCTAGGAGCTCCTCCAAGCTCAAGGCCAGCTCTTTCATGGGGAGGGCAAACCCACCCCAAACCAGTGGAACACCCCTTCTCCAGATCATAGAATCATAGGGTTGGAAGGAACCCCAAGGTTCATCTAGACCAACCCCCTGCAATGCAGGACTCTCAGCTAAAGCATCTCTGACAGATGGCCATCCAACCTCTGCTTTAAAACCTCCAGGGAAGGAGAGTCCACCATCTCCCGAGGGAGTCCAATTCTCTTTTGAACAGCTCTTACCATCAGAAAGATCTTCCTGATGTTCAGTTGGAATCTCCTTTCTTATAACTTGAAGACATTGTTTTGAGTCCTACCCTCCAGAGCAGGGGAAAATAAGCTTGTGCCCTCTACCATGTGACAACCCTTGAGATATTTGAAGAGGGCTATCATATCTGGGGGCACTGTTACACAGTGGTTCCGCTCCTTCCTCCTGGGCCGTCTTCAGAAAGTGGTGGTGGGGGATGAGTGTTCAGACCCCTGGGCTCTCACTTGTGGGGTGCCTCAGGGTTCTCTCCTCTCCCCCATGCTTTTCAACATCTACATGCAGCCACTGGTAGAGATCACCAGGGGGTTTGGGCTGGGTGTTCATCAGTATGTGGATGATACCCAGCTCTACCTCTCTTTCAAATCAGAACGAGCGAAGGCGGTGATGGTCCTGTGTGAGTGTCTGGAAGTGGTTGGAGGATGGATGGCGGCTAACAGATTGAGATTGAATCCTGACAAGACAGAAGTACTGTTTTGGGGGGACAGGAGGCGGGCAGGTATGGAGGACTCCCTGGTCCTGAATGGGGTAACTGTGCCCCTGAAGGACCTGGTGCGCAGCCTGGGAGTCATTCTGGACTCACAGCTGTCCATGGAGGCACAGGTCAATTCTGTGCCCAGGGCTGTTTATCAGCTCAATCTGGTATGCAGGATGAGACCCTCCCTGCCCGCAGACTGTCTTGCCAGAATGGTGCATGCTCTGGTTTTCTCCTGCTTGGACTACTGCAATGCGCTCTACGTGGGGCTATCTTTGAAGGTGACCCGGAAACTACAACTAATCCAGAATGCGGCAGCTAGACTGGTGACTGGGAGCGGCCGCCGAGACCACATAACACCAGTCCTGAAAGAGGTACGATGGCTCCCAATACGTTTCCAAGCAAAATTCAAAGTGTTGGTACTGACCTTGAAAGCCCGAAACGGCCTCAGTCCAGTATACCTGAAGGAGCATCTCCACCCCCATCATTTTGCCCGGACATGAAGGTTCAGTGCTGAAGGCCTTCTGGGGGTTCGCTTCCTGCGAGAAGTGAGGTTACAGGGAACCAGGCAGAGGGCCTTCTTGGTAGTGGCACCCACCCTGTGGAACACCCTCCCACTAAATGTCAAAGAGAGAAACAACTACCAGACTTTTAGAAGACATCTGAAGGCAACCTTGTTTAGGGAAGCTTTCAATGTTTAATAGACTATTGTATTTTAATATTTTCTTGAAAGCTGCCCAGAGTGGCTGGGGAAACCCAGCCAGATGGGTGGGGTATAAATAATAAATTATTGTTATTATTATATCTCCTCTCAGACTCTCCTTTTCCAGGCTAAACATGCCCAGCTCCTTCAAGCTCTCGTCATAAGGCTTGGTTTCCAGACCCTTGATCAGCTTGGTTGCCCCTCCTCTGCTCATGTTCTAGATTGCCAACGTCCTTCTTAAACTGTGGCACCTAGAACTGGACACAGGACTCCAGGTGGGGTCTGACCAAGGCAGAGTGGGACTTGATCTAGAGACTAGACTTCTGTTGATGCAGCCTAGAATAGCATTAGCTTTTTTTGCTGCCACATCACACTGTGGACTCATGTTAAGCTTGTGGTCTACTTAGACCTGAGATCCTTTTCTCATGTACTACTGGCAAGCCAGGTCCCCCATCTCCTCTTTGTGCAGCTGGTTCTTCCTGCTTAAGTGCAGAACCTGACGTTTGTCATTCTGCTAGTTAGGGCCCAATTCCCCAACCTATTAAGATCATATTTAATAGCGAATTTGCTTTCTCCGGCATTTGCTACCCCTCTCGGTGTCATCTGCAAATTGAATGAATGTCCCCTCAGTTCCTTCATATGAAGGCATTGAACAACAGCATTTTCCCTGCCCAGAGAATTGGAACAAACAGCAATAAGATTTTCTGTGGACTTCTGTTTGTTCCGATTCAGCACTAAAGAGTGGGAAGGTGGTAGGGCAAAGGCAAAACCACTCAGACCTGTGCCTAGAAAACAAGAGACAAGGAGGAAACTGCTTGGACGCCTGATTTCTAGGCACGGGGCAGCCAGGAGTGTGGATGAGCCCTGAGTTCGGTTGCAGGGGCCGGCTCCTGAACGATTCTGCACATGACCGCTGCCCAAGCCTTCTGTGCTCTCAAATAACAAAATACTCACTATTCAAATAATAAAACCAGACGGTTCTGACCCTGTTTCAAAGCCAGCTTTATAATGAGCAGGCTGTCCACAGGAGAAATTGCTATGACCCAGATATGAGGTCACAAGGGTGAAAATGTTGCGCACTGTGTGATCTGCCACTGAGCCAAAGACCCATCAGATGTGTCAATTTCTCTCTCCTCTCTCTCTCTTACACACACACACGACTTTGCCTGAAATGCAAGTTTTGTAAAAACAAAAAAACGCTATTGTCTTCTGAAGCCTTTAGGAGGAGGCGACCCCACTGGTTTAATCTGAAATCTGTAGCTGATGGCATGAACTGAAGTGCTCTCCAGAGCAGCGCATAATCCAACTGCACATCATCTTGATTCCGGCTTCCAGTTCGATAAATCAACGGGATCGGGGAACTAGGTCAATTCCGCGCCTGTAGAAAAATTGCCATGCTATTTGCTACATGCTGCCATGTTCTCCCTCTCTGTGGGTGCACTTAGCCTCAGCTGGCCTCCTCTCTCTCTCTGCCTCCCTGTGAATGGCAAGACCACACGACACTGACCCTACAGGTCAATTGTGTGTGATTCATAGAACCACAGAACAAGAGGGTTGCAAGGGACCCCAAGGGTCATCCAGCCAAACCTCCTGAAAGGCAGGAAGTGTTTGGATTTGATATCCCACTTTATCGATACCCTAGGGAGTCTCCAAGCGGCTCACAATCTCCTTTCCCTTCCTCCCCCACAACAAACACTCTGTGGGGTGAGTGGGGCTGAGAGACTTCAGAGAAGTGTGACTGGCCCAAGGTCACCCAGCAGCTGCAGGTGGAGGAGCGGAGACGCGAACCCGGTTCACCAGATTACGAGGCTACCGCTTTTAACCACTACACCACGCTGGCTCTCTCAGGGATCGCTGCTAAGGAATCCCTGACAGATAACCGTCTGACCGCTGCTTAAAAACCTCCAAGGAAGGAGATTCTATTGGAAGGCAGTGGAGTTCCACTGTTCCACTGCCAAACAGCTCTGCTGTTTCCTTCACACTTTCTTATTTATAACCTCTGTCTCCTTTCCTCCAAAGAGCTCAGGCTGGTGTCTCTGGAAGGGGTTGTTGGGGCCTTACAACAACCCTGTGAGGAAGTCAGCAAGGATTTAAAGCCATGTTTCTCGATTCCCTCTCCTCCCTCCAAGTTGAGCGTACACTGCATCGTGGTCCTCTGTCAGGCCCTTGCAGGACCCAATCTTATTCATCCACACCACACATTTAAAGCGCATGGGTTTCCCCAGAGGATCCCGGAACTGTAATCTCCCAAGTGGGCTGGGAATTGTAGCTCCCTGAGGAGTAAACTACAGTTTCCAGGATCCTTGGGGGCGTGGTCAGGGTGGTGCTGATAACGCCAGGGTTGCAGGTTTGATCCCCGTAAGGGACAGCTGCATATTCCTGCAGTGTAGGGGGTTCGATTAGATCAGGGGTCGGCAAGGTTTATCTTGCCTGGGCCGGATCAGTCCTGTGGAGATCCCTCTGTGGGCTGGATTGCGCGCGCGTGTGTGAGCGCATGCACCTGCAATTTCCAGATGCAATTTCTGGCACCACAGAAGCGAATCCCCGTGCTGTGCCGGTTTAGCGCAGCGAGAGGGCAGCTCAGTTCAGGGGCGGGTCGTGGGCTGGTCAAACGACCTCCACGGGCCACAGGCCTTATGTTGCTGACCCCTGGATTAAATGGTCCTCAAGATGCCTCTAAGTTTATGATTCTATGAAATGGATGCTGTGGATGTAACAATATTACATTTTATTTGTTTTCATTTATACCTTACTTTTCCACCAGGCGGCTCAAGGTGACAATTACAGTCTTTCTCTCTTTTCTCCCAAGAGTCCTGTGAGGTAGGAGATTGTATTGAGGGTTGGTGACTGGCTGAAACTTAACGGCCACGCAAGTTTCCACAGGCCTCTTCTGACGCTCTAACCACTACACCACACTGTGCAGGTCTCCACAGGCCTCTTCTGACGCTCTAACCACTACACCACACTGTGCAGTGACACTAGTGGGTCACTAAGATTTCGCTTTGACGGATGGTAAAGTGAGGCTCCCCAGGCTTACTGTTTAACTCAATGGGTCTTACGTCTGTGTAGACCTCCGTTGGCTTTGGCACTGTAAGCCATGCTCGCTTGCCTGTGGCCACTTACAATTCTCCATCTTTTTCTCCTGGCAGGGATCTTGTGGGGGGCATTATCTCTCTGTGTGATTTATAGCATTTGGGCTTAAAAAACAACACCCCCCCCCCAACCGGCTTTAAAAGGATGCTATTTTTGGCAAGTGTCTTACGGGATCTCGTCTGAGTTCCTTCCACCGCGCTGTCACACTGAGCGACTTGTCTTGGGACGTCCTCGTGATCAAAGCCATCTCAGGATTCAAAGCGCGGACGGACATTCGGTGCGACAAGAATGTCGAGGGTGGTGACAGTAAGCATTGATAGGAGAGATGAGCCTGGAACATGTATAAAAGCACGTTTCACGGACAAAAAGCCCCCAACATGGTTGCTCTGTGGAGTAGCGGGGGCGGGATATGCCTTTGTCTGCAAAAAGTCTCCCTCGTTCCGCCAGAAAGCTTCATAATGCACCACTGAGAAATCCCTCGCCCTCAGTGGTCAGCAACATATGACTATGGGTTCAATTAATGCTTATTATTTATTTCATCTTTTCAATACTGCACTCCGCAGCTGGGCCAGCCCAGCTGTTAGTCAGAGTGAGGTCAATGCCTCAGGCAGCGCAAGTTTGGTGTCATGAAAAGGCAGCATATTGTTAGTTGTTTAATTGTTAAAAATAGCTCATTCGGGCTTTAGCTTTTTTACTTTTTAAACGATGCAGTGGTAAATTCACCGCAGGGCGAATTGCTGGCCAGGTACGAAGGTTGCAGACGCTGTTCATTGTCTACATAGCCTGGCAATTCGTAAGTCAGTGGCACCAATGACATGGGGAAATGTCCTAATGAGGTCCTGGAAGCCAAATTTAGGGAGCTGGTTAGGATGCTGAAAGCTAGGGCCTCTCAAAGGTATCTATCTCTTGGTGAAACTGCTACCAGTTCCATGCAGAGGGCTAGTCAGACAGACACAGCTCTGCAGTTTCAGTTCCCAGATGTGGTGATGGTGTCTGGAGGAGAGATCTGTTAGGTGCTGGGGACCATTCTGGGGCAAGCTGGGTTTGTGCAAAAGGGACGGTCTAATCCCCTTGGACTGGGATTGAACCAGAATGTTGGCGCTTAAAATCAGAAAAGCGGCAGAAGACCTTTTAGATGGATTGCAGTGGGCACAAGGAGACTGTCAGGAGCTGAGGAGGGTCTAGTAAAGGTAAAGGGACCCCTGACCATTAGATCCAGTTGTGGCCGACTCTGGGGTTGCAGCACTCATCTCGCTTTACTGGCCGAGGGAGCCGGCGTACAGCTTCCGGGTCATGTGGCCAGCAGGACTAAGCCGCTTCTGGTGAACCAGAGCAGCACACGGAAATGCCGTTTACCTTCCCGCCGGAGCGGTACCTATTTATCTACTTGCACTTTGATGTGCTTTCAAACTGCAGGAGCAGGGACCGAGCAATGGGAGCTTACCCCGTCGCGGGGATTCGAACCGCCGACCTTCTGATCAGCAAGACCTAGGCTCTGTGGTTTAACCCACACCTAGTTTGGCCCAAATCTCCCTGCTGGGATGAAGATGAAAAAAATGGTGAGCATTTTAAATGGGGGAGGTAGTATAGAACTAAGGCCTGTGAATGCAGAGGCACAGGGTGGCAATTCAGGGAGCCCACAGCAACACAGGCCAAAACACTGTTTATAATCAAATGCTACCGCAGGCATACCTAGGCTTCCTTGCACACTTGACAGGGTCTGGGAAGGTCTTGCAAGGGGCAAGGGCTCCTGCAAGATCTCAGGTGGCCCTCTGTCTTCTGTACAGGGGCAAGGCCCACTCAGTGCCACCTTCAGACAGGTACAGATGGTCAGGCGGGCCGTTCCAGGGGTCATCCTGGCTTTATACGATTTTGCTTATGCACAAGAACGTAACCCCTGTGTACCTACCTGCAGTGGGTGTAACAGAAACCGGGGGGCTGTCTCTGGGTCTAACTTCCCTGATCTCTTCCTGATCCTCCTCCCTCTCTGACCACTTCCACCAAAACACTGGGAAGCCCTGACTTCAAAGTGCACTTGGCGCCAGGTGGGCAGTGGTACGCACCTGTCCAATTTGGCCCACCGGGGAGTGAGGAGATAACGGTCTGGCTCCACAGCTTGATAAGGTTCGCCACCCCTTTTCCGAAGGAAGCCTTCTTGCCTGTAGAACTAGGCATCGAGAGTGCGTGGGCGCAGAATAGACATTCGAAGAGGCCAAAGCAGCAGAGACTGAAATAAGAGAGAAGCTCTGTTCGCAGGTGTTTATCTGCTAATGTCAGAAGCCTCCAAGACAAGATGGGAGACCTGGAGTACTTGGTCTTAGAGGATGGCATTGCTATTGTAAACACAACAGAAACCTGATGGAACAGAAAGTACTGGTAGTGTCACTCTGGACAGTGGTACCTCGGGTTAAGAACTTAATTCGTTCCGGAGGTCCGTTCTTAACCTGAAACTGTTCTTAACCTGAGGTACCACTTTAGCTAATGGGGCCTCCCGCTGCTGCCACGCCATTGCTGCACAATTTCTGTTCTCATCCTGAAGCAAAGTTCTTAACCCAAGGTACTATTTCTGGGTTAGGAGAGTCTGTAACCTGAAGCGTCTGTAACCTGAGGTACCACTGTATCTCAAAGGGCAAGTTAAGAACAACAACAACAACAACAATTTATTACCCTATTTATACACCGACCATCTGGCTGGGTTTCCCCAGCCACTCTGGGTGGCTCCCAACAGAATTAAAATCACAATAGAACATCAAACATTAAAAACTTCCCTAAACAGGTCTGCCTTCAGGTGTCTTCTAAAAGTCAGATAGTTGTTTATTTCCTTGATGGGAGGGCGTTCTACAGGGCGGGCGCCACTACCGAAAAGGCCCTCTGCCTGGTTCCCTGTAACCTCCCTTCTTGCAGGGAGGGTACTGCCAGAAGGCCCTTGAAGCTGGACCTCAGTGTCCGGGCTGAGCGATGGGGGTGGAGACGCTCCTTCAGGTCTACTGGGCCGAGGCCGTTTTGGGCTTTCAAGGTCAGCCCCAACACTTTGAATTGTGCTCGGAAACGTATTGGGAGCCAATGTAGGTCTTTCAAGACCGGTGTTATATGGTCTCGGCGGCCGCTCCCAGTCACCAGTCTAGCTGCCGCATTCTGGATTAGTTGTAGTTTCCGGGTCACCTTCAAAGGTAGCCCCACATAGAGTGCATGGTGGTAGTCCACGTGGGAGATAACCAGAGCATGCACCACTCTGGCAAGACAGTCCGCGGACGGGGAGGGTCTCAGCCTGCATACCAGATGGAGCTGGTAAACAGCTGCCCTGGACACAGAATTTACCTGCACCAGTCCAGGGACAGCTGTGAGAAATCCCCAGAGTTAGAAATTCCCAAAGCAGCAGACTCCTCCACAGAATTGTTGGAGGTGATTAAAGTACGGAACTCGCTCCCACAAGAGGCAGTGACGGCCAAACAATGTGGGTGGCTTTAAAAGAGGGCTGGCCAAATTCATGGAGGAGGAGAGGGCTATTGAGGCCTTCCAGCCAGGATGGCTGTTCTCTGCCTCCACAGTCAGAGGCAACCATGCTTCTGAGTGGCAGTTGCTGGAGACCAACCACCAGAGGAGAGAGGGCTCTTGTGCTCCGATCCTGCTTGTGGGTTTCCCAAAGGCATCTGGTTGGCTCCTCTCAGAACAGGATGCTGAAAGAGCTTGGCCCCAAATCCTCCTCCTGATATCATCAGTCTCACCTGGTTGGCCGGCCCTGTGCATGGAACTGGTGGCATTTCTGGAAAAGCCACCTTGAAACGATTGAACACAGTTTCCCCAGGGTTTCGTTTTCTTCCTTTTTTCGGCATATTTTGTTTGTTTATGTTTTCATTTTCTGCATTTTGTTTTCCTAATGGTGTACACATTTTGCAAATTCGTTTCAAAGCCTTTGAAGTTAAGTTGCTCAGTGCGCCAGAGCTGGCATATGGTTCTGCTTCAATTCTTTTCACGGTTTGGAAAAGGCGGCAGGGAAGAGGGCGGAAATATCCGAAGTGCAGGTTTATTACAAAGGAAGCCGAGCAGTTTCAGCAGAGAATGAAGACAGTCCTCTAGCAGTGGCAGTAGCAGGGAGAGGGCAAAGAAAAGAATCATTTATCCCTTTTGTCCCCCGTCCCCCCACCATTGCTTGTGGGGTAAACTTATCCCAGTGGTAAATAGTAGAGGAATGAGACAAGAATGATTTCTCTGCTTTATTTTGCAAAGGATTTTGACAGGTGGCTGCCCACTTAGAAATCACAGGATGTCATAATGATGTCATGTCAAATGATGACCTGTCAAATTGATCCCGAGAAGCAGGCTGAGTGATCGACGGGATGCAGGGACTCCTGTATGAGGATAGGTTGAAGTGTTTGGGCCTTTTTAGTTTAGAGAAGCAATGATAAACCTAGACAGCATCTTAAAAAGTAGAGACATCACCTTGTCAACAAAGGTCCGTATAGTAAAAGCTCTAGTTTTCCCAGTAGTGATGTATGGAAGTGAGAGCTGGACCATAAAAAAGGCTGATCGCCGATGAATGGATGCTTTTGAATTCTGGTGCTGGAGGAGACTCTTGAGAGTCCCACGGACTGCAAGAAGATCAAACCTCTCCATTCTGAAGGAAATCAGCCCTAAGTGCTCACTGGAAGGACAGATCCTGAAGCTGAGGCTCCAATACTTTGGCCACCTCATGAGAAGAGAAGACTCCCTGGAAAAGACCCTGATGTTGGGAAAATGGAGGGCACAAGGAGAAGGGGACGACGGAGGACGAGATGGTGGGACAGTGTTCTTGAAGCTGCGAACATGAGTTTGACCAAACTGCGGGAGGCAGTGGAAGACAGGAGTGCCTGGCATGCTCTGGTCCAGGGGTCACGAAGAGTCGGACACGACTAAACGACTAAAGAACAACAACAAAGTTTAGAGAAATGGTGAGTCAGATAGAAGTTTTTAAAGTTATACATGCTATGAAGAAAGTGGATGGAGACAAGTTTTCCTCCCTCTCTCCAGACTCATTAATATCCGATGAAGCTGAATGCTGGAAGCTTCAGGACTGGCAAAACAAAAGCCTTCTTCACGCAGCACAAACGGTGGAACTCCCTCCCACCGCAGGAGGCAGTGGTTGTCA
The DNA here is from genome assembly GCF_964106915.1 of Podarcis gaigeae. NCBI lineage: Eukaryota > Metazoa > Chordata > Lepidosauria > Squamata > Lacertidae > Podarcis > Podarcis gaigeae. The sequence goes on along the minus strand of NC_139690.1, from coordinate 52,862,606 downwards.
TTCACGGAGTGAGCTATCCATGGCTCCACAGTCAGAGACAGCAATGCTTCTGAATCCCAGGTGCTGGAAACTGCAGGAGGGGAGCGGGCTTGTGTTCAAATCCTGCTTGGGGGCTTTTTCATAGGCTGATGTAAAAAACAGGGTGCCGGCCTAGCTGATCCAGCAGGCTCTGCTTATGTTCTTATCTCCACAAAGATCTGGCCAATGGAGCCACAAAAGTTCTTCAACCCTGACTTGCGGGCTCAGTTGGAGCTTGTTCATTGCTGGAGCAACTTCAGAGCTCTGCCTTCCCTCAGGGTGCTGACTTCTGTCTTGCCTTGCCCTGCCCTGTGTATATTTTAATATTCATTTGCCCCACTTTTCAGGCCACGCTGCCCTCAAAGGGCCATTTACAAGACTTTAAAGCCCAGGAGCTGAAGAGATGCACACGTTGCCCTCTGCCAAGTGACCCTGGGCCATGGGGGCGAGCTGCCCATCCTTTGCCTCCCGGGCAGAACATTGTGAAATGGCGGAGGTCTGCCTGGTCCCTTCTGCTGAACAGTGAAAGACAATGTTTGTTCCCCCCTCTTCCCTCCCCAACCCGTTTTCCTTTTATATCGTGTCTTTTAGATCGGAGGCCTATGGGCAGCAGCTGTCAGACAGAACTTACAACATTTTAGGTGCTTTGTAAGTCTTTAGCAACAACACAACTACACAGGGCCCCTCCAGACTGGTGTGGGTGTATTCTGCAACATGTAGCGACAGGTTTAGCTAGTTCGTTTGTTCTGCTGTCCAACTGATTGTTGTCCAAAGGGACTGTAGCAGAACGGGAGAAAAATAAAGTGGAATTTTTGTGGTATAAAAACTTGTGGGATTCCAGCAGAAAGTTGCATGGTGGAAATGAAGCACTGTGACCTCTCATAATAACAATAATAATATAAATAAATAAATAAATAAATAAATAAATATGCAGCTGCAAACAAGTAATAATAATAATAATAATAATAATAATAATAATAATAATTTATTATTTGTACCCTGCCCATCTGGCTGGGTCTCCCCAGCCACTCTGGGTGGCTTCCACAAAGACCAAAAATACACTAATGTGTCATACATTTAAAACTTCCCTGAACAGGGTGCCTTAAGATGTCTTCTGAAAGTCAGGTAGTTGTTTATCTCTTTGACATCTGCTGGAAGGGCGTTCCACAGGGTGGGCACCACCACCGAGAAGGCCCTCTGCCTGCTTCCCTGTAGCTTTGCTTCTCGCAGTGAGGGAACCGCCAGAAGACCCTCGGAGCTGGACCTCAGTATCCGGGCAGAACGATGGAGGTGGAGACACTCCTTCAGGTATACTGGACCAAGGCTGTTTAGGGCTTTAAAGGTCAACACCAACACTTTGAATTGTGTTGAAAGTGGGATCAGGTATGACTGCCCCAATAACATAATGAGCACAAATCACTGCAAACGTGCAATTTAAAAAGGGCGCCTTGGGGGTTAGGGTTAGGGGTCCACCAAGTCACACACAGAAGCTTCCAGTGAAGATATGGGAGTTGCTGCAACGCCCCTTCCATCGGAAAGGGGTGGTCCTGCTGCTTCCTCGGGGTCTGTACTGAGAGCCTGTGGTGGCGCAGTGGTTAGAGTGCTGGACTCGGCCGTCGGAGAGTTCAGGGTTCAAATCCTGATTAACTATCAACCTCCCTGGGAGACCTTGGGCCACTCACTGTCTCTCAGCCTAGCCTACCTCGCAGGGCTGTTGTGAAATGGAGAGCTGCAGGGGAACCGTGTGCGGCGGCACCCTGAGCTGCTTGGAGCAAAGGTGGAATAGACAGGCAACTAACAGCAACCACGACGACATAGAAAGATACTGTATATATATATATACGGTATATCTGTTCGAAGCGTGGCATTCCGCTGCCCGAACCTGGACGCCCCAGACCTCCCCAAGATGGCCGCGGGAGGCGAACCGTCGCGCACGTCACGCCAAGCGGCGCGGCGTCTGTTTCCCTCCCGACGCACGACGGGAAAAGGAGCCGCGAGCTGGTTGGCCCTGGGACCAGGCAGGCGTGTGCGCAGGCGCGCTAAAAGAAGCGGCTAGGGATGGGAGGGGGGCCGGGGCCGGGGAGCGCGCCTGCGCAGCAGCAGCACCAGTCTCCTCCGCCTGAGCCTCAGCCGCCGCTCTGAGGCGGCGCGAGCTCGCGCAGTCGCCGTTCGCGTCCGGCGGCGGGAGGGGGGGCGGCGGGCGTCGAGCTCGGTGAGGCGGCGCCGCCTGAGGAGAAGCACGGAAGGGAGGCCGCCGGCGAGACCCGCGAGGGCGAGAGGAGGCCAGCGATGGCGGCGTCCGTCGGCTGACCCGGCCTCTCGCCTTTGGGCCGGTGGGCCCGGCGCCCGCCTGAGGGGAGCCATGTCGAACGCGGGGAGCCGGAGGGCCGGATCCAGCATCAAAGTTCGCCTCACAGGTAAGGAGGGAAGGCGCTCCTCGTCCTCGTCCTCCTCCTCCGGCCTGGGAGACGCCGCCATCCCGCCCCGCCGCGGGTCAGCCCCCGGCCCGCCGCCGCTGCTTCTCTCGGGCGGGCAAGGGGAGAAGCCCTGCAATGCGAGGCCGGAGGAAGAAGGCGAGACTCCAGAGAACGGGGAGCCTCGGGCTTTTTGAAGAGCAGCAGCCTTTTTTGTGGCGGCTCCGGGCTGCTCTGCCACCACCTGAAAATCCTCTCTCGAACTTGTTTTGTGCTGGGATTGAGAAGAGCCAGAGCCCATTGCCCAAAAACCCCAAACGCTGAAATACACTAATGGTATGCAATATGTCATGGGGAAATAGTTTTGGATTGAATGTTCACATGGCAGTGATGGCCATTATCTCTCTCCCCCCACCCCCCATCTTTCACTTTTCCATTTTTCACTTCAATTCCCTTTTAACTCCTATACCTCCCCTCTACTGTACACAAGGCGGCTTACAGCACCAAAACAGAAGCGACAAAGAACACACACACCTCATAGTAGTAAGTAGGTTAGGGATTGCTCCGTCCTTCTCTTGTTTCTCTCCCATCGCCCCTAATTTTATTTTGGGAAGAAGAAAAGGTGTGTGCACACAGGGGGACTCTTGATTCTTCTCCATTCCTCTCCCCCCCCCCTCCATTTTGGGTATGGATGCCGAATGCCCCTTGCTGGGAATGACAAGTGCTGTAATGCACAGGTCCTGCTTCTGAGCTGTCCACCGACGTCTGCTTGCCCACTGAGAGTACAGGATATGGGACTGTACACTACAGATGGGCATTCCAGCCCTGCAGGAAAGCTCAACTAAGCTGGGGTTGCTGTACTTCCTTCCCTCTTCTCCACTTCATTCCTTCACGGTTCTCCCCATTGGAGCTTTGCAGGATGACTCTTAGGGGGAAAGGCAGAATTCTAGCCTAAACCTCTTGCAGTTTATAGGAAGCAGGTAAACTTGTTTTGGTTTCTGTCGAGTCAATAAGGCGTATTAAGGATTAGGTGCTTTTTTCTTGGGATTCTGTAGAACTGGAGCGCTTTGGAAGCCATTCCTCTTTGGAAAGGGCATTGCATAGCAGTGTTGGATGTAGCTGCAGTTCCTTATTTCAGAATGCTTCTGTTTTCTTAATGTCTGACAGAATCAATTTATACCCAGCTATTACATGCAGACACCAAAGAGAGTCTCCTTTTGAAAATTGGATTTGGCCAGCCAGACTTTTGGGGGGCCTGAAGGGAAGGTTGGGTTTCATTAAAGACTTGTTGGGATGGGCACCTCAAGAATTGTGTTGGTTAAAATAGTTAAAGTGATTCTTAATGTGGATTTGCAAGGGATTGCAGCTTTGGGTTTTCCTACTGAGAGCTGCTTCTCATATCATGAGGAGGCAACAGGGTTCAAAATTAGCAGGTTGCCAGGTGCATTTCGCACCTAAAGTTCCTCCATTTGTGAGCACCTCAAAAAGTCTGGGTGCCATTTTTTTGCGCCTGGTTGACACTCAAGGATTCAGGAAATGTATGTTCTCTGAAGTCTCGAAGTATATGTTAAGGATAGACAATATGTTAAGGAGTGTAACAGTAAAGAGTAGAGTATTTGAAAATCCAAGTATGGTACCAATATTTTTATTGCAAACACCAAATTAAACATGTATTAACAATTCCTGTTAAAATGTGATATTAACAATGTCACTTATGTGAATTGCGTATTAGTCATGCTTATAAATAAAATGTGTTACTGACCCCTCCAAATGGCGACTAGACATTCTGTTTTGGCACCCACAACCCAGGGCTTTTCTATCCCAGTTTCTAACACTGGGAGGCAAGTATGTATTTCAAAATAGAAATATCTGGTGGAGAAAAAGGTCTAAATATTAAGAAGTTATTTACTGAAACAGAAATTCCATGGTTTGAATAAGATACAGGTGAAAGTTAGAAATTCCTTCCCTTTCATTTGTTTTCTTGTTGTTAATCTTGTGAACTGTCCTGAGACCTGCGGGTATATGGCGGTATACATTTAAAAAAAAAAAAAAACCTATCTTGTCTTAACAGCAACTCTTGTTCCGTTTTTTGTTTCGCACTTGTTGCATTGCATAATTTGATTTTTTTACTATAGTGTTCCTCAAAGACAGCCCTTGTGTCGAGCTCTGAGTTCTAACCATTAGAGCCACTATGCCCACACCTTTTCTATAAGGCTACTGTATCTGTGTTGAACTTGTGTATTTTCTTCAACATGTTGTAATCTCCAGTTGAAACTTTGTCTGCTGTGGCTATTTTGAGAGCTGGTATACAGTGACTAAGAACTGTGAACCAGGTCTCTTGTTAATATATTTATTCATCTATGAATTTCCTATGTGGCATTAGGTCAGGCATGGGAACCTGTTGATCTCACAGAGTGTACTATAACTCCTACAATTCCTAACTATTGCTCATTCTTGCTGGGTCTGATGGGGTGGAATATCCTCTGGAGGATAGATGGGATGTAAGAAGGCATTGTTTTCCATTCTTCGCTGCATTTGGTGCTTGTACCACTGCTTCTGTTTTGCTGCAGTTCATCTGAGTCTCCCAAAACCCAGTGTCTATTGTGGTGAAATTATGTAGCTTATTTAATTTATGTAGTTAATCTCATTGTTATTTGGTTCTTTCAATGCAAAAGAAACAATGCAAATTGGGGAGGGGGAGAGGAAGTAATCAATTATGTAGCATTTGCAGACTCAACCCAGCAACAGCAGTGAATACTGATCGTATTCGCTGGTTTGATTTCTGTTCCAGACATGGGATGAATAAGTGGCCATTGGCAATTTCCGCTCCTGTTTCCTTTTTTTTTACATCCCTACTGGAGGACCTCAAATTCTTCATCTTTGCTCACTGTAGGCAAACTACTCTCTTTCAGTTGTTCTGTTTGTTTCTGCAATATAGAAATGATAACACTGACATTCCTTAAAGAATTATTGCAAGGATTACTGACAACGTATGTGAAATGCTTTTATGTAATTACTTATTAATAAATAAATGCTGCATGTAACCATGGCAGGGTGTGTGTGTGTGTCCTCTGTAGTTTTCAGAGTTCATGCAGTTTTCTGCACAGATGTAATACACATATGTGAAATGCGTGAACTAGCCATTGGAATCCAGACAGTGTTCAACTTCCTGTCTGTCACCTCCCCCCCCTTTCCAACAAAACTTAAAATTCCCCAAGAGAGTGTCTACTGATCCTATCAAAAGATGACTGGCAATGGCCTTGATAGATTGTTCCTGTGGGGAATTGCCTGCCTCCAAGCCCTGTATCACAGAGAGTCTTGCCAAATGTAGTTCAGAAATCAGCTTCTCCTTATTTGTGTGTTCTGCCTAGTAGTGAATCCACTCCTGTCAGAAAATTAATCTTCCCATGTACCAATATACATTGTAATAGTAGTAGTAGTAGTAGTAGTAGTAGTAGTGATCATCCAGTGGGGAGGTCCTGCGCTGCGTTTGTTTTTTCTGGAGTGGTCTCTGGTGCATGGTTCCCCCCAGGCCCCAGGGCCTGCTCTTTTCATGCTAGCCGGGGCCCGGTAGGCTCGGGGTGTGATTCCTTGTGGCCTCCCTGGTCCTCCCAGTACCCTACTACCTCTCTCCCTTGGTGGCCGCAGCAGTGACAGCGGCAACGGTAACGGTAACACCAGTGTACATTTTGAAGAAAATTGTTCAGTATCTGGCAGTGATTTATTGTATTTTTTGCCTGTTTTGCTTTCTTTTAGTGAACTACATGTTAACATTTTTATTCATTTTTATAGCTCAGATAATGATTGCACAAATATGTGACATACTATTTGCTTTGTGACTTTTCTTTGTCTCAATTATCTAATAATCTTTTAACACATTCTTTTTCAAAAGTAAAACCATATTGCAAATGAAAATTGCTTCTCCGGAGGGAGAGAAAATGATAAAAACTTTCAAAATACGTAGAAGTCATTATGTTCTCATGTATCCTTTGCTTTTCTCTACTTCCTGTCCTGCTGTTATATGGCTTTTTCTGTTTTACAGTCTCTTAGATATCGTATTTAGGATTGCATTCTGAAGTCAAATAAGAGTTGTGATTATACAAAACACTTTGCGTGAGAGCCAATGTAATGTTAGTGTATGAAGTGAGAGAAATAGCAGAACAGGGCAAAAAAGTACTGGTATATGATTCATCACTTCTGCATCACTTCTACTGGCCCAGGCTACCCATTGAATTTGACTGTTGCACTGTGTTAAGAATGGGGTTCTAAGTAGCAGAATGGCTGTTTTTGCTTCTGGGCTGCAACAATTGGATCTTGCCCATAATGTACACAAACAGTAAAGCTGAAGTTTTTTTTAAAAAATAGAATTGTGGGTATTATAAATATTGGGTACAGTATGCAGACTCACGTAGACAGAGAGGGTTGTGCCATAAGGAGCTTACAGTCGAAGTGAATCTAGCAAGGGAAAGCAGGAGTCAAGGGTCACAATATGAGTATTTACATGTGCTTAGGCTTGAAATTGGTGGTATCACTCACATGAAAATTTGACGTTGCCAAAGCATTTGGACCATTGGACTACTTACTAAGTACTACATACTTAACAAGCCATGGCTTTCTAGGATCTCAGCCAGAATGCAAGGAAGTGTGTCTCATAGCCTGGCAGGGTAGGTTAGGAGGCGGCTTTCCACCACAAGAAACCCCTTTAGCCAAGGGGTGAAGAATCTCAGACCCTTTGGCTTTCTGGCCCTCAGCATTCTTTCTGAGCCAGGTCCCCTCTCCAGGCCTCATTCCTCCTAAGCACTCCTCAGGTGCTTTTGCCAGGCTGGAGTGTATCCTAGAACTGTGATGTTGCTTGTTGTACAGAGGAAAGAGGCGCATCCATTGCTTTCACCCACTTTTGTCTTCAGACGTGGACACCACTGATATGTGGTCCCGTGAAGGTTCCCCATGAGAGAATGAGACCCTTGGGCTGAAAATAGTTCCCCACCCCATGTCAACTGGAGGTGCCAGAGACTGAACTTGGTCTTCATGCAAAGCATATGCTCCACCTGAGCTATTGCTGCTCCTAATTCCACTTAAGGGCCCAACTACTTGCTTATAAATTAATATGACTACAGTGGGGTTGACGCCTGGATTTTTAAATATTTTCAAAGCATTTCCTTATTGAAGTATGTTAATGAATGAATCTTTACAAGCACTGCCTTTCACGTTGGGTTTTGCTCATTGAGATCTAGGACACTTTTCTTTTGAAAGGTGCTTAAGTTTTTTATGAAACCAGTTGTGTGCTGATACTTGTGTCTTTGCTTTCAGTGGTAGTCTTCTCTGTCACCATAATTATGCAGACGTGATTGGAGAGACTGTGGTTAATAGAATTCTATGGCTTGTGTAAACGCAGCAGCAATAATTTATTGAGACTTTCAGGCTTCTCAGTCTTGGTAAAGCAAATCCAACACTTTAAACTTTTATAAAACAAAACATTGTCATGGTATAATATGCTACAACTTAAGTGTTTAGCATGCTGCAGAATGGTTTAAAATAGCTGTTGCTCCCTTTTGATTACAGTAGAAGCAAATTTCCAACATTTATTCAGATACTCATGGTTGATGTCTTCTGTGGAATTCTGTGATCTGACTGTTAAAGCAAAGTGTTAAATATAGTATTGCCCCTATGACTAATTTCATAGCTTAACTGGAGATGAACCATCTGGATATGCATTAAACTAAACCAATGTGCAGATTTTTTTTTATGATGAAGATACAGAGATTGAAATGTCACATTGCAAATTAAAGGTGATTCTCTCCTTGCCACCCCGTATTTTTTGTTCCTATTATGCATGCCAAGAAATCATTGGCTTATATATCTTTCCCCCCGCTTACATATTTTCTCTTTCAGTAGATAAGATTTAAGCATTATTAGGGCGTATGTATGTGTGTTTGTGTTCCTCTCAGTAATGTAATCAGTCATCTAATCTTCCTTGCTGTATTATATTATATTGTTTTAATTAGTGTTTTTATAGTTGTTCTGATTTTAAGTGGAGTGCCCTATCTGGGTGGATGGAGCAGCCAAGTAATTTCGTTGTCCCTGAGAGGGGGCAATGACAATAAAGATATTATATTATATTATATTATATTATATTATATTATATTATATTATATTATATTATATTATATTATATTATATTATATTATATTATATTATATTATATTATATTATATTATTATACTGTGTTGACATGAGAAGATACGAGTCATGAAGGGTAAACTATGTAGATCTGCCCTAAGTAATCAAATGGAAAGGAGGAATAAAAATAACTAGATTGGTGATTAAGGCTGTGTTTCTCAAAGATTATAACCTGTATTGAGAGAGAGGGTGGGGGGGTTTGGATAATTAGAAGCATCTGAAGTATTCATTAATTATCCAAACAAACAAAAACACAATTCCTTCCTAGTATGTTTGAACTTGTAGGAATTGTCTGCTTTTCTTGTGCAGAAAAATAGCTCTTATCATTTTTTATAAAGGTAATCAAGGGCAGCTTTTTTTATTTAAAAAAAGGGCTGTGGCCTGTGTGCTATCCCCTGTTTACTTTTGATGAGTAAAGCCAATGCTGAAAAGTTAATTCACTGATCAATGACACTAACATTGATTGGCCCAGACAACTTTGTGTGTCTTTTTCAGTAACAACACAGTGACAACAGGCTATTCATCTTATCTAAAATGTTACATGCAGAATAAATTTGTTTCTTTAAAAAATATACTTGTTCTTTTATAAACATACAAACAGTAAACATAACAGATCATTCTGATAGAAAGTAGCAAGAAATCAGGATCATTGATGTATGGACAAGGTCATTACAATAAGGTGGTACAAGGAAATAGGTCTGGGAGATATATTTGTTTTTCGCCTTTTCGTTATGTGTAGACACACTGTAGTCAGTGTATTTTGCTAAAACTGAAAAACATTCTGAACAGATAAGTTTTGACTTCACCAAATCATTTTATTTCTTAATTACATATGCACAGTGGAAATAGCTTTGCTTAAACTTGCAGAATTCCGTTCCCTTCCCTCAGGTGGCTTACTGACTGGTAGAGTAAGAGGGCACAGCCTTGCTGTGTATATTACTAGTATTTGGATGGTAGTTGCCTAAAATGTTACTTTATTCCTTTGATAGGAAATGTGGAAGTGTACTACTTTTATGTGCTGAAATGTCTAAAAACAAATTATTATATACAGTAATTGATAAATGCTATCTACTATGTTCATTAACTTTGTTTCCAAAGAAATGCTGTATCTTAGCTTTGAATAACAAAACACTTGATAGTATTATATGGAAACAAGGAAGAAAGTACGGTAATTTCCCACATGCGGAACTAATAAGGAAATGTTTTAAATGCCACATGCTGTATTTGTGTTCTCTGTATAAGATAATACCGATAGGAGTAATACAGGAGTAATATTGTTGGATTATTTTGATTGTTGTTAGCTGCCTGAGCCCAGCTTCGGCTGGGGAGGGCTGGATATAAATAAAATTATTATTATTATTATTATTATTATTATTATTATTACCTGGATCAGATGGTTAGTGACTTTGTTTGAGAATTTGTTGAACTCTAGAGTAGAATAGTTCTGTGTTACCTTTGCCCACTAATGTTTAATCGCGTTAGAGGCCAGAATTTACGGTATGTTGGCTTATGTCAAGGGCAAAGCAAGTGCAGCAGACACAAATCCTTCAGGCTGTTTGATTCATAGCTGACTGAGTGGCATTAAGAGAAAGCTTTCCGTTTTGTAAGATACTGGTTGGGATCCAAAATGCTACGGCACAAATTCATGTGTTCGGATGGGGCATTAACTAAGGGTTTATGTTTCTCAAACAGCAGCCTCTTTCTCCAGGTCACTTAGGAAACCACTTTTGAAAGTGTAGTTTGTGATAAGGCATAGGAATCTATTGTTCAGAACCCACTGCACATAAAAATAACCATGTTGGATCCCAATTGCTAGATTAACTAATGCAGATTGATTTATGCACTTATTTGTAATGTGCATAAACAAACCCATTATTGTTACAGATACTGAAATAATACACAAAGGGTGTGGTGGTAACAGCTGTGTTCACCTCGGTTGCAGCTGAAAGGAATTCTCTCTGGATCAGGCGTGCCTGTAGCATCTTGTGCCATGAACTAGAAATACCTTTTTCTGGCTTTTTCCAAGACTATATTATTGTAGAACCTGATCTGTGAATTTTCAGGACTAGTGTGATGTTGCTTGTGTTTTTGTATTCTCTGGTAATGATGTCATTCAAATTAGATAATATCAAATAGAAGTAAAACCTATATTAAGTGACAAAGAGAAATGGTAATACTCCTGCAATAAGTGGAATTATTTAAGGGGGAATTGTTTAGTGTATAGACTATAGCAGAGAGATGCCGGCACCCATGTACACTAGAACAACTGCATACAGGAACAGTGTAATTTGTTTTATTAAATGAACTACCTTTTAAGTTTCAAAGAACTCATAGCAAAATGTTAGGATGGGGGAGAAATGACTGGTGAAAAGTATTATAAAACACAGATAGGGAACCTCAGACCTGGGGGCCAAATGTAGCTCCCTGGGACTCTGTCCCAAGGCCCCACCCTTCACCAGCCCTGCTCCATGCCTTCTCTGAGTGTTTTTCCCTGACTGCAATGTAGGATATTGCTTGTATGAGTGAAGAAGGGTGTGTGTACAAACTCTGGCTTTTGAATGACTGCAGGTTAGGTAAGAGTTTCATCTATTGCTCTGCCCACTTTCTTCTCTGGCCTTGCCTACCACTGGCATTTGTCTCCCAGAAAGTTGCCCTTGGAGGAATATGGACTTCGGGCTGAAAAAGCTTTGACAAGTGGGAAACCTGTCTGATATAGTCCTCAATATGGTAATTCAGGAAGCTTTTTGCAGACTGATTGATAATGCAGTCCATGTCTATATGGAGCTAAGTCCCAGTGCATTCAGTGGGACTTATTCCCAAATGTGTGTGTGTACGTTTGCCTCAAAGCCCCATGACAAATAAGCTATGCCCATTCTCTCTCTGAAAATGCAAATCTCAGCAGTTTTCTGAATGTACCTATAGCATTAACTCATGGATTCATCCTTTGAAAGATAAAGAGCAGAAGTAAAGAAAAATATGATAGTTCTTACATTAGCCAAGATAGAGATTAACTTTAGATGACTGATGAGTATGTATACTTCTTTTCTTTTAGTGGTCAATGAAAGTATCGACCCAAGAGTGATTTGCAAAGTTTTAAGAGAGACAGTTTCTCAGTCCAGAAATTGGGAAGCCCATGAGACAGATTTGTATGGGCTCTACCAAAGGGTCTGCGTGAGTCTTTTGATGGTACATGGGAATATGCACCCTCATCTGAGGCCATGAGCTATTTGTCCCTTTCTCTAGTTCTAGATAGGTTCAAATGATGCCTGTGGCTTTATAGCTGTCAAAATGAGAATATGGCTCTGGTCTTTCATATGTGTTCATGGAAGGATGGAGTCCAGGAAGATCTGTGAAAAAGCCTAAACTGTATGTGCCTAGGTAGTGCTTGGTGATGACCACAAATAGCCATCTGTTCAGTGCGCTATAATAATATCCCCGATTCATAACAATTTGTGACTGAAATATTTAAGGAAATTTATGTCGCACCTAGGCTTTAATTATAATTTAGTCTTCAACCCACATGTTACAGCATAAATGTATATGCTTTATTATAATTAGGGAGATGCATATATGTACACCTCTGATTTATGGCAGGTGTGGAGACCAATCTTGCACAGACATCTGTGACTTAAATGAATTCTACCTGGTCTTCTCAGTATTGTATTTGTGCAAGGTGGCTACTTGTCTAGTCTGATACAATGTCTGATACAGTGTGAGCACATAAACCAGGAAGGAATTTAACCAATTTCCCATGTCATCAGAGCCAGTAAACTATAGTTAATCAGCTTCAGAACAAGCCAGAATCCTAATTCACTGTTTGAAGGAGATTTTGGATTGTTTTGAAGCTGGTAACAATGGCTATCAATTTGGATGAAAACTGATGCAAAAGATTGTTGATGGAAACCTGAACTACTTCATTTAAAAAAAAATTATTGCAGTCCTAAGTGCATTTACTGAGCTCAGTAAGACATACTCTAGTTAGCATAAATGGCCAGGAATTTAAGACCTAAATTTGTTGCTCAACTCAGAATGTTTCTTCTTCTTTTTGTTCTGTTATGGCTAATAACTAAACAAAATTATTATTACCCACTTTAGCAGAGGCATGCTTAAGATAGTATCAAATGTGTCTCTTTTCAGTCTCTTGGGTTGTTGAACTTTTGCTGTCAACAGAAGATTTTTGTTCGTTTGTTTCTTTTGTCAAGCCATCATGTTTATATATTTAATTGAGATTAACCATAGAGAATTACTCCTCTGTTTGTCCTTTCTCTGTGGTGCAGCAATTCTTGACTGAAATGTAAGAAAAGGTGAGGTTCAGGCTGTACTCTGGGAAACACAGAACTCTGAGGTTGCTGCAGCAATGAACAGGCTGAAACTGAGCCCTTGTATAGTAACAGCAGCTGGTGCAGCATGATTGTTAGCAACCCCTATGTTACAAGTTGCTGCTTGATGTAAAGGGGTCCAGCCTCCTCCAGTAGTTTCTAACTGTGATACAGAAGTGGTGGCACAAGTTGTCATGGGTCTTCTATAGTGAAGTCCTTAGAGCCAGAGGATGCCAGTGCCACATCCTCTGTCTAGAGGCAGGGGGTGCTGGTCTTGCAGCTTCCTTGGGTAGAAGCACTTCTACATGCCCTTCTCCTTCAGGTTTGGAGTCCTTGCCACCACCACCTGATTAAGAAGAATCGGACTCCTGGTCAGAGGCGGAGTTAGCGGCTCCAGCACCCAGAGTGGCGCACATGCTGTGCCTGCAGGGCAGGTTAATCGCCCACGGCGAGTGGCGAGTGTCCTGGGGGGGTGCTGCCCGTGGTGAGCGTCCCGGGGGGCGATGTCACCCCCCCCAGGGATGACACCTAGGGCAGACCGCACCCTCCTTCCTCTGCCAGTTCTCCTGGTCCCTGACACGTACGTGTGTGTGTGTGTGTGTGTGTGTGTGTATGCCACTGGAGAAACCATGATATTCACCAAACAGCCTGGAATCCGAAGCATTTCCTGAGTAGAAGTCTGATCAAATTGGAGCACTTCACTTCCAAACTAAAGCAGAGCAGATCTGAAAACTATTCCAAGATGATTGCGAAAGAAGAGACGAGGGAGAATGAATTAAAAAAAAATTACAGAGAAAGCAACATTTTGATTTTTATCTTAATGAGAATGAATTTAGAAGTTCTCAGATGATAAATGCAAGTTCATCAATACCAGTCTTTTTGTCATAGTAAGGGCTTGGAAAACCCATTCATACTGTCCCTTAGTTAGATTGGGAATAAAATTCCAAAGGAATTTCCTCTCCAAATTTGAGATTTTTCTGTACAGTCACAGTAATTGTTTCATTTACCCTCTCTCCAAAAATTACCAATGTCGGACATTGTATGAACATGTGTTTTAAAGAAGCATTGTTCATCCCTATTACATCTCCATCAGTTAGATGTCTTAAATAGCCCTTTCCTAAACATAGTGGAGTCCAGAAAATTCTAAGTACAGTCGTACCTCAGAAGTCAAACAGAATCTGTTCCGGAAGTCTGTTTGACTTAAAAAACGTTCAGGAATCAAGGTGCGGCTTCCAAATGGCTGCAGGAAGCTCCTGCAGCCAATCAGAAGCTATGTCAGACATTCGGGTTCCAAAGAACGTTCGTAAACCAGAACACTCACTTCTGGGTTTGCGGTGTTTGGGAACCAAAATGTTCAAGTCGCAAGGCGTTTATCAACCAAGGTAGGGCTGTTATTTTTTTGTCGTTACGCATTGCTCTTTCCTCCTAAAATGATTACTCTATAGCCTTTCCAGGTTTCATTATAGAATGTAGCCTAATAGCCTTAAATGGCCTCTTTCAGTTGTCTCTGTGAGTAAAATGACAACCTGCAGCTTAAGGTTGCACTCCAAGCCAGAGAATTGTCAAGTCTCATAATAAATGAGCTGAGAAGGCATTAAATATTTTAACATTTCATGGTGATACAAGATAAAGCTTGGGATTTTATCAGTGCTATTGTGTTATGCCTGAGTGTCCTAAATCTTCAGTTTGGTTGTGAGCAAGAAGAATGGGCACAAATATTATAGATCAAATAGTTCAAAACCAGCAAGTGAATATTGGCAGACTATAATCCTAGTGGATAACTATCTATGGTAGTAGCCAAAAATCTTTTCCACTGGGGATGTTCCAAACACAGTCCAACACTTTTGTATGCTTTCTTATACTAGAGCTTGGATAATATGCCTGCATATATATGTCTGTGTGTTTTGTCAGTCAGCTCTGGTGTCTGTCAGTGTAGGCCTGTGTAAACAGAGTATTAATTCAAATTTGAAGTCATTAACTTGGCTGTTGAAATAATGCTGTCATATTTGAGGAACAAAAGTACAACACATAGACTGACACAGCTTCAGTTTGAATAAAAGCCCTCTTTCATAATAGTGTGTGCTGTTAACTCTGCTACCTTATAATCTGTGTAGTTGATTTTGCCTGAGATTCAAAACTCCTTGGTATAGTGTTTCTTTAGGTGTAAATTTGTAAAATATAGTTGAAATGCAGACTGTAAAGAACAATTGTTTAAGGACAGAAATATTCCGTTTGTTCTAGCATAGAACTTGTAGAATATCTTTTGAATGGGCAGGATAACCCTGTTACAGGTTGTATTGGTAGAACCATTTGCCACCCACTGACTTGGACATTCACTCTTTCCAATTAGCTAAGTACTCCATACTCCCCCCCCCCCCCCGTTTTTCAAAAGCCAAGCCATAGACCCCCTATTTTGAAATTTTCTTTGTGGTAGTTTTTGTTATGTTAATGGTGCCACAGACCCCCTGTGTCCACGGACCACCAGTTGGGAACCACCATTCAAGATGAAGAACAATACACTTCAGTTGTGCTATATCTTTGTGGAGCAACTGTTGGGAGTTGTTTTTGATCAATCAGTTTAATAGCATAACAGTTTGGAAGGCTTTTCTTTCACAATGTTTCTCCCAGTGGAGAGAGGTAGAAAGTGGAGTCCCCCAAGGATCCATATTGGGACTGGGTTTTTTTTAACTTGTCCAGAATTAGGGGTGCTGAGTAAAATGCAAGGAAGTGTAATTTCACATGGCTGCTGCTGCTGCTGCTGGCATCGGTCTGTCTTGGGAGACAATGGAGGAATGCACTGGTGTGTGTGTGTGTGTGTGTGTGTGTGTGTGTGTGTGGTCAAGCTGTTGGATGGTTGCAGCTACCCTCATTCTGACCATAGGGTCATATTGGACAGCTAAATGAAGCTATTAGCCCAGCTGCTGCAGTTTGTGGAATCTGATATGAAGTATATCTGAAATTGATATAGGGGGGAAATTGGAAGGTTAAAGAGTTTCTTGAACTGCATAGCTGTTGATTATTCCATGTGTAGACCTCAGAAGGCATTTTCACTTCAGTCGTTTTCATATAGTAGAAAGTGCTTGTTACTAAAGATGTTGGTGTCAGGCTTAAAATGCTGACCAAAGTTAATGATGTGGTAATAGTGTAGAACTAGGACTTGGGAAGCAATCAGATTTCAACTCTGTCCCAGATTTTGTCTGTGACCTTGGGCAGTGCATGCCGATCCTTAATTTCATTGGCCTGTATGGGTGGTTGTTCAGCATTGCATTGAATTACAGCTTTCAGTAAGCTGGAAGCGTTAGACATGCAAAAACATTTTTGGCAGGTGAAATTCAGCATGGAATCTCAGTTATGCGTGCTCGTGGGAGGAAGGACACAATTCTCCATACTTGGAGTTTGCTTCTTTGTTGTGAAAGCATTTAAAGCAGCTTGCTCTTAAAAAATGATTCCATGGATCTTTCCCTAAACTCTAACATGGTTTATTGAATAACAAAGGGGTTGCTCTCAGGCAGTTGAAGAAAGTGAATAATTAACAAGTATATCCCTAGCTGCATGTGAAATAAACTGTTCCGCAGGGAAGGTCCTCTCAGTAGTGCTCTGAGGAAGCCCAGGAGGAGTGCACTTTAGAAGTCTGGGTTCAGTTTGTATTTCTGATGCATTTCTTTGCTGCCTAACTTCATTGCACTCTAAAGATCGCTTCATTTCATTAAAAGGGACAATAGATTAGGTTATAAAAATTGGAAAAATATATCATCAAATGGGACCACAACAACTTCTGCCCTTATTTCATGGTCTAGGTTTTTTTTTTAAAAAAAATGATATAGGCAGTTCAATCAGACACTGTTAAGGGACAAAGATCAAATAGGAATGGTGCAAATGACCAGTGGGGGTTGGGGGTTGGGACACTGTAGACCTGGTCATCCAAGCATCTCATGAAACCACAGAGGTTTTGCTACTTTATTGGGTTGTCGTCATTTTTGTTTTTATTATGTATTTTCTGTTTTTTATAATGTGATCTTATGTTGTGAATCACCCTGAGATCTATTGGTATAGGACGTAGTAGTAGTAGTAGTTGTTGTTGTTGTTATTATTATTATTATTATTATTATTATTATTATATTTTATCCAGCCCATCTGGCTGGGTTTCCCCAGCCACTCTGGGCGGCTTCCAACAAAAGATTAAAAATACACTAAAATGTCAAACTTCCCTAAGCAGGGCTGTCTTCAGATGTCTTCTAAACGTCAGATAGTTTATCTCTTTGACATCTGATGTCACCATCATCAAGTGGTATATAAATTTTGTTAAATTAAAAAAACAACCTGAACTTAAGGCTGTTGTAGGTTTTCCTATTTATTCACCTTTGTATCCTGGCTTTTATTCTGTTGCAGATCCCCATATAGTATACATGTGGCTCCCAGGCACCACCCATTTAGGCACAAACAACTTAGTAGACATCTTTTTAGCTTCAGCCTTATGTAACTTCAGACTGTACTCAGGGACTCATGGGTATCTGTTGACTGATTTTCCCCCCCTGGCTGTTTGAAATTTGAAAGTGAAACATTTATTCTAGTCCCACCGATGAGAGGCATGGGGGTAGTGAGAAACAAAAGCAGCATCTTTTAGGTTAGCAGGATTCTTTCAATGGCTTAGGACTTAGGTTGATAGTTGGAGAGGTAAGGATGTAGCAGAAAGACTGCCGGCCTTGAAGAAACCAAATCTAGGTATAATGTGACAAACTGCCTTTGGGCTACAGCCTAGCCACTGTCTGGCATTACATAGACAGTAAGGTCATATCTAGGGCGACATTTGGCTTTCAACATCGTGATATATCACCATATAAACATTGTAATATACCTATAGGTAAAGGTAAAGGACCCCTGGGCGGTTAAGTGCAGGCCTCATCTTGCTTTTCAGGCCAAGGGAGCTGGTGTTTGTCCACAGACGGCTTTCCAGGTCATGTGGCCAGCATGACTGAATTGCTACTGGCACACAGAGGACTGTGATGAGTGCCAGAGCGCACGGAAACACTGTTTACCTTCCCGCAGCAACAGTACCTATTTATCTACTGGTGTGCTTTCAAACTGCTAGGTTTTCAGAAGCTGGGACAGAGCAACAGGAGCTCACCCTGTCAAGTGGATTTGAACCGCCAATCTTCCAACTGGCAGGTGCAAGAGGCTCAGTGGTTTAGACCACAGAGCCACCCGGGTCCCCTTTACCTATGCTAATATATGACAATTTCTGAAATAAGGATGGAGCTAGGTAGAGGCATTGGCTGGTTTCACTGTTTTTCCCACATTGCAATTTTTGCATAGCACACGCACATCATGATTCACAATATATTGCCAGGTCAAAAATTATGAAACCGATATCACAATATTGACTTCAAACCAGTTTTGGGTGGTATATTGTTATATCTCCCAGCCCTAGTCATATCTGTGTGGTTTGTATTAATTTCTTGCAGCAAAAAAGGCAGAAATTAGGATTTAATAGGTGCATTCCTGACAACTTTATCTTTGTCAGGAATGCACCTAATAAATCCTATTTTCTTTATCTTGACCTACTCTACTGGGTGGGTTTTGTGGCAAAACGTTGACATTGGTTTGCAAGTGAGCTGATGGGAAATGCAGTTAGGATGAAATAATTTTATGCAGCAACTGCTGCTTCTTGTTTTATTTGCAGAAGGGGAGCTGTTAAAAATAAATAAATCCTGTGTTGCAAACATATGAGTATTTTACCTGTAGTGGAATGTTGTATAGACAGTCATATGTGTTCATGACTGAAATAATTACTGTTGTTGCAATGGTGCTAGGGCATTCAGAGTACATATATATCATACAAAATCATGTGACTGAGAAGTGACTGTTTATCAGATTTCTGCTAAAGCTTGAACTTGGGGCAGTGTGCCATGGGATTTAATGCAGCATATGGCATGCAGCTTCAGTCTCCGGGTTTTCTCTAAATAATATTCAACTGTTTTGGAGAAGTAGCTCAGTTGTATTCATTGTACTTGCTATTTAAGCAAGTGTTTGTGACCACCACTTTGAGCTGTACAGTGCTACTGTACAGATTTTTGACTCAGAACACAGAAATAGCTTTGGGAATATAGCTTTTTGTTGTGAAAAGATTTTTGCTGCTAGAAAAGATTTTTCCTCCTAAATAGGTCACTGATGATCCCCGAGTTGGGGGAATTGTATGTTATGCAGATTTGAAAGCCATTAAAGGAAGTTTTGATGTACTGAGATAGCTTCAACTGAGATTAAGGAGCAAGAGACTTAGGGAAAACTAAAAATAAACATTTCTTGGAATGTAATGAGGAAGTGCAACAAATAAAACATCTTTAGGTGAAAGATTGCAAAGATGATAAAAAAGTGCTGAAGTATTTTCAGTATATTCCTTAGTTTTCTCTTTTGAAAGTAAGAATAGGTGATTTTTCTGTTTTGAGTTTCCCATATATTACAGTGGTGTCTCGCAAGACGAAATTAATTCGTTCCGCAAGTCTTTTCGTCTTGCGCGTTTTTCGTCTTGCGAAGCACGGTTTCCCATAGGAATGCATTGGAAATCAATCAATGCGTTCCTATGGAAACCGCCTTCAGAGGTCCCCTGACCTCTTCTGAAGGCCGGCGGGGGACGAAAGTCTTTGCTCCCCCCCGCCTGCCTTCCCGGGACAGCGGAG
Organism: Podarcis gaigeae; assembly: GCF_964106915.1. Lineage (NCBI taxonomy): Eukaryota > Metazoa > Chordata > Lepidosauria > Squamata > Lacertidae > Podarcis > Podarcis gaigeae. The sequence continues at coordinate 52,843,001 of NC_139690.1, read as the reverse complement.
ACTTCTCGGCTGTCCCGGGCGATCTTAAAATGCTGGCCGGCAGCAGCGAAGGCTTTGCTGCTGTCCCCCAGCATTTTAAAAGCCCCCGGGACCTCTTCTGAAGGCGGGCGGGGGGCAAAAGTCTTTGCTCCCCCCCGCCTGCCTTCAAAAGCCGTCCGGGACAGCGGAGAGACGCGCTGCGTTTCTCCGCTCTCCCGGGAAGGCAGGCAGGGGGGAGCAAAGACTTTTGCCCCCCGCTGGCCTTCAGAAGAGGTCCAGGACCTCTTCTGAAGGCAGGCGGGGGGCAAAAGTCTTTGCTCCCCCCCGCCTGCCTTCAAAAGCCGTCCGGGACAGCGGGAATCGCTTCCCTGCTATCCCGGACTGCTTTTAAAATGCTGGCGGTGGGGAGCAAAGCCTTTCGGCCCCCGCCGGCCTTCCTGGACCTCTTCTGAAGGCTGGGGGGGGGAAGGCTTTGCTCCCCACCGCCAGCATTTAAAAGAGGTCCCCGGAGATTTCCCTATGGGCTTTCTTCTTGCGAAGCAAGCCCATAGGGAAATTCGTTTTGCGAAGCGCCTCCAAAACGGAAAAACCCTTTCGTCTAGCGGGTTTTTCGTCTTGCGAGGCGTTCGTCTTGCGGGGCACCACTGTAATTTTTTCTTGAAGTAATTTAATGATAACTTCCAAATTTTGTAATATCGAACTTCCACCTAGTAAATATAAATGAAGCATGGTAAGCATACCTAATGCTGTGGCAACTTTCAAATATCTCTTTGAATTTGGAGTTGTAAGCATATACTTGTTACCAAAAAGGAGCAATGCAGCAGCGAGCAGCAGCTTCAGCAGGTGGCTGGAAAGCCAAACAGGATGTTGATGTTTGTGACTGTTACTGTGGGAAGAAAGGGGCAGTCCATTCACAGTACTGAGCACCGGATGTTAGCTCAGTGTGTCATCTGACCTGTACTGGAAGTACATGGGAGGAGTCTATTCTCTCTGCTGTTGATGTTAAGAGAGTGCAGACATGTTTCTCTGTACTGCTGCGAAAGACAGAAATAAAGGCATGTAAATACATTTCTGTCTGTCTCTTTCCCCTCCCTGGGGATAGGGAGGAGAGTGAAGGAGTGGTGTGTTCTTCTAACGTTTGAGAAGGATCGCCGATTAGAGACCTCGCCTGTTTCCTGCCGGGAGTCGCAGATGGGGAGGTCAACAAGGAAATCAGCCGGGTGCCTGAATAGTGGCACATTCCTCTGACAAGGCTTGATTCCAACAATACTAGGTAGTGAAATTTCAGTGGCTAAGAAGGTGGGGGAGAGTAATTTGAGATAGAGTCTATCATCTGCTTGATATATTCATGGTACCCCAGCTATTTCCATGCATCTAAGGATTTTCCCCACATTACAATTACCCCCCACCCAACGAAGCCACATGGCAAACAAGTAGCTTATGACTTGACACAAAATAGATGCTGGTGGAATCTACATACATATGAAAACTGTTCTGAAAATTCTTTTTTTAAAGGCGTTTTTTAAAAATGCATTGAATTTTCTATGACGCTCACCATCGCTATCTAGTGTCACATTTTATATTGCACCTAAAATACTCTTAAAATGTTTTATTTGCAGCTGTATAGCTGAGTCCTTACAGAAGCATATGAAGCTGCTACTGAATTCTCAAACAGAATGCTTTAAAGATCTATTTTGTGGAAATAGTATTACTTTCACATGCGATCTCTAGTTCTTGAAAAAACATTTATCAAACTTGGATATTAAGTGTGTATGTAGGACGTACTATTGAAGAGGTATTTAGCTGGCCTTAAGGCTCCTGCAAAAGGGGAATGTCTCTATTTTTGAACGTTTTGGCTCCTGAACTCAGAAAACCTGGAATTAAATGCTCCAGTTTTTGAACATTTTTCAGAACCCGAACATCCGACACGGCTTCCACTTGAGTGCAAGAAGCTCCTGCAACCAGTTGGGAGCCGCCCCTCGGTTGTCAAACGTTTTGAAAGTTGAATTGTCTTCTGGAACAGATTACATTCGGCAACTGAGGCTTGACTGTACTAGTAACTTGAGAAAGCCAGTGCAGTTTCACCAAGATGGAAGATGCTGCAGGAGAAATATTCAGAAATGTATGAATCCAGCAGCAAAGTTAATGAATAGAATAGGATTTAATTTGCATCTTGAAATATTCCACCCACGGCTTTATATTTCCTGTAAACTTTAAGAACTGGGGTGGGGGTGGTGAGTGGCTGGCCAGCGCAAACTCAGGAATATTGACATCGTCTAGAAAAGCTCTTGCTTCTCTCCTCTCATTGCTGTTTACTTCCAAAGCAGTGGGACAAATAAAATTACCCTTATGTGCTCACTGTTAAAAAACAACAACATTTAAGTCTGTTTACTAGATTTCCTGTGTCACGAAGTGCTACAAATTCTGATAATTTCTTCCCATTGATTTAATAATCTTGTTGGTGATGGCTGTGCCACTCCAGTTCCAGAACAAAACTCTTAATTGTCCTTTCCAAAAATTCTCTCTCCCTATTCTTCCATTGACCACAGGACCTTCCAGCTTTTGTTCATTTAAAAAAATCTAGCACCTTTTATCTTTTATTGCCTCAGCAACGCAAATAAGCAAATAAATCCACAACATGTGTTGGATCACACAACTGCACTACTTATTTGGTGCTTGGATGGTTAAAAAGGAAGAAGTGTTCTCCCATCTTATAAAAGCTTCTCTGCATAGTGGCTGTAGTGGCCATTACTTCCTTTAAACATTTTAAAGTCACTTTCGGAGGCCACCTGTTTTGACTTGGGTCTTCTCCTCCCCATAGCTCCAGGCAGCCACTTCCCTCTGTCGCATTCAGCTATCAGTGATTTTCAAACTTCTCTTTCTAATTGTCTGTCAGAGATGCATTGTGCATTGCAGAGATTTCTTGTGTCATGGTGTTTCATCAGCACTTTATGCTGAGTAGACAGTACAACCTGGATGAATCTTTACCTTCAACTGGTGGGTCAGGTGTGGTCACCCTAATTTGTGCCGCAACAGCATCACTATCGCCAGACAAATGGGTCCACAAATGCATGTTTGTGTTAAAGGTGAGTCTGGTTCTGAACAGACTGCTGCCCCAGAATATGCTCCTGTTGGGGAAGGCATTGCAGAGAAGAAGATGGCTTTCCATTACTAGTCTTGTTGAAAAATCCTTGAAGCTGTTGAGCAACCTCAGAACATTTTGCAAATCACCATATCAGGGAAGGTACCACCAGAGCCAAGAGAATGCCAACATGGTTAATGAGCAGAGTCAAAGAAGCCATTATAGGCAAGAGGGCCTCTTTTAGAAAATGGAAGGTTGTCCATATGAGGAGAGTGAAAAGGAGCACAAATTTTGGCAAAAGAAATGCAAGCAGGCATGAAAGCTACTTGAGAGGGCCATGGCAGTGTAGCTGCAGAAGCTGATTATGGCTGACTCCAGTGGGGTTGCAGACCTGAGAGTGAGCAGAAGTGACCAAGACAGATTCAGTCCCAATCTCTCACTTGTGTTCTTCAAGCGACTCTCTCCTTCAGGTTCATAGAATATCAGAGACCTTCTCCACGGCAAATTGGATCAGGGCTTTCAGTGTGATTAGGGAATGGCGTCCCTGTTGAAATGCAACAGGAAGCCACTATTTGTAGTTCCTGGAGAAAATTGGAAACATTTTTGTTTCAACAAGCTTTTCTAGCCGTATGGGGGTGGGTAGGAGGTGGAAGTGTAAATTTGTGACTTGGGTTTGTATCCCATTTAAAACTATTTTGTTTTTGTTGTATGCTTGTAAATCACTTTGAAATTTATATGAAAGTAAATTCATAAAACCAATAAATAAAATTGGCTAACTCTTGGTCAGTTGTTGAGAGAATCTGAACAAAATAATTGACAGTACAGTGGTACCTCTGGTTACGAATTTAATTCGTTCCAGAGGTCCGTTCTCAACCCGAAACCGCTCATAACATGAGATGCGGTTTTGCTAATGGCACCTCCTGCGGCCGCACGACTTCTGCTCGCATCCCGGGGCAAAGGTCGCAACCGAGAGCATCTACTTCCAGGTTAGTGGAGCTCGTAACCCTAAGTGTTTGCAAGGGAGACAGTATATAACACGAGGTTCCACTGTACAATTATCATTGTGCAGTACCACAATTGAACCTGAAAGTATCCAAATATTATAATAAATGGCCATTTCTTCCAAAAATGCTATTTTCTGTAAAACTAAGAGAAGACCCCAGATTTTGCTTTAAAATATAGTTTTGTAGTACTTGAATATGTTCTGATAACTAGGGCAAAAGCTTTGGTTTGTGACCAGCTGAGATCAAAGTAAGATGATGACAGCTGTCTTATTTGTTTAAAGATCTGCCCTAAGTTGTATAATGCTGCGTGCATGCTAAATGCTTCCCTGCCCACAATTTGGCACTCTGCAGTTTGCTAGTCTTGCTCTTTAGCCAAGCTCTGGTGAACTCAGTTGAAGATAACTATTTTGTGGGAATCTATGAGGAAGTAAGTGACAAGCAGGGAGGAATTTCAGTTCCCCTCAACCCTGCATCCCATTTCTTTAAAATGCTCTCCTCTGCACACAAAGAGGCAGGACCAGACAGCAGAAATGTGTCATCACTTTTAATAAGGAGAAGAGGCAGTAGATACTTAAAGGCCCTTTCCCCATCAAGCAAGTCCGCCTTGGTTGTTGAATGCCAGATCAACCCACAATAAAACAATACTGACCCACAACTTGATTGTGGATGAGAGTGCTGACATGGTGTGCATTACCCAAGACCCAGTAATGTTGATAAAACATCAGCAACTTTAAAAATATTTGTCTGACTAGGCTAATCTGGAGAAAATTGCTTGTGTATGAAACCTTCATGTTAAGGCTTCTGTGTACATGCACCCCTCTAAAGTCATTTAATTGAAGGCTCACTGAGGACTAAGATTATATCTAATTCTAAACTATAAAGGAAAGGAAAATGTAAAAGTTCATAATACACTTCATAGGTTAGAGAATTAATAGTACTGTGTTTTGTGCAATGTCTTACTAACATATCTTTTTAAATGTGAAGAGAGAATTCTTAAGTGGAAGCTATTTTAGATTCTCTCAAGTTGTGTCCAGTTATGCAAGTTTCACTATTAAGACTAATGTAATAGTGTACAAGTTATTGGGTCAGGAGACAGGGTGTGGTGTATTTGTGTGTGTGTGTGTGTGTGTGTGTGTGTGTGTACTGCAGAGATTGGTGTATGTTTTGCATTTGCATTTTTAAAAATCCGGCCAACCATTGTCAGGAGAAATTCTGTTCACACTGCCTTCTGCTTGTCTACTACTAAATTGCTGTCTTTTTGTTTTAATACAGTATTGTTAACTGAAAGTAGTCTTAGAAGCTAAGTGCTGCATGCAAGCACTTTGTTTCTTGGTACTTCATTTGCAATTGGATGCAAATCTCTTTCTGGATTAAAGTCTTGCCACTTTGCTCTCGCTGAGCATTATCCTCCACTTCTACTTCATCCTTACTCTTTCTTTTAACCACAACACACGTGTGCAATATATAAGTAAAATAATGCATTGAATGGAGACTGTGCATGGCACCAGCCATTGTACCAATTCACGAGGCGTCATAGAGTGCACGTACAAGTGGCATCATATAGTTTTGTATATAGCCCAGTTAGCACACAGTTTTACTGGTTGCTGTGCGAAAATAATTGTGTCCCTCCAATAACTGGAAGTTAAATGTATTGGACAATGTATACAATTTTCTGTTCATCATGCTAATATGTTCCAATTTTCCATTATATTCATATTAATCTCAAACTTACACGTTCCCATTTGCACATGCACACTCTTTTTTATATACACATTAATTAATGCAAGAAGTTGTGTTTTGTAATTGTGTTCCTGACCTTTCATAACCATCTAGTTAACTATTCCAACAAAAATCCTGTACTCCCTTTTATTGTATTTTCATACAAAAATATTTTTAGCTGACTTTTGTGCGAATGTCTGTATGTTGGTTCATGGCTGTTTCATGAAGGTGATTGTGCATGCCCAGGTTTTTTTAAGAGATGAGGGAAAACAACCCAGAGCCATCAAAGAAAAACTGTGTTTTGAGAAGCCATGAGGATGAGCACTAAGATCATGATCAACAGGATGGAAATATAATGAACAGATCTTCTGCATTTTTAACCAATGCTGCCGACTACTGAATGCTCATATCCCCTTTTTGTTTCTCAGTAATTCTGTATCAAACTACTATCAATGGGAAATGGCATTAGGAGTGAATTGATGCTTCAGAATTTTATAATGGGATTTGCTATTGACATGTTGGTATTATTTTTGTTTAGAATTTTAAAATACTTGTGGAATTCATTAATAATAATAATAATAATAATAATAATAATAATAATAATAATATATTATTTATACCCTGCCCATCTGGCTGGGCTTCCCCAGCCACTGTGCGTGGCTTCCAACAAAATATTAAAATACAATAGTCTGTCAAACATTAAAAGCTTCCCTAAACAAGGCTGCCTTCAGATGTCTCCTAAAAGTCTGGTAGTTGTTTTTCTCTTTGACATCTGGTGGGAGGGTGTTCCACAGGGTGGGTGCCACCACCGAGAAGACCCTCTGCCTGGTTCCCTGTAACTTGGCTTCTCGCAGTGAGGGAACCACCAGAAGGCCCTCGGCACTGGACCTTTGAAAAGCATATGAAAACTGTAGAAATAAATATTACAATGTCATTTTGCTCAATGTAGTCCGGAATTCTGGAATCCATATTGCATGTAACAGTATTCAAGGATACTTGTTTTAGAACTCTTGTGCAGTGTGTTCTGAATTCATTTCTTTTTATGTATCTTGCATTGCTTCTCGGACACTTAACTCAGTAGTCTATGCTAGGATTACTTGTTTAGTACTAGTAGAATGGCTGTGCCTGTGTACTGCACAGAAAGTACTCTACTCCTAAGTCTTCAGCTTGCTGACATAGAGCTTACATTTCCAGCAGCAGCTGTTGAGGTTGTGGAAATCTAATTAAATCAGTCAAGCAAAAAAAGTGGAAATATGAATATTAAGATATGTCAGCATACAGAGGGAAAATAATAGCATTATAAAAGAAGTTTCTTTCAGTGTATATATACAGGGAGCCTCTGAATGAATGCAGTCCTAGGGCAACTTTACATGTGATTAACATGTTCTGATCTAAAAGGAGAGGTGTTGTGCCATGCTAAAAACCAATTTACACTTTTGGGGAAAGCTCATCATGTGACTCTTCTGGAACAGTTCTGAAAGCATGGCCCCGTGTTAAATTCATTGTTTGTTGAAACTAGGTAAACCTTCCTGACATTCTAGCTTTGTATGGGCAGAATGTCTTCCACCTGGGGCCATAGATTTAAAGAGTTGGAAGTAAGCCCAACTCCCTGCAATGCAAATAGATCATACATGACAGACGACCATCCAACCTCTGCTTAAAAACCTCCAAGGAAGGAGAATCCACCACCTCTTGTGAGAGTCTGTTCCACTGTTGAACAGCTCTTACTGCCAGAAAGTTCTTACTGAGGTTTATTCAGAATCTCATTTCTTGTAACTTGGACACATTGGTTTGGATCCCAGCCTCTGGAGCAGAGGAAAACAAACCTGCTCCATCCTCCATATGACAACAACCTTTAGATAACTCCTGTCAGCCTCTCTACCAGGCCAGACATACCCAACTCCCTCAACAGTTCTTCATAAGGTTTGGTTTTCAGATCTTTGATTGTCTTGGCCGCCCTCCCGTGCATACGTTCCCAACCTGTCAATATCTTTTTTAAATGGTGGTGCCCAGAACTTGATACGGTACTCCAGGTGTGGTCTGACCAAAGCAGAATAGAGCGGTACTATGACTTCCCTTGATCACTAGACCTCTGTTGATGCAGCCTAGAATAGCATTAACTGCTTCCCCCCCTTCCCCCCCCTTTTTTGCTGCTGCTGCTGCATCAAATGATTCACTTTTCACATGCACTACTGACAAGACTAGTGTCCCTCATCTTAGATTTGTGGAGCTGGTTCTTCCTGCCTAAGCGTAGAACCTTACATTTAATAATAATAATAATAATAATAATAATAATAATAATAATATTCATTATACCCTGCCCTCCCTGGCTGAAACCAGGTTCAGGGTGACTAACACCAAATATATAATACATTAAAAACACAAAATCAAACAATTAGTTTTAAATGCAATTCAAATCACATTTAAAATCAAAATAAAATTCCATAACCGTAGGGGTAAGGAATTAAAAGTTCACCAGGCCCAGCCACTCTTGGGCCGATAGAAAGAACCAAGGAGACCCCTTACTACCAGGGTCCCATAGAAAGAAGGGGGGTCAGACTGGGCCCAGGCCAAAGGCCTGGCAGAACAGCTCCGTCTTGCAGGCCCTGCGGAAAAATGTCAAATCCCACATTGGCTTCCCCTCCCTGTGCAGTGGACAGTGCTGGACTAGGAGCTGGGAGACCCGGGTTCAAATCACCACTCGGCCATGAAGCCCTCTGGGTGACATTGGGTCAGCTGCGCTCTCTCAGCCTAACCTACTTCACAGAGTTGTGAGGATAAAATGTAGAGATGGAGAAGTGGGGACACCACCTTGTTTTCTTCGGAGAAAAGGTGTGACATAAATGTGATAGTAAAACAGTAGTGGTAATGCTACTGCTAATGAATTTGCAGTAATCACATTGTGTTCCTGGTGAAAGCAGCAGGTGTTGAGCTTTCTTCTGTATGCTGGACTTAGGGCAGCTTAAAGCCAAATCTTTTTTACTTGTAAGAAATATCCCTCCCAAAGTGCACCTGTGCTCAGGAAGAAAATAGTTGGCACCAAATCTTAAGGAAGGTCCTTTCATCGGTTTGCTTTTAAGTGGCATTGTAATGTGTCTGTATACATTATTTATTGCCTTTGTTGACAAACACCTCACCATAATGAGAAATCATGAAAACGCCAATAAAACTGTCTTTAAAAGATATCAACCCAATTTCCTAGAGTTGGATGGTGGGGCACAGATTCCTCATGTCTCAGAAGTGGCCAACTAAGAAAAATAACCCTAACACAAAAGACAAGCTATCCTGGTATCTTCATAGTAATAAATTAGATAAGGTTTGGGGGAATGGGAACCCAAGCTATGCATTGTGAGAGTCCATGAAAAATAATCTTCATGTTTGATCCTGCTACTTGCTAATCACATTGTATATGTTCCTCAGTTGTACACTACAGTGGTACCTCAGGTTAAGAACTTCATTTGTTCTGGAGGTCTGTTCTTAACCTGAGGTACCACTTTAGCTAATTGGGCCTCCCACTGTCCCCACGCGATTTCTGTTCTCATCCTGATGCAAAGTTTTTAGCCCGAGGTACTATTTCTGGGTTAGCAGAGTCTGTAACCTGAAGCATCTGTAACCTCAGGGGTACAATTGTATATACTTTTCCCCTGCTTAAGTGGTTTGTAGTAAGATATGGGTAGAATTTGATAAGTTTTCCTCTTCTTTTTTTGTAGTGCTTTGTGCCAAGAACCTTGCAAAAAAAGATTTCTTCAGTAAGTAGTTCTTATACAATTTTCCATTTTTTTATATGCACCTTAAGCTATTGATGATAGGCCCTTTTTTTACTCTTTGGATGTCATTTAAAGATAGTTTCTCAGGAGCCAGAGCCATAACTGTCTGAAAGTTATTTTGTACAGACTATGTAGCAGTGTGCTATGTGCTGCCCCTTCTCTAGTGAGCTAGTTTCCTAAAATTGGATGTTGACCCCGACAACCATGGACAAATAATTTAATTTCCGTCCACTCTTCCCTTCTTATTCTTCTAACTCAGGAATGGCAGTGTAAGGCCTGGTAAATATCTGCTCTTGTGACATGGCAGTATCAAGTCACAGTGAATTAACATGAGAATTGGCTTGCTGTTTCAAATGCACATGGTCAAACAGCCTCTTTCCTTGAAGGAGCTTGATGTGACAGATGGAAACTCATACAATGAGGACTTGGGAATGTTGCCTTAGCTGTAACAATCCCTCACATTTCATGCAGCAGAGATGGGGAGTTTAACAGCCCTCCATCTTCTATCAGTCCCAGCCAGAATAGTCAATGATCAGAAATGTTGAGAGTTGTAGTCCACAGACTCTGTGCTCTTCTCCCGAAATTTCAGTTTACTAATGAAGTGCTATTCTATGGAACTGTTTACACATCATGCTTTGGGGGGATTCTTTCCCCCCTACTTCCAAGTGGACAAAATCTTTTGCGGGGGAAAGCTTATGTTCTAAACACTGCTGCCAGTGCCTATAGTTTCATTCCCCCACCGCCCAGTGAAAGCAGTCTAGCTGTTGGGTAGCATTGTTCCTCCTGAAAGGGTCTTCATGGTGATTTTTTTCTTTCGATTCTTTCCAGGGCTTCCTGACCCATTTGCAAAGGTGGTGGTGGACGGTTCTGGTCAGTGCCACTCAACTGACACTGTGAAGAACACGCTAGATCCCAAGTGGAACCAACACTATGATCTGTGAGTTATCTGTTCTGTGAAGGGTAAATCACAGAATGGGTGTCCAGTCTGAAAAAGAGAGAGACTATCTTATGTCCAGCCTTATGTTCATCTGTTTATTAATTTTGAAATTTTATACCTCACCTTTCTGCCTTATGGCTGGGCTTCAAGGTAATTTTCTTTGTCGTTAGCCATCTTGTCATAAACAAGAGGTTTCTGAAATAGCAAGTAAGAAGGCAGTGGTGACTGAAACAGGTATGGTGCTCCAACTGCTGCTCTTACAAGGTTCTGCAGTGACTGCATGATAAAGTATCCCCTCCCACATAAGATTTTGTTCCTGGAGCACTACCTCTTGGGAACCGGCAGGATATAGTCTATATGACTCCTGGCTTTTCCTAGCAGCTGTTGCAGGGGAAGAGTGCATGTCTGCTCCCCAGGCATGAGTGCTATGGAGTCATGGCTCTGTTGATAACTTGCAAGTCTTCACTCTCCCAGGCATGCATTGAAATCTAAATACTCCAGCCAGGGCCCAAAGGACTGTTTTAAGTGTGCCTAAGGGCTTGCACATGCCTGGTGGATTTTTGTTTTGTTTTTGTTTTTACTCTTCTTGAAGGAAAAGAGCCATATGTCATTTTGGAATATATTATTGAAAGTCCCTTCTGTTTCAGAAACGGCTTGCCATAAGGGTTTTTTACTTTTATTTTTAGAAACCCGATTGCTCTTGGGTGCACAGAGTGAGTGACTCTTTGGAGCCTATCTATATACTGATAGCTTCACTTGTCCCGCCTAGTAAGATTTAAACCCACAGTGTATTGATGGAGTCACTTTGCCTCCCTCCTTGAATTCTGACTCCATACCCTAATGAGCTCGGCGCTCCCCAGTTTGTAATAAGGTTGTCTGTAATTAACAAGAGCTGCTGCATTATCACTTTAGCACGCTGCGTAAAATTATAGCCATCTAATGAATAATTACGTTTCTATATTTGATAAAGTTGCGACGTGACCAATGAATTATTAAAATGAGCTCGGTTTTCATGGACATAAATGCTATGCCATAGCAAATAATAAACCTCAACCAAGTATCTTTCTCAAACTGATTATCCTAGATATGTTGGGAAATCGGATTCTATCACCATCAGTGTCTGGAACCACAAGAAAATACACAAAAAGCAGGGAGCTGGCTTCCTGGGGTGTGTTCGACTCCTTTCCAATGCCATCAGTAGGCTAAAAGATACTGGATGTAAGCATGTAATACTTACTCAGTGTTTGCTGTGATTGACAGTGACTTGTGTCTGAGTACTGAATGTCGATTGCCAGCTGAGTACACTCTTGGGTCAAGTTTTTTTTCCCAATTGTTCATTTGCAGACCAGCGTTTGGATCTATGCAAACTAAACCCCACAGATACCGATGCAGTACGAGGCCAGATAGTGGGTAAGAGGAAAACATTCCTGTCTGCATAGATAACAAAAATAGTATCTCTTTCCTTCAGAGCCTTGGATATAGAGAGGTTCTCAAGTTCAAAAGTAGTTTATGTGATGCTCTCTTCAGGATTGGCAGCTTCACCCAGTTCTAACTGTGTCTGCCTGGTGCTGATGGGGTTAGCCCCTTGGCATGTGCAAAACCTAAGAGTTGCTGGTTTCTAGGTTCTGAGCAAGCTTCAAGGTGTAGGCGTTACTCTAAGCTGAAGTGCTAGGGACTTTAAAAGTGTCTTCCCCACAGAACCTTCCCATCTTAAGATCTTTTTGTTGGAATGTCTCCTTTGTTGGAGACTCAAACCTAATCAAATATATGGAGAGTGCACTTGCTCGTGAATTCACTCCCATAGGAGACTTGCATAGCCCATTCACTTGCAGTTTTTAGAAAACAAAACGTTTAAAGTCACCTTGGGGCTTTTTAACATATGAAATGTTGTAGTATTGTGAGGATGTTCAGCGGCAGCTATAAAGCAGTAGACTTTATAATTGATAGTCTACTGCAGGCTTCTTCAACCTCGGCTCTCCAGATATTTTGAGACCACAATTCCCATCATCCCTGACCACTGGTCCTGCTAGCTAGGGATCATGGGAGTTGTAGGCCCAAAACATCTGGAGGGCCAAGGTTGAGGAAGCCTGCAGTAGACTATCAATTATTCCAGGGTGAGTAGCTTGTCAGATCTCTCACTCCAGCTGCTCTGAGACAGGAAACTTATTTCAGTGAGAAGCATGTAAATTTTGGGGGGCAGCGATTGGCAACTGGCTTTGCCACTGGGTGGGATTTGTTTTGTCCAATGTTAGTATGGTGTTTAACTTGCAAGTGAAGTTGCTGCATTCTGACTTGGATTGCATGCTCAGCATTCTGTAGGCTGTTGCTCTGTCTTGCTGTCTGGAAAGCATGTTTGGAAAACCATGGGTGTGAGAAACTGTCTTTTTCTGAAAGAAGAAATGCATAACAGGCAAAAAAAAGATGCTCCATTTTAGAATACCGCCTAGTGGCAAATGTTCTGCTTTCCAACAGTTTTGAGAGGCAAATATCTGTTTATTCAGAATCCTTCACATTTTTATCCAAAGTAGAGTATTTCTTACTAGAAAAATATAAAAGCCTGGGTTATGTGTTATTTTTAATTTGTAGAAGTAGAAATAATTATTTGCACATTTAGCACATTTTGAATAGCAGAATTAGAGCGCAATCCTATGTATGTATACTCAGGAGTAAACCACAGTGAATTCAGTGAGACTTAGTCTCATTTAAGGATTGTAGCCTTAAACGGCTGTTTTCTTAAGGCGTGTCATATTATGATTTATGAATGACATTGTATCATCACAATATAAAAGTATAAGGCAATAGCCAACTAAGTCATACCCTGGGTGGACTCACTAAAGTCAACTGACTTAATTTAAGTCTACTGATTTCAGTGGGTCTGCTCTGAGTCTGTGTATTATCCATAATAACTCTAAAAACACCAATCAAAATATTTGGGGTGTTTACTGTTGTAAGGAGAGGTGAAATCTTGAATATGCACGTGGGTTATTAAAAGGTGTAGGAATGCTTGCCAAATTGAATGAAGCCTCTCCATTGTGTTCCTTGCATTTTAACGGGGGTTGAATAGGTTTTTGCATCTATGGATTTTAATCATGGCTTTCATTTCTTTTTCTCATTCCAGTCAGCTTACAGACACGGGACAGGATAGGCACAGGAGGGTCTGTTGTAGATTGCAGGGGGCTGCTGGAGAATGAAGGGTAGGTATTTCATTTCCTAGTGGAAGCCCCTGGATCTCCTGATTCCTAGTCATCTTACTCAGTTAAATGAATGACTAAGATCTGTATTTTTGTTCTGGAGCATGTTAATTGTTAAGCAAACTTTTTTAAAAAAACGGAAGGAGTCAAAATCTCATTGATTTTGTTAGCTAGGAGTTCATTCTTAAGGTCATTCTTAAGTGAAACACAAAATGGGGACTATCAATCATGCCAACCTAATCAACCTTGGTCAACTGTAAAAAGCAGGGAAGGTTCACTCTGGAAGGGCTGCATCTTTGCCTTCATCCTGGTATAACTCATCCTGCTCTGCTCACAAGTGACTGTCTCCCCTTGTCACAATATTGAACAGAGGTTTCATGGCTCACTCCTGACAGAAGAGTCTTGTGGCACAGAAAGCTGGAAGACAAGTGTAGGAACTTTCTCCAGCCCCTTGTTAGAGGAGATCTGCTTAGTGCCTTCAAGACACTCTTACCTTGACATGAGCCTTCTGAGACTGTCTTTTTCAGTGATGATCTATGCTTGAAGTCCAGTTATTTCCCTAAATGAAATTCCCCAAACATTCTCTTAGGCTTGTGTGAAATTTTCTAACTTTATGAGCCTCCCTTATTTCAGAACGGTTTATGAAGACTCAGGACCTGGAAGGCCACTGAGCTGTTACATGGAGGAGCCAGCGCCATACACAGACAGCACTGGAGCTGCTGGAGGAGGGAATTGTAGATTTGTGGAATCCCCCAGTCAGGACCAGACACTCCAGGTGCAGCGTTTACGGACTCCTGATGTGAGAGGCCATGTACAAACCCCCCAAAATAGGCCACATGGTCATCAGTCCCCATCGCCTGACCTGCCTGAAGGCTATGGTAAGAGGAGCAATCTCTGATACGTGTCCTAAGAAATTCTATTTGCGTGCATTTGCATGCTCTTCAGGCCAGAGGAGACATTTTCATCCAGTGCAGGAAAGCAAAGTTAAGATTGGGTTTTCAGAAAACTCATCTGGTCTGCAGAGAGGGTAGCTCTGAAATGTTGTTGACTGCATTTAAATCTTTGGTATGCAGTGGAGAGTTCAAGTGGTTGTGGGGTTGGGGTGTTCAGTATCTGTAGAGCTCCATCTCCCAGTCCCCCCCCATCTAATTTCCCTTCTTGCCCTTAGTCTGCATAACTTATTTGCAGCAAGGAGTTTCACTTTGGATCTCATCTGCTGCCATTATATTCCAAATTAAGTCATTTGAGAGAACATAGATTTCTTGCACGATTCTACCTTGATTGTGCAAGGTAACTGACCCCCACCCTCAAACACAAGTACATATACACACAGTAAAGGAAGTTATGAGAGAAAGTAGGGTCTGGTGAACTCTTAACCATCACTCTTTATTTTTGTACCTCTTTCATTCCACGTGAAACTGGGACACTTGTCCAAGTGACACAGTTTAGCCTAAATGCATTACAATATTATGTCTAGAGAAAACTCTGTTCTAGGTTACTAAAGTGCAAACAGCTTTTAATTGACCAGCTTGGGCAGCTGTATTATTAGTAATATATCTTGCCTGCTTCAAACGTTGCCAAGTAGCAAAGGCCGAAGCAGTTTTGCATTGCTCCTGGACAAGGGCAGAAGGTCCCAGGGCCTAGCAACCTGAACTCCTGCCTGTCTCCTGTGCAGTGCTGCTTTCTGCTCCCCAGCTTAGCCAGCCAGACCAAGGGGTTCAAGGAGTATGTATTGCTGAAGTGGCACAGCCTCATGCCTCCCCAAGCCTGCCCGAGGTTTAAAACCACCCTGTCAACTATATTCAGTTTTTTTCTTGGAATTCCCCCGGTCTGTCTTGCTAGTTTCCCTTTTAAGCACATTTTCTGATTTCTTCATGAAGGTGTGGTTTGTTTTCCTTGGATTTTCTTTTTGAGGACTTTTTGAGGTGGCGGGGTGAGTGGGTTTCATTATATACTGGTCTGTAGTCAACAGGTATTATGACAGCACTGTTGGTGTTATATTCTGTCATTTACTGCCTGCTGGCAAGTACAGTGGTGCCCCGCAAGACGATCGCCTCGCAAGACAAAAAACCCGCTATACGAAAGGGTTTTCCGTTTTTGGAGGCGCTTCACTAAACGAATTTCTCTATGGGGTTGCTTCGCAAGACGAAAAAATCTTGCGAGTCCCCGCGTTTTTTTCTGCTTTTTTCCGCCCTTTCCCTAAGTGCTAAGCCGCTTATCAGCTGATCGCTAAAAGCCGCTAGACCGCTAATAGCGCTAATCCGCTAAGCTGTCAATGGGCTTGCTTCGCAAGATGAAGAAACCGCTAGACGAAGAAAATCGCGGAACGGATTAATTTCGTCTTGCGAGGCACCACTATATATATATATTTGGATCAGGGGGCTGGGATAACTAGTGGGAAGCAGAAAGGGAGTGTGGATGCTTTGCATGTTCCAAGACAAATGAAATCACTTTAGTAGATGGGCAGTTTTTTCCCAGCCTGGTGCCCCCCAGTTGTTGCTTCATTGGCCATACTGGCTGGGGTTGCTGGGAGTTGTAGTCCAGCAACATTTGGAGGGCGCCAGGTTGTACAAAACTGATGTAGCAGTCGCTCCCCAGAGTGTCAGATGCTTACACAGGGCATACACACATTCACTGGTAACTGCTAGCTGCCTTCCAAAGGTTCATGTCTCTTCACCCCCTTCCCGTCACCCAGTAGATCTGTGTGAAAAAGCAAATGGCCTTGCAGAATGGAGATGGTTCCTTGAGAACCTTCTACAAAGCGAACTGTTCATAGGGAGCCACAACATCCCATGTTCATAGTAATTGTTCATCTTAAAGCCTATGGAAATAATCGCGAACAAAGAAGTGTCCTTCTGGATCGATATGGGATGGTATAGGTGAGGTGAACTGGAATTGGGTGGGTGACAAAAATGGTAAGCTCTTTTTGTGAACATGTAAGCTGTATCAAGTATCTGATGCAGTTCTTGGTATTGCTGTTTCTTTGTACTCATAACTAGGGCAAATAGTACATTTTTAAGTAATGCTAAATACAGCTGCTTTTAAGCATTAGCTGAGCTTTCGCAGATACTTTGTTGATGTGCAGTTTTTCCTTTGGACTGCTCGCTGTAGCATCTTTTCCCTATCTTTGTAGAACAAAGGACAACAGTACAGGGACAAGTTTACTTTTTACATACACAAACTGGTGTTAGCACATGGCACGACCCCAGGATACCAAGGTATGTATGGCAGTCTTGAGTTCATCTGGGTTTGGGCAGGTAGCTGTACCTGTGTTTGGGGGGAAAAATACACTTCAGGTTGTTCCTTATAAAGCCTCATACTTTGGGGGAAAATGTTCTTTCTATAAATGTTAGTTAGGGTTTGTTAACCAAAAATTGCTGCCCTTTATCGTTCCCCCCCCCCCCAGCACCTCAGAGTTCCTCATGTTTTTTTCTAAGATAAATGTTAGTGTTACGCTTAAATATGTATGTTTTAATTGTTCTTTTGCTTTTCATAGAGACCTTAACAGTGTGAATTGTGATGAGCTTGGACCTCTACCACCAGGTTGGGAAGTTAGAAGTACAGTGTCAGGAAGAATATATTTTGTAGATCATAATAACAGAACCACACAATTCACAGACCCAAGACTGCATCACATCATGAAGTAAGAAACCAATGTGTTGCCATGTGCTTCAGTGGCTCAGAATCATAGCAGCTGACCCAGCAGCACAAGCGGAGCAAGTGCAGTGGGGCTGCATGGGCAAAGAAAAGTACTAAAAGAATTTGTTTTTCCCCAGAGAGGGATGTTGCAAGCTGATTCCTTCCAGCAAGGCCAAATGCTTGATGAATGTAGAGTAGAACCCAAAGAACAACGCAACATGCAAATGAGTTTCACTGTGCCCCTCCCCCACTGCACTACATTCCAATTTACTTTTGAAACCGAGAGGGCTTTGATATGTGCTGATATGTAATAATATAGCCGCCTGCTGCCTGCTCTTGACCTGCAGTGGCTGTTTGGGTCTCTTTCCCATCCTGTTTAATTTGAAGGTTCCAGGCTTTGCTAGCCAACCCCGCCCAGGCTTTTATTTCATAAAATTTATATACTGCTCAATTGTAAAAAAAAAAAAAACAACCCTTCAAACCTTATATATCCCTTTGCCAGTGAGGTGCCCCCGCTTCTATTAAACAGTTCTCCGGGGCCGCCTTCCACCCATGCTTATTGCTTGCTCGCTCACCTGCCTGCCAGACGTGCCTCAAACTGGATCGATGTGGCTGCCTGTTGGTGGTCATGTGAACTGCTACATGACAACAGCCTTACACACACACACAAACAAACACACCCTTACCTGTATCTTCCTATATACATAAAAATGCCCTCTGCAACTGAACTCGTATCGGGGGGGGGGGGGGGGGCTCATTTGATCTACATTATGAACACCTATGATGAAGGGAAAGTTTGTTTAATGCAAACGCTTGCTTCCATGGTCTGATGAAAACCATTGCTTCATTTTCATTTTAGTTTTTGATTTCTGAATAGCTGATCTGAAGTTTAATTTAACTGCCTGCTTCTGTGTTCCACAGTGGACATAGGAGTATTTGTGCTTTTGAAATAAGTACAAAACTGCATGTCACATAATGAAGTAAGATTTGTTGAGTTTGTTGGCTCCAGTTGTTCATCATGTTACATGAGGGTTTTTGTAGTGTAACTACAGCTCTAAAAATGGGCTTGGAGAAGCAGAGTTCCACTACTACAAGTAAAGAAGTACAAATGCTAGTATTATGGAAGTATAAAAATATTTGATGCATGTTGCTATGGTCTTGAAAGCCAATATATGGTAGCATAAATGAGTTAAAGCTACCACAGGAGACACTGTTTTATTTGCTGCAACAGACTATACCTTTGTGTAATCAATTTCCTTATCTAGTTCTTTATAAGCTATGAAAAGTTTTTCTAATCTTGTTTCCTGATACTGATTTCTTTTATTTCATAAAATTTATACATCGCTTATTGTAAAAAAACAAAAACAACCTTCAAAATGGTTTACAAAAAGAATAAAACAGTCAGTAAAAAAAGTTAATGAACAAAAATTCAAAGAATTAAAGCCAGCAGTAACTAAAAACAGATCAAAACACGCACCAACGCTCTAGCTACTGATGTCAAGAGACTATGTGGCTTCCCACTATAGTGGCCATCCTCCTTCCTTCTTCCTTCCCTTTTGAGAGTCATCTTCTCATCTTTCCCTTCAGTCACCAATGCCAACTAAAAGAACCCAACCAGCCTTTGCCAGTGCCGAGTGAGGGATCGTTGGAAGACAGCGAAGAGTTGCCTGCCCAGAGATACGAGCGAGACTTGGTGCAGAAGCTAAAGATCCTCAGGCATGAGCTCTCCCTCCAGCAGCCCCAAGCTGGCCACTGCCGCATCGAAGTATCGAGGGAAGAAATATTTGAGGTATGTTGATCTGTGTCTAAGATAGTGGGAGGTTTAGCCTTTCCAGTGCATCTAGGTAATGACTATGGATTTCTGCAGATGCAGCTTATCATAAATGCTGCCCCTGTGAGGCCTAAAGATATAATGAAAGCCATTAGAATGAATCACAAAATGAACCTAATGTCAAATGATGTTAGATTTGAGATAAAAAATCACTGTTCAGCAGCTATAAGGAAGGTTTGCCGTTCAAACACAGCTAAAATTTCCTGAGGGCTATGACTTAAGCAGTGGTGCAAGAAGGGCACCTCTAGATATTCCCTAGATATGTGAAGAGTAGCTACTGTTGAAAAAGTGTTCATTTCCTGAGAGTATACCTCTGTTTCTTACTACAGGAATCATACCGGCAGATAATGAAGATGAGGCCAAAAGATCTAAAGAAGAGACTGATGGTGAAATTTCGAGGAGAAGAAGGCTTGGATTATGGTGGAGTGGCAAGGTGAAAGACAAGTTCTTAAAATGACATGTACTGGGCAAAGGAAGCCCTTTGCAGAGACCTCCAAATATTGCAGATAAAATTCAAAGGAACATTTTATCAAACCCACGAATGATGGCAACCTTAGCATGTAATGCTACAATTTACCAAGGTTTGGCATTACAAGGGCAAGCCTTTACAGGCCTTGGGCTTGATCCAGCAGCATGGTCCTATTTGCCCCCTTTCCCTAAGTTGGGTAGGGGGCTGTGCCTCTGCACCTTGTCCCCTCAACAGGCTGAAACAGCAAGTGACCCCTTCTGCCCCCTGCCCTGCTTAAAATAATGGTGGCCTCCTTCCACCCAGGAGAGATGGCCTCTTAGTAGCTAATGTGCAATGTCTGGCAGAAGAGGAAGCCTACTGAGACAGAAAGGTGGGGTGTTAATAAATGTAAGCATTGTTTTAAAAAATATTGAAATAGTAACAAATCAAGTTTTTGAATTTCCAGGGATTCAGAAAAATTAAAAGCTATGGAGATGTGAACATTGACAGCTTCTGCCTTTAAGACAGGTTCTGTGGTGTTTGAAAGCTTGTACGTTCTTGCTCTCCTCCATATGTCCTATTTTAATGCCATTGCTCTTCAGATCAAAACAGAATTAAAGGTTTTAAAGTTTAGTACTTCTCGATTTTGCCCTCGCATTTAGAAGTTGTGCTTTTTAATTGTATTTTTTTAATGAAATACCCAATGGCTCTAGAATCCAGTGCTTTATGAAACTGTCTTCTGAATAACTAGACACACAACAATAATTTCCTTCCTTCTAAATTAAAAATAATTTTCGGAAAGATGCCAGAAATCAAGAGTCCTATGTGTTCCTATAAAAGTATATGCCATAATGTTAGCCTTTAAGGGAGACTTTCTCAATCTCTGGCCCCAGATGTTGAATTACAACTCCTATCATCCATAGCCAGCAGGGGCAGCAGTTAGGGATGAGGGGAGTGGTAGCCCAACAACATCTGGGAACCCCAAGTTGAGAAAGGACAACATAATATATCTGCTTCTCTAAATTGCTATAATAGTTTTTGAAGATGTTTTGCATTCTCTTTATCTAACTTGGATATAACCCTCTGGCACCTGAGGGTTGCAGTCAATGTTAGTTTTACTGAGAGTAGACCCAGTGAAATGGACATAATTAATGTAGGTCCATTAATTTCAATGGGGCTACTGTGAGTAGAGCTTGGATACAATCTTTTGCATTGCGCTGCTCCTGGTGATAGGTCTGTGTCTAATCCAGGGATCTGATTGTAATGCTAATTCCTCTCTTGCAACTGAGTTGGGAAGCTCTTCGAAGGGCTGAGTGTGCCAGTGACTAAAATTGCCCTGAGTAAGACTTTTCTTTTGTCTAACTCCAGTGATACATTCTCTGATCTTAAATTCTCTAGACAAAATTCTTGTTGTCTGGAGCGCTTCCCGTTTGACCTCTCCCTTGTCATCACTGGCGTGTTGCAAGAGTTTATCTTGTCTGTGCTTTATATCTGTCTAGACAGCTGCTGAATGCTCTAGCACAGCCTATTCAAATGCCTCCATTTAGCTTCAGGGGGACCCATGTTGTGCAATAAACCCACATACAGTGTTACCCCAGGTAGAAACTCTTAATATATCATCACAGAAATCAGGCAGTCACCAAAGTATTTCCAGAAACTAAGTTCCTGTAGAATTCCCTTTGTTTAGCAGCTTCCTCTTCACCAGTCACATGACCAAAACTATCTGGAGTGTCCTTTTGTATCGTGTTTACAAGAACAAATACGCACCCCTGGATAAAAGTCATATTGAAGAAAATTGTAGATGTGCTTTATTGGGAATAAGATTTTATTTTGTGTGTGGAGAGAGACAGAGATACAATGATTTGGTAATGTTTACATTGTTAAGTTTTGATAACTTGCATTTCTGAAAATTACATGTTAAACAGAACTTACATTTGGATTATCTTGGAGGTGTTGTTTGCAAGTTGCTTAATCATATTAGGCAACCATCCTTCTATTGATTTTTAGGAGCTTGCTCTCATCTTGCTGCCAAAGCAATATTTTAGAAACGTGTTAATTTACAGAATAGAAAACAAACTCTTACCTGACTTCCTATATAAACTTATGTGAGGTTTTAGAGTTGGAAGGGACCCCGAGGGTCATCTAGTCCAACCCCCTGCAATGTAGGAATCTCAACTAAAGCATCCTTGACGGTCTTACGTCCAAACCGGCACTTGTGGTTTCATTCCAAAACAAATCACTATCATTATCTGGAGCCAAGGTTTGCTCTTGGCTTTCCGGTCATGACTCATTTGGAAAGAAACCATGAGTGCTACTTTGAGCATAACACTGAGCTAGCTGGTCCATGGTTGTTTCCCCACAGACTAGCAGAAGTACACAGCAAGGTCTCTCAAGCTGTCTGCACCAGCATGCAGCTCACGGTCATTATGGTTTAAGCAAGCGACACAGCTTGACAGAGCCAATGAAGCCAGCTTTAAAAGAATGCCTGGTTGTGTCTAATGGTGTGTTAATAAAAGAATACTTGGTTATGGAAAGTGACCCAATTTTCTGTCCGCTGTAGTCGCATTGAGTGTTAACCAAAGAGTTCTGTGAAACAAATGAGTGCTTGTACTCTTTTCTTTCCCAGTAGAAGTTGATCAAAGGAATAGGCTTGTCCTAATTTGCCTCCTTACATTGCACCGAGTCTAGATTCTCTCCCACCCCGACCCTCTTTTTTGTAGAAGTCACAATCTGTATCAAATGAGTAATGGATCCACACGTTACTGGGTGGGGTAAGCTTTACCACCATCCAGCCTCTTCCCTAACATATGTCTCTTGTCTGGCAGGGAGTGGTTGTACCTTCTGTGCCATGAAATGCTGAACCCTTATTATGGACTCTTCCAGTACTCCACGGATAACATTTATATGCTGCAAATAAATCCAGACTCCTCTATCAATCCTGTAAGTATTCTAGAAGCAAAGCAGGTGTGTGTATGCGGCTTAAATACAGGCTAATTCTCTGAAACCCTGGTAGTGGTATAGGGTCCAAACAGCAGCCAATCTTGTTCCATGGGACCAGTGTGGCTTTAGATTCAAACAGCCACTCCCATGCCATGTGGCAAATCACTTTTGTAATGCGGGAGTTTCAGAAGTATTTTGATGTGGCGTCGACTCTCCCATTCAGGAAGGGAGATGAAAATGTTCACTGCTGCGGCATGCAGACTCTTGGGTATATCCACGTAGCTCTTTGGATCCCAACCGTAAGCCCTTTGCAGATGTTCACTATATATCCACAGAGGGATCCAGCCTCTCACTATCCCTCACACCCTCACCTGCTGTTTGCACTTTCGATTTCATGTTTAGAGCACATGGGTCCAACCTTTGCATGCTGCATGCTTGGTTTTGTGGTATACAAAATGCACTTTGCTCAGTGTTTAAATAGGAGCCTTTATGCATCAAGTTGAATGTGCAAACAGTAGGGTGGGCTGGCTTGATTCTAATTTCCCAGTGCACATGCAGTTTGAACCACCCTTGCCCAGTCCTGAGATTTCCCTTACTTGTGGTATTATGTGAGTCTACCTATCTCTGTTACTTTTTCAGTTAACACCAAATAGACAAGTGAAGGTAAGTGTGCCTATCATAACCGAGGAGAAGCGCCGGTGGCTTGTAATGGACTAATTTTGTAGAACCTCAACTTACCCATTAAAGGAATAATTAAAACTTTGTTTGTTAATTACCTTGTCAGTTCCACACTAAACCCTCATTACATAGTTTTGCCCCTTAGAAGATCCACTGCATGTTAACAACTTCAAACACACATACCCACACGCGCCTTGCAGAACTGATTACATCTCCATTCTGTCCAAAACCCATATTATTTTTCAGCCTCACAAAGTTCAGGGTGGTATTTGGAGCAGATTGGTTGGTAAACAGTTGGTTGCCTAGAAAGAATTTGGCAAATTACAACAGTTTTACCCATATTTGATTTCAAACTAAAGGAGGGTAGTTGTAGCTTGAGTATTATTATTATTATTATTATTATTATTATTATTATTATTCCCTTGTACACCCTAAGGTCCCAGGGTAGGTTGCAACAATTTAAAATACAACATTATGCATTATGAATGCATCATGTGTTAATGGGACTGATGGAAATGACCTCATATATACTCATGACAAACAGCCTGTCTTCCTCTAGCCCAAGCAGCACCCGTGTATTGAAAACCTTGGGGTTGGCAAGATTAGCAGATGTACAGAAACTTGTAAGAAACCCTTTGAAGGGGGATGAGAAGGCCCATACAGAGAAGTGAGTCATCTCAGTGGCAGCAGAAGGCTCCATATCTGTTGTAGGGAGAATGGAAAGCTTGGGAAGGAGAGTGACATGGAGTATCTTAGAAAAGGGCCTGGTTGGTTTTGTTGAACCTTGAATGGCACAGGCATATGCTATGCTGCAACATTTTGTTTCAGGTCTCTGTTGTTTTGCATGGAGAGAGATTGTACAATAGCCTTCTCAAGCAAACGTTGATTGGGCCCAAGTGCCTGCTTTTAACTGCATTGGCTCAAGTAGATTGGCTTTTAACATGAATCGCCATGTTTGTGGCTAATGATCTGATGGCCACAAGCCTGTAGTGCAGTATGGTAGGACTGTGGTCTCGAGACTGAATGCATTTAGTCAGCTGTGTGAAGTATATGTAACATTGAATTCTGTGCAAATTGATTAATTTCTCATCCAGAGGGCTTGAGATCATTAAGCGAAACTTTCATTGAACTAGGAAATGGCTGAAGGCGTAAGTCTAGCCACAAGATGTCAGCATTGGGCTTCTCTTCCAGATAATGAGTCTCTTCGATGTTTCTCGTAGGATCATCTGTCTTACTTCCACTTTGTTGGTCGGATAATGGGTCTGGCTGTGTTCCATGGACACTACATCAATGGAGGTTTCACCGTTCCTTTCTACAAACAGCTGCTGGGCAAACCCATCCAGTTATCTGATCTGGAATCAGTCGACCCAGAACTGCACAAGAGTTTAGTTTGGATTCTGTAAGTATTGCATACGCAGTTGAAAGCTTTTTAAAAAGACTAGGGTGAGCGGAAGCAGCTCCACATAGTAGGACTTTGCAGCCCCTCAAAGTCCCTGTTCGTCTGCATAGTCCTCTACCATCGCTTGGGTGTGTAGATCCATCAGAATCTCTAGTGCTGTCCAGCAAAACAAAGGTAGAGTTTGATTGTAAAAGACGCTAGATCAACTCCTAATAAATAGTTTGGATTCTTCCTGCCAGAATGTTTACTTAAGAAGAATGTTTTGTGCGCCCTGGAGAGTACAGAAATGACTTGCAGTCTTTGCCTTGTTGACAGAGAGAATGACATCACTCCGGTTCTGGACCATACTTTCTGCGTGGAGCACAACGCTTTTGGCAGGATTCTGCAACATGAGCTCAAACCAAATGGAAGAAATGTTTCTGTTACAGAGGAGAACAAGAAAGAATATGTGAGGTACCACCAGAGGAGGTTAAATGTTATCCTCTCATAATGCAGAGGTGGTGGTGGTCAGTCTCAGTTTCTCTCTCTCTCCCCACTCCTTGACTTGCACCAGTTTGTGTGTTCAGAACATTTCAGTTCTGTAGTGCAACAGTGGGTCAAAGTTATCCAGTGATCTCTGTAATATGTGTGCTTGTGCACTTCTAGTTGCTGGAGACACCTTAATTTTTGCCACCTAGTGTCTTCTATTTGGCTTCGGAATCTCATTCTTACTATAGCCTTGACTGCCAGTGTGGTGTATTGGTTAAGAGCGATAGACTCATAATCTGGGGAACCGGGTTCGCTTCTCTGCTCCTCCACATGCAGCTGCTGGGTGACCTTGGGCCAGTCACACTTCCTTGAAGTCTCTCAGCCCCACTCACCCCACAGAGTGTTTGTTGTGGGGGAGGAAGGGAAAGGAGAATGTGAGCCGCTTTGAGACTCCTTTGGGTAGTGATAAAGCGGGATATCAAATCCAAACTACTACTCTTCTTCTTCTTCTTCTTCTTCTTCTTCTTCTTCTTCTTCTTCTTCTTCTTCTTCTTCCACACAGTTGCTGCTGAAGCTGTAGGCCTGAGGTGGTCTGGATGGGTCTTGCAGTGTATTTTGCAGAATACATTTCTCATCTTGTACCACTCGGTGTTCTTCTTTGTGGCTGTGACTTTCATTTGCTCTGCCTCTTTCTCCCTATAGGTGTATGCAGCTTGTTGCTATGATCAACACAGACTTTGTAACTGGTCACGAATGTCCAAATTGGATGATGACTTTACTCAGATCTGCCTCCTTTAGGTGGTGGGAATTGGCAGCATAATTGGGGCCTGCAGGGCCATGCATCTTCCCCATTTACATCTTTTAAGAAAGCTGCACTGACACATGGACCCCAGTGGTGCTGGAGATTGGGCAGGCATGCTGCCCACCATGCACAGGGATGAGATCCCTGCAAAAAATATTGTTTGCTCCTCCCAAAGTATTCCTCGTTTGGGAGTTCCTAGGGGGAAAAAAAAGCAAAATCTTGAGTGTACCTATTTTGCTGCAAGTTATATTTCACTTGAAGGCTTCTGCATTCAGTTCTCACTTTTGATTCGCTCCCTGTCCCCAGGTTGTACGTTAACTGGCGGTTCATGAGAGGAATTGAGGCCCAGTTCCTGGCTCTTCAGAAAGGCTTTAATGAACTTATTCCTCAACACCTACTGAAGCCTTTTGACCAGAAGGAGCTTGAGGTATTGCATCCTTTTCTCCATTCATATTACGGTGTGGTTCTGGTTCGTGTGTTCTGTTAAGTGCCCTGGGGGAGGGGGGGGAGGAATCCTCCTTTTCATATTGAATGGGACAGTTTTGCCCTGGGAAAGCTGCTAGGCATGCTAAGCCTGCTCTTTGCTCCTCACTACTGCTTAAAGAACACTGGTGTTCTACGTACACCCATCAGAAAACATAGTTGAGTGGCTGCTTTTGCACATCAACAAAATGCAGGGAAAGGATATGCAAACTCCAACCTCCAAAGCTAGACAAAAATACTGAGCTGGGTGAGGACAAAACTATCTCCCCAGGATAATAAAATGCCCCCCAAACCAGAGGTTTGGGCACCATTAGGAAAGTGGAACCTTTTTGTATTGGCTGACATACCTTCATGATCTCCAGGTGTGCATAGCAATTTGATGGCTTTGAGTGGTCGACTCACCTCATTGTCAATACACATTAACCAAACAGCTATTTTTTGTGATCAAATCTTTGTTAAAAAATTCTCGATCACTTGGGAAGATCCACTGGGTCGAAACGCTTCTGATCTCAAGGCAGTATCTATTTTTCATTTCTCACAGCAGTTTGATGTTCAGTTATTATCGTAGATTGGTGGTATTACTTGTATTTTAGTAATAGTTGGATGGTGCATTGTCCGCCTCCTTCCAGCAACTCCTGCAGCCAAGCTGGTGCCAGGATCCCCAGACACGCTGCCCAAGCTTGTGCCCTGGGAAAGTTGCTTAGGGGCTGCTAATACAGTGGTTTGACGTCAACCCCCAAAGTGCCCCTATTCTCTCTCGAGACAAATGGATGTCAACAACAATACAACAAGAAGTAATCAGCACATAAAAGGTTTGGCCAGTCCTGTATCCAGGAGGAAATGAAATTCAAAAACCTAGGAAAGACACTTAACTGTGGAATTAAATGGTGTGCATAGTGGATACAGAGAGTTCTGTTTGTGTGTAAAAGGTAAGGGTACCCCTGACCGTTAGGTCCAGTTGCAAACAACTCTGGGGTTGCGGCGCTCATCTTGCTCTACAGGCCCAGGAGCCGCCGTTTGTCGGCAGACAGTTTTTTCGGGTCATGTGGCCAGCATGACTCAGCCGCTTCTGGCAAACCAGAGCAGTGCACGGAAATGGCATTTACCCTCTCTCTGGAGCTGTTCCTATTTATCTACTTGCACTTCGACGTGCTTTTGAACTGCTAGGTTGGCAGAAGCAGGGACCGAGCAACGACCGCCAACCTTCTGATCGGCAAGTCCTAGGCTCTATGGTTTAACCAACAGCACCACCCGCGTCCAAGTTGTCAATACTTGTGCACTCTGCGGCAGAAGGTGTGAATGTGTGCCTCCTGATTTGTACGGCATCTTTCCACACACAGAGAGAACAGTATATCACAAAATCAACAGTCGCATGACAGTTTCACAATAACAGAAATAATAAAAGAGCAACACAGTAGCCAGCAAATCAGCATACAACTCACCCACCCACCCATATTTCAAATCTATAAACGTTCTGCCCCTTACATTGTGTATTTCTGATCCATCAGCTCATCATAGGTGGCTTGGATAAGATCGACTTGAATGACTGGAAGTCCAACACACGCCTGAAGCACTGCATGGGAGACAGCAATATTGTCAAGTGGTTCTGGCAAGCGGTGGAAGCCTTTGATGAGGAGAGAAGGGCCAGGCTGCTGCAGTTTGTGACGGGCTCCACGCGGGTTCCCCTCCAGGGTTTCAAGGCTTTGCAAGGTGACTGATAGGGGTGCTGAGTTAGCACGCTTGTGCAGAGGGCTGCCCATGGCGCACCCAGTTAACCTGCCACCAGTTCCTCCTTGATGATTCTGCCCTTTGTTAGCTATACCGTGAATTGTTCTATCTGTACCACATGGAATTGCCTTATATTGGAGCCAGTCCGTTGGTACCTCTAGTCCAATACTGTCTGCTCATAACAGGCAGCAACCTTCCAGGGTCTTGGCCAAAGGGTGTGTGTGCTCATTCCCATTTTGTTTCTCTCTAGAATCGTTGGCCTGTGTGTATGTGTGCACATGCACACCTCTGTGCTTAGGATCTGTGACTTCCCAATCTCTGCCTCGCTGCTGTCAGGGTTTATACGTGTCAGAAATGACTAGTGTGCTCATAGTTGTGTTTTTGAAGGGCCTTAACTAGAATGTCTGTTTGCAAGGTTCTACAGGCGCCGCAGGACCCAGGCTCTTCACTATCCACCTGATAGATGCAAATACAGACAACCTTCCAAAAGCTCATACTTGGTAAGGCTGCTTTTCTGCCCACCCAGCTGTGGTGAAGTGTGCCTGTGCGAATGTGCCCTCAAGTCTGCCCAGATGAAACATCAAAGCTTTACCAAAAGTAAATGGTGTTGTAGTGATGTTTGGTGTACATCTAGAAACTTAAGGGAAAACCTTCCCTTATTATTAGGTGGTTGGAATGAAAGTTAAAGAGTGATTAGAGCTATTTTGGTCAAAGTTTAATCATACTCAAATACAGCAAAGTACTGTTAAAACATTCATGAATGGTGGAGGCAGCAGTCTATGGATTCTAAATGTTTTTAATTCCATGGTTTATATGGCACAGTAGAAAAAGAATCAATTAATGTTGGAAGCTGTATGAGCAAAGACCCCATTCAGCTAATTACACCCATGTTTTGACTAACAGTTTGCAGATGTAAGGGCCTAAGTAAATGATGCATGTTAATGCTTGAGGCAGCTAATCTTTAATAAAAATAGGCTGCTTTGAACAAGCCCAATTTAGAATGGAGAAGCAGCCAGGTGCTAGAAAGGGTGCCTCGCTTTCGCCTCACTGTCCACCTTTCTGCTACAAAACCACCTCTCCTCTCCCCCCCCCCCACTGTTTTGCACCCGTGGGACTTCCCATTGGTACCAGCTTGGGGGAGGCAGCCACGCTGTAGAGAAAACAGCAAGCTCCCATTGGAAGCAAACATCCTGCCCTGTTTACTGCTGGCTGGCTTCTCACTGGGCCATCAGCTGTTTCAATTTCTGTGACCCCGGAAAGGCTTTGAATTAATGTATTAGTGAAGGTTGGCATCTTTCCTAGCAAACTATTAACAGCTAAACATTAGGAAAAGCCAGAATTCTGTTACAATTCCTCATAGCGACACAGCAGATGCAAATAGCTCAACCAAAACACCAGCCTTTTCCAAGGGCCGGGTGAAGAGTTGCATTTTGAGTTGGTGTCAGCAGCAGGGCCCTAACGCCAATCTCTTGCCTTCCGCAGCTTTAACCGAATTGACATTCCGCCTTATGAGTCCTACGAGAAGCTTTATGAGAAGCTGCTGACAGCTGTGGAAGAGACATGTGGGTTTGCAGTGGAGTGATTGGGCAACCAAAGGAAACAGATACTACTAGCTCATGGACCACCAAATCAAACAGCTGTAAGAAGAAGCTTGCTGTGAACTTCTTTTGTCCAAAGCATTGCGACGCTTGACAACTGGGGGAGTGGAGGCTGCTTCCTCTCCTTCCTTCCTGTGGTGGTGTTGGGGGGGGGCTTTTGTTGGGGGTTCCCAACCATACTTTTCTCCCCTTTGTTACAAAAAATTCCCCCTCCCCATTTTTTCCCCATGTCCCATGAAACAAAAGGCAGCCAGGTTCAGCATTTGGTTTTGGTTACCCAAGATATTCTGCTCGACTCGTAACACATATTGTGATAAGGTCAATGACCTGTGGTCTTTTTTTATAGGAGTATCAAACTGTACTTGAGTATCTTGAGATTGGTTTGCTGAGGACTTTTCAACCGGTAGGTGTATCTGGATGTTTTGTCTTAATGCAGTCCTGAGCCCTTGTAGCATCCGGAAGCATCCTATGGAAACGAGACTGGCACCGGGATTCCAAATTGCACATTTCAGAATACCCATTAAAGAACAGTTAGCAGGAAACGGCTCCGTAGGTGCAGACAGCTGAAGGTTATTCCTTGAGAGGGAGCTTTTTGTCCAAGTGTGGTGGCTTGGCTCTTAAGAGAGAGGAACCCGGAGGAGTCCAAGCCATCTTGAATTGGGAGGTAAGTTTTCATTCTGGATGCTTTGTACATGAGACAGATTTGCTCTGTGGACTTGCTTCCCTTTCTGTGTGTGATTGAAGGCTTGTGTTAGAGAATGTGGCTGTGGGGAATGGGCCACATTGTCAGCAGCCTGAAAAAGTTTTCTCCTGACATTGTTTTTTCAGATTCTTTTTTTTTTTACTTGAAACTGCAGAAATTCTTTTAAGAGGGAATAGCTAAAAGCAAAACTAATGGAACCAAGTTCCGTCGTTGAGCCACTGGGAGTGGAAAATGGCTCTGTTGAAAGATGAATATATAATAAAGATCTAACACAGGGGTTTTAAGCCTACAGATACTGAGTAACCCAGAGTACTGCTTTCAAACTCTTCTCCACCCTGACTTTCATATATCTGAAGCTAATGTTCAAGGTTGGTGTCAAGTCATTGGTTTCACACGGCTTCTCAGATGCAGGAGAATCAACCCTGTCGGGTTAACCAAATCAAACAGGTTTTTCAGTTTCCACAACAAGAAACAAGGCAGTGTTTTTAACAACATAACATTTTCTTGGCAAAAAGGTCAACTAGTAATCAATTGTGATTCAGTTCATAAGACTCCCCCCCCAATATATATATTAAAATTGTTTTAAGCAAAGATGCATATTAACCGTTACTTTGGACAAGTAAGGACATTGGGGTTCAGCCATGGGTCAAATGGTTCTTTTACATACAAGGATATTTCTGTTGTTCATTTTTATTTTTATTTTTAAAACATTGAATTTGATAATAGCTTTAAACTGTGATATGACAGATTTAAGGTAGATACCTGTCAGAGTCCTAAAATCTTTCTTTCCTGTTGTTAACCGTATTTTTTTTTTTGTGATGGACACATGAGGATTATATTTGAGAAAGGAATTCTTTTTATTTTGTGTTTTTTGCACCATGTGGCTAAGTGTTGGATTTTTTTAGGTGAGCTAAGGTTTAACTTGAAATTGCCTTTTGAATCCAGGGGCACTTAAGGGACCAGTTAGCTACAGCTAAGTTATTTAGGAAGGGAAGTGTATCAAGGAGGTTTGAGGGATTTTGGATTCACATATTTGGTTAAGCATCTTTGTAGTACTCTGGATAATAGAAATCTCATGATCTTGCCAAATGTCTGTGGAGATCAGATGTTGTTATTGGACCCATTAGCCCTGTCAGTGGAATTTGAATGCACAAGGTTTCGTAGAGATAGGAGCGTCACACGAAAAGGTTTTCACAAGTCATTTCCGTGCAAATCTGAGGTGGTGGAAGTGAAAGGTCTTCCTTGAGCACAGAGGCTGAACAGGTTGCCCATGTGAGATTAGCAACAGTTAGCAATGGCGACTCTTCACCTGGAGGTGAATCTTAATGTGACTCTTGCCATGTGGTTTCAGCTTCTGTACGGCTGGAGCCCACACCATGCCAACGACATTTGAGATGGAGAAGTAAGCGAGCAGGTGGCCACAGATGTGGCAGGCATGCTCCAAGGGCAGCATGAGCATTGGCCCCGAGTCCGTGTTCAGGCCCTGAGCACATGGCGCCTCTGTGATAATAGTGCAGAAGATTGGGGGACTTCTATCTCCAGGATATTCTTTACATTTCCCATTTTGTGTCACTGCTCCAACACCCAAGAGCCCAAACAGACTGTTTGCTGCATCTTAGCTTGAGGCAGCAGCAGCAGCAGGGATCAAAGGAAAAAAGTAGACCAAAGGTTTTTTCCCCCAGGGTGCTGGCTAGAGCGGCACAGACCACTTGCTTCTGCTCAGGCTGAAACTTCCACATCTCCTCCCTGAACAAGAGAGGGTATAAAATATAAGTGGGAAAGTGGGATTCTTGCTGCTACAATCTGCTGAGCTTCAGCACAGTCTTTGCTGAAAGCTTTTTAGCAGTCAAACCATCCAAAGGACACACAACAGACTTGATGGTTTTATATTTTCCCTGCAGTGGTCTCTTGGTAGATTCAGGCCCTTCGGGCTTGCAGCAAGTCCATGGAAGTCTACCCTAAGGCAGATGGAGATGGTGAAGGGAACAGGAAGCTTCCTACTCTTACACAACTGACTTGCCGGCAGTACACCTTTCCCCTCTCCCCCATGCAGGAGGTGGTGAAAGGGCTATTTCAGTTGAGACAGAGGAACAAGAGCAGGGCTACGTGCTTCCTCTTCCCCCAAGCAGCTTATCACATCCAAAGTCTCCTTTAATCTAAAATCTCCAGTATGTCTAGCAGTGTAGGTCAGTGATGCAAATCTGTTTTGTTTGTTTGTTTGTTTGCTCTTTTGTTTAGTTGCCCTGAAATGCATCATCCTTCGTTTATGCACTCAGGGATGTAGGAGATTGCCACTCCTTTTGTGTTACGAATTGGAAAGGTATGAGTGAGTAGCCCAAGGTCTAACCTTGACATATTGGAGCAACTTTTTGTTTCTGAAGAGGCTGCTTGTTCAGCATGGGGTGTGGTTTATGAAACCTCAACTATCATTCAGACGCCTCTTTCCCCCACTTCCTTAGTCCATTGCCCAGTATACTACACTGTAGAGCACAGAAAGTTTTCCAGAAATGCAGTACATATTTGTTCTTACTCAGTTAACTTTTTTTTTTTGTTCCTCAACCACTTTATAATGTATTTTTTAACTTATTATTTTGTAACGTCTTGTTTTTAAGTATTGCTGCTACTCCTTGTTACTCTTCTCACCATTTTTATTGCAAATTTTATTTTGTGAAAAAGTTGTACACTAATGTTCTTCATTTTATGTCTAAATCAAAGTATTTAAAGAAATACTAGTTCTATTTAACGTGGTTATGGAGCCAGCTGGAATAAACCGTGATTGTATAGCAGGCTGGGCCCAGGAGGTCATGTTCATTTTTGTTACATATGCAATAAACTCTCACAACTTTAAATTTGTATAAAATCTTTTAACATGTTTCCACTAGTGTGTTAGATGCACCAGAAATGTAATACTAATCATTTTAGCTTTCATTGTGAATAGGAAGCTCCCTTAGGCTAGGTAAGATTATTTGTTCCTTTTGACCAGGGCAACTCACCTAGAGCTCTGCAGCTCTCACCTGCATCGTCCTTTGTCACTGGGTGTGGTGACTGGGGCTGGTGGGAACTGGATCCCCACAACATCTGGAAGGTACCCTGATGGCTTCCCCTGATCTAGGATAGTATTGTCCACTCTTTCCCACCACCTGCCCTGCAGATCCTTTTTAACCAGAGGTGCCTGGCACTGAATACGGGACCTCTAGCATGCAAAGCATTTTTCTTTGTCCTTTAAGTCTGGCCCCTTTTTATATAGCATCTTGCCTGCTCACCTGTGAGAAGGAACATCCTTGTAAAATGATGGTGTTGAGCCACAAGAAGTGTGTGGGGTCAGGAAAGCCAGTTTGGTTTCGTTTTTTAGAAAAGAAACTGTGGATAGATTTGCAATCTGCCACTGATGGCTGCCCTGAACATTTCCTCCCTGCTTGGAAGCAAAGGGGTATGCGGACTTATAATCGAGATGCACCAGAGCCACGTGCTCTTCCAAAACCTGACTTATGGGCACATGCAGAGTAATGATGGTGCTCCTTCCTGGACGGCAG
Source organism: Podarcis gaigeae (assembly GCF_964106915.1). NCBI lineage: Eukaryota > Metazoa > Chordata > Lepidosauria > Squamata > Lacertidae > Podarcis > Podarcis gaigeae. The sequence continues at coordinate 52,809,072 of NC_139690.1, read as the reverse complement.
AGTCATTAATACTCCTGATGGATGTTCTCTTTTTCTTTTGGGCTTGGAGGAACAGAAGGTCTTGGCCTGCCTTCTTGCTGGCTCTCCTCCTTCCTTGGATATATAGAACAAAGCGTGTCATTGTGCCCAGGTTGAGACTGCAGGCCCTGGCAAAGCTTGTCCTGAGCAGAAGCACTTGCAGGACAGTGGCCTGCTGATGGATCGACTTGGACAAAGCTCGCCTGTCCGGCTGCTTGCCTGTCACCATTACTTTCCCTTCCCCGACTCCCCATGTGCTCTCCTGGAAGGTTTGTGCTTGCACACTGGACACGTGAGCTGGATGGGTTGCACGTGTCTTTTCCTAAGAGCACAGTCTCCAAGCTGCCAGCTCCGGCAATTTCCCTCACGTTGACTTGCCTTTGTGCTGGTCCCATAACCCCTGTGAATTGCCAAGGATCTTGGGGAGATTACAAAAATGCTTGCTCAGGGCATCAGCTCAGCTTGTTGGCAGGGCTGGCTCAAGGCGGGTGGGGGGCTTAGCAAGTGACCTTAGCAGGGACCCCTCTTGCTGTGATGGTGCCCAGCCACAGGTTTAACTAGTCATCAACATATCTCTGATGAAAACAGGGATGCCCTAAGGAAAAGGGGGACTTTCCGAGATCAAATCAGAAATTGGCTTCTGTAAATCTGGGATTGTCCCTGGAAAACAGGGACCCTTGGTGGGTCTGTAGTGGATTGTGGCTGTTTTTAATTTCTTACAGTGGCCTGTTGCAATGTGATATTGGGGCCATTGCAGGACATTAGAACGGCCACACGCTGCTCCCATCACCAGGGAAGTCACGGCATGCATCAGTGTTGGTGGGCCTTACTGGGACCCCAGCAACTAATTCCTTCTGGTTACTGACACCAGGCCTGGAGGTTGGGCTTCACTAGCAATCTCCTTGCTTTCCTCCTGCCGGCAGGTGAAGATTTTTCTATTCCAACAGGCCTTTGGGAACTGACTGCTTTTGAGGAAAGGGCTGGTGCTGTGTTTTAATTCTATTAGTGCTTTAATTACACTTTAATGATTGTCTTCTCTTACGTTTTTAGCTTGCTGTGTTTTATCTGTGTTAGCTTCCATGTGTTGGAGGAAAGGTGGGATATTATTAATATTCAGTTCTTCTTTTTTGGGGTACTCAAGGGTACGTAGTATCAAAACCTCTCCCCCCCCCATGTTAAAAGTGTGGCACTTACTGTTACAACTTCATGCTAGGTACCTGCACCTTTTTTTCTTTAAAAAACCTCCCAGTGATAATAATAATTTAATTTTAAAAAGCTTTATTGGAGTTTTCAGCAGAAAGAGAAGAACAGAAATAAATAGGAACAACAAAACAATAAATTATTAAATCCATGTGCGCAGTGGGCACCTGCGTCACCCGGCTGAGCTGATTCAGAAAAACACTTGACTCTGCAGGAGACCACAGCAGGTGAAGACTTGGGAAATTCTGCTTTTCTCAGATAAGGAATTGGCGCATGCAAAGAATAATAACCGGTCATTCTTTCTAGGAAAGAGGAAATTGGGCTCCCCTGCATGCTGGCCATGCAAACCCAAAACACAGAAGCTGGATTCCATTTTCTTTCATTTCATTTGTACCCCCACCTTCCTCCAAGGAGCTCAAGGCAGCAGATCTGATTCTATTCCCCACCCTGGGCCTGTCTTGTCTCTATCTACTCTCTCCATGGCATGTATAATTTTTTGAACTTAGGATCATAGAATTGTAGAGTTGGAAGGGACCACGGGGTCATCTAGTCCAACCCCCTGCAATGCAGGAATTTTTTTTTGCACAGCAAGGGACTTGAATCCACAACCCTGACATTAAAAGTCTTTACTGCCTATTGCCTTTTCTCTAAGCGAGAAAATCCCAAACGCTGCAACCTTTCTTTATAGCAGGTATGCAAAACAACTGCTTTTTATATGGGGTAAGGTGCACCTTGGCTTTTGTATTGACACGAGGCTGTCGTTGGGCATGGTGATTTTCAGTGTTCAAGGGGTCAGGTCATCTGGGGGGGGGGGCAGGAAAGAATAGGCGGAGGCTTTGCACTGCACGTTCTCAGGCAAGCGGAGTTTCCCCAGGGCATGTAAACACAGTGCGATTGTTTCAGTTCACGTGCTTAGACTGCCTGTATAGCCAAGGCACAATAGGCCATGGGAACTTGGGCGCTGAGCCAGAGACTTCACTGAACTACATGGTTTTGAAGGACCTGCGTGGTGGCATCTCGGGGACTGGGAGGGAGACAGTACCAGACAGCGAAGGAGAAAGAGCAGCAGCTTCTGATCGTATTCTGCCACGTGTCACCAAACCTGTCTGGGATCCCTTTCCATCAAACAGTGCACATTGCTGCTGAACGTGCATCGTTTCCCTGACTGAACTGATGGCCCACCTGAAGCCTCGGAGATGAGGGGACACTGTGCCCCCACTCCAGCTGCTCTTGGACTACAGCTCCCATCAGCCCTGATCATTGGCTGGTGCTGATGGGAGTTTGTAGCCTGACAGCAGCTGGTGGAGGGGCAGCACGGACTCCCCATCCCTGTATTCAAACAGTTATAATGCGCTCCCGTAGCCCCATGCAGTGTGTGGGTCGTAGAGGAATGCATGTTCCTCCCTATGTGATCTTCCAATTCAACAGCTCCTGATAAGTTTCCAAGGGACCCACAGGGCCCTCAGAGTGGATTGGCTGCAGTGTGGTGCCAGTTCCTATTTCTGAGCCTGGCCTACCTCACAGGGTGGTTGCAATGCTTAAATGGGCAAGGGGAGGACCATGACGACACTGCTTCTTGGATGAAGTATGGGATGAAAATCTGACGCACCAAGGAAAACACAATTCAGCAACTTCAGATCATGGAAACTTGCATGTATTTAGGCTTGCACACAGGTGATCAATTTGCTTCTGCCTATAAAGGATCTAGGGACGCGGGTGGCGCTGTGGGTAAAAACCTCAGTGCCTAGGACTTGCCGATCGTATGGTCGGCGGTTCAAATCCCCGCGGCAGGGTGAGCTCCCGTCGTTCGGTCCCAGCTCCTGCCCACCTAGCAGTTCAAAAGCACCCTTAAGTGCAAGTAGATAAATAGGTACCGCTTTCTAGCGGGAAGGTAAAAGGTGTTTCCGTGTGCTGCACTGGTGCAGGCTCGCCAGAGCAGCTTCGTCACGCTGGCCACGTGACCCGGAAGTGTCTCCAGACAGCGCTGGCCCCCGGCCTCTTGAGTGAGATGGGCGCACAACCCCAGAGTCGGTCACGACTGGCCTGTATGGGCAGGGGTACCTTTACCTTTACCTTTATAAAGGATGTGGCCTTGTGCAATCTTATTTGGAGGTACGGTAAATCCCATAATAGACCATGGTGCGGCTGAGGTTTTGACCCATGATTATTCAGACACACACACACACACACACACCCTTCTCCTCTTGGATTTTCCTAGGCATATTTTCAAAACTATTGTCAAATTCTATGAGTATGAAGGCCTTTTGCACAAACAACTGTCCACACATCACTGTACAAATGTTCCAGAACTGGGGGTTGCCTGATCTGGACAGGTATTTTGTGTGGGTTTCTGTAGCTCCCAGCAGCCAATCAAGTAGGGAAATTTGGGCCAGGACAGGGCTTCTTCCCTCAAGGCTGGTCGAGTGGCTGAACGCTTGTCCCCCTGCCTGGCCTGCCTCCTACTCACTTTTTCACAAGAAGACTTCCTTGTTGCCAATTCCCTGCATCTGAGCCACAGCCAAGCTCTCTGTGTACGTGTGGCTTCCAGACCAGACTGATTCCCCCGAGGAACCCCTCTTGGGCTTGACCTTGATGAGAACAAGGGCGTTCCTCTGCCGACCCCTTAAGTACTCCTTGTAGTTCTTGGAGAGCAGAGTGTAAAGGAAAGGGTTGATGCAGCTGTTGCTGTAAGCTAGGCAGGTCACGAAAAAATTGATGCAGGCCACTGTGGCGTTTGCAAGGCTGCCCGGCTGGCGGCGATAGACGCTGAGCAGCTGCCAGAGCCAAAAGGGAATGAAGCAAGCCCAGTAGGCAAGGATGATGCTAAATATCATGCACAGGACCTTCTGCCGAGAGCACCTCTTCATCGCCTTGGCACTGAAGACGGCTCCCTGAGACCTCCAGTAGGTCCTGGCCAACTTGATGTACAAGTAGCAGATGACTAGGCCAGGAGCCAAGATGCTGGTGATGAAGAGGACAGTGAGGTAGACTTTGTAGGCCCCCATCTGCCAAGTAGGGTGGCATATGCGCTTGGTCACTCCTCCTTGGCTGCTCGTCCGGAGGTCGATGAGAACCATGGTGGGCAAGGCAAGGAGGAAGGAGAGGAGCCAGACCGAGCAGGTGATGGTCCTCCGGTAGTCTCCAGGCCTCCGGAGCGAGTCCAAGGGCTTGACGACTGCCAGGTACCTCTCTGTGCTCATGATGGTGAGAGTGAAGATGCTGGCATGCATGGTGAGCAGGTCCAGGCTGAAGAGGACCCTGCAGCCCACGTCGCCAAAGTACCAGTCCTTCACGAAGTAGGTGCAGACGACGAAGGGGATGGTGGCCAGGTAGAGGAGATCAGCCAAGGCCAAGTTGACCACGTAAACGTACATGGAGGCAGACAGCCGTATGGAGAGGTTGACAACCACCAATGTGTAGATGTTTCCAACCACCCCGACGACGCACATGACGGACAGAGCGCATCCCAGGAAGGAGGTGGCCAAGACGTCGCTGGTGCTGCCAGTGGTGTTGGAGGGACTGCTGCCATTCTCAAGCAGGCAGGACAGGTTGGCACATGGGCCCAGGTCCATTATATCTGACCCTTGCACTGGGTCAACATGTTCCACCCAAATGGCATGCCGGATTCTTGCCCAATGCACAGTGCAAATAATCCCCCTCCTTGAGCGCGGTGGCTCTGCTCTAATATATTTGCCAACCAGCTGCCGCCGCTCTGCTTTTGCTGCTGACTCGACAGCCTTTAAAACAGTTTGGTATGATCAGAGTCCGCGCATGAACCCCCCGATGAGGCAGCTGCAAGAGGACAGGAAGGAAAGGCTGCAGGTTAAAGTTTCAGAGCTCCCAGGTCCAAATCTTACCACGTTCCAGCAGGCAGGTGAAGGGAGACGAGAGTGGCTTGGTTCAAAGCAACCTCCTTGTGACTGCCTGTCTTCTTGCCTTTAATCCCTCTGGGCAAACATCCAGCGAGCCACCCTTTGAGAGTGCAGGGCTGGCTCTCCACATCAACTTTATCAGGCCGTAAGCATCCAGGTGTTTTCTCTGAAGGTTTTGCGTGGCCAGCAGTGGCCCTGCCTGTGCAGATCTCCCAGAAGTCGCTTCCCAGGCACGATGTTTGGCCACAGGTGAGCTGGGCAAAGGATGCTGCTTCGTTCGGAGGGAGAGAACAAGCTGCTTGCCTTGTCGATGCAAGAATGCAAATGGCAAAGAATCCCTGAGCAGGACATGGTTTTGTGGGCGGATCCTGTGCCGGGGCCGGACCTTGCAAATAATGGATCTATTGTGACAGATGCTTATGCTTTCTCTATCTCTGGGCTGGGAAGTCTATTCACTGCTGCAAGAGGTGGGAAGGGCCTGGGATTCTTTCTGACAGTCCCCTTGAGGTGGGGTTTCATCCTGTGCTGCTCAGGAAGGAGGAGGCACAGTCAGCAGCAGACTTTTGTATCTTGGAGCAACAGGGTGGATTTTCTTTCCAGCTGCCTCCCTCCCTGCCTGCAGGGCTGTGCAAAGGCGCTGAGGTTGCCCTGCAACCCACAAACAGGATGACTCTCAGTCGCCTTTCGAAGGTGATGCTGGAAAGTGTGCTTCCGCCTCCACACGGATGTGCGCTAACAAAACCCTAACCCTGTGAGGGAAGCTGCACATACTGGCGCTTGTGTAGCTGGTCTTACTTCAATTAGTGTTTAATTTTTTTTAATTGTTTCTCTTTTTTTGCATTCTTATATCACATTGGCAAACATTGTCATATTACATTACAGAGCTTATCATATTTTCCAACATGTATACCAAGATTATACACACACTTCATATACCTAAAAAGAAAGAAAAGAAAAACAAAGAGAAAAAACAAAAACAACCCCTCCAAAAAATCATATACGTACCAACACATTCAACTTCCTGTCTATCCCATTGTATATTCCTTTTTTTAACAAATGAATGTACTCATATTATCATATATTTCTTTTACATTTTATCTAATACATTCCTATAACAATATGTGCTCTTGTTCTTATTTCTCAACTCAGTCTCTCTCCAACATCAATCAAATGCTAGCATAGATAACGGACCTTTACATTATTTTTGACCATATGTTTTATATCTATCCCATATTTTTTTTACTTGAATTGCCTCTCAGGCTATTTGTCAGCTGCGCCATCTCAGCAAATTCTTATAGCTTAATATTGCCAGTTCGTTATTGTCGAGACTCCTTCTTCCTTCCACCCCTTTGCCACCAAAGTCCGGGCTGCAGCCCTTGCATATAAGAATACCTCCCTAAAGGCCTTCGGGGTGTCCCTGCCAACAATGCTTAACAGAAATGCCTCTGGTCTTTTTAAAAAGGCTATTCCAATTTTAATGGTTTCTTTTAGCTGTTTTTTGTTTTAGCTCCAAGATGCCTTGAGTTCGTGTCAGCAGCAAAGGCGGGGTATAAATAAACTAATAATCCTATACTGTAGTTGAAACCATCAGTGCATTTAGAGTGTTTTTCACCGCTCTCCAGTGAGAGGATCGCTGCTTCTGCGACCCAACATCCAACGCAAAGCAAATGCGGTTGGTTTGATCTCATAGCCCCACCTGGTGGCCACGCAGAGCGGGTGCCTAATTATTAGTAGGGGGAAAGTACGACAGTCCGGGCGCTTGCACGCGATCCTGGCCCGCCCCAGCTGCTGATCCTATGCTCGTTTACTTGGAAGCAAGGCAGCGCTGCTTGGATTCCGTGGGACCCGCTTCTCCGGAGGGGAGCTGGTGTGATCTTGCGGGTGGGGGGCGACGAAGTGCGCTCGAAACCCGGAGGGAGAAGGTTGCGTGGCTGCTTCAGTCCAGCGGGCAGGATCGGGTCCCCGCGGAGGGATGCGCGCACAATGCGGTGGGAAGAGGGAGTCCGTCGAAAGTGCGGGCCGGGGCAGAAGAGGGCAGCGGCGCCAGGCAGAAATCCGTCGGGTGCAGCCTCGGCCGGGAAACCGCCCCGCGATCCTCGGGTGGAGGGCGGTGTCTAAAGGTAATTAACGGGAATAATAAGAACCAAAACTGGAGGAGGAGAAGCGACGCCGGTTGCAAGACCAGCGCCACCGTCTTCCTCGCCTGCCGCCTCTCCACCGTTAGAGCATCGAGGCGGATTAAGAGCCTGGAAACACATTTGACAAATATCTTTTCCTTATTTCATATTTGACAAATATCTTTTTATTTTTATTTTCATAATTTTTTTTAGGTCCCGTATTTCAGTATATGCTGGTGTAAGGATGAATTTATTTTCATTTTTTTATAAATTTTAAAAATGCAATAAAGATTAATAATAATTGTAATAATAATAATAATAATAATAATAATAATAATAATAAAATAATAAATAAGAGCCCGGAAACAGACCCGAAGTCGCTGTGAGCAACAAATGCCACCCTTCCCCGGCCAAAGGCAGGACTCTCCTTCCTCCTCCCATAAAACACGCGCATCTCTCCAGATCCCCAGCAAACACGCGGATTCCGCGTCTTCCTTCCCCCTTTTCGCAAACGCGCATGCGCACTCTCGGGCACTGGCAACTCCTCTCCGCCCCCTCCCACTCGGAGAGCCGGCCGTCACGTGACCTGAAGACAGCTGGTTGGCAGTTGCGGGATTTCGGCCCCCCCCCCCTTTCGAGAAACTCTCTGATCCGCGCCTGGAGCGGAGAGTCGCGAGCCGCTCTGCCCCGAGCCCTCCCCTCGTCTCCATGGTCGCTTCGCCCCCGGCCCGCCCCTCGCGGTCACGTGGCGCCCTCGCGCAGGCCGGAAGGAGGCCTGACAGGCCGGAGGCGGAGGCCGAGCGAGCGCGGCGAGGAGGAGGAGGAGGAGGCGGGCGGGCAGGAAGCAGGAAGCGCCGCCGGGAGGGCCGAGCGGGAGACGGAGCGAGGTGAGTGAGGGGGCGCGGGAGGGACCGAGCGAGCGGCCGGCCGGGGGTCCTCCGGGGTCTCCCCGCCCGCTCCCCCAGGGGCAGCCCCGCCCGCACCTGCCTCGGTTGCCTGGCAACCGCCCCCCCCGAGACACCTGCCGGGCCTGGGCGGCCCCTCCAGCCCCCCGGAGGCCGGCCCCGCTCCCCCCCCTGCTGCTGCTGCTGCTGCTGCTGCCAGCCCGTGTGGGCGTCCCCCGACTTCGTTTCCCCTTCCCTCCGGAGAGAGGAGGACGCGGCTCCCCCTTCTCCTCGCCACCGGCCCAAACTTCTGCCAGCTTGAAGTTTGGCTTCTTGCTGCGGGGCGACTCCGCCTCGGACCGGCGCCTGAGCTCTCGCTTCGGGTCTCCCTCTCGCCGCGCCCCCGGGCTCCCGCTTCCCCCTCTTGCAGCAGCAGCAGCAGCAGCAGCTGCCTTCTCCTCCCCCTGCTCTCCTCACCCTCCTTGGCCAGGGCCAGCTGCTCCCCCGGCCTCGCCAGTCTCCCCTCTCCGAGGAGGTCTCGTTTCTCCTCGGGAAGCAGCTCCTCCTGATCGCGGCTGGGATGGCGTCCCCTCCCTGCTTTGCAAGGGTTAACAAAGGAAAAGCAAAGGCGGCAGCACCCGCACCTGAACTTTTGGGGGGAGAGGGGGTGGGGATGCCATGGTGGATTTGGAGGTGGTCCAGGGAGGGGAGAGTTGCTGCTGCTGCTGCTGCTGCCGCCGCCCCCCTCTGCTCCTGCTTGGGGACACCTGGTTGGCCGCTGTGAAAACAGGCTGCTGGACTAGATGGGTCCTTGGCCTAATCCAGCAAACTCTCCTTATGTCCTGCTCTGTGTTGCGTGTGGGAGCCTCTTATTGCCAGCCTTGAACGTTTGGATTTGGCAGAACGTTTATTTCCAGGCAGGCGCATGTGTGGTGGTGCCGGGTCACACTCCCCCCCCCCCCCCCAAAGCGCACAAATCTGAGAGTGGTTTGTGAGATTTTGACCAGCTTTGGCCCATCTGAAGCTGATACAGGCTCGTCTTATCTTGAGCCCAAGCAGAGCCTCGTCACACACAGCGGAAGGATAAGCAGTATGTGCTACATTCTTAATTTTATTTACACTCTATGCTGAGAGAATACAAACATGCATCTTGCCTCTGCGAAACCAACATGGTTGGGTTGTGTGCCTAAGCCAGGGGTCAGCAAACCTTTTCAGCAGGGGGCCGGTCCACTGTTCCTCATACTTTGTGGGGGGCCGGACTATATTGTGAAGAGAAAAAAAAAAGAACAAATTCCTATGCCCCACAAATAACCCAGAGATGCATTTGAAATAAAACCACACATTCAACTCATGTAAAAACCCGCTGATTCGCGGACCGTCCACAAGCCAGATTTAGAAGGCGATCCGGCTGGATCTGGCCCCCAGGCCTTAGTTTGCCTATCCATGGCCCAAACCAGGGGTCAGCAACCTTTTTCATCCATGGGCCGGTCCACCGTCCCTCAGACCATGCGGTAGGCCAAACTGTATTTGGGGGCGGGCGGGGAGAAAAGAACGAATTTCTATGCCCACAAATAACCCAGAGATGCATTTTAAATAAAAGCACACATTCAACTCATGTAAAAACACCCGGCAGGCCCCACAATGCATTTTAAATAAAAGGACACATTCTACTCATGTAAAAATACGCTGATTCCCGGACTGTCCACAGGCCAGATTGAGATTGTGTTTGATGTTGCTTAATCGTGTTGCAATGTGTACTGAGTTTTAAAAGAGGCGTGGTTGCTGAGCAGCCCAACTCCCTTCTTTACCCTACATTTCAACAATTGGTTTTTCCCCATTTGAGATGTACAGATAAGATTCTAACTGCCATGCCCAGCATGCAGGGAGCATTGTAAGTGTCATGGCAGGCAGCTTCTGAGTCTTAGGGCTGTTCCGTGCGTGACATTGCTCCCCAGAGCCACAATATCGCAATGGGGCCTTCATGTTCAAGGGCAGCAGTCTGGTGAATGCAATGGGACAAGGAGGAAGGGCTGCTGGCCTTTTTCATGCTCGGTTTTTAGCACGGCATATTTTCATACTGTGGGTTGACTGGAGCCGTGTGAATGGCCACAGTAGGAATGGGGACCCCGTATGAGATGTTCTGTGTTCTGATTCAGCAGCCAGGCTCTTTTTAGACTGTTGGAGCCTTTTCTTATACTGTATTGAGATCCCCTCTTGCTGCAGGAGGAAAAAGCACATGTGGAATCCTCCCTGGAATGTGGCGTGAGGGTTTGTTTCATGAGGAGTGCTGGGTAGTTGAGAGCTCTTTGCGCAGGGTAAGAGTTGCACCAAAATGACTAGTATGATGTGCTTTGAACACTTGGGTGCTGTGTTATTCACAGCCACCTCCTCCAGTTTTTTGTTTTTGTTTTAAAACTATTTTAACACTTTTGCAGCAGTTTTTTGTTTTTGTTTTAAAACTATTTTAACACTTTTGCAGCAGGGATAGGTAACCTATGGTCCTCTGGCTGTTGCAGTTTCCCCAAGCCAAATCTTCGGGGTGAGGGTATGCAAGAAGGAAGAGGTGGTCTATTAAGCTGCAGAAATCGCTTTCATAAAGGAAATGGTTGTGGAAGATTAGTACATGCAGCTGTGGAGATCTGTTTCTGAAGGGGGTGTGTCTGTTTACCAGCTTGTAAAAAGTCTTTCCCTTATGGAATGTGTGTTTGCCAACTCAGTGCCCTCCAGATATTTGTTGTAAGGCAGTGGTGGGGAACCGCTGCTCCACGAACCAAACTTCTCCCGCCAACCCTCCCCATTTGGCCTGCAAGGCCATTTTGGGCAAGCCAGACACTCTTCCATCGTTACACCTGATGTCATATATTGGTAGGGCTTCAAAGGAAGAATCAGGAGATTAGAGTGAGCTCCCAACATTCCTTTTACTGGAGCAAGGCATGCTCCCACTGCCCTTCTGCTGATGGACAATGAGAGTGGGCCTTGCCCCAGGAGCCGGAAACAATTGAACAGAAACTGCAACTCCCACCCAGTGCTGCTCCTTGAACTTTTGAAAACTGGGTGCACAAAGAACAGTGTGAGGCTGCTTGTTAAAGGGCTTTCAAACAGCCTTGTTCTGTGCTTTGGAGTCCCGACAATCGGGGCTTCTAAGCACAGCATCACCTGGTGTCATAGTGGTGTCACGTGATTGACAGGGTCTTCCTGATAAATTCAGTCCATCAGGAATTGGAAGGTGAAGATCTGGCCCACTGGCCAGAAGAGGTCTCCCTGCCCTGCTGTAGACATTGCTTTGCTGCATCAGGGAGAGGACTTTCAAAACTTAAATTCAGCATCGATTGGAGGTGTCCTCAACTGTATAACCTGGAGGTTTGCCCCCCTTTGTACCATATTACAGAGATTTCTCTCTCATTCTGAAATTGCCAGGAAATGGTTTAGTTGTAGGAAGCATTTAGAAAGACAAGAGGTTTAATAAAATCCAATGCTTCAACATTCTTGGAGGGGGGGAGGGGGGATCCAAATTCCTACATGCAGTCGTCAGATTCTTAGACACATGGACAACTGAGTGCTAGCCAGTGGCGCTTGCCCAGTCCTGTGTGTTGCTGATAAAGAAGAAATGGTTCGGGTGCTCAGTTCTTCCTCAGCTTTCACTGGTCCTTAACTCTTGCAGCAGGATCACTTTTCCTTCAGCATCTTCTGGTTGCAAAAGGCTTTTTTGAAAAAAGATTTGAGGTTTTCAGTTATATACATTTCAGTAGTTTTACAGCAACTTAAACATATAAAAACTTGACTTCCTCCTCTTTCTGCGGTTCCTTACATTAATTTTTTTTTTCATTTCCTGCATATTCTAACTTATTTTTTCATTCATCTACTTTAATTGTTTACTCTTATGAAACGGCAGGTTATTACAATAACCCTGCCAGTTTGTTTACAATTTGTTTGTAAATATTCAATAAACCATTTCCATTTTTTAATGTTATCTTGATTTCTCTCTCCACCCGCCCCGCAGTAAGTTTTGCCATTTCTGCGTAGTCCATAAGTTTTTGTATCCATTCTTCTTTCATCGGGACTTTTTCTTTCTATTTTTGGGCAAATAACATTATTGCCGCTGTAGTAGCATACATGAATAAATTTCTATACTGTTTAGGTAATTCTGGCCCTGTAATTTCCAAAAGAAAATTTGTTTAAAAATGCTGATTTTTTAAACAAATGTTATTTTAAACATCTTTCTCAATTCATTATGTATCAGTAAGCTTTAAACATACTGCGAGACCACATATGATAGAAAGTACATTTTTTCTCTTCGCATTTCCAACACTTATTCAATTTTGATTTATACATTTTTTGCCAGTTTACTCAGTGTTAGATACCATGTATATAACATTTTCATATAGCTTTCTCTTAAACCATAGCATGCTGTAAATTTTATATCCGTATTTCACAATCATTCCCACACTTCCATAACTATATTATAACCAATATCTATTGCCCAACGTATCATTGAAGACTTGCTCATTCTTTTTCTCCCAATCCAATAATATACATTTTTGGCAGCACTTTTTTGGCAGCACTTTTAAATTCCAACAGATCTCTCTCCAGTTGTGATATTTGTTCCCCAAACCCCCGGGGCTTGTCTAGGTGAGCCTGGTTTGGAGAAAAGGCAGCAGCATCTGAGCAGGCTGCTTGGGAGTTTATTGAGCATATTCAGCCTTTCCTGAACCTTTGGCAGGAGACAGAAAGCTGGGAGGCAGAGGAGTTTTTTGTGCTACATTCTCCCCTTTTTTCCAGTCAGCCTCATTTGGGGATCGCTAATTCTGTTGCATCTTTGTGTCAGGGGTGTGATGCATCATTTGATTGTATCTCAATATAGAATTGTCCTTGGTGGCTTCTGCACAGCGCATCTTTGGATGAGATCCCGGGAGAGATGCTCGGAACAGGAATTTGCTCAGGGACACGTGGAGGAGGGGTATCGTTACTCCTTCACGCCGTTAAAACGGACTCTTTCAGGTAGCAGAGTGAAGTCACACCTTCAGTTTTAATTAAGAGAAGAAGCATTCCTCAGTTATTGAAAATTTGTCACAACAGCGTTTTCCTGTTTTCCATTTTCTGGAAGTAACGAGGGGTAACGGTGAGCCAATTAATTAGGGTGTTGTGGAAGATACGGCTTCTGGCTCCCGTTAGATTATTAGTTTCACTTTTTAAAAAGCTTGACCACTTTCACTTTTTGAAAAACATGACTACTCATTTTTACCTCCAGGCATTTGGCTTTAGCATTATCTGGCAGTTTTGGCACCCAGGGCAGTGCTGAGACTGCTAAGGGTTGACTGTTAAGGAGATAATTTACAGTCATACCTTTGATCCTTGGGACTTGGACTCCCAAATGCCGCAAACCTGGAAGTGAGTGTTCTGGTTTGCGAATGTTCTTTGGAACCCTAAACATCCGACGGAGCTTCCGCGGCTTCTGATTGGCTACAGGAGCTTCTTGCAGCCAATCAGAAGCTGCACATTGGTTTCTGAATGTTTTGGAAGTCGAACGGACTTCAGGAATGGATTCCATTCAACTTCCAAAGTACGACTGTAGTGGATTTAGACCAGGAGTGGGTAACCTTGGGGTGGGGGGCGGGGAGAGATGCTGCTGGGCCCCAGCTCTCCTTGAGGTGAGGTGTGGGTGGGTGGAAGAGGCGTAATGCAGAACATCTGGCGAGGTGAGCCAGCCTGGCTTTGGGCCCTTGAAGGTCATCCTAGCAAATGAAGCTGTAGGCTGCATTAAAAAGCCCTTAGTCTGTTTAATCATTTGAGTCGTAGCCTATTGTGATTGATTATGCTTGCATATGAGTAAGAACAGTGTTTCTGAAACATGCGAAAAGAGAGAGGCTTCTGTTAAGATGAATGTGTGCTGTGACATTCCTCACCTCAGAGACGTTCCTTCCAGCCTGTGAGAAAATGAAGCAAATAAAAATTAACTTAGTTTACTACAACTGTTATTATTAAATGTTATTAAATAGGAAGGGAGGCCTTTTCATTTGGATGTTAATCCCCATTTAACTCCCCATGGAATCAACACTTATTGTTCGCTTCCCATTTCCAGGGAGCTGAGGTGACTCCCACTTTTCAGATTCCTGCTTTTGAGCTCTCCATGGGCATCTGGTGGTGGTCGTTGTTGTTAAATTTCTATGCTGCCCTTCATCCTAGGATCACAGGGCTGTTGACAATATAAAAGCACAAAAGTATATAACCTAGTAACAGACAAGAACAATACCCCACGCCCAGTTTAAAAGGGCATAGGCATAGATTATTTAATTAACCAAAGGCCTGGGAGAAGAGGAATGTTTTTGCCTGGTGCCTAAAGAGATGCAACGAAAGTGCCAAGCGAGCTTCCGGGGGGGGGGGGCATTCCACTGCAGAAAAGCCCCGTTCTGGTGTTGCCAACCTCCGGACTCCTCACGGACGCATCTTATGTTCTTGTTCTTTTAATACGGTGCTTCTAGGAGGAGGATAATCCAAAGGCATTTAATCAATAACTCAGGGGGAGCAGAACTGCTGCCCGCCAGGTGCTGCTGGACTTCCAACTTCTGCCAGTCCCAACCAGCATGCCAGGGGTCAGGGATGATGGGATTGCCCCCCCCCCCCCCGTTGGCTGCCCTTGCCATAGCTGGTTAAATGTTTCTGCTGTTGTAAACAAAAATTGCCCTTTTTCTCTTATGGGGTATCCAAGAGCCCATATAGAGTCCTTACATAGGTTCCCTATTGGTAGGAGAGAATTAACAGAGGCCAACCAGAGAAGCGGCCAACCAGAAGCGGCTTAGTCATACTGGCCACATGACCCGGAAGCTGTACGCCGCCTCCCTCGGCCAATAAAGCGAGATGAGCGCCGCAACCCCAGAGTTGGTCACGACTGGACCTAATGGTCAGGGGTCCCTTTACCTTTACCTTTAACCAGAGAATATTGAGAAGCAAAGTAGCTAGTAAACTTGATCTTTATTGATCTGTTGCAACAGGGTGCTCCCTTCACCCGCAGGAGAGAGGAGGAAGACCCAGAAAAATGGCGTGCAAAGCCTTATAAAGACTTTTGAAATTGCCACCCTGTAGATCACAACCACCCCCAGAAACATCATACGTACATCACAGAAGGGGTGTAATCTAAGACCACCCCTCAGATACATCACACCTACATCATAAAAAGGCGGCCTAAAACAGAAACTTTGAATGTTGTTTATATCCTGTCTGGCAGGTTAATTGATTGTCTTTCCTGCGAACCTGGCTAGTCTTTTGTAGTGATAAATACTTCTTTCCTGGGCCAGGTCACAGGCTCACACCCTATTCAAACACAGACAGTGGGGATGCTTTTCCATTTTCCTTTGACCTTGCAGAGAAAACATTTGGTCAGTTTGGGATAGTTTGGGAATCAAAATTGTTCCAGGTCGGTCTTCCTGTGCTGATCTATGTACATGCTTGGTTGGTACGCTTATGAACATTACCATATATCTAAGACCTCAAAATTCCTGTTACAGATAGGTAGCCGTGTTGGTCTGCCATAGTCAAAACAAAAAAAAATCCTTCCAGTAGCACCTTAAAGACCAACTAAGTCAGTTCTTGGTATGAGCTTTCGTGTGCATGCACACTTCTTCAGAGACACTGTTTCAGTGTATCTGAAAATTTTGTTCTCAAAATTCCTATCACACTGTGGCCTTTCTGGTGAAGAGCAGGTTGCTCTTGTTCCTGGCTGCCGCTGATCCCAGGCCCCCACGTCCATTGGGAAAGCTAATGAACCTGTTTGGCTGTTCAGGCTTGCGTTCCTGGCTGCTGCTCAGAACAATTTCTTCCTTGCTCTGAGGAGGCAGCAGAACTTCCGCAACCCAGTGCTTTGCCCGGTCTGTGATTTGGCTTGCCAGCCATTCCAAGGTGGAGCTGGATTTGCAAGGAGGGAGATTTTAACAATTGCTGGTCATAGAATCACAGATGTTGTAGAATTGGAAGGGATCCCCAGGGTCATCTAGTCCAGCCCCACCTGCAGTGCACAAATCTCAGCTAAAGCATCCATGGCAGATTGCCACCCAGCCTCTAGCCCAGGGGTTGGCAAAGTTTTTGTGGCTTGGGCTGGTTCATGGTCCCACAGACCCTGCGGTGGGCCAGAGTGCGCATGCGCACATTCATGCCAAATGCCATTTCCGGTGCTCCTTCCAGCACAGAGGAGGCGTGCGCAGCTTCCCACTGGCTGCAGGAGCTTCCGGCGCCGCAGAAGGCGGTCCCCGTTCTGCTCCGTGCTGGTTTAGTGCGGTGCATGGGAGTTGAGCAGGAGGCGGGAGTCCCTGAGCGGGCGGCAGGGGTCCATGGACCGGTTAAACTACCCCCGTGGGTTGCTTGTGGCCCATGGGCCTTAGGTTGCTGACCCCTGCCTAACTGGAGGGTGGGCAGGAGTTTGCAGTGTTGTCTCTGGCATAAGGAGCATGCACAGCAGTACAGTGGAACCTCGTGTTGCCTACCTTCGCCCTTGTGAACGTTGCGGGTTACGAGCTCCGCTAACCCGGAAGTAGATGCTCCTGGTTGCTATCTTTGCCCTGGGATGCGAGCGGAAGTCATGTGGTGGCAGCGGGAGGTGCCATTAGCGAAAGCGCGCCTCGTGTTACGAGTGGTTTAGGGTTGAGAACAGACCTCCAGAATGAATTAAATTCGTAACTGGATGTACCACTGTATCTAGAACAGGAAAGCGCAGTCACATTAGCACAGGGTACTGTTGTTGGACTGTGATATTTAGTTCTAACTTATTGATCAAATACACTTTTTAAATGAAGAACAGCTATTTTATTCATTTTTAATAGTATTTATATTCTCCTGTCTTAGAATTTTAGGGTACACACACATAGCTGACACACACTCCACAGAAAACCTATCCTTCATCCTTCAAAATTTAGGAAATATTCCCTGAGAAAAATACACATTATTTTAGCACACGGAACAGTCCCCAAAAAGCCCTCTTGGCTCTCTTAATTACCGTATTTTTCGCACCATAGGGCGCACCCAGTTTTTTTGGGGGGAAATAAAGGGGAAAAAATTATTTCCCCCCCAGGCGCGGGGCTGGGGCGGGGGAAGCTTGAGCTTCCCCCGACCCCAGCCCCCAAACAGGCAGCTCTCTGCAAGCCATGGGAGCGCTCCCGCTGCTTGCGGAGAGGTCCGCAAAACCTGGGCGCGCTGAGCTCAGCGCGCGCAGGCTTCGGCATGCAGGCAAGTCTCCGCAAGCAGCGGGAGCGCTCCCGCTGCTTGCGGAGAGGTGTGCGAAGCCTGGAGAGCGTGAGGGGTTGGTGCGCACCGACCCCTCTCACTCTCCAGGCTTCAGCGAAAGCCTGCCTTCGCACCATAGGACGCACACACATTTCCCCTTCATTTTTGGAGGGGAAAAAGTGCGTCCTATGGTGCGAAAAATACGGTACTCTGAATATTTCTTCTACAGAAGGAGATATCTTGGAGAAACCTTTCCCAGCAGTTACTTACAAATCCTGTCTTAAGGGCATAATTTGGGTATGAATAGGGGGTGGGCCTGTGACCTGGATCCAGGATAAAGTATTTACCATCTCAGTGGCCAGGCTGCCCAGGTAATGCAATCAGTAAAGCATTATCAGGTACCTTGGCAGACAGGAGAGAAGCCAGAATCAACATTTCTATAGGAGACTGCCCTCTTTCTGTGCAGTATGTATGGTGCTTTTTGGGTGGTCTTTGGTTAAGGGGTTGAAACATGCAATCTGGCCAAATGTTTTCTCTGGAAATTTTGTTACAATCAATCATAATTTGATTTTGGACCCTGAATTAGCACTTTTGTCGCTTGAGAGCAACTCTAACCCCGAGCTTTTCTAACTTAGCCGCTGCCAGATGGGAAACAGGAGATAATCATACTTGGCGTTCCTGGTATGCCTGCGTGTGGGAGGCTGGCAGCAGGCAGCTCTCCTAGGTTTGCAAATGTGACAATAAGATGGGCTTTCAGTTTGTGTTTTTTGCAGCATGAGGACTAGAAATTTGTTTCTAATTTACAGCCAGAGCTGCGATGTACAGCCTAGTCCTGCACATGCTTGCTTGGCAGTCAGCCTTCCATCGCTTACCGCTGGGCAAATTCTGTAGCCAGTAATAGATTCTGTGCTTGCCTGGTGGATCTTCAGGTAAACGGAAGTCCTGTTTGTGGATGGATTAATAACTGCAGATGGGATTTCTGCATATTTGTACAAGGATTTCCTGGATTTCTCCCAGCAGTTGCCTACCTCTCAATTAAAACCCAGCTGCTCAGCTTAATAAGAAAATGAACCTTGTGTAAACTCTGTCTGGAGCAACCTCTACCACGTGGTAAAACCAGAAGTGTGATCTAACCACTCACCTTGTCCTTTGCAGGTGCTGTTGGCAGAGTGAGTGCCATGCTCTGGAGCTCTTAGCTTTCTAACATGGCAGAGGGAGGTGGAAACGAAGAAGTGATTGACTTGAACAGTTTCCGGAGCCACCGGGGGAAAGGTAAGGAAAATATTCCTGGTTCTTCCAGGTGCAGCATATGAGGCTGGTGCAGGGGTCAGCAAACTTACCGCGCCTCGGGCCGGTGTCTCCAGCGCCGATCGCGCGGCGGGCCAGAGGGTGGGGGAGCTTGTGCCCATACATATGCGCGCACATGCTATTTCTGGCGCACTTCCAGGTTGGAGGAGCACCGAAAATAGCTTGTGCGCATGCGCACGGGCCTCCTCCGACCCGGATGTGCACCAGAAATAATGCTTGCGCATGCACACAAGCTATTTCCGGTGCTCCTCTGACCCAGAAGTGGGCAGCAGCGCAGCGCCGGTAAGAGCGGGCAGCAGGGGTTGCTGCGGGCCGGATAAATGAGTCCCTCGGGCTTTATCCGGCTTGCGGGCCTTAGTTTGGAGACCTCTGGGCTGGTGGAACTATTGAAGGGTGCTGTTGCAGCCTTCTCCAAGCTGGTATCTTGCCGTTTTGAACAAGTCAGCTCTAGTCCCCATTGCAGGCCTGGGGGATGAGGAGCATTGCACCGAGGTGGAGCCTTCAACAGTGGCAAGAGCTACAGGGCACAGGGTTTCCTCTCCACTTCTTTCTCCTGCATCATGGAATGCCAGTTGCAACCACTTTGATCTGAAAGGAGTCTTTTTCTCAATTGCATTCCCTTCAGCCTCTGGGCCCGAGAGATTCCCCATCCCTTCTCTAAAGCGATACTGCTTCTGGAACCAGTTGCATCTCACCTTCTCCCTCCCATTCTTAGGAGAGGATTTAATTCAGTAGTTAACTTATCCCTAGGCTATCTTCTGCCACCTGCAGCAGTTCTCTGTTGGCATCCTGTCCTGGTTTGTTTGAGACTGTGGCATGCCTCTGCCCCGGCCAAGACTGTTCCAGTGGCGAGTGGCCTTAGTCAGAGCCCTTGAGTTCTTCTTCCATTTTATTATAAGGCAAACTCGGGTAACATATTTCAGATTGAAGTTATAACAACTAGAAATAACTACAGTTGTACCTTGGTAGTCAAACACCTTAGTTGTCGAACAAATCGGCTCCTGAATGTCGCAAACCCAGCAGTGAGTGTTCTGGTTTGTGAATGATTTTTGGAAGCCAAACATCTGACGCAGCTTCCGCGGCTTCTGAATTGGAAGCCGTGCCTTGGTTTTGGAACCATTTTGGGAGTCAAACAGACTCCCGGAATGGTTTAATTTGAGAACCAAGGTACGACTGTATTAGTGTTCTGTTGCGAACCTTCAGCTGATAGGTAAGTTGTCTCTCCTTTCTCTCCTTCCTTCTTTCAGATAGAATAAACCACAGAGACGAGGGGCTTATCACCATATCCGACTCCTCGGATGAAGAATTGCCTGTGATGCTGGACATTCCTGTTCGCCGGCAGTGGGAGGATGAGGAAGATGACGATGTAGTCATACTGATGGAGGTAACTCTTTGGCCCTGGCCATCCTCCAGTATAGCAAAAATTGAAATTTGTGTTAGGCTTAGTATACAACAAGTATGGTCTCTCCATCCCACATGTATGTTTAAAACGGAATAGTTATATGTTTATTATTTGAAACCTTTTAAAATCTGGCACTGATTTAGTTAGCTTGACTCTTGTAACAAATGCATGAATCTTCCCCCGCTGTAAGACACAAATCAAGCCCCCATCTCATATTCTGGAGTTGTTCTCACTTGGCTTCCAAAACTTTGCCCAAGTGAGCTTTGCAGGGCATCTTAAAATGTGAGAATGGTGGGCTGCCTCCTGACAGCTCATCCTAGAATATTTCAGCTATTTCAGGTAGCAGCTTCATTCTGTTACTACCTTGAGGAAACACAACATTTTTTGAACAGCAAAATATGCTTTTAAATACCCTTAAACCAGCTGCCAAATGCCTCCCTGAAAGGGAGAAAATCCACTTCTTAGAATCCTGCTTGTTATTTTTCTTTTAATGTGAGCCCACCTTAGCAGGAGCAAAAGCAGGGAATGCTTACTCTAAATCCTATATAGCAGCGATGGCCAAACGTGGCCCTTCAGCTGTGTTGGGACTACAACTCCCGTCATCCCTAGCTAACAGGACCAGTGGTCAGGGATGATGGGAATTGTAGTCCCAAAACAGCTGAAGGGCCACGTTTGGCCATCGCTGCTATATACAGTAGTACCTCGGTTTAAGAACATCCCTGTTTACGAACTCCACAAAACCAGAAGTAATGTTCTGGTTTGTGAACTTTACCTCAGTCTAAGAACGGAAGCCGAACGGTGGAAGGGCACTGGCAGTGGGAGGCCTTATTAGGGAAAGCGCGCCTCAGCTTAAGAACAGACTTCTGGAACGGATTAAGTTTGTAAACCAAGGTACCACTGTACTTGCAACCTGAATCAACCTTCCAAAGAAACGGCTAGCCTAACTACGGCTTAATATCCTTTTAAAGACAGGAGCGAAGAAGCTTCTGCGCTCCAACGTGATCAGACCAGCGGCTCCCTGGCAGAGTGCGAGCAAGTCGGGGGAAGGAGGATCCAAGGGCGACGTGTTGCCAGGGCCCCACGATGGACAGAAGGCGAGGACCCCTCCTTCCCCGAGGCCGCCTGGCGCTTGGCGGAACTGTGCGAAGGCCGCTGGCGTGGCGCTGGGACGGCAGGAAAGCGAGAACGAGGTCTTGGAACTGCCAGAAACCCCGGAGCCTGTTGGGCCGAGGGGGGACGGCGATGGGGCTGTTCCGGAGCCTGGTCCCAGCGTGTCTCGGACGAGAGAGGCGAGACCTGGCAGCGAGAAGGAGGTCATCAACTTGGAGGAGGTCTTGCCCGCTGATGAGGAAGGGCAGGAGCAGAGGGAGCAAGAGCTGCAGCCGAGGCTGGCACCGCCGCTCGGAGGGACTGTCCGCTGCATCCAGGAGAACATGCGGCTGGACCACCCCTATTTCCAGCCCGCTGAGAAGGACGCAGGCCCCGTGGTCAACCTCATTTCTCCTCAGCAAGGGCAGCGGGACATGGACCTGGGCCCACTGCCCAGGGCGTACCAGGAGGAGATCCCTGGGCCTGCCTTTCCCAGGCCGGAGCCGCCGCAGGACGGGATCCCCGGCCCCGCCTCCCCCCAGCTGGCTCACCCACCGGAAGAAGAGGGAGGTGGGCAGCAGGCAACGGTCAATGAGCAGGCGGGCCCCTCTTCGCCAGCCCGAGGCCCCCCCGATCCTGGTTCCAGCGACGTTCCCAAGCAAGGCACTGGTCCTCAGCTCGACAAGGACCTCTTTGCTCTTCTCATCAGGGAAACGGTGAGTGTCGTTGTCGGGTATCCTTCATAAGTGTGGCCCTCATCAAGAAGAGATAATGACAGCACACTCATTTCCCCCCACTGTGATCACTTTGGCTTCACTGAATGGGATGCACATCATGTGAAAAGCTCTTTTTTATTGGTTTTTACACATTTTCCAGCATAACAACTCCAAAAAAAGAGAAAAAATCATGACTAATCTTTGGCTGTCACAGCCTTCGACTTCCCTCAACTCCTTCTAATGGTTTTCTAAATCCTTTTCTGGTTTTGCATTTTGTTACAATACTTATTGTTATAAATCAAATCTTACATCAATTAAACAATCCTTTTCACAATAATTTGTTAAAATCTTCCTACAAAACGTCTTGTAACCCTACAAGCAATATTAAATAATTACAATTGTCTTTCAAATACAACATAAATTTGTTCTAGCCCTTTAGGAAAATCTGGTCCTGCTGGTTTCAAATTTTCCCTGTTAGTTTCGCCAGCTCGGCATAGTCCATCACCTTCATTCGCCCCTCTTCTTTTGTTGGCATTGCCTCCTGCTTCCATCGTTGGGCTAATAGTATTCTTGCTGCAGTGGTCGCATATAAAAACATTTTTTTATCATTCTTATGAATTTCTGTACCTACCATTCCAAGTAAAAGCGCTTCTGGTTTTTTTGAAAATGTATATTTCAACTTTTTAAAATCTCATTATAAACCATTTCCCATAAGTCTTTTACTTTTTTACATTCCCACCACAAACGGTAAAATGTGCCCTCCTTTTCTTTACATATCCAACATTTGTTATTTGTTTTATACATTTTGGCTAGTTTTACCGGTGTTATATACCATCTGTACATCATTTTCATTATATTTTCTTTTAAAGCACTGCAGGCAGTAAAATTTATTCCTTCTTTCCATAGTCTCCCCCAATCATCTATTGGTATATTGTCTCCTATATCTTTAGCCCAATGTATCATAACTGATTCCACTTCTTCGTCTTTCATGTGGAAAGCTCTTGCCCATGTCAGCTTTCCATGTGCTGCCCTTGTCTGTGTGCCAGGGATTGGCGCACTGAGCAGATGGGCAACAGATGTGAGCAAATGCGTGAGACCAGGTGCACATGGAAAGCCCATGTGGGCCACATCTTGTATAAATCTTGCCTCAGTTGGGCAGTGTTCAAGCTTCCTTCCTTCAGCGAATCCTTTGAGTTTTTGCCAAGATCCGTGCTTGTGGTGCAGAGGGTTTTGCATCCTCTGGCTTACAGAATCGTAGCGTTACAGACAGTGGTAGAGTGGGGTCTCCCATGGGCAGGCACACTAATTAATAAAAAAATTAAAAAGTCTGGATTAATAACTCTTGTGTGTTGCAGCACACTTTGCCAGAGTGTAGGCCAGGAGTTGGGGGCCTGTGGCCCCTCCAGATGTTGTTGGAGAGCATCTCTGATCTCTGGGAGGTGTCGGGAATGAACCCAGCACCACAGGGCAGGCACTCCTAAAGTGACTCTTTAAGAAGGATGCTTCCTTGCGACACACTTTTTTTTTTTTTTACAAGAAAACAGTTTTGTGAAGTGAAGCTGGTGTTGCTTCCTGCTTCTGATTGATTGGTACTTTCTTCTTTTTTGGCTAATTGATGTCGTAGCTGCCTAATTGGGCCTTTAATGCATTAAACTAACGGATCAACTAAAATTTGTAGCTTCATGCACAACATTTATGGCATATCTTTAGGCGCCAGGCACAAAGGTTTCTCTTCAACGAGGCATTTGGCCGATTAACATTCTATGGATTTTAAAATACATCTGTGGGAGGGGGCTAATAGGTTTGTTTTGCTTTTGTTTTAGCATGTATTTTGTGATATATATATATATATATATATGCAGGTTTTGGTGTCCTCGGGTGTCTTCCCGTGTAAAAGTTGGGGTGTCTAGGCGACGTTTCGACGAGGTCTCACTCGTCATCTTCAGGCTGGTGCTTTCGGCTTCTTGTTACTGGAACAGAGCGGGATCTCAATGTTTGAGTTCCTATAAATACTGTAGAGGGGGTGTGGTGTCTAGCCTCCAATGTTCTGGGCAGAGAGGAAGTTCCCAGGCTAGTGTGCCTTTTCTTCTTTTGTTCCTTAATTACTTGAGAGATACCTTGAGTGATTTCTTGAGTGATATCCTGAGTACCACTTAGGTGGGTCATTAGGTGTGGATTAGTTGCTAAAGTCTTTGTGTCTTGACCTCTTGAACTTTGTGAAGAGTTTTCCTGAGAAGATGGCTGTATTGCACTTAGTTGTGCTTTGGCTTGGCTTCGTGTATAGGGGCGAGCTGTGGTTTTGTGGCTTGTGTCAGCCAGATCTGTGTAGGGATTGCAGGGGGGTGCAGCATCCGGAGGTGCCACCATGGATTGGCTACTGGATGGTGTCAGTAATTCATCTGTGGAGAGGGTCTGGGTTTGGGTCTGGTGTGGTTGATTGGTGTTGGCGTTCTGTGTGCCTCTGGATCTGGTGTCAGTTTTTGTGGGGAGGGCTAATTTCCAGATGTCTGGCAAGCGGGATGTGTCGTCACGCTTGTTCATGTTGTGAGGGTGTTTCTCTATCTCGATGGCTTCCATGATTATTCTCTTGTGGTGATGTTCCGTGTTAAAGAGCAATTTGGAATCTGCAAAATTAATTTCGTGTCCTGTTTCTTTCATGTGTTGGAAAAGAGAGGAAGTTTTTTCTTCTTTTTTGACGGCATTCTTGTGTTCTGCGATACGTGCATTTATTCGTCTGTTTGTTTGTCCAATGTACGTGGCTGGGCAGACTTTGCAGGGTATTTCATAGATCCCTTGGTTTTCCAACTGGATTTTATCCTTGGGGTTTCTGAGGATATTGGCTACCACACCCCCTCTACAGTATTTATAGGAACTCAAACATTGAGATCCCGCTCTGTTCCAGTAACAAGAAGCCGAAAGCACCAGCCTGAAGATGACGAGTGAGACCTCGTCGAAACGTCGCCTAGACACCCCAACTTTTACACGGGAAGACACCCGAGGACACCAAAACCTGCATTCCTGTACCCGTGAAAATCTACGAAAGCAAATATATATATATATATATATATATATAATCTTTATTAGTTTTAAAATACAAAATTATAAAACATACCACACAATTTATCACAAATACATTCTTATTGGACTTCCATCAGCACCTCTGATAATCCTCCGTCTTATTCACTTCTTACGCATTTCCTAACTTAATATTGCTTTTACATTCTTAACCTATCCCATCTCCTTCATTTTTGCAATATTTCTAATATTATTCCTCACAGAGCTTCTTGCAAACCCACAAATGTCGTCTGATCATCACAAATACTTTTCAAATAATCCGTAAATTTACTCCAGTCCTCGGTAAACTTCTGGTTCCGCCGGTTTCGGATCCTTCCTGTTAGTTTATCAAGTTCCGCATAGTCCATTAATTTTATCCTCCATTCTTCCATCGTTGGTCGTTCTTCTTGCTTCCTGCTTCCATTTTTGGGCCAATAGTATTCTTGCTGCTGTTACTGCATATAAAAAAAGCTTACATTCTTTTTTATTTATGTCATTTCCAACAAACCAGAGAAATGCTTCTGGTTTTTTTATAAATGTATATTTCAACATTTTTATCATCTCCCTTTTTACATTCCCACCACATGTGATAAAATGTTCCCTCTCTTTCCTTACATTTCCAACATTTATTACTTACTTTATACATTTTTGCTAACTTTACTGGTGTAATGTACCATCTGTACATCATTTTCATCACATTTTCTTTTAGCGCATTACATGCAGTAATGCATTTTGTGTTTTCGTTTTGTACTTCTATGTTGTGAACCACCCTGTGATCTTCGGGTGAAGGGTGGTATACAAATTTAATAAATAATAAGAATTTGCTCAGCATTTCATTGCATCTAGTCTAAAGGTTTCTGATAAATTACATTTTTACAGTAATGCTGCTTTCTTGGCATATTCACACAACTGATTGTCCTTTGCTGGTGTATAGGTAACACAGTGGGAACATTTCAGTCTAAAACTGCCACTCTGTTTGCATGGAAATATTATTTCCAGCTCTCATCACCATAAAGGTGAAGCTTTTCTTGAACTGCTTCTCAACCAAAATGTGTGTGTTTTGTCTCTCCCCCCCCAAAAAAAATCCAGGAAGCAAGGTTCCCAGATGCAACCAGAGAGTACATTGAGGATCTAATACAGAATAAAAACTGCTGTGACTTAAACATGTAAGTATGGAAGCTTTTGTGGCACACTTACAAACCAGCTAGTAGTGATACCCAAAAACGTGTGGGGGTGTCCTGCTCTCATTAACTGGTCACGATCTGGAGCAACCATTATGGCTCAGCCTACCCAGGCTCTATGGGTCAGCATGGCACATGGCCGCTTGCCAATCCCGTCCTTATTCGGCTACCTTTTGCGAAAAGAGTCAGCAGCAAAACAGGTCCTGCTTCTTGATAGCCTCCTCTGTATTCCAGGCTTATTTTGCTTCTTGGTTACCACGGGGCCAAGTTAGACATGGCAGCAGAGGAAGCTAGGATTGGCTCTTTTGTGTTTTACATTTGTGAGAATGGGTTTAAACTCACAAGTTGTTCTTCTGATGTACAGCTGGGTACTCCTTCCCCATTTGGAAAAACTATTGAGTACATAAAAATGCTTGCCTCCTTTTGAGTTCCTTTCCCCCTGCTGCTGCTACATGATCTTTCTTGCTCCTGGTCTGACTCTTGCCTGCACCCTGTTGCATCCAGCTCTCTGTTTCTTTCATTTGCTGCTGCTGCTGCTGTTCTGAGGGCGGGTGGGGAGGGCTATATCCGCCTGCCAAGCCCCCTAGGCCAGCTTTCCCCATCCTGGTGCCATCTAGATGTTGTTGGATTCTAACTCCCACCAAGCCCCTGAGTCAGCACAACCAGGAATGGGGGCAGCTGTAGCCCAAAGCATCTGGAGGGTGTCAGGCTGGGGAAGGAAGCACAAGTGTCTTGGAAAAAGCTGAGTCAAGTAAGTTGACAGCCCTGGCCAAGCAATGGTCTCCTCTTGCTTTTGCAGACTTTGTAATTTTCTTCTGGAAAATCCAGATTATCCAAAGAAGGAAGGCAGAGTGGTTTTAAATCCCAATAGCAGCCTCCTCTCCAGCCCAGATGAGACAAAGGTAAGTGGCAAGTTGTAAGGTTAATCAGAAATTATGAAGTCCCTGCAAGCAGGCTATTTGATGTATGTTAGGCAGGGTTCAAGGGACTTCAGGTAAGGGGCAGAGGTTAAAAGGTTGAACTCGTAGCACACACATTCTTGCCAGCTGCTGTGAGGCTCAATCCATCTCTTGCCAGAAGTCCTTCAGTGCTGTACTTCCAATTCTTTCCTCTCTCTTCTGGGCCGCGGCTTTCAACAGGAAGGAGGGATGAAAAAACCACCTGTGCCCCAAGCCTCTTCAGCTTCCTGCCCAGACTCTCATAGTCCCTTTCTATATGTCGAAGGCTGTGTGTAGCCGTATCATGTGTACCCACGTGAATCAGAAGGAAGGGACTGTGGTCAGTGGGCTTTATAAGGCTTGGCAACTTCTTTGTCACATCGTGAATCTTTGCACCTGGAAGACAGCACACCTCCCGTGACATCCTGTTACCGCCTCACTCCTGCCTCTGGCCCCCTCAGTAGGGAGTCCCCTACCAGCCCCATACATCTCTCCCTCCTCTGGAGAGTGGCAGGAATCGTTCTGTATGCCGTCCCTTCCAAAGCCACCTTGGGAGTGTTCTAAGGTCTGCAACTGCTGCTCTTGCTCCTCTGGCCCAGAACCAGATTGCTGGCAGGGTAGGAGTTTTGGGCCTCTAACCTGGACATATATCTTCCAGTCCCTGCATTTGGGCCAGTATAATGAATCTTCCCTTCTAGCCTGTTGGAGCTTATCTGGATATATATTATGAGGATAGGTTACAGGGGCAGGAGTCTTACGGCTCAAGAGCTTCCTGCTCCTTCCTCTCAAGTTGCCTTTTCTAGACTACAATTCCTTGAGATCATTTCATTGGAAGGTAGCAAGTGCAGATTATCGGCATACTCATCCACTGTCAGCCTTGGATCTGAAGGGCTTATAGGTCAAGAATAGAAAATGCCCAGTTCACTACCTTTTAACCTCACCTCCATTGCAAGGTTGTTTTGAGAATAAATGTGGGTAGGGGAGAATCTTGAGCTTGTTGGAGGAAAAGTGGAGTGAAGCTTGAGTAATAATCACGGTAAACTTCCAAGGCCAGCCGAGGGTGCGCTGACTCTTTCCCCTTGCCTCC
Organism: Podarcis gaigeae; assembly: GCF_964106915.1. Classification (NCBI taxonomy): domain Eukaryota; kingdom Metazoa; phylum Chordata; class Lepidosauria; order Squamata; family Lacertidae; genus Podarcis; species Podarcis gaigeae. Next base: position 52,780,996 of record NC_139690.1, on the reverse strand, counting down.
CTCCCCGTTTCCCTTTTTCTTCTTTCTTAGGTGCCTAAAGTGGACTACTTTGACTTCTCCAAACTTGAACCACTTGATCAGCGCTGCTTTATCCAAGCGGCTGATCTCCTCATGGCCGACTTCAAAATGTTGAGTAGCCAGGACATCAAGTGGGCGCTGCATGAGCTCAAGGGACACTATGCAATCACACGAAAGGTTCCTTCCCTTCGTTTCTTCTCTCTTTCCCCCCACCCCAAACTGCTACAACAATTTACTTGACTCAGTGTTGGAAGGGAGATGTACAGCCTGAGCGTGTAAGAAGTCAAGCCCACTGAGGCACCAAGGCATTATTAATATTATTATTAGTAACAACCGCCACTGCCACCACCACCATCATTCTCCCTGCATATTTGTGTTTCCATCTTGACTCGCTGCCTTTTCCTTCAGGCCTTTTCGGATGCCATCAAAAAATGGCAAGAACTGTCTCCTGAAACCAGCGGGAAGCGGAAAAGGAGGAAAGAAATGAACCAGTATTCCTACATAGACTTCAAATTTGAGCAAGGTTGGTAGCTGGTGTTTGAGCAGGGTCTGCGCTGGCTCTCAGTGGCCGCCCAGGCTCCATTCAAAGTGCTTCTTGCTGCAATCACTGTGTGTCAAGAGTCAAGGTGTGTGGGAAGAAATGAGCAGCAGCACCAAGATGGCTGGGAGAGGAATGGGGCTGTGCTCATGGACACCCACTCTGGAGACAAGTGGGAGGGAGGGAGGAGCAGGAGACCAGGAGGCAGTTCTGTCTACTGTGTTCAGGTTGGCTCCATTTGACTACTATTTTTCCTTGCTGCTGCTGCTGCCGCTTCTTCCTGCTCCTTCACCCAGGGAGCCTCCTGTCTTGGCAGCCTGACAGCCCCCTGCCCCTTTCTGCAGCCCCCCAGCTCACATGAAACAGGAGCACTGAGTGCCGGGAATGTGTCTCTGTTCTTTCGCAAAGGGATGGCCTTTACCCCTCCGCCTCGGCTGATGCTCAAGCCATCTCACAAAAGGAAAAACCTCACGGCAGACGTAATGAGCACACTTATGTAATTTGGTTGGGTTTATTTCATTTGCTATTACAAAGGAACGTGGCTTTTGCCTGCCAGGCGCAATGTTGAAAAGAACTTTCAGAGGACTAAATCATTTTTCTTTGTGGAGATGATCATGTTGTTGGGGAGGGAAGGAAGGAAGGAAGGGAGGGATTCATCATTGCAGATACGATTGTTGGGGGATTTTTGTTTTCTGCGTTGTATTCCCTATGAAACAATAAAAAAGGCATATCAATAGACAAGACTTAAAGAAAGACATACAAACAGCAGCAGCAGAGCACCCAGAAGCTGTCAACTCAGCAAAAGCTTTGCTATGTAAAATAGTCCTTACCTGATGCTTTAGAGATAGTGCCAGGTATATGTGCTTGGGAGAGCATTCCACAGTCCGGGTGCCACAACAGAGAAGGCCCTGTCCCTGGTAGCCAGCCACTGACGTTCCAGTGATGAGGGCCTCTGGTACATGATATCTGCCCACAGTCTCTGATGATTGCCTCCATTCAGAGGACACCAGTCCTTCAGGTAGGCTGTGCTCCGTGAATTGTGCCTGAAGGCAGATTTTAAGCTGCACATGGAGGATTGGGAGGTGCCGGTGCACCCAGAATTCAGGGACAGGTCCTTTCCATGAAAAGAAGCAATTCCTTGTAAGTCAGAAAGGGCAAAGTGTGCCCCATCTCTGTGAACTTCCCCTGAGTGGGTTGCAGAATTAAGCCCCCAGGAGCTTAATTCCTCTGCTTTTCACATCATTGGGTTCAGTGATCACACCAATCAACTGCCTGAAAAGAACATGGCTGGCAGCCTAGTTCATGGCTCCATTGGTGTCATGGAAACCTCTTAACTGCAGCTGTTAATCTTGAGGGTGGCTGGATTGTGACGTGGTAATTGCAAGAGTGGGATGCTGCTTCCATGGCGCCTCTCCTCCTGCTCCTCTCTGTGATCCTGTGCCTGTGCTCCTCCTTTTCCGCTGTCACAGGGAGGGAAGGGGGTTGGGATGAGCCACAGTTGCATCATTGTTGGCTGAGGCAAAGTTGCTGGTGTGGTTGTGGTTTGTTTTTTTTTTACCAAGAAATATTTTGATGGAGCTGGGCCACAGTTGTTGGAAGAGGCAGATTCCTGGGCAACTGTGAATTCTGGCAATGTCAGCAGCATGTTGCAACCCTATGTTGTCAGGCCATGAGATAAGAAGGGGGATGAGATAAGAAACCGATGAGGGTTGGTTTATAAGGGGATGCTACATTACAGAGGGCCCTGTTTTCGTGGGTGGGCCCCTTGGTCTCCTGTTTCCTCCTCACTAAGGGCCATTTGTTGCTTTGTTCTGCTTTTCCAATGGCACTTCAGGCGACATGAAAATAGAGAAGCGCATGTTCTTCTTGGAGAACAAGAGGAGGCACTACAGGAGCTACGACCCATGCGCTCTCCTGCCAGCCGTGCAGCTGGAGCAGGAGTTCTACGAGCAGAAGATCAAGGAAATGGCAGAGGTGAGCAGAGTGTCCCGTGCAAGGGACTCTTTTGGCAGCCAAGACACCAAACAGTGTTTCTCAAATCTGGACCCCCAGCTGTCGTTAGACTACAACTCCCGTCAACCCTGACCACTGGTCCTGCTAGCTAGGGATGATGGGAGTTGTAGTCTGACAAAAGCTGGGGACCCAGGTTTGAGAAACAATGCGAAGACGAGTTCTTCCTTCTTGGGCACCAACCACGAATATTTAGCCTGGGGCTTTGGGCATGGTGATGGCCTGGATGGGGCTCAGTCCAGACAAGACAGAGGTGCTGTGGGTGGGCTGTTCATCCACATGGGTGAATGGTATTCAGTCTGTCCTGGAGAGGGCTGCTCTCCCCGTGAGGGATTAGGTTTGAAGTATGGTAAGCACTTTCAGGTCCAACATTTTCATTCGAAGCTATATAGCTTCTGTAATTTAAAGCAGGCACCCCCAAACTCAGTTCTCCAGATGATTTGGGACTACAATTCCCATCATCCCTGACCACTGGTCCTGTTAGCTAGTTTCTGTTAATAACATCTGCTGCAGCCTTACTTGTATGGAAATAGTACAGCCACAGTTAACCATGCTCTGGCAATTTCCCACTTAGACTGCTGCAATGTGTTGTATGTAGGGCTGCCTTTAAAACTAACCCGGACACTGTAGTAGGTTTGAAACAGCTGCAAGTTTACTGGACTGGGCTTTTGAGTTACGCCCTGGTTGGGCTTCCAACTGGACCTGGGCCCAATTTTTTAAAGTGGTGGATTTAACCTACTTTAATAGCTTGGGCTTTCTGAAATATCTCCACCTTTTGCATATGCCTCCCTGAACCTTAAGATCCTCTTCAGAGGCCCTGTTCCAGGTGCCCCTACCAAGTTGGGTGGGTGGCTGCCATGGAGAGAGGGCCTTTTTGGTAGTGGCACCTCAGCTAAGGAATCTCCTCCCCAGATGGGCTTCTTTAGGAGCTTTCCAGTGCCAGGGGAACACCTTCCTGTTCATTCTAGCTTTTTGGAATCCAAGCTACAAAACTATTTTATGCTGCCTGTATGCAAAGAATCTTCTTGTCTTTCTTTTTTAAAATTATTGGGTTGCTTCTTAAATATTTTGTTGTGTGCTGTGCAGGAGGAGTTTATTGGTGGACAGCTTTGTAAATCTAACAAAGAAAGTGTTGTGGTGGCCCCATGCTTCATCTAGCAAGCAAGCTTGCTGAATGTGCTCTGGGGGTGCCAGGAGAGTCACCTAACACAAAAGCCACAAGGTGTGGACAACCCTCTTTAAATGCTCATGAGGATACACCTGGGAATTACCTTGGCTGTGTCTGACACGGAGCCATCCGTAATAGTTTCATCACATTGCTTGAAAACGGAGAGTAGCCCTGAGAGTCCTCTGAGACTTTATCAGGGATGTCCCAGTGAGAAGGTTCAGTAGTGGTAGTCGTCCCATTTAGAAAATGGTGAGCGGCTCATCCATTCTTCAGGTTCTGTGTTCATAGCCCTGAGTGTGTTTCCTTTTTATCTTGCCAGCATGCAGATTTTCTGCTCGCCCTGCAGGTAAACGAGGAGCAGTATCAAAAAGTAAGTAGCTCCGTTAACACACAGAGACACAGAGGGAAATGCCATGCCAAATTTGTACTGTTAATTTTAGTCCTATTTATTTATTTTATTTCATAGAATTTATTCACGGCTTGATTGCAACCCCCCCCCCCCCAAAAAAAGCAATAATCTCAAAGCAGTTTGCAAATACAAAACAGTAAGATGAAGAAAAAAATGCAACTCTATTTTAAAACAAACAAAAGTTAAAACACTAAAACAGAATAAAAGTGCTTCAATTTTCTAAGTAGGCTTGTCTAAAGAGGAATGTTTTTATTAGGCGCCCAAAGGAGTGTGGGGAAGGGGCCTGCTTGATCTCAATAGGCAGGGAGTTCCAAAGTGTAGGCACTGCCCCTCTTAAGTGACTGACTTCTTACAAAGGCAGAATGGGGATTACGTGGCCCCTGTTGAAGTGCCACTCCCACTGATCAAGGCAGCTGAGTTGGGCGCATGCTAATAGAAGCCGCTCACGCAAACAGATGTGCCTTAGAGGGGCTTTGCCCAGTGAGATGCTCTCCAGATCTTCTAGATCACATGGAAACTGTAGTGTGGAAGGTGCCACATGGAAGGTGCCAGGTTGAGGAAGGCTGTCTTAAGAGTGTGGGGCCCTCAGGTGGTACAGATGCCTGTGTGAAACTGATGTTTGGCATCTGGAATACACGTCAGTCGGCTTTCTGTGTAACGACAGTGCTATGTGCTACAATTTGATTTTCAGTGGAGGAAATTTGCTGAACCTGACTGCTTGAGTTTTACACTGTGAGAACAGGATACTGGACTGTATAAGCCACTGGTCTGACCCAGCAAACTATTCTTACGTCAATCAGCTGTGAGGTTGTTTTGCTGCACAGAGCTCCTTGATCCGATCAAATTTCATACCTCATGTATAAAGCCAGTGTGTGGCTTTCTCCTAGAAGCATCTGTGGTGCGAAATAGTGCCTGAGCTATTGGTTTGAAGCCATTGGTATGTTTCTCATCCCACCAAGCGCAAAGTGCTTTTCTGTGATGCACTTCCATGCAGGGGGCGAGTGAGCAGTGCAGCCAGGAGGTGGGCCCCCGCTTGCGTGGCTTCCCTCCCTTCTCCGCATCAAGACCCAAGCCATTTGCCTGGCCTGCAGGGTTTTCCATGCAGGATCATATTATGGAAAAGTGGCCTTCGCGTGCAGGATGCCATCATTGATGGCTTGGAAGTGGCAATTAACCTTGAGGAATTGACTTGCAGAATGGCCAGATGATCGTGTGTTGCTGTTGCTACGGGGACTTTGCGTTTGAGGAGCTGACTCAGTGCGCCGATGGACATTTGTTTTGCAAGGAGTGCCTAATCAAGTATGCTCAGGAAGCAGTCTTTGGCTCTGGCAAGGTAAGGAAAGAGATTGCCTGGTTCCATGAAACGGTTGAGATTTTCAGGCCTTCTGACTTTGTCTTCCTTCACGTCATCCACTGCCGGTTTACTCTTGTCTCACCCCACTCCTGGTTTTCAGCTCTGTCCACACGTCATCGTTCATTGCGAGCTGTTTCAACTGCTGCTACTTTTTTTGGTCAAGGGTCTTGTGTTGGTGTGAGTTGGACAGTCCTGGCTGGGTGACATCCTCCAGCCGATGATGACGCTTGGAGGATGAAAACATTATGTTGTAGCTTAGCAGAAAGTTCCACTGTGATGCATGTGCAGCCTCCCATAAGAAAATGATTGCAAAATAACCGCCTGTCCCCGTTCTATATGCTAAATGTTGCAAAACAGCTCTGCATGTTGGAATGGTGCTGTATAAACGACTGACAATTAAACAGCGCTGAACTTTCTGTAATCTTAGCCTTTCTCTGCCTTTCTCCGGTGTCTAGTCGGAGCTCAGCTGCATGGAAGGGAGTTGTACGTGCTCATTTCCAACCAGTGAACTGGAGAAAGTCCTTCCCGAAAACATCCTGTGTAAATACTACGAGCGGAAAGCAGAGGAGGAGGTGGCTGCTGCCTGTGCGGATGAGTTAGTCAGGTGAGTCTAGCTCCTTTGGTCTGAGCCTCGTGGGGCATTCTGAGGTTCCCAGCCACCTTTGGCCAATTCACACATTACTCACCAGCAGCAGATGCTAGCTTAGGATCACATGCACACACAGTCCTGGCTCCCTGCTGCAGCCCTGTGGAAAACCAGGTTGATCCCATGTCTGCCTTGCGGTAAAAGGTGTGTGTGGTCTACTCTCCTTCGAAGTTCTGCAGGAAAGGAAACAGAAGATCAGGAGAGTGAGGGAGACTGGCAGCAGACCTTTAAGTGAGAAGTTAGTACAAAACCCTCAACTCCACTCTTCCTTGGCCCACAGGTGTCCCTTCTGCAGCTTCCCAGCTCTGCTGGACAAGGATGTGAAGCGGTTCAGCTGCCCCAACCCTCGATGCCGGAAGGTAAGAGGTGGATTTCTAATTTTGCGATTGGCTGGCGGTGCAGCAAGGCAGACGGTATTTGAAGAAACAAGGCTCTGTCCTCTGCTGCCTGGTTCAGCAGTGTATTGAGTGGGAAGGAGAGCTTGGGATGGAGTTCCTTGCAGGGCCCTTGTTTCAGGCCGCAAGGTCTCTTGCGAGGGGTCTTGGCCAAGAAGGGTGCGTGCCAAGCTGAGCTTTTGAGGTGGCAACAGCTGCCTGAGGAAGCAAACTTGGAAGAGGGATTGGGGTTTCTTGGCGTGGCAGAAGTCACAATAACCCAAGGGGCAGCTTCGTGTGCAGTGTCTTCTGTCTATTTTGGAGAAATAACCCTTCAGGTGCTCTTAACTGGTGGGTGCAGTCTGTGTGCTACGCAGTGCACCCTGGCCTATTCCCACGAGGCTAGATTTTGAGCCAGCCTGGTGCTGCTCCTGTTTTCTGGCTGAATTCTGCTTCTCTGCAGAGGCACAGAGTGCCGAGCAGGCAGCATACTGGACAATGTGGGTCTGCGTGTGCGGACATGACTGATAGCTGCAGCCACTGGCATAGGAGGAGCCCATCTCAATGAACAGCAACAGAAATTTGCTTGAAACTGAGAAAATATGAGAATTGGAATATTGGAGGGTGAGAACCACTAGGTGGTGCCATTGGTCTGTGCAAGGCCAGAGTTAATCCTATGTAAGTCTCTCTTCCTAAAAGCGAGACAGAATCCATGGGGCTCTGCTGAGCTGGAGACCTTCAGAGCCTTTTGTTTAGTTGCCTGTCACATTCAGGCATTACTGCTGCAAGCCTTCATCCAAGGAGTTCCCCTTGCAGCCCTGGAGAGAGCGCAGTGTGCAAGAGATCACCCGTTGAACTCCTAAATGTATGGGTGTCTGCTGAGGTCTCTCAGTTCCTGGAATGCCCCAAGGCTCATGATCTTGGGCATACCTGTTGCCACGTGAGGAACTGCATTTTCAGCAATGTGGAGTTTCATGCGCAGAGTGGGCTTGGCGGCCTTGCTAGAGATTCGTTGTGGTGACCATCTTTTTCTTTGCCTTACCTGTCTCTCGCATAGTGTCTGTGTTCTTTAATTCCTTTGGCCAAAAAGGTGAGGAAATGGCTGTGAACAATTGCAATTACTTTCTTATTTGGTGTGGAAAATTCAGTTTCTAAAAAATGCATTGTGTTACAGAATTTGTAACCGCGGTTTGTTACTGAAATGAGCGAGGATTGAAACATGATTTTGGGCACAGTTTGGACATAGCAAACTCGGATTAAACCGGGAAGTAAATGTTTCCAATATCCTCCTGCCCTGGCAGAGCGGGAGGAAGCATTGCCTTCTACCAGTTGATATTTAGGGCATCTGAAAATTAAGTAGGGGGAAGAAATCCCATTCAGAATTCTCCAGAAAACCCACGTGGCCGCTGTGTAGCCTGACCCATGACAAGAGGACATGCAGTGGGGGGGGGGAGGTAGTGGGCAGCTGAAAAGCCCTGATGCAGCAGAGCATGGCAAGCAAGTCTTTGCAGAAGAAGCTGCCTTTGCAGGGGACTTCCTGGAGGAAGGTGGAGCCAGAGGCTGTCTGCCACTCACTCCCCTCTTAGCAAGCGGCAAAAGCAGTGTTGCGGTTACATCCTGGGTTGTCTACCTGGGGCTCATGTTGTGATGTCTGAATGGACCCCTAGATATTCAGCCGGGCCTTTCATTATAATCCTGTTGGTCGCTGGAGTGGGTGGGGGGAGTGGTGGTTAAAAGCTTCATTCATCAAACACCAACAGTCATACACATGCTACTTAATGTCTCGTGCTGTACGTGGACGTCTTTAGACTCCAAAAGAATTGCCTCCTGCCGGCTTGCATTCTTCAAATGCATTTACCGTATTGCATCAGTAATAACGGATGTAATGGCTGGTAGCTGAATATTGGAACTCCCCCTCCCTGCTCCTTGGGCAGTAGATGCTTGCTTGTTTAATTTTGTCCCTCTCTTCTGTCGAAGAAGAATCCTGCAGCAGTTTACAAGTCCCGAAAAGAGAGAGAGGAGAGACAATCCCTGCCATTAGGCATGTCACAAAAGGAAAACAGATTGGGAGGGAGAAGGAAAATAGAGTACAAGTTCTAATGACCAGGTGGAGTGGTAAAGTTCAAGGCGACGTGGCACCAAAATGTGGTTGGTCTCCTCTCCTCCCCTGCTGCTTGATGCTGCGAATGGCTATTGCCAGGAGGGAGGAGCCTGGCTGCTCAGCAGAGCTGGTGGTTGCCAGCCCCACAAAAGGCAAAAATGCTGTGGCCGTGGGCAGGAGTTGCAATTGTACCAGTGGTTGCAGCCATGTCAGACCTTTCCAGGCAGGAGTGGCTCCGTCTGGCACCAGTGGCTTGCGGCGTTTTGATTTGCGACGTGTTCAAATCAAATTCCACCAAGTCCTGTTGTTAATGGAGGGCTCCCTTGGGCAAAAACAAAGACACCAACCAGGACAATTTGGAGCAAAACAGCAGCCTGTAGGCTTGGCCTTTATTGGAAACTGTTGCGACAGGACTCCCACCCGCAACAAGATGAAGCAAAATGGAAGTCTAGAACAAAAGAAGACCCCAACTTTTATTAGTTACTAATCCTCCAAACTACACCTCTAAGACTACATCACAAAAAGGAGGGGTTGAGGGAGGAGTTGTGGAGGTAACCTGAGTGTCTTGTCACCTGGCTGGTTCCTCCTTTCCCCCCTCCCCATGAGTACTTTCCAAGTGACAAAGGGGAGTTTGCAGTTTCCTGCCCCCTGAGGGAAGAGCTGATCATTGTCCTTTGTTCCAGTCTGTGCTGAATCCACTCCCATATGCAAGTTCTTTGTGATCTTGATTGTCTTCTGTCTAGGACCATCAGGGTTGGCATAGCAACTGGGCAGGGCTCCTGTGAATGTGCTGGTATGGTCAAGGGATTATGGCTGCCCTGTATCAAACCTTCCCCATTTTGTAGTCCTTCCTTCATGTAGTGAAATAAAAGTGGAACGGCGCAGATCCGATGTATGGTTAATTTTCTATGAATTTATAACAGAAGCGTAGTGTATGTAGTGTGTGTGTGTGTGAGTGAGTGTGTGTGTGTGTCAGGTTTGTACAAACTGAATGATTGGGGGGTGGGATCCTGCAACACTATCAGCCACGGTAGTTAAATAGAACCTTCTCAGAGGTTTTGATAAGCCTGAGGACTGGAAAGTGGACGATGCAACACCAATTTTTTGAAATGGGATCAAGAGAGGATCCTGGAAATCACAGGCCTGTAGGCTTAAATGCCTGTTTCAGGAAAACAGGAAGGCTCCAACATCTGGGAATTCTTAGATTAGCGAAGAGTTGGCATTATAAAACGATGCCTGGTGTGGAGAAAGGGGATAGAGAAAAGTTTTTCTCTCTCTCTGCTAATGCTGGAACTTGTGGACGTCCTGGGAAGCAGAATGTTGGAAGAGTCAGGACAGACAAAAGGAAGGACTTCTTCATGCAGCACATTGTTAAACTGTGGAACTCTCTCCCACAGGAGACAGGGATGGCCACCAACTTGGATGGCTTTAAAAGAGTCAAATTCATGGAAGAGGAGACCGCTATCGATGGCTACTAGCCACAATGGCTTTTCTTCCTCCATGGGAGAAGGCAGTTTTACTTTTGAGCACCACTTGCTGGAAAGTGCAGGAAGGGCTCCTGCTTGGCTCCTGCTTTGCAAAATACTAGACTAGAAGGGCCATGGACCTGATCCAGCAGGGCTTGACCTATGTTCTTCCTCTCTTAAGTCAGTTGCCTTCGTGCCTTACGTATTTGCAAAAAAGAAAGACCGCCTTCTGGTTGTCCACACTTCAAAGCTGAAGTCAGAACTTGGCTTTCAAGGGAATTTCTAGATACTGTTTTCCTCCCCCCCACCCACTTCCTTGCTTGACAGCTGCAACCCTCTTCCAACCCCCTGGTAAATTTAGAAGCCGTTTAACCTCTTGTTTCTCGCCCCCTATGGATGCTGGCGGTTAAGCAGCTTGGCTACCGCCCCCCCCCCGCCATTTGCTGCCCCAGATGATTGGCTTGGACACAGGGCACGCACACGCCTGCTTGTTTCTTAAGCAGGTGGCGTAACTTGCTGACGGTGGCGGTTTCTTTGCCAGGATTGTCTATCCCCTTGTATATTATGGGCAGAGGCAGCTGTCTGCTCTCCTTTGCAGTCTCAGCACAGGACGCTGCAGCGATTCCAGCGAGAGGTGAAAGATCCTGTTGCCATGGTAACAACCCATCCTTGAAGGAGTGCACAGCATCCCTTTGGGTGCAGGGGGAACAGAGGCAGGTCAGAAGGGTGAGAGGCTTGGCTGCCTGCTTCTGCCAGCTCCCTTTTTGGCAGCCGAGCGCAATGAGCTCTCCTTTCCTCTTGCCCCTTAACCAGAACAGAGATCCTCAGAGATTAATACTTTCCCTGTTTTCATCTCTGAAATCTTGATGCTATTTCCACCTACCTGCACAATCTCTCTCCCACTCTCAATCCTGCCTCCTTGCATTCCCTCTATATAAACCAAAATAAAAAATGGGCGGGGGGAATAGACATTCTACATACAATCACCTAGGTGGGTGGTAGATGCTTCCGAAGAGATGGAGAAACGCTTCTCTGCTCCTCCACAGTGTCATCATGCCAGCCTCTAAGCTGCACGTCTTCTCAGGATGCGAGTGTTGGAAGGGACCTCTAGCCCAATCCCTTGTCATTGCAAGAAATTGGCTGCGCTAGGCACCTCGGCGGGTGACCACCCAGCTTCTGTTGAGAAACCTCTGGAGGAAAGGTTCTTCCACCCCCTGCTTCTTAGGCACGCCTTCCAAGGCTGATTAGCTCATGCCATCGGAAAGCTCTTCCTAAAGTTTCTCAAAACCCCGTCATTGCCATTTGAACCAGTTCTTTCGGGCCCTTCCCGTCCATTCGGAGCAACAAAGGACGAGAGCCATGTTTGTGCCTCCTCTGCTCCCTCTGCTTTCTGATGCTTGTGATGCTGCAGTTGTGTCCTGCCAGGAAGGGAGTCTGAATGTGCTCCTTGCTTAGAATAGAGGCAGGCTGGACACTTGTTGGGGATGATGGGAGTTGGGGTGCCCAGCAGCCCCCCAGTTCTCCATTTCAATAAAAGAAAAGATGGCCGGTATCATCCATGATTGATTTGCTTGAGAGGTTTCTATGTTACCTGTCATGGACTGGTTGGATGCAGAAGCGTGAGGGGAGGCACCAGCTGGGGAACCCCCAAGATAACCTCTAAGGGAAGAAAGCTCAGAGCCTGGGGGGGGGGTGTGGGGGATGAACGGGGCCTTCTCTGCAGCGGCTCCCTGTCTGTGGAATGCTCTCCCCAGGGAAGTTTGCCTGGCACCTTCATTATACACCTTTAGGCTCAGGGTGAAGATGTTCCACCAGGCCTTTGCTTAACCGATCAACATCCTATACCCTTCAAAAGGTGGCTCTTTTTGGGTTGTGTGTGTGTATTGGATTATTTTTATTTCTGATGTTGTGATTTTTACTGTGAACCGCCCTGAGACCTATAGGTACAGGGCGGTACAGTGGTACCTCCTGTTACGAACGCTTTGGGTATGGACTCTTTTAACCCGGAAGTAGCAGCTCCTGGTTGCAAACTTTGCCCCAGGATGCGAATGGAAATTGCACGCCAGAGGCCCCATTAGCGAAAGCGTGCCTCAAGATAAGAACGGTTTCAGCTTAAGAACGGACCTCTGGAATGAATTAAGTTCGTAATCAGAGGTACCACTGTATATAAATTCAATAAATGAAATGATGATGTTGAGTGGCCAGAGGGAGAAGAGGGAGCAGAGGGAGCAGACTGGGAGAAGGAGGTGTCGGAAGCTGAAGAGGCGCAGGGCTTAGTGAGCTGGGAGAGGCTGGGGCAGAGAGAAGTCCAGAATCAAAGACCGAAGCAGAGGGGCTGAGGCAGAGATGAGGCAGGCTGCTGAAGAAGCCAGGGAGATCTTCCTACTGCTACTACCTGCTCCCTCCCTCTCCCAGTCTCCCAGAACAGGTATGAAAAGGGAGAAGCAATGAGAGACAAGAGACAGAGCCTTAGGCTGCTGGGGGAGAAGTCTTAGGGAACAGTGGGAGGGGGGGGGGGCGTCAGTCCTTGCATTGGTTGCTATGATCACTAGGCCTGCACTGTTTTGTTTCTTTGAATAAAGGGTTAACGTCACTGGCACTGGGTGCTTTTTATTTTATTGCTGACCTAGGCTTGACTCCAGCGCCTGACCAGCACTGAAAGCAGAAAGCAGCTGCCCTCCCAGCTGTAAATGTCTGAATTGCCTCTGTAAATGATAATGTTACTGAAACACGCAGAGAGCCCGGGAGGAGCAACTCGCAGCCAGAACTCTCAGATTAACGGCTCACAAAGGGAAAAGCTTGGCAGGACAGTGTGACCTTCGCTTGCTGCCCGGAAGCATGAGCGCATGAAGCTGCCTCTTGCTGAGTCGGGCTGGGGGTCCGTCTCCCTCGGGGTCTCCGGCGGGCCTTTCGGCAAGATCCTCCTGCCCATGTTCCTTGTAGCTGGGAAGATGCCAGGGAACTGAGCCTGGGGCCATCTCTGGGCAAATCGCCCTCTCTGCCCCTGACCTGGGGCTGCTGCCCAGCTCCCTGAGATAGACACCTACATAATGCAGCAGATAACTGGCATGGAGCAAAGGGCAAAGCAAAACACCACTTTGGAGATGTCCTCAAGTGTGGATATTTCTCTCTTTTTCTTCTAATAAGGGCAGGCCAGCCAGTGTGACAGCCTCTGCTACCCTTCAGAGGTTTTGTCCTGCAGTTCCCACGAGTTGGCGTTGATGGGAGCTGTATTCCAGAACAGCGGGAGGTTGGTGAAGGCAGCAGTGGAGTCTCAAACAGGGCAGTCTTTTTAAAAAGTATATTTTTATTAATTTTTACATAACATTTAAATTCAAGCACATCATTCACCTCCTCATTTAGGATTCTATGAATCCTTGACTTCCCTCCGCCCTTCCATGGTTACCGTTGTCATTCTTTTTTTTTATCTGCTTGTCTTATTTTCTCTTAATTTGTTAAAAATAATAGTCCATTTTCCCACAGTTTTTCGTACATTACAAGCATTACTCAGCAGTCTTCCTTGGCCAGATCATCCCCTCCCAGTTCTGAGCACAGGGGCCATTGCTCAATACCCGTTTTGCAATTCCCCTCTTCCTCCCGTGGCCTTAGAGGCATCTGCCCATTCTTGCTCTCCGCTTCCCCTCTTGTTTTCTGGCGACACATTTTTGAGCACCTCCCCGCAGCCCGGCTTGCCCTCTTCCCCGAAAGCTTTGCTGATGGGGCAAGAATGGACATGCTCTGTCGCCAGCTGGTTTCCAATAAGAGCTGTGTGTGGATCAAGGGGCTTGGCTGCCGCTTGCATTCTGGCCATCCTCTGGGCGGTGATGAGTCTGGTAGACCCTTGACATGGCCTTCATTTCTTCCTTCATGGCTCTGTGCAGCTTCGCATGCAGGCCTGGCCCATGACATTTGCCCTATCTCTGGCTTTTCGGAGGAAAGTGAACATCCTGAGGTTGGGAGGGGGAAAGTTGTTCTGATAAGCCGGTGGACTTATCTTCAGTGGCACCTAGCAGGGACCCCCATGAGAGTCTCTTTGTCCGCAGACCCATTCTCGGGGGGGAAGAGGGCAAGTTCTTCCTGCAGTGCATCAGGGTCCCTGGGTGCCCTGCCTTGTTTTCCCTTCTTGCATGGGCATGTAGGCAGCCATTTGGGTTGTGTGTCTGCATGTGTGTCTGCGTGTGCTGATGCTGCCCCCAACCTAACAAACGGGGTGAAGTCGGAGGCTGTAATGCTTCTGAACGCCAGGAGGGGAGAGTTCTCTTGCACTCTGGTCCTCCTTGTGGGTTTTCCCATTGAGGCATCTGCTTGGCCGGGAGGGACACTGAGCCCATCCAGCAGGGGCAGGCTCTTCTCTCCCCCTTTTCTGCGTCCCTTACGGCAGCCCATTCATCTTGTTCCATAGAGCTCAATGGAAACCTTTTGCAGGTAGCTACTCCCTCGATTCTCTCCCTTGGTCACACGAGAGTGTGACACAGCCTTGGGGCAGGACTGTAGGCATCACGCCGGCAGCATTGGAAACAGGCATCAATCCATGTGCTGCTTGCGGTGTTTATTCATCTCCCGCCAGTAGCTTACTAGGCGTTTTCAGATGCAAGCCAAGGGTGTCCAGCGTGCGATGCCTCCGCTCTCTTCTGCCCCCTCCGACTTCCTTCCTCTTTCAACGCCTAAGCGGTGGTCGCCCTTCTGAATCGGGTAGCGAGGAACATGCTCCATTGACTCCTTGCCAAAACCACAACAAATGGCAAGTTTCCGCTGCCGTGTCTCTCTGCTCTTGCTGCTGCTGCTGTTGCTGCTGCTGTGTAGGCAGTTTTCATTTTTCTACCATAAAAGGGCAGTGAAAACTCAGCTGCTGCTGCTGCTGCCTCTGTGTTTTTCAGCACGGCGGGTGAAGAAACGAAGGCAGATAGGAGACCGGGCAGAGGGGGGCAGCTGTGCCGCTGGGGCTGGTGCAGGCCTGTGCCCCTCTGCACGCGGCTTGCCAAGGATGGCATGAGAGGAGTGCTGAGCTTCTCCAGAGAGACGCTGCGTTGAAATCCGTGGGTTTCCTGAAACAGGGAAAGTCCCAGGCTTGCCCCAAGGAAATGGGTTCTGCAGGCAGGATAACCCTGGCAAATGAGGTGCATTTCCTGTTTTGGGTGGCAGAGCTGGTTCTGCTTCCAAGATCCGGGTTTCAGAGAGTATGGAGGAGGAAAGGGTGGGACGAGGCAGATGGGCACCAGGGACTGTGCAGTGTTGAGGCCTCGCTGTTAAGCCCCTGGGAGACCTGTGGAGCTCCCCTCCGACTTCTGAAGGCATCTTAACGTTTCCTACACATGCAGAGTTGGTGAGCGTAGCGCCCAGGTCTACAGGAAGTCCCAAGTTTGCTTCTAACCTTTGCTATGAGCTCACGACGTAGTCCTAGGCAAGCCACATTCTCCCTGTCTGCTTCAGGGCCACCCCCATAAGCAGTGATGGTACTTCTCTGCCTTGCAGAGTCGGGCAGTGAGCAGTGGTTGTTTGCTGTGCCTGAGCAAAACGCGGTCCCCTAAAACCGGGTTTCCTCTCTGAAATGTGTCTCTTGGGTTCATCTTGTGGATCCTGTCAGCTGCTGGGGAACCAGATCAATCCCGTCCGCAGGGAATTGGAGGTGCTGAATCAGCCCCAAGGAGTCCATGGAGTGGGAGGGGAAGTGTTTGTAGAGGGAGACCTTCACTGAGTGTTTTGCGAGTGGAAGGCTTGAGTTGAAAGGCAGGCGCTCTCACCCATCGCCACCTTCCAAGAACTGAGCTACCTGCTCAGAGCAATTACCTGGTGCCACCTTCCTTGGAATCCACTCCTTTCTAGCCCAAACGCTTCACTTAAAGGAGCGTTTAATGATGCTCTTTCCTCTTCCCCCCCCTGCATCCCATTCTGCTTCCTTCTGATATGGTCCAGTCTCTGCAGGTGCACCATGCCGTTCTCCTCTTCCGACTCACTTCAAAGGACAAGGGAAAAGTCTATTTGGATTCTTCCACAATGGAGCTGCTTTTGAATCCAAGTTGCATTGGAAGCCCAGAAATGTTTGATAAATGGGCTCTCTCCAAAATGTGCAGTAATAAAGTAAAACATATTTGGGAACTGGCTTCTCTGCAAGAAGGCAGATGTCTCCCTTGACTCTTGTCTTTTTCCTCTCTCCTCACCCCCCCCCCAATTTTCTGTGGGTCTTTGTTTACCCACAGCTTCCAAAAGCAGGAATTCGCAAACCACTGGTGTAAAAATAGACGATGCAAGTTTGGGAATCCAGCTCCCTGTTCTCTCCCCCCCCCTCCTGGCCTTGTGCCCCTGCCATATATAGCCATACCCTTCAGTCAGAAGATGCTGCTGCGTTATGCCTGTCAGCTTGGAAATATATCCATAAGAGGCCATGTCTGTCTTTCCAGCTTGAACCCCCCCCCCCCCAGGCAAGTTAGAACAGAAATTGGGCGGAAATTCTTTTGTTGCAGGCTAATCAGTCAGAGGCTGTGAATGGGGTGGGGGTGGATGCGGGTGAGTGGGAGGGGAGGGTAATGCTTTGGCCCCACCTATGGCCCATCTAGGCTGCCCTTGACGTAAAGGTCCCCCACCGCTGGTCACAAGGCCTCTGTTCATCATGAGGCTTTGGGTTTACATAAAACCAAATTCCCAGATAAGGGGGGGGGGGGTGTTGGAAAGAGGTGGGCATCTCAAGTCTGACCCTTTCCAACCTCTCTAGCCTTTTTATTGGCTGGGCAATGGGTTAAGTGTTGGGGTCTGGCTTTTGAGACTACCTTCTGCAATGCCCCAGATTGCTGTTGGCTGGAACTTGCGCTCAGTCTGTCGGATGCAGGGAAAGCTGCTTAGTTCCGTCTCTTCTATAGCGGCTGGAACGTGCCTTTTCGGTTGAGATTCCTGCATTGCAGGGGGCTGGACTAGATGACTCTTGGGGTCCCTTCCAACGCTACAGCTTCTTATTCTATGATCCAGCTTGTTGACAGGTGCACCATTTCCTCATGGCCTGCCATGCTAGTCTGTACAATCTTTGTCTGAGCAGAGCAGCAGGCATGTTGGGCCCGACCTGCGGCCTAGAGATTGTTTCCAGAGCAGAGTGGGAGCATCTGCAGAGTCGCCAGCAACCGCTCTGCTCTGGGCAGAGGCATGGCGTCCCCATGGCCCTCCAGGTGTCTCTGGACAACAACAACTCCCACCTTCCCTCTCTTTGGCCAGGGCAGTTGGGGTCCAGCGTCTGGTGACCCAGGCTAGACCTAGAGCAGAGCCATTTCCGTTGGGGGCAGGAAATTAGCAGACCTTGTCCACAGACTTTGTGGAATGGGCAGCATAGGTTGGGGCTGTTTGATGGCTTGATAGCCAGACAGCAGTCCTTCTGGTCCACGATCCTGCTTCCCTCTGTGGCCCTCCACATGCTTCTGGGAAACCCACAAGGAAGACGTGAGGATCAGGGCCACGCCACATGCACATCATGCAGAGGCAGAGCAAGTTCACCACAATATGCTCTGCAAGGAGCTCCAAGCTATTTGCCGCACCCTCCACGAACCTATCTTGCATGGCACGAGTGTTTTGGCACACCCTTGGTCTACACCTAGAAATGTAACGTGTGAAGCCTCTGGGAGAGGGCCTCTGTGTCTGCCTTTGGGACGCTTGGACTTGTACGTGCAGCCTCAAAGCAGCGCTGGTCAGAGGCTAAGTCCAGGCCACCGTGCCTGATGTCCATCTTGGAGCCTTTTGGAGTTTGTTTCCTAATTTGGTCACATCATGAGCCGGGCGATCTTGCCTAACCTCTTCCTTTAGGGCAGCGGGTGGGTGTGTTTGTGCAGGGAGGAGAAAGCCTCCCTTTAACACTGGGGAGGACAAGAGGAAATGTTACTCATGGGAGAGGACCTCAAGGTTCGGTCTTGCTCCGAGTGGAATTAACTCTTAGGAGGTGCTTTTTGCAACTCAAATGGCTGCAGTTGTGCAGAGGCTGCAGCTCAAAGCCATCTGCATGCTCAGCACCTCACCCTCCAGTTCTGCAAAAAACACAGAGGTTGCCTGGGGACAGGGGTGGGGAGGCAGCTGGACCAATTCTGGAGGTCAGAGGAGCTTTTCAGCAGCCAGAGTGTAGTGGGTAAGACTCACAGTAGGTAGGTAAATTGGTTAAGATTTAGCTTATACTAGTAGGAAGACATTCAGTGTTCATTTGAAGAGCATTTGGAACTCTAAAATTGGATGGTTGACTGGAGCTTGCCCCACAAAGCGCACAGCACATCAGTTGAACTGCACCTGCCTCCATTTCATTTCCAGGAACCAGGTAAAAGCCTTGATTTTGACCTTTTAAAAGTCTGAATAGTTGAGTCAGGGCCTTGGCTTATTAGGGAGCAAGATGGTTTCAGGCACGTCACTCACCTGCTGTTTAATAAATCATTCGACCATTTCTACATAGGCAGCAGGAAGATTTAGTTGCCTAGACTATTACTTCAGAATACAGGCTGGGGACCCTATTAGTAATAACTTTTCAAATTATTTATTTTTTAAACCACAAAACTGCAAGTAGAAAGCTAGCACAACAGGGAGAGGGGTGGGCTAGAGACATCCTCCAAACTCTGCTAATTTTCAGCATGTGCCTTCCTTCAGATTGTCCCTCCCAGGGAAGCACCAAAATCCGTGCCCATTAGACTCCCTCCCTCCCCCCCCCCCCGCAGCAGTCTGCCCATGGCAGCTTTTAACCTTGAAGTCCCTCTGCCCCCCAACCTTGCTAGTCATTCAAGCCAAGGCAGCTATTGCATTATTAATGGAGTTGTAGCCGTCTGGCTGTAATGCTGACTTTTCAGATTTGCTGTTTGTAACGGAGGACGGATCAGCCAAGCTGGGGGAGCAATGCTGCTGGAATCAGCTGCTGAGCCCGGATGAAAGCACAGTGGGAATGTGGAACTAGAGCACCCAAAGGGGCTTCTGGGAGCAGCTTATACTTGCTGCTTGAAATCAATGCTGCCTCGGCTCATGCTTCTACTTTTAATGTGTGTTGGCATTATTTATTACCATTTATTAAAAATTATATACCACTCTATACCCACAGGTATCAGGGTGGTTCACAAGATAAAATTACAAGATAAAAACACAAAATACATAATCAAACTATAAACAGAAACACCCCCAACAAATAAAAAACACAATTAAAAAATGAATTTTTAAATTGAATGTAAACAGGACTCTCTGCTGGGCAGCAGCGGTCCCTTTGAGGTCTGTCTGACCTCCACCCTAGGCCCAGTGGAGAGAGGCAGGAGCAGGACCCTCAGACTCTCAGCAGGGATGCCTTCCTTGCAGGGCAGCAGCCGTCCTTTGGTAGTCTGCCAAGCCCTGCCGCAGACCTGGTGGACTAGGGCTGGGACTCCTATTTCATTGGCCGAGCGCTTGCCTTCCTACGCAGAAGTTCCCAGGTTTGATCCCTGGCAGCTCCACTTAAAAGGGATCAGGACCTGGGACCCTGGAGTCAGAGCAGGCAGAACTGGTCTAAATGGCCAGAGAGTCAGGCCTTTTAGGAGACGGCGTCCTGCACATGCCCTGTGGCACCAGCCCTTTTGGGACAAGCCTGCTCAAAGCCGTTCAGCGTGTGAGCATGGCCATTCTTGTGCGCTGTGCAGCCCACTCTTCTTGCTCTCGCTCTCTTTCCCTCTTTGGGGAGGGCCATGTTAGCATTTGGGGAGTGTGAGCTGGCTTCAGGGTTCTGCAATGCAAACGTCTGCTTATGCCCTCTCATAAGATGTGAAAAGGAGATTCTGACTAAACATCAGGAAGAGCTTTCTGACAGTAAGAGCTGTTTGACTCCCGTGAGAGGTGGCAAACTCTCCTTCCTTGGAGGTTTCTAAGCAGAGTTTGGATGGCTGTCTGTCAGCGATGAGTATGTCTTCCGTATGTTCAAATTGTCCTTGGAGAGGAATATTTGGTCTCTTGATCTGAGACTCTGACAATTGCCTTATACAAACAGTAGTATGGATAGTTCCGTTGGGGGAACACGGGGCTGATAATGCCAAGATTGCAGGTTCAGTCCCTGCATGGGGCAGCTGCACACTCCTGCCTTGCAAGGGGCCGGACTGCGTGACCCTCAGGGTCCCTCCCAACTCTGCAATTCTACGATTCCATGAAAACGTCAAAACTGGAATACTTAGGGAAGCTGCTCAGCGGAGGGTCATGTGTTTTCGTGTGCAGAAGGTTCTAGTTTCACTTGCTGGCGTCTCTTGAGTACAGCTGGGAAGTTCTCCTGTTTGAGGCAGAGTTGCAGAGTTGCAGGAGACAGGATTGGCCCCACTGCGCCGGAGGGAGCCCCCTGGGCATCTGAGTGGGAAGTGGAGGAGTCTGGGCTGGGGGTCTGCATTGCACCAGAGGAACATTGGGAACTCTGAATAAAATTGGTGGTTTCTAGGGCAGCCTGATCAAAAGAATGTCCTTTGACTATTAAAATCACAGAAATATATTGCGCAGCAGGTGGCAAAATGCTTTCGACGCTGCCTGAGAGGGGCCAGAAGACCCCTGTACAGCGGACGCTCGGGTTGCAAACGTGATCCGTGCAGGATGTACGCTTGCAACCCACAGCGTTCGCAACCTGCAGTGGCGTGTCTGCGCTCACGCTGGTTGCGATTCGGACCTTCTGCGCATGCGCGACCGCCGAAACCTGGAAGTAGCCCATTCTGGTACTTCCGGGTTACGGGGGTCCGTAACCCAAAAAAACCCCCGCAACCCGAAGAGTCTGTAACCCGAGGTCTGACTGTATTACCCTCAGCTCCCAGAACGGGAGTGGAACTGAGGGACTTTTACCGTGTTTGAAAAGGGCCTCGCAGCTCTGCGGATCCCTTTCTACTCCTGAACCGCCAGAGGGCAGCTGCAGCTGGGAACATTCATCTCAATGCAGCTGTGTTAAAACTACCTCTGGGAGGGATATCTTCCAAGTTTAAGAGAGCTTTGAAGACTTTATGTTCTTAATTAAATGTATGCTTGGATAACGCACTAGTTGCTTCATGGCATAATGCAAGAATTGTAAATTATTTTAAAGATCCTTTTAGCTTTTGGTGTTTAGAGTGCACTGGATTTTAATTTAAGAAATCCGAAACAATTGCTCTGTAGCTTCATGGGGGGAGGCAACCACAGTCACTTATTTGTGTGTGTTCCTCTTAGCTGTGTGTGTCAGTTTTTGCGGTATTGAGGTTCTTCGTTCCTGCCTGGCTCTTGTGCGGGGAGAATCTTTAATGTGGAAGCGAAGCAACCACAGCTGAAAGGCAGACGGTTGTCTGACACAATGAGGGCTGGGGTATTGGGTTGTCGTTTGAGTTAAGCCTTTGCACGGAGGCAGGAACCTTCTGGGCTGTTGCTGCTGCTGCTGCTGCTGCTGCTGCTGTTGGTTGCCCATCCTTCACGCTAAGTTCCCAGGGTGGGTTACAACAATTAAAATGCAACATTAATGTTAAAACACAGCATTGCACTATATTCAAAACAGTTTAGCACAACTTAAAAATACAAAATTAAGGTGAGTCCTAAAAATGGAAAGGAGAGGCCTGGAGGGGGGCAGCACAGGAATGAGGCCCTTTCTGTGGTGGCACCCTGCTTGTGCAATGCTCCCCCCAGGGAGGCATGCCTGGCGTATTCCTCAGATATCTTTAGGCGCTAGAGGAAAATGTTCCTCTTCTCTTGGGTCTTTGGCTGATTAAGCAATCAGTGACCTTCTAAACTGTGTAGGGATCATTGTTCTGTTTGTTATTATGTGATGTCTTTGTGTGTTTTAATACTGTGAACTGCCCTGTGATCCTTGGATGAAGGGCAGTGTATAAATTAGATAGATAGATAGATAGATAGATAGATAGATAGACGGACAGACAGACATATTAAATGTTGAAAGCGAGGGTGAACAGGTGTCTCTAGAGTGTTCTGCCACTCAGCCTCCAGCAAGAGAATAGACAGTACAGTTAAGTACATTTTTAAAAGAAGATGTCATTGTTTCCTAATAGTAGTAATAATAATAATAATAATAATAATAATAATAATAATAATAATAATAATAAATTTTATTTATATCCCGCCCTCCCCAGCCGAAGCCGGGCTCAGGGCGGCTAATAACACTAAAACAGTGCAACATTATAAAAACATTATAAAAATTAATTAAAATCAAAATTGATGACAACCATAAACTAAAGTTTTGTAAAGATTGCCAGAGGAGGGAATCAGGCTGCGCCCTGACCAAAGGCCTGGTGGAACAGCTCTGTCTTGCAGGCCCTGCGGAAAGATGTCAAGTCCTGCAGGGCCCTAGTCTCTTGGGACAGAGCGTTCCACCAGATCGGAACCACAGCCGAAAAAGCCCTGGTTCTGGTTAAGGCCAGCCTAACCTCCCTGTGGCCGGGGACCTCCAAGATGTTTTTGTTTGCAGACCGTAAGTTCCTCTGTGGGGCATACCAGGGGAGGGGGTACTGTAGGTACGAGGGTCCTAGGCCGTATAGGGCTTTGAAGGTTAAAACCAGCACTTTGAACCTGATCCTGTACTCCGCCAGGAGCCAGTGCAGCTGGTATAGCACCGGGTGAATGTGATCCCGCAGCGAGGACCCCGTAAGGAGTCTCACTGTGGCATTCTGCACCCGCTGGAGTTTCTGGGTCAGTCTCAAGGGCAGCCCCACGTAGAGCGAGTTACGTTAAGTACTTTGATGCCTATGTTAAACTACAAAACCAAAGTGTCTTCTATTTTAGTACCTATTTCCCTAACCCTGGCTGTTTTGGCCCTGTAGAAGTCCAAGGTAGCTACTAGTCCACACACGAAAAGTTGCGTGCCTCTCTGCTCATATATGGCCCTAGGTTGTGACACATCGATGGCTTCAGAGGAAACCCAGCTCTCTCCAAGCAGACTGTTGTTGCTCCCTGACAACAGGCATGAAGAGGCTGGGGCCTCTGAACCTGGAACCAACGAGCCCTTTCCTCCTCCTCCTCCTCCTCCTCCTCCTCCTGCTCCTCCTGCTATTCCCAGCAAGCTGCTTCTGCTCCAAAAGGGAGCATGTAGCCATAACGACTAGCAGCCACTGACAGCCTCCTCTCCGATGAATTTCCCCGATGGTTCTTTAGAAGCTTCCTGTGGCCCCCAGCAGGCCCTTGTCTGAGTCCACAGCTCCTTCTGCAGGGAAGAGCCTCCCAGGGAGAGTGGAGATGTTTTGCACGCAGAGAATCTCTGGTTCAGTTTGTTCACTCACTGCTGGGACTGTGTGCAGTAGCACCTCCAGCGACGTAACCCCTTGTAAACTTTGGGATGCGAAAACGGCAAACCCAGAAGTATTTTACCGGGTTGTGCTGCGCGTGCGTGAGCAGAAGCGGTCCTCAGGTTGCGGAAACCTCGGGATCCGACTGGACCTCCAGAACGGATTTATAACATGCCTATGTACATCCCTCCCCCTGAATATTTGTTATCTTTCGTGTTATGTTTCAGTCGTTGCAAGTGGCTTGTTGAGTCGCTGTTAACCAAGAAGTCCTTGCTCAGATAGGAAGTTGCTTGTATTGCCCCTGTGCCGCCCCCCCCCCCGCTGCATAGTCCTACAGCGATGTCTGGGTCCCACCTGCGGCCTTTCTAGCAATGTGCATGGCTGAGATGGCTCCCAACCCCTGCGATGCGCGAGGGAGCCAAGGGTGGCGCTGAGGCCCGTAGCTGTTTCTCCACCCCACCCACCCCCCGCTTGGTGACCCAGGGTAAACAGAGCAGACGTTTCCAAGAGGGGAGCATTAATGGAATGCGTCTGCCTGGCCAAGCGCAAGCATGGCTGCAGTTTTTCAGAATGAAATCAGACGCACTCGAAAGCGCATGGGAGTTTAATGCTGGACGTGCCTTTTGAATGCCAAGAAGTCAGCTGAGAAGACGGCGCTGAATGGGGAGCGCAGGCGTGCCGGCTCTGAGCCAGAGCCAAAGCACTAAAGGGGCGAGCTGTGGGGCTGCACATCCGCCATTTGTTTCACGATGTATTTGCTGAGGCAAGAGTGAGAGCAGAATAGCCTCTTCACATGTCTTCCACATTAATTTCCAGGCCATCTAGGTATAGCCAAGCAGATCCAGCCTTCTTTGTTTTTGTTTTAACCTCATAAGTACATAACACTCTTCCTACGATTACGCCCCCCCCCCACTTTCTTCCTCCATGGGGCAGCATTCCTAATTATGTTCTCAAACCCCTTTCATTTTATCCTCCCAACAACCCTGCGAGGTAGCTTAGGCCGAAGGGAAGAAGGCAGGATATATATATTCGTCCTAATATATTTGTTCTCCAGGGGAGAAGACTCTGAACAAATCATCTCAGGTGCTGTTCTCAGGGTTTGGGCAGGTTTATTCAGGAAAAGGCAGCCCTTGAGATACTGAGGTCCCGATCCATGCAAGGTGCCAGAAGGTCAAAACCAACCCTTTGAAATGGGCTTGGAGACAAATTTGCAGCCAGTGCAGCTGGGCCAAAACTGTAGTCAGATGTTCAGGCCTCCTGGTCCCAGTCAGTACTCTGACCACTGCATTCTGGGCCAGCTGGGTTTTGCAAGCAGTCTTCCAAGGCAGCCCAGGGTACGTTGCATTGCAGCAGTCAGACCTCGAGATCGCCAGCGCAGGATTGAGGAACCACCCACCGCCAGGCTGTCTGTCGTATCTGGACTGAACTTCCGTTTGTTGGCCCTCCTCCAGTTGGTTGCTAAGGCCAGGCGCCTAGTTTTGCGCATCCCCCACATTCAAACCATGTGCCCTCCCCGTGACTTGGCTATGCCAGCGTGCGTGTGACTGGGAACTTAGCAGAGTCCTCCTTCTTGCATGTGTTAGCATTTTCCAAACACAAATTGTTCACACACCTCCCATGTGATCCCTCAATGGGGCCACACACAGCTGGTTCATGCGCTTGTTCGAAGAGGCAATTCCACCCTGGGGAGCTCCCTTTCGGTTCCCTACGCAACTGCAAGGCACCATAATGCTGGGCCATGTTAAGGAAGTGTTTGCTAATGGGCACTTTGTCCGAAAGGAGAAGGGGTTGAGAGAGACCTCTGTTGAGGTGAACCCACCACCCCATAGACTATGTTAAGGAAATGGGAACTAGACTGGGTGCTGGCCGGGGCGGGGGCAATGCCAATATTTTGTCAGCTGCCTTTTTCTCTAGGTTTGTGGTTCACAAACTTTCTTCTCTGGGCCACACTCTCAGAATGGAAATCCTTCCCTCGACCTCTACCTCACACCCATCAAGCAAGACAAAAGAAATATTGACAAGTTCCTGGTGGATCACACCTCTTTGTCCTGACCAAGAACCTCATCCATTCCTGGATGGTTTGCTCCTGTCCACAGGATGACTGCCTGTTTTTGCACCCATTTGCCAGGATGCCAGCGATTATCTCTTATGCAAGAGGCTGATCCCAGGTTTCGGGGATTACGGCTGTCTTTTGCCAGTTTCCCAAGCCCCCCCCCCCCCCGGGTAGCCATCTTTTCCCTGAGCAGAACAACGTTGGGAGTTGTGTGGTGTCGTGTGTTATGTGGTGCTTTGAGGAGACATTGTGTGAACAACTGCGTGCTGGAGGGGCAACCCCCCCCCCCATCATTATAGAAATCCCTGTAACAATAATATGTTTGTGGGGCACACGGAAGGTATAAAACATTCAGCTACACTACACTACAATGAACTGTTTAAATGTTTCTTTGGTTGTCCTTGAATCTTCCTCTCCTGCCACACCCTTTGAGAGTTTCCTCTCTAGGTCCTCAGTATACCTTGTGTGGGAGATGGAGCTATTATTCTTTCCTTCCAGAAGGTGAGCTGCTACGCACTAAAACTAGCACAGACTTACTGTAAATCCAGTCTCTGAAATAGTGGATCACAGTAGGGCTTCCAGGCCCTATTTATTTTAGCTGTGTTTCCTGGTCAGCCCAAGGTCTTCCTGCAGGATCTGGGAGGGTTCGTAAAAGCTGTCCTGCAGCTGTAAAGGCCTTGAAACAGACTGCCATAAGGGGGCAGCCTAAGCTTGAATTTAGAGTTTATGTATGTGTGTGTATCCTCATTTGTCACTTACACACTTCCCCGAAGTGGGGGGCTACAGAAAAGGGTTTCAAAGAGTATTCAGCAGAAGCCTTTATCTTATTTCATCATAGGTTTTTAAAACAAAAAAAATTCCTTCCAGTAGCACCTTAAAGACCAACTAAGTCAGTTCTTGGTATGAGCTTTCGTGTGCATGCACACTTCTTCAGATACACTGAAACAGAAGTTTCCAGACCCTTCTATATAGTGAGAAGGTGGGGAGGGGTATTACTCAGAAGGCTGGTGGGAATGGGTGATTGGCAGATAGCTGTGATGAGCCTGTTGACGACTCTTAACGACTGCAATAGGTCTTACAGGAAGAAGCAAGGGGTGAAAAGGTGAAAAATGGCTTTGTCATGTATAATGAGATAAGAATCCAAGGTCTTTGTTCAGGCCAGGTTTCTCCATGGTTTTAAGTTTGGTGATAAGTTGTAATTCAGCAGCTTCTGAATTACAGAGAGTAATACCCCTCCCCACCTTCTCACTATACAGAAGGGTCTGGAAACTTCTGTTTCAGTGTATCTGAAGAAGTGTGCATGCAGACGAAAGCTCATACCAAGAACTGACTTAGTTGGTCTTTAAGGTGCTACTGGAAGGAATTTTTTTTGTTTTGACTATGGCAGACCAACACGGCTACCTATCTGTAACTGGAACATAGGTTTTTAGTTGCAGAAAAGAATTCAATGATAAAACGATGCTATCAAAATTACCCCCAAATTATCTTTGCCAGAGAAAGGGCATGCTGGTGAGACTGAACTCTCAAAAGAGGCGTGCAATTGTGTTAAGTTTGGGGAAAGCTGCTCTCTGCTTTTGTTGTCAACTGCATTGAAGGTTTTTTTTCTTCCCAATCAAGCAGTGTATAAATTTATTAAATAAAGTAATAAATCAGTCCCACCACCAGCTCTCTTTAAAGTGGCAGCAAGCAGAGTGGTGCCCAAGGAAAGGTGACTTGTGCAAATCCTACCTGGTTGCCGCCTTCCAGGCTGGGGGTACAAAAATAAGGTCACCAAAGCTGCTTTTACGTTGTTTGATTTCCTGCACCTGCCTCGCCTTTAAACACTCTTGTGCTCTTAAATTCCCTGCTAGGGGTACAATTATTATTATTATTATTATTATTATTATTATTATTATTATTGCTGCTGGTGGTGGTGGTCATGCAGAGTTGTGGGGTGGCTCCCCACTCCCCACCTCTAAGTCAATGCCACCTGTGACTAGAGAGGCCGTAGTCCCAGGTGGAAAGTGAAGGTGCCGTCCTTCTCTGCAGCAGACATGACGCTCCATAAATATCTTCTTCTTTGGCGATCCCTCCTAGCCGAGTAAGATTGTCTTCCATAAACACGGTTTTAACAATGAGTCCGTAAGTGACTGTGGAGACCAATTCTGGATCCACACCTCCTTCCGCAGTGGGGAAATTGGTTTTCGGGCGGGAGCTGATCATGGTGTGGATTCGCCAAGTGTGCCTAGCGTGCCTTCCTCCATAAATATACACGCAAACACATATTGTGAGTGAAGCTGCCTTTTATATTGAACCAGTCCTCTGGCTCTATGGCACTCTTATTAGATGATTCTTGGAGAGCTTTTTAGCCAGAGGGTCCCGGGATTGAAACTGGGGGTCTTCCTTGCATTAAGTGTGTGCCCTGCTGCTGAATTGTGGCTTCTTCCCTCCCATAGTTCTTGAGATTGCCAGTCATTCTCCATGTTTGGGGAAAACGCAGGCCCAGTTGTTCTTACTTTAAATAGCTGCACACCTTGAAGCTGCTGTTCAACTGCTTTCCCTTGCGACCTGTTGCATTAGCTGCAATCGGGTTTTAAAAAAACATTACCGTTCCTTCCATTTTTATAAAACACATCCAGTAAAAACATCCTGATGAATCCTAATTGCTTCCCTCCCATCCTAATTGTTTCAAGGTTGACTCTGCTCTCATAATTCTGTGTTCATGTCCGTAAAAGACATTACATATATACATAGACAAGCAAAAATGTCCAAGTTTGCAATGTAACGCTAAACCATGGTCTACAACAAATCCCACCAGCCTGCTGGTAAGAATATGAGAAGATAAGAAAAGTCTGATTGGATTAGGCCAGTCGCCCACCTAGCCTAGCATCCTGTTCTCAGGCTTTGAGGGGTTTCCTCCCAGCCTGAGTTGAGGTCTGTGTGGGTGAAGCAAGGGCCATTCTCGCAGGCACAGGAAGCCACGGTTTAAATGCTGTGCCTTAAAGCGGCTTGCAAACATGGCTGATGGGAGGATACCTAATTAGGATCAGTGTATCTGGATATTACTTTTCATTTGGAAAGTATTTATCCCAGACTGCGAAGGCTTCTCTCTCCTGCTCCTGGGATTGTGCAAAACTCAACTGCCACCTTTTCCACAGTGTCAAGGGCAAATGGGGACAGTGCAGGGCTCGGAGTTATTGTGCATCTTGCCCTTTCAAGGTACAGACGGAAAGTGCTTTGCTCTCTGCCCTCTTTTCTCCTTTTTTTGGAAAAGTGGTGTCTGTTAACACCTGGCCATGTATTTCAGGCAACGCAGCTGGTAGCATGCTCAAGGCCACTCTTAGAATAACCTCTCAGCACAATGCACAATGGGCGATTCTTGTATTTTTATGAGCAGTGGTGTGTTTCCTCCATTGTTTTCGTAATGGTCCTCGGAGGAGAATTGAGTCTCCAAGAAAAGCACGTGGAGGGGCTCTTCCACTGCAGAAGGCAGGCAGTGGGGTGCCCTGGCTGGCTGTGTCTTCACTTCCTCTCTCCTTGCACCCACCCCCAATAGGAACCTGGAAGCTGCCATACGCCAGGCCAGACCATTGGTCCTTTCAGCTCAGAACACCGACTGGCAGCTGCGCACCAGGATTTTGGAGAGGGGCCCTTCGCAGCCCTGTCTTGAGATGCTGGGACTGCAACGGAGACGTTTTTGCACTCAAAGCATGCGCTCCTGCATGGCCAGCCATGTTTGAAAGGGGTGGGGAGTTTGTCCTGTGGGGCAAGTCAGCAGCTCCATGTGGGCCAGGCATTCCCCTAGGCCAGAGCCAGCTGCTGCAGGAGCCTGTTGCTGGCTCCTGGCTATGCCCTCTCCTTGGCTGCCTCTGCATTGTGAGTTGCTGCAATCCTGGCAGGGCTCTGCCTCGTACAAACCCCACCACCACCACCACCTCAGAAGCATATGGGATGGGCTTTGCACCGTTAGGTAAGGGGCTGTCAAAATAAGGACTTACGGTTCAAGCTTCATGGTGGGTGTTGACTCTTGCAAAACACACTGCAGGCTCTTGAGATGAACAGCAATCCTAAAATCATTTGTAAAATTCCCTGTCGTGCAGCAGAAATTTTTGTTCTTGAGGGAGGCCCCAGATCCTTTCTCAGCCGTGAAGTTCACTGATGTTTAGCTCAGTCATGCTCTCATCCTGACACGCCCCACAAAGATAACCTGAAATTGCCACCTCCAGCCTCTGTAACGGAGGACTGGAAGGAGTCCCAAGTAGCATCATTTTTAAGCAAGGAATCCCACATGGGAGTGACGGACGTGGCACAAGGCCTCGTGGGCTAGAGTGGCCAGCTCAATGGCGACGCCATAAAATTATGCGCTGCGTGGAGAAAAGAGACAGAGAAAAGCTTTTCTCCCCCTCTCATAACTCTAGAATTTGTGGGCCTCGAATGAAGCTGAACGTTGGAAGTGTACTGTCAGATAAAATGAAGTATTTCTTCAGCAGTGCAATTAAACTACGGGACCTCCTCTCACAAGGCAGTGATGGGCACCATTTTGGGTGCTGTAAAAGAGAGTTGGACCAACGATAGAGGAGAGGGCGATCAGTCACTACCAGCCCGGATGGCTGTGTTCTGCCCCCACAGTGAATCCCAGTTGCTGGAGGGGGGCAGAGGGGGCTTCTGGGCTCTGCGTTTGGGCTTTCCCCATGGGACTTCTGGTTGGCTGCACTGGGAACGGAACCATGCTCTTGGGCCTGATCCAGCAGGTCTCTCGCAATGGCCTTGTCCTCCTGAGCGCCTTGCCGAAAGGGAAACAGTACAAAAGTGGTTGCTGTTTTGCCCTCATATTAGCAAAGATGAGACGACCTGCATCCTTTTATATATATATATATAAAGAAAACACATTGGATTTGGTGCAAGTTGTCCCCCCCACCCCCGAGCATCCCGAAATGGAAGTGAGAATGAGGACGGAAACGAAGGAGTTTGCGGAAGTCCTGTAGTTCCTACTTGTAGGGAGGGCTTTTGCCTTGACTTCTCCTTTCCAGTGAAAGTGGGGGTCATGCATGGAACAGAGTGAGCTCAAGGTGTGGAGATATCTCTCTCTCTCTCTCTCTCTCTCTCTCTCTCTCTCTCTTTCTGGGTGTGTGCATGTGTGTTGAACACCCAGAAAGGTTGGGGGAAAGTGGCTTGCAATCCCAGCTGCAAGACCTCGTTTCAGTGTCTCCCCATGGTATTCCAGGTTCATTCATGGCACGGAGACTGCCTTGGTTGATGACATTTGCCAGGAGAGAGATGGGGAGAGGTGTGAACCTGTCCGTTCTCCATGACTTCTTGGCACCTTTGGCCATATAGCATCCTCCTGGAGCAGCTCTGTGAGGAGGGGGGATTCTCTGTGGCAGCCCCTCGGCTGCGAAATTCCCTCCCCACGGAGGTGTGCCTGGAACCCTCATTGTACAGCTTTCATCGTAAGCACCTTTTAACCCTGATCTTTGACATCTGAGATAGATATTTTTGGACCTACTTTTATTCTTTGAGTTAATACAACACAAAAAATACATTTAAAGTATTGGTCCTTGGCTGGTTTTCGATTGTTATCATTCTGTTGTTTCCGCCTGCCCTGGGACCGTAGGGTGAAGAGGGCCTGAGAAACCCTACAAATAATATTTTTCTGAGAAACCGTTGCTTGCTTTTTGATAATTCTCCGCCTGTCACTCCTGTTGCTTGGAATGCCCCAAAGCATTCCGTCTTAATGGATTTCTTGAGAAGGAGCCAGATGAAAGTTGATCAGCGATGCATTTAATCTAAGCTTGTGGAGTCAATAATGCCTTTGCAGAGCCAGTTGGGCACTTGAGACACTTTGGGGTGGGCAGGATCCGATGGAAGATGCAGCATTTGCTCCCCGCCCCACAATGCACGCTCAGGGCGCGCACACTCCTTGTGTGGCTCCTCCTGTGGAATAATAATTTTAAAACCCTGCCAGGCACTGAGTGTCAGCTGCCCATGCTTGGCGGAGTTTGGAAATTGCCACCCCCTAAGCAGGGAGTAGGCCTTGGGGTGGTCTTTTCGGTCCACGCTTCCCCACATCCCAGGAATTGGATGTAACATAGAGGGTGGACTTGGCTCCAAGCATGGCAGGGGGTTGGACTAGATGACCCTTGGGTTCCCTTCCTACTTCTATGAAATCTTTGGGCAAATCTGACTTGCGGCCATGCAGCAGAAAGAGGTGGGAGAGAGCTTCAGGCTGTTGGTGGTGTGGCCCAGTCTGCGCCCTGTCTAACTAGCTTTCTGCTTGCGGGGACTGTGGCTTAGTGTTCCCTCCCCCCCACACAGTGGGGAGCACTCATCAGTGCAATTGCCTCCCCTGCATGCCTGCAATGGCTCACTGAACCGTTTGCCTGCAGCAGGAAGTGCAGCAGAACCGCCCACAAGGAGCTTTGCCTCTTAGGGCAGGGGTTGGCATGGCCCTGGAGAACCAGGCTTCCGCCTTTGCCTTGCCTTTGTCATCACTTTCAGGTGTACCAGAAATCCTGATGGTGCTGGTGCCCCGTTGGCTGGCTGCCAACCAAGCGGCAAAGGGCTGGACGGAAGCACAAAGAGCCCATGAAGCCCTCGCCATGCGTCACGCGATGGGAATGATCTTGGTGGTTTTCTGCCCATTTCTGGTGGGGCAGCGCTGCTGGTTTTGGGTGATGGGCCAGGTTTACGCACAGGCCAGTGACCCCCATCTCTCTAAATAGCTCTTACGGGAACCCGTGGCTCTGCAAGTCTTCAAAATGCCATTGACCACAACAACACACAGCAGCTTGTGGGACAATAGCTTTGGTTAAAAATCAAAATGACTTAAATGTGTAACGTAACTAGGTTTGGCGCTCAGTGCTTCTGCTACAGGAGGGTGGGATTGTTCAAAGTGGAATGCTGCTCTTCTGTGTAAAGGAGTGGGGAAATGTCTTTGACTGTAGGGGGTGACACCCCCCCCCAATTCAGGTTGTGTCTTGTGGATTCATAGCAAATTGCAAGTTGGGGTGAGTTGCTTTGGGGCTGGGTTAAATAAACAAGCCGTTAATTTTCTCTCCATGGAAGCTTTGGCTGAAACTTGATTGGAATTCAGCTTATCTAGTGCTGTTGGCTTGTAAATTGGGCAAATTGCTGCGTTGCTTACTCAGCCCATCTCCTGTTTTGTTCGGTCTTTAATCTTGACTTTTCTGACCCTGAAACCTGAAGAAGTGTCAGCTCTCCGGTTTCAACTGAGCGTCAACTTGCTGTAAAGCACTTTGGGCTCTTGAAAAATACTGCATAAGTTGTTATTGCAAATAATTATTATCATTATTACATTTCCTGTTCACACTTCATTGATTCACAATCACATCAAGTTAGATATGAAAATCCTAAAAACAGAAAACACTTAAAGCATATTCATGAAAGGAATGGGAACAGACAGTAACGTAATTAAGGCAACCATACCATTCAAAAATTAAAAGCTGTGTTAATACGCTTATCCTATTTAACTCCCACAAACGCTCAGGTGGAGAGATGTGTTTTCAGTTGGTGCCAAAAGGCAAACAGAGTTTGTGCCACCCACCCTGCAAAGGATGGCGCATTCCACAAACCAGGTGCCACCACTGAGAAGGCCCAGATGCTAAGGAGGGAGGGAGTGTCGTTGGCCATCTGAATCTGGCTGCTTCAAGGAGGGTGGGTGTTTTTAGCTGTAAAATACTTGCATACCGCAGTTTCATTTTTTAAAAAAATCAATGCAGTTTTAACTATTACATTCCTTAATTGTCTGCATAAGCCTGGCAGCAGAGAAGAGTTTTCAGCAAACGTTTCAAAGTTCATATAGAAGACTCCTGCTGGATCTCTGCTGGAAGAGCATTGCATCTGGAGTGGGCCAGAGACACTCAGCTGTGTCGAATGAGCCTCACCAGTTCAGGAGTCAAAACCAGGGATGCTCTTACAGACGATTTCGGCGACTGACCTGGGGATTGTAAGGGTCTAGTTGGTTCCTAAGGTACCCTGGACCCAAGTTTTTTTGGGCCTTATAGATGAATGCAAAGAACCTTGCTTCCTAGTCCATGGGCAGCCAGTGTGGTTGTGCTGGGAGCAGAGGGAGGCAAGGCAGCCAGGCCTCTCCATCTGCTTGGATGTGACCAGCTGCCGTCTACTTATTTAGCAAATGCACTGCCTGCTTTTCAGCAATGAGACAAGCTGCCAAAGCAGGTCACGGTCCAATTTGGAGCAAGGATATAAGAAAGCATTGGAAATGTAGATGAAATCATTAAAATCAGCTGGCTTGAAACAACAGGAAAACCACAAACGGAGGCAAAATAAAATCAATACTGGGGGGGGAAAGCAGTGGTGTTAAAGTGAGACCATGTCTCTGGCTATTGGTTCTGGCTGCCTGCTAAAACCCCCCAGGGACTGTTCTCTCACCAGGAATCTCTGACCACCAGGAGCCTGGAATAAGATTGTAAGCTTGGGGTGGGGGGCAAGTTTCAAATACAGTGGTACTTCGGGTTACATACGCCTCAGGTTACATATGCTTCAGGTTGCAGACTCCGCTAACCCAGAAATAGTGCTTCAGGTTAAGAACTTTGCTTCAGGATGAGAACAGAAATCATGCTCCGGCAGCGCGGGAGCAGCAGGAGGCCCCATTAGCTAAAGTGGTGCTTCAGGTTAAGAACAGTTTCAGGTTAAGAATGGACCTCCGGAACGAATTAAATACTTAACCCGAGGTACCACTGTACGCTTTTCACATATTGTGGTGGTGCCCTCAAAATCAGGATATACAGAGAACGAGTATTGTCAGAAAAAGCAGAAATCATTGGTTATGAATTTATAATATTGTTTGGTGATGTCAACGAGGGGTCGCCCCTAGAGGACCCTTGAGATGATCGTTTTATCTTACTACAGTGGGCTTGTATATCAGACTTGCAAAACTTTCTGTGGACAAACAGAAACGCGGCCTGAAAACGGCCTGAAAAGCGAGATGAGCGCCACCCCCCATAGTTGCCTTTGAGTGGACATAGCCATCCAGGGGTCCTTTACCTTTACCAAGCTTGGGAAAAGCTGCATACACAGATTGAAAACTGAAGGATGGATTTTAGATGGGTGTGCGTGTACCAATTATAGATACTGGTTATATATTTACAGATGTTAACTGCATAGCGTTCTCAACCTGTCACTTCATATTGATTGATCTTGCAAATAAAACTGTGTTCAAGGGGAGTTGGTCAGGTGAAGCCTTGGGGTCTGAATCAGGAAGGAATGTGGGCGGGAGCAAATGAGGCTCTCCTGGGTGCTGGGCGGGTTTCAGGTTGCACCAGGACTGCTGGGATGAATAACTCACCATGGCTGATCTCCCAGTTTTAAAATGTAAAATCCAGCTGTTAGCCAGATATGTCGCCTTTCTTAGGTGAAACACACAGGTTTCTTGGTAGGTAGAATCAGGAGCACAGAGAAAACCGGGAAATTTTTATATTATGAAAGCTATAGATTAGTTTCCGGCTGTGTGCCAGGTATGCTTAAAATTCTACAAGGTTATGCTTAAAATTCTACAAGGTTATGCTTAAAATTCTACAAGGAAGGCTCAAGCAGTATGTGGACCGAGAACTCCCAGAAGTGCAAGCTGGATTTAGAAGAGGCAGAGGAACCAGAGACCAAATTGCAAACATGCGCTGGATTATGGAGAAAGCTAGAGAGTTCCAGAAAGACATCTACTTCTGCTTCATTGACTATGCAAAAGACTTTGACTGTGTCGACCACGGCAGACTATGGCAAGTTCTTAAAGAAATGGGAGTGCCAGATCACCTCATCTGTCTCCTGAGAAATCTCTATGTGGGACAAGAAGCTACAGTTAGAACTGGATATGGAACAACAGATTGGTTCAAAATTGGGAAAGGAGTACGACAAGGCTGTATTTTGTCTCCCTGCTTATTTAACTTATATGCAGAATTCATCATGCGAAAGGCTGGGCTGGATGAATCCCTAGCCGGAATTAAGATTGCCGGAAGAAATATCAACAACCTCAGATATGCAGATGACACAACCTTGATGGCAGAAAGTGAGGAGGAATTAAAGAACCTTTTAATGAGGGTGAAAGAGGAGAGCGCAAAATATGGTCTGAAGCTCAACATCAAAAAAACGAAGATCATGGCCACTGGTCCCATCACCTCCTGGCAAATAGAAGGGGAAGAAATGGAGGTAGTGAGAGATTTTACTTTCTTGGGCTCAATGATCACTGCAGATGGTGACAGCAGCCACGAAATTAAAAGACGCCTGCTTCTTGGGAGAAAAGCAATGACAAACCTAGACAGCATCCTAAAAAGCAGAGACATCACCTTGCCAACAAAGGTTCGTATAGTTAAAGCTATGGTTTTCCCAGTAGTGATGTATGGAAGTGAGAGCTGGACCATAAAGAAGGCTGATCGCCGAAGAATTGATGCTTTTGAATTATGGTGCTGGAGGAGACTCTTGAGAGTCCCATGGACTGCAAGAAGATCAAACCTCTCCATACTGAAGGAGATCAACCCTGAGTGCTCACTGGAAGGACAGATTGTGAAGCTGAGGCTCCAGTACTTTGGCCACCTCATGAGAAGAGAAGATTCCCTGGAGAAGACCCTGATGTTGGGAAAGATGGAGGGCACAAGGAGAAGGGGACGGCAGAGGACGAGATGGTTGGATAGTGTTTTCGAGGTTACCAGCATGAGTTTGACCAAACTGCGGGAAGCAGTGGAGGACAGAGGTGCCTGGCGTTCTCTGGTCCATGGGGTCACGAAGAGTCGGACACGACTAAACGACTAAACAACAACAACAACAACAACGTGTGCCAGGTAAAAAGTAGTCTTGTGGCACCTTGAAGACTAACTCATTTTGTACTGGAGGCTGCTTATTGTTCTCATTCTGAGAAAGTGAACATCGATTTTTAGTCCTGGAGCACTTCAGGGTTTTGCTTTCACTGTCCTCCTCTTTATTAATGGGCTCCGTGGGCAACTGAACCGCCCATGGTTCACCTTCATGCTGTGGTGCCCTGACCAGCCTGGCGCCGGGGATCCAAGAGGCTGCACCCAGCTCATGATTCTGCCAGAACGGCCTGTGGAGGCAGTTTCAGAGCCATCCATAAATGATTCGATTCACATCTTCTGTTCTCTGTCAGCTGCTTCATGGGGCTTGAAGTATAGCCTGATTTGGTGCTTTCTGGCCACCTCCTCTGTCTTCTCCTTCCCCTCTGCCTCAGCACAGCAGAGCAACCAGAACCACATCCTCTGGGCAGGTAGAGCAAAGGGTTGAGGGTCAATGGAGAGGGCCAGGATCAAGCGCTCTCTGGCTCCAAAGCCGAGACTTGTTTCTCACATTCTGTTGCCTCCTGATCTCTTCAGCATGGCTGAAAGAATGGACACAAGATGCAGGATTTTGCATTTCAAACATCGCTCAGGATTCACAGAACTGTAGAGTTGGAAGGGACCTTGAGGGTCAACTTGCAATGTGACAGAGGCGATTATAAATCTAAGCACATAAACAAGGTACTCAGTCCCCATCCCCGTGGCAGACAGCATGCTTCACAAAACAGTATAGCAGATAGTAGATTTATTTAGACTTCATCCACACCATCTCCAAGGCTCAGGGTCAATTGCGGAAGCAAACAAGAGAATAAGATTTCATCTAGTTCCGTGAAATTTCCCCACTCTTCCTGTCTTAGCCTTGAGCCAAACCAAGGACAAGCGTGGAAAGATAAGATTTGGCAGCTCAGCTGAAAAGTTCCTTCAGCTTAGACTTCAGCAAGTCTTTGGCAGACTATCGACTGCCCTTTGGGGGCACAGCAGTGGTAGCAATGCTGGTCTTGATTTCCCTGAAAACCCCCCACTAGTGAAGCAAGCCTGGCTTTGTGCTGGGGAATCTGAACTGACCTTTCCCCTTTCAGTCCACGCAGGAAGGCTTCCCGTAGCAAAGACTCAGAGCAGGGTTGGACATAAACCAAATGGGATCCTAAGTGAGAGGCATAATAATAATCATCATTTTATTGTTTGCACCCCACCCATCTGACTAGGTGGCATCTTTGGACCAGCCACGTTCTGATGGTTCATCTTTTGAGTGCTTCATATTTCGTTGCCTCTGCAGCCCATTTCACAATGCTGTTATATGATTTCCATGCACGACTTCCCTCTCTCATATCAGACAGCAAGTTTGTAGGCACAGATTCAATCTTGCTGCACCCACAATTTGCTGACTAAGCTCTGGTGTTGTCATTTCTTTTGTGGATGATAGCAGTTTACTGCAGCACTGCCAGGTTGATTTGCCAGGTGTACAAATCAAGACCAACTCTTCTGTTGTTCTCTTGGTGGTTGAGTGGATGGTTAAGGGGACCCAC
This sequence comes from Podarcis gaigeae, assembly GCF_964106915.1. Taxonomy (NCBI): domain Eukaryota; kingdom Metazoa; phylum Chordata; class Lepidosauria; order Squamata; family Lacertidae; genus Podarcis; species Podarcis gaigeae. Next base: position 52,743,338 of record NC_139690.1, on the reverse strand, counting down.
CGAGCCCCCTGCCTTTAAATCGGACTCTGAGGGCAGAGTCTGCTGCCCAGGTCATTTGTGAGCAGTATCCACAGAGGGATTGATCGTCAGGAGGTAACTTCTTCTGTTGCACCAGTCAGCTGTGGAAACCGAAAGTTCAAGCCACGTGTGGGGCAGGAGGCAGAGGCCTCCTTGCACAACCTGCTTTCCCACAACAGGGCCATAAAAGTGAGCTGCGGATAAACATGGAACTTTTATTGCAGCGTTTGAACAATGGTGTGTATGTGCGATCTTTCCCTCCGCCCCGTGAAAGGGGGGGTGGGGAACAAAAGCAAATACGGGTTCATAGGTCTTTGTCTGCCAGTCATACCAGCTTTCTGGTCCCTGGAAAGATCCCCTTATATGGTGAAGTGTAGAAGTGGGCTTCTGGGGTAGCAGGACAGGCACCCTAGAAGAACAAAAACCTCCTGCCTTGGAGGTTTTGAAGCAGACTTTGGATGGCTACCTGTCATGGATGTCTCAGTTGAGATTCCTGCATTGCGGTGGGGGGGGAATAGATGACCCCAGGGGGTAAGTTTCAACTCTGCAGTTCTAGATGGTAGTTTTCACAGAGCATGCTGGAAAGATTGAGTCTTCCTCCACCCACATGTTTCCTATCGGAGGTGGAGGGGGCTGAAGAGTTCATAGCTGGTCATCTGGTGAGTTTGTGGCGAGAGTGACATTTGCAGTGGGAAGCTTCCTGTTTTGCAGCCCAGCCCTTGAGCCTTGCTGCGCTCTCTCTCTCTCCACAGAAGGCTCTTGAACCCTGGATGAGATGATGCCCACTGTTGCCTCGGGTCCCCGCCATGAGCTCAATGTTAGAAACTGAGATATGAAAGCTAGGAGCTAAATGGCACCTTAATTGTGGGTTATGGGAGCAACATTGGAATGTCTCTGTGCACTTTTTTATCACAAGAATACAAAGCTGAAAATGAATGAACTGCAGCTAAAATATTGTGTTCATTTTTCACATGGTCTAGTCCTCCCCCTGCCTGCCCCCCATATATTCTGAAGAGGGTCTCTTCTCCAGTCTTCAGAGAGTGGGGAGGCAGAAAACGGTCCTCCTTCCACTCTGAAGTTTTGGTATGAAATCTGAGGTGCAGTACTGCGCCCAGAGCTCAGAAACTGCGTGTGCTAATGAAATTCCCTGTCGCAAAATGCGCCTCGAAGCAGCTTTTTCTTGCACTGGCTGATGGATAGAGCCAGGATGTGGACTCCAGTGCTGTGATGGTTGTGTGTGTATGCCGTGGCCCCTTGGCCTTCTGGTCAGTGGAAGAGACCACTTTAGCTCTGCTGGTTCAGTTCTGAGGTTTTCTCTGCGTGTTTTGGACCACACTTCCCATCAGACCCTGCTGGGTTTCCTGAAATCTATTTGGGAGTTTACGCAAGAGGGACATTGCTTCCTTCCCTGCAAGTCCCCAGCATCTGCTGGGTGCCAGTTTCCCAGAACTCTCTGCTGTGGCTCTTAGCCTTGCGCCGTTGGCATAGCTGCAGGAGGTCTAGACTTTGGAGACTTTGCATGAGCCAACATTTGTGTCTGATTAGCGTTATTTACTTTGGCTCAGGGAGGCTCTGAGCTGCTGCAAGCTTGAGATGTCCTCTGGCGATAGTCGCAGCATCCGTGTGCTCCCGGTATCAAGTGACTGGAATCGCAACTCTGTGTATGCTAATTTAGCAGTGTGAGGTCACAGCTATATTTATCTCGGCTATATAAGTCTAACCAAATAACCTGAAGTGCCTGAAGAGTCACAAACCGAGCCCCGGGTATATACCGAGCAAAACCAAGCAGGCTGCGACCTTTTGTGGCTCGTTGGCTAAAATAATATTGTGATAGTTCTCTGTGTCTGGGTGACATCCAGGTTAGGTTACTGCATTGTATGCTGCTCTCTGAGCCTGCTTGGAAACTTGTAGCTTGTCCAGAATATGGCCCAGCAATTGGGATCCTATCGCACCGGTTGAATTGGCACCCTGGCTTTATTCCAAAGCTGTTAACCATGGTTTCCTGGTTTGGATAAAGCAGGGAACCGTAGTTTATGCAAAAACCTTGCAAAATGTGCCTTTGTTTGTGCAGCCAAAAGGCTTGTCTGCATCTCCACTGAGCCAAGAGATGATAATTGAAACTCGTCTGTTGTGTTGCATGTTACTGGCATAAACTGCTTGAAGATCACAGGTGTTTGGTGTGCTCACCAGTGTTGGGAGGGCACTATTCTCACAAGGGCTTGGGCCAGCGTAGGGCTGGTGGCAGGAACAATGGTCAGCCTGGATAGCTCACCTGGTGAGAGCCTGGTGCTGATGACGCCAAGGTTGCAGGTTCGATCTCTGTATGGGACAGCTGCATATTCCTGCCTTGCAGGGGGTTGGATTAGGTGCAGCGGTTCTCAACCTGTGGGTCCCCAGATGTTGTTGGACTACAACTCCCATCATCTCCAGCTCTGGCCTTGCTAGCTAGGGGTGATGGGAGTTGTAGTTCAACAACAACTGGGGACCCACAGGTTGAGAAAAGCTGGATCAGTGTTTCCCAACCTTGGGCCTCCAGCTGTTTTTGAACTACAATTCCCATCATCCCTGACCACTGGTCTTGCTAGCTAGGGATGATGGGAGTTGTAGTCCAAAAACAGCTGGAGGCCCAAGGTTGGGAAACACTGGATTAGAGGATCCTCAGGGTCCCTCCCAACTTCAATTCTATAATTCTAAGAATTGCCAACCTACGGAGATGCCAAAGAGATCTCCTGGGTGCCCCAGGAGCGAAACTCAAATGCAGTTTTTCAAATATTTATCTGCTGCCGTTGGCAGTAAACCTTTTAAAGGCAGCTTACTATAGAACACAGAATGCAGTGAAAAATACCTGTACATTTAAAACAAGAAGGAGGAGGCCAGCTACTAATAAAGCGAGCAGCTCACCCAAAATTACTGAAATATTATCAAAGCCGACCTCCAGAGCAGACTGCCAGGCGGGGAAAGCCTCCCAGGAGTGCTGCCTGCCTTGCCCTTCATGAGCCAGTTTGGGTAGAAAGGTGGCGGCAACAACAACAAGGTGTGTTTGGGGTGGGGATTGCCAGTGGCTAAGCAAAAGCCAACCGTTACGGGATGGCAGTCGCTGCAGTCACTGCTTGCAAGGGCCCCCAACAAGATCAGCCCTAGGAACGCTTACTAGCTTGGTGAGATATTCCTTCTGTGTTAACTTACTTCAGCCTAATCCTGACCGTGTCTGCTCAGAAGTTGAGTTCCGTGGGGTTTCCTGCCAGGTGAGTGGGATTAGGGTTGCAGTGCCCGTGGGGGCCCTGAGTTCTGGGACTGGATTATACCTGGTTTTCTTTCCCTGATATTTCTAGTGCTCCCTTATCTGTTCAGCAGCTTGCCTTTCAAAGACAGATTTGCATAAGCAGTAGCACAGTCCCACCCCCATACTGAAATGAGTAGGTTCCATAGAGATTTCTTTCCATGTGCTTCGACTGCCTTCCCTTTTCAGGGTTTGTGACAGTTCCAGAAAGCCTTGCCTTATTCTTCTGCAAGGAGAGCAGAGATACAGGACTTGAAGCAACACAAATCTTGCCAGCAGCTTCACTTTTCACAGAGCAAGGCTGACAGCCGTGTGTGATTCTGTCACTCTAGCATTGCTGTCTCAGCCTCCTTTTTGGCCCAGGTGGCATTTTCCTTTGCAGGCCAAATACATACATACCTTGAGATCTCACTGTGTTTTAAGTGACTAGCTGGCCCAATAAAAGCTCTTGTCTCTCTTCCAAATGCTGTGAGATTTGCAATAATCTCCCAGTATCCTTGGCTTGCTCTGAGCTGCGTTTTGCATAATCCCCGTGGATTACCAGGGGGTGGAAGCCAGGCTGCTTCCTGATTCTTATCAACCAACTACAGTTTCCCAAAGCACTTAGCAGTGCTAAGGAGGCCTGGCTGCCATGTTCCTTGGCTCAGCAGCTGTTGACAGCAAGTCTCCTCCTCTTTAGACTCTGAGCACCTTGATGGCTGTGGCAGCCTTGCTGCTGCGCCTGGCGGGCGCTGCTTCCAACCACTGGGCGGCACTGTCTGCTGCTGGATGAGCTCCTGCTTGGAACAGCTGCACTTTATTAAAAAGGAGGAGGCAGCTTTGCATTTTTGCAAGGAACTTTGAATGCAAATAGCTCCCCTCCGCCTTTAGAGAAAATTGGAAAATTAGGGAGACTGATGTGTGAGGGCTCCCTCTCCCTTCCTCCGACAGTGAGGGGCTCAAAATGCATTTTTAAAGGAAGGCTTAGCTGGCATTCTGCACCATAGCCGTGGAAGCCATATTAGACATCCAGCATGCCAGGAAGAAGAACGTTTATGGGGATGGGCTGGCAGCTGAACAGGGGAATGAGAAGAAGAAGACGTTGTGTGCTTCCTGTAAAAATCTCAGAACAGAATCATGTTCAGTTTCATAAAACTGCACACACACAGTCCATGAGGCTGATCCATTGTGTTTTGGGGTGCTTGTGGTGGAAAAATCCAAGTTATCCCCTTCCAGACACAGGTCAAACATGGGGTTCCCAAAGCAATTTCATCTGCCCTGCAACCCTACCAAGTCCTTATCTGTGTGGAGTTGTTGTTGTTGTTGTTGTTGTTGTTGTTGTTGTTGTTGTTGTTGTTGTTCTTCTTCTTCTTCTTCTTCTTCTTCTTCTTCTTCTTCTTCTTCTTCTTCTTCTTCTTCTTCTTCTTCTTCTTCTTCTTCTTCTTCCCCCTCCTCCTCCTCCTCCTCCTCCTCCTCCTCCTCCTCCTCCTCCTCCAAAAATTGATGTTGGCTTCCCTCATGAGGGAAAGCATGATGTTTTCAAAAGTTACAAAAAAATCAGGGCATGCTGTGCTTGATGCCCTACAGCTGTTCCCATGGTTTGAAGCCCCTCACAGCTCAGTGGTGCTGACTGATAAAGAGTCCCCCACCTGGGGCTCATCAAATGTTTCCTTGCTATCCTACTCTTTCCTGCAAAGAGCTCAGGGTTCTCCCCTCCCCATCCTCACAACAACCCTTTGAGGGAAAGAACGACTAGCCTGGCTTCATGGCTGAGTGGAGATTTGAACCCTGGCTGCTCAGGTCCTGGCCCAACCCTCTAACCACTGCACCACACTACCCCTTGCACTACTGCTGTCCGTTTCCACAAGGTTTTGCGGGCAAGTTCTTCAGCACCACGCTGAGCTCAGCCACCCAGGCTCTGGGGCATTGAGTCCTAGAGCAGCAAGTGCCGGCAGCCTCCGAAACCCCACAGCATGGCTCTCGCAGGGCCCTCCGTCACAAATCCCGATACCGTTTTGTGGTGCTGAGTCTGGCCATTGTCTCTCTCCTGCAGCCGCCTGGGGAGACCTGGTGGTTCAAGTTAGTGCCTTGGCTGGGAAACCAGCCTCTCATTTCCATGTGGGTTTGCTCATTAAGGCTGCCTCCCCGCCTGCCCCCCCCCCCGCTCTGGAACAGCAAGCAGCCCTTTCCCATCGCCCACCAAGCCGATGCAAACCTCTGGGTGGGCGGTCTTGATTCTGCACGAGGAGCCCACAGGTGGCAAAGGAGGGGCCCACTGGGCTGGCTGTGTGTGGCAGGATCCCCCACCCCAGTCCACACACACACACACACCAGGGATGGGGGGGGAGCCTTTTTGGCTCAGCAGGCCAGATCTTTCTCTCCCCCCACTGACCTGCCGTGGGGGCAAGGCAGACGGGACTAAGCACCACCAGCTGCTGTTGGGGAGCTGGGCCATGCTTTCTGCAGGAATCGGATGCACGAGAAAGGGGGGCCTGGCTGTGGATTTGGGGAAACTGCCTGGTGGGCCAAATGGGGAAGCCTGGACGGCCAAATTTACCTTATGGGCTGGAGGTTCTCCGTCCCTGCTGTACAGGCAAAACCTTTCCAAGGCACGGGGTGGCGGAGAAATACACGGGTGGAGCTTAAGTGAAAATTGAGCGCCTTCATGCTTTCTCCAGTTGTGGCTGATGCCCAGCATCTAAAGGGCTGCCCTGTGAACCGATTCTGTCTTCATATGTCCTTGCTGGTGCCCCTACCTTTGGAGGGAACGTGGGTCGTGACCAAGGATTGAGCCTTCTCGGTGGTGGCACCCTCTTTGTGCAATTATTTCCCTAGAGAGGCCCCTATGGCATTGAGTCTAGTGTCACCCTAGTACCCAGGGGAAGACTGGTGTGTTTATCAGTGTTTCATGCTGCCGGCCTCTGTACCCAGTGCCATTCCCCCTCCCCAGGTGTTCCTTTTGTGTTTTGTATATCTGTGTTGCCTGCAGCGCTGCTTATTTGTCTGGTATCACTGGTGTCTTCCTGCTGCTTAATGTGGTGATCTCACTCTCCAGGAAACCTGCAGGAAATGCCAGGGCCTCTGGAAGGAGCATATGAACCTCACCTGTGAGCAGCTGGCCGAGAAGGATGACATAAAATACCGAACATCTATGTAAGTAACTTTGTGGAGGGGGGCAGGGGGAACCAGGAAGCCTTTTTTTCTAGTTTCTTATTTAAGCCAGCCGAGAAATTACCTGCTACTGAGCCTCCTCAGCAAGAGGGCTTTTGTGCTTCAGGATATATCCTAGAATCATAGAATGGTGGAGTTGGAAGGGACCCCCCAAGGATCATCTAGTCCAGCCCCCTGCAATGCAGGAATCTCAGCTCAAGCATCCAGGACAGATGGCCAGCCAAGCTCTGCTTAAAAACCTCCAAGCAAGGAGAGGCCACAACCTCCTGGGGGAGACTGTTCCACTGTGGAGCAGCTCTTACTTTCAAAATGTTCTTCGTGATATTGAGCTGAAATCTGCTCTCTTGTAACTTGAAGCCATGCGTTTGAGTCCTGCACTCCAGAGCAGGAGAAAACAAGCTTGCTCCATCTTCCATGTGACAGCCCTTGAGATATTTGAAGATGGCTCTCACATCTCCTCTTTTCCAGGCTAAACCTGCCCAACTCCCTTGAGGTATCTGCTTTTATGCACTCTGGGTGCAGGACAGCCAGCGGAGAGCTGCTTTGCATATATAGTTTTAATATGGTTTCTTATTCTTGAGCAGCTGAAATTCTACTCTTGTTGCAGACAATAAAAGGTCCCGTTTGAGTCTTGGGAAGGGGAAGCGCAGCTGGAGTTCAGGCCCAGCTTCCTGCTCTGCTTGGGGCTTCCTGCTGGGAGGATGAGAGGGAGCAGGCCAGAAAACGGGGAGCAGGCTCTGCCCTAAGGGCAAGCACAGTTCCCAAAGAGGAATTTGAAATGGGGAAACTGGGAAATAAAAGAGGCGATGGAAATACAGTGTTACACCCTGCAGCATCTAGCACAGCGCATTACGGTTGCAACAACAGGCAGGAAAATCATCAAGAGAGCTGCCAAGACCCTCAGTGATTTTCAAGTGGTCTGGGGATGTGGGAGTTTGGAGCCACCAAACTAAGACACGGGTGTGAGAGGCTCTTGGCAGAGATCTAGGAATAGCAGGATGGGTTTCACCTCTTTCAGTCACAGAGCCAAGGTCCAAAGGCACATGATGCAGACATAGAATCATCTTCCTGAAGTGAAGGTCAGTCTGGTCAGTGCCCGGACAGGACTGCAAAGCCTCCCTGTGCTGTCTTGAGTCGTTGTCTTCTTCTTTGGCGATCCCTCGTAGCCGAGTAAGATTGTCTTCCATAAACACGGTTTTAACAATGAGTCCGTAAGTGACTGTGGAGGCCAATTCTGGATCCACACGCCTTCCACAGTGGGGACATTGGTTTCTGGGCGGGGATTGATCACGGTGTGGATTTGCCAGGCATGCCTTCCTCTTAGCACGTTTCTCCCTTGCGTTCTGAGTTCGAGTGTCTTCAAGGCCCAGGACACCTTTGGGAAAGGCTGTTCTCCAACTGGAGCGCTCGCAGGCCAGTGTTTCCCAGTTGTTGGTGTTTATACTACATTTTTTTAGATTTGCCTTGAGGGAGTCTTTAAACCTCTTTTGTTGATCACTAGCACTACGCTTTCCATTTTAAAGTTCAGAATAGAGCAGTTGCTGTCTTGAGCACCATATTGAGAGAGGCGCCGAGGTATAAAATGTAATATTTGTCTGGTGGGAGGGAAACGTCTGCAGTTGAAACCGTGCAATGTAAACTAAGGATCTTCAGAAAGCATCCTTGGATACTGGGCTGTGTTGTGGGAAGGAAAACAAAATGTAGGTGCTCTGTTATATAACTTGTAAACATCAGCAGAAGCACAGAGTGATTAAAATGTTGGTGCAATGCTTTAACTTGCGTGGGGAAAGCTTAAAACTATTGTCAGGCCCTAAACATCTCCTGTTTGCAGAACAGAATAGTTAGCAATCCTTTTGCAGCATCTCTGTAACCAAAACAACAGGCTCTGATTTATAAAAGGCCTCAAGCAACAGTGCAGAGTTTGCATTTCCTGCTTCTTTCATTGCCTCAGCCGTATATTTTCTGCTTGTCAGAGGTGAGGGTCTGTGTGTGCTTTGACTCCTGGGTTAAATTATTTCTGCATTAACGTTTAGCTCCCCCACCTCTTTGACGCTCTGGGAAACCAGATTTAAGCCTGCAGAATGCCAGCCGGCAATGAACCTCCTTTCACTTAATTTGTCTCCAACTCATCATAAGGTAATTCTAAATAGACAGCCACAAAGACCTCCTTGGAAACAGCATGGGAGGGGTGGGCTTCATACCCTCCCCTTCCTGGGAAAGAGCCTGTTCGAGATGGCAGGGTTGCTATTGACATGGTTGCTAAAGAATTGGGGGGGGGGGGTTTCATCTATGTGGAGACTCTGAAGGCAAGAGTGTGACACCCAGGCCCATAGATCTCTCATCAGCCAAAGAACAAGAGCACTCACTAACACACCTCTAAACAAATACATGAATAATTATATTATTGTGATTTGATAATACTTTGGGCTGTCACCATTTGAAGAAACGTTAGCTGATGAAGTCTGGATCAATGAACGATGCAATTCTCTACATGCCTGCTCAGAATTCATTGGGATTTAGTTTGCATATGACCAAACATCATAGCTTTGAAGGGAGGGACGTTTTCTTCTTTGAGGAGTGTGTGTGTGTGTGTGTGTGTGTGTGTGTGTGTGTGTGTCTATCTCAGCAGCCACCTGCATGACGGTGATGGGAAACACCTCATCTGAAATGACACCTGCCACCTTCTGTAAGAAAATCCTTATTTAAAAATAGTGTGCAGTGGATGAAGTGTTCTCCAGCCCACCAAACACAAAAGCTGATGCCATAATTCATTAAGGATATTGGCAGGCTGGACGGTGTGCAGAGGAGGGTGTCCAAGATGATCCAGGGTCTGGAAAGCGAGCCTTATGAGGAACGGTTGAAGGAGCCTGGGAAAGAGGAGGTTGAGAGGGGATACGCTAGCCATCTTCAAATATCTAAGGGGCTGCCACATTGTTTTCACCTGGTTTTTGTTTAACCCTTTCCCAATTGCCTCATTGCAGAGAAGAGAAGATGACGGCGGCCCGCATCAGAAAGTGCCACAAGTGCGCCACCGGCCTGATCAAATCCGAAGGCTGCAACCGCATGTCGTGCCGCTGTGGCGCCCAGATGTGCTACCTCTGCCGAGCCGCCATTAATGGGTACGACCACTTCTGCCAACACCCCCGATCCCCAGGGGCCCCTTGCCAAGACTGCGCCAAGTGTTCCCTCTGGACAGACCCCACGGTAAGTGACTCCAATAGACACCAGGGGCTCCGCTTCCCCCGACTGCTCTCCTGCGCAGATCTGGGAGCGGAGCATTCTGGGAGCAGCTTGTGGTACAATCACAAGTGACCTCTGGCCCTCTCCGTTGGATGTGCCGTGCCGTCGCCTCCAAGGCGGAGCTTCCTGTGGCAATATATGCATAAAAGTCAAGAGTGGCAGCTTGGTTATATTATCCAGCTTATAGCTTAATAACCAGTGAACATTTAAATGCACCTGCATGCTGCCAGCTCTCAGTACTGGCGCCCTCTCTGAGACTGCATTGCAAATGTGAGAGAAGTTACAATTTAGGAAACGTATCATAGGATCGTGGTTGGAAGGGGAGGCCCTTTTAACACCTTCCTTTTCCTGCTGCAGTGATGTGTTGGAACCAAAGTAGCCTCTGAGAACAAGCAGAGTCCACCTTCTGGCTCAGCATCCCAGCATATCGCCCATTCATTGACTAAGGTGGCGAGTTTTCTAACTCTTCATAGAGCTCTTTAGTTTTTCTGCCATAGAACCCCAATGGACGATTAAGGATTCTGGAGAGAGTTGTCTGGGCCACACTCTGTTTGCAGAGAGCGCTGTCCCACACCTGGTGGAACTCCCAGTCCTGAATCCAGTGTTATCCATCTGCCTGGTCTCAGGGTGGTTCACAAAAAAAGAATATATATATATATATATATATATTTGCTTTCGTAGATTTTCACGGGTACAGGAATGCAGGTTTTGGTGTCCTCGGGTGTCTTCCCGTGTAAAAGTTGGGGTGTCTAGGCGACGTTTCGACGAGGTCTCACTCGTCATCTTCAGGCTGGTGCTTTCGGCTTCTTGTTACTGGAACAGAGCGGGATCTCAATGTTTGAGTTCCTATAAATACTGTAGAGGGGGTGTGGTGTCTAGGATATCACTCAAGAAATCACTCAAGGTATCTCTCAAGTAATTAAGGAACAAAAGAAGAAAAGGCACACTAGCCTGGGAACTTCCTCTCTGCCCAGAACATTGGAGGCTAGACACCACACCCCCTCTACAGTATTTATAGGAACTCAAACATTGAGATCCCGCTCTGTTCCAGTAACAAGAAGCCGAAAGCACCAGCCTGAAGATGACGAGTGAGACCTCGTCGAAACGTCGCCTAGACACCCCAACTTTTACACGGGAAGACACCCGAGGACACCAAAACCTGCATATATATATATATATATATATATATATATATATATATATATATATATAAAATATCCAATAGGGGCCCCCACAAAAAGAGCCACATTTTAAAAGGGCATAGGATGTAAATTGGATCAACCAAAGACCTGGTTAAAAAGGAATGTTTTTGCCTGGCGCCTAAAGGTGTGTAATGAAGGTGCCAGGCAAACTTCCCTAGGGAGAGCATTCCACAGACAGGGAGCCACTGCAGAGAAGGCCCCGTTCTCGTGTTGCCACCCTCTGGACCTCTCTTCTACAAGCACCTTCCTTATTCCTTGTTTCTCTCACTGTGGTACAATGTCCAAGGCACAGCAGGAAGGCTTCCGCTGCCCTGCACAGGAGTCCACAGAGCTACGTACTAATGTGTTTCCACACGCCACTTAAGCCAGTTCCTTCCCCAAAGTGGCTTGCCTTGCCTTCCATAGGTTGCAGTCCATCTCCCTGCTAGTTCTCAGCCATGAGCAGGCTGCCTGGGCCTCCGTGTAGGAGCTCTCCCTTCTCTGGGGGGCTTCATCCCCCCCCCTTCCCACCCGCCCTGCTTGCTGACTCCATTCCAGCCCTGTACTCTCTCCCTCCTCCTGCCTTGCCTCTTGCTACTCAAGCGCTCCCTGACTAAGCTGGGAATGATTTGAAAGGAGCTCTTCTCCCTCCCTTCCCCCTCCTGGAAGTGTCTGCCTCATGAAATCATTTCAGAGCTTATTGGGAACGGCTGTGCCTGCACATGCATGAAAAAGGAAGCCCTTTTATTAATATTTCTTCAAAAATGGGGGGGGGGGGGAGAATGCATTGCAAATGGAGAAACCAGCTCCCAGTAACTCTTTTTAAAATGCCAAAAAAATATTTCTCCACCCTGAAATAATTAGCCAGTCTCTCCCTCCTCCCTCCCATCTTTTGGTGATATTGGTGCACTGGACAAAAATCCCCTATAGAAATATTCTGTGATTGCATTTTTTATTTTATTTTTTGAACTCTGTGCTGGTTGATAATGTCTCCTTCCTGTCTGGCCCTTTCCCCCTTTCCCAACACTCCACATTTTCTTTCGCTTAGCTGTGCTCTTGCTGTGTGTAGAGGCGCACGCCTGGAACTACTGAAGCAGGGAAACAAAAATAGATGCGCTTTGTTTCCCTTCCACTCCAGCGGAAAGGAGTGCAGTGATCCAGCAGCCTGCACCCAATTTCCTGCAAGGGGGGAGCACATCCCATGCCCCACCCTCTGGGGTGAGCTTTGCGGGGGGGGGGGTGTTGTAGCATCCTAGTTCCAGATGCAGCTCTGAGAAGAGGCCAGCCCTCATGACACCACCAAGACACCAACCACATCCCTCACTCCAGTAGCTTCCGCTGCCGAGTTGGTTAAAAGGGGATAATCAATAGAATGGTGCTAATGCATTTCGGTGAACAGATTATTTAACCGATTTAAAGGGATCTTTAAGTAGCATAAAGCCATTGAAGCGATGGAGAAGGTAAAAGCAGAATAAAGCACAAGTTCTAAAACCAATAAAATGGTTCTCGTCAGCTCTAAAAACAATGCAACCATATTTACAAGTTCTAAAAACGATAAAATGTTTTCATCAGCTGTGCGGTTGTTCCGTAAATGGCGGGAGGGGAGGCTGACTTGGCATTCAGGATTCCTTCCATTTTCATTGTGGTTAACACTTAATGACATCTCAGCAGACAGACAGTTGCTAAATGAAATTCCTGTTGCTTAGGAGCAGGGCTATTGTGCTCCGTGCAGCAGCCTGCATCACCTATAGCTAGCAACACCAGGCTAAACTACGCAACATTAGCAAACACATGCAGATTTGCTTGATTTCCGTGATTTATGCAAGGTGCAGAGTCCCTCCTTTTCTCTCCGCAAGGGCTGGATTGGGTTTAACTCTGTGCAAAATGTTAATCGTTGGTGCAGCTTCTCTGCATGGTCCCCGTTGCAGTGCATAAAGAACAGGAAGACCCAAAGAACAGAGAGAGGAAATGAAGATACAGTTAAGGCCCAAAGTGTAATGCATTTGTGTGTGTGATAGCAGAAGATAGAACACGGGTTGGAAATTTTCTCACAACCTTCATGTGCATAACTGGCCGGTAGAAGTTATGTCACCTATTTTTGCTGGCAGAGTGTTAGCTGTAAGCACAACCTGTTTTTTATGCCGTAAATTATACAAAATGTCCAAACAGTGTGCAATAAATATACACTTAACAAGGGTGAGAATGGAATATTTTGTTCCGATTCCCAGGGCAAAGCAGAATAAACACCACTTGAGTATGGTAAACATGAGCTTTTGCTAGCCATGTTCTTTGAATACAATACAGTACTATTTTCATATTTTTGAGTCTTGTTTATGCACTGCTATCTTGGGACCCAATTATATTTTGGCATGCTCAGGCAGAGGCAATTTACAGGGGGAAGAAAACTTGTGTGAATTCTTAAGTTGCAGTTTCTGGGCTGGGATAAAGCTCTGCCAGGAATGCTGCCCTCCTTCATTCTGCACCCTCAGCAGGCAGAAACATTGGCACTTTCACTGTGCCCCCTATATATGTGTCAGGCGTTAATACCGCCATGTGTGCAGCTGCTTTGCTCCTTTGTCCCCTCCCAGGCTTCCCCCAATTTCTCTTTAAAGTATGCAAATCCATATTGTACATTAATCACGTGCCAAAAGAACGAATAGCTGAGCAGGAAAGTGTGCAATGTGAAGTGAAAATATGCACTGAAAACTGGCGCGTTTCAGCAGCATTTGGGCAGAGGCGTAGCACTTTGCAGAATTAAGAAATGAGGTGGGGAGGTGCAGACTTGGCCTCCGTGCTGCTGCTCAAGCAAACTGACGGCCTGGTCACTTTTTCTCACCCCTTGGAGATCCTCTCAGGCAGAACGTGGCAAGATCACATTGCTGGCCAAAACTCTCTTGCTGTTTGGGGGGAACCTACGGGACCGCCTCTCCTGGCATGCCCAACGGAGGACCTTAAGGTCCACAAATGACAACACTTTGGAGGTCCCAAGACGCAAGGTGGTTAGATTGGTCTCAGCTAGGGCCAGGGCCTTTTCAGTACTGGCCCCCACTTGGTGGAATGCTCTGTCACTAGAGACCAGGGCCCTGCGGGACTTGACATCTTTCCGCAGGGCCTGCAAGAGAGAACTGTTCCTCCTGGCCTTCGCTTTGCACTCAGTCTGACCCTCATGTTTCCCTCCCCTTATGGTTTTGATATATGGGCTACTTTTAAAATGAGGCTGCATTTTAAATTGCATTTTAACTGTATTTTAAATTGTTTCCCCCCCTATTATGTTTTTACTGTAATTTTACTGGTGTTAGCTGCCCTCTGGCCAGGGAGGGCAGGGTATAAATAATTTTTTAAAAATTATTATTATTATTATTATTATTATTATTATTATTAGCAAGTCCACAAGCTTCCAGGAAAACCATACAGTGTGGCTGCAGCTGGGGATTCTCCCCATGGTGGCTTCAGTGGGGAGCTGACGGAGCCCGTCCCCCCCGCCCGCTCTGAGCCTGCAGCTGGCTCCCAGTCACACCTGCGCAATCCCAGGTGACTTGCTCTGCGCTGCTCCAGCAGAACCTGACAAGATGCAGGCCTCCTACCTGTCACCACTGCATCACACCCTTTCTCTAAGGAATTCAGAATGGCAGGTCAGGGGCAGGAGGGAGCCACACGGTTTATCCTCACAAAAATCTTTCTAGGGCTTGCAGTCAGTCAGATCCAGCAGGGCTTATCCTACTCTCTGATTTGGGGGGAAAGGGAATTTGAGGAAAGCAGCTGCCTGGCTCTGCTCTCTCTCCGTGTGTGTATGAGAGAGAAATGTCCTGTGTTGTCGTTCTTCCAGTGGTACTGATGGGATTAATTCCAGAGCAGCACCAACATTAGTCTGTTGAAGCAGCAACAACAAAAATAATGCCGTTTTCTGTGGCACCTCTGCCGTAACAGCACAGCCAAAGGCCTTGAAGAAGGAAGAGCTGTGGGCTGTGATATTTCACAAGCACAGTAATTGGCGATTTTGCTGCCCTCCTGTTCTCAGCTTTTGCTGTGTTTGCTTGTAGTGGGGGAAAAAATCTCTGCCCTTGAAATACCAAACTTGATTACGGTTCTCAGCTGGGATTAGTGCCTCGGGGGCACCTTCTCACATCCAGGATCAGGCCACGTGGCCCAAAGCGGGGAGTTCGCCACCTACCCACTTGTAAAGCAGATGCGCGATACGACTGGGTCAGAGTTGTGACTGCAAAGGCTTTCCTGGAGTGGCCGTCTGCTAACAACGATCCGTAGGGTCTCTGTTTTGGAAAGCCTTTTGGAGGCAGCCTGCTGACTCAGGAAAGAAATGGGAGTGAGGGACCAGCCTTGCTGGACAGAAGACTTCTCCTCGCTGGTGGGATGCTGAGCTCCTCCCGCCAGAAAGCAGAACGGGGAAACTTGGCATAGTATCGAGATGTGCTGGGCTTCACCAGATTCAAATCTGGAAGCTGGCAAGCCTCCTGAACCCATCCATGAGTTATGCAAAGACAGCACATTTTGCAGGCGTGTCCCAGGGCGCTCTCCAAATCCAGAGCGTTTTCCACATTGGATGGGGGGGTGGGGGGTGGAATACAGGAAGAGATTAAAAGGGGGAAATGAAAACAAGCTGTGCTGAAGTTCTTTGCATCTCGCAAGGCAGCCAGACTCTCCCTCCAACTAGTTCTGCAGTCTACATCTCTCTCTCTCACTTTCTGTCCCCCTGATCCTATGCTCTGCATAAAGTTTTAAGATGTAACTTTGGGCATGCTTCCAAAATTGAGGTTTTTTGAGAACTTTGGAATGTGGGGACATGCAGAGGGGTGAGGTAGAGGAATGGAGAGAAAGGAGAATGGAGTAAGGATGGCCCTGTTTTGGAGAGAGCGTGCGGTCTAGGCTGGCAAGCAGTGTTGGCGATTGTGGCCGGTCCTGTCGTTGGACAGAGTGAGGGTGGGGACTCTTTGTTTCCTGCCAGTCTTGGTTAATCCCCTTCTCCCAGCATATGTCGTGGGCATTGCGGATGGGAGACGCCCCCTGCCCAGCCAGCTGAGCAAGCAGGCAGAGAAATTCTGTGTGGCAGGAGCAGGAGCAGCAAACAACATCACAGTGAATCGTTGTCACTTGTCTTCCCTTCCCCCACTGCCCTGCTCACAGTTGTGAAGAATATTCCTCCGTTATGAATAGTCCATGTCGCCATTAAAAAAAAGAGGATGGAAGAGGCCAGTATAGCTGTGGAATGCCCCTAGATCAAGTGACTTTTCTTCTTTTAATTTCTTAACCTAGCACAAGGTTGCCATCTGCACTGGCCAGATGTTGTCACTGAGAATCTATAACTGTTGGTCCATCATTTGAAAAATGAGGCTTTCAAGCTGTCTTTTCCCAAAATGGCAACCAGACATGCCATTTTGGCGACCGCAACCTTGGATTCAGGAGCCATTTGGCGCTTAGTTTATAGGCCTGAGTTTCTAGCTCTGCTCCTATTGAGCCTCTTAATCTGATTATTCAAGGCCTGCCTCCTCCTCCATGGCAGGCAGCCTCTCCCGGGCAGCCCGGCTGTGGGGCTCTCTGGAGCTGGAGCTGCCCCCTGAACATTTCACGCTTGGATGCCATTTAAAGGATTAGCATCGCTCCAGCTGCTCCTTGGCAGGGCTGGGGGGAGGCGCCGCTTGTTGCCATCTGCTTCGTCAGTCTTGCAAGCTTTGCGGCAGGATCAGTGTTCTGCCTGTAAGCGGCTTAGTCACGCTCCACGGTGTGGGTGAGGATTCGTGCAAGCGCACAGCAAGTTGTCTGCAGTGTGGCCGTGCACCTGCTGCTTGCCCCCCCCCCCCATTTCAAATGCAGTGCAAGATGTTGCTGAAGATATTCGGCTGCACAGCCGGCCGTCTGCACCCGCAGCGCTGGAGAGGCGTCCCCCCAGAACCTCTTTTTCGTGGCAGCCGGGGCTTAGAGCGACCCGGCTGGCTGAAAGGGTGCTCAGTTTCCACAGGAAGTGGTTATTCGCTGCGTACCAAATTCAGATTCCTGCAAACCTCCTCCTCCATCTCCTTTTCTTCGAATAAGGTCCTGGCCCTCAGGCCTCAAAGTGTCCGGGGTGATCTCGAGAATCAGATGCGGTCGCTGAGCAAGATTTCTAATAATAGCCAGGGAAAATATATAAACAGCAACACACTTTTGCAGAAAAAATGTGTGCAAAATTGGCAGAAGTCTCTTGGGTTTGCATATTTCTGCACAATTTGCAGAATTGTGCAGATTTTCTCACTGCCGATTTCGGCACAGAAATTCGATTTTCCTTCTTCGTCTGTTTGGGCGTTGAGAGAAAACAGCCTAGCTCGCTGATGCTTTTGTTTGTTTCTGTCCTTTCTAGGAGGATGACGAGAAGATAATCCAGGAGATTCAGAAGGAAGCTGAAGAGGAGCAAAAGAGGAAAAACGGAGGTGGGTGGTGCCTCCCCCTCCCCCCTTAACAGGCAGAGGTCGATGGGGGTCCCTGGAGAACGGAGCAGCCCCAATTCCAAAAAGCACTTTCTGCCAATGCCCCATGATTTACCCACACAAGACACACTTGGCTGGTTGTTTGTCTGCCTATTGGTTGATCTTGCAAACTTTAAATGAAAATGAGCTGGTAGAGTTTTCACAATTCAGCATCCTAGGGATATTCTGTAGCCTCAAGGGGTCTGTAGTCATCATCATCATCATCATCATCATCATCATCATCATCACTTATTTAACTTCTATACTGCCTTCATCTGAGGATCGCAGAGCAGTTTAAAGTATAGAAACACACAAATACATAACATAATAACCCTGGGATAACCTCAGCTGCACTGCCTGAGTTTTGGCAGGCAGGTTTCAGCCAGGCCTGTGTACGTGGCATGCAGGTCTTCTGCAGAAAAAGCAGAGTATTACAACCACCGTGGGGTTTTAGCCGAAGGTTACGTTTGGAGAAAAGGATTGAGAAAGGTGAATTCCAATGGCAAGTACAGTGGCACCTTGGTTTACAACCATAATCCATTCCGGAGGTCTGTTTGTAAACCAAAACAGGTTGTAACCCATGGCGTGCTTTCGCCAATGGGGCCTCCAAAATTTTTTTGTTCATAATCCAAAAAAAAGGGTTGTAATCCAAAAAATGGTTGCAAACCGGGACACGCACTTCCAGGTTTGATGTGTTTGTAATCCAAAACATGTGCAAACTCTAATAAGTTTGAGTACATTTGCTGTTCACCGAAATTACTTCTTTTTAAATTATATATGTGACATAGGGGGAAACTGGTTTTTGTTTTTTTGAAAAAGTTGGCTCATTGCATGAGTTGATGGACTAAAATCCATCATGCGCAAAAGCCGTAGACCTAAAGCAGGAAGCATGGGAGTTGCCTGCATCTCTTATAGCAGCGGTATTAGAAAATGGAGAATATCTCGTGTGGTGTTCTTTAAAAGTTCTGTAGGATTTATACAGTTTTAAATCTGCTGCTCGGTTAATCATTGCACTTTTTAGATAACTCAGAAAGATTTTTCCAAACAGATTTCAATCCAAGCCAGCCTGGTTCTCCAATAGCTGCTGCCGGACCTCTCGATTCTTCTGACCGCCTTTGGCTCAGGGGTCCATAAACATCTGGGGGAGTCAGGCTGGCCCTTCCCTGCCCCCATCGCTTTAAAGGTTGAAGCTGAACTGCTGATTCTGCTGTTTACCTGCCCTCCACATTGTTGTCTTTCTTTCCTCCTCTAGAAAACAGTTTCAAGCGGATTGGGCCCCCGGCAGAGAAGCCTGCAGAGAAAATCCCGCGAATCGAAGCCATCCCCAGGCCGGTCCCACAGAACCTTCACCACCAAATGCCCCCTTACCCGTTTGTGCACCCCGCCTACCCGCTGAACATGCCCCCCGTCCGCCCGCTCTACAACAACATTGGCCACATCAACATGGGGCCCATCCCTGCCCCTTACGTGCCCCCCCTGCCCAACATGCGGGTGAACTACGACTTCCCCCAGGTGAACCTGCCGCTGGAGCACAACCTCCCGATGCACTTTGGCCCACAGCCGCGGCACCGGTTCTGACCCGGCTCAGGGCGGCGCCAGGACTTTGGGAAGTCTCTGCAGGGAAAGTCCACACACTGGCTGACGCAGCCCGCCCCTTCCTCTCTTCTCCACTGTCCCAGTAAACTGCAAGCGCTGAACACGCTCCTGGGCGACCCTCCGGTCTTCTCGTCCCCCAAGGCAAGATCAGCACCTTTGCTGCCCAGTCTCTGTTGCGGGAAGCGGAAGGGACAGGAGGCTCGCCCTGGCACCCTTTTGCTTCCGCCGCTCGTCTAGGAAGGAAGTTCTCCACTCAGTGAGGTAGGCAGGGGGTGCAGGGTGCTTGTCTGGCAAGAGGCAGCGACGACTCGGACCCACGTGCCAAAACCACAGTTCTCTTGCCTGTCCAAACAGTGCCGAGAGTGGGAAAGAATCAGGTAGGAGGTTCAGCTCTGGCCAGCTACAGATTTTGAGCGGTGTGGTTGACGGGCAAATTAAACCATTGATGGGAAACCACCGAGGCCAGCAGAAGTTGGCAGAGGCCGTTGCAAAGACCAGATTGGCAGCTTCTGTGGCCCTCAGGTCAGGGAGAAACCCCAGCAGAGCTCTTCCCACCACAACCATCTTGTGCCTTTGGCACAGGAGTCAGACGGTGGGTTGCAGCCAACTAAGTCCTACTCAAGAGTAGACCCGTTGAAACCAGTGAGCCTAAGTTGGCCGTGTCCATGAAGTTCAATGCCTCCACTCTGAGCAGGACTCGCGTTGGCTGCAACCCAGCCTTCCCCGACTCAGTGTGTTGGTGGGTCTGGCTTTTCAAAGAGATATCAGAGGCCTCTGATTCTTCCGAGGTGCCAAACTGAAGACTTGCTGTCACTCAGCGCAGCTCAGTGTAACGTGAGACCACATCTGTTTAAAATAAATGCAGCTTCTGTGGCTGGAACAGTTCTTAAGTGTGTGAGCCAAACCTCTGGTGCTGGGCCTCTGACTTAGCAGTGCTGTGGCTTTGGTGTGCGTTGCCCCTGCGACTGCTTCCTGCTGGGCTTTGCATTGCACATGGAAAGCCTTGTGGGTTGAATCCTGGTACAGCTGCAGGGAGGGCGGTGTGGGTGGTGATGTGTCCGGAATCCTTGGAAGGAACCGGGTGAGCGTCGGCTGGCTTCACAGGCGAGCTTCTGCCTCCTCTGGTGTTGTGGTCGGTGTTCGGGGTCTTCAGCATGTTGGGAGTACCTCTCGTTGACTTGTCTAGTTGTGGTCTGAAGCACTCTGGGGCATCTTGCAGGCTTGGAGGTCAAGGAATTCCCCCCTGCACACTTGAAAGGCATTTCCAGCTCCCAGAAGGTCGCAAAGTTGCTCCTGCATACATGGGAGCTCCACGAGGCCAGTGGAGCCCTCGTTAATTGGGACAGGGCAGTCATGACCCAAGTGCTCCTGGGCGCTCTGCATATGTGCAAAGGCTTCCTTGGATTCTTGAGCCGCTGACCCACCGCACTCGGCTGTGGAAACCTTCAGCCTGCAGCTTTCCATTTGGATTATTCCAGGCAGGGCTGGAAGAGGGTTTGTTGGTCTCCAGCTCCCATGCCCAGAGGGATGATGGGAGTTGTAGTCCAGCAGCCTCCGGAGGACCACCATGGATTCCCCACCCTTGGCTTAAGGGCTGTTTTGTACCAACGCCGGCAAATGCACAGCCGGTTGCAGCCTGCCCTTCAGAGGCTCCCATGTGCCTGAGCACTGACCTTCTGCATGACTTGCGGAACTCCAGAGCTCTGTAGTCCTGCCTCTGCTTCAAGGAGGGGTCTCTGGTGCCAGATACGGACCACTTCTCGCACAATGACACGTCAGGTCTGTCCACACTTTAAGGCTTCTGTGCGGCGAGTGCGGCAGGAATGAGCACTGGATCACATCCTGTCTGCCTGACTTAACGCCAGCCATTTGAAACAGTTTTTTTCCGCAAAGCTGTGAACATGGATGCTCTCATTTGCTAGGATTATGAGCAACTCACAGAAAATAACTCCAATGGAGAAGAATTTCCAACCACCCTTTTGCTTAATAATAAATACATTTCGCACTTACTCTTTGAAATTCTGGGTCTCTTTTCCTTTTAGAAGTATTACGATAAAGCATCTTTGGGGTGGAGTGGGGGCGTGGAACCAGTTCTGAGTTGGGCTCTTCTCTCCCCCGACCTTCCCTTTGACCTTCGTAGTCCTGGGACTATGGGCCACAGACAAAGCCAGATATGGCAGCTCCCCCCTTTCCCCTCTCTTCCGATGTTGGCCCCCCTCCTCCTTGAATGGAAGGCTGCTCATGGTTTTGGGAGCTCCCTGCATGAGCTCCACCAGGGCACTGAAAACAGGCAAACCTTAAACCCTGAGAGGCAACCAAAACAATTCTCCCAATAGCCGTGGGGATGCTGTTGCCTCTTGCCCTCCCCTCTTCCCTTGCAATACGTACCCAGGCACCACCACCTATTTATTTGGAAACTGATCTGTTTCAATCCCTCCCACTCATTTTATTTGGTGCTCTCCTGGACTGCAACTCACCTGATCATTGGCCAGGCTGGGTGGGGGGCTGAGTCTATAACATCTGGAGGGCACCAGGTTGGGAATAGCTGAGGGAGTGTGTAACAAAAGTGAAACAATGACTCCTTTGCTACAGAGAGAGAACAACTGCGTGTGTGTGTGTGTGTGTGTGTGTGTGTGTGTGTGCGCGCGCGCTGCGGATGAATCTGGCAATACCTGCATTCCAAGTTCGTTCTGTGTAACCTGTTGGCTTAAAAGTTCCATTGCGTTGACTGTTCCATGTTTGCCGTAGTTTAAAATCATGCTGTTTGTCGACACTGCTGCTCCTGTTCAGTGATTCTTAAAAGGGGTCACGATACAGCTGGCCAAGTGCTCTTCGGTTGATTTCTCTTCAGGTTTTGACATTAGCATCTTAACTTTAAAACAAAAGATTATTTGATGTAGCAATTGCCGGACATGCAGGTGGTGCTGTGTTTGGAGAAAAGCGACATCAACAGGGCTAGCTGTCAGGAAACAAAGGATGGGAGGGCGTGTGTGAGTGCATGCAGCAACCAGCTATGTATGAAATAAACCCCTCTTGTATCACAGCTGTAGACAAAGAGGTGGCCTGTGGGTGCCATCCTGCGGTTTAATTGATAAGAGAAGCTGCTTCTGAAAGCACTTGGTGTTGGTGCATCGCTCCCAGTTTGTCCGTTGGCACTGCCTTTCCAGGATTGCTTCTGCAGCGTGCATGCAGACTAAAGCCCAGCGGCATTGAATCTTCCCCCAGTCACTTTGGCTCCCCTTCCGTGGGTCTCGCTGGGAGGAGAACCCCCTGCGCGCTCGGAGCTGTGGGCCAGGTCCACATTCTATGCAGCAGGCACAATTTCCCTGGGGAGGCAGCGTTCCCCAGGTTGCAGATAAAGCGCGGGTGGCCTTCCTGCCTACCAGCCCATTCATGTGCCCATGGACAGTTGTGCCGGGACATCCTGATGCTGTGTCCATGTGTCTTGAAAGATGCGGGTGAGGACCTTGCACCCCATTTTGTCTTGGGGAATTCTGATGCGCTCACAGTGTTTGTGTTGGCTGTGCAGAGTGGGAGGCTCCCCAGAGTGGCCAGTGCTCAGAGGCAAAGCTCAACTTCTGGCAAGGAGCTTGACGTTTTTGCCAACAGGCTGCAGAATCGCCCTGGCATGTGCAGGGGCCCTGGGTGCCTTTAGCAAGATGTTTAGAGCCTTCCTAATGCCGACCGAGCAGATCCTTGCACGCCAACAGCAGGTCCTAAGAATGGCGTTTCCCTGTTGTTAGGCTACTGTGCTCTCTTCCCCTTTGCTTTGACCAGCTCACATGAAGTTTACCGTTTGTTATCTCTAAACCGTAGCATTTTGGAAGGTCTTTGTGGATGTTTGTACTTGAGTGAAGGTAGTTGGGAGCAGGCAGAGGTGCAGCTAAAGCTGGCTGCTGTTGCCCTAGTACGACTGGAGACCTTTCACTGCAGTTTGCTGGACCCGTGAGGCCCTTGGCCCTTGACCACCTCCCCATTTTCTGTGCTGACTCTAGTTCATAGCCTCCATTCATTTCAGGCTGCTTCCTGTAGAGATGGAGACTTGGGTGGCGGCAGCTCCTGTAAGCCAGAGATTGGAAGCTCAGCTGTTGCCGTTCTTCATATCCAGTGGATTTCAAAAGCCATTTAGCATGGATGGCATGGCCTATTCCTCCACCCCCACTTGGTGCCCCTTTCAATGAGGTTTTTTATTTGGCCAGGGGTCCTCCTCTTTGCATAGACAAAATACTGAAGAAAGATACCCACCCAAGCTGAATGGCTCCTTAGCCTCTGCCTCCCATCATTCTGGTGCTCTGAGTAAAATAATTCTTTAAGCGGGGATAATCCACCTCTTGGGAAATTGAGGCATTTTGACTGCAAGGACGGTGCCTTTTTTACTGCATCTGAAACGAAAACACTCTTTCCTCATTCTTTGCCTGCCCACGAGCAATGGAGAAAACCTCCTGGGGTCCATACTGACTTAAAACATGATTTTTGGCCTTGCTCATTTTGATGTGTAAGCCTGAAGCAAAGACCTCCTTAGCCTATGATCGTGAACAGAGATGCCAAGGTCCAGCTCCTGACACTTCTTGAACAGCCTTGTTCAATTGCCTCTCTCCCCCCCCCCCCCCCCCGTGGAAGCGTCCCCTTGAGCATTTCTCCTTTCTCCTTGCAACTTCTTGTTTGGGGTTGCGCGACTTTGTCCTAAACAATGAGCCCCCCACATCCCTTGAAGCAGATTTTGGTCCTCGGTCCCTTCCCATGTTAAGAACGCCACGTTGGGGAGAAAGGGCAGCCATCTGCAGGGGAAGGGGCCCGTAGGTGGCCAGGATTTCCTTTCTTGCAGGTATTCCACGATGAATCTTAACTTCGGTTATATGTTGGTTGCCTTTTCCAAGTTTCGCACGGGGAGAGCATCGTCTCTTTGGGAGGGGTTTTCTGGACTTCGGCCAGGGAAACTTTACCAAACCTAAGGGTCTGACATGAGAGAGCGTTGCCCCCGTGCTGTGACGTAGTGTGAAGGCTGGCTTCTCACTGCAGTGGTGTGCTTCTGTCCAGGCCGCTCCACCTGCAGGTGAGGCCTCTCATGACAGAATGCTTCTCTGCTCAATGTTTTTTTTTTTTAAAATCCTTGCACGCATAAAGCTAGCAAGCTCAAGGATTCTGGTCTGGCCACTTCCCCCTGCCGTGTTATTTTCCTGCATAGGGGGATTAAAAAAAAATAGCCTGAAGAGGTCCAGCCTGGAAACAACCGCTTCACTTCGAACCAGGACGGTTTAGCATGGGTAACATTGCAGTCCCTTGAGCTTGAGCCAGGCTTCCTGGACAGGGCGCCCTCCAGTTGTTCTGCAGTACAACTCCCATCAGCCCCAGCTAGTACAGCTGTGATGAGTATACAATATGGCCCTCCTGGCTGCGCATTGTAGTGCAAAACATCTGGCTGGGCAGCAGTTAGCAAAGGCTGTTGTAAACGTGCCCCTGTGGGCTCCAGGTTCTTACGACCTCCTCTCTTCTTTTGTATTTGCATTTTCCTTTGTGGCTTTTTTTTTTTTTAATTAAAAAAAAGTTCATCTCTCTTTACGGGTAGACACAGGGAAGTGTGTATTTTGTACACCCCAAGCTTGACATTTTAACAGGTACTTTCTATTATCAAATTTGCAGTGTCGCATTTAACTTGCCTTAAAAGGTGGAGAGAGAAATCTTGTATTTGCACTTCGCAAAAAAAGAAAAGAAATGGAAAAATAAGAGCAAACCCTATTGAGGGGAAATTGTGCATGTCCTGCAACTTTGTATAACAATAGCTTAAAAACGAATAAGTGGTTTATTAATAAAGAAAGGAAAAAAGAATATTTTTTTCTTTACCTTCTGGTAGGAAACCGTTCTAATATTCTGTGTGTAAAAAGTCTCTGTATTATATTGTAATTTGAATTTTTTGTAATTAAAACAACAACCTTGTGCACTCTCATTGGGTGGTTGTTTCTTCCCCCCCCCCAACCTGGCTTCTGGTTTCTCCACACCTTTTGTTGTTTGTGGTTATAGGTGGCAAAGCATCTGAACAGCCGCTGCAAGAAAAAGAAGCTGGACAAGGTGGGCTATTGGTCTGAGCCAAGAGACTCTTCCTCTGAAATCCTGTAGCTTCTTATACGGGAAATGTTCTGGGTTATTTTGGTCCTGATTTCCTCTTGCCATGACTCCTCTGGAGAGCAACAATGCCGTAGTGGAACAAGCTAAAGCAGGATAAATCTGCCATGGATGCTCTATCATTGTGCCAATGTGTTGCAGAAGATAGCCATAATAGAACCATAATAACCAGGGTGTTTGCAGAGTAGAGTTCTTCTGATTCCACCCCTAAACACCAGTCCTAAATCCCCAGCTCCCAGCACTGACATCTCTCCATGTGGATGCAATTCATGTCATTTGGAGGGTTAGATTATTCATTTTTAAAGGCAAATCTCTTTCTCCCCTGCCTCACCAGGTGGGGAATTCTGACGCACCCTCCTTTGCAAGAATTGGAGAGGGCCAGGGATCTGCTCCCTCGCCTTGGTTTGCCAGTGTAGGGTAAAGAGCAATAGGTTGTACAGTGGCCTTTCCTTCCCCACGAGGAAGAGATCTGCCCCCATTAAATGGATGTGCAGCTGTGTGTGTGGATGAGTGACAGGCACATCCAGCAAGATTAGCTCAAAGGGCAGGAGCATCCTGCATCCCTCTCCCCCCCCCCCCCCCGTCAGCCACCCCATCCCCAACCCCACCTTGCCTTCAACTCTTTGACAGCCTGATCCTCTGCATAATATGACTGGAGAGAGCTTATTTCAGGGTCTCTCCTCCATCAGCCGTGTTTTGATTTCCTCGAGCGTCTCTTCAAACTAGGAAGCAAGACCCCAGCTTTACCAGGTTTGTTCAAATAAGCAAAAATGACAGCTGCAAACAGACCTGCGTATCAGGAGAAACTAGATGAATTTTCACGGAGACTTTTGTGTTTAATTTGCAAAGTGATTTGAAAGTGGACAAATGGACAGCTCTGTTGCTCCTTCCTCTTAACAGGAGTGGCCCCCCACATGTCAGTTTTAGCCTGATCTGTGGGTTGCTGGAGCCTCCACTGCTGCAGAAAGCATTTCCTTTGTGTGGAGGAGAAAGGCCTGTCTGGGCCCAAGCAGGGCAGGGGGTTGGGGGCTGTTGTCTTTCTTCCTGCCTTTCTCTCCCTGACCTCTTCAAATAAAGGAGGTGGGGGAGGTGAAGGGAAAAGAGGAGGGAGGACAAGCCAAGCCCCCCCCCAAGCTGCTATTCAGAGCCAAGGTGTCCCCCTCCCTCCTTCCTTGCAGCATCAAAGCGTCAGGCAGCCCCTCCATGGTCAGAGACCCTTCCCCTCTTCAAGAGGGCCAGAGTTCAGCTTGGCTGCCTTGGAAAGGGGGGTGGGGTGGGGGTGAGATGCAAACTCCATGAACTGAGTGCTGGGGACAGAGGAGAGGTGAAGAGGGCAGGTTAGGGAGATGTGAAAGGAACCAGCCTTCATCTTCATTTTGAACATTCTTTTCCTCACCTTATTTCTGTTATCAACACAACCCAGTTCCTTAGAAACCCCACATGCCCAACTGCAAAAAAAAAACCAAACAACTTGCTTCACGCTGCACTTTTCTGACACTGCACAAAACATTTGTCCAGCTGCACATTTAGAACATAAATGCAGTATCTGGGAGGCTGCCTCAGCCCAGTGGAAGGGCCGTCAATGAATGTTAATTCGTGCAGCAGCTGAGATGGCTGGAATTGCTTATGGAACCAGTTTGTTAGTCTCCAATGGGAGACTCCCAGGGTCTACTCTCAAGCAAGCCCTGTTGAGCTCAGCTGGGTTTGAGCAGAGTTTGTTTTAAGGCTACCCCTGAGACAAGGTTCCTTGCATTCCATGCATTTGCAGGTAACACTGAACTGCTTTGGATCTCACAGTCCTGCCAGCAAAAGGGGACCAAATGCTTTGCTTAGCAGCACTGGAGCATAACAGAGCCTGCAGGATCAGCCCCATTACTTAGCCAGCCTCCTGTCCTCATGGTGGCCAACCAGATTCAGCAGCATTGCGGCCCAAAAGCAGGCTGACCAAATGCCTGTTAGCCAGGAGGCCTGCAAGGAGGGCGGCTTTCCCCTCCCAAAGGCGAGGCCCCCCCTCCCCGTTTCTCTCAGACAACAAATCAGAGCAAGGCTGCCCCTTCTTTCCCAAAAGGTGATGGAGAGGCGACCCCACTCCCCTTGCCCTCAAGCCTTGCTGTGCAGGGAGAAGCAGAGCCTGGCTGCAGAACGGATTCTGCCACAAATAAAAGAACCTCCAGCAAATTGCTACTGGCAACGAGGACTGGAGCACCCGGCTGCAGCTTCTTATTTTCAGACACCTCTGGACCAACCGTTTTCACACACCAGCCGCAGTCTGGAAAGCTGCTGCAGAACAGCATTATAGGAGACCCCCCGCCCTGGGGGACCCATCCCCCACTTTTCACAAGCTGCTGCACACATAACTCCTAACAGGCTGCTCTGATCATACTTGCTCTGCACTGGGCAAATGTAGGGATTCCTCAGGATTCCTGCAGAGTGTTGGAACTGCCTTAGAGTCAGCCCCCTGGCCCACCTAGCTCAGTATTGCTGAAACTGACCAGCAGCTCTCTGGTGTTTTCCTGAGGCTTCCCTCCTAGGCAGATGTTCTTAGCAGAGGCTGGATGGCCATCCATCAGGGATGCTTTAGTTAGGATTCCCAAATGGCAGGGGGCTGGACTAGACGACCCCCCGGGTACCTCCCAACTCTGCAATGCTATGGTTCTGTGGGGCTAAGCATTGCTTTCTGCCTGAGGAGCTATTAAATGACCCACCACATTCCATTGCTGAGACTAGGGCTTCTCACCACCACCTGCTGGAAGGAGGCAAATCAAGAACAGTAAATCATGCAGAGATGCAGCGGCCAACCTCCTCTCTGCGTGTGGATGCTGTGGTCTTACAAAAGACTTTAATCTGAATATTGTTATTTGCTGCACCATAGTACAAGATTGTGAGTGCACTGAGACCTGCTGCACCATAGTACAAGGTGAGCCTTCTAGTCCTCCAGAGTAGCTGACCAGACGCTCCAATGGGAAACCCGCAAGCGGGATCACGGCACAAAAGCAACTCTCCCCTCCTGCAGTTTCCAGCAACTTGGGATTCAGAAAAATCGCTGCCTCCGACTGTGGAAGCCGAGCAGAGCCATGGTAGCTAGTCATCTGTGTGAATTTGTCCAATCCTCTTCTAAAGCCAGACCCTGTGATCTTCCTCTTCTGAGGCCCTTCTTCACGTGCCTCCTCCATGAGAGGGCCAGAGGGTGGCAATACGAGAACGGGGCCTTTTCTGTGGTGGCCCTAGGGAGTTTCGGCTGGCACCTTCACTATGTATGTTTTTAGGCACTAGATGAAAGTGTTCCTCTTCTCCCAGGCCTTTGGGTGATCGGCAGCTGATGCCCTTTTAAATGTGGTGGTTTTTTTGAGGAGGATGGACAAGTATTGGTTTGTTGTTTTTATTTTTGCTATGGATTTTGTGGTTTTAATCCTGCAATTTTATGTTGTAGACCACCCTCAGATTTGTGGATGAAGAGCAGTATACCAATTTACTCAATGACAAGGGTGATATCTGTTGCTGGAAACCGCAGTAGGGGAGTGGGCTATTGAGCTGTGGTCCTGCTTCAAGATTTTCCAAAATTGGCCCCTTCAAGAACAGGATGATGGACTTGGGGGGGGGGGCGATTTGGCTTGACCCAGCATGCAGTTATGTTCTTCTTGGATCAAAGATGTGAGGGGGGCTGAGCGCTTCCTCCTGAGAGAAACTGGGGGCAGGGGATGTTGATATTTTGACCCCCTCCCATTGCAAGCATCTGATCTGATGTTTTGAGAAAGGAGGAGTGCCTGACTCTGTGTGTGGAGAGAGTCTTATCTATGTAGTGACTAGATGGCTGAGTGGGAGGTGTAACACACTTGAGCAAGCCAGTAGTTCTTTAGTTTGTAGTAGCTATTAGAAATAAAAAAAGTTATGCTTCACAGCTAGCTACCAGGGCAATGGAGTGCTTGGACTTGTGCTTCAACAGAACTTGTCCCATGGAAAAGGTGTCTCAAACAGAGCCAGGCTGTGGATCCATCTCCTCAGTACTGTCTTAACCCAGCAGTTGTTGGACTACAACTCCCATCATCCCTAGCTAGCAAGACCAGTCTGGGTCAGGGATGATGGGAATTCTAGCCCAAAAGCAGTTGAAGACCCAAGTTGGGGAAACCCTGGTCTGTACTGACCAGCATTAGCTTGGAAGGATTTCTGAAGTGTGCTTAGTCAAACCAGAAACACTTGTGTTTGTGTGTGTGTGTGTGTGTGTGTGTACACATATAGGAGGGTTTTTTGGGGCGTGGGGAAAAGAAGAGAAATGACACGTTTTTGTTCCTTATCTGAATGCAGGTTTTTAATTTTGTCACTTCTCCATTTGAAGCTTGTTATACAAATGGCACTTACAAAAAAAAATATCAAGGAAAAAAAACTTGAACCAAATATACCAGAACGTGAGTAGTTGTTTTTTTTCAGAGCCACAACAGCCAAGGAAGAAAGGCAAGGAGGATTCTCGGCTTTAAAAAAATCGTTACATGGGAGAAGCCAGCTGGGGTTACAAGTTTCAAACAGTCATCCATGAAATAAGGGGTTTTGGGGTGGGGGTGCAGCATGAAGGATGAAGGCCAGCAAGTATTGAAGGATTTGGGGGGGGGTGGCAGACACTCAGCCCCCCGGCAGCCGCCCCCTTTCCCAAAGCTCTGTGTGTTTCCCTTGAGAATTCCCTGGACTTCACCACTCCCAAAATGTCTGGCTAAATCCACGCAGAGCTCCTGGGCCACCCCAGAAGTGACCCTCCTTTCCTAGTAAGGCAAATCATTCCAGCTGCTTCAGAATTTAGCACCAAGTGCGGAAAAGGCCCCTGAAGGTGGCAAAGGGTGCGTGGCACGTTTAAGGCTTGTCGCGTCCTCCCGCCTGGAGCAAAAGGAGGGCTGGTGCTTTGAATTTTGGCAACAGGAAAACCCAGGCGTGCTCCAGCCGTGGCTGCAGGGGGGCTGATGGTCAGGTGGAGTTCAGTCACAAAGGAAATCTTTTCCTCCCTCTGCAGTGCATGGGAAATTGGGGTGCTGGAACAGGCAGAGGCTGCCCAAGCAAAGAGCCACAGCTGGCGCCATTCAGATGTTTTTGGACCACTTGCCCCAGCCAACGTGGTTGAGTGACGTTGCGGCAGATGGGAGCTGGGGTGCCAAACCTCTGGAGGGCCCCGGGTTGGCCGAGGGAAAGGAGGGGACCCCCAAAAAGGCAGCCCAGAAGAAGAAACCAAGGTACACAGGACTTTTTCCAAACTCCCGAACAGTTAAGCAACACGCTACAAATGGATTATACAATACTGCAAATCTAGTACAGACAGTGGAGGTGGGCTCTTCGGAGAGAGCATATATAAATAGACAAGAAACACGCTGTTTGGTCACCTTGGGTCACCCCAGGAACCCCACAAGCAGAGCAATCGGCTGGGGGGCAAGAGGGGGTTCAGAGCAGCCTTGGGGGGGGGGAACCCTGGAAGAGGCACGTGAGGGGCTGCGGGGGGCAGAGGAGAGGTAGCCCCCAAGATGGGAGAGCGATGCCTCAATTCCGAAAAACCGCTTGGTGAAGAACACTTACGGGGTAGGGCAGAAATTCCAGTTATATTGACGGGGGGGGGGGAGGGAGGAAATGTGCTGTGCTATTACTGTGCAAAGGCTGCTAATTTTAAAAAAGGCTGTCTATTCCTGTGAACTGAGAGCGGCAACCTGCTTCCCCCACAGAGTCCAGGAAGCGGTTGAAAAGCGTAGAGAGCCCCCTTCTCAAAGACCTCTGCAACGTGGGTGTCACACCCCCCCTTTCACCACCTTCCCTGGCCTCTTCCTCAGTCCAGAGCTCTGCTTCTGCACCCACACAAACACGACTGAGAGAAGACTCCCCTTGAGACACAAAGCCCCAGCCAGGAGAGGGTCACTTAGGAAGAGGGAAACAACACCGCCTGAGGCTCTGGGGCCAACCACTCCATTGTTGGGAGGCACGGAGGAGTAAAATAAAGGTCTTTCACGGGCCCCACCCCCTATGGGAGGCAAGGAAGAGGGACTGGTGCAGATCAGGTGTGCAGTTTGACATCTATCAGATGCCGTCACGGACAGGCAGTAATTTCGCAAGTAGCTGTGATCCCTTCTATTATTTCGAGATATCAAAGACAGTAATATAAAAGAGGGGAGGGAGGAAAGGGGCTTTCTAACAGCAACTCGCAGCCCCTGAGGGACACAGAGAGGGAGAGTAAGGCAGTGGCACAGCTTTGCCAGTGCGGTTGTTTCAAGCCTTTTTACTCAAGAGATGCTCCCTGGGCACCTAAGAGCAACAGAGGGCGAGCTCTTCCTCAAGCTCAGCCCCCGACGAGATGAATGACTTAGCAGTGGTCCACCAAAAGCAGCTCGCTGATTTTTAAAAACGTGGGCAAAGCTCCTAGTCCTCAGTAACTGTACTTAACTCGCTGGCCAAAGTCGGTCTCTAAACTGACTCTCGGACTTCACCCACACACCGTTCATCAGGCTGTCCCCCTGACACTTCATGGAGGGAGAAGGTGTGGCAGGAGAAGACTCCTCTGCCTGAGTAAGGAAAAGGAAGTGTTTATGAAAAAGCCAAGGAGGAAAGAGAGACGGACAGATCCTACAGAAGAAGGGAGAAGCCCTTTTCAGGCTTATCCACATGGCCAGCATTGAACCAAGAAAGCGGAAACAGCAGAGGCTTTGCTAAACTAGCTTCTTGGCTTAGGTCAATACTAGATTCGCCCCACATCAATGGCATCAGGGGAGATGCCAATAAAGGGGGCGAAAGAGGCTGCTCTACTTTAGCGGGATTTATTCCCTTTCAAATTCAGAGGACTGAGTTTGGTATTCCAACAAAGCAACACACACACACACACCCCGCAAGAAGTGCACCGTTTTCTGCAGGTTAATTACATTTTTCCAGTTTCAAAGAGACAAGATCAACCCAAAACCTCTACAGCGGGAGAGAAGCAGCAGGACAGCCGGGGAAGGGAGCCTCTCTGTTTTAGGAACGGAGGCAACCGAACAGGGAAAACAAGAGAAATTGGCAACTGAAAGTGAAGAGGGGAGACACAGAGAGAGGGGAGGGGAAAGGGAGGGGTGGATGGAAGGATGGGGGGCTTGGAACCGAGAGAGGGAAGTGCTAAAGTGCATTTAATACTCCCAGAGGGTGGAGGGGTCGATTGTGTCGGCAGAGGCTTTGAGGACACCGGCGTGGTCGCCCTTCAAGTATTTCCCATTCACTCGGATGGCCACCTTGTTGTAGTCGCAGAACTCGAAAAAGAAGTCCACCGGCGTGTCGCTGCTGCTGGAGACGGAGGCCTCGTTGCCCACCGTCCAGTACTTCCCAGTGGAATCTGGAAGCGGAGAAGGGAAAGGGGGTCACGGAGCGCCAGGGGTTGCTCACATGGCAGAGGGGGCTGAGAGGAACTCCAGTGCCCAGCGGAGCCAAGGGTCAGGTTGCTGGGAGTTGTAGTCCAGCAACATGGTACCAGAGCAGGCATGGCCAAACTCTGCCCTCCAGCTGTTTTTGGACTACAACTCCCATCATCCCTAGCTAACAGGACCAATGGTCATGGATGATGGGAACTGTAGTCCCAAAACAGCTGGAGGGCCAAGTTT
The DNA here is from genome assembly GCF_964106915.1 of Podarcis gaigeae. Taxonomy (NCBI): domain Eukaryota; kingdom Metazoa; phylum Chordata; class Lepidosauria; order Squamata; family Lacertidae; genus Podarcis; species Podarcis gaigeae. Next base: position 52,710,712 of record NC_139690.1, on the reverse strand, counting down.
GGCCATGCCTGTAGCAGAGGGACCTTGGGAGACACGGAGGGCTAGAAACGTGGCTCCTCTTTTCAGAAGGAAAGCAGACATTCTTGTGGAACGTCAATGCAGCCCTGCCTAGAGCCCAGAGTTTCCCAAACATGGGTCTCTAGCTCTTTTTTTGGACTACAACTCCCATCATCCCTAACTAGCAGGAGCAGTGGACATGGATGATGGGAATAGTAGTCCACAAACAGCTGGAGGCCCACGTTTGGGAAACCCTGGGCTAGCAGAACCAAAGCCAAGCCCCTCACCCCAAGGAGGAGTTCCCTACCTTTGATGTTGTAGGCCCCGTCGTTGAACTCCAGCTGGAAGACGTCGTAGGAGGAGCGGTTGGAATCCAGGGTTCCGGTCACTTTCCGGCAGCCGATGAAGCCATGCTCCCCCCGCAGAACGATGATGGGCCGGTTGATCAGCTTCATGAGGAAGTGTTCCGTCTCACCTGTCCGTCAGGGAAGACAGAAGGAGGGTCATGGGGGCCGGGAGACGGGTTCGAATTGCAGGCCAAGGAGATTCCAACTAAACAGCAGGAAGGACTTCCTGGCGGCAAAAGATCTTGGACAGTGGCGAACTCTCCTTCGTTGGAGGTTCTTAAGCAGAGGCTGGACGCTCCTCTTTCAGGGATGCTTGAGTTGCGATTTCTACACTGCAGGGCAGGTTGGGCTAGATGACCCGCAGGTTCCCTTACGACTCTATAGAGACTGCTGGGAAACTCCAGCTGGTGCAGAATTCAGAGGCCCAGCTCCTGGCAGGAACGAGACTTGACGGAGGGCATTGCACTGCTTTTGAGCGCTCGGTTTTCACCTCCAAGGCCTTGCATAGCTTGGGGCCTCAATATACCTTTTCCCATGAGACCCTACCCAGACGCTTGGACCCTCAGAGGCTCTCTTTCGAGAGAAGTCCAAAGGGTGGTTACCTTCCTTCTAAGCAGCAGCCCCCTCCTTAACAGCCATGATGGGGAGCAGGGCTACGCTGGCAGGCGCTGATGGGATCTGTAGTCCCCAAATAGCAACAGAGTACCGGGTTGGGGAAGGCCAACTCTTGCAGTCGCCAGAGCAGTCCTAGACCAGGCAGACGCTCTTGGCTGGGCTCAGTCAGACTCTGGTACTGTCTCAGAGGAAGGAAGACGACTCGGGAAAACGGGATTCAGTTATGCCAAGGAAGCACTTCCCCTCTTAAGTTTTGCCAGCGATTAAAAAGAAGAAGGCATTCGTCTTTCTTGGGGCATTTCCTGTCCTTCGATTCTGCTGCTCAGAAATTCCCCGCTTACTGTACGACACCATTTTTACTCTGGCTTTTTAATCACCGCACACCGGCTTGATACCTTTGTGGATAGAAATATAGTCCTACCTCGGGTCGCAGCCGCTTCAGGTTGCATTTTTTCGGGTTACGGACCGCCGAAACCTGGAAGTACTGGAACGGGTTACTTCCGGGTTTCAGCGGTCGCGCATGTGCAGAAGCACTAAATCACGCTTTGCACATGTGCAGAAGCGCTGAATCGCAACCCATGAGTGCACATACATGGGTTGTGAACGCTACAGGTTGCAAACGTGCATCCCATACGGTTCACGTTCGCAATCCGAGTGTCCACTGTATACAAGCTTTTCATATTCGTATTAGCCTCATCTCCCCAGGGCGCACAGGACAATTTTATATCTCCCTGCTTGCTGTCAGATATCAATCCTGCTACAACATACGTTTCTGGATTCTGCACAGCAGTGCTCAAGATCCGACGGATGATGACCTGTGCCACAAACTAGATTTAATGAACACTCACATCAGAGTGCTCTCTAAATTGATAGTTGCAGTCTTTTATATACTAACCGTTTATCCTCTTTCATATCCATTTAATGTTCCTAACCCTTCTTTTACATTCTTATGGTCTTTTAGATATACCTTCTGTTTTAATACTTTTGAGCTTTCCAAAACGTTTTACAGATTCTAAATGACTGTACCACCCCTCTCTACTTTTGCAGGTCTATGACCGTATTAAAGATTTGATTGATACAAAATAAAAATAATTCCTTCCAGGAGCACCTTAGAGACCAACAAAGTTTGTTCTTGGTTATGAGCTTTCGTGTGCATGCACACTTCTTCAGATACACTGAAACAAAAGTCACCAGACCTTTCTATATAGTGAGAAGGTGGGGAGGGGTATTACTCAGAAGGGTGGTGGGAATGGGTGATTGGCAGATAGCTGTGATGAGCCTGTTGACAATTCTTAACGACTGCAATAGGTCTTACAGGAAAAAGCAAGGGGTGAAAAGGTGAAAAATGGCTTTGTCATGTATAATGAGATAAGAATCCAATGTCTCTATTCAGACCAGGTCTCTCCATGGTTTTAAGTTTGGTAATAAGTTGCAATTCAGCAACTTCTCTTTCCAGTCTATTTCTGAAATTCTTTTGTAAAATGACAGCTACTTTGAGATCTTGTATAGAATGTCCTGGGGGATTGAAGTGTTCTCCTACTGGTTTCTCTGTCTTGTGATTCCTAATGTCAGATTTATGTCCATTTATCCTTTGGCATAGGGTTTGTCCTATTTGTCCAATATAGAGAGCTGAAGGGCACTGTTGGCATTTGATGGCATACACAATGTTAGAAGATGAGCAATTAAATAGTCCTGAGATGGTATGTTTGATGTTGTTGGGGCCAGTAATGGTGTTGTCTGGGTGTAAAGGTAAAGAGACCCCTGACTGTTAGGTCCAGTTGCAGACGACTCTGGGGTTGCAGCGCTCATCTCACTTTATTGGCTGAGGGAGCCGGCATACAGCTTCCAGGTCATGTGGCCAGCATGACTAAGCCGCTTCTGGCGAAACCAGAGCAGTGCATGGGAACGCTGTTTACCTTCCCACCGGAGCGGGACCTATTTATCTACTTGCACTTTGACGTACTTTTGAACTGCTAGGTTGGCAGGAGCAGGGACTGAGCAACAGGAGCTCACCCCACTGCGGCGATTTGAACTGCGACCTTCTGATCGGCAAGCCCTAGGCTCAGTGGTTTAACCCACAGCGCCACCCGCATCTGGGAGTATGTAGCAGTAAAGTTGGCCTCTGGGTTTATTGCAGGCTTGATTGATACAAGCTTTTTAAAAATAGTAATACTCAGCCAGAAGATGGCAGAGGTTGTAGCTTTTCAGGGAGAGCATGCAAGGCTGGTGATGAACCTCATCTGCTTCAAAGGACTGTGGTTTGAGGCAGGGGAGGGGCACCTGTAGGTGGGGGCTCTTGCTGCTGGGCCCCCAACCCCCTTGGCTCCAGGTATTGCAACTTATTGCCAAACTTAAAACCATGGAGAGACCTGGTCTGAATAGAGACATTGGATTCTTATATGGGAATTGGGAATGGGTGAATGGTCAGGGATGGTGGGGTGGTAGGGATCCAGCCTCATTTGGAGGAGTCCTGGTCTAGGGCAATAAGGTCTTGTCTGTCTGGGCATCCCATGGACCTAAGCCCCCCCCAACTCCCCCCACTTCCGTAGCCAGAGAATCCTTACTGGCTGTCTCCACCGTGGCGGCCAGCTGCCCGTTCTTCTTCGCTGTGACGTATTTGCCGTTTGCCGCTTTCAGGGTGATGCGCCGATCGCACCACTCGATGTCGAAGTAACAGTTGGCATTCCTGCTGTGGCAGAGAGAGCGCATGAGCCTGAGAAGCAACAGCCCGGCCATTAAGGTTTTATTCTTTTGGGGTGGGGAAGGGCATGCACACAGCTTGGAGCCCCTGACTCAGCTGCTCTGGGGTTCGCTTTCCATGCAGAAAGTGTGGGGTGTGATATATAAGTAGCAGTCAAGTACAACATTCCTTGTTTTCCTAGAGTGGAGATGCGGGGGAATGTTTGGTCCAGCCAGTCGAAAACTTCCTGTTTCCTCCTGGCCTGGAGCATCCTTCCCCTTGCATGTGACCAGAGGTGGGCGTGACCTTACCTGTGCAGGTAACAAAAGGGACAAGGCAAGCAGAACTATCTCTCTCTTTGACTTCCTCGTCGTTGGAGCAGTTCTTTAGCTAGAGATGCACTGGGATTATCCCCACATGGGATAGATCCACATGTATATACTTTGTAACTAAGTCTGCCTTCAGGGATCCAACTGTGAACTGATGTGAGTAAACTTGTTTTATATACTTTAACCAAGATTATGGCGTGTTTTTTATTTTAAGAGAGATATAAGGGAACTTACCAGGAACCTAACAGTGAGAAGCTTACACGAGCCTGCAACCAGCTACCCACTGTGTGTTGAAAAGGGCAAAGTAAAACTGCTAAGTAAAGGAACTTGCTAGCGTAAGTTAGGAAGGCTATTAATAAACAATATATCCTCTCCTGCCTCCCTGAACATTCCCACAGGGAGAAGTGGGGGCCCCTGCGCTTTGTGCAGCAATATGCAGCCGGCCTCGATCCACACAGAGGAAAGCAAGTGGTTGGCTGGCACACGGGCAAGACAGCATTGTATGGCAGCAGCTGGAATTTTATAAGCCACCTGGATCTTCCCTGGTGATCAGGTTTTCAGACTCAGGTGACAATTTCAAGGAAGCTTAGATTTCTCTTTCCAGAGCGGTATCCCTCATTAGTCTCTCGCAGCGACACCAGCAAGAGAGTTTTGTGGCAGCTTCAAATACTAACTTATTATGGCATAAGCTTTCATGGACTTTGCTTTTGTTTACCTTGCCTTTGATTAAGTAGACTGTAATCAAGAAAAGATTATGCCATAAGGATGATAATTCTCTAAGGTGCCACAAGACTCTGTGTGTGTGTGTGTGTGTGTGTGTGTGTGTGTGTGTGTGTGTGAGAGAGAGAGAGAGAGAGAGAGAGAGAGAGAGAGACCCACATTCCCTATTCATAAACTGAGAAAGGGATTGAATTCAAAGGCTCTCCTCGTCCCGTGGTTTGTCTTATGCTCTTTGAGACCAGGGCTTTTAGTGTGGTGGCACCTGCCTCCTTCGAATGCGCTTCCAGCAAACACCAGGCAGGAACCTACCGTATTGCTTGAAATTCACCTGCTCAGTCAAGTCTTTCCTGGAAGAGTGATCCGGTTCTGCTGCTGCCCTACTCTCCTCGATGGATTTATGATGCATTCCGTATTTGTTTTATTGACTTAATGTTGTGGTTGATTTTGTGTTGTTCACCACTACAATTTATTTTCTTTTTTAAAAAGAAATGGGGTATAGAAATTATGGCACTCAGTAAGTTAAATAAAAAAACCAGCAACCTTTAAAACCCCTGAAAAACCTCTTATTCTAAACTATTCACAGGATGAGAAGGATGCCCCCAAAGCTCATTCAGACACATTTGCCTAAAAGAGGACTCACTTAGTGGAGGCAGTGGACTGCACCCCCCCATTGGAGGTCAGGGTCCAGTATTTCCCAGTATAGGTCCGGAAGGTGCATTTCTTAGTATCTTTGTTGATTTCCAGTTGAAAGGTTTCCTGATCGCTCTCCTCATCCTGATTGGCAGAAAGGTCCATTCCTAAGAAAGGAGGGAAGGGAGTAAGAGAGAAAGAGAGAGAGAAATGGCCTCGTGTCAACCGTGAAACATATTGGGAGGCCCAGATCCCTGTACTCTGCTTCATGTACTAAGTAGAACTGTGCACGCTTGCTTCCAAATTGTGGTACACCCAGGTGCAGCTATAGCTTGCTGTAAAGAGGATTTCAGAGGAGCCTTAAGGATGCCTTGCAAAATGAAACCTCAGCCGTTATTTTCAACGTTCTCTTACCACCCACTTTGGGCTGTGTTTGCAGCCAAGCTGACTCAGAGAAGACCTGGTCTGGGAGCTCCAGGGGCCTCGAGGTCCAAAGAGACATAAAAATGAAGACCCCGGCCTAGAGGGGCCCCCATCCCAGAGCGTGGGACTTCAGGCAGCAGCTAACTCTGGCTTTCCAAAAATTCAAGTCCTTGGCGCAGTCGGGAGCAGCCTTGGAGGTTCTTGTTTGCTGCGAGAGCTAGACATAACAAGCAGGGCTCCCAGGAGAGAGGAAGCCAAGGCAAAATTTGCTTCGTCAGCAGATGCAGGCTCCAAAAAAAGCAAAAGAAACAGAAAGAGAGAGAGAGAGAGAGAGAGAAATAAAACAGCTTTCCAGAGCTGGGCAAGTCTCCACCTCCACACATGTTTTCCAGAGTTGCGATGCAAACACCCCGTTCTAGAGCACATGCAGTGAAGACGAGCGTTGGAAAATTCAGCACATGGTTAAAACTGCGGAACTCCCTCCCACAGGAACCAGCGTTCTTGGGGCCCCTGGGATTTCTGAGTGAGGAAAAAGGCAACCCCCCACCTGGCCAAGGGGTGGGGGTTGTGCAAGCATCAGGGGTAGCAGTGTGCCCCTGGGCGCCACGCTGGCAGCCCCTGCTGTGGAGCCGCCTTGGATTCCACTGGCCCTGGAGCTTTCAAGTGCAGGATCCAGTTCCCTCGGATTCCTTGCTGTTAGTCACTGGTGACACAGATTCCCATCAGGCCAAACGCCACATTGGTTCTTTGCATCATTCCCACACTGAACCACCGCACCTCCACAAACACACGCCTGGAATTAATTTGGGAGCCTTCCTGATGCTTTGGCATTTTCAACATGGAAGTCAGCAAAACCACAAAGTTTCACACAAGACACTGAAAGTCCTGAAAGCAACGGAACAGGACAGCAACTGTGAAAATCCGTTTTGTGGCTGAGAATGCAACCCTGAAAGAAGTGGCGTCAATGGTGTAGGGTTGCCAGGTAAGGAGCATTCTAGCCGCTGAGATTTTCGGGCCCAAACCTGATACCTAGGAGTGGCCCCAAGTGATGTCACAGGACGGACCCTGGAGACGGAGGTTAATTGGGAGAAGGAAGCAGAGGAGCGCAGATCTGGCTGAGTGCTGTGATTCCTGCATTGCAAGGGGTTAGACCAGGTATCCCCAACCTGCAGCCCTCCAGATGTTTTGGCCTACAACTCCCATAATCCCGAGCTAACAGGACCAGTGGTCAGGGATGATGGGAATTGTAGTCCAAAACATCTGGAGGGCTGAAGGTTGGGGGTGCCTGGGTTAGACTAGGTGATAAAGGGGCCCTTCCAACTCTGAATCTATGACTCTGCGCTAGAATTTGCAGCCAGCTCCTGTTCTGAAGGCTTGCAAGCTGCAATGCACAGTCTTCTTGGCGATTTTTAAATTCTTATTAAGGGCTTTCTCACCCACCTGCAGACTTCAGGTCAGAGCTGGAGGTCTGGCAAGCGTAAAGAACGTAGGAACCTTTTCATCTGCCAAATGGGAGAATCCACTCTCAACCAGAACAGCTGGAGGCCCCCCAAATCTGCTCTCCCTGGGGCTGCACAGACCGCAGTCCCCCCTCTGTGTTTGCATGTGGCCCCCCATCCTGTGGACCGGAGCTCCTCTCCCATCCCCCAAGGCATCCCCAAGCTGCCTTTCAAGTTCCTCTCCACAGCTGGGGCTCATTCACATCTGGGAGCTGGAATTTCCAAGCTGAATAGACCAGTCAAAGAATGCAGAAGTCATGTAGAAGGGAGGGGGGGAGGCTGGTTCTGCCGGGTGCCTCATGTAAATGGGATGTGGGGGTCGAGGAGACTGCGCTGTCAGGGGCTCCACGCAACCCGGACCGGGGGAGCTTTTTCCAAAAGGGCTTCCCAAAAAGCATCCCTGCTGAAAACGATGCCCATTGCAGAGATGGGGAAGGAAACAAAAGCCTCCCTTTGGACGCCACCTGGGCAATGCTGGTCATCTGCTCTGCATCTCTTTGCCAGCAAAGCCAGGAGAATAATGTCCCTAGATTTCACTGGGTGGCCACTTAGACGAAAAGAGCAAACAGATTCGCATCTTCTAATTTGCACATAAGAGGTGCAAATTTGGGAATAATTACTATCAATTCAGAAAAGAAACATGTTTCGCCCAGCAGGGTGCCTAACCCACCCCCCAGCCCCCCTCACGCTTGCAGCTAGTTCCTATTTGCAAGGCTCGCTCAGGGAGGTCTGCGGTTGAGGCCACGGCAAAGTTCTTCTGAGATGGGGACCCCCGGCCCCTTAAGGCAGATGCGCCTGAGCTTGCCTTGTCAAGCGAGGGGGCAGCAAAGGGGCTTGTCTTTCTAAAAGGCACATGGCTAGAAGTCTGGGGCACAGCAGAGAGATTTCTCAAAACTGAAAATGCCGTCATGGGCAGGAGGGGCCCATTTGTGCAAATCATATTAAAAACCATGGCCAGATTCCAATCATTTTGCTTCACCAATCAGGTGAATGGCTGAATATTTCCTAAGTGCCCCTGCTGGCAAATTCCCTGTGAAATTTGAAGCATTTTATAATTTAGAGAAAAGGCAAGGATGAGGTGACACGGAAGAACTTTATACAGTGGGCCCTCGGGTTGTGAACGTGATCCGTGCAGGACGCATGTTTGCAACCCGTGGGTTGCGATTCAGCACATGTGCAAAGCGTGATTTTAGTGCTTCTGCGCATGCGTGGCCGCCGAAACCCAGAAGTAACCCGTTCCAGTACTTCCAGGTTTCGGCGGTCCGTAACCTGAAAAAACGCAACCTGAAGTGTCTGTGACCCAAGGTAGGACTGTACATTGATGCACGGCACCAAGAAAGTGATATTTTCCTCCCTCCCTCCTCACACTCTAACTCGGCGACACCCAACAAAGCTTCAGGGCTGATAAAGTCCTTCTTCATGCAGTGCAGAGTTAGACTGTGGAACTCCCTCCCACATGATGGACACCAACTTGGATGGCTTTAGAAGAAGATTAGGCAAATGCATGGAGGATGAGAGGGCTATTGACGGCTACTGGCCAGGATGTCTCTGCCCAGGCTCCACTGCTGGAGGAAGCAATGCTTCTGAATCTCAGTTGTGGAAACCCCAGGAGGAGTGCGCGCTCCTCATGCGCTCAAAACCTGCCTTGTGGGTTTCCTAAATAGCATCTGGTTGGCCCCTGAGAGAAGGGGAGGCTGACCTAGCAGGCTCATCTAAGGTGGAAGGAGAGGGGAGTAAGGAGATCTCCCTTCTGGGGACAATCTGGGATGCAGGAGAGAGGCAGCCAAGAACAGCTTTGGGAAAGGGAAGACAGCTGCAATGGAGGGGGGGGGGAGAGAAGAAGACCTGAGCCGTTTCCATAGCACAAAGGCAGCTGCTGGGTTGCCTTGGGAATAAAAGGCAGCTTTAAGGAATGGGAAGGTTGCTCCTCTCTGTTCCAGCAAGAGAAGAGGAGGACAATGTCACTGACTCAACAAGTCTCCATCCTTGGCTATTGGTTTGTATGAAGCGGCAAAGCTGCTATGGCTGGGCTGAGCTGTTAGCAGCACCCACCGGATAGAAAGGGCCGCAGCTGAGCGTCTGCCCTGCAAGCAGCCCTGGCGTCTCCTGGTAGGGCTGCGGAAGACTCTCTTCCCAAAACCAGCCCACCATGGGAGGCCAGGGCTGGGGACCCGGCGGCCGTCCATATGGACTGCAACTCCTATCATCACCCCTGACCGTTGGTCATGCTGGCCGCTAGGCCTGATGGGAGTTGTAGTGCATATAATCCAGAAGTCCCTCTGCTGCACCTCCTTGGAGCTAGGCAGAGCAGCTTCCGATGTTCACCCACATGCAAGAAGATCGTTTATTGTTCTGCTCCTTTCAAGGTTTTTATCTACTGCCTGCCATACTGGTCATCCCATAGACCAATTTGGCACATGGCCATTTGTCCACCAAGCCAGTACCACCCAGAAATGCCAGATTCTCAGACAACTGGCATTGTGTTGTTCCACACACGCACACTTTTACACTAGGACAGGCTCCATAACAATAGCAGGTTTAAGGCCCTTCCATGGGGACTGTTTATTTGGACAAAATTTGGCCGTTATCCTGCACCGTTGCTTTTTTAACTGTAAAAAGTCCCACCAGAAAAGGACAGATGATGATATTGGAAAGAACAAGATTACTGGCAAGGTCACATAACCTCTGAGAGAACAAAAGTGCAAGGTAACCTTTTTTGTGTGTGTGCAAATATATCTGCCAGGCAGCTCAGTAAACCACAGGTCTGGCAGCTCCCTTCAATGACCAAGGGTTCCCGGAATTGCAAAGTTGGAAGGGACTCTGAGGGTCATCTAGTCCAACCTCCTGCAATGCAGGAATCTTTCTGCCCAAGGTGGGGCTCAGACCCACAACCCTGAGATTAAGAGTCTCGTGCTCTGCAGGCTGAGTTGCCCCAGCTAAACAAGGAGATATAGCCGCCCCAAACAAGCACTTCTTTCTTTTGACTTCCCTGTGCATCGGCTGGTTTCATCTTAGAAAGTGCTTTGAGGGTATATTTCTGCCCCATTTTATATTGGCCAGAGCAGAGACCCAAAGACTTTCAGAGGGACCCTCGCCTAGGCAAAGGGCCTGGAAACTCCCTCTTCACTCTCCCTAGAGAAGAACAGACTGCAATTCCTTGCTCCCAACTCCATAGTCAAGGCAGACACCCCTGAGGCCTTGGTGGGGGCTGGCTCACTGGCCAGGGGGGAGGCCCTGGGCCACTCACAAATCCTCCAGCCTAAACCTTTGGCTCGCCTCCTTATGAACTGCTTTGCAACCCTGCCAGGTACAGTGGAACCTCGTTTTTCGAGCATCTTGGAAGCCGAACATTTCGAGACCCGAATGCCAAAAACCCGGAATCAATTGTTTCCTTTTTTGAACGGCTTCCCATTTTCACCATTGAAAATGACATTCTCCTCTTTATACTGCCTATAGCTCTTTGGGGAGGAAAAGGAGGGATATGAATGCCATGAATATCATTATTGGTAAAAACAATTTCCCTAGCAATAGATAGGACGGAAAAAGGCACTAAAGATTTTTCCGTTTAGTGCTGTTTAGGGAAGAAGTTTTTGCAACCAAGATTTCAAGGGATGCGCCACTTTAGCGAGTAGCTGAGAAACAGGACTCGGGAGCGGGGCGGCAGAGAGAAAGGCTTCGGGACTCGCCAAGAATTTCCCGAGCCCCTGGCCCAAAAGCCAGCCGGGGAGTTGGGTTACACGGATTCATTGGAAAGGAATGCTGCCAGAACTGCAGCGAGCCTTCTTTCGAAGGAGGCTGAAACTTGAAACTGTGCAGGAGGGTCAAAAAATCAGGCAAAACCCCCGACTCTGCTGGCTTGCCGGCCTTCCATGGACCAGCAAGTCTGCACTGCCGGCTTCCCCCACCCCACTTTGGCCTGATCCAGCTGCTGCAGGGCTCCTCTAAATTCCTTATGATTCCTATGCAGAACCGCCATGGACAGGGCCAGTCTACCTTAGAATAGCAGAGAGGGCAAGTTTGCTTCCCTTTGGGGGCATCTGGCTGGCCACTGGGAGGGCAGGAGGCTGGACTAGATGGACCTCATCCTGCAGGGTTCTTTGAAGGCTTAGCTTCATGGCTAATGCAGCCCAGCTGCCTCAAACCCCAGGATTTTGCCAGCAGGCAAACCTAAGCCTGGTGGTGTTTTTGTTCTAATTTTTATTTTGTACAAGGTGTGACCGGAAAGTTCGTTGAATGGTCATAGAAATCGGACAGTGAGAAATATTCGAACATACATGCCTTAGGTAAAGGTAAAGGGACCGCTGACCATTAGGTCCAGTCGTGGACTACTCTGGAGTTGTGGCGCTCGTCTCGCTTTACAGGCTGAGGGAGCCGGCGTTTGTCCACTTCCGCAGACGGTTTTTCTGGGTCATGTGGCCAGCATGACTAAGCCACTTCTGGCGAACCAGAGCAGTGCATAGAAACGCTGTTTTACCTTCCCGCCGGAACGGTACCTATTTATCTACTTGCACTTTGATGTGCTTTCGAACTGCCAGGTTGGCAGGAGGAGGGATTGAGCAACGGGAGCTCACCCTGCCACGGGGATTCGAACCACCGACCTTCTGATCAGCAATCCCTAGGCTCAGTGGTTTAGACCACAGTGCCACCCGGGTCCCTTACAGGCCTTCAAAGCAGGCCCCCTCTGATACAATGCACCGTTGACAACGTTCGTAGAACTGTTGGAACCTCTTTCCATACTGCTTTCAGTTCCTTCGTCATAGCAGCTTGGATGTGTGAAATGTTGGAAAAATCTGTGCCCTTTCAGCGCTGATTTCAGTTTTGGAAAAGAAATCCGGTGGGGCCAGATTGGGAGAATATGGAGGGTAGGACAACTCAGTAACCTCAGTAATGATTTCACGCGGAATATGCATTTCTTCCGCTATCTTTCAGATGGACAAATGCCGATCCCGCATCAATAACTCAGAAATTCTGTAGACATTTGCTGCTGTTCTGCTCGTTGACGTTCTGCCAGATTGAGAGTCATCTTCGATGGTTTGCCGCCCTTCACAGAAACGCTTAAACCACTGACACACGGCCTTTCGAGTTACAGCTTCATTTCCCTACACAACTGTGAGCATTTTGTGGGTTTCTGATGCCGATTGTATGTCCGAACATTTCTCACTGTCTGACTTCTGGTCACACCTTGTACTTTGTCTTTTTCAAATTGTAATTTTACATTGCGAATTGCCCCAAAATCTAGGGGTACAGGGTGGTATACAAATTTAATAACGATATAAAACACAATTAAGAAGAAACACTCGCTCCCAAGTTTCTCCTCCATTTCCCTTACACAGCAGCATCCCAGTTGTCCATACAGCTTCACTCCCTTCCTTCCTTCCTTCCTTCCTTCCTTGCCCTGGCAAACCAATTTTGCACATCAGACATTTCGCAGCACCTGCAGCCTGTGTTTGCACCATCCACTTTTCCATGAGGACGGGAGACGCATTTCCTGTCGCTGCCTTTGGGGCACCAGAAAACCAGCAGGAAGACAGACAGAAAACCTTGACACGCCCAACAAGAACTCCCCACATTGGAAGATTGGCAAGTAAAGATGGTCAAATACGTGGAGCTGGCGAAGCTGACGGGGAAGATTCGGAATGGCTGTGATGATTTGTTCCAAAAGGACTGGGGCAAATTTATATGAAAGAAAATGGCAAACAGTTGAATACGTTTGTAGGTTTAAGCTGAAATGTCTGGTAATGGGAAATTAAGGAGCTGATTTACTTATAAGTAGGTGATTGTTAAAAGATTGACTTAAGGTAAAAAAGTGAATTTAGGAATGTGGAGAAATTGGTAATGAGATATGAAAGTCTGCTAGAGGGAAGGAAGGAGGTTGATGCTTTATTTAAGCAAAAAAATATTATTTGTGATATTGAAATGTAATAAAATATGGAAAATTAATAAAAATTATATTTTTTAAAAAAAGAAAACCTTGAAACACCAGCTCCCTCCTGCCCTGTGTGCCTCGTACACTTCAATAAATTCATACTGAGAAGCTTCGGATTCTGAGGCTCTTATACATTTAGGAACATCTGCAAATTATTTCTTATTTCATTTGTCACAGAAGGGCAGAGGCACCACATCCCAAGTCCCAAATATCTGACTGTCCCAGCTTCCAATGTAGGTGCTGCTCAATGCCTTTCAGACATACCATGATGACTAGCAGCTTGGTTTTAACAAAAGCAGAAATCTTAACGGGGGGGGGGGGGCAACACTAGCTCACGCTTCATACGGAAAGGCCCCTGGTTCAGTTCCTGGCACCTGTGGGCAAAAATGGCCGGGGAATGGATGATGGAGGACAGAGGGCCTTCTCAGTGGTGGCGCCCGCCCTGTGGAATGCCCTCCCATTAGATGTCAAGGAAATAAACAACTATCTGACTTTTAGAAGACATCTGAAGGCAGCCCTGTTTAGGGAAGTTTTTAATGCCTGATGTTTTAATGTATTTTTAATCTTTTGTTGGAAGCCACCCAGAGTGGCTGGGGAAACCCAGCCAGATGGGCGGGGTATAAATAATAAAATTAATAATAATTATACTAATAATTGGCATAAAGCTACTTGTGAGATGGGAAAATTAAAGTTGAATTGGCACAGCCAGAGTCACATTCTGGGCTGCTGCAGCAGATGAGGCTCCTGCCTGCAATGAAGGGCTGGCTATTCTATTTGCCATGTCCGTTTCTTTCTTGCCTTTCCCAACTAGCCATTCTTCCTCAATGGAGTCTGAAAAGTGAGAGGTTCCTTGGGGGTCTCTCCAGCTGCCAGCCAGAGCAGCTTCAATGCTTCTGCCCCCCAGACAAAGGGAGATTCATGCCCAAGCAGCTGTTTCAGCCATGATCTGCCGAAGTTTCCTAACAAATTCCAAAAGGCTGTGCTCCCTTCTAGCACGCCACAACATTGCACATCTGCAAAACACGTTCCTCTTAAGTGATTCACTAGTTAGTATAAATGTGTCGGGGGTTTTTTGGGGTGGGGGTGGGGTTCCTCCGAGGAAATTAAAAGATTTTTTTAATGCACACAGGGAGGTGTCAGACCTTTGCCCTATCTAGCAGTGTGGTGTAGTGGTTAGAGTGTTGGATTGGGACCTGCGAGAGACCAGGGTTCGAATCCCTGCTCAGTCACGAAGCTCACCGGGTGTGACTTTGGTGGCTGGGTTGCTGCCTCTCAGCCTAACCTACCTCGCAGGGTTGTTGTGGAAATAAAATGAGGAGGGGGAGAAGGAGATACTCCACCATGAGCTCCTTAGAAGGAAAGGTGGGATAGAATAATGCAACAAATAAATAGTAATAAGTGATAAATAGTATTGTCTAGAGACTGGCAGCGGCTCTCTCCACCATTTCGGGGGGCAGGGGGACACCCCTCCCCCTTGCCTGCAGTTTCTGGGGACTCAGCCTGCAGCCCTCTTCCCCTACAGACCTCCTCCAAAGCCAGAAGAGCATTGTTTTTATTTCCCTGTGATGCCTCTCCAAGTTGGAGCACATCTGCCGATAACGGCAGAGTTAGACTTTTAATTACCCGTCTTGCCAAGGTCAGGCGGAGCCTCCAGAGAAGTCGGGTCCACGCAAGAGCGGCAATTAAGAAAAGGGAGAGATAAGACACTTAACTTGTCTTTACCAGTTCCTGAAAGGGCTGGAGGAAGCTGTGGGAAGGGAGACTTGCAGAGAAGGGGCAGGATGGAGCATCGAACAGCCACAGGATCCTCTGGTCTCCCCCCGCAGCGCAGGATGTTTGTCTGCCGTATTCACAGCGACACAGGAATTCCAAACCAGAAACCATATTGGGCTGGATCCTGGAGGGAAGGGCTGAGGATCCAGCTGCTCTGCCCCAAATACCTGTTAAGAGCATCCCTGCCAGATGTGCAAATGGCACACATTGCAGGGGGGTGGACTAGATGGCCCTAGGGGTTACCTTCCAACACTACAATTCTGTACAATTCTGTAACAAAAACTGTAGTGATGTTTGTTGGAGATGCAACAACGGGGCAGGAGCCTTTCTACATATGTGGTGGGAGTGCAAAGAGATAGTGGGATTCTGGGAAAATATCTATAATGAACTGAAAAAGATGTTTAGGTTTTCATTTGAAAAAAACACCAGAATCCTTTCTCCTAGGTATCATGTCAGAGGAGATAAAAAGAACGGTCAGAGCAATATTTATGTATGCAATTACGACGGCAAGGTTATTGATTGCCAGAAATTGGAAAAGCAGCAGCGTCCCAAGTAAAACAGACTGGTAATCTAAAATGATGGAATACTTCCATATTGCCGAACTAACAGGGAGGATAAGAGGAGATCTGGTACAAAAAGTGAATAAGGAGTGGGCTATCTTTAAGGAATACATCAAAATTTATGTGGGAAAAGTAGAATTTCTGACAGATATTGAGTGAATCCAGAAAATGATTAGAGTGAAAGGAGAGTAAAGTTAAGATAAAAGAAGAGATTAAAGAAATAATGAAATGCGTTTAAGCTAGTTGTAAAAATAAAGTAGCGTAACAAGAATGGCTGGAACTCAAGTCACTTGGTGGGTGTCCGTGTGGGGTAGGGGTGTAGGTATGTTGATATGTACAGTATAGGTAGGTATTATATAATGTAGGTATCTTTTATGTTATGAAAATTACGTAGTGTGCTGTGTACGTGTATTGTGTAAATGTATATGTATGTGTTTTATATGTTATTAAAATAAATAAATAAAACCAATTCTGATTCTAGGACTAGGCTTGCTCAGTGACTGGACCCCCTCTTGAGAATGGCTCCTCAAGCACCTGCCCTCAAGGGCACCAGGTTGGAGGAGGCTGGAAGAAAGGTCGAGCGTCAACACAAGAAATGGGAACTGCAGAAGGATGAAGCTTCAAGGCCCAACCTGGGGCTTCTTCTGTCAGTCGGGTGCAGCACCTTCCAAGCTGGGCTCCGGGAGCATCAGGAGACCGTCCCGAGTTTTTCAACAAGGTGAGGGATTGGAAGACAAGCTCCCTGGACCAGCTGGTTGGACATCTCCAACGAAGACCAAGCCACATGCACAGCAAGTGACACCTGGGGACGGTGTCCTTTGTTCAAATGGGAGCAGCAGCAAGATCTCATTATTATTTCTACTCCGCCCATCTGGCTGGGTTTCCCCAGCCACTCTGGGCAGCTTCCAACAAAATATTAAAATACAGCAATGCATCAAACATTAAAAGCTTCCCTAAACAGGGCTGCTTTCAGATGTCTTCTAAAAGTCTGGTAGTTGTTGTTCTCTTTGGCATCTGGTGGGAGGGCGTTCCACAGGGTAGGTGCCACCATCAAGAAGGCCCTCTGCCTGGTTCCCTGTAACTTGGCTTCTCACAGGGAGGGAACTGCCAGAAGGTCCTCGGAGCTGGAACTCAGTGTCTGAGAAGAACAATGGGGGTGGAGACGCTCCTTCAGGTCTACTGGGCCAACACAGTTTAGGGCTTTAAAGGTCAGCACCAACAGGCATCTCAAAGATCTTCCTGACATGCAATGCCACAAACATGCAGAGGGTTTTCAGCAGACCCGGAAAGAGCTCATGGATACTTTGGTTGTGATTCCTGCATTGCAGGGAAGCTAGACTGGCCTGGCCACCGTTCTAAGATTTCCCCAGTGTGGGCTAGAAAACAAACCCCGCAGGGGCGAGATGCAGAACTGTGCAGAAATGGAACAAGTCTCTCAGGAACGCAACTCGCAAGAGCAACAAGCCCTCAGGGCTCAGAGCTCTCCGCTTTGCTCCTAGGTCCGAATCGGCGCCCCAGATTTCCTCCTGAGTACAACTCTCTGGGGCAAGTCGTGGCAAGTCTCTGGCAGCCAGGAATGGCTCCGTGGGGCCATATAATCATATCCTGGAGGGAGCACGAGGACGCAATCGTGCATTTGCATTCCACGGGGAACAGGACAATTACAAGCCCAGCTGAGGAAGCCCTGCTGGTTACTCCTTGAAGCAAGCACGACATATGAGAGAAAACAAGCTCAGCCGCCTCTCCAGAGTCAAACCGGCTCAAAGTTCCCAAAAGTTGATTAAGCAGGAACTTTAACCTCATGCATTTTTATATACAGTGAGAAGAGACCCCCCTTGTCTGGCTACTCCGAAAGAAACCAGCTCTGGACCCCTTGGACTGGAGCAACAGTCTTGCAGGTGCAAATGGGGAAATATTATTATTGTGGCACAGATTATTTAGATCTGTCCTAATCTGGGTTCAGGCCTGGCTGTGCGACTGAGTTGCTATTGGCCGCCCCTAACAGACGACCTCTGCAGAGAGCAGGGCGGCGGGAGTGCAACCGGGCTCCTGCTTCTCTGTAGCTTTCAATACAATTGACGATGGTGTCCTCCTGGACCAGTTCTCCTGGACTCTACGCTTCTGGTCCTACCTATGCAGCATTCGAAATCTGCCAGGTGCATTTTGCACCTGGCTATCAGCCACTTGCGACCAAGTGAGGATGCCCAGGTGCCAGGATGATGCCTGACATCTCCACCATCTATATATTGCCTGTTTCCACACACTAACAGCACATCCTGCAGAACTCTGTCTGTGAAATTTTGTCCGCCCAATCAGAACGAATTTCAGGAACCAAAAAGCTTTATGGGAAAATACGACTGGCCCCAAAATGGCAACTAGGCATTCTCTTTTGGCAACTGTAACCTTGGTTCAAGAAGCCATTTGATGCCTAGCTTATATATCTAAGTTTGTAACACTGTGCCCATAGTACCAAGTCTAGAACAACATTGGCAGAGGGCTTTCTGGCCTTCCCTGGAGACAGGGGCGTCCACTCCCATCACATGCACAAATCCTGCAGTCAAGTTTCGGGGATTTGGGGAAAATGCAGAGATCACCACACCTGGAGTGCACTGGGTGAGCCTCACCTGGGAAAGAACATCTTCACAAGAAGTCCTTCCTCGTGAACCTATTAAGAGTTATTTGAGAGCATCAACAACCTACACCAGGCTTCCTCAACCTCGGCCCTCCAGATGTTTTTGGCCTACAACTCCCATGACCCCTAGCTAGCAGGACCAGTGGTCAGGGATGCAGGGAATTGTAGTCTCAAAACATCTGGAGGGCCGAGGTGGAGGAAGCCTGACCTACACAAAAAGGTGATCCAGCTGGCATTGAAAACGTGCACTTTCAGAAATCTTTTGTTTCACCAAAGGCTCCCAAGACAGACTACTTTGATGCCCTGGATCAGCTTGCAGAATTTTAAGGATTTTCAACAGTTTGCTGGTAACTATGTAGAAGCAACTGCAATTCTGAGAAAATTCCGAGCGATTCTCCTGGGCCTGCCAGCCCCCAGGTCCTCAAGCGAAGCCGGCTGCTTCCCCCTTTTCCCAAGGCCTCACATTCCAGCTAGGTTCACCCTTGTCAAGAGTGTTGGCGGCCCCTGCAGGGCTGGCATCTCCACCAATGCCAGCATGAGCCAGCTGTGCGATCAGGTGGATAATATGATAATTCACGAGGCTCATTCCCAGATTTGCAGCTCAGCCGAAATTAACCGGACAACAGCTTGTGGCCTGCTTGCCACCTGCTGCACCCCAGGAGCTGGGAGAACAGCCGCGGCGGGAAATGGGGTTCTAGTCCAAGTTGGGCACATTGTGATTTTCAAAACACACACACACACACACACACACACACACACACACAGCGCTTTCCCCATCCCACACTTTTAAGAGGCAAAGCTTTTTAAGACACACAGCTCACAGCGCCACCCTTCATAGGTCAAGGATGAGGAACATGTGCCCTCTAGATATCCACAACATCATAAGTACCTGCAGGATCAGGCCCACGGCCCACCTAGTCCAGCATCTTGATGTCTAAGTGGCTGAACAATGGCAAAGTAGCAAGTAGGATTCGGACACAACAGTACTCTCCCTACCTGTGGTTTCTAGCAAACCAAACTACAACGCCCATCACCCTTAACCACACAAGCTAGGGATGATGGGCTCTTGAGTCCAACAGCCTCTGGAGGCCTCTGTTCCCACCTTCCTCGTCCAAGCCACAGTCCTGCCGTCTTGGCTCAAGCAAGGCCCCCAGAGCAAGCAAGTAGTCTGTGCCTGCTTGCCTCTTAGAGTAGCCAAATGGAGGAGTTTGGGGTCATCTAGCTGACAGGCAGACAAAAAAATAATAATTAAGCAAACTCACTGCCACATGAGATGGAAGACGGGTCCTGGCTCAGGTGGCTTCCAATGCAGAGCTAAGTCATGGAAGAGAAAGATGGTTGCCAATGTCACCCTAGGCTAAAAGGAACCTCCCCTGTTCAGAGCTAGCATGCTCCTGAATGCCACCCCCTTCAGGGAACATAGGAACCTGGCTACAGGATCAGGCCAATGACCCACCTAGCCAGGTGCCTATTATGGGAAACCCAGAGGCAGGATTCTAGCAAGAGTTCTTGCTGCCTTGCCTTGGGCCATGGCAGGGGTGGGTACAGGATGCTGCGTTAGTGGTCTGATCCTGCTCAGGGCTGTTCTTGTAGCCTTCCATCTGCTCAACATAGAATCGAGGTCTTGGGCAACCTGACAGACTCCAGACAAGTGTAAGGCAGGAAGAAACAGCTATTCAAATACAAGATGGGGGACACCTGGCTTACTAGTGAAAAGGATCTGGGGGTGGACCACAAACTGAACATGAGTCCACAGTGTGATGCAGCAGCAAAAAAGGCTAATGCTATTCTAGGCTGCATCAACAGAAGTCTAGTGTCCAGGTCAAGGAAAGTCAGGGCACCACTCGAATCTAGTCAAACCACACCTGGGATACTGTGTCCACTTCTGGACACCACAATTTAAGAAGGACGTTGATGAGCTGGAAGGTTTGCAGAGGAGGATGAACAAGAGGATTACGGGTCTGGAAACCGTGCCTGATGAGGAATGGTTGAAGGAGCTGGATATGTTGTGTTTGTGTAGCCTGGAGAAAAGAAGATGGAGAGATGATACAAGAGCCATCTTCAAAGATCTTAAGGGCTGTCACAGATGGAATCAACTTGTTTTCTCCTGCTCTGGAGGGCAGGACTCGAACCAATAGCTTCCAATGACAAGATAGGAGATTTTGGCTCAATATCACAAAGAGCTTTCTGACAATAGAGCAGACTCCCTTTGGGAGGTTGTGGACTCCCCTTCCGTGGAGGTTTTTAAGCAGAGGTTAGATGGCCATCTGTCCTGGATGCTTGAGCTGAGATTCTTGGAGGTCCCTTCTAACTCTGCAATTCTAAGACTCACCTCCCACATTTTGCAAAGGGACTGAGGTGTATTCCTGGGATGTGCTCCCCTGTAGCTTCAGGGAAAGGGGCTGGGCGGTTGCAGAGTCACGCTCAGCTGCGCTGGGTGGAAACCGGCTGGTGCGGAAAGAGGGAGAAGCGTGCAACACCCTCTGCGTCATGGGGACCCGAGGAGCGGAGGAAGGCTGGATGGGAAGGGGGGAGAGGAAAGGAGAGCCCTGCTCCACACAGGAAGCGCTGGGGAGGGAAGGGGGGGCAGAGGAAGGTGAACATCTGGCAAACGGACTCAGACAGGAACGGCAGCCAAGGCTTTCCGCCTGAGGGGCTCACACAGGAGAAGGTGCCTTGCTGCATCAACCCCCAACAGCCAGCCAGGAAGGATAGCCAAACTTCCAGTTAACACTTTCCTCTCAACCAGAAACTGCAAGCAGCGCCCACAAACCCAGAGATCTGGAATTGTGGCGCAAGTTTTAATCTGTTTCTAGTCTCTTGCTGCTTCTTTTTCTAAAAATGTTTTAAATAGTTGCTCTGAACTATATTTACTGATAATTTTATTGTTTCGTTCTCTTTGCGAATCACTCTGAGATTGCTGGGGTTGTTGTTGTTTGTTTACAATCAAGTGGTGTACAGTGGTACCTCGGGTTACATCTGCTTCAGGTTACAGACTCCGCTAACCCAGAAATATTACCTTGGGTTAAGAACTTTGCTTCAGGATGAGAACAGAAATCGTGCTCCGGCAGCGCAGCAGCAGCAGGAGGCCCCATTAGCTAAAGTGGTGCTTCAGGTTAAGAACAGTTTCAGGTTAAGAACGGACCTCCAGAACGAATTAAGTACGTAGCCAGAGGCACCACTGTATATGTTTTACGAAATAAATATGTGGAAAGCACAATGTCACTTAAAGGATCTGAGTGATTTCCCTTGAAGCTTGAATCTGTTTTGTTCTGAATTATTTTATTTGATGTGTTGTGCCAGTAGGGTGCCTAGATGACCACAACCTGGGTTGAAGGTGCCATTTGGTGATTATCTTATATATCTGAGTTTCTGACACTGCTCAGGAGGATCTTCAAAGTTTTCAGAAGCACCTGTGCTATTTCTTTCTTTAAAAATCCCAGGGAGAAGAAAAACTCCCCAAAGAGCCCATGGAGAACAGAGCGTTCTCAATGGCCACAAAAATCTCCTCCAGGCTGTTCTCGGGGATAATTCTGAATGGAAGCTCTCCATCCTGCAACCCTGTTGCAGAACCCACTTCATCTTCCTTTGTTGCTGAAAGCTAGGAGGCGGTTCTGGGCCCCAAAGAGAGCCACTTTAGAGGGCCCCCACCCCACGCGCCCTCCTGCTGAGTCAGCCCTTGCTTCACACAGCCATTGACACCAGCATCGTTCCCAGAGCCACCAGCCTTGAATGGCAGCCAGCTGCTGCCACAAGCTCATCCCAGCATGCTCAACAGCCTCCCCACTTCCTGTGGGGAGGAGCAGCCCACCCCAGAGCCGCTCCCCCCCCCGGAACCTATTTCTGTTTTCTCCCCAAAGTCCATCCTTCTTCCATCCTAAGTGGCATCCCATTAAAGGGGAGGGGGCTCGGCCGTAATGAGGGGCAGATGCTCCAAGGACCTTCGCCATCTGCCAGGCTCCGCTACTAATTAGGAGAGATGATGGGTAAGTATCTCATCCCCTTTTATGCTCCAGACAAAGGCCACCCACCAACAGCGTCCTTTGGAACTGCGCTGGGGAACCCAGGGTGAAGAAATTGCATGCATGCTCGGACGATGTTTGGGTGTGCGCATTGCATGTGTGTCCTGGTGCCCGTGTGTGTGTGTGTCTTGTGTTCTTCCTGGCCAGTCCCTCCAAATGGTCCACCGCTGCCCCCACAATCCTGGATCATATTAGAGCTTTGATCTGTTGAAAAGGCATGGTATCCACACACACACTTCCGAAATTCTTTTTGCAATGCTTGATATTTCTGAAAGGCGATGAAGAACCTCAGGGTAATCCAACGCAGCTGAAAGCAGGATCCCACCGCAAATCCATGTCATTCCTATTACGGTGCACCACCAACAACTGAATAAAGGGTCCATACATTACATGACATGGAATTAATTTGCAGGGTGGGGGGTGGCAAGGAAAGTGAAGCTCTGCCTGTGCTAGCAACCATCCAACTGCACAGGAATGGAAAATCTGTAAGGAAACCAGAGGGTCCTTAATCATTCCCAAGTTCATGTTCCAATGTGCATCCCACTCCCCAGGCAGGCACACACACAGAGATGCAGTCTAAAGAAAGCCCACCAATTTGGCAACAGACCAGCCTTTCTGGATTAAGATCAGGAGCCCATCATCTCATTCCCAGCAGCAGCCAATCAGAGGCTTAAGGCTCTCCCAAACCCCTTTGTCCCAAGTGTGTGAAAGACAAAGAGAACGCCGTTGTTTTAGTACAAAAATGCAAAAAGAGAGAGAGAGATAATAGAGGCCAGTGTACTGCTGAACTGCAGGCCTTGCTTTATGGCTATTGAAAACTTCCAGCTTCGAAATGCAATTGCATTCTGAAAACTACATATCTGCAATAGCAAAATGCAGGGATCGCAAGACTGCCCCTCTGCACACGTTTCTTCTGCGAACTTTCCATCACCTGCCAGGACATCTGATGTAGCTCAAGAGGATGCAAAGATCCATCCTTTTTTCACCAGCTGAGACATCACCTGCATGGAATTCCCTCTCACCTAGGGTACCTTCCAGCCACAAAGAATCCCAAGGCATGCTTATCTCCCAGCTCCCAGTCCAAGGAACCACAACCACTACAATAAGGGGCACGTTGTGCAATCCAAATGGTTATGATACGTCTACACTAGCCAGAGAGCTGGAATGAGGTGGCCGTGCATAATCCAGTTTTGGCGTGGCTACACCCACTCTGGCCTTTTGGCGAAAAGAGCTCCTGTCGTCACCCCTGATGTAGATCACAGAGTTCATCTCACACTGAGAAGAGGGACCAGCAGGCACAGAATGGAAGAACATTCACCTCTTATGCATGCAGAACAAAATCCCAATTTTCCAGTATTCAGAGTGTAACCATTTGAATATTAGTCATTGCATCACCAATGAATTGGGCACTGCTTCCCAGAGGCACAAAAGGCTTTTCATGGATGAAAGCAGGGGGTCTCAAAGTGGGCAGGATCACATCCCAGGGGGGTTACATAGGGGGTGCTAAGAGGCAACGTGCGAGATGATGCATTGATCACTTATTTAAAATTGACCAAACTAAAACCTAGAGCAAAACACCTCTAGCCTCATATTTAATTTTTTTACTGCTTTCAAGGCCATTTTCTTTGGGATCTCATTTTTTCATATTTACAATGCTGCGTTGTCACAAGATAGTGATTTTTAAAACTTTTTCTTTCCTGTTTTCATATAGCAGTATACAAATATTTTTAAAACAAATATTGGCAATAGCTGGCGTCATGGATCGAGTTCCTTCAATTTCATTAAACTAAATACTTTCAATTGGATTTTGTACAAGTGTGCAATTAACTATCACTGCCTTGAATTTTATTGTGCTATCACCTTCCTGCAAACCATGATATTGAATAATGCTTTATTTTACAGAGTTGGGGGCACTGGGGATAAATTCATGGATCCAAGGGGGGCAATGCTCCCCGCCCCCAAGTTCAGGAACAGCTGGATTTGAGTGAACCACAATGCACAACCCTACTAGCGACAAGAGAGGTGAGCGGGGATGGTTTGGGCAGGAGAGTTTTCAGGTTTGCCTTCAATCAAAGTGCGGAACGAAATTATTTTTCCCCCTGCTTGTGGGAGGGGAGGAGGGGAAACCCAGTCAGAAGAACAAATGGATCCCAGCTGCAAGCTCAGAGCACAAGCCGCCACTGTTGATTCACTGCTGGGTAAGATGAGCTGGAGGGAAACAAACTCTCTGGTTTCAGAGAGAGAGAGAGAGAGAGAGAGAGAGAGAGAGAGAGAGAGAGAGAGAGAGAGGGGGAGCAGAGATTGCATTGCAAGGAATTGCTGACTGCTATTTACTGGCCATGGCGGAGCTGTGGGTTATTGCTTTTCTCTTGCAGTTTCTTCTGCCTACCTTTGGGAGGAAAGGGGAGGGGGGAGGACAAAGGAATCAATCCTCAAATCACAACAGGAAAAGGGGGGGAAGAGAGGGGGGGTGAAGGCAGCGGTCAGAATAGGCAATTCTCCTCCTTCCCATCACAGGGCTTTCAAACTGAGGTGCAGCATTGCCAGGCAAATGGCTTAAAGAAGGCAACTCCTTTTTTCCCCCTTTTTAAAAAAAATATTTTATTTAGGGTTTTCTTGTTTTACAGTGTGAGTGTAATGCCTCGTATTTTTCCCCCCCTCCATGTAACATTTTTACAAATCCGTTTCATTTGTTGAGGCATCAGGGGGAGAAGAAAAGAAAGAAAAAGAAAAAGAAAAAAAGAAAGGGGGTGGAGGGAGGGGAGATGGATGGGGGTGGGGTCAGGTAGCGGTGTTTCTATTATGCTTAATGTATGTAGAGTTTGGTGTCAGGTGTTTCTATTATGCTTAATGTATGTAGAGTTTGGTGTCAGCGTGCTTGTGTTGTTCACTTGTGTTCCTTTGGTGGTGAGAGAGGTTGGGGTTCGCCAGGGTGTGATTGTTTGTGGTGGTCTTTGTTTTTGTGTGTGAGTGAGGTGGGTGGGTGTTTTGGATCAAACTCCTTTTTAAGGTGGGATGCTTGCTCCAGAGAGCAAAGGTTCACCCAAGTTGAGTTTTGGGGTGGGATGGGGGGAGAGGAAAGGCCACACTTTATGGGCCTCAGGTATTTACAACATTGCAACAGGGAGAGGGACGAGGGCTTGTCTTATCTGCCCTGGCAGCTCAGGACAAACAGCCAGACCTCCTTGCGCCTCCTCCTCTTGCAAACCTTTTCAGCAGGGGGCCAGTCCACTGTCCCTCAGACCTTGTGGGGGGGCGGACTATGCTTGGGGGGTGGGGAATGAACAAATTCCTATGCCCCACAAATAACCGAGAGATGCATTTTAAATAAAAGCACACATTCTACTCATGTGAAAACACACTGATTCCCGGAGTGTCCACGGGCCAGAGTGAGAAGGCGATTGGGCCGGATCTGGCCCCTGGGCCTTAGTTTGCCTACCTGTGGCATAGAGGGTTTATTTTAATAAAGGAGGTGGAGGATATGATGGAATGGGGAGGGTGTCAGGGAAATTCAACCAACTGCAGCCATCACAGTCCAAGTCAGATTCTCACACACAAATACACAGGGACAGAAAGTCTCTCATTCATGCCTATTGGGGTCCATGAGACAGCAGCCAAATATTTGTCATTCCCACCCCAAATCTTCTTCCCATTAGGGATGCTTCAGTTGTGGCTCCTGAATTGCAGGGGGTTGGACTAGATGACTCTTGGTATCCCCTCCAGTCCTATGGTCCCATTATTCTCCCATCAGCCTCACACACCGCTCAGCTGGAGAACAACCCCCTCGCATGTGAGGAGAGGCAGCTGCCATCATAGGCTGGCACTGATAGCTTCCTAGCCATTAAGTTAATTAACTCCCAGCAAGCTGATTAGGGAGAAGCCAAACAGCACAAGTCCCCCGAACATTTTTTATGTATGCAACAACAGCAGCCAGGATACTTGTCGCCAAGCACTGGAAAACCCAAGATTTGCCCACACTGGAAGAATGGCAAATGCAACTGATAGACTATATGGAGTTAGCAGAAATGACTGGCAGAATCCGAGACCTGGGAGAAGAGGCAGTGGAGGAGGACTGGAAGAAATTTAAGGACTATTTACAAAAATATTGTAAATTGTATGAGTGTTAAGAAAGATGTAAGATTATAAATAATATGGCACCATTAAGTTAGTTGAAAGGAATATGAAGATAAGTGAAAATCTAAGAAAAGATAAATTTTGGATAAATATTATGTTAAAATTAAGCTTTTAAGGTTTGGGTAAAAATATCTAAAATTAGGGACACAATATTGGAAAATTATAAAACAAGAACTGAAACAAGGTGATAAATTGCTGGTTAAAGTTTGATAAACTTGGAACGCAGGAACGAGAGATGCGAGGAAGTCCAAAGAAGCGAAGAAAATATGGTTATTATAATGTTATATGTTACTTTGTTTTGTTTTTTTTGTATTAAGAAAATCTTACAGCACAAGTCCCTCCCCAACACCAGTGGTCCAGGAGGAGGTGGAGGGGGCAACCCCCCCGCCATTCTAAGCCATTGCCCACGCTGGTAGGGGCTGATGGGAGTTGTAGTCCAACAGACCTGCAGGGGCGTTGCAGCTTCTGTATTGCTGTACTGCACAATCTACTGGAATCGTTCCCCGTTTGCTCCCAAAAGCAAACACCCCCACCCCCCGCAGCCTTCTGAAGCAGCTAATCACTCAAGGAAGCTGAATGTTGGAAGATTCAGGGCAGATAAAAACAACAGACTTCTTCACAAAGGTTAGAGTGAAACTGCAGAACTCTTTCCAACAGGAGTAATAATAATAATAATTTATTATTTATACCCCTTCCATCTGGCTTTGTTTCCCCAGGCACTCTGGGTGGCTCCCAACAGAATTAAAAGCACAACAGAACATCAAACGTGAAAAACTTCCCTAAACAGGGCTGCCTTCAGATGTCTTCTAAAAGTCAGATAGTTGTTTATTTCCTTGACATCTGATGGGAGGGCGTTCCACAGGGCAGGAGCCACCACTGAGAAGGCCCTCTGCCTGGTTCCCTGCAATCTCACTTCTTGCAGGGAGGAAACCGCCAGAAGGCCCTCGGAGCTGGACCTCAGTGTCCTGGCAGAACGATGGGGATGGAGACGCTCCTTCATGTATATTGGGCTGAGGCCATTTAAGGCTTTGAAGGTCAGCACCAACACTTTGAATTGTGCTTGGAAACATACTGGTAGCCAATGCAGATCTCTCAGGACCAGTGTTATGTGGTCCCGGCGGCCGCTCCCAGTCACCAGTCTAGCTGCCACATTCTGGAGGCAGCGATGGTGACCAACTTGGATGTCTTTAAAAGGAGATGAGACAAATTCGAGGAGGAGAAGCTACCAGCCATGATGTTTGTGCTCTGAAGCTCAGCTGAGTCCTCCTTGAGGGTTTCCCGTTGGGGCACCTGGTGGCATAGCTGTCAACTTTTCCCTTTTAAGCAAAATTCCCTTATTCCAAATAGGATTCCTCACAAGAAAAGGGAAAAGTTGACAGCTATGCTTGGTGGACCACTGTGAGAACAGGGCACTGAACTAGGTGGGCCTGTGGCCTGATCCAGCAATGGGCTCTTCCGATGTTCACATGCCGAAGTGCAACTCAATTCTCACCCCTTTGGAACACATCTCGCAAACTGGGTATGTCCTCTGTGCCACAGTGGTGAGAGCCAACAAGGTGCCCCTCAACATCTCCCATCAACCCTGGCCAGATGAGCTAATGGCCAGCGAAGTGGGAGTTGGGAGCCCAACACATTGGCTGCCACAGACAGGGAGGAGGAAAATTCCAGAGCTCCAACAAGGCTTAGATCAAGTACCTTCTTCAGACCCAAAACCCACTTTTAACCCAAACGTGTATTTTTGGAGACATGTTTCTTCATCTTTTGCCACATCCTTGCACGGCAGCGCTCCTGTTGTGACCCATCTTGGCTCAGGCCACACTCCCAAAGTCTTGAACCCCCAGCTGAAGACCAGTGGCTCAGATTATGCCTTGAAACCACATGAGACAGATGGAGAAACAGGGACGGTTTCCTTCATCACAGGCCAAACATGATGTCTGAGGTCTGTGCTATCTCTTCTAGATAGCTGGTATGCTGCTTTATCTGCCTTGGGAAAGATGACGCGCCCAGGCCTGTTTTTAAGAGATGATTTTGAAACCCCTAGATTCAAGCCAAATTTCCCTAAAATTCACAATACAATTTTGTATTCAACATTGCTTCATCTGTGCATCTCTCTCCACACACACACACACACACACACACACACACACAGTGAGAGGGAGGGAGGGAGAGCAGTAGTGTAGTGCAGTGGTTAGTGCTAGACTGGGACCCAGGAGACCAAGGGTCCCAATCTCCTACTCTGCCATGAAGGTCACTGGAGGACCTTGGAAGCCAGTGTAGGGGTAATCTATCTGGAAGACATTTGTATTTCGAGTTGTTTAGTGATCTGACATGGTAATCTCCTTCCTGCCTCTGTTTACTGCCCCTCTCTCTCTTGTTAAAGTTCTTTGATGGCTGAGAGCAACCTTTAATGTATAATATGGTGGAAGGAAGAAGTGATAATGATGTTCAGAGCTTCTTTGATGTTAGACATTGTTTGGAGGAACGTGCGGTATTGGAAGAGGGGGCTAGCTAATTAATAATCTGCACTAGCTAGTCGGGCAAAGCACGTAGGCTAACAAGTTAGTATCTATAAATCGGATGGTTTTGGGGCATAGTTCTGAGAAACTCGTGCATGGACTGATCTCTACCTAGGGGTCACTTGGCCACTTCTTGGGGGCTTCCCAGTGGCATATCGAAGTGCTTGCTTGGTAATGTATATAATGCTTGCTGTTTAGAAAACAACATATTTAACCTTCTCACTCACTTTTTGTATTGCTTCTGAATCTCATGAAAAGAACCGCCTTGCTTTTGGCAAGACAGCCAGCCAGACACGCTTAGCCTAGCCTACTTCACAGGGTTGTATGTGAGGACAAATGGGGAGGATGAGAACTATGTACACCACCTTGAGCTCCTTGGGAGAAAAAGGGGGAGAAAAATGCAATAAACAGAGAGAGACCAATGCTTTCACAAGGGACGCAGGTGGCTCTGTGGGTTAAACCACAGAGCCTAGGACTTGCTGATCAGAAGGTTGGTGGTTCAAATCCCTGCAACGGGGTGAGCTCCCGTTGCTCGGTCCCTGCTCCTGCCAACCTAGCAGTTCAAAAGCACGTCAAAGTGCAAGTAGATAAATCGGTACCACTCTGGCGGGAAGGTAAACGGCGTTTCCGTGTGCTGCTCTGGTTCGCCAGAAGCGGCTTAGTCATGTTGGCCACATGACCCGGAAGCTGTATGCTGGCTCCCTCGGTCAATAAAGTGAGATGAGCGCCGCAACCCCAGAGTCGGCCACAACTGGACCTAATGGTCTGGGGTCCCTTTACCTTTACTGCTTTCACACCTTGCATCCAAAGCTAACCATTGCCAGTACCTGCCTAACTGGGAGATGGCTACCTTATTAAGAGGACTGGTAGCCCAGACTTGGTACAACTTAAAAGGCCTCCCTCCCTGGGAGAACCAATGGCCGATGTAGTCCATCATCCAAGTCTCCCAGTGACTGCAAAAGTCCTCTCCCCTCCTTTGGTTTCCAGACACTTGAATGCAAAAGCATGGCTGTCTCCAACTGGGGGTGTACAGCACAGTCATTATGGTTAGCAGCTGTTGACAGCCCTCCTCCTCCTCCAACGGAATGGGGGAGAAAGAATGCTGCCCCCCTTTTGCATCTGCAGAGAGGTTTTTCAAGCAGCTCACAAGAAGGCAGAGCTGAGAACAGCCACATTTCTCCACCCAGTCAAACCCACCAACCTCTCCCTCCCTCTCTCCCCATCCTCCATCACATCTGGTTTTCCAAAGTGACAAAGGACTGAAACAGGAGCCTCGTCTCCCGCCCCACCAAGCCCCCTCTGCAACTAAGCTCCGAAATCGCCTCTCTTCCCACCATCACAATCCAGCCCTTGTTCTCCCAACCTCCCTCCTCCCCCTCCCGTCAGACAAATATTTAACATCTGCCAGAATCTGAGAGCCCAACAGCTCATGTCAAGAGGGTGGAGGGCAAATGGGTGGCGTTGAGGCAGCCGCCCGCCCTGGCCTCTGGTTGGCAAAAGCCCTGCAAGGAAAAACATAACTGGAGGGAAACTGCAGCAGCATTTTTTTATTAAAAAAATAAAACCACACCCCAGTTCTGCCAATCGCTTTGCTAGCCCAGAAAGCTTGTAAGCCAGACCACTGCTTAAAAAAAATGACTTTCACCTGTGCGCTTGTCCACAAAGGCTGTCCCTATTGTGCAATGCAGCTAAACCTGCGCCACTGAAGCATCACAGCAAACAAAGATGGCTGCCAAGGGCCCCTTTTTCTAAAGGCCTGTGGCCCTCCAGATGTTCCTCACAGTGGAACCCCAGGCGTGGAACAGAATCAAAGCTACTCTTGCAGAAAGTAGCTGGCGATGCTTGGAAATTTTATGAAACCTTTAAAAAAATATTTCGGTCCGCCATTTTGTTTCAAAATGGCACCTGAAGGTATTCAAAGGTTCAATAAAACCTGCTCTCCAATCCTGGGAACTACCACACAAAATCGGGTGGCATTATCTTCAAAGGCATCCCATGCAGTTTGGAAGGGTACAGTCTGCCATCTTGTTTCAAAATGGCAACTCGTGTCCAAAAAGGCACACCGGCACCTGCTCTTCCAGCCAATGGCATCCAAATACAGACAGAAAAACTGGCTCCTCCATCTTGAGAACCTTGGTGCTAAATTTGGCGGTGGCATCTCAAGAAGCGCCCAGATGCATAGAGAATAGAGAGGCACACCCTTCTCCAAAACAGAGGTCAGCAACCTAAGGCCCATGGGGAGGGTCACTTAACCAGCCTATAAGCCACCCCCAAACCAAGCCACCTGCTTGGCGAGTCCCCGCGCACTGCTCTAAACCAGCACAGCACAGCGCGGGGACTCTTCCGTGGCTCCGGCAATCACTTCTGCGCATACCCAGATGCCGGAAATCACTTCTGTGCATGTCTGTGGCACCGGAAATCGCTTCTACACATGCCCAGACGCAAAAGTATCTCCACAGGAGTTATCTGGCCCATGCCCGGTAAGCGTTGCTCCAAAATATATAGATGACAAGAAACATCTCAAACCACATTGACTGTTTAAATCACAGCTGCTAAAACCCCCCAATAATACCTAGTGTGAGTTACACACCCCAAGCAAAGGAATGCTCCAAGACCAATGCAAACAACTCAGTCTTGGTGCTGAAATTCTAAGTGCCAACACCACACATGCTTCCAAGGAGAGGGTGTTCTGCAGGCAGGATACCACCACTAGGAGGGCCCTTTGCCCTCCCCTGGCTGCTTATTGGCTACCAGTCCCACTGCTATACAGAGCCCTAAGCAGCTTAGGATCCGGCCTCCCATCACAGCGCCTCTTGCTGCCCTATCCTGCCTGTGTCCTAGAAAAGGGCCATTGCACAAAGGCTGAGCAACTGCTTGGCCTGCAGAATGTTCTGGGTTCAGTCTCCAGGTAAGACCCCTGTCTGGAACCCTGGACTCAGGGGTGGCAAGGCTGATCTCGCAGAATCACAAAACTGCAGTGGGAAGGGTCCCAAGGGTCCAACCCCAGCGCAAGGCAGCTTTCTCTGAGATTTGAGGATGCCAGGAGGGCCCTTTGGGCTGCACCAAACAAAGCCTGGGCTGTACCAGGACTCTTAATAAGGTAAGTCTTCCTGGTGGATAGAGAGGCGTTGAATACAAAACTGGACTGTGAATTTGAGAGGAAGTGATTTAGCTCAGTAGCAAAGCAACCACCTTGCATGCAGAACGTCGCAGGTTCAATCCTGCTGGCATCTCCAGGGAGGGAGCGACTCCCTGCCTCAAATTCTGGAGAGCTGCTGCTGCCAGTCAGTGCAGACACAACTCAGCTAGGTGAATGCAATAGGCCAACTCAGTCTAAGGCAGCTTCCTGTGGCCCTAGGTGCTTTCAATATTTCTGTGGTTGTTTTTGTGTGGCTTTACATTTTGCGACTCACCCGGTGATCAGTGCGTGACAAAGGACACACGGTGTGCATTTTGCAATCCTTGGCTCACCCACTGACTGGTCTCCAGGCACAGGCAGGGCAGGACACAGAGAGACCTGCCTACAGATATTAGGCTCCTGCTTTTAAGGCTTTCTGGCCCTATGCCAACACTTGGCATTTGGCCTGGCACTGAACAGGCAGCAAACAGGCAACCAATGGACCTTCTTTAGACTCTCTGTGTTAAACACACAATTCTATCCAGCTCTGAAACAGTTAATGATCCGGCAACTGTAATTTGCGCTAATTGCAGCTTCTGGGTAATTTTCAAGGGCAGCTCCATTGGCAGTTACCAGCGCCTGAGTCACCAGGCTATCCTTGCCAAAAGGACTCCACTCCCATCAGCCCCAGTCCACGTGGCCAGTGGTCAAGAGGGGCCAGGATTACTGGTGAATCTTCCGTGCCCTGGCAAGTGAGGAGATAAGGAGGCTTTCAAGTTTGTTTGTGGTGGTTTAGCATGGAGGAAGCCGGAAAAACAAACCAGGCAAAGGCTGGATACTGCTTGCTTTTTCTTTGATAGGGTTTCTACTTCACCCTAGCACTTTAAAAGCTAACACTTATTTGCAAGACGGTTTGCACATCTAACTGAAAGCTAACAGTTGCATTTCATCTGCTAAAGCTCATTGTGTCTTACAGCTTGAAGCTATGCAGTCAGAAGCAAAGACCAGGAAGCTGCTCACAGGATAGCAGTCCTGGTGAGCCTACTAAGTTGAGAACTATGCTTTGGCCTGCTGCTCTTTGCTGTGTGCCTGCATGGGAGAGCCAGCGTAGTGCAGCAGTTAAGAGCCTCGGACTAGGACCTGGGAGACCAGAGTTCGAATCCCCATCAACTGGCCACAAAGCTCACAGGGTGTGAACTCAGGAGCCAGTCTCTGTCCCTCCAGCCCAAACTGCCTAACAGGGTTGTCGTGAGGGCTTAAATGAGATGGGGAAGAACCATGTGTGCCAACATGCAGGAAAAGGTGGGATATTGATGCAATAAAATAAATATACAGGCACTTCAAGCCTTGCTGCCACCCCAACAGGGGAAAGGGACGTAATGAAGGGAGCCCAAGTCACCTTCTATCTAACTTTCGCTTGAGAAGACCCTGGCATTTCCAAAATGGGAGGAGCAACTGGAAGAGGGTGTACAGCAAAGGGACAGGGCGCCAGAGTTCACCCCTCCTTTGGGATTCTCAGGAGAAGCTCAGAAGCCCCACAGAACTCAGCGCCTTGTCAAGCATTTAGAGCAGGTTCTCAACCTGCGAGTCCCCAAATGCTGTTGGACTACAACTCCCATCATCCCTGAGCTCTGGCCTTGCTAGCTAGGGGTGATGGGAGTTGTAGTTCAACAACATCTGGGGAGCCACAGGTTGAGAAAGGCTGATTGAGAGCATGTCTTGTGCACTGGTGGCCCTTACAGGAACCATGCAAAGTAGGCCAGTGTTACCTCCGGATTGCAGGGTGGGGTTTGAGATTGAAGAAGTGGTTTGCCAGCAGTTGCCTCCTGAACCCGAGGCCGGTGCTTGATCTGAGAGATCCCCGCTGCAGCCTGATCTGAAAAGGGGCGCTGACCACACATCTCTCTTCACGGCCACTCTACAAACTGGGATAATCCGATAGCTCGCTAGCACTGATGCATCAAGGCAAACATCTGTCACGCACAGCATCGTGCATTCTTCTCTTCTTCCCTCATTCTGAGTAGTTTCTAGAGTCAGGCACTCTCGACTTTTATCCTCCCAAGAGCCCTGTGAGGTAGGCTGAAAGACAGGGGTGCTTTGTGGCTAAGCGAGGATTTGAACCTGGAGGCTGATCACCGAAGAATGGATGCTTTTGAATTCTGGTGCTGGAGGAGACTCTTGAGAGTCCCATGGACTGCAAGAAGATCAGACCTCTCCATTCTGAAGGAAATCAGCCCTGAGTGCTCACTGGAAGGACAGATCCTGAAGCTGAGGCTCCAGTACTTTGGCCACCTCATGAGAAGAGAAGGCTCCCTGGAGAAGACCCTGATGTTGGGAAAGATGGAGGGCACAAGGAGAAGGGGACAACAGAGGACAAGATGTGGGACAGTGTTCTCAAAGCTCCCAGCATGAGTCTGACCAAACTGCGGGAGGCAGTGGAAGACAGGAGGGCCTGGTGTGCTCTGGTCCATGGGGTCACGAAGAGGCGGACACGACTAAACAACAACTCCCCAGTCCTAGTCTTAA
Organism: Podarcis gaigeae; assembly: GCF_964106915.1. Lineage (NCBI taxonomy): Eukaryota > Metazoa > Chordata > Lepidosauria > Squamata > Lacertidae > Podarcis > Podarcis gaigeae. Next base: position 52,676,265 of record NC_139690.1, on the reverse strand, counting down.
CCGCCGCACCGCCCCCCGCCCCGGTCCAGCCAAAGTTATCTGTAATTTTTAAGAACTCTCCAGCAAAATGCTTTCTTTTTCGTTAAAACGGTACCCAGGGCTGTTCCTAAGCAGCAGGCTGCCACCGTCAATCTTGCATGTGCTTGCACACATACTTTCTGCAGCCAGCCAGGCTGTGCCCCCATAAATCCTCAGGGGCTCTGTTCTCCCCCCCCCCTTGTGCAAGGACTCTGAGACGGTCACCCGGCTGCAGGCATGCAAGCCCAGAGACCGGGGGGGGGGGGGGGCAAAGGACAGGCTTGGCATGCAGCTGACTCAGCCGAAGGGCCGGCCAGCAGGCGCAAAGCTCCCTTTGTGCTACTTCAATGTAGGTCAGCTAAGAAGTCGGCCACTCAGCTCAGATTTTCAGCTGAAGCCCATTCACGGAACTGTGTCAGTTTCAGGCTCCTCCAGCAAAGCCCAGCTAGGCAAAAGGATTCACAGCACAAGACTCTGAAGCACATTCAATGTATGTGGCTTTGCCCCCAAGGAATCCTGGAAACTGTAGTTGCAGCCGCATGGAGCTACCCTTTCCAACTACAACTCCCAGGATTCTTTGGAGCAAAGATGTGCGCTTTAAGCGGGCATTGACTATGGCTTGCATATACACTGCGTTCTTCACTACACTCTGCCTACCCCTATGCACCCCCCCCCCCAAAATCAGTTATGGATCCATGCCACAATTCTTCAGGTGGTTATGGGGTGGGGGCAGGGGGAAAATGCTGCTGCTGTTTGGGCTACAGAATTCAGCTTCCTTTGCCCTTTTAAAAATCAAGTTCCTAGGCCTCATGATTCATACATGTTGCAGAATTCAGACTGCCCAGGCGCAGAATTTTAAGGATTTGCTTTAGTTTTCAGTGGCCAAAGTAAAAACCAAACAAAACGGAACTGCTAAGACCCTCTCATGGCTCCTTCCACCACAAAGACAGGCTGTTTAATGAGATTCTGTAATTTTTTTAAGGGGGTGGGGAGGAGTGAATTGCTTCCAGAACGTAATCACTGGCTTTCTAAAAAAGAAAGAAAAGGGAGGCGGGTGCAAGCTCTGATGGAAGGTTTTCTTGGTGGAATTAGCCGCCTTTGATCTCCTGTTGACTCAGCTTTTTAAAGGGAAAATGAGCCAGAGATTTCTAGGTTTAGGAAAACCCAGACAGCAGCGATGCAATTAGTGAAAAGGAAAGAAAAAAAAAGATCCGTCTTGCCCCAAGGCAGACCATCAATAGCCACAACTGCCTACCCCAAATTTAGAACTAAGCAGGAGGCAGAGTTTGCTCTCTTCTTCAGAGAAGCCTAGGGGCTGGGGGGGGGGGCTTTTTTTGACCTTATGGTGCCTCTGTACTCATCCCAGAACAGAAATCAGACACAGCATGAATTTGAAGGGAGGGGGCTATCAGAGTAGAGGTCAGTGAAAGACCCCAGACTCAATTTCGCTCATTGTGAAAAATAGATGCTACAAACCCAGCAGGCAGCGGGAGTGGGGGGGGGGGAGGAAACACACTTTGAGGGATAAACAAAAAGCTGGGATACAGCTGCACAAATCGGGGTGCTAGAAAGGAGAAGAGAGAGGGAGGGAAAGAACACATTTGGAAAAGGAGATCAGAGGGACTAGTGGCTTGCGTTGCAATCAAACTCAATCCTCCCCCCAAAGAAAATCACATCTGTCCCATGAGGCTTCCTGGTGAGGTTTTCTCCACTCCCAAGTCATGCACAGAAGAGGGTCACATGCTTTGTGCGCAATGCACCCAAGAACCAACCCAGCACCACCAACACAAAGTCCCCTCAATTTAGGGATGATTTAGGGAATTTGATCCGGCAGTGCTATGCGGGCGGGAGGAGCATCCCCCCCCCATTTAGGCAATTGAGTAGCAGGTGGAAGAGAACAGCTGAGGAAGAGGCAGAAGGCAGGCCTGGAGTGGGGGGTGGGTAGAGAGAGGGGGGAGGGGTGGTAAAAGCATAGGGGAAGGGGGCAGCATGCAGGGAGGAGAGGCAGGAACAGTGATGCTGCTGGCTGAGGACCACGTGTCTGGGGAGGATGTGGGTGGGGCGGGGGCCTGTGACCAGGTGCGCATGTGCACAGACTTGCTTGCTCACTCCAGCTGCTCACAGTCCACATGCTGCTCTGCTTCCCTGCATTGCACAAGATTAAGACGGGCAGTTTTTTTGGGGGGGAACACAGTCGGACGAGGGTCTGAGAGAGACCAGGGTACAAATCCCCCCATTCATGTGTGTGTGTGTGTGTGTGTGTGTGTGTGTGACCTTGGGGATCTGCCACTGATTCTCAGCCTAACCTACCTCACAGGGTCACTGTGGGCATTCAACAAAAAGCAGGGAAGAACTATGTGCACCAGTCACCTTGAGGTACCTGAAGGAGCGTCTCCACCCCTATCGTTCTGCCCGGACACTGAAGTCCAGCTCCAAGGGCCTTCTGGCGGTTCCCTCACTGCGAGAAGCAAAGCCACAGGGAACCAGGCAGAGGGCCTTCTCGGTGGTGGCGCCTGCCCTGTGGAACACCCTCCCATCAGATGTGAAGGAAATAAGCAGCTATCCTATCTTTAAAAGACATCTGAAGGCAGCCCTGTTTAGGGAAGCTTTTAATATTTAATGCTGTATTTTTAACACTTGATTGGGAGCTGCCCAGAGTGGCTGGGGAAACTCAGCCAGATGGGCGGGGTATAAATAATAAACTATAAACTATTACTATTACAAACAAATAATAATATTAACTGGATTATTAGGTTTTTTATGCTGTCGTCAACTTGAAAGGATGCCCACCTCCCCTTATTGTGCACAGAGATGCTTCCACGCCAACTGGTATACCTGCTTTTTTGGGTTTGGATTTTGCAAATACTACCCGCCCCCTTAAATTGATGAGACATGGAAGTGGGGGAGAGAAAGCAAAGACTTCTAGAAGGGGGGGGCGAGAAAGGGAAGAGAGGGGGCTGCTGCAGGGCTACCTGAAGAATGAGAGCCCTGTGCTTGCCCTCCCCTCCTAGTTGCTAGCCCAGGGGGGCCCAGTGGCGGCCAATCTCCATTCGAAAGACCTCCATTCAAGACCAGTCCATCTGGCCGAGGACCCTAACCAGCAATGGCCTTCTATGTTCCCACCCTATGTTCTTCCAGGGCTACAGACTGGCCCCCAGGGCTCTGGGGGAGGAGAGAGGGGCGTCTGGCTTGGGGCTTCCCAATTGAGCCTCTGATAGGGATGAGCCCCCTTTGACCTGATTCAGCAGGACCCTTCAGGTGTTCTCACAGAACCTCCTGGTTCAGGAGCAGTCTATCTAGGTTCCTATGCTCTATGGGGTATTTGGGCTACTATGATGTGGGACTAGGTGGGCCTGATCCACCAGGCTCTTCCTCAGAAGACGGGTTGGCGAAGGAGACAAAGCAATTCTGTATCTTGGGGGGGGGGGGAGTGCCCATCTTGCAAAGCCAGGATCTCCACCACTCGCTGTTCCCTTCCGCTCCCTGTTTCCCATTCACAAAGGGCTTGGTTTGGATCAAAGACATTTCGGAAGGGCAGGAAGGAGGCCCCCTCCCACTTCGTGGAGTGCCACGTTTTTGGGGAAAGGATTTCCCGCCCATCCCGTCGCACAGGGGGGAAATCCTGCAACAAGATCCCCTTTGCTGCTCCCCCCCCCCGCAGGAAAACGCCCCCTCCGCCTGGGAAACAAAGTTCCATTTCCCTTGCCGCTCCGCCCATGCGCTCACCATTCGAGGGCCTAATCCTGCAATTTCCACGTCTGAATTGCCCCCCTCCAGCAAAAAAAAAGGGGGGAATCTCCTTAGAAACAACTTCTTGCAAAGACAGGCGCTCCGGCCGCGAGGCATTAATTGTACCGGCATCGGGAGAGCGCAAAGTTATGCACGCGTGGAGTTACGCACGTGTGAATCAGCATAAACAGAGTAGGGAAAGGGAGACAAGGACGCCTAAGGGAACACGTTTCCCACTTCCAGCCGCGAACGAAAGAACGAACTTGGAGCCTGCCCCCTCCCGGCACGTGTGAATCAGCATCTACGCGGGGGAAACAAAGGAGGAGAGCCCAAGCCGCCCATGAGAACGTGTTCTGCTCTTCCCTTCCCGCGAGGAAAAGCGCATCCCGGGGCAAGCCACCTACACGTGCGACGTAACGCACGTGTGAATCAGCATATGAGCGGGGAAAGAGGAGGAGGGTGGCCAACCCGGCTGGCCAAGGGAACGCGCGCACCCGGAGCCCGCCCGCCCGCCGCACGTGTGAACGGCCTCCTGGGCTGCCTCACCTTGCCGGATGGAGACGTTCCTGTCGTTGGCGGCGCGCAGCACGACCTGGGGGCTGCTCTGCTCGAGCACGAAGAGCTCGTCTTTGCCCACCTTGGCGCTCTTGCCGGCCTTGAGGGTGCCGCTGGGGCCCGAGGGCGCCAGGTACTTGCCGTCGGCGTCGCGGAAGGCCACCTTGCCGGCGCGGAACTCCAGCGTGAAGCCGGCGTCGGGCTCGGGCCGCGCCACCAGCTGCCCGTCGCGGCGCAGGAAGCGGTGGTCGGCCGTCTGCAGGCTGTAGCGCTGCTCCTGGAAGACCAGCGTGACCAGCGCGTCCAGGCCCCACGGCACGTCGCGGTCCACGGCGATCTCGTCGCGGGCGGCCGCCAGGTGCGCGTAGCGCTTGCGCGTGACGCTGAAGATGTTCACCTGCGGGTGCAGCGCCAGGTGCACGCTCCACTTCTCGGCCGCCGAGATGCTCTGCGCGAAGCACGACAGGCGGTCCTCGGTGCCGCCGAAGAAGCGACGGTGCGGCTCCGACTGCAGCGACCAGCGCCCGTCGTCGTGCGCCAGGATGACGAAGCGGCAGTCGGCCGAGGCGGGCGCCTCGCTGTCGCAGCTGACGTGCCCGTCCTTGTCGGCCGCCAGGTAGCGGCCCAGGTGGCTGCGCAGGTACACGGCCGTCGAGTCCTCGCCCGCCTGCTCCAGCGTCCAGATCTGCTTCTTCTTCAGGCTGGGCGCCGACGCGTTGAGCTTGAAGCCGAACGCCTCGGCCGTCAGGTACTTGTTGCCGCAGTTGATGAGGCCGAATTGGATCTGGAGCGACTCCGAAGTGCCGTTGGCCGTCATGGCGGGGCGCGCAAAAGCCGGGCGACAGGGGGAAACGGCGTCGGGCTGGCTGGCGGGGCCCCTTCCTCGGCTTGCCTTTGTCTGGCTGGCTGGCGGACCAGCTGCTGCTGCTGCCCCCCCTTCTCCTCGCCTGGCCTCGCCTTCCCCCTGCCCGATTCACAAAGGCCGATTCACAAAGCCCAGCTGCTGCTGCTGCTGCTGCTGTTGCCACCCTCGCCGCCGCCGCCGCCGCCTCTCTCTAGCGCGCGGGTGATGTCAGGTCCCCCCTTTAATAAGAGACGGAGAGAAAAGGCGACCCCGCCTCCGAGGCGCCTCAGACGAGAGGGGGTGGAGTCCGCGCACGGAGGGGGCCTCATCCGGAGCTGCCGGGCCCTTTTCCACCCACAATGCTAAAGGCTGACCCACCCCCACCCCCCAGCAAAGAGGAAAGCAGCCGCACGCGCGCGCGCCCATCCCCAAGCGCATCTGAGCGCCTTTCCTTCGGGGCGCGCGGAGGGGAGCTGCGTCTGCTTGCAGACCCGATGCTGCGCAAAGGGCGATGGTGGGAGCTGCTTTCCCGGGAGTAAGTCCCGCTTGGAGGCACCGAGGCTTGTTTCGGAGTAGGAGCGTGCCGCTGGCGAGGCACGCTGTTACCTGGGAGTAAGCCGCGTGGGAAACAATGGGGCTTTTTAGGGAGGGAGATGTCTAGGGCGAGAGCATTTCGAAGCGCATCAGAATGAAGCGCGCGTCTGCTTTCCCCGGGGGAGAGAGCACATCCACAGCGTTTTTTAGGCTTAGGCTACCGAAGCGCGCGCTGGCTTGCTGCAGTCTTGGTTACAGTATATGTATTAAATGACTGCAGTTGCGCGGTGCAATCCTACGCAAATCTAGTCAGAGGCAGAGCCCACCATTTGCAGGCAGAAGGGTTCTTCTCCAGGACCTCCCGAAAACCCTGGAGAGGGTCCCATGGGCACCCAACTCCCATCATCCTCCACCCAGCTTCCCACCCCAGGAGATGCAGACCAAGGATGGAGACCCTTTGGTTCTCCAGATGTTGCTGCCCTACAACTCCCATCAGCACCAGCAAGCATGGGCTAGTGGCCAAGGGTACTGGGAGTTGTAGTCCGACAACATCTGGAGGGCCAGAGGGCCCCCCCACCTGGTGTAGCTCATACTACATACTACTCATATCATACTTTGCCGATCAGAAGGTTGGCGGTTCGAAACCCTGCGACGTGCTGAGCTCCCATTGCTCTGTCCCAGCTCCTGCCACCTAGCAGTTCAAAAGCACATCAGGGCAAGTAGATAAATAGGTTCTGCTGTGGCGGCAAGGTAAATGGCATTTCTGTGCGCTCTGGCTTCCATCACGGTTTCCCGTTGCGCCAGAAGTCGTTTAGTCATGCTGGCCAGGGGCATAGGAAAGGGGGCGGTGGGCATGTCGCCACAGGTGCCATCATGGAGGGGTGTGTGTGACAAATTATCAAGGAACAATTACTGCGCTACTAGTGCAGTTCACAAAAAACATTTTTTAAAAAAAATGCCTGCTCCAAAGGTCTTATCTTAATACACTAGGGATTATATAGCTATATATGAAATTTCATGCATATCAGTTAATATCTTCACTCTCCTCTACAAAAATAGCTGTTTAATTGGCTGTTTCCCTATGTTGTGAAGGCTGAAATTTCAATTCAGTGGAGCAGGCATTTTCAAAAAAAACTTTTCACGTTTTTTAAAAATAAATTTTATTAAACAAACAAACAAACAATAAATATAAATAAAACAACACAAGTCAAAACACAACCCATCCTGTAGATTTAAGTATCTGTCCACAGTCACCTACTTGTTATTAGAGGCCTAGAATCCACATTCCTTTGTAAGAAAATATGAAATAATGTCAAACCATTTTTGCAGGGGGGGGGGATCAATGGGTGAGGTGACACAAGAAATTCTCCGCACCAGGTACCACCTGACCTTCCTACACCTCTGAGGCTGGCTACATGACCCAGAAAGCTGTATGTGGACAAACGCCGGCTCCCCCATAGTCGCCTTTGACTGGGCTTAACCGTCCAGGGGTCCTTGACCAGTGGCGTGAGGTCTCTTCCTCAGCTCTTGGGTCTCCTTGTTTTCAGTGGAACTGGCTAGAATTTGTGGGGGGCTGGGAAGCCTGTCAGGGCCTTCTGGGGGTGGCAGGACTCCAGCTCCCATGAGCTCAGTCGTTTGAGGAGTAGTCGCTTAATCCAAATGTTGTGGGTTCCAGCCCCACATTGGGCAAAAAAATTCCTGCATTGCAGGGGGTTGGACTAGAGAACCTTCAGGGTTCCTTCTAGCAGTACAATTCTGTGACCCCTGACTGTTAGTCATCATCCTTGGTCCGCTCCTCCTTTAACCTCAGCCTATCAGCTCTCATCCGTCCTCTGGGGCAGCAGTGAACAAGTAAGTAGATAAGATAAGATAAGAACAGCCTGCTAGATCAAGCCAGTGACCCATCTAGTCCAGTGTCCTCTTCTCAAAGCAGCCGCAGGATTGAGCACATGAGCAACTCTTCCCCCTCCTGCAGTTTCCAGCAACTGGGATGCAGGAACATTGCTGCCTCCAATATGCCGAAACCATATAACACCGGTCCTGAAAGACCTTCATTGGCTCCCAGTACATTTCCAAGTACAATTCAAAGCGTTGGTGCTGACCTTGAAAGCCCTAAACAGCCTCAGTCCAGTATACCTGAAGGATCATCTCCACCCCCATCGTTCAGCCCGGACGCTGAGGTCCAGCTCCGAGGGCCTTCTGGCGGTTCCCTCCCTGTGAGAATTGAAGTTACAGGAAACCAGGCAGAGGGCCTTTTCAGTGGTGGCACCCGCCCTGTGGAACGTCCTCCCGTCAGATGTCAAGGAAATAAACAACTGTTGTTGTTGTTTAGTCCTTTAGTGGTGTCCAACTCTTTGTGACCCCATGGACCAGAGCACACCAGGCACTCCTGTCCTCCACTGCCTCCCGCAGTTTGGTCAAACTCATGCTGGTAGCTTCGAGAACACTGTCCAACCATCTTGTCCTTTGTCGTCCCCTTCTCCTTGTGCCCTCCATCTTTCCCAACATCTGACTTTTAGAAGACACCTGAAGGCAGACCTGTTTAGGGAAGTTTTTAATGTTTAATGTTTTATCGTGTTTTTAATATTCTGTTGGGAGCTGCCCAGAGTAGCTGGGGAAACCCAGCCAGATGGGTGAAGTATAAATATTATTACTATTATTATTATATTATTATTATTAGGAAGCATAGTCACCGTGTTCAGTAGCCACCAATAACCTCCTTCTAGGTGACTCCTCCAGGAATTTGGAGAGGGCTATCACCCCCCCCCCTTTTCTTCTTTAGACTAAACAAACCCATTTAGGAAAACAGAAGCTGCCTTATAGAAGTGCAAGCATTGTGCCATCCAGCTCGGTGTCACCCACACTGACGCAGCTCTCCAGAGTTTCAGACTCAGCCATTCCTAAAGATGCCCAAGAAAGTATATGGGGCCTTTAAGCCCCATCCCTTCTCCTAAGACTCATTTCTGGATCCCTGCACACCTTTGTGACCCTCCCCTGGGCCCATCTCAGTTTGCCTACACCTTTGTGAACCTGGACTGTCCCGAACCTGACACAGTCCTGTCTCCAGATGCTGGAAAGAGTCCCCGGGCATTGATGCCCAAACCAGACTCCTGGCCTTGATTCTTGGCTCTTTGAGAGGGAGAGCCAGGAATGTGTTGCTTTGAAGCACATAGAGCTTTCTTATCTGCAGTCGTGAATGTTGTGTTCTGCCTGAGCACTTAAAACAAACGCATCACCCCCCACACAGCTGCTTGAGTTTTCAACACCATAACAAGCATCAGCTGGTTGTGCTTCTTGCAGATTAAGGTGCTGTTAAAGGCACAGGAGCAGTTGGCAACTCTGGCGAGGGACTCTTCCCTTGTAAAGATGCAGGAAGGAGAGAGTTTGGATTCTCCAGGCTCACTCTGGGCCTCCCTCTGTCTCCACATGGCCGCGTTCACAGGACATCCTTTGTTTTAGTTTTGTTTATCCTCCCTCTCAACCCCTCTTTTGCAAATAAAATCTTAATTGGACTAGGATGGCTGCCAGGAGTGGATGGAATAAATCCAACGGATTTGGAGAACAGACATTTGAAATTTGACTGCATTTTTTTTGTCAGTAGAAGGCTAGCAAGTCACCCTCCGGGTCTCCTCATGAGTAAGGAAACTAGGCGGCTTCGTGATGTCTTGGAGCTGCTCCTCAGACACCCTCCAAGGCCTGTGAGTGGTCAAGCATCTATGGGGGGAGCAAAAGAGTCATTGGCCACGTAATATACAAACATAAAGTTGCGGACTTGGAAAGGGGCCTCCATCCCCGTGCAATGCAGGAATCACAAGCATCCATCCCTCTTTGTGAGAAATCAATACTTTAGTGTTGCAGCATTTACACTTTGGAACTCCCTGCCTGTTAATGCCGTCACTGTATCCTTTTTAGCACATGCTGAAAACATTTTTGTTCAGACAAGCCCACCCAGATGCTTAGAAATTCGATGCAGGTTTTACTCTGTTCTTAGTCTTCTCTTAAAAGGGACGTGGGTGGTGCTATGGGTTAAACCACAGAGCCTAGGACTTGCTGATCAGAAGGTCGGTGGTTCGAATCCCTGCGACGGGGTGAGCTCCCGTTGCTTGGTCCCTTCTCCTGCCAACCTAGCAGTTCAAAAGCGCATCGGTGCAAGTAGATAAATAGGTACCGCTCCAGTGGGAAGGTAAATAGCGTTTCCGTGTGCTGCTCTGGTTCACCAGAAGTGGCTTAGTCCTGCTGGCCACATGACCCGGAAGCTGTACGCCGGCTCCCTCAGCCAATAAAGCGACATGAGCGCTGCAACCCCAGAGTCGGCCACGACTGGACCTAATGGTCAGGGGTCCCATTACCTTTACCTTTAGTCTTCCCTTACTTTAACCTTTCAAATGTCTTAAATTCTTCCTATTTTTTTTCTTGCTAATTTTATTGTTTTATCTTTTCATGTAAACTGCTGTGATTTTTTTTTTTCCCTTTACAGTCAAGCAATGTATACATTTTATGAAATAAAATGAGGTAAATAATAGGTAAATAATTTTGATTTGGGATCTGTATTATTATTTTATTTTTTGGGGGGTGGAGTGAGGAATCGGGGCACATTCAGCCCCCTCTTTTGTCAACATGCCTGCGAGCTTCTGCTGGAGAGATTGGGAAAGGTTCAATTTGCTTCTCATGTACAAATTAATATATGTGCAGGGACCACTCAGGGAAGGGGATTGACAGCTGAACAATGCTCAACCTACCCTTCTGGCGTGCTAATTGGCTGCATGCATTAATTGGCAGAAGGGGGTCTGAATGAACATGTGCACTGCGAGTTTGCTACGTCCCATTCTGGACGTGTCAATGGTAAAATGGAAATATGTCAATCTATATCAAAGTAGCATTGGGAGGGCTGAATGAGGTCAGGATTGAGTAGAATGATCACTGAAATGAAATCCATGTTTATTAGTAGTAGTAGTAATATTTATCAAATTTGTATATCGCCCTTCATCTGAAGCTCCCAGGTCGGTACACAACAGAAAAATACAAAATGAGAACACAAAATACCGTACTTTTCCGTCTATAAGACACCCCCATGTATAAGACGCCCCCTATTTTGGGGGACTCAAATTTAAGAAAATGAGGGGAGATCACACAGAGTTGGGCACCTGCCCAACTGTCAAAGCGTCAGCCAATCAACACCACCCATTGATGCAAAAACCAATAACACGCACAATAGTTGTTGACAGCTGCGGCAGCAACCAATCAAACGTCCACCCTACGCACTATCCATGTATAAGACGACCCCAACTTTATAGCATGATTTTTAAAGGAAAAAACATACGTCTTATACATAGAAAGGTATGGTTACATAATAAAGACAAGAACAAGCACAAACCAGCTCCTCCTCCCACAGACATATTTAAAAAGCCATAGAATGTTAATCAGCCGAACTCCTGGTTGGAGAGAAATGTTTCTGCCTGGTGCCTAAAGATGTGCAACGAAGGCGGCAGGAGACCCTCCTGAAAGTTTGTTTCCTTTATCGGAAGGAAAATGATGAATCAGACAAGGGTTTCCCCCCGTGGTTGGGTCCAGAGGTGTCCTTGATTAGCGACTGGAGCGTGACTGGTCTGAATCATGGCAGTTTTCCCACTGATAACAATGTGGGGGGGATCCTAGGATCCGGACGTGGGTCGCAAGCATATCTAGGTGTGCACGTAAATGGCTGAATGTCCACTCCAACTTCCAGGGCACCATCTTCTGAGGACTGGCCAACCTTCAACGTTGCCCAGGGCCGTCTTACCCATAGGTGCTAGGGGGGCAGGGCACCCGGGCGCAGGGCTCTCAGGGGTGCCAGGCTAAGAGTCCAGGTCCTGAGAGTTGAGTCCGGGGAAGAGCTTGCCCGTTGATCACAGCACCGCGGTGGGCTCTTCTGCTGCGGGCAGCTCTTTGCCGCCAGTTCGGGGGCGACAGAGCCAGCGAGAAACTGAGGCAGCTGGCCAGCTCCACCCTCCTTCGCGCCTGGGACTGGGCAACCTGGGGGGGGGGAGCCAGGTGGATCTTTGCACCCCGGTGCCGCATATGCTTAAGACAGCCCTGACATTGCCCTTGAGCTGAAAAAAGTGGGCCGCTTCTAACCTGGGATTCCTGTGTTGCAAGGGTTGGGCTAGATGACCCTGTGGACTCATTCCAATTTTACCATTCTGTGATTTTACAAGCTACAGGATGCCGTCTTGCTTGAGGAAGGAAGGATTCAAAAATACACCCACCTGCAAGTCGAATTCCACCACCTCAGTCTAGCAGCCCATTATGCTGTTTGTTTGTTTGTTTGTTTGTTTGTTTGTTTGTTTGTTTGTTTCATAAAATGCAGCTGGAGCGCAGGAAAAAACCCCTCAAAGTGGTTTACCAAAAGATAAAGCAATAAAACGATCACTAAAAAATAATTACAGTCACAATGTAATTATTCAGAATATACTGAAACTCATAGAAACTTTCAAAGCATCTGGATAATAATAATAATAATAATAATAATAATAATAATAATAATAATAATAATTTATTACTTATACCCTGCTCATCTGGTCATGTTTCCCTAGCCACTCTGGGGGGCTCCCAACAGAATATTAAAAACACAGTAAAACATCAAACATTAAAAACTTCCCTGAACAGCACTGCCCTGTCTTCAGCAAGTGCTGAAAAGAAAAAAAGTGAAGGCGTCTGCTTGATATCAACAGGCAGGGAGTTCCAAAGTGTTGGTGCTGCTGCCACACTAATTTTAATTGCATTGATTTCCCTTTTTTCCTCCAAGGAGCTCAAGGTGACGTACAGCATTCTATTTAATCCTAACAACAACCCTGTGAGGCAGATTAGGCTGAGAGACTGCAACTGGCCAAGGTGAGCTTCCTGGCTGAGTGGAGATTTGAATCCTGGTTTCTACCAGGTCCTAGACCAACACAAACTAATCCCCCAAATGAACTAAATGTGGATTTCTTAACAAATCCCTAATCGTGTATATATTTGGTATGGCATGCAGGCCCTATGCCTGCCTGCTCAGAAGTCGACTGCATTGAATTCTGGAATTGTTATTCCTAGGTAAGTGTGCATTAGATTGCAACCTTACTGTATGCTTGTGAAACGTGGACCACTTGTAAATGCCATCTCCAACTCCACGAAAGATTTCATCAATGGTGTCTCTGAAAACGTTTACACATCACTGGGAAAGAAAGGAGAACTAATACCAGTGTACTGGAAGAAGCAAAGATCACCAGTGTTGAAGCAATGATTCTTCAACATCAACTTTGTTGGACTGGTCCTGTTGTGTGGATGCCTGATGATCGTCTTCCAAAGCAACTACTGTATTCCAAACTTAAAAATGGAAAGCGTAATGCTGGTGGTCAACAAAAGAGGTTTGAAGACTGTCTCAAGGCAAATTTTTAAAAATGTAATATAAACACTGACAACTGGGAAACACTGGCCTGCGAGCGCTCCAGTTGGAGAACAGCCTTTACCAAAGGTGTTGTGGGCTTTGAAGACGCTCGAACTCAGAACGCAAGGGAGAAACGTGCTAAGAGGAAAGCACGTTTGGCAAATCCACACTGTGATCAACTCCCCCCAGAAACCAATTTCCCCACTGTGGAAGGATGTGTGGATCCAGAATTGGCCTCCACAGTCACTTACAGACTCATTGTTAAAACTGTGTTTATGGAAGACAATCTTACTCAGCTATGAGGGATCACAGAAGAAGCAGCCTTTTAACAGATTTTGATAGCTGTCCCTTGTCCTTGCCCATCAACAGGACAGGGAAAGATACAGTAGATAACTCTATCGGCAGCTGACAGATAATTCCCAGCAGTCTCATCAGATGAAAATTCTTGGGATCTTTTAGAGGGAACCACAACAATGGAGGTGGTATAAAAACAGACAGATGCGTGTTTGCGCTGAGACAGGCACTGGGCACACCCAAATATTTGCTCTTGTTCCCTCCGTTTATCTCCCTTGTTTACTTATTCTTTAAACATTCCATGCTCACCCTTAATTTCAAAGCAATTCCAGAGTGGATTGCAATTTTCTAAAAAACAAAAAACCACAAATCCACAAACATACTTCGCTTGCCAGGGGGGAAATACCGGTAGCCATTTGTGTTGCCTGTCAAAGCTGCCATGCTCTCTAATCCATATATCCCACATTCCACCAATTTCATACACAAGAATGACTACCTCTCTGTCGTCAGATCTGGATTACCCAATAAAGATAATTTAGCATGAGCACATGGACCAAATTGTAGCCTTCAAGCCAATCTATACCGTGCCTCTCCAGTAGCTAAAATTGAAGGTGGTAGATGTATTTTCTTTTTATTATATTTAGATTTCAACACTAGCCAGGCAAAGAGAGGTCTTAAATAAACCGTCTCAAAAATTGCCCCAATTGGGGTACTAATAGATGGAGAAACTCACCAATAATTTGTAAAAAGGTAAAGGTAAAGGGACCCCTGACCATTAGGTCCAGTAGTGGATGACTCTGGGGTTACAGCGCTCATCTTGCTTTATTGACCAAGGGAGCTGGCATACAGCTTGCAGGTCATGTGGCCAGCATGACTAAGCCGCTTCTGGCGAACCAGAGCAGCGCACAGAAATGCCGTTTACCTTCCCGCTGGAGCGGTACCTATTTATCTACTTGCACTTTGACGTGCTTTTGAACTGCTAGGTTGGCAGAAGCAGGGACCGAGCAACGGGAGCTCACCCCGTCGCGGGGATTCGAACCGCCAACCTTCTGATCGGCAAGTCCTAGGTTCTGTGGTTTAACCCACAGCGTCACCCACGTCCCACACATATCTGAGTAGGCTTCCCTAAACAAAAATGTTTTTAGCAGAGTACATTGAAAGCACCTGCCTGATGTCAATAGGCAGGAAGTTTCAAAGGGTAGATGCCGCCACATGAAAAAATTGAATTCTTACAAATGTGGAACAGAGATTATGTGGCACCCATACCAATGTTCCTTCTAGTATAACAGTGTTGTAGGTCTTGTGTTGAGCAAGAGGGTGGTTTGGGTGACTCTCCAGTGTGATGCTTTCATGACACGTTTCAGCTTTTCCTCACGCAGAAAGTACTCCAAATTTCCTGAGAATAATACAGCGGTACCTTGGTTCCCAAACACCAAAAATCCTGAAGTAAGTGTTCCGGTTTTCAAACGTTTTTCGGAAGCTGAATGATGCGGCTGTCAGCTATTGTTTCCGGGGCGCCTGCACCAATCAGAAGCTGCACCTTGGTTTTCGAACATTTTGGAAGTTAAACGGACTTCTGGAATGGATTAAGTTCAAGAACCAATGTACCACTGTATTTGGCACTTTTGGTTTTGCTATTTATTTTTGTGTGGGAGGGTGGGGGAGGGAGGAAAATGGGGGGGATTAAGGATTACATGTTTTTGGATAATATGCTTTGTTTAAATCTTTAATAAAATTATTTAAAAACAAAAAAACCAAGTGGAGCTGCAAAACCTCCCTTCTCCCGAGGCAGCTGCTGCCTCCATCTCCTCTCCTCTCTCGCTGCCTCTGCATATCACAAAATCTAGCCAAGGCCACTTGGTGTGATCTATAGAGGTGGCCTTGTCCAAACTCCAGCTGCTGGCTGAAAGGAAGCCTTCCTCCCCTCCGTTGTCTCTCCCCTCCACACAACCCCACTTTTTTTTAATCTCAGGTTCCACCTGGATGGCCCTTTGTCGTCTCTGGTGAAAGGAGACCGTTTGTCAGTTCTGCAGCCAGCCTCCTCCTCTTCGTCCTCTTCCTCGCCTGCAGCAAACGGTCTCTCCTCCCACCAGCCCCAGCCCTTCCAGAAAATGCAAACGTTGGAAAGGGCTTGAGGAAGGGACACACCTGGGACCCTTCTCTGCAGTGAGGTTGTATCGGACTCATAGGGTAGCCAGACCTCCAGGTAGGCAGGGGGAAGGTGTGGGTCTCCAGGTGGGCAAGAGGGCTGATGATGCTGATGGTTTGGGGGGATGTTGGTCCTCATAATTCCTGTCTGAGTCCCTTCTAATTCCTGGGGTCCTGGGTCCAGCAAGGGTTCAAATCCAATGGAACCGGGTTTCATTGTGCAGGAACAGCTGTAGCAACCATGTAAGTTGTTGTTGCTGTTTAGTTGTTTAGTCGTGTTCAACTCTTCGTGACCCCCTGGACCAGAGCACGCCAGGCCCTCCTGTCCTCCACTGCCTCCCACAGTTTGGTCAAACTCATGCTGGTAGCTTCGAGAACATTGTCACACCATCTCATCCTCTGTTGTCCCCTTCTCCTTGTGCCCCCCATCTTTCCCAACATCAGGGTCTTTTCCAGGGAGTCTTCTCTTCTCATGAGGTGGCCAAAGTCTTGGTGCCTCAGCTTCACGATCTGTCGTTCCAGTGACCACTCAGGGCTGATTTCCTTCAGAATGGACAGGTTTGATCTTCTTGCAGCCCATGGGACTCTCAGGAGTCTCCTCCAGCACCAGAATTCAAAAGCATCCATTCTTCGGCCTTCTTGATGGTCCAGCTCTCACTTCCATACATCACTACTGGGAAAACCAGAGCTTGAACTATACGGACCTTTGTTGGCAAGGTGATGCCTCTGCTTTTTAAGATGTTGTCTAGGTTTGTCATCGCCTTTCTCCCAAGGACCAGGCGTCTTTTAATTTTGTGACTGCTGTCACCATCTGCAGTGATCATGGAGCCCAAGAAAGTAAAATCTCTCACTGTCTCCATTTATTCCCATTCTATTTGCCAGGAGGTGATGGGACTAGTGGGCATGATCTTAGATAAGTTCCACCATTAATATCACTAAATAAGTTGCTGTGTGCCAGAGGGCAAATGGGTGGCCCTCATTGGGCTGTTACGCTAGAGAGAAACAACAGCCAGGGCAGTTGTGCGAGAGCTGAGCTGGAAACAGGCTGCAGGCAGATAAGCATCTGAAGGCAGCCCTGATTAGGGAAGTTTTTTATGTTTGATGTTTTATTGTGTTTTTAATATCCTGTTGGAAGCCGCCCAGAGTGGCCAGGGAGGCCCGGCCAGATGGGCAGGATATAAGTAATGAATTATTATTATTATTATTATTATTATTAAGCAGAAGTGAAAGCCATGTTTGGTTCATGCTTGATGCCAAGGCTGGAACTATGGGAGAAGTAATACGTTTTGGGGTGAAAATCCTCTGAGCCCCTCCATCTTGGGCTCAGCTTGCATCTAGGTGTAAATAAAACCATATATCATAAAGACACCACAGTCTCCGCTGTCCCTCATTCTGAGGAAACCAAACCCTTGGTAGGCTCCTGGAACCCCTGGACTCTCTGCTTGGAGAGTGGGATGGAGTAATCAGATTGTAAGTTTGGGGGGCCAGTCTGAATGATGGCCTGAGCCCCATTTAATTCTTGGGGGTGAGGGTGAGGGTCTAATAGAAGATTCTTTTGCTGGACTAGTCTGATGAGTTTCTTTGTAGGACAGTGGCCTTAGCTGGCCACTTGTGGCCTCCTCAGCACCCCAAAATAACGATCTGGGTTGCAAGAGCTGCCCCTAAGTGATGTCTCAAGGGTCTTCTAAAAGTCAGATAGTTAGATGTCTTCTAAAAGTCAGATAGTTGTTTATTTCTTTGACATCTGATGGGAGGGTGTTCCACAGGGTGGGCACCAATGCTGAGAAGGCCCTCTGCCTAGTTCCCTGTAACCTCACTTCTCACATGGAGGGAACTGCCAGAAGGCCCTCGGTGCTAGATCTCAATGTCTAGGCAGAACACTCCTTCAGGTATACAGGGCCGAGGCCGTTTCAGGCTTTCAAGGTCACACTTTGAATTGTGCTTGGGAACGTACTGGGAGCCATTGTAGGCCTTTCAGGACCGGTGTTATGTGGTTTTGGAGGCCACTCCCAGGCCCCCACCTTCAAAGGTAGCCCCACATAGAGCACATGGCAGTTGTCCATGTGGGAGATAACCAGAGCATGCACCACTCTGTCTGTGGGCAGGAAGGGTCTCATCCTGCGTACCAGATGGAGCTGGTAGACAGCTGCCCTGGACACAGAACTGACCTGCGCCTCCATGGACAGCTGTGAGTCCAGAATGACTCCCAGGCTGCGTACCTGGTCCTTCGGGGGCACAGTTATCCCATTCAGGACCAGGGAGTCCTCCACAGCTGCCCACCCCCTGTCCCCCAAAAACAGTACTTCTGTCTTGTCAGGATTCAACCTCAATCTGTTAGCCGCCATCCATCCTCCAACCACCTCCAGACACTCACACAGGACCTTCAGCGCCTTCACTGGTTCTGATTTGAAAGAGAGGTAGAGCTGGGTAGAGAAGCAACACCTTTTGGGGTGTTAATGCTGCCAGCCCCTCCATCTTATGCTCAGGCTGTATCTATGTGAAAATAAGCCATATATCCTGAAGACACCACAGTCTCCGCCACCCTTCATTCCAAGGAAATCAAACCCTGAATAGAAGTGCTGGATTCTCTCACTGCTCGGAGATTGTGATGGCGGGTAACAATAACAAACAATTAAGACGGCTGCGCGTACAGCTTGCAAGCTTCAGCCCTCCAGCAGCTGGTTGCAAATTATAGCACAGGCATTCGGGGGGGGGGGGGCTGCCCTTCACCAGGGCCTGCCCTGAGGTCTCATATCACCTTTGGGCTCTGAAATCTCAGGGTCTGGGATGCTCCTGACCCAGCAACCCTTCTTGCCCAGGAACAAAGGATGCTTGTGTTTGACTTCACCTCCCGCCACTGCAGACCCATGTTGCCAAACGTACCAGCCATTCATGGGATAAAGCTTCCCTGCTCTTTGCAGTAAAGGCACTTTGCACATGCTCCAAAGCGCTGTTGCTCTCCAAAGCACTCTGTCAGGGGATCCCAGTATCTGAGTGCTGCGGTAACTTGGGGGTCCCACAATGATCTGCCACACTGTCCTCTTTTTCAACTCTCGTATTTGGGTTGTGGCAGAAACCCTTTTTAGGCTGCCATCCTTACCTGGGACCTGCTTTTTTTTAAAAAAAAAATTATTAACAATTTCAACATAACAAAATATCAAAACATCTCATATCCATCATTTCCCCCCTATTTTTTCTCCCCCACCTCCCCATCAAACCCTCCCTCCCTCCCTCCCCCCAAGACTTCCCACAGCTCCTCTCTCTGATTTCTCAACTCATATTGTTCTCTGCATACTGTAAAATTGTATAAATCCTTATAATGTCTATCTACTACATTAACAATCAATAAATTTGTGTATGTTTATTCAAAACCTGCCAAGGAGTCCAATTCATTTTGTTGTCTTTTTAAGTAAAATGTAAAAAGTTCCCGTTCTTCTTTAAAGTCACAGTTGTCCTTATCTCTCAGTTTGTATGTCAGTTTCGCCAGTTCTGCATAGTTCATCAATTTCTCTTGCCATTGTTCTTTTGTCGGGATTTCCTCATTCTTCCATCCTTGTGCTATCAAGACTCTTGCCACTGTTGTCACATACATAAATAAATTCTTCATTTTTCTTGGCAGGTCTTGTCCTACAATCCCTAACAAAAATGCTTCTGGTTTTTTTACAGATGTCATTTTAAACATTTTCTTCAATTCATTATATATCATTTCCCAATTTTTTTTTAATTCTCTACATTCCCACTACATATGATAAAAGGTCCCCTCCTTTTCTTTACATTTCCAATATATGTTTGGCCCGGTTTTGTACATTTTTGCTATCTGTACTGGTGTTATATACCATCTATACATCATTTTCATATAGTTTTCTTTCAAAAGAGAACAGTATGTAAATTTTAAATCTGTTTTATACAGTTTTTCCCAATCCTCAAATTGTATGTTATGCCCTATATCTTGTGCCAACGGGGCCTGCTTTTGAGTAGGCACGAATCAGCAATTATTTTCTCTCCTTTTCTATAGTTATTGGGATTGCAGATATATTGCAGGGGAATTTCTTGTTTTTTCCCCCAGTGACAAAAACAGTCTCAAACAGGGAACCAACCCAGCCAGGGCTGCAGAACAAAAAGGCTTTTATGGGCCACTCTGCACGTGTGATGACCTGAAGTGACTTGATATCCCCGGAGGAATTTCAGACAATTAAGGTTCCCCTGCATTTGCTCATAAGCCTCTGAACTGACTTGCAGCTTTTTCCAGGACAGACCAGAGCACCCACTGCCTGCCGCTGTAGCCTGATGGGACCCCCCCAAAGGGGTGGGGTTTTGCAGGGGGGAGCCCCAGAGGCAACAAGAACGCGCTTTAGCGGTGGGTTTAGCCTGCTAATTCTCTTTTTTATTCTTTATTTTATTCAAAATTATAACAAGACATATTATCCAAAAACATATCATCCTTCTCCCCCCCATTTCCCCCCTCCCCCCACAACCCCCCCCCACACCAACTTCCCTCAAGTCTTTCCAGTCTTTGGTTTCTCTAAGAATGCTGTTTTGTGCATGTTACAAAGTTGTATAGCTCCTCGAACTATTTAGCTGATTAAAAAGTTTGTGAATGTTTATTCAAAACCTGCCAAGGAGTCCAGTTATCCTGCTAATTCTCTGATGCATCTCCAATGTTATGGGTTTCGTGTGCCTGGAGGGGAACTCTGGTGCAGCAAAAGCAGGTTGAAAAGAAGCCCGGGACATTTGCGGTGTGGAAAATTGCAGGATTTCAAGGAGGGGGGGGGCTAGGGAGGTGTGCCAAATAGAAAGGAAGCACTGCTTCCTCCCCAAAGACTTTTGCAGCTGCAAATGACTTTAAGAATAGCTCTCCTGGATCAGGCCGGGGGGGGGGGGGCATCTAACACAGCATCCTGTCCCCACTGTGGCCAAACAGATGCCCCATAGGGAAACCCACCAGCTGGTTTGAGAGAGGAGAGATGCACCCAGTGGCAGTAATTGTCAAGAAAGGGCAGGATCGACAGGGACGGTTGTGCGAACATAGCTTCAAAATTTAGCAGTGGGTGGATGCGGCTGAAATGGTCATGGGAACACACCCAGTATCTCAAGATGCTGACAAAAGGAGAGTTTTTTTGGTTTTGTTTTGTTTAAAGCCCAGTGCATTTCAGCCTGTTGCTGAGGGGGCCTTCCTCAGGGACTGTAAAAAAGGACGATACATCCCAGAGACAGTCAACATTTAAATTGATTATATGTACGAATTGTATATAAGTCCGCATATACTGGCTCAAAATCTGCAGAGATCTCTGTTAATTGTATCACGCTTTCACTTAAAGGGGCAACTGGAATGACTATCTGAAAGCAACAAGTTACACACATTTGCTACAAAATCATAAGCAGGTGGTGTTAATTTGTGTTAAGAAATCAAGGACTTTCCTTTGCCAACATGCTTGCAAGGACGTCCGAGTGAGCATCTCCAAATTCTGTCCCTTCCCTTCTCATCAAGCCCATGGGGGGGGGGGGTCAGAGCTTCCCACCATTTTTATTCTGTTTCTTTCCTCAACAAGATCTTCTCATCACCTGCATGTAGCTTTTCCAGAGCCCCAAACTTTTAAATGTGGTACAGAATTATTTTGGAAGGTTCTCCACCCCACCCCACCCGCAAAATATTTCATTTCTCCTTCTGCAACTTCCCTTCAGCCTGCTGATCTCACTCCCTCTCTCTCCTGCATGGAAATGTTGGGAGCCCTGAGCATCCTGATTTCTGCAACATCTGTGGAATGAGGTTGTGCAAAACAGGAACCAGCTGAGAGGCCCAGATGGTTTCCCCCCAGGAAGTGCTTCTGTCAAAGGGAAACAACATTTCTGTTGCACTCCAAAGGATATATATATTCTCTCATTTATTTTACGGGGCGGTTTTATTACCGTGAGGCTTCATCCTGTGGGATATTTATACAGCTTCACATTCTTAGCTCATCCCATGCTTCCCAACGGAATTCCCCATCACTTTCCTAACTGCAAAAAGCGTGCTGCTGCTGCTGCTTTTAAGTGGGTTTGTTGTGCTAGGGGGGCAGAGAGCTTTAAAAGAAATATTTCCTTTACAGTATTTTTATTTCTTTTACAGTATTTTTATTTCTTTTTTTAAATATTTTTTAATTAGGAATTTCAACAATTAACAATTTATCAAAAATACATCATCCAAATTTTTTTCCTCCCCCCTCCCCTAAAAAGATCCCACCCCCCCCCCAGACTTCCCTCAGCTCCTCTCTCTGGTTTTTCAGCACATATTATTCTCTGAATGTTATAGAGTTGTAAAGATCCTCAATTTATCTATCAGTGTGGCGCTGTGGGTTAAAGCCTCAGCGCCTAGGACTTGCCGATCGAAAGGTCGGTGGTTCGAATCCCTGCGGCGGGGTGCGCTCCTGTCGTTCGGTCCCAGCGCCTGCCAACCTAGCAGTTCGAAAGCACCTCCGGGTGCAAGTAGATAAATAGGGACCGCTTACTAGCGGGAAGGTAAACGGCGTTTCCGTGTGCTGCGCTGGCTCGCCAGATGCAGCTTTGTCACGCTGGCCACGTGACCCGGAAGTGTCTCCGGACAGCGCTGGCCCCTGGCCTCTTAAGTGAGATGGGCGCACAACCCCAGAGTCTGTCAAGACTGGCCCGTTCGGGCAGGGGTACCTTTACCTTTACCTTTATATTACCAGTAAAGAGTTTGTGAATGTTTATTCAAACAGTTGAGAGTCCAGTTCATTTTGTTGTTTCTTTAAGTACTTTGTAAAAGGTTCCCATTCTTCTTTAAAGTCACAGTTCTCCTTATCCCGTAGTTCACGTGTCAGTTTTGCCAGTTCTGCACAGTCCATCAGCTTCTCTTGCCACAGTTCTTTCCTCATTCTTCCATCCTTGTGCTATTAAGAGTCTTGCTGCCGTTGTCGCGTATATGAAAATGTTTTTTAATTTCCTTGGCAGGTCTTTTCCTACAATCCCTAACAAGAAAGCTTCAGGCTTTTTACGGTATTTTTATTTCATGCTGCTTGATTTTGAAGAAAAACACAAACCCTCAAAGCAGTTTGTGAAAAGTACAAAACAATAAAATGGTTGGTAAAAACAATGAAAACAACTATAAAACTTCTTTGTGTGCCTCCTCCACGAGAGGTCTGGAGGGAAGCAACATGAGAAAGGGCCTTTTCGGTGGTGGCGCCCCATTTGTGGAACGCTCTCCCCAGGGAGGCTTGTCTGGTGCCTTCATTGCTTTTGGAACCAGGTGAAAACATCCCTCTTCTCCCAGGCCTTTGACTGAAAACAATCTTTGTGTAGGGAGGTTATTATTTTGTTTGTTATTACGTTACGTATCTTTGTGTTTTTATACTGTCAACCGCCCTGTCATCCTCGGATGAAGGGTGGTATAAAAATGTAATAAATAAAAATATTAATAGTAGTTCCCAAAATTTTGGTTCCATAAACTCCTCCTTGGTTCCATAAACTCATCCCCAGTGCTCCCCACCCTATGCTATAAAAAACATCATTCAGAATTGCAGTTTGCACGGCCCCGTTTTATTAGACAATAAAATGCAAAACAGTGACAGTCAATTGCACTTTTACAGTCTTCAGAACCAAGTAAAGCTATTTAGTTTAATTAATTTGACAACACTGACAGACGTGATCCCGCCATGTTAGCTCTTCAAATTCTGATAGTAATTAATAATAATAATAATTTATTATTTATACCATGCCTATCTGGCTGGGTTACCCCAGCCACTCTGGATGGCTCACAACAGAATATGAAAAGCAGGATAAAACATCCAACATAAAAAACTTCCCTGAACAGGGAATTTACACCTAATTTACACCTTCAGTTGCCCCTTGCCTTGTAGCAACCCCATGTCCCCCTCCCCAGGAAGGGTGCAACCACCTACTTTGAGAACCATGGATTTAAAACATTAAAAAAATTGAAACCAGCAATAAACTTAAGCTTTCTAGGGATCTGGGTAGGCTTGCTTAGAACGAAAATGTTTTTAGTATGCTATTCATTGTACTTGCACAAACCTAGAATTCTGGCTTGAATCTCTGCACTTCACCAGCACTGACTGGCTAGTGCCAGTGACGTCATGATTTCTTGAAGTGTACATCAGCTGCTGCTTCTTCTTCTTCTCCTTCTTCTTTATTGAATTTATATACCGCCCTATACCCGGACACGGGTGGCGCTGTGGGTTAAACCACAGAGCCTAGGGCTTGCCGATCAGAAGGTTGGCAGTTCGAATCCCCGCAACGGGGTGAGCTCCCGTTGTTTGGTCCCTGATCCTGCCTACCTAGCAGTTCGAAAAACACGTCAAAGTGCAAGTAGATAAATAGGTACCACTCTGGCAGAAGGGTAAACGGCGTTTCCTTGTGCTGATCTGATTCTCCACAAGTGGCTTAGTCATGCTGGCCACATGACCCGGAAGCTGTATGCCAGCTCCCTTGGCCAATAAAGCGAGATGAGCGTCGCAACCCCAGAGTCGGCCACGACTGGACCTAATGGTCCCTTTACCCTTTACCTTTTATACCCGGAGGTCTCAGGGCGGTTCACATAAAAAGATCATAGTATATAAAATAAAAACAAAATCAAAAACCCAATAATAACCCCCCCGCAAGAGCCACAATTTAAAAGCGTATGGGATTATATTATGTGCATGGCCCAGTGTCAACATGGCAGCTCATCTTATTTCTGTGTCACGGCTGGAGTTTGCTTCTTAGACCTCAGTTTAAAATACAGGAATATACTACAAGTGTTGCTTATGTAGCTGTAATGTAATTTCTTCTGCCTGTCATGGTCAACAAAAGAGGTTGAAAGACTGTCTCAAGGCAAATCTAAAAAAATGTAGTATAAACACCGACAACTGGGAAACACTGGCCTGCGAGCGCTCCAGTTGGAGAACAGCCTTGACCAAAGGTGTCCTGGGCTTTGAGGAAAGGAAGCCGGGGAGGGCAGAGGGGGGCACACATGCAATTTTAATTGAGAAAATGCTGCAGCAGGAGAACAGGATGACCCCCTCCCCCTCCTGCAGGACCAGGCTCTGAGTTCAAATCCTGTCACACCACACACAGGACCCTGGCTGTGGGGGAAGAAGGGTCTGTAGCTTAGTGGGTAGAGCATCTGTTTTGCATGCAGACATTTCCTAGGTGCAGTCCTCAATGGCATCTGCAGGTCAGGCTCTTGCCAAAAACCCTGGAGAGTTGTGACCCCCGCATTGCGGATGGGGGGTTTGAATTAGATGACCCTCGGGGGTCCCTTCCAATTCTATGAAAGCCGCTGCTGCCAGTCAGTGCAGGCAATACTGAGCTAGATGGACCACATGGTCTGACTCAATGTAATGCAGCTTCTGTAGAGCGTGAGGCTTTTAATCTCAGGGTCATGGGTTTGAGCCTCACATGGGGCAAAAAAATTCCTGCATTGCGGGGTTTGGACTAGTTGACCCTCGGGACCCCTCTAAAAACAATAATTTGTACATAATTTTCTATTTTACAATTTTCAGTTTTCCATTTTACAATTTAAAATATTCATTTAAACAACCTTAAAATATCAATGACTTCCCTTCTCTTTCCATGGTTCAATCTGCATATCATAAATCCCTGCCTATTTTACATAAACCAAACCATTCAGTATTCCATTAATACATGCATCAAGACTTGTTTACACTCTTGAATATATCTGATTGCTGTCCACGTTTTCAAGTGTGCACAGTTTCCCCCCATATATTCAATAAACATCTTCCAATCTTCTCTAAATGTATGTTCTTCTTGTTCTCTTATTCTATATGTTAGGTCCGCAAGCTGCACATATTCCATCAGTTTAAGTTGCCATTCTTCTTTAGTCGAGACCTCACTCGTTTTCCATTTTGGGGCTAACGAAACATAGGCCGCAGTAGTGGCATACATAAATAACCTTTTTTGACACCTGGGTGGGCATTTCCATCTGAATTATCCCCAACAAAAAGGACTCTGTGTTGTTGTTTTTGGGAAAAGTAATTTTAGACATGGGACGCGGGTGGCGCTGTGGGTAAAAGCCTCAGCGCCTAGGACTTGCTGATCGAAAGGTCAGCGGTTCGAATCCCCGCGGCGGGGTGCGCTCCCATCGCTCAGTACCAGCGCCTGCCAACCTAGCAGTTCGAAAGCACCCCTAAGTGCAAGTAGATAAATAGGGACCACTTACTAGCGGGAAGGTAAACGACATTCTGTGTGCTGCGCTGGCTTGCCAGATGCAGCTTGTCACGCTGGCCATGTGACCCGGAAGTGTCTGCGAACAGCGCTGGCTCCCGGCCTATAGAGTGAGATGAGCGCACAACCCTAGAGTCTGTCAAGACTGGCCCATACGGGCAGGGGTACCTTTACCTTTACTTTTTTAATTTTAGACACACCCCCCCCAATTCATTATAAACCATTTCCCAATGCTCTTTTACCCTTTTGCAGGTCCAACACCACATATGTGGTCAACTCTACAGTTCTATGATGCTATGATTCTCTGTCCCCTGGAGTCACCCCTGGACCAGCTAAGCTCCATATGCCCCCCACTGATTGGCAGCGACGCTCCCCAAGTCTCGGGTAGAAAGAAGGCCCTTCCCAGCCTTGCTTGGAGATGCTGCTGGGACTGAACCTTCTGCATCCGAAGCAGGTGTCCTAGGGGAGATTCCATACATGCCCCCCCCCCCCCAGCATAGCTTGGCTCCAGGAGAGCAATCCTTTGTTTGCCTCCACGCTGCCCGGAGGGCGGATTCGCGGGTGCCTTTGTGCCTCAAAGCTGCCATCTAGTGGCGCGAGAAAAGAAATATCAACAACCTCAGATATGCAGAAGACACAAACTTTGATGGCAGAAAGTGAGGAGGAATTAAATAAACTCTTAATGAGGGTGAAAGAGGAGAGGGCAAAATATGGTCTGAAGCTCAACATCAAAAAACCGAAGACCATGGCCACTGGTCCCATCACCTCCTGGCAAATAGAAGGGGAAGAAATGGAGGCAGTGAGAGATTTTACTTTCTTGGGCTCCATGATCATTGCAGATGGTGACAGCAGTCACGAAATTAAAAGACGCCTGCTTCTTGGGAGAAAAGCAATGACAAACCTAGACAGCATCTGAAAAAGCAGAGACATCACCTTGCCGACCAAGGTCCGTATAGTTCAAGCTCTGGTTTCCCCAGTAGTGATGTATGGAAGTGAGAGCTGGACCATAAAGAAGGCTGATCGCCGAAGAATGGATGCTTTTGAATTCTGGTGCTGGAGGAGACCCTTGAGAGTCCCATGGACTGCAAGAAGATCCAACTTCTCCATTTTGAAGGAAATCAGCCCTGAGTGCTCACTGGAAGGACAGATCCTGAAGCTGAGGCTCCAAGACTTTGGCCACCTCATGAGAAGAGAAGACTCCCTGGAGAAGACCCTGATGTTGGGAAAGATGGAGGGCACAAGGAGAAGGGGACGACAGAGGACAAGATGGTGGGACAGTGTTCTCGAAGCAACCAGCATGAGTCTGACCAAACTGCGGGAGGCAGGGGAAGACAGGAGGGCCTGGCGTGCTCTGGTCCAGGGGGTCACGAAGAGGCGGACGCAACTCAACAACAACAACCTGTGTGGCTTGCCTGACTGCCTGCCTGCTACTAGCTGCGTACAGATTATTCATTAGCTACCTCTCCCAGTGCCTCACTTTCTTAAAACAATGTCCCACATCAAAAGGTGCCAAGTATTATCACTTCCTTCCAACAGATTAGGACTAGGAAACTAAAGGCTGTTCTTCAGCCATCAAAGGGCTTAGAGAGGGGGAAGCAAACAGAGGCAGGAAAGGAAACCACATTAGAGCACTGTCTCCTCAAAATATAAATATCTTCCGGATAAATTGCCCATACAGTGGGACCTTGGGAAAGAGGTGGTGAAGGAGCTTGGGGTGACAATGAGCCATGATGGAAGAGGGAATGAAGGAGGAGAAAGATAATAATAATAATAACAATTTTATTTAAATCCGCCCTTCCTGGTTCAGAAAACCAGGCTCAGGGCAGCTAACAACAAATTTAAAACACTTAATTGATGCAACAAAAACAGCATAAAATACAGTGTAAAACATGAATAACAATAAATTCAGAATTCAAAAATCATTTTAGGGGGGAAATCTATCCAATAAACATTAGATGATCACCAGGGCTAGCTGGCTAAATTAGTCCTACTTGGGCCAGTGAGGAGACCAGGGGAGAATTAGCTGTGGGATCCCAGAGCGGGTAATCTTCATAAAAAGGGGAGGGGGAGGGAAGGAAGGGGAATAAACGATCAGGCTAAGTTGAAATTGAAAGCCAGGCGGAATAGCTCTGTCTTACAGACCCTGCAGAAGGAGGTTAAATCCTGCAGGGCCCTGGTCTCATGGGACAGAGCGTTCCACCAGGTCGGAGCCATCACTGAGAAGGCCCTGGCCCTGGTGGAGGATAATCTTACTTCCTTAGGGCCCGGTACCTCTAAGCTATGGATATTCATGGACCTTAAGGTCCTCTGCGGGGCAGACCAGGAGAGGTGGTATTTTACAGGAAATACGAGGGCCCTAAGCCACAAAGGGCTTTAAAGGTCAAAAAGAAGACCTGAAGAGCACACATGGCTTGGAAGTCACCAGCCCCTTGGGCTATTATGACCGCCTGTCTTTTATTGGAGAGGTCTATGCAAGATCTCTGTGCCAGACCCAGTGCAGAGCCCCCATCCGAGGGCTCAGCCAGATGTATGTCTGCTGGACTGCTGCTCAGCTGGCTTCCTGGGCCCAAGAGACAGGTCCTGGCGGCTGCCCCATTTGCTACCCCCCTCCCTCCTCGCATGCTGGCTGTTACTCTCAGCTGCCGTTGATGGGAAAGTGCCACCGGAGCCAGCTCTCTCCTTACCAGGCTGCTGGGAGAAAATGAGCGCTCTGAATGCCTTCCAGAAACATTTTGTTCTGGATGAGCAAAGGGAGGCTGCCCGGGAAAGTCCTGACATGCTCCTTAAGTCGGGAAAATTAAAATATACAACCAGCCAAGTAGATTTCACTGCAGTATAGGTCCATGGGAAAGTGGATCTCTTTCTGTTTCGGAAGCCATTCCAGAGCCTGGCATGTGGATTCTGGAACCAAATGCCCCAGGATTACTGGTGCTGAGCCCTGTCTGTTAGGAGGATAAAAGTTCTGCCTTTTCCGAGCTGAGACAAAAATCCCAGATTTGAACATCGCCTCTGCTGCAAAACCACTAGGTGGCCTCTTGGCCTCAGTGCAGCCAACTAGCCTTGTTTAGGCACCCACCCAAACACAAGTTCCCAAAAAAGTGAGAAAATGCCCGTGAAGTTAATGGCAACACTTTGACACAGCAATATTCCCATGGGTAGACCCCATGGATGTGTGAGCAGGGCATTAACTATAGATGTGTGGGGAGAGACTGGAAGTGGTTCAGTAAACAAGAAAGAGCGAAAGCAGGAAGATTCAGGATGCAGCTATTAAAATTTGGGATAAATGTAATGAAATGTTATTGCCAGGCATATTCCATTTGGCTCTGATAATTAATAGTCATGCATTCAGAGGGGCAAAAGCACTCGGCTGACGACACTAAAGGCTCGTCTCTCGTCGCTGCCAAATGAGCCTCACCAGTTTGGGGAACAACCAGCGATGCTCCTGCAGATGATCCAGCTGGGATAGAAGGGATCAAGTGATCCCTGAGGAACCCTGGACCAAAGTTGTTCAGGGATTTGTAAATGAATATGAGGATCTTGAACCCGGCTCAGTAGTATCAGGCATCGAGCTGCAATTGCCGCCCCATGCTCTCGACCAGCCGCTCCCGTCAGCCACGTGGCTGCCACATTCTGCACCATCTGGAACGTCTGAACCAGGCCCCAGGGCAGCCCCACATGGAGCGCATTGCAGTAATCCAGTGCATGGACAACAAATTTGATCAGAGATGTCCTAAAACACACTTGTCCTATGGACTGTCTCAAGGCAAATCTTAAAAAATGTAGCATAAACACTGACAACTGGGAAACCCTGGCCTGCAAGTGCTCCAGTTGGAGAACAGCCTTTACCTACGGTGTCCTGGGCTTTGAAGACACTCGAACTCAGGACACAAGGGAGAAATGTGCTAAGAGGAAGGGACACTTGGCAAATCCACACAGTGATCAACTCCTGCCTGGAAACCAATGTCCCCACTGTGGAAGGACGTGTGGATCCAGAACTGGTCTCCACAGTCACTTACGGACTCATTGTTTAAACCGTGTTTATGGAAGACAATCTTACTCGGCTACGAGGGATCGCTAAAGAAGAAGAAGAAGAAGAAGAAGAAGAAGAAGAAGAAGAAGAAGAAGAAGAAGAAGAAGAAATAAAACACATCAGCTGCCAATAATGCCGGGGTCTTGGGTGCCTTGGAAATCTGATGCATCCAATTCCTTTCAGAATTCCTTTTTTTATTTTTTGTGGGGGAAGGAGGAAGCTGCACTCTCTTGCTGGACAAATGAGGCCAGAACAGCCGTTTGATTTTACTCTCTTGTTTTTAATGGCCCGCAGAATGGCTGTTGAAGGCAGGAAACAGGAGTCCGGAACGATGCCAGGAGTCTGTGCAGCTGTGCCAGGAAAGACCGATGCCTGAGTCGGAACAGGAAGCCCTTTATAGGACTTCCTGGCTAGGAAGGGACCAATGGGCAGCTTGGGTGGGTAGAGCCCAGCCAAAGCCTGAACATAAATACTTTGGTACCCAGGGAGATGCTCCTTTCCGAAGCTCAGGTAGCCAACCAGCGGGTTGCATTTTCCAGCACACCTTCACACTGGGCGTCTGGACTGGCAGTGATGGCAAACTGCGGGATCGTGTGAGGACCTCTCACGCTTGTGTGACCAGCCAGAGGCAGGCGGCAGGACAAAAAAGTCCTTCTTCACGCGACACATAGTTAGACTGTGGAACTCCCTGCCACAGGAGGCAGTGACGGCCACCGACTTGGATGGCTTTAGAAGAGATTCAGACAAATTCATGAAGGTGGAGATGGCTGCTAGCCTAGCCAGGATGGCTTTGGTCTGTCTCCGGCGCTGGAGGAAGCAAAGCTTCTGAATACGAGTTTCTGGAAGCCACAGGGCTGGGAAATGCCTTTGTGCTCAGATTCTGCATGCAGGCTTCTCATCCTGGGTATCCTGAGAGAACAGGATGCTGGACTAGCTGGAGCCTGATCCAGCAGGGCTCTTGCTACAGTCTTATGAAGTGCAGAGCCTGGTTATGAAGTGCAGACAGGTTATAGAGAGTAATTGGAAAAATGCAGAAGAGCTAGGGGTGAACCAATGGAGGGAAAAATGGAAAAACATTATGATCTTAGAATATCTACGGTAACTGTGAAGATACATAAAATGAAAGGGTTTAAGGTCAGTGAGGAGTAGGAGGATTGGTTTGAGAAGATATTGAATTATTTGGGCAGGTCTGAACAATTTGGGGCAATTAAAATGTTGAAAGTTAAATAAACCTTGTGGAGGGAGGAGTGTTAAGCTATATAGAATTGTACATATGTTTGATTTGAATATTATCATTGATTATGTATACCCAGTGTATCAGCCGCCTGGGAGGTTTCACGGTTTGTGTTTTGGTTCTTGGTAAAAATAAAATAAAATTAAAAATGAAGTGCAGAGCCATCTTTCCCCCTCCTCTCTCTTCCCCCAACTGCCTTCCCATATGGAAACCTGACTAATGAGCTGTGATGCCGTCAGCCAGGCTGGGCACCCCCCCCCCCCACAAGGACAGACGTCATGCTCCATGAGAGCTCACTGTTTTGTTTTGGGTGGTTGGGTTGTTGTTTTTTTGACAGGGCGTGGCCGCCATCCCTCTCCCTGGGTTGGCAAGGAACCTGGGCTTGACCTGCTAAATTTCAGCTGTCTTCCTCCCCTCCAGGGCTTGGCAACCGAGCAGCCTGGGATCCTCTCCTGACTCATTCTGGTTGCTATGTGTGTCATGAGGTATTAGCTGGCAGGTTCCTGGAGGCTGGTTTTTTGCCTTGTGGCGGCTGAGCTGCCGGCGCAGTGTTTTCACAGCTGCGTTCAAAGGGCAGGACCGCCTTGGCGCAGTGACTGGCACCATTGAGCCAGAACAGTCTTCTCTCTGCTTAGTTTCATTTGGGCACCTCTGTTTTAGTCTCTCTCTATCTCATCTCTCATGTGCTTATTAAGTTTTCAAAAGCAGCAACACAAAAAATATTGCTGGCAGCGGTGGAGTGCAACTTTGGGGTGAGGTCACACTGCTGGACGGTCGCAGCGCCTGCTGTGGCTGTAGAGGCCGATATGGGAGAGACATGGCCACCGGCGGTGACCAGGATGCTCTTAGCTAAGGGTCAGCAAACTTTTTCAGCCGGGGGCCAGTCCACTGTCCCTCAGACCTTGTGGGGGGCCGGACTACCATATATTTCGGGATAAAAAATGAATGGATTCCTATGCCCCACAAATAACCCAGAGATGCATTTTAAATAAAAGGACACACTCTACTCATGTAAAAACACACTGATTCCTGGACTGTCCGCGGGCCGGATTTAGAAGGCGACTGGGCCGGATCCGGCTCCTGGGCCTTAGTTTGCCTACCCATGCTCTCAGCCCAAAGATGGAAGGACAACACAATACCTACAAGAGAAGAGTGGACAGTAAAACTGATGGACTGTGCTGACATGGCCAAAATGACCGGAAAAATCAGGATGATAAAAACTTCAACAAAGACGGGGGGGAATTTGTAATATATTTGACAGAACACTATAAAGAGATAAAAGCATTAGCAGGATTGAAATAACGCTCACAATGTGAAAAGAACTATAGGAGAAAATAGAGATTCATGGATATATGGAGGATAATATGATATGCAGTGAAAATGATTACTAGTAGACCCCACGAAAGGGAGGATGGAAGTCTGAGAATTAGAGGATTCTATATTTTTGGATTGTATTTTTCTTTTTAGTGAGTGTAAAACTAAATTGTAAAATCTATCTCTATCATCTATCTATCTCTATCTATCATCTAGCTATCTAGCTATCTAGCTATCTAGCTATATCTATCTATCTATCTATCTATCTATCTATCTATCTATCTATCATCTATCTATCTATCTATCATCTAGCTATCTATATCTATCTATCTATCTATCTATCTATCTATCTATCTATCTATCTATCTATCTATCTATCTCTATCATCTATCATCTCTATATTTAGATATAGGAGAGACATGTTTTGTTGCAGCCGGGGCAGATGGATGCGCCTGGTTGTGCTGCTGCAGATGTGCCAGGGCGTTTCTTCTCTCTGTGCTCCTCCCAGTGGTCATTCCTCCCCTGGTCACTTCTGTGGATGCACAACCTGACTATCTGTCTCCAGGTGCCGTGGTTGTCTGCAAGGGAATCCCACACAGCAGGGTTGATGTCGCCGGCCTTCATGTCATGTTTGTAGACATCTTTGTAACAGAGTTGGTCTTCCAACTGGCCTGGTCCCTGAAGCCAGTTCCCCACAGAGCACATTCTTGGGGATCCTGCCACCTTCCATTCTGTGGACATGACCAAGCCAGCGTAGACGTCGCTGAGACAGGAGTGCAAACATGCTGGGACTGTGGCCTTGGGAGAGCACATCTTTCCTTGAAATTCTGTCCTGTCGTGTGACACCCAAAATCCTCCTGGCGCAGCGCATGTGGAAGACAAAACACAAACCATGCAAAACAAGACAAGCAATAAAAAAACAAAGGACAGCAACTGTGTGGAGCGCATTATCGCAGCAGGAATAAAACATCCAAGTTGTTGGCTCTTCAGTGAGAGAGAGAGAGATAGATAGATAAATAGATGATAGATAGATAGATAGATAGATAGATAGATAGATAGATAGATGGATGATAGATAGATAGTGTGTGTGTGTGAATGGAAGCCATGCCACATCAAAACCAGTCCTGTTTCGTATCCCTCTTTAAACCCTCCTGCGATGGGTCAAATGCTCAGGTCCGGCTGTGGTGGGGACCGCATGGGGAGGGGTCCAAGAACCACGAATGCCGCCTCAAGCTCCTTGGAGAACGAGTGAGGACAGAAACACAACAAATAAAGAAATGAAAGGAAGAAGCTGCGTTTTGCTGCCTTGTTAAGGCAGATGGGCTGGCCAGAGGCGACAGCAGCTCTGCCACACTCAAAATTGTGACTTCAAAGGGGGAAAAACAGCACCCCTGTCCCCTTCCTCCACCCCGGAATGAATTACAGCCCCCTGACCCCGGTTCATCTGGCGGTTAATTGCCAAGCAGCCATCGAGTAAATGCCTGGTGTTTTCTAGGGCAGATGGCTGGAATTTGCCACCCTCCATCTGCTGCTTCCAGAGGATTGTTGCAGTCACAATCCAGAGTTCTGCCTCCCAGCCTTCAACCTAAAAGGGAAGCTTTTCAGACTGACGTTTTGCTTTGCTTCAAT
This sequence comes from Podarcis gaigeae, assembly GCF_964106915.1. NCBI lineage: Eukaryota > Metazoa > Chordata > Lepidosauria > Squamata > Lacertidae > Podarcis > Podarcis gaigeae. The sequence continues at coordinate 52,642,358 of NC_139690.1, read as the reverse complement.
TGAAGGTATTAGGACACCATTTAATTTTCTTTAAAAAACGTTTGCAATGTGCTGTAGGTTTCCCTCCTGCTTCCCTTACCTTGAAAGTGGAAAAAGGACTATAAAGGCCACCACTTTGAAAGTCATTTTATCCTTCGTTTTATTTATTGCATTTGCCGAATGATAGAATTGGAGAGTTGGGAGGGACCCCAGCTTTTCACTCAAGGAGCTCAAACTGGCACACGTGATTCTTCCTCCTTTAGTTTAATCCCCACAACAGGTAGGCTAGACTGAGAGGCAGCAACTGGCTGCAGGCAGTGGCGTAGTGTGGGGGGTGCAGGGGGGGCCGGCCGCACCGGGCGCAACATCTGGGGGGGGCGCTAATCTAGTGGAAGAGACTCAAGTGCTAAAATCCATGGTTTAGGGGGCGCAAATTACTTGCCTTGCCCCGGGTGCTGACAACCCACGCTACGCCACTGGCTGCAGGTCACCCAGTGAGCTTCAGGGACAAGTGGGGATTTGAACCCTGGTCTCCCAGCTCCTAGCCTAACACTCTAACAACCAAACCTCACTGGTCACCACAAGGACAAGAGTACAGCCACACCCCCCCCCCAAAAAGTTTGCATCAAGTTTTTTAAAACAAAGTTTGGAAGGGACACATTAGTCCAAGTGTGGCTCCTTCTGCAGAGAAATATTTCAGCGCGGCAGAAAACTGTCCTTCCACAGCCAACTAGTCAGGGGAGGCCAGACGAAGCTGCTTCGTCTCCCCATAGGAGGGTATTGTTCTTTGTTTTCCTTTCCTTTCTTTCCTTTTGTTATCGTGCAGTTTGTGTTTATACTGTAAATCGCAATGGAGGAGGACGCCTTTGGGGGTGATGTCAAACCGTCGGGCGGTTGCAATGCCTGCTGTGGCCGTAGAGGAGGGGTCAGCAAGGTTTATCTTGCCTGGGCTGGATCGGTCCCGTGGAGATCCCTCCGTGGGCGATTTGCAGCGTCTGTGCTTGTGCAGGCGCAATTTCCGGTGCCACAGAAGCGAGTCCCCGCGCTGCGCTCCACCGGTTTAGCGCAGCGTGTGAGTGGGCTGCTCGGTTCGGGGGCGGCTCATGGGGCCGGTCAAACAACCTCTGCGGGCCGCTTCTGGCCCATGGGCCTTAGGTTGCTGACCCCTGCTGTAAAGACCGATAGGGGAGAGACATGTTTTGTTGCAGCCGGGGCAGATGGAGGGGTCCAGTTGTGCTGCTTCAGGTGCACCAAGGCGTTTCTTGTCTCTGTGCTCCTCTCTCCTCTGGTCACTGCTACGGATGCGCAACCTGAGTGTCTCCAGGCACTGCGGTCATCTGCAAGGGAGTCCCACACAGCGGGGTTGATGTTGCCAGCCTTCATGTCGTGTTTGTAGACATCTTTGGTCTGCCAATGGGCCTGGTAAGAATAAGAATAAGAGTAAGAATTCTGAGCCTGCCCTCTGGAATCACAGACGTCTCCAAGCATCAGAGCTGCTCCCTGCGGGTCTGCCAGCCGCTCTCCGCTCTGACTGTCACCTAACCTGGTTTTCTGAGTCTGAAGAGCTAATTGCTGGAAGAGGATGTTGGTGTGATGTCTTCCTCTTGCCATAATCCGGGTCAAGGAGTCAGGAGCGGGAGGCAAAAATAATAATGAATGATGCTTGCCAAGAGCACTTGGCACGTTTCCATTACTCGGGATTTTGCTCAGCAGTTCTCCCCCAAAGTAGGTAACTAGGTTTTGCAGCTGAGGAGATGGAAACATAGGAGACTTGGAGCCACGTTGTCCCACAGCAGAAGCAGCCTAGGAAGCAGGAGGTTTGTGCCAGGCGGAGATTTGGCATCTGGGCGCAGAGATGCATCATGGATCCCTCTGATCCAGGGATGTGAGCAGCTGCCACCTTGACCTCATAAGCCTCTGAACGCTTCCCCTGAATATTAGAGAGAATAAGAGGACTATTCCTATGGACCCAAAGCTCTACCTCACAGGGTTGTTGTGGGGGCTAACTGAGGACGGGGAGGAGAAGCACATGCTCCACCTTGAGATGCTTGGAGAAGAAGATGGCATAGGAAGGCAATGAATGAATGAATGAGCTGATTCAAATCTCAGCTTTGAAGCAAAGTAAACACATTTAATACTTGGGACACGGGTGGCGCTGTGGTCTAAACCACAGAGCCTAGGACTTGCCGATCAGAAGGTCAGCAGTTCGAATCCCAGCAACTGGGTGAGTTCCCGTTGCTCAGTCCCAGCTCCTGCCAACCTAACAGTTCGAAAGCATGCCAGTGCAAGTAGATAAATAGGTACCGCTCTGGCGGGAAGGTAAACGGCATTTCTGTGCGCTGCTCTGGTTCGCCAGAATCGGCTTAGTCATGCTGGACACATGACCCGGAAGCTGTATGCCAGCTCCCTCGGCCAGTAAAGCGAGATGAGCGCCGCAACCCCAGAGTCGGTCATGACTGGACCTAATGGTCAGGGGTCCCTTTACCTTTACCTTTTAAACACATTTAATGACTGTGGTGCCACTGGCAGCTAGACTGGTGCCTGGGAGCGTCTGCCAAGACCACATAACACTGGTCTTGAAAGACCTACACTGGCTCCCAGTACGTTTCGAAGCACAATTCAAAGTGTTGGTGCTGACCTTGAAAGCCCTAAACGGCCTCAGCCCAGTATACCTGAAGGAACGTCTCCACCTCTATTGTTCTGCCCGGACACTGAGGTCCAGCACCGAGGGCCTTCTGGCGGTTCCCTCCCTGCGGGAAGTGAGCTTACAGGGAACTGGGCAGAGGGCCTTCTCAGTGGTGGTGCCCGCCCAGTGGAATGCCCTCCCATCAGATGTCAAGGAAATAAACAACTATCTGACTTTTAGAAGACATCTGAAGGCGGCCCTGTTTAGGGAAGCTTTTAATGTTTGATTGTGTTTTGAATATTCTGTTGGGAGCTACCCAGAGTGGCTGGGGAAACCCAGCCAGATGGGCAGGGTATAAAAAAATTATTGCAGTGGTACCTCGGGTTACAGGCACTTTAGGTCACAGAAATATTATCTCGGGTTAAGAACTTTGCTTCAGGATGAGAACAGAAATCACGCAGTGGCAGCGGGAGGCCCCATTAGCTAAAGTGGTACCTCAGGTTAAGAACAGTTTCAGGTTAAGAACGAACCTCCAGAACGAATCAAGTTCTTAACCTGAGATACTGCTGTATTATTATTTTTATTATTAAGGAGCAACCTCACTGCAGCTGCTCTGGCGATGACCTCACGAGTGGGAATGTGGCATATCGGAGTCTCTGGCAGTGGTGTCGCAACGAGTTCAGTGTCGCAACCCCTTCCTTGGAAGCAGACCCATGCCAGCCACACCTCGCCCTGGAGGCCCCACATCCCTGGATGACACCCCCCCCCCCCCAGAGAAGGTGCCCAGGGTTATCCCACACTGTTGCGTCACCAGCCAAGGCTGCCTCTTGCCGGTGAATCACACCTTATCTGTTGCTCCGCAGGAGAGTTTCAACTTCTTAAGGGATAGGCGGGCGTTTCTAGGATGCCACAGGAGGGCAACTGCACGTCAGCAGAGCGGCGCCAAGGCTAAGCTGTTCCAGGATACAAATAAGGAGATCAGTCTCCGCAGGGAGCCGGTCCCTGCCCCCTGCCCACCCCCACACGGCCTGACCTTGGCCAAGGGAACATGGCTATCGCCTCGGGCACCGCCAGCCACACTGTAGCAGCTTCAGAGAAAGGCTCCCAGAGATTTTTGCTTTTTATCTCTGGCAGCAAAAAAGAGCAAGGAGTCTTGTTGTGCCTTGAAGACCAGCACATTTTTAAACAACTTTTGCGGACTACAGCCTTGCATCAGATGACGTGAGCCGTCACTCACAGAACCTGATGTTGTAATAAAAGGGCTAGTCTTTAAGGTGCCACAAGACATTTTGCCGTTTTACTCCTTTGGCCCAGGCTGAATGGCTATATATATATATATCCAACATTTCTCCGATGAAAATAGAGACATCCTATTCCATCATCATCATCATCACCATCATTATTCTATTTATACCCCACCCATCTGACTGGGTTCCCCCTGCCACTCTGGGCGGCTCCCAGCAGAATTAAAAGCACAAGAAAACATCAAACATTAAAAACTTCCCTAAATAGCTTTCATGCCCTCCAGCATTTCTCCAATGAAAATAAGAACGTCCTAAGGAAAAGCAGGACATTCCGGGATCAAGTCAGAAACCGGGACAGCTTCTGAAAATCCGGGACTGTCCCTGGAAAATAGGGACACTTGGAGGGTCTGATATTGATTATGGGGTTCAGAAAAGGGCCGACAAACTGATTCAGGGGGTGGGTGGACTCCGCTGTGAAGAAAGGCGGCAGCATTTGGGGCTCCTTGGTTTAGGAAAAAGCCAAGGAAGGGGCGACGTGACAGAAGTTTATAACCTAATGTATGGCATGGGGAAAGCAGGTCGGGAAAAGTTTTTCTCCCTCTCTGATAACACTTGACTTCGTGGGCTTCCAAGGAAGCGGGATGCTGGAGGAAAAGAAAGTCCTTCTTCATGCAGCACAGAGTTAATCTGTGGAACTCCTTGCCACAGCAATGGCCGCCAACTTGGCTGGCTTTAAAAGAGGATTAGACAAATTCACGGGGAGAGGGCAGTCAACGGCTACTTGCCACAATGCCTCCGCGCTCCGAGCTAGCACTGCTTCCACATGCTGGTTGCCAGAGACCACAGGAAGGCAGAGAACATAATATGGTTATAGAAGATATGTTCAAAAATACAATAATAGTTTTGACTCTGTGCTAGCATTCGAGTGACAAAGTAAGTAAAAGGAGGTGGATAACAATTAAGGATTTATTATGTTTTCAGAACGTATTGGAAAATTTATACAGAAAGGTTTATTGTTTTGTGTACATTTGATTGTAAGATAAAACATATGCGAAGGGACTTGAAGGATTTTGTAAGATAAATGGGGGAAAATATTTACTTTCATTATTATCATTTTTTGGGGGGGTGTCTGTACATATGTGTGTTTTGTATGGAATGTTTGGGAGGAAATAAGACGGTAAATAACAAATAACAAACTAAATATTGATGTATGTAATTTTTATTTCTCAATTATATTTAGTGGTAGTATGGTTGTAATGTTTTTTGTAACATAAAATCATTCAATAAAAATTATTTTTATAAAAAAAAGGAAGGGAGAGAACATGATGCTGGGTTGACAGGCCTCCTTTAGCCAGAACCGGGAGCCAGGCTCCTCCTTACAGATTCTGATGGAACCTCCAGCTCCAGAGCCAGTCTACCCCGATCCCCAAGCTCTTAGGGCTATCCAGCCACTGCGAAAAGAGGATGCTGTATTGATTTATTCTCATGTTCTGGGGTGTGCGCCTTGCCACTTCGGAGGCCTAGCCAAGGTGCAGAGCTGGCTAAATGTTTGGCTTGGCTGGAGAAGGAAGAGAGGAATGCAGATTTCAGCCCCCTCTTCTTCTCCTGCTCTCGAAAGGGGAAGCGCTGGGAGGAAATGACTGAGCTGGGCGCCCTGGCCGGCTCCGAAATGACTAAGTTTGGCAGTGCTACCTGCTGCCTGGTTTTCCTTTTATGGTGGATTTGCAAGGCCCAAGTGGAAGGAGGATCTGCAGGGATCCACCCTGACCCAGCCATGTGCTACGCAAGAGGAAGCAGGCCTGGGGTGGAGCTGCTGCTCTCCCTTGCGCTCACAAAGCTTTCCATGCGGCGAGGAGCATGTTCCGGCTGTGGGCGTGTGTGTCTCCCCGGCTGTACAAGAAGACCTAAGTTTGCCTTTCATTGCACACCGCTTTGGGGTGCTTCCGAGGGACACAGCACACATTTTATGCTTCAGGCTGATTTGCCAATCGACGATCAGGGATGTGTATGAATGGGTGAATGAGGAAGCAAGCGGGAGAATGAATTAATTAGAGTTGTTATTATTTCCATTTACCGTATTACCTGCCTGCCACCCGAAGGGCCACAGGGCAGGTTGCAACAGTTAAAGCACAACACGAACATTTAAGATGCAATATTAACAATAGCTTTTGCCTCTTTCCCCCTTCCTCCTTCACAATTTTTTAAATAATAAATTTTATTGAATGTTTTCACATAACAAATTATTCCAACAAATCGTCTTCTTTATATTTCCCCCCATTTTTCCCTCCCACTCCCCTCCCTCCCTCCCTCCTCCCTCAGCTCCTCTCTCTGATTTTTTAACACATATTATTCTCTGCATGCTATAAAAATGTAAAGATCCTCAACTTATCTATTATATTAGTAACAATAAGTTTGTGTATGTTTATTCAAAACCTGCCAAGGAGTCCAGTTCATTTTGTTGTTTTTTCAAATAATTTGTAAAAGGTTCCCATTCTTCTTTGAAGTCACAGTTATCCTTACCTCACAATTTATATGTCAATTTCACCAGTTCTGCATAATCCATCACTTTCTCTTGCCACTGTTCTTTTGTTGGGGTTTCTTCATTCTTCCATCCCTGTGCTATTAAGATTCTTGCCACCGTTGTTGCATACATAAATATATTCTTCAGTTTCCTTGGCAGGTCTTTTCCTACAATCCCTAACAGAAATGCTTCTGGCTTTTTTTACAAATGTTAATTTCAACATTTCCTTCAACTCGTTATATATCATTTCCCAAAAAAATTTAATTTCTCTACAATCCCACCACATATGGTAGAAAGTCCCTTCTTTTTCCTTACATTTCCAACAAATGTTTGACCCAGTTTTATACATTCTTGCAATCTGTACTGGTGTTATATACCATCTATACATCACCTCCTTCACAATTCAAGTTAGCACACTGGGGGTGTCTTAATTTATTCTCACAAGAAGACTGTGAGGAAGATGAGCGACTGGCCAAGTATCATATAGAGAGCCTGGCTTCAAATTCTCACTGGGTGTCTTTTCTATAAATGTTCCATTCTCACTCATTAACCTACTCTGCAGGGTTGTTTTGGGGATAAAGAAGCGAATTTGCCCGGAAGACAAATGAGCCTCTGAGCCAAACCATTGGCTGCAGCTACATGGTTTGAAACAGGGCAGCGTCTCATTTTGGCACTGACATTATTCTCTTTTCTGTTTAAGCTTTAGGTGGGCATCATTAGCATGTTTGCATTATCCTATACAGTGTTTTGTTTAAGCTTGTTGAAATATGCCAGCATATGTGTGGTTTTTTTAAATGCAAATAGGGATTGGTTCTTTTTGCATCTATTGATATCGTGATCGCTTTTCATACTTTTGTTTGGATAACATAAATCGTTGCAAGTGTTTCGTGTGTTGTGAGCCACGTTGGAAACAGCATCTGGGGAAAGTGGCGTCGAAATAAATGCAGGATGGCAATGAAGTCAGTCCCATTGAGTTCAATGGTGCTTATGTGCCCGTAGGATTTTCCAGGCTAAAGCTGGCTGAGTGCCAGGGGTTGTGTGCAGCTGATTAACAGTGCGTGGGAATTGCTGAATGAAGGAAAGTGAAAGCTTTCCTATGGGGGGGGGGGCAGAGGCTGGTTTGGCCTCAGCCGCCCCCAGCCGGCCACAGGGTGGCGGCACCGCTTTCTGCCCTTGCCAGAAGTCTAGCCCTGATGGGCAGAGATGCCCCTTTCAACGGCCTCTTCCTCCTCTGCTTTCCCCCTCCACTATCCTTCCCTTCTTCCCAGTCGATGCTTCTCTGAAAAGTCAAATAAAAGCATAACAAACAAAAATGCATTTAGTTTATTTATGAATCTCTACCTAGGAATCATCTCGGTTTCACAATGGCATGAGGCAGACACAGAATCGTAGAATTGTAGGGTGGGAAGGGGCCTCCAAAGCTCATCTAGTCCAACCCGCTGCAGTGCAGGAACCAATTAAAGAATCCCTAACAGACGGCTGTTTGACCTCTGCTTAAAAGCCTCCAATGAATGACAGTCCATCACCTTCTGAGGGAGTTTGTTCTACTGTCTTAACAGCTTTTGCCATCAGAAACCTCTTCCAAATGTTGCATTGGAATCTCTTTTCTTGTCATTTTAATCCCTTGGTTTAGGTGCAAGTTTGCTGCCTCTTCCCTTTGACAGCCCTTGAGATAGTTGAAGAGGGCTACCAGATCTCCTTTCAGTCTCCTCTTTGCCAGGGTAAACATACCCAAATCCCTCGACCGTTCCTCATCAGGCCTGGTTTCCAGACCCTGGGTCATTTCACTCGCCCTCCTCACACACCTTCCAGCTTGTCCATATAAAAAAGGGATCAGCAAGGTTTACCTTGCCTGGGCCGGTTCACTCCAGTGGAGATCCCTTCGTGGGCCAGATCGTGCGCACATGTGAGCGCATGCGGCCGTGATTTCTGGCATCTGCACAGAGGCGATTTCCGGCATCTGAGCATGTGCAGACGCGATTTCCCTCACCGTGGAAGCGAGTCCCCACGCTGCGCCAGTTTAGTGCAGCACGTGGGGACTCTCCCCGTGGGCGGCTCAGTTCAGGGGCAGCTCATGGGCCGGCTAAACGACCCCTGTGGGCTGCTGGTGGCCCATGGGCCTTAGGTTGCCGACCCCTGATATAAAACAATTGCATCTATTAAAAATGGTTTTTAAATTGTATGTTATATTCCATTGTTCTGAGGGTCACTTTGCATAGTAGTAGTAGTAGTAATTTATTTATACCCCACCCATCTGGCTGGGTTTCCCCAGCCACTCTGGGCGGCTTCCAACAGAATGTTAAAATACAAAAGTCTATTGAACAGGGGAGTGTCGGAGCGAGTTATGGGCTGCCTGATGCAGAGGCCCACCTTTTAACAACAGGACGTGCGTTTTCAAAACATGCACTTGTCTCTCTGAGACGCCACAGCTGCAGTGTGTGCTGCTGATATACACACTTTATCCACAACAGGGGAAGCTCCCGATATGCCACCTCAAAATGCAGAGCCCTGAGCGTCACAGCTTCCCTTCATTTCAAAAGCTAAGTTTCCAGCCTTCATGGCCGCGGACGGCAGAGACGAAGAGTCGAAAGCTCGGAAAAATACTGTGATCAGGGAAGATGTGGTCTGACGGCCTCGCTCAGCCTCGATGAGTCATACGTGTGTTAAAAATTGTAGCTGGTTTGCAGAAACTGAGAGAGATTTCTGGAAATGTGCAGCTGAGAAGTAGAGTGAGGCAAACTGAGATCCACCCAGTGTTGAAAAGTTCATTTTGAGGAGGAACTGGTCCCAGCTGCTCTTTGTGCTTTTGCAAAACAAACTCCTTCAGAATCCTTGAGCTCGCTGGGGGAAAGGTGGGGTATACGTGTAAAAAATAAAGAGTTGGAAAGTACAGTTCCTGTGATTCTTTGGGGAAAGAAGTGGTGTGCTTTCAATGGATGGTATTCTGCCTGGAGGACAAACAGAAGGGGAAAACTATATAGTGAAGCAGCCAAAGGATGATTAAATGGAGAAACTACAGCTGATGACTTTTTTTTGCAGTGCGTATGAATGAGATACCCTTTCTTTCTGTCTATCTGTTTCTCTGACTCCCTATTTATCACATAAATATGGTTCCCGGGAATAGTAGAAAACCACAGTCGCTTGCAGTAACAGAATCTTCCTCCACTTGTTGTTTTGCTGATTTAGCAGCTCTGGCCGACAGAGATAAAACCTGAGATCCCAGTTGCCTCCCCCTTTTCTCCAAAAATGGATGCAATCGCACCTTCGCCATCCGGGTAGAAGGTCAATGAGGAATAATCATCATTCCAGAGAGAGGGAGTGTTCAGAAAGGGGGTGGGAACCCGTGCCCTTTTGCACTAGTGAGAGGCTGCCTGCCTGGGCAGGAGAGGGGATGGGGTGGGGGGCTTATGAAGCAGAAAAGGAGAGCAGCTCAGCTGGAAAGTCCCTGGGAGAAGAGAAAGAGAGGAGTCCCTTTGGGCACCGAGAAAAACCAGCTTCAGTTACGCTTCCCTTGTTGGCCTTTGCCCCGACTTCTTCCTCTTCCTCTTCCTCCCAGATTGGGGAAGAGTCATAAGAACATAAGAGGAGCCTGTTGGATCAGACCAATGCCCCCCCCCCCAGTCCAGCACCCTAGGAACCTAGGAATGGAGATAAACTGCCCCTAGGCCTGGAGGTTCCATAGGAACGTAAGAAGATTCTGCTGGATCAAGCCAGTGGCTCATGTGGTCCAGGCTGGCTTTCTGTTCTTACGGATGCCAACCAGGTGCCTGTTTTGGGATTTCTACAAGCAGGACCCCAGCGGCTACCAGCAGCTGGTGAAATAAAAAAAATAAGGTCATTATATATATATATATATATATATATATATATATTTGCTTTCGTAGATTTTCACGGGTACAGGAATGCAGGTTTTGGTGTCCTCGGGTGTCTTCCCGTGTAAAAGTTGGGGTGTCTAGGCGACGTTTCGACGAGGTCTCACTCGTCATCTTCAGGCTGGTGCTTTCGGCTTCTTGTTACTGGAACAGAGCGGGATCTCAATGTTTGAGTTCCTATAAATACTGTAGAGGGGGTGTGGTGTCTAGCCTCCAATGTTCTGGGCAGAGAGGAAGTTCCCAGGCTAGTGTGCCTTTTCTTCTTTTGTTCCTTAATTACTTGAGAGATACCTTGAGTGATTTCTTGAGTGATATCCTGAGTACCACTTAGGTGGGTCATTAGGTGTGGATTAGTTGCTAAAGTCTTTGTGTCTTGACCTCTTGAACTTTGTGAAGAGTTTTCCTGAGAAGATGGCTGTATTGCACTTAGTTGTGCTTTGGCTTGGCTTCGTGTATAGGGGCGAGCTGTGGTTTTGTGGCTTGTGTCAGCCAGATCTGTGTCAGCCAGATCTGTGTAGGGATTGCAGGGGGGTGCAGCATCCGGAGGTGCCACCATGGATTGGCTACTGGATGGTGTCAGTAATTCATCTGTGGAGAGGGTCTGGGTTTGGGTCTGGTGTGGTTGATTGGTGTTGGCGTTCTGTGTGCCTCTGGATCTGGTGTCAGTTTTTGTGGGGAGACACCAGATCCTTAATTACTTGAGAGATACCTTGAGTGATTTCTTGAGTGATATCCTGAGTACCACTTAGGTGGGTCATTAGGTGTGGATTAGTTGCTAAAGTCTTTGTGTCTTGACCTCTTGAACTTTGTGAAGAGTTTTCCTGAGAAGATGGCTGTATTGCACTTAGTTGTGCTTTGGCTTGGCTTCGTGTATAGGGGCGAGCTGTGGTTTTGTGGCTTGTGTCAGCCAGATCTGTGTAGGGATTGCAGGGGGGTGCAGCATCCGGAGGTGCCACCATGGATTGGCTACTGGATGGTGTCAGTAATTCATCTGTGGAGAGGGTCTGGGTTTGGGTCTGGTGTGGTTGATTGGTGTTGGCGTTCTGTGTGCCTCTGGATCTGGTGTCAGTTTTTGTGGGGAGGGCTAATTTCCAGATGTCTGGCAAGCGGGATGTGTCGTCACGCTTGTTCATGTTGTGAGGGTGTTTCTCTATCTCGATGGCTTCCATGATTATTCTCTTGTGGTGATGTTCCGTGTTAAAGAGCAATTTGGAATCTGCAAAATTAATTTCGTGTCCTGTTTCTTTCATGTGTTGGAAAAGAGAGGAAGTTTTTTCTTCTTTTTTGACGGCATTCTTGTGTTCTGCGATACGTGCATTTATTCGTCTGTTTGTTTGTCCAATGTACGTGGCTGGGCAGACTTTGCAGGGTATTTCATAGATCCCTTGGTTTTCCAACTGGATTTTATCCTTGGGGTTTCTGAGGATATTGGCTATTTTTTGGTTGGTGCAAAAGGCTGTTTTGATATTGTGTTTATGGAGGATTTTGCTAATTTTATCTGTAGTGCCCTTGATATAAGGAAGGAGGGCCATGCCATTGTTTTCTTCTGTGTCTTGGTTTTTGGGGGGTGTTTCCTTTTGGATTAGCTTCGTAATCCTGTTTTGCTGGTATCCATTGGCAATTAACACATTTGAGAGATTCTGTAACTCAGTTGTCAAGTGGTCTTTGTCAGCCAGGCGTTTGGTTCTGGAGATGAGAGTCTTGGCTACGGAGTTTATTTGTGCAGGGTGGTGGTGTGATTGTGCATGTAAGTAGCGGTTGGTGTGTGTTTTTTTCTGGTAGATAGTGTGTCCTAGGGAGCCATCAGGTTTTTTGTAGATTAGGACGTCAAGGAAGGGAAGTTGGTTGTTGGCTTCTATTTCCATAGTGAATTGTATTTTGGGGTGTAAGTTGTTGAGATGTGTGAGGAAGCTATCCAGTTTTTCCTTCCCGTGTGGCCAAATTACAAAGGTGTCGTCAACATATCTGAGCCAAAGTTTGGGTTTGTGTTCTGACTTGTCTAAAGCATTGGTTTCAAAGTGTTCCATGTACAGGTTTGCGATGACCGGTGAGAGGGGTGATCCCATAGGTGCTCCTTCTATCTGTTTGTATCTTTGTCCATTGTGGATGAAGTACGTGTTGGTTAGGCAGTGGTTGGTCAGGTCCAAGATGTATTCGGGGGGATTGTATTTGTTTTGAATAGCTGTCAAGGCTTCATTAATGGGCACTTGTGTGAAGAGAGATACAACATCGAAGCTCACAAGTAGGTCATTAGGATGTAGGTTTTGCTTCTTTATTGTTTCTATGAACTGGAAGGAGTTTGGTACGTGTGAAGAGATGGATTCTGCATAGGGCTGAAGTTGCTTGGCGAGAAATTTAGCGAGATTTTGTAGAGGTGAGCCTATGGAGCTGACTATTGGTCTGAGTGGTGTTCCTTCTTTGTGTATCTTGGGGAGGCCGTAGAGTTTGGGGCATCTGGATGATTTTTCTCTGGGGATGATTCTTAGCTGGATTTCTTCACTGATAGGAGAGGCTTTTATTTTGGATTTGGTGGTTTTTTCCAGATAGGTGGTGGGATCTGTTTTTATAGGTTTGTAGGCAGGATCTTGGAGTAGCTTTGATAGTTTTGCTTGGTAGTCCGATGTGTTCATCACCACTGTGGCATTACCTTTGTCTGCTGGGAGAATGATTATGTTGTTGTCTTTCCTCAGGTTGGTGAGTGCTTTCTGTTCTTCTTTGTGTAAATTGCTTCTGGGTGGTTTGCTGGAGCAGAGGATGTTGGTGACTTCAAGTCTGATTTTATTGGCTTCATCTGGGTTGAATTTGGTTAGGCTAGCTTCGACTCCGCATATGATGTTTTCCGTGGGGATGCGTCTCGGGGCGACTGCAAAGTTGAAACCTTTGGAGAGTACTTTGGTTTCAGTTGTGGTGAGGATCCTGTCTGATATGTTATGTACTGTTTGTTTCATGGGTTGCTGTGGAGGGTGGCCGGGCTTCTGGCGTTTCTCTAGTTTGTGGAGTTTGTTGGTGTGTGTGTCTGTCTTATGTGAGGTCTCCGTTTCAGCTCTCCAGACGGCTAGTTGTTTGCATTTGTCCCAGAGTGCAGGGTGGATTTTGTTACAGAGTTTGAGGTGAAGAGTGAGTAGATCTTTGTTGGTTTGGTCTAGTAGGTATCTTTTCTTGTGTAGTTCGTTTCTGATTAGGGATAGTTCAGTTCGTTTCAGGATCCTTTCGGTGGCTGGGGTTTTAGAATGGAATTTAAGTTGGAAGCATGTGGGAATTAATTTGTTGTCTCGGCAGTTGCGTAGGATTACGAAGCTAATCCAAAAGGAAACACCCCCCAAAAACCAAGACACAGAAGAAAACAATGGCATGGCCCTCCTTCCTTATATCAAGGGCACTACAGATAAAATTAGCAAAATCCTCCATAAACACAATATCAAAACAGCCTTTTGCACCAACCAAAAAATAGCCAATATCCTCAGAAACCCCAAGGATAAAATCCAGTTGGAAAACCAAGGGATCTATGAAATACCCTGCAAAGTCTGCCCAGCCACGTACATTGGACAAACAAACAGACGAATAAATGCACGTATCGCAGAACACAAGAATGCCGTCAAAAAAGAAGAAAAAACTTCCTCTCTTTTCCAACACATGAAAGAAACAGGACACGAAATTAATTTTGCAGATTCCAAATTGCTCTTTAACACGGAACATCACCACAAGAGAATAATCATGGAAGCCATCGAGATAGAGAAACACCCTCACAACATGAACAAGCGTGACGACACATCCCGCTTGCCAGACATCTGGAAATTAGCCCTCCCCACAAAAACTGACACCAGATCCAGAGGCACACAGAACGCCAACACCAATCAACCACACCAGACCCAAACCCAGACCCTCTCCACAGATGAATTACTGACACCATCCAGTAGCCAGTCCATGGTGGCACCTCCGGATGCTGCACCCCCCTGCAATCCCTACACAGATCTGGCTGACACAAGCCACAAAACCACAGCTCGCCCCTATACACGAAGCCAAGCCAAAGCACAACTAAGTGCAATACAGCCATCTTCTCAGGAAAACTCTTCACAAAGTTCAAGAGGTCAAGACACAAAGACTTTAGCAACTAATCCACACCTAATGACCCACCTAAGTGGTACTCAGGATATCACTCAAGAAATCACTCAAGGTATCTCTCAAGTAATTAAGGAACAAAAGAAGAAAAGGCACACTAGCCTGGGAACTTCCTCTCTGCCCAGAACATTGGAGGCTAGACACCACACCCCCTCTACAGTATTTATAGGAACTCAAACATTGAGATCCCGCTCTGTTCCAGTAACAAGAAGCCGAAAGCACCAGCCTGAAGATGACGAGTGAGACCTCGTCGAAACGTCGCCTAGACACCCCAACTTTTACACGGGAAGACACCCGAGGACACCAAAACCTGCATTCCTGTACCCGTGAAAATCTACGAAAGCATATATATATATATATATATATAATGTTCATAAATGTACCAGCAAACACGTACATAAATATATAAACCACATGTCTGAAGCAGCACAGGAAAACAGCCCTGGAACCATTGGCAATTAACACATTTGAGAGATTCTGTAACTCAGTTGTCAAGTGGTCTTTGTCAGCCAGGCGTTTGGTTCTGGAGATGAGAGTCTTGGCTACGGAGTTTATATATATATATATATAATGTTCATAAATGTACCAGCAAACACGTACATAAATATATAAACCACATGTCTGAAGCAGCACAGGAAAACAGCCCTGGAACCATTTTGGCTCCCAAACTGACCAAATGTTCTCTGCAAGGTCAAAGGAAAACGGAAAAGCCTCCCCACTGTCTTTTCATTCACAAATGCTGGCTTAAGGGTATGTCTGTGTATGAATGGGGTGAGCCTGTGACCTGGCTCAGGAACGAAGTATTTGTCACCACAAAAGACTGGCCAGGCTCCCAGGGTATCCGATCAAGTAAGCATTAATAGGTAACCTGCCAAACAGGAGATAAACAACGACAGGAAATAATAAACAAGACACTCAGATTTCTGCTGTAGACGGCCCTTTCTGTGATGATGTGTCTGGGGGTGGTGGTCTTGAGCTACACCCCTTCTGTGATGTATGTATGATGTTTCTGGGGGTGGTCTTGGACTCCAGGGTGGGCAATTTAAAATGTCTCTATAAGGGCGGGCACACCTTGGTTCTGGGTCCTCCTCCGTTCCTGCGTGTGAGGGGAGCACCCTGTTGCAACAGTTCAATAAAGATCAGGCTTACGAGCTGCTTTGCTTCTCAATATTCTCTGGTTGGCCTTTGTTCTTTTCTCCGACCGATGGAGAACCTGCAAAGGACTCTATAAGAGCTATTGTGTCCCCCATAAGGGAATAAGGGCAGATTTTCGTTTATTACACTGGCATTCAGAAGCATCTCTGCCTCCAACTGCAGAGGGCAGGGTATAGCCCATGTGGCTAGGAGCTCTCTCTCTATGTCCTTTGCTGTTTTCTGCTCTCCCCACCCTCAGAACACAAGCGGGGAATGCAAGGCCTGTGCGCTGTGTATGCCTGACATTCTTTGCATTCCCGTCTCCTCCTCCTTCTCCTCCTCCTGCTCCTTCCCCACTTGTTTTTCCGCCCTGGGGGAAGATGCTCAGGGTTGCCTCCATGTATGGAGAGGAGGATCAGAGGGGGCAAGCAAGCCTGGGGGAGCCAGGAGGAGTAAGATGACAGAGACTCAGCAGGACGGATCCTGTCCAAGCAGGCAGGCACCCTGGGTTGTGGCGGAGGAGGGAGGTGACATCTGACTAGGGGGGCTCAGTGGACACATGGAAGGCAGGCAAAGGTGGGCAAAGGGGACCTGAATTGCAGAGCGTTGAACTAGATGTCCCTTGGGGTTCCTTAAAGGTAAAGGGACCCCTGACCATTAGGTCCAGTCATGGCCGACTCTGGGGTTGCGGCGCTCATCTCGCTTTACTGGCCAAGGGAGCCGGCGTACAGCTTCCAGGTCATGTGGCCAGCATGACTAAACCACTTCTGGAGAACCAGAGCAGCGCACGGAAACGCCGTTTACCTTCCCGCTGGAGCAGTACCTATTTATCTACTTGCACTTTGATGTGCTTTCGAACTGCTAGGTGGGCAGGAGCAGGGACCGAGCAACAGGAGCTCACCCCCTCGTGGGGATTTGAACCACCGACCTTCTGATCGGCAAGTCCTAGGCTCTGTGGTTTAACCCACAGCACCACCTGGGGTTCCTTACAACCCTATTATTATTATTATTATTATTATTATTATTATTATTAGTTGGACAGTGATGGTTGGACAGATGGTTGGATAGCATTCTCGAAGCTACCAGCATGAGTTTGACCAAACTGTGGGGGCAGTGGAAGACAAAGTGCCTGGCGTGCTCTGGTCCATGGGGTCACGAAGAGTCGGACACGACTAAACGACTAAACAACAACAACAACATTATTATTATTATTGTTATTATTAATTTAATTTCTTTGCCCCTTTACTATTAGTACAGTGGAATTTCAGTTGTCGAACGTAAGACTGTTCAACTTCCAAAACATTCGACAACTGAGGCGCAAAGGGAGAATGTCAATTTCAATGGTGAAGATTGAAAAACGCACCTCGGAAGCCGTTCAACTTCCAAGGCACGTTCGAAAACGGAAGCCTTCATTTCCGGGTTTTCGGCATTCGGGTTCCAAAACGTTCATCAAATCAAATAAGACATTCCAAAATAAAACATTCCTGAAGAAGATCAAACATGCAATATGCATTCAAAGCAACAGAATTAGCAGGAAACTAAAACGTTATCTCAAAGATTTCCAAATAAGACATTTTGCACAGTAAGGTCAAGTATAAAATACACATTTAAGGCAGCAAAGTTAACCTGCCCCCCCCCAATATTATTACAACAGTTGAAAATAAAACATCACTAAAGAAGGTCCGATACAGAATACACATTTAAAAGACAATTCTATTATTGTATGACCTGGAATCATCATACAGGACAGGGGTTTGGCTCAGACACAAGCCCAGGATACAGAGTTGCACAAAGTTTTATCTACAGTGGTACCTTGGTTCTCAAACTTAATCCGTTCCGGAAGTCCATTCCAAAACCAAAGCGTTCCAAAACCAAGGCGTGCTTTCCCATAGAAAGTAGTTCAAAATGGATGAATCCATTCCAGACTTTTAAAAACAACCCCTAAAACAGCAATTTGACATGAATTTTACTATCTAACGAGAACACTGATTCATAAAATGAAAGCAATAAACAATGTACTGCGGTCACGCAATCAATCAGTAGCTGAACCGGGTTCCACACAGTCACAAAAACAAAAAAGAGCCACAAAAACCAAAACCCAAAATAAATAGTAAAAACCTCAGCGTAACACTAAAATCGGAAGCGTAACACTCAAAACAGAGCATGTTTGGCTTCCGAAAAAAGTTCGCAAACCGGAACACTTATTTCTGGGTTTGCAGTGTTTGGGTTCCAAGTTGTTTGAGTACCAAGGCATTTGCGAACCAAAGTACCACTGTATAAACAGAAAGTCACACTGTGCTTGAACGTTAGGAAGAGCTCACATCCTTCCAGAAGGCTGAGCGAGGCAATGTCGTGCGAGCAAATGTAGGCCTCCCTCTTTCTGGTTTGCATCATCTGGGGCAATTGCAAAATTTGGGCTTAAATGGACTCTCTTGGCACTGAAACAATCCTGCTGTAAGCTTTATTTCCGCCCGTTTCCCATGGCAGATGGATGTTGCTAACACAATTTCACCAACACTTGTCCTTCCCCTATTCTTTCCCCCCACCCTGTGCCCTTCTGCCTTCACAGAGATGGTGCTGATCTGATAAGGGATTTTTAAAAGGGTTTTCTGATGGTGAAATGCTGTGATTTGTCATCCCAGAAACTCTCCAACACTCAGTTTTATTGGATGTCCATATGTTCTTTTGTAATGTTTTGTAATAAACTTCTACAATGTTGCCTCTTAGTTGCCTTTTCTGCAAACTCAGAAGTCCCAAACTTTTGGCAAAGAGAACAAGGCATACCAGTCTCTCCCTTTTAGACATTTGCTTTTCTCCTCTGTTGAAATTTAAACTATAAACCTCCCTGAAAAGTGCTGTGTCCGTTCTGGGAGGGCCTGGGGGTTGCAAATTAATTAAATTGTGAACGCTTCAGCTCTCCAGCAACCCCGTTGGTGCAGATTGCCTCAGCGTCTCCCTGGAATCATCTTTAACCAAGCGACCGTCTTTAACCAATCTGCCAACAGTGTCCACATGTCTTTCTTTTGGAGACATTTGCTAGGGGGAGGAGAAGCAGGCCCCAGAAAACAACACTGAGGCGGTGGTTCATCTTGTGATGCTAGCAATTTAAGTACAGTGGTACCTTGGTTCTCAAACGCCTTGGTACTCAAACAACTTGGAACCCAAACACTGCAAACCCGGAGCTAAGTGTTCCGGTTTGAGAACTTTTTTTTGGAAGCCGAACGTGCTCCGTTTTGAGTGTTACGCTTCCGATTTGAGTGCCACACTTCTGTTTTGAGTGTTACGCTTCCGGTCTGAGTGTTATGCTGAGGTTTTTGCTATTTATTTTGGGGTTTTGTTTTTGTGGTTCTTTTTTTGTTTTGTGACTGTGTGGAACCAAGTTTAGCTACTGATAGATAGACAGAT
Source organism: Podarcis gaigeae (assembly GCF_964106915.1). Lineage (NCBI taxonomy): Eukaryota > Metazoa > Chordata > Lepidosauria > Squamata > Lacertidae > Podarcis > Podarcis gaigeae. Next base: position 52,623,458 of record NC_139690.1, on the reverse strand, counting down.
AGATGATAGTGTGACTGCAGTACATTGTTTATTGCTTTCATTTTATGGCTAAAATTCATGTAAAATTCATGATTTAGGGGTTGTTTTTAAAAGCCTGGAACGGATCAATCTATTTTGCATTACTTTCTATGGGAAAGTGCGCCTTGGTTTTGGAACGCTTTGGTTTTGGAAAGGACTTCCAGAACGGATTAAGTTTGAGAACCAAGGGACCACTGTACGGTCTTTTTAAAGGCAGCAGCCCAGCAGATGGTTTAAAAAGCGTTTCAGAAACGAGCCAGGTGGCTACCTGCCAGGATGGACAGGTGAAACCTTAGCTCAGCGCTAATAGGGCCATTTGAAACTGTGAAACTGACATCTGAAGCCTCACCTTAGTCAGAAACTGATTGCATTTTGCAGGGACTGAAGCCAGACTCTTCATCCCTTTCTGGAGGGGATCAGGACTGCTCTTGCCTGCCAGATTCTGCTAACTCTTCTTCCTTGGAGCATGAATAAAGGATCAGGAAAAGCACCGAATCCTGAGAAAACGGTAGCTTCTTATACCCACTATTCCTCCCTTCCTCTCTCCCTTTTTAAAAAATAAAATAAAATATATTTATAATTTTCAATTTTATACATTTCAATAACTTTACAATCATTTCGAAACTCATCTTCCTTTCCCCTCTTTCTGCGGTTCCTTAAATTTATTTATTTTTATATATTCCGCATATTCCAAATTAACTTACGCATTTATTCATCTACTTTAAATGCATACTCTTATAAAACTGCAGGTTATTACAATAATCCTGTCAATCTTCTTATCTGTCTACAGTTTGTTTGTAAATATTCCATAAACCATTTCCATTCTTTTATAAAAAAAAGTTTATCTTTTAAAAATTATTTTCCCGGCAAGTTTCACCATTTCTGCATATTCCACAAGTTTTTGTATCCATTCTTCTTTTGTCGGGACTTCTTTCCATTTTTGGGCAAATAACATTCTTGCCGCTGTACTTGCATACATGAATAAATTTCTATATGGTTTGGGTAGTTCTGTCCCTAGAATTCCCAAAAGGAAAGATTCTGGGTGTTGTTTTTTTTACAAATGTTATTTTAAACATCTTTTTCGATGCATTATATATCACTCCCCAGTAAGCTTTAACCTAACTACAAGACCACCACATATGATAAAAATAACCTTCTTTCTCTTTACATTTCCTACACTTATTTGATTTTGATTTATACATCTTTGCCAATGTACTTGGTGTTAGATACCATCAGTATAATATTTTCATATAGACTACTCCTTAACTCCTGAGCACTTTCTGCAGAGTGCTGGATGGTGACCTTGCAAAACACTTGCATCCAGGGCCAGATTTAGGTTTGATGAGGCCCTCAGCTACTGAAGGTAATGGGGCCCTTTATATGTCCTGCTGTCCTTTGTCAACAACAATTGTTGCTGTTTTTTGGTCAGGGGTCCCTTTACATATAAAGCATATAAAGGTACAGTAAAGGTAAAGGACCCATAACAGTTAAGTCCAGTCATGGATGACTCTGGGGTTGTGACACTCATCTCGCTTTACTGGCCAAGGGAGCCGGCGTACAGCTTCTGGGTCATGTGGCCAGCATGACTAAGCCGCTTCTAGCGAACCAGAGCAGCACACGGAAATGCCGTTTACCTTCCCGCCAGAGCGGTACCTATTTATCTACTTGCACTTTGTGACTATGGTTTTCCCAGTAGTGATGTATGGAAGTGAGAGCTGGACCATAAAGAAGGCAGATCGCCGAAGAATGGATGCTTTTGAATTCTGGTGCTGGAGGAGACTCTTGAGAGTCCCATGGACTACAAGAAGATCAAACCTCTCCATTCCAAAGGAAATCAGCCCTGAGTGCTCACTGGAAGGACAGATCCTGAAGCTGAGGCTCCAGTACTTTGGCCACCTCATGAGAAGAAAAGGCTCCCTGGAAAAGACCCTGATGTTGGGAAAGATGGAGGGCCCAAGGAGAAGGGGACGACAGAGGACGAGATGGTTGGATAGTGTCTTCGAAGCTACAGACATGAGTTTGACCAAACTGCGGGAGGCAGTGGAGGACAGGAGTGCCTGGTGTGCTCTGGTCCAGGGGGTCACGAAGAGTCGGACACGACTAAACGACTAAACAACAACAACTTTGTGACTCTTCCTTGCTGGAAACCAGCGGAGGGGAGAGCTGCCCTTCTGCTCAGATCCTGCTGCCTGATTTCCCACGGGCATCTGTCTGGCTGCTGTGAGAAGAGGGTGCTGGACTAGATGGGCCATGGGCCTGATTCAGCGGGCTTTCCTAATGGCCCGTCTTTTAAAAAATGCAGGTTTCCCTCACGTCCCATTTTTGTGATTGATGACAAACTCGGAACAGGATGCGCCCCGAGCAAGCCAGCTTCACTGTTAGGCAGAAGGAGGTCTGCCCGCCACAGACAGCTAGTTCTAGGTGTTATATGAAAGGGCAGCGCCATGTTTTGTTTATACTGGTTGCGTTTTTACTGCTGGGGGCGGTGTGTGCATGTGTGGCGAGAGAGAGAGAGAGAGAGAGAGAGAGAGAGAGAGAGAGAAAGAAAGAGAGGTGCTTGTGGGATTCTCTGCCAAAATGAGTTGGCCCAAGCTGGGTACTCTTGCATTCTGATTTCTTTCCGCAGGGCCTGTAAGACAGAGTTGTTCCGCCTGGCTTTTGGCTTGGAATCAACTTGATCCCTTTCCCCTCTATCCTTTTACCTTCTGTGATGGAACTCCTACTTAGGGACTTCCCTGGCTTTTTTTCTGGCCCACGTAGGACCAGTCTGGATAGTTAGCCTTGGTGAAGACTTGACGTTTTCATCCCCAAAAACATTTTTGAGTTTCTACTGAAATGAGGCTGCATTTTAATGTTGTATTTTAATTTTGTTTTTTAAGTTGTATTTCAATCAATTGTTTTATATCTGGTGTTTGCTGCCCTGAGCCCGGTCTTGGCTGGGGAGGGCAGGGTATAAATAAAAATTATTATTATTATTATTATTATTATTATTAGTTTCCACCTTGGCTTGGCGGTGCTAGGAGCACCTTCAGCTCTTGGCCTGGTTATGCTGGGAACTGCAGGATGTGGAGGAGGACGAAAATGCTCGCTTTATCTGCTCTACCCAGCAAATGAGAGTAGCATTGTATGAGCGGCTGAGCGTGCAATCTGGAAAGTCCCTGTGCTCAGTTTCCCCAGCGACTACTAACCCCCCTGCCTTCACTCTCAGGAGCAGAGAGCCTTTAATTCTCAGCAGCAAACACTCTTTCTTCATATCTACAAGACTTTTGCAACTGCTGTAGGTCATTTATTTAATTTCATAAAATTTACATCCCGCTTGATTGCAGTACCAAACAAAGCTCAAAGCGGATTATGAAAAGAGAGAGAGAGAAATACCGGTGAAAACAGTTATCTATTGAAAACATTCCATCAGAAATAAATCAGCAGTAAGGTAAATGCAGACTGGAAAACATGTTGACGTTCTACACCTTCTGGGTAAACTTGCCGAAACAGAAGGGTTTCTAGCAGGTGCCAAAAAGAGTATGGCAAAGGCGCTTGGCTGATGTCAATAGGCAGGGAGTTCCATAGGCTCTGCCACACAAAAAGACTGAATTCCTGCAAATGTGGCATTTGGAGCAGTTCCAGTTCTGCAGTGTTTGACCAGTTCATCAACCGCATCTTCTCCCAAAGCAGGCTTCCCTAACATCTGGCTACCCCTCCAGATGTTCCTGTATCCCAAGTCCCATCACCCCACTGACCATTGGCTATGCTGGTTTGTTATGTACTGAGCTGAATAGGATCCAAATAGTAGCAGTCTGATTGGTCCTAGAACAATAGGATCCAGAATGCAGCAGTCCGATTGGTCCTAGAACAATAGGATCCAGAATGCAGCAGTCTGATTGGTCCTAGAACAATAGGATCCAGAATGCAGCAGTCTGATTGGTCCTAGAACAATAGGATCCAGAATGCAGCAGTCTGATTGGTCCTAGAACAATAGGATCCAGAAAGCAGTACTCTGATTGGTCCGCAGGAGCCACCCAATCCAACTCCAGGTGGAAATGAATCCGCAACCTGATTCACCTACAGGAGAATCCCGGAATTAGCCAATCACGTGGGGCCCATTGTGTAAATAATGTATATAAATCAGACATTTTGGGGGAACTTCCATTCCTCACTACTATGAGCTGAATAAAGAGCATGAAATCCACACTCGACTCCCAGTATATTTCACGATTGACGGGAGATGTAGTCTCCCCACCCCCCGGGGTCCTGCCAGGCTCCCCATGCCCCCCCCCTTTTAAAACCAGCTCCCTAGGGCAGGTCCGGCCTCAGAATCGACGGCAGCTGACCGGAGACCGAGGGATCAAGACTGTTGATCCGTGGTTACCCCATTGCCAAACATGTTCGCAGGCCAAGAACATGTTGGGGAAGGGGCCGATTGGCAGCTCTGAGGGCGGCCCATTTCCCCTTTCATCCGGGAAGTGAGCCTTAAATGGCAACAAAACAGCCGTCGGGGAGATTGGCCAATGAAGGTCTGCTCTTGCAGAGAGTGAGAAAAAAGGAAACAGGAAACCGCGGGGCAGAGAGAGAGGTCTGTGGCAAGTGGAGGGGAGCCTTGCCTGGAATCTGCATCAGGCCCCCAGCGCACCCCACCCCTTGGCTTCCCCCTCTCAGAAACTGATGGTGATGGTGAGAGTTCCCTTTTGGGCCTTCGTCGCCCAAGATGATGTCTCTGCAACCCTGCGGCTATTCTGCAGTTTGGGTTCAATCGCGGGCAGAATTTGCGCTGCGCGATGCGCTTCTAACAGGCCGTGCAATTGCAAACTCATTGCAAACTCAGTGGGAAACAGTCCAAAATCTGGACTCTTTGTTCTAGGTAAAGGTAAAGGGGACCCCTGACCATTAGGTCCAGTCGTGACCGACTCTGGGGTTGGGGCGCTCATCTCGCTTTACTGGCCGAGGGAGCCGGCATACAGCTTCCGGGTCGTGTGGCCAGCATGACTAAGCCGCTTCTGGCGAATCAGAGCAGCGCACGGAAACGCCGTTTACCTTCCCGCCAGAGCAGTACCTATTTATCTACTTGCACTTTGACGTGCTTTTGAACTGCTAGGTTGGCAGGAGCAGGGATAGAGCAACGGGAGTTCACCCCATCGCAGGGATTCGAACTGCTGACCTTCTGATTGGCAAGTCCTAGGCTCTGTGGTTTAACCCACAGCGCCACCCGTTTTGTACTGCTCACTGGCGAATATAGCTACAATGGATACAATTATGAAAAACATGGGGAGTTTGACAAGGACTAAAACACACTTTTAATATCATTTGGCATTCCTTTATTACATACACAGTGGAACCAACATTTTCAATACAATTCAGGTCACAAGTCTGGCAAATCTGGAACTGTTCTTAATCAGCTAGTGCAAATTTTATTTATGTGAAGACAACATTTATTCTCACCTTTTTCTTTCATGACTTGGTTCTTTCAACTCATGTGCAACTGTAGTTATTCTACGTGCCAATTTTTCCTTCTGTTTCTCATCTTTTTGTTTTCATCTATTGTTATAAGTGGTCTCTCTCTTTTATATGCATTACAAATGAAGCGAAACGAAATATTTCAAAAAACCAAAACAGAAAACCCAACAAACCAATTGCTTGACGCGATGTAATACAGGCTCCCCAAAGACAAAGCCAAATGGCGGCATTCAACTTAGCTTCACACAGCACAGATCTGCTGAAATTAATGGACCTGACTTAGGCACCCTTTTAATTTCATTGGGTCTACTCTGAGTAAATCACAGTTGACCTCTCAGTAAAGAGTGGGCATCATATAACCTCCTTGTAAACGCCATGCAAGCAACTCAAGGAACAGGATCTCTGGGACCTGGGACTACAAGTGGGGTCTGCAACAAATTGTTGCGGCGCATAAGGAGCCAGCTACACTTTGCTCTGGGATACTCAGGCAGCCTCTCCAACGAACAGTAATCATGATTTCAGTTTTTGTTCCTAAATATTTTTAAATGCTTTTATGAAATTTTATCTCTCTAACCCAAATGACAAAGCAGAACTTCATGAGACAAGACACATGTAAACTAGACCAGGCCAGGCCTGCAATATCACATTGATAAGAAGAAATTGCTCTCAGTGTTATCATTCTCTGCATTTCTATCCTGCTTTATATTTTTAAAGAAATCTCTCTCTCTCTCTTTTTATAAAGTTTTATTCATTTTCACTTTTGATGTTTATCATCGTACACAAATCTTAATCATTTTACAAGTAGGATTCTCAGCATTTTCATTTTTGCTTATTTAAAGTTTTATTAATTTTCACTTTTGACGTTTATCATCGTACACAAATCATTTTACAAGTAGGATTCTCAGAATTCTCGCACATCCTTCCCCCCCTCCGTGGTTTCCCCAGATACTATTTTCAAACTGCATCCTATCATTTTCCCATATTTTCTTAAATCTCAATATTTATCATACTTCTCGCTTCACTGCAAGTGTTTCTAAAACCCTGTCAATGTTTTCAGCCGTTTGCAATGTTTTTTCAAGTAACTTATAAAATTTCCCCATTCTTTATTAATTCCATTGTCCTCTCGATCCCTGGTTTTCCCAGTCATTTTCACCAATTCGGCTTAGTCCATCGTCTTTATCAGCCATTCTTCGGGACTTCCGGGATAGCGCGAACGGGTAATGGTGGATTCCCTCCGAGCTCCGGAGGGAATCGGCTCCGTCGAGGACGGGTCTTGCCGTGCCGGCGACACGGGGACCCTTAAAAACCGCAGGCGCGGAAGCCTGCGGACCTGGTAACTCGGTGGGCACCTTAAGCGCCCTCCCCGACCCGCGAAGAGCCTTTTTAAAGGCTACGGAGTGGACTGGAGAGCGGCGCGGTGCTGAGAGTTCATCGCTACCTCGGCGGAGCGAAGCCGCGAGCCATGACCGAAGAGCGCTGTCTTTCTTCCTGAAATTTGGACTGAAACAAGCAACCCGTGAGTAAAATGAAATTTCGGCACTAAAGTTTTTATCCTTGAATTCGAGTACGATCGGGGGACGTGTTAAAAAGGAAGTCCACACTCCCCCCCCCACCAAAAGTTTTAAAGCAAGGAGAGGAGCATTAAGGCGGAAAGACTTTGGTGTTTAAACAGATAACTTTTACGAATTGGACTAAGAAGTCACTGTGCTGGAGAGGAGGAGAGAGAAATTTCAGAAGTTTTTCTTTTCTGGTTAACCCCCCCCCCTTTTTTGGGAACCCGGGAGCGCCCTGCGTGTGAGCCAGAGGAAAGAATAAAGAGTTTGACAGCTGTCAAAAGAGCTGTCAAACGGCTGGCCAAGGCCTGGAACTGTGTTACAAATATCTTTTTGGATTAAAAGTGCTACAATAAAACTGAATTGACTGGAAACAAAGTAATTCTGAATAACAAAGTAACAGACTGTTGGAAAAGAATTATGATGGTAATCCCCCTGGAGGAAACTAAAGACATTGCAATGGCTGCTGAAGGAAAATTACTGGCAGAGATAGAGAAAATGTTTTCTTTTGTGGGAATTCTACAAGAGCAGAGTATGGCCATGAGTAAACAGCTGGTGACCTTCAATCTTAAATTAAACAACTCTGTGGATGGCATTAAGCGAATGGAAAAAAACTCTGCAGCTGCAGAAGAAGAGATAACTTTGGAACTGGGGGAAAAAGAAGAAGAAGGAGAAGAGGAAGTCCAGGTGGAGAATATCAATCCAGAGCCTGTAACCTTTGGGAACAAAGGAAACAAAGAAGATGACCAGTGGATTACAAATCTGCAAAAGGAGAGAAAGTTAAAAGAAGAAACCCCTGGAATAACTGGAATATTGGACTATAAAAGAACAAATAAGTATATTGGGGACTTCTTCTTCAGGCTGGAGCATGGGAGATTGGTGGATCCTGGGCAGAAACTGTTTCTGACTGATTTGGAAGGAGGAAAATATGAGGGGCTTGTGACAGAACTTCCTCGAGAAGAGAGGGCCAACAAAAAGGAATATCAACAAAACTGGTGGAGAGAGACTAACTGGGGCTTATGGGCCTCTGATGTGAGAAATCCAGGCTAAACTGTTTGTTTTTTTTTCTCTTTTGAGGACATTGGTTTGGGAAGGGACAGGAACCGGGCCGGGGGGGGGAGGGGAGAGTAGAGTAGTAAGAATCTGAGATTTTGAATTGAAATATTATGATCTTTGGTTTAACACAAGAAGGGAGGAATTCGTGGGAGAGAATTTGGGCCGACCTTAGAAAAAGGATTAAATGTGTAAAATTGGATAAGTAAAACTGGACCAGGTAAAAATGATAAATTTTAAGAAAAGATAAGAATAGTATTTAAGAGATGAGAGGAAATAACTTGCTGAGATAATTAATGAAATTGGAAGGTGGGAAGGGGGGTGTGGGGAAGTCAATGAAAGAAGGCAACGAAATTAAGGGTATGAAATTTGAGATGTTTTGTTTTGTTTTTGTTTTTATGTGTGTTTGTGTGTTAAAAAAGTTGAAAATTCAATAAAAATTTATATTAAAAAAATATATATATATCAGCCATTCTTCTTTTGTAGGTAAATTGTCCTCCTTCCATCTTTGGGCAAGTAGCATCTGTTTAAAGAGAATAATCTCAAAGAGGTTTACAACAGTGAGCGCAAGATTGTTGTTGTGCAAGAGCACAGTGGCCCTTTGTACATAGCAAGCGTTGCACAGATTTCATCAAATAAATGATGAAGCTGGTTATCCGGGTGTTTGAGATAAGATACAGATAGGTGCCGCCAGAAGTGAGAGCGCGAGAGGCCCATGTGACTCAAGATAGACAGAATCACAAGCCTATAACTGAAGCCATCGGAGGCACAAGGAGACAAGAATAAAAAGCTCTATATTAAATCAGCAAATGCACTTCTGAAAACCTCAGAAGTTCCCCTGAATCTGCTCTTTGTGCATGGACCAGGCCATTTTGGCTCCAAGAGGATCAACACCTGAATAATTAGTTTGATGATGATGATGATAATTAATAATCATTTGCTATTATTTCTACCCTGCCCATCTGGCTGGGTTTCCCCAGCCACTCTGGGTGGCTTCCAACAAAAGATTAAAAATACATTAAAACATCAGTCATTAAAAACTTCCCTAAACAGGGCTGCCTTCAGATGTCTTCTAAATGTCATATAGTTGTTTATTTCCTTGACATCTGGTGGGAGGGTGTTCCACAGGGCGGGCGCCACTACCGAGAAGGCTCTCTGTCTGGTTCCCTGTAACTTAGCTTCTCGCAGTGAAGGAAGCACCAGAAGGCCCTCGGAGCTGGACCTGAATGTCCAGGCAGAATGATGGAGGTGGAGACGCTCCTTCAGGGATACTGGGTCAAGGCCATTTAGGGCTTTAAAGGTCAACACCAACACTTTGAATTGTGCTCGGAAACGTACTGGGAGCCAATGTACCTCTTTCAGGACTGGTGTTATATGGTCTCTGCAGCTGCTCCCAGTCCCCAGTTTAGCTGCTGCATTCTTGATTAGTTGTAGTTTCTGAGTCACCTTCAAAGGTAGCCCCACATACAGCGCATTGCAGTAGTCCATGCGGGAGATAACCAGAGCATGCACCACTCTGGCGAGACAGTCCGCGAACAGGGAGGGTCTCATCCTGCATACCAGATGGAGCTGGTAAACAGCTGCCCTGGACACAGAACTGACCTGCGCCTCCATGGGCAGCAGTAAGTCCAAAATGACTCCCAGGCTGCGCACCTGGTCCTTCGGGGGCACAGTTGCCCCATTCAGGACCAGGGAATCCTCCACACCTGCCCGCCCCCTGTCCCACCAAAACAGTACTTCTGACTTGTCAGGATTCAACCTCAATGTTAGCTGCCATCCATCCTCCAACTGCCTCCAGGCACTCACACAGGACCTTCACTGCCTTCACTGGTTCTGAGTCAGAGATGCCAAGAGGGATGGCTGGCTACCCACAGGGCAGAGATATTAGACCCTTAAATAATCTCTAAGTAAACTTTTTGGGGGAGACCGTTTGCCTTCAAGCCTGATTCAGAAGAAGCACTAAATCTGAAGAAAGGCTTATTTAGGACAGGCTTGTATTTAAGGATTCCCCACTGCAATGTAGAAGGAAACATGGAAATTTCTCTGCTACCCGCCCCCCCTGAACCCAGCATACAAGGAAAAAGGAACCGCAGGAGGGGCTGAAATCTCCTTCCCCTTCTTTTCCCCACCCACTTTTTTTTTTTTTTGCAGGCAAGTAACTTTCATGGCCTTATTTACAAGGGTGATTTAAGAGCTCCCGATGCACTGGGTTTTCCCTGCATTGATTCGCACCTGCCTTGCCCAACCTGGTGCCCTCTAGGCCATGGGTTCCCAAAGTGGGTAGTACCCCCCCCCCCCGGTGGTGGATTACCTAGGGGAGCACCAAGAGGCAAGAGGATGTCAAGGAGGAGAGCAGGAATCGGAAATGACTATCAGGCATTGAGAAGCTGGCCTCACGGGATCAGGTTCATGCATTCATTCTAATTAATTAAACGACAGAGTTTTAATTGGATTTGGAATGCATGCGCAATTAAGTGTTACTATTCTGAATTTTGTTGTGTCACTATCTTCCTTAGTGAGTCGTGCAAAACGCTATTCTGGATCATGCTTTTTAAAGGGTAGAGGGCACTGGGGATGAGTTTGTGGAATCGAGGAGCCCCAAAAAAGTTTGGGAACCACTGATCCGAACTATATATCCCAATAGTCCCAGCCGGCATGGACAGCAGTCAGGAGCGATGGGAGTGGATTCCTACGATTCTTTTCCTTCTTGTCCATTTATGCCGTTTCCTCTGCCCTCGGCCCGGCCAGGGAGCTGCTGACGGCAGCAATCTGCGCTCCGGTTGAAGCAGAACAAGGGAAGGGCTTTTGAGAGTCTTTCGTAAGGCGCCAGGGGTGGGGGTTATGTGAGGGGTTGAGGAAGTGCCATCAGGAATCGAGAGGCGCAACCTTCGCTATGCATCAGTTGGGGAACTGGCTGCGTGGAATATACAAATGATGTGCATTCCTATATGGGCTTGGCCACTCACAGGGTTCAGACTGAAGTTTCAACGCTGGGCAATAGACTTGGGATAGAATATCCAGCTTAAAGAATGGGAAAGGTTGTGGAATGGAAGGGTAAAATTTACAGCCTGTAATGCTTTGAAAGAGAATATGATGAAAATGATGTCTAGATGGTATATTACACCAGTGAAATTAGCTAAAATGTATAAGAACAAATAATAAATTTTGGAAATGTAAAGAAAAAGAAGGAACATTTTATTATACGTGGTGGGAATGTAAGAAAGTAAAGAACTTCTGGGAAATGATATATAATGAGATGAAAAATATCTTGAAATATACATTCTTTAAAAAACCAGAAGCACTTTTTACTTGGTATTATAGGCCAAGACATCAATAGGCAAGATGTTAAATTGTTCTTATAATCAACAACAGTGGCAAGAGTACTGTTAGCCCAGAAATGGAAGCAAGAAGAATGGCAGACAAAATTAATGGACTAAGCAGAATTGGGCAAAATGACAGGAAAGATTCAAAACCTGCGGGAACAGAGATTTACGGAAGATTGGAAGAAGTATATGAATTATTTGAAGACCAACTGTAATCAACAAATTACGCTAGCAGGACTACAAGAAGTTTTGGAGAAATATACAAAGTGTTACAAAGTAGAAAAAGATAGAGATATTGGTTATGAGTTTGAAATGTAACAGGGAAAATAAGAAATGCATACTAAGAGATTAGATTGGAAAATGTTCAGACAGGACTGATGGAAGTAAAAAAAAATTGAATAAGATGTAAAAGTATGTTTAATTATTGCTGAAAATGGTATGTTAAAAATTATATATATATATATATATATATATATATTAGACTGAAGTTTCAAGGGTTCGGCCAGGCAGTGGTGGAGGAAGGGGTGTGGGGTGTGTGTGTGTGTGGTCCGCCCTGGGTGTCATCACTGAGGGGGGGGGGTGTCCCGTACACCACCTCGAAGCCCTTGGAGGAAAAGTCAGAATATGAATGGGATCAATCAATAAGAAACTGATAAATAACAACGCACACCAACTCTGCACTGGAGTTTCTGGAAACCAACTATCAAACCTGCCAGGATTAAGGATGACTTCCACCCCAATAGAAATAGCGCTTATTTATAAAGCCGCCCTTATCTGATCGCGAAGGGATGCGTGCTACTTTGGCTGTGATAATAGAGGCAGATGCATCAGGGGTAAACAGTAGGACATGAAAGGTTAATGGCGTCAAGGAGCTGGCAACTAGTCCCATACAGTAACTGGTATTGTTTAATTTTTCTGCAGAGATCTTATCGGTTGGGGGGGGGGTGAGGCATAAACTGAGCATCCCAAATAGTGCTAGAGGTCAGTCATGGCGCTTTGGTCAGCTCCCAGATCTTGATGTCTAGCCACAGAGGTTTATTTTATTCCCCAATTATCTTTTGGACTTTGGACAAATATCTTTCAGACCTTATTAAACTTAAACTCCGGATTCAAGGGAGGTTTCGCCTTAGATTATTGGAGGGGGGGTGGGGAGAGGGGATGCAAAAAATACGATTGCAATGAAAATGGCTTTAATGCCTTCTGAGGTGTCCAAGGCAATTCACAGAGATTCTCTCGTGTAATTCTTCCACCCTAAATGGTAGCCCATATTATTACCCCCCCACACACACACTGTGGCAGGAATGGAAGGCCAAGCCCCCGCCCTGTGGCTTCGTGGCTCAGGTGAGATTCATCCTGGGTATTGCCAGGCTAAGCCACCTTTCATCTCTGCAATCCTACGGTCTCACCAGAAATGCATGATGGGAGCCAAAAGGTAAGTTGGGGCACCTTGAGGTGCTGCAATAAACAGTTTCTTTTTTTAAAAAAAAAATCATTTTTTAACATATCATTTTCAACAATTATTAAACATACTTTTATATCTTATACATTTTTTTTACTTCCATCAATCACATCTGAAAATTTTCCAATCTTTTCCACTTAATTTACATTTCTTACTTTCACTATTACATTTAAATATCATAACTAACATCTCTCTTCTTTGCAATATTTCATATATTCCTCCTTACAAAACTTCTTGTAGTCCCACTAGCGTAATTTGCTGTTTACAGTTGCTCTTCAAATAATTCTTATATTTCTTCCAATCTTCTGTAAATCTCGGGTCCCGTAGATTTCGAATCCTTCCAGATTTTGTCCAATTCTGCGTAGTCCATTAATTTCGCCTGCCATTCTTCTTTGGTCGGTATTTCTTCTTGCTTCCATCTCTGGGCCAACAATTCTCTTGCCGCTGTTGTTGCGTGTAAGCAATAAACAGTGGTTTTTTTTTGGGGGGGGGGTCGTTAAGAGGTTTTCCACAACCTGATTCCATGCAGCTTCCCTGCATGGTAATCCAAACATCTGTTCGCAGGAAGTAGCACCGAGCCGTGCCGTTTCGAAGGTGGCGAGAGCAGTTTTCCTGGGACTTAAAAAATCCATGGGATTTCTTTCTCGAGAGCCGTGCGCATGCGATATATTCCCAATGCTCTGCAAGAACCTGCCATAGGGGTGTGGAACATGTGGCCCTCCATACACTTATTTTTAAACTAATATTATTCACACCGCACCTTGCAGGATACACATTATGCAGCTTTTTTTCTTTTGCAAACTATGCCTGCCTTGGCTTATAAAGAACAATGAGGACCCTTAAGAACATAGGTAATACATAATAATAATAATTTTTATTTATACCCCGCCCTCCCCAGCCAAGACCAGGCTCAGGGCGGCTAACAAGCAATAATAAAAACAAGTTGAATGAATACAACTTAAAAACAAGATTAAAATACAACAATTAAAATGCTGAAATATTAAAATGCAGCCTCATCACAGGAGGAGAAAGAAAAAAGAAAAAGGAAAGAGGGGGAGGGAATCAAATTGGATGCAAGCCAAAGGCCAGGCGGAACAACTCTGTCTTACAGGCCCTGCAAAAAGAAATCAGATCCTGCAGGGCCCTGGTCTCATGAGGCAGAGCGTTCCACCAGGACGGAACCAGTGTTGAAAAGTGTTGCTATTTATGCACCTTAAGGTCCTCCGTGGGGCATACTGGGAGAGGCGGTCCCGTAGGTACGAGGGTCCTAGGCCATGAAGGGCTTTAAAGGTCAAAACCAGCACCTTGAACCTGATCCTGTACTCCACCGGGTCCCAGTGCAGATGGAAAAGCACTGGGTGAATATGCTCCCATGGCAGAGACCCCGTGAGGAGCCTCGCTGCAGCATTCTGTACCCACTGGAGTTTCTGGGACAGCTTCAAGGGCAGCCCCACGTGGAGCGAATTACAGTAGTCAAGCCTGGAGGTGGCCGTCGCATGGATCACTGTGGCCAGTGATCTGACCTTCCATAAGAAAGGTCGGTTGGATCAGGCCAATGGCCCCTGTTCTCATCATGGCCAAACAGATGCTCTTCATTCATTCATTCATTCATTCATTTCCTAGCTTTTCCCCAACAGGAACTCAAGGCAGCTTACAAATAAAAATAAGAACAGCTAAAACCATGGGAAACCAGCCAGTGGAACCAAGCAGAAGCTCCCTCTCTGCACCTGCAGTTTCCAGCACCTGGGATTCAGAAACATTGCTAGCTCCAGCTGCAGAGTCAGGCCACGGCCATCCTAGCTAGCAGCCATTGATAGCCCCCTCCCCTCCCCCGTGGATTTGTCTAGCCCTCTTTTAAAGCCATCTGATTGGCCACCCCTCCCTCCTGTGGCAGTGAGTTCCGCAGTTGAACTCTGCACTGCTGGAAGAAGTGCTTTCTTTCTTTCTTCTTATTTTTTACACATTTTTATTAATTTTTTAACATATCATTTCCAACAATCATTTAACATACATTCTTATCTTGTATCATATTTTAGACTTCCGTCAACTACCTCTGAAGATTTTTCCATTCTTTATCACTTAATCTGCATTTCTTAATTTCTCTATTACTATTCTCTATTATTGTCCTTAACTAATAATTCTCTTCATAGTCTTCCTTGCAATATTTTGCATAATCCTCCTTACAAAACTTCTTGCAGTCCTACTAGCGTAATCTGTTTATTACAATTGTTTTCCAAATAGTTCAAATATTTACTCCAGTCCTCTAAGAATCTTTCGAATCCTTCCTGTCAGTTTGTCTAATTCTGCATAGCCCATTAATTTCATTTGCCACTCTTCTTTCGTCGGTAATTCTTCTTGTTTCCATTTTTGTCCCAATAATATTCTTGCTGCCGTTGTTGCATATAAAAACAATCTACAATCCTGTCTATTAATATCCTCCCCTACAATGCCAAGTAAAAATGCTTCTGGTTTTTTTAAATAAATGTATATTTCAACATCTTTTTCATCTCATTATATATCATTTCCCGTAAGTTTTTTACTTTCTTACATTCCCACCACATGTGATAAAAAGTTCCTTCTTTTTCTTTACATTTCCAACATTTTATTACTTATTTTGTACGTTTTAGCTAATTTCACTGGTGTGAAATACCATCTATGGAAGAAGCGCTTTCTTTCAACCGGCCACAAATCTTCCAGCATTCAGCTCCATTACCCTTGGCATGGGGCAGCTGCTCAGAGGAAAGGGGGGGCAAGGGGACCAGCCTCGCCCTCTCTCTCTGGGAATCCTTCCCACGGGACCGTGGCCGGTGCATGACTCTTGAGGGGGCAGCATGTGTGTATGTGGGGGGGGGGTCCTGTTGTCACACCCCATCTCCCATCAGCTCCAGGCTGTCTGCAATAAAATGTCAAAATCCCACATAACTGGACCCTGTGTGCTGTGTTGCTTACCTTGCTGCTAACCCCGGAGGAACAGAAAAAGGTGCTACAAGTAAGAATTAGGATCAGAGTTGTCCACAAGGGCCCTTCTCTCTCTCTGGCTGAAGTGCTGTTCTGTGGGCGCCATTCTTCCTTGCAAATCATCCATGACAAGTAATGCGCTGGCCGTTGAGAGATGGTGTTGACAGCTGCTTTCCTGCTGCGTGCAAGGATTCCACCCTGGCTCGCTCCGCTGTTGTCGACGTTGCCACTTCTGGCAGAGCCACTGGTGCTGCCCAACTCCACTTCCGACAGGCCGCATGAGAGATGGAGTGGGTGGCGGCAGCAGGAATATCAGGCTTCTTGCTCAGAGCGAAGCCTCTCACTCCCTCCCCTAATTAGCAGAATCCTTTATCATGACTTTCCAAACAAGGACACCTGAAAAACTGCTATTTATGCCTAGTTTACGCGGACAGCAGGTGCGCCTCTCCCTTGGGGTGGTTTCCTTGAAAACGGGGTGGAAGCATTCCTTCGAAACAGGTGTCATGGTGGGGGCCTCTTTCACCAAGGCAAGGCGACTGATGCTGGGTATGTTCCTCCAAGGTGACAGAGGAACGAGGCCAGGGAAAGATATCACCAGAGTGCCATGAAGCAAGCCAGGGTTTCATTTGCTCTCAATTAGCCGGCTACCTGGGACGTGGGTGGTGCTGTGGGTTAAACCACAGAGCCTAGGACTTGCCCATCAGAAGGTTGGTGGTTCAAATCCCCGCGACAGAGTGAGCTCCCGTTGCTCGGTCCCTGCTCCTGCCAACCTAGCAGTTCGAAAGCACGTCAAAGTGCAAGTAGATAAAAAGGTACTGCTCTGGCGGGAAGGTAAATGGCGTTTCCGTGCGCTGCTCTGGTTCGCCAGAGGCGGCTTAGTCATGCTGGCCACATGACCCAGAAGCTGTATGCCGGCTCCCTCGGCCAGTAAAGCGAGATGAGCGCCGCAACCCCAGAGTCGTCCACGACTGGACCTAATGGTCAGGGGTCCCTTTACCTTTAGCCAGCTACCTGGTTCCCTGTCCATGACATCATCATGGAAGGTTACAAGGAAGGAGATTCCGACTCAACATCAGGAAGACCTTTATGATGGTAAGAAGAGGTGTTACACAGTGGGACGGTCTCCCTCGGGAGACGATGGACTCTCCTTCCTGGGAGGTTTTTAAGCAGAGGTTAGATGACAGCCTGCCAGGGCTTCTCTACCTGAGATTCCTGCATGGGAAACCTGCTGCTGCTGTTGATAATATTTAGACTTCAGCGTGTTGTAAATTATAGCATAGACACTGAGGTAGGGGTCTTCCCTCCTGTGCTCCCCTCTCCCAGTTGACATCCATCACCAGGGTCTTCCCCCAGGTCTCAGGTTTGGGCCCTGAAATGGCAGGATCTGGGATGCTCCTGAACTGGCTCCGCTGGGGAGCAGGTGAGGAGGCTGACAGGGAGTGGCTTGCTTTAAGGCTGCCTAGTGAGTTCTCCGCAGAGGTGAAATTCCTAGTCATGGTGCGTGATGGAGTAGAGAGTCAATCTCTTGACTGCTTTTCACCCCCCTCCTTCTAGGAGAACAACTTCCATCAGCCTGCATCTCTCAAACGTAGTTCCTCGTTTCTGCAGCGCTTGGGTTTGCGACGAGATGGAGGGATGATGTCTTGGGATCTGCCTTGCAGAAAAGCATCCTGTGTAAAACTACCTGTCATTTATTGCCTTGACAGGGAGATATCACCTAATGCTTGTTCTCAAATGAATGCTGCTGCTGCTGCTGTTTTGCGTAGTGCAGGGGGACCAGCCTCTGCCCCAAGGAGCCTACAATCTAAGATTCCACCCAGGGAAAGCAACAAGAAGGGAGGGACAGAGATACAGGTGAAAGTAAACAGCTGGCGGATTTACAGGTATTTTGGCTCAGGACTGAGCATACCTTGGTGCTGATTTGTTTAAATGCAAATTGCATCAGCTGATGGGTGGGGCGGGCTTGGTAAACATGGAGATGGGGGCGTAACCTTTCCCCTACCTGAGAAAGATCCTTCCTCTGAACCTGCTGTTTGCACTGGGATGAAATCCCCCGCTGGTGCCTGATCCTGTTAATTATCGGAGCGGAGCTGATGCAATTTGCATTTAAACAAATGTGCAGGTTTGATGCAAAGATGCCTTGGAAAGTCAGGCCAAGTCTAATTTGGCCCCAAACTTCCCTAGGGGATGAGGATTAACAGGCTGTGCCAAAGACTTCCTGAAAACCGCCTGATTTGTAAGCATGCTTTTACTTCTACCACCCCGGGATTACAGGAATACTGAACTGCCCTGCTGAGAAAAGGGCATCAGAAATCAGCAATGAGATCTAGCGACTCCCCTGTGAAGGAAGGCTGCAACATTTGGGATATCCCCCCTCCTTGTGTCACAACAATGGAACTTGTATGCCTCCAATGGAGTTGCATGTTGGACGGACACAAGGAAGTATTTATTCACAGTGTAAACGATGCAATTCACTTCCAGAAGAGGTAGCGATGCTCAAGCTGGATGGCTTTGAAAGGGGATTGGTCCCTTACCTTTCCCGCCCCGACCTGGCCACAGTGATCCATGCGACGGTCATCTCCAGGCTTGATTACTGTAATTTGCTCTACGTGGGGCTGCCCTTGAAGCTGTCCCAGGAACTCCAGCGGGTGCAGAATGCTGCAGTGAGGTTCCTTACGGGGTTCTTGCCATGGGAGCATATTCACTCAGTGCTTTTCCAGCTGCACTGGCACACGGTGGAGTACAGGATCAGGTGCTGGTTTTGACCTTTAAAGCCCTATACTGCCTAGGACCCTCGTACCTATGGGACCGCCTCACCTGGTATGCCCCACGGAGAGCCTCAAGGTCCATAAATAGCAACACCCTAGAGGTCCTGGGCCCTAAGGAAGTCAGACTAGCCTCAACCAGAGCCAGGGCCTTTTCAACACTGGCCCCGGCCTGGTGGAACGCTCTGCCTCATGAGACCAGGGCCCTGCGGGATCTGATTTCTTTCCGCAGGGCCTGTAATACAGAGTTGTTCCGCCTGGCCTTTGGCTTGGAATCAACTTGATCCCCTTCCCCTTTCCTTTCTCCTGCTGTGATGGAACTCCTATTTGGGGACTTCCCTGGCTTTTTTCTGGCCCACGCAGGACCAGTCTGGATAGTTGACCTTGGAGAAGATTCGATGTTTTCATCCCCAAAAAGTTTTTTGATTTGAGTTTCTACTGAAATGAGGCTGCATTTTAATGTTTTATTTTAATTTTAAGTTGTATTTTAATCAATTGTTGTTATACTTGGTTTTAGCCGCCCTGAGCCCGGTCTTGGCTGAGGAGGGCAGGGTATAAATAAATTTATTTATTTATTATTATTATTATTCCTCCATCATCTGAGGCAGAAGAGCAGGGGCTGGAAGTCGCAGGAGGCGGGCAGGATCCTGCCTGCAGGTTTCCCACAGGTTTCTGCAAACCCCCAACCATGAGCCTCAAATCCTATGCCAGCTGAGTTTGGCACATCTAAGCAACTCTGAATGGGAGAAGGGAAAACGTACTGGGAAATATTTTCAGAATTCATTCATTTTAGGCTTCGTAATGTATGTCCCCTAGCTGAATCTAGGAATGGCCCTGCGTAGGTCAATCCTAAGGACCATCTATCTCGAACCTAGTTTCTCGAGTTGGGATGGGGTAGATTCAGTTCCTGTTTATAGCCAAATGCATCAAATCCACACATTCCCAAACAAGAACCAAGATACAGTTGCCCTTCGAGATTTCGGATTTCGCAATGCAAAATTGTGTATGTTGGGGGGGGGGGGGATGCACATGAAATATATCGTCGAAAGTAAAATACCAAACTGCATTGTCTTACGGAAACCTGCTTGCAGAAATGTGGGCCTTCGTCAAAACTGCATGCAGAAATGTGTTTATTAGGTGCACAAGGTCTGACGAATCTTCATGAGGATGTTTAAAAAATAATACCCACATGCTGCTTGAAAAATGTGGAGAACTGAATTTTAAGATTGGAAAAACCAGAAACTGGGAGCAGTGAAACTGGCCCCCTACTCACGAGCAGCCTTTGGCCGCATGCCAGAGGTGGGCGGGACCAGCGTCAGAAGCAGGTGGAGCAAGGGATGGAAGAAACTTCCCTTTCTTTAGCCGGCCCATGCAAAAATGCCAGAGGCTCATGCCATGCACAGAGCCCTTCATGCAGGCAAGAGGGATCATAATATTATCAGAGTTCACATCGTGGGCAGGCCAGGGCGAAGGAGGGTCGTAACCACCTAAGAAAGGAGCCTCCTGGATCAGGCCAGTGGCTGGATCTCATCCACATCCTGTTCTCACAGGGGCTGAAGGAGCCCACATGCAGGACGGTGTCTCCTCCCCTCCTGCGCTTCCCAGACCCTGGCATCCAGAAGCCGGGCAGAGCAAGGCCATCACCGTAGCTGGTAGCCACCAATAGCATCCCCCTCCCAGCCTCTTTCATCCCTACATCTTGTGGCAGCCAGTTCCGTAGGTTAACTTTGTGCTGTGCGGAGATTTGGGCAGGGGATCCAGGTGCCCTGTACAGTCCAAAGGAGCGTCTTTAAGGCGGCCCCTGCCTACAACCTAGCCGGTGTGTGTGTATGTGTGGTTTCCATTAAATTTAGCAGTTGCTTCTGCCCCAGCATGCATAGATACAGGACTTCTTGCACCATCCTTAAAATGTGGACCCTGCTGTGGGTCCAGTGAGGTTCATGGCCTTCCTTGCAAAGTTTTGAGCCATTGGCCTGATCTCTGAGTGGGCAGCTGAGACGTTTGTGGGTCAGTTTGATGGATTGTTACTGGGAAGTCCATCCTATTCTGTGTGTATGTGAATATGTGAGCAGCAGGGTGGTGTACAGGTCAGAGTGCCAAACTAGGGCCTGGGAGAGACCCGAGTTCAAATCCCCCGCTGGGTCCAGAAGCTGATAGCAATGACAGGCATCACCTCTTCACCTAGCCTACCTGGCCCCGTTGTTGTGGGGGTCAAATGAAGCTTAGGACCTTGGAAAGGCCAGGGTTGAAATGCTGCTCCGCCATAAAACTCACCGGGTGACCTTATTAGCTGCCTCTCCCGGCCTAGCCTACCTCACAGGGCTGTTGTGGGGATGGATTAGCAGGGGGAGATGAACCACGCCTGCCACTTTGAGCCCCTTGGGAGACAAAAACGTGGGATCTACTAAGGCAACAAATACAAAGACTCCACGCCACGCAGGCTGTGCTCCCAAAGGAGGCGCACAGGGTCCCCGGTTCGGGTTCTGCAACCTCCCAGTGCCAAGCTGGGGTCCCCAATAACCCGCGCGTCCCTTTGGGGGGGGGTCCGCTTCTCCGGAGGCCGGCAGACCCGGGCAAAAGGTGTGCACGCGCCTCGCTTGCTCTTTCCGAAGCCGGAGGCCTCCCCGTGCCGCCATCCCGTTGCAGCGAAGCCTTTGCAAGACCCGCTGCGCCAAAGGGCGCGCTTGCAAAGGGAGGCTCGGCGGTGCAATGCTGCGGGGGAGCCCCTGCGCGAGGGAAGCAGGCGTGCAAGCGGCCCGTGCAGAAGCCGCGCATCTCTGCCCCCTCCCCGGCTTGCATTCCCCCCCCCCCTTCTCCTTTTCGCTTTGCAAGAGAGAGAGAATTGCTGCAATGTGCACCGAGGAGCCTCGTGAGTGAGTGAGGGCGGCGCAGCCAATCCGAGGCGCCCGCTCCGAAAGTTGCCTTTTATGGCGAGAGCGCCGCCGCGCTGCCCGTATAAAACCCGGCGACGCGGGGCCGGCCGGGCAGCCGTTAAGCGCTCTCTCTGCCGTGCGGATCTCTGTTGCGCGCTGGGTGCTCCGCCGCCGCCAAGCTCCCTTTTTTGCCGCCCCCGCCGCTCCTTTTGAAAAAGCCATCTGCCCCCCTCTTCTCCAGCAAGCAGCCTTGCCACTAGCAAAAAGGTAAGCGCCTCTGGTTGATTTTATTTTCATTTTTTGCATTTGCAAAAAAAAAGGAAATCTAAAGAAGCAAGGGGGTGGGGTGGGATCTTGGCGTTTGCAAAGAGTAAGTGAACGTGCATGGGTGAAAACGCTTCGTGGGGGGCTTCGGGGGGCTTTGGCACTCGGTTGCGTAAAGTTGCGCCGTTGTTGGGGGCTCGCGCGCGCCGGGTTTGGGTTGCTTTTCTTGGGAAGGAAGCCCTTTTTTTGGGGGGGGTCTGGATTGTCTGAGATGGAGGCTTGCTCTGTAAAAGGGGAGCCGGGTTTGCATCTCGAGGAGTTGCAAAGGGCTTGGATTAATCGCATGTGCGTCAGCCTTCCGCGGAGAAGCCGCGAGGTTCTCTTTGCACGGAGTTCGGGATGTGTGGGTGTGGGGGGTTGGAGGCTTCCTGGTAGGATCGCGCCCCCCCTTTCCCCAGCCCTTTGCGCCGGTGCCTTTGGACTCGGCGTTCCGGGCTGCGCAATGGGCTGCGCGCCCGGGATTTACAACAACGGAGTAAAGCGCTCGGGGGGGGGGGGTGCCGAGAAACGGAAGGTCTTTTGCCCAGCTTTTGTTAACTAACGAAGGGGAGAGAAGGATCTCTTCTCCCCGGAGCTGAAAAGAAGGCAGCTGGGTTTGCGCGGCGTTTTCCCCTGTTCGTGGGAACGCGTTGACGCGAGTCTCGCCTTGCGCCAGCCAACGGCCCGGCCCGGGGAGACCCGGTCGCAGCTTGGCGACTCTTCCTAGGCATTCCCGGGCCTGGTAGGCTCCGTTTCCGGGCTGGTGGTCGGTTTTCCGTGGGGCCTTTTTCTCCCCCCGCCCCCCCCCCCAAAAGTGGGATTTATTGCAAAGTGCAAAGATGGTGGGCTTGACTTGCATGGGTAAGATTGGCCATGCTGGCAGGCAGTTGGCTTTAAGGGAGGGGGGTTGTTGGAGTGCTGTTCCCCCACCCTTTCTCCTGAGCCGCCCCCCCCCCCCCAAGAGGGAGGTGGGGGCAGCAACCAAACGTGCCAGGGTGTGCCTCGAGAAGGAGGGGGTTGTTTCCGGTGGGGGGAGCCGGCATGTCTATTGTATTGGTGGAGCACATGGGGGGGGTGAGGGAGGTGCCTTTTGGGGAGGGGAAGCCGATCAATCATTCAGGGAGGGGCTGCCCCACCCATGTGGGTGATGGGCACTCTTTTGTCTCCTTGGAGCAGCTCTAGATCCTTCGGTGGGGGAAGGAGGAGCAGGAAGCCTTGTCTGTGTGTGATTTCTTTGGGGGGGGGACACTGGCTGCCCTAGAGGGCTCCCCCCCCCCAATAAAGAACATTTACTTCTTTACTCAAGTACCAAAAAGTAGTACCCTCTCCCTTCTTTCAGCTCTTTGGCCTTTTTCTTTTAAGCTTCCTGGCGCAGAGTGGCATGGCGCTAGTCCACATTGAGAACATCCATTGTGTTTTATCTTTATAATAAGACTTCAGCGGGGGGCTGCTCTGGAGAGGGGTGGGGTCCTGCTACGGCCAAGTGGGGAAGTAGTACAGTGCATGCAGCTCCTGGATGGAAATTCCCCATTTTTTAAAGCACTGCTGAATTATTTGCGGCTTACTCGGAAACAAGCGGGAGTTGAGGAGCTGCTGCTTCTTTTGCGGGTGGGGAAGCAGAATTTGTGCTTGGAGTTAATGCCCGGGAGAGTCGCCCTTCCCTCCCAGCCCAGCAGCAGAAATAGCATCTTAATCTTTGTTCCGGGGACAAAGGGCCCTGGTCATGCCTGCCTCCCCTTGCAGGAAGGCGAGGCAGACGGTGCCCCGCTTCTCTTAAAAATCACTGGGAGGAATATTCTTGCTCCTTCCTCGCTTTTTAGCCGCATCTTGGCTTGCGAGACTAGCAGGACGAACAGGTTGGCGAGCCTCTGTTCTGAGCTGGGTGCGGACGCGAGAGCCCTTGCGCTTTTTGAAAAATAACCTATAGGGTGTAACTTGCCCTAGTTTCAGGGCAAGACCGTTAAGGTCTTATCTTGCCTGAAAGGGGTGTTGAGATGAGCTGCCTGCGCCACTCCTGGGAGTGGCCCTCAGACATATGCTCCTCTCTGGAGAGGGTGGGGGGAGGCGTGGCCTCCCTCCCCATCCAGCCCTCCGAAATCTGGCTGCACAGCTCGCCTTTCTCCCAACCATTGCCTTTTATGGTAATAATGCGAGACGGGGAGCAGAGGACTTCCTTTGTCCCAAATCTGCACAGAGGAGGCGGGGTGGGGGCCCCCTGGCGGCGGCGGGCGGCAAGCGCCGCACGATGACAAAACAGGAAGCTGGGGAGGAAGTAGGGGTGGGCGGGGGCCTGCCTGCGCCATTAAATCCCCAGAAGGAGAAGTGGGTGGGGTGGTTGCGTTTAGCAGCGGCAGGTGGCGCCGAGTGCGAAACCAGCACCCTGCGGAAGAGACTGTCCTCTGATCCAGCTGCCTCATTGCCAACTCTTCCTTTTCGTTTCCTCCTTTTAAAGATCGCCATGGATGATGATATCGCTGCCCTCGTGGTTGACAACGGCTCCGGAATGTGCAAAGCCGGTTTTGCCGGGGACGACGCCCCTCGCGCAGTGTTCCCCTCCATCGTTGGTCGCCCCAGACACCAGGTATGTCGCTTGCCGGGGCCTCCTAGGCTCAAAAGTGAGTTTAAACGCATTGCAGGTCTCTAACAAAGTATAGATCTCTAAATTGGATGCTGCTGCCAACTTGTGCCTGACACTGATAGTTTTAAGTGCCCTTTCACTACCAACACCAGTTCCACTTCGATCCAAGTCATCTGCTAATTTCTCTCTCTCTCCCCCCCCCCCAGCCTTGCAGCTGGAGGTACAAGGAGGGGTTGAACCCAGGGGCCAAGTGTGTACAAAAGCAAACCAGGGCCCTTCCTCACAATGATCTCTGCCCCCTTTTGAAAAAGCTTGGAATAAATTAGTAGCCTCGAAATAAATTTCAGGAGTGGACGGCTCTCTAGATAGGCAAGCACTTTTAGCTGGGAGTTTTTCTCCTCTGTGCCAGCAGGTGAAATTTAAAAGTCCCTTCCTCGCTTAGGGCTTTCCAAAGCCTTTATACAGAAAAGAGGCAGTGATGAAGGGGCCGCCCCAGGTGTGGAAATGGCACCCCACCCTGGGCTCCTTCACAATCGAGTCTCCTTGAGCACCAGGAACTTGAAAGACAAGCCACGCCTGCTGCTTTTTGTGCCCGGTGCTGGGCTTCTGCTAAAGGCTGGCTCTGGTGCCTGCTTGTGTTCTGATGCCTCTTGTCTCTCCTCCCAGGGTGTGATGGTTGGCATGGGCCAGAAGGACAGCTATGTTGGTGACGAGGCACAGAGTAAAAGAGGCATTCTGACCCTGAAGTACCCCATTGAACACGGCATTGTCACCAACTGGGATGACATGGAGAAGATCTGGCACCACACCTTCTACAACGAGCTGAGAGTCGCCCCAGAAGAGCATCCTGTGTTGCTGACAGAAGCTCCCCTGAACCCCAAAGCCAACAGAGAAAAGATGACGCAGGTACGTGCCGGCAGAGCCCCGCTTCCGCACACCTTTCTTCCCCCTCCCCTGCCAATGTGCAAGAAGGCTACCTGTCAACATTCCCATTTTCTTTTTGCTCATCTTTCTCCTCTTTTGCCCATCTCTGCAGGGGTTTCCTTTCCGGGTCTGAATTTCTCTTGCTGGATCTTGAAAGGTTTTTATCTCTCCTGAATTGGCTTTTATTTTCTCTTCCCGACTTGCTCGCACCACTTAAAAGCCGCTGCTCTTTTCCACTAACCCTTTTGACTTTGTTTTTGAGTGACTTCTGTAACATTTCCTGTGTTGTGAAATCGGGGTGGCGCGGGCAGAATTTGCCACTATGCAAGCTGGTTGCATCAATTGTGTGGGGCCCCATGGCTGCCTAAGCATGGGCTGACCATCTGGGTGGTACAGGCTGTGACCTGTTGAGCATGGGGTTTGGGTGCCCCTGGGGCTTCCAGGTTTTGACGGTCTCCCCTGTGCTCTTCCAGATCATGTTCGAGACTTTCAACACCCCAGCCATGTACGTAGCCATCCAGGCCGTGCTGTCCCTGTACGCCTCCGGCCGCACGACAGGCATCGTGATGGACTCTGGCGACGGCGTCACCCACACTGTGCCCATCTATGAAGGCTATGCCCTGCCCCACGCCATCCTCCGTCTGGACCTGGCGGGCCGCGACTTGACCGACTACCTCATGAAGATCTTGACCGAGAGAGGCTACAGCTTCACCACCACGGCCGAGAGGGAAATCGTGCGCGACATCAAAGAGAAGCTCTGCTACGTTGCGCTGGACTTCGAGCAGGAGATGGCGACCGCGGCGTCCAGTTCCTCCCTGGAGAAGAGCTATGAGCTTCCTGACGGCCAAGTGATCACCATCGGCAACGAGAGGTTCAGATGCCCAGAAGCCCTCTTCCAGCCCTCTTTCCTGGGTAATATTTTTTTGCAAAGCTGTTCCCTCAAAACATAGCCTCCAAGAGTGGTAGCTGTAGTCTAGCAGAATGTGGAGGCTGTGGGTAAAATCAAGGTTTCGGTTGTGTGGTCGGGGAACTTTGTCCTGGGTCCGAGGCATTAAAAGCTTTTTGTTTTACCTTCCGGCAGGTATGGAATCCTGCGGCATCCACGAAACCACCTTCAACTCCATCATGAAGTGCGACGTGGACATCCGTAAAGACCTGTATGCCAACACCGTCCTGTCTGGCGGCACCACCATGTACCCAGGCATCGCTGACAGAATGCAGAAGGAGATCACAGCCCTGGCACCCAGCACAATGAAAATCAAGGTGAGCTTTCTGTTTTCAACTGACACACTCTTCAGCCAGGGGAGCCACAGGAGACTTGGCGTTGCTTTTAAGCAGGTCCTTCTGTAGCTAACTCTGCCGCCTGGAGGACTCTGGTTTAGAAGTGTCCTTTGCAGCCACTGAAAGATTGCGTTTGGCCCATCTCCTTGTCGTGAAGCTGTGTGCATAAATCACATCCTTGGGATTTGGGGCCTGCGAAGGAGCTGCCATGATCTCTGGCAGGGATTGGGAGGAATGGCCAGTGGTTGGGAGTTTTAGTTCAGCAACTGCAGCGTATAGTCATTGTTAGATTTTGTGAATGGGCAACACCTGAGCACTCAGCTGAGCTTCTGTAGCCTTTTTCATGGCTGAAACCTTTTCACTCCCTGCCTGTGGAATCTTAACAAGTTCTGCAACGCTTTCTCCCAACAGATCATTGCTCCACCAGAGCGCAAATACTCTGTCTGGATTGGCGGTTCCATCCTTGCCTCCCTGTCGACCTTCCAGCAGATGTGGATCAGCAAGCAGGAGTACGACGAATCTGGGCCCTCCATCGTCCACCGCAAATGCTTCTAAAACAGGACTTAGTTAACATGATAACAATTACCCCCCTTTTTTGACAAAAAAAACCCATTACTGCGCGTTTAAAAAAGTGAGAGTTGAGATTGGCATGGCTTTCTTTGTTTTGGCGCTTGACTCAGGATATAAAACTGGAACGATGAAAAGTTGACGGCAACAGTCTTTTAGAAAAATAATAATTGTGTTGGAGCGAACATCCCCCCCCCCAAAGTTCTGCAATGCATCTGAGGACTTTGATTGTACATTTGTGTTCTTCCTCTTCCTTCCTTTTTTTTTTAAATAGTCATTCCAAATATTGTACCATGCATTGAGAGGAAGTTAAACTGGCCTCTGCGGAGGCAGCAGCCCACTTTTTGAAGGAGCAGGAGTGCTTTCTGGTGTTGCAGGAAAGTATTGCTTGTACTTAGAAACCTCCCCCCTCCCAAATGTAATCCAACAAGTGTCTTTTCTGTATCTTGCGCCTTAAAACGAAAAAAAAAAACACTTGGTCCTCTTCCAATTTTTGTTTACTTTTGGCCATGCAAAAAACCAATAATGAAATAGAAACGGGCTGTGAAGGTTTATCTTCTTCCCAATCTCTAGATGTGAAGGTTTACAGTGTACCCCCCTTCCCCCTCCCAGAGCTGGGGGAGCCCTTACCCAAATTTGGTGCCAGTATGTATACGGGGATAACGGTGGGGGTGAAAACAGTACACTGACTTTAAAATAAACAGTTCCAATAAAGATGCACATGATAGACTTTTGCCTCTTCGTGTCAAGTCTCTGGTCGGCGCAGCCTGGGTTTGGTTGGGGCAAAGAAGAGGGTCATACAAACAGAACTGCAGAGGTGGAAGGAACCCCAAGAGAATGTGGGGAAGGTGGGGGGAGTTTGTCCCCAGGGCTGGTTCTGATACTGGCAAGATTAATTGCCAATCTGGGAAGTGTTGCCCAAACCAAGCTGCTAGTCTAGTTGGAGGAATGCATGGTCCAAGTCAGCCACAGGCTTCCATACATGAACGTCCTTCCCGTACAAGAGACTTCCCTTGCCGAGGTAGAAAGCGGTCTGACTACAACTTGGAACAAGCATGAAACTAGTACAAGAATGGGAAACCTGGGGCCATCCCAATTCCTATCAGCCGTAGCCTGTAGGATCTGTGGTTGGGGATGAGCAGCCTGGCACCATTTGGAAAGTCCTGGCCTTATGGCTCAAAAGCGCTCCTGGGGTGCAAGTTCTGCCTGCTTACAGGCCTGGGCTTTGAACCACTGTTGCAGAAACAACTCGTGAAGCCTACGGGCTGAGCACAGTTGGAGGCAGCCTTCTTGCCCTAAGCTTCAAGCAAAAGCTCTTGGCATAGTTTCATTCATGCAGGCAGACTATGGTGCTGAATACTAATAACGTGCAGGGGCAGGATTTACTGGACAATGCCTGCCCTTTTTCCTTTGGACTTCATTTTCTGTATGGGCTTGAGGGCAGGTATATAAAGTACATGAACATGGTTCCACCTCAGGGCGAGTTCTGCCTTTTGATCTACTAAGATCTGCTGCTTCTAGGTGCATTCAAGGACAATTGGGTTGGCAATTCAAAGCAGCCAGAAGCCCTGGGAGCATGACCCAGGCGCTTTGCTCTGGTTTGTGCTGAAGTAGTCCTCTTGGTACTGGAGGTTCTACTGAGCTGAGGGGCTGGGATGATGCACAGGATGGTAGAAACCAAAGAAAAGTAGCTTCTTCAGTTTGGCACCTTGAGTATAGTATTTAGAAGCATTTCTAATTATAAAAAGCCATTCAGCTCTCAGATGGCAGCCTGCAACCCCTGATACTGTACTGAGTTAGAACTGGTGAAAATAAGTCTAGAACTGACCAAAGCTCTTAATATTCCTGTCTCCTTATGCAGAACCTTTTTAGTTGCAAACACAAGCAAATATGTATTAATCCCCTAGCACAGAGGTTTCTCTTCTGAGACTTTTGGATTCCATCTGCTTGCCCAAGTTGGCCTTGCAACTGGAACGGGGGTCTGCAAGGAGAATTTGCTGGTTCCTTCAGATGTTGGTCGTATGTGTGACCCCTTAAAGGTAAAGGGACCCCTGATGATTTGGGTTGCGGCGCTCATCTTGCCTTATTGGCCAAGGGAGCTTCCGGGTCATGTGGCCAGCATGACTAAGCTGCTTCTGGCGAACCAGAGCAGCGTATGGAAATGCCATTTACCTGTGCCTATTTATCTACTTAAGGGACGCAGGTGGCGCTGTGGGTAAAAGCCTCAGTGCCTAGGGCTTGCCGATCGAAAGGTCGGCGGTTCGAATCCCTGCGGCGGGGTGCGCTCCCGTCGTTCGGTCCCAGCGCCTGCCAACCTAGCAGTTCGAAAGCACCCCTGGGTGCAAGTAGATAAATAGGGACCGCTTACCAGCGGGAAGGTAAACGGTGTTTCCGTGTGCGGCTCTGGCTCGCCAGAGCAGCGATGTAACGCTGGCCACGTGACCCGGAAGTGTCTTCGGACAGCGCTGGCCCCCGGCCTCTTGAGTGAGAGGGTGCACCAACCCCAGAGTCTGGCAAGACTGGCCCGTACGGGCAGGGGTACCTTTACCTTTACCTTTATTTATTTAAAGTCCTCGCCGCTGTCGCTGGTTAGTAGCGGAGGGTGGGGTAGGATAGGCTGGTCGTCTAGCAATAAGGGGAGACCCCGACATTTGCCGTTTGAGCTAAAAGAGGGTTAAAAAGGTAAAGGGACCCCCCTGACCATTAGGTCCAGTCGTGGCCAACTCTGGGGTTGCAGCGCTCATCTCATTTTACTGGCCGAGGGAGCCGGCGTACAGCTTCCGGGTCATGTGGCCAGCAGGACTAAGCTGCTTCTGGTGAACCCGAGCACCGCACGGAAATGCCGTTTACCTTCCCGCCGAAGTGGTACCTATTTATCTACTTGCACTTTGACGTGCTTTCAAACTGCTAGGTTGGCAGGAGCTGGGACCGAGCAACGGGAGCTCACCCCGTCGAATGGCCAAACTTCTGATCGGCAAGCCCAAGGCTCTGTGGTTTAACCCACAGCTCCACCCGTGTCCCTTAGTCCTTCCCTTAAAGATATGCCCTCCTTGAGCGACGTCAACTGCCAATGGTCATTTTGAGATGCAGCTGAGCAACCTTAGGGAAGCTTGGCAAACAGTGCCAGCCTGGCAATATGGGCCCCTCTGCAATGCCTGGAATCCAGGGTGCACTGCTTCTAACGGGAGTTGAAGAAATTAGTTAATGGACAGCCATTGATCCGATTCCTTTCCAGCTGTCTTGAAGGAGGCTTTCCCACTTTACGTGTACCTTTTACTGGAATCCTGTTCCTCCTTCCTTAGAGACGTCTGGCTGTTTTCAGTCAAGGTGTTTTGAATAGCAGGTGCTATTTAAAAGGGATCCAGTGGATTCATGGAGGAGAGGAGGTCTGTTGATGGTTACTAGTGAGGATGGCGCTCTAGAGATCTCCAGGATCAGAAGCAGTGGATCTCTGGGCAAGGTCCCTGATACAGTAATGGGTTTTGCAGACAGGCTCCTGCGAGCGATGGGGTGCTGGAAGAGGAGACGGACCTTTGTTCTAGCAGGGCTGATCTTGTGTTCCTGAAAACCTCCAGTAGCGTTTACCTGAATGAATTGAACTGAGGAAATGGGGGGGGGTGTGTCTTTCTCATTAGCAGTTCTGCGAAAAGGATTTACAGTACAGATGGTTCTTTAAAGCGAGCAGAGTGTTTCTCCCTTAATAATAATGTAACGCTAGAACTGATGGGCACCCAAAGAAGATGAATATTAGAAGGTTCAGGGCAGAGAAAAGCAAGTCATTTTTTACCTAGAGCAGAGTTAAAACTTTGGAACTCCCTCCCTCAGGAGACAGGGATGGCCACCAACTTAGAATCATAGAATCGTACCACTGGAAGCGACTCCCAGGATCCTCTAGTCCAATGCAGGGATTTCAACTAAAGCATCCATGACAGATGACACTCTAGCATCTGCTTAAAAACCTCCAAAGAAGGAGAGGCCACAATTTCCTGGGGGAGTCTTCCTGATGTTTAGTCAGAATCTCCTTTCTTGTAACTTGAAGCCATGGTCAAGACAAAAAAAATTCCTTCCGGTTGCACCTTAAAGACCAACTAAGTTAGTTCTTGGTATGAGCTTTCGTGTGCATGCACACTTCTTCAGATACACGTGTGCATGCACACGAAAGCTCATACCAAGAACTAACTTAGTTGGTCTTTAAGGTGCTACTGGAAGGAATTTTTTTTGTCTTGACTATGGCAGACCAACACGGCTACCTATCTGTAATTGAAGCCATGGGTTCAGGTCCTACCCTCCAGAGCAGGAGAAGCCAAGCTTGCTCCCTCTTCCATGTGGCTTCCATGTGAAGATGGCTATTGTAGCTCCCCTGAGTCTGCTTTTCTCCAGACTAAACACGCCCAACTCCACTGTTCCTCCTAAGGCTTGGCTTCCAGACCCTTGATCAACCTGGATGGCTTTAAGAGAGGTTTAGACAAAATCATGGAGGAGAGGGCTACGATGCCTATGTCCTGTGTCCACCGTCAAAGGCCGATATGCCTCTGAATACAGACAGCTCAGTTGATCAGCGCATGGTGCCGTTAACTCCAAAGTTGCGGGTTCGATTCCTATATGGGAGAGCTGCCTATTCCTGCAATGCAGGGGTTTGGACTACATGATCCTGAGGGTCCCTTCAAACTCTAGGATCCTATGACCTTATAAGCCTAGAGGAGGGATGCACTTGGCCGCCACACAACAGTTCCCATCCCTCTGGGAGAGGCATGAAGTGCAGCCCTAGCCATGTCTGCTCAGAAGTCAACCCTGCTGAATTCTGAGCGGAGTCGGGATTTCAGCCTCTGCTGTCCTTAATAATCCATATTTGCTGCAAGGAATTTAAGAGCCCTGCTGGAACAGGTGAAAGGTGTGCAATGCAGTGGCTAACCAGAGTCCACAAGCACAATTGCACTCTTGCTGTTGCCCCACAGCAGCTGGTGTTTGGAGGCCCACAGTCTCTCATCTGGAGGTAGCAAACACAGCCATCATGACTTGCAGCCTTCCCAAAGAATCTGCCAAGTCCTCCTTTTAAAGCCATTGAGGTCCGGCACAGGCTCTTTCTTTCCTTGGAAGTTTTTAAGCAGAGGACAGGTGGCCGTCTGCCAGGGGATTCCTAGGTCAGTAGAGGTGGAAGGGCTCTCGTGGGTCATCTAGTCCGACCCCCTGCAATGCAGGAATCTCAGCTAAAACGTCCAGGACAGATGGCCCTCCAAGCTCTGCTTAAAAACCCCCCAGGAAGGAGAGGGAATCCATTCCGCTGTCAATCAGCTGCAATTCTTGAGCTGCAATTCCCGCATTGCAGAGGGTTGGGCTAGATGACCCCGCGGGGTCCCTCCCAACTCTACAGTTAGGAAGCTGCTTTATACCAAGTCAGGCCTCCCTCGCAGGGTTGTTGTGAGGACAAACAGGGGGAGAGGGAGAGCTATGGACGCCGCCTCGGGAGGAAGGTGGGAAAAGTATGCCCTCAGTCACTATGCAAATAAAAGCAGGCATGTTTTGGATAGCAGCCTAAAAGCAAGAAATCTGAGGGCCTGCCAATGCCACTCTCAAGATGGCGTCCGGGACACGATGGTACACACACGGAAAGATACGGAGGCAGAGAGAGAGAAATAGACGGAGACATAACGAGGAACACAGAGGCAGAAACTCTATTCCCGCGCCAGCGCCGGACGGAGGCGGAGAAGCTGGAGAAGAGACGGCTCTGAGGGGAGGCGGACCTTCTCAAGATGGCGCCTCCGCTTTCTTCCGCCTCTCCCCAAATGGCGCCTCTGAGGCGGCCGGGGAGCGGAAGTGAGGTCAGGAGCGCGCCGGAAGCTGCTCCGTCCTGGTCTCCGCCGGCTGGGAGGCTGCGCGTGAGGAAGGGCCGGCGGCCGGGGCGGCAGAGGCGGAGGCGCTTTCGGAGGCCGAGGCCCGCCGACCATGGCCTCCCCGGGAGAGGTAACCCCGCGGAACGAGGGGCGGCAGCATCAGCCAGGCTGCCTGGGTGTCCATGGCAACCCCGGCTCCCTCGCGTGTCCATGGCAACCGCTCCAGCAGCTCCTCCCGGGGGCGAACGTCTGAAGCGGCCCGATCGCGTGTCAGGGCGGAAAGCGGCCCAGTCAGTGCCGCCTGCTGCTTGGCAGGGAGGGAAGGGGAGGGTTCGGCTCCTCGGCGCTTGCTAACCGCCCCCCCCCCCCAGCCGGAGAGGCTGCACTTATTTATGTATTTCATCTATTTCATAAAAATCCAGAAAACATCGCAGGTTCCCAAAGGGGAAGCTTCTATATGCGGGTGGTTGACCTTTATTAGCACGCTTGCAGCTCTCCCCGGCGTCCGATGTGGTGCCCGGCTGGGCTGATCCCCCGCCCCGAGGTGCCTGCACGTCACTGCTGGCTTTTCCCTGCCTTGCTGCCTTTCGGATCTGATTTGTATCACTTATTAGCATTTCCATGAATTAAAGTGAGAGCAGGTAGGACAGAGGTTTCAGCCTCTTGAATCTCAAAGTGCAGGGCAGCAGCTGCTATAAGGTAAGGCTGCAGAGTTCATACCCCCCCAAGACAATTGCATGGGCCTTAACCTGGTGCCGAAAGTTGGGGGCAGCTGGGCCTGAGACCTCTGTTTCGCTCTGACAGGCAGCTACTTTCCAGCACGAGTGGGTGATACCCAGATGATATTGGGACTCCCATCAGCCCCAGCTGCGCATGGGAGGGGTGGGAGAGTTGCAATTCAGCAGTATCTTGGGGGGGGGGTCCTCCACAAATGTTCCCCTACCCCTGTTCCAAGGCTGAGGCTTCTGCAGCTCTGCTTCCTGAGGCAATTCTAATGGTCATTCAAAATGGGGCCTCTTCTATGCAGAGCAGCTGCCCCCCCCCCGTCTCTCCCAGCATTGTAACTTGAGATCTTGGAACTAGAGGTGCAGCCTGCCCACCCATCTATCATCCCCTGCTCAAATTTGTGGTAGTTGACCAATTCCCACCTCTCCTCCCCCCACCACTTATATTTCATTCTACTTTCTCTTCATCCACAGCTGTGGTCTTGCCCTAACTTTCTTCTTCACTCCTCTACTTCACTTTTGAGCCTTTCCCCCTCTTCCCCAGCTTCTGGTCTCCATCCATCTCCTTCCTACGGGGCCTTTCCTTCTATCCACAGTCACCCTCCACACAGCAGACCCTCACCACTTTTGGTTCATAGCCCACCATTCTCTCACAGACCAGTTTTTCAGTGCCTTGAGTCAGGTGTGGTTTTGCACCCGGGAGGAACTGGAGGACACAATCCTCAAGGGCCCTAATTCAGGCCTGGTTCAAGCATGCCTAGGTGTCATTTGGCATCTCGAGGCCTGCTGGCTCACAGCGGGCCTGTGATCTTCACTCCCTTGGGAACTGTTGTATTCCATTCACATGTACAAGATGTTAACTTGACCTTTCATTCATATTTATCCACTCAACCGTAAGTCACTAAATATTGCTGCAGAGAAAACTTAAAAGATAACGTTCACACATTGTAGTCATCAGGTGATAAACATGCATGTGTGAACAAGTTTCCAGCATTTCCAAGTTGCTTCCTGTATTGCTCTTTTCTCGATTTTGTTCTTTACTCTTCTGCTCTCTCCAAAATCCCTGCTTTTCTTTGTTAACCGGCTTGCAGGTTTCTTCACCAGAAAACCCGTCATTCCATATGCTCTCCTTCAGACACATTCCAGTGGCGTAGCGTGGGGGGTGCAGGGGGGGCCGGCCACACCGGGCGCAACATCTGGGGGTTAGGGTTAGGGGCGCAAATCCACGGGTTAGGGGGCGCAAATCTATGGGTTAGGGGGCGCAAATCTACGGGTTAGGGGGCGCGAATTACTTGCCTTGCCCCGGGTGCTGACAACCCACGCTACGCCACTGACACATTCTCTTCTCCAACGGTCCCCAAAGGAATCTCATTTCTGTGTCCTGAGCTCTTTTGCTTTCTCTCTGTCTCTGTCTCTCTCTCTTCAGGAAGTGACGAGCGATGAGAGTGGAGAGGAGAGCAACGCTATGAACTTAATGGAGTTCTCGGATGAGATCCTTTTGCACATCCTGAGGTACACTCCGGTTTCAGACCTTGTCCTGAATGTCCGAAGAGTCTGCCGGAAGCTTTCTGTTCTTAGTCTCGACAAAAGCCTTACCCACGCTGTGACCCTGCATAAGGACTATCAGGTGAGGAAGAGCCTTGAGGGAATCACAGGGTGTGGATGGAGCTGGGAGGGATACTTGCTCTCAGGGATATTGGGTTTCAGTGAAGGGATTGTACATCAGGGTGAAGAAGGTGATTAGTATTTTAAGTGAAAAGGCACCGTGGAGAAGGTGCTTCCTGGGTTTAGTGTAAGAAAATGCTTTCACTTGTCTTTATTCTGGCCTCAAACAGGGTAGGGGGTTTGCTATATGGCTCTCTCTAGCAGAGAGAGTGAGAGAACAGGCTCAGTCTGAGTCTGACACTTTTCAGGACTGTCCTTAACTTCACCATCAGTCTCTCTCCCAACCTTTCTTTCCCTCTGGCTGTTTCTTCAGTCTGAAGGTTAGCCTAGCTCTCTGAACACAGTGCAGGGTGATCTGGCCTTCCATGCTGAAAACACTGGAAGCTAACCCTAACCCTCAGCCGCTTTCAAAGAGAGCCCTGTAAAGAAAGAGGTCTCTGGAGTGTCTCTTCCTTCACATCGAAAGTGGTGCTGGCTCCTTTTACGGATCGCTAACGTGTATTTTTGTTTCTGCCTGTTGCCCACAGGTGGACAAGGACAAGGTGAAGCAGCTCATGCGGGAGATTGGCAAGGAGATTCAGGAGCTGAACATGAGCGGCTGCTATTGGCTGCCCGGCTCCACCATTGACCAGGTGACCCGCTGCAGGAACCTGGTGAAGCTGAACCTGTCCGGCTGCAACCTCACCTCCCTCCGCCTCTCCAAGATGCTGTCTGCCCTGCAGCACCTGCGCTCCCTGGCCATCGACGTGAACCCGGGCTTTGACGCCTCCCACTTGAGCAGCGAGTGCAAAGCCACGCTGAGTCGCGTGCTGGAGCTCAAGCAGACCCTGTACACGCCCTCCTACGGGGTGGTTCCTTGCTGCACCAGCCTCGAGAAGCTGCTCCTGTACTTTGAGATCCTAGATCGGTCGCGGGAGGGCTTGATCATCTCTGGCCAGCTCATGGTTGGCGAGAGCAACGTGCCTCACTACCAGAACCTTCGGGTCTTCTACGCTAGGCTGGCCCCCGGGCCGGTCAACCAGGAGGTGGTGAGGCTGTACTTGGCGGTGCTGAGCGACCGCACACCCGAGAAACTCCACGCCTTCCTCATTTCTGCCCCTGGCGGCTTCCCCCAGAGCTGCGCTGTGAAAAACCTCTTGGACTCCATGGCCCGGAATGTGATGCTGGATGCCTTGCAGCTGCCCGGGTCTTGGATGAATGGCTCCAGCCTCCTCCAGCACTTGAAGTTCAGCAACCCTGTCTACTTCAGCTTCAGCCGCTGCAGCTTGTCCGGCAGCCAGCTGGTCCAGAGAGTCCTCAACGGCAGCAAAGACCTCCGCAGCTTAGTCAGCCTGAACCTGAGCGGCTGCGTCCACTGCCTGTCTCCCGACTCCACGCTGCGGAAAGCGGAAGACGAAATTGACAGCAGCATCGCTGAGACCCTCGTCGCCTCCTGCTGCCACCTGAGGCACCTGAACTTGTCGTGCGCCCACCACCACAGCTCCGAAGACTTGGGCAGGCACCTCTGCCAGCTCCTTGCTCACCTGAAGTGCCTCCTCTCGCTGGCCTTGCCCGTCTGCTCCATCGCCGACGTGAGCCCTGTGCCCGCCGACAAGCCGTCCGTGCAGCCGGCGACCAACGCCACCTCCCCGAGTTTTGGGAAGAAAGTCCGGATCGGGGTGCAGACGTATCCGCGGAACTGCTTGGAGCAGGGGAATTCCGGACCCCAGCCCTCCGTGTTTTGGACCCTGCTAGAAAGCCTTCCCTTTCTGCAGCAGCTGGAGCTGATTGGGTCCAGCTTTTCCTCCGCCATGCCGCGGAACGAGCCGGCCATTCGGAACTCGCTGCCTCCCTGCGGGCGGGCCCAGCACGTGGGGGATGCCGAAGTGGCCGCCATTGGCCAGCTGGCCTTCCTGCAGAGCCTCACGCTGGCCCAGCTGCCCAATATCCTCACAGGCTCCGGGCTCGTTCACATTGGGGCCCAGTGCCAGCACCTGCGGACTCTTTCCCTGGCCAACCTGGGCATGATGGGCAAAGTGATGTACATGCCAGCCCTCGTGGACATGTTGAAGCACTGCAGGTGTTTGCGAGATCTCAGGTGAGGGCCTCAGGTGAAGCAGAGGTGGGCCAGCTCCTGAATTAGCCCAGCACTGTTGCCTTCCCATCCCGTCGCAGCAGGGAGAGATCTCTGGCACCTGGGGTTTCTTTGCTTCCTGGCAAATGAGGTTGTGTGCTGGGTCATTTTGGTTTTTAGCTAGGCGGAACTCCTAAAGAGGCAGAGGGCCTACGACTCAGGCAGCGTTAGAAACTCAGATACACAGTCATGTGAAAAAGAAAGCCTTTGAATTCTGTGGTTTTACATATCAGACATCGTAACAATCCTCTGTTCCTTTGTTGTTGTTGTTTAGTTGTTTAGTCGTGTCCGACTCTTCGTGACCCCCTGGACCAGAGCACGCCAGGCACTCCTGTCTTCCACTGCCTCCCGCAGTATGGTCAGACTCAAGCTATGAGCTCTGAGAACACTGTCCCACCATCTCGTCCTCTGTTGTCCCCTTCTCCTTGTGCCCTCCATCTTTCCCAGCATCAGGGTCTTTTCCAGGGAGTCTTCACTTCTCATGAGGTGGCCAAAGTACTGGAGCCTCAGCTTCAGGATCTGTCCTTCCAGCGAGCACTCAGGGCTGATTTCCTTCAGAATTGATAGGTTTGATCTTCTTGCAGTCCATGGGACTCTCAAGAGTCTCCTCCAGCACCATAATTCAAAAGCATCAATTCTTTGGCGATCAGCCTTCTTTATGGTCCAGCTCTCACTTCCATACATTACTACTGGGAAAACCATGGCTTTAACTATACAGACCTTCTCTGTGTTGGACTAGGACCTGGGAGATCAGGGTTCAAATCCCAACTCAGTCAGGAAGGTTACTGGGTGACTTTGGAGTCAGTCACAGCCTTTTAGCCTACCTCACAGGGTCGTCGTAACGATTAACTGATGAGTGGGGTGAACTGTGTACTACTTGGAGATAAAGGTGGGCTTCAAAGGCAGTGAATAAGCCCTTCTGCTTACCTGCTTAAGAAAGCTGGAGATCTCCGTGTGGTTGCAGTTGGACACAAAACATGCCTGGCACCTGGGGAATTTCTAGCACTGGACTCGGGTAGAAGCTGCACGTTCCCTCCCTGGTACAGTGGGGCCCCGCAAGACGAACGCCTCGCAAGACGGAAAACCCGCTAGACGAAAGGGTTTTCCGTTTTGGAGGTGCTTCACAAGACGAATTTCCCTATGGGCTTGCTTTGCAAGACGAAAATGTCTTGCAAGTTCCTGCAGGGTTTTTTTTCCTTTCCCCCCCTTTTTCCCAAGCCGCTAAGCCGCTTAACAGCTGATCCGCTAATAGCGCTAATCCGCTAATGGGCTTGCTTCGCAAGACGAAAAAACCGCAAGACGAAGAGACTCGCGGAGCGGATTCTTTTCGTCTTGCGAGGCACCACTGTACATTGACTCTAAAGGCTCTTGGTCATTAGTCCTGGGGATTACCTTTGCCTGACGCCCTAGGAAACCACGGCCAGGCAGAGTCGTTTGTTTGGGCTAGATTGGTATGCGCTAGATCAGGCATATCATATCCAACTCTACAGAGACTACGATCTACTCCCAGGTGTAATAAAACTGGCAGTGATCTACCCATTGTCATTGCCCATAGTTGTTGAGCTTTTTTTGGGAAGGGTTGCATTAATTTGCTCACCGGTCCGTAGCCCTCCCTATTTCCCCCACTCAGACGCCGGCAGCAGCGATTGGGGTGGGTAGCGATCGCTCATGAACAGGGGTCATCAGCCTTTTTCAGCCATGGGCCAGTCCACTGTTCCTCAGACCATGTGCTGGGCCAGACTATATTTTGAAAAAACACACGAATGAATTCCTATGCCCCACAAATAACCCAAAGATGCGTTTTAAATAAAAGAACACATTCTACTCATGTAAAAACATGCTGATTCCCGGACCGTCCGCCGGCCAGATTGAAAAGGCGTTCGGTCCACATCCAGCCCCCGGGCATTAGGTTGCCTACCCCTGCTCATGAAGAACCGGGCGAGCTCTTTTTTAACTCCCGCGATCGACATGGAGAACCCTCGCGATCTACCTGTTGATCGCGGTCGACCGGTTGGACATTGCTGCGCTAGTTCATGGGTGAAGGATGCAGTGGCCCTCCAGATGTTGTTGCCCAACTCAACACAGCTATTCGTTGGACATTGCGATGGGATATGCAGCCTGTGAACATCTGGAGGAGTGAAGAGACCAACAGGCTCACTTGGTATAAGTAGAAAGCAGCTTCGTGTGTTTGCAATATCAAGGGGGAAGGCTAGAGAAGGAAGCAATAGACGTACACTATTCAATTTACAGTTAACATAAAAGGCTGTCAGCTCATTGATGAATTTGTAGTTGGTTGGCCAATTGATTAAAATGCTGGTGAGTTTGCTTGTCACCAAAATTGCAAGGTGGGTGCCTTCCGGAGACACGGAAAGGAGTTCAATGATCAAAGCATCCCTGCATTGTTTGTAGCAAAGGCCAATCCTTGTTTTATTTTTTTTCCCCTGCTTCCCCCCCCCCCCAACCTAATGAAACAGTAAAACTGAAATAGCCTCAAAGAAAACCGAATGAACATGCCT
Source organism: Podarcis gaigeae (assembly GCF_964106915.1). NCBI lineage: Eukaryota > Metazoa > Chordata > Lepidosauria > Squamata > Lacertidae > Podarcis > Podarcis gaigeae. The sequence continues at coordinate 52,583,505 of NC_139690.1, read as the reverse complement.
TTAACTCCCAGGCCCATTGATAATAGTTGGCCTTTGCTGATTAATACACCACAGAGCCAATGGACTCAGCGTTCTAAACAGAAAAAAAATATATTTTGATACAAAAGAGGATAGTTTCAAAGCAACTCCCTGGGGGTGGTGTCTGTCTGTGATTCACCCTGATTCTCAACCCTTTTCTAACTCTGAACATTTAAACATTGTCAGGGTTTGAAAACAAAAAAGTATATTCTGATGTTAATAATATGGCAACAGTGTCACCTGGTGGACGGGATGCTGTATTGCAAAACTATTTTCTGACCACTTACTGTTGTGAGTAACTTAATGTCATAGAATGGTAGAGTTGGAAGGGACCCTGAAGATCTTCTAGTCTAACCCCCTGAGGTGCAGGAACATGCAGCTGTCCCATATAGGGATTGAATCTGTCACCTTGCTGTTATCAGCACTATGTTCTAACCAGCTGAGCTTTGCTTGCTCACATGTTGCTTTGATCACGGAGCAACAGTGAAAACTGTTTATTCGCCCCTCCCCTACATTTCCATGGTACTTATCACATAAGGAGTCCTTCCTTTGCTTCCCTTTTATTTATTTGATTTATTTCATAAAACTTGTTTGCCACTTGTTTGTAGAAAACCTCAAAGCGGGTTTCCTTTCTTTGGATCTCAGTGGAGAAAACGGAAGATCAGCGTTTGACACCTGAGACACGATGCTGAGTATCAAATAAGGGAATTCTTATCCCTGTGGCAGAGAGATGACCTGAGGGGAGGGTGGAGGAAGACACACACACACCCTGCCAGCAGATCATTTTCAATAGTGTTTTCCTCCTTTGGATTCCTGGAGCTGATCCCACTCACTCCAGGCAACTGGGAAAACAGCAGTTTACAAGCTGTGGCAATGATGAGACCATCTCAGGTTGCCCTGTAAATAGATAAAAGCTCAGAAGTCAGGGCGTTGCCACAGGTTTCACCTGTCCAAGAGTCACAAAAGGGAGAGGAGTAAGGCAGGAGCAGATGCAGCCCAGTTTACAAAACACCCAGCCTCTTAACTGGAGCTTTTTGTTGGGGAATTGTCTTTCTCCTTTAAAATCCACCAATGAGTTAACTCTCCAGCTAGTTCCTTCATAGAGGTTACATCAGAGGTTTCAACTAAAATCAAATGGATTCTGCCTTCCCAAAAGCTCTGCGCTGAGCTCCACTCTGCTAAAAGCAGGGGTGTTCTTTCCTTGTCCCCTCTGGCTTTGCAAACCCTTCCCCTCCTGGAGGAATAATAATAATAATAATAATAATAATAATAATAATAATAATAATTTATACCTCACCCATCTGGCTGGGTTTCCCCAGCCGCTCTGGGTGGCTCTCAATGGAATATTAAAAGCACAACAAAACGTCAATAATAATAATAATAATAATAATAATAATAATAATTTATTGTTTATACCCTGCCCGTCTGGCTGGGCCTCCCCAGCCACTCTGGGCAGCTCCCAACAAAATATTAAAATACAGTAATGCATAAAACATTAAAAACGTCCCCTAAACAGGGCTGCCTTCAGATGTAGAGGCCCCCCCCCCCTTTGCAAGTGTCGTCTCTCCGAGGCGTGTCATTTGGTTGACCCTTGTTTTGCCTCCGCAGGCTTGAGCAGCCCTACTTCAACGCCAACGCCCAGTTCTTCCAGGCCCTGAGCCACTGCTCGTCCCTCCAGCGCCTCTGCATCATCTCCCGGAGCGGATCCCTGCAGCCAGATGCCGTGATGGCCTTCATGACCGCTTGCCTCGAGGTCATCATGTGCCACATGTTTACCGGGGAGTCTCTCACCGTTTGCAAAACCTTGCAGCAGTCCTTGATAAAGAGGTGAGTGTTCAGACCATACCGTTACTCTGGGCAGTCCTATGTTTTTGAGGCTTAAACAGGGAACCCCAGGCTCTCCCTCCTTGGCTCCTTGGCATCATGGCTCAGGCTGCAGAGTAAAGACATGTGAGGTTGGAAGTGCGCCGAGTGACGGCATAAGTGCATCCTCATTGCCTTTGCCCGAGCTGCTCACAAAAGGTGCCAAGAGTTATGTGCTGCGACACGTCTGCCATCAAGGGCTCCCCTGTCTTCCAAGCTTGGCAGGGCAGCTGAGAACCTCCCGCAGGTTTGCAGGAGGGTGAGCAGAACAGTGTTTTTTTTTTGTTTTTTTTCTAAACTTTATTCCAAAACTGAAAAAGAATTACAAACATCAAATTCAAAATCCATATTCCTTTTGTAACATAAGCCAGTTACATAGTTGACTAGATTAAAATATATCTAATTGCTATAGACTTCCCTTTGCTATATATAAATGCAACGCAATTAGAAATACTACAGTGGTACCTCGGGTTACATACGCTTCAGGTTACAGACTCTGCTAACCCAGAAATAGTACCTTGGGTTAAGAACTTTGCTTCAGGATGAGAACAGAAATCGTGCTTCGGCGGTGCAGCAGCAGCGGGAGGCCCCATTAGCTAAAGTGGTGCTTCAGGTTAAGAACAGTTTCAAGTTCAGAACGGACCTCCGGAACGAATTAAGTAGTTAACCCGAGGTACCACTGTATATTAGAAATTTTTATAAATTCTCCTATACCCCCCACTCCCTTTCACCCATGTGTGATCTCAATATTTTTTTAACTTCTTCCATCTTGTTGTGTTGTTGTAGTTTAATTCATTCTTTTATTATTTGCTTGCTTACCCCTGCACGTTTTACACATTATCTATTAATATTCCAGTTCCGGAACCATATTTTCTCATGTATTCCTTCTCTCCATCCCACTCTTTAATTATTCTCTGATTTGAATGGCCTCTAATGATTGCCGTCAATTTTGCCATTTCCACAAACTCACAGGGCTTGCTTTGCCATTCTAATAATGATGGTCTTTTCTCCCCCTTCCAATTCTTTGCGATCAATATTCTGGCCGCTGCTGTTGCATAAAAGAATAATTTTTTCTTATCTCTGGGGATGTCATTAGATATTGGGCCTAACAGAAGAGCCTCTGGCTTTTTGATAAATGAAATCTTAAATAGTTTTTTCAGCGGGTGAGCAGAACCGTGTTGGTGGACCTGCTTCCGCCCTCGGGCTGCTAGTTGACCATCACTTGCAGCCTCTCCCAAGCTGCCTCCCTCCAGATCGGCCTCATCCTGACCAGAGCTCCTGGGGGTTGTGGAATGGGCTCCGATTTGGGGCAGGCCGATGTCTCGGCTAAGTGGTTAGGAGATTAACTCAAGCATTTTTCTGTGTTCTTTTCCAGTATAGCTATGCATGCACATCATTATAGCTGGAAATGTCTGAATTTTACTTGGTTTTTCTTTGAAGCGACAACTTTCCAGCCCTGATGACAAAGAGAGAAATTTGAAAATGTGCCTGGGTGTATAGCTCAGGTATCAGCACAGGAGATAATAACAGTGCTGGGCTTCCTACGTCAGGGAGAGTTGACATCTTGTAGCTCTTCTCAGTTTCCTGATCTATATTCTTGATCCTTCAATAGCTGAGTTCTGAATGCATTTACATGTATGTTAGTCAAGCTCATGTGCTCTTTTGCTCGCGTCACCCTCCCCTCTTTATAGTTTTATAAGGAAACCACCATATTACCCCAGTACATATCGCAACACTTTGGATTTAATCCCTGCTCATCCCAGTGGCAGAAAAGAAACGGCGTCGGCTATGAGAAGAAGGCGAAGTTTGCAGCCTTGACAGAAGGAATAGGGCTATGGCTTGATTTAAAAGATATCTTAGTTGAGTGAGTTTCATCATTTAATTGATTGATTAAAAGCATTCGCAAATTTTGCATATAAAATCCACAGCATTTTTATAGGGGAAAATAGGCCATGAAGGCCACACGGTCGAATTATGTGGGACCCACTTCTCAGTAGGCATGCAGAAGACTGTGCTGTTGCCCCTTAAATCAGAACTGGCTTGGATGATGCAGGCATGTTGTACGGGAGAAGCTGTCCCCGTTCTCTTCCAAGATTGCGCTCACCTTCTGTTTTTGCAAGTGCTTGGTTTTGTTTAAAAACTTTCCCAGGTAACTGAAAGTGGCATTTTAATCTATTCACAGATTCACTCTTGAAAAGTTGCCGCCCTAGCAAGCTGTCCTTGTAGGCTGCAATTCTTGGGGCCGCAGTAACTCCTGTAGCATAGCTAGTAGACTGACCACCCCATACCCAACTGCTTTGAAGTACTGTAAGCCCTATTGAGTTCAGTACGACTTACTCCCGGGTAAATGTGTCGAAGACGGCAGCCAGAGCTGGGGACCAAGAAGGCTTTTCCTCTGCTGTGAATTCTGTCAGTGGCTAGAGGGTGAGAGGCTCAGCTCCACAGTGGCGGCAATATTGGGGTGGTGAGATCATTCATGTAGTTGGTGTCTCGTCTTTTGGCCTTCCCAAACCCACAATGCATCTTGTAACACGAAAATCAGACGATGCAATAGCTGCTCAGCAAGTGTCTCCCGTGGCCGGTCTTGGCCACTTTTTCAGCCTTACCTTGCCAAATTCACATGCAGAGTTGTTGTAGGTTGAGGTGCAGCTCCAGATGTTGACATACTCCAGCCCCCCCAGCATCGCCAGTCATCCCCAGTGATTCTCCAACAACACCTGGAATTGCCTAACCACATATGTAGCCTTGGTAACAGCTGGAGGGCCACAGATTACCCATCCCTGCCGTTGAAGAATAGCTTCAGCCTTGAATTCACAGCGCTTTGAACTGTCAGGAAAAGTGCTGCACAACTTTGGAACTTTTCTATTACACCCAGAAAGAACTGTGGGGTGTCTTAAATCAGCTTCAGAGGAGACTTTTCTCTGTAGAGCTGCTGCCTTCACAACCATTCTGCTTTTGGCAGTGCGGCTTTTGGGAAGCCAGCCAAGACGTGGGCTGTTAAACTCCCCGTGGTGTCAGGGGTTTCTTTTCAACAAAACCCTCTCCTGTGTCTTAATTGAATTCATCTATGGGGATTTTTCTCTCTCTCCCTGTAAGAACCAGAAATTCTTTCTCCAGTCTTATCGTTCTTTGCCTGTCCTATAGCTCATAGCAGAGCTGATCTAAACTTTAATATCCTTTTTCCTGTGCTGGCTTATACTGCCCAGCAACCAGATTGAAGCTGTTTTCTTCCATTTCATACAGACTTCTTCTTTTTTAAAATTTTTATTATTTACAGCACCAATACAAACAACACAACAATTTCCCTGTCGGCCTTACTTTATTCCCCTTCACTTTTTGCCATTCTGTTCTCAAAGAGGGAGAGAGAGCCCTGCTAGATCAAACCGATCCACTTGCCCTGTATTCTGTCTCCCAAATGCAGCCACCCAGATCTCTCTGAGCTTTCAAAACTTTCAGTGTTGGTGACACACTTTTTAGACATGCATCATTTCGCGACACAGTAATTCAGTTTTACTAGCAAACCGAAGGTTAAATGAACGCCTTTCCAGTCTCCGGAGCACGGGGAGAATTTGTGCGACACACCTACACACTGCAGCCGACACACTAACGTGTCGTCACACACAGTTTGGAAAGCCCTCCTCTAGGGAGCTCACGGACAGGGTGTGATGGTGATGCTAGCTGCCCTTGTGTGTGTTTGGTCTTCTGAGGCTTTGCTGACATCCTCCTTTTCCTCACCAGTACTAATTACAACACCAATTCTCCCTTGCTTGTGTTTCCAAAATGGCACCACCTATTCACAAGAGGCAGGTATCCGCAGCCTTCGGGGAACCCTCAGGTTTGCCGAAGCGTCAGAAATATTCAGGGGGCAAAGCCCTAAAGAGAGGGAAATGGCTCACTCGCCCCCTTCTGAAGGCTCCTTCTTCTGTATTCTGATCAGCACCATGAGACACAACTGGCAGCTCCCAGGGGCGGGGCCTTTTCTGCGGTGGCCTCCCCCCTGGCCAACGCCCTTCCTTGTGAGATCTGCCAGGCTTTGGCACTGTGCTGTTAGTCAACTGGATAGAACAAGGAAGGTGTTTGGCTGAGTCTTTGTTATGTCAGTGCTGCTCTAGGTAGTTGTTTTAGGAATTAATTTCATTTGTTGGTTTTTGCGTGGGTCAGTTTTCTGTAGTGCATGATGTGGGAATCAGGTTACTGGAGGAGGAAGGTGTTATGGTCTGAGCTGGTAGGACTCCTGCAGTGGTCCTGCCTTGTGCTGACTTGGTGCCCTGACTGAGTCCTCGGAAGAGAGACCCCACAGGTCCTCAAGGACCTTGAGATGCAGGTGGTTGTCTTCCAGAACCTCGGCTGAGGGTCCTCTGGCATGAGACCTTCTGAAGACCCTTGGAGCTGTCAGAGGAGAAGGGGGAGCCTTACCTCCGCTCCTCAATAACCCTGCTGGCTCCAAGAGGGCCCAGGCCAAAGAGCAAAGGAATGGCAAATGTCCAGAGACCCAGAGTCCTTGCGCTGCTTGTGCGTAAGGGATCTACTCCCGAGTAAGCGATCCCTGGAATTCCTTTCCTACCAGCAGCTGGGCTTAGGGTGTGGCATAGAGGGCTCTTGAGCCTTTTAGTTGCTGGAAATAGCACCGGCCTCCGGCTCCGTCTCCTTGCAAAACTCCCTGTGATACAGACCCTGGACAGTTTCCTGACCTTGCTTCTGCATCCCATTATTGTGAGCAGTGTTAGAAACTCGGATATATAAGCTAGGTGCCAAACCCTCCTTAAACCAGGGTTGCAGTGGCCACAATGGAATGCCTAGCTGCAATTTTGGGGCCAGATGGCTCGAAAGTAGCATTTTCCAATGCAATTTCTGGTTCTTGAATTTCATTCTGATTGTGCAGATACAATAGAGCGGATAGAATTCTACAGGATGTGTTGTTATATTGTGAAAACAGGCAAGACCCACAGATCCCCAGGCATCTTCACTTGGTCGCAAGTGGCCGATAACCAGGTGCAGAATGGTTGACTGGGGCTCTGCTACACCTTGGGTCCCACTCTCCTGGATAAACGCTTTTACCTCCTTGGACAGAGGCCCTGGCTCTGCAGGGAACCTCCTGCAGACCCAGCCATGAAGCGAGCCTGAGAGCGCAGCCCTGCACACCTTCCTACTAGAGGCTTGAGGGGCTCTCCATTAATTTCCCCCTAGATGGAGCTGTGGCTTCGTGTTAAAAACTCCGGAACGCCTCTCCGCCCCCCACCCGCTAATTCTGCAGGGTAAGTATTTTTCTCCACCACCACCAGCATCAGCAGCCCCTGTTGTCGCCGCTCGTTCTCCACTGCAGAAGTCACGCCAAGCAAAGAATCCCAATGACTTGCGTTAACGGCACTTGCTGCACGGTGCGTTGAGCACAAGTGTTTGCAGAGGCGGCCCTCTCCCCGCCCCTCCTGCCAAACCTGCTGGGAGCTGGAGGGCAGCGTTAAAAGAAACGTTTGTGTTGCAGCAAGTGTCCTTTTGGACCCCCTGCCACCCCCCGCCCCCCGCCCCCAGGTACCCGTTTTATTCAGCATAAGCACTGCAGAGACTTGTCTTTTCAAGGGCAGGGTGTTTGTGGGAGAAAGAGAGCGTGCAAGCTAGTTACACCCATGAACAATTAGCAACCGCAGCAGGCATGCCTTTAAGAAGCAGCTGACGCAGGAGAAGCTGGAGGGGGGGCGGCTCTGACATGCCAAACGCTGGCCGTGTGAGTGTGAACTCGTGGCAAGTCATACGTGTGCATTCTGCAGAGAAGGGAAGGCAGGAGCGCTGAGAGGGCGAGCGGGATCAGCAGTCCAAATGGCGTGCCCGGTTCAATTTAACAATCTGATCTCATTATTGAGACTTGCGCTTCATTCAGCATCAGCAGAAAGGGGGGCAGCCAGCGCGGACGACGAGGTTTTCTGTTGTAAATGGCTGGAGACCTGGGGGTGGGGTGGGGGGCTGGCTGGCTGGCTGGGACTGGATGTGGACAAGCAGGGAGGTCTAGGAAGTGGGGGGTGCTGTGGGGCTTGGAGAAAGGATAGGGAATTGGGAAGAGTGGGGTGTCAGAAGGATGTCATCAGAGCCCCTGTTGGAGCAGAGGAAAATATTTGTTTTTATTTCTTTTTGTTGTTATTTGTCTGGAAAAGATTTATAGGCTGGCTTTAAGAGCACGCTCTCTCAAGACGGTTTCCATCATGAAATATTAAAAGCGCAATATGACACAATCTAAATTATCATGCACAAGCGAAACCTTCAATAGCAAAACACATTCCTGCTTCTCCCGCCCGAAAAAGCCCCACCTCATGACCCCAGACCCTCGGCAGAGAGGGGAGGCAACCTGTAGGTAGGGCAGGATGATCGCCAATCCTGGAGAATTTGCCTGGAATCCTGGAGGACCGCTGCCAGACAGTGTAGACAAGACTGACGTAAATGGGGACTCTGTACCAGGCAGCTTTCCATTCCTAAGGGAGGGAGGGAATGTATTTATCTCCATGCATTATTCTCCTGCACCTCTGTCTGATCCCTCTGTCACCTTTCTCCAAGCCCCTAAACATCTTGGCTTTCCCTCGCAGGAGAGATTATGAAAGAGGAAGAAAAACTTTCTCCATGCCTTGAATTTCCTTCGTATTCCTACCACATGGTGCAAAAGGTTTCCTTCAGTCCTGTTTTCAGGAATATTTATCCTCAGCTGGTGGGTTGAGGCCAGTCTTTCACATACTTAAAGGTGGAGTCACACAAGCACACTCACAAACACCTCCGCCTTTTCCCCCTTTATGACTTTTAAGAGAAGGCAGAAGCTGAGACAGAAGGAATTAAATGTGGGCCTTAGAAACCTGGAGTATCCCTAAGTACCCCAAAAGCAGCAGGCGCCGCCTTCGTTTTTCAAGCTTCTCCCTGAAACCAAGAGAGCGAAGAACTTGGCCGTTTTCAAAATGAAATCTTTGCCAGGGAACTGCTGGATGTGCCATTTTAACCTCGTTGGAAATCAGATTCCACACTTGCACTGGGATTTTAACCAGAGAGTAAACGATTCCTTTCCTTGGCATGATGGAAGCAAGAGAATCTGAGCCCAACCCCAGAGGATTGCAGCCCAGCCCCCCCCCCCCCCCCCCCGTGATTCAAATAAACAAGGGATGAAATCTCGCCAAGCCAGATCCAGTGTGCTTGTTCCAGGAACATATAACACTCACAGGGCATCCCCTCCAGGCTTTTGTGGCCTGCCCATCATTTCCCTATTGCTGCCTGCCATCGTTCCTTGCATTTGCTGGCCTGGCAACACATAGCTGGTGTGTGTGCATGTGTGTAAGAGAGAGAGAGAGAGACTTTGGGCTGTCTTGGGGCCTGTTTTGTACAGATTTGAGGAACCGCCAGCCAGCATAAACAGATCACTAAAGGAAGTTGGTCTTGGTACGTCCCCAGGAGGTTGAAGGGCTCCTTGCGATGCTCTGTTGTGATTGGTCCCTTGTCCTGTGGAACTCACTGCCACCGGAGGCTGTGGCAGCCACCAACTTGGGTGGCCTTAAAGAGAATTAGACAACGGAGGAGAGACCTATTGATGGCTATTAGCCAGGATGGCTGTGTTCTGTCTCCATATTTGGTGGAAGTGATGCTTCTGAAGACCAGTTGCTGGAAACTGCGGAGGGGAGAGCAATACCCTTGTGCTCAAAGGCCGCTTGCAGGTTCCCCACAGGCATCTGGTCAGCTCCTGGGAGGACAGGATGCTAATCCACCTCTTTGTGGCTTACATCAGGTCAGCCTATTTCTCTGCCTTGCCCACTCTGACCGGCAGAGGCTTTCCTGGGCTTCAGGAAGAGAAGAACCTTTCTCATCGCCTGCCAGACTGGAGATGCCGGACACCAGACCTGGAAACTCCTGGCTGCAAAACCAGGCGCTCTGCCATGGAGCCAAGTTCTCCCTGCTTGTGCTTGGCTCGCCTCCTGCCTCTCTGAGCAATTATTCTGCCTTGCCCTTCGGTTGGATGCCTTGGGCAAGCCGCAGGGCCCTTCAGACTGCACGGTCATGTGGCTTTCCTTGCTCAAGGGCGGCCGAGGGAGCTGCTGGGTAAGAGCAGAGTGGAATTGCCTTCGGGTCTTTTTGCTTTCCCCTGGCACGGCTGCCCTTCGTGTGCCCAGTAGTGCCATCTTTGGGGCTTCCCTGGTCTGAGTCCCAGCATGCTTGGCGAGCTCATTCTGCAGTTCCCCTGCATGCACACTGGAGAGAGAGAGAGAGAGATTATTTTTGCCATGGCATCCGAGAACCCAAGGTGGAAAGCTGTCTGCTCTTGCCTCAGCACAAGAACCAAGATCTTCCGGATTCCAGGCCCATCTCTGTCACTGATGAGCTCTAGGATGGTCAAACTCCTGCTGCTTCCTGGTCTCTGTCAGAGTTGAGATACGGGAACCTGCCAAAGGAGAGCCAAGAGCCTAGACCAGGGGTAGGCAACCTGAGGCCCGGGGGCCAGATGTGGCCCAATCGCCTTCTCAATTCGGCCCTCAGACGGTCTGGGAATCAGTTTGTTTTTACATGAGTTGAATGTATGCTTTTATATAAAATGCATCTCTGGGTTATTTGTGGGGCATAGGAATTTGTTCATCCCCCCCCCCAAAAAAATATAGTTCAGCCCACCGCATGGTCTGAGGGACGGTGGACCGGCCCACGGCTGAAAAAGGTTGCTGACCCTTGCTTTAAGCCATGGGTAGGCAACCTGAGGCCTGGGGGCCGGATGCGGCCCAATCGCCTTCTCAATGCGGCCCGCGGACGGTCCAGGAATCAGTGTCTTTTTACAAGAGTACAATGTGTCCGTTTATTTAAAATGCATCTCTGGGTTATTTGTGGGGCCTGCCTGATGTTTTACATGAGTAGAATGTGTGCTTTTATTTAAAATGCATTTGTGGGGCATAGGAATCCGTTCATTTTTTTTTCTTTTCCAAAATATAGTCCGGGTCACCACATGGTCTGAGGGACAGTGGACCGGCCCATGACTGAAAAAGGTTGCTGAACCCTGGCTTAGACGGTCAAACCAAGAATTGGAGGTGCTCAGAGAGCATAAGAAGGGCTGCTGGATAAGGCCAATGGCCCATCTTTAGTCGAGCAGCCTGTTCTCCCAGTGGCCAACCAGGTGCCCGTGGGAAACCTGCAAGCAGGATTCAAGCACCAGAGCCGCTCTCCGCTCCTATGGTTTCCAGCCACTGGCATTCAGAAGCATGGCTGCCTTCAGTTGGGGAGACAGGACATAGTCATCATGGCCAGTAGCCATCCATAGCCCCCTTCTCCTCCATGAATTTCTCCAATCCTCTTTTAAAGCCATCTAAGTTGGTGACCTGTTGTTATTGTCCATGGAGTTTTTGAGTTGGCATCTCAAAAAGCAGAGACATCACCTTGCCAACAAAGGTCCGTATAGTTAAAGCCATGGTTTTCCTAGTAGTGATGTATGGAAGTGAGAGCTGGACCATAAAGAAGGCTGATCGCCGAAGAATTGATGCTTTTGAATTCTGGTGCTGGAGGAGACTCTTGAGAGTCCCATGGACTGCAAGAAGATCAAACCTATCCATTCTGAAGGAAATCAGCCCTGAGTGCTCACTGGAAGGACAGATCCTGAAGCTGAGGCTCCAATACTCTGGCCACCTCATGAGAAGAGAAGACTCCCTGGAAAAGACCCTGATGTTGGGAAAGATGGAGGGCCCAAGGAGAAGGGGGCGACAGAGGACGAGATGGTGGGACAGTGTTCTCAAAGATACCAGCATGAGTTTGACCAAACTGCGGGAGGCAGCGGAAGACAGGAGTGACTGGCGTGCTCTGGTCCAGGGGGTCACGAAGAGTCGGACATGACTAAATGACTAAACAACAACAAGTTGTTGTTCCACAGTTTACATGCTGCATGAAGAGCCTGGAGGTGAAGCTCAAGCTAGAGGAAGGTCTGTTTTCCCACCGGCCAAGTCCTGACGTGGCCATGGGAGGCTACTTTACACTGAACCAGACCACTGGTCCACCTCACTTATTGACCGCACCAGCCTTCTAGAAGTTTTGGACTACAACTCCCATCAGCCCCAGCCAGAAGGTTGACACCTCCAGGGTGGGATCTTTCTCAGCCCGACTGGGAAACACCAGAGGTTGGACTTGGGATCTCATGCATACAAAGCGGGGTGTTCTACCATGGAGTAACGGTCCCTCTCCAAAGGAAGGGGGAACTCTTTGCAGCCCTGGGAGATGAGTGCAGCACTGAGTTTGCCCACTCCAGCCATGGCAGTCTCTTTCGAGAGAGCTCTAGAAGCAGGGCGGACTTTGGGTCCGGACTCTGTCCCAAAGAATAGATGGAAAGTGCCTCTGGGGCAGGTGCAGAGTGCAGTTCCTCCAATGCTGGATCAGTCATGAGAATCGCCCACATAGCAGGGATGATGAGGCGTAGTTTTCAAATCTGGTGAAGGATATTTCCTAGGACCCTTGTACCTATCGGACCGCCTCACCCAGTATGCCCCACGGAGAGCCTCAAGGTCCAGAAATAGCAACACCCTAGAGGTCCCGGGCCCTAAGGAAGTCAGATTACCCTCAACCAGAGCCAGGGCCTTTTCAACACTGGCCCCTGCCTGGTGCAACGCTCTGCCTCATGAGACCAGGGCCCTGCAGGATCTGATTTCTTTCCGCAGGGCCTGTAAGACAGAGTTGTTCCACCTGGCCTTTGGCTTGGAATCAACTTGATTCCCTTCCCCTCTTTCTTTTTTCCTTTCTCCTTCTGTGATGGAACTCCTATTTGGGGACTTCCCTGGCTTTTTTCTGGCCCATGTAGGACCAGTCTGGATAGTTTGCCTTGGTGAAGACTTGACGTTTTCATCCCCCCAAAAGCTTTTGATTTGAGTTTCCATTGAAATGAGGCTGTATTTTAATTTTTTAATGTTGTATTTTAATCTTGTTTTTAAGTTGTATTTCATTCAATTTGTTTTATATCGGGTATTAGCTGCCCTGAGCCTGGTCTTGGCTGGGGAGAGTGGGGTATGAGTAAAATTTATCATCATCACAGGGAGGGAGAGGGCTCTTGCGCACGGATCCTGATTGGGGCACCTGGTTGGTCACAGTGAGAACAGTGGACTAGATGGGCCTGATCCAGAAGGCTCTGCTTATGTGCTTACGTTTTCTAGACGTGCAGGCTCTGCCCGTTAGCCTTTGCAATGTGGGCGCACTGGCTGCAGAGTGAAGGGGGGGGGCCTCCCTCCTGCCTCCCCAGGTTCTCTCCCAGCTCCATCTCCTTTGCTTGCCCTCAGCAGCTCTTCCCTCCCCTCCCTGCTCCGGTGATCGCACCCTTAAAATATTTATCTTCTCTCTTCTGTCCCCCACTCCCTTTAATTGTCGTTTAGTCAAGCTGTAAATATTTAATTCTCATCTCTCTCCCCCCACCCCCAGACGGCCCTGCAGCTCATTAAGCATCGCCATCCTCTCCTCCTCCTTTTCTCTGAAATGCCCCCTCTTGTCCTGCAGCTTGTATGTAAGTCGGCCTTTTATTCCGTGGCATTTGGCCTTGGACGCCAAAGCACAGGTGTGAGAGTCTCTGGATTTGCCGTGGTTTCCAATCTGAGCAGGCAGGTGGGGACTTCTGCCTCTTCTCTGCAGATCCTGGGGAAAACTGGATAGTGGGTTTGCTCTCACGCAAAACATGTCCCGGAACTTGTGCATTCCTCGCTGCTTGCTCCTGAGTAGGTCCAAGTGTGGCAGCAGCAGGCATCTGGGCCGCTGGAAGCATTTGCTGGAGTTGGGAGTCTTGTTAGTTCTGTGCTTTTTGCTGACCATTCTCGGGGCACCAGAGGATGTGGCAGAAGTCATGCCAGCAGCCAGAGAAGGATCCAGGGCTGGCCAAGGTCCTCCAAGCAGGCTGGGTGAGAGCAGTCCAGGGTCAAGGTTGGCAGAGGAAGTGCCCAGAGCCTAGGCTTCGCTCCAGCCGCTCTTTGGGGGGATTTTGAGTGGGAATTGATGGAGCCACGCCCCAGCTGATCCCCCCCCCCGGAGGTCTCCTTGAGAGGAGGGTCTTACTCCTGAGGCATCCTTGCAGTGGCGAAAGAAGCTTGGGCTTCTGGGGCAACGTGGATCTGGGCCCATGACCTTATTGTTATGATGTGTCTGGGGAGACGGGGGCAATTGGCAGGCCCCCAGCTGGCTCCAGCCCACTGGCCGGCAGCCGGGCGAACTCCGGTTCTTGGAACAGCATCAAAACTGCGGCTCAAGCCTCAGAGACCTTTAGAGACTGAGCACGCAAGCCAGCAGAGATAAGAACTCTTCGCAACAGAAGTAGCGGACAGAGGCATATGTAAGCATATTTACAAGCATTTATTCAGCAGTAGGACAAAGGAAAAACATGTCTGCTTTCCTTCGTGTCCAAGCAAACAGCAGCATAGGCAAAAGCTGTACACAACGGAAGCTCCCAGCAGACTGTGCTGGAAGGAAACAGACGCGTGACATACAACAATTCCACATGCCTGTTCTAAAGGTGGAACGGAACTATATCCTAACAGGGTGCACCGTGGGGCCTCTGGAGTCTGCTTGCCTCCTCCCACTTTGCTGCCCTACAGCTGGGGGGGGGGGAGGCAGCGGGTGGACCATTTGGGCAGCACAGAGCCTGCGCGCGCACAATCCACCACGTCTCTCCCAGGAGAGACGCATGGCTTGGGCGCACTGCAGGTACCATGGTGAGTGCCACCCAGCATTTTGTCACCCTTCTCGGTGGTGACACCCAGGGTGGACCGCACCTACCCCACCCGCCTTCCTCTGCCTCCCGCAGCCCTTCCTGGAGAGCACTTCTCTAGATGGGCTGGATTCCCAGCTGGCATTTACAGCACCAGTTCTCCCTCAGGCTTGGGCAGCCTCAATGCCAGAGGCTTGCCCTGGGTGTGGGAAACCCCTCCTCAGCCTTTTTGCAGGATTCTGGCTCCCCAGCCCTGGACAGAGCCAGGCAAGGCTTGGTGTGAGTCCCATGTCTGAAATCTGACACTGTGCCTGTGGTCTTAGGGATGTTGTCAGACTCCTTCTCACATCACCCCTGTTCCTTGTCCACTTTGACTGGTGGAAGTTGGGGTCCAGCAGTATCCAAAAGGAGACAGGTTTCCTTTTTTATATACAGTGGTACCTCAGGTTAAGTACTTAATTCGTTCCGGAGGTCCGTTCTTAACCTGAAACTGTTCTTAACCTGAAGCACCACTTTAGCTAATGGGGCCTCCCGCTGCCGCCGCGCTGTTGCTGCACGATTTCTGTTCTCATCCTGAAGCAAAGTTCGTAACCTGAAGCACTATTTCTGGGTTAGCAGAGTCTAACCTGAAGTGTATGTAACCTGAAGCATATAACCTGAGGTACCACTGTATATAAATTTTTATTAGTTTTTTTAACATGACATTTTCAGCAGTAATTAAACATATTTTTACATCTTATTCAATTTTTTTTTACTTCCATCAGTCCTGTCTGAAAATTTTCCAATCTAATCTCTTAGTATGCATTTCTTATTTTCTCTGTTACAGTGGTGCCTCACAAGACAAAATTAATCCATTCCGCGAGTCTCTTCGTCTAGTGGTTCTTTCGTCTTGCGAAGCAAGCCCATTGACGGCTTAGCGGATTAGCGCTATTAGCGGCTTAGCGGATCAGCTGATAAGCGGCTTAGCGGCTTAGAAAAAGGGGGGGAAGGAAAAAAACCCCGCAGGAACTTGCAAGACATTTTCGTCTTGCAAAGCAAGCCCATAGGGAAATTCGTTTTGCGAAGCGCCTCCAAAACAGAAAACCCTTTTGTGTAGCGGGTTTTCCATCTTGCGAGGCGTTCGTCTTGCGGGGCACCACTGTACATTTAAAACTCATAACCAAAATCTCTGTTCTTTATCTACTTTGTAGCACTTCATATATTCCTCCTTACAAAACTTATTGTAGTCCCACTAGCGTAATTTGTTGGTTACAGTTGCTCTTCAAATAATTCATATACTTCTTCCAGTCTTCTGTGAATCTCTGGTCCCGCAGTTTTCGAATCCTTCCTGTCATTTTGTCCAATTCCGCATAATTCATTAATTTCGTCTGCCATTCTTCTTCCATCGGAATTTCTTCTTGCTTCCATTTCTGGGCTACCAATACTCTTGCCGCTGTTGTTGCATATAAAAACATTTTAACATCTTGCCAGGAGGCAGGTTTCCAATCCCTTTTCTATCCAGTGGCAGACCTTGCGCCGGTTCTGTTTGAAACATGCGTGCCTTGTGTTAGGTGAAATAAGTGTTGTGTGTGTGTGTTTTTAATGGCAGTGGTGGGGAGATGAAATGGGTGCCTTCCTGCCGCTCGGGGGAGGCCGGCAGTTTGGCGGTGCAGCATCAGCCTTGGCGGCCCCCTTCCACAACCAGCTTCCCAGACGGAGAGAAGAAGAAGAAGAATAAGAAGAATTTGGATTTGATATCCCGCCTTTCACTCCCCTTCAGGAGTCTCCAAGCGGCTCACATTCTCCTTTCCCTTCCTCCCCCACAACAAACACTCTGTGAGGTGAGTGGGGCTGAGAGACTTCAGAGAAGTGTGACTGGCCCAAGCTCACCCAGCAGCTGCAGGTGGAGGAGCGGGGAATCGAACCCGGTTCACCAGATTACGAGACTACCGCTCTTAACCACTACACCACACTGGCAGGAACTGTGGCACACCCTTCAGCATCAGAGCAGGCAGCTGCTCTCTGGACTCAGCTGATTCCCAGGGCCAAGAGGATTCTGGGATGTAGCGCAGCCTTCGCAGCGCAGCCAGCTGTTCTGTTTTCACCCGGGGAGCAGGGAAAGGATCCTGGTCCGCCAGGCTTGCGGTTGCAGCACTGTGAGGCCTGAGAGCAGCCGTAGCTCAGCTGCAGAGCATCTGCCTTGCAAGCAGAAGGTCCCGGGTTCAAAACCCGACCAGGTAGGGCCGGGACAGACCCTCTCCCTGAAGCCCCAGAAGTTTAGGCAGGGCTGCGCTAGGTGGACCAAAGGGTTGTGTAACCCAGGAGCATCTTGTGTTCTTCCAGTGTAAACAATGGTCCTTGAAAGGCATTTCGTTTAAAATTACTTTTCTGCTGTGCCCCCTTTCCCTTGCCTACCTACACCCTCCTTCCCCCCTCCTTCCTGACCTTGAGAAGGCTCCTGCCCTCCTCCTCCTCCTCCTCCTCCTGCTCCTCGGTTGCTGCTTGCTTGCCGTGTGCCAGCGGCTGATGCGGCTGCCAAACCCCTCTTTGCTAGCCTAAGCATGTCTGCTGGCTGGGTCCCCGCCTCCGATTGCGGAAGGCTTAATGTATCGCTGGCGTAGTGAATCATTTAAGATCTCGTTCCAGCTTTCATTGTCTGTTTGGCTTCCTGCTCTCTTGGAACCCTCGAGTAAGGCTGTCACTTTGAATTAATAATAAAGGCTGGCGGGGGGGGGGGGGGAGAGGGCTCCTCCTTGGCTTGCGTAACTCGAGAGCGCAGACGGGCACTTGTTGAACTGCGGCTGTTGGGGGTGCGGTGGGGGCCGGTACTTGCTAACTTCCACTTTCAGTAGTGGGGAGGGCTACACACACACACACACACACACACACACACACACAGAGCAGGTTGTTAGGTAATCGAAGGGTCCTGCAGAGGAGTCACCTGCCTTATTTATTTGATTTTTACCTTGCCGCTCATCTCCAAAGAGCTCCAGGGTAGTGCAAGGGGTTCATCGCTCCAGAATATAGCCGCAACAGGGGGCGGAAACTGCGCATAATTTGAGATTTCGAC
Organism: Podarcis gaigeae; assembly: GCF_964106915.1. Classification (NCBI taxonomy): domain Eukaryota; kingdom Metazoa; phylum Chordata; class Lepidosauria; order Squamata; family Lacertidae; genus Podarcis; species Podarcis gaigeae. The sequence goes on along the minus strand of NC_139690.1, from coordinate 52,565,908 downwards.
AAGGGCGGGAGCCTCCAGACACTTTTTATATCATTTTGGCATTCCTTTATTACATACACAACGGAACAGTCATGTTCATGACATGCCGTGCCACAAGCCTGGCAGATCTGGAACGATGCCTGATAACCAGATAGCACTAATATCCTTCACTTGGACTTTTGTTATTTTAACCCACGTGTGACGGCACTCGTTCTGTGTGCCTATTTTAGGGTTGTTGTTGTTATTATTATTATCTTATTATGTATTAAATTTGCATGCTGCCCTTCATCCGTAGGTCTCAGGGCAGTTCACAACATAAAAATACAGGATAAAATTTTAAAAATTCCTTCCAGTAGCACCTTTGAGACCAGCTAAGTTTGTTACTGGTATGAGCTTTTGTGTGCATGCACACTTCTTCAGATACACTGAAACAGAAGTCACCAGACCCTTATATATAGAGAGAGGGTGGGGAGGGGTATTACTCAGAAGGGTGGTGGGAGATGGGTGATTGGCTGATAGGTGTGGTAAACCTGTTCACGACTGTTAACGACTGCAATTGGTCTTACAGGAAAAAGCAAGGGGTGAGATGGCTAAAAATGTCTCTATTGAGACCAGGTCTCTCCATGGTTTTAAGTTTGGTAATAAGTTGCAATTCAGCAACTTTTCTTTCCCGTCTATTTCTGAAATTCTTTTGTAGTAAGACAGCTACTTTGAGATCTTGTATAGAATGTCCTGGGAGATTGAAGTGTTCTCCTGCTGGTTTCTCTGTCTTGTGATTCCTGATGTCAGATTTATGTCCATTTATCCTTTGGCGTGGGGTTGGGCCTGTTTGTCCAATATAGAGAGCTGAAGGGCACTGTTGGCATGTAACTAGGATAAAAAAAGAAACAAATGCATAATAAAAACAGGAGCTGGCCCAATTTCATATTTTTGTTTTCATTTGTTGTTATAACTGTTCTCTCTGTTTTATATAAATTGAAATTGAAACATTTTACAAGGAAAAAAAACGAGAGCCAGTGAGTGGCCCAGCGCATTTCATGGCCAAGTTGGGATCTGAATCCTCGTCTCTCCCATGTCTTAGGCTGGCACTCAAACCACTTCACCACCGAGGGCTTATCTATTCAGGTGTGTTTCTAAAGCAGGCATAGGCAAACTCCAGCCCTCCAGATGTTTTGGGACTACAACGCCCATCATCCCTAGCTAACAGGACCAGTGGTCAGGGATGATGGGAGTTGTAGTCCCAAAACAGCTGGAGGGCCGAGTTTGCCTATGCCTGGTCTAAAGCTTCTGTATTCATCATGCTCTCATGTATGGCCCTTGTTTTCATCTAATAATAATAATAATAATAATAATAATAATAATAATAATAATTTATTATTTATACTCCACCCATGTGGCTGGGTTTCCCCAGCCACTCTGGGCGGCTTCCAGCACAATATTAAAGTACAGTAATGCATCAAACATTAAAAGTTTCCCTAAACAGGGCTGCCTTCAGATGTCTTCTAAAAGTCAGATAGTTGTTTATTTCCTTGACATCTGACAAGAGGGCGTTCCACAGGGCGGGTGCCACCACCGAGAAGGCCCTCTGCCTGGTTCCCTGTAGCCTCACTTCTCGCAGGGAGGGAACTGCCAGAAGGCCCTTGGCGCTGGACCTCAGCATCCGGGCTGAACGATGGGGGTGGAGACGCTCCTTCAGGTCTACTGGGCCTTTGAGGCCGTTTAGGGCTTTCAAGGTCAGCCCCAACACTTTGAATTGTGCTTGGAAAGGGGGTACAAGGTGCCTGCCTCTAGCAGGGCAAAACATTTGCTGGAGCAGGTGAGTGTGAATGGCTCAAGAGCCACCCCTGGCTCCATCCCTCATCCACAGCTCCAGTTTTAAGGACTGCTGAAGAGAGCAGCTGCTGCAGCTCCCTTGACTGGAAGGCGTCTCCAAAAGGTCTAGCACCTCCTTGCTCTGCGCATATGCCTGCGCTGTGTCCTGGCCGAGGGTTGCCATGATTTGCGTTCCCATCCCAGTTTGGCCATGAAGTGCAGCAGCTCATGGGGGGCCAGTCTTGTGTACACCACCCAGTGGGGCGGCTTTGAGGATAAACTGCAAAGTTGCAGGGGGAAAGCCGTGTGCATCTCTTGCAAGAAGGGCAGGCAGGTAGCTTTTTTTTAAGGAAAACCCTCATATTTCACACTGGTGTACAGAAACCCAGATTCTGCAACCGGTGCATTGAAGCTGCATTTCGGGTTTTTGCAAATACCTTTGATCGAGACTGTGGCGGACGACAGGAAGTGTTTTAGAGAGTGACCTCTGCTGTTTGTACTGGATCGGTTTCGGTTGTTGTGATCCAAGGGCGCAGACAAGCTGCGTGAAGAAGCGCAGTGTTTGTTTTTAAATGCGTGTCATCCGCCTTGAAGAGGTGGCGCTGCACCCCCTCCTTAAGAGGACCTCCCTGGACCCAGAAGCATCAAACAGCTTTCACGCAGTGGCAGATATCCCCCTCTTGGGGCAAGGGCCTTGAGAGGATGGGGCAGTCTGGCTTCAGGCATACTTTGAAGAAACTGAATGTCTGGCTCCATTGCAATCTGACTCCAGGCAATGAAACTGCCTTAGTTGCCCTGGTTCATGGCTTTTGTCGGAAGTGAGATAGTTAGAGAGTGGCCCTGCCCTTTCTGCTTGGCCTTTCAACGGCTTTTGATACCGTTGACTATGGCATCCTCTTGGAGCAGCTCAAGGAGTTTGCTGTTTGTGCTTCTGTGGTCTTTCCCCCACCTTCAGGGCTGTTCCCTTGCAGTAGATGTGGGAAGCCACTATTTGACGCCATGGGAGCTTCTCCATGGTGTCCCACAGAATTCCTTCTTGCTCCCCACGCTATTTAACATCTACAAGAAGCCTCCGGGAGCTGTCACCAAGATGGCATCCAGCTCTGTGTGATGGCCTGGGACTCGGGCTCAGACTCGGAACCAGAGGAGACTCAGTCTGCACCGGATCCTTTGCCTCAGGCATCATCTGAACCAAGTCTGGGGCCTGTTCCTGAGGAGTCCCAGTCTGCCCAGGTCCCCCTGCAACAAACACCAGCTGGGCCGAGTCCGGGGCCTGAGCCTGCCCTGGCTCCAGATGCGGGGACTACCTCGTTCACATGCAGCTGCTCCACTACCAGTTGGATCAGGGGAGGCTGAGGCGGCCTCTGGGTCTAGTAACCCACTGGCATCTTCCGAGCTGCAGAGACTGAGGTCTGAGAGAAGGAGAGACCTGAGCGCTTACAGGAGGAGTGCTCATCTTTGGGTGAGACAGGGAGGTGAGTTGCCGGGGGATCAGGACCGGCCGCTACCCCGACAAAGATAAAAGGCTTTCGGACCCTGCCCCAGGTTGCGGGAGCAACGTTGCTGTTTGCTAGATCCTGCCTGAGATCCTGTCCTTGTCCTTGCCTGGTTTCCTGCCTGGTTTCCTGCCTTGGCCCTGTCAGACTGACTCCTTTGGGGCACAGATGGCTTGGCTATGGTTCGCCCACACTGCTGACTTCCAGACTGGATTATTGCAATTTGCTCTGTGTGGGGCTGCCCTTGAAGACAACTGCCTCCTCCTTCCCTGCAGACCTTCTTGGATGTTAAGATTAGCAGAGGGGAGGCCATCTTGGTAATTCAGAAATTGGGGGGGGGGAATCTGGGATGCTTAGTTAAGGGCTCTAGTCTGCTCCTGGGTGTTTCTGAGCCCTCTGCACATGACACCCACCTGTTAGCAAGCTTTTCTCCACAACCGTTGCATAGAGAGTGTTGCGAAAGTGATGCAGATGTCTTTGACAACCCCCAAGAGGAACGAGAGATCGAAACTTGATGCAGTTCTCAAAACACTGCATTTGTGCTGTCCTCAGAAACATGCCAAGGGCACTTGCAAATCCCCACCTTCCTCCCCTTAGCTTCTCTGTGGCCAGCCCAAAGCTCCCATCCCCTGCCATATGCTCGGGGGGTGATATTTTGGGTGGTGCCAGTTGCAGGGCACAGCGGGCATTTGCTAGTTCCTCTCCTCTCCCCCTCTCTTTCTGAAGTCTGGGTCAGGGTAGCCCCTCTGCGCCCGGGAGCTTTGCCACGGCACCCTGTTTTTGTTAACGTTCCCCACTATGTATGCAGGAGGGGGAAGGCAGAACAAGAGGCATCAACCGTCGCCGTAATGTGTTTCCCAAGTAGAAATTAAGCTTAATTGGCCAATTATTGAAATAACTTCTTAATTTGCGGAAGATGTTGGAAAACAACTTCCCAGTCTGTTTGAGCTTGTTGTGGCAGCGCCCGGCCTTGAGATTTGATAAGGTTGCTCTGGCTGCTTCCCTTTGATCCCTGCCACCCCCAGCTGCCCGCTCCCATTTTCCTTTTTTAGGAAGTGGCTTCTTGGGTATCATTCTTGGCGCACGTCCAATGCCATCTATTCTGAGACCACAAAGCTTTCTGAATGTAAGAATTCACCTCGACAGCATAGCTCACTGTCAGAGGGGAATTGTGGGAGGAGAGAGAGAAAGAGAGAGAGAGAGAGAGAGAGAGAGAAAGAAAGAAAGAAAGAAAGAAAGAAAGAAAGAAAGAAAGAAAGAGAACAATGCACTTCTGCATCCACAGAGGCCGCCTTGCAGCTGTGGGCTTTCATGTGTGCCCAGGTGGCAGCTCCCCATGCTTGGAGGCTTGGCACCTATGCGCCAAACAGGTGCCGTATCTAGTCATCTCTGCACCCAGGGCCGGCTCCCATTTCTCTGCTCCCTGATGCCCAGAAGCAGCACTGGGGTGAGTTGAGTGTGCTTGTCGTGCTCCGAAGATCCTGCTGCTGCCACTTCAATTTCTCGACCATCCGGGCTGATCTTGTTGGTTTGGGCAAGGCGCACGTTTACGTTTATCCTCGTATCTTTTAGTGGTGTCTGTCTGTTCTTCTTTCTGCTGTCGATAAATCACTTGATACAGAGAATCCTTGGAAAGGGTTTTAACCGGTGCTGTCACCTGGCTAGGGAAATTGGTCAATTTGATTGCATGAGCTTTTAAGTTGACTCTGGGGGCCAGAAAGGAGGATTACAATAATGTGCTGGAGTAATAAGATTCGGGAGAACCCGCTTGTGTCGCTTGGAACTCTTGTGATATTAATTTATTGTATTTGATTTGGGTATGGAAATCTGTTCTTATATGTTTAGTTCTAGATATATATTTATAAGGAAGATTAGACAAATTTGTGGTGGATAAGGCTATTTGATATGATGGCTCTGCTTTGCCTCCAATCCACAGGAGAGGAGAGTTGCTCTTGTGCCCGGGACCTCTTTGATCCCCGGCATCTCCAGGTAGGTTTGGAAAACCTTCTCTCTCTTTGGCGATCCCTCGTAGCCGAGTAAGATTGTCTTCCATGAACATGGTCTTAACAGTGAGTCCGTAAGGGACTGTGGAGACCAGTTCTGGATCCACACGTCCTTCCACAGTGGGGACATTGGTTTCTGGGCAGGGATTGATCATGGTGTGGATTTGCCAAGTGTGCCTTCCTCTTAGCACGTTTCTCCCTTGCGTCCTGAGTTCGAGCGTCTTCAAAGCCCACAACACCTTTGGTAAAGGCTGTTCTCCAACTGGAGCGCTCGCAGGCCAGTGTTTCCCAGTTGTCAGTGTTTATATTACATTTCAAAAAATTTGCCTTGAGACAGTCTTCAAACCTCTTTTGTTGACCACCAGCATTACGCTTTCCATTTTTAAGTTTGGAATACAGTAGTTGCTTTGGAAGACGATCATCAGGCATCCACACAACAGGACCAGTCCAACGAAGTTGATGTTGAAGAATCATTGCTTCAACACTGGCGATCTTTGCTTCTTCCAGGAAACTGGCATTAGTTTACCTGCCTTCCCAAGTGATGCGTAAAACTTTTCGGAGACACCGATGATGGAATCTTTTGATAAGTTGGAGATGGCGTTTTTAAGTGGTCCATGTTTCACAAGCAGACAGTAAGGTTTGGGTAATACTCCCTGCCTGGCAAGATGGTGCTTTTCCACGCGGGAAGGTAGCCCAACTGGGAGAAAGACAACTCTGATCCTAAACCTCCACTGCCTTGCAGGACATATTTGGGAGAAGAAAAGGCTAAGGAGTAAGCCCTACAGAAATATGGAGTCCCTAAGGCAGTTGGATGGCATTTTGTATGCCTCCCTCTGACAACTCCAAGCTGGTGTTAAACAAATGACTGTGCTTTCCTTTGGAGGCCTGGGGGGGGGGGTGCCCTCTTGTCGTCTGGGCAGCTCAGGACCTCCAGGCTTGCGCCCCAAGGAGGCCACTTTGTGGGTGTTGCAAGCACAGCTCTTTAACTTCACCTCCGGAGGTGCACTCCATTGTCTCTCGAGACAGACGGGTGCCAACCAAAGCTGGGTACTTCTGTGGAACATATTTGTAAGTCTTGATTAGGACATACCTTCAGTTTTAGGGCTTGTACTTGCTGGAGGTGATATGATTGCGTTTTCCTCCTTACCCAGTAAAGACAAATAGTCCCTGCGTATAGAAAACTACTGTACAGTGGTGGCCCGCAAGACGAACGCCTCGCAAGACGGAAAACCTGCTAGACGAAAGGGTTTTCCGTTTTGGAGGCGCTTCGCAAAACGAATTTCCCTATGGGCTTGCTTCGCAAGACGAAAATGTCTTGCGAGTTCCTGCGGGGTTTTTCCCCTTCCCCCCCTTTTCCTAAGCCCTAAGCCGCTTATCAGCTGATCCGCTAAAAGCCGCTAAACCGCTAATAGCGCTAATCCGCTAAGCTGTCAATGGGCTTGCTTCGCAAGACGAAAAAACCGCTAGACGAAGAGCCTCACGGAACGGATTAATTTCGTCTTGCGAGGCACCACTGTATTAAGGGAGAAGGCAGGGCTAAGACGTTTTGTCCCTGACATGCTACATGTCTCTATGCAGCAGACATTTTGGTACAAAGAACCTTCCCCCTGATACTCATAAGCATGAGTTTGTTGAATATGTTTAATGAATCTGGCATATTTATCCATGTATGTGGCCATCCGTCAAGGGTTCTTTTGTTGTGATTCCTGCATTGCGGGGGGCTGGACTAGAGGACCCCCAGGGTCCCTCCCAACTCTACAACTCTGTGATTCTATCCCTCTGTTTTTGTCCTGTCTGTATATTGATTTTTGTCCTTTACTCTTCCCGTGAGCTGCTTTGAGAGCGATTATGCATATAAGTAAAAGAACAACAGTGAAAATGAAATGCAAGCGACCCCTTGAAAGCATGCTATAGAAGAAGGACCAGGCCTTTCCTGGCTCCTGTCATCTCTGTATTTCCCAGCAAGTTTATGGTGTCTTTTGGCCATTGTTATTCTGTGTGCATTAATCCCGAGGAACGGCACAGCTGGGTTCTGTCCTTGCAGTCACCGAGTCGGATTTGAGAGAGTCCTCATTCCACACCCTGCCAGGCGCCGCGACAGAGTAGAAATAAACCACCTCCTTGCCTTGTGCTAAGGTGGGCATGGAATTTAAAGAGTGACGAGCGTACCTGTTGAACAGAACTGCTGAGACCATCCCATCGGTGGCTGGGGGGGGGGGGCAGGGGCAAGGACAGCTCCCCACATAACAGGGCAAGGACCAGTATGGGCGGCAATAATTCCAGTTAAGGTGTGGACATCCTGCACTTGCAGCCCTGTGGTCAAATATTCACCTCCACACCTCTGGGGGCTCACCTTTTTTTTGAGCCAAGGGGCAGCCGTGCCTCCCAGTTGCCTGCAAACTGGGGGTGGAAAATGTCATCTCCCCCACAACCCGACCTTTTGATGGCTCCTGTTGCAGCGGAACGACCTGCTCTCAGAGGAGGAGGCTGCCCGCCGTGTCCCTGCATGAGCAGCTCCTCTGAAGGTGCCTCTTTTCTGAGCAGGCAGTTTCCCCTTTCTGCTGCATTCCCCGAAAGCCCCCCTTTTGTTGAGCTGCCCACATTCCCAGGATTGATTTTGGGGGGAGAAGGACCGTGCAGCCAGCTCTCCCGGGGTTTGAAAAGTGCAGGGTTCAAGGATCAAACCCTGGGCAAGGGCAAAGGGTCCTGGGCCCCCTCAATTGATTCTGTGGCCTCGGCTTAAGGCTCCGCTTGTCCCCGCTTACTTCTCTTCCCGCGCGGAGACAGCCATGACCCGCACTTCTCCCCTCCGGCAATCAATGCCAAATATTTTAACTTGCTCTGTGTGTGCGTGGGCTCCCTCCCTCCCTCCCCGGTTTCCCAGCATGCCTTATCTTTCCCCTCCTGCTGTGAGTCCTATTGCCTCCCTATGTGGCTATCATCATATAGGGCTTTCTGCCTAAGCCAGCTTTAAATGATTTCTCCCTCCACCCCTTTTGGTAAACATTGTGTAGGGGGGGGGGGCTTAGCTGCAGCAGCCCTTTTCTCTGCAATTACAGCCCTGCTGGCGCAGTCCTTTCTCTCCGTGCATTAATTCCACTTCCAAAGTCCAGGGGAGGGGAGATTTATGGTGGTCTACTTTTTCCCCCTTTTTCCAATGCAGCAAAATTAGCGGCGTGGCAGAAAATCAAGGACAGGAGGTATTGGAGTTGTGGAAGTGAGCCAGAGTTGAGGGGCAGTGAATGAAGTGTCGGGGGGGGGGGGGCGGGGCGGGAGCCACAAGCCGAGGCCAGGATCCAAGCAGAGAGGCAAAGGCTGAGAGGTAGAGCATCTGGTTTGACCCCTAACTTTCTATGCTTAGGAGTGGAAGTATTCTCTGTACAGTGGTACCTCGGGTTACATACGCTTCAGGTTACATACGCTTTAGGTTGCAGACTCCACTAACCCAGAAATAGTGCTTCAGGTTAAGAACTTTGCTTCAGGATGAGAACAGAAATCGTGCTCCAGCGGCGCGGCAGCAGCAGGAGGCCCCATTAGCTAAAGTTGTGCTTCAGGTTAAGAATAGTTTCTGGTTAAGAACAGACCTCCGGAACAAATTAAGTATGTAACCCGAGGTACCACTGTATATGGGCCCGACTGTAGCCGCACTTGCAATAAAGCCACAGGGAGGACTCCTCTGAGAGGCCACTTCTTATTTCACAGGTTCTAGGAGGGGGTTGGGGAACCTGTGGCCCTCCAGATGTTGCTGGACTCCAGCTGTTACCATCCCCGACCTCTGAGCTGGGTGGGAATTGGGAGCTGGTAGGTTACAGGTTTCTTGTCCCTGTTACAAAAGCTGAGAAGTCTGCCTAGCATATTGGAAGCGCTTCTTACATGTTGAGGGTCCCATTCCCTCCGGGGTGGTTTTGTCAAGGGTTCCAGGATGGGCACTGCCAGCGCTCTCATTTAGACTGCCCCCTGCTTCCGTTCCCACCATCGGAATTCCAAATCCTAGGCAGGTTTAATCAGAAGCAAGATTCTCTGGACTTGATGGACAAACTCTGAAATAAATACAGTGGTACCTCGGGTTAAGAACTTAAGTCGTTCCGGAGGTCTGTTCTTAACCTGAAACTGTTCTTAACCTGCAGACCACTTTAGCTAATGGGGCCTCCTGCTGCTGCTGCGCCGCTGCTGCATTATTTCTGTTCTCATCCTGAAGCAAAGTTCTTAATCTGAGGTACTATTTCTGGGTTAGCAGAGTCTGTAACCTGAAGCGTCTGTAACCCGAGGTACCACTGTACCCAGGGGATGATTTCTTAGCATGAAAGACCAACGCTCTTCTGGAAAGCAAGTGAATGGCTTTTCTTCTTTGGCGATCCCTCCTAGCCGAGTAAGATTGTCTTCCATAAACACGGTTTTAACAATGAGTCCGTAAGTGACTGTAGAGGCCAATTCTGGATCCACATGTCCTTCCACAGTGGGGACATTGGTTTCTGGGCAGGAGTTGACCACGGTGTGGATTTGCAAGGGAAAGGGATTCCTTTCTGACTAAGGAAGGGAGATGAGGGTGGCTTTGGGGAGCATTGGGGGCCCCACGTCACATAAGGCGGCTGCTCTCCCGTGCTGTGGACTCTGACCCCCACCCCAGCTCCCCTTCCTTCCGCCCTGACCCCCTAACCTCTTCTGTGTCTGGTTTAGCTTTCAGGCCAGCCGACCTGCCTTGAACGTTGTCATTTTCCCTCTCCTGCATGAGGACTTGACGGAGGTCATCCGGGACGTTCCCATGATGCACTTGGACGAAATCACCTTGTTCAAAAGCCGGGTGGCCGAGGAGCCGCCCAACCTGTGGGGGTGATGGCGGCGTCGGCGCAGCGGAGTGGGAGGCTGGGCATGAGCGCAAAACAGCTGCTGCTGCTGCTTCTCCTTTGCCAGGCGGTCCGGCCCTTGAGCCACCGTATTCCAGTGTTCTACAACTCAGATGCCGCTTCGAGGGCAAGCTTGCCAGGGTGCCAGGCAGGCCTTGCGTATCCTGTTTGGGCAAAATTTGCCCCCGAAGAAAAATCTTAATATTTATTGGTTTTAATTAACAGCCCGCCCCACCCCTGAGGGACTCAGGCTGGGCCACATTTTGCTGGTGATTCCTTGCTATTTAATACATGAATTCTCATGCAGCTTTAAATGTAGTTAAAGGGGAGAGGAATTTAACTTGAAAGAATGTGCTCCCTTTTCTTCCTCCTCCCGTTACTTATTCTCGGAGATGGTTGGCTCTTGTGCTTTTTGGGGGGCGGGGTCTTCACTCGAATGTCTTAAGGGACTTTGTAGGTTGACGCAGAGAGTGGACGTGCCTGAGCTTTTATTTATTGGGGGGGGGGTTGGTGTGCATATGTCGTACAGCTGATCCTGCCCTCTTATCTTGAGGGGGGATAGTTTGTGCCGCTAGGACCTGCTGTGCTGGATACAATTCCAGTTTCCATCTTTTTAGCCAGAGACACCTGGGATGTTTCTACACTTGCCTGCTGGGGTGCAGCCAGTTTGCCAGGCCAGAGTATCCTCCAAGTTTCATATACATCTAAATAAAAATATCCCACAAAAAATTTACAGGCTGCCAAGTGCCAGGAAGTTCTCCTGCACAAGCCCCAATGAAGTGAATGGATGCTGTGCAGGAACACTCCCGGGTCACTGCACAGGTCACCCTCATTGAGCTGGGAGCTGCTCTGAAAGGCCCACAGCACAAAGTCTTGTGTCCTTTAGCTTTTACAACCTTGTAGCCGTTTATGGCGCTAAAGAAAAGCAAGCACACCTTGTAAGCAGGGGCTGGCATTGAGCTCCAATTCCAAATTGCCGTTGTGAGCATAAAAAAACACACACACACATACACACCTCTCTTTACAGCTCCCCAAATAACCAACCCTTCCTAACAGCTTTTTTGAAAGCAGGCTTTGCCTTTAGCAGGCTAGTTCTGCTGGAGGTGCTAGCTTGGACTGACACAATTTTATCAAAACCGTGCCAAAATGCTCCTTTGCCAAGGCCCTCTTCGGGGGGGGGGGCATGCAACTGTTTTGCCATGGGGGTAACCTGACCCTGGTCCTTCCCTCGCATCGTACTGCAGGGCCCTTCCCACTCCCATTTTTGCATTCTCCTAAAACACAAGTGGGGAGCCCGGTGCCCCCTCCAGACGTCGTTGGGACCCCCAAGCTTCCCGAGAGCCAGCTTGGTCGCATTGGTCAGGGGGGCGATGGGAGCTGCAAGGCCACAAACATCTTGGAGGGGGGCGCAGAGGGTTCCCCACTCCTTTATTAAAAGGCCCTTCGCTTTCCACTTGCGGGGACGACAGTGGCAACGCTGCAGCTTCTCCTGGGTGCAGATTTAGGTGTTCTGGAAGTAACGCTGCATTGTTTGCAATGGGGGGGGGGCAATGGAAGGAGGGGGTAGAAGAAGCCCCCATCTCCCTCAGTCGCTGTTTCTCAGCTTCTGCTGCTCTTCGCTTGAAGTCGTGGGCCAGCTTGAGTATCCGTAGCAATGTGTCTGTTCCAATGTGATGCTGGTATCTGTGTTAATTGGATCAACAGTGGATTTACCTGTCAAATATGGCATATAAACACTTCTGTACTCACCTTTGCTATCATAGTATGCTCTTTTTGTGTATGCAGGGGGGGGGGGATGATGACAAAAAAACTGCCTTCTATCAGATCAGACTCACTCTCTCTTTTGTCCAGCTTCAAAGGTTTTTGACTGCAACTTCCATCAGCCTCAACCAGCTTAAACCAATCTCCTCTCCTCTGGCACTGAGTCTCCACGGTATGTTTAGCCTGGAGAAGAGGGGACCAAGAGGTGGTGTGAGAGCCGTCTTCAAATATCTAAAAAGTTATCATGCGAAAGAGGGAGCAAGCTCGTTTTCTCCTGCTCTGGAGGGTGGGACTCGAACCCAGGGCTTCCCATTACTAGGAAGGAGATTCCGACTCAACATCAGGAAGAAATTTCTGGCCGTTAAGAGCTGTTTGACAGTGGAGCGGACCCCTTCAGAAGGTGGTGGGCTTTTCTTTTTTATATTTAGAATTTTACTGAGATTATTAGAGTACGTTTAAGTGAATTGGAAGGAAGAAAAAGATTAGAAAAAGAGGGTGAGGAGAGTACATTAAAAAGCAGTTTAAAAAGCAGAGGGAAACAGCAATAACAAAATAACCATAAAATATAATTAAGGCTACAAAACTATATAGTATGTAAGTAGATGGATAAACTTGTCTCCCTCAAGCGTATGCTAATCCATGTATCACTATGGTTTAGACAAATACATTCCAAATATCATTAAATTCTTTGGAGGATGTTAAAGAAAGGTGGGGGGGCATCTGTCAGGGATGCTTCAGCTGTGATTCCTGCATTGCAGGGGGTTGGACTAGAGGACCTCTGGGGTTCCCTCCCAAATATACGATTCTCTAGGACCTACCCCTCCACCTCTCTCTATCTGGAGCTGCTTCCAGGGATTGAACCAGGAATCCTCTGCAGGCAAAGCAGAGACTCCGCACCCCGGAACGATGGGAAGGTGGGGAGAGAAGCCCAACGGCTTTGCCTAGGTTCTCGTTTGCAGCCTTCTCTGAGGACTGGGGCAGATCTTTGCTGTCCCCTGGTGCTGAGGAGCTACAAAGGCCACATCCGCCCCAAACTGCGAGAACCCTGTGATACCGCATTGAAGAGCCAAGCCTTCCCGCAGAGAAGCTGTCGCTTGTTAAGGGCGCTGCTGGTGGTTATGAGCTGCCACCGCCTCTTCCTCTCCCAGAGCTACAATTCCCAGAGCGGTTTAATCACCAGTCCCTCTTCACGGCGGGTGGAATCTGGAGCTGCAGCCCTATGCAGGGAAGAAAGGATTCGAACCCTGATCTCCTCCCAGGCCTGAGTCCGAAGCTCTGGCCATTACGCCACACTGCTCTCTGGCTCCGCAACCCAAGTCCCGGCCACAAATACTCCTAACGCGAAGCTGGATTTGAGTTGTTGTTGCTGTTGCCGCCGCTGCTCCAGGCAGGATGCAGCAGATGTTAATAATGTGCTTATTTTCTCTCTAAGTGCCATTTTGGCATTGGTGTTAATTACAATTTATATTCAGCAGCGTTTATGTTGGGAAAAGAAACCCACCTTAATGGTCCCCAACTGACGGGGGTGGGGGTGGGCAAAGGGCTGTTAAACGGAGCTCCATATGTTTGATGGGATGCCAGGCAGCGAGGCAGGGAGGTGGGTCCCTGGACCCTCTCTCTCCTTTCCTTCCAGGTTTCATTTCAGCCCAGAGCAACTCTGGAGGTTTCTATACAGAGGTTGGGTGGCCATCTGTCAGAGACGCATTTGTTGCAATTCCTGCATTGCAGGGGGCTGGACTAGATGACCGCTGGGGGTCCCGCTCAACTTTACAATTCTGTGACCTCCTCCCCTTCATCCGCCGATGCTCAGCGGCTTCACATGCTCCCTACGGACGGCTTGAATGAGTTCATATTTAATACATGGAACTGCTTTTAGCATCACCTTTTGGAAGAGAAAGGAATGGCTCAGGGGTGGGGACCTAAGAGTCTCTCCCCCCCCCAAAAAAAAACCTAGTCTAATGAGCATTGAGTGCATTCTCATTGAATTCTCCATCCACCTCTCCCACAATCCCTTTGAACATCCACCCCCAGAGCACGGGGCAGCCCCAGGCTACCTTTTGCCTGTTTGGTTTGTTTGAAAGGGTTTCTGAACCACTCAGTGTCTGAAATCTCTAAGCGGCTTTCTTGGGTGTGGGGTGCCCAGCCCTTGCCAGAGAGGCCTGGCCCCAGTGAGGTCAGGCCCACGACCGCCTTGCTCCACCCAGGGCCTGATCCCTTCTACACACAAAGCCAGGGAGCTCTTCACTGCTTCTGTCAGTTTTAAGGGCCTGAACCCCCAGCCCAGCCCACCAGGAGCAAACCCAGGGTGACCAGAACAGCCTTATCACAGGACCTGGGAGAAGGAAGGAGCTGTTTCCATGAGGTCCCTGAGGATGTTCCAGGTCGTTTGGGTGGGAGGCCATAGCCTTCCAGAGGTGGAATGGAGGACCACTGACCCTCTCGCTCCAGATAATAATAATCCGTTCCAGAAGTCCGTTCGACTTCCAAAATGTTCGGAAACCAAAGTGTGACTTCTGATTGGCTGCGGGAAGCTCCTGCAGCCAATCGGAAGGCGCGCTGGACGTTCGGCTTTCGGAAACCTGAACAGCCACTTCCGGGTTATGATCGTTTGGGAGGCGATTTGTTCGGGAGCCAAAGCGTTTGAGATCTAAGGTACGACACTAACCCAAAGTTCTTCCTGATGTTTAATCCGAATCTCCTCACTGGATCAAGCCAGCAGCCCAGGATCCTGTTCTCATAGATGTCCAGCCAGATGCCCATGGTGGGAAACTCGCAAGCAGGATTCGCGCGCAAGAGCCCTTTCCCCCTTCTGTGGTTCCCAGTGCCTGCTACTCAGAAGCACTGCGGCCCTAACCGGGGGACAGTGACCGGTAGCCTTGCCTCTGCTTCAGAGCCACTGGCCCCCTTCTGCCTCTGGCCAGTTTCCAGGGCTCTTCTCGGCCCTGAGGAGGTCTTGTCATAAAAGTGGTGGGCTCATTGGTGCTGAGCTCTGGAGGGAGGGCAGGGGTTCGCCTTGCCCGATCCATATTCATCGCGCACCGTCCGCAGGTCGGGGCGGCTGCCCGCCGACACCTTTCCACCCCTCCCTGAAGCCTGTCAAAGGAGCAATATTCTCGGCGCCTCCTGGGGAAGCTGCCCTCCATCGCGAGGTCCACGAGATGCTCAATTGGATGCCGTAGGCGCACCCCACCGGCTCTCCGGCAAAAGCCTCATTTCCATAGAAACCGGACAGGATGCGGGAGAAGGGGCTGTGATTAATAGCCGAGGGAGGCTGCCTTAGGCCCTCTTCAATTTTTTAGGGGGCAGAGAGGGCCAGAGGCAGACATGGGGGGGGGGGAGGGGAGAGGCAGGTGCCCATAAAGCTAATGAAAACCATTTTGCCTGTGAATTCCGCAGGCAGCCTATTCCCTAGCACGTTTTCCATCCTGCTTCACCCTCCTCTTTTTAGCAAAGCAACTAGCTCTCTTCCAAAGGTTTCCTTGCCCTCCCTCCCAGCAGCGACCCCCATGGCTCAAATTAATAAGGGTTTCTAAAAGGACAAGCAAAGTCCTCGCTGCTGTCGCTGGTTAGTAGCGGAGGGTGGGGTAGGATAGGCTGGTCGTCTAGCAATAAGGGGAGACCCCGACATTTGCCATTTGAGCTAAAAGAGGGTTAAAAAGGTAAAGGGACCCCCCCTGACCATTAGGTCCAGTCGTGACCAACTCTGGGGTTGCAGCGCTCATCTCGTTTTACTGGCCGAGGGAGCCGGCGTACAGCTTCCGGGTCATGTGGCCAGCAGGACTAAGCTGCTTCTGGTGAACCCGAGCACCGCACGGAAATGCCGTTTACCTTCCCGCCGAAGTGGTACCTATTTATCTACTTGCACTTTGAGGTGCTTTCGAACTGCTAGGTTGGCAGGAGCAGGGACCGAGCGATGGGAGCTCACCCCGTCATGGGGATTTGAACCACCGACCTTCTGATCAGCAAGCCCTAGCCTCTGTGGTTTAACCCACAGCACCACCCACGTCCCAAAAAAGAGGGTTAGGGATGGGTATTTTTTCCCAGCAGCCTTGTCCCAGGGGTAGAAACTCAAATCTCTCAGCTAACCACCAAAAGGCACCTTAAACCAAGGCTATGGTTGCCGAAACAAAATGTCTAGATGCCCATTTGTTTCCCATGAATTTATTGCTATCCTCGTCATTTTCAGTATTGCTTTACATTTTAAAGGAAAGAATCTCCAATATTCAGCTGGCCGAGCCAGCTTCCTCCTCCTGCCTAACAGCAGAGCCGGCCTTGAAGAGATAGAGCAGAGGTGTCCGCGTTTGCTTCTGATGTTCCCTAACCAAAGCGAGAGAGAAAGATTTGCAGTACGTCTCCTTCCAAAGTCACATTTAAGCCCCATGAAAATATTCCGTATGGCTAGATCTGAAGGCAGGCAGAAGGATTTCAGTTTAATTGCTGTGCGTCCTCCCTCCTCCCGCTTTTCTCTTTTAGCTTTCAAAATGCTCATGAGTGTAGCGTTTTTATGCTAATTCTGCGGAAGCCGGCATGCCTTTGTCTTAAATTATTTATTTTAGTTAATCCCCTTTTTTGCCTTAAAAAGGGAGGGGAAGGGGGGGGCTCCTGAACTCCCATCTCTACACACTGAGAATGTTAAATTGGGCATTGCTAATTAGCCATTTGACAATTAAGGAACATAGAGCAAAAACAAAAACAAAAAAAAACCATTAGGACATTGGGGTTTGGGTTTTTTTTTGCTTGCTTTATGTATTTGTGAAGTTCTCCTCCACCCCATGTGCTCCCTTTGAAGTAAAAGCTGCGCTCAGTTCTTGCCCGTGGCTGTGGGATAAATGTGTCCTTTAAAAAAAAAAAAATCCTTGTGAAAACTTTAAAAACTGCTGTGAGAGATTTAAAAACTGTGTGTGAGTGTGTAGGAAGCAATTTTATTAAATTTGTAAGCCATAATGCTCATAAATGGGAATATTTGATAAAAACAGTGGATTTTTTACAAAAGTAGTGAAAGGGATAGCTGGTCTGCGCAGGGAGGGCTTCCTTTCCACCCTTTCACTTTTTAGTAGCTAAAATTCGTTATATATGTATGGAACACTGTGCAGGCAGCTTGCAAACTTCAGCCCTGGCTGCAAATTATAGCATATACAACCAGCAGAGCGTCTGCCCCCCTCTGCTCCCTTCTTCCTTCGCCAGAGTGGTGCATGCTCTGGTTATCTCCCACTTGGACTACTGCCATGCGCTTTATGTGGGGCTACTTTTGAGGGTGACCCGGAAACTACAACTAATCCAGAACGCGGCAGCTAGACTGGTGACTGGTAGCGGCCGCCGAGACCACATAACACCAGTCTTGAAAGACCTACACTGGCTCCCAGTACGTTTCCGAGCAAAATTCAAAGTGTTGGTGCTGAGCTTTAAAGCCCTAAATGGCCTCGGTCCTGTATACCTGAAGGAGCGTCTCCACCCCCATCGTTCTTCCCAGACCCTGAGGTCCAGCTCTGAGGGCCTTCTGGCGGTTCCCTCCCTGCAAGAAGCCAAGTTACAGGGAACCAGGCAGAGGGCCTTCTCGGTGGTGGCACCCGCCTTGTGGAACACCCTCCCAGCAGATGTCAAGAAAATAAACAACTATCTGACTTTGAGAAGACATCTGAAGGCAGCCCTGTTTAGGGAAGCTTTTAATATCTGAAGGACTATTGTAGTTTAATCTTTTGTTGGAAGCCACCCAGAGTGGCTGGGGAAAGCCAGCCAGATGGGCAGGTATAAATAAATTCTCCTCCCCCCCCCAATTAACCTCCATCTCCAAGGCCTGCTCTTGTGTAGGGTTCCCATAAGTCTGGAATTTCCCTGACAAAGCCAGTATTCAACCCTCGTGAACAGCATCCAGGTGGAAAACTGGACATATGGCAGCCCACGTTGAAAATGTAGGATATGATGAAAATCATTAGCTCAAAAACTCATTTTATGTTGTTGAGATTTAGCCAAAACTTTAAAAAGCTGAAAAACTTTGCCCAAAAAGCTCAACAACTTTTGTTTCTGTGTTTTCACTTTTTGAAATTTGGCATCACCAGGGCCCTCCCCTAGGTCTCAGGTCTGGGGTGCTCCTGACCTGGCAACCCCATGTCCTTCTGATGTTTTGGCCTCTGGTGCCCACCAGCTGCAGCCAGCAGGTTCATTGGTCAGGCATGATGGTGTTAAATTGTTATAAGAAAAAAACCTGCTCCTTTTCCCTTATGGGGTACCCGTTTAGAGTCCTTATGTAGGTTCTCTTATCGGTAGGAGAAAATAACTGAGGCCATCCAGAGAATATTGAGAAGCAAAGCAGCTGGTAAGCCTGATCTTTATTGATCTGTTGCAACAGGGTGCTCCCCTCACACAAAGGAGGGAGGAGGAACCCAGAACAATGGTGTGCAAGCCCTTAAATAGACTTTTGAAATTGCCCACCCTGTAGTCCAAGACCACCCCCCAATACATCATACATACATCACAGAAGGAGGCGGTCTACACCAGAAATCCTGTCTGCCAAGAAACCTGTTGATGGTTTAAAGGTAAAGGTAAAGGTACCCCTGCCCGTACGGGCCAGTCTTGACAGACTCTGGGGTTGTGCGCCCATCTCACTCAAGAGGCCAGGGGCCAGCGCTGTCCGGAGACACTTCCGGGTCACGTGGCCAGCGTGACATCGCTGCTCTGGCGAGCCAGAGCCGCACACGGAAACGCCGTTTACCTTCCCGCTGGTAAGCGGTCCCTATTTATCTACTTGCACCCGGAGGTGCTTTCGAACTGCTAGGTTGGCAGGCGCTGGGACCGAGCAGCGGGAGCGCACCCCGCCGCAGGGATTCGAACCGCCGACCTTTCGATCGGCAAGTCCTAGGCGCTGAGGCTTTAACCCACAGCGCCACCTGCGCCCCCGTTGATGGTTTACCTGGCTATTAATGGGTTTACCTGGAGAGCCTGTCCATTCTTTTGAGATGATAAATACTTAATTCCTGAGTCAGGGTCACAGGCTCACCCTAGTCATACCCAAATGTGCCCTTGAGGCAGGATTTGTGAGCACAGAGACAATGGGGAGGCTTTTCCTATTTGCATCCAAACTGCAGAGGAATATTTGAGGTCACTGAAAGAGTCAAAATGGCTTTAGGACTTTTCCTGTACTGTTTCAGACATGTGGTTTATATATTTGTGGGTTAATATATTTGTGGGTTAAAGCCTCAGCGCCTAGGACTTGCCGATCGAAAGGTCGGTGGTTCGAATCCCTGCGGCGGGGTGCGCTCCCGCTGCTCGGTCCCAGCGCCTGCCAACCTAGCAGTTCGAAAGCACCTCCGGGTGCAAGTAGATAAATAGGGACCGCTTACCAGCGGGAAGGTAAACGGCGTTTCCGTGTGCGGCTCTGGCTCGCCAGAGCAGCGATGTCACGCTGGCCACGTGACCCGGAAGTGTCTCCGGACAGCGCTGGCCCCTGGCCTCTTGAGTGAGATGGGCGCACAACCCCAGAGTCTGTCAAGACTGGCCCGTACGGGCAGGGGTACCTTTACCTTTACCTTATGTTTGATTTTAATTAATTTTTATAATGAAAGGTTTTTAGAATGTTGAATTATTTTGATTGTTGTTAGCTGCTCTGAGCCCAGCTTCGGCTGGGGAGGGCGGGGTATAAATAAAAATTATTATTATTATTATTATTATTATTTGTTTGCCTGGTACATTTATGAACATTTATTTTATATCTTAGACCGTATAATTCTCATAACAATGGGAATTGTAGCCCAACGGATCTAGAAGGCACTAGGATTGGGGAAGGGGCTCACTTCTGAGTAGACCTGCCTAGGTTTGTGGTTGCGAATCAAGTCTCGCCCAAGCATTTCAGCAATTGCTGTGTGACGCAGAAAGTGCCCCCCGTTCAAGTCTCGCTGGTGTAGATCAATGAAGATGGTTCAGACCTTTTTGAGATCTGGATCTTACCACTCTGGGACTTAATATCCATGGTCAAAGTGATAAGCTGGGTCTCAGATTCGAACAAAACAAGCAACCCCTCCTTTTCAACCAACCCGGCATAGTTTTATTTGTTACCCAGCGGAACATGGTTCTAGGCTTGCGTGGCAACTTTGGAATTATAGCTTTGTTTAAAAACCAAAATGACTTAAAAATTAAATGTCATCAAATTGACATTTACTGCTTGTGTGAGCAAAGGAGAGGGAGCTGGTAGATGGTTTAATAATGAAATATTTGGGAGAAAACGGAGGAGGTTGAACGAGGAGATGCATGGGCAAAGAGCATGGGCACTCGTATCCTGTTATCGCTCGCTCATCACTCACCTTTGAGCAAATCTATGCAAGCTTCAAATACCTCCATCATAGCCATCGTCCCTTAACATTGCCTTCACACCTTCATAAAACCACAGCGTAGTGTGTGCATGCTCAGAGGATGACCTCCAAACCATCCTAAATATCTTTGCAGATGCTTACAAAAAGCTTGGCCTGTCACTCAACATCTAAAAAAAACAAATTGCTGCACCAACAAGTACAAAATAACCCCTCTGCAGCGCCACAAATCCAACTCAATGGTGTAACGTTGGAAAATGTTGATCACTTCTCCTAACTGGGCAGTTATCTTTCCACAAGGGCCAACACTTGTGCTGAAATCCAGCATCGCCTGAGCTCTGCAAGTGCGGCTTTCTCCAGATTGAAGTGCAGAGTGTTTGAGGACCGGGACATTCGCAGGGAAACCAAAATGCTTGTTTACAAAGCTATTGTACTACCAACCTTACTGTCTGATGGTGAAACATGGACCCCTTAAAAACGCCATCTCCAACTTCTCGAAAGATTCCATCAACAGTGTCTCTGAAAAATCTTACACATCACTTGGGAAGACAGGTGAACTAGTATCAGTGTACTGGGTGAAGCAAAGATCACCAGTGTTGAAGCGATGATTCTTCAACATCATCTTTGTTGGACTGGTCATGTGCTGATGCCGGATTATCATCTTCCAAAGCAACTACTCTATTCCCAACTTGAAAATGGAAAGCGCAATGCTGGTGGTCAACAAAAGAGGTTTAAAGACTGTCTCAGGGCAAATTTTTAAAAATGTAGTATAAACACTGACAACTGGGAAACACTGGCCCTCAAGTGCTTCAGTTGGAGAACAGCCTTTACCAACGGTGTCATGGGCTTTGAAGACACTCAAACTCAGGACGCAAGGGAGAAACGTGCTAAGAGGAAAGCACATTTGGCAAATCCACACTGTGATCAACTCCCACCCGAAAACCAATGTCCCCACTGTGGAAGGACATGTGGACCCAGAATTGGCCTCCACAGTCACTTACAGACTCATTGTTAAAACCGTGTTTAGGGAAGACAATCTTACTTGGCTATGAGGGATCGCCAAAGAAGAAGAAGAGGAAGAAGAAGAAGAAGAATTACACCCTGGGTAATCTAGTCCAACCCCCTGCAACGCAGGAATCTCAACTAGATCATCCTTGACAGATGGCCATCCAACCTCTGCTAAAAACGAAGGAGAGTCGACCACCGCTCCCACTGTCAAATGGCTTTTTACTGTCAGATAAAATAAATAAAGAAAAGCTATGCTTTAAAAAAAAATCCTTTAAAAACAGAACAAAACAAAAAAACCCCCACCTGCTGAACAAATGCTTTGAAAAGAGGACATGCAGGGCATTTATGAAAAAAGGACCTGGGTGCTTGTTATTACTGTGGGGCGGGGCGGGGGGGGGGACACCCACATTATTTCCCAGTGCAGATAAAAGGAAGTACTGAAAGCACTGCATTTATAGGCATGGAGACCGGGTTTCTTGCTAAGCCGCTATTATCAAATTAATGTCAAAACGCATCAAACAGGCCTGAGTGTTCTGGAGGCTTCTGCAAAAGTGCTTTGCAAATTGGCGACAAAAACAGTTTTTTGTTTACAGGGTACCAAGCAAGAAACCGACTAATTAGCCATTGTAATAAAAGGGGGTGGGGGAAGGAAATGGGCAATTATACAAACAAGCTGTTTTGAAGTATAAATACATGCTATTCTATGGACCCTGCTTTAAATGTACACAGGCATATATATGTGTGTGTATAAAATCTATTGCGGCAGCGCCTCAGATGCCAACTTCCCAGGGAATGTGAAATTTGCAGAAAGGCGGAGCGCTTTGAATGGGAAAAGCAGGGTTTT
This sequence comes from Podarcis gaigeae, assembly GCF_964106915.1. Classification (NCBI taxonomy): domain Eukaryota; kingdom Metazoa; phylum Chordata; class Lepidosauria; order Squamata; family Lacertidae; genus Podarcis; species Podarcis gaigeae. The sequence continues at coordinate 52,543,861 of NC_139690.1, read as the reverse complement.
GTTCTGAAGGGATGTTGAAACAAAATGAAGCAGGCCAGCTGAGAATCTGATGAGGAGTTTTTAATGAGGATTGAAGCCTCGTTCCAGTGCTGCAGGCAGCTTGCCGGAACTCGCATTTGTGGCACTGCGGGCGCACTTTTTGTATGCGGGAGCCCTCTTGGCTCATTCTGGACAGCTGTGGCCACGAGGTGCCCCCAAATCCTGAGCATTTTTTGGTTTCAAAAGCAGTGCGATTGCGAGATCCCTTCTGCTGCCTTTCCTTCTACCGGGTAGCTGCATTGGCAAAAAGTGCAGGATTGACCAGACCCTTCAAGCGCCCCGTTTTCCTTTTATATTTATATACACACACACATTTTTATTGGTTTTTTAAATATATCATTTCCAACAATCATATAACATAACTTCTTATCTTCTACAATGTTTTAGACTTCTGTCGACACCTCTGATGATTTTTCGTTCTTTATCACTTATTCTGCATTTCTTAATTTCTCTATTGCTCTTAATTATCATTAACTAATAATTATCCTCATAGTCTTTCTTGCAATATTTCAGATAGTCCTCCTTACAAAACTTCTTGCAGTCCTACTAACGTAATCTGTTCATTACAATTGCTTTTCAAATAGTTCGTATATTTACTCCAGTCTTCTAAGAATCTCTGGTCCCGCAGGTTTCGTATCCTTCCCGTTAATTTATCCAGTTCTGCATAGTCCATCAATTTCATCCACCATTCTTCTTTCGGCGGTAATTCTTCTTGCTTCCATTTTTGTGCCAATAATATTCTTGCTGCTGTCATTGCATATAAAAACAACGTTTTCAGGGACCGTCCTGGATTTGCAAAAGCAGTACTGGTTTCTGATTTGATCCTGGAGTGTCCCTCTTTTCCTTAGGACGTCCCTATTTTCATCGGAGAAATGTTGGCAGGTATGTGTGTCTTACTTTAGGGAGGACAGTCCTCTACCCAGTGGCATGGCATGGCACAGGGAATGTTATGTATTCAGTGGTCTGTGTCTGCCTGAGCTTAAGTCTGGACTAAGGATTCTGAGCACCTGTGTTTTGTTTTGATACACGATGTCAAATCACAGAACATTTCAGGATTTGGGCCTCTGCCATTGGCTCTTGAACTCTGAGTCATGATTCGCAGCTTGGAAGTTTAGACAGCCAATCATGTTGGGAGTGGGAGTGGCCCAGGCCTCCAGAAATGTATATAAGGAGTTGCTTTGCCTCTGTTTCCGAACTATGTAGTTCAATGAAGGTTCTTGCTGTTATCACTACGTCTTGCCTTATGGGAACCCACCTACACTTCAGGGATGGTGCCCCAGGTGCAAGAATTCAACACCCAGTGTTGCTTCAGTACAGCTGTGCGCTTCTGTGCCTGGGCTCCATTGAAAAACATCTTCTCCAGTGAACCAGGAAGTGACCTCTCCAGACAATGGAATGATTGCGATGTCCTGGGTGATGCAGATGCCATTAGGCAGCTTAATGAGCATGCATACTCCATCCTTTGCCTCCCTCCCACTCCCCATCCACGTGGCCCCGGGCAATAGCAACCCACGCTATGCCACTGCCTCTATCCAAAGACACCCTCTGTTTAGGGAGGCGCCTTGAAGGTGCCCATCAGCAATAGGCAGGAGACTGAGCAGGTCACCTGGTCACAGCTTTCCTTGCCATGGCGAGACATACTGCAGTTCTGCCTAAATTTTAGAGGCAGTTATTAGCAGATTTTACTTTCTTGGGCTCCATGATCACTGCAGATGGTGACAGCAGCCACAAAATTAAGAGACGCCTGCTTCTTGGGAGAAAAGCAATGGCAAACCTAGACAGCATCCTAAAAAGTAGAGACATCATCTTGCCATCAAAGGTCCGTATAGTAAAAGCTATGGTTTTCCCAGTAGTGATGTATGGAAGTGAGAGCTGGACAATAAAGAAGGCTGATCGCCGAAGAATGGATGCTTTTGAATTATGGTGCTGGAGGAGACTCTTGAGAGTCCCATGGACTGCAAGAAGATCAAACCTCTCCATTCTGAAGGAAATCAGCCCTGAGTGCTCCCTGGAAGGACAGATCCTGAAGCTGAGGCTCCAAGACTTTGGCCACCTCACGAGAAGAGAAGACTCCCTGGAGAAGACCCTGATGCTGGGAAAGATGGAGGGCACAAGGAGAAGGGGATGACAGGGGACGAGATGGTTGGACAGTGTTCTCGAAGCTACCAGCATGAGTTTGACCAAACTGCGGGAGGCAGTGGAAGACAGGAGTGCCTGGCATGCTCTGGTCCAGGGGGTCACGAAGAGTCGGACACGACTAAATGACTAAAGAACAACAACAAATTAGCAGATTTGCACCCATGCATATACCTAAATCAGCAAATGCAAAATTGGCAAGAGGCTGGTGGACAAGCAGGTTGGAAGTGTAAAAGGGAGTCCTTGGAGCACCCCATGATTGCCTACCTGGGCCCCAAAGGGTCATTTGGTCCAGCCCACTACAAGACCGGTGTCATCACCAAGGAACCCCTGACTGTTGGTGCCGGTCCTGGGACTGAAGAACGATGGATCTGCACTAGTGACATTTCCAGCAAAACATTTTCCAGAAGGCAAAAGAAGAGGAAACGATATCCAAAGGAAAAGGGCCCTTGGAGAGGCAGGCAATGGAATGGAGCTGACTTTAAAACTCCGGGGGGGGGGGGGGCAGAGGAAGCGACTGGGCTGCCTGCTTCTTTCGCAAACGAAAGCCTGGGGAATTGTGAGAAGGAATTTTGATAGCTCTGTGGTACGGTTTTCCATTTGCAAAACGCAAACAAAAACACGTATTAACTTCTCCTTTGGGCTGCGGTGCCCTTCCTGACACTGCCGAGCAGACTGGGAGACCCCAGGACCAGGCCAGAGGGAGTCTCTATCCCCTCGAAGGGCTGGGAACACTTCGGTTTAATCGTTCACCACCACAACAGCAAAAGATCCTGTCCTTGTTTGTGCAGCCTGGAGGGGTTGAGCGTTTCTTGGAGAATTGGTGGGGCTCACACAAGCTGGATTTAGAAGAGGCAGAGGAACCAGAGACCAAATTGCAAACATGCGCTGGATTATGGAGAAAGCTAGAGAGTTTCAGAAAGACATCAACTTCTGCTTCATTGACTATGCAAAAGCCTTTGACTGTGTCGACCACGGCAAACTAGGGCAAGTTCTTAAAGAAATGGGAGTGCCAGATCACCTCATCTGTCTCCTGAGAAATCTCTATGTGGGACAAGAAGCTACAGTTAGAACTGGATATGGAACAACTGATTGGTTCAAAATTGGGAAAGGAGTACGACAAGGCTGTATTTTGTCTCCCTGCTTATTTAACTTATATGCAGAATTCATCATGCGAAAGGCTGGGCTGGATGAATCCCTAGCCGGAATTAAGATTGCCGGAAGAAATATCAACAACCTCAGATATGCAGATGACACAACCTTGATGGCAGAAAGTGAGGAGGAATTAAAGAACCTTTTAATGAGGGTGAAAGAGGAGAGCGCAAAATATGGTCTGAAGCTCAACATCAAAAAAACGAAGATCATGGCCACTTGTTCCATCACCTCCTGGCAAATAGAAGGGGAAGAAATGGAGGTAGTGAGAGATTTTACTTTCTTGGGCTCCATGATCACTGCAGATGGTGACAGCAGCCACGAAATTAAAAGACGCCTGCTTCTTGGGAGAAGGGCAATGACAGGCCTAGACAGCATCTTGAGAAGTAGAGACATCACCTTGCCAACAAAGGTTCGTATAGTTAAAGCTATGGTTTTCCCAGTAGTGATGTATGGAAGTGAGAGCTGGACCATAAAGAAGGCTGATCGCCGAAGAATTGATGCTTTTGAATTATGGTGCTGGAGGAGACTCTTGAGAGTCCCATGGACTGCAAGAAGATCAAACCTCTCCATACTGAAGGAAATCAACCCTGAGTGCTCACTGGAAGGACAGATTGTGAAGCTGAGGCTCCAGTACTTTGGCCACCTCATGAGAAGAGAAGACTCCCTGGAGAAGACCCTGATGTTGGGAAAGATGGAGGGCACAAGGAGAAGGGGACGACAGAGGACGAGATGGTTGGACAGTGTTCTTGAAGCTACCAGCATGAGTTTGACCAAACTGCGGGAGGCAGTGGAGGACAGAGGTGCCTGGCGTTCTCTGGTCCAGGGGGTCACGAAGAGGCGGACACGACTAAACGACTAAACAACAACAACAACAACACACAGTGCGGAATGTCCCTGGTATCAAAATGTCCCTGTTAAATTTTGAATTGGCCTTCCCGTGCAAAAACCTAGCAATTAAAAAAAACAACGCCCTGCTGCCTGTGACCTGTTTGCAACGGGCTCACTTGGAAGATGGTGGACTTCCTTGGAGGGTTTTAAGCTAGGGTTACCAGACGTCCCCGGTTTCTGGGGACAGTCCCCGGATTTGCAAATCTGTCCCCGGGAAACGTGGCAGCGGCAGCCTCAGCAGCCCGGAGCCAGCCTGGTAGCGCAGTTGGCTCTGGCTGGCTTCAGGAGCTGCTCGCTGCCGTGGCACCCGCCATTTTCCCTCTCTGGAAGTCCCCATATGATGTGTCTTCTGTGCTCTGTCTAACCCGTTTGTGAAAATGAAGCCCTTGTCTGTGATATGAGGCCCTGCCTAAGCCTCTGAACAAGCCCCACACCTCTTTGCACATTTGGATGACAGAAGAATTTCTAGTTAGTTGAGAAGCAGAAACAGATGCTTCCGGTCTCTTTCTCACAGCCATGCTGGGGGAGAGGGGAAGGGAGAGCACCCAAAACCAAGGTTTGCCGCTACTCATGCATACAACAGTCAACTGTGGTTGGACATTGCATGTGAAAAGCACCTGACTTTTCGTTTGCTGGTCTTGAAAACAGGCTGAATTATTCTGTACAAGAAAAAAATGGACATACAGTGGTCCCTTGGTTCTCAAACTTAATCCATTCAGGAAGTCCGTTCCAAAACCAAAGCGTTCCTAAATCAAGGTGCCTTTTCCCATAGAAAGTAATGCAAAAAGGATTAATCCGTGCCAGACCTTTAAAAACAATCCCTAAAACTGCAATTGAACATGAATTTTACTATCTAACAAGACCATTGATCCATAAAATGAAAGCAATAAAGAATGTACGGCAGTCACACAATCAATCAGTAGCTGAACTGGGTTCCACACAAAAACAAAACAAAAAAGCAAAATAAATAGCAAAAACAGACCTCAGCGTAACACTCAAATTGGAAGTGTGGCACTCAAAATGGAGCACGTTCGGCTTCCGAAAAAGGTTTGCAACTTACTTCCGGGTTTGCAGTGTTCAGGTTCCAAGTTGTGTTTGAGTACCAAGGTACAGTAATTTGAAAACTGTTGCCATACAAAGGTATATTTGATACCTCGATTCCGCTTTGATCCAAGCTGAGCTCCTTCCTGCACTGCTAATAGAGGCAGCCTGGTGAAGCCAGGACTTGGGAAACCCTGGTTCAAACTCACTGATGAACCTTGGGCTAGTCTCTCTCTCTCTCTCTCTCTCTCTCTCTCTCTCTCTCTCTCTCTCTCTCTCTCTCCCCCCCCCTCTCTCCCCCTCTCCTACCTCACAGGGTCATTGCGAAGATAAAGAGTGCCAGGGTGGGGCAGTGCTCAGAGTGTCAGACTAGGACCTGGAAGGCCAGGCTTCAGATTCCCACGAAGCTGACGGGGTGACCGGGGGGGGGGGGCAGTCACTTCCTCTCAGCCTGACCTACCTCACAGGGCTGTTGTGAGTACAAAATGGGAAGGAGGAGGACTAGGCAAGCCGCTTTTGAGTTCCTTGGAGGAGAGCTGGGAGACAGATTTAAATAATGACAATAATTTAGAATACTTAAAAACAAACAAACAAACAAACAAACAGCAATAACCCTTCTGTCGTGGATGCTTCAGTTGCAGGGATCAGCAAACTTTTTCAGCAGGGGGCCAGTCCACTTTCCCTCAGACCTTGTGGGGGGCCGGAATATATTTCGAAAATAAAAATAAAAAGGAACAAATTCCTATGCCCCACAAAGAACCCAGAGATGCATTTTAAATAAAAGGACACATTCTGCTCGTGTAAAAAGACGGTGATTCCCGGACCATCTGTGGGCCGGACTGAGAAGGCGATTGGGCTGGATCTGTCCCCTGGGCCTTAGTTTGCCTACCCATGCTTTAGTTGCGATCCCTGCACTACAGGACAGAGGCTTAATTAATTAATTAACAAGGCCTCCGGTTTTCATTGAGCATTCTAGAAGCCCCTTGCGGAAGCTGAGCAGAGTTGCATCCCATTACAAGCTCGATTAAGACATCAATTACCGAAAGTGTTATCCGAATGTCACAAGGTGGTGCGGAGCGGAGAGCCACACCGGGTGCCGATCTGATAAGGATGTTTCCTGGCACTCACGTTACCAGGAAGGAGGGGATCGCCTTTCCCCCCTGCAGGAGAGCACAGTCCGCAAGAGACAGTCCCTCCCTCGGCCTCCTGGGTGGGCTGCTGCTGGCTCTGCAAGGAGAGGCCCCTTGTGGAGGATTTGCACTCGGCCCCCGGAAGAGCCACTGACCCAAAGGAACCGCCCGGCTCTCTCGCACAGAGGCCACTGTTCCGCCACTGGGAGAACAGGATGCTGGACTAGGTGGGCCATGGGCCTGATCCTGCAGGCTCTCTTTATGTTCCTAACAGCCAGTCCCTTTGGCACGAGAGCCACATCTTCATGTCGTAAAAAGGCAGCCCCACACAGCATACCATGGAGTAGTCTAACACTGACTTTTGTATAGGTATAAAAATGTCATCTTTTTTTAACAAGAGGGGATTTCCTTAGGAAGTAGGGAACATCTACCTGTCTAGGTTTTCTAGTTTCCAAGATGATGATGATGATCAACAACAACAACAACAGTTGTCTACTGCCCTGCAGGTGAAACTCGAAAAAATAGAATATCAGCTGTACACCATAATCATCACCATTATAACAAATAAAGGCTTGACGTATCTCGCTTTGCATGTCATGAGTCTATCTCATATATTAGTCTCACCTTTTAAGTTGAATTACTGAAATAAATGAACTTTTCCACGATATTCTAATTGTTCGAGTTTCACCTGTATAACCACAGGTTTCAGGGCGATTCACAACATAAAATTGCTATATAAAAATACTAAATATATAACAAAAACAAAAACAAAAAAGCAACCCCTCCCCAACACATTTTAAAAGGGCATGAGATGTCAATCAGCCAAAGGCCTGGAAAAGAGGAATGTTTTTGCCTGGTGCCTAAAGGTGTATAATGGAAGTGCCAGGTGAACCTTGCTGGGAAGAGCATTCCACAAGCAGGGAGCCACTGCAGGAAAGAAGATGATCTCAGGATCCAGGTAGGTTCATATGGAACAAGGTGGTCCTGAGGTGCTGTGGTCCTGAGCCATTTAAGGCTTCATAGGTCAAAACCAGCACTTTGAATTGGGCCCGGAAACTGATTGGCAGCCACTGCAGTCAGGCCAGGATTGGTGCAATATTAGGTTCGCCATCTTTCAGAAAGTGAAAACCCAGACTCAAAAGAGATGTTGAGCTTTCGGTGGGTGGTGGGTTAAGCTTTTTTAAACTTTTGCCCAAAGTTTTTGAGCCATATTTAAGCAAAATTACCCAAATCTAGACTTTGCATCCGGATTTTCCCGGACATTTCAGCGATTTCTGCCTGGACACTGCTTCTGACTAGTATTCCAGCTGCATCCTGGAAATTCCAGACGTATGGCAGCCCTATAATATGTTCAGACTGTCTAGCCCTGGTGAGGGACCTGGCTGCTGAATTCTGCACTGTATCTCTTCCAACTCCACAATATTCTCTGATTCTCATATTCGACACTTCCAGTATTCAAATCTTGAAGCTGGGGAGGGCAGACCAATGTGCGGGTGGCGTGGGCCTTTACAGCAACCTCAGTCCCTGAAATGTGTTCCTGTGGCTGCTGGCCCTACCAAAGCTACTCCTTGCCAGCCAGCTGCAGAATCGGGGCCTCTGTGTTCTCTGCTGGCTACATGCTGTGATAAGAATTTTGAGGTCTTAGATATATGTTCAATGTTCATAAATGTACCAACCAAGCACGTACATAGATCAGCACAGGAAGACCGACCTGAAACCATTTTTGGCTCCCAAACTGACCTCAATTATTTCTCTGCAAGGTCAAAGTGGGAAACCTCCCCATTGTCTCTTTCCTCAAAAATCCTCACAAGGGCACATTTAAGATATGAATAGGGTGTAAGCCTGTCCCAGCTCAGGAACTAAGTATTTATCATTACAAAAGAATGGCCAGGCTCCCCAGGCAATCCAGTTAACTGACCATTAAACAGGTAAGCTGGCAGACAGGAGGTAAACAAAGCACTCAGATTTCTGCTGTAGACCGCCCTTTCTGTGATGTAGGTATGATGTATCTGGGGGGGTGGTCTTGAGCTACACCCCTTCTGTGATGTATGTATGATGTTTCTAGGGATGGTCTTGATCTACAGGGTGGCAACTTCAAAAGTCTATATTCACCATTGTTCTGGTTTCCTCCTCCCTCCTGCGTGTGAGGGGAGCACCCTGTTGCAACAGATCAATAAAGATCAGGCTTACTAGCTGCTTTGCTTCTCAATATTCTCTGGTTGTCCTCTGTTGTTTTCTCCTACCAATAGAGAACCTACATAAGGACTCTTTATGGGCTCTTGGATACCCCATAAGGGAAAAGGGCAGGTTTTTGTTTACAACAATGCCATCCACCCAAACAGTTCCTCTGAGCCCCCATCTCAGCTGAGCCGGGGAGATGGGTCCAGCAGGGAGCAGCCAAGACTCACTGACAGCCACCAGTGCTTGCGATACGCAGGCATATTTTGCAACCACCAAAGGTGGTTTTCTAGAGGTATCTATCTTAAGAACATAAGAAGAACCCTGCTGGATCCAATACTTTGGCCACCTCATGAGAAGAGAAGACTCCCTGAAAAAGACCCTGATGTTGGGAAAGATGGAGGGCACAAGGAGAAGGGGACGGCAGAGGACGAGATGGTGCGACAGTGTTCTCTAAGCTACAAACATGAGTTTGACCAAACTGTGGGAGGCAGTGGAAGACAGGAGTGCCTGGCGTGCTCTGGTCCAGGGGGTCACAAAGAGGCGGACACGACTAAACAACAAACCACCTGGGTTGTATTTATGAGAGAGGGAGGAAAACTTCTCTAGCTGCTTTCTCCACGCTGTGCATAATTGTATAAAATTCTACCGTATCTCCTGTTCCTCGCCTTTCCTCTAAACTAAAAAGTCCCAGACTGCCACCTTTTCTCATAGGGGAGTCTCTCCATCCCCTCAAAATCATGTCGGTTGCACTTCTCTCAACTTCTCCCAACTCTGCAATATCCTTTTTGAGAAGAGCTGTATGTGGAACTCCAAATGTGGTTGCACCCTAGATTTGTATCATGGCATGATCATTGTTGTGGTTGTTGTTTAGTCGTTTCATAGAATCATAGAATCATAGAATCATAGAGTTGGAAGAGACCACAAGGGCCATCGAGTCCAACCCCCTGCCAAGCAGGAAACACCATCAGAGCACTCCTGACATATGGTTGTCAAGCCTCTGCTTAAAGACCTCCAAAGAAGGAGACTCCACCACACTCCTTGGCAGCAAATTCCACTGTCGAACAGCTCTTACTGTCAGGAAGTTCTTCCTAATGTTTAGGTGGAATCTTCTTTCTTGTAGTTTGGATCCATTGCTCCGTGTCCGCTTCTCTGGAGCAGCAGAAAACAACCTTTCTCCCTCCTCTGTGACATCCTTTTATATATTTGAACATGGCTATCATATCACCCCTGAACCTCCTCTTCTCCAGGCTAAACATGCCCAGCTCCCTTAGCCGTTCCTCATAAGGCATCGTTTCCAGGCCTTTGACCATTTTGGTTGCCCTCCTCTGGACACGTTCCAGTTTGTCAGTGTCCTTCTTGAACTGTGGTGCCCAGAACTGGACACAGTACTCCAGGTGAGGTCTGACCAGAGCAGAATACAGTGGCACTCTTACTTCCCTTGATCTAGATGCTATACTCCTATTGATGCATCCCAGAATTGCATTGGTTTAGTTGTGTCCGCCTCTTCGTGACCCCCTGGACCAGAGCACGCCAGGCCCTCCTGTCTTCCGCTGCCTCCTGCAGTTTGGTCAAACTCATGCTGGTAGCTTCGAGAACACTGTCCAACCATCTCGTCCTCTCTCATCCCCTTCTCCTTGTGCCCTCCATCTTTCCCACCATCAGGGTCTTTTCCAGGGAGTCTTCTCTTCTCATGAGGTGGCCAAAGTACTGGAGCCTCAGCTTCAGGATCTGTCCTTCCAGGGAGCTCTCAGGGCTGATTTCCTTAAGAATAGATAGGTTTGATCATTGAACCATAGAATTGTAGGGCTGGAAGGGACTGCGAGGGTTTTCTAGTCTACTGGCAGTTTTATTTCAAGCCTAGGGAGAAAGTAAGTGCTGGGTGGATGTGAACCACATCCCACCGCACACCGCAATTGATATTGCAACGGAGCAGACGATGAACTCTTTGCTGCGCCCGTTTTCCAGACCAATAAAACTGGCTCCTCTCAGCATCTCGCTTAGCATGGGGCTAGTTATGCCCCTAATTGTGACGGCTGAGCAAGGCAGCGGTACAGTTTAGAATCTTAATTTCCCATCCAGATTACTCATCTCTGTCAGGGTGGCATCCATATTCATCAACCCCATTACACCAGCAGGCGGCTTGTGATTATCTTGCTACCTTTGCTCTTCTTTCCCTGTGCATTTCAAACAAACACACACACACACACACACACACACACACACACACCACACACATGAAGGCTCCCCAAACATGCAAATGATGTCCCCCCCCATTTTTGATCTCTCTCCAGGGCCCCCTTTTAACACAACCATAGATCGGTTATTCAGCCAAGATCTGCCATGCCAAGCAAACTTTGCTGCCTGTAAGAAGGAGTCGGCGGAGGGTCTTTACTCGGCCTCCGAGAGTCGTTAACTTGGCGCATTTGCATTTTGCAAGGCGTAGGACTCGCCATGCAAAAAAATAAAATAAAATCTGCAAAACCGGCAACAGCGTTCCCACGCAGGGATAAAGAAGGATCGGAGACCTTAGATCTCGGAGCAGCACAAACCCCCAAGTGCTGTGCCATGAAAGAAAGCCCAGAAAACCTCTGTTGCTGAGAATCTGCCCTTGGAAATAGCAAGGGAACATCAGGAAGAGGCAGCAGCCTGAGTCCTGCAGCGTTGAAGGCACCACTTCAAAAGCACTGGAAGAGCAGGAGGCTCTGAATTTCAGGGTTGTGGTTTTGAGACCCACCTTGGGCAAAAGATTCCTGCATTGCAGGGAATTGGACTAGAGGAGTCTTGTGGTCCCTTCAAACTCTAAAATTCTATGAAAAAGGGAAGGAGAAGCCCGCCGACTCCTATTTCTTTCCCATTCACTCTTGAAGGTGCCAGTTATTATAAACTAAAAGGTAAAGGCCTTTGTCCATGGAGTTTTCTTGGCAGGGATACTGGAGTGGCTTGCCGGTTCCTGCTCCAGGTGGATCATGTTTGGTCAAAACTCTCCACTATGACCTGTCCATCTTGGGTGGCCCTGCATGGCATAGCTCATAGCTTCTCTGAGTTATTCAAGCCCCTTCACCACGGCAAGTTCTCGAAGCTACGAACATGAGTCTGACCAAACTGCGGGAGGCGATGGAAGACAGGAGTGCCTGGCGTGCTCTGGTCCATGGGGTCACCAAGAGTCGGACATGACTAAATGACTAAACAACAACAAGAGGTAAAGGACCCCTGGATAGTTAAGTCCAGCCAAACATGACTCTGGGGTTGTGGTGCTCACCTCAATTTCAGGCTGAGGGAGTCGACGTTTGTCCAGTGACAGCTTTCCGGGCTGTGTGGTCAGCAGGACTAAGCTGCTTCTGGTGCAACGGGACACTGTGATGGAAGCCAGAGTGCACAGAAATGCTGTTTACCTGCTCACCACAGTGGTACCTATTTATCTACTTGCACTGGTGTGCTTTCAAACTGCTAGGTGGGCAGGAGCTGGGACAGAGCAACAGGACCTCACCCTGTTGTGCAGGTTTTGAACCGCCAACCTTCTGATCAGCAAGCCCAAGAGGCTCAGTGGTTTAGACCACAGCGCCACCTGCATCTCAGCGCCTTGTAGGTCTTCTTCCGGCCACTCCTGCAGCCAAGCTGGTGCCAAACATCTTGCTCTGCTTTCCTTTGGACCACATCAGCGAGGCTTGGGGTGTGTGTGTGTGTCCTGTTGTATGCGCAGCCCAGGACATCCAGACACACTGCCCAGGCTTGCGCCCCTGAATATCACTTCAGTGCTGCTAACACAGTGGTTCGACTTCACCCCTAGAGGGGAACTCCATTGCCTCTCTGCGCAATTTCAACTATACACGGTTGAAGGCTGCCTGGTTGAAATTCTGCAGGTTAAATGCAAGTAAAGCAGAGACCCTAGAACATGGATAGGCAAACTAAGGCCCGGGGGCCAGATCCTGCCCAATCACCTTCTAAATCCGGCCCGCGGACTGTCCGGGAGTCAGCGTGTTTTTACATGAGTAGAATGTGTGCTTTTATTTAAAATGCATCTCTGGGTTATTTGTGGGGCATAGGCATTTGTAGATTCCCCCCCTTCAAAATATAGTCCGGCCCCCCACAAGGTCTGAGGTACAGTGGATCGGCCCCCTGCTGAAAAAAATTGCTGACCCCTGCCCTAGAACCTCTTTTCATACTGGGAAAACCCAGTGCAAATAGAGCTTTTCAGCTTTCTGTCTTGCTTGGGGGGTGGGCAAGGCCCCCACCCCCAGAAGGCTAGGGCTGCCCTCACAGGGGGCATTTCCTAGGGACGGTTTGAATACACAGTATGCATTTTTGCATATATGAGGAACTTTGGGGACTGAGCACTGCAGTTTTTTAAAAACCTCATATATAAGAAACAGATGGAACCTCTCCGAAGAATGCAAATCACAGGAGAAAGGCGATTGTGGCTCTGTCCAGGCCTGCGTGTCTGTTAACAGTTGTCAAAAATTGTTTCTGGGAAGGGCCAGGAAGCAAAGGAGGCCCCCAGTCTGCCAGGCCCAAACCAGACAGAACTGTGTCTGCGTGTGCCAATAGCACAAAACACCAGAGCTGTGAGTGCGAAGGGTTTTCTGGGGCTGCTTGGGTGGGGGCAGTCCCCACATTACAATTGCAACCAGAACCAAGAACCAAGATCTGCTAGCAAACACACCCAGACAATAGCTAAGAGTTTGACTTGCCTGCAGCTCCAATTCGCACCCGTCTCCTCTTCAATGGTGGGGGCGAGCAGAGATCCCCAAATCTCAATCTGGTTTTTTTTTTGTTGTTTTTTGCTTTTTGAACAGAGTACAAGGAAATGCAGGAAGCCAGAAGTACATGGAGTCGTTGCCACAGAGCTGCATGGAGAGAGGCTAAACCCGGCAATTTTGATGCAGATTGGTTTTCCCTTTCTTTGAATATATTATCAACAGATCCCTCCAGCTTCTCATTCTTCATTATGGTTTGGGTATTTAAATACCATATGATGTTCAGGGAAGTATGATTGTCATTTGGCATCCTGCTTGGCTGTTTTCATTCCGTTCTTCAACTCGGTTTTACTTTCCCCTCTTTTCCCTCGGCTGCTTACCTGCTTTTTCGGTCCCTACATGTTTTCGTATGCAAAAATTGGGGATGTAAACATCACCCCCAGTTTGGGTTGTAATATACAGTTTTCTTCATGGGAAAAGTAATGGGAAGAGGATTTGATGTTTACGGCTTGCTGTTCGTTGGAAGAAAACAATATGAAAATGATGTGCGGTTGGTATTTGACACCTAGTAAAATTGTGAAAGAGGGACGCAGGTGGCGCTGTGGGTTAAAGCCTCAGCACCTAGGACTTGCCGATCGAAAGGTCGGCGGTTCGAATCCCTGCGGCAGGGTGCGCTCCCGCTGCTCGGTCCCAGCGCCTGCCAACCTAGCAGTTCGAAAGCACCTCCGGGTCCAAGTAGATAAATAGGGACCGCTTACCAGCGGGAAGGTAAACAGCGTTTCCGTGTGCGGCTCTGGCTCGCCAGAGCAGCGATGTCACGCTGGCCACGTGACCTGGAAGTGTCTCCGGACAGCGCTGGCCCCTGGCCTCTTAAGTGAGATGGGCGCACAACCCCAGAGTCTGTCAAGACTGGCCCGTACGGGCAGGGGTACCTTTACCTTTACCTTAAAATCGTGAAAGAGAGGCATCACCTTGCCAACAAAGGCCCATATAGTTAAAGCAATGGTTTTACCAGTAGTGATGCATGGAAGCGAGAGCTGGACCATCAAGAAGGCTGATCGCTGAAGAATTGATGCTTTTGAATTATGGTGCTGGAGGAGACCCTTGAGAGTCCCATGGACTGCAAGAAGATCAAACCTCTCCATTCTGAAGGAAATCAGCCCTGAGTGCTCACTGGAAGGACAGATCCTGAAGCTGAGGCTCCAAGACTTTGGCCACCTCATGAGAAGAGAAAACTCCCTGGAAAAGACCCTGGTGTTGGGAAAGATGGAGGGCACAAGGAGAAGGGGACGACAGAGGATGAGATGGTGGGACAGTGTCATAGAAGCTACCAACATGAGTTTGATGAAACTGCGGGAGGCAGTGGAAGACAGGAGTGCCTGACGTGCTCTGGTCCAGGGGGTCATGAAGAGTTGGACACGACTAAACGACTAAACAACAACAACAAAATCACGAAAATGTATAGAACCAGTTCAAATGTGTGCTGCAAATGTAAAGGAAAGAGGGTATATTTTATCATATGTGGTGGTCCTGTAAAAGCTTTCTGGGAAATGATATACAATGAGCTGAAAAAAATGTTTAAGATCACTTTGGTCAAAAAACCAGAGGCTTTTTTGTTAGGCGTAATAGGTGTGGAACTACCAAAAGAAAATAAAAGACTGTTTATGTATGCAACGATGGCAGCAAGGATGCTTCTTGCCCAGAGATGGAAAGGTGAAGTAGCGACCAGAGAAGAGTGGAAGACGAAACTGATGGAATATGCAGAAATGGCGAGACTGACGGGAAAGATTAGAAACCAGGAAGATCAAGTATTCTTAAGAGACTGGAACAACTTTCTAACATATTTGAGACACCACTGTAAACAGTTGAAATCATTGGCAGGAATACAATGACACTTGTAATGTAACATGGATTTTGGATACTATGATTATATAACAGATAGATTACAGTCAAAGATGCAGGAATAAAATTTAGAATTGGAACGCATGAAGGGAAGGGAGGAGGCTCAAGGTTCGAAAGAACCCCCCTTTTTTAATGTGTGAAAATGTTATGTTTATGGTGTACAACTTTTATGTAAAACTACTAAAATTATATATAGAACACCACCCCCAGAGGACAGTATATAGTTATACCGCAGCTTTCAATTTCCTAGCGCTGGGAGATTGTAGACATTCCCCCCAGGGCCCTTAACCAGCTACAACAGGGTGGCCATAAAAGAGAGAACAAAGGATAACACAGATTTGCATATGCTCATCTGTATGCCTAGATCATACAATCAAAGAATTGTAGAGTTAGAAGAGACCCCCAAGGATCATCTAGTCTAACTCCCAGCAATGTAGGAATCATGGCTAAAAATAAACAGATAGGCTTTCTGATCTTTCCATTGCACTAATTTGAGGCTGAGCAGCATATTGGAGAACGCTAAATTTTCCCTCCCCCTTCAGAGTTTTGGAGGTGTCTCCCACTCCCCGCAACCATTAAATGACAGTGGTGATGGTGGTATGATTATGGGATGTGGTATGGTTTAGGTAAGTTCATGAAGATACCAACAAAAGGTAAGTTCAGTGTTGTTCACAATACCCAGAGATGCTAGTGAAGCTGTAGATGGATGTTAATGAAATTGTACTTGTGCAGAGCCACAGAAACTTGTGAACTACTCAGTCTAAGATGAACTTAGAATGTCTGATTTCAATAGATCTTTCAAATGCTTAACTTAGTCTTTTGTTTTCTTTATCTTCACTTGCATCTCTCGGTATTGTGAACAACACCGAACTTACCTTTTGTTGGTATCTTCATGAACTTACCTAAAAAGATAAAGAAAACAAAAGACTGAGTTAAGCATTTGAAAAATCTATTGAAACCAGACATTATAAGTTCATCTTAGACTGGGTAGTTCACAAGTTTATGTGGCTTTGCACAAGGTTTTGAATTTTTCTCAGAAGATTGATAAAGAATGGATAATTATTTTGGTAATTATTGTGTGCATATTAGTCGCCACCGTGTTGCATGACCCATCTAGCAGGTATGGCTAGAATAAAGTATTGAGTTTTCTGTGCTCAGCCTATCTCTGTCCAAGGATGGGCGTAGCTTGCAATGCAGCCACAGTTGGTAAAAGGCTGTCTTAGTCAAGAGGCTACTGGAGACTCAGGTGTGCGAGAGGCGAGGACCAGAAGACCCCCAATTAATTGGCTTGCAATTTATTGCTCTACGTTTTGCTTCTCTAAGCTGCTGTCAATCCAAGCAACCATTGGAAAGATGGGATTAAAACTGTTAAATTAAACACTCAGGTGTATACAGAGGACGTCAAATGTGAAAACACAACTGAGCAGATAAAACGGCCGAGACGAGACTCAGAGAGCCTCCCCGGGGCGCTAGAAATTCTGTGGCCTTTGCCCTTGCCAGATTGTCTCAGCCCACCAAGAGAAAATCTGTCAGGGGGCTGGACTAGATGACCCTTGGGGTTGTTTGCCTATGATTCCAAAACTTCCCCTGTAGGAAAAGTACCCTGCCTAAAGGGCTCTCCACCCAGGCAGAAAGTCCTCGCAGGAGACGAAGCCGCGTTGAGAAGCATTTGGCGAGGAAAGAGGCAGGGATGTTTAACGCCATCACACCATAAATTTAATAGGCTCAGGAGATTAATTGGAAATGTCAGGCAGAGCTTCCCTGGTCCCCGCATTTAAAAGGATGCTAAGCTCAAGAAAATAGCAGCTGAATTGACAATTTGGAGGAGAGGAGATGGCGAAGGCTGTTCCAGCAGCTGACCCAAAGTTAAAGCAGTTTTCTCCCCACTGACTTTCTGCAATCATGAAGGATTATGCGGGACGGGAGGGATGTCTGAAACCCACAGCAGATAGACAGACCTGCTGCAGGATTAAGGCGTGTAGCCGAGGCGAGGACATGGCCCAGGAAGAGAGTTTTCGTGGACTCCCTCTGTCGCGTCTGCGTTTCAACGCTTCCTCTGAGGAACAGGCTTCTCCTATTTAAGAAACCGAACGTTTGAAACAAACTGAGCCCGTGTTACTGGAGCTTATAGGATTTCACAAACCAAGTGGAAAATGAACATATCAGTAGCAGAGGAACAGATCTCCAGAGCAGCCAGCCCAACGCAGCAGGAATCCTCGCTAACCGTTTCTCAGGGGAGAGAAACCTTTGCCAGGCTCCCAGTGCATTCCTGACGGAGGACTCCGGAAAGAGCTGGAAGTTGTCCTTCTGTGTGTGGTCAAGGCTTCGTATTTTTGGGAGCTTAGCCTTAGCACAGAACAGATTGTCCCGAAAGAGGGAAGGGAAGGAGGGTCAAAGGAGGCGGCTGGGCTGGAGTCAGCTGGACATTGAGACATCAGCTGGCTAAGAGAGTGCACAGAGGGCCTGTGGCTTGCGGCTGCCTTCTCCCAGGGCTCTCCAAAGGCCTCATGTTTTGTCTGTGAACACTCCAGACTGTTTACCCGGGAAGGCAAGTGGCACCCTGAAGGAGCGGTTGCAGCTGTTACCTTCACAGCAGGGCAAACACACAATCTTCCCTGTTGTGCAATTTGCACGAATCGCATGTGCAAAATTGCACGCAATATTGTCGGGATTCCATAGAAAACAAAAGATGCTCTTGAGGACGAAGAGTGGCTCGGGACGGAAGGCAAAATAGCTCTTTCCCCACCAGACACGGCGATTAGGTGTTAGCCCTTGTGACTCACCAAATGAAAAACATGCCTATTATTTTCCTAATCAGCCCTCAGGGAGGCAGCAAGACTATTCGCAGCAGCACAGCTATTAGAGACTCATTGGGCTCTTAAGGGACCGATGCTGCAACGATTTGGATCTCAAATCTCAAATCTGTGCTGGAAATGTAAAGGGAAAGAGGGTATCTTTTATCATATGTGGTGGTCCTGTGGGGTGGTAAAGGCTTTCTGGGAAATGATATATAATGGGTTAAAGAAAATGTTTAAGAAAACTTTTGTTAAAAAACCAGAGGCTTTTCTGTTAGGTATAATAGGTGAGGAACTGCCAAAATAAAATAAAAGACTGTTCATGTATGCAACAATGGCAGCAAGGATGCCTCTAGGCCAGAGATGGAAAGAAGGAAAAGTCCAGACCAGAGAAGAATGGCAGACCAAACTGATGGCATACGCAGAAATGGCAAGACGGACTGGAAAGATCAGAAACCAGGAAGACCAACTTTTTTTTTTTAATGGAATGACTTTTTAATATATTTAAAAGTCCACTGTAGACAGTCGAAAATTTCAGGCATAGGCAAACTCGGCCCTCCAGATGTTTTGGGACTACAACTCCCACCATCCCTAGCTAACAGGACCAGTGGTCAGGGATGATGGGAGTTGTAGTCCCAAAACATCTGGAGGGCTGAGTTTGCCTATGCCTGGTTGAAATCATTGGCAGGAATACAATGACACTTGTAAAGTGAAATGAACTTTGGTTACTATGATTACGTAATAGATGGATAATGGTAAAAGATGCAAGACTTGGGGGGGGGGAAATAAATCTTTAGAAATGGAATCCATGGAGGGAGGGGAAAAGGTCTGAAGGTTCAAAAGAACATTTTTTATTTTTATGTTTTGGAATGGTAATGGTTATTGCGCATGTTGTTGTTGTTTAGTCGTTTAGTCGTGTCCAATTCTTCATGACCCCATGGGCCAGAGCACGCCAGGCCCTCCTGTCTTCCACTGCCTCCTGCAGTTTGGTGAAACTCATGCTGGTAGCTGCGAGAACACTGTCCCACCATCTCGTCCTCCGTCGTCCCCTTCTCCTTGGTGCCCTCCATCTTTCCCAACATCAGGGTCTTTTCCAGGGAGTCTTCTCTTCTCATGAGGTGGCCAAAGTCTTGGAGCCTCAGCTTCAGGATCTGTCCTTCCAGTGAGCACTCAGGGCTGATTTCCTTCAGAATGGACAGGTTGGATCTTCTTGCAGTCCATGGGACTCTCAAGAGTCTCCTCCAGCGCCATAATTCAAAAGCATCAATTCTTCGCCACTCAGCCTTCATTTATTGTGTATAACTTTATGTAAAACTAATAAAAATCTATTTAAAAAAACAAAAAACTGAGGATGCCTTGCCTCCTGCTGAGGTCTTCTTAAGCCTGCCTCGGCAAGCCTTTAGAAAGGTGGCAGAAATGTTTGTGCTCAGACAAGTATTCCAAGAGGCAGTGGAGGGAGGCTGGCATCTCGAACACGCCTGGATATGCTGGCTGCAATAAAAGGATTTTAGGTGGCATCTGAAGCAGTGTCCGTGAGGGGGCCTCGCTCATGGCAACAAGCAGGGGATTTTCTGGTGGCCAGCAGAGTGGACGTCCCGCGGCATTTGTGGCAGGGCCACTTCCAGCATCTCAGACTGGTGGAATGGGGTGGTGGTGGCAAGACAGTCCACAGCCATTCGGGCTTTCGTTTACTAAAAAGTAAAGCCCTGAGCAGGAACAAGCTGGCAGCCTGCACAGATTTCGCTTCGAAAAATTAACAAGCCATTTCGCTTCGAAAAATTAACAAGCCATTTTATTGAAACCAAAGAGACTTCAAAGTGTTTTTTTGCTGGTTCTTTATCTTTAAGCTGAACTTGGGCCAGGCACTCTTTCAGCAAAAAAGGGAAAAAGAAGAAGTCTGTCTTCTGTGAAAGGAGGACACGCAGGTGCCCGAGTTTGGGGCAAGCTCAGGTGAAATGTTCCTTAGAACTAGCTGAGCAACTTGCACCCATTTTTGCAAAAGCATCCTTTGGCTTCTGCACTCAGTTATGCATGTCCCTGGTCAAAGGCGGTCCATTTGTAACCAGTGTTTGCTAGTGTTTTTGGATACATCTCCAACTCCTCAAAGATTCCATCAACGGTGTCTGCGAAATTTTTTACACATCACTTGGGAAGACAGGCAAACTAAGACCAGTGTACTGGAAGAAGCAAAGATCACCAGTGTTGAAGCAATGATTCTTCAACATCAACTTTGTTGGACTGGTCCTGTTGTGTGGATGCCTGATGATCGTCTTCCAAAGCAACTACTCTATTCCGAACTTAAAAATGGAAAGTGTAACGCTGGTGATCAACAAAAGAGGTTTAAAGACTGTCTCAGGGCAAATTTTTAAACATGTAGTATAAACACCAACAACTGGGAAACACTGGCCCTCAAGCGCTTCAGTTGGAGAACAGCCTTGACCAAAGGTGTCCTGGGCTTTGAAGACACTCGAACTCAGGACACAAGGGAGAAACATGCTAAGAGGAAGGCACGCTTGGCAAATCCACACCATGATCAACTCCTGCCCAGAAACCTATGTCTCCACTGTGGAAGGACGTGTGGGTCCAGAATTGGCCTCCACAGTCACTTACGGACTCATTGTTAAGACCCGTGTTTATGGAAGACTCAGCTACGAAGGATCGCCAAAGAATAAGAATAAATAGTAATAATATATTTTTATTTATACCCCACCCTCCCCGGCCAGAGCTGGGCTCAGGGTGGCTAACACCAGCAAAATTACAGTAAAAACATAATAGGAAAAAACCCCACCAATTTAAAATACAGGTTAAAATGCAGCCTCATTTTAAAAGTAGCCCATAGATCAAAACCATAAGGGGAGGGAAACATAAGGGTCAGACTGAGTCCAAACCAAAGGCCAGGCGGAACAGAAGAAGAAAGAAAATATGGAAAACCAATAAAAATATTATTATTATCATTTTTTTAAAAAATCTGCTCCGTTGATTAATAATGCTATGTCTTATTGTTTCCTGAAAACCAAGGAGCTTTTGTGATCCTTGATGGAAGCCCCTGGAAAGAGGCCCTTTCTGCCGCCACCTGGGGCTTGGCAGGGGGGTGCTGGGGATGAGAGGGGAAACAGGCGGCTTTTGCCCCCCTTCATTCTCTCAGGATGAAGAAGAAGAATCCTGCAGAACTTGTTTGGGCCAGTCAGCATTCCAAGGAGGCCGCCTGGTCAGAAAGGCCTCTTGAAAAACTTGTCTGCGCAGAAAAGGGACAATTGTGGAGGGGAAATCAGTGTGCTGGCCTGAGTTCTCCTTCCTGCCTCGAGAAGCTGGAAGGGGGAGGCATTAAATGTTGGCGGGGGCCAGGAAGGATGCAGGGAACGGGTGATGGGCTTGCCTCTTTCTTCCATTCAGCTGGCGCAGAATTCGGCAGCCAGGTGGCTCACTGAGGCAAGATGGTTTGAGCATCTTTTTTATTTATTTATAATTTTTATTGCATTTTGTGTCTTACATAGATCCGAAAGAAAAAAACCAGCCCAACGTTCAAGCCAAAAATAAATATAAACAAAAACATAACAATACATATTAACTAAATAAACATTTTCCCTCCACCATTTACCTATAATTAATATTCTGAATTATCAGTCATTAACATTGTAATCTTTTGAGATGACTTCAGTCCATCTCAATACGAATCGGCCTTTAATTAACTGCCTTCTTTAGATGTTTCTCATTTCTTGGCATTGTATGGTTTATTTAGCAGGCACCCCCAAACTCGGCCCTCCAGATGTCATCAGTGCAGGTATGAAAAATATTTAATTTTAATTTTTATCATCTACAATACTGTCTTATTTATTTTATAGTACAGTACATTGATTATTTCTTTCATTTTATGGATCAATGGTCTCGTTAGATAGTAAAATTCATGCTACATTGCTGTTTTAGGGGTTGTTTTTAAAAGTCTGGAACGGATTAATTCATTTTGCATTGCTTTCTATGGGAAAGTGTGCCTTGGTTTTGGAAAGCTTTGGTTTTGGAATGGACTTCTGGAATGGATTAAGTTTGAGAACCAAGGGACCACTGTAGATGATAGATAGATAGATAGATGATAGATAGATAGATAGATAGATGATATATAGATAGATAGATAGATAGATAGATAGATAGATAGATAGATAGATGATAGATAGATAGATAGATAGATAGATAGATAGATAGATAGATAGATAATTACAACTCTGTGAAACTCAAGCTCTGTGGCACAACTTGCCTCAAATACATACCAAGTTGTATATGTATTTTCCATTAAAAAACCCACAATTTAGCTCCCACCCCCAAAGTTTGAGAGCCAGTGTGGTTTAGTGGTTAGAGCACTAGTCTATGACCTGGGAGACCAAATCCCTTTCCCCCCATGAAGCTCTCTGGGTGAGCCCGTCACTTCCTCTCAGCCTGGCCTCCCTCACAGGGTTCTTGTGAGGAGAAAACGGGCAAAGCGAGAAGCACGCATGCCCCTTTGAGCTCCTCGGAGGACAGGTGGAACACAAATGCTGTAAAGAAAGAAAGAACAAATGCAATTTATGTGAAGAATGATGCAGCACCTAGCACAGTGCATTACGGCAGCTATAGGCAGAAAAACCATTAAATGGTCTGCAAAGGTTCTTGGCAATTTTCTGGAGGTCTGAGGGAGGGAGGGGGAGTTTGGGACCCCCCCAGATGGAGACGGTCCTGAGGCAGGTGGACAACCAGTGGTTGGTCTCAGTCCAAGGTAGCTCCCTGCCTCCCTGCTTTGGTTTCTGCATGTTTCTCCCTTGGTAAGCGATGAAACAAAATACGAAAGATGACCTTTGCCTTCAGCTCTGAGTGATGGCTCTGTTTATTAAATTGCAAGCGACCTCACACTTCTCGGAGAGGCACCCATAGGCGGGCCTGGGCGATATGCAAAATGTCTTTCAGTTTAATTGATCAGCTGAAAGGCAGGCGATTAATCCGTTGTGGGGGGAAAGCGATAATCAGTTGACAGCCCTGATTTCAATTGGCTTTGCTGTCTGGGGCCCCAACCATTGAGGGAGAAGGGGGCCCAGCTGCAGTTTAAAAAGATCTGGTCCAGCACCAGATGCCTGTGGGAAATAAAGGAAGCAGGATGTGAGCACAAGAGCAACTTCCCAGCAACTGGGATCCAGGAACATTGCTGCCTTGAACGGTGGAGGCAAAGCATAGCCACCATATCTAGTAGCCCTCCATAGCCCTCTCCTCCATCATGCATTTGCCCAGTCCTCTTGTAAAGCCATCCAAGTTGGCCATCCCTGCCTCCTGTGGGAGGGAGTTCCAAAGTTTACCGTATTTTTCGCTCCATAAGACGCACTTCTTTCCTCCTAAAAAGTAAGGGGAGATGTCTGTGCGTCTTATGGAGCGAATGTGTCGTCGGTTGCTGGCTCCCTTTCCACCCCCTTGCCCAGGCTTCTATTGTTGAATGTTCTGCAGACAGAGGCTGTTTGTTTCCCCAGCGGCATGTGACTGGCTGATTAGATTATCTGTCTGGAAACTGTAGAAATGGCTCCCTTTCCTTTCCTAAAGAAGCTGCAGGTAACTGTGAGTTGAACCCCATAAAAACAGGATTTTCCCCCTTTGCAAAGTAAGCTGCATAACTGTGAAGAAGAAGAGTTTGGATTTGATATCCCGCTTTTCACTCCCTTTAAGGAGTCTCCAAGCGGCTAACATTCTCCTTTCCCTTCCTCCCCCACAACAAACACTCTGTGGAGTGAGTGAGGCTGAGAGACTTCAGAGAAGTGTGACTGGCCCAAGGTCACCCAGCAGCTGCAGGTGGAGGAGCGGAGACGCGAACCCGGTTCACCAGATTACGAGTCCACCGCTCTTAACTACTACACCACACTGGCTCTCTCTGTGAGCTGATCCCCCACAAAATGGGCCTTTCCCCCTTTCCTCCTCTAAAAACTAGGTTTGTCTTATGGAGCGAAAAATACGGTAATTCTGTGCTGCATGAAGAAGTCCTTCCTTTTCTCTGTCCTAAATCTTCTGGCATTCTGGCTTTGTTGGCTGTCCACGAGTTAGGAGAGAGGGAGGAAACGTTCCGTCTATCTGTTTTCTCCATGCCATGCATGGAAACCAAGCCAGATTATTGTGCTTGTCCACCAGTCAAACCATCAAACCAATATTGTGCTTGTCCATATAATCCTGCTTTGTTGCTTACTGCAATCACCACTATCCTATGAGATCCACTATCCTGGAACATTACATATGGTATGTACAGTAGTTGAAGGCTTTTTATATTATTTTTGCTGGAAAATGTGTGAGATTACAATATTGTATTTGTTTGCATTACCTAGAGCTTGTACTATTGATGAAGCCTAGGATGGTGAAACAAGGCTAATATTCCGGAAATCCTTGTCTTAGACTTTGTGAAAGCATTCTGTGGAACTGCAACGACAGACAGATGGAATAGACACCTATACATGTACGGACCTTATGCATGTACGGAATATAGAATGAACTGATCCACTGGGTCTTCTGCTTTTTTCGTTGAACTGTATGAGACTTCCATTGAAATCTACAATTTGATACAATGAATGGTATATCTTATTTATTCAAAAATACAGCTGGTTACGTCTTGTGTGTTTATTGAGTATGTTTCACGTAACCAGAGGTTTGTTGTTGTTTCTCTACTGCATGGAAACCAAGCCAGATGAGGAATGGTTGAAGGAGTTGAGTAGGTTTAGTCCAGGAAAGAGGAGACTGAGAGGAGATAGGATAGTATCTGTTTTGTTTTGTTAAAATTTAATTAATTTGTTTAACATAATTATTACAGAATATACCCAAAATATTGCAGATACATAGATACATATATATTTTAGATAAGAACACACACCTATATAAAAAGAACAAAAGAGAAAAGACTAAGAAAAGAAAAAGAAGAAAAAATAGAGAGAGAAAAGAAGAAGAAAAGTTGGAAGAATTTCTTCCAAATTTATTCTACAAATATCTCAATATGAAATATTAATAAAATTTCATTGATTGACTTCCATCGCTTACACTGCACTTCCTATATACATTTTAAGCAAGATTGTATGTGTTATTCCGTATTTTCCCCATACAATCTCACACAAATATTCTAATCAATAGGTTTTGTAAATCTTTCATAAATCTATTCTAAACCCAACCAATACTTTACATTTAAACTTTGTCTACATAGTAGACATATGAGAGCAACTAAAGGCCTGTCAAGTGGAAGAGGTAAAAGGGAACAAGCTTCTTTTCTCCTGCTCTGGAGGGCAGGACTCGAACCCGTGGATCCAAGTTACAAGAAAGGAGATTCCGACTGAACCTCAGGAAGAACTTTCTGACAGTAAGAGATGCTCGACATTGGAATGGTCTCCTTCAGGAGATGGTGGACTCTCCTTCCTTGGAGGTCTTTAAGCAGAGGCTGAATGGCCCTCTGTCCTGGATGCTTGAGCTGAGATTCCTGCATTCCAGGGGGTTGGACTAGATGACCCTGGGGGTCCCTTCCAACTCCACCATTCTATGATTTTACACACTTTGGTCATGTTGCTTCTTCCTCACCTTTTCTCTCTTTATCATTTCAATGACCCTTTCCTGAACATACCTGCAGCTTCTCCTCTCAACCTTTTCCATCTCCGCCTTACAAGGTATTTCGGACTGGGCTGGGTTGCCGTTCCAGTTTCCTTGAGCACCGCCGGGACCAGTAGAACCAGTGAGGCCCACTGGAATCCCAGCACTGGCTTCCAGCATGAGCTCAGGGTGGCAACTTCCTGGGAAGGGGCAATGTAGCTCAGTGGTTAGAGCACCTCCTTGGCAGGCAGAGGTTCCCAGGTTCCATCGTCCTCTGGCAGCATCTCGGGGAGGGGGGATGGCAAGGTCCTGTGCCTGAACCCCTGGAGATTTGCAGCTGCCAGTCAGTGCTTGTTGTTGTTTAGTCGTGTCCGACTCTTCATGACCCCCTGGACCAGAGCACACCAGGCACTCCTGTCTTCCACTGCCTCCCGCAGTTTGGTCAAACTCATGCTGGTAGCTTCGAGAACACTGTCCCACCACCTCGTCCTCTGCCGTCCCCTTCTCCTTGTGCCCGCCATCTTCCCCAACATCAGGGTCTTTTCCAGGGAGTCTTCTCTTCTCATGAGGTGGCCAAAGTCTTGGAGCCTCAGCTTCAGGATCTGTCCTTCCAGTGAGCACTCAGGGCTGATTTCCTTCAGAATGGAGAGGTTTGATCTTCTTGCCGTCCATGGGACTCTCAAGAGTCTCCTCTAGCGCCATAATTCAAAAGCATCAATTCTTTGGCGATCAGCCGTCTTGATGGTCCAGCTCTCACTTCCATAGCTTTAACTATACGGACCTTTGTTGGCAAGGTGATGTCTCTGCTTTTTAAGATGCTGTCTAGGTTTGTCGCCAGTCAGTGCAGACTATGCTAATTTGGCCCCTGGGGTTCAGGATGAGGGCAAAATCTGACCCCACCCAAAAGTCACTGAAGGACGATGACCGCCCACTCGCGTTTTCTTTGCACCCAAGAGAAGTGGGTGGGTTTTTTGGGGTCCCCTTTTTGGTGGGGGCGTCTGGGCTCAGAGAGGCGTGAGAAGGGGGCAACTGGGGGCAAACCTTCTTCGACGTGCTGTGTGCAGATCTACTCAGAAAGAAGAAAACGGCATTCTGAAACACCAAATTTCGCCATCTATAGATATATATATATTCGTTCCAGTGCAAAGCATCTCCCGACCAAATGCAATCAATCTTGCCTATTAAAAAAGGAGGTTTCTTAAGGGTTCTCCTTAGAAAAACAAGAGTGCCTGCAGCTCTCCCTCCCTTCCTCTCTTTCAATCCATTGCCAACATATTTAGGGGACTTAAAATTCATTTTTTTGAGCGCAGGGGGGCGGGGGAAATAACCCCCCTGTTGCTTTTGCTTCATTGCACCTTTTCCTATTTGCATGGAGAATAAAGCTTCTTGCATACCTTTGCATTCCTAATTTCTTAAGGGTTAGAGGTCTCTTACCCTCCCTCTTTTGTTGCAGCTTTTAAAACACACACACACACACACGCACATTTCAGCTTCTCCCCTCCCTCCAGCAAAAACAATCTCTTCCCCGCCCCCACCTGCAGAGCAGCAGGTCGCTTTATAAAGTATTACGAACCCTGTTTAATTGAAATGCGCCACACGCCACCAGCAGCTCCATTAGCAGAATTAATTTGAATAGATGGCACTGTACGCAAAATGCAAGGGGGGAGGGAGGGAGGGGGGCAGGTAACGTCGGACAGGCACCCCCAAGACGCCATAGGGAGCCCCCCTAAAATGTTGGGGGTCTGTGTTTATAAATGTTAATTTGTCATATATAAAATCCTAATCTGCACGCTGCAGCTACCATGCAAAGGGGGGGGGGGAATCATTATTTTCCCCCAAATGAAATTTTAAAGGGGAGATGGAGAGAAGGCGTTGCTTTGAAAGGACAACTGTTGCAGAGGAGAAAGGAAGGAAGGAAGGAAGGAAGGAAGGAAAGGGAAAGAGGAGCGAGGGGAGGGATGTAACATTCAGGGTGTTTTAAAACGCCCTTGGATTAGCTGGAATCACATCCTAATCCCAGCTGGATTTCAGCAAAGCTGCAATCTTGGTGGGTTTGTTTGGGGGGGGGGAGAAATGTTTCTGCCCAGATGGTCCCAATACAGCCGTCAGGATTAATGTTGCAGCGCAACTCCCCCCTCCACAAACACACATCTATTTCACCCATAAATTAGTAGCCTTTATCGTGGGTGCATTTGCGCCTCTGGGCTTGGTCTCTCCTCTTTCTGCATGTAGACAAGTTGCATTTATTTCTGTTTTCAAATGCTCACATTCCTTGGCGGTTTTGTTTCGGGTGCTACCATTTGCACCCACAATTCCCCCACCCCCACCCCTCAATGCAAAGAACTGGGGTGCCAGTTCCGCATTCCTAAAACCGCTTTGCATTTCACGCCGCCCCCGTCTCCTCCCTCAGATTCCATCTCTGCATCCTGCAGGCTAAAACAGGTCTGGGGGGGGGGGGGGGAACGAGAGGCGTTTCAGAAGCGGCTTGTGAGATGGGATGGAAGAATGCCTAGGAAAAAAAGCATCCAAAAACGTAAGAATGCGAAAAGATCCTTTCTGGATCAGGCCTGTGGCCCATTTTGTGCCAACCAAATGCACGCAGGATCCTTTGCACAAGAGCAACTCTCCAGCAACTGGCATTGCTGCCCTCTAAATGTGGAGGCAAGAACCCTCTCCTCCTCCATGAATTGCTCAGATCTTCTTTTAAAGCCACCCAAGTTTGTGGCCTCATGTGGGAGGGAGTTCCAGAGTTTAACTCTGCGCTGCGTGAAGAAGTAATTTCTTTTATCTGTCTTCAATCTTCCGTTTCATCTTCCTTGGATGTCCATGGGTTCCCGCGTAGGAGAGAGGGAGAAAAAGTTTTCTCTAGCCCCTTTCTCAACGCCAGGTGTAGTTTCACGAACTTCCGTCACATTGCCTCTTCATTGTCTTTTCTCTAATCTTTGTTGTTTTTTAGTCGTTTAGTTGTGTCCGCCTCTTCGTGACCCCCTGGACCAGAGCACACCAGGCCCTCCTGTCTTCCACTGCCTCCCGCAGTTTGGTCAGGCTCATGTTTGTAGCTTTGAGAACAGTGTCCAACTATCTCGTCCTCTGTCGTCCCCTTCTCGTTGTGCCCTCCATCTTTCCCAACATCAGGGTCTTTTCCAGGGAGTCTTCTCTACTCCTGAGGTGGCCAAAGTCTTGGAGCCTCAGCTTCAGGATCTGTCCTTCCAGTGAGCACTCAGGGCTGATTTCCTTCAGAATGGAGAGGTTTGATCTTCTCTAATCTAAGAAGTCCCAAATGCTGCAACTGTTCTTCATAGGAGAGTTGCTTCCCTCCCTTGATCATTTTGGCCACCCTTTTCTGAACCTTTCCTGGGTGAGGCGACCAGGAAACACACCGTCTTGCGGGTGTAGCTAAAAGTGTCCCCTGGGATCTGCGGCAGACGGTCATCTCTGCCCCTTGTTCAGTCCTCGTTTAGATCACAGCCACAGATTATAATTGTTCTTGAAGGCTGAAATATTATATATACCCAGGATCAAGTGCCTTTGAATCCAAGAGGGACTTCCTTCTGAGTCAAGGTTTCTGTAATCCTAAAACACCTGGAAGTTGGTCCCCTCCAAACTATCGCCTGGGACCGCCCTGTTTGAGTATTTTAGAGAAACAGTGATTTCAGGAAATAAGAGACCTGTGAGAAGAATAATGAAAAATGTGTCAGAATCACCCCACTGCCACGTTCTATTCTTGCTTACCTGTCAGGGTAGAAATAAATCAGATGTTGGCAGCGGCCTCTGGAGCAAATGTCATTTGATTATTTTTACATAGCTCAATTATTGCTAGCCAGGAAACGCCCAAGTATCATAAAGTCGTCAACCGACATTTGCAATTAGCCTCCAGGGGCTTGTTTTGTGTGTGTGGTACACTGGATGCAAACTCATCTCCTCTTTCAGGCAACTGCTATGCCTGACTCACAGACATGCCTGGACAGGTGAGCTGGCAAAAGGTTTAAAAAGTTTGTGTGCAACTTTGGTGGAATTTTTGCATGGCTGATCTATCCGAAAAGCAGGATAAGATCCTGGTGTTTTCGGCGAAGGAGGCAGGGCTGCTCAGCAAGTTCTCCTCTGGCTGGGACTGAGGTGAACTGTAATCCAAAACTCCTAGACGGCCACAATTAAATGAAATCGGTCTACACCACAGACCTAAGCCGGTTGAATGAGCATCATTCTGTCTCCTGGGGTGCCCTGGGAGTTGTAGTTCTGCAAAGAGGGATATTCTCAGAGCCTTCATCAAACTGCAACTCCCAGCATGTTTTGTGGGGGGAACTGGAGCAAAACTTTACAGCGCAGAAGGCCCCGAGTGAGCGTAAGTCGAAAATGTTTGACAGTGAACATCAAAGTTTTCTGGCAGCTTTGCATGTCAGGAGCCTGAGAAATTTTGCACCTACATCAGCAGCTCTGGTGAGTATTTAATCTGAGGAATATGCAAGCCAGGTCTTGCCCGACTTGGCTGAAGGACGCTGAAATGTGCCAATCCCTTTCAGCGTGAAACCTGCCGAGAGAATCAATAATTTTCTCAGATGGAATTGCTCCCATTATGCTTTAAGACGGAAGCTTGTTGCCTTTTTCTTGGCTGTTGCCAGAACGGAACTCGTGAGGCATATGTGGAAATAGCCGTTCAAATTCTCATCAGCACTGTTTGCATTTTCAGGGGAACAAACAGAAAACTTTCCGCGGCGTGCTTGGGCGCAATGGAACTGCTATTTCATAGCTGTGCTTTCATCTCCAAAATGTTTAAATCTTATTCAGTATTGAGAAAATGAAACTTAAATGCATGTCAGCTATCCTAGAACATTCCTAAAAGCTGAAATGTTTGAAGCCGCGAACAGGTTTATTTCTTAGGGAGCCTTTAGCAACTGGGTCTGCCCACATTTTTTTTCTTTTTACCTTATAGCACTACCACTAAAATCAGAGGCTCTTTGTAAAGTGGAAGCTGAAAATGCAAGGTCTCCCCCTGAAATATTCCTGAGAAATTTAGGTCCCTGCAGCCCTGGCAGGCTCAAGATATTTTGCGGTCAGAAGCAGCAGTGAACAGCACTACCACGGTACAGTGGTACCTCGGGTTAAGTACTTAATTTGTTCCGGAGGTCCGTACTTAACCTGAAACTGTT
This sequence comes from Podarcis gaigeae, assembly GCF_964106915.1. Taxonomy (NCBI): domain Eukaryota; kingdom Metazoa; phylum Chordata; class Lepidosauria; order Squamata; family Lacertidae; genus Podarcis; species Podarcis gaigeae. The sequence goes on along the minus strand of NC_139690.1, from coordinate 52,513,190 downwards.
CTTAACCTGAAGCACCACTTTAGCTAATGGGGCCTCCCGCTGCTGCTGCACCACCGAAGCACGATTTCTGTTCTCATCCTGAAGCAAAGTTCTTAACCCGAAGCACTATTTCTGGGTTAGCAGAGTCTGTAACCTGAAGCGTATGTAACCTGAGGCATATGTAACTCGAGGTACCAGTGTACCCAGGGGATGATTTCTTAGCCTGAAAGACCAACGCTCTTCTGGAAAGCAGGTGAAAGGCCTTTCTTCTTTGGCGATCCCTCCTAGCAGAGTCTGTAACCTGAAGCGTATGTAACCCGAAGTACCACTGTACTTGCCCAAGGTATGTGTAACCCTGAGCTCTACCTCCATTGCCATTTGTTAAAAAATAAAGATTTACTTTTCTGTTTTCTTCACTTGCCAAACCCTTTTGAATGCTTAGTTTCCCCCCGCTGGACATACTTGGAAAAGGCTGGGAATGGTGGTCCAGATTCCTTGAGAAGACACCTCACCCGCCACTGCTGATTTTTCCCTATAGCGAAAAGCCACGAGGAATTCCTGGCATGCTCTACCAGATAACGTGGGGCAGAGTCACAACCCAGCAGGGGTCTGGATACTGCCGAGGAATGTGCCACCAATGGCCACATACAGTGGCACCTTGCTTCTCAAATTTAATCTGCTCCGGAAGTCCGTTCCAAAACCAAAGCGTTCCAAAACCAAGGTGCGCTTTCCCATAGAAAGGAATGCAAAATAGATTAATCCGTTCCAGACTTTTAAAAACAACCCCTAAAACAGCAATTGAACATGAATTTTACTATCTAACGAGACCATTGATCCATAAAATGAAAGCAATAAACAATGTGCTGTACTATAAAATAAATAAGACAGTATTGTAGATGATAAAAATTAAAATTAATTTTTTTTCTTACCTGCACTGATGATAGTCATTGTTTGGATGGGGGGCTTTTATCCATTTCCCCAGTCACACAATCAATCAATCAATCAATCAATCAATCAGTAGCTGAACTGGGTTCCACACAGTCACAAAAACAAATGAACCGAAAAAGCCTCAAAAACAAAAACTTCCGAAAAATGTTTGAAAACCGGAACACTTACTTCCATGTTTTTGGCGTTTGAGAACCAAGGTACCACTTTATCCCAGAATCCCCTGCAATTGCCCTGGGCATCGGTGACAAGACAACCTGTGCGGGCAGGCAAGCGGATGTGGAAAACTTTGAAAACCTCTGACCACATCACAGTATGTTGTGGACCAATGTCTTTTTTTTTTTAACACCAACCCTGCAGGGAGGACCTGGGCCTGAGAGAGAGGCAAGCCTCCAAAGCAGCTTCTGGCTTTGACAAATGACATTCCAGCCTTGCTCCTGCCATGCGCCTTTCCCGTGTAGGTTTGCTGCAGCGGAAGGTGGGCGTTGCAGTTTTGATTTGTTCTGGAAATGTCAGTTTCAAAGGAGAAGCTTTGCGTTGGAAGAATCTCCAGTTTCTTTTCCTCCCAGTTCTAGTAAACAAAGGGGGATTTCTTTTTGCAAGCAGCTGGGGAAGGATCAGACCTTCCAGAGAAAGAAGAAAAACTTGCACACTCAGTTGTTTGAGCTGGAGTAAGACAATTAAAAAGAGTCACCCCCCTATGAAACAAAATAAACCAAAGATACAGAGAATAAAGAAATAGACACAGCAGGTTGAAAGCAGCATCAAGTTGGATATTATCACTGAAGTTGTTGTTCCAAAACATTACAGAAAATACCAATTTCTCCCCATAAACCTGTAGATTGGTTTATATGTATTCCTTTGTAATAAGCTAGTTTAATCATCATTTACTATAGACCAAATTTTCTCAATCAATTCAGATATAGTAGAAGATATGCTCCCCACATTTTTGGCTATTATAATCTTATTTCTTGATCATTTTCCAGAATAACATCTTTTAGATAACCAAGCAGAAATACTTTAGGTTTCATATCGGAGATATTAGCCTGAACAGAGTGCTTCTATTTGAGAACAATTCCAGGCGATGTGTATGCAATCTGCCTTGTTTAATTCACTTTGCCAACATTTATCAAACCCTAACTTAGATATCAAGTTCAAGGCATTAAATACCATTCATTGAAGGTTTTCAAACAGTTCTGCTTTAGGTCTGCTGAAATTATATCAAATTCTCATGCACGTATGATCCAAGATTACAAAATCTTGTGATAATGCCTTTATCCAAATGGAAAATAAATAGAATTCCCCATTTGTTCTCTTTCCTGACTTCCTCACATATATTTGAATCAGAGAGGAGGTTGCAGTGCTGATTTGAAAATACTGGAAGAGCAGAGATCTCCTTCTTCCCATGTGCTTGTTGTGGGGTGTGATATATAAGTAGCAGTCAAGTACAACATTCCTTGTTTTCCTAGAGTGGACATGCAGGGGGATGTTTGGTCCAGCCAGTCAAAAACATCCTGTTTCCTCCTGGCCTGGAACATCCTTCCTCTTGCATGTGACCAGAGGTGGGTGTGACTTTACCTGTCCAGGTAACAAAAGGATAAGTCACGCAGCACACACCCTCTCTTTTGACTTCCTCCGTCGTTGGAGCAGCTTTTTAGCTAGAGATGCTCTGTTGGCTTCCAGCCAACAGAGGACACTGGGATTATCCCCACATGGGATAGATCCACATGTATATACTTTGTAACTAAATCTGCCTTCAGGGATCCAACTGTGAACTGATGATGTGAGTAAACTTCTTTTATATACTTTGCACAAGATTGTGGCGTGTTCATTCTTTTAAGAGGGATATAAGGAGACTTACCAGGACCCTAATACTGAGAGGCTTAAACAAGCCTGCAACCAGCTATCTGCTGTGCGTTTAAAAGGGGAATGTAAATCTCTGCCCAGTGAAGGAACTTGCTAGTGCAAGGATATTAGGAAGGATATTAATGAACAATATATCCTCTCCTGCCTCCCTGAACAACCAGGTGCACATTATAGGAAACCAGCAAGCCAGACTTTTGCAGAAGAGTCCTCTCTCTTCCTGTGGTTTTCAGTAACTAGCATTCGAAAGCGTGGCTGCCTCCAACTGTGGGGGCAGCGCATGGCCATTGTGGCAAGTGACCATCGATAGACCTCTCCTCATCCATGAATTTGTCTAATCCTATGTTAAAACCATCCAAGTTCCTGGCCCTCTCTGCCTCCTGTGGGAGGGAGTTCCACAGGTTAACTCTGCATTGCATGAATGACTTTCCTGAATCTTCCAGCATTTGCTTCATTGGATGTCCACGAGTTCTGGTGTGGTGAGAAAAAACCTCTCTGTCCACTTTCTCCATGCCAGGCATAATATTAATGAACAATATATCCTCTCCTGCCTCCCTGAACATTCCCACACTTGTGACCTCCTCAATTGATGGAAGAGAAGATTTTGAGTGACCTACAAGCTTCTCTGGTGCAGTCTCTATCCAGCCCTGCTTGGGACCCCCCCCCCCAAGGCACACCCCTCCTCCTCAGGCCCCTGCTGCTCCCCACCCAGCCAGCTGGCCTAGAGTGCAGCCTTGCAATGCAACCCTGCCTCTTGCTTGCCCGAATGGTAATAATAATAATTAATTAATAATTTTTTATTTATACCCTGCCCTTCCCAGTTCAGAAAACTGGGTTCAGGAAGGCTAACAACAAATTTACAACACTTAATTATAAAAGCAGCATAAAATACAGTATAAAAACATGAATACCAATAAAATTCAGAAATCAATTTAGGGGAAATAAGCATTAGATGATCCCCAGGGCTAGCTGGCTGAACTGGTCCTACTTGGGCCAGCGAGGAGGTCTGGGGAGAATTAGCTGTGGGGTCTCAGAGCGGGGAATCTTCATAAAAGGGGAGGGGGAGGGAAGAGAAGGGAAATAAAGGATCAGGCTGAATTCAAATTAAAGGCCAAGCGGAATAGCTCTGTCTTACAGGCCTGACGGAAGGAGGTTAAATCCTGCAGGGCCCTGCTGTCATGGGACAGAGCATTCCACCAGGTCGGAGCTATCACTGAAAAGGCCCTGGCCCTGGTGTAGGATAGTCTGACTTCCTTAGGGCCCGGGACCTCTAAACTATGGTTGGGGTGGGGGTGCCTGTTTAGAAACCACTGACTTTTGCATGGCTGGAATGCTGCCCTTGGCAGAAAGACCAGACTTGCAGCCACCTCTTTGCCCACCAGGTAGCCCACAATGAGAGGGGATGCAGCCACCCTGGGTTTAAGGGTGCTCTTTGTTTTCCTAGCATGGAAGCATTTCGTGCAAATGTTGTTGTTGTTTTGGGGCTGGAGTGGGGGAATGGGGCTTTTGGCCGCCAAAGGAGGGGGGTGGGGGAGCCAAGCAAACAAACCAATCCCGATTCTTTTTCTTCTTCTGATTCTGGAATTTGTCTCTGGTAAAGTCCAAAGTTTGCCTTGCTTGCCCAAATATTTGTGCCTGTCTTATTTTCCAGCATTTATGTGCTGGGTTTCTTCTGCCTTGAAACATGAGGTATCAGGCCAAGGATTGGGGCCCAACCAGTCTCCCATCCCGGCCAAAGACCTGTTCAGTATCCACCAAGGTGGGAGACCCTCATATACGCACATATCAAATCAAATCTTTATTACGGTCATAGACCAGCATTAAGGGGGGTACAGTCATTTAAAATCTGAAAAACGATTTGAAAAACTAAAAAGAATTAAAAGTCTATAAAAATCTAAAGGAAGCTTGTTGTTGTTTAGTCGTTTAGTCGTGTCTGCCTCTTCGCAACCCGATGGACCAGAGCACGCCAGGCACTCCTGTATTCCACTGCCTCCCGCAGTTTGGTCAAACTCATGCTGGTATCTTCGAGAACACTGTCCCACCATCTCGTCCTCTGTCCTCTTCTCCTTGTGCCCTCCATCTTTCCCAACATCATGGTCTTTTCCAGGGAGTCTTTTCTTCTCTTCTCATGAGGTGGCCAAAGTCTTGGAGCCTCAGCTTCAGGATCTGTCCTTCCAGTGAGCACTCAGGGCTGCTTTCCTTCAGAATGGAGAGGTTTGATCTTCTTGCAGTACTTGGGACTCTCAAGAGTCTCCTCCAGCACCAGAATTCAAAAGCAAATAGTGCAAATAGAGAGAGGATATCGTGGAGCAGGAGAAGGTTTAGAAAAGGGCAGCCAAAATGATCAGTGGGGTACTCCCATTGAGATACTCCCTTGTGGAGGAAGGTTGTAGCATTTGGGACATAGAGGAAAGTCTAGGAAAAGGTGGCATGATAGAAATTCATGAAATCATGCCTGGCTTGGGAAAAGTGGACAGAGAAATGTTTTTCTCCCTCTCTGACGACACGAGGACTTTGGGCTGAAGCCGAATGTCAGTCCTTGGGGCTAGTAGCCATAGACAGCCTCCGTGAATTTCTCTCGTCTTCTTTTAAAACATCCAGGTTGGTGGGTATGACTGCCTCCTGTGGAAGTGAGTTCCATAGATTAACCATGTGCTGCCTGGAGAAGGACTTCCATCTCTCCTGACTCTTCCATTCATTGGCTGTCCACGAGTTCTTGTGTTTCTAGAGAGGAAGAAACAGTTCCCTATATGCATTTTCTCCCCGTCACGAATCATTTTATACACTGCTTTCGTGCCGCCTCTTATTCACCTGTTCTCTAAGCTAAAAAGTCCCTTTCCTCATAGGAAAGAGAAAGAGAGATCCAGAGGCATAGATTCCTTGAGATCCCAGGGTTGAGATCCATCCCTTTTTCTACTGCAGTCACACTATTCACGGCAGAGAGGGGCTTTGAACCCAGGTCTCCCAGGTCGTAGACCAGCACTCTAACCACTGCACCACCACCGACCGCATTTGACATGGCATGTCTGAGCAGCAAGGAGAGCTTACCAGTATCTCACAAAGACGGTATAAGGCAGAGTTGTCTTACACCACAGATCAACTTGCTTCATTTATAAGAAGAAAAGGCTCCGGAGGAAACCCCACACTGATCCAGAGTAGAGTCCCTAAGACGGTTTTGTGGAGCCTTGTACGCCTCCTTCCAGCAACTCCTGCTGGTGCCCAACACCTTGCCCTGCTTTCCTTTGGACCCCATTGGTGAGGCCGAGAGTGGGGTCTTGTCTTCTGGGCAGCCCAGGACCTGCAGACAAACGGCCCAGGCCTGTGCTCCAGGGAGGTCGTGGGTGGCGCTGTGGTCTAAACCACTGAGCCTCTCGGGCTTGCCAATCAGAAGGTCGGTGGTTCGAATCCCCGCAGCGGGGTGAACTCCCATTATTCTGTCTCAGCTTCTGCCAACCCAGCAGTTCGAAAGCACATCAAATTGCAAGTAGATAAATAGGTACCGCTTAAAGATACAACCTTGCTTAAAATGTATATAGGAAGTGCAGTGTAAGTGATGGAAGTCAATCAATGAAATTTTATTATTATTTTCATATTGAGATATTTGTAGAATAACCTTAGAATAAATTCTTCCAACTTTTCTTCTTCTTCTTTTCTCTTTTTTCTTCTTTTTTCTTTTCTTCTTCTTTTTCTCTTTTGTTCCTTTTTTCATATATATGTGCTTATTTGAAATATATATGTATGTATGTATTTGCAATATTTTGCTTATATTTTGTAACAATTATGTTAAATATTTTTTTTAAAAAAAGGGTACCACTGTGGCAGGAAGGTAAATGGTGTTTCCATGCGCTCTGGTTTCCGTCACAGTGTTCCATTGCGCCAGAAGTGGTTTAGTCCTGCTGGCCCCATGACCCAGAAAGCTGTCTATGCACAAACGGCGGCTCCCTTGGCCTGAAAGTGAGATGAGCGCCACAACCCCATAGTTGCCTTTGGCTGGACTTAACCGTCCAGGGGTCCTTTACCTTTACCTTTTACTCCATTGTCTCTTGAGACAGACAAATGCCGACAACAACACAATTCCAAAGTCAAGATGTAGTTAACTGGTGTAGCCTTGGCATGATCATTTTTACCAGTGGCACTCCAGTGGCGACCAGAAGGAAGCTTGGAGGATTTACCCTGGCGGGGAGCGGTGTTGATCAACAATGTTGGAAGCTGCCTTATGTCCGTTCCCTTTCTAGCTTAGCGCTGTGCAATTGGCTCAGAAGCATCTCTCCAGGAGCTGCGGCAGTCAGAGACATCTTCACAGCTGTGGGACCTCAGATCTGTAGATGGCAGGACTGAACCTGGGGCCTTTTTTACTCTGAGAAGGTGTCCTGACCCTAAGCTTTGGAGAATTTAGTTGAAAGTAAAAGAAACAAACTCTACATTTCTGTTTGGGACTCTCCCCCGCCCCCGCCCTGCTTTTGGCACAATTTTAAGCCTTGCTTGTTTACCCCTCCAGATATGTTAATTAAAGTGTGTGATCTCGTGCCATATCAGAAGATACAAAAACGAGCGTTTTAGCCTTATTGCAGCATTAATTAAAAAATGTGAGATTGAAATCATCGTTTCGAAGCGTGCTCTTCCACCCCTCCACTACCTTGATTCTCAGAATCAAAGAGGGTCACGGGCATTTTCTGTGTGGGCGTTGCGGTCGTTTTTCTTTAATGCTTCTTTCTCGAAGCCAGCGGAAACCTGCCAAGAAAGACGGGCAGGTGTAAAGAGGGAAGGTCAGCCATTGTGGAGTCTGGGGTCCCAAGTGGAGGTGCAGGAAAGAATTGTGGAGCCCAAGAGTTCTTCTCGTTCACTGGAGGAGTTGGGAAAGGACTAAAGTGGTCCCAAGCTGAGAAAATTGCAAGAAGCCTGGAAGGTCTAGCATGAGGAGGGCTCTGAAATTAGGCAGGAAGAACCAGGTGAAGAAATATTAAGATGGGGGGGGGGGCTGGCTTACTAGCAGTACATGTGAAAAGGATCTAGGGGGTCTCTGTGGACCACAAGCTGAACATGAGTCAACAGTGTGATGCAGCAAGAGGAAAAGCTAATGCAATTCTAGGCTGCATCAACAGGAGTCGAGTGTCCAGATCAAGGGAAGTCATAGTCCCACTCTCCTCTGCCTTGGTCAGAGCACACCTGGAGCCCTGTGTCCAGTCCTGGGCTCCACAATTTAAGAAAGATGTTGGCAATCTGGAACGTGTGCAGAGGAGGGGCAACCACGATGATCAAGGGTCTGGATACTGAGCCGTATGAGGAATGGTTGAAGGAGCTGGGTGTGTTTAGTGAGGAAAAGAGGAGACTGAGAGGAGATCTGATTGTTAGGATATAGTTCCGTTCCACCTTTAGAACAGGCATGTGGAATTGTTGTATGTCACGCGTCTGTTTACTTCCAGCACAGTCTGCTGGGGACTTCCGTTGTGTACAGCTTTTGCCTATGCTGCTGTTTGCTTGGACACGAAGGGAAGCAGACATGTTTTTCCTTTGTCCTGCTGCTGAATAAATGCTTGTAAATACGTTTACATATGCCTCTGTCTGCTACTTCTGTTGCGAAGAGTTCTTATCTCTGCTGGCTTGCGTGCTCAGTCTCTAAAGGTCTCTGAGGCTTGAGCCGCAGTTTTGATGCTGTTCCAAGAACCGGAGTTTGCCCGGCTGTCGGCCGGTGGGCTGGAGCCAGCTGGGGGCCTGCCAATTTCCCCCGTCTTCCCGGACGCATGCCAACACTGATGGCCACCCTCTCTGTTACATGGAAGAGGGAACAAGCTTCTTTTCTCCTGCTCTGGAGGGTAGGATTCAAACCCATGGCTTCAAGCTACAAGAAAGGAGTCTACCAAATCAACACCATGAAGAACTTTCTGACAGTAGGAGCTGTTTGACAGTGGAATGGTCTCCCCCCGGAGGTTGTGGACTCTCCTTCTTTGGAGGTTCTTAAGCAGAGACTGGATGGCCATCTGTCTTGCATGCTTTAGTTGAAATTCCTGCATTGCAGGGGGGTTGGACTAGATGACCCTTGGGGACCCTTCCCACTCTAAAGTTTTATGATTCTATGAAGATACCAGTTGCTTTAAAACCCCAGGAGGAGAGGGGGCTCTTGCTCCCAAGTCCTCCTTGTGGGCTCCCCATAAGAGCATCCCGCTGGATCAGATCCCCTAGTCCAGCATCCCCTTATCGCAGAGGTGGACCAGATGCCTGTGCGAAACCCGCAAGCAGGATCTGGGTGTGAGACCCCTCTTCCCTCCTGTGGTTTCCACCCACTGGGATTCAGAAGCCCTGCTGCCTCCAACTGTGTAACCACCATGTCTAGTCGCCATCGATAGCCCTCTCCTCTTCCAATTTGTCTAATCTTCTTTAAAAGCCACCCAGGTCAGTGACCATCCCTGTGGCAGGGAGTTCCACAGTTTAACTCTGTGCTGCATGAAAAAGGACTTCCTTGTCTCTGTCCTGAACTCTTCCAACATTCAGCTTTGTTGGGTTTCCATGAATTAGGAGATGACCCACTTTCTCCTTGCCATGCGTGATTCCACACGCTTCCATCGCGCCAACTTTTGCTCCCCTTTCCTCTGCGCCAAAGAGTCTTTTCCACCTCGGGGAGTCTCTCTCCTGCCGCTTCTTTTCCAGGCTGGTTGGAGAGGCCGCCTGCGTCGCATGTGGCTTATAAACTAGCAGGGAGCAGAGCTCCTTTGTGTCCATCTGTTGCCAGCCTTGCTTAGTAACAGCGAGAAGGTGCCGCGATGCACGTCCCACTGCAGAGGCGAGCGGCCTCAGTGCAGCTGCCGGTCAGATTTCGGTGGCCCATTTCCCCTCCTCCTCCCTGAAATGGATGTCCATGGTGTGTGGATGATTGTGGCAAGAGTGCCTTCATTTTGCTCCTTTATTTTTGCTTTGCAAGGGACCGGTTCTCACATGCTGGCTTGCTTGGAAGCAAACAGGAGCTCTCCAGGAAGAGGGAGGGAGGGAGAGAGAGACTCCTCACCTCTTTTCCCTCCTCCTTTTACCTGGGGATCCCCTGAGGGAATGGACCTGCTACCTTCTGCATGCAAATACTACTACTACTAATTTATTATTTATACCCCACCCATTTGGCTGGGCTTCCCCAGCCACTCTGGGTGGCTTCCAACAAAATATTAAAATATTAAAAGCTTCCCTAAACAGGGCTGCCCTCAGATGTCTTCTAAAAGTCTGGTAGTAGTTGTTCTCTTTGACATCGGATAGGAGGGTGTTCCACAGGGCAGGTGCCACCACCAAGAAGGCCCTCTGCCTGGTTCCCTGTAACTTGGCTTCTCGCAGTGATGGAACCGCCAGAAGGCCCTCTGAGCTGGACCTCAGTATCTGAGCTGAACAATGGGGGTGGAGATGCTCCTTCAGGTATACTGGGCTGAGGCTGTTTAGGGCTTTCAAGGTCACCATCAACACTTTGAATTGTGCTTGGAAACATACTGGGAGCCAATGTAGGTCTTTCAGGACCGGTGTTATGTGGTCTTGGCGGCTGCTCCCATTCACCAGTCTAGCTGCTGCATTCTGGATTAGTTGTAGTTTCTTGTGACAGAGCGTTCCACCAGATTGGGGCCAGTACTGAAAAAGCCCTGGCTCTGGTTGAGGCCAGCCTAACCTCCCTGTGGCCTGGGACCTCCAAGATGTTTTTGTTTGAAGTCCGTAAGGTCCTCCGTGGGACATACCAGGAGAGGCGGTCCCGTACGTACGAGGGTCCTAGGCCGTATAGGGCTTTAAAGGTATAAAGGTGGGTTCTCCACTGTTGTATCTTTGAACCCTTCCCTCCAAGGCGTGGGAATATTTTGCCCAACATGGGACTCGAACCCACGGCTCTGAGTCTTCTGCTGAGCCTTGAGCTAGTCGTAACGGACTGCAAAGGCGGAAGCCAGAGAGCCACGCTTCCCCCTGGGGCTGGCTGCTAGGCGGAGCTGCCTTGGACAGGGTTGGAAAATCATAGAATCACAGGAAGGGACCCCCAGAGCTCATCCAGCTCAACCCCTTGTGCTGCAGGAATCGCATCCATGCCCCTCTGGCCAGCTCAGAGCGCTCCTTTCCCTAGAGAAGGACAGTCTCTCAAGCAGGGCCACCATACTGTATTGTACTGGAGATGCAGGTGGGTTTTTAAACTTGGGAACACCTGCATTTTCTCAGTGTGCTCTCCCACTGAGAGACACCGTCCCCTACAACTGACTGCAATGCATGCTGACCAGACTATCAATTTTCCTTCTGCAGTTGTCAATAGAGGCACTGCGATGATGGAGGGAGCAGCCGCCGCTCAGAGCGGTTTGTATGTGTGCGTTGCATGGATGTGAGCAGAAATCAAACACTGGAATCGGGGCCTCCCAGGGCATGCGGCCCTCCCTCCGAGGCCACCCTGAACCCCAGCCCCCTAGGACCACCCAGAACCTCTGGGCAGCTTCCACCTCCTCTACCTACCTCTCTTTCAAATCAGAACTAGAGAAGGCGGTGAAGGTCCTGTGTGAGTGTCTGGAAGCGGTTTGAGGATGGATGGTGGCTAACAGATTGAGGTTGAATTCTGACAAGACAGAAGTACTGTTTTTGGGGGACAGGAGGCGGGCAGGTGTGGAGGAGTCCCTGGTCCTGAATAGGGTAACTGTGCCCCTGAAGGACCAGGTGCGCAGCCTGGGAGTCATTTTGGACTCACAGCTGTCCATGGAGGCGCAGGTCAGTTCTGTTTCCAGGGCAGCTGTCTACCAGCTCCATCTGGTACGCAGGATGAGACCCTCCCTGCCCGCAGACTGTCTCACCAGAGTGGTGCATGCTCTGGTTATCTCCCACTTGGACTACTGCAATGTGCTCTATGTGGGGCTACCTTTGAAGGTGACTCAGAAACTACAACTAATCCAGAATGTGGCAGCCAGACTGGTGACTGGGAATGGCTGCCGAGACCATATAACACCAGTCCTTAAAGAGCTACATTGACTCCCAAAATGTTTCTGAGCACAATTCAAAGTGTTGGTGCTGACCTTGAAAGCCCTAAACGGCCTCAGCCCTGTATACCTGAAGGAGAGTCTCCACCCACATCGTTCAGCCCAGATACTGAGGTCCAGTGCCAAGGGCCTTCTGGCGGTTCCCTCCATGCGAGAAGCCAAGTTACAGGGAACCAGGCAGAGGGCCTTCTCGGTAGTGGCACCCGCCCTGTGGAACACCGTCCCACCAGATGTCAAAGAGAAAAACAACTACCAGACTTTTAGAAGACATCTGAGGGTAGCCCTGTTTAGGGAAGCTTTTAATGTTTAATAGGTCATTGTATTTTAGTGTTCTGTTGGAAGCCGCCCAGAGTGGCTGGGGAAACCCAGCCAAATGGGCGGGGTATAAATATATTATTATTATTATTATTATTATTATTATTATTATTATTATTATTATTATTAGAGAACTTCATGTGCCAGAGAGAGAGAGAGGAAGGGAGGAAGGGGATAAGGGGGAAAAGATTACAGGAGGGGAAAGTTGGGGTGGAAACTGCACAAACAAACCCATCCAGGTTTATGAATGCTTTTAAATCTTTTCCTCTTAGTTAATATCCATTTTTCACGCACAGGAGTCTTCAAAAGCAGCCGCCTCCGTCCAAAGAGCAGCAATTGTGCTTGTTGTGACAACCCTTGAGACAACCTCACAATCAATAGTGCAAATATTAAAAACCATAAATCTGGTCAACCTTTGACATGAGGACAGGGGCAGCTTGCAGTTTTGCGTGGCCTGACGGCGGTGGGGCAATTTTCCACCCAGGGAGTGACGGGCGAGGGGGTTCGCCGTAACCTCTGATTAAAGGGGAAATAATATGTTAGTGGTTGAGCAGACAAAATTGTGGCTTTTTATTTAATATGAAAATGTATTTATATTTCCTTAACAGGAAAGCTCAAAGCGGGTAACAACATAGAATAGAAATAATAATAACAATAGAAATACTAACAGAATAATAATAATAATAATAATAATAATAATAATAATAATGCTATTAACATTTAATAATTCAGCCAGCTAGCCCTGGGGATTATCTAATGCTTATTTCCCCTAAATTGATTTTTGAATGTTATTGTTATTCATGTTTTTATACTGTAATTTATGCTGCTTTTATAATTAAGTGTTTTAAATTTGTTGTTAGCCGCCCTGAGCCCGGTTTTTGAACCGGGAAGGGCAAGGTATAAATAAAAATTTATTAATATTATTAGTAATGCAAAACTATAGGAACAGAAGTCCATTGGGACTTAAAAAAAAAAGCATAGCCATTCTGACCAGTAGCCATCAATAGCCCTCTCCTTCTTCATGAATATGTCAGATCCCCCCGATTCATGTGGGATGGAGTTCCGCAGTTTAACTCTGCGTTGCATAAAGAAGGACTTTCTTTTCTCTGTCCTGAGTCTTCCAAAGGGGCGTCTGGCTGGTGGAAGCTGGAGTCTAAAGCTTCTAGATTCTCCCCAGGCTGGGAAAGGCGGATGTAAACGGACTACTGGCTGGATACAAGAAAGGACCTCTTCATGCGGCGCATTGTTAGACTATGGAACTCCCTCCCACAGGAAGCAGGGATGGTCTAAAAGTTGGATGGTTTTAAAAGACGATGAAATATACTCGGAGTCGAGTGTGGATTTCATGCTCTTTATTCAGCTCATAGTAGTGAGGAATGAAAGTTCCCCCAGAATGTCTGCTTTATATACATTATTCACACAATGGGCCCCACGTGATTGGCTAATTCCGGGATTCTCCTGTAAGCCAATCAGGTTGCAGATTCACTTCCACCTGGAGCTGAATTGGGTGGCTCCTGTGAACCAATCAGACTGCTGCATTTTGGATCCTATTCAACTCAGTACATAACAGAGAATCTCTCTCTCTCTCTCTCTCTCTCTCTCTCTCTCTCTCTCTCTCTCTCTCGTCCTCCTTTGCCTTCCTCCAGGAATAGAAGCATGTTTTCTTTATCTGCTCCTGAAGCAAGATTTATGGTCCCCAGCCTTTCCTCTGCTTTTCTTTTAGCATTCTCTAATTCTTCTTGAGAACAGTAAATCAAACAGTTCCCTTTTAATTCTGGCTTGTTCTTTTTTTTTACTGCCTCCCCCTCTCAGAGCAGGGACTGCCTTCGTGGGGTGGACCCAGGGGAGAACTGAGCTTGCTTGCCACGGTGGGGTGAGATGGAGGCAATGCTGTTTTTCGCGGGGGCGGGGGGGGGGGAAGTGCCGGAACTCACCGCGAACGCCTCCCTTGTTCTCTTATAATGGCAATGGCGCCCACCTGAGAGGAACTGCATGGCTGAAAAAAATGCCCTGGTTGGAAATATGGAGCCTGTCACTTCCCTGGGGGACCTTTTCAAATTCTGATGTCTGAGGACAGAAAAAAGAAAGCTGAACTGTGGAACTCCCTGCCACAGGAGGCGGTGATGGCCACCCAATCAGATGGTTTTAAAAGAGGACAAATTCATGGAGGCGGATGGAGGATGGATGGTGGCTAACAGATTGAGGTTGAATCCTGATAAGACAGAAGTATTGTTTTTGGGGGACAGGGGGCGGACAGGTTTGGAGGACTCCCTGGTCCTGAATGGGGCAACTGTGCCCCTGAAGGACCAGGTGTGCAGCCTGGGAGTCATTTTGGACTCACAGCTGTCCATGGAGGTGCAGGTCAAATCTGTGTCCAGGGCAGCTGTCTACCAGCTCCATCTGGTACGCAGGATGAGACCCTCCCTGCCTGCAGACTGTCTCACCAGAGTGGTGCATGCTCTGGTTATCTCCTGCTTGGACTACTGCAATGCGCTCTACGTGGGGCTACCTTTGAAGGTGACCCAGAAACTACAACTAATCCAGAACGCGGCAGCTAGACTGGTGACTGGGAGCGGCCTCAGAGACCACATAACACCAGTCCTGAAAGTCCTACATTGGCTCCCAGTACGTTTTCGAGCACAATTCAAAGTGTTGGTGCTGACCTTTAAAGCCCTAAATGGCCTCGGTCCGGGTAGACCTGAAGGAGCGTCTCCACCCCCATCGTTCTGCCCGGACACTGAGGTCCAGCTCCGAGGGCCTTCTGTTCCCTCCCTGCGAGAAGCCAAGTTACAGGGAACCAGGCAGAGGGCCTTCTCAGTGGTGGCACCCACCCAGTGGAACGCCCTCCCTTCAGATGTGAAGGAAATAAGCAGCTATCTTATCTTTAAAAGTCATCTGAAGGCAGCCCTGTTTAGGGAAGTTTTTAATATTGAATGCTGTATTGTTTTTAACACTCGATTGGGAGCTGCCCAGAGTGGCTAGAGAAACTCAGCCAGATGGGTGGGGTATAAATAATAAATTATTATTATTATTTTGGAGGAGAGGGCTTTTGGTGGCTATTAGCCAGGATATCTCTGCTCTGTCTCCGCAACTGAACACAGCAATACTTTCGAATAACAATGGCTGGAAACCGCAGGAGTGGAGAGTAGTTCTTGGGGTCGGATCCTGTTCCCTGGTTTCCCAGAGACACCTGGTTGGCCACTGTGAGAACAGGATGCTGGACAAGACGGACCACTGGCCTGATCTAGCAAGCTGTTCTTATGTTCTTATCATGCAAACTTGCCATAGTGCCTGATTAAGACAGCTACAGCCTCTCCCATGTTCCTCAGCCTCCTAGAAAATGATGGCAACGGCGGCTGCCTAGAGCTCCTGTTCATGTGCAAAGTGCCATGGCTCAATGGCAGAGCATCTTCAGGACACGGTGGTTGTCTCAGATTCAGTTCTCAGGATCTCCAGGTAGGGCTAGCAGCAGGGGTCAGCAAACGTTTTCAGCAGGGGGCCGGTCCACTGTCCCTCAGACCTTGTGGGGGGGGCCGGACTATATTTTCGAAAGAAAAAAAATATGAATGAATTCCTATGCCCCACAAATAACCCAGAGATACATTTTAAATAAAAGCACACATTCAACTCAGGTAAAAACACCAGGCAGGCCCCACAAATAACCCAGAGATGCATTTTAAATAAAAGGACACATTCTACTCATATAAAAACACACTGATTCCAGGACCGTCTGCAGACCGGATTTAGAAGGCGATTGGGCCGGATCCAGCCCTGTGCCTTAGTTTGCTTACCCATGGCTAGGAGAGAGCCTTGCTTGAAACCCTGCAGTGCCATTGCTAACTGTCAGGGTAAGTGAGGTTCCTTCAAGCTGGTCCCCTTCAGATCCCTCCCCCCCCTTTAATTTTTAAAAACTATTTTATTACACAGAACCATACAGATGTTTGAGGGATACAGAAACGACCCACGGCTTGCCGGCTTGCCATCGAATGGCCCGCAGCTTAAGAAAGAAACTGACGCAGAGCAGAGGAAGGGTTATTGCAGAGATCTAAAAGCAATCTTGCAAATAAAAAGATTTCGATCCCATGGAAGCACGACGGAGACGTCAATAATAATTCCTAGAATACTATTGACTCCAGATAAAATCATACTTTGCAGGAACCTGCCAGCCATGAGTCTGTCTTTTGTCCTAAGCCACGAGTGACCACCATGTAGCTGCAAGTCCCTAGGTTTCGCTTTACCCCTGGAAATTTGTGAAGAACGGGTGAGTTTTTAAAAAAGAAATTGCAGTAAATAAGACCTTCTTAAACTAAGTATCAAGGGGGAAGGCTGTGTTAGTTCTCCATCCCTGGGTAGGGACAAGCCAATATATTATAAGGGGTTCACATGTAACATCAGCCTTATTGTTGGTGAAGATGCTTTTGACTACAACGCCCATCACCCTGGACCATTGGCCGGGCTGGCTGGGGCTGATGGGATTTGGAGTCTGGCAACATCTGGAGACACCAGGCTGCTTGCAGAGATGGCAAGAATGACTGGGGAAATGAGATACCAGGAGGATCAAAACTTCAACAAAGAATGGGAGAAATCTATATTATATATTTGACTGACCCCTGTAAACACTTGAACTCTTGGGCAGGTTTTCAATAACTCCTGTAATGTTACAGAGACTATGGATATGATGGAGGACTGGAAAAATTAGGAGGATTTATAAGACGGAGTTGAAAAGGTTAACCAAAGAACCCAGGGAGGGGAGGAGGGAAGTCTAAAGATTTGAAAAAAAAATATTGGGTAATGTTTATTATTTGTGATTTTGTGTGTGAATGAATTTGTAAAACCGAATAAAAATCCTTTAAAAAAAAGGGGGGGAGACACCAGACTGTGCCTCACCAGCTTCCTACAATCTGCATGAGGTCCTCTGACCCTCTTTCTGACCCATGGGGCAAGAGGGTCTTTTTCTCATTCACCCTCCCGGAATAGCATTTCCCTCCCTTCCCTGATCTCTGGAGACGGATGCTTGTACAGGGAGATATTGGGGAAGTGGTCCAGAGTTCTCCCACACGACCTGCTCTGCAGGCTTTGTTTCTATTTTTCGACTCCTATTTATACTGCAGACTTCACATATACGTGTGTGGGCAGTAAGTGCCAGATTTACGTATAAGCTAAACAAGCTATAGCTTAGAGCCCCACTCTTGAGACTTGCAGACATAGGCTGGTATACAATTTTTATGAATTATTATTATTATTATTATTATTATTATTATTAATCTCTCCTCAGCACTCCCTGGGCCTCATCTCAGGTGCTTTTACCTAGCTGCAAAATGTCCTTTGATCTGTAATGATGCCCAGATGGAGGATATGAATGCCAGTGTGTTTAGCAACCTTTGACTTTTGCAGCATTGAGCATCACCTGCTCTTTCCAGGTAACCTTTTCCTCTAGGGACCTTTTGCCTCTAGCCCCGCCCACCACCGACACACCACACCTGCAAGTTAGTCCAAAAGGGCTTGCCAACCTCATGCCAAGAAAGCTTCCCCGCCCTTGTGCGAAGGACTAGCAACTTGACTTTTATTAAACTCCAAATTGCACCACCCTTTCCTCAGTGCCGGAAAGGAAGACCTGCCCCGAGGGTTTTTTTGGCAATGTGCAAAACGTGGGCATTCTGCCGATTAATTCATTTGGTTAAGAGGCAAGACGGTTCGTCACCCATCTCTTCCTTGGGTTAGTTGACAGTCGCCATCCTTCCACCTGTTTCCACCTTCCTCCCGGCCACCTGCAGGGCTCAGATAACGCTTACCTGCCTGGGAGGAGCGATGGGGCTGCTCCTGCCTCCGAAGGACAAGAGATGGCGAAGATGATGAAGATGAGTTTTGATTGGGCCCCGAAGCCTTAATGCTGGTTTTTTTGACATCGATCTGATAGCAGGAGATTAACTCCACTGCTAGACAAGATGAAAGATGTCAGGCTGTGAGGGAAAGATCAGTTATTGATTTGAACTCTATGATGCTGAGAGATGGAGGATGCCAAGATATTCCCCCCCCCCCCCCCTCTCTCTCTCTCTCTCTCTCTCTCAACATAAGAAGAGCCTTTTGGACCAGGCCATAGCTGTCAACTTTCCCTTTTTCTTGCGAGGAATCCTATTCGGAATAAGGGAATTTCCCTTAAAAAAAAGGGAAACGTTGACAGCTATGGACCAGGCCAAGGGCCCATCTTGTCCAGCAGCCTGTTCTCACAGTGGCCAACCAGGTGCCCCCCCGGGAAACCTGCAAGCATGTTCTGGGTGCGAGAGCCCTCTTTCCTGTGGTTTCCAGCAACTGGTATTCAGAACCACTGCTGCCTCCAGCTGTGGCCAGTAGCCAGTGACAACCCTCTGCTCCAGGAAATTGCCTTATCCTCTTTTAAAGCCGCCCAGAATTCTGGCAGCTAAATTTTGCAGCAGGTGACGTTTCTGCTTGCAGGGAGTGCCTAGGGCAGGGGTCAGCAAACTTTTTCAGTAGTCCACTGTCCCTCAGACCTTGTGGGGGGCCGGACTATATTTTTTTTGGGGGGGGGGAATGAACAAATTCCTATGCCCCAAAAATAACCCAGAGATACATTTTAAATAAAAGGGCACATTCTACTCATGTAAAAACACGCTGATTCCCGGACCGTCCATGGGCCGGATTTAGAAGGCGATTGGGCCGGATCCAGCCCCCAGGCCTTAGTTTGCCTACCCATGGCCTAGGGGGTTGCACTTATTTCATAAAATTTGCACACCGCTTGGCTGTAAACAACAACAACAACAACCCATCAGAGCGGTTTACAAAAAGATGAAAAAATAAAACAAAAAAAGACCACAATACTTTAAAAGTTAAAATACTAAAACAGATTAAAACAACCTTTCTCCAGCTGGGGTCCCCAGATGTGGTTGGACTAAAATTGCCATCATCCCTGGCCACTGGTCCTGCTAGCTGGAGATGATGGGAATTACAGTCCAACCACATCTGGGGAACCAGGTTTGAGAAAGGCTGGATGAAAGATACCTCCACTTTCTACACATCTGGACAGGTTTGTCTAAGCAAGGATGTTTTCAGCAGGCTGGGAAAAGGGTGCAGCGAAAGTGCTTGCTTGATATCAAGAGGCGGGGAGTTCCAAAGTGCCACATCGAGTTCTTACAAATGCGGAAGGGGGATTATATGGCACCTGTAAAAGTGCCAGTCCCGCTGATCAAAAACCATCTGTCCTACCTGCACCCCAGGGTGCCCTGTCCTTATCTGTTTGGAAGGACCTTTTGTTTGAAGAGCTATCTGGTGGTAACTGTGCCCCTGAAGGACCAGGGGCACAGCCTGGGAGTCATTTTGGACTCACAGCTGTCCATGGAGGCACAGGTCAGTTCTGTGTCCAGGGCAGCTGTCTCTCAGCTCCATCTGGTACACAGGCTGTGACCCTACCTGCCCGCAGACTGTCTCGCCAGAGTGGTGCATGCTCTGTTTATCTCCTGCTTGGACTACTTCCATGTGCTCTATGTGGGGCTACCTTTGAAGTCAACCTGGAAACTACAACTAATCCAGAATACGGCAGCTAGACTGGGGACTGGGAGTGGCCGCTGATACCATATAACACCAGTCCTGAAAGATCTGCATTGGCTCCCAGTACATTTCTGAGCACAATTCAAAGTGTTGGTGCTGACCTTGAAAGCCCTAAACAGCCTCGGTCCTGTATACCTGAAGGAGCGTCTCCACCCCCATCGTTCTGCTTGGACACTGAGGTCCAGCTCCAAGGGTCTTCTGGCAGTTCCCTCCCTGTGAGAAGAGAAATTGCAGGGAACCAGGCAGAGGGCCTTCTCGGTGGTAGCGCCCGCCCTTTGGAACGCCCTCCCAGCTGATGTCAAGGAAATAAGTAACTATCTTACTTTTAAAAGACATCTGAAGGCAGTCCTGTTTAGGGAAGTTTTTCATGTTTAATGCTGTATTGTGTTTTTAATATTTGGTTGGGAGCCACCCAGAGTGGCTGGGGAAACCTAGCCAGATGGGCGGGGTATAAATAATAAATTATTGTTATTATTATTGTAAGAAAAAGAAGCAGAGAAAGGGTGAGCAGAAACCGTCTCATCCATCCTCAGCTCAGCACCTGGACAGCACCTGAGCAGGCACAGAGCACACCTTACCCAGTGTACTGTGTTTCCAATTGTTCCTAAATTGCACCAATACTTAAGTACAGGTAAAGGGACCCCTGACCATTAGGTCCAGTCGTGGCCGACTCTGGGGTTGCGGCGCTTATCTCTCTTTATTGGCTGAGGGAGCCGGCGTACAGCTTCTGGGTCATGTGGCCAGCAGGACTAAGCCGCTTCTGCTGAACCAGAGCAGCACACAGAAATGCCGTTTACCTTCCTGCCAGAGTGGTACCTATTTATCTACTTGCACTTTGACATGCTTTCAAACTGCTAGGTTGGCAGGAGCAGGGACCCAGCAACAGGAGCTCACAGCATCAAGGGGATTCGAACCGCCAACCTTCTGATCAGCAAGTCCAAGGCTCTGTGGTTTAACCAACAGCGCCACCCACATCCCGCACCAATACTTATGAATTAGCAAATTGCATAAACCTGCAATGTTATGCAAATCTCTCCTCCTGCTGCACTTCCTCTTCCTTGCGATGTGTCTCTGTGGCTCCCCAAGCAGCCCATCACTTGCTCTACCAGCAAACAGAAGCCAAGTTTTTATTTTAAGCTTTTATTATTCCCTTCCCCCAAAGTTGCTATCCTCTTCCCCGCTCCAAATCCTGGGTGCTGTTTTCCTTTCGACGGCTCAGATGTCCTTTTTAATGAGCAAGAAAGTGTCGACAGGAAATTATTTTCCTTGGGGTTTCGCCAGCTCGATACTGGGGTATCAGCCTGACACCCCCTAGACAAAAGTCATATTAAAAATTGGGAATCGTAAGATAGGGTCTGTTCTTCGGGATTATTAAATAGCTTTAAGGGCAGGGGGAAAATAATAATGCGAAGGATAAAATGAGTTAATGGTGGCACATGCTAATTTGTGAAATATTTAGCTCAGCGTGGGAGGGTGTTTGCTGGAACGCAGACTGAGTGTGCAGGATCCAGCCAAGATTAAGCGTTGGGCAGCCCCCCTCCCATTCCACACACTCAGATTTCAGCAGGAGGGTTCAGTTTCAGGGTCCGGTTTTAGCAGAGTTTTGATGGGGTCAAACATCATATTCTGGGTACACTAAATTGTGGGATGTTGCCTTGCTGGGGGGAAAGAACCCACCTAACTAATAAGCTAAATGTCCTTATGAGGGGCCAAAGAAGAAAGGGTGATTTGGGACCAGTTTGGTCTGAATTTATTTCATTTGCAGGCAAGGAGAAACAACTTCCCTCAGCCTACAAACGAATATGGCTGATGCAAGGACTTGGGGCGTTATTTATTTACTTTATTTACTTTCCCTTGGCACAATAGCGCTTGTGTTTTGTTACCACGTCTTGTTTAACCGTTATGCCTATGCTATGAATAGTTCCAGCCTCCACCTACCAGGCATTCACATATCTGAGGTTTATTTACTTTGGTTTTATTTCATGCCCGCTTTTGTTCAGCAGTGATCTATAATTGTACATATGTGGACTGCGTATATCGCCACCAGATCCTGTTTGATAACACTGTGTAGAACATTCTTCCTGAAAATGAACAAACATTATGTGAAAAATGAAAACATGCTCTTTGTACTGTTGATGGCATTCCTCGCCACCCCAATCACTGAGCGGCAAGAGAATCCAGGGGTTCTGGAATGTATTCAGGGTTTGGTTTCCTTGGAAGGGAGGTGGGTGGCACTGCGGTCTAAACCACTGTGCCTCTTGGGCTTGCCGATCAGAAGGTCGGTGGTTCGAATCCACGCAAAAGAGTGAGCTCCATTTGCTCTGTCCCAGCTCCTGCCTACCTAGCAGTTTGAAAGCACACCAGTGCAAGTAGATAAATAGGCACCACTGTGGCGGGAAGGTAAACAGCGTTTCCATGCATTCTGGCTTCTGTCGCGGTGTTCCGTTGTGCCAGAAGTGGTTTAGTCCTGCTGGTCACATGACCCGGAAAGCTGTCTGTGGACAAACACCAGCTCCCTCGGCCTGAAAGCGAGATGAGTGCCGCAACCCCATAGTCGCCTTTGAGTGGACATAACCATCCAGGGGTCCTTTACCTTTTTTACCTTCCTTGGAAGCATGTTCGAAAGCACTTACCTAGCAGCTACATCAGAGGGGGAAGGAAAGGCCCACCCCTTAGCTTTGAGGGTCCCATCGCTCAACTGCAGCTCTTGCGACTTGGATCATTCTTTGGGGTTGCTGGTGAGGACACTCACATGGCGAGTTAAGGTCCTACAAAGAATCTTGTTCGACTTGTTCAGAAATAGGCTCCTCTGTTAGATTCTAAGCCTCATTGGGTACAGGACCCGAGGGAATGGCTCCTATGGCCAAGGCCCTTCCTCTTCCATCCATCTTCTTCCTGTGTGTATCTTCATAAACCCAAGATAGGCAACTTCACAAAACATAAATATAAATGGAATTTACATAAAGAAAACAAGAATTGGGGATCACAGATAGATAAGAAGGCACAATAATAATATAATAATGATTTATTATTTATACCCCACCCATCTGGCTGGGTTTCCCCAGCCACTCTGGGCGGCTTCCAGCAGAATATTAAAATACAATAGTCTATTAAACATTAAAAGCTTCCCTGAACAGGGCTGCCTTCAGATGTCTTCTAAAAGTCTGGTAGTTGTTTTTCTCTTTGACATCTGGTGGGAGGGTGTTCCACAGGGTGGAGAAGGCTCTCTGCCTGGTTCCCTGTAGCTTCTCTTCTCGCAATGAGGGAACCACCAAAAGGCCCTCGGAGCTGGACCTTAGTATCTGGGCAGAATGATGGGGGTGGAGACGCTCCTTCAGGTATACTGGACCGAGGCCGTTTAGGGCTTTCAAGGTGTAGCACCAACACTTTGAATTGTGCTCGGAAATGTACTGGGAGCCAATGTAGGTCTTTCAGGACCGGTGTTATGTGGTCTCGGTGGCCGCTCCCAATCCCCAGTCTAGCTGCCGCATTCTGGATTGGTTGTAGTTTCCAGTTCACCTTCAAAGGGAGCCCCACGTAGAGTCTAAGTATGTCTCTGGTTGGAAGGGACCCCCTGAGGTCATCTAGTCCAACCCCCTTGCAATGCAGGCATCTCAGCTAAAGCATCCATGACAGATGGCTACCCAACCTCTGCTTTAAAACCTCCAAGGAGGGAGAGTCTACAATCACGGTTGAACAGCTCTTACCTTCAAGGATAACAATAACAATAAGAGTTTTTTATTTACGTATGACTGGGTTGCCCCAGCCACTCTTATTTATTTATTATTTATTGAATTTATATACCCCCCTATTCTCGGGGGTCTCAAGGCAGTTCACAGAATAAAATCAAAGGTATAAAACCACAAAATACATAATAAAAATAAAAACAACGACCCATTAACAGCCCCCCTCCTAATGTTGAGCTGGAATCTCCTTTCTTGTCATTTGAATCAAGTCTTCTCTTCCAGACCTGCAGAAAACAAGCTTGCTCCATCTTCCACGTGACGCCCCTTCCTATGTTGACACTTCATATTCCGTGATGTTGTGATATTGATAGGCGGAATTGAGGCGGAACTCCTCCGGCACAGGTAGCCCTGTGATATCGTTCCTTGGACACACATTTAGCAAAAGCTAAGCGACTTGCGGGCTGTGCCAAGTTGACTTTTGCAAGAAGAATCCCTTCCATTTATCCCCCAGCCCGTCTCCACCCCAGCCGTGAAGCCACAGACCAGCCTCTCAAAGGCTGCTGTGTTTAGCCTTGGAAACACAACATGCCCGGGCCTGCCGGGTTTAACACAGAAGAAGAAAACTCTGTTAGCTGAGAAGGTTCATCTGCCTCCCCTCCCCTCCCCTCCCTCAATGGCGAATTCATGCATTTTTCGCCTTGTGGCGCTGGCTCCCTCTTTTGGCATTCCAACCATGCACTTCAGCCCCCATGCGCCGCATCAAATGCTATTTGAACCTGCCACTCTGCAAAGAGAAGAAGAAGAAGAAGAAGAAGAAGAAGAAGAAGAAGAAGAAGAAGAAGAAGAAGAAGAAGGGGTTGTGGGGAGAGGGATAGCTGCCAGCTGAGCTGGCTTTAAGAGAGTTGCACAGATCCATGGAGGAGAGGGCTACCTTGGCTACTCGCCAGGGCAGCTATGCTTTGCCCTCCACAAATGAAGGCAGTGATGCTTCTGCCTTGCCAAAGTGGTGCATGCTCTAGTTATCTCCCGCTTGGACTACTGCAATGCGCTCTACGTGGGGCTACCTTTGAAGGTGACCCGGAAACTACAACTAATCCAGAATGCGGCAGCCAGACTGGTGACTGGGAGCGGCCACCGAGACCACATAACACCGGTCCTGAAAGACCTACATTGGTTTCCAGTACATTTCCAAGCACAATTCAAAGTGTTGGTGCTGACCTTGAAAGCCCTAAATGGCCTCGGCCCATTATACCTGAAGGAGTGTCTCCACCCCCATCGTTCTACCCGGACGCTGAGCTCCAGCACTGAGGGCCTTCCGGCAGTTCCTTCACTGCAAGAAGTCAAGTTACAGGGAACCAGGCAGAGGGCCTTCTCGGTGGTGGCATCCTCCCTGGTGGGAGGTATGCCCTCTCACCAGATATCAAAGAGAACAACTACCAGACTTTCAGAAGACATCTGAAGGCAGCCCTGTTTAGGGAAGCTTTTAATGTTTAATAGGTTATTGTAGGGAGAAAGAGTTGCCTGCATCTCAGCCACCTGGGGTGAAGGAAGGGGGCTTAAAAATGTGGCAAAGAAATAAATGTGCTCTTTTGACCTGCATTCAGACCTTTGCTCGTAAAGTTAATCCATTTAAAGGTAAAGGTAAAGGGACCCCTGACCATTAGATCCAGTCGTGGCCGACTCTGGGGTTGTGGCGCTCATCTCGCTTTATTGGCCGAATGAGCTGGCGTACAGCTTCCGGGTCATGTGGCCAGCATGACTAAGCTGCTTCTGGCAAACCAGCGCACGGAAACGCTGTTTACCTTCCCCCTGGTACCTATTTATCAACTTGCACTTTGATGTGCTTTCGAACTGCTAGGTTGGCAGAAGCTGGGACCGAGCAACGGGAGCTCACCCCATCACGGGGATTCGAACCGCTGACCTTCTGATCGGCAAGTCCTATGCTCTGTGGTTTAACCCACAGCGCCCCCGCGCGCCCCCCATTAATCCATTTACATATATGCTATATAGTTCTGTAATCACATTTTATTGCCATATTGTTATTCTTGTTTTCCTGTGCCTTTTAAATGCTTTAATGTATTCTTTTCCTCCCATTTTTACTTCCCCCATTATTTTATCTTCTTAATAAAATAAAAAATAAAAGGTTTCCTCCCCACCACCCCACTTTTAACTTTATAAAATTTTTATCCCTTTATTGCATTTCTATTCCACCTTTCCTCTAAGAAACCCTAGGTGGTCTGCATAGTTCTCTGCCTCCCCATTGAATCCTCACGACGACCCTGCGAGGTAGGTTAGGCTGAGAGGCAGAGACTGGATCTGAAGGTCACCCAGTGAGAGCTTCGTGGCTGAGTGGGGATTTGAACCCAGGTCCCCAGGGTCCTAGATTGACACTCTGACCACTACATTACACTGGCCCACTGCGAACAACAACCCTGTGAGGTAGGTTGCACTGGGAGAGAGTCTGCAACTGAGCCCAAGGCACCCCAGCGAATTTTGTAGCTGAGCAGGGATTCAAATTCAGCTCTCTCTCTTAGACAGGTTGCTCTAAACACTAGGCCACACTGCCTGCTTTGTGGGTGCCCTTGAGAAACCGTGGCAGCATATTGCAGCCTTTGAGAGCTGGGTGGGGGCTTGAACCTGGACTCAGCTTGGCAGAAGCACCCGTTTGGAGGTGGCGGCAAGTCGGGGGTGTGATTTATAGGGAAGGACGGAGGCATAACCTGATACAACCCCAAATGTCAAACGTGTAAATATGGACACCCACTGAGCCCCCGCTGGGAGGCACCTCCGGCCTCCGAAGCTGGCAGGGTCAAGGCGGCTGTTCTGTCTCCAAGGCGAGGCTTAGAGGCCGGATCCTGTTTCATGCTTGCACCGGCCTGGTCCTCCCCCTACATTGAAGCCGGGTGTTGGGAGATTACGATATGATACAATACAATAATCTTTATTGTCATTGTCCCATACAGAACAACGAAATTGAAAAAATCTACATCAGACATTCAAAAACCCACAAGCCTGCTGTCCCAGCTATCCAAGCCTGATTGACCCCCTAAAAACTCTGATACCCCATAATTAAATACAATATACTCCCATAGAGACTACCTTACACTGCGTTTAAAACCAAAATCGCATTTGGATAGAAACTGTTTCTCAGGCGGCTAGTCCTAGTCTTTATAACCCTGGACCTTCTTCCAGAAGGCAGAAGCTGAAAGAGATCATTTCCGGGGTGTGCACTATCCTGCGCTATCTCTGCCGCTTTCTTATGACACCTGGAAGCACAGATTTGATCCAAGGTGGGAAGAGTGCGCCCAATTATTCTCTCCGCAGTCTTTACAACCCTGGACAGCATTGTTTTTTCCCTGACTGTGCAGCTCCCAAACCACACACACAGACCATAAGTTAACATACTCTCAACAGTACAATGGTAAAATGCCATCAACAGGTCCTTGGAGATATTATTTGAGAGATTTGTGACAGATAAGAGAAAGCCCTTCTTTGCTCAGCAAAAGAGTTAAACTGAGGTACTTGCTGCTGCAGGAGGCAGCGATGGCCGCCACTTGGGTTGGCTTTAAAAGAGAATTAGGCAAATTCCTGGAGGGGGAGAGCGCCGTGGGTGGGCTCCTAGCCACGGTGGCTATGCTCTGCCTCTGGTCGGAGGGAACGAAGCTTGGAAACCACAGGAGGAGAGAGTTGCTCTTGTGCAAAGGATCCTGCTTGTAGGTGATAAGGAAAAATTATGGGGTGAGAAACTACTCAACAGGCCGGCTTTCAGGGTGCAAGTCCCGTGCGGGTCCATGCGGTCAGTAAAAGAAGGAAGTTCCAGCCAAGTCATTTGGAGCAAAACAGCGGTCAGTAGGCTATGAGCTTTCTTGTTGCGCAAAGCCACTTCCGGCCTGCCCAGGAGGTGAGGTTGCGGGCTTCACGCCCATCCCCACGTGAGCTATTGCCAATAAATAAATAGATAGATAAATAAATAAATAAATAAATAAATAAATAAATAAATAAATAAAAAAGAAAGAAAGAAATTAAAGAAATTTCTGGCCGGGAGGGTGGCCGGCCCCTTCATGGAGCCACCGATAGTGGGTTTACTCATTTCACCTTTAGGCATTGTCCCCCCATTGACTCCAGGAGAGTATCCTATGATCCACAACCTGCCCTACCCTAGACGTGGCTCAGTCAATGATGCAATGCCACAGAAGCCTTGTTCTGTGAAATATGCCTCCTTTGATCAGGCTATGAAGTGTATGCACAGGTTCAGCAGGGGCGCGCTCTTGGCTAAGTGTGACATTGAGTTGACTTTCCGTCTCCTGCCAGTTCACCCTGAGGAATTTCCATGGCTAGGTTTTTAGATTTGAGGGGGCTTATTCCACAGACAAATCTATGCCGATAGGGTACTCAGTAGCTTGTGCACTTTGAGTCATTTAGTGCAATTCTGGACCGGGCTCTTCGCTTTAGAACTGGTTCTAAGTGACCCATTACCTCGATAACTCTTCCCCCCCCATCATTAGTAATAGCCCTGATTGCGCTTCTCCTTTAGTGGCTTTCACCTGAGGAGCTTGGGGTACCTTTGATGGCGAACAAAACAGAGGGTCCAGTTTTGACCATAAACTATTTTGGGTTTTGAAGTGGACACAATTGCACAGACATCCCGCCTACCAAGGGGGTGGCTAGCAGCACTCAAAAATTAATTCTGCAACTTCTTCCCCTCAAGAAGGTCACCCTTGGCCAGGGTAAATTCTCAGCTTCAGTCACCTCAACGTTGCATGCTGGGTAGGGTCCCCTGCCCCCCCTTTTGTGTGTGACTGGCTAAGCTGTCAGTGGGACTGCGCGCTCTGCAACACCGAGTGCGCCTCTCAAAAGTGGTCAAGTCGGACCTGAAGGTTAGTTCATGGAAAAGTACAATGGTATTTGCGGGCTGAAGAGTTCAGGAATCACCAGGTATGCTTCTGGACCGACAATCAGACGGTTGGCAGTGTCTTGTCTAAACAATTATTGCACTCTCCTAGAGTGGCAAAGCTGTCCTGGACCTTTGTCCTTTAGTGCTTAGAATTAAACATCTATTTCTCTACCAAATTTACCCCTGTGGTAAACAAGGGCATCACGGGTGCACAGGCACAGCAAATTGCCAGAGCCATTCCGGGAGCACCTTTGGAGCCTTGGGAACATGATGTCCTGAAGGGAGTATTAGCTTTAGGAGCCCTGCCCACGCGTAGATCTTAAAAAAGGCATGGGTGGACTTTATGGAGTTTCAAGGCAAATTTATAAAATATTAATGATAAAGGTAAAGGTACCCCTGCCCGTACGGGCCAGTCTTGACAGACTCTGGGGTTGTGCGCCCATCTCGCTTAAGAGGCTGGGGGCCGGCGCTGTCCGGGGACACGTGGCCAGCGTGGCAGAGCTGCATCTGGCGAGCCAGAGCTGCGCACGGAGACGCCGTTTACCTTCCCGCTGGTAAGCGGTCCCTATTTATCTACTTGCACCCGGAGGTGCTTTCAGGCTGCTAGCTTGGCAGGCGCTGGGACCGAGCGGCGGGAGCGCACCCCGCCGCAGGGATTCGAACCGCCGACCTTTCGATCGGCAAGTCCTAGGCGCTGAGGCTTTGACCCACAGCGCCACCTGCGTCGTAAAAAACAAAACCAAAAACTAGGCTTGAAAGAATCCTAAGCTTGACACA
Organism: Podarcis gaigeae; assembly: GCF_964106915.1. Lineage (NCBI taxonomy): Eukaryota > Metazoa > Chordata > Lepidosauria > Squamata > Lacertidae > Podarcis > Podarcis gaigeae. Next base: position 52,484,199 of record NC_139690.1, on the reverse strand, counting down.
CCTCCTACCAAGGCTGAAGCTTTGCAATGCTTGGTACATTGGAGGGTGCTGGGTCGTGCAACAAAGACTCTTAAAGATCCAGTAGGCGGCAATCTCCTTTTTTCTGTAAGGTTGTTTAATCCAGAGACCCTGGGCACGGTGTGGCTGGCGCAGGCTGCAGCCTCCTAAAAGTGATGGTAGAAGGCCCTTAACTTATGACATTCTATGCTAATTCCTAATAATAAATAAATAAATAAAAGTAAAATAATAATACTATAAATAAATAAATAAATAAATAAATATATATATATATATATATATATATATATATATATATATATATATAAAAATTAAGAAGTATCTATTGGTCCGAGGACAAAGCCCAGTTATTTACAGCTGCATACTCCATTGCCTTTGGCGCTATGCGAAGTGGTTTGTAAGGGCCAACCAGATTCCGCTGCCCGAGGTAGTGAGAGAGCTGACCTTGTTCAGATCCAATTTAGTCCTGCATGTCCAATGTTCCAGAACCGATCAGCAGTAAAGGACACTAAACAATTCATGTACGTGAAACCAACCGTCTCAGGTCCATTCCTCAAACATTGGGATGGCTCCGGCCTTGCACGGCATCAGTCCATGCGCGTTATGCGAAGGGCGATTGCTGCCTGCAGTTTACCCTCAGCTGAATTCGCGGTTAACTCCTTTTAGGATTGGGGCCGCCACCACAGCAGTGCATTTGGGACTCTCATCTGAAAGGATGAAGGACTTGGGGGCAGTGGAAGTCCGATGCATTAAGGGAAGTCTGATGCATATAAAGGATATATTCATAAGACCTTGTGATTGTTCACAGTATACCTGACCTGGCTTTGTTGCCTTCTTTTGCTTTCAGGTAACGTTGTGATGCATTTTTGGAGTATTGGCCCTGCACCGTCCACTGGGATAGAAACCATGCCCTTAATGGGGACCTAGGGTGCAGGAGCTATGAGGGCGCACATCTGGATAATTGGGCACAGCATTGTGCATTGGGCCAGGGTCCGCTCCATCAATTCCGGTCTCGGGCCGCACCTTAGCTACATCAATGGATCTCTCGAAGGGGAATGCGCTGGGCCGGAATGCTGCCCGCTATTAGGGCCAGAGCGGCAGCGGAGGGCCCCCCAGATGCTTTAGTTATCCAATTAGGCGATAAGAGTTAGCTTACAGAAAGGCAGTCAACTCGATGTGGCATATGTTTAGTGACTTTGAGGAACTTAAGGCCTCTTATCCAAATGTCACTACTATTTTACGTGGGCCTCGTGGATGGAGAGGCGGGTTTGCAGAGATTGCACGTGCCTGATAGCCATAAATAGGGCTAGGAAAGCCTTGTATTTGGCGGTGGTGCGTAGAGTGGCAGCCCAGGGTGGGAGTGTCAGTGACTTCCGGGGCATATGTCTCAATGGTGAGGCCCTCTACTGGTTTGATGGCTTGCATCTTCGGATGCGGGAAATGATATTTGGCTGATGGATATGGCAAAGGGGATAAGGGGTTGGATTCAGGCATGAGAGTATTGGCGGCGAGCGATGGCTCGTGTGGCGGTAGGCATTGGTAAGAAGGGGTTAAGAGGATGTGTGGAGGGGGAGGAACGCCATCACCTCCCCCCAGTGAGCGAAGGGTGGTCCGTTAAAGGACTCCGAGGGGCGTGGCCCTGTCCGAAGCCTATGGAGGTGTGGACCAAAGGCACGCCCCAGAGCGGTGACCCGGGGGAGCTCCTAGCCGACGTGCCTCGCGGGAGTCTCCCCCGATATAAGGTTAACCCTTCCCCGTGTCTCCAGCAAATGGGCTGGAGCCGGATAGTCGATAGGACCAATGCCTAAGCCAATGCCTCTCATTCCTGAATTCAATAAAGTTGTGGCCTAATTCGCCCAATTAACCTTAATTATGGTGTCTCGTGTCTTTATTTATCCTGGTGGGGGGCGGGAACTCGCCACGCAAAGCCACTTCCGGCCTGCCCAGGAGGTGGGGTTGCGGGCTTCACGCCCACCCCCACGTGAGCCCAACATCTTCAAAGTTGTTGCAGTGTTACAAATATTATGCCTCAATGTATCCTTTCGACCTGACAGCTCATGGAAGATACCTAGCTTTATAAATTGGTAGAAAATCCATACTTTAACCAACTCTCCTCATTCCAACACCATTTAACCCTTAAATAATAATAATAATAATAATAATAATAATAATAATAAATTTTATTTATACACCACCGCCCCCAGTTAGAGCTGGGCTCAGGGTGGCTAACACCAATAAAATCACAGTAAAAAACATAATAGGGGGGAAAGAAAAAAGGGGGGAAAGAAAGAAAAACCAGTTTAAAATACAGGTTAAAATGCAATTTAAAATGCAGCCTCATTTTAAAAGTAGCCGATAAACCAAGACCATAAGGAGAGGGAAACCTAAGGGTCAGACTGAGTCCAAACCAAAGGCCAGGCGGAACAGCTCTGTCTTGCAGGCCCTGCGGAAAGATGTCAAGTCCTGCAGGGCCCTGGTCTCTTGTGACAAAGTGTTCCACTAAGTCGGGGCTAGTACTGAAAAGGCCCTGGCCCTAGTTGAGACCAATCTAACCACCTTGTGACCTGGGACCTCCAAAGTGTTGTCATTTGTGGACCTTAAGGTCCTCTGTGGGACATACCAGGAGAGGCGGTCCCGTAGGTACGAGGGTCCTTGGCCGCATAGGGCTTTAAAGGTCAAAACCAGAAAAGTGAATTTGGACTCCACCTCCCTCCATGAACCAAGAAGCAGGAAGTCCCATAGGCAGCAGGAACAGGGCATCCCGCCATAATTCCCCAAGCGTGAGAGCACATCCACAGCCCCCCACCCAGGGAGCGACCAAGGGGGCAACACTAGACAGAGGCAGAGGCAGTTGAGCAAGTCCGGTGTTCTGGAAGCCCATCTCCAGACAAGTCCTGAGGGCAAGGAGATGTCAAGAGTTTTATTGCTCTTCCAGTGATGGGGACTTAAGAGGTGTTGGGAAAGGGGTCTGATCAAGGGACCTCATGTTGAATTTGTATCACCCTTGTAGACCCCTCCCCATTGATAAAGATTTTGAATAAGACCGGGCCCAAGACAGAACCCTGTGGCACCCCACTAGTCACTCTTCTAGATGGTTGGATAGTGTTCTCGAAGCTACCAGCATGAGTTTGACCAAACTGCAGGAGACAGTGGAAGACAGGAGGGCCTGGCGTGCTCTGGTCCAGGGGGTCACAAAGAGTCGGACACGACTAAATGACTAAACAACAAAATGGACCAAACAAAGCAGGCTGTCCTTCTCCCAGCCTCTCCTCAAGGAACCCAGAGAAGAGGCAGGGGTCTTTGAGGAGATAGTTCAGGCTTACTGGTGGAGAGCAATTGTATTCCCAGGGTTCCTTTAGGAAGGCAAATCAATTAAAATTATTTAAGTTTATGGCTATAGTTGTACATTGGTACTTTGTTTCTCAAACGCCTTGATTCTCATACAACTTGGAACCCAAACACCTCAAACCCGGAAGTAAGTGTTCCGGTTTGCGAACATTTTTTTGGAAGTGCTCAGTTTTGAGTGTTACTCTGACAATTTGAGTCTCACACTTTCATTTGGAGTGTTATTGTTATGTACTGAGTTGAATAGGATCCAAAATGCAGCAGTCTGATTGGTCCTAGAACAGTAGGATCCAGAATGCAGCAGTCTGATTGGCCCACAGGAGCCACCCAATCCAACTCCCGGTGGAAGTGAATCCATAACCTGATTGGCCTACAGGAGAATCCCGGAATTAGCCAATCATGTGGGAATAATTTATATAATTGTGTAAATAATTTATATAAAGCAGACATTTCGGGGGAACTTCCATTCCTCACTACTATGAGCTGAACTCACACTCAACTCTGAGTATATTTCAGTTATGCTGAGGTCTATCTGTTTTTGCAAATTATTTTGTGTTTTTGTGGCTCTCTTTTTTGGTGTGTGGCTATGTGGAACCCAGTTCAGCTACTGATTGTGTGACTGCAGTACATTGTTGATTGCTTTCATTTTCTGGATCAATGGTCTCGTCAGATAGTAAAATTCATGTTATACTGCTGTTTCAGGGCTTATTTTTAAAAGTCTGGAACGGATTAATCCATTTTGCATTACTTTCTATGGGAAAGCACACCTTGGCTTTGGAACGCTTTGCTTTTGGGACAGACTTCCGGAACGGATTAAGTTTGAGAACCAAGGGACCACAAGGTTGGCTATCCCTGCCTAAGATCATAACATAAGAAGAGGCTGTTGGATCAGGTCAATGGTCCATCTTGTCCAGCCTCCTGTTCTCAGCAGCGGCCAACAAGATGCCCATCATGGGAAGAAGCCCACAAGCAGGATCCGAGCACAAGAAACCGTTCCCTCCTGAGCTTTCTAGCAACCGGGATTCAGAAGCACAGCTGGAGGCAGAGCAGCAGAGCTATCCTGGCTCCTACCCATCAGCAGCCTTCTCCTACATGAATTTGTAACAAGTGTGCAGTGCAGTCACTTTCAGGCTTTGAGCATAGCTGTTAGCTTTTCCCTTTTTTAAAGGAAATTCCCTTATTCCAAATAGGATTCCTCGCAAGAAAAGGGAGAAGTTGACAGCTATGGCTTTGAGTTTATTGAGTCCAGCCAAATAGAAGTGAAAATACAGAGGGAAATTGTCTTGTGCCCGAAATGGTAGAATTGACCAGCCAACAAACCTCTCTCTCAAAAGAGAGGGGCAGAGAGAGAGAGAGGTGAAAAAAATTGTCCTGTGAAATTTTGGTTTTGGAGGACCAACATTTTAAGAAGGAATGGAGAAAAGTTGTAATTTATCTTAAAAACCGTTGTAAGCAGTTAAAATCGTTAGTGGGATTGCAATAACACTTGTACAGTGGTACCTCGGGTTAAGTACTTAATTCGTTCTGGAGGTCCGTTCTTAACCTGAAACTGTTCTTAACCTGAAGCACCACTTTAGCTAATGAGGCCTCCTGCTGCTGTCGCGTGATTTCTGTTCTCATCCTGAAGCAAAGTTCTTAAGCTGAGGTACTATTTCTGGGTTAGCAGAGTCTGTAACCTGAAGTGTCTGTAACCTGAAGCGTATGTAACCCGAGGTACCACTGTAATGTAATGCAGAACTATGGACATAATGGAGATATAAGAATTTGGATTATTATAAAAGATGCAGAAGTAAAAGGACTAACAGTAAGGCCCACAAAGGGGAACAGGGAAGTCCAGGAGATTCTTGGGAATCTTGTTTTTATGTAGTATGTTGTGGTGTGAATGTAAATTTTAATATGGAAAATCAAATAAATAAAGGGGGGGGGATTGTCCTGTGAATTCTGCCTGAAATGGTGGAATTGATCGGCCAACTAGCCTTCCAGAGGCCCAATTTGTTTAAGTAAGAGAAAGCAAATGTTGACACCTGTGGACTTTGGCTCTCAAAGTCCTTGCTGTGTCCAGAAAGAACTGGGCACTGAAACCACTGCTCATTTGGAGGGTGACATCACCAGGAGAATATTAGAATAGTGACTAGTGGGGTGCCACAGGGTTCTGTCTTGGGCCCGGTCTTATTCAACATCTTTATCAACGACTTGGATGATGGACTCAAGGGCATCCTGATCAAATTTGCAGATGACACCAAACTGGGAGGGGTGGCTAACACCCCAGAGGACAGGATCACACTTCAAAACGACCTTGACAGATTAGAGAACTGGGCCACAACAAACAAGATGAATTTTAACAGGGAGAAATGTAAAGTATTGCACTTGGGTAAAAAAAATGAGAGGCACAAATACAAGATGGGTGACACCTGGCTTGAGAACAGTACATGTGAAAAGGATCTAGGAGTCTTGGTTGACCACAAACTTGACATGAGCCAACAGTGTGACGCGGCAGTTAAAAAAGCCAATGCAATTCTGGGCTGCATCAATAGGAGTATAGCATCTAGATCAAGGGAAGTAATAGTGCCACTGTATTCTGCTCTGGTCAGACCTCACCTGGAGTACTGTGTCCAGTTCTGGGCACCACAGTTCAAGAAGGACACTGACAAACTGGAACGTGTCCAGAGGAGGGCAACCAAAATGGTCAAAGGCCTGGAAACGATGCCTTATGAGGAACGGCTAAGGGAGCTGGGCATGTTTAGCCTGGAGAAGGGGAGGTTAAGGGGTGATATGATAGCCATGTTCAAATATATAAAAGGATGTCACATAGAGGAGGGAGAAAGGTTGTTTTCTGCTGCTCCAGAGAAGCGGACACGGAGCAGTGGATCCAAACTACAAGAAAGAAGATTCCACCTAAACATTAGGAAGAACTTCCTGACAGTAAGAGCTGTTTGACAGTGGAATTTGCTGCCAAGGAGTGTGGTGGAGTCTCCTTCTTTGGAGGTCTTTAAGCAGAGGCTTGACAACCATATGTCAGGAGTGCTCTGATGGTGTTTCCTGCTTGGCAGGGGGTTGGACTCGATGGCCCTTGTGGTCTCTTCCAACTCTAGGATTCTATGATTCTATCTCGTCCTCTGTCGCCCCCTTTGCCTTGTGCCCTCCATCTTTCCCAACATCAGGGTCTTTTCCAGGGAGTCTTCTCTTCTCAGGAGGTGGCCAAAGTGTTGGAGTCTCAGCTTCAGGATCTGTCCTTCCAGTGAGCACTCAGGGCTGATTTCCTTCAGAATGGACAGGTTTGATCTTCTTGCAGTCCATGGGACCTTCAAGAGTCTCCTCCAGACCAGAATTCAAAAGCATCAATTCTTCGGCGATCAGTCTTCTTTATGGTCCAGCTCTCGCTTCCATACATCACTACTGTGAAAACCATAGCTTTAACTATACGGACCTTTGTTGGCAAGGTGATGTCTCTGCTTTTTAAGATGCTGTCTAGGTTTGTCATCGCTTTTCTCCCAGGAAGCAGGCGTCTTTTAATTTCATGACTGCTGTCACCATCTGCAGTGATCATGGAGCCCAAGAAAGTAAAATCCATATGCATGGTCAATTCCGGCAGACACAGTCCTGCCATTTGGCAGAGTGAAGGCTCTTCCTCAGACAGCAGATTTGGGTGTCACGAAAAGGCAGCAAATTGTTAGTTAATTAATTTGATGGGATTGTTTTCCCACTGCCTCAGAAGGGAAGAGGAGCTTGCTGGGTTTTCTGCCTCAGATCCCAACATAACTTGGCTTGTTTTGGGGGCTCTGATGCACCTCGACTTAGGAAGGGACAACATCTGCTTCTCTGCCTCAGGCAGCAAAATGTCTTGAAGGACCTGGATATGTTGTAGGACTCCAATTCCCAGAATCCCTGGCTGGGGCTGATAAAATCCATCCGCATGTGGAGGGCTGGATTAGATTCCCCCCTCCTAGACTGGGAGTAGCAGGAGTGTGATCCTATGCATGTTTACTCAGAAGTAAGTCACACCATACTCGGTTGGACTTACTCCCAGGTCAGTGTGTACAGGATTGCAAGTTAAAGCCCACCTTATTCTGAATAAAGGGATGCGGGTGGCGCTGTGGGTTAAACCACAGAGCCTAGGACTTGACGATCAGAAGGTCGGCGGTTCGTATCCCTGCGACGGGGTGAGCTCGTGTTGGTTGGTCCCTGCTCCTGCCAACCTAGCAGTTTGAAAGCACATCGAAGTGCAAGTAGATAAACAGGTACCGCTGCAGCAGGAAGGTAAACGGAGATTCCGTGCGCTGCTCTGGTTTGCCAGAAGCGGCTTAGTCATGCTGACCACATGACCCAGAAGCTGTACGCCGGCTCCCTCGGCCAGGAAAGCGAGATGAGTGCCGCAACCCCAGAGTCGGCCATGACTGGACCTAATGGTCAGGGGTCCCTTTACCTTCCTTTATTCTGAATAAATATAATTCATTCAAGGGCAGCAATCCAGATAACCAATGCCACTTTTTCAAAATACATTCATTTTCCCCCTGTACTGTTTTTGGATATATGCAAAAATGAGGGGACCTGTAACTTTTGCTGAGGGACACAACACCATGTCCCCAGAACTCCTGCAATCTGAGCACTGTTTATATTTCTTTCAGATAATTAGGACTGCCAACCACATTTTTTTTTAAAAAAGAATTGATTAACTGTCTTACTCTAAAACTTATTCCCCTAATTAACAGCTTAAAAATAAATGCCACGGTGTCACCGACTGGGCAGTGTTTTCTAGTTAACCTTAACACTAATACGCAGCATCATAACACATTGAGGGACTGTTCTTTCCTCAGTTAACTCCCCCCCAACTCGAAATACACAGTTCATTGATCAAGAGAGAACAGCATCTTGATCTGTCAAGAGAGGCCCGTTCGCACTCCTAAACTCTTAACACACACATACGAATTGTTGTTGTTGTTCAGTCGTTTAGTCGTGACCCCCTGGACCAGAGCACTTCAGGCACTCCTGTCTTCCGCTGCCTCACGCAGTTTGGTCAAACTCATGCTGGTGGCTTTGAGAACACTGTCCAACCATCTCATCCTCTGTCGTCCCCTTCTCCTTGTGCCCTCCATCTTTCCCACCATCAGGGTCTTTTCCAGGGAGTCTTCTCTTCTCATGAGGTGGCCAAAGTATTGGAGCCTCAGCTTCAGGATCTGTCCTTCCAGTGAGCACTCAGGGTTGATTTCCTTCAGAATGGAGAGGTTGGATCTTCTTGCAGTCCATGAGACTCTCAAGAGTCTCCTCCAGCACCAGAATTCAAAAGCATCAATTCTTCGGCGATCTGCCTTCTTTATGGTCCAGCTCTCACTTCCATACACCACTACTGGGAAAACCATAGCTTTTACTATATGGACCTTTGTTGGCAAGGTGATGTCTCTGCTTTTTAAGATGCTGTCTAGGTTTCCTCCCAAAACATACGAATTAAGTAAGCACATTTTTGGTTCATCAGCAGTGGAATCTTACACCTGCACCCATTCACCTGGGAGTGAGCCCCATTTAACGGCACTTCTGAGTAAGGGTGCGTCATTAATCTGGCTTTGCTAAACAAGGAGAAGCGCAGGGCGCGCCAACCCTAACCCCAACTTCTGTGGCGTCTGAGATCTCATCCAGGTATTTCCCATGTGTTCAAACCTCTCCAAAAGGACTAGAAACTTGGTGGGGTTTTTTAAAAAAAAGGAAATGAAACCTGAGATTTCAAGACAGCAGGATCTGGCACACCGCACCACGTCTTCTGTGACTTTTTAGTGCAATTGCGTGCCAGAACATCTGGACATCCCATCGCCTCCCGATGTAAGACACAGGTGTGCAGAGTCAGATCCCCATTAGATTTGAAATCCTGCCGTGGATGCACTTCAGCACTTATTATCTCTGAGTGCGGTGTGCACATTTGAAGACTGGGCCAATGCTATTTTATAGAGACCCAGGACGTCCCAAAATCCCACCTGGGAACCCACATTTCTTCCCTGCAAAGCGACCGGACGGTCCAGTGCATCTCTTGTTTCAGAACCAGCGGTAATGCACCCCTTCAGATAACCCTCCCTCTCCCCGCCCTGCCGGTTCCTCCCCGATAATCCTGCTCGCTGTGTGGTCCTCCCTGTACTACCCAAGATTATGGGAAAGCAATAATGTAAGTTATGTTAATGCTCTGCTTACACATAACTCATCCATCACTGTCTTCCAGCAGGCTTTCTGTTACATAACATAACTACGCATTTCCATTAGCATCAATCTGCCAAACAATATAACGTGCACGTGCGCAGGGAGATTACCTTAAAGGGACATCAGCTTGTCCTTGCGGTCCTCAAGTCCCACTTCCTGATGGAAACCTGGCAACCGGCAATCGTGGCCAAGGGGGGTGGTCAAGAAGAAGAAGAAGAAGAAGAATTTATTATTTATACCCCGCCCATCTGGCTGAGTTTCCCCAACCACTCTGGGCAGCTCCCAATCGAGTGTTAAAAACACAGCATTAAATATTAAAAACTTCCCTAAACAGGGCTGCCTTCAGATGTCTTCTCAAAGTCAGATAGTTGTTTATTTTCTTGACATCTGCTGGGAGGGCGTTCCACAAGGCGGGTGCCACCACCGAGAAGGCCCTCTGTCTGGTTCCCTGTAACCTCACTTCTCGCAATGAGGGAACCGCCAGAAGGCCCTCAGAGCTGGACCTCAGTGCCTGGGCTAAACGATAGGGGTGGAGACACTCCTTCAGGTCTACTGGGCCGAGGCCGTTTAGGGCTTTAAAGGTCAGCACCAACACTTTGATTTGCACTCGGAGGAAGGGCCTGCTGGATAAGGCCAAAGGGTGCTGCATCCAGTCCAGCACCCTCTTCTCCTAGTAGCCAAGTAGAAGCTTGTAGGAAACCCCCATTGCTGTGTGTCACCCTGAACTCCTTGGAAGAAGGACCAGATTCAAAGTCTCACCATTGCAGGATCCATGTCCCCCTAGAAAGGATTGTGTTTACTTGGATGAGAGATGATGACATCTGAAGGCAGCCCTGTTTAGGGAAGCTTTTAATATTTGATGAATTATTGTATTTTAATATTTTGCTGGAAACAGCCCAGAGTAGCTGGGGAAACCCAGCCAGATGGGTGGGGTATAAATAATAAGTTGTTGCTGCTGCTGTTTGTTATTTTCTCTCTGAGGGATCATGAGCACCAATAGCGCATGGACATTTTCACTCCATGATGAAGTTCTGACATAAAGAATAAAACAAAAAGGTAAAGGACCCCTAGATGGTTTAGGTGACTATGGGGTTGCAGCGCTCATCTCCGCTTTCAGGCCAAAGGAGTCGGCGTTTGTCCACAGACAGCTTTCCGAGTCATGTGTCCAGCATGACTAAACTACTTCTGGTGCAATTGGATACTGTGACGGAAGCCAGAGTGCATGGAAATGCCATTTACCTTCCCGCAGTACCTATTTATCTACTTGCACTGGTGTGCTTTTGAACTGTGTGATGGCCTGGGATTCCGATTCAGAGGCTGAACCAGAGGAATCCCAGCCTGCACAGGAGTCCCCGCCTCCAGGGCCAGCTGAGCTGGGGCAGGGCCTTGATTCTGAAGCGCCTGCACCTGTGCCGGATCCTCAGGAGCAGGCACCAGGTGAATCCACTCTGGCTCCAGAGGTGGTTGAGGACTCAGTGCCTGCAGGTGTGTCTCCCCCTGGGCCCAGTAACCCTTTAGCCTCTCCGGAACTGCAGAGGCTCAGGGCAGAGAGGCCAAGGGAACTGGTTTCTCCCGGGAGGAGTGCTCGCCTTAAGGCCAAGAGAGGCGGGTCTCCTAGGGGCCGGGACCGCCCCTGGCCTCAGAACAGATAAAGGCCAGTTGGCCCGGTCCCAGGTTGTGGAAGCAACGTCGTTGTTGAGTACCTGTTCCCGCCCGGACCCAGACCTGACTCTCCAGTGCTCCTGTCCCCGCCCGGCTTCCTGCTTCGGACCTCGCCCTGCTCCTTGTGGACTGATTCCAGGCTAGTGACCCAGGACCGGACTTTGACTACGCCAACGGTAACCTTCCCCCCAGGATCAGCACAAACTGCTAGGTTGGCAGGAGCTGGGACTGAGCAACGGGAGCTCACTCTTTCGCGGGGATTCGAACCACCAACCTTCCTATCGGCAAGCCCAAGAGGCTCAGTGGTTTAGACCACAGCGCCACCTGCGTCCCATAAGAACGTTAAGATGAGCATGCAGAATCAGGTCAACGGCCCTTTTCTTGTCCAGCATTCTGTTCTCACAGTGGCCAACCAGGCGCCCATGGGATCAGGATTCAAGCACAAGGGCCTTCTTCTTGTGGCTTCCAGCAAGTGGTATTCAGAAGCAAGGCTGCTTCGGAATAATAATAATAATAATAATAATAATAATAATAATAATAATAATAATTTATTTATATCCCGCCCTCCCCAGCCGAAGCCGGGCTCAGAGCGGCTAACAATAAAAGTACCACAGTTTACATAAAATCACAATCAATTAATTGAAATACATTCTAAAATCAATTCAGAATCAAATTAATGGCAACTATTGGGCTAGAGTTCTATGAGAATTACAGAAGGAGAGAGGGGGTCAGACTGTGCCTTGGCCAAAGGCCTGGTGGAACAGCTCCGTCTTGCAGGCCCTGCGGAAAGATGTCAAGTCCCGCAGGGCCCTGGTCCCTAGTGACAGAGCGTTCCACCAGATCGGGGCCAGTACTGAAAAGGCCCTGGCCCTAGTTGAGACCAATCTAACCTCCTTGCGACTTGGGACCTCCAAAGTGTTGTCATTTGTCAACCTTAAGGTCCTCCGCGGGGCATACCAGGAGAGGCAGTCCCGTAGGTACGAGGGTGTGATAGCCTGGGATTCAGACTCAGAGGCTGAACCTGAGGAATCCCAGTCTGCACAGGAGTCCCTGCCGCCAGAGCCAGGGGCTGGGGCATGAGCCTGAAGGGTCCTCACCTGTGCTGGATCCTCAGGTGCAGACACCATCTGAGTCTGCTCTGGCTCCTGAGGTGATGGAGGACCCATTGCCTGCAGGTGCTCCACTCTCAGGCCCGGCAGAGGAAGCTGAGGTTGCCTCTGGGTCCGGTAACCCTCCATCCTCTCCTGAGCTGCAGAGGCTCAGGGCAGAGAGGCGGAGGGAACTAAGTTCCTGCAGGAGGAGTGCTCGCCTCCAGGCCAGGAGAGACAAGTCACCTGTGGACCGGGGCCACGCTATGCCTCAGGACAGATAAAAGCCAGCCAGCCCCAGTCCCAGGTTGCGGGAGCAACATTGTTGGTAGCCTGTTCCTGCCTGCACCCTGTCCTGCTCTTCTGCCAGAGTTCCTGACCCCACTCGACTCCCCGCCTTGGACCCAGCTTCAGCTTTGACAGACAGCCTCCATACCGCACCCTTGACCTCGGACTGGACTCGGACCTCACCGCATGGTTAACCCTCAGGACCAGCACAGAGGGTCCTAGGCCACATAGGGCTTTAGAGGTTAAAACCAGCACCTTAAACCTGACCCTGTACTCCACCGGGAGCCAGTGCAGCTGGTATAGCACTGGGTGAATGTGATCCCGTGGCAAGGACCCCGTAAGGAGTCTCGCCGCGACATTCTGCACCCGCCGGAGTTTCTGGGTCAGCTTCAAGGGCAGCCCCGCATAGAGCGAGTTACAATAATCAAGCCTGGAGGTGACTGTTGCGTGGATCACAGTGGCTAGGTCAGGGCGAGAGAGGTAAGGAGCCAACTGCTTAGCTTGGCAGAGATGAAAAATGTGGAGGCAGAACACATCCATTCTGGCTCATAGCCATTGAAATACTTCTCCGTGAATTTGCCCCATCCTCTTTGAAAGCCACCCGAATTGGAGGCCATCCCTGCTTCCTGTAGCAGTGAGTTCCATGGTTCAATTACGCACTGCACAAAGATGTTCTTTTATCTGTCCCGAATCTTCCAGCATTTTTTTTAAATTTTTTTTTTTATTAAAGGTTTTCTTAATACAATAGAAAAAGCAAACAAAATAACATATAATTTTTTCAATATCCACATTTTCTTCACTTCTTTGGACTTCCTCACATCTCTCGTTCCTGCGTTCTAGGTTTTTCGAACTTTACCCAGCAAATTATCACCTTGTTTCAATTCTTATATTATAATTTCCAATATTGTGTCCCTAATTTTAGATAATTTTACCCAAACCTTAAAAGCTTAATTTTAGCATAATATTTATCCAAAATTTGTCTTTTCTTATATTTTCATTTATCTTCATATTCCTTTTAACTATCTTAATGGTGCCATATTATTAATAATCTTACATCTTTCTTAACACTCATACAATTTACAATATTTTTGTAAATAGTCCTTAAATTTCTTCCAGTCCTCCTCCACAGCCTCTTCTCCCAGGTCTCGGATTCTGCCAGTCATTTCTGCTAACTCCATATAGTCTATCAGTTGCATCTGCCATTCTTCCAGTGTGGGCAAATCTTGGGTTTTCCAGTGCTTGGCGAGAAGTATCCTTGCTGCTGTTGTTGCATACATAAAAAATGTCCGATCCTTCTTTAACACCCTCTGGCCAACGATGCCTAAAAGAAAGGCCTCTGGTTTCTTAGGGAAGGTATACTTAAATAACTTTTTCAACTCATTATATATCATTTCCCAGAAAGCCTTAACTCTAGGGAAGGTCCACCAGAGGTGAAAGAATGTTCCTTCAGTTTCTTTACATTTCCAACATTTATTATCAGACAAATGGTATATTTTTGCAAGCTTGACTGGGGTCATGTACCACCTATATATCATTTTCATAATATTGTCTTTCAAGGCATTACATGCCGTGAATTTCAACCCGGTGGTCCATAACCTTTCCCAGTCAGCAAACATGATATTGTACCCAATGTCCTGTGCCCATTTTATCATAGCCGATTTAACCGTTTCATCTTGTGTATTCCATTTTAGCAGCAAATTATACATTCTTGAAAGTACCTTAGTCTTAGGTTCTAACAATTCCGTTTCCAACTTTGATTTTTCCACATGGAATCCTATCTTTTTATCCATCTTGAAAACCTCTTTGATCTGAGCGTAATGTAACCAATCTCGCACTTTATCTTTTAGTTTCTCCAAACTCTGCAACCTCCAATTATCTCCATCTTTTTCTATTATTTCCCAATATTTCGGCCATTTGGCCTCCATATTGAGTCTTTTCCGGGCCTTAGCTTCCATTGGTGATAACCACCTTGGGGTCTTATTTTCCAATAAGTCTTTATATTTTATCCAGACATTGAACACTGCTTTCCTGACAATATGGTTCTTGAAAGCCTTATGAATTTTAACCTTGTCATACCACAAATATGCATGCCATCCAAAAACGTTGTTAAATCCTTCCAAATCTAAAACATCAGTGTTTTCAAGAAGCAGCCAATCTTTCAACCAGCAGAAAGCTGCTGATTCATAGTACAGCTTTAAGTCTGGCAGGGCAAAGCCCCCTCTTTCTTTAGCATCAGTTAGTATCTTGAACTTGATTCTGGGCTTTTTGCCCTGCCAGACAAATTTGGAGATATCTCTTTGCCACCTCCCAAAACACTCCGTTTTATCCACAATCTGTAAAGTCTGGAACAAAAACAGCATCTTTGGCAATACATTCATCTTTATAACAGCAATTCGTCCTGACAAGGAAAGTTTCAATCTTGACCAAACTTCTAAATCCCTTTTAATTTCAGACCAGCACTTTTCATAGTTATCCTTAAATAGACTCATATTCTTCGCTGTTATGTTTACCCCTAGGTATCTTACTTTTTAAACCACATTTAACTCTGTCTCTTTCTGAAACCTTTCTGATTCTAAAGGTGTCAATTTTTTCCCCAAAACCTTGGTTTTCTGCTTGTTAAGTTTAAATCCCGCCACCCGACCAAACTTCCAGCATTCTGCTTCCTTAGTTTTCCCTCTCTGTAGCTGGGCTGGGCTGGGCCTCTCCTCCCAGGCACCGCAGCCAGAAAGGTGTCCTATTTTTGGCCAGGTAAAGGTAAACAAGGAAATGATGTGCAGAGTCCTTGGAAAAAGCAAATACCGAAAGAGTTGTGTGCCAGGAGGGGAGAGTGGCAGTGTGTGTGGGTGTGTTTGCAGAATGAGTTGATAAATCAACGTGAGCTGACAGTTTGGGGAAAAGAGCTATTAATAGCACAGTTGTCCTCTGGCATTACACGATCACCCTGTCCGTTCTCTTGGGATCTGCCAGCAGCAGCAGCTAGCTGACAGCATGGGGAATAATGCTCCATGCTCTGCTAACTTCCAGATTGGATTATTGCAATGCGCTCTCTGTGGGGCTGCCCTTGAAGACGGCTCGGAAATGTCAGCCGGTCCAAATTACAGTGGCCAGGTTGCTGGCTGGGGTTGCTTGCAGATGATACCCAGCTCTACCTCTCTTTTAAATCAGAACCAGTGAAGGCGGTGAAGGTCCTGTGTGAGTGCCTGGAGGTGGTTGGAGGTTGGATGGCGGCTAACAGATTGAGGTTGAATCCTGACAAGACAGAAGTACTGTCTTTGGGGGGACAGGGGGCGGACAGGTGTGGAGGACTCCCTGGCCCTGATTGGGGTAGCTGTGCCTCTGAAGGACCAGGTGCGCAGCCTGGGAGTCATTTTGGAACTCACAGCTGTCCATGGAGGTGCAGGTCAATTCTGTGTCCAGGGTGGCTGTCTACCAGCTCCACCTGGTATGCAGCATGAGACCCTACCTGCCTGCAGGCTGTCTGGCGAGAGTGGAGCATGCTCTGGTTATCTCCTGCTAGATATCCTGTGGGGATACCTTTGAAGGTGACCCGGAAACTACAATTAATCCAGAATGCAGCAGCTAGATGGGTGACTGGAAGTGGTCGCAGGGACCATATTACACCAGTCCTTTAAAGACCTACATTGGCGCCTAGTATGTTTCCAGCACAATTCAAAGTGTTGGTGCCGACCTTCAAAGCCTTGGCCCAGTATACCTTCAATGGCCTTGGCCCAGTTTACCTGAAGGAGCATCTCCACTCCCATCGTTCTGCCTGGACACTGAGATCCTCCTTCAAGGGCCTTCTGGCAGTTCCCTCCCTGTGAGAAGTGAGGTTACAGGGAACCAGGCAGAGGGCCTTCTCAGTGGTGGCACCCGCCCTGTGGAACACCCTCCCATCAGATATCAAGGAAATAAACAACTATCTGACTTTTAGAAGCCATCTGAAGGCAGCCCTGTTTAGGGAAGTTTTAAATGTCTGATGTTTTATTGTGTTTTTAATATTCTGTTGGGAGCCTCCCAGAGGGCTGGGTAAACCAGCCAGATTGGCGGGGTAATCATCATCATCATCATCATCATCATCATCATCATCTCCCACAACCTCCGTTTTAAAACAGCTTGCCTTGGTTGCTAGTTCATTTCTGGGCCCAATTCAAGCTGTTCACATTAGTGCTCAAAGCCCCAAATGAGTTCTGCTGTATAAGACCTATATCCCACCTAGTACTGAATCCTGTTCTCACAGTGGCCAGCCAGATACCCCAATGGCAGACCTGCAAGCAGTTTAACCATGTGCTGTGTGGAGAGGCGTATATGTGTGTCTGCATCTCCTTGCTTAACTAGGGTAGCTCAGTCGGTAGAGCGCGAGCCTCTTAATCTCAGGGTCATGGGTTCGAGTCTCACAGTGGGCAAAAGATGCCTGCAATCTAGGGGGTTGGACTAGATGGCCCTCGTGGTCCCTTCCATCTCTACAATTCTATGATTCGACGAAGCACTGGTTATGACGTGATAAAGAAAGGTTGTGTTTGAAGGCTCGACTTAGGCTTATCCACATCTCTGTTTCCCTCTCCGCTTTCCCCCAGGTAAGTGCAATCTTTAGCACTGAACAGGAAACAAAGGGCAATCAGGTTTGGACTGCTGTTTGTTCCAATTTAGCACTAAAGAGCAGGTTTTCTGGGGGAAAGTGGCGAAGCAAAGGCAGAACCTCTCAGAGCCTTGCTTACTAGTTACAGGACAAGCAGAAGTGTGGATAAACCCCATGTCTTGTTTTCTTCTTGAACCCCATGCCAGGAAATGTAGCAGCGGTGTTTAACTTGTGGTTAGGGAATGCAAAGCTACAAAGGTAACTATCCGCCCCCCTCCGTTTCTGCTTTCTGGCTAGGATACGGATTTAGAGCTGCCCTCCTCAGCTATCTCATTTTATGTTCACCCCTTACTCCCAAGCAAATTTAATTAAGAGTCGCCCAAATAATTTCCATGAAAGAATTTCATTTGTCAATGCCATGGCGCGCCTTAACACTTACAAGCTGTGAAGTTTTCAGCGGGTGCAGGAATCTGCTTAGTTTTAAGTAAAACCATTCATTCCCATTCTTGTGCCCCAATGACAGGATGTTACCCCTTAGGGGGAATAATCCCGCTGCATGAAATGTCACAAAAAAGGAATTTGCATTGGCCACAGCAGGTCTCTAAATGAATACAATGTGGATGGGATATAAGCGTTCATATCTATGGCTTCTTCTCTCTCTCTCTCTCTTCTTGAGGACTGGCCTCATGATAAGTTACTGTGCAAGAAGCAGAGGCTATTACTTTCATTTTAACCCACACATAGAATCACTGACTGGGTCCCTCATGCCATTTACAGTGGTACCTCGGGTTACATACGCTTCAGGTTACAGACTCCGCTAACCCAGAAATAGTACCTTGGGTTAAGAACTTTGCTTCAGGATGAGAACAGAAATTGTGCAGTGGCGGCAGCGGCAGCAGGAGGCCCCATTAGCTAAAGTGGTGCTTCAGGTTAAGAACAGTTTCAGGTTAAGAACGGACCTCCAGAATGAATTAAGTTCTTAGCCCAAGGTACCACTGTATTTTAAAATATTTATAAGCTGTCTTGCTGAGCAAAACTCAAAGCAGCTTACACAACAGCTATTTAAAATTACAGCTTCAATGATAATTAAAAGATTCAAAAAACAATTTCTACAAGACACCCACAGCATTAATAAACCAGTTTTTAAAAAACCCCACAAACCTGCATACAGCTCAAAATTTAAAGTGGAGTCACTGGCTACAAGAAGCACTAGAAGAAAAGTTGGATTCCACTTCCTATCATTTTAGACCAACCACAGTTTGTCAGGTCTCCTGAAGCTGTAACCATTGGCCATGCTGGCTGGGGCACCCAGAGATCACCGTATTAGCTACTTGTGAACTAGACAGGATAAGGAATTGAAGTTCTTCTATGGAGCGAGATGAGCGCCGCAACCCCAGAGTCGGCCACGACTGGACCTAATGGTCAGGGGTCCCTTTACCTTTACTTTATGGGCTTCTATGGCTGGAAACAGGCAGTGGGAGGTTTCAAACATCATGCTCAACCCATAGTTTATTGTTACATCCAAAAGCTTCGGGTTCTGCCCTCCCCAAACCCCTCTTTGCCAGCACAATAGTGTTTCCTTCAAAACATGCTGAGATCAAATGGTGGTTTTTAGCCTGGCATAATCAGATAAATCATAGAACTAACCACAGTGTCCGGATCAGGAGAACTAACAAACTGTTGGTTTAAACCAGTGCTTTTTTCGGGGGGGGGGGGGCGCTGGGGTACGCATACCCCTAAACATTTTGTGAATCTTGGTACTTTAGTCCATTGACTGTATTTATTTTCCCCAATTTGAACTATAAAATGGTGATTTTCTTGAGTCAAAATGAGAGTACCCCTAAACATCTTTAAGAGGAAAAAGCACTGGTTTGAACTGGAAGCTGATGTGGTGAATAAGAGGGAGGGGAGAGCAGGCTCACGAAAGCATCTGAACCAGGTCAATACTTCCACCCCCCCCCCGAGCAAGACCAGAAAGTAGGATTCCAATTTGGCCTATTCACATTGACCCCTGACCTGGTCTCCCCACACTGGGCAGCTACAAGCTGTCATTCAAATTTCCCAAACCCCCCCAGAATGGTACAATGCTGGGTGCACTGGAGCATTGTGGGAAAATCTTAAATGATGTCTCAGTGCTATTGGCCATTGCAATCAGGTAGGTCCATAACCAGTGAGCAGGACTTATCTCTTCACACCTGGAACAATTTCTGCTGGGGCAGTTAACCAGAAAATGTGGACCTCCATGATGTTGCTAGACTACAACTACTGCCAACGCCATTGCTGCCCATTGGGCGTTCTGTCCTACCGAGGCTACTGGTAGTTGGAGTCTAACAACATCTCGAGAGCCAAAGAGTTCCTGTCTGTGGTATCCCTGGCACATCCCTGGTTTAAAGAAAACACAGTAAGAGATGACATAATAAAAGTTGATAAACGTATGCAGGGCCATCTTAAACATATCCGCCGCCATGGTGCAAAGATCCCTCTGGCGCCTCCCCTTTCTTAGAGTTGACCTTTTTTTAGGGCTGGAGGAGGTGGGCAGCAGCTGGAGGGCAGCCCCTCTAGCGGGGAAGAGGCGCAGGCTGGATGCGGCGCCTCCCGGCTCAGCTGGCCACTTTGTGCCGCGGTGGCCGTGGCAGGCAACACACCACGCGAGCGTCAGCTCGGTTTCCCCCCTTTTAGCCTTCTGGCCCCACAGAATTCGGCACCTGCAGGCTAAAAGGGAAAAAAACTGAGCCGACGATCGGCGGGAGAGATGCATGCACCCTCGCTCTCTCAGCGCGTTCATTTGGTGTTCCCCAGACTCTCGCCTGGCGCCCTCCAGAACTTGGTGCCCGGGTGCCCTGTGCTACTAGCCTCCATGGGTAAGACAGGCCTGAACATATGCATGACCAAGAGAAAGTGGACAGAAGGGGGGAAATCCCCCTCTCTCCTAACAGTAGAACTCACAGGCATGCAATGGAGCTGAATGTTGGAAGATTCAGGACAGAGAAGAGAAAGTCTTTTGGAAGCAAGAAGAAATTCCGACGAAAGAAGAATGGCAGACGAAATTAATGGACTATGCAGAATTGGACAAAATGACAGGAAGGATTCAAAACCTGCGGGACCGGAGATTCACAGAAGATTGGAAGAAACATACGAATTATTTGAAGAGCAACTGTAATCAACAAATTACGCTAGTAAAACTACAAGAAGTTTTGTAAGGAGGAATATATGAAACACTGCAAAGTAGAGAAAGAATAAAGATATTAGTTATGAGATTTAAATGTAATAGTGAAAGTAAGAAATGTATATTAAGGGAATAGGTCGGAAAATTTTCAGATGTGATTGATGGAAGTAAAAAAAACTGTATAAGATGTAAAAGTATGTTTAATTTCTGTTGAAAATGATATGTTAAAAACTAATAAAATGTATTTCTTTAAAAAAAGAGAATAGAAAGTCTTTCTTCATGCAGTGCATAGTTAATCTATGGAACTCCTTCCTGCAGGAGACAGAGGTGGGCACCAAACTGGATGGTTTTAGAAGAGGATTAGACAAATTCACGGAGGAGGAGAGGGGCTATCGATGGCTACTAGTCAGCTGTAGACAGCGATGCTTCTGAAACCACAGGAGATGAGAGTGCCCTTGCGCTCCGGTCATGCTTCCTGGTTTCTGCCAGATGTCGGGTCGGCCGCCGCTTTCTCCTAACCTGATTTGCAGAAATCAAAATAAGAGCTTGTCCTTGGAGCACCCAGACTGAGGTAAGTCGGGTGCCCCAATTCCCTGCCGTTACACCCATGGCTTTCCTTTGTGTGTGTGGTCCCATCGGCCACGATGCACTTGTAGCCAAATCATAATAGCGGGAGATGCACACCTACAAAAACCCATGCGCAGAGAGAGAGAGAGAGAGAGAGAGAGAAGAGGGATCTCACAATGCAGCTCTATAATTAAATCTCTCCCGTTTCCCCTCCTGGAGAGCCCTTTCCTTTTTGACACACGCGGTAGAAAAACAGTTGTTATGACATCAAATTCCAGGTTGCTCTAAGGAGGACTTTAGAGCAGCTGTCTGTTGCTGCCTCTCCGTGTTGTCAAGGAAATCGCCGCGGAAGCGGGTGCTGAGGTCTCAAGAGCTTTGCTTGATGAGAAATGGTGGGGAGGCGAATTGGGACTGGGGTTGGGGAACGGGGCTTTTGGCCGCCAAAGGAGGGGGGGTGGGGGAAACAAGCAAACAAACCAATCCCAATTCTTTTTCTTCTTCTGATTCTCCGGTTGCTGGAATTTGTCTTTGGTAAAGTGCAAAGTTTGCCTTGCTTGTCCAAATATTTGTGCCTGTCTCATTTTCCAGCATTTATGTGCTGGGTTTCTTTTGTTGTGGAACATGAGGTATCAGGCCAAGGATTGGGGCCCAATCAGTCTCCCATCCCGGCCAAAGACCTGTTCAGTATCCACCAAGGTGGGAGACCCTCATATACACACATATCAAATCAAATCTTTATTATGGTCATAGACCAGCATTAAGGGGGCTCTTGAAAAACTAAAACGAATGAAAAGTCTATAAAAATCTAAAAGAAGCTTGTTGTTATTGAGTCATTTAGTTGTGTCCGACTCTTCGTGACCCCCTGGACCAGAGCATGCCAGGCACTCCTGTCTTCCACTGCCTCCCACAGTTTGGTCAAACTCATGCTGGTAGCTTCGAGAACACTGTCCCACCATCTCGTCCTCTGTTGTCCCCTTCTCTTTGTGCCCTCCATCTTTCCCAACTTCAGGGTCTTTTCCAGGGAGTCTTCTCTTCTCATGAGGTGGCCAAAGTATTGGAGCCTCAGCTTCAGGATCTGTCCTTCCAGTGAGCACTCAGGGCTGATTTCCTTCAGAATGGATAGGTTGGATCTTCTTGCAGTCCATGGGACTCTCATGAGTCTCCTCCAGCACCATAATTCAAAAGCATCAATTCTTCGACAATCAGCCTTCTTTATGGTCTTCTTTATGGCAACCAAGATGGTCATGGGTCTGGAAACTAAGCCTTACTGAGGAATGGTTGAAGGAGCTGGGTATGTTTAGCTCGGAAAAGAGGAGACTAAGAGGAGATATGATAGCCATCTTCAACTATCTAAAAGACTGTCAGGTGTGCGTGCAGGAGCTGGGCCCTGTGACTAGTAGGGCTTTGCAGGACTGGGGTCTTCCTAAGTTTGTTCTGGGGAGGCAAGGCACGGCTGCACAGGTGAGGCCGCTTGGTAACTCACAGCACCTGGTGGCAAGAGCCAGGAAGGGATCTAATGTCAGCTTTTCCCTTTGGCTCTTTACCACAGCAACACGTTCCCTGCCTTGCTGCCTTTGGCTTCTTGCTTCCTGATCTTCGGACCTTGGCTCCTTGACTCCTTGCTTCTCGACCCTCGGACCCTTGATTTCACGACTCCTTGCTTCCTGATCCTCGGACCCCTGGCTTCTGGACTCTCGTTCCTGTTCCCACCCCACCATCTTGCCCCCGGTCCCAACATCATCAGCCAGGACTTCGATCACCCGTAGACCGGACCGTGGCAAAGACTCTCACATGGAAGATGGAGCAAGTTTGTTTTCTCCTGCTCTGGAGGGTAGGACTCAAACCAATGGCTTCAAGTGATAAGAAAGGAGATTCTGACTCAACCTCAGGAAGAACTTTCTGACCGTAAGAGCTGTTTGAAAATGGAACGGTCTCCCTCGGGAGACGGTGGACTCTCCTTCCTTGGAGGTTTTTAAGCAGAGGTTGCAGGACCATGTGTTGTGGGTGCTCTAGTTGAGATTCCTGAATTGCAGAGGGTTGTGGTGACCTTGGTGATCCCTTCCAACTCTACAACTCTATGAGAGAGAGTTTAAACTTTATTCGCATTAGCCAATGGACATAGCAACAATAAAACATTACAGTATATGCAGAAAAGGAAATTTGATATAAAAGCACAACTTAAAGTCCTGAATCAGCAGGGACCCTTATTCTGATTTCCCCGGCTATGAACCTAGCAACCTTTGCTGTTATCTGCTCATTTTGATCTGGTGGAAGAAAAGACATTGTGGCAGTGGTTGAGCGCCCTGGGATGCTTAGTACGAGTGGAGCGATGATCTTGTTCCTCAGGTCTTTGTAGAAAGTACAGGACAGGAGGACGTGTGCAGCTGTTTCGGTGCTACCATCTCCACAGGGGCAAAGACGTTTCTCAGGCGGGATCTTTTGGAATCGACCCTCAAGTACCGCAGATGGCAAAACATCCAGTCTTGCAAGTGTAAAAACACATCTGTATTTGGGGGGGGGGGGAAATGTGTCACAGTTTGGTATCCAGCACAGATCTAGCAGTTCACCATATCTCTAGCTTCCCCCCTGCTGCCAGCTTCCTCTCACGCTCCTCTCCAGCTACTGGTCTCTACCTGGCAGCTAGGTGAGACCATTCATCTTACGGCACAGATAAATTCTTCGGTTATTTGAACCATGGTGCTTAAATAGTCATCCACAGCCATTGCCTGGGCAAAATGACTGGTTGGGCAAGCTTGCTCTCATTCCTTCTGTCTTTACAGATTCAGGGCATTATCTAGACTGGCACCCCAAACCCACAACAGTATATATGGATACAGAGGTACCTCGGGTTAAGTACTTAATTCGTTCCAGAGGTCCATTCCTAACTTGAAACTGTTCTTAACCTGAAGCACTATTTCTGGGTTAGCAGAGTCTGTAACTTGAAGCGTCTGTAACCTGAAGCATATGTAACCTGAGGTACCACTGTATCTTTATAATTGCATGGTTCTCCCTGCTCACAACAACCCTGTGAGGTCGGTTCATCAGAGAGGCAGTGACTAGGTCTGTTCACATTTTTGTTTGAATAACAATTTGAGGTGTTTGCATTGCCCTTAAGCGATGTTGGGAATCCTAATTAGGTTAAATGTGGGGTATAAATCTTTCAGTTAACCAAATGTGAGAACTTTGAATCACTAGGTTTATATTTTTTATCTTGTAGCATGGTAAAAATGTTTCCCAGCTTTGCCTTCCTTCCTTCCTTCCTTCCTTCCTTCCTTCCTTCCTTCCTTCCTTATCAAGGTTTATCTTTTTATTACTGCTATGAAACTGGGACCAGAGCAGCTCATCATCTTCTAAACAGGCATTTTTGTTTAAACAAGTGTCCTTCTCAGACAAACAGGTGCTCATTGACTTTGCAAAGAAAGCCATCTCCTTCCCACCCCCCCTCCAATGCTATGTTTGATTTCATGTTATTTCGAGGTGCCTTCAGGAATCTAACCTTGGGCAGAAATTGCCTGTATTTTCCAGAGCATTCAAGAAGGCCTCTTTCTCAGATACAGCAAATCTGCCGATAATGCAGATCTGGATTTTCCAGTTCAGAGAGAGGGGGGGAGAGAAAGAGATTTCTGCTTGTTTAAAAGGGCAGTGAACGGAGGAGGCGAATTTTAAGAAGGACGCAGCAAAGGCACAGCGCGAAGAGGAGGAGGAGGCAGGTAACTTTTCAACTTTCTTTCTCTCTGTCTCCTGCCGCGTTAATGCTCTGTGATCTTCCAAACAGAGCACTTGCGTATCACCTTGAAATGTCCCTGAGACGGGAGGGGGGCGGGGGGGGGCGAGACACGCACTTTTACATGCATATTAAGATACACTCAGCTGCCTTGGGATGAAATGTCTTGGAACCTAGATAACGCCGGCATTCTCATTCTCTCTCTCTCTCTCTCTCTCTCTCTCTCTCTCTCTCTCTCTCACACACACACACACACACACACACACACAATTTCCTTCAATCCCAGAATTATCTTCTTGACTTTCACATGGGATGCATCTCAGGAAATGGACTGGTCTCTGCCACCATCAGTGGTGCAGAAAAGCTCACCTGCGTTCCGAGAAAGAACCCCAACTTCAGACCCTCTGAGTTGTCCCTATTTTCCAGGGACAGTCCTGGACTTACAGAAGCTGACCTGGTTTCTGATTTGATCCTGGAAGCACAGAACCGTAGAGTTGGAAAAGGGCCCCCATCTAGTCCAACCTTCACAATGCAGGAATCTCAGCTAAAGCATCCATGACAGGTGACCATCCAACCTCTGCTTGAAGACCTCCACGGAAGGAGAGGCCACAACCTTCCAAGTGCATCTGTTCCACTGTCCAACACTTCTTGCCATCATAAAGTTCTTCCTGATGATGTTCAGTCAGACTCTCCTTCCTTGTAACTTGAAGCCATCAGTTCGAGTCCTACCCTCCAGAGCAAGAGAAAACAAGCATGCTCCATCTTGTCCCACTTTTCATTAGGACATCCCTATTTTCATTGGAGACATGTTGGAAGGTATGGTAGGATGTTCCCATTTTCATTGGAGAAACAAGATGGGGGTATCAGCATGATCAGCAGAACCGCAATTTCACTCCCACCCCCAGGGATGCAGATGTGCTGGGCCTGGGGGTAACCCATGAAACGTGGTCCAGGACTGGTCTAGAATCCAAAGGTTCCACGAGGAGTCTGTCCAGAAGGGCCAAGGCAGGCAGGACACGAGACAGGAAACCAGGCAAGGACATGTACAGGATCTGGCATACAACAATGTTGCCCCCGCAACCTGGGGCGAGGTTCAACAGCCTTTTATCTTTGTCAGGGTAGTGGCCAGCCCTGATCCCCTGGCGACTCACCTCCCTGTTTCACCCGAAGGTGAGCACTCCTCCTGCGAGTACTCAGGTCTCTCCTTCTCTCAGACCTGAGTCTCTGCAGCTCGGGAGACGTCGGTGGGTGACTAGACCCAGAGGCTGCCTCAGCCTCCCCTGACCCAATTGGTAGTGGAGCAGCTGTAAGTGATGGCCCAGCTGGAGGCAACGAGGTCATCCCCGCATCTGGAGCCAGGGCAGGCTCAGGCCCCTGACTCGGCCCAGCTGGTGTTTGTTGCAGGGGAACCTGTGCAGACTGGGACTCTTCAGGATCAGGTCCCAGACTAGGTTCAGATGATGCCTGAGGCAAAGGATCTGGTGCAGACTGAGACTCCTCTGGTTCAGAGTCCTAGCCTGAGTCCCAGGCCATCACAGTATGGTAGGATGTTCCTATTTTCATTGGAGAAACAAGCAGAAACAAGATGGGGGGTATCAGCACTTTCAGCAGAACCGCAATTTCACTCCCACCCCCAGGGATGCAGAAGTCCAACACATCCTGAAAAGAAAAGGTCCAACTCCTCTGTCCAATGAGGACTGAGCATGCCCCATAGACTAAGCATGTTTGGTGCCACCTGGAAAAGAAAACTGAAAGTGCTTGGGGGTGGGTGAGTATGATCTTGGCAATGCAGCTGGCAGAAATGAGATCTCCTTCCTGTGTTTATTGTAATAATTTTTGATTTATACCCACCCTTCCTGGTTCAGAAAACCGGGCTCAGGGCGGCTAACAACAAATTTAAAACACTTAATTGATTCAACAAAAAACAGCATAAAATACAGTATAAAACATGAATAATTCAGAATTCAAAAATCTGTTTAGGGGGAATTCAAAAATCAGTTTAGGGGGGAAATCCATCCAATAAACATCAGATGATCACCAGGGCTAGCTGACTAAGTTAGTCCTATTTGGGCCAGTGAGGAGACCAGGGGAGAATTAGCTGTGGGATCCCAGAGTGGGCAATCTTCATAAAAAGGGGAGGGAGAGTGAAGGAAGGGGAATAAAAGATCAGGCTAAGTTCAAGTTGAAAGCCAGGCGGAATAGCTCTGTCTTACAGGCCCTGTGGAAGGAAATGAAATCCTGGTCTTCCCTGGGTGGCAGAGGGTTCTCCAAGCTGTACCAGATGGTTTATAAACTGAGATCCCAGCAGTGAAACCTTGGAGCTTCTGCATGTCCTCCTTGCACTGTTCTGAGGCCTCCCCAATTCAGACTCTTGTTTTTTCCTGTTGGGAGCATCGCCAGGCCAAAGGTTTCATTTTATTTCTTGAAAGCAACTTGTGCCATTGCATGGGGGAACAGTCAGTGGCTCATATCGAAGCTCTTTCCTAGGTGAACGAAAGCTCCTTGCGGGGTGCTGGTATGTTTTGGTTTTGTTTATCGTTTTTAATCAGATTTTGCAGATTCGCAATGGCCGTGAAAGTCCCCGTTTTAAGTGCACGGCAGATTGATAAGATATGCAAAAGGCATCTGGCTTTCAGATTTGTATGCATATCTCTCGCTGTTTTTCGTGCATCGGCTTCCATATAATCAGAAATACATTTGATACGAGCGAGCAGAGGACATCAGGCTGCCCTTGATCCAAAATCCCACCATCAAAGCATTCTCTGCCTCCCCCCCTTCTCCCCTCCCAAAGGAGGCACTGCAGCAAAAACCCACCTAGCAAGGCTTTGAGACAATGTTGTGCCATGAACTTCAGCCTTGGGGGTCCCTGGGGGAAATTTTAAGCATAACACAAGTCTCTTCTCATTCCTGCAGTTTCCTGCTGTCCTTTTATCGATCCATTTTGGCCAAAAAGGTCAGGCAGAAAGGATAACTAATTGTGATGCATTATGGAGCTGCCATGGTCTTTAAACAGTTTTCTCTGTGCCTAGTTCTTTATTTAATGTTGTCTTTAGAAAAAAGGTTCTTCCTTTATTTTTTATTTTTTTTTTTTAAAAAAGACACACCAGCAGCTATATACCAGTGCCAACTTTTCAGACTAATTGGAACATAAGTAGAGCCTTCTGTATCAGGCCAGTGGCCTGATACCCTGCATGTCCACTCTAGGAAAACAAGGAATGTTCTACTTGACTGCTACTTATGTCCAGCATTGTGCTCTCACAAGGGACAACCAGATGCATGAACATGTTGCTTCGATTTCCTTTGAGCACCTCAGCGAGGGGGGGGGGTAGGTTCTTGTTGTCTGGACATCCCAGGACACTGCCTGGGCTTGTGCCCCAGGGAGGTCACTTCAGTGCTGTTAATGCAGCAGTTTGACTTCACCCCCAGAAGTGTACTCCATTGTCTGTCAAGATGCCAACAACTGTGGGATGTGACACATAAGTAGCAGACAAGTACAACATTCCTTGTTTTCATAGAGTGGACATGCAGGGGAATGCTTGGCCCATCCTGTCGAAAACTTCCTGTTTCCTCCTGGCCTGGAGCATCCTTCCCCTTGCATGTGACTAGAGGTGGGCGTGGCCTTACCTGTGCAGGTAACAAAAGCACAAGATACGCAGCACACCCTCTCTCTTTCACTCCTCTGTCGTTGGAGCAGCTTTTAGCTAGAGACGCTCTGTTGGCTTCCAGCCAACAGAGGACACCTGGGTTATCCCCACATGGGATAGATCCACATGTATATACTTTGTAACTAAATCTGCCTTCAGGGATCCAACTGTGAACTGATGATGTGAGTAAACTTCTTTTATATACTTTGCACAAGATTGTGGCGTGTTCATTCTTTTAAGAGGGATATAAGGGGACTTACCAGGACCCTAATACTGAGAGGCTTAAACAAGCCTGCAACCAGCTATCTGCTGTGCGTTTAAAAGGGGAATGTAAATCTCTGCCCAGTGAAGGAACTTGCTAGTGCAAGGATATTAGGAAGGATATTAATGAACAATATATCCTCTCCTGCCTCCCTGAACAACCAGGTGCACATTGTAGGAAACCAGCAAGCCAGACTTTTGCACAAGAGTCCTCTCTCTTCCTGTGGTTTTCAGTAACTAGTATTCGAAAGCGTGGCTGCCTCCAACTGTGGGGGCAGCGCATGGCCATTGTGGCAAGTGACCATCGATAGACCTCTCCTCATCCATGAATTTGTCTAATCCTATGTTAAAACCATCCAAGTTCCTGGCCCTCTCTGCCTCCTGTGGGAGGGAGTTCCACAGGTTAACTCTGCATTGCATGAATGACTTTCCTGAATCTTCCAGCATTCGCTTCATTGGATGTCCACGAGTTCTGGTGTCATGAGAAAAAACCTCTTTGTCCACTTTCTCCATGCCAGGCATAATTTTACAAACTTTTAGGAAGTCGCCTCTAACTTACCTTTTCTCTAAAAAGTCCCCAACGCAGAAACCTTTATTTGCTCCACCCCCTTGACCATTTGGGATGCCCTCTTCTGCACTTTATAAATATACAAAAACTGTCCCTCCTACTTGCAAAATGCTACAAATACCATGAAAATGGAATGTTTCCGCAGTTCCCCATCTAAGCAGAGCATCAAAAATGTGTCCCAAAGACCCTGAAGGCAGAGGCGTAGGAAGGGGGGGGGGCGGGCCGCCCCAGGGGCCATCATGGAGGGGGGTGACAAATTATCAAGGAACAATTACTGTGCTACTAGGGTGGTTCATAAAAAAAACTTTTTGTTTTGAAAATGCCTGCTCCAAAGGTCTTATCTTTCTACACTAGGGATTACTTGGCTATATCTGAAATTTCATGCATATCAGTTAATATCTTGACCCTCCTCCATGAAAAAAACTGTTTTCTTGGCTTTTCTTATGTCGCGAAGGCTGAAATTTCAATTCAGTGGAGCCAAAACACAATCCATCCTGCAGATTTAAGTATCTGTCCACAGTTACAGATAGGTAGCCGTGTTGGTCTGCCATAGTCAAAACAAAAAAAATTCTTTCCAGTAGCACCTTAAAGACCAACTAAGTTAGTTCTTGGTATGAGCTTTCGTGTGCATGCACACTTCTTCAGATACACACATTTGAAGAAGTGTGCATGCACACGAAAGCTCATACCAAGAACTAACTTAGTTGGTCTTTAAGGTGCTACTGGAAAGAATTTTTTTTGTTTTATCTGTCCACAGTCGCCTACTTGTTGTCAGGGGCCCAGAATCCACATTCCTTTGTAAGAAAATATGGAATAATATTAAACCATTTTTGCAGGCAAAAAATAAAATAAAATAAAAATCAATGGGGGCGGGGGGAAGAAGACAATTCCTACACCGGGTACCACCTGACCTTCCTACGCCTCTGCCTGAAGGACTGCCTTTATTGATATATTGCGCTTTTTGCTTGGATCAGGCCCGACCCTGCCATTAGGCAAGAGAGACCAAGTGGCACACACAGCTCTCCCCTCCAACAGAAGGTTGCAAACCTCTGCGCTCAGGAGGAGGGACAGCCAGAGTGCTGCTGCTGCTGCTGCTGCCGCCGCCCTGCCAGCCTCACACTGCCCAATGATAGGGCCGGCCCCAAGTCCTGCATCCCGGCTTCTGACCCACACATAGTCTAAGCACACCAACTGCATGGCTGAAAGCAGGCCATTTGCACCCTCCACGGTCAAAACACAGGCTGTGAAGAGTGCCTTGCAAGAGAGGCCAGGAGCCCAGCCCAAAACAACCATCCCTGCTTCTATGATAGACCCCTGGAGCTCTGCTGCCCCATCACACTCTTGAACAAAAGTGCACATGTCTGGGTGAGAGAGTGCATCCCAGCACAGCAAAACATTAGGCGCTCAGGTTGTAACTTTTGCTCGTCTGCATGTGCAGGACAAACATTAGCTTTCGTATGCTTTGCAACTTAGGACATTATTCATTCTTCCCTCCCTCCCTCTCTCAAGCTAGTTTATTCTGTTCAATAAAATAAAAACCAAGGTCTTCAGAATCACACCTGCGATTACATTTCCTGGACAGCTTTTTTCGCTTCCATCTCCAAAGCAGCGCCAGAGCTTATAACTTCCTTTCTGTTCTCAAATGTTTTGTCAGGCACCAGAGGAGGTGGAAGACTTTGCGAGAGGCACTTGCAACCTCGAGCTTGTGGGTGTCTGTGTGCATATATGTGTGCTCACACCCAGGGCCGGATTTAGGTTTGATGAGGCTCTAAGCTACTGAAGGTAATGGGGCCCTTTATATGTCCAGCTGTCCTTTGTCAACAACAAATTGCCGGTGGTTTTTGTGTTGAATATATGCTATATGGTAATTTATGGACCTAATAGATATCTCAAGCCATTTGCACATCTTGCCGTGCAACCAGTCCATGCAGAATGTAGGCACCCTATATATAGAAATGAGCAAAGCAGTGATATTTGAGGGAGCAGGCGGGGCCCATGACTTACATCAGAGGAGCCTATACAAAACACTGTTGCTGTATGTAGGTTTTATTATATTTGTTATTTTATCTTATACTTTGGAAATGTACATCCAGTTGGTTTTTTCCTTTAATTTTTTTAGGGGTCCCCAAGAGAGTGGGGCCTGAAGCTATAGCTTGTTTAGCTGATACGTAAATCTGGCACTGGCCACACCCATAACTTTTAAAACAGACAATGCTATTCTTTTAAAAATGACAATATTCACATGCGAATATTGCAGCCAGATGTTTCTTATTCTAAAGGATTGAGGCATTTGCTCACATTCACCCCTTTCCCCCTTTATTAGGGCAACTTTTCCTTACCTATCAGACTGAAAGTTCCTCAGGGCAGATCTCCCTCCCTCCCTCTCTCTCTCTCTCTCCCTCTCTCTGCGTATTTATCACATTCGTATCCTGCTTTTCATCCAAAGAGCTCAGAGCTGTCCTTACACCACTCCTGTGAGGTACTGTATGCACACTGAGGGCTAGCTGCTTGCTCAAACCCACCCAGAGGCTCTTTCAGCTCAATGGAACCTTAATGCAGATATATGTACTTAAAATTTTGTCTTTTTTAAACAGATAAAACATAAATATTGTATGGAGGACATGCCGCCCACTTGCAGCCTTTTACAAATGGCTGTATCTCAGTGCATCTTGTATATTCAGACCGTTGTTGGTTTTAGAAATCTGTCCTTTTCCAGCTAAAAGTCCGAGCAAACTTCAGCTGGTATGAATTTTCCAGGGCGCTCTGATCTCGGTTTCTCTAATCAACTGGTGCCTTGGGGAGGGAGTAGGTTAAACACTCCCCCCCCATACATTCTCTCTCTCTCCTCTCTCTATTAATAGTACCCTTTTCTTTTGAAACTGGCTTTCCTTTCAAAGGATTCATCAGCAAGGGGGGCAAATCAATGCTCTCCCCGCCAGCACAAACATGGCTTTAAACAATGCAGATTTCCAAGTTAGAAATCTGTGCCTTCCCCTTAACAGTATATCTCTCACCGTGCCTTGAAAAATGGCACATTAACGATGCAACAACAAGAAAATGTGCACACCCAGCACTCTCTCGGATTCTGGAAGTGTGACTGCAGATTCTCTCATCCTCTTGCTTAGGGATTTATAGCTCAAAGCAAATTCTGTATCAAATGCACAGCAGGCAGGAGGGATGTTTGTGGAAATAAGAGTGTAGCTGTACTCTCCCCAGCCTAGCTTGGGAAGAAATCCTGGTTGATTTTTTGGGCAGGCAATTAAGAGATGGAAGGAGGGAGTGAGAATCTCTCTCTCTCTCTCTCTCTCTCTCTCTCTCTCTCTCTCTCTGTGTGTGTGTGTGTGTGTGTGTGTGTGTGTGTTACAAATAGTAAACAAGCAGTAGAGATGTTCAGCATGGGCTGGTTTCTAAGGTCTTCCCAGTTTTGTGGCTCACCTCACCTGGGAGACTACAGAGTAATCTCAGACGTAAAGCTCCTGTCCTTCCCCCACTAAACTGGCTCTCTGGGAAGCTGGACATTTTGAGCTGATGAGAAATCGCTGGAAAATTCTGTTTGCCCACATGCTGCAACGTGATGTGATCCTATCAGCTTGCCAGGCAAACGCAAATCGCTAAACCCTGAACGAGGGAGAGCGGAGCGTGTTGAACAGCACAGCGGCTGCTGCTGTATTAGGTTGTGCAAATGCAGAAACAGGTGTGTGTAGAGAGGGAGACACTCTACTGCCAGGCCATCCTGGGAATGAGATTGCAGGTTGCTTCAGGAAGCGTTGGCTCTTCGCAGCAATCCGTGGTTCGTTTTATTGGGGTTTCTCGGGGACGCTGCTCAGTCCTCTGGGCTCAGTGACAGAGCCCCCACTTTGCAGAGAGAATGGTTGGGTCCCGGGGGGTCTCCAGATCTGTCCCAGAGCTTGAACTGGGGCCCTCACCCATTAGAATACATAAAAATTGGAAGGAAATTAGGAGTCCCATCAAATGAGGTTCAGATTGCTTGAAAGAACATGGCATTACAATGACGTTTAAGGAAATCGTTTCATGAAGAAGGAAACTGAGCTGGTTCAAGTCCGTTTCATAAGACCTCGGGCTTCAATCTCATACGACTCTCAGGGACCCTTGCAGCTCTGAAATTTTATGTTATTTTATGTGGGTATAATTGCCACTGTTCTGAGTAGAACTTCCTTCAGAGTAAACAGGTTTAGGATTAGCCTAGGAGTCACTGGAACACTCTCAACAGCTATGAGTAGTCTTAGTCACATTTTTAAAAACTATGAAGCAGTTTGCAGATTTCAGAAATGATCCCGCCTTGTCTGAGAGTCCATTGCATTCCTAACTACATGTAATAATTTTGGGTGTTTTTTGGGGTGGGAACAAAAAACAAACCAAAAGGGTCAAACTTTGAACCCTTATAAAGGCTGTTTTATTAAATGGTTACGTTTTCTGAAATAAATTATTAAATTTACACCTCACCCTTCCTCCAGGAGTGCAGGGATAAGAGCAGGCTTCCTCAACCTCGGCCCTCCAGATGTTTTTGGCCTACAACTCCCATGATCCCCAGCTAGCAGGACCAGTGGTCAGGGATGAAGGGAATTGTAGTCTCAAAACATCTGGAGGGCCGGGGTGGAGGAAGCCTGGATAAGGGCACAGTGGATGTTTGTCACCTTCGCTCATAAACGAACTGTAAAATGCTGAGCAGTTTATCATTTTCAACTTATCCTAGCTGATGTCATGTGAATAGTTTGCTTTGCACCTTCATACTGATGTTTTACAATGCATGGAGAAACTTTGGGGTTTTGAGCCTTGTGTTGTTACCTGCATGACTTAACAGTCTGTCTGTCTGGAATACTTTGTGCATTTTTCATATATATGGTTGCATCTGTTATTTTAAAAATAAAAACATATACAAAAAATTAAGTCTGCAAACAGAAACCATTCTGCAGAAATGATTAATAGCAGCAATAATGTTTGGTGGAAATGTGACTTTCTGGAAGAAGAGATAACTAACTGCCCACACTGTTGCAGGCACCGCAACTGTGACTCTTCATATCAATGCAAAGTGTTGGGAGGTGTAATCATTTAAATGTAACCACCAAACGGGAGGCAACTGAGCTGGGCCTTCTCCCCTATGCACCAAGGAACTTGGTGGTCAAAGTTTGCAAATTCTGCAGCTCCACCCTTTTCACAATGTGGATGAGAAACTCTGCTCAAATAGTAGCATCTTCTGTTACCAGCTCTGCTGGGCAATCCACCTGCAGAAAAAAGGCTTGGGGGGGTGTTGAGAAATTATAATGGGCCTCTCTGTGTGAAGAAGCCTTGACCTTGACCAAGGATTCCCGTTCAGTGTTGTGTGTTTGCTTCAACCTGTGGGACGAAGCCACTCCTCCCTGTTGCTGGTGGGTCTTGTGGGTATTTGTGGTTAACAGAATAGCAACCTGCACAATATGCCTTACAAAGGGAAGGAAGGAAGGAAGGAAGGAAGGAAGGAAGGAAGGAAGGAAGGAAGGAAGGGAGGGAAAAGTCCTTTTTCAGAGGTCGGATGGCCACCTGCCAGGGACTCTGGACTAGATGACCCTTGGCAGTCCAACTCCATTTTACTGTTCTAAGATTTTTTAAATCTCTGATTTTTGGGGCAGCAAATTAAAATACGTGCTTCCCACTTGCAGTGTTATAAATGAAATGGAACTGACATTGCTTCCTAGAGATAGTTTCTGTGTGTTTTAACTGGTGCTGGCCAGGAATAAAATCGAAATGCTTTTGAACACACCCGACGTCTTTGCAAACCCAGCTTTCGTAGTCTTTGCAAAACCAGCTTTCGTACAGAGTGTACTGCAGGTACACACTGCAACGTGGGAAGACTGCAAATGGCTCTCTTTCCCCAACGAAAGGTGTAACAGATATGAATACCCCCTTTCTTACCCCACAAGCCAAAGACAGCATGTGAAAAGGTGTTCAAAGCCAACAGCTGCATGCAGGACTTGCCCCCAAACCCTGGAGGGTGGTGCAATGGTCAGTATGTAAGGCTGAGACTGGAAAGGCCTGGGTTCAAGTCCCACACCCCGGCAAGCGGCTCACTGTGACCTTGAGCCAAATTTGCCACCTCTCAGCCTCACCTGCATACACAGTTGCTGATGTGATATAATGGGCTGGGGGGCAATTCAGTTCTTCTATTCAGTTCTTTGCAGGAAATGCGATGCGTCTCTCAGGAGGCAGCTGACAGACTGTGTCTTCTCCTGGCTCACCAGGGAGATGCCATGGCTGCCCATCGATCCAGCGCTCCATGAGGCCACAAGGGAAATAAGACACATGCACAAATACTCCCTCCCTTACCCGGCCCTCCAGCCAAAAATCTTGGGGTCCAGGATTTCCAGTTGGGAAATTTAAAGTTTTACATCATTGGTGGTTGGGAGACGGAGCGCGAGGATCCTCCTTAAGGCCAGATTCCTCCTTGCCCAAAACTGGGCTTTTAAATCAGGCGGTTACAACAGCGCAGCATTGCCAAAAGGAAACTCTGTAAGATCATATTGCCATTTATGCCAGCTTGTGCAAATGCATATATCAGTATCTGGCTATCGACCCACTGAGGCCTGTGACCCAGCAGACACACAGCCAAATATTCAGATTGGACTCCCCCCCCCTTTCTTAGGCAAGCTATATTTGGGTTTCAGCAGCTGAACACCCAAATGGGTGAAGGGTCAACACCCCCTTGCTGCACCCGAGTCCTAAAACATGGGAACAGAGACTAGAAAACCTGTAGCTCATCCACCGAGCCCTTATGGAAAACCCCCAAACCCTAAAAGATTCCCCAATTGTTGGTGATGGAGGATGCCCCACACCTTGGCCACAAGACCTATTTAAATAAATCAAGTTGTCTGTTGGAAGGATGGGGGAGAAGACATAAAATACAGCCAGAGCCAAAATAGTTTATGGTCGTTTCCATAAACTGGGACAAAATCGGCAGCCTACAGTTGAGAATTTGTTTTTTTTAGGGAGGGGGTCAAAATCGAAAAAGCTTTGTAATCCACAGGTTTAAAACTAGCAAGCTTTATAAAGCAAGGGGGACACATGGGAAAAGACTTTGATCTTATACATGAAAGCTTTAATACAAAGAAAAAATAAGCGCGGGGGGTGGGGTGGGGAGACCTTGACTGTTTCTAACCCCTTTCCTACTCTGTTAAGGCAGGCAAGTCTAATAAATAAATATTTCAAGGTTCCTCTCTAAGGACGGAGTTCTAGTACACACACTTGCAGTGGCTCCGACTCCTGAGTAAACATGATCAGGACTGCGCTATTGATCTTCTAGAAATAATTTGTGAAACCGGCCTCCCCTCTCTTCCCCTCTTCTTTGCTAGCACAAGGGTGGTGCCTGCAAAAAGAAAATAACGGTTCCCAAAAGCTTTCCATAAAACCACCAACAGCTTTAAAAAAACACCAAGCTAAAGGTTTTATTTTCGTCACAAGCAGCATTGCTAATCTAATCACACACACACAAACTGCAAACTATAACACTGAGATTTGGCGTGTGATTTTTTTTATTTAACAGAAAAAACAAGAAATGAAGACTTGTAAATTTAATAGGAATGTAGTGTAAACTGGTGATAGACGCCATAGTGAAAGTACTACCCACAGTGAAAATAGCGTAACACCACTACTACAAACTCACTAATGTGTTTCTGTAAGCAATTATGTTTGTGAAGTTAAGCGTGCTTTAATAATAATAATATTATGTATTATTATTATTTAAAGGAAAAATGTGATTTCAATAGGGTTTACTCGCAGGAAAGTAGATGTAGGGTTGCAGCCCCAAAGCTTGCACCAGGGGTGAGAAACTGGAAGCTGGAGGAGGGCTGTGTGTGTGTGTGTGTGTGTTTGTGTGTGTGTAAAGCTTGCTTCAAGGTTAGAACGACCTTTGGTAAGTGGTGGGAGAAAAAGAATTTTTTTTTACTATTCTGTGGTTCAGGCAGCTTCCTAAATTAATGCATTTACGATTCCTCAGGATATATTAGCCCTGGACATCTACTGAATTAAATCTGGGGGTTTTTTGGGGGGGCGAGAGAGAGAGAAATCCTTAGGACTACAATCCTCTGCACTTACCTGAGAGTACACAGAGCCACAATAGGGCCTACTCCCGAGTAAACATCCACAGGCTGTGCTGTTAAATAGGCTTTTTTTTTGGGGGGGGGGGTTGGGGATATAACTGCAACTCTTAAGCTCCAGTTTCAGGATGGACAAACCGAACTGGGAGGAGAATCGATCGATCGATCGATCTATTCAGGAGGAGAAAAAATATATATACATTTTGGGCTCGACAGTTTGTTGCAAAAACCACCAGCAACATTCCTGGCAGCTAAAAATAAACACAACGTTTCACAGATCTCGGCGGGATGGGAAAAGGAAGTATGTGCTATTTTTTTGCGGGGTTGCGGGGGGGGGGAGAGATGGTGAAAATGAAGAACAGCCCCCTCCCTCCATCTAAAGTCAGACGAATTGGTCTAAATACTTACGGCAAAGCATGTTTCCCCCCCGCCGGATAAAAATTAAAGGGAGGCGGGGAAATGCAGTAACTTCTGGTTAAGGGCACCCCAACACTCCCCCCCCCGGAAAAAGCTCGGCGTGGAAATGCAAGCCTTGCCGGACAGCTCTTTCCATGCACTAACCTGGAAGGCGGCGCGTTGCAAACAGGTTTTTAAAATATATATAAAAATACTGAAATAAGGGGAAAGAGGCAAGGAAAGGAAGAAAAGCGGAGAGCGATCTTCAATAAGGCTCTTTTTAGACGTCTCGTCGTCCTCCTCCTCCTCTGCTCCCCCCCCCCCAATACTCCACCCTGCTGCCAAGATGGCTCCCAGCTGTTGTTTACCGGGCGGGGAAAAAGCGAATTTTTTAAAAATGGGTGGTTTGTTGGTTTTTGTTTTTTTAAGAGAGAGATGCAAAAGGTGGAGGTGGGGGGGAAATCCGCCAGCAGCCTTGCAGTGACAAGCGGTTCTGTGCGAGTAGGAACCTCTTTTTTTGCAGCCGCGGAGGCGATCGGAGGACCCAACTGGGGATTTTATTGCAATTTTCAAAATTGCAAAATCTCCTCCCGCAGCTGGGGAGGGATCGCGCGGGGTGGGGACCCGACCTCCCTCTCCCCCCCCCGTGCATTTCTTTTTTTTTGCAGCGGGAAATGGCCACGACGTGCGGGGGAGGGAGAGGATCGGGCCCTTCCCTCCCCCCCCCCCGCCCCGCAAAAGCTGTATTTTTCTTGGCGCAATCCTCTTGCCTTCGAGTAAACCCCTCCGGGAGGAAAGGCGGGCGGGCCTTACTCCCGAGGAGGAAGCACGCGCGAGGATCCGGCCGGGGAGGAAAATCTGGAGACGCGGGGGAGGGACTGGGTGGGTCACTAACCCGGAGAGGGCGGGGTGGGCACTCGGGCGCTGTAATGAAATGCAGATTTGCGCCCCGGCCTGATGGGAACCGATTTTATATATATATATTTTTTAACGGGGGGGGGGGGGGTGTTGCAAAAGGACGCGCCTTTGCAAAAAGGAAAATAAACATGCAGCGCTTTCGTTTTACTGACGAAGCAGGGATTTATCGCACAGCTTCTCTCCCCCCCCCCATATCAAAAGAGGATCCGGGTGTGAAAACATTAAATATTATTAGGGGGGTGCTTTTAAAAAAAATCCATCGGCTGGATCCAGGCTTGTACGCTTGCTCTGCTCCAGAAAGAGATGAGGCTAAATAAATACAGTACACCCCCCAAAAAAAACCCGACCAGCCCCCCCCCCTTGCATGGAAAACCGGGCATCTGATGCAACCTTCGCTCCACGTCTCTTGAGAGGGGGCTCCGTCCAGCAAAATATTTTTTTTGGGGGGGAGGAGGGGAATACCTAATTTATTTTTTAAAAGATCTGCAGGCTTAAAAAAACAGCAGACAATTCCATGCAAACCCGTTACCGCTGTAAAATAAAACCGGAGTGGTGGGAAAAGAGGCGGGGGGGGCGCTCCCCCTTTTCTGCATTCTGCCCAGGCGGCGGGGCTCTCGCCCCTCCTCTTTTTCCCTCCCCCCCCCACGCTTAAAAAGAAAAAAAAAACAATTCTCATGTTGCTCCTCCGCTAATTTGGACCCCAGCCATTCAATCCCGAGGCGAAGTCGTCACTCCTTCACTAGCCCGGGGGGGGGGGGGGAGAGAAAGAGAGAGACCAAGCTTGGCTATTTGTTGCTATCTCCTTTTGCATCGCGACGTTTTAACGCCCCCCCCCCCGCCCCCCCCAAAAAAAACCATTAAAAGAAGTTTGCATTTTTCTTCTTCGGCTTCTATTTTCGGTCGCTTTCTCCCCCCCCCCCCCGCGCTCTCTCCTTCCCAAAGAGGGCGGCCTAGAAACTGCCTCGCTGGAGCTTCGGGGGCAGTTTGAAACTGCTAGGTGGGTTTTTTTGTTTTTGTTTTTTACGTTTACACTGGAATTAAGTAAGAGTAGGGTGTCTGCCCTCCCCCCTTCCAATTTTTCTCCCTTCCCTCTATCCATTCAGGGGCAAATAAGAGTGTCCAAAAGCGATTTTTGTTTTGTTTCATGTTTTATTATTATTGCAAATACACTCTTAATTCACACAAGCAAAATAAATTTCCGGACCAAGCAAACGCAGCTTCCAGATCTCTTTCCTTCGGGTAGGTTTGCGGGGTGGGCGAGTTTAATCCGCTACAGCAAAAAAAATATATTCTAGAATTGTACCCGGGTCACAGGGATCTCCAGGGATCAACTAGCTCAATCTCCCTAGCAATGCAGTTATCACAGCTAAATTACCATATTGACGCAAAACAAGCTCGAAAACAGGAACTAGGATCTTTTTTGATTTTCGTTTATGTATATATACATACATAAAGTATGTCTAAATCTGAAACATTACCTGCCAATTCGGTTTATAAAGGCAACCAGTTTGTCCCTCCGGTCGCCTGGTTCAACTGCTTTGCAAAGCGAAATGAGGTTGTTGGGGCGGGGAGGAAGAGTCCAAACTGGACTCCGGACAGCCGGCTCCGTTTACTCCGAAGTGAGACCCAAAGTCCACCGGCCATTACTCCCACGCCAAAGGGCACAGGCCCTCAGCCAGGTTTCCAGACCTAAACTGCAAATATCCTCGCCAGCAGCGCGCTCCCAAGACCAGGCCTGGGATGTTTGTTGGCCGGAGAGATCGTGTAGACACAACCAAGCGGCGTGAAAGCGGATCAAGCTAGAGAAGGCCAGTGTTCAGGGTTCTCCCGTCTCGGGGGTGAGGATAAATCCGAAGTCCCTGAAAAGTGTAGTTGGGGCCGGGGGGGGGGAATAGGATGGAGGGCTGAGCAACTCCGGGGCGGAGGGACGACCCCTCCCCAAGGTATTAATTCGGATTGCAAGGGGGGGGGAACCACTCTGGCAAAACGGGAGGAGCGCTGCTGTGGGTTTGGGATCAGGCTCCGAGACCCCCGGCCGCCCCAATGTCTGGGGGGTGTGTGTGCAGCTTTCCCTGGCTCTGCCCCATAGGAACTCCCAGAAAGGATAGATCCGGTGCGCTCCCCCCACGAACCCCCAAATAAAGCCTCTAAACTGCGGCCCCGATCCACGCACCTTCACTCGGATGTAAGCTGCACCTCCATACCGAGCGCCTTCGCCCCACCCCCGGCCGCTTTGCTCCCAAGCCTGGGCAAGCGGCAGCAGCGCGCTGCCTTACTCTCGAGTAAACCGCCGTCGCTGCAGAGCTGCTGCGTGGTTTCCATCCCACCCACCTACCCCACCCCCGTCCCCGGTTGTCTTACCTGCGGAGGAGGGGTTGGGGGGTTACATGGCGGAAGCTTACACCTGAGTAAACATGCCTAGGCTCGGGCCGCCGATGCTGCGCTTGCTTTGCTCCCCGGGAGTTTAAGGCCGGCTTACTTCCGAGTAAGTATGCAGAGCGGAACAGACACTCCTCCCTCCCTCCTTCCTTCCTAGGCGCTGCAACCCGCCCGGGCCGACAAAATCGCTCCGGGGGCCACTAGTCTCCCCACCCCCCCTCCCCGAAAGAAATGTGGGGTGGCCGGCTTGCAACCCCTCCCTCGGGGTTGGGGGGGAGGGTTGGAGATGGCAGCTCCCCCCCCCCGCCCCGATTTTCTGTTTATGATCAGCCAGAGCAGACCAGAGGCAAAAAAAAAAAAAAAAACCAACCCCGGGGTTTGGGGGGACACCTTGAAACCGCCTCTCTGAATTCCCACCGCCCGCTTCGCCCATTCAGCCCTCCCCGCCGGGGAGCCTTGAAACCTCCCCTCCCCACTCTCGCCCCGCTCGGTCCATAATTGGCTTTATAAGGATGGCGGCGGGCCAAAGTGTTTACATGAGGCTGAGTGGCGGGCGGGGCAGCCAATGGGGAGGCCTACTATGAAATTTTGGCTGGCTGGCCCGGAGGGGGGGCGGGATGCAAGGAACAATGCTTGTTTCATTGCTAAAGAGGCTTCCCCCCCTTCTCCCCTCCCCCTCTTTTTTCTTTTTTTTTTAAGAGATCCACGGAGAGGAACTTGAAAGGGGTTTTTTTTGGTGGACTGCACCTATTCCAAGCCCGGGCTGTATATGTGTGGATCCTGAAGTCTCCCGACCGACAAGGCGCCGACCTGGAGCTTACGAGGAAGCCGGACCCGTTCACACGACGAGGGAACCCGAGTTTGTGAAAGCCGCGAGCCGAGGAACCCGCCTGACCTGCCGCTTTTCCGGGTGGAGAGGGGAGCCCAGGAGAACCAGGCAAGGACCTTTTTGGATGCTCAGAGTGGAAGAGGAAGAGGAAGAAGGGGGGAGGAAGGCCGCTGCAGCCCCCACCCCGGAAAAAAACCAAAACACCCCGGTTGTGGATCTAATTTTTTGAAACACGGGAGGGAGGGTTGGGGTCCAGGTGCGAGAAAACCTGGCCGAAGAATGCCAAAGAAGAGGACTAGATAAAAATTAAAAATACAACTCCTTCCGAAAGGTAAGCTTTGCAACTCTTGCTGACTTGGGAAGTTGTCTCTGGGGAGGGGAGGGGAGGGGGGAAAAAAGCTTTCTCAGTAGTGTAGGGGGGGGGAACCCCAGGGCAATTTCAGGACCGGGTCCTCCCCCTCCCCCATCGCCCCTCTCCACTTTCCCTCCTTTCCAAATTTTTCTCCGGACCAGGGCGCCCCAGATTTGGTCTCTCCTCCCCGCCCCCTTCTCCGTGGCAAAGAGAACCCAAGAACCAGGCATTTTCGGTTAGGCTGCTTTTAATTAAAATCAGGAGTCCAGCCATGTTTTTTTTTTGGGGGGGGGGTTAAGAACTGAGATCAAGGAAAGTAAAAGGCATTAAATGAAATTCTGTACACGCACAGCCGGCCCCTCCGCACCCCGAATATATATATATATGTTTGGGATGCGGTGGTCTGGTTTTCATTCCCATCTGATCTTAAAAGTGTGCCCATATCTCTCACACAGGAATCCAAAGTGTGTGTTTCTGTATATTAAGGCCAAATAGGAATTAAAACAAGAACCTTCCCTCTCCAAAGAAAAAAAATTGAAGGTTAGAGAAAGAAGTTAGGGGGAAGGGCTCCCCCCCCCAAAAAAAACCCCAATACGTGCAATTGAAATGGACAAACGGACCATTTGCCCTTTATATCCTTAAAATGCAAAGCCGCCGATTTATTTACTGTATCTCGTGGCTTATAAGAAAATGGGAACAAACGTTTCAATCTTGTATCTATTTCAGCGGCGTGTATTGGATTGGGGTGGGTGTTGTCTAATAAACAGGGAGGTAGTTTTAACTAAACCCAGATTAAAGTAAGAAACTCTTAATTAAACCTAGTAAGGGACCAAACGGGGATTTTTGAACACTGCGTTCTCTTCAACCAGCTCATAAGAACCAGTCTGAGGAAATTCCAAGGCGATATTTTCCCCTGGGAACAGAGAGCTAAAACATCGACTAAATTCTTTTTTTGTGTGTGATTTTAAGGCAGCTGGTGAATGACTTCAGGGTTGGAGAGAGGGAGAATAGCTTTTCTTTGAAAAAGAAAGTCATTTTCCAACAAGTCCCTCTTCCACTCCCTCCATTTTTTCAGGGAGCTGAATTCTAAATATTTTGGAATATTTTATGGCGGCGGGGGAGAGGGAAACAACCAAAAATACTTTGGAAACTTCTCTCTGCATTCCTCCTCATTTAAAAGAAGGCATGGTTGATTTTTTTTTTTAATGGCAGACATTGGAGCCTCATTTTTTGGAGAGAAAAATTCTGTCCCCTGATTTGGAAGCGACCCCCGCTGAGTAACCAGACGGAGGATACAAATGGTTATTCTTGCCAGTGTTACTGGGGACTAAGCCCCATTGAACCCGGAGAGACACTGAAGACAGTGGGGTTTACTCCTGGGAAAATGGGGCGAGGATTGCAGCCTTGCTTCTTAAAGACAGTCAGTTCGGCTTCCTAGGAAGGAAACTAGCACGATTTCTCGCAGAGAAGGAGAGCGCAAGAAACCTTTATTTTATTTTAAATTCCAACCAGTGTAGGGAGGTCGTCGCTGGAAACCGAACCGGGTTGGTGGCTTCCTCAATAATAATCATAATAAAACCCCATTTTCCTTCCGAGCCATTCTGCCCAAGTGGCATGAAGAAATCTCGGGCTCCTTATCGGGGCCAGCTTGCAGCGTGTGCGTAAAAGGTTAAACATTAAATACTTTTCCAGGGCTAAGAAGATGATAAAATATGTAATGGGTTATTTTCGCCTCCGGGCGAGTAGGAGCTCCCAGCCCCCCACCCGCCGCC
Organism: Podarcis gaigeae; assembly: GCF_964106915.1. Lineage (NCBI taxonomy): Eukaryota > Metazoa > Chordata > Lepidosauria > Squamata > Lacertidae > Podarcis > Podarcis gaigeae. The sequence continues at coordinate 52,440,379 of NC_139690.1, read as the reverse complement.
CTTTCTACATTTTTGTCGACCCACATCTGATAAGATGGAGGGGAAGGAATGAGGATTTGTCAAAATCGATACTGGGGAGGGAGAGGGTGTCCAGGCAAAACGTGAGAGGAGAGGGAGAGGGCAAAAAACAACAGACCAATCGGGATTTTAAAAGACAGTCCTTTTTAGATAACAGCTAGAAGCCAAGGAAGGTGGGTCTGGTTAAATTCCTCATATCTTCCCCCACCCCATGACCGAGGTTACAAGAGAGGCAGGAAAGTGTCTCGGTTAAGGGCGCGATCCTAAAGAGCCCTTTCCACCCCTGGGGAGCAAGTCCTTTTCAGCCAAGGCGTTTCGGATCGGGCCGCGCAGCTGCGGTTCCAAACGCGCTGAACGCCAGCCTGATTCTGTCTCTTTCCGAAGCAAGCCCGGTCGACTTTAAACAGGACTCTAGCTCTCTGCTTCCGAAAGGGGGGCTGGGGCACGATCCTGCGCCTATTTACTCGAGAGTAAGCCTCAGCCCATCGGAGCTGGCTGCCCGGGAACACGGGCGCGTACCGGCAGCGGTGGCAGCTTTCGATTGCAGGCCGAAGGAGCTTACTCGCGAGTAAACAGCCGCTTGGGAGAAACCTCCCTAACTTTTAAAAAGTCTTTATTTTGTACACACACACACACATTTCCCCCCTGCAAACAAAATACAACGAATATATTCTAATTTTTTTTTTTTTAAAGTCTTCAAAATGTGAACTCGGGTTCCAGGGACGAATCTTTGTTTTTTTAAAATTTGGGGAGTGCTGGACTTCCTTGGGAGTAAGCCCCATTGCACCTCGCGAGGTTTACTTGTGAGTAAAGAAGCCTTGTTTCCTTGCTTTTCTCCTCTCGCCTTTTTCGAAGGCGCAAAAAAAGGCAGCTCTCTCTCTGTGTATATATATATGCCGATCTCTCCTTTCCCGCTGCCAATTGGAGACCCCTCGGTGGGGCTGGGTGGGGGTCTGGGAGGGAAACTCGAGCTGCCGCCGCCTTTCTGCGAGACTCAAGTGGCGCCTTTCGCCTTCTTTTGCAGGCTCCCGTCCGGGGCCGCCTGGGCAGCCGGAGCCCCGCGCGCGCGGAGAATGGTTGCGCGGCCGGGCGCGCGGCGCGGGCAGCGGCGCTTGTTGTCCTCGCTGCGCCTTCGCTGAGTCCGGCGGCGGCGGCGGCGGCGGCGGGAGCGCAGCATGGATGGGCGAGACCTCGGCGGGCCCCCGCGCGCCGTCCACCTCCCGCCGCCGCCGCTCCTCTCGGGCCTGGCCATGGACGGGCACCACCGCGCCGCCGCCGCCGCCGCCCGGCTCGCCCCCTTGGCGGCTGGACTGCCGCCCGCGCCCCTCGGCCCCGCCAAGTACCTCGCCGCCGGACTCAACCTCCATTCCCACGCGGGTAAGTCGACACGCAGACGTGGAGAGGGGGTGGGGGGTGGGAAAGAGGAAGGTTTATTTGGGGGAGAGGAAAACGGGGGGGGGGTGGGGGGTGGAAGGAAGGCCGATACAAGGGGTGTGTGTCCATCTTTGCCCCTTCCTCTGCAAATTTACCTTCAAAATGCCCCCCACCCTTTAGGGGGTACCAAGCTTGGAAATTTGGGTTGGTTTCCTTCCCTACCAGCCTCCAAAAATATACTGTATAATCCCGCTTTCCGAAAAATTGACAATCCCTTAGCAGGCTGGTTCCCCCCTCCCCAATTGCATTTAAATAGCAGTAAAAATAGCTGGATAAATACTCTGCAGTCTGTTTGCCACCCCACCCTAAGAACAGACTAAGCCCCCTGCCAAACAGATCTGTCCTTTCCCCATATGACTGAAGGCCCCATAAGACAGAAAACCTGGGCATGCTCAGCACCCTTCCCCCCAAAATGAATTCAACAAAATAAAACCTTGGGCTCCCTTGGGAGCAGCCCTCTGCCCAATAATTCGAGATGGGGCTTTATAGAAGTGCCTGGCAGCCTTAAGTCCACATCAACCCCCCCCCCTTTTTTAATAAAGATGACACATTAATTCTGCTTCCTAAAAACAGACAAATACCCCCAAAAGCGATTCTGCTTAAATAGTCTGTATGGCTTTGGGAATACTCTGTAGTCTGTTGTGCCCCCTCTCTGCAAAACAGACCACCCCTTTCTCTACATGGCTGTAGGTCCCCTGAGCCAGAAAACCTGGGGGTCCCATAGGAACAGCCCTCCAACCGCTGATAAAATAAATGCAATAGGACGAAGCTTTGGAACTGATAGGAACCTGCCCTATAATGCCAGACAGGCTGCTTTGGATAAGGGCACAGCCCCCCCCATCTTTTAAGGCTATGCCCTACATAGAGCAATTGGCTTGGGGTGCCCTTGGCCCTTCCAGCCAGCCTCTTCTCCCGGAGGAGTCGGCCCATCAGGATTTCTTGAAATCACCCCCGCCCAAGCATACACAAAGCATCACACACATTTTCAAGAGCAGCCGAGAAGCATAAATCTTGGCCGGCCTGGCAGAAGCCGGCATTCCAGACCTGTGGAATTCTAGACCCGCAGGATCCCACCCTTTTCTGGCAGCGGGGAACAGGCCTTCCTTGGCTGTGCAGCTGAACTTGAACCCTTGAACAAAATGCCTGTATTTTAAATAAATACAGGCAAGGAAAGCCTTCCCTTTACAATCTGGGGAGCGATTGTACCACACCGGTGCCTCTCTCCCACACCTTTTCCCGCACTGAGATATTTGTGCAAACTGGGCTGTGTTGGGAGACTGGGTGCCTCTGATGGTCGGCTCTAGCGGTGGCGGCTGTTGCCTTAAATAAGTCTGGAAGTTGTTCTCTTATTGCCAGTTTTATTCTTGCTGCTGATGACTGCCTAGTGTGGATTCTGTGACTTTGCATAGCACTGAATGTTCCAATCGCTTTGGGTTGGTTTGTTTTTTGCCCTCTGCCCAACATAAAGCGTAAAGTGGGGTTGAGGGAAGAAGATTTCTCCCTTCCTTCTGGGGGGGGGGCAGATTTAAGATTTTGCCCGATTAGAAAAGCCATTTGGCAGCCCCTCCAAAGTTTTACGGATACTTTGGGTTTGCAGGCATTGCTGACAGATGGCTGGGGACATTTTTTTTAGAATCTCTTCTCTCCCCTTCCCAAACTTTTCTTCTTTTCACCTTGCAAGATTTGAATGACATCTGTTGTGGATCAAGTTTTTTTTGCATCTCCGTTGCAAAATAATATGTTGTTACTAGAGATTCGGATTTATTTATTTTTTGTTGCCATAGCTTATTATTTAAATGCATGGAGAATAATACAAGAAACCTTTTCAAATCTTGTGGTTTGAATTTGTAGAGGTGGAGAATAATATGGAAGAATGTTGTGGGGGAGGGACACTGCCCCCTCCCCCCTCCCTGTTTCTGGGCACCTTTTAAAATATCCAAAGATTCTTTTGACTTGCTAAAGTCTGTTTATCTTACTGGGCCTGCCGTCTTCAAATATATACATTGCGCAGAACTTAGCTGGCTGTGTTTGGTTAGTTACCAGTGTTTGCCTGTGTTGATTTTAACTTTTTTTTTTTTAAAAAAAGAGAAAGTGTTGAAAAGAATTGCTGCCAGGATTAAAAAAGAAAAGAATTGTTTACCATGTGCCCAAAGCAAACCTGGGTTTCTCTTAAATGCACTAATGGCGGATAAAACCTGTGCTTATTTATTAATTTCTTGGCTCTCAGGTAGAATAAACTTGCATAGTAGGATCCATCTTTTTTTTCTTTTCTTTTCTGAAAAAATGCCCCCATCTCCTGCAATCTTCTCTTGGAATTCTTTTGTGTGCGAGAAATGGATTGTTCTGCAATGAAGTTAAAGTGCCATCTTTGGGTGTGAGGGCAAGTGTGTGCATGCAATTTGAAACAGATGAAAAGTTCTAGTGTTTACAGAAATTCCTTGTTGCTGGACTTCTTTCTAGCCCTCTGGAGGTGAAGGAGGGAGGGCACAGTGGGCTATGTCTGTGCATGTGTGTGATACAAAATCCAGGAGAGCATTAAGCCATGGCCAGAACCTTTTAAAAAGTGCCTCTGCAGGCATGTGCTCATTTTAGCTTGGGATGGATTTTTGCGGTTGGGTATCTGTGCAAGAGCCAAGCGGTAGCTGGTCTTCTGAAAAAATATTTTAAAACCCATAGACAGAAAACTGCTGTGTGGAGAGGAATCTAAGCCTTCCCGAACCCCTTTAAAACAACAGCACTCGTTCCCAACTTGATTGGGTTTTTTCCTTGCAGTTTTCCCCGAGTGCTTTAGGCGTTTTTCCTTCCCTGTTAAGGTCTAAGACTTTGAAGCTGCCTGGTGTTTCTTCCCCCCTTCCTTTCCTCTTCTTCCCAAATTAGATTCCCACCCCCTTTTGTTTTTAAATACTTGGATCAGACAATCCACCCAGAGCATGGGCTAGGTTTAAAAACAGCTGGCAGCCTTCTGCAGATGTGCGGCATTCCGTTGCAAAACTGGAGGAAAATGGTGCTTCCTTCGATGAGGAACCTCAAATTCTGCCATCTCTCTGGCCCTTTTAAAACCTGTGCTGAGGCTTGCTGGAAGCCGGCAAAAGGCAAATGTGTGTGTATGTATGTGTGTGTGTACACACACACACACACACTGTTGTACTACAATGCACTGCTGTGTGTTTGCCTTCTCTCCCCCCCTCCTTCATAGAAAAAAGAGAGAAGAAAGCGTTAGGCGTGCATAGGTGACTTGGAGTTTACCAGGAGGGGTTGGTGGGGTGACAAGTTTTGCAATAATGAAACCTCACCCACATGGAATGAATGACTTTGAAAATTTGCAAACCTGATTGCCAACATCTGCAAAGAAGGAAGTCTGGTCGAGTTGAGAGGGAAGATTTATTGGCTTTCTGAATAGGTGGCACCGCCAATTTTCCAGGTGCTAAAACAAGGGGTGTAGAATGAAGAGCAATAAAACTAAGCACATGAGCAAACACCCTTTTATTTAACACCTCCCCCCCCTCCTAGGGCAATCTCTAATCTTTGAAAAAGTGAACTCATTGTCCAGACTAAGTCAAGCTGAGAATAACACTCAGGGTTGTTGTTTTCACATGGACTTTTTTTTTTTTAAGCATTTAATTCTTTCTTGAGGCCTCATAGCTGCTGGAGAGGTTCTTAGAATCTGTTGAAGAAAACCGCTGACGTTCACTGTGCATGCTTCTGTATATCCTATGTTGAGGTTGTTTTCTGATAGGGTACCGGAACCATTTTAGCCTACTTTCAGTTTAGTCTGATCTCTGCCTGCCCACTTTTCCGGTTATGATCTGACAGTTCTAAACCAGAGTTGTGAAGAACCACTTTTCTGATCGCCACTGGTGAACAGGCGTGAGCTTCCAGGCGAGCAGCTGGGAAGTTTTTACAAAAGTTTGTGTGTGTATTTTATATAGATTTATAAAATCTACAAACATATATGTGAGTGTATACGCACAGATTTGGTAGCAGTTGTCTAAGCACACACCCCCCCCCCCCGGCCCAAGCTATGATTTTGAAGATACACATGATACAGTAAGTTTGCTGAATTGAAACAAAACCCGATTGCGTGATGGAAAATGGTGTTTCTGCTGTCTGGAGTTCAAAATTAGAAAGTTGTGGGCCAGTAACTTCTGCTCACTTACCTGCAAAGTTGTTCTCAGTTCTTGCACACCTGGAGCGCAGCCACAGGAGAAGGACTGTGGGGTATTTAAAGGATTTATAAACCCAGTTGTCTTGTAAGGTTATACCTGGTGTCTCTGCTGTGGGTGCCCCCACCTTCAGAGGGCAGGCAGGCAGGCAGGCAGGCAGGTAGCAAGCAAGCAAGCAAGCAAGCAAGCAAGCAAGCAGAGAAGGGCCTTTTCTGTGGTGGCACCCAGAGCCAAACCATTTTATTTGCTTTTAATGTGTGTGTGTGTGTGTGGGGGGGAAGAACCACAAAGTCCTTGCTGCTTTTGATGGTGTCTTGTGGTTGCAAGTTTTCTTTGCTGCGACTCAAATTCTGGTGGTGTTTATCCGATGTTTTTAATTGCGTTCTTGGAAGCTGCTGCCTTCGAAACTAATAAATTTTGAAAAGGGAGGGTGGAAACGAACAAAGGTTTTTTTAAAAAAACAAACTCTCTGGCTTAGGGGCAAGCCCCAAACGGCTTACCTCTGGAAATGGATCTGGCACGATTCGTGCCCTTTTATCCTTTTCTTTGTAAGAATAGTCACATTTCTTTTGGGTCGTGAATAGGGAAGATTCCCCAGATGGAAAGGCCAAAATGGAGCAACCTTGCGATGGGTGGGGTGCCTGAGGCTGAGTGGTTTGTGCATTCCTGAAGTGGCTGAGAAGTGCAGAGTGTCTCCTCTGTGCTGTCCTGAGAGATTTTCCTGTGGGATCTGTGTCCATGAAGGCCCACCCACTTAATGTCACACATTACAGTTTGGGCCTGCATTGCACCAGTAGAGTAGCCGAGGGTAGCAGTTCACCATTTTGATGGAGGAAACAAAATGTGACCATGGAAGGGGGTTGGACTAGATGACCCTTGGAGATCCAATTCTACAATTCTATGCTTCTGCAACAAATCGAATGGGGTGCAGCATCTGCTCTCCCAGTGGCCAGACAGATGCCCCATTGAGAAACCCACAAGCAGGATTTTTTAAAATTCATTATTCATTTTCTTTCATTACTGTACATACATCTCAAACTATTAACGTTTACTATATATTCCTCCCTCCCTCCCACCCCTCCAAGGCTTCCCCCAACTTGCGTTTCTGGTTTGTTTCTATTTTCACCCGCTTTGCTATCTCTTAACAGAAAAGGTTATTAATAACATAACTTCAAACCTAAAAATAAAATTAAATACATCATCTTATTTCACTATCTTCTAAACATTTTCTGATGCTAATAATGTGGATGTTTATTTAAATCCTGCCATCAAGTCTATCGCCTTTCTTTGTTTCTGCAAATATAATAGGAATGGTTCCCAATCTTTTTCAAAGTCTCTGTTGTCTTTTTCTCTTGGCCTTTCTGTCATTTTTGCCAGTTCTGCATAGTTCATCAACTTCTCTTGCCAGTGTTCTTTAGTTGGTATTTCTCCAGTCTTCCAATTGGAAATCCTGCCACAAGCAGAATTCAAGCACCCAGAGCCCTTTCTCCTCCAGTGGTTACTGCGATTCAGAAGCATTGCTGCCTCGGACAATATAGCAGCCATTGATGGTCTTCTCCCCCAGAGGACCTTCCTCCCTCTCAGTCCACGACTGCTAAGCTTCTTCAGCAGTCCTTGGTGAGGAATGGTTGAGGGAGCTGGAGCCTGAAAAAGAGGAGGCTGAGAGGGAGATGTGCCATCTTCAAATATCTCGAAGGCTGGCACAAGGAAGATGGAGCCAGCTTCTTTTCTCCTGCTTTGGAGGGTAGGACTCGAACCCATGGCTTCAAGTTAGGAGATTCCAATTCAACATCAGATTCCGACAGTAAGAGCTGCTTGACTCCCTTGGGAGGCGGTGAACTTTTCCTTCCTTGGAGGCTTTTAAGCAGAGTTTGGTGCTTTAGTTGAGATTCCTGCTTTGTGGCAGGGCTGGACTAGACGATGCTCTGGGGTCCCTTCCAATGAGACAGTTCCTAGGCACCCTGCTGGAAGTCTTTTGAAAGTCCAGCTGACACATTTGGTGTAGATCACATCCTGTGTGGGATGCGGATTAAATGTGCGTCTGTTACTCTTAAGGAGCAGTTGCATCATCCTGGCTTCTATTGCTGGGCCGCTCTGGAGCACGACAGCCTCTTGGGCCAATGATGCTCACAGCATCAGGGCGGATAAAAGCAAGTACTTTTTCACACAGCCTGTAGTTAAACTGTGGAACTCCTTCCTGGATGACTTTAAAGGAGGATTAGACAAATTCCTGGAGGAGGAGAGGGCGATTGATGGCTCCTAGCCGGTTGGAGCAGCGCTGCATCTGAACCTCAGTTGCAGGAGAGGAAAGTTGCTCTTCTGCTTGAATCCTGCTGGCTATTTTCCCACTGATGCGTCTGGTTGGCCATTGCAGGAACACGATCCTGCACTAGATGGGCTATCTGTTCTTCTGTCCTTATGCTCTTACTAGTGGAGAAAGCAATAGTCCCCTGCCCCGAGCAGCTTGCAGTATAAATTGCAACAGAGGAAGGGCTCAGGAGCTCAGCCTCTTTTGGGAGAGCTGGATCAGCCCACCGAATAAATTTTGGAGAGCCCAACTACACACTCTGAATTGGCTGCCTTCCTCCTCCTCTGAAGCCACATATTTAGATGTGCACCTGTTTGATTTCCACCCACCCTGTCTTACTCCCAAATAGCTCCTAGTACCATACATCATTTACAAATCGCCAAAACCTGCTGATGCAGGCAAATTCATTGGGTTCCATTCCAAGCGAAGATAACCAGCATCTGGGGGCCTCTCCAGATGTTTTGGAGCACAACCCAGCCTAGCTTTGGTTCCTACCCCAAACATCTGCCTAGCCTCAGGTTGGTGAAGGTTGCAGCTGGAGGAGTTGTTTGAGTTTTAAGTGTGGCAGCAATCTGCACCTGAGGCACAAGGGAAGGGGTGGAGGAATAGAAATACAGTGGTACCTCAGGTTACAGACACTTCAGGTTACAGACTCTTCTAACCCAGAAATAGTACCTTGGGTTAAGAACTTTGTTTCAGGATGAGAACAGAAATCGTGCGGCGGCAGCGGGAGGGCCCATTAGCTAAAGTGGTGCTTCAGGTTAAGAACAGTTTCAGGTTAAGAACGGACCTCCGGGACGAATCAAGTACTTAACCCGAGGTACCACTGTATACTATACGATACGATAGTCTTTATTGTCATTGTCCCATACAGAATAACAAAATTGAAAAAAAAATCTACATAAGATATTCAAAACCAACAAGCCTGTTATCCCAGCTATCCCAACCTGGTTAGCCCCTAAAAACTCTGATACCCCATTTTAAAAATACAATATACTTCCATAGAGACTACCTTACACTGCATTTAAAACCAAAATCGCATTTGGATAGAAACTGTTTCTCAGGCGGCTAGTCCTAGTCTTTATGACCCTGTACCTTCTTCCAGAAGGCAGAAGCTGAAAGAGATCATTTCCGGAGTGTGCACTATTTTGTGCACTATGCCCTTTTAGTGCAGAGGTTTTCAACCTTTCTGAGCCCACGGCTCCCTTGGCCAACCACATTCTTTCTGTGGCACCCCTGGAGGGCTCAGGGGCCCAGTTATCTCACCCTTTGCTTGCAGAGCAGGCAGCTTCTCACCCTTTTTCGAACACACTCCTTTGTGGAGGGTTCCCTGAGCCTCCTCTCCTCTCCCCTCTCCTTGGGCGTCCTCCGGGCAGCCGCCCCTGGTCTCTGAGCTGCCCTAAGGAGAGATGCCTCCTCACTCTGCCCCACAGGGACTTGGGACTTGTCTGTCCATTCCCAACTGCAAGGGCTGGTGGGCTGGCTGGGCTCCCTCGCCCGCTGGCTTGCTTCCTTCTCCTGGCAACCAGCACCCCCTGACCAGCCCCAGAGGCACCATTCACCTGGGGAGCTTGGAGCCGGGGCTGCTGCAACAAACAGCTGTGCAAGCCTTTGGGAGGCAGAGATGTGAAAGGGCATCAGAGGAGGGAGGGAAGGCAAGAGGGACAGAGGCCAGGGTTGACCGCGACACCCCTGACCAGCATTCAAGGCACCCCAGGGTGCCACAGCACACTGGTTGAAAACTACTGCTTTAGCGGTTATAGGCAGCCAGCACCATGTGCAGGTTATGTTCAAGGACGTAGTAAAAACATGTAGGGTATTGATTTCTTCCTTCCTGCCTGGCTGGCTGGCAATTCCCCACCCCCTCTCCCTGCTTCCTATCCCAAGCGAGGGTTGATTCAAATATACAGAATGCCTGCTCTTTTTTTAAAAAAAGAAGACAACCAAGCTTCAAGTCCTCATCGTGTAGGAAAAATAGTCAGCTGCCATTTCCGAAGGGGGCACAGCTTTACCCTTCGGACATTCTTTTTCTCTCATCAGCTGTTGCATGTTGGATGTGCAGTGGGGTACATTCTGGAGATCTCTGGCTAAACCTTTGTGTGTTGTCCTTGGTAAAGCGTTTTCAGCCGCTCTTAAAAGCACCTTCCTTGCTCTCTTTTCCAAAAATCACCATTAGCAATTTAAACTTGCGTTGTCGCTGGTGGGGAAGGGATTTCTCACTCTGTTGGCTTTGACACTTTTCCATTTGAGATGACTGCAGCTGCTTTCTATTCCTAAAGCGTCTCCCCACCCCGCAGTCACACTTCCCCTGCCCTGGCAAAAAAATAATAATTAAATAACAGGCCCCCTTTTAGTTTTTGCATTAAAGTTATGGGACGCGGAAAATCATGGGGAGAAAGTGTGTGTGTGTGTGTGTTTGTGTGTTTAGCAGCCCCATCCAAATGCAAGCTCCAGCTGGAGAAAAGGACTGTCGTGTCTTGGTCTCCCAGTCCTAATAGATGTCTCTTTTTAAAAATAGCAGAGTGCTGCTGCAGCTTTTCTGGTTATTTTAAACCCTGCCTTTGGAAGAGATTTGCCAGGCAAGCCTTGTCTCTAGGTAGAGTCCTCTGGTTCGCTCCCCTCCGGTGAACAGGGTGTGTTTGTGTGTGTTGCGAGGGGGTGGGGTGGGGGGTTGGGAGCGGAAGATGGCCTTGCTGGCAGGAGACTCCCCACCAGCTGCCTCACATTTCCCCGAATTTATTTTTAATGCTAACTTTCCCAAGAACAGCAGCCTGTAAAGAGACTGGGTTGGGGAACAGGCTGGCCTTTGTGCTGCCGGGGCTGCAAATAATGTGTGTGTGGGGGGGAGAGCAGAGGCGACGTTTACCTTCTCTGGCTCGGACCTGGCAGAAGGATGTTGCAGTTTGCAACAGCGTCTTACTCTCTTGAGTAGACTTATTGCCTGCTTTGGCCACAGCGACACATGCCTTCGTTCCCCCTGCTTGGATTTCAGCAGCATGCCTTTTGAAAAGTTGCTTGGAAATGTCCACAGGTCGAAAGAGCCAGACTGTTGGCAAGGGACGGTTACAGGGAGCAGGCAGCTCCCTCGATGCAACAGATTCAGGGCAGATAAAAGATTGCGACCAGATGGGCGGCCAGTGCGTATTTTTTTAAAAACAATGGTGTGACACGTTGTCTGCCTGATGCTCTCATCAGCAAGCCAGCGGCTGCAGTCTCCACCAAATGGAGATTCTGAACCAGGCCCAAGGGCAGCCCCACATAGAACGCATTGCAGCAGTCCAGGTTCCTATCATGTGCACTGCGGTGGGCAGCCTATCCCCGTCTGGGAATGGCCATAGCTGGCAAACCAGACAAGGCTGATGAAAGGCACTCCTAGCCATAGAGGAACCTTGGACAACCGTCATACCTCCTGTTACGTTTGCTTCACGTTACGTTCTTTCTGGTTACGTCCCGCGGTGACTCAGAAGTACTGGAAAGGGTTACTTCTGGATTTCGCCGTTCGTGCATGCGCAGAAGCACTAAAACACGCTTCGCGCATGCGCACAATCACCAAATCATGCCACACATCTGTGCAGATACGGTGCTTCAGGTTGCGCTCTTTTCATGTTGTGAACGGGCCTCCGTAATGGATCCCATTCGCAACCAGAGGTACCACAGTATTTGTTGCGCATGTAGGTGTTTGAAAACAGTCACAGTTGTTGATGTTTCTAAAGAGAGGCTTTTCTATCTCAGGGTGAGCGATTGCCACCCAGCAAGACATTTCGCCTCAAATGATGGGCAGGTCCTCTTAAGCCTGCCTCTCCTCTCAGGAACAGTTTAGGGAACAGAGGGGTTTGTGTGTTGTGGATCTGAAGTTGAGTTAGGTAATGGTAAAGGATCCCTGGATGGTTAAGTCCAGTCAAAGGCGACTATGGGGTTGTGGCGCTCATCTCACTTTCAGGCCGAGGGAGCCGCCGTTTGTCCACAGACAGCTTTTCAGGTCATGTGGCCAGCAGGACTAAACTGCTTCTGGCGCACCGAGGACCGTGACAAGTGCCAGAGCGCACGGAAACACCGTTTACCTTCTTGCCGCAGCGGTACCTATTTATCTACTTGCACTGGTGTGCTTTCAAACAGCAAGGTTGGCAGGAGCTGGGACAGAGCAATGGGAGCTCACCCTGTCGCTGGGATTCGAACTGCCAACCTTCTGATCAGCAAGCCCAAGAGGCTCAGTGGTTTAGACCACTGAAGTTGAGTATAGGGCTGCCAACTCCTTAAACTGACCCCGACCTTCTCCCTTGAGCGACAGCTAACAAGTGGAGGGGGGGGGAGTGTGTTGCAGCACTTGAACTTGGGTCCTGCTGGCGTGTGGGCTTCCCTTGGGGCACCTAGACCAGAAGGCCGGGCTAGACAGGCCTTTGGTCTGATCCGGCAGACGGCAAGAGCAGGCTAGCCCTGTAAGTTGGCAATTCCAGTCTAGCATGCTGATCTTGAAATAGCTCCGGCAAGGGAGTTGCTGGCAGGAAGACCTGGTGGGGCAGCTATAATGAGATTGTTGTTACAGTCGCTCAGTCCAGGCTTTAGCAACATGTTTCTTTTCCGCCGCTGTTATTGTTCTGATATTATTGCTTTAGTAGGTTTTGTTGCATTGTAAGTCACACGGAAAATTTGAAAATACGAAGCGATAAAAAGTCTCGCAAGTCCAATGGCCTGAGCACGTAACATCAATTCTGACCTCGCCTTGCTGGCTCCCAGTTAGTTTCCCGGTTCAAAGTGATGGTTTGTCCGATAAAGTTTATGCAACACCTCAAAGACCGCCTCTCCCCATAGCAACCAAGCCAGACCCTGAGATCATCATCCCAGGCCCCTCTGAGGTTCAGCAGAGCCATTCTGGCAAATAATAATAATAAATTATTATTATTATTATTATTATTATTATTATTATTATTAATTTATTCCCCGCCCATCTGGCTGAGTCTCCCCAGCCACTCTGGGCGGCTCCCAATTCAGTGTTAAAAACAACATAGCATTAGATATTAAAAACTTCCCAAAACAGGGCTGCCTTCAGATGTCTTTTAAAGATAGGATAACTGCTTATTTCCTTCACATCTGAAGGGAGGGTGTTCCACAGGGCGGGTGCCACCACCGAGAAGGCCCTCTGTCTGGTTCCCTGTAACCTCACTACTTGCAATGAGAGAACCGCCAGAAGGCCCTCGGCGCTGGATCTCAGTGTCCGGGCTGAACGATGGGGATGGAGTAGCCCTCAATAGCCCTCTCCTCTTCCTTGCATTTGTCCAATCCTCTTTTAAAGCCATCCAAGTTGGCCAGCCCTGGCTCCTGTGGCAGGGAGTTCCACAATTAAACTCTGTGCTGCGTGAAGAAGGATTTCCTTTTGTCTGTTCTGTATCCTCTCAACGTTCAGCTTCAAGGGATGCCCAGCAGTTCTAGTCCTATGAGAGAGGGGTAATTCCCCCCCCTCTATCCACATTCTCCAAGCTGTCCATAACTTCATAAATGTTTATCATGTCTCCCCTTCACTTATCTAACACGTCCCGACTCCCGAATGCTGCAACCTTTATTCATAGGGCAGTTGCAAAGTGTTTGGACCAGTGTTAGAAACTCAAATGCATAAGCTAATCGCCAAATGGCACCTTAAACCTAGGTTATGGTGGCCGCAATGGATGTCTATGTGCCTTTTAAAAAAAGAAAGAAAAAGCAGTGGGATTATTACGTGCGAAGGTCAAGTACAGAGAATTCAACGCAGCGAAATTAAAATGAATTTATCTTAAAGATTTCAAAATCAAACGTTACTAAGGATGTCAAATATGCAGTACACATTTAAAACCGCTCAATTAGCAAGGAAATAGAATTATTGTTTTTAATGCTGTAACCCGCCCTGGGACCTTAGGGGGAAGGTTGGGTAATAAATAAAGCAATACCTGATAATTATAATGATTATAATAATAAGGTTTGGTGATGGGCTGTCTGGGGCTGATGGGAGCCTTAAGGTCCACAAATGACAACACTTTGGAGGTCCCAAGTCGCAAGGTGGTTAGATTGGTCTCAACTAGGGCCAGGGCCTTTTCAGTACTGGCCCCGACTTAGTGGAACGCTCTGTCCCAAGAGACTAGGGCCCTGCGGGACTTGACATCTTTCCGCAGGGCCTGCAAGACAGAGCTGTTACGCCAGGCCTTTGGTTTGGACTCAGTCTGACCCTTAGGTTTCCCTCCCCTTATGGTCTTGATTTATCAGCGACTTTTAAAATGAGGTTGCATTTTAAATTTCATTTTAACCTGTATTTTAAATTGGTCCCCCCCCCCGGCAATTATGTTTTTACTGAAATTTTAGCCGCCCTGAACCTGGCTCTGGCCTTGGAGGGCAGGGTATAAATTATTATTATCATTATTATTAATTATCTAGATATAACAGATATAACCAAGGAGTGGATTTTCCCCTCTCACTCCCATAAGGAAAAAGGGGTTTGTGTCTTGTGCTGTGGATGAGGAAGATCAGTATTTTTCTCTGGGTTCTGTTGTATAGTGATACAGTTCTGGTAGATCATCAATATATGTACAGTGTTGCCTCGCAAGACGAAATTAATCCGTTCCATGAGGCTCTTCGTATAGAGGTTTTTTCGTCTTGCGAAGCAAGCCCATTGACAGCTTAGCGGATTAGCGCTACAGCTGTCAAGCGGCTTCCAGCGATCAGCTGTTAAGCGGCTTATCAGCGGAACAGCTGATAAGCGGCTTAGCGGCTTAAGAAAAGGGCGAAAAAAGCGAAAAAAAAACCGCGGGGGGGGATGCAAGATTTTTTTCGTCTTGCGAAGCAACCCCATAGGGAAATTCGTTTTGCGAAGCGCCTCCAAAACGGAAAACCCTTTCGTCTAGCGGGTTTTTTGTCTTGCGAGGCGTTCGTCTTGCGGGGCACCACTGTATGTTGAAAGACACAAAGCAAAGTTCCGATCAATATTGATTGTTGCTTCTTGTAGAAATACGTGAAAAGATTTCTTTCCGTGTGCTTAGATTTACGTACAGTGAGCAGGTATGGAGAAACTGGCAGTGTGGAAACCCCTTTCCAGCCATAACTGCAGAACCAGCCTTCCAAAGAGCACTGGCGCATTGCACAACCTTCCAAAGATCAAAGGATGCCTTATTCTGGCCTTTGGACAAACCTTTGGGCGCTCGCCTGTGGCGAGTCTGACTGGCTTCCGGGTGACCAGGGAGGAAGGTTCTGCAAGGTGGAACCACGACTGCGAGCGAATGACTCTTCGTTCGGCAGCCATTGGGCCACAAACAATTGCAGCTGGAATGTTGCAGGGAGAGCTGTGGAAAACGCAGCTTTATTGGCTAGTAAACGTTACAGCCTTGTTGGCAAAATGTAATTCCTGGATGGATTTGTTGTTGTTTCTCTCTATAAAAACCACACACTCACACACACAAAAGGCTGAACAAGGCAGCCTGTCCTCTGGGGAGTCAGGACTACTCAGATTTTCCTTTCATTTTTTTGAATGGCCTTGCATAACAGAGGTGAAAGCAGCGGTGGGTGTGGAAGTGCGTACGGCAGAGAGATGCGGTTTGTCTGCATTATGAATTCATGTCTGCGTCGCGCCCAGTTCTTTATTAATGTACACAGATGCATAAATCGGTGCACATAACTCTCTCTCTCTCTGTGTACACACCTGCTATCTGGGCCAAGGCAGGGAGGGTTAGTTCAGACCCACTGTTTGTGTCCTACAAACCAGGGGTCCCGAGGTCAGCAGCCGGATCTGGGGGTTCCAGCTCAGCAGCCGGAAGGAGCTGATCCATTGCGCAGGTGCGCTTGGCTGCCAGAAAGCCAGGCTTTTAGCCTTACGCCATGCATGGCCCATCCAGGGTCTTCTTGCTGCCTCCAGTCATGAGGGGCTGATGTGGGTCCAGTTGTGCCCAAATGGAGATCTCTAGATGCCCGACATCTCAACCTGGCGGAAGAGCTTATTTATTCGTTGCAATTTTCTCCCACCTTTTTCTCCATGGTTCACCTCCCTCCTCAGTTAATCTCTACAACAACCATGTGAGGTAGGCTAAGAGGCTGTGACTGACTCCAAGTCACCCAGTGAGTGGGGATTCGAACCCTGATCTCCCAGGTCCTCCTCCAACCCTCTAACCACTACACTCTTCTGCCTTCCTAGAGTCCTTCTGCTATGGGGCAGCTTTATAAATTAATCAGGCAAATAAATATGAGTGCAAAATGCCATTTAGAAAAGGATCTGAAATATATTCCTTGGAGCTTGGATTTGTTTTATTCTGGATTCTTTTATTTGGTGATGTTTTAATATGCTGTAAACCACTTTGGGATTTTTTCTCTTTAAACTATAAAGGGGTAAGAAAATAGCAGAATATATTAAGAAACATCTTAAAGAGGATGACATTAGATGAGACGGAATCTTAAAATGCAATTGTATGTAATTTGGGTTCTAAACATCGCTGGCTGGTTGAGAGGGAAGTGGCTTGTTTTGTTGAATTGGAATATAACTCAGCAACAAATGTAACTTTCAAATTGGAAAAGGAATAAAATATAATTGTGTGTGTGTAAAAGTATAGAAATGAAATAAGTAAGAATAGCAATAATAATAATCCTCGGTAAAAAAATAATGCCTAGCCGTTCTGTTGTGGCGACCACAACCCAGGTTTAAGGTTCCATTTGGTGGATAGCTTAGAGATATCTGAGTTTCTAACGCTGCCTGCTAGGCTGCTGTCACGGTAAACTGTATTTTAGTGCCAGTTTTAAATGCAGTTAATGCATTGCAACTAGTTTGTTTCTATTATTTCGTAGTGATGTTTTTAAATTGAGGTTCTTGTATTTTATATATATATAAATTTTTTAACATATCATTTCCAACAATCATTTAGCATAACTTCTTATCTTATACAATATTTTAGACTTCCGTCAACAATCTCTGAAGATTTTCCGTTCTTTATCACTTATTCTGCGTTTCTTAATTTCTCTATTACTTTTAATTGTCATTAACCAATAATTCTTTTCAAAGTCTTCCTTGCAATATTCCACAAAATCCTCCTTACAAAACTTCTTGCAATCCTACTGGCGTTAATCTGTTTATTACAATTGCTTTTCAAATAATTCAAATATTTACTCCAGTCCTCTAAGAATCTCTGATCCCACAGGTTTCGAATCCTTCCTGTTAATTTATCTAATTCTGCATAGTCCATTACTTTCATTTGCTGTTCTTCTTTCATTGGTAGTTCTTCTTGTTTGCGGTTCTTGTATTCTTGGGGGCTGGCTGGATGATCTTTGGTATCCCCTTCCACTCTACAATTCTGTGGTTCTAAAGCTGCCTCGAAGCCCAGCTCGGGAGAAAGGCGTGATATAAATACGTCAAATAAATTAAATAAACTCCCATAAACTCCCCTGGATCTAGACTGCCAAGATGTATGATTTTAGGACCCACTCTATTTTCATGGTTGTCGGTTGTTTTAAATTGTTTTTAACATTATCATCCATTTCACTTCTATTCTGCTTTCTGTTTTTAAGGAGGGGAGGAAAAAAATTCTCAAACCGGTTTACAGCCGACATCAAAACACTAGATAAAGCATCGCTAAATAAACATTGCAGGAGGAGATCAAACACAAAATATACGTTCGAGGCAACGTAATGAACAGGAAACTAAAATATTATCTTAAAGATTTCAGAATAAGACAACACGCGCGAAGGTCAAGTACAGAGAATTCAACACAGTGAAATTAAAATGAATTTATCTTAAAGATTTCAAAATCAAACGTTACTAAGGATGTCAAATATGCAGTACACATTTAAAACCGCTCAATTAGCAAGGAAATAGAATTATTGTTTTTAATGCTGTAACCCGCCCTGGGACCTTAGGGGGAAGGTTGGGTAATAAATAAAGCAATACATGATAATTATAATGATTATAATAATAAGGTTTGGTGATGGGCTGTCTGGGGCTGATGGGAGCCATAGCTCAAAACCTTGGGGGGGGGGGCGCCAGGTTGAGAAAGATAACAACTCTCTTCCAAAATCCCTTGGCTCCCCTCTCTGTGGTTGGGGGCTCCCTGCCTCCCAAAGCATTTATTATTTATTTATTTATTGAAAAATGCCACACTTCCAGACTCAAAGACCCTTGAATCCCTTCCAGCTCTAAGGTTCTATGATTCTGTTGTTGGTTGCAAAATCACAAAGCAGTGTTCAACGCAATGTTTTTTTAAAAGGGCCCATAAAACCGACACGTGTATGATAACAATTGCAAACGCAGAAAATCACAAACGTGTTAGGAGCAGGCCAGCATTATTTGCCATCAAAGGCAGGGGTCAGCAACGTTTTTGTGGCTTGGGTCGGTTCACGGTCCCGCAGACGTCGCGGTGGATCGGAGCACGCATTCATGCACACAGGCGCAAACGCTATATCCTTCCAGCACGGAGGTGGCATGCGCAACTTCCCATTGGCTGCAGGAGCTTCCTGCAGTCAATGGGAAGCCGGCCATCGTCGTAGAAGGCGGTCCCTGGTTTAGCGCGGCGCATGAGAGCCAACCGAGCGGGCAACAGGGGTCCATGGGCTGGTTAAACATCCCCCATGGGCCACCTATGGCCCAGGGGCCTTAGGTTGCCGACCCCTGCTCTGGAGAGTCTGTGTGTGTTCGGCAAGCGCTGGAATTTCACCAGCGGGGAGATTGTTCCTTAGAGAGGAGGCCACTGCAGAAAAGCCCTGTCTCTGGTTGCCTCTTGATGGACCTCTGCAGGCAATAGCGTAGCTGGTTGCTCCTTCCAAGCTGATCGCAGGAATAGGGGCAGGATGATATGGGGAAAGGGTTTCCTTGAGGCAGCCCAGTCCTAGATGGTTTGGGGTTTTGTAAGTTGGTGGAAGAACCATAAGCTTGGTCCAGGATTATACTGACGGCACCAGAGTACAGCTCTTTTAAGATTGTCCAAGTCTGTTTTTATGCTGTGTGGATGAGTGCACACGAGACTTAACATATGGTACATGTATTTGTCCTGCAAGATAACAATTTATGCTTGGTAATTGTTTTAAAGATTTTCAATGAAGTTTGTAATGTTAAAGGGGTGGTGGTGGATATGCAAGCACGGTTTGGAGTTCTGGTCCACAGCTGAGCAGCAACATTGCCACATTAGTTGCAGCTTCCTCAGGACATCCCCACAGAAGAGCGCATTATATAATTGTACAGTTGGATCATCTAGTCCATGGGTGGGCAAACTCAGGCCCGGGGGCTGGATCCAGCCCAATCGCCTTCTCAATCCGGCCGGCGGATGGTCCAGGAATCAGCATGTTTTTACATGAATAGAATGTGTCCTTTTATTTAAAATGCACCTCTGGAGTATTTGTGGGGGATAGGCATTGGTACATTATTATTTTTCCCTTCAAAATATAGTCCGGCCCCCCACAAGGTCTGAGGGACGGTGGATCGGCCCCCTGCTGAAAAAGTTTGCTGTCCTTGATCATCTCAGTTGCCCTCCTCTGCACATGTTCCAGCTTGTCAATAAATATTCTTCTTAAATTGTGGTGCCCAGAACTGGACACAGTATTCCAGGTGTGGTCTGACTAAGGCAGAATAAAGGTAAAGGGACCCCGACCATTAGGTCCAGTCGTGGCCGTCTCTGGGGTTGCGGCGCTCATCTCGCTTTATTGGCCGAGGGAGCCGGCATACAGCTTCCGGGTCATGTGGACAGCATGACTAAGCCGCTCTTGGCGAACCAGAGCAGCGCACGGAAACACTGTTTACCTTCCTGCTGGAGTGGTACCTATTTATCTACTTGCACTTTGACATGCTTTCGAACTGCTAGGTGGGCAGGAACAGGGACCGAGCGACGGGAGCTCACCCCGTCATGGGGATTCGAACCGCCAACCTTCTGATCGGCAAGTCCTAGGCTCTGTGGTTTAACCCACAGCAGAGTGGTTCTCTTACTTCCCTTGATCTGGACACTATGCATGAGCTTTTTTTGCTGCTGCATCACACTGTGGACTCATGTTAAGCTTGTGGTCTACCCAGACCCCTAAATCCTTGTTTCATGTAATACTGGCAAGCCTGGTCCATGTCTTTCATCTTCTGTTTGTGCATCTAGTTCAGGGGTCAGCAAAGTTTTTTGGGAGGGGGCCAGTTCACTGTCCTCCAGACCTAGTGGTGGGCCGGAGATACATGTGGCAGAGGGGGCTTCTCTCTCCCCTCTCTCCCCCCCAGCCCCTCCCCTCCCCCTGTCTACCTCCGCCGCCGCTCTGCCTGAGGTTGGGAGCCGGCGGCAGTAGTGGCACCTCTCCTTTTCGGGCCAACTTACACGGGCGCAGTTCCAGCAGGCGCACCAATCACCAGCCCACATGGGGAGAGGCCGGCAGGTGGGCGGCGACGCGAGGCTTCCTATCAAAGCCCAGCCCCCTTCCTCCACAGGACGGGAAGAAGTCAGGAAGAGGGAGGGAGGGGGGAAATTGCAAAAAAATAATAATAAAATGGCACCCGAATTTTTTAATTTTTTAAAAAATGGCAAACGTGCCAATCCAATTGGCGATTGCAGAACAGTTTGTGCGCTGCATCCAGAGGGCAATTGGGCCAGATCCGGCCCACGGACCTTAGTTTGCCAACCCCTGATCTAGTTATTCCTGCAGAAACTGACATTCTGGAGGTTACAAACGGGTTGCAGTGGTGAAGCATCTGCAAGATGTTTGGTTGTGCTTGCATGTGGTTGTCGCATAAGCAAGATCGTCAGCCCTGGGTTGGGTTTTTTCCTCACTTGCCTTCCCTCCTGCATGCCCCAGCCAGCCAGGCCAACGGCTTAAAGACTTTTTTAGCCGATTAACTCTCCTGGCTTTAAAATGATTAAGCAATTAAGCAATTAATGTTTATTATGTTTGCACCCCGCCCTGGGTATGCAGGGCGGCAACTCATGTGGGGGTTATTCTCCCTTTACTGCTGCAACAACCCTGTGAGGTAGGGAAGGTGGGGGGCAGGGGCTACAACTGATCGCCAGTCTACCTTGCTGGTTGCGGTAACTGTAACCTCCCTGGGGCAGGGGCCTATTCCTGTGGCTTATGATGATCCTGCAAAAAGCCATCTGCATTGACTGTGCTAGAGTTAGTGTGATGTAGCGGGGAGTGTGTCAGGTTGGGACTTGGGAAACCAGGCTTCACATGCTCACCAGGTTATGAAGCTGACCTTGGGAGCCAATCAGATGCCTCTCTGCCTGACCTACCTCACAGGGTTGTTGTGAGAATGAAATCGGGGGTGGGGGAGAGAATGCTAGCTTGAGCTCCTTGGAGGAAAATGCAATATAATATAAATGCAATAAGTAAACAGAGTAATAAATAATAATGTATGAGGCCTTCGTCCTTCTTTAGTAAGCTGCTTTAAATCTTTTTTTTATTATTATTGTTTGCTGCTGCTCCATCTCCCCTTACCTTTGGCTCACCTCCATTTTGCACCTGGTGGAATATCTGGGCCTTTACCTGGCTAAGGTGAGAAGCTCTGAGGAGACTCAAACACCCAGTTTGTGCCATTCTGGAATGAGCGGCACGGATTCTCCTAGTCCCTGGTGTAAGGCTGGGCGATATTTGGTTTCCAACATTGCCATATATCACCATCTAAACATCTAAACATATATCACGATGTAAGGATGGAGCTATGTAGAGGCGTTGGCTGGCTTCACGGTTTTTCCTGCATCGTGATTTCTGCCAGCGCCTACTCTTGCGATTTGCTGCTCCCTGCAGGTCAGGGGAGAGCTGAGCCGACAGAGTTTACAGGAGTTGCAGGAATCGAGAAAAGCATAGGCTGACTTCACATTTCCCCCCACATTGTGATTTTTGCTTAACACACAAACATCCTGATTTGCGATACAGTGGTACCTTGGGTTACAGATGCTTCAGGTTACAGACGCTTCAGGTTACAGACTCTGCTAACCCAGGAATAGTACCTCGGGTTAAGAACTTTGCTTCAGGATGAGAACAGAAATGGTGCTCTGGCGGCACAGCGGCAGCAGGAGGCCCCATTAGCTAAAGTGGTGCTTCAGGTTAAGAACAGTTTCATGTTAATTCGTTACGGAGGTCCATTCTTAAGTACTTAACCCGAGGTACCACTGTACAGTGGTACCTCCGGTTGTGCACTGGATCTGTTCCGGAGCTCTGGTTGGATCCTGAGAAATTTGCAACCAGAGGTGCCTGTTCTGCGCATGTGTGTGGCACGTAGAGTGTTTCCGCGCATGCGCGCATGCCAAAACCTGGGAAAATACTTCCAGGTTTTGCTGCATTCGCAACCAGAGGTGTGCATATCCAGAGGTACCACTGTATATTGCCTGGTGAAAAAGTGTGTAGCCTATATCCCGATACGGGCTTCAAACTGGCTTTGGATGATACAGTGGTGCCCCGCAAGACGAATGCCTCGCAAGACGAAAAACCCGCTAGACGAAAGGGTTTTCCGTTTTGGAGGTGCTTCACAAGACGAATTTCCCTATGGGCTTGCTTCGCAAGACGAAAATGTCTTGCGAGTTTTTTCCGACTTTTCCCCCTCCCCCCTTTTTCTAAGCCGCTTATCCGCTAAGCCGCTAAAAGCCACTAATAGCGCTAATCCGCTAAGCCGTCAATGGGCTTGCTTCGCAAGACGAAAAAACCGCTAGACGAAGAGACTCGCGGAACGGATTCTTTTCGTCTTGCGAGGCACCACTGTATGTCAATATATCACCCAGCCCAGCCCTACCCCATCGTGCCTGAACTGCAGGTCGCAATACTTGAGCACACGAAATGTGTGCTGCTGGGTGGCCCAAGCTTTTGCAATTTTGAGCTTGGCAAAAGTGCAAGGATTCTGCTCCTTGCCACAACCCCCGCTGTCGCCAGAGGGCTGTGCTGTTAAAAATTTGCATGATGTTTACATAACTTGATCCGCATGACCTCATCTTTGATTGTGCATTTACCTTTTGATCAGCTTTGGAATTCCTGCTGACGGGCGCGCCAAACCTTATTTAATCAGGTTTACCCTATATTTATTTGCGCTGGGTTTGCCTGGTACGCACAGATGCTTTGGCTGTGACTGGGGCTTCACTAATTCGGGTGGGCAGTGGATGCCAGGAACCCAGTCCTTTGCAATCCTATGTATGAAGTAAGTCGCATTGCATTTCATGTAGGTTATTCCCAGGATAATGTGCACTGGAAAACCCCCCTGCCAATATCCTAATGTTGTTATACATATCTATAGTGTGGCTGCATTGGAATGCTGCGGCCAATTCTGGTCACCTCACCTCAAAAAGGATAGTCTAGAGTTGGAAAAAGTTTGGAAAAAGGGCACCAAAATGATCAAGTATACAGTGGTGCCTCGCAAGACGAAAATAATCCGTTCTGCGAGTCTCTTCGTCTAGCGGTTTTTTCATCTTGCAAAGCATCCCTATTAGCGGATTAGCGCTATTAGCGGCTAAGCGGCTATTAGCGGCTTAGCAGCTTAGAAAAAGGGGGGGGGGAAAGGGAAAAAACTCTCAAGACTCGCAAGACGTTTTTGTCTTGCGAAGCAAGCCCATAGGGAAATTCGTCTTGCGAAGCGCCTCGAAAAACGGAAAACCCTTTCGTCTAGCGGGTTTTTTGTCTTGCGAGGCATTCATCTTGCGGGGCACCACTGTACATTTCTAGAACGAAAAGGCACTGATGTTCCACTTTCAAGGAAAAGGGGGAACCTACCCTTTCCTCCTTTTTGTTGCTGTTGAAAATATTTTTCTATTTGATTTTACAAGTGTAAAGTTATAACAATACCAAATACACATCCATATTTAGAGGTTTCTCTGAATTTCCCGACTTCTCACCATCCTCTCCATGGGTCTTATTGTCAACATTTTCAACTGCATATTATTTCATAATATTTTGTATCTTTCCCTATTGTCCACAGTGATTGTTACATTACAAGTGTTACTAAAATCCTCCTAATGTTTTCATCTGCTTACAGTGGTCTCCTAAATTAAATAATATTTTTCCCCCTATTCTTTCTTGAAGTTTTTGTCTTCTTGGTTCCTGAGTTTTCCGGTCAGTTTTGCCATTTCAAGTTTTGCCATTTAACACTTGATTGAGAGCTGCCCAGAGTGGCTGGGGAAACTCAGCCAGATGGGCAGGGTAACAACAACAACAACAACAACAACAACAACAACTATTATTATTATTATTATTATTATTATTATTATTATTATTATCCATCAGCTTGGTTTGCCATCCCTTTCTGGTACGGACTTTGTCTTCTTTCCATCTCTGGGCTAGTAGCACCCGTGCAGCTGTTGTCTCAACCTACTCTTTCCTCAAAGGCCAGCCGGGCGGCACAGAAGTTTGCAGTGACTGAATTGCAGCGGGAGTGGGCTAGAGAACCTCTGGGGTCCCCTCCAACTTGGCAGTTGATTCTGTTATTCTGTGACTGAGTGCTGCAGGCGCCTGGCGTGTCCTCTGCCCGTGCCAAGTTCCTGGTTGCAAGCAGCGAGACACCCTTCCATCACACAGCAAGGCAGTCATTTCCTTCTCTGCCCCCCCCCCCCGCTCATTAGCCAAGCCCCAGAGGGTGGGGGGGGGGACACAGATCTCTTTCTAGCTCTGGTGACTTAAGACCAGGGGTCAGCAAATTTTTCAGCAGGGGGCCGGTCCACTGTACCTCAGACCTTGTGGGGGGCTGGACTATATTGGGGCGGGGATGAACAAATTCCTATGCCCCACAAATAACCCAGACATGCATTTTAAATAAAAGGGCACATTCTACTCATGTAAAAACATGCTGATTCCCAGACCATTCACGGGCCAGATTGAGAAGGCGATTGGGCCGCATCCGGCCCCAGGGCCTTAGTTTGCCTACCCATGCTTAAGACCATGTCACTGGCAGGTGAAACCCACCTCCATGGAATTGGCAGCTGCCCCTCCCCTTGGGAAATCAAATCCCGGAGCGTGATGGGCAGCTGCCAATATTTACGAGTGATGGTCAGGAGCCAGAACCGGGACTGGGCCTTTGTCGCTCCTTTCCCTATCTCCTCCCGCCTTTTGAGTGGTGATGCTGTTCTGAAAAGGTGCTTACAACTTAGGCTAAGAAGTTACTCTTTGCACTGGAAAATAGGCAACTGCCTTTTTCTGACTGAGACCTTGGGTCTGCCTAGCTCAGTGCTGCTTACACTGGCTGGCAGCAGTACAGGTCTCGGGGGGTTTCTCTCCCAGCCCCACCTGGAGATGCAGCCCAGGGGTTGCAGCTGGGAGCTGCCCCGCTACAGCCCGTCTCTGCCTGCCCCAGGTGGGTTTAAAAGGGGATTAGACAAAATGCATGGAGGATGCAAACAACTGGCCACGATGGACTACTGTGGTACCTTGGTTCTCAAACACTTTGGTTCTCAAACAACTTGGAAACCAAACACTGCAAAGCCGGAAGTAAGTGTTCCGGTTTACAAACTTTTTTCGGAAATTGGTCGTGCTCCGTTTTGAGTGTTACACTTCCATTTTGAGTGCTACACTGAGGTCTGTCTGTTTTTGCTATTTAATTTGCATTTTTGCGGCTTTTTTTGTTTGTTTTTGTGATTGTGTGGAACCCAGTTCAGCTGTTTGATTGATTGTGTGACTGCAGTACATGGTTTATTGCTTTCATTTTATGGATCAGTGGTCTCCTCAGATAGTAAAATTCATGTTAAATTGCTGTTTTAGGGCTTGTTTTTAAAAGTCTGGAATGGATTAATCCATTTTGCATTACTTTCTATGGGAAAGCATACCTTGGATTTGGAATGCTTTGGTTTTGGAACGGACATCCGGAACAGATTAAGTTTGAGAACCAAGGGACCACTGTATTGCAGCCTCCAGGATTGATGGATCATTGTGTGTGTGCGTGTGTGTGCGCGTGTGTGTCTTGCCCATCCTGTCCTTCTTTGGGAGTTCTCAGAGCCATGCCATTGATTTAAAGCAATTGTGATGCACATTTACAGTGCACAGCACCCTCCTAGAGGGATCCTCGGTTGTGGGAATTTCACCTTTTCGAGGGGAAGTGACAGTTCCAGTGTTGGAAACTCAGATATATATACAAGCTAGGTGCCAAATGGCTTCTTAAACCAAGGTTGCAGTTGCTAAAACGCAATTCCTAGTTGCCATTTTGGGGCCGGACAGCTCGAAAGTTATATTTTCAATACAGTCATACCTCATTTAGCTGCCGGGATGCATCCCAGAGCCCCGGCTGCTAGCCGAAAAGGACGCAGGGCAAAGTGCCGCACCTGCGCATGTGCACGGAGTGGTTCGCGCTTCTGCGCATGCGCGAGCAGCAAACCCGGAAGTAACCCATTCTGGTACTTCCGAATTTGCGGTGGACGTTCGCCGGAATGGATGCTAGACAAGGCGGACGTTTGCAGAGATATTACTATACCACTTTTTGGTTCCTGACATTTGTTCTGATTGTGCAGATAACGTATCACAGATAGAATTCTGCGGGATGTTTTGCTAGCGTGTGAAAACAGGCAAGGTCCCTGGATCCCCAGCCATGCATCTCCCGAAGGTGGAGACATCAGGTGGCATCCGGGCATCTCCACTCGGTCGCAAGTGGCCAAGAGCCAGGTGCAAAATGCACCTCTGGCACCTGGCGAATTTCGAATGCTGCTTCCTTGTAACTTGAAGGCATTGGTTTGGGTCTTGCCCTCTATTGCAGGAGAAAACAAGCTTGCTCCCTCTTCTATGCCCTTGAGATATTTGAAGATGGCTCTCACATCTCCTCTCAATCTCCTCTTTTCCTGCTAAACCTACACAGCTCCTTCAACCGTTCCTCCTCAGGCTCCCACCCCCCAGACCCTTGATCCTCTTGGTCGCCCTCCTCTACACATGTTGCCCTGAGTTGCTGGGATTTGTAGTGCAGCGATGCCTGGTTGCCCACAGGCTCCCCCCCATACCAGATGAGGCAGTCCAAAGAACCACGTGTGTGTGTTTCTGAGTCCCCCCCCCCTCAAATGACGGATGCAGAAAAGCAGAGGTCTGAGAAACAGTTTCTATCCAAATGCGATTTGGGTTTTAAATACAGTGTAAGGTAGTTTTTATGGGAGTATATTGTACAGTGATACCTCAGGTTACAGACGCTTCAGGTTACACACTCTGCTAACCTAGAAATAGTGCTTCAGGTTGAGAACAGAAATCGTGTTTCAGTGGCGCGGCAGCAGCAGGAGGCCCCATTAGCTAAAGTGGTGCTTCAGGTTAAGAACAGTTTCAGCTTAAGTACAGACCTCCGGAACGAATTAAGTACTTAACCCGAGGTACCAGTGTATTTAATTATGGGGTATCAGAGTTTTTAGGGGGTTAACCAGGCTGGGGTAGCTGGGATAGCAGGTGTGTTGGTTTTTGAATGTCTGATGTAGATTTTTTTCGATTTCCTTGTTCTGTATGGGACAATGACAATAAAGATGATCGTATCGTCTTGCTTCTCTGAGCGTCCTGTTATGGAAATGACATGGGTGGGGGGGGACATCTTTAAAGTTGTTGCAGTGTTACAAATATTATGCCTGAATGTATCCTTTCAACTTGACAGCTCAGAGAAGATACAGTGGTACCTTGGGTTAAGAACTTAATTCGTTCTGGAGGTCTGTTCTTAACCTGAAACTGTTCTTAACCTGAGGTACCACTTTAGCTAATGGGGCCTCCCGCTGCCGCCGCACTATTTATGTTCTCATCCTGAAGTAAAGTTCTTAACCCGAGGTACTATTTCTGGGTTAGCGGAGTCTGTAACCTGAAGCGTCTGTACTCGAGGTACCACTGTACTTAGCTTTATAAATTTGTAGAAAAGCCATACTTTAACTTTCCAACGCCATTTAACCCTTAAAGAAAGGTGAATTTGGGCTCCACCTTCCTCTATGAACCAAGAAGCAGGAAGTCCCATAGGCAGCAGGAAGAGGGCATCCCGCCATAATTCCCCAAGCGTGAGAGCAAATCCACAGCCCCCCACCCAGGGAGTGACCAAGGGGGCAACACTAGACATCCGCAGAGGCAGTTGAGCAAGTCCGGTGTTCTGGAAGCCCATCTCCAGACAAGTCCTGAGGGCAAGGAGATGTCAAGAGTTTTATTGCTCTTCCAGTGATGGGGACATAAGAGGTGTTGGGAAAGGGGTCTGATCAAGGGACCTCATGTTGAACTTGTGTATCCCTTGTAGACCCCTCCCCATTTGTGACGTGCTAGTGATGTAGTGAAGATGTCTCAATGATGCTGCTCAAAGTGTATTTTAGGGGAAAGAGGGAAGTTTTTAAAGAGGACGTCACCCCATGTTTGGGGTTCTTACTCCTGTGGGGACCTGTTGCGCAACAATAAAGATCATGGTCTACTGACCACTGTTTTGCTCCAAATGACTTGGCTGGAACTTCCTTTTTTTACTGACCGCATGGACACTGAAGAAGTGTGCATGCACATGAAAGCTCATACCAATAACAAACTTCGTTGGTCTCTAAGGTGGGACGTGGGTGGTGCTGTGGGCCTTGGTTTTGGAGCAGACATCTGGAATGAATTAAGTTTGAGAACCAAGGGACCACTGTATATAAGATCGGTGCTTTTTTCCTTAAAAAACATTTAGGGGTGCTCTCATTTTGACTCAATGAAAGCACCATTTTATAGTTCAAATTGGGAAAAATAAATACAGTCAATGGACAAAAGTACAAAAATTCACAAAAAAGGTTAGGGGTTTGCGTACCCCCAGAAAAAAAGCACTGTATAAGGTAATCGCTAAGTGGCACCTTGGGACGCCTAGGGACCTAGGACTTGCCGATCAGAAGGTTGGCGGTTCGAATCCCCGCGACGGGGTGAGCTCTTGTTGCTCTATCCCTGCTCCTGCCAACCTAGCAGTTCGAAGGCATGTCAAAGTGCAAGTAGATAAATAGGTACCACTCCAGCGGGAAGGTAAATGGTGTTTCCGTGTGCTGCTCTGGTTTGCCAGAAGCGGCTTAGTCATGCTGGCCACATGACCCGGAAGCTGTACGCCGGTTCCTTTGGCCAATAAAGCGAGATGAACGCCGCAACCCCAGAGTCGGCCACGACTGGACCTAATGGTCAGGGGTCCCTTTACTTTTACCTTTAAGGTGCTACTGGAAGGAATTTTTTGTTTGTTTGTTTCGACTACGGCAGACCAACATGGCTACTTACCTGTAACTAGATGCATGGATCCGTGGGGGACCCTGATGAGCTGGGCTGTTGAGTAGACACTCACCCCAGAATTTTTCCTTAACAGTCCTGACAGTCACTGCTGTGATTGTTTGATCTCTTGCCATGGCAGAAGGAAAGGCCCTCCATTCCAAAGGCTGGCACTGCCAGACCAAAGAGCTTCGGCCAAGCGGGCGCAGCCAAGTTGGCAGCCCTCCCTTGAGCCTCGGGGAAAGCGTCCAAGCGAGAATTGGTCCGAAGCTTTGGCCTCCTTCTTCCTGCTGCCCCTCAAAGTTCCACTTTGGGGAACTGGGGCTGTTTTGCGGGGGGCAGCGCCAACTCATCTGATGGGTGGTCTTTTCTGAATAAATATAGAGAGAGG
This sequence comes from Podarcis gaigeae, assembly GCF_964106915.1. Taxonomy (NCBI): domain Eukaryota; kingdom Metazoa; phylum Chordata; class Lepidosauria; order Squamata; family Lacertidae; genus Podarcis; species Podarcis gaigeae. The sequence goes on along the minus strand of NC_139690.1, from coordinate 52,410,999 downwards.
GAGAGAGAGTTCTTTTTTAATATCATATGATTTTTATTGATTTTCAAAAAGAGGAAGATTAAGGGGAAAGAACAGAAAAAAAGAGTTACATTATAATATCATAAAAATTCCACATTTCAATATTATTCTGAATCTCTTGACTTCCCCCCTATCCCTTCCCAGGGTCCTATTAATTCTATTCCCAACTACATATCAATACTTCTCCAGTTTTTCATATTTCTAGATTATCTGTACTTTCTGTTACAATGCAAGTGTGCTTAAAATCCTGCTAATGATTTGAGCTTTTTACAATGATTTTGTATATACCTAATAAACATTTCCCAATCTTAAAGACCATTGTAAACAGTTAACATTGTTAGTAGGATTGGAATTATCACTTGTAGTGTAATAGTGGATTTTGGATATAACGGGGATGTAAAAGATTTAAAGGTAAAGGTAAAGGTACCCCTGCCCGTACGGGCCAGTCTTGCCAGACGCTAGGGTTGTGCGCTCATCTCACTCTATAGGCCAGGAGCCAGCACTGTCCGCAGACACTTCCGGGTCAGGTGGCCAGTGTGACGAAGCTGCATCTGGCGAGCCAGCGCAGCACACAGAATGTTGTTTACCTTCCCGCTGGTAAGCGGTCCCTATTTATCTACTTGCACCCGGGGGTGCTTTCGAACTGCTAGGTTGGCAGGCGCTGGGACCGAACGACGGGAGCTCACCCCGTCGCAGGTATTTGAACCGCCAACCATGCGATCAGCAAGTCCTAGACGCTGAGGTTTTACCCACAGCGCCACCCGCGTCCCTGTACAAGATTTGGATCATCATAAAAGATGCAGGAGGAAATGATTAATAACAGGACCCACAAAGGGGAGGGTGGAAGTCCAGGAGATTCCTTGGAATCTTGTTTTTATGATCTGTGTTCAATATATGACTGTAAAATTTTATTCTGAAAAACCAAATAAATAAATAATAAGAAAAACTAAACCGCGGACACGCAGTTACACCCACCTGCAGGATCCCAATTTGTTTTGCATGGCTGGTACGCTGAGAAGAAGCCTCGACTTCTGATACGGGATTGTTAAGAGGGAAGCAAACAGCAATTCCTGGTTCAAGCAGAACACGAAGTCAAGGCCGTGGTTTGCTGCCCCTGCTGCCTAGTGCCAAGGAGTGAAGGCGGATCAATCTGGGCGCATACAGCAGGCCATTAACCAGGCCATAATGTGATGTGCAAAGGCAGCCATTCCCTCAATTATAAATTACTCTTGCATGGCAGAGGTTATTTTAGATATGCACAGAGTTTATTTTGTATCAGTCCCACGGCGTAATAAATAAAACTCTACAACTAAAGAGGTTTCATTTTTTAAAGAAAGCAGCAATGCCAAAGTCAAAATGTGCTTTATTAAGAAACCCTCAGCAGGAACGAACGATCGCCAGATACACGCCGTCTGCAATTGGTTGCATGTCGGCGGAATTTGCTTCGTGGCGAATGCAAAGCCAGCGGCAGATCTGATCACGCCCGACTTTGAATTTGACGGTAAATGATTGATTCGCTTGACAGTCTAACCGCTGAGAGCGTCGCTCCGGAAACCGATGTGAGAATCTAGCCGCAAGCTTCTTCCAGAAATGCAGGGGTGGAGTGGGGGGGCGGGGCGGGCGGCCTATATGCAGCCCCCACATTCCCATTGCCCATTGGTCCCCTTCCAGGTGGCAGCCTCTTGCCACACACTTGGGATGTTGGCAGTGCCAGGATGCAAACACACCTCTGCCCAATAGACTGGCTTGCCTCTGTCGAGGGCTCCGGGCTCTGTTGCTGCTGGAAGATGAGACAACCCGTCAAATTGATATTGCCGCCCTCAGGGAGGGGAGGGGGCCCAGTCGGAGCCTGCCAGGTTCTCGAGGTGGGGGCAGGCATAAGATCGGCTGTGTAAATTAAACTTTCCAAAGTGACAACCGGCTCAGAGAGCAGGCTGGGGTGAAAATTAAGACTGTGGCAGTTGAAGGCCGGGTATTAGGTGGGGGGAAGATGTTTTACAATCCTCACAGCAAAGGCTGAACTTGCAGGAAGAGCATAAGCTGTGATTTGGAACGGGTCGAATGCCAGAGATGGAGGGAGCAACCTCGCTTTCTTCTAGAGCAGTGTGACCCAGGGCTTTGGGTTTGCTCGGTGGCAAATGCCAAATCGCTGTATTTTTTGCTCTATAGGACGCACCCGACCATAGGACGCACCTTGTTTTAGAGGGGAAGAACAAGAAAAAAAATTCTCCCCCTCTCTGCTCAGCGCCCCTTCAGCAAAGCAGCAGGAGAAACGGAGCCCCTTCCATTTCTCCTCCCCCTTGGCTGAAGGGGCGCTGCACAGCTCTCCCTCTCTGCTGAAGCCAGGAGAGTCTCGCTCTCCAGGCTTCAGCGAAAGCAACGCAAAACCTCTCGAGTGCAGAGGGAGCATTCCCTCTGCGCTTCGGAGGCTTTGTGTTGCTTTCGCTGAAGCCAAGGAGCCCAGTGGCGTAGCATGGGTTGTCAGCACCCGGGGCAAGGCAAGTAATTTGCGCCCCTAACCCATGGATTTGCGACCCCAAACCCGTGCATTTGCGCCCCCTAACCATAACCCCCAGATGTTGCGCCCGGTGCGGCCGGCCCCCCCTGCACCCCCACGCTACGCCACTGAAGGAGCCTGCATTTGCTCCATAGGACGCACACACATTTCCCCTTAATTTTTGGAGGGGAAAAAGTGTGTCCTATATAGCGAAAAATACGGTATTTAGCAGAGTAACCCCACGTTTTGGCACCTGTGAAATGGTGACGTGGTTTCCTCTTTCTTTGTGCAGATTTGTCCTGCTTTTGTAAGGTATACAATCCAGTGCTTGAAATTTGCCAGGTGTGTTTTGCTCCTGCTGTGGGTCCAGTTGCAACTACCTGCATATTTCTGGGCGCCAGGCTGTTGACTGGCATCTCAATGAAGGCAGCTGTTCACAGCAAAGGATGCAAGTCTTGTGCTTCTGCGCTGCCGCATGAATCGGGGACCCCTCTCTGGGCCTCTTAGTCCTCCATCATCACATCCAGGGAAGTAAATGCAGGGCTGAGTGCTGATATACAGTGGTATCTTGGTTCTCAAACTTAACCTGTTCCAGAAATCCGTTCCAAAACCAAAGCGTTCCAAAACCAAGGTGCGCTTTCCCGTAGAAAGTAATGCAAAAGGGATTAATCCGTGCCAGACTTTTAAAAACAAACCCTAAAAGAGCAATTTAACATGAATTTTACTATCTAAAGAGACCACTGATCCATATAATCCATAAAACAATCAATTAGTAGCTGAACAGTGTTCCATGCAGTCACAAAAACAAAAATCAAAAGAGCCACAAAAACAAAAACGCAAAATAAATAGCAAAAACAGACAGTGTAACCCTCAAAATAGAAGTGTGGCACTCAAATTGAAAGCATAACACTCAAAACTGAGGATGGCTTCCGAAAAAGTTCGCAAACCGGAACACTTACTTTCGGGTTTCCAGTTTTTGGGTTCCAAGTTGTTTGAGTACCAAGGCATTTGAGAACCAAGGTACCATTGTATTTGACTGTGCTACAGGCTTTCCAAATGCCGCCCAAATGGGAAAAACCTCTGCCTTAGTCCATGGTTGATACCATTTCCAGTGTGGGTGTTTCTCCTTCTTGCATTTTGGGACAAGCGAATTGTTGCAAGAGCAAGCTGCAGTCAAGCAATGTAGTTGAGATCATAGAATTGTACTGTTGGAAGGAACCCCAAGGGTCATCTAGTCCAACCTCCCTGGCAAATAAGACATTGTGTTGTGGCAACCTAGATTTAAGGGGCCGTTTGGGGCCTACCTTAATATATCTGGATTTCTGACACCGAAAGAGTCACAGTAACATTTTGGCTCATGTTAACCGATGAGAGAGTCCATCTTCACGCTGCTCATAGTTAGACTGTGGAACTCCCTGCCACAGGAGGAGGCAGTGATGTTCACCAGCTTTCATGGCTTTAAGAGCACATTGGGCAAATGGATGGAGGAGAGTGCTTTCGGTGGCATGGGAAACAGGCAAAGGGGAAAGGTGCCTTTTTGAGATCGCCCCCTTTCCTCCTGCCCCCCCTTTTTATACATTTTTATTGATTTTTTTTAACATATCAGTTCCAACAGTCTTACAACATATCTTCTCATCTTATACAATGTTTTAGACTTCCGCCAACACCTCTGATGATTTTCCATTCTTTATCACTTATTCTGCATTTCTTAATTTCTATACTGCATTTAATTGTCCTTAACTAATAATTCCCTTCATAGTCTTTTTTGTAATATTTCAAATAATCCACCTTACAAAATTTCTTGCAGTCCTACTAGCATAATCTGTTCATCACAATTACTTTTCAAATAGTTCATCTATTTACTCCAGTCCTCTAAGAATCTCTGGTCTCGCAGGTTTTGAATCCTTCCTGTTAATTTATCTAATTCTGCGTACTCCATCAACTTCATCCTCCATTCTTCTTTCGTTGGTAATTCTTCTTGCTTCCATTTTTGTGCCAATACTCCTCCTGCCCCTTTTTGCAGAGCTGCCTAGGTGCCTTAACTCATTCCTTGGCTGCCTTTGTGGAGCATCAATCATGGATTCTTTGCAGGAGACCCACAGCTGGCCTCTGCGGAAGCTTACGGGGTCTGGATTCCAACCCGTCTGTGTCATCACATTCCTGTTCCACGAGGTGCCTTCCTCCGAGAGAAGCGCCCCCCTGCCTATTCCTGAGGGTCAAATACAGCTTGCGGGGGGGGGGGGAGATGTTGGCAAGCTGATGGCATTCTGTGGAAGGTGGAAACATCTGCCCCCACCTGGGTGCAGATGGTGCCTCTGGGTCTGTGGCCGGGAGGGACTTGGATGACCCCTGGAAAGACGTTCAGCAAAAAGGCTCCCTTTGCAGCCTTCCAGAGATGGGTCCTTGCCTGTTCCCTGCGTTGAAAGGCATTGGGGGAAGTTAGCAGCTGAGCAGATCTCAAGGCGGCTCCCATCCCTTGAAATAAAAAGGTAAAGGGACCCCTGACCATTAAGTCCAGTCGTGACCGACTCTGGGGTTGCGGCGCTCATCTCGCTTTATTGGCCGAGGGAGCCTGTGTACAGCTTCCGGGTCATGTGGCTAGCATGATTAAGCCGCTTCTGGCAAACCAGAGCAGTGCACGGAAACTCTGTTTACCTTCCCGCCAGAGTGGTACCTATTTATCTACTTGCACTTTGACATGCTTTCGAACTGCTAGGTTGGCAGGAGCAGGGACTGAGCAACGGGAGCTCACCCAGTCACGAGGATTCGAACCGCTGACCTTCTGATTGGCAAGTCCTAGGCTCTGTGGTTAAGCCACAGCGCCACCCGCATCCCTTGAAATACCTACTAGGAAAATGGTGCAGTTGATGGCTGGGCAGGGGAAACTGCAGGTTTGCTCTTTAAAGCTCCCATCATCCCTAGAATCATGGAATTGTAGAGTTGGAAGGAACCCAGAGGGTCATTTATAGTGCTAGAAATTTCCCCAGGTGGGTTTTGCACCTGGCGTGGGTCCAATGGCGACCCTGTGAAGATGTCTGCATGCCAGGTGGGCAATGGGCATCTCCACCTGGCTGGCCCCTCTAGCTTTCCTACGCAGATAAGCAAAAGAGCTTATTCATAGAATGATAGAGTTGGAAGAGACCTCAAGGGCCATCGAGTCCAACCCCCTGCCAAGCAGGAAACACCATCAGAGCACTCCTGACATATGGTTGTCAAGCCTCTGCTTAAAGACCTCCAAAGAAGGAGACTCCACCACACTCCTTGGCAGCAAATTCCACTGTCCAACAGCTCTTACTGTCAGGAAGTTCTTCCTAATGTTTAGGTGGAATCTTCTTTCTTGTAGTTTGGATCCATTGCTCCGTGTCCGCTTCTCTGGAGCAGCAGAAAACAACCTTTCTCCCTCTCTATGTGACATCCTTTTATATATTTGAACATGGCTATCATATCCCCCCTTAACCTCCTCTTCTCCAGGCTAAACATGCCCAGCTCCCTTAGCCGTTCCTCATAAGGCATCGTTTCCAGGCCTTTGACCATTTTGGTTGCCCTCCTCTGGACACGTTCCAGTTTGTCAGTGTCCATCTTGAACTGTGGTGCCCAGAACTGGACACAGTACTCCAGGTGAGGTCTGACCAGAGCTCACCTTTTTCTCCAAGGAGAGGACATGGTTTACCCCTCGCCTGAGTTAATCCCTACAATGACCCTGCGAGGGAAGTTAGGAGGCTGTAACTGGCCAAAGGTCACCCAGTGAACTTCATAATGGAGTGGGATTCGAACCCTGATCTCCGAGGTCTTTGTCCGACACTCTCACCACTGGACCCCACTGCCTTCCTAGAGTCCTTCTGCTATGGGGCAGCTCTATAAATTGAGCAGGTAAATCAATATGGGGAAAACTGAAGGAGCTGAAAAGTTTTCCTTGAAGCTTGAATTTGTTTTATTCTGGATTGTTTTATTTGATGTTTTAATGTGTTGTAAACTGCTTGGTGAAATTTATTTTAAATATAAAGTGGTCTAGAGATGAATTAATCATCACCATCGTTGGAAAAGGAAAAGTTGCCTAGACATTCCATTGTAGCGAACGTAATCTAGGTTTAAGGTGCCACTTAGCGATTAGCTTATACAGTGTTTTTTGTTCTAGGGTACGCAAACCCCTAACCTTTTTTGTGAATCTTTGTACTTTTGTCCATTGACTGTATTTATTTTTCCCAATTTGAACTGTAAAATGGTGATTTCATCGAGTCAAAATGAGAATAACCCTAAACATTTTTTAAGAAAAAAAGCACTGAGCTTATATACAGCGGGACCCTTGTTCTCAAACTTAATCCGTTCCGGAAGTCCGTTCCAAAACCAAAGCGTTCCAAAACCAAGGCACGCTTTCCTATAGAAAGTAATGCAAAATGGATTAATCCATTCCAGACTTTTAAAAACAAGCCCAAAAACAGCAATTTAACATGAATTTTACTATCTAACGAGACCATTGATCCATAAAATGAAAGCAATGAACAATGTGCTGCAGTCACACAATCAATCAATCAGTAGCTGAACTGGGTTCCACACAGTCACAAAAACAAAACAAAACAAAAAAGCCTCAAAAATGCAAAATAAATAGCAAAAACAGACAGACCTCAGAGTAACACTCAAAATGGCACTCAAAACAGAGCACATTTGGCTTCTGAAAAAAGTTCACAAACCGGAACACTTACTTCCGGGTTTGCAGTGTTCGGGTTCCAAGTTGTTTACCAAGTCATTTGAGAACCAAGGTACCAATGTACAGAGATTGAACACTGGTGGACATTGGTTTCAATCCTGGGCAATGCACCTTGTGGAGGTGACTTGCTTTCCTTCCTAAAACACTGAAATTGAATGCCCTTTGATCGGGAGCCCACCCCAAGCCTATCTCCCGAGCCATTTGGCTAAGGGCAAGCCACACTTTGTCAGTTGACCGGATGCAAAATTCTGGAGAAACTCTCCCATAAACTACAGTTGACAAGGGGGCAACGGGAAAGAGATCAATTTGCAGCTGTTTGGCTTTTCTGTACTGAACACACAAAATGACCTCAGGAAACATTGAAATCCCTAAGGAGGGGTATCTTTCATTTTTCCAGATTTGCAAGTCAGAAATTTTGCTTCAAAACGCAAAATAAATAGCAAAAACTCAGCGTGGCACTCAAAATGGAAGCGTGGCACTCAAAACGGAGCATGTTTGGCTTCCGAAAAAAGTTCGCAAACCGGAACACTTATTTCCGGGTTTGCAGTGTTTGGGTTCCAAGTTGTTTGAGAACCAAGGCGTTTGAGAACCAAGGGACCACCGTATCTTAGTTTCTCACCCTGTGCTGAATATCAGCTGGCGGAAACCACAGGCGGGGAGGGGCGCCTTTGACTTGGGCCCTGCCTGAGAGTTTCCCACCCAGGCAGCTGATTGTGAGTGAGCGAAGAGGATGCTCGTACAGTAAAAGGACCATGAGTCTGATCCAAAAAGCTCTCGGTATGTGAATGCCAGGGGGGGATAGATGTGGGGCAGGTGAAGCCCCCCTCTCCACATGCTTTGCATCTTAGAGGCTGCAGCCCTGCACCTGCCCACATTGTCACGGCAATGCAGGCTGCAGCACCTGTGACTGAGCTGTGTTTCATAATGCAAGCGGACGCGACCGGCCACAGCCAGAGCAGGGTGTTGGACTAGGCAGTCCAGGCTCCTGTCATCTTTCTCCATGGAGGAGGAGTGCCTGCGAAGCTATGCCTTCTGCAGAACGAGGCCCCCCTCCCTGAAGATGAATCACGAGTCATTTAAACCTCCCTTGTTCCTCGGTGTTCCCTGTCCATCGAATGGGGTTAATGAGCCTGACCTACTTCGGGAGAAATTGGGAGGAGAGCCTGCGAGGGCTGATGTTGCAAGAAGTTGGCAAACCCGCCCGTCTCGTCCCTGGAAAAAGAAATCTTAATCTTTGTTCCTCTTTCTAAACACGAAAGGGCGGGGTTAATTTGTGTGTTTGTGAGATATATATATATATATCTCTGACTGACCAACAAGAGAGGAAGCATCCGGTCATGAGATTAGGAATCAACAGGACACAGAAACCGCATGGAAGAAAAAGGACTTAGCGGGTGGCTGTGCTTTCAAAGATGGGAGCGAAGCTGCAATTGACCCAGCACCCAGATTTGCCCAAATCCTGCATGCGCAGCAAACACCAATCACTGTGTGTGCAGAAAACCCCTTGCACCCATCTCCTTTCTTGCCCCCTTCCTGGGACTGGGAAGTCGCAATGCCCACTTGCCCTCCTGCACGGTCAGCAAGATTGCTAAAGTCTTGCGGTTGTTTGGAGTTATGTGACCCTTAGGAGGTTTCAAAACTCTTGTTTGTGTCTACAGATGAAATGTCTGGTCTGAGAGCGGGGGAAAGGTTGCGATTTCTTCCTGGTCGGGTGCCTTTGGCCCGTTCTCCAGACCCGGACTGTAGGTGCCTGCTAGCTGGTTTGCCAAATAGGAAAGGGGTCAAGGCTGGGACGGATGGAGAAAGCCATTCTCTCTCTCTCTCTCTCTCTCTCTATATATATATATATATAAAATTAGTTTTTTAACATATCATTTTCAAAAGTAATTAAACATACCTTTACATCTTATTCAATTTTTTTGACTTCCATCAGTCCTGTCTGAAAATTTTCCAGTCTAATCTCTTAGTATGCATTTCTTATTTTCCCTATTACATTTCAAACTCATAACCAATATCTCTATCTTTTTCTACTTTGTAACACTTCGTATATTTCTCCTTACAAAACTTATTGTAGTCCTACTAGCATAATTTGTTGATTGCAGTTGCTCTTCAAATAATTCATATACTTCTTCCAATCTTTTGTAAATCTCTGGTTTCGCAGGTTTCGAATCCTTCCTGTCATTTTGTCCAATTCTGCGTAGTTCATTAATTTCATCTGCCATTCTTCTTTCGTCGGAATTTCTTCTTGCTTCCATTTCTGGGCTAATAATACTCTTGCTGCTGTTGTTGCATATAAGAACAGTTTGACATCTTGTCTATTAATGTCTTGGCCTATAATAGCAAGTAAAAATGCTTCTTTTTTTTTAAGAATGTGTATTTCAACATCTTTTTCATCTCATTATATATCATTTCCCAGAAGTTCTTTACTTTCTTACATTCCCAGGGATGGAGAAAGCCATTCAGCCTGTTTCTTTTCCTTCCTGCACAGCCAATCTGGGCCACAACTGGTCCCACAACCCCATAGCCTCCCCATGGGATTTCCAATATCTAAATTAATCGAGAGGGGCAGTCTCCAGGTTTAATGCAGTGGTAGAATAATCTCCGGACATGGGTGGCGCTGTGGGTTAAACCACAGAGCCTAGGACTTGCCGATCAGAAGGTTGGCGGTTCAAATCCCCACAACGGGGTGAGCTCCCGTTGCTCAGTCCCTGCTCCTGCCAACCTAGCAGTTCAAAAGCACGTCAAAGTGCAAGTAGATCAATAGGTACCACTCCAGCGGGAAGGTATCATTTGGACAGACAAATGCCTGGGCAGATGTTTAGCAAAGAAATTGAAAATCAAACTGCCCTGATCCTGATGCCATTACGTTAATCTATGGTGCGACCACATTTGGGGTGCTGTGTGCAGTTCTGGCCACCTCAGAAAGGATCTTGAAGGGTTGGAAGAAGGTTCTGAAAAAGGCCACCAAAATGATTGAGGGGGTGGAGCAGCAGCCCTATGAGGAACGGTCGCAGGACTTCCTAGTTTAGAGAAGAGGCGAGGATGAGGTGACACAGGTTTGCAAAATTACGCCTGGCATGGAGAAAGGGGAAAGGGCTTCCTCTTCTCTCATAACGCAGGAACTCGTGTTAAGCAAGAGTTGTTGGGCAGAGGCACAAGCCGCCATTGGGAGATGGTGGACTCCCCTTCCTTGGAGGTTTTTAAGCAGAAGTTGAATAGAATCTGCCATGGATGCTTTAGCTGAGATTCCTGCATTGCAGGTGATTGAACTAGATGATCCTGGGGGTCTCTTCCAACCAGTGTGGATAAAATAAATAAAGAAATCTGATTTTTTAAAATTTAAATCTGATTTTTTTTATTTAAATTGGATTTTAAAAATAAAATGCTTTTGGAGGAAAAATCTTTCTAAAGATAGTTTTCTATTTAGCTTTGACTAGACTTAACCATCCAGGGGTACTTTACTTTTAAAAGGTAAAAGACCCCTGACAGTTAAGTCCAGTAGCGAATGACTCTGGGGTTGTGGCGCTCATCTTGCTTTACTGGCCGGAGCTATTTATCTACTTGCACTTTGACGTGCTTTCGAACTGCTAGGTGGGCAGGAGCAGGGACCGAGCAACGGGAGCTTCCCGCCACGGGGATTCGAACTGCCGACATTCCAATCGGCAAGCACTAGGCTCTGTGGTTTAACCCATAGTGCCACCCGCGTCCCTTTACCTTTGTTGTTGTTTAGTCGTGTCCGACTCTTCGTGACCCCCTGGACCAGAGCACACCAGGCCCTCCTGTCTTCCATTGCCTCCCGCAGTTTGGTCAAACTCATGATGGTAGCTTCAGGAACAGTGTCCAACCATCTCGTCCTCTGTCGTCCCCTTCTCCTTGTGCTCTCCATCTTTCCCAGCATCAGGGTCTTTTCTCTTCTCATGAGGTGGCCAAAGTATTGGAGCCTCAGCTTCACGATCTGTCCTTCCAGTGAGCACTCAGGGCTGATTTCCTTAAGAATGGAGAGGTTTGATCTTCTTGCAGTCCATGGGACTCTCAAGAGTCTCCTCCAGCACCATAATTCAAAAGCATCAATTCTTCGGTGATCAGCCTTCTTTATGGTCCAGCTCTCACTTCCATACATCACTACTGGGAAAACCATAGCTTTAACTATACGGACCTTTGTCGGCAAGGTGATGTCTCTGCTTTTCCCTTTACCTTTACCTAATGTTGGAAGATCCAGGACAGGTAAAAGAAAGAACTTTGCTTAAAACTTTGGAACTGACTGCTGCAGGAGAGAAAAGGGCTCTGGTGCCCCTGTTCTGCTTGCAGTTTTCCCACAGGCCCCTGGGTGGCTACAGCAAGAATAGGATGCTGAACCATGGGCCTGATTCTGCAGGAGTCTCTTTCATCCCTTTGTGCTGCTAATGGGGAGATTGTGGGGGGCTCTCGGAAACCGCCTTTGCCCCAAACATGGGACTACCTGCCCCCCCACTTGGGGGAATGAGCATCTTGACTCTGCTTTCAAGGAATCCGAACTCCTCCTGGAACAACTGCTCCAGGAAAGAGGGGTGGGGTTCTGGCCTGGCTCCTCTCGCCTTGCCGATCAGTTTCCTTGTAAAACAGAATTGGAAGCCACAGAGCATTCCAGAGGCTGCTGTCTACAGGCCAAGGAGTAAGCTACAGACCATTAAAAAAGGGAAGGAAAAAAAAGAAATGAGTCGTCCATAACCTACGTGTAACTTCCTTTCCAGCCCCTCTGTTTAAATTCAGCCCCCCCCTCAAAAAACTTAACATCGTGTGTGCCGAGAGCCGTTGCCTATTTCTCCTTTTGGAGTAAATGGCAAAACCTGCATAAATGGGAATGATATCAAGAGGCAGGGAGTTCCAAAGTGCAGATGCTGCCACATGAAACAATTGAGTTCTTAGAGATGTATTATGGGGCATCTGTAGCAGTCCAGTGGACATATATGGGGCGAGGAGCTCTCACAGAATGTATATTTTATACAGTGGACCTGCCACTTAGATGATGATGATAATAATAATATAGTACATTTCTGAGCACAATTCAAAGTGTTGGTGCTGACCTTTAAAGCCCTAAACGGTCTCTGCCCAGTAGACCTGAATGAGCGTCTCCACCCCCATTGCTCTGCCTGGACACCGAGGTCCAGCTCTGAGAGCCTTCTGGCGTTTCCCTCCCTGCGAGAAGCGAGGTTACAGGGAACCTCGGCCCAGTATACCTGAAGGAGTGTCCCCACCCCCATCATTCTGCCCGGACGCTGAGGTCCAGCGCTGAGGGCCTTCTGGCGGTTCCCTCACTGCGAGAAGTAAAGCTATAGGGAACCAGGCAGAGGGCCTTCTCGGTAGTGGCGCCCGCCCTGTGGAACGCCCTCCCATCAGATGTCAAAGTGATAAATAACTACCTGACATTCAGAAGACATCTTAAGGCAGCCCTGTTCAGGGAAGTTTTTAATCTGTGATATTTTAGTGTATTTCTGGTTTTTATGGAAGCCGCCGAGAGTGGCTGGGGAAACCCAGCCAAATGGGCGGGGTACAAATAATAAATTATTATTATTATTATTATTATAACCAGGCAGAGGGCCTTCTCGGTAGTGGCACCCACCCCGTGGAACGCCCTCCCATCAGATGTCAAGGAGATAAACAACAATCTGACTTTTAGAAGACATCTAAAGGCAGCCCTGTTTAGGGAAGTGTTTGTTGTTTTATTGTGCTTTTAATATTCTGTTGGGAGCTGCCCAGAGTGTCTGGGGAAACCCAGTCAGATGAGCATGGGATAAATAATAAATTATTATTATTATTATTATTATTATTATTATTATTATTATTATTTATTATATTCTTTTGCTCGTTGTGAGGAAGGACAGAGAGGGCGCTTGGACTTGGTGGACTTCTGAGATTTTGCTAAGATGTGCGAATCGTCTTCCAAGCCTGGAGGTGCCGTTCTGGGGGGCTGGTGTTACCAATGTGCCATTGGACTAGATGCCCACCTGTGCCCAAGGAACACCTGGGAGGCCTAGCCGAGAGTCATGGTATTGATTTGCACTTATCTCCCACTTTAATTTCCAGGGAGCTCAAAGTAGTGGACATGGCTCTTGCCTCCTCATTTTAATCTCTACAACAACCCTGTGAGGTAGGTTCAACCAGGAGGCACAGTGTCTGGCTCAACCCAGAGTTCCTCATGGCCGAGTCAGGATTCGAACGCGGGTCTCCCTGGGTCCTAGTCCGAAACCCAGCATTTCTGAACTGTGGGTCTTTAGATGTTGTTGGACTACAACTCCCATCATGAGGCCCAAGGTTGATCCAACCACTATAACGCCCTGGAGGAATGAGCGATTCAACCATGAGCAGGAATGTCACAATGAGATACAGGGATATGTGAAGGCGGAGAGGAGCAATGAGTGGTCCAAGGTCACCCAGGGAGCTTCAGTGTGGCTGAGCGTGGATTCAAACCTTGTTCTCAATGCACCAGGTCAGCCGTGGGGAACATTTGGCCCTCCAGATGTTGGTAAACTACCGCTCCCAACATCCCTGGCTGCCAGCCATGCTTGCTAGGGCTGCCGGGGGAGGGGGGAAGAATCGTAGTTCAATGATGCTTGGAAAGGCCAAAGGTTCCCCACTCCAAAAGATAAATGTAGTGGTCCTGTGCATTTTGCAGAACCCACCTGCCTGTTTTTAGATGTGTTTTCATAGAATAGTAGAGTAGGAAGGTGTGCTGAGGGTCATCTAATCCAGCCCCCTTTAATGAAGGGATCTCAGCTGAAGTTTCCATGACAGACAGTCATCCAACCTCCTACGAATGAGATTCCACAACCTCCAGAGGGAGTTGGTTCCACTGTCAAACAGCTCTCACTGTCAGAACGTTCTTCCTGATGTTAAGTCGGAATCTCCTTCCATGCAACTTGAATCCATTGGTTTGAGTCTTACCCTCCGGAGCAACAGAAAACAAGCTTGCTTCCTCTTGCAGCTCTTGAGATATTTGAAGATGTTGATCGTATCTCCTCTCAAGTCTCCTTTACTTCTAGGCGAAACCTGCCCAACTCCCTCAACCGCTCCTCATAAGGCTTGGCTTCCAGACTGTCTCGCCAGAGTGGTGCGTGCTCTAGTTATCTCTCGCTTGGACTACTGCAATGCTCTCTACGTGGGGCTATCTTTGAAGGTGACTCGGAAACTGTAATTAATCCAGATTGCGGCAGCTAGACTGGTGACTGGGAGCGGCCGCCAGGACCCCATAACACTGGTCCTGAAAGACCTACACTGGCTCCCAGTACGTTTCCGAGCACAATTCAAAGTGTTGGTGCTGACCTTGAAAGCCCTAAACGGCCTTGGCCCAGTAGACCTGAAGGAGCGTCTCCTCCCCCATCATTCTGCCCAGACACTGAGGTCCAGCGCCGAGGGCCTTCTCATGGTTCCCTCCCTGCGAGAAGCCAAGTCACAGGGAACCAGGCAAAGGGCCTTCTTGGTGGTGGCACCCGCCCTGTGGAACGCCCTCCGACCAAATGTCAAAGCGAAAAATGACTACCAGACTTTTAGAAGACATCTGAAGGCAGCCCTGTTTAGGGAAGCTTTAAATGTTTAATAGGTTATTGTATTTTAAGTTTCTGTTGGAATCCGCCCAGAGTGGCTGGGGAAACCCAGCCAGAGGGGTGGGGTATAAATAATAAATTATTATCATCATTATATTATCTCTTCTGCACACCTTCCAGCTTGTCAGCCTCTTAAATTGTGGTGCCCAGATCTCAACACCGGACTCCAGATGTGGTCCGACCGAGGCAGAATAGAGCAGTTCCCTTGATCTGGACACTGGACTTCTGTTGATGCAGCCTGGAAGAGCATTAGCTAATGTTCTCCTTATTGCAACTCTGAGGCCTGCGCAAATCCGTTTCCCGTTCTCAGATTGCGTAATGCAGCCTCTGCGTTATTTTGCAAGATCTGTGGTTTCCTGGGCAGCTAAGGCTCCCGGTTCAGCCGAGCCCCAAACCTGGCCACCTGTTCCTCCAGAAGACCACCATTCTGCTGCCATTCCGGACCACGAAACCCACGTTTGTTACATTCTTTCAAGACATGAGGCACTCAAAGCTTGCGGACGTGCTTCCTCTGTCGCTGGATCCGGCCGTGGTGCGCAGGCAGGGCGCTTGGGAGGAAGCAGGCTAAAGCATGTGCGAGGATGTTGCTGCCATGCGCCACAGCACCTGCTTCCCTTCTGCAGCGACAGAACCGTCGTTGTGGCCGACGCGGTTGCGCAGCAGGGTTAAGCAAGACTCGCTTCCTTGCGTGGTTCCTGCCCGCCTGCTGCTTTTCGGTGAAATATTGCTAACGGGCGCCGCCGTCCCCAGTTTTTCTGCATGCTTTTTGGGGGAGACAGGGCAGATGTGCTCAGAGCAAAAAGCCAGCAAGCCGAAGCAGCCTTAACTTGGTTCCTTCCCTTGGCTGGGTGAAAGGGAGTCCACGACAGACAGGTGTCCATCTGTCATAAGGACATAAGAGAAGACCGCAGGATCAGGCCAATGGCCCATCTAGTCCAGGGGTTGAACAGTTGCCTGTATGAAGCCAGAACACAGGCAGGATTCTACCATCCTGTGGTTTCCAGTAATTAGTCTTTATTTTTTATTTTTTTAAATGTTTATTAAGGTTTTTAAATACAAGTGCAAAAATAATAAACAATATAACATGTATCATAACATAGTTTCAAAGCTTCTTTGGACTCCCTCACGTCTCCCGCTCCCACTTACATCGTTATAAATTTTTACCAGCAATTTATCATCTTGTTTACATTCTTGTGTCCCGTTCATTTAAATATAATCCAACAGTTCTCCAAAAAGTTTATATTTCCCTCAATCTCATTTATCATCCTGATTCCATCTAATTTAGTGGTGCACAATTATTTGTGATCTAGCATCCTTCTTAACATTCAACCAAATTACAATGTTTTTGTAGATAAATCTTAAATTTCTTCCAGTCTTCTTCAACCCTCTCCTCACCCAGGTCTCGGATTCTGCCGGTCATCTCGGCTAGTTCCATATAGTCTATCAGTTGCATCTGCCATTCTTCCAGTGTGGTTAGGTCTTGAGTTTTCCAATGCTTAGCGATGAGTATCCTTGCTGCCGTTGTTGCATACAGGAAAAAAGTTCTGTCCTTCTTTATCACCCTCTGGCCGACAATACCCAGAAGGAAGGCCTCTGGTTTCTTAGGGAAGGTATATTTAAATACCTTTTTCAGCTCATTATATATCTTTTCCCAAAAGGCCTTTACTTTAGGGCAGGTCCACCAGAGGTGAAAGAATGTTCCTTCATTTCCTTTACATTTCCAGCATTTGTTATCAGACAAATGGTATATTTTGGCAAGTTTAACTGGGGTCATGTACCATCTATATATCATTTTCATTACATTTTCCTTCAAAGCATTACATGCAGTGAAGTTCAACCCAGTGGTCCACAACCTTTCCCAGTCCTCAAACATAATATTATACCCAATGTCCTGTGCCCACTTTATCATAGCCGATTTAACCATTTCATCTTGTGTATTCCACTTTAACAGCAAGTTATACATTCTTGAAAGTACCTTAGTCTTAGGTTCTAACAGTTCAGTTTCCAATTTCAATTTCTCCACCTGGAACCCTAACTTTTTGTCATTTTTAAAAACTTCTTTAATCTGAGCGTAGTGTAACTAGTCTCGCACTTTATCTTTCATTTTCTCCAAACTCTGCAATTTCCAATTGTCTCCATCTTTTTCTAATATTTCCCAATATTTTGGCCATTTGGTCTCCATATTGGGTCTTTTTCGGGCCTTAGCTTCCAGAGGTGATAGCTACCTTGGAGTTTTGTTTTCCAATAAGTCTTTATATTTTGTCCAGACATTAAACACTGCTTTTCTGACAATATGGTTCTTAAAGGCCTTATTGATCTTGACCTTATCATACCATAAGTATGCATGCCAACCAAAAGCATTGTTAAAACCTTCCAGATCCAGTACGTCAGTGTCTTCGAGAAGTAGCCAGTCTTTTAGCCAGCAGAAAGCTGCGGCCTCATAGTACAACAGTAATTAGTCTTTAGAAGCATTGCTTGGAGGCGGTTGGAGGATGGATGGCGGCTAACAGATTGAGGTTGAATCCCTCCTGGTTCCCTGATACCTCCCTTCTTGCAGTGAGGGAACTGCCAGAAGGCCCTCAGAGCTGGACCTCAGTGTCCGGGCAGAACGATGGGGGTGAAGATGCTCCTTCAGGTCTATAGGGTCTTTCCCAAGCATTCCCAGCACTCCCAAAGTCGGTGTGCGAGTGGCCTGTTGCCTCCAATATTGGGACAGGAATTTCTGCAAACTGACGTTCTGGGATGAGGGCACCCTGCGTTTTCTCTGTCCAGAATCTGTTTGCTTGGTGGCCTCAAGACCGAGGGGACGACGAAAGCTTCTCTCTCTTCCAATTCCCAACAGGCAGAATTTCAAAGACTTTTGGCACAGAAGGCATAGTCCATTTTGCAATTCTAGCCTGTTTCAGTCATCATTTAATAGCACCGCACCCAAGTGGTACATGAGATTCTCTCCCTCCTCGTTCAATCCCCACAACAACCCTGTGAGGCAGGCTAGGAGGAGAGGTGGTGACTGAGCTCAAGGTCATTGAGTGAGCTTTGTGGCCTAGTGGGGATTCGAACCCTGGTCTCTCCCAGATACGAGTCCGAAAAAATAACCTCTATGCTGCTCTCACTGAATGCATGAGATGAACATGGTGCTGAATGTATGGGATGCACAGAGGGACATTTGTGTGCGTTTGAAGCTCAGAAGCATTTCATTTTCTCAATTTCAACCTTAGGGCTGGTTGGAATCGCGCAAGTTAAATCAAAGCAAGGCATGAGATTCCTGCATCGCAGGGGGTTGGAATAGATGACCTCTGGGGGGTCTCGTCCAACTCTATGAAGCTTAAAACCTCTTTGGTTTAGGATGTTCTCGCAAGATCTTGTGAGAGCACCCCTAGAACTCCCGTTTAAAAATGTGGATGCGTTTTCTTCTGAATATTTTGTAATATTCTGGGAATACGTTCAGGCTAGTATCCCTGAAGTGTTAGGGTATCTGACTACACCCTTAGAACCCAAAATATTTCTGCTGGATAATCTAAAAGATGTTATTCTGGAAAATAATCAACAAATAGTGTTTTATAGCTGCTGCTACAATATAACACCAAAAATGTGGGTTGGGGTGGGGGATATAATCTCCTACTATACCTGAATGGATTAAGAACATTTTATCCATATTAATTTATGACTAAGCCAACTTATTACAAAATAATACATAAAGACCGGCGTAACAGGTTCATGGGGGGAAATGGGCATTTTTCTTTGCAAAGTTTTGGAACAACAATGTCAGTGACCGCATCCGACTTCATGCTGCTTCCAGCCCAGCTGTGGCAGTATTTCTGCATGCTCTTTATCTTTGGTTTATTTTGTTTATTCTTAATCATAATAAAATTAGGAATGCATTTTTAGAACTTTCCTGTGCTCTGTTCTATGCTGGATTAAACAGATGTCGTTTAATCACTCTTGCGTGTCACTTTTGAGTTGCATGGGTTTCTAAAAACCATTAGATGTGTTTAATAAATAAATAAATAAATAAATAAATAAATAAATAAATAATAATAATAACAATAACAACAATAATAATAAGATTTACATCTGACTATCCTCTGTCCCTCTTTTCCAGGATTCTCCCACCTTCCCAACGGTCTGTATCCCTCATACATTCCTCTGAGCCACCTGGAGCCTCACAACAGCGGCAGCCCCTTGCTTGCTCAGCTGGGCCAGCACAGCCTCTTTGAGTCTCCAAAAGGTGAGTTGGGCTCCCCCCACCCTTTGTCCAGTGCCCCCAACTGCCCCTGGGAAGCCCCCAAATGGCACGGATGCAGAACACCCCCCCTCCTGTGGTTGCTCACTGCCACTAATGATGATGATGATAAAAACCAGGGCTGCCTTCAGATGTCTTCTAAAAGTCAAATAGTTCTTTATCTCCTTGACATCTGATGGCAGGGGATTCCACAGGGCGGGTGCCACCACCGAGAAGGCCCTCTGCCTGGGTCCCTGTAACTTGGCTTTTTGCAGCGAGGGAACCACCAGAAGCCCCTCGGATCTGGACCTCAGTGTCCAGGCTAAACGATGGGGGTGGAGATGATCCTTCAGGTCCACTGGGCCAAGGCTGTTTAGGGCTTTAAAGGTCAGCATCAACACTTTGAATTGTGCTCAGAAACGTACTGGGAGCCAATGTAGGTCTTTCAAGACCGGCGTTACGCGGTCTCAACAGCCACTCCCAGTCACCAGTCTGGCTGCCACATGACTGGGTGCCTCTGGTCCTGGAAGTGCACCTGGGCACCATGAGGACTAGTGGCCTGAGATGGCTCCTTCCTTCTCCTTGCATTTGCCTGATCCTCCTTTTTGCAGCTGCCTAAGCTGGTCACCTGTTGCGTCCCGTCTTGGGGCAGGAATTTCTGCTCTGGGAGAAGGGCAGCCCCCTATTTCTCCATCCAGAATCTGTTTTCTGGGTGGCCTCCAGACCTAGGGGAGGAGAAAGCTTGCTCTCTCTCCTCAATTTCCTCCCAAAACGGGCATAATTTCAAAGACTTCTGTCACAGAAGGCTCGGTCCATTTCAGGCACTGGTACGCATGGTCTTATCCCTCCCATTTGCTCCCCACAACAACCCTGTGAGGCAGGTTAGGCTGAGAGAGGCATTGACTGGCCCAAGGTCACGCACGGAGCTTTGTCATGGCCAGGTGGGGAATTCGAACCCTGGTCTCTCCCGGCTCTTAGTGTGGCCCTCTAACCACCGCACCACATTGGCTGAATGTATATGGGACGGATATGGTGTTGAATGCATATGGGATGTGCATGGAGACATTTGCATGGTTCAGGATGAGTGCATCTCACATGCCATCTCACATGGTTGAAATTGTGCAAGTCATATCCAAGCAAGGCAGAAAGCTTAACCCCTTTTCCCCGCCACCCGCCGGGTCAACTTGGGGTTCCCCGGCACACAACAATATTTTGTTTTATTCCTCCATTTTTTAATTATTGAATTGCAAAATACTAATCCACACGAAAAGGAAAAAGCAAGTGTCTCAGGCATACAGAAGCTAAAGTAAATGGATCTGAGAACTCTGCCCCCCAAAACCAAAGCAAAATAATCTCTCTTCAATATTAGGAACTAACGGGGTACTAACCCAAGGCAAATTATAATACACTTTACCATTAACGTTGCCGTGTTTGGTTTATTACATTAACTTGTTTACTTTCTGTGTTATAGGGTACAGATGGTGTGAAATAAAAAACCAAAAACACCAACCCATCTCTGCTCTCTATATGCCAATCTGCGCCATAAACAAATCTCTGCCATGTTCTTCATTATTATGCATATACAATTAAGTCATGCCGCATTTTGTAGGAATTATAGCATTGTTTGGGTCCCTGTGACACTTTGAATCTGTGCAATCGTGTTTCCTTTGCAAGCCTTTCTTGGGGTTCCCTAAGTCTGTTCCTTGTTTTGCAGATGGGTTTTATCTTGGCAGCCACGCAGGGCAGCCGCCCTTGCACCCCCAGGGCCCCCCCTCGAGGACGGCAGCCAGCCACGGGCCCAGCGCCCTCCACCGCGAGAAGGAGCTTGGGCACCTGCCCAGGGCCTCGAAGGACGGCACCAGGGATGTTGGCAAGGAGCGGGCATGCCGGGGCGACGTCCTGCTGGCTGGCCCCAAGAAAGAGAGCAAGGCCCGGGAGGAGCCCAGGCCACACAGCGTGGTGGACCTCACCCAGGACGCCAAGCCCGACAGCGACAGGAAAGTGAGTGCCCCCGACAAGGGCGCCAGGGCCGGGGAGCAGCCGCTGCCCCCCTTCCTGGCTGAGCACGCGCCGAGTCGCGGCGCCCACGGCGGAGAACCAAAGTTCAAGAACCCGCTGCAGACCTCCTCGCTCAGCAACTGCAATGGCGGAGGGGACCCTCTGGGGAAAGCGCTGGGCTCGGAGCAGGACCGTTGCGCCAGGGACCCCGCGCGGCACGACGAGAACATGAGGCCTTCCTCGCACTCGGAGCGGCTGCGGAGGGGGGATTCCGGGGCGGGGGCCGCTGCCTTGCACGTGGCCTGCAGCTGCCCCTCTCCGGGCCAGCCGGGGAAGCTGGCCCCCGCTTCCTCCGCCTTCCCCCCGCAGCCGGTCCATTCCAACATGTACACCATCTTCCCTCTGGCCAAGGAGGCCGGCAGGGAGCACAAGGTCATCGCGCCCACCTTTGTGCCTTCCGTGGAGGCTTACGACGAGCGCAGCGGACCCATCCAAATCGCCTCGCAGGCCCGGGACAACGGTGGCGGCAAGGTGAAGGAGAAGGACCCGCCGGCCGCCCGGGTGGGCGTCCTCCAGGCCTTGCCCGAGAGGTGCCTGGGCGATGGTGCCCGCAGCCTGCTGCCCCCGGACTTTGCGGCGCACGGCGATGCCAAGAGGATGGAGGTTCTGCGCGAGAAGGGCTCCGTCATCCGGGCCACCTCCACGGCGCTCAGGAAGCAGGGGCCCCCAGAGACGTTCCTCAGCAGGCCCCGGCTCGGCTCCCCCGAAAGCAGGGGCGACTTCCTCGCCTCCAAAGACTTGCTCAAGCCGGGCTCGGAGTCAGAGCATCGCTCCTGCGAGCGGGAGCGGTTTCCGCGGCCTGGCTGCAAGGACGCGGCGAAGATCTATGGCACTTTGGACAGTTCTTCCTCCTCTTCTTCTTTGTCATCCGCCTCATCCCGGGGGCAGCACCTTGACCACAGCCAGCCCCCAAAGCCCTCCGAACAGAAATGGAAGCCTTTCGACATGGGCAACTTTGCCACCACGCAGATGGCGGTCTTGGCGGCACAGCACAACCAGGCCAGCCGGGCGGAGGAGGAAGCCAAGAAGGCGTACCTTGACCCCGGAGGCCTGCAGAGGACTGTGGTGACGGCGACACGGAGCACGGAAGGCCTCCATCCTACCTCTCACGGAGAAGGCTCGGCCATGCAGAGCCTCATCAAGTACAGCGGCAGCTTTGCCAAGGAGGCGGCGGCGGCTCGGTCGGGCAGCGGCAAGAAGAGCCCCTTCGGCGGTTTGGGGCACATGAAGGCCGACCCCGCCCTGCAGGCTTCGGCCAGGATCCAGCAGCTGCTGCCCCACCAGGCCAGCAAACAGCTGAAGAAGGAGCCTGAGCGCCCCGAGAGTGCCAAGTCGTTTGGGCGCGAGAGCATCGGGTCGCAGGGCGAGGGGGAGGTGCGTCATCTCCCCGTGGGTATCGCCGTGGCCGTGGCAAGGCAGAAGGACAACAGTGGCGGCGGCGGCAAGGTGGGGCCGGGATTGGCGGACCGCGATCGCGCCCTCTCTCTGGGCAATGTCAAAGGTAGGTCACCCGATGGGGAGGGTGGCTGGGCATTCTCTGGCGGGTAGCAGGTGATGGTAGAATTGAAGGAAAGGCCGGAGATTTTCCTTCTAGGAATACTGCCAATAGAAATAAAGCAAAATACAAGACCACTGCTTATGTATTCAATTACGGCTGCAAGAATACTGATAGCTGCAAGTTGGAAATGTGAAACAACACCTACAATAATAGATTGGCAATCACTCATGCTTGAGTACTTTCAATTAGCAAAGCTGACCAGAAAAATCAGAGGAGCCCCAAACCAAAAAAGATTTAGAGAATGGAGACTATTCAAAGAATATATAAGATTGTATTGTAAAAATGACGTTATCCTAGCAGAACCGAATGATACTTGTATATAATAAACAAATGGAATAAATATACTAGAAATATAAACAGGAAAAGTTATAAAACAAACTGTGCGATAAAATTAAGACACTAGGAAAAAGTACAACAAGAATGAATGGAAGTTTCTTTCAGAAGACTTTATTAGAAAAGACAGGATGTTATAGCCAATGTTCATGTGCTGGTCCAGGGGGGAGGTTACCGTGGGGCAAGGTCCAGGACCTGAGTTGAAGGTCGGCAGACAGTCCTCCTCGGGCAAAGCAGGGTCCACAGCGAGGAGCCGGGCAAAGACAGGAACTCTGGGGGAACAGGACTGGATGCTGGCCGAAACAGCTCTTCAATGATGACGTTGCTCCCGCAACCTGGGACAGGGCTGACTGGCCTTTATCTTCTCTGAGGCCAGGGGCGGCCCCGGCCCCCAGGAGACCCGCCTCTCCTGGCCTTAAGGCGAGCACTCCTCCTGGGAGAAACCAGTTCCCTTCGCCTCTCTGCCCTGAGCCTCTGCAGTTCAGGAGAGGCTGAAGGGTTACTGGGCCCAGGGGGAGACTCACCTGTAGGCACTGAGTCCTCAAGCACCTCTGGAGCCAGAGTGGGATCACCTGGTGCCTGTTCCTGAGGCTCCGGCACAGGTGCAGGCGCTTCAGAATCAAGGCCCTGCCCCAGTTCAGCCGGCCCTGGAGGCGGGGACTCCTGTGCAGGCTGGGATTCCTCCGGTTCAGCCTCTGAATCTGATTCCCAGGCCATCACAGCTCATCTCCTCTTGTTAACTCTTCTTTGCTTTTTTATTTTTATTTTCTTTATCTTTTTTCTTTTTGTGTTTAATTTTGCTGTAACTATTTGTAATGTATATGTAAGATGATATTTTAAATCAGTAAAGATGAATTCATATAATAAATAATAATTAAAAAAAGAATTGTAGGGTTGATGGAGGGGAACCGAAGGCTCAGCTAATGCTACTCCCTGCAATGCAGGAATTAGATCAGGGGTCAGCAAAGTTTTGTGGCTTGGGCCGGTTCGCGGTCCCGCAGGCGCATTGGTGTGCTGGAGTGCGTGCGCATGCACAAACGCTATTTCCCAATGGGAAGCTGGCCAGCATTGCGAAAAGTGGTCCCTGCTTTGCTCTGTGCCACTTTAGATGGATGATAGAGTTTAGATGACAGATAGATGATAGAGTGAGTGAGTGAGTGTCTGTGTTTCTGGGCAAAATGGAGGCTTGTTCTTTTGGTGGTGCTGGGAAAATCCATTTCTGGGTGTCTTGTTCTGTTTTTAATGCTCAGCTGTTTGTCCCAGAGCGTTCTTTGCCTAACCGTAGCTTGCCCAAGAGTGAAAATCAGGTCTTGCTCAAGACCTCTGCATTATTGCACAGGAGCCAACCAAGTGGGCAACGGGGGTCCACGGGCCGGTTAAATGACCCCCCATGAGCCGTTTGTGGCCCATGGGCCTTAGGTTGCTGACCCCTGAATTAGATGGATTGGGCTGGATGGGTGTTGCTTGTGGGGCTGTGCCCTGCGGGTGTGGCACAGCCGCTGTGGGTTCATAGATTCCGAAGGGGCCTCAGAGCTCACCCAACTCGCTGGCAAAGCTAGACGTCTGTGGCTGAGGCTGGCGGTCGGACTTTGTAGTCCCAACGTCTAGGGAGTGTTAGGTTGGCCAAGACTGGTGTGTTGTGCTGCAGTGTCTAGCAGGTGTGGGGCGATGTGCTTGGGGGGGGGGGTTCTGTTGGTCATGAGAGGGGGCTTTGGTGCCCAGCAAGGCCTGTTGGTCCTTCCTAGGGCTGTACGATGCAAAATGAACGATGCAAAAAAATGAGTTTTATGGGCATTTGGGTTTATAGTTTACAGGCAGATTTCAGTATTTTCATGTTGCAGAATTAAGATTATTCCTTCTTTTTGAGTTCACAGCACACACCCACCCCACACATTGATCCTACGGAATATATGGGTTTTTTTTGTGGTTTTGCAAAGACGCCTTGAGTTGCCTGCGGGGAGAGAAGGCGGCTGATAAATTTAATAACCAATAGTGATAGTAATAACTCCCTAGGCCGGAAGGGTGTGTGTTTAAGTCTGAAAGCTCTCCTAGCATGCAAAGGGGGGGTCTGTGTTTGTTTGTGCCCTTTGCAGACGTCCCAAAGTCCTTGCGCAGAGACGTGGCTGGTTACTTGCGAAGGTCTCTCTCCTTTGTTTTCCAAAGGCTCTGAGCTTCTCTCTCAAACAAGCACCCCTTTATCTGTGAACTGCCACATTTAATTTTTGCGAGAGGTGCCGTAATCACCCATGGCTCTTACCATACTGAGCGGAGTCTGGTCAAATTTTTATTTCCCACGAGGTAGAAACTGATGCAACAGGCCAGGAGGGCATCTCCGGAACTTGCAATAAATTAGACTGGCCATCGGGTGTCACTGTTGTATCACAAAAAGGAGTAAACAGTTATTATATTTGAGAGAGAAAATATGTGCAGTATACACTGTATATGAGAGAGACTGCCTGACCCTATATATGCTTACTCATGAGAAAGCCCTACTGTGCTCAGTAGGGAATGATGCAAAATGACCGCCGGTTTCTTTTAGCTGGGTCTCTCCTGCGTTTTGAAAAACAAATCTCTTCTTGACCACTGTCAATCAAAACAAGCTGAAAATCTGCTGTTGGCGTCGGTAGCCATCTTTTAGCCTGAGTAATTGTGAGGGTTGTGTCTGTGTGTCACTTAAGTTCTCTGTAATGTTGGTCACACGGCTCCTTCTTTTTTTGAGAAAAGCAATTTATTGGAAGTGTTGGCCGAGCCAGGAGGCTGGCGTTCAGCTGGTTTTACATGGGTCTGGGATATAGGCAGGGCCAGTGGCTTTTGGCAGGTTCACCCCATGGCAAAGCCCAGCATTTTTTGGCCAGTTTGGAGGTGTGGAATGAAGCACAAAACCTGTTTATTCAGCTGATGTGTGTGTCTAAAGAGGCGGTTGCTGGGGAGGGGGCAGGAATACAACACGATCTAGCAACTGGACCTAAAAAAAACTGATTTGTTTTCTGTTTGCTTGGCTGACAACCTGTGTGTGTGTGTGTGTGTGTGTGTGTGTGTGTGTGTGTGTATTTTATTTTAATTTTTAAAGGCATAAACTCCAGCTGTGCATATTTATCCAGGACAGTCCCCATTTCATGGTCCTGCCTCTGGAATATCTGCATCCCTGTTCAGCTTTGCTGGGTCATTTGAGGAAAATTGTCTTAGAGCTGTGCTGAAGAGCCCCATTTCTTTCTCAAGAACTCCTAGTAGACGTTAGGTTCCTGAATGATGTGTTGGCAGTGGTGGTAGAGCAGGGGTTGGCAACCTAAAGCCCATGGACCACAAGCGGCCCATGGGGTTGTTTAACCGGCCCATGGACCCCTGCCGCCCGCTCGGTCGGCTCCCGTGTGCCACGCTAAACTGGCGCGGAGCAGAGTGGGGACCGCCTTCCATCATGCTAGTTGGCTTCCCATTGGCTGCAGGAAGCTCCTGCAGCCAATGGGAAGCTGTGCACGCCTCCTCCATGCCAGACGAAGCATCAGAAATGGCGTTTGTGCCTGCGTGTGAGCGCGTGTGCACACTCCGGCCCACCGTGGCATCTGCAGGATTGTGAACCGGCCCAAGCCTCAAAAACTTTGCCGATCCCTGTGGTAGAGGATAAACCTGATTTTTTGGTGTCAATGCAGCGTTCGGTGCACAGCCTGCCATTTTGCACTATACATGGGTACATTTTGAACGATAGATAGATAGAGGGATGATAGATAGATAGATAGATAGATAGATAGATAGATAGATAGATGATAGATAGATAGATGATAGATAGATAGATAGATAGATAGATAGATAGATACATGATAGATAGATAGATAGAGATAGATAGATGATAGATAGATAGATAGACAGATAGATAGATAGATAGATAGATGATAGATAGATAGATAGATAGATAGATAGATAGATAGATAGATGATAGATAGATAGATAGATAGATAGATAGATAGATAGATAGATGATAGATAGATGTTAGAGTGAGTGAGTTGTGTCTGGGCAAAATGGAGACTAGTTCTTTTGGTGGTGCTGGGAAAATCCATTTCTGGGCGTACTTGTTCTGTTTTCAGTGTTCAGCTGTTGTCCAAGAGTGTTCTTTGCCTAACCATAGCTTGCCCAAGAGTGAAAAACAGGTCTTGCTCAAGACCTTCGCATTATTGCTCTTATTTTAAAGCCGGACGTAGCCATTTGCTGCATTTTGTGGAAACGGCCCTGAAATCACTTCGCTGTGATGTGTCCTATGTGGAGATCTTGAGCAACCGGCTACTCCTAGCGAGGTGGTGGAAATGTGATCATGGGGTGATCTGTGGCAATAGGCTGCTGAGAACAAAATGGCGCTGGTTGTGCTCAGGTGAGGAGCAAAAGGAAGTAGGAACATGACCAGAGAGCCTACCCACACACCACGAAAGATTCCTCCCACCAGCGGCAACTGTGAACATTTAATGGGTTATTTTGTTAGAGGGAGAATCTGGTTCAAATGTTGTCTGGCCTTTTTTGGTCCCAACAGCCCTGTGTGGGGACCACAAAATATATATATAATAATAAAAAAAAAATCACATGAATGAGCCACACTGGATTCCACCATAAACTTGGAAGCAGCCCTAGAAGGGGAATGTAGGAAGCTGCCATATAGTGGGTGAACCCATTGAACCATTGAGTGCAGCATTCTAGGCTCTGAATGGCAGCAGTTCTTGAGAGTCTTGGCCAAGAGTCTTTTCTCAGGGTTTGCGGCTTGGTTCCTTTTAAACAACAGGTGCTCAGAACCAAAGCTGGGATAGTCCATATGCAAACCATGTGGTCTACCGCCGAGCAGTGGTTAAAAAAAAAAAAGTATTTGGGGACATGCCCCCCCCTTTCTAGCATAATGAGCCAAAATGAGCCGCTGTTTTGTGGCAATAATAATTTTTGTTTAGTCGTGTCCGACTCTTCGTGACCCCCTGGACCAGAGCACACCAGGCCCTCCTGTCTTCCACTGCCTCCCGCAGTTTGGTCAAACTCATGCTGGTAGCTTCGAGAACACTGTCCAACCATCTCGTCCTCTGTCGTCCCCTTCTCCTTGGGCCCTCCATCTTTCCCACCATCAGGGTCTTTTCTCTTCTCATGAGGTGGCCAAAGTATTGGAGCCTCAGCTTCAGGATCTGTCCTTCCAGTGAGCACTTAAGAATGGAGAGGTTTGATCTTCTTGCAGTCCATGGGACTCTCAAGAGTCTCCTCCAGCACCAGAATTCAAAAGCATCAATTCTTCGGTGATCAGCCTTCTTTATGGTCCAGCTCTCACTTCCATACATCACTACTGGGAAAACCATAGCTTTAACTATACGGACCTTTGTTGGCAAGGTGATGTCTCTGATGATGATGATGATGATGATGATGATGATGATAATAATAATAATAATAATAATAATAATAATAATAATAATATAAATAAAATTTTATTTATACCCCGCCCTGCCCAGCCAAGACTGGGCTCAGGGCAGCTAACACCAGGTATAAAAACCATTGATTAAAATACAACTTAAAGACAAGATTAATGTACAACATTAAAATGCAGCCTTATTTCAGTAGAAACTCAAATCAAAAACTTTTTGGGGATGAAAACGTCAAATCTTCACCAGGGTTTTGAGTTGTACATGGGTGTGCTGTGCAACAGAGAAGGAAAAGGAATGAGAGACATGATGAAAAATCAAACCTGTAGCAGAATTAACTGACAACTCACATTACTGTTGGGTTTGAGGGTCAGGGAGTCCGGTCCATTTGCCAAATTGAACAGAAGCTTTGCACAAAATATTAGAGCGTGAATTATGTGTAGCAGCGCCGTGTCAAGGCTGAAAGCCTTTGCAGTGTTAACATCACTGGATGTAACTCTCACAAAATTAAGACCGCGTGGTCTGTTCATCTCCCTCCTCCGTGAGAAAAAGTATTTACAGAGGAACCTTGGTTTTCGAGAGTCTCGGTAGCCAAACGTTTCGGCTTTTGAATGCCCAAAACCCGGAAGTAATTGCCTCTGTTTCTGAACGCTTTTCAGAAGTCGGACAGCTTCTGAGGTGCATTTCTCAATGGAATTTGCTGACCGCCCTTTGCGCCTTGGTTGTCGGACGGTTCAGAAGTCGAACGGTCTTCTGGAAAGAATTACGTTCAACAACCAAGGTTCCACTGTGTTGCCCACTGGCTAGCTTTTAAGTTTAGGAGCCCCACATGAAAAATGACCCGTATTGTTAAAATGCACACAGGATTTGGCTCAGAAAGGCATTTTTGCACACCGACTGAGGTTGCTGAGATTTGGGAGGGGCTGGCGCATGCATTTGAGTGTGAGAGAGGTAAAACCAAGAGCGAAGGCATCTTAATTCTAGAATTTGCAGAGAGCTCCTTAAATTTACAGTGGTACCTCTGGTTGCGAATGGGATCCGTTCTGGAGGCCTGTTCGCAACCTGAAAAGAACGTAACCCACGCCTGCACACATGCGGGTCGTGATTTGCCTCTTCTGCGCATGCGCGTGATGTCATTTTGCGCATCTGCGAATGCGTGAGCGGCGAAACCTGGAAGTAACCCATTCCATTATGCCGCGGGATGCAACTTTAAGCAAACGTAACATGAGGTATGACTGTATAGTCAAGAGGAGCAGGATTCCAGCCAGCTGAGGATGCCGTTCCTTGCCGCCAGCTCGCAAGGCATGCGCTGTCCCATGTTCACTGGTTGCCGTGCAGCCTGCCTGCCTCTCCTTCCTTCTCTGGCCACTCCAAGATGTGCTGCTGATGCTCTCCGAGGCAGATGCGTTGGGCCTGGCGGAGCGAACCCTCCCTCTTTGCGCTTCAGAAAGGGAGAGGCAGACTTGGACGTATCCATCAGTCCGTCTGCCGCCGACGGTCAGGCCAGCGCTTTTGTTCCGGGGCCTCGGTTTTTTCTGGCAGACGTCCCCCTGCTCTGCCTCGCACCCGGTTCCCACAGCACCCCCCCTCCCCGGCCCACTGGAGCCAGGAGACGGGGAGGGGTGGTGGCTGCAAGCCCACGGAGGGGATTTGTTTGTCTGAGCTGGTTTGGAGAGAGGGGCCCCCAACCCTTGCTCTGCACCGGAGCCCACCCCACCCCAGCCGCCCTCCCCGGCCGCGTTAAACATAATTTACTGAGCAGAACTAAAAGCCTGCAAACAAGGCTTGCATTCTGCCAGGCTGCCCGGGCGGTTGCTAAGCGATGGAATTGGCTTTCAGAAAGAAAACAAGGCCTGCCTTTCTCTCCAGCCACGTCCGCCCCCTTTCCCCTCGTCCCGGTGTGCCAAGAGACGTTTTTGCTAATAACATTAGTTCGCTTGCGCCGAGTGGAGGGCGCTTGAATGCTCAGAAGCGTTTTCCCCCCACCCTTAAGAGAAAAGCCCAGGGCTTTACTTGGCTAATCTCCTCGTATTTGGCAAGTAAACCTATACTCCTTTAATGCAGGGCATCGGTTGCCGAGGCAACGGGGGCCAAGGTTGCTCCCCACCCCTCTGGCTTTAGCCTGCGCATAACTGATTGAATCTCGAAGGCGCTTCGTGCGTCAAACGCCGGGCGTATTTTATCGAGACAAGACCGGCCATTGAGTTGCCAGAGACAATTGCCGGCTTGTAAATTGCAGGGGGGGCTATCCTGTTGCAGGAATGGGGAGGGTGACATTTATGAGCAAGTGGGGGGGGGGAGAGAGAGCAAAGAGCATGCTGGCTGTTATCCACCCTCCTTATTTTTTGCAGTCAGGCGTCACAATGAACCGCCGCAGCAACAAATAGTTTGGAATAATAATAATGTAGCTTGCAAAAATAAACACCGCGCCAGTTGTTTGTTTGGTTTCAGGCCATTTTGGCCCATGCAAGAGTGGCAGGGAGTGTGTGTCTGTGTGCAGGAGACTGAGTCCAGGCTGACTCCAACCCAGCAGCCCCCCTGAAAAGCGGCTGAGCATTTCATTAAATAAATAAAATGCACTGCATGGCGGGATGGGTTAGTGTGGTGGATGCGCCATTGCGGCGAGCGGCACCCCCGAGGCTGCCTGTTGGCTGGGCTTAGTTAGCAGGTGCAAAAATAACCCCAAATCAGCTGGCACCAAGCACTCCGCCTTTGGGTTGTGGACTCCGGCATGCATTCCAGGGAAGGTTTGGTGTCACTGGGGAAAGAAGTTTGGGAACCTGAAAGCAGCGAGGGTTGGTCCCTCATATGCTCTCCGTGTTTTTGCCAGCAAAACTAGCGAGGTTTTTTGAAAATATTTCGCAAGTGAGCCCTTTATGACGCAATTATAGCCCTGTGTGCATTTTGCTCAGTCAGTAGAGCACAATACAGTGGTACCTCGGGTTACAGACACTTCAGGTTACAGATTCCGCTCACCCAGAAATAGTACCTTGGGTTAAGAACTTTGCTTCAGGATGGGAACAGAAATCACATGGCGGCAGCGGGAGGCTCCATTAGCTAAAGTGGTGCTTCAGGTTAAGAAGAGTTTCAGCTTAAGAACGGACCTCTGGAATGAATTAAGTTCTTAAACTGAGGTACCACTGTACTCTTAATCTCAGGGTTGCAGATTCGAGTCCCACGTTGGGCAAAAGATCCTTGTACTGCAGAGGGTTGGGCTAGATGACCCTTGTTGACTCTTCCGAATCTCCTCTCCTCTGATTCTATGGTTTCATTTCCTTCTGACCTGACTGTTTAACACTCTGTAATATATGTACCTTACGCAGGTGGCGTTGTGGTGTAAACCACTGAGCCTTGGGCTTGCTGATCGGAAGGTTGGCAGTTCGAATCCCTGCAACGGGGTGAGCTCCTGTTGCTCAGTCCCAGCTCCTGCCAACCTAGCAGTTCAAAAAACATCAAAGTGCCAGTAAATAAATAAATAGGTACTGCTCTGGCGGGAAGGTAAACGGCGTTTCTGTGTGCTGCCCTGGTTCGCCAGATGCGGCTTAGTCATGCTGGCCACATGACCCGGAAGCTGTACGCCGGCTCCCTCAGCCAGTAAAGCGAGATGAGTGCCACAACCTCAGAGTCGTCTGTGACTGGACTTAACTGTCAGGGGTCCTTTACCTTTACCTTTAATATATGTACCTGCAACACAGGATAGGACTTTGTGCTGATGGAGTCGAGACCATCAAGCCATAAGAAATGTTCTAGACTTTGAAGGTGCCACAAGATTGTTTTTCCTGCAAAAGGAGATCCCCTCTGGAAACTGCAACTCTCCCTCTCTTCACACCAAGAGTCCTTGCTTTATAGCCTCTGTGTGATTCCCGATCTCTATTTGCTGGGATGTCGCTCAACTTATTTTTTAGAGGGCGGAAAATATCTGTACCTAGAAAATCAGCAACAGATTTTCTCCTTGATTTGGTTTAAAAAGCAAACAAACAAACCTTTCTTGCGATGCCTTGTTAAAATGTTAGCTAGACTCGTCATACTTTAGGGTTTGCATCCCTTCAGCAGAATGAGCGACGAATTCAGCAGCGGAGAGTGAAGTCATACACATTTCCATCTCCAGAGGGCAGAGGGACTGTGGGAATCTCTGGGGAGTAATTGCGTCATGCACCTCATCCCTCCAAAAATGCATGAACGTCGAACACCAAAACACCAAGCAGCCTGCCATTTTGCACAGCGCAGCTGGCAAGTTGCACTTCACGTTTCTCTAGCATACTGTATCTTAAATCTGAAGTTGAAACAAAATAAAAAAAATTCCTTCCAGTAGCACCTTAGAGACCAACTAAGTTTGTTCTTGGTATGAGCTTTTGTGTGCATGCACACTTCTTCAGATACACTGAAAGAGAAGTCACCAGACTCTTATGTACCTCAGGTTAAGAACTTAATTCGTTCTGGAGGTCTGTACTTAACCTGAAACTGTTCTTAACCTGAAGCAGCACTTTAGCTAATGGGGCCTCCTGCTGCTGCTGTGCCGTCGGAGCACAATTTCTGTTCTCATCCTGAAGCAAAGTTCTTAACCTGAGGTACTATTTCTGGGTTAGCGGAGTCTGTAACCTGAAGCGTATGTAACCCGAGTTACCACTGTATAGTGAGAAGGTGGGGTGTGGTA
Source organism: Podarcis gaigeae (assembly GCF_964106915.1). Taxonomy (NCBI): domain Eukaryota; kingdom Metazoa; phylum Chordata; class Lepidosauria; order Squamata; family Lacertidae; genus Podarcis; species Podarcis gaigeae. The sequence continues at coordinate 52,377,999 of NC_139690.1, read as the reverse complement.
TTACAGTCATACCTTAGGTTACAGATGCTTCAGGTTGTGTTTTTTCGGGATACTTCCAGGTTTCGGTGGTCACACATGCACAGAAGCGCCGAATCGCAACCCACACATGCACAGACACACCACTGCGGGTTGCGAACACGCATCCCGCACGGATCACGTTCGCAACCTGAGCGCCCACTGTACTTAGAAGGGTGGTGGGAATGGGTGATTGGCTGATAGGTGTGGTAAACAAGTTGATGTCTGTATCACCCATGAAAGCTCTTGCCAATAACAAACTTAGCTGGTCTCTAACGTGCTACTGGAAGGATTTTTTTTTTTACTCTGTTTCTACTACGGCAAACCAACATGGCTACCTACCTATAACTTCAATCTGAAGGTGTGCTGTTTTCTTTTCCTTTAAATTAGTGCAAAGCAAGACTGTTCCACAGCAAATCCACACCGCATACAGCTGATTTTTTAGGAGACTTCAGCTCCAGTAGAGTTGGAAACGATGCACAAGGGTCATCCAGGGTCAACCCACTGCCAGTGCACAAATCACAACTAAAGATGGGGAGAGTGGTCCTTCATAGGAGAATAATGCCCCACTTTTTGTCTGCAGAAGTTGGGCTCTCCCTTCCTTTTTCCAGTGCGCCCGCTTGCCTGATTTGTGAACCTTTGGGTCTTCATTTCCTTTATTCTTGGGAGGCTGTGCACATCAAAACCAGATCAAAAGTGCAGTGGTGTAGCGTGGGGGGTGCAGGGGGGCCGGCCGCACCGGGCGCAACATCTGGGGGTTAGGGTTAGGGGGCGCAAATCCACGGGTTAGGGGGCACAAATTACTTGCCTTGCCCCGGGTGCTGACAACCCACGCTAAGCCACTGCAAAAGTGTATGTCTCTGCTTAATGAATTTAAGACTTCTGAACATTATAGGACTATAGCCTGGGTGCCAGTTCTTTTTTTCCCTCCAAGTGTACGTATGAGGCATTGAAATGTGAAAGAGCAGCATATTGTACTTTTTGTCCATCAAATAATTTTGAAAAGAAATCTAAAAGTGCACATGCAGTTAATGATGCCATTAAAATGTGCTGATAGCGATTTTCTAAATATAAAGACCTATACAAGTTTCGTTCTTCCCTGGTCGGCTGAACAGTGCAGTTTACTCCTCTAATTCTGAGAGTGTATTGAATCTGCTCCTTCCCAGCATCCTAGACTCATTTTTCCTAGTGCGAGGCTACAATCCTAATCCCATTTACCTGGGAGTAAACCCCATGGAAGTGAAAAGGATTTACTTTTGAGTAGACATAGGATTATGTTGTTAATCTGCCCCTCGCTTCCTCCAATCCCATTTTAAAAGCAATTAGGCAGAGTTCACTTAGGTGTTACTGGTGTTATTTAGTAGGAATCTAATACTGATTTTTAAATCGTCATTTTGCATTGACCAACCGGTTTTTGCAATAATATAGTGGATGCATTTTTACATTTCCAGGGTTGTCAAGTAACTGAGCGAAAGATCAGGGATGTGGGAATGTTGCAGTACAAGGAAAGAGGGCTGGTTTTCTGGCACTGTGAATGTTTATTTTTCTTTACCTGAATGGCATTACAGTGGTACCTCTGGTTACATACTTAATTCGTTCCGGAGGTCCGTTCTTAACCTGAAACTGTTCTTAACCTGAAGCACCACTTTAGCTAATGGGGCCTCCTCCTGCTGCAGCGCTGCTGGAGCACAATTTCGGTTCTCATCCTGAAGCAAAGTTATTAACCTGAAGCACTATTTATGGGTTAGCGGAGTCTGTAACCTGAAGCGTATGTAACCCGAGGTACCACTGTATGTATTTATATCTTTCTTTCGTCCCAGGAGCTCAAGGCTGTATATAATAATAATAATAATAGTAATAGTAATAATAGTAATAGTAATAATAGTAATAATAATAATAATAATAATAATAATAATAATAATAAAATAAATAAATAATAAATAAAATTATTTTTTGTACCCTTCCCATCTGGCTGGGTTTCCCCAGCCACTCTGGGTGGCTTCCAACAAAACATTAAAAATACAATCTTGCCTTCCTCCATGCCGCCTTTAAAACTTTCACAGCAGTCCTTTGAGGTAGGCTAGACTTGGAGTGGGTAGCCCAGACACCAGAGTTGTGAAACTGCATGTGCTTAGAGTATTTTTTGGTTGTTTTTATTTATCAGGGTTGTCAGCTTTTCTTTGTTTTTGTCTTCTGTAAATATTCAGACTCTGAAGTCTTGCAGTTGAAGCAAAGGGCTGGGGCTGTTTCATGGCTGTGTGCATGTTTAGTTTTCTTTCCATCAATGGCACTATATATTTAGAGCTTGCTTTCCCACCCAGGAGCACAAGGTTGAGTACATTGCCTTCCCCACCCTCCCCTTTTATCTTTGCAACAGCCCTGTGAGGTAGGCTAGGGAGCAGTTCTTGCCAATAGATTGCAGGTGTGGGTAAGTACAACCCAGAAACAGTTTACCAGGGCCCAGGAAATCCTGTTGGCATCCCTGCGAATAAGAACTGGAGCCCATCGCACAATCTGTCTTGTTGCACGAAAGCAGTCCTCTTATCAGGAGGACAACATCATTTCCAGAAGCAAAATAAAAAAATTCCTTCCAGTAGCACCTTAGAGACCCTCTAAGTTTGTTATTGATATGAGCTTTCGTGTGCATGCACACTTCTTCAGGTAAAAATGCGCATGCACACAAAAGCTCATACCAGTAACAAACTTAGTGGGTCTCTAAGGTGCTACTGGAAGGATTTTTTTTTATTTTGTTTCAACTATGGCAGACCAACACCACTACCTACCTATATCCAGAAGCAAATGATACACTTCCCAGCTGGGTTGCGTGAATCAGTCTTGGTTCTTCGCGACATTGAGTCCTGTGTGATCCAGAAGCTTGCACACCTTCATGCCTCCTGGTAGATAAGACACCGTACCTAAAGCATAGCTTCCTGCGGGCCTGACATTGACATGTGGCAGCTGCCCGCAGGACCTACAGCCTCAAAAGAACAAAATTCCCAGGCGGCTGGGCCTGGAAGCTCAACTTATCAATGCCCTGCAGTGCTTCCTGATGTGAGATTGCTTTGGGACATTGTGGGGAATTGAAGGAGAGTGTTTGGGCTTCACATGAATTTCCCACAATGTGCTGAACTGATGTGTCAGAGGACAGTGTGGGAATTTTAAATGCCAGCTCCTAGCTGCTGTTACTGCCACCACCAAGTCAACCTAACCGGGTCGAATGATTTAGGAGGGGTCCCTTCAGCATCTCCAAAACTGGAAGCCCACCTTGGTTGCGTGATGAGTTCCTCCCTTCCCCCCATGGAAATAAAGACACATGGCACTATTATTAAGGTTAATGGGCTAAATAAGGCCACAACTTTATTGGTTACAGGTGATGAGCAGTATTGGCTTAGGCATTGGTCCTCACAGACTATATCCGACTTCAGCCCGTCTGCTTGAAGTCCAGGAAGGGTTAACCACCAGTAGGGGAGTCCTGCGTATGCACATCAACTAGGAACTCCCCCGGGGTCACTGCTCGGGGGCGTGCCTTGGGCCCTCACCTCCCCAGGCTTCGGACAGGGTCACGCCCCCCGGAATCCTTTTTCGGACTACCCTTCAATATGTGGGGCAGGTGATGGCGCTTCCTCTCCTCTTCCATCTACAGAACTACAGTGGTACCTCAGGTTACAGACGCTTCAGGTTACATACGCTTCAGGCTACAGACTCCACTAACCCAGAAATAGTACCTCAGGTTAAGAACTTTGCTTCAGGGTGAGAACAGAAATTGTGCTCCTGCAGTGTGGCGGCAGCTGGAGGCCCCATTAGCTAAAGTGGTGCTTCAGGTTAAGAACAGTTTCAGGTTAAGAATGGACCTCTGGAATGAATTAAGTACATATCCAGAGGTACCACTGTATACCAATACCAATGCCTAACTGCCAATACCCAGAAAGTTGTGATGATTTGCTACGAGGTAGGCAAAAACCAAGTGGCTGGTGCCAATTTGCCAAGTGGGAAAATTCCTACCAAGTCCCTCAATGGCAACCAACCAAGGTCCATAGGAAGGTCAAGGAACGAAAACCTTCTAGGCGGGAGGGTGGGAAACAGGAATAGCTGGTAGGTGGCAAAAGAGGGAGATCCCTGGCCACGCCTCCATTAAATAGGGCCACCCCCCGCCCCCAGAGCCAGCCGATTGGCTGGCCAGGAGGTGACGCTGCTGGGGATTCCCCCAATTGCACGGAGGCTGGGCGTGAAGCCCACAACCACACCTCCTCTGCAGGTGGAGGTGGCTCTCTCAGGACATAGATTTGCACCATAAGTTGGTCCTCTTGTGCTCTGCTATGGCCTTCCCACAAACAACCCTGGGAACCGCAGTTTTGTGGGAGCGGGGCGGAACTAGAGCGCTCAGACCCACCCCAATTCCCCTGGCGTTTATCTTGCTCTCTTGCCAACTGTCCTCTGCTCGTGACTTCCAGGACACGGACGCTCCAGCGAGGACTGTGGGGACGACCGCCCGCGCCACCGAGACAGCCACCTCCTGGCGAGTCGTCTGGAACGAGACCAGGAGAAGCTCCTCAGGTGACGTCCCTGTGGGTGGGCTGCGTGGAGCTCAGGTTGTGCTTGGGGGAGCTCCTTGGCAGCTGAAGTTCCAGGAATGTTGGACTGCAGGGAAGACCTGGGCTGCTGGGCGGCTTCTTCACAATTCCGTGTCTCCATTTGGTGGGCGGAGGAGGAACTGAATGGGGGTGGTGGAAATGCACCTGCCGCTGCTTCTGGAAAACATGAGGTGTTGCCCCCCCTCTTTCCTGTTTTGTGGCTTCCGATTGGGGCATCTGGTTGGCCACTGTGGAAAACAGGATGTTGGACTAGATGGGATCTCTCTGGTCTGTTCCCCTCCTCCTCCTTTTCCTCCTTCTCCTTCTCCTCCTCCTCCTCCTCCTCCTTCTTCTCTCTCTCTCTCTCTCTCTCTCTCTCTCTCTCTCTCTCTCCTTCTTTTTCTCTTCCTCCTCCTCCTTCTCCTCCACTTCTTCCTTTCTCTCCCCTCCTCCCCCTCCTCTTTTTATTCATATATATCCCGTCTCCCCCCACCCCTGAACCAGGACTCAAGGCGGCTCACAAAAATTTAAGCAAAGGCAGATGAAACACATATAGATGAGAACATGTAAAAGGTTAATGTTAACGAGCAATTAAGCTACCTGTGGGGGTTAAAGCAATACAGAAACCAGATTCGTTAAAATACAGATAATGTAACAGCAAAGCTCTTTCCTTAAAAAGCAGTCAGTTCCCACAGGACTGCCAGAATAATAATAAAAAAATCTTTGCCTGCCAGAGGAAGGGAGCAAGTTTGGCCTCTCTAAGGAGGGAGTCCCAAAGCCTTATGTTCTTAGTTTAATTCCTGTGCCTTTGAATAAATGTCAGCTCTGTAATATGTCCCCAGTATACCAGTGCACCAAAGTTTCAAAGATACTTTCATTATTTTATCACTTGTGGTTTGCTGCCCTGGGCTACTTTGGGAAGGTGGTCAGAATATACTTTTAATAAATAAATGTGGAACTTGAAATTCAGATTTTGTTTTTAAAAAACAGCACAATGCATTTTAAGCTGTGGTTATGATTAATTTGGTATATGGTACCATAATGGCACTTCCCGGCACTTTATAACAAGGAAGCAGAAAGTATCTACAGTTACTCTGACCCCCCAACAAAACAACAAAAAAGCCAGCCCACCCCCAATTTGGGCAGCTTAGGGTTGCATAGAACAGATATTTATAGGTGTGTCGGGACTGTGGAACTGAAAGTAAATTCCTGGGCTGAGCGTGTGCCCAGGGGAAGATGTATATAGTGCCCAGAATTGGGCACAGGCCTCCAGATGTGATCTGAGGAAGACAGAATAGTGTGGAATATACAGAATATACTTCTGTTGATACAGCCTAGAATAGCTATGGAAACTTGCGGCTGATGGGAGTTCTAATCTAAACACTTGGTCCATAGACTTAAAGGCCGCCTTCGACAGTATCCCAAGAAACTGTCTATGGAAGAAATTAGAGAGATGGGGCATAGATAGAAGGCTGTTATGGCTTATAACCCAATTACACCACGGGTCGTCGGCTAGAGTGAGACTCACACCGGCGGGAAACCTATCCAATGAGGTCCCAATAAATAGAGGAGTGCGCCAAGGCTGCATTTTGGCCCCACTCCTCTTCAACTTGTTTATTAGCGACATGAAGCTCTTTCTGAGTGAGTCTCAAGCCAACATTCATGCCCCCCGCCTAGCTGATTTTCGCTGCCCTCTGCTCCTATATGCTGACGATGCAGCGATCCTTTCCTACACTAGAGTCGGTTTATGCAGAGCTCTAAAGATTTTTGCGGCTTATTGCAAACTCAACCATCTGACAATTAATCATGGAAAATCTAAAGTACTGGTCTTTACCAGGTCTCGGAAAACTTACAGCTGGAAGTTAGATGGAGTCCAATTAGAACAGGTTTTCAAATTTAAATACCTGGGAGTCTTTTTTCACTACAACCTAAGCTGGAAGCCACAGATACAGTATTTACTGAACAAAGGGAAAACAATACTTTACACTCTACTCCAATTTTTTGCGGTCGACGGAGCCTCCCACATCCCTTCTGCATTGAAGGTGTACCACGCAAAAGTGGTTTCCACCCTCTGTTATGCTGCCCCACTCTGGGCCCCAGGGTCCAATTTAACATCACTGGGGACATTGCAGAATCAGTTTCTCCGTCGCCTCCTGAAACTCCCTATGTGTGTGAGCAATGCAGCCATACATCTGGAGCTAAGGACTGCATCATTGGAGACTGTCATCTGGAAGCGAGTCTTTGGCTACTGGCTGTCCAGCTGGCATAGGCTTCCCGACCATTACCTCTTTCAGTGCCTCTGGCGGGATGACTTTGTTAATCCGTGGGTAGGAAAAATCCATGCCAAACTTCTGAGCATCGGAATTTCCCCAGCAGACTCCTTAAAGATGAACCTACGCTCAGCCAAAAGCCTTATCGAGCAAAGATTAGCAGACATTGAAAATCAACACAACCTCTCCAGGGGTGGGGGTGTCTGCTCCCCCAGGTATCATGGAATAACCCCACCACTTGGCCTTCCATCATATATGTCATCTCTTTCATCTGTACCACACCGACTTGCATTTATTCGTGCAAGGTTCAATGTTTTTCCATCGAACCTGCTGAGCCACAGATTTCCCAAGGGTTTGGTGTCTCCGCTATGCGAGTGTGACGGGAAAACAGTTGAATCTCTTCCACATATAATGTTCAACTGTCCCTTACATAGCATAGCCAGGACTAAATTCCTGGGTCCTGCTTTACTGCGCTTGGTTGGCAGGCCTGTTGAGTCACATGCCGCACTGCTTTTGCAGGATACAGATCCTTCTGTAACTCTGCAGGTGGCGAGATTCCTGAATGCGGTTATCTCACACACAAAAACCACCAAAAAACAACATCAACAACAAAAACTAATCGGACAGTTATGATGAGAGTGCATGACGGATCTCGTCTCCAGTTCTCCTTTTTCTGTGAACCGTCCCTTGGATTTTTCCGGGCCCCAAGCTGTTATTTGTCACTGCTCAATGACCCACCCTTGCATCGTGGTGTTCCCCTTCTGTTGTTAGATGTATTGGTTTTTATGTTTCTGTGCTTTTAGGTTTGTACATATTTTATGGGCTAATAGCCGTAAATAAATAAATTTGATTTGATTTGATAAACACTTGGTGGGCACCAGGTTGGCAAAGGCTGCCCTCGCTCCTAATCCTTTCGCTCGTCTTTCCTCCCCTTAGAGAAAGCAAAGAGCTGGCCGACTTTGCGCGGATACATCCTGCCGGCTGCACTGCGAACGGTTTGAACTCCAACCTCATGGTGACTGGGGGCCCCCCCTTGACTGGCTCAGGGCGGTGGTCCGCTGACCCCGCGTCCCACCTAGCGACTCACCCGTGGCTGCCCAGGACCAGCAGCTCCTCCATGTGGTTGGCGGGACATCCCTACGGTGAGTCTGCTGGGCAGGATTGGACCGGCACCTACCAAACGTGAGGGGCAGGTGGGTGGGCAGGCAGAAGGTCTCGGCTCTTGTGGGGAGGGGCAGCATCCGTCTGGGCAAATCATCTGTGAAGGCCTCACCTGGAGGAGTTTCGTTCAGGCGGCACCATTTCCTGGACTGCTGTTTCCAAAGACAAGGAGCCAGGTCATTCCTTTATTCACTTATAGGCCATATTTCATTGGAAGATCATAGGGCAGTTTGCAATATGCCGTATTGGCACGAATATAAGCCGCACCTGAATATAAGCTGCTCCCTTAAAATTCCGCAGGCACTCACCCCCATTCCGTTTTACTGTATGTCTGTTTCAACAGTGATATCGTAAAAGCCCATTTTTGTAAGGTTGCGACTTTAAGCCTCACTTTAACTTTTCATGGTCGGACTTTCGAAAAAATTGCGGCTAAAATTCAGGCCAATACAGTATAATGCATAGCATAGTAACAGACTTAAACAATACCCCCCACTCCCCATAGATGGTTGAATTACCGTAGATTCCGGCGTATAAGACGACTTTTTAACCCGGGAAAAGTGGTTAAAAAGTCGGGGGTCGTCTTATACCTCCGAGGCAGCAGTGGGAGGCAGACGGCTTTCTCCTGCCCAGCATATACGACTGGGCTTGGGTCGTCTTATACGCCCAGTCGCCTAATACGCCGGAATCTATGGTAGCCAAAGGCCTGGGAGAAGAGGAAGGTTTACTTCTCGCACCTCAAGATACGTAGTGAAGGCGCCAAGAGAGCCTTGAGAGGGAGAGCTTTCCACAAATGGGGAGCCACCGCAGAAAAGGTCCTGTTCTCGTGTTGCCACTCTCCGGACCTCCTGCGGAGGAGGCACACAAAGAAAGGCCTTGGATGGTGATCACAGGGTCTGGGGTGGTTCAGATGGAGAGAGGTGGTCCTTGAGAGAATTGTGGTCCAGAGCTGTTTAAGGCTTTTTGGGTCAGAACCAGCACTTTGAATTGGGTCCAGAAATTGATTGGCAGCCAGGGCAGTCAGGCTGGGATCACTGAAGCCGTCTTGCCCTGGTGAGCAACCCGGCCGCCAAATACTGCACCGGCTGAAGTTTCCGAACCGTCTTCCGAGGCAGCCCCACGTATAGTAATCTCTAGTCCTTTTTCTCTTAGGTCTCGGCCACCCTTCGTTGCACCAAGGCATGACTCCCGGCTTCCCCGCTGGCATGGGGGGAGCACTTCCTTCCGCCTACCAGTTTGCCAGGGACCCTCAGTCTGGCCAGCTTGTCGTGATCCCCAGTGAGCACCTGCCGCACTTTGGTGAGTACCTAAGCGAGGAGCGATGGCTTGAAAGGCTCTTTTCTGGGATGGAGGAGCTTTTGGGACGCTAGAACTCCCTTCTTCACCCTCAAGAGCCCAGGGCCCAAGCCATGGCTGTTTCCCTTTCTTCCAGCTTGGCCCTAAGGCTATGTTTTCCCTAACCTCGCTCAGCTGTCCATCACTGATGGGCAGAGTTCAATCCTGCGGGGAACATCGTGCCCAAGCAGATCCCTGCAGGCAGAAGGATTGAGCCCTCTGTTTATCGGATACGATAATCTCTATTGTCATTGTCCCATACAGAACAACAAAATTGAAAAAATCAGCATCAGACATTCAAAAACCAACAAGCCTGCTACCCCAGCCTGGTTAGCCCCCTAAAAGCTCTGATACCCCATAATTAAATACAATATACTCCCATAGAGACTACCTTACACTGCGTTTAAAACCAAAATCGCATTTGGATAGAAACTGTTTCTCAGGTGGCTAGTCCTAGTCTTTATGACCCTGTACCTTCTTCCAGAAGGCAGAAGCTGAAAGAGATCATTTCCGGGGTGCGCACTATCCTGCGCTATCTCTGCCGCTTTCTTATGACACCTGGAAGCATAGATTTGATCCAAGGTGGGAAGAGTGCACCCAATTATTCTCTCCGCAGTCTTTACAACCCTGGACAGCATTGTTTTTTCCCTGACCGTGCAGCTCCCAAACCACACACACAGACCATAAGTTAATACACTCTCAACAGTACAATGGTAAAATGCCATCAACAGGTCCTTGGAGAGATTATTTTTCCGGAGGATTCTCAGAAAATATAACCTCTGCTGTGCTCTCTTCATCAGGTCTTTGCTGTTTTCTCCCCAGTTAGGTCATCTCTCAACTCCATTCCCAGAAATCGAAACACGGAGACTTGTTCCACGCACTTCCCCTCAATAATCAGTGGCTGAATATTCAATATACATTTCCTAAAGTCCACAATAATCTCTTTTGTTTTCTTTAAGTTAAGGAGTAAGTTGTTTTTCCTGCACCACTCACCCAACTGCTCAACTTCCTTCCTATAGGCCACCTCCCCCTCTCCAACCGTGATTAAACCAACCACCGTTGTATCACCTGCAAACTTAATGAACTTATTACTGGGGTATTTGGGGGCACAGTCAGCTGTATAGAGCGTATATAAAAGTGGGCTCAATTCGCACCCCTGCGGTGTCCCCATATTCATGATATCCACAGGCATGGAGGGTTGAGCTGTCTTGCAAGCGAACAAGACCTCTCTTGCCAACTCTTGTGGGTCGGCTTTGACAGGCAGGTCAGATCACCCACCTACCAGACACTATGACACCAGTTGATTGACAGGTCAGTGATTCCTGTCAGAGTTGGCCCACTGGGGTGGAGGAGATAAAGATTTGGATAAAGATATGTTTTTTCAAAAAAGTGTGGTCAGATGCGGGGGGGTGGAATTGTTTGTGGTCCTTAGGGAGAGAATGCTCAGTCGGCAGAGCACGAGACTCTTCCTCTCAGGGCTGTGGGTTTGAGCCCAAGGTTCGGCAAACAATTAAAGCAAAGATTATGGGACAATGCACACAGTGACTTGCGTTCTTGATCACACGCAGTCTGTAGTCCGCTGGCAGTAGGAGTACAATGTGTGTGTGTCTTTAAGTTAGCATCTTACATTAAAAACCTGACAGTACCAAACTATCGAAGGCTTTTCACCAAAGCCAGACTAAACGTCTTTCCTTCTGCAGTGTTGGATGGCAGGTTGAGAGGAGTTCCCTACCAGGACAGACTTTGCTCGTGTGCTCAAGACATTGATTCCATAAAACATATTTTGTTGCATTGTGCAAAATATGAGCCAGCCAGGGCTGAACTGATACTACCCTTGCTGGTACCTTTCCCGGGAAAATCAGAGGCTCACTATGTCAGGTTCCTATTGGAAGACCGGACAAATGCTAGAACATTAGCAGTGGCAAAGTTTTTATCGGTGGTTGCAAGAACAAAATGCTTGTTTAACCTGGAGGTAGGCTGTATGAATTGTATATTGCTTTGTAATGATTTGTTGGGTCTGTGGACCGTAATAAAGACTGATGATGATGAACAATTCCTGCATCATCATCATCATCATTATTTATTGAATTTGTATTGTGCCCTAAACCTACAGGTCTCATTGCAGGGGTTTGGAATCGACGACCCTCCCAGCTCTATGCTTCTATGAACATGTTGTGGTCTTTTGTTTTTTGAGTAGCGGTGTTGTTGTGACTTCCTGTCTGCCTTGTCTCTCTCCTCAGCGGCGGAGCTGATGGACCGTGCGCCACCCCTCTGGCCCGCCATGTACCCCCCGGTGAGGAGCTCCTTGCAGCATGCGCAGCAGCTGCAGCTCCTCTCTCACCAGCAGCTGATCCGCCAGCACGAGCTGTACATCTTGCAGCAGCAAGCCGCCCACGCCATGGAGCTCCACCGGAGCGCCCAGCTGGTGGTAAGTCCCCCAGCGCAGGGGCAAAACTGGCAACCCACTCTGGCGACGCCAAAGGCCCAAACCGCACCAGAGTTTTCTCCTTTCCGAAGCGGAAGGAACCGGCTTTGCCCAACAAGGTGCCCCCTCAATGTTGGAATCGACTCCCACTGTCCCCGACTGCTTTTGACCACCGGCGATGCAATCCAAAACAGGCCCCTGGTTGGGCAGGTTGTTGCTTGAAGGTCGGCCTGCCACCTTCATGTCGTGAATTCTTCGCGGCGCTTTAGCAGAAATGCTCAGTGTTCCAGGTTCTTCAGTGCAATATATTTATTGTGAGCTATATATACAAATAGGGACGCGGGTGGCACTGTGGGTTAAACCACAGAATCTAGGACTTGCCGATTAGAAGGTCAGTGGTTCAAATCCCCGCGACGGGGTGAGCTCCCATCGCTCGGTCCCTGCTCCTGCCCACCTAGCAGTTCAAAAGCACGTCAAAGAGCAAGTAGATAAATAGGTACCACTCTGGCGGGAAGGTAAACGCACGGCGTTTCCGTGCGCTGCTCTGGTTCGCCAGAAGTGGCTTAGTCATGCTGGCCACATGACCCGGAAGCTGTATGTCGGCTCCCTCAGCCAATAAAGTGAGACGAGCGCCACAACCCCAGAGTCATCCACAACTAGACCTAATGGTCAGGGGTCCCTTTACTTTTAATCATTCTTTTGCACCCTTCTCTCCCCCTCTCGCCCCCCATGCAGGAGAGGTTAAAAGCGAGCGAGCAGCGGGCAGAGATGGAGGAGAAAATGTCCAAGCGGAATCTGGATGGTGCCAAGCCCGGCCTCACCACTTCCGCCTCGGGCCTCCTGCGCCGGAAGCCCCCCGTCCTGTCGCCCAGCACCTCTGCCTCCTATAGCAAGGCTGGGAGCCCCCCTGCCCTGTCCCCTCGGGCATCCCCTGTGCCCGTCCTCAAGGCGGAGGTGATCCAGAAGATGGAGGAGCCCCCGCTGCAGCCGGCCTACTCCTACCCTGCCACCCCCATCTCCCACCCTTCCAGCCCGCCCCCCGCTTCTCCGCCCCCGGCCCCCGCTATCCCCCCCAAGGAAGAGGAGGAGCCTGACGATGCCGAGAAGAAGGAGATGGAGAAGGGAGCCTCCAGCCCCTACCAGGCTTTGTTCCCAGGTAAGGGAGCCCAAACCTGGGCAGGGATCCCCCTTGCACTTTGATCCTGGCATCCTTGTCTTTGCTGCTTCCTTCCTTAGCTTTCTCCTGCTCTCCGCCTCCCCCCCAAAAAAGACTCCCCCTCCACCACTCAGAAGTCATCGGCATGTGAAAAATGTGTGGCTGGGGTTCTCCTGCAACGCGGGACCCTGAGGGTGAAGCAGAAACGAGGGGAGACCCAGCAGGAGAAACCTATAAGATAGGCGCCAAATGGCTCCTCAAACCAAGCTTGTGGTCGCCAAAACAGAATGTCTGGTTTCCATTTTGGGGCAAGACCGCTCTAAAGTCTTGTTTTTCCATTGATGAGCTATCAGTTAAACATTTGGCTTAGTTCAGAGGTCAACAACAACAGCAACAACATAATACAGTGGTACCTTGGTTTACGAACTTAATCCGTTCCTAGAGTTCATTCTTAAACCAAATCCGTTCTTAAACCGACGCACGCTTTCTCTAATGAGGCCTTCCATCATTTGGCTTCCGTTCATAGACAGAGGCAAAGTCTGCAAACCGGAGTTCGTTGTGGAGTTCGTAAACCGAATAGTTTGTTAACAGGACTGTTCGTAAACGGAAGTACCACTGTAGTAGTAGTAATAATAATAATAATAATAAATTATTTAAACTTTGCCCATCTGGCAGGGTTTCCCCAGCCACTCTGCGTGGTTCCCAACAGAACACTAAAAACAGAATAAAATTTCAAACATTAAAAACTTCCCTAAACAGGGCTGCCTTCAGATGTCTTCTAAAAGTCAGGTAGTTGTTCCTTGACATCTGATGGGAGGGCATTGTACAGGGTGGGCGCCACCACCGAGAAGGCCCTCTGCCTGGTTTCTTGTAACCTCACTTCTCGCAGTGAGAACTGCCAGAAGGCCCTCGGAGCTGGACCTCACAGAGTCCGGGCTGAATGATGGAGACGCTCCTTCAGGTATACTCAGGTATACCTCAGGTATAACCTTGAACTAGGTTAAGAGCTTTGAGAACTTAAAGAAGAACAGTCACTCAATCCAGGGACATTTTACATCTATACTGGCCTCTTCTGACCTCCTTTTCTTAATGGTGAAACAGACCATTCATAAGGTAGGAATTTCCGTCACAACTGTAAGCAGGGCAGTGGGGAAAGGGAAAACAACAATTCACTATAACATTGTCAATAGGCTGGGAGTGTCAGGCTGTAGGGTCTGCCACACTAAACAATTGAGTTCTTGCAAATGCAGAACAAGTATTATGGAAGCAATTCTGCCAATCAAAGCAGCCCAGGGGGCAGATGTGGGGCAAGGTGATCTCAACGCATGCCTTAACGAAAAACATTGTGGGTGCTTCTTAAGGAAGTATTCATTTTCTCCCCGCCCCCATCTAATCGATTGATGAACAACATTTAAAACAGCTAAGATTTCTGTATTCCTCTGCCAAACCCTGCTCACCCTTCTTACATACATTCAAGCCTGTCTCTGCAAACAGAAGCGATAGAAAATTGCCGGTCTTTTTGAAAAATGGCCCATATCCTGAATCCTGGCTTCTTGTTGGGCGTGATTAAGGAAAACCTTCCAGGTTTGCTTAAGGAATTCTTCTTCCTTGGGAAGAAAGGGACTCCTCCTTCCTCCCTTTCTTGCAGTAATTTTATTCATTTTCAGAAAAAGCTTGTACAAGATTTTGCAAAATATGAGAGTTCTCGCACAGGATCTGATGACAATGTGCATAGCCCCTGTACAGTTACAGATCTCTGTTGAACAAATGAAGGCGTAAAATAAAACCGAAGTAAATAAATTACAGGTACACAAGTGTCTGGAACTATTCATGACGGTTAAACAAGACATGGACCCTCTTTTCTGCCAGGGGAAAGTAATTAAAGGTTGGGTGGCCATGTGTCATGGGTGCTTTAGCTGAGATATGTCAGCCATATTTGTTTGTAGGGCAGGGGGTCCTTGGGCCTCCTCCTTGCTTTCTGGCCATGATCCCAGCTTCTCTTTCCCTCCCCCTGCAGAGATTTCTTCGGGATACCCATTCCAGGCCCTCCCGGCTTCTTTCAGAAGACACTACCCATACCTCCTCCAGCCAACGGCTGCCTCGGACGCAGATGGCTTGGCGCCTGACGTCCCTCTGCCCGCTGGAGACCCCGAGGGCATGGCCCTTTCCCCGGAGGTCAAGCCCACCCACCTCTCCCCGTCCAAAATCGTGAAGCCCATGCGGGTAGACGAAGAGGAGGAGGAGGAAGAAGAAGAAGAGGAGGAAGAGGAACCTCTGGAAGAACGAGTGAAGACAGAGCTGGAGCTGGACGCAAACCACGAGGGGGACATCTGCAAGCAGGACGTGGGAGCCCTGGACCTGGCGGCCTCCGTGGCTCGCCCGCTCCAGGACGTGGGTGGCCGAGGGCTCCTCATGTGCCACGGCAAGGCCTTGAGCAGCTTGAGGCATGAAGAAGAGGAAGAGGAAGAAGAAGCAGAAGCTCTTCAGGACTGCCAGCCTGTGTATGAAGCGATAGCCTGTCCTGCAGATCTGGAGAGCCAAGCAGAGGCTGCAGACGCCAACACTTGCCCCGTCCACGTCGACTACGAAGGTGCGTTGTTGCACCGGCCGGCCGAGCAGGCAGAGGAGCCATCGCTGTCCCTGGAGCTGCCTCACATCCGCTCTCCGCAAGGGAGGGAATTCCCCGTCCTCGTTCCGGAAGAGGAGCCACTCCCGGAGAGGCCCTGCTGTGGGAGCGAGCTGGTCTCCTGCCTCGTCTCAGCCCTGGATATCAAGCCGGAAGACCCCCTGGCTGGGATGAATGCCCTGGTGGCCGCGGCCGAGTTGCCCCAGGCGTGCCCACTGCTGGTGGGCGACAGCGTCGCCCAAGAGGCGGTGGTGAACCTGGAGGTGTCCTCTACCCTGTCGCCGGAACACACTTTCCTGCAAGGGATCACGCTGCTGAGCGAAATCGCCGAGCTGGAGCTGGAGAAGAGGAGGCAGGAGGCAGAAGGTGGGTTTGGGGGGGCAGAGGGCTGCGTTCCTTGCGCTGGAGAGAGAGAGAGAGGGCAAGGCACTCGCTGAACATTGCAGGACCTCAGTCTTGGTAAACATGCATGAGCTTGGACTGCAAAAGTCTGACTGGGGCCTCGTAGAGCTGAATGAGTTTCTGATGCTGCCTCTTTGCAGAGTCAGATCACTGGTCCATTTAGCCAGGATTGCCTCCTCTGACCTAGCAGACTCCAGAATCACAAGCAAGGGTCTTGCTCATTCCCAGGTGCCCAAGATGCTTTTTAACTGGGTTGAACTGGGGAGGGGGGGCTGCATAATGCAAAGCACTTTTTTTTGCCTCTGAGCCATGGCTCCTCTCGAAGGCAAGGTGCGTTTGGGGGTCCTGCTCAGGAACAAGGCCTGGGTCAGTGCAAGGAACTGGAGCGGCTATGCTCAAAGACACATGCGCTCTACAGCCTTACGAGGGAGTCAGGTATGTTTAGCCTGGACGACTGAGAGCTGACATGAGAGCCACCTTCAGATATCTGGAGGTCTGCCGCGTGGAGCAAGCTAGTTTTCTGCTGCTCCAGAAACCAATGTATTCAATTTACAAGGAAGGACTAAACATTAGGAATAACTTCCTGACACAGAGAGTCGTTCGACAGTAGAACTGACTCCCAAGAGAGGTGGTATCTTTCCTTGGAGGTTTTTAAGCAAAGCTTGGAAGGCCATCTGTCAGGGATTCCTTAGCTAAGATTTCAGGGGTTTTTATGATTGCTCTCCTTGGCCCCCCTCTTAACTGTTGATTCACTGTATGCCATGATTTGCTCTTACTGCTGAACTAGGTCAGTTACGGCTTTCTCAAACTATACTTTTCTAGGAATGGCCAGGGACCCACCTAGACCAGCTTCCTGTTCTTGCAGAGGCCTAGGAGATGCCCACAAGCAAGGCCTGAGCTCAACAGCTCTCTCTCCCCCCACTTGTAGTTCCCAGTCCCTGGTGTTCAGAAGCACGCTGCCTCCAGCAGTGGAGGTAGACTGTAGTAACTGCAGCTGGTAGCCATTGGTGCCTTTGTGCATCGTGGTACCCAAGAACCTCTTTTAAACCTGCGCAGGTCAGTGGCCACCCCTACGCATTCCTACGGAAGCTGTGGAATCCACTGCCATAGTTGAAGAAGCCCGCCATTCAGCTCTACTGAATGAACCTGGGATCTAGAGCTATGAAAAAGTGATAGGAAGTTCTCCCTGTGGTCCACTCCCCTCCCCCCAAAAAAATCCATGCGTTGTGCTTTGAAGAGGGCTTCCAGTTCTGGTTTGTTGCCAAACTGTAGTCGTGTCCCAAACCCAGGAGATCCGGGAGAGGGAATCTGAGCAAAGGCTGGGGACACACAGCCAAGTCATTATCTGGCTGTTTCATCCGAACCAGGCCATTGTGTGTTACGTGTGTGGCTTAGTCAAAACAAAAAAAATTCCTTCCAGTAGCACCTAAAGACCAACTAAGTTAGTTCTTGGTATGAGCTTTCATGTGCATGCACACTTCTTCAGATACACTGAAACAGAAGTCACCAGACCCTTCTATATCTTGGTGAGGTTGATGGACTTCCATTTCATGCGGCTCAATGTGGTGCCTTCCATAGTTCCAGTTACAGATAGGTAGCCGTGTTGGTCTGCCATAGTCAAAACCAAAAAAATTCCTTTTTTGTTTTTGTTTTTTTTGTTTTGACTATGGCAGACCAACATGGCTACCTATCTGTGTGTGGCTTAGGGCTGCCCCGTTTTCTCTGTGAACCTGAGACTTCTCCATCCTTCTAACTGAAGCCCAAACTGCCTCTCAAGCAGGTCTGGAGAGCTTTGCCGCCCGCCCGACCCTGGAGAGCCTGCTAGCTGCCAGCACTCAGATGCTCATGGAAGTCCTCTCGAACCCCTTCATGGACAGCTTGAAAAACATCCGCCTGCCCCGGGAACTGGATCCCAACAAAAAGTACAGCTGGATGCAGAAGAAAGATGAACCGGTGAGGAATTCTTTGCAGCTGACTTTGCTCTGAAAGGTGGCGGTGGGGGAGGCATCGGGTGGTGGCAGCAATAATAATAATAATAATAATACAATATATTTATTTATTTATACCCCGCCCATCTGGCTGGGTTTCCCCAGCCACTCTGGGCGGCTTCCAACAGAATATTAAAATACAATAACCTATTAAACATTAAAAGCTTCCCTAAAGAGGGCTGCCTTCAAATGTCTTCTAAAAGTCTGGTAGTTGTTGTTCTCTTTGACATCTGATGGGAGGGTGTTCCACAGGGCAGGAGCCACTACTGATAAGGCCCTCTGCCTGGTTCCCTGTAACTTGGCTTCTCGCAGTGAGGGAACCGCCAGAAGGCCCTCGGCGCTGGTCCTCAGTGTCTGGGCTGAACGATGGGGTGGAGACGTTCCTTCAGGTATACTGGGCTGAGGCTGTCTAGGGCTTTAAAGCTCAGCACCAACACTTTGAATTGTGCTTGGAAACGTACTGGGAGCCTGTGTAGGTCTTTCAGGACCGGTGTTATATGGTCTCAAGGAGCTCTGTGGGTGAGTGGGAGAACTCTCTGAGTGACAAGATGCAGCTGAAGCAAGAGAACCTTTTGAATTATTTTGTTGTTGTTTTTGTTGTTGTTCAAATTTATATACCGCTGTCACCCAGAGATAACAGAGCAGTTTGCAACATGAAAACAACACGCATAACAACAATAACAGAAATACTTCCCCTCTCCCCCAGTAATTAGCCAAAGCCCTGGGAAAAGACGAGTGTTTTCACTTGGCACCTACAGATGTGTAATGAGGGTGCCAGGTGAGCCTCCATGGGGAGAGAATTCCTCAAATGTGGAGCCACTGCAGAAAAGGCCCCGTTCTTATGTTGCCACGCTCCAGACCTCTCATGGAGGAGGCATGAAGAAGGACCTCAGAGGACGACCACAGTCTCTTAGGCCGTTGAGCACTTTAAAAGTTAACACAAGCACATGATGTGGACTCTAGAAGCAAACTGGCAACTTGAAACAAAATAAAAAAAATCCCTTCCAGTAGCACCTTAAAGACCAACTAAGTTAGTTCTAGGTATGAGCTTTCGTGTGCATGCACACTTCTTCAGATGCATGCACACGAAAGCTCATACCTAGAACTAACTTAGTTGGTCTTTAAGGTGCTGCTGGAAGGAATTTTTTTATTTTGTTTTGACTATGGCAGACCAACACGGCTACCCATCTGTAACTGGCAACTTGAAGTCACTCGCGCAGACTCAGTGTGTCATATGCTCTGAGCATCCTGCCCATTGCCCATTGAGCTTCGAAGTGAACCACATCCTCAGGGCCTGCAAGACGGAGCTGTTCTGCCAGGCTTTGGGGCAGGGTGCAGTCTGACTTACTTTCTTTGGTATAAAACAAACCTGAAGGAGACCCCCAACCTGCTCACAGGTCCTTGTATGATCAGTGGAAACAGATGGTCCTGGCAAGTATGAACCCCTCTCAATTCCAACCTGATCATTGCCACCTGCCCAGATTTTAACTTGTCTGAATTAATTTTAAGATGTATTTTAATAAATTGATGCCCGTTTTTATGCATATCATGTTGTTTTTATGATGTTAGCCGCTCTGAGCCCAGCCTCAGCCAGGGAGGGCAGGATACAAATAAAAAATTACAGTCATACCTTGGGATGAATACGCTTCAGGTTGAGCATTTTTGCGTTGCACTCTGTGGTGACCCGGAAGTAACAGAACGCGTTACTTCCGGGTTTTGCCGCTCGTACATGCACAGATGTTCAAAATGACGTCATGCGCGGAAGCGGCAAAACGCGACCCGCAGGCATGTGTTACATTCGCTTCAGGATGCGAATGGGGCTCCGGAACGGATCCCGTTCGCATCCAGAGGTACCACTATATTATTATTATTATTATTATTATTAGTTGCAGATGAGTCCGTGTTGTCGTCTGAGCTGCCCTCTCACCATTGCCCTCACTATCCTCTCTTCTTCTTCTTCTTCTTCTTCTTCTTCTTCTTCTTCTTCTTCTTCTTCTTCTTCTTCTTTTCCTGCCTCCCTTCCTGCCGCATCCCCAACTCTTCTCCTCTCAGATGCACTCCATCAAGTCGGCCATCGAGAACATGGATCCCATGGAGCTGGACTTCAGGATGAGGCTGGCCGAGCTGCAGAGGAGGTACAAGGAGAAGCAGCGCGAGCTGGTGAAACTGCAGCGGCGGAGAGACTCAGAGTAAGTGGCCGCGGAGGAGCCCCCCACGGCCTTCGACGGCTGCCTGGTTGGCGCCGCTGTCCCTAGACTCTCCTCCTTGGCTTTCCTCGTTCTCCTCTTGGTGGCATCTGTTATCGGTGTGCTTTGAACTGAGCTTTGCAAAAACGTCGAGAGCATGGCTTCATGACTTGTGGAGGTGGCCTTGAGCGCTCTCCATGTTTTGGATTCGCGGTGGCCTTCCTGGAGGCGTCAGATCTGAGCATAGGGCAGCTTTAGATGTTTGGTGATGGATCTAGCTGGCTTTTGGCAGTCTCCTTCCCGTTTCTTCCTCTCTTTCTTTTGACGACTTATTTTATTTTTGATGCCTGTGTCGCTTTTGGTTAACAGCCCAGCCTGTGGTTTCTTTTAAGGGAAAAGCATGAGGAGAAAAGTAGAAGCTTGTCCAGACGAGGCCCAGGAAGGCCCAGGAAGAGGAAGCATGGACCGAGCGCAGTGCCGCCCCCTATGGAGAGAGGGAAGAGGGACAGCAGGAGCGGAAAGTAAGGCTGGACTGCGGGGAAAGCCGTGGGCAGCAGGGTCTCTTCAGCTCTCTCTCTCTCTTGCGCGCACACACACGCTCTCTTCCAGCACAGGGCTGAGTCGGCAGGTGCATGCATCTCGGAGGAGGGCTGCCGCGCAAGGCGCCCATGGCTTGTGGCCGCAGAGTGTGGCAGAAAGGGGTGGGCTGCTGCCACACATGGAGGGGACGCTGGATGAGCAAAGCGGGGGCGGGGGAGAAGTTGTTTTGGATGCTGAACAGCAGAGCAGCACACAAGACAAGGCCACTTGCTTATTGGTGGGGCCCTGATCCTGGCAGTGGCCTCTGCGCACTGTCGCCATTGTAGATCTGTGTAGAAGATCCCTGGGTCCTGTCCAGGACACTGATTCTTCTTTTCCTTCTGTCTACGCTCCCGAATGGAGTATTTGTTTAAAAATTGCTTCGCCTCTGCTTAGGAGTCTGTTACTAGAAGTGCAGCGGTTTTAAGGAATCCTGCTTGACATGGCAAACTAAGGCTGGTCTTACTTTCCTTGAGTCTTTTGCCAAGACGGAGCCTTAATGGCTCTGCCAAGGGCTTAGCAGGCAATGTGGGTGTTCAGCTCCTCCTCTCTCCCTCGGTCTCTCTCTCCTCCTCTTCCTCTCTTGCTGTTTGTCCAGTGTGTCTTTGCAAATCTCCGTCTCTTTGTAACCCTCTTCGTCTGCTTAGCTGGTTTGGGAA
Organism: Podarcis gaigeae; assembly: GCF_964106915.1. Taxonomy (NCBI): domain Eukaryota; kingdom Metazoa; phylum Chordata; class Lepidosauria; order Squamata; family Lacertidae; genus Podarcis; species Podarcis gaigeae. The sequence continues at coordinate 52,356,629 of NC_139690.1, read as the reverse complement.
TCATGGGGAAATTGCTGCTATCTGGGGCTTGTGTAAGTGTGTTTGATGTGTACAGTGGTCCCTTGGTTCTCAAACTTAATCCGTTCCGGAAGTCCGTTCCAAAACCAAAGTGTTCCAAAACCAAGGCACGCTTTCCCATAGAAAGGAATGCAAAATGTGCTAATCCGTTCCAGACTTTTAAAAGCAACCCCGAAAACAGAAATTTAACATGAATGGGTAACGAGGCCATTGATCCATAAAACGAAAGCAATCAACAATGTACTGCAGTCACACAATCTGCCAATCATCAGTAGCTGAACTGCGTTCTGCACAGTCACAAAAACAGAAGGAGCCGCAAAAACAAGAATGCAAAATAAATAGCAAAAACAGACAGATCTCAGCATAACACTGAAATTGGAAGTGTAACACTCAAAGCGGAGTACGTTCGGCTTCCGAATAAAGTTTGCAAACCGGAACACTTGCTTCCGGGTTTGCAGTGTTCAGGTTCCAAGTTGTTCAAGTACCAAGGCGTTTGAGAACCAAGGTACTGCTGTATATGTCTGTGTGGACAAACATGATGGGAATCTTAAAAGAAGCCACATTCGGCATCGAGAGGGTCTGGAATTATCTGTTTCCTTAAAGGCAGAATACCGAATTTGGCTATCCAGAACCATGTGTGTTGCTGCACAGATCCTTTACTTCCTCCTCCACTATTCCATCCCGCTTAGCTCAAGACTGTTGATTCATTCATTTATTTGGAGTGTTTACACCTAGCCTGCTCACCAAAGTTCTCAAGGCGGCTTACGATATATTTTAAATTCGTTAAAAATAGTCAAGAGCTACTAGGGGAAGGGGAATGTCTGCAGTACGGCCGCATCTGATATGCACTTATGTTGCGAGATTTCAAATCTACGGGGTTGAAGGCTGGCTGGAACCCCTCAGCCTCAGTGTGGGGACAGCACCCAGACAGGGCCAAGCCTGCCGCTCTCCTCCCTCTGGGCCTGGGATGCTCCCCCAAGATCTCGCGGGAACTTGGGTGGCCTTTCAAAATCTAGTGACAGCATCAGATGCTTGCACAGGGTTTCAGTTCCAAGTGTGTGAGTATGCACTGTTTCATACCTTGGTTTTGGAACAGCTTAGTTCCTGAGCGTTTTGGCTCCCGGACGCCGCAAACCTGGAAGTGACGATTCCGGTGTGCAAACTGTTTTTGGAAGCTGAACGTCCGGCGGGGCTTCCGCAGCTTCCGGTTGGCTGCAGGAGCTTCCTGCAGCCAATCAGAAGCCGCGCTTTGGTTTCCAAACGTTTTGGAAGTTGAACGGACTCCTGGAATGGATTCCGTTCGACTTCCAAGGTACGACTGTATTTGCAAAAGTCTTGGAACTGAAAACACACACACACCCCGTAAGATGCGATTGCACGATATGCAGAGGGCCTGCAACTTACGCTCGCCTGTACTTAACATGATTGCAGCTTTGTGAGGATGGTGGTAAAACTAAATAATTGGAGAATAGGGGGACATGCACCATGGAAAAAATGCTTTTTAAGAGGCCGATAAAACCTATTTCCAGCAAAGACGTGCGGGGGCTCTGGGGCCCTGTTCAGGGAAGTTTTAATGTGTGACTTTTTAATGTATTTTTAAGCTTTGTTGGAAGCCGCCCAGAGTGGCTGGGGAAACCCAGCCAGATGGGTGGGGTGCAAATAATACGTTATTATTATTATTATTATTATTATTATTATTATTATTATTATTATGCAAACATCCCAGAGCCCATTTAAGTGATATGGAGGGCAAAACCTGCTCTGGATAGGTAGGAATGTCTGTGTGTATTTCTGGTGGTTTTTATACAATTTTGCCTTTGTGCGTGGACCTCGGAACTGAACCCCCCCCCCCCATACATGGTGGGTGGACACACCGTGTGCTTTTTGGTGTATATGTGGAGCCCTTAGAACTGAACCCATATCTTGTAAGATAGGGTTGTACGTTATATAAATTACTCCTTAGTTTGTAGATTTCCCCAGTGCCCCCTTGCAGCTGAATCTGGCTTGGAAAGCTGCCCCCCCCCAAAGAAAAGAAACTGCTGGTGGGTCTCAGGATAGTTTCAAGACTCCCCAGACATAACTCCACATAACTCCATCCTGATTTCAAACATCGTGACATAGCGATATACATCACGATGTTTAGCTGGTGATAATAATAAATAACTAATAATACATTTTTATTTATACCCCGCCCTTCCTGGTTCAGAAAACCGGGCTCAGGGCGGCTAACAACAAATTTAAAACAATTGATGCAACAAAAACCAGCATAAAATACAGTATAAAATGTAACAATAAATTCAGAATTCAAAAATCAGTTTAGGGGGGAAATCCATTCAATAAAAATTAGATGATCACCAGGGCTAGCTGGCTAAATTAGTCCTATTTGGTCCAGCGAGGAGGTCAGGGGAGAATTAGCTGTGGGATCCCAGAGCGGGTAATCTTCATAAAAAGGGGAGGGGGAGGGAAGGAAGGGGAATAAAAGATCAGGCTAAGTTCCAATTGAAAGCCAGGCCCTGCGGAAGGAAGTTAAATACTGCAGGGCCCTAGTCTCATGGGACAGAGCATTCCACCAGGTGGGAGCCATCACTGAGAAGGCCCTGGCCCTGGCGGAGGATAATATCACAGTGTTGAAAACCAGATATTGCCCAGCTCTACCCATGTGGCCTCAGATCTCCAAGCTCCCACTCTGCCGCTGAATTCCTGGGCCTGGGCAGGTCTCGTATGAACATAATCCTGGCCCAGAAATATATATAGTTTGTATCCATTCTGTGCAGATGCAACAATGGGTACCGAATGCTGAATTAAAACATCTTGAGAATGTATGTACAGAGAGAGTTTCTGTAGACTTTCAAAGTCTGGAGGTGTGTAAATGCCTGGTGGAATCTTGAAAGTCAGAGCAGGGGTTGTTTGTTCATTTGCAGTATTTCTAGACTGCCTTTCAACATCTGGCTGCCTTCCCAATTTCAGTATATCAGGGGTGGGGTGGGGGGTGGAGAGCAGAGTCCCCCTTGCCCCTCCCCTGTGACTAGCAAAAGCCAAATAAACAGAGAATCGGCTGTTCTTGATGGTGCAAGATTCTGATTGTTTTCACCAGAGAACTTTTAATTGCCGTTTCAAAGCGCCAAGGACATACTGTCCTGGGAGTGGCTGAACTTAATTACGGATCAGGTCCCTGCAGAATGTCTTGCTGCTCCCTGCTACCTCAGAACAGAGTTGTGCTGTGCTAAATTTAAGCAGTTGGATTGGAATAACATTTGCAAGAATGTGATTTATTTATTTTCTGCAGAATTTCTTCCTGAGGCACAATTTATTGAATTAGGCTTGCCTCTCCTTGGGATTTTTGCTCCCGGGGTGCCATAAACCAACGCCTCTGGCGGAGCCCCTTGTTCCTTTGCTGCAACAGCTGCCAGCCAGCTCTCCATTGACAAAATAATTGGGGAATCAGGTAGGTAGCTATGTGGTTCTGACGCAGTTGAAATATATATAAAAATTGTCCAGTAGCACCTTAGGTAAAAGTAAAGGTACCCCTGACCGTCGTAGACGACTCTGGGGTTGCGGCATGCTCTCGCTCTATAGGCCGAGGGAGCTGGTGTTTGTCCGCAGACAGCTTCCAGGTCATGTGGCCAGCATGACTAAGCCGCTTCTGGCAAACCAGAGCAGCGCACGGAAACGCCGTGCTAGGTTGGCAGGAGCAGGGACCGAGCAACGGGAGCTCACTCCGTCACAGGGGTTTGAACCGCTGACCTTCTGATCGGCAAGCCCAAGAGGCTCAGAGGTTTAGACCACAGAGCCACCTGCGTCCAACCTTTTACCTCTCATATAGGTAAAGGTAAAGGAACCCCTGACCTTTAGGTCCGGTCGTGGCCAACTCTGGGATTGCGGCGCTCATCTTGCTTTACTGGCCGAGGGAGCCGGCATACAGCTTCCAGGTCATGTGGCCGGCATGACTGAGCCGCTTCTGGCGAACCAGAGCAGTGCATGGAAACGCCATTTACCTTCCCGCTGGAGTGGTACCTATTTATCTACTTGCACTTTGGCGTGCTTTCGAACAGCTAGGTGGGCAGGAGCCGGGACCCAGCAACAGGAGCTCACCCCATTGTGGGGATTCGAACCGCCGACCTTCTGATCGGCAAGCCCTAGGCTCTGAAGAAGTGTGCCCAAGAGTGGCTGGAAAAAGAAAGCGGCAAAGGATGAAATCAAAATTGCACAGAAGGGCGCTGTTCTATGTAACAACCACAAAAAGTGCTACAAAGTGGGCTTTTCTCCCCTGGAGATTTCTAAGTAGGGGGGCACCCCCATCTGTCAGAGATTTTATAGTTGAGGTTCCTGAATTGCAGGGGTTTGGACTCAGTGACCCTTCAGGGATACCCCACATCTCTTTATTTACAGTGGTACCTCGATTCTCAAACTTAATCCATTCCAGAAGTCTGTTCCAATACCAAAGTGTTCCAGAACCAAGGCGTGCTTTCCCATAGAAGGGAATGCACAACGGATCAATCTGTTCCAGACTTTTAAAAACAACCCCTAAAACAGCAATCTAACATGAATTTTACCGTCTAACGAGCCCATTGATCCATAAAATGAAAGCAACAATCAATGTACTGTACTGTAAAATAAATAAGGCAACATTGTAGATGATAAAAATTAAAATTACTTTTTTTCTTACCTGCACCGATGATAGTCGTTGCTTGGATGGGGGGCTTTTATCCATTTCCGCAGTCACACAATCAGTCAATCAGTAGCTGGACTGGGTTCCACACAGTTACAAAAACAAACTCACCGAAAGAGCCTTAAAAACGCAAAATAAATAGCAAAAACAAAAGCGCCAAACTTAATCTGTTCCGGAAGTCCGTTTATCTTCCGAAATGTTCAAAAACCAAGGCGTGGCTTCTGATTGGTTCAGCGCCTGGAAACAATAGCTGACAGCCGCATTGGACGTTTGGCTTCCAAAAAACTATTGAAAACTGGGACACTTCTGGGCTTTTGGCGTTTGAGGACCAAGGTGTTTGAGAACCAAGGTGCCACTTAATATGATTCTATGGCTGTAACAAGGCTATATTGACAAGGTGATGATCTTTCCGATCAAGTAAGACAAAATACCATTGCAATTGCAAAGTGTGAATTTCAGCAAGGGTCCAACTCAACTGTTCTATGCCTCTAGCCTTTACCTTCCTTTTGCCCTCAACTTTGCAGAAACACAGAGCGACGTCTCCATGACTTCCCATCCCGCCGGAGGTACCGAATGTCGTAAATAACCACCGCACCCTTGTTTTTAGGAACTCTCTAGCCACAGCCCTCCCGTCACTCTTACTGGTTGCCACCAAAGCGCCAGATCCCAAGGGGAATCTACAGTTTGTCTCCCGTGACCCTGCGAGGGAAGGTAAAGGGAGGTCCGCTCACCAAATATTTTCTGTCTGGCTTCCAGGCTGAGCAAATCCTTGCTGCTCTCCGAAGACTCTGAGGCTGGCGAAGGAACCAGGAAAAGGCACAGGGGCCTCATCCTTGAAGAGGACGATGCAGAGAGCAGGAGCGGGAAGCTGAGAGGACGGAATCGCAGCTGGGATGAGCAGGACATGCTGGCAAACTTCTCCAGCGAGGTTGGTTGCTAATAATTTTTATTATTATTTAAACCCCGTCTATCCGTCTTGGTTGCCTCAGTCACTCTGGGTGGCTTCCAGCACATACAACAACAAAAAGTGAAACAATTAAAATTTCCCGATTCAGGGCTGCCTTCAGATGTCTTCTAAAAGTCAGATAGTTGTTTATTTCCTTGACATCAGCTGGGAGGGCATTCCACAGGGTGGGCGCCACCACCGAGAAGGCCCTCTGCCTGGTTCCCTGTAACCTCGCTTCTCGCAGTGAGGGAACCGCCAGAAAGTCCTTGGAGCTGGACCTCAGCATCCGGGCAGAACGATGGGGGTGGAGACGCTCCTTCAGGTCTACTGGGCAGAGGCCATTTAGGGCTTTCAAGGTCAGCACCAACACTTTGAATTGTGCTTGGAAACGTACTGGGAGCCAGTGTAGGTCTTTCAGGACCGGTATTATGTGGTCTCGGCAGCCACTCCCAGTCACCAGTCCAGCTGCTGCATTCTGGATTAGTTGTAGTTTCCGAGTCACCTTCAAGGTAGCCCCACGTAGAGCGCATTGCAGTAATCCAAGCAGGAGATAACCACAGAATGCAGCACTCTGGTGGGACAGTCCGCAGGCAGGTAGGGTCTCATCCTGCGTACCAGATGGAGCTGGTAGACAGCTGCCCTGGACACAGAATTGACCTGCACCTTCATGGACAGTTGCGTGTCCAAAATGTCTCCCAGGCTGCGCACCTGGTCCTTCCGGGGCACAGTTAGCCCTTTCAGAACCAGGGAGGACAAGGCTCCTTGCTGACCATTACCCGTCTTCCTTGGCGAAGTGTACATGTTCTCAGGCCATGTGGGTTTTTGGGCGAGGTCCAGTAGGAGTGGCAGGTACCATGCATGAGCCGTGCCCAAGTACATGCCCCAAAATTCCCCGTGATGCTCTTTTGTCCCATGACCGACATCTAAGGGTTCCTCAGTGAGGAAAGGTTGTCTCGAAGGCAGAAAGTTCAAAAGTCGCCTCAGTGTAGTCAGAAGGGCCAAACTGGAGACGTCTGTGCCACGAATTCACCCGTGCCCCGTTGCGTTTCCTCCTTTCTTTCGCCAGCTGAAGATTAAGAAGAAGAAGCTGGCGTCCGAGCAGGAGCAGCTGGTGAGCAAGCTTGACAAAGCGCTCTCCTTGGGAAGGCACAGCAAGCTGAAATCCCCTTTTAAGTTTTCCGACGGCTCGGCGGGGAGGCCGAGAAATGGCGGCTGTTACGGCGGCAGATACGCGTCTCCCCACGAGGCCTTGCTGGGCAGGGACGAGAAGAGGAGCTTGGCCGAAACGCTGAGCTACTCGCTGAAAGACCCCAAAGAAGGTAAAAACAAAATGGCTGCCAAAATGAAGAAGATGGAGGTGGGGCTAAAGCTCAAGGGTCACTTGAAGGCATCCATTTCACCAGCAATATCCGAAGCTAGCAGTTATTCGTACAGTAAGTAACTTGGTTATTTCTGCTCTTCCTCAGCTGTTGCGTTTCTGATGGGCTTCGCAAAGGTTTAATCCTGCTTCATCCAACCTGCTGCCCTCTGGATGTTTTTGGACTGCTGCCCCCTTGACCCATGATGGCCGGGGCTGATGGGAGATGCAGTCCATCAGCCTTTGGAGGGCACCAGGCTGGGGAATATTGGATCAACTTCTTTGGGCTCACAGTGGCAGCGACAGAGCCCTGCTTCACCACGGGGGTGTGGGCAAATAGATCGAGGGACGATCAGACCAGAGGGATCTTAGAAAGGAGTTCCATCAGGATGTCCAATGGATTTCCGTTCAGCATTTGGCATGCTGGAGAGAACTGTGAATGGCGATCGGCCGCCATCTTGCCTCTGGATCCCCACTGATGGGGATCCGTGGTGAGAGACAAAGGCTGCTTTCCGTCTCTGCCTGTGTGCTTCTCAGAGCATGGTGGGGAGGGCAAGAGAGATCTATAGGCTGATCCCACAATCCGTGCCGCATGGGACCAACGGCTCTCCAAATGTCGTTGGACTCCAGTTCCCAGCAGCTCCAGCCACGCAGGGCCCAACAGTGACATGACAGAAATTTAGGGAATGTTGCCCGGCAAGGAGAAAGAGGACAAGGAACCGATTTTCTCCCTCTCTCATAACTCTAAAACATTCAACGAAGCTGAACGTTGGAAGATTCAGGACAGAGAAAAGGAAGTCTTTCCTCACGCAGTGCAGTTAAACTGTGGAACTCCTTCCCACAAGACGCAGGGATGGCCACCAATTTGGACAGCTTTAAAAGAGGATCGGACAAATTCACGGAGGGGAAAGGGCTCTTGATGGCTACTAGCCACTGGCTGGAAACCACAGGAGGGGAGAGTTATTCTTGTGCTCGGACCCTGATTGCAGGTTTCCCACAGGGACCTGCTTGGCCGCTGTGAGAACAGGATTCTGGACAAGATGGGCCAGGGTCCTGCTCCAGCTGGGTCTTCTGACGTTCTTCATATTGAGAAATGGTGGCCGTTGGAGTCCCACAATGTCCACAGGGCCACGAATTCCTGATTGCTGCCCTTTTGAATTCTGTAGACTCTTCTTCTACAGCGGAACCTTGGTTGTTGAACGTAATCCGTTCTGGAAGATCATTTGACTTCCGAAATGTTTGACAACTGAGGATCAAAGGGCTGTGGGCAAAATCCATTGGAAAAAATGGAGAAACACACATCGGAAGCCCTTTGACTTCTGAATAGCGTTCGAAAATGGAAGCATTCACTTCCGGGTTGTAGGTGTTCGGTTCCGAATTGTTCGGCTTCCGAAGCGCTCAACAGACGAGGTTCCGCTGTATAGGTGAAGTTCCTTGCTTACAAATATACTGCCTAAACATTCATACATTCCTGGGCTGGGGCAGTTTCTTCTTCGAACTTTCTGAATCCCACACCATTCCAGTACTGCCACGTGAATTGTTTGAGAAAATGGCGCATTGTCTCCCCACATTGGCGCCATCAACCACCATTTGCACGTGAAAGAACCATGCAGTGTCCCCACATGGTGGTTTTTCACAGAAATTACTAGAACAGTGTGGGATACAGATGTGTGTAGCATCAACACAACTCCCTCAGCAATCTAGGAGCCAAGCGTTGGTCCTGAAGAACATTTTGCTTCACACCCGCAACAGATAGGTAGTCAAGGTTCTCCTTGCCTTCTCCAATGGCGTGCAGCCAAACGGAAGCGAGGAATAATAGTTTTACTATTTATACCTCGCCTGTCTGTCTGGGCTGCCCCAGCCAATCGGGGCGGCTGGTGGGTTCCTTCTCCCTCTGCAAATTATTCTGTCACCTTGTTTTGAACACTCCACCAAATTAATTACGTTGGCTGCAGATACAGACTCTGAGGAAGACGAGGGATCCCTGAAGGACGAGTGGTCTTCTCACGGCTCCAGAACGAGACCCCCCAGCCTGTACGGTGTGGTGCCCCCCAAGAGCGGCCGAATCGCCGGAGGAGGCCTCAGGGCGGCAGCCAAGAAGGGCATCTGTGCCGCCAGGACTCTCAAATCTAAACTGGCCGCCACGGCAAGCAAGAAGCCGCAGTTTTGCTTGCTTCCCGGAGAGGGGTCTTCCTTCAGCGATTCTTCAGAGGACTCGTTCGATCAAGGTTACTAGATTATAACAAACCAAACAAAGCGTCCGTGTTTGAGTGAATGAGGGGAGTGTTGGCAGCAGGGAGAGGGGCTCCGGCCGACCATCTTGGTCCTCATGGTGCTTTTGTTGATATTCTTTTTTGCAAAACAACAACATCTGCTTGTGTCACTAGCTCTTATTATTATTATTATTACAGTGGTACCTTGGTTCTCAAACTTAATCTGTTCCAGAAGTCCGTTCCAAAACCAAGGTGCGCTTTCCCAAAATGGGTGAATCTTCTCCAGAGTTTTAAAAGCAACTCCTAAAACTGAACATTTTACTGTCTAATGAGACCATGGATCCATAAATCAACAATGTACTGCAGTCACACAATCAGTAGCTGAACTGAGTTCCGCACTGTCACAAAAACAAAACGAAAAGAGCCGCAAAAACAAACAAGCATGCAAAATAAATAGCAAAAACAGACAGACCTCAGCGTAACACTCAAAATAGAAGTATGACACTCAAATTGGAAGTATAACACTCAAAACGGACCATGTTTGGCTTCCGAAAAAAGTTCACAAACCGGGTTTGCAGCGTTCGGGTTCCAAGTTGTTTGAGTACCAAGGAGTTTGAGAACCGAGGTACCCCTGTATTTTATTACTGACTCGCTCTTCTAAGAGCTCTAAGATCCCTTGGAGCGTTTAGCCTTTGCTGTCCACCCCGACCCTTCCCAAATCTGTTCCTTTCCTTTTTTTTAACCCTCCATCTCTTCCCGCCATCGCTGTTGTTGTATGTGGTTCTTCTTTGCTTTTTTTTTGCATGTGTTAGAGGTCTTGGGAGGAGGTTTGTAACTTAGATGCCATGTTGTGTGGGAGTGCCCCCTCGATGTCTGTACTGCAATTTGGTACCAAGCTTTCTATTAAAAGTATCCAGTTTGTATTTAACTAAACCAGTCTGCCTCGTCTCTCTTACTGCATCTCTCGCTAGTGGGGGTGTGTGTTATTTTAGCTTGCTGCTTCTTCGCCCCATTCCGCTGTCCCCTCATCGCTCCCGAAGACTTAGCACCAAAGAAAAAGAGAGAACTAACAAAATTGTGGCGTTCTTTGTATTATTCAAATATCCCTGGCTTGCAGATTCTCTGAAGGTGCTTTGTTTTCCAGGAGGAAAAGCACATTATGCATCAATCTCTCCTCTCCCCCCCCCCCACTCCAAAACACAGCTTGTCATGTTCTGCACAGATTATTCCACAGTGGGCTGCTTCCCCAGCCCCCAGCCCCCCCCCGCATATTCACTTTTAATAAAGGAAGAAAGACGTAGTTTGGGAAAAGAAAAAAGAAATGATTAAGCTTAGTAATTTTTGCTTCTAAAAATGGCTTAATTCTATAAAATGAAACCGATTTTTCTTTGTCAGTTTCAATTGGGCTCTAATAATTTTTAAGGCTTCCCTCCACCCCTATTAATTCTGCTTTTTGAAAATTAAATAAATAAAGCAGGTTATGAATATTTCAGACCTTGCAACAGATTTACAGGAGCAAAGGAATTACTTAATATGAGATCAGTGTAGAGGGAGAGATCTGAATGCAATGCCTTGGGGGGAAAACAGCAATTTTATTAGTGCTCTTTGCTCCTTGGCAAAGAGGGAAGGAGGGAGGGAGGGAGGGAGAAAGAAAGAAGGAAGGAAGGAAGGAAGGAAGGAAGGAAGGAGGGAAGGAAAGAAAGAAAGAAAGAAAGAAAGAAAGAAAGAAAGAAAGAAAGAAAGAAAAAGGGGTGAAATGAGAAATGCTTGGGACTAGGCTGCTAGACCACAAGGGTCCCTGCCCCCTCTTCTTCCCGATTTTAGAGCAACTCATTCAATAATTGTAACAGGGAAAGGTCATTGGAGAGAGACCTCAATTTTGGATCCCACAAGGACTAGCAAGAGGGTAGAGGGAGATGTAGAATGCAGCTGTTACCTTCAAAGGAAAGACTTTATCTGATGAGCTGGGTTCAAATCCTACTTGTGGTCATTGAGGGACTATTTTTGGTGCTCGATCCTCCTTTTAATCCAGTTCTGCTGCCTTCCCCACCCCCACCCTAGCTGTCAATGTTTTCCTTTTTTTAAGGGAAATTCCCTTATTCCGAATAGGATTCCTCGCAAGAAAAGGGAAAAGTTGACAGCTATGACCCCCCCACCCTCAATCCAAGTTTGCTCTCTTCTGGAATAGAAAACTATAAAATGGGGTTGCAGAAGCACGAAATCAATGGCAGCATTGAAGAACCCTAATAATTTTTTTTTAAGCAATTGAGAGAAAAGATGGAACCCGAGGGGGAGGGCTTTCCAGGAAAGATATCTAATGTAACTTCTATTAAGCTGCAACCCTGTGCACACTTACCTGAAAGTGAGCACCACTGACTACAAGGGGAATGGCTTTTAAGTAAGTGTTTCTTGGCTCGCGCTGTAAATGTTCCTTTTCCTGTTCCGTAGTTTAGCACTAGCTCGTCTCCTTGCCCCATAAGCTGTCTTTTTGCAAGGCTTTTTAAAGTAAACCTCGAACCTTGGAGAAATCTATTCCCTCCTTTTTTTAAAAAAAGAAATTTCGTTTAATCTTTGCTCTGGAGGATGAAATATAGAATTTGCTCTAAAGCAGGAATCACCCAAACTCAGCCCTCCAGATGTTTTGGGACTACAACTCCCATCATCCCTAGCTAACGGGATCAGCGGTCAGGGATGATGGGAGTTGTAGTCCCAAAACATCTGAGGGCCGGGTTGAGGGGTGGCTGCTCTAAAGTGTCAAAAAAATAATAATTCCCTGTTTTCCTTTGACTTCTTTGCCCCCAAACGTCTTCCCGGCTAGGGTTTTGGGGGGAACGAGAGATGAAGAGAGAGGACTTCTCGCCACCACCAAAATAACAACAATAATAAAAATTAGGTGTTGGTTCCGTGATGAAAACAGAACTCTTGAAATGTGCATTATTGGCGTAATCTTGGTGGGGAGGGGAGGGAGGGAGGGAAGAGTGCTTTACGACGAGGGATATTTGGGTAGCGACATTTCTAATGGCTTTCCCTGATTTTACTAAAACCATGAATTAACCTCAGCTTTTCTAGCATTGCTCACTTTCTCCTTGCAGCCCCTCTGCCCCTGACCCCTCCCCATGGCGCTTTCCATGTCTGTGTCGGTCCCTCGCATTTGTTCTCGCGCTCCGCTCAAGAGGCAAAGCGATTGGCTTGGAGCAGGGCAGGCGCTCTGCAGCGAAAGGTCCCTAAACCTTGTTATGTAGGTAGGCAAAAAACACTTTTGTTCCCCCTTTTGACGTCCTCTTTGAACCTCGGCAGCCTCGTGGTCTTTTCGGTTTTTGATGACAAAAACACTGAAATTTTCTGGTTCCCCCCCACCCGTCCTTCTCTTTCATAAAAAGTAAAGCATGCCCATTTCGATTCCCGCAAGGAACATTTGCGAACAGCTGGCTGTTTCTTGCTGAGGGCTCCAGAAAAAGCGACAATTATTAGGGGGGGGGCGGGTTATGATCTGTTGCGAACGTTTCCACCCGAGGCAACGTGAGAATGGAGAAAGTTTTTCGGGAACAAAGGATATCCCTCGAGGGAAAACGTGAGACCTCCTTTGCCGGCCTCGTTTTATACGCCCCTCGGAAGATTCCTACTTACCCAACGCACAAAAATTGAGTGAGGATTTCTGCTTCCCTGCCCTTTGAATGAGAACTAGGCCAATGTCCTAAAAAAAGATGAACTCCAGTAGCGCCAACTTCTTTGCTTGGAAAGTAGGTCGGTGCCTGCAAGGCGGAAACTCGGATTCTCGCAGAGGAGCTCTGTGGCCATGTTTGCATGTCGCAACAGAATCACAGAATTGTGGAGGTGGAAGAGACACCAAGGGTCATTTAGCCCACCCCATTACGGAACTCGAACCCATGACCCAATGAGCTTCATCATGGCCCAGTAGGGGAGATTTGAACCCTGGTGTCTCCCAGGCCCTAGTCTGACCCTTTAACCTCCGCACCCCACTTGCTTGTAATTATTATATTATAGTAAATATTATGTTCACTTCTAGAGACAAAATAATAATAGCAATGCCACCATCTGAAACAGAGTTAATAATATAATAACAGTGATTATTATTATTATTCTTGTAGCTGATGGAAAGTCTATTTCTGGAGTCGGCAGTATGTAAACGCAAATGGAAAAATAACAGAGGCTTGTTATGCCTTCTGCAAATGCGTGTAAGACTCTGAAAGGAAAACCCCAAAGTTACTGGAATTTGGACCGGCCAATTTAAAACCAGATGTGGAGGACCCCATAGCTGTCTAACGTCTGCCTGCACTTAGCCAGCTTTGTACACTGCAAGTCTGCTTGGCTCTGTGATGAAACCGTCCTGTCTTTGCCGCAATATCAATGCCAAATTAATCTTCCGTGTGCATTGCTCGCCCTCCGCTTCCCTCATCCCGCACCCCTTGTTGCATTTATGTGGTGACTTAACAAATGTCTGTCTGTCGCTTGACCAAACTTTTGCTTCCCTTATTTTTGGTGCTCTGTCGGGGGGGGGGGGAAGCTATCAAAAGCGGATTTTGGTCGTGATGGTACCGCAAAAAAAGGTGTCCTCTTCAACGAGGGTGACTTTTAGCACATCTATGTGTTACGTTGACTTTTTAGCTTATCTTACAGTGGCTTTTAGCTACCCTGAGGATCCTTTTTGGAGTACGATGCTGTTGGCCACTTGCTGGAGATGCTGTAGCTGTGGGTTGGGATAGATGGCCTTTGGGGGTTCCCTTTCCAGTGCTGGTTTCTATTTTAGAATGCGAAATAACAAAAATAGATCAACGTTCAGGATACTTCCATAAAGTTTTGGGCCACTCATTCAGCAATCCAGTGTGTGTGTGTGTGTGTGTGTGTGTGTGTGTAGATAAGCCTTACTAAAATAAACTCCCAGTTTGTATCATTTGAAATCCACACTAAGCGAGCAGTTTTTGGAGGTGCAGCTGTCCTGTAAGCTTTCAGCAGCAGCTACGAAACTCAACGCAGGTCACTCACAACTTGCGCAGCGGTTAAAATTTAAATCACTAGTCATTAAGACTTGATTTAAATCATTATTATTATTTTACAGAAAGACTCATTCTTGCTGATATAATCTTAATATTTACAACCAGATGAAGGTTTCATTTCTGGAGTAATAAATTTTCAGAGTAGTTTTTACAGTTCTGTCAAAAATTACTGATGTGGTTATACTATTAGAAATACATAGACCGATAATTATGAAATTATTGAGAGGTTTAATAAGTTAGCTGTTTTTGTTTGGACAAACTTTTCTGCTGCGCTTTATTGGAAGGAGAAAAATAATAATTAATAACAATGTAAACAATTTATTTAACTGAAACAATAACATTATAGCATATATATCCCTGTTTGTTAACTGATGGGGGGAGGGCAGTGTTAGCCCAGAGTTGTTGGCCTTCTCTTGCCCTATAACTCCTCGTGAGTCTCCTCTCTCTCCTGAGCCCCTCTTCTAGCTAATAATAATAATAATAATAATAATAATAATAATAATAATAATAATATTTATACCCCGCCCATGTGTCTGGTCTTTCCCAGCCACTCTGGGCAGCTTCCAGCAAAATATTAAAATACAGGAATAGGTGGGCAGTTTTGGGGAAATGGCTTCTGGGCCAAACTGGTGAGCCAAAATTGGCCTGAGGTCTTAGAGGTCCTTCACTCTGTTCTGTAAATCTCACTGATTCAAGGATGGAGCCTGGGCAAAAGGAGGGTCAGATGATCTGAATTTCTGCCCCCATATGCCTACCCATTCCTCAAACCTCACGTTTCTCAAACTTGGGTCTTGTTGGACTACAGCTCCCACCATCCCAGCTGCCAGGGATGATGGGAACCGCAGTCCAGAAAGAGCTGGCAACGCTGAGACAACAACCCAACCCTGAACCTTGTTTGGGCTGCGAGCTTGCAAGATGGGTTGCTGCTGTGATCTGCTGAGAGGCTGCTTGGCTGCGCCACGCTTCAGATTGGTAACGCCGTCTTGTCTTCTACCAGATTCCAGCTCGGAAGAGGAGGAGGAAGAGGAGGAGGAGGAAGCGGGGGACTATGGAGTGGGGAACAGCGCCAGGCTTTCGTCCCCCGCCTTGGATGAGAGCGGCTTGGGGCTTCTGGCGAGGTTTGCGGCCAGCGCCCTCCCCAGCCCCATCATCCCACCCTCTCTTTCCATCGTCCAGCTGGAAGCCAAGCAGAAAGCCAAGAAGAAGGAAGAGAGGCAGAGTTTGATGGGTGAGTTTGCATCAATGGGTCAGGCTCAGTTCTGGCGCTCCGAACTAATCCCTGCACTCTGCAGATGCTCAGAGGCACCGCACTCTTCAGCTCTAAGCACCTGTATGTTTTTTGCACTGCACTCTGGGTGTTGGCTTCAAGTTCCTAGGAGACGGGCACCTCCAAACGCGGCCCTCCAGATGTTTTGGGACTACAATTCTCATCATCCCTGACCACTGCTCCTGTTAGCTAGGGATGATGGGAGTTGTAGTCCCAAAACATCTGAAGGGCCGAGTTTGGGGATGCCTGCTAGGAGAACACAAAATAGAACCCACAAAACAGAACAGGAGCAGGGACCGAGCAACAGGAGTTCACCCTGGCGCAGGGATTTGAACCGCCAGCCTTCTGATCGGCAAGTCCTAGGCTCTGTGGTTTGACCCACAGCACCACCCACATCCCATCCTGGTTTAGGTCTATGCAAAAGGCCAGGGATGAATCCTGGGACCAGGGGAGCTGGGTTGGAGAGGCGGCCCCATCTGGCAACAGCTCACCACCGCCTGTCTGGGGCTTCTTCCATGAATAATGGAAATTTCGCTTTTTCAAATTCCCTCGTGTGCTCGTGGCTGGATAAGTCCCCCCAGGGCAACATCTTTCGAAGGCAGGCAGCTCTGCAAAAAGGCTCCATTTATAGTCCCCCTTTATTAATATGTATTAAATGATAATGGAATTATAGCGGAATTTGGAATGGGAAAAGATGCCTGCCTTATTTTTAGCCTCTCGCTTCTCGCTGCTCTATCTTTGCACATCTTCCTCCGTTGCAAGGAGACAGAAACCTGGGTTTGGTCTGAGATGCTTTCCTGTGGCATCTCAGTGTCCCCAAAGGTATATAGGTGTGGCAAAGGACCTAAAGGGAGATTAAAGGGGGATGGAGAAGGAGGTTGTGGGTGCAAGGGGGGGGGTCTTACCTCCTCCCTCCTTTTCCAGCTGCTCCATTCTGTCCCTGGTTTTTAGTTTCCTTCATCTCAACACTCAGGTCAACATTCAATAACCACAGAGCAATAGCTCAGGGCTATTTCAGGGGTAATTATGATGATTATTGAATGTATTTCTGTCCTTCCTTTCTCTCCAGTTCCAGGTGGCCCCTACAACATTAGGGCCTGTGGAATTGTTCACTTTCAAATTGCAAAAAAGTGAGGGGTGCTAAAAAGTTGGAACATGACTTGGGAATCCATAGTCTATTTTGGTTAAATAAACATAAGTTAGTCTTGCTTCGTAAGTAAATGCATGAAAAATTGCACAGAAATCATTAAAAAGGATTTCCAAGTGCTTGCAGTCATATATTAATATTATTGACATATTATTGAACTATTTTAAACTACCAATGTATTATTAAACTATATTGAACTATACTGAAGGACAGCTAGAGATGGTTGTAAAAAGAGATAGTTATTATTATTACTATTACTATTACTATTATTATTATTATTATTATTTTATTATTATTAATAATAATATTTTGAAATAATTTTTATTTGATTTTACAAATATCATTTTAAAAGAAAACCAATTACCTATCCATATAAAGAGACTACTCTGAATCTCGGGACTTCCCTCCCATCACCTCATGGCTCTAAATGTCAACATTTACAACTGCATTATCATTCCATTATTTACATGTTAAAATCCATCATAATTGTCCATATTCTTTGTTACCTTACAAGTGTGATTACAATCCTGCTAATGTTTTCATCTGCTTACAATGGTCTCCTAAGTAAATTAAAAATTCTCCCCATTCTTTTTTAAAGTTCTTGTCCTCTTGGTTCCTGAGCCTTCCCGTTAGTTTTGCCATTTCAGCATAGCCCATCAACTATTATTTTGACTTCAACAAAGGCATCCATCTCTTTGTATTGGAAATACCCCGTTTCTGAATGATTTTTTAAAAAAGATTTTGGATACAGCAGTGATGTATAAATGGACTTACCATAACTGTGCAAGGGAAAACATTTTGCAAGCAGAACAGGTTTGTGGGAAAACGGATTATTCAGTTACACCTACGTCTTCCTCTTCCCTTCTTATTGATTTCCTGCCCTTCACCCTAAGGCCCTGAAATATTCACCTTCATTTGGTGATCAGGAAGCTTCAGCCCCCAGCTCCTTCAGTGTCCGGTTTATGAACTGGAAGATTAAATTATGCAAAAATGTGAGGGTTTGAATTGTTCGTACGGATTGCAAATTTCATTTTTTTTCATAATCAAGGGCATCTTGGCGTAGACTCCCCCCCTCCCTCCTTTTTAAAGCCTTTATAATAATTACAAATGAGTAACCTAATGCAACTTTGTCCTTCAGGCTTTGGGGGGGGGAATGTGTGGGGAAGTTTTTGTTTTGCTCTCTTCCTGGTCCCAGGAGAGCACTGCTGATTTTGGGCGGTTGGGGATTTTGGGCGGAACTAGAGATGGGAAGGTCTGGAAAGAAACCATGGAAATTGGGGGGAAACCCAGTTTTTTTTTCTGTTTTCCCTGGAAAAAATGGGGGGAACCTGTTTTTTTGCATTTCCCCCCCAGTTTCCTCCCCCCCAGGCCTTTCCATGTCTAGTTGGGGCATGAATCGATTTAGGTATTGTCTTTTCCCCTGTTCCAGAGTGATCTAGATCTCCTTGATTCATCAGTAATTTCCGCAGCAGAAATATATATATATATATATATATATATATATATATATATATATATATATCATTTTTTACCAACCACCAAAACTCAAACAGTGAAACCCCCCAGGTGGCTGATACATTGGTTATACAATATTCAATAATATACATATTCAATAATATTCAATAATAACATATTCAAATTAACCATATGTACACTTCCTATATACCTTAACACTCCTCCTTCCACAAGGTTTATTTAAACTTTTAACATTTTAATTGCCCCAAATTGTTCAAACCTACTCAAATAATTCAATATCTTCTCAAACCATTCCTCACTCTTTCTTACTCTGGTTTCGCCTCAGATCGTATAAATCTTTCGCCTTTTACGCAGCGGAAACTTAATTTTGAAAATGCACATTTGAGAATAAGGGAGCGAGAGAGCCCACCGTCGGAACAGAGCCAAGGGGGATTTCTGAGAAAAATACCCGTGGCTTGAAGAAAACAAAGGCTTAGGTCTCCGCCTCAAAAGCGGAAGGATCTCGTGACCCATTTGTGGGTCTGAGAGCGGCACTGGGGGGGTTTTCCACAGTCTCATTTCCCGAATTTTGGCCTTCCTTCTGGATGTGGAAATGGAGATGTTGGTTCAGGCTAGCAAAAGACTTTCTGGCAAAAGGAGGCCAGAGGAAACGCAGGGGGTCCAGTAATTCCCTGGGGGGTCTCTCCCCCCTCAGTCTGTGAGGTAAGGGGGAGAAACGGGGTGCAAGTGTTGGGGTCCGGCATTGGGAAGCTCAGCCAGGTAGACGGCTTTCTTTAGATTCACACCTTCCAGCTGGTCCAGTTTCCCCTTCATCTCTTTCGCCGCTGCGCACCGGAAGGAGAGACCCCCGTCCGGAGGCTTTTGAGCTCTGACTTCCACTCTTGGGGCAAAAGTGATTCTTTTAGGACCTTGCCTGGTTTTGATTTTGCTTCAAAGCCCACCAACCACTTGTCCAGGAGACTGCAGCTCAAAGAACGACTTACAGTTGAAAGAGAATGCAAGGAAAGAGCCAGTAGGAGGCTACTGAAATGACTTTGGGCTTTAGGGTATCAGGACTGAAAACTGGGCTTAAAACAAACACACTAATAATAATAATAATAAATTTTATTTCTACCCCACCCTCCCCGGCCAGAGCTGGGCTCAGGGTGGCTACCACCAGTAAAAATTACAGTAAAAACATAATGGGGGGGGGACCAATTTAAAATACAGGTTAAAATGCAACTTAAAATGCAGCCTCATTTTAAATGTAGCCCATAGATCAAAACCATAAGGGGAGGGAAGCATAACAAACTTCTACAAACTTCCAAGAGGTTTGTAGAAGAGGAAACAGTAAAGTTATCAATAACAAATATGAACCACAATTATTTAAAACTTCAGAATGTTTATAAAGCAATAGGCAACAAGATTAAAACTCGCATTAACTTTCTAAACATCTGGCTAGGCGTGTCAAAATAAGGTCCGAGCTCCTGAAAGTCAAACCTTTACCACATAAATATCTGCAAAGAGGAGAGAGAGAGAGAGAATTTGGGGGCAGTTCCCCTTGTTTCAGATGTCTTCTGAATGGTTTGACACACAGGCCAAAGTCTGAGAATTCATATTTTTTCTATTTTCCCCGGGGGGTGGGGAGGAATGTGCAATGTGTGTTTTTGCAACATAAGCCATCTTCCTGAGCTGTCAGGTGCCTTGAAGCTATGCTGTGAAAGCTATGCTGTGAACAATATATAATATTGTTATATACTGCCTTTCCTAGCCTCTTGGCTGTTTGCATAAAAATTCAATGGGACAATATAAAACCATCGCAGCAAATTCAGCAGCCGGGAAACAGCAAGTCAAAGTGGTCATCTATCAAGCCAGCCTCCGAAAGACCTTTTCAAAGGTCGTATAACGGAGGAGCTGGTCGTTTATTGTGTTTATTTTTTAAATGCTGGTAGCGTTAAGATTAATTCAACAGTGTAAATAAGTTTTGATGGATGTAACAATGGATTACTGAATGGTTTAGTTAGTTCATGTAAAATATGCAGGGATGTATGGTATGCAAAATGAACCACGGAAGGAGAAGAATGGAAGTCATTGATTTAAGGTTGTTTAAATGAATATTTCAAAATGTATTTTAGAAAATTTAATTGAAAAATATATCTATATATCTATATTTTAAAAGGGAGGAGCTGGCCACTGTAGAGGCCATTACAGGGGCCACCTCAGCAAAGGCCCTGCTCCTTCTCTGTAGTAGCGCTTCCAAAGCAAAAATGCAGATTTTGGCCCTTGACCAGGAACGCACCTTGCCAAGTCCAGTCGAGTTGCTTGGTTTGACTGCCCCTTTTCTCCACGTTTAGGGACGGAGTTTGAATACACGGACTCTGAGAGTGAGGTGAAGATCAGGAAGAAGTCTCCCTCTGGCCTCCTGCGTGGGAAGAAGGGGCTGGTGGAAGCAGGGAGTGCCCCGGGCGCCCAGCCAGGGAGCGCGATGGACGTGACCTCTGCAGGGAGCTTGGAGAGGGCCAAGATGGCGTCCGAGAAGAGCAGCAGAAAGCTGAAGAAATTCAAGTCCCCAAAGGACCTGAGCTTCGAGTTTGGGCTGGAGGCGAGCGACGACGACCTCTGGAGCCGCCGGCGCAGCGAGCGGATCTTCCTCCACGACGCCACGGCCTCTTCGGCCGGGCTGGCCTCCACGGCGCAGACCAGCTCGACCCCCATGGCCAAAGCCGCCGGGCGCTGCGGGAAGGGAACGCCCCTCAGCCCCAAGAAAGACGGAGGCAAAGGGAAAGAAAGGAAGGAGCCCAGCAAGGTACGAACCACGAGGTGTAAAAGGGAAAGGCTGTACAAAATTCTGCAAAATGCCGTGTTAGGAAACAGGATCTGGTGACAATATACATACAGTGGACACTCGGGCTGCAAACGTGATCCGTGCAGGATGCACGTTCACAACCCACAGCGTTCGAAACCCATTTCTGCACATGCACGGTTTGCGATTCGGCGCCTCTGCCCATGCGCATGCGCGACCGCTGAAATGCAGAAGTAACCCATTCCAGTAGTTCTGGGTTTCGGCGGTCCGTAACCCAAAAAAACACAATCTGAAGCGGCTGTAACCTGAGGTATGACTGTAGTCCATATGCAATTATGGATTGTTGTCAGGGGGAAACGAGACATAAAACCCAAAGGTATGTGAATTTGTTGGAGGTAGCGACTGGGACTGTTTGTAGTAGAGTCGTACCTCGGAAGTCGAACGGAATCCGCTCCGGAAATCCGTTCGACTTCCAAAATGTTTGGAAACCAGAGCGCGGCTTCTGTAGGAGCTTCCTGCAGCCAAATGGAAGCCCCGTCTGACATTTCGGGTCCCAAAAATAGTTGGCAAACCAGAACACTCATTTCCGGGTTTGCGGCGTTTGGGAGCCAAAACGCACGAGAACTAAGCTATTCAAAAACCAAGGTATGACTGTGTAGGCATAATATTTAAACAGGGCAGGGGTGCAGAACATAATTAAAGCATTCGATTGCCTTGAGTTGGCCATATTTGTTTGTTGGCCAAGGAGTTGGTGTATTAGTTTTTGATGCACATGCGAACTGGCCTGTAGAGTCTTAGGGTCTTCTTAGAGAAGTGGCCACAGGGCCTGGGCCAATAGCTCACACATAGAATGGTAGAGGGACACCGAGGATCATCTAGTCCAACCCCCTGCAATGCAGGAATCTCAGCCTGCCTGTCACCTCATTTCTCATCGTTGGAAGGCCCAGTGTGTGGCCGGCTAAGAAAATGGCAGATTCCCTGTGAGGGGAGGGCTTTAAAAGAGGCTTAGACAAATTCATGGGAGGAGAGGGCTTTTGAGGGCTCCTGGACATGGTGGTCCTCTTCTCTGCCTCCACGGTCAGATGCAGCAATGCTTCTGAATACCCATTGCTGCAAACCGGAGGAGGGGAGAGTTGCTCTTGTGCTCAAATCCTGCTTGCTGATTTCCCACACGCACCTGGTCGGCCACCTTGATCCCCAGTCTGGTGAATTCCAGTGGTTGGACAACAGCAGCTACCAACATCCCTGGCCATGATCCCTGCTGGCTGAGGTTGTATCTGGAGGGCACCAGGTTGGGGAAGCCTGCTCTGTGGTGTCTGACCTCCTGGCAGCTCATTTATTCCTGCCGGCCATCCGTTTTCCATAGTGTTTTGGAAGGAACCCAAAACATCATCTCGTCAAACGCCTTTTATGAGGTCCGACCAACTAGTCCAAGCATCTTCAGGGCTCCATGCCACGAGAGACCTTTGCTCTCTGGTCCTCTTGAACTGGGCTGAAAGACGAACCTCCTGCCTTTACTAGGACCCTGGTACCTACGGGACCGCCTCTTCTGGTTTACCCCGTGGAGGACCTTAAGGTCCCTAAATAGCAACACCCTAGAGGTCCCGGGCCCTAAGGAAGTTAGATTAGCCTCAACCAGAGCCAGGGCCTTCTCAACACTGGCTCCGGCCTGGTGGAACGCTCTCTCTCCTGAGACCAGGGCCCTGCGGGATCTGATTTCTTTCTGCAGGACCTGTAAGACAGAGTTGTTCTGCCTGGCCTTTGGCTTGGAATCAACTTGATCCCCTTCCCCCTTTTCCTTTTTTCCTTCCTCCTTCTGTGATGGAAGGATGGAAGTCTTTGGGAACTTCCCTGGCTTTTTTCTGGCCCTCGTAGGACCAGTTTGGATAGTTGGCCTTGTTTGTAGATTTGACATTTTTATCCCCAAAAAGTTTTTGATTTGAGTTTCTGCTGAAATGAGGCTGCATTTTAATGTTGTGTTTTAATCTTGTTTCTAAGTTGTATTTTAATCAATTGTTTTTATACCTGGTGTTAGCCGCCCTGAGCCTGGTCTTGGCTGGGGAGGGCAGGGTATAAATAAAATTTATTATTATTAATTTATTATTACTACACGGTAATAAGCTGTAGTCAACGGTTTCAGAACCTATGCAGAAAGCATCATTTGAGCATGTGCAGAATGCAGTTCCCCGCACCTTGGAGCAAGTCACAGGCAGCCACCCCACACCTGAGACTAGGGCTGGGCAAGATAAAAGAGGATAGGAGTCCCGGGCTGATTTCATTCCCCCTGCTCCTCTTGAGTCGCACTCGCTGACCACCTGCCTTTCCCTTCCTGCTGACCAGCAAGACTGATTGACTGAGAACTTTCTTTCCCTTCTTATTTCCGTTGTGCAGAAGAAGAAAAGCAAAGAAGGCCCCTTCTGCTCTTCCTCCTCCTCCTCCTCGTCTTCCTCGTCTTCGTCCTCTTCCCTCTCACCTCCGGGTATTGCCAGCTCCATGCCCGACGCCCGAGGCAGCCTGACCAGCTCCCTGGGCTCTAGCAAGAAAAGCAAAACAAAGGCCAAAGCCAAAGAAGTGAAGAAAGAGGTGAGGTCTTCACACAGGCTGGCGGCGCCTCTTAGGTGTGTGGAGAAGCATTTGAAAACAGCACCTCCATCCACCACCCGCCCGGTCCGAAGTGGTAGAATCCACTTCAGCAACCATCTGCCCCACAAAAAATGTGTAGGTCAGATCTGAAGTATTCATACTGGGAAGCTCTGCAAATTCCCCCGCTCTTACTTTGCATAATTCATTCTGCCGTTTTGCATAATTTATTCTGAATAACATCAATGTTGGGAGGGGGGAATTTGCACACGTTTCTGCTGTTTTGCATAATTCACTCTGCAGTTTTTGCTGTTTTGCATGATGGGCTTCTGGTTTTGCTAGTTATCGGGCGGGGGGGGACAGTCAAGGTTGCTCAAACTGCCCCCGGACTTGGGTCCCCCCCGTGGCTTGTGAGATTTCAGAAAGCATCTAATTCAGGGGTCAGCAAACTTTTTCAGCAGGGGGCCAGTCCACCGTCCCTCAGACCTTGTGGGGAGCCGTACTATATTTTTAGGGGGGAGGAATGAACGAATTCCTATGCCCCACAAATAACCCAGAGATGCATTTTAAATAAAAGGACACATTCTACTCATGTAAAAACACGCTGATTTGCAGACCGTCTGCGGGCCAGGTTGAGAAGGCCTTAGGTTGCCTACCCCTGATCTAATTACACCCATGGTTTGGAATTCCATACAAAAATTAAGGAAGGTGAGGTTTCAAGGCAAGCTTGATTTGGTGCCCACTGTGATTTTGGACACCTTTTCTGTGCTCCTGGCTCTTAGTATATTGCAACCCCAAGGAATGCCACCCTGATCCCTGCAGCCAGTCCATCCTCAGAGGCGTTTCCTGGTCTTCTTGCTCTTGGGTACCACTGAGGAAGCGGTAACTGTTTCCGGAGCCTCCTCGGAACAGGTGCTGGGCAGCCCCCATGCGCAACCCTGGGTGTTTCTCCTGCTTCACAACCACACAGGGGACTGCAGAAGCATCTCTGCCCCTTCCAGAATTAGGCTGCTACCACACCATACATTAAAGGGATGCGGGTGGTTAAACCAGAGAGCCTAGGACTTGCCGATCAGAAGGTTGGCAGTTCGAACCCCGCGATGGGGTGAGCTCCCATTGCTCGGTCCCAGTTCCTGCCCACCTAGCAGTTTGAAAGCACGTCAAATTGCAAGTAGATAAATAGGTACCACTCTGGCGGGAAGGTAAACGGCGTTTCTGTGCGCTGCTCTGGTTCTCCAGAAGCGGCTTAGTCATCCTGGCCACATGACCTGGAAGCTGTACGCCGGCCCCGTCGGCCAGTAAAGCGAGATGAGCACCACAACCCCAGAGTCGGCCACGACTGGACCTAATGGTCAGGGGTCCCTTTACCTTTACACCATACATTTAAAGCACAGCAGTGCCAAAACAGCCATGGCTCCCACCCAAAGGATTCTGGGATCTGTAGTTGGTTACGTGTGCTGAGGTTTGCAAGGAGACTCCTATTAATTTCCCAGAATTCCCTGGGCGGAAGAGGGGAATGGCTGTTAATCTACCCTAGGGATTGTCGGACGTGCGTTCGACTGAGCGACTCTTCCGGTTGGGTCCTCTGACGTGATTAACGACCTGAGCCTTTGATGAGGCTTCAAGCACGTTCCTCCATTATGCAGAGTATCCAGCACTCAGGGAAGGAGCCGAGATAGTATGAGCTACATTGCAAAGAGCATTTTATTTCTAACTACGCAGACAGAAAAGAAACATCCTCTCTCTGTGAGAGCAGAGAGCAACTGAAGCACAAAGGAACAGGAAACCAGTAACATCACATCTGTCTCCTGTCTTCCGTGAGACTTCCGATAGCCTGGAATCTCTGGAATGCAAAACAGAGTCCTGTGACTCCAAGCAACTGCACAGTGGCAACTCACAGAAACTAACATCCTCCTCCTTTCTGTGAACTCCACTGGGCAGTGTGTCAGTGCAATCTCAGTACAAACCCAGTTTCTGTACATAGGTACAGTGTTGATCCCTTGGAACAACCTTGGACAATAAATCAGCAGGAATTTCATTACCTGGCATGTAGGACACGGTTACAAGTCCTTTCTAAACACATTCCCTAAGACTGTACAGTGGCAACACACAGAAACCAACCGGGATAGCCCTGTTCTTGAGTTTGTTTAAAATCTAAAACAGCTTATCTTGTATTCCTTTCTTCGAATTTGTGCATTTAGGTTTTTAAAAAAACCTTTTTGTAAAGGCAATACAAAAATTTTCACAGCTAAGTCCTCAACTCTTTATTACTGTGCTTGGCTTTCTCTAAGTTGGGCTTTGTCTAAAACGTTTAGGTTTTCAAACCTTTTTTGTAAACTCAGTTTTAGAAACCGTACCTCTTGAGTCCTCAATCCTTTATTACCGCGCTTTGTTTCACCTAGGTTGAGCTAGGATTATAGTACTTCAGAATTTTTGGGAGATTTACCCCCTTTCTTTGAATTTGGTCAATTAAGGTTTATGATTTCTCTATTTCCTTCTGAGGAAACTGAATGAAACGAGGTTTGTAGCCAGCAACCTGTTAAGGCTTTGTTCAATTCTAGGTTTTCTAATTTTCCCCCTTAAACTTTTTGATTTTTGTTATTTAGTTTAATTCTATAAGATAATATTTCTAGTCGATTACTTCTCGTTTCAGGGATTTTCACGGTATTGCATTTGTTTTGTGTAAATCCTAGGGATTGTGGCTCCGCAAGGAGAATCGGGGTCCCCTAGCCAATCTTGCGCCCTTCACAAACCACTGCGCTGTTTCAGTTGAGGGGAGGGAAATAAACACAGATAACAGAGAGATCTGGAAAAGCTAGAGGATGGAACGGGGGTTGCAGGGGAGGAAGAGGAGAGTTGGTGCTTCAGGAAAAGTTCTGCCCCAGGGCTGTGGGCCTTGGCAGAAAGGGTTTTTTTTTGCTAACCCCCGTTTCTTTGTCCCTTGCCCAGAACCGAGGGAAAGGAGGTGCCGTCAGCAAACTGATGGAGAGCATGGCTGCCGAAGAGGATTTTGAACCCAACCAGGACAGCAGCTTCTCAGAGGATGAGAATGTGCCACTCAGTTTGCTCCTGGAGAGGCCGCTGACTCCGGGTGAGAGACCGTTCCTGGTTCCTTAGATTTCTTCCTGCCCCGTCCAAAAGGCTGCAAACAGTTCCAAGAACTTTCAGTCCGCGTGGAGTGTTTGTATTCTCCCTCACCTCCATTATTATTATTATTATTATTATTATTATTATTATTATTATTATTTTGCAGGGCTGGGGGTAGCCATCTTTGTGATCCTTTAAAAAAAATTATTTGGTTTTTCAGATTAAAATCTTGCAGTCATATATCGAACACAGATCACAAAAACCAGATTGCAAGGAATCTCTTGGACTTCCCTCGTCCCCTTTGTGGGTCCTATTATTAATCATTTTCTCCTGCATCTTTTATGATGATACAAATATTTTACCTCTCCACTGTGTCCAAAATTCACCATTAAACTACAAGTGATCATTCCAATCCTACTAACGATTTTCACTGTTTACAATGGTCTTTAAGATCAGTTATCAATTTCCCCCGTTCCTTATTAAAATTTTGGTCTTCCCGATTTCTTATTCTTCTGGTTACTTTAACCATTTTGGCATAATCGTTGTGATCCTTTAGTTTCGCCCGGCAGTTACAGGGAGTGCTTTCAGACGTAGTTCAGGAACGTCATTCCAAAGACAGCGGAACTCCCTGCCACAAGGAGGCAGTGTGGCCACCAACTTGGATGGCTTTAAGAGAGAATTAGACAAATTCAGAGAAGAGGAGAGGACTATGGATAGCTCTGCTTCTCTGCCAGGATGGCTCTGCTCCTCTGCCTCCACAATTGAGGGCATCAATGTTTCTGAATGCCAGGTGCCGGAAACCCCAGGAGGGAAGAGTTGCTCTTGTGCTCGGATCCTGCTTGTGGGTTTCCCAAAGGAATCTGGTTGGCTCCTCTGAAAACAGGAAGCTGGAAGAGCTTGGCCCCCTTTAAAATGAGCCCCAAATCCTCCTCCTGATACCATCAGTCTCATTCACGCCTTAAGAGATCACCTGGCTGGCCGGCCCAGTGCATGGAACTTCTTTGTATGTATGGAAAAAAATAAATAAAAAGGAGAAGGCTGCGTATGCCATAAGTCACATGGGTACAGATTTCTGCTGCCTTTGAAAATGCTGCTACTTCGTGAAACAACTCAGAGGTTATTAAGAAGAAAAATGATAACAAGAAGACTGGAAGATGGGATTTCTGAACATCAAAAGCAGCAGAAATATGGACCCTCACTGAGCTCGAAACATGGGAACCCCCAACAAAATTTAAAATTTGGCAAAATATTCGGACTACAGAATATGTATTGGTATAATTTGGAATAATTAATGTGATATGATTGGATTGTTAAATGGAAAACTTAATAAAAATTATTTAAAAACAGAAAGAAAGAAAATGCTGCTAATTCTCTCCCTCTGTCGCCCTCCAGCCCCCCGTTCTTGCATCATCGACAAAGACGAGCTGAAGGATGGTTTGAGAGTCCTCATCCCCATGGATGACAAGCTCCTCTACGCAGGCCATGTGAAGACCGTCCACTCTCCTGACATGTAAGAAAAAGGACGGGTGCTACATGCTTGGAAAGTCATGACACCTTGGGAGTTGCTGTCTGGCAACATCTTAAGCCCAAAGGTCTCTGTTCCCTGGGGGTGATGGGCATGGAAATGCCCCACCGAGATTCCTGCCTGTGACTTACCGTATTTTTCGCTCCATGTGACGCACATTTTTCCTCCTAAAATGTAAGGGGAAATGTCTGTGCGTCTTATGGAGCAAATGCGTGGTCCCTGGAGCCAAATTTTCCAGGGGCGAAAAGCCGATCATGCTTTTTTCTTTTTTAGAAAGAGGGAAGGGGGTGTTGAAACGAAGCTGCTGATCGGCTGATCAGCAAGCGATCAGGAGGGAGATAAGGGACGTTAGCGATAAAGGAGGCTGCCTGGGAGGGGGAAGGTAAAAGCACATGGATCCTCAGGATTTTTGAATTGGGTCACCCCAAATTCACCATCAGATCACATAGCATGTCCATGGCTACAGTCTGCACCAAAAAACACACACATCCGCTGTTTTGTGGGGCTGCAATGGTGCAAAAACGTGGTTACAAAGCATGGATCCACATGGATCCTCAGGATTTTTGCATTGGGTCACCCCAAATTCACCATCAGATCACATAGCATGTCCATGGCTACAGCCTCCACCAAAAAAACCCACATCCACTGTTTTGTGGGGCTGCAGTGGCTCAAAAACATGGTTACAAAGCATGGATCCACATGGATTCTCAGGGTTTTTGCATTGGGCTACCCAGAACTCACTGTCAAATCACATATCATGTCTGTGGCCACAGCATGAACCACAAAAATCATACATCCACTGTTTCGGTCAGAATTTTTTTTTTCTTGTTTTCCTCCTCTATAAACTAAGTGCATCTTATGGAGCGAAAAATACAGTAATCCGAAGCAGGGCAAAATGATGACAAGCAACTATCCTGGAATTCTACTCAATATTGATCCAGAACAGAACTCCAGTGTATAGTTAGCAAAGTAAAAACTTGAAACACGTTGCAGGATTCCCCCAAAATAGACCAGAGGCAATTGTATTTCATCCAGCAGAGCTTTACTGCTACCACGGCCAGATTTAGGTTTGATGAGGCCTTAAGCTCCTGAAGGTAATGGGGCCCTTTCTATGTCCAGCTGTCCTTTGCCAACAACAAATTGTCACTGTTTTTTGTGTTGAATATATGCTAGTATATGGTAATTGATGGACCTAAAGCCATTTGCACATAACAAAATATGTATTTTATAAAGTAACTGTTGAACTTATTTTATATTTTGGAAATGTACATCCAGGTGTTTTTCCCCCCTTTAATTATTTTGGGGGCCCCCAAGAGAGTGGGGCCCTAAGCTATAGCTTGTTTGGCTTATACGGAAATCCATCACTGACTGCTACTGAAAGCAAATGAGCATAATGATTACAAATCCAATAAATTCAGAATTGGCACCGTCCATAAGAAGTCCAGTTGCAGCAGACTTAACTTAAACTGGCAATAATTTATAATAAGACTAAACCTTAACACTATATATAGAACATCACAACCGAAGGAAGAGATATAGAGAAAGTGAAACCCAGGCTCCTTCTGGTCCTACTTTTATAGTCAGCATGACCTTGACAGAAGAGATAACAGAACCAGCTTAAGCCAACTGTACTCAGCTTCTCAGAAGGAATAACCCAAACATCAGGAAGCTTCTGCTGGTCTCTTTTACACAGAGAAGCTTCCAGAACCCTCTTGAATTAATTAGAATAGGAAAGATCTCTCCACATCAGATCAATACTTTCTGTACTTAAAAATGCAAACTGACAGCAACCTGTTGAAGGCAAATGCCATTAAGCAGTACAAACCTGGCTCACTTTATTTACTGATTAAACTCCCAGGCCACTTTTTGACACAGTGGTCCCTGCAGCCATCGAGAAACCATAAAGACCCACGTAGCAGATGAACCAGCTGCCTTTAACCCTGTTACAGAAACCAGCTGTCAGGATATAGCAATGTATTTTGCATCCAACATCACATTGAATAGACATCTCTCCCACCCCGCAACTCCTGCTATATTTTCATCTACTGCCATTTTAAGATAGATGCAAAACAATTTTTTTTGCCACTTGCACAACTATGAACGTGCTTTATCTGTGCAAGGCCACTGAGTCCAGCTTTGATTAATGCTGAGTTTGGGCTTTTATATGGTGCTCTTAAGCGCAGAATAGCACGCCTTGGTGCCTGCAATAGTTCTAGCAGGCTTCGTGCAAAAGCGAGCCACATGCTAAATGCCATGACAGCCTCTGGCTCTTAATTTTTTTAAAAAACAGATCTAGCTTTGTAGTTTTGGATCTGTTTCTATCTGTTTCTAATTATCAACCAGGGGAGTGCTGCTAAATATCCACTGCTTCTGACTTTGGGGCAAAAAGACAGCTTTTTTTTTGTTTATCTCCGCCCAAAATCTCTGGCTTAAAAATGACGAACCATGCTGCAAATATTTCCAGCTTGATAAATATCTCCTCCTGCAACTGGAAATTGGGTAGCTCGAATTGCCATTCTGCACAGATCGGCCCGAAGCAATTGTTTCCCAAGGAAACCGGCTTGCAAAGCGTTCTTGGGCATCAAAAATCTCTCTCTGATGGTTTTGTTTCGACTTCTCGATATTTCTTCGCCTCCTCCTCTTCCTCTTCCTCCTCCTTCACTGTTGCTTTTTGGGTTTGTGCGTTTCAGATACCGAGTCGTGGTGGAAGGAGAGCGAGGAAACCGACCCCACATTTATTGTCTGGAGCAGCTACTGCAGGAGGCAGTAAGTGGGACCCCTTAGTTTTCTAGGAAGACGGACGCTCCATGTTGCCTTTGGGGAAAGGAGAGAGGAAGAGGAGGGAGGGGCTTCACAAGACATCTGGGCTGGTCTGGTGGAGCTCCGGCTTTTATTATTATTTATTAGATTTCTTAGTTGCTTTCGACAAATACAAAAAGTCCCAAAGTGACTTAACAGTACAAAATACAACCAGATAAATTCAGTTAAAAATGAGAAACTCCCCCCGCCCCAGAAACATTGAAAGGATAAAAGGTAGTTAAGAGCCATAGGCTTTATTGTAGAGGAATGTATCTGCCTGGCGTCTAAAGACATGTAATGATGGTGCCAAGTGAGCCTCTGGGGAGAGAGCATTGCACAAACAGGGAGCCACCACTGAAAAGGCACTGTTCTCGTGTTGCCACCCTGGTCTAGCTTTTGCTCACCCCTGACCTACCACACAGGGCAAAAAGCAAGAGTTAACGGATGCTTTCTTCTGCACAGATCATTGATGTGAAACCTCCTTCGGTGCGATTCCTTCCGGAAGGCACACGAATCGCCGCCTACTGGAGCCAGCAGTATCGTTGCCTCTACCCAGGGACAGTTGTACGAGGTGAGACTGTAATTCAGTCAGATGACGAGGGAGTCAAAGGTGCTCTAAAGCAGGGTGGATTTGATTTAAATCACTAGTCAGTAAGACTTGATTTAAATCTTTTTCCTTTTTTTTTTTTAGCAGAAAGACTCATCCTTGCTGGTATAATCTTAATATTTACAACCAGATGAAGGTTTCATTTTTGGAATAATAAAATTTTGAGAGTAGTTTTTACAGTTATATCAAAAACTACTGATTTGGTTATACTATTAGAAATACATAGGCCGATAATTATGAAATTATTGTGAGGTTTGATAAATTAACTGTTTATATTTGGACAACTTTTCTGCTGTTCTTTATCGAAAGGAGAAAAATAATCGTTAGTAACAATTTAAACAATTTATTTAGCTAAAACAATAACATTATAGCATATGTATCCATGTTTGTTAAGTGATGTGGTTAAGCATTTTAAAAAAACAAACTTGGACTGAGTTTTAGCACATGAAAAACTTAAAACAAACCCTTATTTCCTGATGAATAGCCTTCAGACTAGAATGTAACTTAAATAGAAAGCTATCTTTAGAAAGATTTTTCCTCCAAAAGCATTTCATTTTAAAAATCTGATTTAAATAAAAAAATTCTGATTTAAATAAAATCATTTATTTTTATCCACCCTTCTCTATAGGAAGATAAGGAGGTAGCAGAGAATGAATTATTTGCATCTGTCTTCATAGCAAAAGTTATAGAGAAGATCCCAGTTCCTTTTGCAGGAAGACAGTCTTAGGAAGAGGCAGGTGGTGGTGATATGAGATGAAGTGCCAAAACTTACTGACAAAATAAACACTGGGCCTGGATGGGTCTGAATTTAAATGTGAAATTTTAACTAACAAAAATAATCAACTTGTCCCTCAGCCTCCATAACAGAACTGGAAAGTAGCCAATGTAACACCAATTGCTTTTAGAAAAGGGATCTGGGAAGTGGGGGCATGGACTGGAAATTACACGCTGGCTAGGTTAACCTCAGTTCCAGGAAACTGGGGAGGATTGTTAAGGGTGAATCGTCGTAGAAGAACAAGCCTTGTTGAAGCAGAACCAGCATGGCTTCTGCAAGGGAATGTCCATTGGAAGTGTCAGAAAGCATGTAGATATTTGTGACCCACTTAATGCAATGGACTTTCAAAAGGTTTCCGCAAAGTAGAAGAAGAAGAGTTTGGATTTGATATCCCGCCTTTCACTCCCCTTCAGGAGTCTCCAAGCAGCTAACATTCTCCTCTCCCTTCCTCCCCCACAACAAACACTCTGTGAGGTGAGTGGGGCTGAGAGACTTCAAAGTGTGACTGGCCCAAGGTCACCCAGCAGCTGCATGTGGAGGAGCTGAGACACGAACCCGGTTCCCCAGATTACGAGACTACCGCTCCTAACCACTACACCACACTGGCTCACTCAAAACTGCAGAGTGAATTTAGCAGTCAGAAGGTGTGTGTGTTCTGACGACAATCATTTCCTTTTCTATCCAAAGGTGCTCATGATCAGGAGGAAGACGGGGATCTGATAACAGTGGAGTTTGATGATGGCGACACCGGCCGGATTCCCTTGTCCCACATCCGGCTCCTTCCGCCTGATTACAAGATCCAGTGTGAGTTTGGCCCTTCTGACTCCCTGGTCCTGAATGGGCTAACTGTGCCCCTGAAGGACCAGGTGCGCAGCCTGGGAGTCATTTTGGACTCACAGCTGTCCATGGAGGCGCAGGTTAATTCTGTGTCCAGGGCAGCTCCATCTGGTATGCAGGATGAGACCCTCCCTGCCCATGGACTGTCTCGCTAGCGTGGTGCATGCTCTAGTTATCTCCCGCTTGGACTTCAATGCACTCTATGTGGGGCTACCTTTGAAGGTGACCTGGAAACTACAACTAATCCAGAATGCGGCAGCTAGACTGGTGACTGGGAGCGGCCGCCGAGACCACATAACACCGGTCTTGAAAGACCTACATTGGCGCCCAGTACGTTTCCGAGCACAATTCAAAGTATTGGTGCTGACCTTTAAAGCCCTAAATGGCCTCGGCCCAGTATACCTGAAGGAGCATCTCCATCCCCATCGTTCAGCCCGGACACTGAGGTCCAGTACCGAGAGCCTTCTGGCGGTTCCCTCCCTGCGAGAAGCCAAGTTACAGGGAACCAGGCAGAGGGCCTTCTCGGTAGTGGCACCATTCAGGTTCTGAGCTGCTGACCACCCCACATTGAACACTTGCCTGCATTCCCTCCGCAGGTGGGAGTCTCAGTTTGAATAAACCCTTGTTGAGCTGGGGGGAGTGGAGTGCGTGTCTCTCTCTGTGTGTGAGTCTTTGCAGCGCATGGCAAGAATAGCTGTTGGTCTCTTTCAGGTGCTGAGCCATCTCCCGCCCTCCTGGTGCCCAGCACAAAACGCCGCAGCCGCAAGTCCAGCAAGGATACCGGGGAAGGGAAGGAGGGCAGTGGCACGGGGTCTGAGGAGCCAGCGGCGTCCAAAGGCAAAGGGCGTGGGAGAAAACCAAGCACCAAACAGAAAGCTGGTACGAGGCAGAAGCTTCTTTAGCGGGTGGAAATAATGAGGGCGAAACCCTGGGGAATGCGAGAAACGGCCTTAGGCCAGCTTAGTCTAGCCCAGGCCAATGGGAGTTGGAGTCAGGAGCTGCCAGTGGTTCTCCGGGGTCAGAAACAGAGAGAAGGATTTCTTTCCCATCACCTGCTCCTTGAAGATGCCTTTGGGAACTGAACCTGGGACCTTCTGCATTCTGCCCTCTCCATAGCTGGGAACTTTGGAACTCCCAGCCTAGGGAAGCCAGACTGGCTCCCTCTTCGTTGTCCTCCCGCCGGGAGGTGAAGACTGTTTTATTCCAACACGCCTTCAGGAGCTGTTTCTTAAGGAAAGGCCTTTGGAGCTGCTTTTACTGCCTCTGTTTTAAGAGATATGCTTTTATAGTGTTTTAATTATATTTAATTGCTTTTAAGTGATTACATTGCATCTGTTTTTAGCTTTTTTTGTATTTTATCTATGTTGTTTCAATGTGTTCTAAGCTGCCTTGAGTCCTAGACTGGGACTGCTATTATGTAATAATAATAGCAAAAATTTCTGATTGTCTAGGTTGGCGTGTTAAAAAGCTTTCGATTGACTGAAAAGGCACCTCCAGTTAATGAGGCAAAACACTGTTAAAAAAAAGTTGGTTGTTTTTAATAGAACTGTAAATGGCAGAGGCTACCTTGGAAGAGCATTGCTTTTTTTGCGAGAAGGAGTGCTCCTTCTCAGAAGAGTGTCTGCAGAGAGCATACATAGTCATGGCATCTAAAAGCATAGCGAGGGAACATTTTTCTCCTTCAAAACTATTGTATTCACATGATTAAATCAACTAGGATTTTCTTCCATATGTACCTGGGCATCTCTACACCTCTCTGTGTGTATGACAGTCAACTGAACTGCAGTCCAAGATGGATCTTGGAAGGGCACTCTCAAACATCACATTATAATATATGCAGATAACGGAGTTAATGCGTTCGTTATACATGTCAGCTTCTGCATCCTTTGTAACACTATAGTACTTTGAAAGAGAGGTCTCTGTTCACTCACCTCTTTCTGTGCCTGGGTCTTCAGCTCTGCCTTCTCCCATCCAGATGTTCTCCAGATCTTTTGCTGGGCTACGATGCCCATCAGCTGTAGCCATAGCACGGCCAGTGGCTGGAGCACTGTGGGAGAGCTGGAGTCCCAACAATGATCGGAAGGGTACCAGGTTGGGGGCCGGGGGCCAGGGGATCTGGAGAAGCCTGCCTCATTGTTTGACAACATCCTTCCAGGATCCAGAGCAGAAGCACTCTGGCCTTGGGCAAAGGGCATCTCCCCCAAAATTGTTTTAATTTTACTTTTTCTGCTTTCCAGAAGATGCTGTCCTCAAGGAAGAAGCAAGCCAGGGGGAAGCTTCAACAAGCCCATCCCTCGTGCCGGAGAAGCCCGTTTGCCTTAGCAAGCAAAGCGCAAAAGGCTCAAAGAAAGCGCAGCAGATCCCCGCCAGGACCTCCTCCCAGACAGAAGAAAAACGTCACAGCAAAGGCGGCAAAGTGAAGCTCTCCTCCAAGATGCCCGGCCCGGCCCAGCCCGCCTTCCAGCCTCCGGCGTTCAGCAACACCCGGGGGGACGAGCCCTATGCCGAGATCCCGGGTGTCCTGGGGGCCTTCAGCTCTTCGGACGTCTCCTCTGGCAAAGCCCGGTCTAAGAAGGAGAAATCTGCAGAGGAGTCTCAAGAGTTTGGATCGGCGGCCAAAGCCCAGAGGAAGATCCCCGACAGCGATATCCTCATCAAGCTGGACCACGAAGGAGTGATGTCTCCCAAAACCAAGAAGACGAAGGAGGCCATGCGGATGCTGGGCAGCTCCAGCCTGGCCGGCAGGAGGGAGACCAAAAGCATCCTGGGACTGAGCTACACCCCCGTGGCCGACGCCAAGCGGCAGAAAGCGTCCAGGGCCAAGGGGGCCAGCGGCGACTCTCCGGCCCCGAACTTTGGGGGGAAGTTTGCTGGCTCCGGAGAGAACTCTGCAAAGCAACAAGAGGAGAAGGCGCAGGCCGGGCCGGCAGGAGACGAGTCGGAAAGCAACAGCAGCGGCAGCAGCTCCGATTCGGAAGGGGAGGAGGAGGCGGAGAAGAACGGAGGGGGAGCCCCCGACAGCAGCTCAGCCAGCTCGAGGGCCTCCACGCCTGTCTCCTCTTCCAACTCCTCGTCCTCCTCTTCTTCCAGCAGCTCCAGCTCTTCCTCTTCCTCCTCCTCGTCCTCCACTTCTTCCTCCTCGTCCTCCAGCTCCAGCTCTTCCTCCTCTTCGTCGTCGTCTTCCTCCGCCACGGACGAAGACTCCTCCTGCAGCTCGGACGATGAGGTGGCCGAATCCCAGACAGGGGCCTCTTCCGCCCAGCAGACCCTCCCCGCCAAGGTGGCCAAGCAAGCGGGGAAATCTCGATCAGCCGCAAACCCCCAAAGCCCCAAACAGGAGCAGCAAGCGGTGCAGAAACAGCAGCAGCAACAGCAGGCGGGGGGCAAGACCCGCCCCAAGAAGCGCGAGGGGATTCACCTGCCCACGACCAAGGAGCTGGCCAAGCGGCAGAGGCTGCCCTCCGTGGAGAACCGGCCCAAGATTGCGGCCTTCCTGCCTGCAAGACAGCTCTGGAAGTGGTTTGGGAAGCCCACCCAGGTCAGCTCCTTCTCCTGCCGGGGGGTCTTTCCTTTTATCTCTGCGTCTTCGGCTGGGACCTTTTGCCCCCCACACTTTCTCAGGGGTTTTATCTTAGCGCACATTACAAAGGTTGCATGACACAGGATGTGATTGAATGTAAATACAGCCTTGGCGAATAACAACAACAACAACAACAACAACAACAACAACAATATATTATTTATATCCTGCCCATCTGGCTGGGTTTCCCCAGCCACTCTGGGCAACTCCCAACAGAGTATTAAAAACAGAATAAAACATAAAACTTTAAAAACTTCCCTTCCGGTGTCTTCTAAAAGTCAGATAGTTGTTTATTTCCTTGACATCTGATGGGAGGGCGTTCCACAGGGCGTTCCAACTTGTCATTGATAATAATAATAATAATAATAATAATAATAATAATAATAATTTTATTATTTATACCCTGCCCACCTGCATGGGTTTCCCCAGCCACTCTGGACGGCTTCTGAAAAAGATTAAAAATACATTAAAACACCAATCATTAAAAACTTCCCTAAACAGGGCTGCCTTTAGATGTCTTCTAAAAGTCAGATAGTTGTTTATCTCCTTGACATCTGATGGGAGGGCGTTCCACAGGGCGGGAGCCACCACCGAGAAGGCCCTCTGCCTGGTTCCCTGTAACCTTCTCGCAGGGAGGGAACTGCCAGAAGGCTCTCGGAGCTGGACCTCAGTGTAAATAAGTTATGATGGATGTAATAATGGAATACTGAATGGTATCGTTTCTGTAAAACATGCCGGAATTTATGATATGCAAAATGAACCATGGAAGGAGAAGAATGGAAGTTGTTGATAGCTTAAGGATGTAAAAATGAGTACAGTCATACTCGGGTTAAAGACACTTCAGGTTGCGTTTTTTTCAGGTTATGGACGCACTGAAACCCAGAAGTACCGGAACAAGTTACTTCTGGGTTTCTGAGGTTTCGCATGCACAGAAGCGCTAAATTACACTTTGCGCATGCACAGAAACGCCGAATCGCAACCTGCGCATGCGGAGACGCAGTGCTGCAGGTTGCGAATGTTGCAGGTTGTGAACGTGCCTCCCGCACAGATCACGTTCGCAACCCGAGCATCCACTGTACTTTAAATTGTAAAGCAGAAAATGTAATATATATTAAATTTTCTGTTTTACAATTTGAAGTACAGTCATACCTCAGGTTGAAGTAGCTTTGGGATGAATATTTTTGAGTTACACTCTGCGGCGACCCAGAAGTAACGGAGCATGTTACTTCTGGGTTTCGCCACTCACGCATGCGCAGACGCTCAAAATGATGTCACGCACATGCGCAGAAGCGATGAAACGCGACCCGCACACGTGCAGACACACAGATGCGTGTTACGTTCACTTCAGGGTGAACGTACCACTGTACTCATTTTTACATCCTTAAGCTATCAATGAACCCGAACACATACACTAAAAAAACCATGTGTAGAGACTCTGAGCTCACGCCACTCTGCTCTCTCTCCCGATTCCACAGAGGCGTGGGATGAAGGGGAAAGCCCGGAAGCTCTTCTACAAGGCCATTGTCCGCGGAAAGGAGATCATCCGCATTGGAGACTGCGCCGTCTTCCTGTCGGCCGGCCGCCCCAACCTGCCCTACATCGGCCGCATCCAGAGCATGTGGGAATCCTGGGGGAACAACATGGTTGTCCGAGTGAAATGGTTTTACCACCCGGAAGAAACCAACCCCGGCAAGAAGCTCAACGAAGGCAAGGTAGGCGATCCAGGCATGATCTCACAGCACCATCAGCCGAGGATTCCTTGAGAAATGAGCGAAGAATCGCCAGGGGGTTTGCTCGATGGGTGGAGGTCTCTGTATATTAGCCTGGAGCGAAACTTACTGGAAGAATAAGAAATCAAGACAACAGACTTTTTATAAGTACCAGTTACAGATAGGTAGCCGTGTTGGTCTGCCATAGTCAAAACAAAATAAAAAAATTCCTTTCAGTAGCACCTTAAAGACCAACTAAGTTAGTTCTAGGTATGAGCTTTCGTGTGCATGCACACTTCTTCAGATACACTGAAACAGAAGTCACCAGACCTTTCTATATAGTGAGAAGGTGGGGAGGGGTATTACTCAGAAGGGTGGTGGGAATGGGTGATTGGCAGATAGCTGTGATGAGCCTGTTGACGACTCTTAACGACTGCAATAGGTCTTACAGGAATAAGCAAGGGGTGAGAAGGTGAAAAATGGCTTTGTCATGTATAATGAGATAAGAATCCAATGTCTTTGTAAACGAATGCTGTATTGAATATTCACACATCAATTGCAAACAGATAAAAACAACATTGGTAGGATTATTGTAATAACCTGCAGTTTTCTAAGAGTATATGTTTAAAGTAGATAAATGAGCAAGAAAATTAAATGGATTTGGATATGCAAAGGATATTTTAAAAATAACTTTTAAGGAACCGCAGAAAGAGGGGGGGGGGGAGTGTTAAAATGATTTGAACAGTTCTGGGCTTCGCCTCCTAATCTCGCTTTCCCTTTCTTGTTCCTCTCCTCGCCACCCCCAACCGCCCCATCACTCTGCTTGGTCCCAGCGCTGGGATCAGAAGTCCAGCAGGAGTCTTTCGACCGCTCTCCAGGCCTCCAGCCAGAGGAAGGACTTCATGGAGGTGTGTAATAATAATAATAATAATAATGATGATGATGATGAAGAGTTTGGATTTGATATCCCGCCTTTCACTCCCCTTCAGGAGTCTCAAAGCGGCTCACAATCTCCTTTCCCTTCTTCCCCCACAACAAACACTCTGTGGGGTGAGCGGGGCTGAGAGACTTCAGAGAAGTGGGACTGGCCCAAGGTCACCCAGCAGCTGCAGGTGGAGGAGCGGAGACGCGAACCCGGTTCACCAGATTACGAGTCTATCGCTCTTAACCACTACACCACACTGGCTGATGAAGAATTTATACCCCGCCCATCTGGCTGTAAGAGAAGGCAGCTGGTGTGGGTGGTTGAAACTGGTCTTTGGGACGTGTTCCAGGGTCTTTCGACTCCTCGCAGACCTGTGCTCCTTCCTGAAGATTGCTGGGGGCGGGGGCGGCTTTCCTCTGGGGCGGCTCTTCATTTGCAGAATGCTATCCCTGGGGAGGCTCACCTGGTGCCTTTATTACATTACCCAACTGATGCAGGCTAGAGTTTTAAACTGCAT
This sequence comes from Podarcis gaigeae, assembly GCF_964106915.1. Taxonomy (NCBI): domain Eukaryota; kingdom Metazoa; phylum Chordata; class Lepidosauria; order Squamata; family Lacertidae; genus Podarcis; species Podarcis gaigeae. The sequence continues at coordinate 52,316,798 of NC_139690.1, read as the reverse complement.
TACCACCAAAATGAAAAGGGTCTCCCACATGAATCCTTCTTATTTTGTGAACCGCCCCGAGACCTCCAGGTATAGGGCAGTATATCCGTTTAATAATAATAATAATAATAATAATAATAATAATAATAAATTATTTCTACCCCACCAATCTGGCTAGGTTTCCCCAGCCACTCTGGGCGACTCCCAACAAAATATTCAAACACGATAAAACATCAAACATTAAGAACTTCCCTAAACAGGGCTGCCTTCAGATGTCTTCTAAAAGTCAGATAGTTGTTCCTTGACATCTGATGGGAGGGCGTTCCACAGGGCGGGTGCCACTACCAAGAAGGCCCTCTGCCTGGTTCCCTGTAACCTTGCTCCTTGCAGGGAGGGAACCGCCAGAAGGACCTCAGTGTCCGGGCTGACCGATGGGGGTGGAGACGCTCCTTCAATATAACAACAACAGCAGCAGCAGCAATATCTTTAGGCACCAGATGAAAACTGTTAAACTATCTATGGCCACTGTGAGGAGGGCCACCATTTCTCTTAGCGAGGCTGTCTGGTATCTCCTGCCAGTCCTATGCAGGATAGGTACTCAAGAGGCCTAAGGAACCAAAAGAAGCCAAGATTCCCTGCCACCACCAAGAGGGGAGTGAGCCTCCTTCTGCCTGAGGCCATTGGCTCATTTTGTCCAATAGGTGGACCGGTTCTAGTATTCCCCCCCCCCTCTCCAAAGCTTTGGCTTTGGGTACCCGCAGCCCAGAGGTGTGTTCCAAACTGCCTGCTAACTAACTCTCTCTCTCTCTCTCTCTCTCTCTCTCTCTCTCTCTCTCTCTCCCTTTTCCATTCCTCCCCCAGCGAGCGCTGTACCAGTCCTCGCATGTGGACGAGAACGACGTCCAGACCATCTCGCACAAATGTCTGGTGGTCGACCTGGAGGAGTACGAGCAGATGTTGAAGACCAAGAAGTACCAGGACAGCGAGGACCTCTACTACCTAGCGGGGACATACGAGCCCACCACAGGCATGATCTTCAACACGGACGGGGTGCCGGTCATCTGCTAACCGCTTCTGGGAAAGGGAATTCCGGGAGGCACCCCGACAGTCCCAAAGCATTCGGATCAATACAGCCCACCCACCCCTGTCCGTGGGGGGGTGGGGAAGGAGCAGTGTGGGGCAGAAGAGAAGTTAATGTGCCTGTTTCCGACGACAGCATGATTGTTTAAGCGCCCAGCCGCATTGCGACAAGACAGGTTCCGTAAAACGAAAGAGGTTCGCCTTGCCCAAAGGGATTTCCCGAAATCAGCTGAGATCCAACCGCTTGTCTCTCCTGTAGAAGAAGGGAACAGATTTGCAGGAGAAGAAATGGCAGATCGGATTCTGCCCCTTGGCTTTGTGGCCACAACCCCTGAACTTTTTCGTCGGGTTCAGACTTCCATAGGATATTTGAGGACACTGGTCATGTTTTTTTCTGGACTTTCCCATTCCAAGGCGACCCGTCCCACCTTTCCTCGCCAGCCGACTTTTGCCAGGGCAGGGAGGGGGCAAACCGTGCGTTGACTGCCAGTTAAGGAACATTTCGTTGTTGACTCTCTCTCCTCAAAGGACCTCCTCTCTGCTCTCCAGCAGGGAACTGATACAGGGGAGAAGCCCTGAAATCTCCGGTCGCAAGAGGGGCATTGGGTCGCTTGGGCGCAAAGAACTGTGGGCCGACATCCCTCTTAGGTTATGAGGAGCCGAGCGAACAGGCGAGGAGATAAGGTGCTGAACCATTTTCACAGCATGGGGAGAACCCCCCCCCCCTATTTTTGGGCCAGCCCCACTTCTCCAACCATTGGGGGGTTGTCTCCCAAACAACAGCATTTCCCTTCCTCGTGTAAGTTGAATGTAAGTCGCTTGGAAACATCAGATATTCTCTAAATAATGGTTTGGGAGGAGAAGAATCGTGTTTTGCTGCTGGTCAATTTGCTGCTGCCTCTTCAGGAACCCAGAAAAACACTTTTTCCTCCTCCTATTTTTCTTTTCTTTTTTACGTTTTCTGGACCCGATGAGCTGCCTTCTGAAGATGTCCACACAGAACGAGATGCCTCAGCTCACTCCCCACCCCACTTCTCCGTGCCCCGCCCCTTGGCACTATTTACGAAGGGCAAGGAGGAGACTGGCACTTGCAGAAACCTCACATTTCCTCCCTCCTGCCCCCTGCAGGATGGCAGGATCCTGCGCTGAGCTAAGTGCAGACCCAGCACACGCCGAATCAGATTGTTTTCCTCCCCCAAAGTTTTTGAGTGTCCATTAATTTGCCCCTGGATCTCTGCCATTTTCCACCTCCCTTTCTGGGTCAGCAGCTCTGGACTTTGCAGGGTAAAAAGCCCACTTTAAGTAGGGACGACCAGAGAGTAGGTTGGTTTTGAGGGACGGAGGCAGAGGACTCGAATGACGACACAGTGTTTTTGCACTTAAGAAACCTCACACACTACAAGCCCAAGACGCCACGATTGTTTCTGCCCTGAACAGAGTGTACAATTCAAACACTACAGAGGGGAGTTACTTCACTTTACTCGGACAGATGTATTTTTTTTAAAACTACCTGGTACAAAGAGAAATACCACAGACCTGTAGCCGTGGAGAGAGGCGCCATCCCATCTCCCCAAATTTGCAATCCCCTCCTTTTAAAGAACCACAGTGGTGCTGTACTGCCTGCCTTCTCCCGGCTTTCCGAAGACTTTGGTGGATAATATTTCTAAAAGCAACATCAGTCACTCTGTACAGTTTTAACGTACCAAAAGACTCGCAATGTGCCCCTTTCACACACACACACACACACACACACACACACACACACACACACCATCCCTGTATTATAAGCTCTTTAAAGAAAACAAAACAAAACTTTAAAAACAGAGAAAGGAAAGGGGGGGGAAGAGAAGAAGCAAAAATGGATTCAACTTTTTAATTATAAATATAAAGTATAAATATATAAATATATATAAATATATAAACTTTTTTTAAAAAAAACTGTGAAAAAAAATTATGAAATTATAAAAGCAAAACACAGTCTGACATTTAGAGTCTTATTTTTTATTTCCCGTTGGATTGTGACTGTAAAAAGAGAGAGAGAGAGAGAGAGAGAACACAGGGGAAACAGGAGATCCAAAACGTTGCTTACACACGAACTGCGTACTGTATCTGTGGAAGCAAACTTTGCGTGAGCAGATGTTTGAAGAGAGATGCAGAGAGAGAGAGAAAGAGAGAAAGAAAGAGAGAGAAAGAGAGAATTTATGTGAATGTTAAATAGAAAGCACTTAACTGCCCATTGCCTTCTATGGAACACAAGGATATTTTGCAGACAATCGAGAGGAAAGGAGCCAGGTTTTTTGTCCCTTTCTCCCCCCCTGTTGTTTTATGTTTTCGATTCGCACCCCCCTTTTTTGCATTCTGTTTGTTGCCGAATTATGTGCGATCCTTTTTCATAAAAAAAGCAATTGAAAAACAAAACAAAAAAACAACCCGCGCTCTGCCTTTCTTTTGTCGTCTTGGTTTTCCCCCTACCTTTTAAAAATAAATGATTAGGGTGCGATCCTGTATTTGCTGAAGCCAAAGGAGCTGTTAAGATGGGGCAGAAGGCTCGTGGAGGTGGCTGCCCCAAGCTGAGAAAGAGGTCCGTTAAAAACTCCTGCGGAGAGGGTAGAAGGAGTTGGGTTTGCAGCAGGGGGGAACAGGATCCCGAAAACCCACACGGTCCCAAGGACACGACAGAAACCTCTCAGTGGCGCCACGATGGGAATGCTCTCCCTCTATAGCTGGCAGCAGTAAACTCTTCTGAAGGCCAGCTCCTGGAAACTGCAGGAGGGGAGACGGCTCCTATGCCAGGATCCTGCCTGCGGGCATCCCTTTGGGGCAGCTGGTTGACCCCTGTGAGAACAGGATGCTGGGCAGTGGCTGCATCCACCAGGGCTGTTACATTCTTATTGTGGGAACGTTCAGGGTAGCAGAAGAGGATATATTGTTTATTCATATCCTTCCTAACTTGCGCTAGCAAGGTCCTTTAAGTAGCGGAGTTTACATTCCCCCTTTTTACATCCACAGCAGATAGCTGGTTGCAGGCTTGTGTGAGCCTCTCACTATTCTACAATTCAGTCTGTCTCAGAATTTACGTTCCTGGTAAATTCCCCTGATGCGGCAATCTTATTCAAAGTCAATAAAAGAAGTTTACTCACATCAGTTCACAGTTGGATTCTGGAAGGCAGACTTAGTTACAAAGTTGTACATGCGGGTCTACCCCATATGGGGGAATAATCCCAGTGCTTCTGCTAGCTGAGAGCTGGCAGAGCAGCCCTAGCTAAAAGCTGGTCAAATGAAGAAGGAAGTCAAAAAGAGAGAGAGGGAGGTTGCTGTGTAACTCGTCCATTTGTTATGTTCCGTTGAGCGTCCAGAACTTGGGCGACTTGGGCCTCCATAACCTGTTCTGTTGATCGTCTGTCTCAGCTGTGAGCAGCGGGACTGTCGTGGCGTCCAGTCCGCTTCCACTGTGCCAACCTGCTTCTCCCGGCTACAGCAGAGTATCTTGCACAACGGTGCTTGTGTGGAAGGAATCTCAGCCATGCAGTAAAACTCTTGTACAACAGCTGCTTCTCTTCTACGAAGCTTTATTGTACAGCAGCGAAAAACAACCAGGAGATAGCGAAGGCAGGATGCTTCTCCTGGCACATCCAAAACAGGAAGTAAAACCGTTCACATAACAAAGTACAACACCCGTATGCAAACACATCCCAGTGACAGGACGTTTTTTCCCTTGAGCTGTTAACCCTGTAAGCTCTGGGTATCCTCACATGTTACCTGGACAGGTTAGGTCACGCCCACCTATCACATGCAAGAGGAAGGATGCTCCAGCCAGGAGGAACAGGAAGTTTTGACTGGCTGGACCAAACATTCCCTCACATGTCCACTCTAGGAAAACAAGGAATGTTGTACTTGACTGCCTTGGATCACATCCCACACTTACAAAGGGTGGTATCTCTCCTCTCCCGCTTTTCCTGCCTCCTTACATTCTGAGCTGGTGATGGCTTGGCTGCCGCAGAACTAACAGCATCCTGTTCTCTCTGTGCCTGCGGGATCTGAGTGCAAGAGCCCCCCTCTCCCCTCTTGTGGAATTCAGAAGCATGTCTGGCTCTGGAGCCCTCGTGGCTAGTAGTCCTCTTCTCCATGCCCAGCCCTCTTTTAAAGCCATCCAGGTTGGTGATCCTCACTGCCTCCTGTGGCAAGGAGTTCCAGAGGTGCGCTGCTGCCACCATCAGTCTCATAAAGTTAAACGAAAAAAGCAGAAGACCCAGTGGATCAGTTCATGCATAAGGTCCGTACATGTATAAGTGTCTATTCCACCTGTCTGTTCACAGAGTCCAATAATCCACATGAAGAGTTGTTACGGTTCCACAGAATGCTTTCACAAAGTCTAAGACAAGGATTTCCGGAATATTAGCCTTGTTTCACCATCCTAGGCTTCATCAATAGTACAGGCTCATATGTAATGTTACACTGCAACCCCACAGTCATACCTCATGTTCCGTTTGCTTCAGGCTGTGCGTTTTCAGGTTACGTCCCACTGCGACCCGGAAGTACCGGAAAGGGTTACTTCCAGGTTTCACCGCTCGCACATGTGCAGATGCACAAAAATGACGTGCATGCGCAGAAGCAGCAAATCGCGACCCGTGCACACGCAGATGCGGGTTGCATTCTTCTCATGGATCCCGTTCGCAACCAGAGGTACCACTGTACTATGCTATAAGATCCACTATCCTGTAACATCACTATCCTGTAACATTACATATGAGCCTGTACTAGTGATGAAGCCTATGATGGCGAAACAAGGCTAATATTTTAGACTCTGAAAGGATTCTGTGGAACTGAAACAACCCTTCATGTAGATTATTGGACTCTATGAACAGACAGGTGGAATAGACACTTATACATGTATGGACCTTGTGCATGAGCTGCTTTTTTTGTTCAACTTTATGAGACTTCCGTTGAAATCTACAATTTGATACAATGAATAGTATACCTTATTTATTCAAAAGTACAGCCGCTTACACCTTGTGTGTTTATTGACTGTGCTTCACGTAACCAGAGGTTTGTTGTTGTTTTGCTGCTGCCGCCATCAGCAGAACTTTGGGCCAAAGGAGCCATGAATTCCTAACCGTATGATGGCCCGGCGCGTGTGCCCTCCTGCCTCACAGCCCTGTTTGCCCTGAGAGTGGCCAAGTAGAGAATCCAGAGTTTCTAGACGTGAAATGAGTCCTGTCCCTTTTTCATCCTGGCTGGGGCTGTTGTGTTCAGAGGCCTGGCTGGCCCTCAGCCTGCTTCCCCCCCCAATACCTCCCCCCACCCTGCTAAGGGTTACAGCGCAAATGAGCCAAGCAGCCTGGAAGCAAGGAATAAAAGGCCACCTCTCCACAGTGGGGTGTGTGTAGAGAAACCCCACAGTTCACCCTGGCAGTTCCCGCAAAATGTGCTCCCAGCATGAGCGTTTGAGCCACACCATGTCTGCTGCCCGCTGCATCTGTTCACAATCCAGCCCACTGGGGCAGCGCCACCTTGTTTTGTGCAGCGACCCCCTTTTTCCAAGTGGGGAAGCCAAGCTGGGAGTGGGGGTAATGTTGGCTATTTGGAGGGGCAAAAGCAAATTTCAAGGAGAGATGTAAAAGGCAATGTGATGGCTTGGGACTCTGAGCCAGACGAATCTCAGTCTACATGGGATCCTTTACCTCAGGCGGCATCTGAACCAAGTCTGGGGCCTGATTCTGAAGAGCCCCAGTCTGCACAGGTTCCCCTGCAGCAAACACCAGCTGGGCTGAGTCAGGGGCCTGAGCCTGCCCTGGCTCCAGATGTAGGGATCACCTCATTGCCTTCAGCTGGGCCATCACTTACAGCTGCTCCACTACCAATTGGGTCAGGGGAGGCTGAGGTGGCCTCTGGGTCTAGTAACCCACTGGCGTCTCCGGAGCTGCAGAGACTAAGGTCTGAGAGAAGGAGAGACCTGAGTACTTGCAGGAGGAGTGCTTGCCTTTGGGCGAAACAGGGAGGTGAGTCACTGGGGGATCAAGACCGGCCGTTACCCTGACAGAGATAAAAGGCTGCTGGACCCCACCCCAGGTTGCTGTGGCAACGTTGCTGTTTGCCAGAATCTGCCTGTGATCCTGTGCCTGACCTCGTTTCCTGCCTCGTGTCCGGCCTGGGCCCTGTCGGACTGACTCCTCGCGGAACCCTTGGATTTGGGACCGGACCGTTACTCGGGTTGCCCCCGGGGCCCAGCACAGGCAAGGGCACTTTCCTACCTCCTTCCCCCTGTCTTTAGTTGGCCAAAATATGCCCCAACTCTCAAAAGGCTGTATCATCATCATCATCATCCTGGGGAAGAAAAGGTGTTCGGAGGAAGGAGCTGACAGGGGGCAGCGAATACCCCCCATCTTGAAATTCACCCTATCCTGAAATTGCTCCAATAACCTTTCAGATTACAATAATCCAATGAGCTCAACGTGGGGCTGCCCTGGAGGACAACATGGAAGCTTTGACTGGTCCCATAAATCTGCTGGGCTTCCCTTTACAGTTCATATATCCCTCATTTTCAAAAACCTGCCCTGGTTGCCAGTTTGTTTCTGGGCCAAATTCAAGGTGCTGATGTCAGAAGCCCTGAAGGACTCGGACCCCAAAGACCTGCAAGGTTGCCTGCTTCCCTACAGACCTTCTCAGGTGCTGAGATTGGCAGAGGGGGCCCTCTTGGTTGTTCCTCCATCCTCAAAGGCTTGGGGGGGGGCGAAGGGGAGAAGGCCTTCTCTGTGGTGGCCCCTGAGTTGTGGGACTGCCTTCTCACAGAGGAGTGCCTGGTGCCTTCATTGCACAGATTCTAGAGAAGGCAGAAGACATACCTCTTGATAGCCTTTGACATTTCAAGTGTCTCTTTTTAGGACATACCTTATGGGGGGGGGGGGAGATTCCAGTTTGCTTTAAATGTTTATATATATGCCCCAGGAGCTTAGGGTTTGTAAATAATTACTCTCTTTTATTACAGAGGCGATTTAATTTTGCCCTGCCTTAGATTACCAAAGACTTTCTTTGAACTGGCTCAAACGTTAAATTTGATAGATATATGGAGAGTAAGTTTGATAAATAGTTCACTTACTATTCTCATGTTTATTATAGCAGTTCAAGAATAGACACTCTATGGCTCTCTGCAAATTCAGGCAGAACTTTTTTGTGCTGTTGAAAAGCATGCCCCAAACTTTGGTCTTCCTTTGGCAAAAAACAACCACCCTGTTTGTCAGTCTTTTGGAAACATCACAAGTTTGGGTTTGGGGTTAGGTATCTTATTCCATCGCCCGATCTTTAAAGGGACATCCACAAGCTCTGCTGCTTTTGGCAAGAAACATCACAGTACTGAAACAGGAAGAGTGAACCAGAATCATCAGTGAGTACATTATGCCAAGGTGTGTCTTCCAGCTGCAGTGCCCATTGGTGCAGCTGTGTGGTGGAGGCCCAGCCCTGCTAGGCAGGTGGGCAGCTGCTTCTGAGTCCACACACCTGTATTAACCCCTTTGCCCCATATCTGCAGCAGACTTTTCTCCACTGCCGGCTGAGCAAGCTCTGAGTGGTGGCGGCTAAGTTCCCAGTTCCCGACACCTCCTTCCCAAGCAGCACCCACTAGGAGACACTAGGCTATGGGTGCCTGCAACATCGCCATCTGGTGGTTAAAGGGCTACAGCCTCCTCCATTCTTCCTTGCAGGCCAGTCTGATGTGTAATTTGCACGACTTTTGCCTGCTTAGAAACCCCTTTCCAAGGCACTTGCAGATAAAATGCACATGTGTCAGGGACAGAGCGGGAGCGCAGGGAGGGGAGGCGATGGAGAGCGAGGGGGAGCAATCCGAGGGCAGCGCAGGAGAAGATGACGGTAGCCCGAGAGATTCCATGAGCCTCTCCAGCGAATTGGAAGATTCACAGAAGGGGGCGCCGGTGGCCAGGGCAAGGGGGGCCCCAAGGGGGACACCCCAGAAGCAAGGGGCCAGCGGGGACTCCCAGAGCAGCAGTTGGAAATCAGGACCAGCTTCCCCACCAGAGCGTAGTGGGGGGGAGGAGTCCCAGGTATCGGGGCCAGCGGATTCACCACCAGCGAGAGAAGATGAGTCAGGATTGACCACGCCTCCATCGGAGAGCGGGGGGACGGTCAAGAGGAAGGTTGCCGGTTGGGCGCGCGCGCCAAGTTCAAACGTACAGGCGAGCGGCACAGCAGGTAGCCCGGATAGGGAGCCAGGTCCTAAAGCCCGCCGGAAGGAGGGGCAAGAATCAGGGGGGTCAGCGTCAGAAGAGTCCAGAAAGGATGAAACCCCAGGGGGCAGGAGGACCCAGAGGAGAAAGGAGCTAAGGAAGAGGTGGAGCAAGGCTAGAGTCTTAAACTGGTGTGGAAGGGGAGGAGATTCAGACGGAGCTTCGCCGGTCTAGGGTTTAAGACGTAGAGCTGCACGCTGTGGCTTTGAAATGGAAACTGAACGTCAATAAAGACTTTTGTATATAACTACAGCCGGGCGTTGGTCCTCTGTGAGCTGGGACATAGGGGCGGCTCTGACAACATGTATTTTTTTGTTTCTCTGCACTGCATCCACCTGCATGCATACTTGGGGCTGCATATTCAGAGGCAGGCCAAGTGGTTCATCGGAACATAGAAAGCTTTATACAGAACCCCCGGGTCCATCGAGCTCAGCATTGCCTGCACTGCAGGATTTCAGGTACAGTATAGGTCTCTCCCAACCCTACCTGCGACCTGCTTGCAAGTAAGACCCTCTGCCGCTGAGCTGCAGGCCTTTCTGTTCGATCCCAAACTGCCGTCTCCCACAGGGACAGGGAACCTGCAGACGTCCCAATGTCGTGGGAGTCCCGCCAGGCCCCCTCAGCATGGCTGGCTGGATCTGGAAGGCCACAAGGTCCCTGCCCCCCAGCCCCTTGGCATCAACATGACCTGTCCAACATCCAGCCAACTTACAAAATCCACTTTAGGGGCCGAGTCAGGCTACTGCCCCATGGTGCTCAGAATCGCTTTTTGGTTGACGGCTCTCCGATTATCCTGCCTCGCTCCCTTAAAAACCCAACGCCTGTGCTGACAAGGGGCAGCTGTGGGCCCTTTGCTGCGCCCAGAGCAGGTGTCTTGCCCCTTGTCCCTCGCCAGAATCCTAAAAGGAGCAACTGGGACGCTTCTTTCTGGCAGAGGTCTTTGGCAGTCCCATCTGTTCTACCACTGTGCGATGACCTTTCACCACGAAAACGAAAACACCCAGATCAGACCAGAAGTCCTGTAAGCAATGCCTGGGTCCTCCTCCTTTCCGTTTATTTCTTTCAAGTGCTGCAGTGGGGCTGGTTGGGGGAATCGACAAAACACACAGGTTTCTGGTTGCAGAAAAGAAACATGGCTGGAGATTAATCTTCGGTGGTGGAGAAAATCAACAGAAGCCTTTGAAATGCACAGGGATCGTTGGTCCAGATGGGCAGGATATAAATAATAAAATAGTCATTGTTGTTTGCACAGAGAGGGGTAGTGCTTAGTGTCAGATGTGGGCGACACCAGGGTTCAAATCCCCACTTTGCACATGTTGAGGGCACCTCTGCAGGAAGAACGAAGTCTGCGCACCCCCAGTTTGATGCTCCACCAACCCTCCTTGAGACAGAAAAACAACTACAAGTGTGTTTTCTTTAGGGGGGACATACCCAACCCAACAGTTTTATTTTTCAGCAAAGACACATGCACACGCCACACGCACACAAGACTTCACAACGCCCTGCCCTCCTTGAAGAACCTGTTCCGTGGCCCGGCCCGTGGCTCTCGTGGGCGCAGGCCACAGAGGGCTGGCTGTGTTGAACAAGAGACACACATAGCTGGGTGCGAGGGGGGAGCTGGCAACGGTGTCCGGGCTGCAGCGCTTCAGTGAGGGTGTGTCACGCTAACCGGATTGGCAAAACCGGTGCCACGCCGAGTGCAGAAATGAGGCCGAGAGCGAGACTTTGGGGGCTGGGGAGGGGGAGGATTTGCACATATGGGAGAAAGAGACAAAAACAGACCTTTGGCAGAAGACACAGAGCTGTGGGAGCCAAGTGGGCGAAACGGCCGCAAAACAGCCGAGGGGAGGATACAGCTTGAGGGCGGGAGGGAAGGGGTGCTTCCCCTCCGGCACCCTTCCCCATCCGCCAGTTTCCTCTCCACATCATATCCGAGCAACCCTCCCCGTGTGCACACACACCCCTTTTTCCGTCTGCAGCTACTGGGAGAGTTTCCCCCAGATGTCCAAGACAATTGCTGAAGGCAATCTGAATATTGGACATTCTCGGTGCGAAAAGGAAGCCACTATTAGCAGCTAGCCGGCTTCAGAGAGGCTGTCCGCCATCACGACGGCGCTGCACCCAGAGATACAAGTTTGGTGCTTCTACAAAGCAAGGAGATCTGTCCCGACTTGTACAGAGATACATCTCGTGCACCTCTGCTTTCGGAAAGCTCATTTTGGAGACAGCCCTATGGAGAGGGGTCTGCAACTAGGACAGAAGAGGCCTTGGGAATGAAACTGTCCACCTGGGTGCAGGATCAGAAGGTTTTTGGGGTGTAGCTTGTTCGCTTCCTCAATAAAAAGGCATGGGGGAGATACAGACCCACTAACTTGCTTCTCCCATCCCTTAATACTTTGGAGTAAAGATTCCTAAAACTCTTAGGACCAGATAATTTATCCATGCGACCACCGAGAGATGACAGCCAATTTATACACCCGGCAGGGCAGTCTCTGCTTTAGAAACTTGCGGAGGTGGGAAATCTCCTGTTAGAATTCTCAGTATAACTGCCCTGCACTTAGAAAGGTAGCAAGTAAGGCCTTTTTTCATCCAGAACTCCCTGGAACTCAGTTCCAGCCCCTCTCGGGTTGGCACCATTGCCATTCTAAGAGAACAAGGGTGAGTTCCAGCACCTCTTTTTCTAGAAAAATTGCACTGGTAGCAAGTCAGGGAGAAGACCCAACTAGGCCCTTCAACATGCTAGCTTTCTATGTGAAGGGAGTTGTTGATTCTGAACTGAATATTTTTCAAATTAAAAAAAACACTCCCCTGCAGCCTTGCGCAGTGTGATCCAGACAAAGCCAAACTACACACTTACTTTCCTCTGCAGCGTAAAAGCAGTGCACCTATTTTAATTTCAATTGGACAAGTCTCACGACAGGACAAAATTTACCATGGCGGGACCGATCAGCTTCAGGGAGGAAAGGCTGGTGTGTGAACAAGCTGCCTCAGGGTTCCTGCCTCCACCCCGGTCAAAGCCCCCTCCAATGTCAGGGGGAGACAAAGCCATACCCCTCCCCACTTTGGGGCAAAGCCGAACCCTTTCTGAATCCCCTTCCCCACAAACTCACAGAAGCCGGGCCGCCCCCATGCCCAGCGAGCGACACCACTTGCGAGGGGTCCTACCTCGCAAGGGTGGCGGGAGAACTTGCATCGGGGTGGGAGGTGTTCCTCCTACCCCCGAGGAAAGGGGTCAGATGGGAGCAGGGATCCGGCCCCTGGGGGAATTATCCTGCACCGAACAGTAAGAGCTGATTGACACTGGAATGGAGTTCCTCAGAAGGCAGTGGACTCTGTTTCTGTGGAGGTTTTCTTTTGGATGGCTGCTTGTCAGGGGCTCTTCAGTTCCAGCTCCTGCAATGTAGGGGGTTGGGATGGATGACCCCTGAGGGTCCCCTCCCAATTCCAACAAGCCTTGCGCAGGAGAGCTTCCCTGCTGCTGGTCCTTCCCCTTCTCAGCCGGAGCGAGGAGGATGGTCGCTTGCGTTTCCCAACACAGTCCGGCAGCTGCTCCTGCAGAACGGCAGCCTCGCGGGAGACCCCTCCTCTCTCTCTCTCTCTCTCTCTCTCTCTCTCCCTCCCCATCTCGCCTGGGACCCTGCTGGTCAGAGGAAGAAGCGGAGGCGGCCCTGGGGGGAACCTCCGCTCAGTACCCTGGCGTGATGGAGCTGTTGTAGGTCTCAGTGCGGAAGCAGGTGCTGTGGGACAGGCTCGTGAGGCTGTAAGCGAAATAGGCCACGGCCGAGCCCAGAGTCAAGCCCGACATGTAGGAGACGGTCATGGTGTTACCTGGGAGGGAGGGAAAGGAGACAAGGAGGGCAAAGGGTTAAACAAGGCGGCACCCCAAGAGTCATCTAGTCCAGCCCTGGGCAATGCAGGTGCCACAGCTAAAACCTCACTGTTGGGTGGCCAGCCCAAAAAACGTTAACAATTATTATTACAGTGGTACCTTGGTTCTTGGGAGAAAAGCAATGACAAACCTAGACAGTATCTTAAAAAGCAGAGACATCACCTTGCTGACAAAGGTCCATATAGTTAAAGCCATGGTTTTCCCAGTAGTGATGTATGGAAGTGAAAGCTGGACCATAAAGAAGGCTGATCGCCAAAGAATGGATGCTTTTGAATTCTGGTGCTGGAGGAGACTCTTGAGAATCCCATGGACTGCAAGAAGATCAAACCTCTCCATTCTGAAGGAAATCAGCCCTGAGTGCTCACTGGAAGGACAGATCCTGAAGCTGAGGCTCTGATACTTTGGCCACCTCATGAGAAGAGAAGACTCCCTGGAAAAGACCCTGATGTTGGGAAAGATGGAGGGCACAAGGAGAAGGGGACGACAGAGGACGAGATGGCTGGATAGTGTTCTCGAAGCTACCAGCATGAGTCTGACCAAACTGCGGGAGGCAGTGGAAGACAGGGGGGCCTGGCATGCTCTGGTCCATGGGGTCACGAAGAGTTGGACACAACTAAATGACTAAACAACAACAACCTTGGTTCTCAAACTCCGCACACCCGGAAGCAAGTGGAAGAAGACAGGGAAACATCAAACATTAAAAACACCCCTTTACAGGGCTGCCTTCAGATGTCTTCTAAAAGCACTCGATTTCTGTAAGAACTTCCCGAGAATTGGTGTCATTCTCTAATGAAAAAATGGCTCTGGAGTGATCTGGAAGCAAATGCCGTCGAGTAACAGCCGAAATGGATGAACCCTCGCCCCATGGCGATCCCTGCCACCTACGAGCCCCCTCTCGGTGCAATGGGACCCAGGTGCGAATCTTCCCTTTGTGGATACTCTGCCAGCCCCTTCCTCCACGACGACCCCCCTGCAGGGCAGGGCAGCCGGCTCCCCACCTGCCCGCTTACCTGCCAGCTCCCGCTGCTCAGGGCTCACTTTGCCCGCCGCGAGGATCATGGGCACGCTGCCAAAGTAGCCGTTGGTGATGCCCATCAGGAGGGAGAAGATGCAAGGCCAGGCCGGGTGGCCGAAGGTGGGCTTCCCGTTGGGGTAGACGCACATGATGAAGAGCGGGATGAAGACGACCCTCAGGCAGGAATAGATGAGGAGGTGTGTGCCCCTCCAGTCGTAAGGCAAGGCAGCCAGGATCTGGAAGGGCAAAGAGGAAGGCGCTGGGTTAAGCAGTTGGTCCCTTACCTCTCTCGCCCTGATCCGGCCACAGTGATCCACACGACGGTCACCTCCAGGCTTAATTATGTTGGCTATTTGCAGATTAGTTGCGCTGCAGAAGGCGTGCTGGGGAGACCACACATTCAAGAAACGCAAAATAACTTTTGCTAGGTTTTAATAACAAAAACAAAAACTCCTTTTACACTAAATTACAATATATCAATAAACATGACCCGTCCACCAGCATACTGAGAGAGCTACATGCTGTTCTTTATATACCATACCCGACAGCTTAATTACCACAACTTAACAGCACCTGCTATACTGCTTCACAGCTGTAAAACCAGGTCATGTTATTTGCTCTGGCCTTTAAAGAAATACACATCATGTGGAACAATAATGAACCTTCAAATTTAAAGAGTTCAGAATGCTGCGGTGAGACTCCTGACGGGGTCCTTGCCGTGGCATCACATTCATCCAGTGCTTTACCAACTGCACTGGCTCCCGGTGAGGTACAGGGTCAGGTTTAAGTTGCTGGTTTTGACCTTTAAAGCCCTATGCGGCCTAGGACCCACGTACCTACGGGACCGCCTCTCCTGGTATGCCCCACTTTAGGTCCACAAATGACAACACTTTGGAGGTCCCAAGTCGCAAGGTGGTTAGATTGCTCTCAACTAGGGCCAGGGGCTTTTCAGCACTGGCTCTGACTTGGTGGAACGCTCTGTCCCAAGAGACCAGGGCCCTGTGGGACTTGACATCTTTCCACAGGGCCTGCAAGACAGCTGTTCTGCCTGGCCTTTGGTTTGGACTCAGTCTGACCCTTATGTTTCCCTCCCCTTATGGTTTTGATCTATGGGCTACTTTTAAAATGAGGCTGCATTTTAAATTGCATTTTAACCTGTATTTTAAATTGGTGTTTTTTTTCCTATTATGTTTTTACTTGGAGAAAAAGGTAGCGCGTGAATGGAGTAAATAAATCAGGCCTAGGCAAACTCCAGCCCTCCAGATGTTTGGGACTACAATTCCCATCATCCCTAGTTAAAAGGATCAGTGGTCAGGGATGATGGGAACTGTAGTCTCAAACATCTGGAGGGCCAGAGTTTGCCTATGTCTGAAATAAATTAACTCAAAATCCCTCTTCTCAGTGGGGCGCTGGGTGCCTACTTTGGATGGGGGGGGCAGCCAGTTCCTACCTTGCCCACAAAGTCCGAAAGATTGAAGATGGCCATGATGAGAATGGGAAGCCACTCCCCGAGGGTGCAGTTCCGGATTTCCGACTCCAGTCCGGGGAAGAGGCACAGCGTGATGAAGTACGTCATCGCGATGGAGAGCATGTACGCCCAGATGACTCTCGAGACGATGTATCGGTGGAGCATCATGTCTGCAAAGGAGGGGCGGCAAAGGAGGTGGGGGTCGCGGTGTAACTGGCACCGGGGAGTTTGCACCCTTTTTACAAAGGGGCAGAGAGGGGTTTCCACAGCAGGAAACAACATCACGGGGAACGGCCGGGCAGCAGCTGAACCCACAAAAGTCTTGGGCAACTTTCTCCCCAGGAGGGATCAGAGGCGTAGCAAGGTCAAGTGGTACCTGGTGCAATTTTTTTTGTCACCCCCCCACCATTGCAATTTTTGAGAACGTTGCCCAGAGTTGGTGAGCTATTTTCAGTTGAGCTTTTTTTGGGGAAGGTTGCCCAAAGGTTACCCAGCGCCGCCAGCCAAGCACGAAAATCTGACCGCCGATCGCATAAAACTGCCCGATGGGGATGCAAGCACCTCCCACTGGGGGGGGGGGGATGAATGCTGTCTGCTGGGGGGGTGCCAGACTGATCGCTGGGCGTATTTGCGCGATCAGCGGGCGTATTTTCGTGCCAAGGAGCGCACCAATTGCAAAAATCTGCGCACCAGGAGTGTGAGTGCCACCAAGCCGATCCACCCGGGGAGATTTTGACACACCCCCTCGCACCCCTTGTGATGCCCCTGGGAGGGACCCCTCGCCCTTACCTCTGAAGCTCGGCCAGCTCCTCTGGAATTTGGCCCGAGGGACGTCAAATCTGACGTAAGTGCCTCCACCGCCGGCCAACTCCCCCTCCTGCCCAAAGGCTTCTGCGGGGGAGGCGTCTTGCCCGCCCGGCCGGTTCTCCTGAGAGAGCAAAAGGGGAGGAAACAACCAGCCTCAGCACAGGTCAGGCTGCAGGGAATCTGACCCCCCTCCCTCACGGCAGTCTGCCAGTAGCGGAAAGGCAAGAATGTGATGGCCTGGGAATCCGATTCAGAGGCTGAACCAGAGGAATCCCAGCCTGCACAGGAGTCCCCGCCTCCAGGGCCGGCTGAGCTGAGCCTTGATTCTGAAGCGCTTACACCTGTGCCGGATCCTCAGGAGCAGGCACCTGGTGAATCCACTCTGGCTCCAGAGGTGGTTGAGGACTCAGTGCCTACAGGTGAGTCTCCCCCTGGGCCCAGTAACCCTTTAGCCTCTCCAGAACTGCAGAGGCGAAGGGCAGAGAGGCGAAGGGAACTGGTTTCTCCCAGGAGGAGTGCTCGCCTTAAGGCCAGGAGAGGCGGGTCTCCTGGGGGCCGGGACCACCCCTGGCTTCAGAGAAGATAAAAGCCAATCAGCCCGGTCCCAGGTTGCGGGAGCAACGTCGTTGAAGAGCTGTTTCGGCCAGCATCCAGTCCTGTTCCCCCAGAGTTCCTGTCCTTGCCCGGCTTCTTGCTGTGGACCCCGCTTCACCCGTGGAGGACTGTCTGTCGACCCTCAACTCAGGTCCCGGACCTCGGCCCACGGTAACCTCCCCCCTGGACCAGCACAAAGAAGCTCTTACCAAGGTCTTTGATTCAGTAGTCACAGAGAGAGAGACATAGAAATGACTAGGTGGAAAATAATCATACCATGGACAAAATTTCCTTATTGTGGCCGGATTATTCTGTTGCTCGATATCATATAGGCACTGTCTATTTAAATTATTTGCTCAAGACACGTCTGTTTTTAAATTAAAAACAAGAATGATCCGAATTTTCAAGTGCAATAGAGAAAAAGTGGTTCGAGCCTGACACCCCCTGCCCAACTCGTGGGCTCACTTTGCACGGGGAAGGGGTCACTTACAAATCGGATGTCTTCGGCCGTGACATCGTGGTGGACCCTGTATCCGGAGCCGTGGCCCCCGGCCCCCCTGCACTCGGGGGCCCCCCTGTCCCTAGAGCGGGCCGTGTAGTACTTCACAAAGTGTGTCCGCTTCACCAGGAGGTGGAGGATGAAGCAGAGGAGCTCGAGGGTGATGGAGATGAAGAAGAAGATGATGGTGTTCTCCTTCTCGTCCGACAGGAGGAGTTTGGTGAAGATGCGGCTCAGCGAAATGATAACCCCGGCCGTGCCTGAGGAAGCGAGAGCAGAAAAGCGGGCGGTTATGATTATTGCTGTTACTAAATTTATATACCGCCCTATACCCTCAGGTCTCACAGGATAAAATTACGATAAAGGTAAAGGTAGGTAAAGGGACCCCTGACCATTAGGTCCAGTCGTGGCCGACTCTGGGGTTGCGGCGCTCATCTCGCTTTACTGGCTGAGGGAGCCGGCGTACAGCTTCCGGGTCATGTGGCCAGCAGGACTAAGCCGCTTCTGGCGAACCAGAGCAACACACGGAAATGCCGTTTACCTTCCCACCGGAGCGGTACCTATTTATCTACTTGCACTTTGAGGTCCTTTCGAACTGTTATGTTGGCAGGAGCAGGGACTGGGCAATGGGCACTCACCCCATCGCGGGGATTTGAACCGCCAACCTTCTGATCAGCAAGCCCTAGGCTCTGTGGTTTATAAAAACACAAATACAGTGGTACCTCTGTTTGCAAATGGGATCCGTTCCGGAGGCCCGTTCGCAACCTGAAAAGAACGCAACCCATGTCTGCGTGTCTGCGCATGTGCGGGTCACAATTTGCCACTTCTGCGCATGTGCGTGATATTTTGCGCATGCGCAAGTGGCAAAACCCAGAAGTAACCCTTTCCGGTACTTCCTGGTCGCCGCAGGACACAACCTGAAAATGCGCAACCTGAAGCAAATGTAACATGAGGTACGACTGTACAGTAAACCCTCGGCTTACGTTTCACAACTTCGGGTTGCGAAAGCGGCAAACCCGGAAGTATTTTTCCGGGTTTCGCCGCTCACATGTGCGCAGAAGTGGCACCTCTGGATACAGATTTTTCAGGGTGCGCACAGACCCCCGGAACAAATTAAATTCGTATCCAGAAGGTCCACTGTACACAATGAAAATAAAAATAGAAACAACCGAACAACACCCAGACCCCAATTACTGCAAAGCAGGGGGTTGGACTAGACCCTCAGGGTACCTTCCAACTCCACAGGGTGGGACGTAATCTGCTGGTGCAGTCAAATGCAACATTCCTCATTTCCCTAGAGCGGGCACAGGCAGGGGGACATCCAGTCAGTGTAACTTCCTGGAGCATCTCCCCCGTACATGTGACCTGGGAGATGGACATGCCTCTGGTGACTCCTTAAAGAGCCAAGTCATGCAGCCAGCTTCTCAGTCTGTTTTATCTTTCTATTGTCTTGCTCTGTCTTTTGCTGCCATGCTGCTCTCCTGCAGCCATTTTGTTATTTCAACATAATTTTGCTGTCTGCTGGCTCTCAGCCAGCAGCACCTGAGCTCAGTCTCCATATGAGACAAACTCACAGTTTCTTTGTGTAACTACCAAGTAAATTCTGCCTTTCAGGGATCAAATCATGAACTGAAATGTGAGTAAACTTTTGTGACTTTACAGTGGGGCCTCCAGTTATGAACTTAATCTGTTCCAGAGGTCCATTCTTAAGCCAAAAACGGTCGTGACAGGAGGCGCGCTTTCGCTAATGGCACCTCCCGCTGCCACCACATGACTTCCGCTCGCATCCCGGGGCAAAGTTCGCAGCTGGGAGCATCTACTTCCGGGTTAGCGGAGCTCCTAACCCGCAGCGTTCGCAAGGAGGACGGTACGTAACACGAGGTTCCACCGTACTCAGAAAGACTATCATGTCCTTATTCTTTTAAGTGGGATTAAAGGGGACACCAGGAAATAATCTTAACTAAGAGATTCAAACAAATCTGCACACTAGCTTCCAGCTATATTGAGGGGAATCTGCTCTGCTACATCATTTTCTAGTGTGAGTGAAGGAAGCATAATACTTATTCAATATAGCCTTTTTTACTATCCTCAACATTCCCACACACAGCTCTATGAAGAAGGGGGAAGGAGGTAAGGAATACAGCAAGGGGACCCTGGCAAGCGAGATGCAACCCTGAGCCTCATCTGTGCTGCAGAAACCTCTGACTGTAAGACTTCAATATGGTCCCATCTTGCACAGGGGTTACATTCCAAAAACATTCTTCTTCTTCTTCTTCTTCTTCTTCTTCTTCTTCTTCTTCTTCTTCTTCTTCTTCTTCTTCTTCTGTTGTTGTTTAGTCGTGTCCGCCTCTTCGTGACCCCCTGGACCAGAGCATGTCAGGCACTCCTGTCTTCCACTGCCGCCCACAGTTTGGTCAGACTCATGTTTGTAGCTTCGAGAACACTGTCCAACCATCTCGTCCTCTGTCGTCCCCTTCTCCTTGTGCCCTCCATCTTTCCCAGCATCAGGGTCTTTTCCAGGGAGTCTTCTCATGAGGTGGCCAAAGTCTTGGAGCCTCAGCTTCACGATCTGTCCTTCCAGTGAGCACTCAGGGCTGATTTCCTTCAGAATGGAGAGGTTTGATCTTCTTGTAATCCATGCGCAAAAACACTTGTATTTGGCCTCTCGGACACGGGTGGCACTGTGAGTTAAACCATAGAGCCTAGGGCTTGCTAATCAGAAGGTTGGTGGTTTGAATCCCCACGACGGGGTGAGCTCCCGTTGCTCAGTCCCTGCTTCTGCCAACCTAGCAGTTCAAAAGCATGTCAAAGTGCAAGTAGATAAATAGGTACCGCTCCGGCAGGAAGGTAAACAGTGTTTCCGTGCGCAGCTCTGGTTCGCCAGAAGCGGATCAGTCATGCCGGCCACATGACCCGGAAGCTGTATGCCGGCTCCCTCGGCTAATAAAGCGAGATGAGCGCCGCAACCCCAGAGTCAGCCAAGACTGGACCTAATGGTCAGGCGTCCCTTTACCTTTACTAGCATCCTTTCCTTTAATAATAATAATACCGCACCTTTTTCCCTGGCAGGGACTCAAAGCAGCTCAAAGATAAGACAAAAACAGCCAAAAACATGGGGGGGACAAGACCCGCAATCATTTAAAATAATTAAACATTAATACAGTCTCTCAGTGTCTGAACTGATCTATTAAAATAGCACAGCACCAGGGCTTTCATGAAAGCAGTCAGTTCCCCAAAGCCAGTTGGAACAATATGGTCTTCACCTGCTGGCAGAAGGATGGCAAGAGCCAGGTTGGCTTCCCTAGGCAGGGAGTTCCAAAGTTGCCTGGGAGGAGCCACCATCAAGGAGGCCCTCTCCCACCACCCCACCAAGTGGCGGGTGCATGAGGGAATATAGTCCTTCTCAGGGTTTCTCAAACTTGGGTCTCCAGTTGATTTGGGACTACAACTCCCATCATCCCTGACCCCTGGTCCCGCTAGCTAGGAATGATGGGAGTTGTAGTCCAAAAACAGCTGGAGGGTCAAGTTTGGGGAACCCTGCTCTTTCTGATAGCCTGGACATAAGCAGCACAGGGCTTTATAGACCACAGCCAGCATATAGAATTGTGCCTGGAAACAGACCAGTAGCCATTTATTCTATTCCATTTACAAATTACAAAATGCCTCAAAGCCAGGAACGTCCTCTTCCCGATCTGCTTGGTTTGCCTTATTTAAGCACAGCCCCAGAATCTAGATTTCCTTGGGGCCAAAATTTGGGTCAGCTGGGCTCAGAGGTTGAGTCTTCTGCCGCAGGGCTGTGACGCTGTCAAGAACCAGCCCCGTAAGACGACCTCCCTCGTGAGACAGAGAAATGGCAGGCTTCCTAGCAGCCTGCTGCAGAAATCTAACAACCTTCCCCTCTTCTCCAGAGTTTCAGTTGATTAATCTTCCAGCTCAAGCTCATTATTAGTCAGATTAATACTGCACTACTGAGGAGCGTTTACTGCCCACGGAAATCAATGGCAGCTCCAGCAGCAGCTTCTCTGTAGGAAAGAAATCCAGGAATCTACAGTCACGAACCTACAGGAGTGCAGCGGAGGAAAATACCGATTCCTTCTCCTCTAGTCACTCATTGTTCATGGTAAGAAGAGCACTTACCATTCTAGTTCCTCCCTGGGGGAAGGCATTTGCCCCCCACAAAAAGCAGGGAAGTTTTTAGGGTGCAAAATTGTATTGTGTTTTTTATTTTTTGTTGTCGTCGTTGGGAGCCGCCCAGAGTGGCTGGGGAAACCCAGTTGAATGGGTGGCATATAAATAAAGTATTATTATTATTATTATTATTATTAGGATTGAGGGGAGCGAGGAAGAGTGATTTTGATCAGGGAAGGATTTCACCTGCACACACACACCTGGGCTGTTTTCCATGGACAAATTAGCAGCCCTCCCTGCACAATCGTTTAAGTTCTCGACCTGTGGGTCCCCAGATGTTGTTGGACTACAACTCCCGTCATCCCTGAGCTCTGGCCTTGCTAGCTAGGGGTGATGGGAGTTGGGGACATCTGGGGACCCACAGGCTGAGAACCGCTGGTTTAAGAAAAGCGTCATCAGGAGATCTTGATATCCAGACACATCTAGTCCCGGCTCATCTAGTCCAGCATCTTGATTTCACAGTGGCTGAACAGATCCCATGATCAGGGATGGTGGGCAACTGGAGGGCACTGTGCTGGCAGTTTCTCCCCTGGAGTAGCCATGTATTTACATTCACACACACTATTGAAATAAGTACTTCAAATGATTGCTTGTCATCTCCAACGGTCATCTATTCCAACCCCCTTGCGATGCAGGAATCATAGATAAACAGTCCCTGACAGATGGATTGTTGAATATTGATTCTTGCTTCTTATATACTGTATTGGCCTGGATATAAGCTGCACCGCAAATAAGCCGCACCTTTAAAATTCAAGGTGGGGGGAGACAATACCCGAATACAAGCTGCTCCCTTAAAATTGGGTTACAGGCCAAGAATCGCTGCGGTTGGTAGAATTGTAACTCCAAGTCAATTTAAGCCTTTGATCTTGCAAGCCCGCAAGAGTTGCTGTACAATCGCTAACATCGCAAATCGCTCTTCAGTTGCTACAATTCCGCAGGCACCCACACCCGCAGAGGAACAGTCTCGAGGTCGCAAAACAGCAACAAAACATTTTTCTGTTCTGTTTTACCGCACGTCTGTTTCAGCAGTGATGTCGTAAAAGCCCATTTTTGTAAGGTCGTGAATTTAAACCGCATTTTAACTTTGCACGGTCAGAATTAGGTGTGTGGGGGGGAGAACAGTGCGGCTTATAGTCGGGCCAATACGGTAAATAAGTAAAAACAATCTTAAAAAAATGGGGGCTTGGATTTTGGGCAATACTCACTCTCGCCGGTCATCACCCCCTGGGTGTAGCGCTTTGGTAACATCCCGGTGTAGCCATAAAAGCTGGATTGCTGCACTTAAGAGGAGAGAGACAGACAGACAGATAGAAGAAAGGATTAGGATATGATTACCAGATTTTTTCCCAATGAATCCGGGAACACTTTTTTTTTTTTTTTTTTTTTGAAGCTGAGTAGCAACAGGGAGTCAGTAATGCGGACTGTGAAACATAAATGCGCAGAGTTTTTTTTTTAAACTGGGCAACAGCCGGCCACCCACAACTCCTGAGCCTCCCCTAATCAGTCAAAACAAAGGGGGAAGGGGGCAAGAGATCTGTACCACCAGATGTCCCCGGTTCCCCTTCAGCAGCGGCAGTCAGCAGCCCGGAGCCAGCCTGGTAGCACAGTTGGCTCTGTCTGGCTTCAGGATCTGCTTGCTGCTCGCTGCCGTGGCAACCGCCAGTTTGCCTCCCAGAAGTCCCCATATGATGTGTCTTGTACGCAACACCTCATATGGGGACTTTCGGCAAAGAAAAATGGCGGGCTCCGTGGCAGCGGGCAGCTCCTGAAGCCAGCCGGAGCCAACTGCACTACCAGACTGGCTCCGGGCTGCTGAGGCTGCCGCTGCAACGTTTTCTGGGGACAGATTTGCAAATCTGGGGACATTCCGGGGGTGGAATTTGTCCGGGGACTGATTTGCAAATCCGGGGACTGACCCCAGGAACAGGGGCGTCTGGTAACCCCTAGATTAGGAGCATGGCTATTCTGTCAGCCTTCCCAGCCTAGTGGCTTCCAGCTGTTTTGGGCAGCAATGGCTTGGCCACCTGGGACTGATGGGAACAGAAGTCCACAAATCTGGAGGGAACTGAGTTGGAGAAAGCTGCCAGCAAGATCAAGCTTGATTCCAGACTTATTCCAGAAATGGCTTTCTGGATTTGTTTTG
This sequence comes from Podarcis gaigeae, assembly GCF_964106915.1. Lineage (NCBI taxonomy): Eukaryota > Metazoa > Chordata > Lepidosauria > Squamata > Lacertidae > Podarcis > Podarcis gaigeae. The sequence goes on along the minus strand of NC_139690.1, from coordinate 52,292,899 downwards.
TGACACTTAAGTCTTGCCTTTGATCTGGGCTGTGCCTACAGGGAGCAGCGGAATTCAGGGAGGAAAATGGCAGAACTGTGGAATCGTAGATTTGGGAGAGACCCCGAGGGTCATCTAGTCCAGTGTTTCCCAACCTTAGGCCTCCAGCTGTTTTTGGACTACAACTCCCATGATCCCTAGCTAGCAAGATCAATGGTCAGGGATGATGGGAATTGTAGTCTGAAAACAGCTGGAGACCAAAGGTTGGGAAACACTGATCTAGCCCAACCCTCTGCAATGGAGGAATCTCAGCTGAAGCAATTAAAGGGGAGGGGAAACAGCCTCAGTCCAGTATACCCGAAGGTGTCAGGATTCTTGCTTCGTGTTTGCAGTCATGGGATTGTTGTCTATCACATGACGGTATAAGTTTTCATTCCACAGAGTGGGAAGTGATGCAGGGAGGATGTTTTGGTATTACTGTGTTCTGTGAAGTGGGACTATTGTCCATTTTTCTCTCTCTTTGCTGTCTGATGAGAAAGAGGAAGGAGCTGAGTCTGAATGCTCCAAGTGTATTATATGTAAATTAAGTAGATTAGCCAAAATGCTGAGCTACTGAGTTCTGTTACGCAAACTGCAAATACTCTGCAGGATCGTAAGTGTACTGATGCCTTTTGGCATCAGTCGCTGTGATGCTCAGGCTGAAGAAAGCTTTTGAAGCTCCTGAACGACTGACCAGCAGGGAGAGAACATGCTAGTCAGGCATGTGTCTCTACCAGGGTCCTACACGAGAGTAGGACGATCCTAACAGTTTCCACCCCCATCGTTCAGCCCGGACACTGAGGTCCAGCTCCAAGGGCCTTCTGGCGGTTCCCTCCCTGCGAGAAGCGAGGTTACAGGGAACTAGGCGGAAGGCCTTCTCGGTGGTGGCACTCGCCCTGTGGAACACCCTCCCATCAGATGTCAAGGAAATAAACAACTATCCAACTTTTAGAAGACATCTGAAAGCAGCCCTGTTTAGGGAAGTTTTTAATGTTCGATGTTTTATGCTGTTTTTAATCTGTTGGGAGGCACCCAGAGTGTCTGGGGAAACCCAGCCGGATGGGCAGGGCAGAAATAATAATAATTATTGTGTCCGTTGTGAGGCTGGCTGCCCCCTGCCTGCCCTCCGCCTACCTGTGCAACCAAAGGCCACCACGCCCACGGCAATGAGGTTGATGGCGTAAGCTTGCGCCTGGGTGAAGAGGTCCAGCCAGACGTCACAGATGCTGACGAAGAGGAGGGGGCCCAAGGCAAAGAGGTACCCTGGAACAGAGAAGGGGGGTGGGAATCATTTCTCAGCAGGAAGTGCCCGGAGCGTCAAGCTGCAAGCCAACCACATTCACTGATGTGGACAAACCACATTCGCTGAAACCCTACAAACTGACCCAGACACTGCGTCCATCATCTGAGGCCCTTCTTCGTTCCCTGGGTGAGGTTCGGCGGGTGGAAACATGAGAACGGGGTGGCAGCTCCCAGCTTGCGGAATATGCTCTCCCCAGAGAGGCTGGCCTGGGACCATTGTTACATTTATTTAGGTGCCGGGGGGGGGGGGGAATCCTTTTTTTGCAAGGCTTTTGGCTCTTCACTAACTGTTGCTCACTTGAGTAGGTGGCATGCTTGATTTGGTTTTAATATATGTTTGTTTCTTATAGTAAATCGCTTTGAGTTTTTGTAAGATAAGCAAAATAATGATGGTGATGGTGATGGTGAAGATGTAGAATTGGGATTATGGGATGGAAATCCCTCCCACTTAGCAGCTGCCTCGCCTCTTTCATTCTCCCCCTAAAATTTTGGCAACAGTGCGCTCTCCCAAGTCCACATTCCCAGCATGTTTGCATCCCTGTCTCAGCGACATCTACGCTTGCTTGGTCTGGTCCACAGAATGGAAGGACATCTGAACAAGAACGTCTGAAGGCAGCACTGCTGGAATAGGTTCTTCATGGGACTATCAGCAGAAAATGTTCTTTTTACTAAAAGTTGTGCTTTTAATACTGTTCTGTTGTGAGCTGCTTTGGGCATATTTATATGGAACAGCAGCATATAAATTTAAATAATAAAGGGGGCAGGATCCCCAAGGACACGCTCCATGGGGAGCTGGCTTCCGGCACCAGGCCTGTTGCCAGACCAACTCTGTGTTACAAAGTTATCTACAAACATGACATGAAGGCCGGCGACATCAACCCTGCTGTGTGGGATTCCCTTGCAGACAACCACAGCGCCTGAATACCAGACAGTCAGATTGTGCATCCACAGAAGTGACCAGGGGAGGAATGACCGCTGGGAGGAGCACAGAGAGAAGAAACACCTTGGCGCATCTGCAGCAGCACAACCGGGCACTTACATCTGCCCCTGCTGCAACAAAACATGTCTCTCCCCTATCGGTCTCTACAGCCACAGCAGGTGCTGCAACTGTCCAACAGCTTGACTTCACCCCCAAAGGCACACTCCTCCATTGTCTCCTGAGGCAGGTGGATGTCAACCAGATTATATTTTGATGGAAGCTGTTCTGAGTGGCTGGGGAAATCCAGTCAGATGGGCAGCATATAAATTTAAAAAAATTATTATTTTTTACTTATCATCATCAACATCTGCATTATCATCTAGGAGGCCGCATGCATTCTCCCTAACCTGGTGCCCCCAGATGTTCTGGACTACAAAACATCTGGTTGGGACTGATGTGATTTGTAGTACAAAACACTTGGGGTGGATCTACACACTGGGGGGAAAGCGCTATAAATGTCAGAAATTAAATCGTTATAACAACATAAAATTGCAAATAATCCTTTTTTTTTGGCCATCTGGTGTTGCATGTTTATAACACATTCAAAACGCTGCTTTTTAACTAATGTAGCTGAGTCCTCGGAGCGCTCGAGGTTGGTGAAACGTGGCCTACATCGTTCCCGAGATCTGTGCTTTTAAAGGAAGATGTTGACAAATGGAAGAAAGCTGCGCACAGAGGTTCGCTGCATTAGCGGTGAGCCTATCATGAGCTTTAAATGGCCAGACTTACCCACCGCGATCCTGGTGTGGAGGCTCAACATTTCCACCAGCGCGTTGTTGAGGATGACGGCTGCCAAGGCGACCAAGATGTAGGTAAGGCTCATATCAAACACGATAGAGGTCCCTGCAGAAGGAGAGGAAGGCAGCAAGGAGAGCAAAATAAGCTTTCAGGATACAGACCCCGGGTGCACGAGATTTGCTTTCTCTGGCCGCCAGCTCTGCCTTCAAACCAGAAGCAAGACGGGAGCAACTCCATCATAGCTGTCAATGCTCCCCTTTTTAAAAGGGAAATTCCCTTATTGCGAATAGGATTCCTTGCAAGAAAAGGGAAAAGTTGACAGCTATGAACTCCATCCATCAGCTGGACCTCCTAATGGCGCTTTGAGTGTTTTCGCACCTGGTGATTTCAGCTTCAATACATTGATACCACTGCAAGGTTTTTGGAATTTCGTTTTTAAAGAAACAATAAATATTACGATAGAAACTAATAATACTATCGATTTTCCTTGCTTACATCATCCAAACTGAAATCCTACATCCCATAAACCCTTTTGTCTCTGCCCACTAACACACAGCTCGAGGAGGGGCATATTTCCTCTGGCATATTTCTCGGGACGGTTGCTTTATTATTAGGCTGCCTATCAGTATGGTGTTTTTTTACTATGTTTCTTATTACGCTTTTATCATTGATGTTCTGTGATGTGTTTTTAATGTTGTACACTGCCCTGGGATCTTTGGATAAAGGGCGGTATATAAATTGAATAAACAAGAATAAATAATAATATTGTCGCTGCATCGTCTCCATGATACCAATAGTCAAAAGAACTCGTCTCATATACGATCTTAGCAGCTTTAGAACTTCTTTTTGTAAATGTTAACATCCCACACAAGTCTGGAACGATTCAGTTTAGTTTTTACATGTTTGTCTCATGTTTTGTTATTTGGATAGTATGGATAGAATTAAATAAAAATACTTAAGAAGGAAAGGAGGGAGGGGGGCTATATCTGAAGGAGTGTTGAATGCCTGGGGATGGAATGACTGGCTCTGGGAAAACAGCCTAAACCTGAATTTTTGGACCTTCCAGAATGTTCTTCTGAAATATTGAGGAAACAGTACCTGGGTATTTGTGATGGAGATAGTCCACGTCTGTGATAAAGCTATTGTAAGGCAAGAGGAAACCGACCCCGGCTAGCAGCATGGCAAAGTAAATCCCATGGTAGCGGTCTTGGGGCTCAGGGTCTTCGCAGACTATAGCCAGGAAAGAAGAGAGAAAATGAGAGGGACAGGATTGCGGGAGACCGAGAAAAGGTCGCTTCACCTCAAAAAGGAACTTGCAGAGTTGGAAAAAGGGGTTAAGAAAAGGGCACCCAATATTATCAAAAGGATGGAGCGATAATGAGAAAATGTTGCAACGTCTGGAGCTTTTTTTTAGTTTGGAGAAATGGTTAGGAAGAGGCTACATTTATTTATTTTGTGGCGTTTATAGTGAAGAAAACCTCAAAGCAGCTCACAAAGAGAATAGGGCAATTAAATGATTCGTAAAAACAATGCATTCAAAAATTGAAAGCCAGCAATAAACAAAAAAACACACCAGCACTCTGGATATCTGGGTGGGCTTGCCCAAGCAGCGATGTTTTTTGCAGGTGCTGAAAAGAGTATAGTGGTTTTTTGAACGTAATCCACTCTGAAAGAGCGCTCGACTTCCAAAACATTCGAAAAGTGAGGTGCAAAGGTCTGGCTGCAAGTTCAGTTGGAAAAATTGAAAAACACACAGCGGAGGCCCTTCGACTTCCGAGGCGCGTTTGAAAACAGAAGCAATTACCATATTTTTCGCTCCATAGGACGCACTTTTTCCCTCTTAAAAATGAAGGGGGAAAGTCTGTGCATCCTATGGAGCGAATGTAGGGGGGAGGCAGGCAGGAAAAGCCCCCAAGAGCCACACACAAGCTTCGCGTGGCTCTTGCGGGCTTTTCCCCAGGAGGGAGAAGGGACTGACGCGGCCACTCAGTCCCTTCTCCCTCCTCCTAGAAAAGCCCGCAGGAGCCGCATGCTCCTTAAAGGGTGCGCGGCTCCTGCGGGCTTTTGCGGCAGGTGGGGGAATTGCCATAGCCGCCCACAGCCTCTCCAGCCGGGGGAGGCTGCACAAGGCTAAAGAGGAGGCCAAGGCAGTGAGCGGGATGGATCGCACTCGCTGCTTTGGCTTCTTTAGCCACACTGGAGAGGTTTAGCTCCCGGCTGGAGAGGTTGCATGGTCTTGGCTTCTTTGCTTTTTGGGGCTGGGGGAGGGGAAACCCGGGCTTCCTCCGCAGCCCTGAGAAGCTCTGGGAGAAGCAGACAGGCTGTGCACAGCCTGTCCGCTGCTCTTTGGGGCTGGGGGGGGGGAGGAATAATATTTTTTTCATTGATTTCTGCCTCTAAAAACTAGGTGCGTCTTGTGGTCCGGTGTGTCCTATAGAGCAAAAAACACGGTACTTCCGGGTTTTTGGCATTCAGGTTCCGAAACATTCAGCTTGTGAGATGCTTGAAAACCAGGGTACCACTGTACACTGTGCAGGTGACGTCACAATAAAATATTTAATTCATTCAGCCAACTAAACATTGCAACCCTGCTGACAAATAATGCCTACTCTGCTCACTGGGCCTTCTCCTGAGTAAGCGTGTACAGGATTGGAGCTGTTATGAAGAAGGCTGGGGCATAAATCTCTGTTTGTGGGCTCCCAGAGGATAAAAACGGAAGATGTTTCAGAGCAGAAAACTCATTCCAGCTTGGAAAAGGGATTTAACCACCCCTCTCTGCTTTTAATTTTTAAGATGCTGGCATTAATGTTCGAAAGCGGCAGGCTCTTGCGGGGTATCTAGCGCCTGAGGGGATGATGCACGCTCAAGACGATAAATACCAGTCTGATTAAATTCCATTCAGCAAATTGCAACCTTTCGGCGGATACTCAGGAGGTGCTCAAATACCAGATCTTAGCTGTGCAACGTCTCCAAATCACATATCACGGAGTGTGGAAAGACCAGCGTATATGCAAAGAGATTAACAGAGTCTAACAAACAGAGGAAACGCAAAATCCGTCGGTCACGCTGTACCGGAGTTATGTGGTTTAGCATCGCCCAGAAGAAGCAAATCACAATCCCTGGCTAAGTTTTCTACAACCAAACCAAGGTTTGTGCTTCGTTTTGCTCCAAGAAACCACCATCAGTAAACCAAGAACAAATCTGGGCTGCAGGTCACAGTTTCCTGGGAGAAAACAAACCACTATCCTGCGCTTGGCTCTAAGGATGAGCTGGGGAGGGTGGTTTCCTTCATCCCGGCCTGAGAGGAGCAAAGTGGTCTTGATCCACAGCAAAACAGGACGTTTACTGTGCCAGGCAAGGGAGACCCACATCTCCTTTTGGGAAATATAGAAAGGTGGAAAATTTCTCATTACAAGTCTTGGGACAACCCTGCTATAGTGGGGGAGGAACTCTCTCAGGCACCTGTGGCGGGATGCCGAGGGGTGGGGCAAACCGCCCGGTGACGCACGCGCAACATCCGTATGGACTGCGCATGTGCGGCGACCGTATGGCCCTCCAAATGTTTTGATCGCACTACAGTGGTACCTCTGGATACAAACGGGATCCATTCCGGAGCGCCGTTCGCATCCTGAAGCGAACGCAACCCGCGTCTGTGGGTTGTGATTCGCCACTTCTGTGCATGCGCATGGCGTCATTTTAACAGTCTGCTCATGTGTGAGCTGTGAAACCCAGAAGTAACGCCGCGGAGTGCAAACCGAAAATGCTCAACCTGAAGCAACTTCAACCCGAGTTATGACTGTATTATTATTATTATTATTATTATTATTAATAATAATAATAATATTCTGTTGGGAGCCAACCAGAGTGGCTGGGGAAACCCAACCAGATGGGAGGGATATAAATTAATTTATTTGTTGTTGTTAATAATAATAATAATAATAATTATTATTATTATTATTATTATTTTATAATTTATACCCCGCCCATCTGGCTGGGCTTCCCCAGCCACTCTGGGCGGCTTCCAAAAAAATATTAAAATACTATAATACATCAAACATTAAAAGCTTCCCTAAACAGGGCTCTTGTTGTTACAGGGCCCCCCTTGTGTGGTCCAAAGCGTCTGGAGTCTGCAAAAGTGGACATTATTGAGGAAGCAAAGGCAGCTGCATAAGGTGACGAGTTTGATCACGACCCACGACACCCTGCGTGGAAACGACATCCGGGGCCCTTACCTGGCTCCATGAAGGTGAGGACTCCTTTGGCCTGGCAGCCTTTGGCCTGAAGTTCCTCCTCCTCCAGCTGGTAACTGTCGAAGCTGAAGCTCATCACCACATTCCCCTCGGGAGTCACCACGGGGCTGAGGTCCTTGAAGTGCTCGCCCCCCACGGAACCCATGGCTGGTTGGCCCTATGCGTGGGGAGAGAGAATATGAGAGCAGAAGTAGAGACAGCTAGGCGGGCAATGTGCCCCCAACACACCTTGCAAATCACTGAGCTGCTCAGTTGCACTTGGGGCAGCAATTGACAGCCCACGGACTGTCTCGCCAGAGTGGTGCATGCGCTGGTTTTCTCCCGCTTGGACTACTGCAGTGCACTCTACGTGGGGCTACCTTTGAAGGTGACCCGGAAACTACAACTAATCCAGAATGCGGCAGCTAGACTGGGGACTGGGAGTGGCTGCTGAGACCATAGAACACCAGTTCTTTAAAGACCTACATTGGCTCCCAGTACATTTCTGAGCACAATTCAAAGTGTTGGTGCTGACCTTCAAAGCCCTAAATGGCCTCAGCCCAGTAGATGCGGCCCAATTGCATTCTCAACCCAGCCTGCGGACGGTCCAGGAATCAGCATGCTTTTACATGAGTAGAATGTGTCCTTTTATTTAAAATGCATCTCTGGGTTATTTGTGGGGCACAGGAATTCGTTCATTATTATTTTTTCAAAATATAGTCCGGCCCCCACAAGGTCTGAGGGACAGTGGACCAGCCCCTGCTGAAAAAGTTTGCTGACCCGTGGTTAAGAGCATCCATACATAGTTCCTTGGCTCTCTCCAAGGCCAGCGCGAACAGGCCTGTTATGCAGACCATAGGTGCAAAAACTGCACCATTTACACAACTATAAATGCAAATAGCGTCTTGGCGTGAGATTTGCATCGCTTTCCTGCAGTCTTTTAAATATCGACGTGCGGGAGTGAGTGCAAAGTGCGTGGACCAGCGGACAGAGAAAAGCTTTCCTCCCTCGAACTTGTGGGCATGGAGCTGAATGCTGGGAGATTCAGGAGAGATAAAAGAAAGTCTAAGCGGAACTATGGAGACTGTGGAACTCCCTGCCACAGGAGCGATGGCCACCAACTTGGATGGCTTTACAAGATGACTGGGCAAATTCATGGAGGAGGAGAGGGCTATGAAAGGCTCCTTACCTCAAAGCTTTTTAAAAATCTGTATTAGGTAACAAATTTATTTCATCTATCAGGGAGCATCAGGCAAACCTCTTTCTCTACCTTATCTAGCACGCTTTGCTGGTCTCTACCAGAAAAGCAGCCTTGGTTTTTTTTTTAATAGCCTCAGCTGTCTCTAGGAAGGAGTACAGATGTTCTCTGCGCTTTTTCCTGGGTGTGCTTAATTAACCCCACGTTAACTCCCTTCAGCTGAAGAATAAAAGCACACAAACAGCCAGTATTAAGAGAGGCGGGGGGGGGGGGGGGGAGAGAGAGAGAGATTGCTGCCTGCAAATCCTCGATAGGAAAATAAAAAGAAAAGTCTCGTCCAAGATAAGGCCAGACAGGAAATGATTTCCATACACAGCAACCGCAAAAGAGGTGTGGGGCTGTTTGCTTTTTATATTGCAACCCTATTTTAAAACCTGTTATCTAACGCTCGTTGTCAATATTCAGCCGAGGTGGGATGTGTTTTAACAAACTCCCTTTGGTTATCCTCGATTCCAATCTGAGGCTGGAGCCGATTCTCCGCTGCCCAGTTTGAGATCAGACGCAGCCAGAATAATGGTTGGGAGGGTGGCAGACACACAGATATCGCAGGCATGAACCAGACGCATTTCATGGGCACAGCCCTGGAAATAGGTATGGTGGATGGGATTGTCAACCTCTGGTTGCCGTGAGAAATCTGGCATGTCTTATCACACCTGTTCTGCGCTGATATTTCAGCCAAGCTGTCCTGGGAGGACAAAATGTACCTGTCCCCAAACGTTTGAGTTTTGGAGAAAGCAAAAAGGTTCTGGTAGTCTGAAGCAGAAGCCAGCTGTCTATGCTACCTATTTGTTATTTGTTATTAAATTTATTTATTTATTAAATTTGTATCCCACCCTGGGCCCGTAGATCTCAGGAATGGTTCACACAACATCTCAGGGTGGTTCAGAACCGATTGGCTGGCTCCCCTGTCATGTCATCAAGCAGCCGCCGCCCCGTTCCTCCCCGCTGCAGTTTTGCACTTTCAAAAAGAGTCGTTTTACCAAATGGGTTTAAAAAATAATAATAATCCAGAGGGGTAGCCATGTTAATCTCTTGTGACAAGAAGACTGCAGTTCCTTGGCACATTAAAGACCAACACGTTTATGGAGGCATCAAGTCTTAAGCCTGTCCTGTTGGGCTCCAAGCCCGTCAGAGCTTATGCCAGGGGTCAGCAATCTAGGGCCCATGGGCCACAACTGGCCTACGGGGGTCGTTTAACCGGCCCACGAGCCACCCCCAAACCGAGCTGCCCGCTTGGTGAGTCCCCGCACGCTGTGCTAAACTGGAGCCACGCAGACTCACTTCCATGGCGCCGGAAATCACAACTATGCAGATGCCGGAAATTGCGTCTGTGCAGACGCAGACACCAGAAATTGCGGGCATGGGTGTGATCCAGCCCATGGAAGGATCTCCGCTGGAGTGAACCAGCCCATGCCATGACAAATGTGTTAAGTCTTTAAGGTGCCACAGGACTTTTCTGCTTATTTGTTAAGTAATAAGGTGGGCAGATGCATAAGCTATTTGTGCTTTTCAGGCACTGATTTTTTAAAATCCCCCTTCACGGGTAGTCTAGACCGGGGCATCATGCAGAAAGCATGAATGAATGCATGAATCAACTCCTTGTGAAATAGAAGGTGCAAACAATAGGATTTGTGCAATAAGCAAAAGGCATGTGAAATGGAATGAGTAAACTATTTTTTAATTTTCATGCACCTCTTTTAAAAATTCACAGAGCCGGTTTATGTGACCTTTTGCTTAGGGTGTGGCTGTTTGCTTGTGTTCTGATCTCAAAAGGCATCAGTGGAGAAATGGTTGTGCAAATGCTTCGCCCCAAACATGAGACTCAGTTTGTTCATCAGCCTCTTTCCGTCTAGTGCCATTGCAAAGCAACCCAGTGGAGCCTGGCTTGAGGCCCAAGCGTGGCCTTCAGAGTAGTTCCACCATCCCTTCATATTCATTGATGCCTTCTCTAGAATTCAGCCCATCAAAAGTGATTCCCGGGTGGAATACACAGCGACATAGATAATAAATTAGGAAGAACAATGCAGCAAAACACTCACATCAGCAACCGTAATAAAAGGCAGCAGACAAAAAAAATAATATTACAAATTGGAGACAGATTAAAATGTCTGGGTAAATAAAACATCTTAACCTGGTGTCAGAAAAGAAGTCTAGTTTCCAGATCAAGGGAAGTGATAGCACCACTCTATTCTGCCCTGGCTGGACCCCACCTGGAATACTCTGTCCAGTTCTGGGCACCCCAGTTGAAGAAGGATAATGACAAGCTGGAAGGGGTGCAGGAAGGGAACAAGGATAATAAAGGGTCTGGATAATAATAATAATAATAATAATAATAATAATAATAATACCCCACCCATCTGTCTGGGTTTCCCCAGCCACTCTGGACGGCTTCCAACAAAAGATTAAAAACACATTAAAACATCAGTCATTAAAATACATTAAAACATCAGTCATTAAAAACGTTTAGCTTCCCTAAACAGGGCTGCCTTCAGATGTCTTTTAAACATCAGATAGTTATTTATTTATTTCCTTGACATCTGATGGGAGGGTGTTCCACAGGGTGGGTGCCACCACCAAGAAGGCCCTCTGCCTGGTTCCCTGTAACTTGGCTTCTCACAGGGAGGGATCTGCCAGAAGGCCCTTGGATCTGGACCTCAGTGTCCAGGCTGAATGATGGGGGTGGAGACGCTCCTTCAGGCTGAGGCCATTTAGGGCTTTAAAGGTCAGCACCAACATTTTGATTTGTGCTTGGAAACGTACTTAGGGCAAGTCTTAGGAGGAACAGTGGAGACAGTTGGGTATGTTGAGCCTGGACAAAAGGAGACAGAGGTGGTATCAGAGCCGTCCTCAAATATCTGAAAGGCTGTTACATGGAAGATGTTGTTTTCTCCTGCTCCAGAGGGGAAGACCAATGGATTCAAGTCAGAAGAAAGGAGATTCCAGCTCAACATCAGGAAGAACTTTTAAAGCAGAGGTTGGATGGCCATCTGTCCCTGATGGTCTTGAGATGACTGTGCTGGGCCCAGGGGTAACCTGTGAAATGCGGTTCAGAACTGGTCCGGAATCTGAAGGTTCTGCTAGGAGTCAGTCCAACAGGGCCAAGGCAGGACACGAGGCAGGAAACCAGGCAAGGTCAAGTACAGGATCTCAGGCAGGATCTGGCAAACAGCAATGTTGCTCCTGCAACCTGGGGCAGGGTCCAACAGCCTTTTATCTCTGTCAGGGTAGCGGCCAGTTCTGATCCCCTGGTGACTCACCTCTCTGTCTCGCCTGAAGGTGAGCACTCCTCCTGCAAGAACTCAGGTCTCTGCTTCTCTCAGACCTGAGTCACTGCAGCTCAGGAGACTTCGGTGGGTTACTAGACCCAGAGGCCGCCTCAGCCTCCCCTGACCCAACCGGTAGTGGAGTAGCTGTAAGTGATGGCCTAGCTGAAGGCAATGAGGTGATCCCTGCATCTGGAGCCAGGGCAGGCTCAGCCCCTGACTTGGCCCAGCTGGTGTTTGTTGCAGGGGGACCTGTGCAGACTGGGGCTCTTCAGGATTAGGCCCCAGACTTGGTTCAGGTGATGCCTGAGGCAAAGGATCCGGTGCAGAATGAGACTCCTCTGGTTCCGAGTCTGAGCCGAGTCCCAGGCCACCACAATGACGCTCTGATGTTCTGCTCTTCCTCTTAGTTCTCACTGTGGGACCCAAGAGGTTTGTTGTTGCTTCCAAAATGTCACTTCTGTGATCTTAAAATACGCGTGGTTAGGAAGGGCAGTTTCCTCCACAGAAGAGCACAGCACTTAAGATCTGGCATCGATGCACATCTTGATACAGAAGGCAAAAAACACTGAAGCCACGATTCTTTACCCTGGTGCCCTCCAGGTGTTTCGGACAACAGTTCCCACTGGTCTTAGCTGACACATCTGGAGAGCATCTGGTCAGCGGATGCTGGTCCAGGGAGAGCATCCCACATACAGAAGCCACTAAGACAGCATCTCACAAACTAAAATTATCTCATGAATTAGAAGTATCAAAAGGGCAGAGCTCAAATGACCCTTTTTATATATATGACATGATTTTATTTCTTATAGAAATATTGCGGCACGTGGTATATGCAGATGTCTGGCTCATTTGAGACTATATAAAACCTTTATTCTCAAGAATGATGGAACAGCATTCTTGCATTGCAGGGGGCTGTTTCCACGTATCTTTTGTATTTGCAAAGGGGATATTCATATGAGTTAATACTTTTATTATCCATTTTGGAGCTGTGCTGAACCTTTGTACTTTTGTCCTTCTGGGTTGTGATGCTTTGTGGTTTAAATTCTTGAATGTTCATCCCTTTTGTTCTGTTTGCGCTCTCTCTCTTTTTGTTAACAAATCCATATTTATTTATTTTGAGAGTCAGCTAGGCAGGCAGTGGAATCTCTGACTGCACTGTCCACCATACAGTAGCTGGGGTTAGAGACCCATAGAGCAGACTGCTCTGTGCCCAGCACAGCCTATTGCTTGTGAACCTGTTGCTAGAGGCATATGCCTCATTCCGTCTAATGATAGGGCCGGCCGTGTTGAGGGATTGACACCAGACGCCCATTCTCCTTCAGAGCTAAGGCACCGCGCCATCCTTCCATTTTTCTGTGGGGCTATGAGACCTGCTCTATCAGGGGGGATCACTCCGCCTTTTGGGGGTCCTCCTTTTCAACTCAGAAGGGAGAGGTGGGGGAACCCAATTTCACCAAGGCCCTGAAGACATTATAGTTGCTCCAACACCCCTTGAACAGGTGAATCAGGGAGAGTGAAGGTGGGGCTCTCTAGCCTACAGTTCCTCTCATACCTGGCAGGGGATTAATGATGTTGGGAGTCCAGTGACATCTGTACGGCTGCAGACTCAACTTCCCCTTGGTGTAATGAGAGGGATTTCATTCTAAGATAGACAGTTGTGTAACAAGCCCATAGGAGGCCAATAGCTACCAGAAACCTACACAGAACCTTTGCTACATCCTATTTTGAGATTAGGCAATTCAAAGAATCGTAGAATTGTAAGGGACCCCCAAAGGTCATCCAGTCCGACCCCACTGCGATGCACCAGGAAAACCTATGGCTATACATGAGTAGATACAGGCAAGGGAGCATTCACAACCTTCCCCCCTTGCAGTGGGGAGAAGCCAAATAGGGACAAAGATGAAGCAAAGACCCTTCTATTTACTCAAAGTAAGCCTATCCTCTACACCAACCCAAGAAATCTGCAAGGCTCTCCTTGCGAATCGAGTGGAAGAGAAGCACCGCGAGGTTGCTGGGAATTTGCTATTTCTTCCTTGGCTGTATTTTGGAATTTATTAAGTATCAGTCACGCAAACATGGGAGGCAGATGGCCTAAGAACACCCCAAATAAATAAAAGGTGACGCTTCTGTTTGGGTGGTCACAAGAAAACAAAACGTTTACCCGAGACTGGAACGTGCGGGGAACAAAACCCCATACATTGTAAGGCCTCGGCACAGCCAGAAGACCCCTTGGTTTGCAAAATTGGCCATGGAGGTAATCTGTATTGGGAACCAGCAGGGCTGGATCCCGAGAAAGCGTGTGCAGGGATACCAGCTAAGCATTGTGTCATTTACTCTTTTGTCTGCACCCCTTCCTCCAAGGAGCTCACGATACTATACACCCCCCCCCCCACTTTATCCTTACGACAATCCAGAGAGGTCCATCAGGCTGAAAGGAAGCAGCTCGGCCACAGATACCCAGAGAGGATTTGCAATCAAAAGGTGCTCTCGGATGACACCCTCCATGCTGCCTAACTTTAAGCCAGCCGTCACTAACCAGCAGGCGCTTTGCACTACATTTCCCAAGGGCCTCGGCCAGCACAGCTGCACTGGAGGGGGGGCTGTAGTCCAAACCTTCTGTGGGGCACCATGTTAGCTGGAGAAGATAGCTAAGCACAAAACCAGTTGCATATATAACATGCCACAGAACGCGTGTTTCTCTCTTTTAGACTTTTCAGAGAACTGCGTAAATCGCAGGGAGGCAAGCTAACATAGCTAGAATCCATTCCCAGAGAAGTGCCCTAGGTTGCTCTGTTGCAACTAGAGAGTCCTGCGGCAACTTAAATGTTAATGCATTGGTTCCTGCACTTTGGAACTCCCTGCCTCATGATGCCTACATTCTTGTTTAGCAAAGCCTACTTAGAAAGTTAAGGACACTTTAGTCTGTTTTAGCATTTCAAACTTTTGCATGCTTTAAAGTATCATTGTACTTTTTTTAAAGAAAAAATATTTTGTTCCTTTTATCTTTCTGTAAACCACTCTGACCGTTGTTTGTATACAGCCCAGCAGTGTATAAATTTCATGGAATAAATAAATGAAAGCTGGCATTGCCAGATCAAGTTCATCCGTTTCGTGTGGAATGAACTAAACTAAATAGCTATAAGTGGATTTTTGAATAAAATTGGGGTGGTTTTGAATTTTGCTGCATTATTGTCTTCCTTGGTAGGTCCTGCAAACCACTACTCTGAGTAATGCTTTCCCTAGGGTGGGGGGGAGGCACCAGGGATGAGCTGATGAAACCAAGGGGGCAGTGCCCTCCCCCCAAAAAAGTTTGGGAATGACTGGATTAAAGCATTCATTGTGGCACAAACTTCGGTGGGTGAAATCCAAGCCACTTTACAAATGGCAACCATCTAAATAGCCACTTCCTTGTGAGTAGATGGCCTACTCACAATCAGCTTTTTTAAAGTAAGAAGGGGATCGGGTCCTCCTTCTATCTCCCCCTCTACCCACACTGAGCCTGCAAGTCCATGCGCCTGCCGCAAGCAACCAATATAAACCCACTTAAGGCAAACTGGCTAATAAAAATCTTTTTGTGCATGTGTGTGGGTTTGCAAACCTGATGTGAAGTCACCCCAAAACCCTTACGCACCTTAACTTGGGAATAGGCCCCATTGACTCCTGTGGGGGGCAGACTTCTGAGCGGCTGGTGGTGTGGCTCATCACATCCCCCCACTAATGCACCCACCGCACCCCAAGTATTTGAAAATGGATCTCCCTGCCAGTCCCCGACAGAGAGGGTGATGGGAGTGGTAGTCCAACACACCTGGAAGGCGCCAGGCCAGGTGAGATGGCTGGCTGAAATCCAAATTCAAATTCTCCTAGGACCAGTGCTTTTTTTTCTTTAAGAAAAATGTTTCGGGTACTCTCATTTTCCTACTCATATTGAAATACTGCCCCTCAATGGGGCCAAACTTAAGATTCACAAATGTTTAGGGGTATGCGTACCCCCAGAAAAAAGGCGCTAGGTAGCTGTGACGCTCCCTAGTGACCTTGGGGCCAGATTCTCTTTCTCTCTCTCTTTGACTAGCCTTCCTCACAGGGTTGGTTTGGGGGATGCAAGGGAGGCAGAATTTGCTGGACCGCTTCTCGGAGGAAGCTGAACAGCACCAAGGGCAGCACCAACAGAAGAAGAAGAAACAGGAGGCGGGGTGTCGGTTCCTGGGAACTCCATGGGACCTACTCGCGAGTAAGCAGGCTCCGGGGGCTCTTAGAGGTGTCTACTTGGAAGGAAGCCAACTCTTCGTCCACTGGGACATGGGGGGGGGTGGAGAAAGAGAGATACAATTCTCCCCTCCGCACCGTCCTGGCTCACTTTCTCCCCAAACCAAGCGCGCACGCCCTTATCCGAAAAAGCCAATTCGCTTTGCCCATTCCGAAAAACGAAGCGGGTCAAGGGGTTGGGGGGCGCAGGAGTCTGGCCAGCGCCCCCAACCTCTTTATCTCTTCGGGGGCGCCTAGGAGGGGAGGGGGGAGACGAGTCTTACAAGAGATGCTCACGGACACCCCCTCCTTTTTAAAAATGGCAAAGGATACTGCTGGCTCCCTCCTCCTTGGGGACCAGAAGGGGTCCCTCTGCTGCGCCCGCGGGGTCCCCTGGCAGGGGGGCTGCCTGCCACCCCTCCCTCCCTCCTCGAGGACTAGGGGGCGCCCCGGGGGGGGCTCATTGGGACGGAGAGAAGCAGCCGCGGCTTTCGGCGACCCCCCCCCCGGTTTGCAGCCCCCTTTGTCCGCCCCCCCTCAAAGGAAGACAAAAGAGCGGCGCCCGCTTGCCAGCCAACAGGTCCGCCGCCGCCGCCGCCGCCTCACCTCCAGCCGCCGCTGGGCTCGCCGGTCCCGCTCAGCGCCGCCAGGGCCAGTGCCGACGCCGCTGCTCCCGAGGACGCCGCTGCCCGGACCGAGCCGCCGGCCTCGCCCCGCCGCGCAGCCCCATCGCCCCGCCGACGCCGCCGACGCCGGTTCCGGGCAACCTCGGCGGATCGCGGGTCCGGGAGGGGAAGGGGAGGGCTCAGAGGAGGGGGGGAGCCTGGCCCGGAGACAGACCCCTCCCCTCCCCTCCCCTGCTCACCCCATCCCTGCCCTCCCCTTCTCACCACTCCCCTCCTCTCCCCCTTCCTTTACCCCTCCCCTCCCTCCCTTCTCCCCCCTTCCTTTACCCCTCCCCTCCCTCCCTTCTCCCCCCCTCCCTGCCCTCCCCTCCTCTCCCGTTCCTTTACCTCTCCCTTCTTCTCCCCCTCCCCTTCTCTCCCCTCCCTGCCCTCCCCTCCTTTCCCCCTCCACTTCTCTCCCCTCTTCTCACCCTCCCCTTCTCCCCTCTTCCTTTACCCTCCCCCTCCTCCCCTCTTTCCCCCCTCTCCCCTCGGAGCTGGACCTCAATGTCCGGGCAGGACGATGGGGGTGGAGACGCTCCTTTAGGGAGATTTATATGAGGACCCAGTTGGCTGAAGACCCACCTAGCTTCTGTCAAATCTTGTCCAAACCCACCCACTACCTTTGTTTGCAGCCACATAGAAGTAAAAAGAGGGGTCATAATCTGGGGCAGGAGACAGGCAGCTCCTTCCATTTGACATCCACCTTTCCATTAGAAATGTCCAAATGTGTGTACCAGGGAAACATAATCCCACCTAACCCTAATAATAATGATGATGATGATGATAATCCTCAAGCATCTTTAAGATGCTTATCTTAAGCACGATCCCACCTAACCCTACTACTACTACTACTTAGTCATTTAGTCGTGTCCGACTCTTCGTGACCCCCTGGACCAGAGCATGCCAGGCACTCCTGTCTTCCACTGCCTCCCCCAGTTTGGTCAGACTCATGCTGGTAGCTTCGCGAACACTGTCCAACCATCTTGTCCTCTGTCGTCCCCTTCTCCTTGTGCCCTCCATCTTTCCCAACATCAGGGTCTTTTCCAGGGAGTCTTCTCTTCTCATGAGGTGGTCCAAGTACTGGAGCCTCAGCTTCAGGATCTGTCCTTCCAGTGAGCACTCAGGGCTGATTTCCTTCAGAATGGAGAGGTCTGATCTTCTTGCAGTCCATGGGACTCTCAAGAGTCTCCTCCAGCACCAGAATTCAAAAGCATCTATTCTTTGGCGATCAGTCTTCTTTATGGTCCAGCTCTCACTTCACTACTACTACTACTACTACTACTACTATAGTAGTAGTACTAATCCTCAAGCATCTTTAAGATGCTCATCTTCATCACTTGAAAAATGGACTTGGTTCATCTCCAGGAAGGCTCTATCACAGACAAGGCCCCATCCTAAACTCCTCTAGATTTTACCTCATGAATTCAAGCGCCTGGAGCAAAGCTCCCCAAAAGCTTACAGAAGTGGAGAGAAAAGGCATCCCTTTGTGCATTGAGCTGGGCCTGTATTGAGGAGGTGAAGCTGGTCTTATGGAGAAAATGGCTGCCTTTGGCAGGGATCGGGCGAGGAGGGGACCCGAGGTGAAAGCAGAAGAGCAATGTGGGTGAACGACGCAAAGAACAGCCCCCCCCCCCGTCTCCTTCTTGCAAGCGCTGGCTGCAAACATGAGGGGCTGGTTTATGAATTGCAATCTTCTGGCAGTCAATAAATGCCCCCCTCCATCTATCAGCTTGCCGGTCCTGTGGGGGCGCAGTATTGCCTTTGGTGCCAAAAGAAATTAGGGAAACAGAGCACCTGCTTTCCCCTTTTGCAGAGAAACCTGGGCCGCAAGCTATTCCGCTTTATATGTCCAAGGAGACCTTTGTTTGTTTATTGGGGGGGCAAGGGGGGGAGAACGTGCAACGGGCCGCAATTTCATTGCATTACGTTAATCTTTGTTGGACCCTAAATGGAAGCGAACAAGGCTCCGTACAATACAAAACAGACTCAGAACAGAGCTTTTCTGTCTGCAAATGTAACACTATGTTTGCTTCCTTCTTCTCTAACCAGGGTAGCCAGGGAACCTACGTTGCAGAGGACAGTCCTCTATTTGATGTCTGGTCTGGATCTGGTCTAAAGCACTGAGTCTCTTGAGCTTGCTGATTGGAAGGTCGGCGGTTCAAATCCCCGCAACGGGGTGAGCTCCCATTGCTCTGTCCCAGCTCCTGCCAACCTATAAGAATAATAAATTTTATTTATACCCCGCCCTCCCCAGCCAAGGCCAGGCTCAGGGCGGCTAACACCAGGTATAAAAACAACTGATTAAAATACAACTTAAAAACAAGATTAAATACAACATTAAAATGCAGCCTCATTTCAGTAGAAACTCAAATCAAAAACTTTTTCGGGATGAAAATGTCACCAAGCCAAACTATCCAGACTGGTCCTATGTGGGCCAGAAGAAAAGCCAGGGAAGTCCCCAAATAGGAGTTCCATCACAGAAGCAGAAAGGAAAAAAGAAAGAGGGGAAGGGGATCAAGTTGATTCCAAGCCAAAGGCCAGGCGGAACAACTCTGTCTTACAGGCCCTGCGGAAAGAAATCGGATCCCGCAGGGCCCTGGTCTCAGGAGACAGAGCGTTCCACCAGGCCGGAGCCAGAGTTGAAAAGGCCCTGGCTCTGGTTGAGGCTAGTCTGACTTCCTTAGGGCCCGGGACCTCTAGGGTGTTGCTATTTCTGGACCTTAAGGTCCTCCGCGGAGCATACTGGGAGAGGCGGTCCCATAGCAGTTCAAAAGCATGCCAGTGCAAGTAGATAAATAGGTACTGCTGTGGTGAGAAGGTAAACAACGTTTCCGTGCACTCTGGCACTCGTCACTGTCCTCTGTGCACCAGAAGCGGTTTAGTCCTGCGGGCCACATGACTTGGAAAGCTGTCTGTGGACAAATGCCAGCTCCCTCAGCCTGAAAGCGAGATGAGCGCTGCAGCCCAGAGTCGCCTTTGACTGGACTTAACCGTCCAGGGGTCCGTTACCTTTACCTTTTACCTAAGCTAAAGAATCCTATAAGGGAGAAGGAGCAGGGCAGTTTTGAAATTGCCCTTAAAGTACAGCTGCCTCCTTGGACCTGGAAGGCCTTCTTAATTTTAGCCTGGCTGCAACTAAGGAGAGACAGTTCAAAACCAGCATCAATGTATTTGAATAAACATTCACAAACTTTTTATTGACAAAAATCAGTTAAACAATTTAAGGATCTATACAACTTTGTAACATGCAGAGAACAGCACTTACAGAGAAACCAAAGACTGGAACTGAGGGAAGTCGGGGGTGGGGAGGGGGTTTGTGTGGGGGGGGGGAGGAAAAATGGGGGGGATTAAGGATGGTATGTTTTTAGATAATAAGTTTTGTTTAAATTTTCAATAAAAACTATTTTTAAAAAAACCAGCATCAGTGTAAACGGCTGAACAGACACAAATTCAGCCCATCATCTCAACTAAATGCAGCTTGAAATAAATAGGTTTTGAAATCAGTGCTGAGCAGGTCAAATGAATATCTTTCAGGAAGGAATTCCACAAATATGGGGTCACCACCGAGAAGGCTCTGCTTGCCACCAGCATTTGCCAACCTCATACAGCTGCTGCTGGTGGTTATTCAAATAACCTGAGCCCAAACCTTTTCAGGGCCTTAAAATAGTAAATGCTGGCAGTGCCCACGCTACTTGTCTGCGGACTCCCCCCCCCCCCCGGATCCTGGAGCCATGCTGATTCCAGTTTGGGGGCCCATCGTAAAGTCCCCTATATCCAGAGGAATAGAGTTGGCTATATTTGCCCAGAATACATGATCTCTATTCTACTGACCGGCCACCATGACATCAATACCAGGAAAAGTCTGTCTGAAAGCACTTAGAAAGGGGTGCTGTGATAACTCACGACTCAGCATGGGTTTCTGAAAAACAAGTCTCATTTCTTCTTTGGATGGAATGACAAGCTTGGTGGATCAGGGGAATGCTGCGGACATAGTGTATCTTTATTTCAGGAAGGCTTTGACCAAGTCCCCCATGAAATCCTTGCAAAGAAGCTGGTCAAATACGGGCTGGACACGGAAACGGTTAGGTGGATTTGTAGCTGGTTGGCTGACCAAATCCCTTGGGGTCCCTTCCAACTAAAAGTCTATGATTCTATGATTTCTGGTTGGGAAAGAGCAGAGAGACCTAAAGCCAGAGCAGAGGCTGCTTAGTGACTTTTGCCAAAAGCCAGACCGCTGGAAGATTGCCCTCTCCTAAGCGATGGCCCCAGCGGGGCTCTCTCCTTCTTCCCATTAACCGCACACCCACTCACATCCACGAGAGTGAGGCAGAGAGATATGCTGCCTGCCAGGATAAAAAATTAAGCCAATTAGGGACTAGCAGGCTGCACAGGCCAACCAGCAGTTGCCCGGCTTGTGAGCAAGAGTGCCAGCCATTTATCCTACTCCTGGCTCTGCTGGCATTTCCCCTGCCCCTGTGGCACGGGGCCAGTTGGGCAACAGGCACAGCTGTGGTGTAACAAACAGAAGCTGTTGAGGCTGCAAAATAGCAGGCCGGGAAATTAATTATGGAACTGATCAGCACAGCTGCCTTCCTGTGCCAGCGAGGGTGACACAAGCTACTGCAATTTAGGGGGCAGGCAGGGGATAGCTGGCCTTTCCAATGTTGTTATTATTTTCTCACGTTTCTGTCTCACCTTTCTCCCAAGGAGCTCAAGCCGGTGCACCTAGCTCTTCCCCTCCCCACCCTATCCTCATGTTTAGGGAAGCTTTTGATGGATTGCTGTATTTTAATATTTTGTTGGAAGCTGCCCAAAGTGGCTGGGGAAGCCCAGCCAGATGGGTGGGGTATAAATAATATATTATTATTCATAGGCGCCGACTCCATGGGGCCTGAGGGGGCCCGAACCCCCTCAAAAATTCATTTGGGGGGCTCTGCCCCCCCAATAATTTAAGAAAATTATTAGTTATATTATGCTTTGTAAAATCACAAAATTATGTTGGTATTTTTTATTTTCCTGGTTTGACGATAGTTACCTTTTAAAATACATTCAGTAATGAGTTAAAACAAAGCCACTCCCGATCTAGAGAGGGGGTGGGGTTGCGGGCTCTCGACCCATCAACAATCTCGTGGGGCTGACGTCAGATTCCCCTAGCTCATTAATAAGCGGGGATTCCCCCTAGCTCATTAATATTCGCCGCCCACGGCGGCAGCCAATCGGCTGCCGCAAAGGGCGGGCCCTCACAGGTTCACTTAAGGTCGGGGCAGCCCGGGGCTCGCTCCTTTCGTTCCCCCAGCAGCAGCGGTTTGGAGGTCTTGGGCCCCCCCAATATTTTTTATAAGTCGGTATGGGCCCCCGCCCCCCCAATATTTTTTATAAGTCGGCGCCCCTGTTATTATTATTATTATTATTATTATTATTATTATTAACCCTGTGAGGTAGATTAGGCTGAGAGGCAGCGAGTGGCCCCCAAGGTCATGGCTGAGAGGCAATTCAAACCCTGGTTCCCCACAGTTGTAGTGCAATATCTTGTCTGTTAAATAATAATAATAATAATAATAATAATAATAATAATAATAATAATTTTATTTATATCCTGCCCTCCCCAGCCGAAGCTGGGCTCAGGGCGGCTAACAACAATAAAATAATACAACATTCAAAAATCATTTCATTATAAAATTAATTCAAATCAAATCAAATTGATGGCAACCATTGGGCTAGAGTTCTGTGAAGATTGCCAAAGGAAGGAGTCGGCCTGGTGGAACAGCTCTGTCTTGCAGGCCCTGCAGAAAGATGTCAAATCCCGCAGGGCCCTAGTCTCTTGGGACAGAGCGTTCCACCAGATTGGGGCCACAGCCGAAAAAGCCCTGGCTCTGGTTGAGGCCAGCCTAACCTCCCTGTGGCCCGGGACCTCCAAGATGTTTTTGTTTGCAGACCGTAAAATCACACTGAGGCCCCGTCCACACTATACACTATACCGTAGTTTGTCAAGGGTGCCAACAGTTGTTTGGAGACCCCTACTTCCCTCGCAATTCCAGTGTAGTTTAACAGCCAAGCCCTCTTCGCAGGCAACTCTGGCAATTGTAGCTCAGTGAGGGGAACAGGGGTCTCCTCCCTCAGCATGGGTTGCAAATGGAGCAACGTGACCTCCCCAAAATGTTTGCAGGTACAAGCAGCATAGAAACAGTCACTGTCCCGCCATCATAATGATGTAATAAATGAAAATCTGCCCTCATTCCCTTAATGGGGACACAAGAGTCCTTATAGAGTCCTTTATAAGTTCTCCATCGGTCGGAGAAAAGAACAGAGGCCAACCAGAGAATATTGAGAAGCAAAGCAGCTGGTAAGCCTGGTCTGTATTGAATTGTTGCAACAGGGTGCTCCCCTCACACACAGGAAAGGAGGAGGACCCCGAACCAAGGTGTGTCCGCCCTTATATAGACATTTTAAATTGCCCGCCCTGGAGTCCAAGACCACCCCCAGAAACATCATACATACATCACAGAAGGGGTGTAGCTCAAGACCACCACCCCCACATCATCACAGAAAGGGCCGTCTACAGCAGAAATCTGAGTGTCTTGTTTATTTCCTGTCATTGTTTATCTCCTGTCTGGCAGGTTACCTGTTAATGCTTACTTGATTGGATACCCTGGGGAGACTGGACGGTCTTTTGTAGTGACAAATACCCAGTTCCTGAGCCAGGCCACAGGCTCACCCCATTCATACACAGATATACCCTTAAGACAGGTTTTGTGAATGAAAAGACAATGGGGAGGCTTTTCCATTTTCCAATAATAATAATAATAATAATAATAATAATAATAATTTATTATTTGTACCCCGCCCATCTGGCTGGGTTTCCCCAGCCACTCTGGGCGGCTTCCAACAAAGATGAAAAATACACTAAAATGTCACATATTAAAAACTTCCCTGAACAGGGCTGCCTTCAGATGTCTTCTGAATGTCAGGTAGTTGTTTATTGCTTTGACATCTGATGGGAGGGCGTTCCACAGGGCGGGCGCCACTACTGAGAAGGCCCTCTGCCTGGTTCCCTGTAACTTGGCCTCTCGCAGTGAGGGAACCGCCAGAAGGCCCTCGGAGCTGGACCTCAGCGTCCGGGCAGAACGATGCGGGAGGAGACGCTCCTTCAGGTATACTGGACCGAGGCCATTTAGGGCTTTCAAGGTCAGCCCCAACACTTTGAATTGTGCTCGGAAACGTACTGGGAGCCAATGTAGGTCTTTCAAGACCGGTGTTATATGGTCTCGGCGGCCGCTCCCAGTCAGCAGTCTAGTTGCCGCATTCTGGATTAGTTGTAGTTTAGTTGTAGATTAGTTGACCTTGCAGAGAAAACATTTGCTCAGTTGGAGAGCCAAAATGGCTCCAGGGCTGCCCTCCTGCATTGCTTCAGACATGTGGCCCATACATTTATGTACGTGTTTGCTTGGTACATTTATGAACATTTATTTTATATAGAAGACCTTAATTTATTTATTTCAGTGGCACAAACAGCCAGGAATGTGCCATGAAAAGGATGTTTGCAGGGCCCATGCTGGTTCATGTTCAACTAGGGCACCTCCCATAACTCCCTACTGAAATCCTGTAACTAAATCCATCGTCAACACATCAAGAATATGTTCCCAAATATCCTGCAATAAAACTCTGGGTGCTGACTCTGTTGCGACTGCGGAACTCCCCGCCTCATGAGATTCACTTAGTGCCTTGCAAGTTGTTCTCACTATCATTTAAGTAAAACACAAGGTTTCACTGCGGGCCTCTATTGCTTAAAGTGATATCACGTCCCCCCCACTCTCTCTGCCATATTTTAGCTAATTGCTTGGAAAGTGATTGCATTTTCTATCTGGGCTGCCCTCCTTCCACGTTTCCAAGCAAGCAAGCGAACAAATAGCGTGCTATGAGTGTCTGTGCTGCATCTTTCTGGCCAAGCCAGAACTGGTTGCATCCTGAACCGCAATACACAACCTCAGATTTCTTCTTCAAATGCAAATGACGGGAGATGGTACAAAACATTCATTTCATTCCCTGGAGGATGGCACACTGTAGTTTGAGAATTCCCTTGTAAATAAGTCATGCCCGGCTCTGGCGGACTGCGCAGCCTCCCACCCCAGCGCCACTGTGCCATCTGGGCTGCTGTGTGGCGATAAAACCTTATTTATCCCTACGCTTATTAAGTTAAGATCTATTAGCCTCATTTACATCGGCCTCTGCCCAGGACAAAGACCTGCAACACACACACACACACACACACACACACACACACACACCCCTGAAAAAGCAGAGAGGAGACAGTTCGGAGGGGCAAGATGCAGTTGCCATGGTGATGCCTTCGCCACTATCCTGGCACATGTCTCCGTCAGGGACATGTGAGGAGGGCCTGGTTGCATAACCCAGATGCTTCCTGCCTTGGCGATGGCCCTTCTCCCGCACAAGGTCACGGGGACGGCAGAGACACAGATGACGCTGCCAGGTCCGAGGTGGCGAGGAGGCCTAGGCCGTTGCTAGGGGGAGCGGTTGCTAGGGGAGGCCTAGGCCACCAGCGACAGAGGGGGGTCCTTATGTGCTCCCCTCCAATGCGCTGAGGGTCTGCGCTCATTCGTTTGGTGTTCAGCAGAAATTTAGACAGACAAAAGTACTTTGGCTTACACCAAGTGCTAGCTTGGTGTAAGGCTCTCAGATTTCTTCTTCTTCTTCTTCTTCTTCTTCTTCTTCTTCTTCTTCTTCTTCTTCTTCTCCTCCTCCTCCTCCTCCTCCTCCTCCTCTTTTGGAACAAATTATATTAAGAACAGGAGAGTCAACACAACTATACAAATGAGAGAAGTTACATGAAAAAATAACACTCATTCCGCATTTAGTCCAAATTGAAACAGAGGCAGAATTCCTATAGCCTTCAAGTACAGTGGTACCTCAGGTTAAGAACTTAATTCCTTCCGGAGGTCCATTCTTAACCTGAAACTGTTCTTAACCTGAGGCGCCACTTTAGCTAATGGGGCCTCCTGCTGCCGCAGCACGATTTCTGTTCTCATCCTGAAGCAAAGTTCTTAACCCAAGGTACTATTTCTGGGTTAGCAGAGTCTGTAACCTGAAGTGTCTGTAACCTGAGGTACCACTGTACTTTTTCTTCTTCTTTTTTTAACCAATGTGAGCAAGAAAGCAGCCAGGCACAAAAAATCATAGACTTGTGGAATTGTAGAGTTGGAAAGTCTTGCCATAGATCCGGAATTTCCCAGACATATCTAGAATACTGCAGTCAGAAGCAGGGCGGAAATCTGGATGTGTCAGCAGTGTTGTTTCTTGCAATTTCCCTTAAAAATAGCTCAAAAACATTATTATTTCTGCTCCGGATTTTCACTTTTAGAAATATGGCAGCCCTAGAGTTAGAAGGGAACCCCAAGGGTCATCTAGCCCAACCCCCTGCAATGCAGGAATCTAAAGTAAAGCAGATGGCCACCCAACCCTTAAAACCTCCAGGGAAGAAGAGTGCGCCACCTTTCAAAGTCATCTGTTCCACTGTTGAACAGCCTTCACTGCTGGAAAGTTCTTCCTGATGCTTAGTCGCAATCTCCTTTCTTGTAACTTGAAGTCATGGGTTCGAGTCCTACCCTCCAGAGCAGCAGAAAACAAGCTTGCTCCCTCTTCCATGGGACAGCCCTTGAGATATTTGAAGATGGCTCTCATATCTCCTCTCAGTCTCCTCTTATGCAGGCTAAACATCCAGGCTACTCCTTCAACCATTCCTCATCAGGCTTGGTTTCCAGACCCTGGATCATATTGATATTTGAAGACGGCTCTCATATCTCCTCTCAGTCTCCTCTTCTCAGGCTAAACATCCCCAGCTCCTTCAACCATTCCTCATCAGGCTTGGTTTCCAGACCCTTCATCATCTTGGTTGCCCTCTTCTGCACACCTTCCAGCTGTTACGATATTGAAGCAATGCTGCTGCAAAGTCCTAGCTTGAAAAGTAAACATGATGGGAATGTTGGGACTGTCAGTATATGGAAACATCACCGCTTCAGACAGCCAGTTTGTTGACATCACATGATGCACTTATCTGTGGGAAAGAAGAATTTCCCAGGACGTTCACAGGCTGGATAAGTCTTTGTGAAGAGTGTAACTTGAAACCTTCTGACTGCGCATGTTCAGGAAGTTTGTTGGACTTGCTAGAAGAACTGAACTGAAAGGACGTGTTTTTCTCTAGTGCTGTAATGTCAGAAATAAACATCATGTAAATAGATTTCTGACTTGTTTTTCTTTCCCCTGCAGAAGCAGGAGGGAGGGGTTGTGCATTTTACCCACTCTTGGGAAAATGTCGCCTATCAAAATCTCCCTGGTCTGTCTGGATATCAGCCAGAGGAGGTTACCGGTAAGCAAGCTCCGAGTACAGTGAGAGGGGCCAGCCTCTATGGAGGGGGCTTGCAAACCAACAGGGACTATCCGTGGGAAACAGAGGGACAGTCAATTCACAGTGCGAAGCACCGGAATTAGCTCAGAGTGTAATATGAGCTCTTCCGTTTGTTCCTGTCCAGGAAGTACAGGAAGTGTTTGCTACTACACTGCTGGAGTTTGAAGAGAGCAGTCATGTTTTTTGTAACGCTGCAAAGACAGAAATAAAAGCATGTAAATACGTTTCTGTCTATCTCTTTCCCCTGCCGGGGGGGGGGGCAGGAAAGAGGGGGGGTGTTCTTCTCACGTTTGAGAAGAATCGCCGATCGCGACCTAGCCTGGATCTTGCTGGGGAATGCGGCCAGGGAGGTCAACAGGGAATCAAGCCGGGTGCCTGGGATTGTTGCCAGTTTCTCCTGATATGGGCTTGAATTCCCGACACCAGCTTCTCTACATCATCCTGAAATTGTGGTGCCCAGAAGTGGACACAGTATCCCAGGTGTGCTTTGACCAGGGCAGATTCGAGTAGTGCTCTGACTTCCCTTGACCTGGACACTAGACTTCTGTTGATGTCCAGTGTGGGTTCATGCACCCCCTAAGCCTGGAGGAAGAGAAATCCTGCCCCCCCTCCAGCACACTTCACAGGGACAGAAACCGAGTCCTTATCAGTCTTCTTCCATTTTCCCCTCTGCCTTTTCTTTTTTTTTTTTTTTAAGTTGGCAGCATCCTCCTTTTTGCTTTTAAATAAATTGGTCTGGCTGAAGGCACATTCCATTAACAGCCCAGCCGAGGCTGTCATTTCTAGAGCCTTGTAAATATTGATGGGGTCAACCGGGGCAAGCGCTTCAGCTGCTGGCAACACCGGGCTCATCGCTGGGAGG
Source organism: Podarcis gaigeae (assembly GCF_964106915.1). Classification (NCBI taxonomy): domain Eukaryota; kingdom Metazoa; phylum Chordata; class Lepidosauria; order Squamata; family Lacertidae; genus Podarcis; species Podarcis gaigeae. Next base: position 52,264,917 of record NC_139690.1, on the reverse strand, counting down.
GTTATTCTGCAAAGGCAAAGCCTACAGGGTTAGGAGAGAGCTCTGTTTCATGATGGTCGACACCCAGGCCAGAGGCCAGGAGGCTCTGTGCAAATGTCTGAGGGCGCCATCGTTGCAGGGACCCTTGGTGGTGCTGCAGTGGGCTTCGCCTCCCACAAATGCATGTTCATCATTCTCTGTCTCAGTCTACCTCTGCATGGCAAAGTTACCCAGCTGCAGTCCAGCAACCCCTGGAGCCCCACAACTTAGCCACCTGCAGCTGCAGAGACCGATAATCTGAGTCAGCCTCAGGCTAATAATAATAATAATAATAATAATAATAATAATAATAATTTATTTATACCCCACCCATCTGTCTGGGTTTCCCCAGCTACTCTGGGCAGCTTCCAACAAAATATTCAAATACAATAGTACTTCAGATATTAAAAGCTTCCCTAAACAGGGCTGCCTTCAGATGTCTTCTAAAAGTCAGATGGTTGTTTATTTCCTTGACATACGATGGGAGGGTGTTCCACAGGGGGGGGGTGCCACCACCGAAAAGGCCCTCTGCCTGGTTCCCTGTAACTTTGCTTCTCACAGTGAGGGAACTGCCAGAAGGCCCTCAGTGCTGGACTTCAGTGTCTGGGCTGAACGATGGGGGTGGAGACTGTTAGGATCGTCCTACTCTCGTGTAGGACCCTGGCAGAGACACGTACCCAACTGGCATGTTCTCTCCCTCCTGGTCAGTCATTTGGGAGCTTCAAAAGCTTTCTTCAGCCTGAACATCACAGCAGCTGATACCAAAAGGCATCAGCACACTTACGATCCTGCAGAGTATTTGTGTAACAGAACTCAGTAGCTCAGCATTTTGGCTGATCTACTTTATTTACATATAATACACTTGGAGCATTCTGACTTAGCTCCTTCCTCTTTCTCATCAGACAGCAAAGAGAGAGAAAAATGGACAATAGTCCCACTTCACGGAACACAGTAATACCAAAACATCCTGTCTGCATCACTTCCCACTCTGTGGAATGAAAACATATACCGTCATGTGATAGACAACAATCCCATGACTGCAAACACGGAGCAAGAATCCTAACTCCTGTGGGTATACTGGACCAAGGCTGTTTAGGGCAGTGTTTCCCAACCTTGTGTCTCCAGCTGTTTTTGGACTACAATTCCCATCATCCCTTGCCACTGGTCTTGCTAGTCAGGGATGATGGGAGTTGTAGTTCAAAAACAGCTGGAGGCCCAAGGTTGGGAAACACTGGTTTAGGGCAGGCATAGGCAAACTCAGCCCTCCAGATGTTTTGGGACTACAACTCCCATCATCCCTAGGTAACAGGACCAGTGGTCAGGGATGATGGGAGTTGTAGTCCCAAAACTTCTGGAGGGCCAAGTCTGCCTGTGCCTGGTTTAGGGCTTTAAAGGTCAGCACCAACACTTTGAATTGTGCTCGGAAACATACCAATTCCTTCTTTGGTCATGTGGTGCCCAAGTTTTCAACTCCAGGCATGTGTGATGGCCTGGCCCAGCAGCCTCTTCTCACATTCTTACATTAAGAGGTGAGGGGGTCTTCACCAATCAGTAAAAACTGGACTGGACAGTTAAGTCCAGTCAAAGGTGACTATGGGGTGCAGTGCTCATCTCGCTTTCAGGTCAAGGGAGCCGTTGTTTCTTCACAGACAGCTTTGCAGGTCATGTGGCCAGCAGGACTATACCACTTCTGGCGCAACAGGACACCATGACGAAAGCCAGAGCACACGGAAACGGCATTTACCTTCCTGCCGCAGTGGTACCTATTTATCTACTCGCACTGGTGTGCTTTGGAACTGCTAGGTTGGCAGGAGCTGGGACAGAGCAACGGGAGCTCAACCTGTCACAGGGATTCGAACCACCAGCCTTCTGATCAGCATGCCCAAGAGCATGAGGAGGCAAACTAAGGCCCGGGGGCTAGATGAGGCCCAATCGCCTTCTCAATCTGGCCCGCGGATGGTCTGGGAATCAATGTGTTTTTACATGAGTAGAATGTGTGCTTTCCGCCAAGGGATGAGGGTAGGGAGAGCAAGGATTACACACCTCTGTCATTGGTGCTGTGCGATGCCAGGTCCATAGGCAACAAAACCGCCACCATGCGTGACTTTTTTGTCTCGCAGGGGATTGACCTGGCTTGCGTGACGGAGACCTGGGTACGGGAAGGCGAAGTAGTCTCCCTACATGAGATAACACCCCCAGGTTTCTCTGTCCTCCATCAATCGCGGACTGTGGGTCGGGGGGGAGGAGTAGAGTTGTTATTCCGGGAGGATTGCTCTTTCCATCACCGACGATCTCCGGCATTGAATGTGTTGGTCTCGTGTGGGGCACCAAGGAGAGCTTGGCTGTCTGGCTGGTGTACCGACCACCCAGCACACCTGCAGCCACCCTGTCAGACCTGCTGGAGGTGGTGGCGGGCTGGGCCTTGGAGTTCCCAAACCTACTGGTTTTGGGAGACTTCAATGTCCATGCCGATGCCGCTCCCTCCTCACAGGCTCTGGACCTAGTGACTTCCATGGCAACACTAGGGCTCTCCCAGGTTGTTTTGGGCCCCACTCATCAAGCAGGCCACACGCTGGATCTGATCTTTGGGGCTGGCATAGATGTGATCATGCTCCCTGCTGTGGAAGTGCCATGGTCTGATCACTACGCTCTGAAAGCCAAGATTGACTTCCCGCTCCTCCCCGGCTCGGGTGGCGAATCTATTTGGGCTCGTCCGGGAAAACTGATGGATCCTGATAGATTCCGACAAGCCTTGCGGAACCCTGCTCCTCCTGGCGACTCATTAGATGACCTTGTTGAGGACTGGAATAACCGGCTCTTGGCAGCCATTGATGAGATCGCGCCTAAGCGCCCTCTGCGACCCCGTCGAAACCGGGCCCCTTGGTTTACTGAGGAGCTCCGGAAAATGAAGCGGGATCTCAGACGGCTAGAGCGAGTATGGCGACGGACTCGTGACGGAGCCTCAAGAACATCTTATAGGACGCTTATGAAAGCCTATGAGATGGCTATGAAAGCTGCTAAGAAATCTTACTTTGCAGCTTCCATTGCATCTGCTAGCTCTCGCCCGGCACAACTTTTTAGAATAATTAGGTCAATAACGTCCTTAGGAGGACAACCAAATTTAAGCACAAATTCGACGCACAGCTGTGAGGCATTCGCGAGTTTTTGTGTGAAGAAAGTCCTGTTGCTCCGCCGTGACCTCCCTGCCAATTTAGATACAGTGACTGAACTGGAGGCCCCTCAACTGACTTCAGGTCCAGTGTTGGACCATTTCGATCGGATACTCCCTACTGATGTGGATAGATTCCTCCAAGTTGGTAGGCCCACCACCTGTCTCCTCGATCCGTGCCCGTCTTGGCTGATTAGGGAGTGTCCAGATGTTGTGCGGACCCCCCCTGGTTGAAATTATCAATTTGTCCCTTGACACGGGGACATTCCCAGGGGAACTGAAGGAAGCAGTGGTGTGTCCACTCTTAAAGAAAACTTCATTAGATCCCTTAGACCTATCCAATTACCGCCCAGTTTCAAATCTTCCATACCTGGGTAAGGTAATTGAGAGAGCGGTTGCTGAACAGCTTGGTAGGTTTCTGGAGGAAACATCGGCATTAGATCCATTTCAGTCCGGTTTCCGTCCTGGTTTTGGGACAGAGACGGCTCTGGTTGCCCTAACAGATGATCTCTGTAGACAACTGGATCGAGGCGGGTCAGGACTGCTGATCCTTTTAGATTTGTCAGCAGCCTTTGACATGGTCGATCATGATCTTCTGGACCACCGCCTTGCAGACGTGGGGATACAGGGCATAGCCCGTAACTGGTTGTGCTCTTTTATCTCTGGTCGGGGACAGAGGGTGGCACTAGGGAGGGAAATGTCGTCGCGCCACTCCTTGGTGTGTGGAGTGCCGCGGGGCGCAATTCTCTCCCCGATGCTTTTTAACATCTTTATGCGCCCCCTTGCCCAGATTATCCGGAGCTATGGGCTGGGCTGTCACCAATATGCTGATGACACTCAGCTCTATCTGCTGATGGATGGCCACACCGACTCGGCCCCGAACACACTGACCAGATGCTTGGAAGCTGTGGCTGGATGGTTTCGTGGGAGCCGATTGAAACTAAATCCTTTGAAGACAGAGGTCCTATGGCTAGGTCGGGATGGCATGGGGATGAGGGACCAAATCCCTTCTCTTGCGGGGGCCCAATTAGTGCCATTGCCTTCCGTTAAAAGTTTGGATGTAATCCTTGACGCCTCCCTTTCCATGGAGGCACAGGTTACAGCAATAGCCAAGGCGACATTTTTCCACCTTCGCTGCATCAAGCAGTTGGTCCCTTACCTTTCCCGCCCCAACTTGGCCACAGTGATCCATGCGACGGTCATCTCCAGGCTTGACTATTGTAATTCGCTCTATGCGGGGCTGCCCTTGAAGCTGTCCCAGAAACTCCAGCGGGTACAGAATGCTGCAGCGAGGCTCCTCACAGGGTCTCTGCCATGGGAGCATATTCACCCAGTACTTTTCAAGCTGCACTGGCTCCCGGTGGAGTACAGGGTCAGATTTAAGGTGCTGCTTTTGACCTTTAAAGCCCTTCACAGCCTAGGACCCTCGTACCTACGGGACCGCTTCTCCCGGTATGCCCCACGGAGAGCCTCAAGGTCCATAAATAGCAACACCCTAGTGGTCCCGGGCCCTAAGGAAGTTAGATTGGCTTCAACCAGAGCCAGGGCCTTTTCAACTCTGGCCCCGGCCTGGTGGAACGCTCTGTCTCCTGAGACCAGGGCCCTGCAGGATCTGATTTCTTTCCGCAGGGTCTGTAAGACAGAGTTGTTCCGCCTGGCCTTTGGCTTGGAGCCAATTTGATTCCCTCCCTCCCTGTCTCTCTCTCTCTCTCTTTTTTTTCTTTTCCTTCTCCTCCTGCGATGAGGTTACATTTTAATATTTTAATGTTCCATTATTTTAATGTTGTATTTTATTTTTGTTTTTAAGTTGTAATCATTCATCTTGTTTTTATTATTGTTTGTAAGCCACTCTGAGCCTTGCCTTTGCTGGGGAGGGCGGGGTATAAATAAAAAATTATTATTATTATTATTATTATTATTATTATTATTATTATTATTATTATTAAAAATGCATCTCTGGGTTATTTGTGGGGCATAGGAATTCGTTCATTCCCCCCCAAAAAAAAATAGTCCGGCCCCCCACAAGGTCTGAGGGACAGTGGACCAGCCCACTGCTGAAAAAGTTTGCTGACCCTTGCCCAAGAGGCTCAGTGGTTTAGACCACAGCGCCACCCGCGTCCCTTCACCTGTCAGTAGCCACCAGTCACTGATGCTAATTTAAACAAGCATCTTTTAATGTAGCCCATTAAGATGACCCTTTTTACAGAAGCCTAGACATCACTGTCTCTTCCCTTGGCACAACAGCACTGATGTTACCATACGTTTTTGTTCTCTCTACGCTCCATCGAGGTTTCTGGTTTAAAGTCTCATTGCTCGCTGACATGCAGCACAGACAGGTTTGTTAAAATAATCCCCGTCACTTTCTGTTCTTTCCATCTTATATCCACCGGGATCAAAAAGCTGCTTCTGAACTACGAGGAATTTGCAGCCCTGGTGATACCATGACAACTTCCTTATTATTCCGAAAGCCGTTCTTTCCACCGCCACATGCATCAGCTACGGGAGCTGTAGCAAGCACCCTCATTTGGTGCTCCTGCCTGCTTTTCTCTGTCAAGTGCACCTTTCTGAAGTCCGACCCAACTCCTCTCGGCAACATCTCAGGGAACATGGTTTTGACAGATCGGTTTGCAATCTGGAGCAACCCAATTATGGTGCGGAGGAAATTCTGAGTAGCGTGTGTCTGCGAGAGATCAGGGCGTGCACACAACCCCCACAAGCACACAATAAGCCTGTGCAAAAGAGCAACTTATTTATTGCAGCGTTCCTCAACAGACGGCTTGGGCAGTTGGGCAAGCAATAGCCCCGCGTGGCCTCTGAGAGTGGCTTAACCCAGGGATAGTCCTGCTGCTGTTGCGTCAGGTAACATGATGCGCTAGAAGTCTGGGTGAAACTCAGCTTGCAGAAGAGGAGTTTGCACGAGTCAATTTTCTCCAGTGAAAATTGTTGTTTTTGTTTAGTCGTGTCCAACTTTTTCGTGACCCCCTGGACCAGAGCACGCCAGGCACTCCTGTCACTCCCTGCCTCCCGCAGTTTGGTCAAACTCATGCTGGTAGCTTCGAGAACACTGTCCCACCATCTCATTCTCTGTCGTCCCCTTCTCCTTGTGCCCTCCATCTTTCCCAACATCAGGGTCTTTTCCAGGGAGTCTTCTTGTGAAGTCTTGGAGCCTCAGCTTCAGGATCTGTCCTTCCAGTGAGCACTCAGGGCTGATTTCCTTCAGAATGGAGAGGTTGGATCTTCTTGCAGTCCATGGGACTCTCCAGAGTCTCCTCCAGCACCAGAATTCAAAAGCATCAATTCTTCAGCGATCAGCCTTCTTTATGGTCCAGCTCTCACTTCCATACATCACTACTAGGGAAACCAGAGCTTTCCAGTGAAAATAGGGACATCCTATTAAACAGAATTAGGGGTCCCCAGATTCCCAGACTACCCCCGGTACCTCTTGAGCTGACCTCCCTAACTCTTTGGTGTCAGACCAAAGGTCCTCAGGTTGCACATTTTCCTCCTCCTCCCACTTCTCTCTTCGACCCCAAGATGAGAGGCCACCTTGGAGAGATCACCTGAGAGAGCAAAGGACCAAGTATGGCTGCCTCCTTCTTCTCCAAACTAGTTGGTTACACTAGAACTACCAACTTTTCTACCCAAGTTATGCACTTCCTACAATAAATTACTTTGTTGTTTGTCTCACACCACAAGCATCTCTTTCTCTGTGCAATTGCAACAAGTCTGCTCTCTAACCAAGATTCACCAGCCGAACCCTGCTCATTTTGCATGTGAAATGGTTTCCAATAGGTAATAGACCCAGTTGCGGTGCAAACGCAGGGCCCATCCAAACCTGCCCCCAAAATCCATATTTTCCATATTTGATTTGAGCCCTGGAGATCCATACCTGAGTGGCTTCTATTTGGATGTGATTTTAATCCAGAACTTTGCTGTCCATCCTCTACATTTCCCAGTATTTGCTGTTTCAAGCAACCTTTGCCTCTGCTCCACATTAAAAAAATAGCCACACTACCAAAGAGAGAGAGATAGAGAGAGAGAGAGGGAGAGTATCCACAGAAATCTGGTACGATCACTTTTGAAGTGGAGCAAACATCCAAGGATAGAGAAACTCTGGATTTAGCAAAGCGAAGGTCTGGGACAGCAGCTGTTTCTGTGAACACTGTACGGATGAGGGGGAGCTAAAGGAAGCACAAGGGGTGCTTATTCCACATTAAGCTGAGGTGCAGATTGGCCCCTGAGACTTCTGTCAGGAGAGATGGACAAACCTGCCAACTTTGTTTTCTATCCATTTCTATCCTCCCCCCCAGCCTTAAACTCAGTTTCCCAAATTTCCACTTTAGTTTATTTATTTATGTAGTCCTCGCAAAACTTCATTAGCACTTCAGTGTGCATTTATCCTGATAGGCTGATAATGTGCAATTTTCCCTAACAAAGCCTTCTGAATGCTATTTTCATGAATAGATGCATTTTCATCCACACTTTCCCCTCATCGACACATTTCAGTACACATTTTGTACACTCTATTTATTTTTCTATCATCTATCTATCATCTATCTATCATCTATCTATCTATCATCATCTCTGCCTATATACATAGAAATGTATATCTGTCATCACACTGGGGCTGCACCACACTCCTGGATTTGCATGAAGGAATGAGGTCGGGAGGGTGGAAAGCGAGCTTAGTGTAGTTGCATCGGGCAGGAAGGGGAAGCTCTAGGGGGGTTAATGTGTGGGGAGGAAGGCAGAGGGGTTGGTGGGCAGAGCAAACAGGAACATAGCCCATATATACCTGACTTCTTGATGGTCCTGATGCCAGCCCATTGCACTCCCCCCCACCTCCATTAGGGAAGGGCCATAGCTCAATGGTAGAGCACCTGCCTTGCAATTCCCCATGGCATCTCTAGGTAGGGCTGAGAGAGACTCGGTGCTGGAAATCTTAAGAGAGCCACTGGCAGGCAGTGCAGACAATATTGAGTCAGATGGACCAGGGGTGGAGAAAGCTGCTCTGGCACCTGGAGTGGCGGTGGTGGGGTGATCTAGTCATGGGGGCAGTGGGGCTATCCGCGTGGAGTCCGCCTGGTGGACACAAGCCACACGCTGCCGTTTCGAACAGCGTGGGACCCCGAGCCACTGTGTCACTCCCAGGAGAGATGCGTGGCTTGGCGTGCTGCAGGCCAGGCCCTCCAGTAAGTGCCTGTCATGGCTAAAAATTGGCCGCTGTTTCTTCGATGCTAAAAGAACTAAGTCAGCATGAGTCAGCTGCCTACAATGACTCATGCAACCTTTCATCAAATTGTACCTGTATATATGAGGGACGCGGGTGGTGCTGTGGGTGAAACCACAGAGCCTAGGATTTGCTGATCAGAAGGTCGGCAGTTCAAATCCCTGCAATGGAGTGAGCTCCCGTTGCTTGGTCCCTGCTCCTGCCAACCTAGCAGTTCAAAAGCACGTCAAAGAATAAGACTTTTTAAGAATAAAAACAGCAATACTCTGCAAGAATACTCTTTCTCAAAGACTCTTTTGTGCCAGCTAAGGTCTGAGGACTAGGCAAAGGAGTAAAAAGGAGGTCAGAACCTTTTCTTCTTCAAACACTGACAGTGCAGCCCCCCCCCCCCCACGGTGTGCTATTTTGTCACCCCCTTCCAGGATGACACCTGGGGCAGCCCTCACGCCCCACCCCTTCCTACCCCCCTGAGATGGACCAATGGTCCAACGTGGGATAAGTCATCTTTCTATGTTCCCAACGATCCATTCCGTTCTCTTGGCGCTTTTGGCAAACTTTCTTTTCGTGGCACCATCTGACTTTGCCCGAACATGAAATAGCAACTGTTTGGCCTCCTCCGCCTCCCTTCGCAGAAGCTGCTTCCCATTTATAGCAACATGTTCTGTTCCCCTTCAGACCAAATGTTTGTTCATTTCACAGGATCTCGGAGCTGAGATGATGTCAGCGAATGATTTTGGAGCAGAACGGGGGAGCTTCTCGCCCTGGCTGGCGATAAGCAGGGCGGGAGATATCATTGGGGGGTGGGAGGTGTGCAGGGATGTGCAACTCAAATTATGTGCCTTGGCCTTTAAGAGATTGCAGAGCAGAGCAATAAGGTTTGATTCCCCGCAAATGTCAGACTGGGGTGCAGTCATGTTAGCAATGAACCTCAAAGGTTCGTCGTTTGGATTTAATGATTAAGAGGAACAGTTATGCTGTGAGAGCCTGACGACACACACCTCGCTTTTCACCTCGATTTCTGGGTGTTAAAGATGGACTTAGCCAATTCCCTGTCCGTGTGAATGTTGCTTGTATTCATAAGTCTGCTCTGTCCCATTGCGACTTTCCTTTTTTAAAAAAGCCAACCCTCACGAACATTTGCAATTGCATATTTTAATAAAGCTTTTATTTTAATCTCAACGTATTCATTTCTAAATGTATTTCGTTCCTAAATATAAGGATTTTTGGTATGTTTTCTGAGATGAGTGTACTGCAAAATTAAGAGAGGTGCAAAATCTGGATACTTATGTTCCGATCCATACAGTACAAAAACATAATTGTGAGTTAGCTCTTGTTTTGCTTTGTTTTTATGTTACTTAAACCTAGATTATAACCTCTTTTTTTGCAATATTGATTTTATTCTGTGCTCGTTAAATTGTTGATTTTTGCCATGTTTGAATATACTAAAATTCTCTGTATTTCATGTGTTTGTTTTTGATTTTTTGAATGTTTGCTGCAAGCCTTTTTGTTCACAGGTCAGTGTGGAAAAGCGACATATAAGTGAAGTCAAACCACTCAATCAACCAATATATTAGCCTGGGAAGTTCAGATCAGGTCAATCCCCATCAGAATTAACAGACATGTCCCTGTCATCTTTAAGAGTACTTTAAGAGCCAAGAATGACACTGTGTACACACAGACACAGTCTGGAAGAGAGGTGCTGTTTTCTCACAGAGGTTTTGTACAGTGTTGTGTAGTGGTTAGAGTATTAGTCTAGGACCTGGAAGAGTCCACCCACATCCATGATGGCGCTCCCTGGCTGACCTTGGGACCAGCTGCTGCCTCTCGGTCTAAGCTACCTCACAGGGTTGTTGTGGGAAAGAATTGAGGGGTGGTGGTGAAGAACTATCTACCCCAACTATGTGCTCCGTGGGGAAAAAGGAGGGATATAAATGTCAGTTTACATTTCTTGGTGCAGAAAGTATTGATCTGATGTGTAGAGATCTTTCCTATTCTAATTAATTCAAGAGGGTTCTGGAAGCTTCTCTGTGTGAAAGAGACGAGCAGAAGGTTCCTGATGTTTGGGTTATTCCTTCCGAGAAGCTGAGCACAGTTGGCTTAAGCTGGTTCTGTTATCTCTTCTGTCAAGTCATGCTGACTATAAAAGTAAGGCCAGAAGGAGCCTGGGTTTCACTTTCTCTATATCTCTTCCTTTGGTTGTGGTGTTCTGTATATAGTGTTAAGGGTTAGATTCATTATAAGTTATTGTAAGTTTATGTTAAGTCTGCTGCAACTGGATTTCTTATGGACGGTGCCAATCCTGAAAGTATTGGATTTGTGACCATGATGCTCATTTGCCTTCAGTAGCAGTAAAGCTCTGCTGGATGAAATACAATCGCCTCTGGTCTGTATTTTGTGAACTCTGCAACGTGTTTAAGTTGTTACTCCGCTAACTATACATCGGGATCCACTCTGGATCAATATTGAGTAGAATTCCATGACAATAAATGCATTAAATAAGAAACACAAAGCACTTTGCAATTGTACACACCTTTGTGCAATAATCTTCTATAAACCAGCCACTACTGTCCGTGCTGTTTGTACACATAAGTGGGTGCATTTTACAACGAGCTCCCCTACTCCCCTGAATTCATACTTTCTCACACTCAAGCCCTGGCCATAGGCGCCGACTCCATGGGGCCTGAGGGGGCCCGAGCCTCCTCAAAAATTCGTTTGGGGGGCTCTGCCCCCCCAATAATTTAAGAAAATTATATTACTGCTGCGAAGAGGCGGGAGGGAGAGGAGGCCCCTTGGGAGGAGCGGGTAGGTGCTGGGGCGGCAGCGCCGGGCGGGGGCCGAGGGGTGGGCGTCCCCCTGCGCGGGCATCGCCTTGCCGCCGGCACGGGTTTGGCTGGGCCGCCGGCCGAGGGGAAGCGCCAAACAAGGCCAGTATCCAGGCCCGCCCCGCTCTCCTTATTTGGTGCCCGGTTCCGGCTCCCGGGTGGCCTCCTCCCACCCGCTCTCGCTACCAGTGGAAAGAGAGACGGAGGTGCAGCGGAACTCGCAGCCTTTGCAGGCGCCGCCCGGCCGGGGGAGGGGAGCGCGGAGGAGCCCCGCGGGCCTGGGCCCGGCCAGCCGAGCCCTCCCGAATTGCGCCCCGCAGCCAGGATCTTGTGGCGAGGACCCCGGTATGGGCCCCCCCAATATTTTTTATAAGTCGGCGCCCCTGGCCCTGGCAGAAGGGATGTAACAACTTGTTGCAGTTCCATAAACGCTTTCCCCCATGATTTTATTTTTCACATGTTTTTCAAAGGTCTCAGGTATCCAGAAAGAGAGGAACTGGAAACTGGTGTGTTGATGCATCTGTAAACAGGGGGTTCCCTGCTTTTCCAGCTGCACAAGCCTATATCTGGAAATCTTTAGGTTCCATTCTGCTTCCTATTGTTATAGGTTTTTTGGGAGAGGGGGTCAATTTGGATGACCCCCTGGGTCCCTTCCATGCCTGTGACCTGGTATCCAGTGATGTTTGCAATCTAGAATTTTGTTAAGGCAACAGCTTTGGCTGGCGGGTTCAGTGCTGCTATTTGCCACATCCCAACATGTTGCTCTGTCATCATATAGACAAATGGGAGTGCCTATTCCAATAGTTAAAGCCATGGTTTTCCCAGTAGTGATGTATGGAAGTGAGAGCTGGACCATAAAGAAGGCTGATCGCCGAAGAATTGATGCTTTTGAATTCTGGTGCTGGAGGAGACCCTTGAGAGTCCCATGGACTGCAAGAAGATCAAACCTCTCCATTCTGAAGGAAAGCAGCCCTGAGTGCTCACTGGAAGGACAGATCCTGAAGCTGAGGCTCCAAGATTTTGGCCACCTCATGAGAAGAGAAGACTCCCTGGAAAAGACCCTGATGTTGGGAAAGATGGCGGGCACAAGGAGAAGGGGACGGCAGAGGACGAGATGGTGGGACAGTGTTCTCGAAGCTACAAACATGAGTCTGACCAAACTGGGGGAGGCAGTGGAAGACAGGAGTGCCTGGTGTGCTCTGGTCCAGGGGGTCACGAAGAGGCGGACAACTAAACGACTAAACAACAACAATTGCAACCTCACCTGGAGAGCAAGGACAATTGGCCAAGGATGGGGGACACCATATTAAAATGTGCTATCGCTGGATATTTCTCCATTAAGCAATGCAAAACAGCAAACAAAACAAAAATCTTTCTCTTTCCTGCTTTTCTCTCTCTCTCTCTTTTTAAACTGACAGTCTGCCACGGCTGTCTCAAACGGCGGGTGGGGGGGAGGCCAGCGCTCTCCCCACGGAAAGCCTTGCCTTTGCTTCGTCTTCCACATGGGTTCACCTCCTGTAATGGGCTCCCCCAGCTACAGCCCAGCCATCCTGGCTCGGAAGATTCTGCTTCTTTAAATAAACACCCCGCGCCTTCAGACGCATCTCCAGGGGCACAGCTTCCTCCAGGGCAGCTCAGGAGAGCAAGCGAGAGCAGGAAGGCAGAAAAAAAAGGGAAAGAGGTTTTGCAACAAAGCCCCTTTTCGAGAGCGGAGCCTAAGACGGCGAAGAAGCAGCTCGTGCGCAGTGGTGCTCTGTTATTCATGAACCACCGAAGCTTGCAAGGAACACAAACGAGCCGCAGGATTTGACAAAACGCAGCTCGCTCGCTTCCAGTTCAGAAGAGTCTGAAAAACAGGTCTGACAAAGCCTCTCCTGCTCAGTGGTTTGGGCCCAACGCACATCAAAACCCACAACCAGCTCTTCCTGCCCCCCCCCCGTGCCCACTGAAATCCCTGAGGGTCGCCCGGGACCCCCTCTTAACATTGGCAGCTGTGTGCCAGGAACAAGCCACCGGCCTCCCTTGTGTGTGTCAGAACCTTCATACAGATCTGCCGCACGTGAGAATGTAACCTGCAATATCGCCTGACCCCATGCAGTGGTGTCCAACCTTTTTTCAAAGAGGGCCAGATTTGATGAAGTGAAGGGCCTTGAGGGCCAACCAAAGGGCCAACTTTTTTTTTTTTTTAGGATTGAAGTTGTTGAGGATTTTTACAAATAATAATAATAACAACATTTTATTTATATCCCACCCTCCCCAGCCAAAGCAGGGCTTTAAGATTTTAACCCAGGAAATAAACTGCCACAGGGGCTGCATTAAACTGACCAGTGGGCTGGATTAGGACCCTGAAACTGACTTTGGCCATGCCTCCAGGTACCACAGAATTGTAAGGCTGGGAGAGATCCCCAAGGGTGATCAAGTCCAATCCCTTGCAATGCAGGAATCACAACTAAGGCATCCGTATATGACTTCTCGACCACTTCGATCAGCCACACTGGTGCTGTTACAAGTGTCACATGATACCCATTTCACATTTGTGAGAAATTGATCTTTTCGTGTGGCAGCATTACACTCTGGAACTCCCTGCCTCTTGATATCAACCTTCACGGTACTGTTTTTTGGGCCTGCTAAAAACATCCTTACCTACCCAGATCTGTAGAAGTTGACGTATGTTTAAATCTGTTCAATCATTTATTGCTGATTGTATTTTTCGGATGTTTTTCCCCTCTTTGTAAACTGCATTGAGCTGTTGTCTTTTAACCATCAAGCTGTGTATCATTCTTATGAAATAAATAAACCTAAACAAATGTAATACTGACAGCTCCAAGCACGTAGCCACATTTGCCCCCAAACGGATAATAATATGGCATTATATGTCTGAGGCTCTGCTAACGCATGCAGACCCTTCACACTTCCCTTGCCACAAGCTACAATCAAACTGGGCAATCTTGAATGAAACATAGTTTCCCCGTTCCATCAAAACCAGAAAACTATGGTTCTCAGCTTTGGAACAAGGCTAAAATCTTAAACATTAAAGGCTTGAAGTTGGTCTAAGATTCTGACTTGTTCTGAAGCTGCTAACCAGAGTTTCCCAGTTTGGGAAAACTGTGGTGTATTACACCTCCCTGTTTAATTGCTGTCTGCAGAGAGGAGCTTATTAGGCGGAGATACGAGTCCAAATGCATGATTCTCTGAAGGAGCTTTTATGTTTCTCTCCTTGCTTCACTGACCACTCGGCTCATTTATAACTTTGTATTAAAAAACCCAGATATTTTTGTCCTCTTGTCTTATTGCTGGTAATTTCCATCTCTCTCTCTGACTGTGTCTTGCTCTGTTTCGCTACTCATAACCATTATGCATTCATTTAGCTTCGGGGAACAACAGGCACAGATGCTGCTGCTCCACCACACAAACCAGGTTTCCCAAACTCCCTGCCTGTATCAGATCTGCACATGGGATAGACACCGACTGATCCCAGTCTCAGATCTCTCTGGCAGAGCTGAAGCCTAACAGGAAGGCAGGATCTCCACGTTTCGTAAAACTGGGCCAAAGAAAACTGCTGCCCACAGACCAATTTAATCTCAGCAGCACGTTATAATAGTCTGCGGAGAGAGAAATTCACAAATTATTCATCCACACTGCGGATCTGAGAGTTTTGACCGTAAGGTTTCCACGCCTCCATAATTCCTGCGGCTTTTTTATATTCTGCGATGCCTGTTTTGTAATAAGTCAAAACATACAATAGGTAGGATCATAGAAATCTAGAGCTAGAAGGGACCCTGAGCATCATCTAGTCCACCCCCTGCAATGCAGGGATATTCAGCTATCCCTTATGGGGATCGAACCTGCAACCTTGGCGTTATCAGCACCACATGCTAACCAACTGAGCTATCCAGCTGATCATGAGGAAGGCCGGGTTTAGCTGTGGGACTGTGCTTCGTGAACAGACCACAAAGAGAGTGTTCTCTTTGACTGCAAGGCGCCACATGATCCCCATCCCATGTTTGTAAGCATTTGATTGTCTAGTGTGGCAACACCTACACTCCGGAACTCCCTGCCTATTGATATCAAGCACGGCCCTTCACTGTATCCCTTTTACCTGCCTAATCTATGGCTTGTTAAAGCTGGGGGATGGGACTGTTATGGCTATTTAATTTTTACTTTTGAAATAGTTTTTATTAAAGATTTCCTTGGATTACAAAAGAATGTGCAATCTCTCTTTCTCTCTAGATATTATTATGTTTTTGATATTATGCTTCATAAGGTGTGCTCTTAACGTATGCTTCATAAGGTGTGCTCTTAACCTCCCTAGGATCTTTTGATAAAGAGCGGGATATAATTGAATAAATAAAAAACAATAGTCATAAAAGCATTCTTGATTATGTAAGCTTCACCAAGGCGCTTAGAAAGCCAGTGCAAGTTTCAACCCATTTTAATATTTTAACTTTTTGTATATTTTAAAAAGTCTTGTAAGTTTTTCTCCATTTCATTGTTTTATGCTTTGGGGTTTTTTGTTTGAGGTTTTGCGATCGAGTGGTGTAGAAATCGTAGGGATGAAATAAATACCTCCATTTTGCCCAGGCCCCTCTTTGGGGCTCACCGTTTTCCCTTGGGGGGAGAGAGGGCCCTGCCTCCGAAGACATTCTTTCATGCCGTCTAGGCACACTCAGCGTGAAGCTTTTCTCCTGCCCTGACAGCTGACTGACCAACCAAGAAATCAACTTCGACAAGGCTGGCTCCAAACCCTCCATTCAAATTCCTTGATAAATCTGTAAGATTACGGTGTCGGAGAACTTTGCTGGCATTATGTCGTTATGTCAAAAAGAAAGCCGGTGACAGACAAGCTGGTAGGAGTGGAGGCAGCGGAGATTTTTGGGGAGGGAGGGCGCCCACCGATATCTCATCCTCAGGAACTCCAGCTCAACAGGATTTCTAGCAAAGGCTGTCAGGTCCAAGCCAGAGGTCTCTCTCCTTCTCCGTCTCACAAGACCGCCCTTTTCTCTGCCATTGCTAATCAGGGAAGACGTTTGTGGAAGCCTCCTTTCTGCAGCGTTCAGGACTCAGCCCTCCATGACAAACTCAGCCCCGTTAAACTGCATTACAGAGGATTTGCATAATCTCAAGTGAGGGAGGGAAGAGGCCTGGAGGAACGAAGGCCTTGACAATATAAAGAAGAAGGGGGGGGGACCCCAAATGCATTAAAAGGAGCTTAGCTGAGAAGTAGGGAGACGCAATCTGATAAAAGGAATAAACCCGGTAAGAGAATGTGTGCCTGAATGCACCAGTCTATTAAAACCCCAACTTAGGAAAAATCCTCTTAAGTCATCATCTGATCGCGTGTTCAAATTCCTAATTGAATAACACATTCATTGAGAATGTACACAGCAGTGTGGGTGTGCACACACACAAACACACAAACAAAGATTTAGGTGGAGGAGATGCAGAAGTAGCAGCTTGCGGAATATATGAGGGTCTTTAGGATCCTGGCTTCGCCGGCCTGGACCGTCACAGGGTAAACAAAAAGAGTTCAAAACTTCTCAGTCTATAATACCAGCAAAGGAAGAATGGCTGTTAAAAAACAGTGAATACCTAGAATTGGCTAAATTACAAGCTCAATAAGAAATCATTCAAAGGAGAGAATAAGGAGAGAATGGGATGTTTTTATAAAATATATGAAAAAAGGAGGTTCCCAGACCATCACTTGGCTTAGCGTAGATTAAAACCCCACTGGCAACCAGAACGTTTCTCCACAGACTTCCCAACTGAGTACAGATATTTAGGAAAAGGAATTATCAAGTAACGTTCATGGGTAGCGGGAAGGTCATCTTAGGAATCAAGGAGTCAAGCCAGAAGTTGCAAAAAGACGGCTTGTACTCTCTACGAAGATTTGCATTTGAAAATGCTTGTTTTTGAGGCTGTTTTTCATTTCTTTTTCCTTTTTTATTGCTGATATGCTTTTTCTTTCTTTTTCTTTTGTAATATTCTGATTATTTGATGTGTATGTATATGTAAAATCAAATCAAAACAAAACAAAACTTCTCAGTCTTCTCGGCATTTCTCAGTTATCTGCAGGACCAAAAAACAGTTACCTTTAAATATATAATTTTAGTCGTTCATTCATCTTAGTTTAAAACTTCTCTTCCGCCTGTATTGTTTGCAAAGGCTGCTTCCCCCCCCCCCCATATGACTGTGTCTATACTTAATGTGTAAGGCATTTTAAAAAACACACTTCCAGATATAGAATCATAGAATTGTAGAGCTGGAAGGAACCCCAAAGAATAATCTAATCTAACCCCCTGCCATGCAGGAATCACAGCTAAGGAATCCACGGCAGATGGCCATCCAATCTCTGCTTAAAAACTTCTGGTGGAGGAGAGGCTGACACCTTCCAAGAAAGTCCGTTCCACTGACAAAAAGCTCTTACCGACAAACTTCTCCCCAATGTTTATTTCGAAGCTCCTTTCTTTTCATTTGATTCCACTGAAATTCCACTGGATTTAACTGGTTCAGGGCCAACGCACTGGAGCAGAAGGAAACCAGCTTGCTCCAGCTTCAGATTGTTGTAGATAGTTCTCATCTCAGCTCTCAGGCTCCTCTTCTCCAGGCTAAACATACCTGTACAATTTTCCTCTGTATTCTGGAAGGATGCAATGAATCGCTAATAAAACCACATATCTGTTAAGCAATCCATGAAGTGAAGGACATGAGGCAGGAGTTGGTAATGCAGGTGAGCTGCGCACAGGTGAGCTGCAAGCGAGCTGCCGGCCAGCACTGTGGAGGCTCCTTTTATTGACACAATATGCAAACCCAGGCAGATACATTTTGGGCTGTGACCTTTACACATCTTCCAGTCCTGAGATCGTGGGGTGGTACAAAGCTATTTTGGCATCTGTTTCCACCACATCATTTTCCCCTTGCACAGTGTATGATGAAGGAGACAAAGGTCTCAGAGACAAAGGTCACAGACAGAACACCGCATACTACTGAGATGGCAAAAGGTTAGACAGAGGGCAATATGTTCAGACAGCGGTGGCTTTATCTGTGAGGGGGAGTGTGCTCCACACCCAGCGATCATTGCTACAAATCCACTTCCAAATGACTGAAGGAGAGAGAGAGAGAAAGAGAGGGGGGAAGGAGAGGGCGGGGAGAGGGAGAGGGAGAGAGACAAGTTTGGGGACCAACATTGCCCCATGAAGTCCAGTGGATAGCTTGGCTACAGGAATTATTTCTACATTTGCATCTATACAGTAGTGTTGTTGTTGTTTAGTTATTTAGTCATGTCCGACTCTTCGTGACCCCCTGGACCAGAGCACGCCAGGCACTCCTGTCTTCCACTGCCTCCCCAGTTTGGTCAGACTCATGTCTGTAGCTTCGAGAACACCATCCAACCATCTTGTCCTCTGTCGTCCCCTTCTCCTTGTGCCCTCCATCTTTCCCAACATCAGGGTCTTTTCCAGGGAGTCTTCTCTTCTCATGAGGTGGCCAAAGTATTGGAGTCTCAGCTACAGTGGTACCTCGGGTTAAGTACTTAATTCGTTCCGGAGGTCCGTTCTTAACCTGAAACTGTTCTTAACCTGAAGCACCACTTTAGCTAATGGAGCCTCCCACTGCCGCCGCGCCGCCAGAGCACGATTTCTGTTCTCATCCTGAAGCAAGGTTCTTAACCTGAAGCACTATTTCTGGGTTAGCGGAGTCTGTAACCTGAAGCGTCTGTAACCCGAGGTACAACTGTACATATGAATTAGCACCTGCAGATGTTGTGCAAGTTGGTGTCCTCTTCTGATCTCTCTCTCTCTCTCTCTCTCTCTCTCTCTCTCTCTCTCTCTCACACACACACACACAGCAGCAACCCTGTGCTACCCCCCAAATATGTGGAATCTATTTGCTTTGCAACAATCTGACAGTAAGTGCAACTAAACCTACTCGAGCTAAAACATTCTGTTGAATAATACAGATGTTCGCATGCTGGATTAGGGCCAGGAAGACCAAGATGAAAAATATACTCCACTCTGAAGTTTGCCGAGTGACCTTGGGACTGCCAGTCTCTCCCAGGCTAATCTACCTACCTCGCAGGGGTGTTGTGAGGGAAGAAAGATGCGGGGGAAATAACTGTGTGTTCTGCTGCTGCCGCTGCCTGGCTTTCCCTGCCGTAACTGAGCAGCTCCCGCCTTGTGCCATGAATGCAAACGAAACAGCTGCCTGCAAAAAGTACCCCCCCCCCCCATTTAGCAGAAACAAAGCACGGACTCGTCCGCTGAGTAGCAGGAGATCTGAATCAGACAGGTGCTCAAGCTTAAAAGCACAGGTGGCAACCTACAAAGGGGCAGGTGTTCCCAGGGAGAAGACTCGGCGCTGACTACTGCTGATAAGAGGCGCTGGGGAACAGAGCATCAGTCTTCTAATCTCTAGCAGCAATAAGGGCTGCCACGGCGATACATTATACCTTGAAAGCTGGGTCCCATTTGCCAGCAGACTGCTGCTAATACAGGCGAGAGGCGAGGAATTGACAAGTGTGGGGATAGGCGTGCACTCCCTTGGCTGCTCTACAGCTGGGGGGAAGCAGTGGGCCATCTTGTCACACTCCCCCCGAGTGGTACCTGGGGCGGCCCACCCCCTCCGTCCTGCCCCCTTCGTACACCCCTGCCCCTTTGATCTAAACAATCACTTCTGTGCCCCCAGTTCTCTGTACTGACAACGTATTTCATTTGCCACATTCCCCAGCACCTCTGGTCCTCTCACTGGAGTGTGTTTATTTAACGCAGGGGTCAGCAAACTTTTTCAGGAGGGGGCCGGTACACCATCTCTCAGACCTTGTGGGGGGCCGGACTATATTTTGGAAAGAAAAAAACATGAACGAATTCCTATGCCCCACAAATAACCCAGGGAAGCATTTTAAATAAAAGCACACACATTCGACTCATGTAAAAACACCAGGCAGGCCTCACGAATAACTCAGAGATGCATTTTAAATAAAAGCACACATTTGACTCATGTAAAAACACACTGATTCTCGGACCATCCGCGGGCCAGATTTAGAAGGTGATTGGGCCAGATCCAGCCCCCGGGCCTTGGTTTGCCTACGCATGATTTAACGCGTAAAGGTTTCTAAATGGTTTTCATATAAGTTTGAAAACTCCGAATCCTAGGGCAACGTGGCCTCCAGCCAGGTGAGGTGGTGACAGACCCCACTCAATTGCCTCTACATTAACGGAGACCCCTCTTTGGATATAGAAACAGAAAATCACAGAATATGTGCAGCTTGCATATAGAATAAGAAGAACATACGTTTAGAGAAGATTGGAAAACGCTTATTGAATATATGGGTAATAACTGTGTACGGCTGAAAACACTGGCAGCATTCAGATAAATTCAACAGTGTAAGTAGGTTATGATGGATGTAATAATGGAATATGGAATGATATAGTTTCTGTAAAATGTGGAAAGAGAAGAAGGGAAGTCATTGATATCTTAAGGATAAGGGGGGGGGGATTGAGAAGGTGACAATCAGCTATTTGTCCTGCTTATTCTGCTGCCCAGGTACCACCTGCTGACTTCAAGGTAACTTCAAGGCCTCCTCTGCCCACTTCCTTCCTGCAGGTTCTTTGTAATTAAATCAGACTTTGACCAAACAGCCCTGCAAGGGGAAAGTTATTATTTATCATCCTTGCTATAATTAATGACTCACCCTAAGATTCCAGGGCAGGTGACAACATCAGCCCCTGCAACTGTCCTGGAAAAAATGGGGCATCCCATTTTTTCTCACGAGAGAACAGTGGTCATTTGGGATGCTGCGATTTCGTGCTGTGATTTCCCCCCAAAAAAGGGTTTTAAGGGGGTTACGATCTCACATGGTGCCCCAAAATGTGTGCTTTTGAGTGCCGTGCTTTTTTGGGGAGAAATCACGCAAGATCTCACAGCATCCAAAACGGCCGCTGTTCTCTCGCGTGGAAGGGCACATGATGAGGGAACATGCCACCCCATCATGGCTAGTAAGGAAATTAATTAAAACAAGTGGGACAAAAACCAATCAGGCAGCCGTCCTCAGAAGCAGGGAGGCAACAAATGAACTTGACGATTCATCAAAGGGCTGAGAAAATGCTAATATTATTCACGAAGTCAAAAAGGCCCAGTGTGATTCCGCTGTGTTTGAGAGCCTTTGTAATTATTTTGCCATTTAAAACAGAGAAACTGTTTTTCCTCTCCCCGCACGCTTCCTTTTTTATCCCCAATCTCTGTCATGTACAAATGTTGCACGCAGAGAGCTCAGCAAAGAGCTACATGGAGCCACTTGGGGATTAGGTTCAGGGGAAGGCTGGCGTACTGGATGATACAGAATAACTTTGCTTCAATTTGGATGTGTTCCCTCCTCTTCCCTCCCCTTTTAGTGCACAGGTGAGGTCACTCGCAGGAGTGTCAGTGGTCTTTCCCCAAATTGGGGTGGCTCATTTGACAACAGTGAGAAACAGGGACTTTACTGTCATTGGCCAGGTCTTGCAGAACTCCCTGCCACTGGAGAGTCAGCAGGTGCCTTCTGCTTCAACTTTTGAATGCCTGCTGAAAACTTTTCTATTCTGCCAGGCCTATGCAGTTGAATACTTTCTCCTTCTTCTTCATCTTCGGTGATCCCTCGTAGCTGAGTAAGATTGTCTTTGATAAACACGGTTTTAACAATGAGTTCATAAGTGACTGTGGAGGCCAATTCTGGATCCCCACGTCCTTCCACAGTGGGGACAGAGGTTTCTGGGCAGGAGCTGATCCCGGTGAGGGTTTGCCAAGCATGCTTTCCTCTTAGCACGTTTCTCCCTTGTGCCCTGAGTTCGAGTGTCTTCAAAGCCCATGACACCTTTGGTAAAGGCTGTTCTCCAATTGGAGTGCTTGCAGGCTAGTGTTTCTCAATTGTTTGTGTTTATACCACATTTTTAAAGCAGACTCTTCTTAATCTTAACCCCAAATACTAAGCCTGAGTAGCACCCACCTTTCCAAATCGCTGGAGATTCTCTTTCACAACCTGGTAAAAAAATTATTTTAATCATTTGAGTGATTTCTGTAGGATTCAAAATCCCTAGATGGGCTATGACTTCTGGGCACAAATGACATTCCCAGTTTGTATGCAAAACAGGTGCTGTACACTTGTCCACTGGCATTAATTCAGAATTTGACCTATTAATCATACAGACTGAAACTCTAACAAATCCATTCATTAATCTGATTAATTCCAGTGTGCCCATTTCAAGGCCGCTAATAAACAGTAGCAAGCTATCTGCATACAGAGATAGCTGAAATCCCACCTTCTCAAAAGCGTAAATCTCCCTGCTCTGTCCAATACTGCAAGCTGGTGGTTCCAAACCGAAGCCTAATAAGTCTTGTCCCTCTCTTTAAACTGAATCGGAGGATAATGGAGCGTAGGGGTCCTGTTTCTGGCCCTGTCCCATGAATGGCAGGTGCAGAGGGGAAAATATGTGCAACATAAGCAAAACAGATGCAAATCTGCTCAATTTGCCTAATGCATACAGGTGGCAGGGAAGTCACACTTTCTGGGTGCAGAATTTACATTAAAAATCCCCCCAAAAAAGAGAGGATTACACACTCCACTGGCCTGTGGTCTCCATCACTGCCTGTGTGCCATCCTCCTAAGCTCATCTCTTGGCTGTAAATGCCACATCTCACCCGAAAGCGATCAGCAGACGAGCAAAGCCCTCTCCGAACAAACGCAAAGAGCTAAAAATAGCCAGGTTTTTCCTCCAAACACCCCTTCTCTGAAGATAACATGTTTGTGACGATTCGGGTGAGGTCAGACCCCTTCTTCCCTTCCTTCTCAGCCACACAGCACTGCAGGGGGACACTTATCTCCTGCCACCAGCCCCCCCCCCCATGAAAAAGCAAACCCAACCCTTTCCATGTTGGCAGCAGGGCCCTCACATTGCCTTTCCACAGTGCACAGCAGGCGCAAGGAAGCAGCTGCAGCCACGTCGGCTGATGCTTTGAGATCTGAGCCAAAATTGATCCAAAGACATTTCGGTTTTCGTTCTTCCTCCTGCCCCCAACCTAGAACAGGAAGACGACTTGGCAGACTACAAACACACGCACTCACAAGCCAACGCCTAGGGGCCGAAGTCCCTTAGCCCTCCCCCCCCCCAATATTTGAAGGGTCTGTCCGGCAAGTTGATAAATTCTTTCAGAATATAACACCGTCCTACAGATAAGTGATGAAATACCCAACCTGGAAGCTGGTGTTTAGGCAATACATACAAAATAACAATCAAATAGGCATTCCTGAATCCTCGTGGGATGAAACCCATGACTGGAATATAGGAACTGAGGGGTATATAACCTGTTCAATAGGAACAGACTCAGCAGGAATTTTATGCAATTTGTAGCAGCATTATGTGGGATGTGAAACACAGGAGCAGTCAAGTACCACATTCCTAGAGTGAACATGTTTACACATGAGGAGGAGTGTTTGTCCAGCCAGCAAGTAAACTTCCTGTTTCCTTCTGGGCTGGGACAGACTTCCTCTGCATGTGACTAGAGGTGGTCGGGGCCTCACCTGTGCAGGTAAGGACAAAAGCACAGGGCAGGGCAGCCATCTCTTTCTCTGTGACTACTTTCATCGAAAATGCAACATCTGCTTAGCCAAAGATGCTCTCCTGGCCTCCAGCCAAGAGACAACAAAGGGACTGTCTTCTTATGAGATAGTTTCCAGGTGTATGTTACTTTTCTAAGCTAAGTCTGGCTTCTGGGATCCAATTGTGAACAGAATGTGAGTGAGTAAACTCTTTTTATACTTTTATAGAAGACTGTGTCTTATCTTTTATGAGGGAATAAGGGGAAAATACCAGAACAATTATTATAGAGGCTTTAGCGAGCCTGAGCAAACGCATCCGCTGTGAGTTTAACAGGGGGGATGTTACTCTGCTAAATTGTGAACTTGTTAACACAAGTTGGAAAGGCTATAATCAAACAATATATCCTCTTCTGCATCCCTGAACATTCCCACACGTTTTAGGTAAAGTATGTGCACAGTTGTGAAGAGATTGAGGGCCTGGAGCATGGAAGGTAGATTGAGAATTTATGGGTACATTTTTATTTTAAAAAAATATCATAAAAATTGTTTCTTTGAACTGTCCAGCCAAAAGAACTGGCTTAGATGGTTCAGCAGCCTCTTCTGTTAGATCTGAAGCAGGCCCTGGAAGGGACCCACAGTATCATCTAGACGGACCCCCCCCCAAAAAAAACCCCTCATAAAAATATGCTTTGCTACTTCCTTGGAACTGCAGCCAACAGGGTGGCAGGATGTCAAAGTCCCAAGAGGGACTGCAGGGGGGGGGGGGCTGACCTCACAATATAGCATCTTTTGCACTGAGCCATCGTGAAGGGTGGCCACATGCCCAGTCACACAAGCACTTAAACACTATTTGTAAAACTGCTTTGCGAATTAGTGGGGTAGGTGGCTGTTGCTTTGGGTGCTGGCCACTAGGAGGTGGGCTACCCTAAGGCCAGTGGATGCTTATTCTTGTAGACACAAAATATGCCTCTCATTTTAATTCAGAAGAAAAACAATGCCATGCTTCATCTCGCTGCCAACAAATGAAAGACCACAGACAGTCAAATACAAATTGCATCCAAATCCAATTTATTTGCTAGCTTTTGCCGTCATGCATACACAAACGGCAGATCCAAACACATGTCGCCCGGTTCAAAATAAGATCAGAAATTACTTCATGCATATAAAATAAGATTACAAATTTGACTTTTCACTTTTGTGCAGCGTGTATTCTCTCCCAAAAATGAAAGAGAAAAGAATTCATTTAAGAGCACAAACGATGCCACTTGTTAATTTGGGAGCCAAACGGCTGAACTGAGCTCCTGGCTATGCAAACCACATATTTGCAAGTCATTTCAGGATTACTTGGAAGTCATTAGTAAATTTAAAACGTGTCAGCTGGGTCAGGAACAGAGTCTGCTGCCCTGCAGTCGAGGCAGAAAAAGCAAATTTCCCTAGCAGTGTCTCAGAGCAACAGGAATAGTTTGATAATCTGAGCTACATTGTTAAGATGAGAAATTCACTGACTGCTACATTTGGCCAGTGCCTTTTCAGTCTTGTCCCTTGTCCTGGGGTTTCAAGGAACCCCTTTGAACAAAGTTCCCCATCTCTTTCCAGATCCTCTGAGGAGTTTGTAGTCCAGTGATCTGAGTCCGGTGGCAGGATTGCCTCCCTGGGGTTCAGAGGGATAAATATAATCAATCAGTTAATTAATAAGGCTTCAGTGCCAGTGGACCCAAATCGGAAGGGCATGGAGAGTGGGTCTATCTCCTCAATTTTGGGGACCCTGCTGTAGGACTCCTGGAGGTTTATAAGCACACACACACACACACAAACACACATACATACAATTTTCTAATTTACAAAAAGGACTGGTTTTTTTTTTTGGAAAGGTACTTTTAAACATTTTTTTTCAATTCAAGAGGAGAGCGCAAAATATGGTCTGACGCTCAACATAAAAAAAACTAAGATCATGGCCACTAGTCCCATCACCTCCTGGCAAATAGAAGGGGAAGAAATGGAGGCAGTGAGAGATTTTACTTTCTTGGGCTCCATGATCACTGCAGACGGTGACAGCAGCCACGAAATTAAAAGACACCTGCTTCTTGGGAGAAAAGCAATGACAAACCTAGACAGCATCTTAAAAAGCAGAGACATCAACTTGCCAACAAAGGTCCGTGTAGTTAAAGCTATGGTTTTCCCAGTAGTGATGTATGGAAGTGAGAGCTGGACCATAAAGAAGTCTGATCGCCAAAGAATTGATGCTTTTGAATTCTGGTGCTGGAGGAGACTCTTGAGAGTCCCATGGACTGCAAGAAGATCAAACCTCTCCATTCTGAAGGAAATCAGCCCTGAGTGCTCACTGGAAGGACAGATCCTGAAGCTGAGGCTCCAATACTTTGGCCACCTCATGAGAAGAGAAGACTCCCTGGAAAAGACCCTGATGTTGGGAAAGATGGAGGGCACAAGGAGAAGGGGGCGACAGAGGAAGAGATGGTGGGACAGTGTTTTCGAAGCCACCAGCATGAGTTTGACCAAGCTGCGGGAGGCAGTGGAAGACAGAAGTGCCTGGCCTGCTCTGGTCCAGGGGGTCACGAAGAGTCGGACGTGACTAAACGACTAAACAACAACAAATATATCATTTCCCAATACAGTGGTACCTTGGGTTACAGACGCTTCAGGTTACAAACTCCGCTAACCAGGAAGTGGTTGCTCCAGGTTAAGAACTTTGCCCCAGGATAAGAACGGAAATCAAGTGCCTGCAGCGCAGCGGCAGCAGGAGGCCCCATTAGCAAAAGCACACTTTGGAGTTAAGAACCATTTCAGGTTAAGAACGGACCTCTGGAATGAATTAAGTTTTTAACCCGAGGTACCACTGTACTCTTTTACCTTTTTACAAGTCCAACACATATGATGAAACATACCCTCAACCTCATTCCATCTCCAGCACTTACCTGATTTGGACTTAAACATTTTTGCAAGTCTGCTTGGAGTTAAATACCATCTATAAATCATTTTCTCCTTCAAAGAAAAACAGGCAGTGAACTTCAAATCGCTCTTCCGAAGGGCCCCCCCCCCGAGATTCAAATCTATATTATGTCCTATATCTATTGCGACTCCTAGAGGTTCCTGACCATGACAACAAGCAGGGAGACAGCAGAGAAGACCTTTCAGGACCTCGGAGAGCTCCAAGCAAGACAACTTGCTCCACCCAGCAAAGCTCACCTAATTTGTTGTTGACAAAGGACAGCTGGACATACAAAAGGCCCCATTACCTTCAGTAGCTTAGGGCAGGCTTCCTCAACCTCGGCCCTCCAGATGTCTTGAGACCACAGGTCCCATCATCCTTGACCACTGGTCCTGCTAGCTAGGGATCATGGGAGTTGTAGGCCAAAAACATCTGGAGGGCCAAGGAAGCCTGGCTTAGGGCCTCATCAAACCTAAATCTGGCCCTGCTCTGAAGGCAGGCTTTGTCTTGCGGTTACAGTTACATTTGCACAGAAAAGAAGTCTGAGCTAGGTCTCAGACTTTCCACCCTGTAGCTTCCATCCTCTGTAAGGATGAGCCATGTGCTGCTGGCTAAGAGTCGGAAGAGAGGAATAATAATAATAATAATTTATTACTTATACCCCGCCCATCTGGCTGGGTTTCCATAGCCACTCTGGGTGGCTTCCAACAAAATATTAAAATACAGTGGTCTGTTAAACCTTAAAAGCTTCCCTAAACAGGGCTGCCTTCAGATGTCTTCTAAAAGTCAGATGGTTGTTTATTTCCTTTGACATCTGATGGGAGGGCGTTCCACAGGGCGGGAGCCACCACCAAGAAGGCCCTCTGCCTGGTTTTGTGTAACTTGGCTTCTCGCAGGGAGGGAACAGAAGGCCCTCGGAGCTGGACCTCAGTGTCTGGGCTGGACGATGGGGATGGAGACGCTCTTTCAGGTCTACTGGGCCAAGGCCATTTAGGGCTTTAAAGGTCAGCACCAACACTTTGAATTGTGCTCGGAAACGTACTGGGAGCCAATGTAGGTCTTGTAGGAATGTAGGAAGGTGGCAGAACCACCAAAAAGAGCCAAAGAGGAAGATGGCTGCGTGACTAGCCCTTTTGTAGGGTCTGCTAGGGTGACACCCATCTACCTGGTCACACACAGAGGGAGGATGCGCCAGAGCAGGTATGACAGGAAGTCCTCCCGGTCTGAGCAGCATTTCCCTGTGTGTCCACTCTAGGAAACAGGAAATATTGTATTTGACTGGTTCAGTGACAATGCATCCCACAAGATCAGCCTCAGAGGGTCTCCTTGTGGGACCACCTCCCCCCCAATATTTTTTATTATTTTTTTCCAAATATCTTAAACACAATACTGCTTAACAATATTATTCTCCTTTCAATTGTTACCGGAAAAATCTGAGGGCTCCCTTGGACAAAAAGTAAAGACACCAACCAGAGTAAATTGGAGCAAATCAGCAGCCTGTAGGCTTGGTCTTTATTGAAGAAAGACTGTCGTGACAGGGTGCTCCCCTCACTTGCAGGAGAGAGGAAAGACCCAGAAGAATAGTGTGCAAGGTCTTATAAAAACTTTTGAAATTCCCCTCCTCTAGGTCTAGCCCACCCCCAGAAACATCATGCATACATTACAGAAAGGAGGGGTTGAGGGAGGAGTTGTGGTGGTAACATCATGCATACATTACAGAAAGGAGGGGTTGAGGGAGGAGTTGGTGGTAACCTGAGTGTCTTGTCACCTGGCTGTTTCCCCCTTTCCCCCTCCCCATGAGTCACTTCCAGGAACTTCCAGGAGACAAAGGGGAGTTTGCAGTTTCCTGCCCCCTGAGGGAAGATCTGATCAGTGTCCTTTGTTTCAGTCCATGCTGAATCCACTCCCATATGCAAGTTCTTTGTGAACTTGATTGTCTTCTGTCTGGGACCATCAGGGTTGGCATAGCAACTGGGCAGGGCTCCTGTGTATGTGCTGGGATGCTGAAGGGATTATGGCTGCCCTGTATCAAACCTGCCCCATTTTGTAGTCCTTCCTTCATGGAGTAAAATAAAAGTGGAACAGTGCAAATCCAATGTATGGTTGATTTTCTATGAATTTATAACAGAAGCGTAGCGTATGTAGTGTGTGAGTGTGAGTGTGAGTGAAGTTTGTACAAACTGAATGATTGGGGTGGGGGGTTCCTGCTACACAATCTATATCTTATCTGAATTAACTTCCCTCCACCCCTCCTCTGGCTTCTCTACATTGCTCTTACTTAAGCATGATTACTATATATACATTCTATAAATGTCCATAATTCCTTAACAATTTTTTTTTATAAACTTTAGACGTACATTCCTTATTACATTACAGCATTACGTCTTGTGGTCTAAGCAAATGTTTACAATAAACATTATGAGTTTTATTTCAGTCCTGTGAGTGTCTTTTTTTTTGGGTACAGTTTTCTCTAAGTATACCATAAATTTGGACCATTATTTTTGTAATTTCTCATCATCCTGCTGTTGGATTCTTCCAGTTAGCCTTGCTATTATACTTTCTGTTGCCATTCTCCAGTTGTTGGAATATCCTGTTGTTTCCATCTCTGTGCGAGGAGCAGTCTTCCTGCTGTTGTGGCATACAGGAAGAATTTCTGATCTTCCTTTTTAATGTCCTCTCCAACCATTCCTAGGAAAAATACCTCCAGGTGTTTTTTTTTTATAAAAGGTGTACCTAAAGATCTTTTTAAAGTGTATCATTATACACACTATCCCCAAAAGTCTTCGCCTTGTCACACAACCACCACATGTGGAGAAAATTTCTGTCTTTTACACTGCATTTCCAACAGTTCTTATTTTTCATTTTGTTCATCTTTGCTAGTTTGGTGGGTGTTAAGTAGGATCAGTAGCTGACACAGGGCCTTTTCTGTGGTAGTCCCAGATTGGTGAGACTCGCTTCCCTATGGCTCCATTGGTCCTGCCTTGAAACAGCCCTTGAAACGCCATTTATTCTGAGTTGTTTTTAATGCAGATGCTGGGCTCCGTTTGTGATTTTTAAAAATGGATGCCACTAACCCTTTTCCTTTATTTTCTAATACTTCTGTGTAAGCGGGTGGCTGTCCAACGTAGCTGCTGTTCTAAATGACTGCGTTGTGGTTTGAAATAAGATACTGATGTTTGTTTCTGCAAGCTGCTTTGGAGAGTGACTTTTTTCTAAATGCAAATTGGAAAGAGGGGAAAAAACACACACTAGTGCCGTAGGATGTGACAAAAGTTTTAATTTTCCTTAAAAAGAATAAAGAATAAACCCCGAGTAATTTCCCAATTAGAAAAACAACAACATGGAACAGATAAAGAACACATGACAGGAGGTGGGGGGGGGCGATCATTTCCCTTTGCATATTTTAATGGCTTCAAAAGTTATTTTAATTTAGGCGTGTATATGAAAGCAAGCGTTCCATGTGGACCTCTTGATATGCAAATGACTGTTCAGCCGGGGCACATGAAAGAGTGCTTCTAATATGACATTTTTAAAAGTCATCTTCTCCTCTTTTATTTTAAAGAGTTTTTCCCAGAAAATAATGGGAGGCAAGAGCTCAGGGCTGCTCCCCTTTGTTGCTTGTCCAGCCCTTGCGGTCTTTGTTTGTCTGTCATGGTGGGGGGGGGGGTTGCCAAGTTTGTGTGTGCAAAGACTAGTACTATTAATAATAATAAATTTTATTTATACCCCGCCCTCCCTGGCCAGAGCCAGGCTCAGGGCAGCTAACACGAGTAAAACACAGTAAAAACATAATAGGGGAAAAACCAATTTAAAATGCAGGTTAAAATGCAATTTAAAATGCAGCCTCATTTTAAAAGTAGCCCGTAGATCAGAGCCATAAGGGCAGGGAAACATAAGGGTCAGACTGAGTCCAAACCAAAGGCCAGGCAGAACAGCTCTGTCTTGCAGGCCCTGTGGAAAGATGTCAAGTCCCGCAGGGCCCTAGTCTCTTGTGACAGTGCGTTCCACCATGTTGGGGCCAGTACTGAAAAGGCCCTGGCCCTAGTTGAGACCAATCTAACCAACTTGCGACTTGGGACCTCCAAAATGTTGTCATTTGTGGACCTTAAGGTCCTCTGTGGGGCATGCCAGGAGAGGTGGTCCCATAGGTACTTGTTATATGTACCAGGCCAGCTTCTCACCCAGGGCTCCGGGTTCCCCTTCGCAGCGTCTATCACTTGAGGCAAAACCAAAGAGTTTGGCACCTTGAGCGGCACTGCAGAGAACACCAAGGATGGATACAGAAAGGGAGATTCATAAGGACGTAAGGACAGCCTGCCAAATCAGCCCAGTGGCCTGTCTAGCCCAGCATCCTGTTCTCACAGTGGCCAGCAGGATTCGAATACAAGTTCAGCACTTTCCGGTCTTGCGGCTCCCAGGAACTGGTTTTCAGAAGCCTTGCGGCCTCCAACCGTTAAAGCAGAGCATAACCATTACAGCTAGTAGCCACTGACAGCCTTTTCCTGCAGGAATTTGTCCAATCCTCTTTTGAAGCCATCCAGATTGACAGGCATCACTTCCTCCTGGGGGAGGGAGTTCCATAGGTTAACTATTCCACAGGTGTGCAGAAAAGATTCTGAACTGACCCACAGAATTGTGAGCCAATGGCAGCATAGTGGTTACCGTTTAAGGTATTTTCCCCCTTATATTTTCTTGCACCCTGGGCTTTTATTTTTTAAGGGAAGTATATATTTTTAATACATAAATAATGCTGGGTCTGAAAGCCCCCTAGTGACTGCAATCAGCAGAATTAAGCGTGTCTTAAAGACTGCATCTTATATTTACTTCTGAGCAGGCATGTAGTAGGATCGCTCTGTAAATCTCTACCAAGATCAATGGGGCTGAAAAGTCCTCAATAGTCCTTAATAGGGTTGTGCCCTAAAATAAACAGATAGGTGCATAATGGGAATGAAATCACCAGTGCCCTTGGTTATCGCTTTTTCTTTCTTTTTTTGAGCTGTAGCTTTTAAACTTTTGTTCAGCCCCATTTGTGATTTGAATTTTAATCTTTCCCTGGCTCGAAGCTGATCTCATCCAAAGCTTACCTTAATTAGCTGGCAAGAGGGCTGGACTTCTTTTTGCAAAAGAATCTCTGCTGTTCCTGGAGCAACTTGGATCTTTCAGAGCGTGCTGGTAATTAACAGAAGCAAGATAGTGTAGGATTTGGGGGGGGCAGAGGGAGAAAGATACAGTGGTACTTCGGGTTACATACTGTCAGGGGCTCAGGAGCAGAGGCACAGGAGAGGGAGGAAATGGAGAGCGAGGGGGAGGAATCCGAGGGGAGCGTAGGCGGTGACAGTGATCAGAGGGATTCCATGAGCCTCTCCAGCGAATCGGAAGATTCACAGAAGGGAGCGCCGATGGCCAGGGGAAGGGGGGTGCCAAGGGGGAAACCCCAGAAGGAAGGGGCCAGCGGGGACTCCCAGAGCAGCAGTTGGAAATCAGGACCAGCTTCCCCACCAGAGTGCAGTGGGGGGGGGGGGGAGTCCCAGGCATCGGGACCAGTGTTCTCACCACCAGAAAGAGGAGATGAGTCAGGATTGACCACGCCTCCATCGGAGAGCGGGGAAACGGTCAAGAGGAAAGTTACCGGCTGGGCGCGCGCGCCAAGTTCAAATGTACAGGCGAGCGGCACAGCAGGTAGCCCGGATAGGGAGCCAGGTCCTAAAGCCCGCCGGAAGGAGGGGCAAGACTCAGGGGGGTCAGCGTCAGAAGAGTCCAGAAAGGAGGAAACCCCAGGGGGCAGAAGGACCCAGAGGAGGAAAGAACAACGGAAGAGGTGGAGTAAGGCTAGAGTCTTAAACTGGTGTCTAGGAGGCGGAGACTCAGATGGAGCTTCGCCGGTCTAGGTTCTAAGACGTAGAGTTGCACGCTGCAGTTTGGAAATGGAAACTAATCTTCAATAAAGACTTTTATACGTTATTACTGACTAGCGTTGGTCCTCTGTGAGCTGGGACCTGGAGGCAACTCTGACACATACGCTTCAGGTTACAGAAGAAGAAGAGTTTGGATTTGATATCCCGCCTTTCACTCCCTTTAAGGAGTCTCAAAGCGGCTCACATTTTCCTTTCCCTTCCTCCCCCACAACAAACACTCAGTGAGGTGAGTGAGGCTGAGAGACTTCAGAGAAGTGTGACTGGCCCAAAGTCACCCAGCAGCTGCAGGTGGAGGAGCGGAGACGCGAACCCGGTTCCCCAGATTACGAGACTACCGTTCTTAACCACTACACCACACTGGCTCTCAGACTCCGCTAACCCAGAAATAGTACCTCAGGTTAAGAACTTTGCTTCAGGATGAGAACAGAAATCGTGCTCCGGCGGCATGGTGGCAGCAGGTGGCCCCATTAGCTAAAATGGTACCTCAGGTTAAGAACAGTTCCAGGTTAAGAACAGACCTCCAGAACGAATTAAGTTCTTAACCCGAGGTACCACTGTATTGTTTCCTGCCACCCCAATCTCTGAACAGTGAAGAAACCCCAGGGATTGCAAGCACTCACCCCGGGTTTCACTTGTACTTGAGGGACAATTCCAAGAGATTCCACATGAAAAACGCTTTTGTCCCTGTGGAGATGGCAGTACCGAATCGGTGGCACATGTCCTTCTGGCCTGCACTCTTAATAAAGACTTGAGGAATGAGATTATCACCCCTCTTTTCATGGTCCATTCCGGGTTGTCCAGCACTGCCAACATGCCCTTTCTCTTGACAGATGAGCAGGTGACAGCAAAGTTTGCAAGGTTTTTAGCTGGGGCAATTAGAAGAAGACCCAATATCTGACTATTGATTCAAAACCCCAGAATGTTATTTTCTATAATTGACTTTTTATTTTATATTCTTTGTACATCGTATCATTGTATTATCGCTATAGCCGATGGCTGATGTAAATTAATTAATTAATTAATTAATTAATTAATTTCAGTTTACTTGGAACATCGGTCAGCGGAGCCTGCGGCGTCTTCAGGATATATGGTTTTATTTACATATCCATACAACCTGAGCAAAGGGACGTGGGTGGTGCTGTGGGTTACACCACAGAGCCTAGGACTTTCCCATCAGAAGGTCGGCGGTTCGAATCCCTGCAACGGGGTGAGCTCCCATTGCTCAGTCCCGGAGGAGCGGAGAGCCAGTGTGGTGTAGGGGTTAAGAGCGGTAGTCTCGTAATCTGGGGAACCGGGTTCGCGTCTCCGCTCCTCCACATGCAGCTGCTGGGTGACCTTGGGCCAGTCAGACTTCTCTGAAGTCTCTCAGCCCCACTCACCCCACAGAGTGTTTGTTGTGGGGGAGGAAGGGAAAGGAGAATGTGAGCCGCTTTGAGACTCCTGAAGTGGAGTGAAAGGCGGGATATCAAATCCAAACTCTTCTTCTTCTTCTCCTGCCAACCTAGCAGTTCGAAAGCACGTCAAAGTGCAAATAGATAAATAGCTACTGGCGGGAAGGTAAACGGCGTTTCCGTGCGCTGCTCTGGTTCGCTTAGTCATACTGGCCACATGACCCGGAAGCTGTAGGGCAGCTCCCTCAGCCAACAAAGTGAGATGAGCGCCGCAACCCAGAGTCGTCCGCGACTGGACCTAACGGTCAGGGATCCCTTTACCTTTACCTTACAACCTGAGCATACGATGGAGGGGCTCGCAGTATTGACACTCTGACAGATCTTGCTTCTCCATTTGTCTCAGCTTTGGATCCAGCGCAGAACAAGCAGGTCTCCGTGTCTCCAGCTTCCAGGCTGCTTTCACACCAGCTATTATTCTCTTACCTAGCAGCTAGGTGAGAGGCGGAAGGAAAGACCCACCCCATAGCCTTGAGGGTCCCATCGCTCAATTGCAGCTCTTGCAACCTGGATCATTCTTTGGGGTTGCTGGTGAGGACACAGTTAAGGTCCTACAAAGAATCTTGTTCGACATGTTCAGCAATAGGCTCTTCTATTAGATTCTAATCCTCACTGGGTACAGGAGCCCAAGAACTGGAAGGTGCTCAGGGCACCATCTAGACTACCCCCCCCCCAATAAAATACTTCACTTAATTTCCTCCAGCAATGAACCACGCTCATCAGCTAATGATCAGAGTTAAATCCTTTTGCGTTGGTGGGATGCTGGCAACCCAAGGGGTGGGGACTATGTAATCCGTCTTTGCTCCTTGCACAAAAGGAATATAAACGTAATAACTGATAATTAATGTATAAATATTGCGAGGAGCTGCAGTGGGGGGGGGGAGAAGGTGGGTGTTCAAACGCTGGCTTGAAAAAGATCCAGCCAAAGGTTTGGCCGCTGAAAACATTCTCATTTTTTTCATTAAAAGGTCATCCTGATCTCTTGGATATTTAACGCTAGCAGGAGTGACTTGAAGCTAACGGTGTTTATTTTCCGGCATGAATATTGAGTCAACAGAAATGAAGGCTGCAGATTCTTGCCTGCTTTCCCCAGCCCCGGTCTAATTTATTCCCTGCCTTCCACAAAAGCGTCATGTTCATTAACTTGTTTCAAAATCATGTCAGCTCTTACTGTAGAAAAAAAAACCAACAACCTACAATCTCGTCATCTACAAAAAGGGGCCCTTCCATTGCCTGAATCCCCATGTTAATACCTTTGATGTTCAATTACTCCTAATTAAGATTGCAAGGAGTTCAACGAGGACATCAAATGAGAACTGGGGTAATGGCGGAGGGAGGGAGAAGAGGCCCTTGCTTTTCAGCTTTCTTCCATATTTCAACTGCTTTGGGCAAGTTTTCCTTCAGACTGAACAACAGTTTTGTTTTTAAGGGGGTTGGATTCAAATGGAATTATCCTGCTCAAGATGTTCAACACAGCCAACGTCTTGAAGGCTTACGTTTAGCCATTTCCTCTGTCCAAATCCACCCCAGACATTTCAAGCAACTGTAGCTTCCCCTCCTAAATAATAATAATTTGTTATTTATACCCCCCCGCCGCCCTTCTGGCTGGGTTTCCCCAGTCGCTCTGGGTGGCTAAAGCATCCTGGGAACTGTAGTTTGCTGCGATTCCTGCATTGCAGGAGGTTGGACTAGATGCCTCTGGGGTTACTTGGACCCTACAATTCTACGATTCTACAAGTGCATAGTTAGTAGACCACTATTCCCCTTGCAGGGTGACTGTTCTTTGAATTCCCTGGGGAAAGGGACTGGCTGTTAAACCCTCCCTCCCCCCAAAATATTCCCTAGCGCTGACCCTGGGTCTGAAGGGTAGCCCCCTTTAACATGAGTAGGGAACTATTTTCATTCTGCGGGGCACATTTCCTTCTGAGCAACTCTGCAGGGCCAGAAGGGAAAGCAGGCGGAGCAATGAAAACTACCGTATATTTCGCTCTAAAAGACGCACCTGACCATAAGACGCACCTAGTTTTAGAGGAGAACAAGAAAAAAAATATTCTCTCCCTCTCTGCTCAGCGCCTCTCCAGCAAAGCGGGAGGAGAAACAGAGCCCCTTCCATTTCTCCTCCTGCTTCGCTGAAGGGGCGCTGCGCAGCTCTCCCTCTCTGCGCAGCGCCCCTTCAGTGAAACGGGAGGAGAAACGGAGCGGAAGCAACACGAGGCCTCCTGAGCACAGCGGGAGGCTCCCACTGTGCCCAGGAGGCTTCGGGCGGCTATCCCTGAAGCCAGGAGTGCAAGAGGGATCGGTGCGCAACGATCCCTCTTGCTCTCCTGGCTTCAGCGAAAGCTGCGCAGCCTGCATTCGTTCCATAAGACGCACACACAGTTCCCCTTACTTTTTAGGAGGGGGAAAGTGCGTCTTATAGAGCGAAAAATACGGTAATATTACTTTTATACTATAGGAGGCTATTCTCCTCCCCTCTGTGTATTCTCCCCCAGACAAGCAAGAGGCATCATCAGTTAGGACCATAGAACCGTAAAGCTGGAAGGGACCAGGAGAATCATCTAGTCCAACCCGTTGCAAGGCAGAAAACTTTGACCCAACGTGGGGCTCAAACCCAAGACTCTGAGATTAAGAGTCTCACACTGTATGTCTAAGGATATTTCTCAGCAGTGGGGTAGTATGGGCTTCAGGGATGGTTGCGCTGGATGCCAAATTCTTAGGGGTGCAAAATTTCAAAAGAGATAGCAATGATAAATAAAGAAGAGCACACCCTCTCCCTCACGGAAAATCTCCCAGTGTTTGTGTGGGAAGACTGCAGAGTGGATTTGGGCGACAACCGGTTGCTAGGGCGCACTCTGCACAGGCTTTTTAGAAACACACCCACTCCCAACCAATGCCACGTCCCACTCTCTGTTGTGCTTGGTGCCCATGGGTGCCCGCGCCACGCTGTGCCGGTTTAGCGTAGCGTGCAGGGAATCACTGAGTGGGCGGATCGGTTCAGGGGCAGCTTGTGGGCTGGTTAAACGGCCTCCATGGGCCGCTTCTGGCCCATGGGCCTTAGGTTGCCAACCCCTATTCCAGCCTATCAGCGAGCAGTGCCAAGGATACTTGCTTTGCCCCGGATGCTGGCAACCCACGCTTTGCCACTGCTTTCCAGGTAGACAAGACACCCGAGAAGCAAAGCCTGTGGGGCATCTGGCCTGGGAAGTGCTCCAAGGGTCACATGGAGAGGTCAGAAGAGGGAGCTTACAGCCCCCAGGCCTTGATCACACCCTGCATCTGCTGCTCACACAAGCATTGCCTTCCTCCCTGATCTTGGCAAACATCCTTCTGCAGAATAGCGCCACCGACTCGCTACCTGTCTTTCCATGGCTGCTGTATGAGCAACAAGGTTTTCCTCCCAATAATCTGTGGTGCAGTCATGACTTCGCATGATGTCTATAGCTGCATTCTGCCCCCCCCCCCAAAAAAAACCAGGAGAGGTTTACCATCTAGTGGCACAACGAGAAACTGCTAGATGCTGGGAGGTACAAAAGAACACTACTAAATGTTGCTAGATTTGAAGCATTCCCCACCCCCCATTAATCAAGCCACAATATATATATATATATTTAAAAAGGTCATTACAAAGCATTGTTTCATATTAGTTTCTGCTTAAGTATTGCTGGGTGGGATAAAGACCTGGGCAGCAAAATGCCCTGGGTGCTCTCTCGGTTTTACAAAGAGCATTCTTTCTTGCCTGAACTGAGCCTGGAATGCAGTTTGGGAGGGAAATGAGCCCCCATTGGAGGGAGAAACCCACAGGCATGTTTCCCCCCCCCCCCTTGAGGCAAACCCACTTTCCCTTCCTTGAGAGTGCCATCGTATTGGGTTTCACGATTCTTTCGTTGCCTGGAAGAGAACGCCACGAAAAAGGGAGAGTGAGTAATAATTTAATCGAAAAAGAAAAAAGAAAGCTGGCTGACAATCTAAGGAAAACAAGGTTCACACCCAAAGGGTTTGCACGCACACACCCACACACACATTGCTGCTCAATGAAAACAAACTGGAAGGTTAAGAACCAAAAAAGGCACATTACAGCTCTGTAAAAGAGGGCGGCAGTTTTGCCCAGCTTTGGTCACTTCCTCACGGGTCCCTGCAGTTCCACAAAAACCTGCCCCTCCTCCTGATGCCGAAACTGCTATTCCAGCGGCCGGGAGGTGGGAGATTACATAAAGAATTGGAGGTTGAGAGGTCTGGGATGAAGACTGAGACACAGGTGCAGGAGCTGTAGCTCAGGTGTGCAGCCACAGAGGGAGGTTTGGGGTCCTAGACTGGAATCACAACTACATGCTGGATCACAGGGCCAACCCTGGAAACAGAAAGAAGCACTCCCTTCTCCAGTGCTGCATGATAGAAGTTGCCCCGTATTTTGGAACCCCATGCTATCCATCTCCCAAGCCCCACTATGGGCTGCAGAGTGAGGCCACATTCACACCATGCATTTAGAGCGCTACAATACCACTCAGAACAGGCATGGCTTCCCTCAAAGCACTCTGGGAGCTGGGAGGAGACCACCCTCTCCCCTCGCAGACCTGTAATTCTCAGAGTGGTGCAACCATCGGAGAATTAGACCTCTGTAAGGGGGTTTCCTAACAACTCTCGGCCCCCTTAACAAACTATAGCTCCCTGGATTCTCCCTGGATTCTGTGGGGGGAAGCCCTGACTGACTGAAGTGGTACCACAGTGCAGGGTGTGAAGGCAGATGGAGAGTACCAGGAACAGGGCGGCGGATTTCGAGAGCGGCTCTGCATGTCACTTCGCCCTGGAAGAACTCGGGGAAAGCTCAAATAGTGGCCAGCTGAAGGTGGTGCGGGAGAGGGAGAAGTCATGAGAGCAGGGCTGACAGATTGTGAAGGAGGATGCAAGGCTTTGCAAGGATTGAAGCAAGATGAGCAGATGGACGTGAAGGACTGAAGGATGAAGATGCTTTCTGAGTTAACTGGCCAACACCTCTGAAACTGGAACACTCTGACCCTACTTTCGGACAAAGACAGAACAGAAGGGATAAGATTCCCCTGCTCCCAAAGAATGTCCAGCCTGCATTGGTCACTCTCTCCATTTCATGTCCCCAGAGAGAGAGAAAGAAGCGAGATCCAGAGCAGATGGTATGCCATCACCTCTGCGGAAGAGAACACAACAGTCCCACAAGCAAGGCAGCATTTAGAAGGAGTTTTTAATTAACAAAATGGTCCAGGGGAAAAGGAGGAGAGAAGGAGGTGGGGAAGAAAGGAGGGAATAAACTGTGAAGCTGGACAGGAGGGGGGAGGTTGTGTGATGGGAAGAACCCAAGAAAAGAAAAATAGAGAGAGATCGCTGCGCGTTTCTAGGAGTTGCAACCGAAAGCCCATGCGCAAGAAACTACCTGGAACCTTTGTCCGAGTAGAATAAGCCAATGTCCTTCAAATCCTTGGGCACCCAGATGTGGAGGGACTACAAGCCCCATCATCCATGACCATCGGGCCAAGCTGGCTGTGGACGATGGAAGTGGTAGTCCACCCACATCTGGGGATGGTAAGGCTGAAGAGCACTGGAAGAAGTCAAAGCACCCAGAAGCAAACTTTGCGGCTCCTCCCTTCACAGATGCCAAGTGTTATTTATGTACATGTATTTGTCTTCTAAAAAAAAAAAAAAAGAGAGAGAGAGAGAGAGAGAGAGAGAGAGAGAGAGAACCCCAGAACTCGGCAAACTTCTTCGTTATGAAGCGATCTGCTTGCTTGGCACAAGGCAGCATGCAAAGCTAGGAGGTGCCGAAGGCTGCACAGAGAGAGCAGGTTTTGGCAACAGGAACAACGACGAAAAATATATATGCATATATCCTCACAGCTAAAAGGTAAAGCAGGATTTAAAAGCCACTGAAGTGAAACCATATATTCCCCCCCCACCCTACCCCCCCCACCTCCATGGCATCAAATCAGCATTACGGCTACAATGGTTTGTGTGTGTGTTCGTTTTAAAATGACTTCAGAGTCGTCCGCCGTCCTCCCTCTTGCTCTCAGCCCGGGTCAAGGTTCATAGCAGCACAGACACAATAATCCTCCAGAGGGGTCAGGCCTGCGTCCTCGGCTTCAGGAGTGGAGTTCACAGGTCAAAGTTCAGTCCGTCCGAAGGATCATCGGGGGGTGCTCGCTGTCTTCGTCCAGCCGCAGGGTGCTGGCGTCCTCTTCCAGGCAAGCGCCACCAACCGCACCCAGGTCCTCGGTATAGGCTGGAAGATGAATGCAAAGCACAAGGTTTCAGGAGGCAGGGCACAGATACACATATGGACAGCCCACGCCAACCAGGCAGGCAGTAGGTTGGCAAAGACTACACTAGGAAATGACGCATCACATACCACAGCATTAACCCAAACACAGATACTTGAGGATCTCTTGCCATGCAGGCCTAAGCATGCTTGCAAAGAGGGAAATTCAATTTAATTCCTAGCAAATATGCTCAGGATGGCAGCCTCATGTGCTATCTCGGGAGACCCAGGTAATCAAAAAGGCTTGGCTGTCCACGGTGACACCGGGCAGTTTGGCCACAGTAGGGGTGGGTATGGCCAAGACGGAGGCTGAAGGCAGAACACAGGATGGGGCAGAGGTGGCTTCAGGGGTCAACAGCCTCTTCCCCTCCCTACCCAGAGACCCAAAGGGACTGAAGTACCCTTGGTGCAGCGCAACCCCAAGTTCCCGAAAGTGGCATTTGAACTGCTCAGCCTTTTGGGCCAAGCCACCCTGACATAGCAGCACTCTGGAATGCAGGTGGGGGAAATGAATGCTCTTTAAAATGGTCAGTTGGCTTGGGTATCCCTGTGCCCCATTTCATTTCATTTTAATACATTTATTACCATAACAATACAAGGCAGGAAGACAGGCAGGCAGGCAGGCAGGAAGGAAGCTGCCTTATACTAAGTCAGACAGTTTGTCCATCTAGCCCAGTGTAGTCCACACAGACTGGCAGCTGCTCTCCGAGGTTCCAGGCAGGGGGACCTTCTACATGCAAAGCAGCTGTCCTACCGCTAAATTACAGCCCATCCCCCAAAGACTGGATTACATAACATTCATAACATACATAACATACATTACATAACATACATAACATAACATACATAACATTCAAGCTTTGTCAACGCTTTATTCATAATAAAGGGGGATGCGATGTCTGACTTCTTGCCTCTGACAAGGAACAGAGCAACGAAAGGACCAGGCCGAGTGGCTCAAGCAGCCTTCTTGACCAGGGTGGTCTTCCTCTCCCAAGGGGCGAGTCATGCCCTATGGGGAAGGCCACGTGGAACTTGCCTCTTGTGGGCACCCCCTTTGCGGGCTCCTCACTCAGCCACCCCGGTCCCATCCTTACCGTGCCTTGTAGGCGAAGAAGGCACGTAAGTACCTTTAGTCACAGCAGTGCTGTACGTCTGTGCTACTAGCGGCCGGTCGTGCGATGCCGATTCTAGGATTTCATTGCCTGGCTCCATGCTGCCATCCAGCCTATGGGAAGAACCAGAGAGCGAACGGTGACCAATGCAATCCTTAGAAAGAAAGACTGTGTTTCTTTATGGTTTCATCTACACGTAAAATAATAAATTTTTATTTGTACCCCGCCCTCCCCATCCGGAGCTGGACTCATATAAATAATACAATATGCATAAAAACAAGTAATTGATCGATTCAAATGCAACCCAAAATTAATTCATATAAATTAAAATTAAAGTTAAAACTGGACAACTGACAATCCTCAGGTTAAATTTGAAAGCGGTTAATATTTGTCAGGTATTAACAACCTGTACAACATGAGCCTAAGGTGGAGGGGCTCACCGCACTAACGCCCCAATAGATCTGTCTCCTTCATCAGTCACGGTTTTGGATCCAGCACACAGCAAGTGGATCTCTGTGTGTCCAGCTTCCAGCCTGCTTCTGGCTCAGCTCACACACACCACTCTGGCTATGGCTCTCCTAGCAGTTGAAGGAGGGCAGGTGAAAGGCCCACCCATTTGCTCTATGGCACATTCTTTGGTTATGCAAATTATGTTTAACGGGTCAGCCAAAGCCATTGCTTAGAACAGGCATGTTCAAAGTCTGTTTTGAGGGCCTAATTCGGCCCACCGGTCAGTTTAATCTGCCCCCTGTGGCAGTCTTTTTCCTTTTAATGTTTAATAGGTTATTGTATTTTAGTGTTTTGTTGGAAGCTGCCCATAGTGGCTGGGGAAACCCAACCAGATGGGTGGGGTATACATAAAAAATTATTAAATGGTCAACAACTTTGGTTGGCCCTCACGGCCCTTCACTTCATCAAATCTGGCCCTCTTTGAAAAAAGTTTGGACACTACTGGCTTAGACAAAGGGACTGGTTTGGCAACCTTGCTCTCATGCCTTCTACCACCACAGATATAGGATCCCCTAAACTGGAAAGGATTCAGGGCATCATCCAGGCTGACCCCTCCCAACTCACGACAGTATATTTTGCTCAGCCTTGTGCTAACTTTTAAAAGTTGTTTGTAGGGCATTGGGCCTACTGTTCTGGATTATGGTTTTACATATGCTGTACACTGCCCCAACACCTTTCTTTGATGAAGGGTGGTGTACAAATATGTGACATAATTAAAACTACTATGGTAGCAAACTGTGCCTTAGAACTCACTACAGCTACCACAGCCACCTGTATGAAGGCAATGCTTCACCCTAGCTCTGAAACGGAACATCTCAAAAGAAAAAAATGGGAGCATCCCACAAGAAGGAAGGATAGGAGACTTACTTGTGCTGTTTCATCAGGGTGCATTCACCTCCCTCCTGGGGGTCCAGGTTGTACAGGTACAGGTACCCATCAGCAGCTCCTACCAGCAGCCGAGGGATCTTCTGGATTCTGCAAGTAAATCCTAGTCAAGTTTAAAAACCTTACTATGTAAGATTAAACTATGTGTGTGTGGTTTTTAAAGTTGCTGCTTTCCTCCCAGCAGCCAAGTTCACTTTACAAAGATCAGTGTAAGTCCAACTGCACAGAATGGGAGTTACTTCAGAGTAAACATGCACAGGACTTTGCTGTCAGCTGATCAATTACTGTATTTTTCGCTCCATAAGACAACTTTTTCCCTCCTAAAAAGTAAGGGGAAATGTGTGTGCGTCTTATAGAGCGAATGCAGGTGGGAGGGAGGCGGGGAAAGCCCGTCACTGACGGGCTGCCCTTCTCCCACCTCGTAGAAAAGCCAGCAAGAGCCACAACTAGCGTGTGTGTGGCTCTTGGGGGCTTTTCCCCAAGGAGGGAGAAGGGACTGATGTGGCCCGTCAGTCCCTTCTCCCTCCTTGGGGAAAAGCCCCCAAGAGCCGCAAATACGCTCCATGCAGCTCGTGAAAGGGAGTGCTGAGCAGAGTCTGGGATGCATACAGGCTCTGCTCAGCGCTCCCTTTAAATAATTTTTTTTTTTCTTGCATTCCCGTTCTTAAAACTAGGTGCGTCTTATGATCAAATGCGTCTTATGGAGCGAAAAATACAGTAAGCCTCACAGGCCTCACTATTGTGCACAAAGGAACCTGGGTTTTGTGCATTAGCCAAATACAGTATGATTGTTAAAAACAAACAAACACAGATATGTTCAGAGGTTCACGTTGCCTCCCTTTCCATCTCTACCTGTAGGGTGCTTGTGAAAGATGTGGGGAGAAGTCCCCTCCCCACCCAGCGCTCCCGTACTTACGTGGCCAATGCACAGATGTTTTTGTGCCCACAGAAAGGGAGGCGGACGGTGGCAAAGGCTCGGCCTTGGTTGAACATTTCTGTCACCTGGGCAGGCAGGTAGTTTGTGGAGACCATCAGGACTTTCCCAAAGTAACCCGTCCAAGTTGTGGGCTCTTCCTGAGGTCTGCAAGAAAGGAAGGAGAGTGGAAATTACACTTGCACCACTTAAAATATCACAAGAACAATTCTGCCATATTTGAGTATGTCTTGGCTTACAGCCACAGGCAGAAGCATAACTTCCTCTAAGCTTCAGCTGCTCTTTCAAGACATTAGCACAAGTCTTCCATTGCATTTGAGAAATAGACTGGCCTCTACAGAAAAGATGGGGCTTTCCCCGTTCTGCCTCTGGAGATGAAGATGGATCTAGCTTTACTTTATTTCCAAAGGCAGATTTATTTATTTATTTTAAAACCTTTTCTTTCATGTTCTCTCTCCACTATGTGGTTTACTAGAGCACTGCTTGCCTTGGGTTTTTGCTTCGAAACAATGTGGCCTTAAAAATTATCCTATATTTACATCAACAAGCAGCACAAATTTTAAAGAAACAGTATCATTGGTTGTTGTGTGTGCACACTGCCTTAACAGCCCAGTTCCACCCCAATTCTACGGCAAGAAAAATATTTATCAAAAGTGTTTATTATATCCTGCTTTGCTAACAAATATAGAACTTTGCTCACAACAGCTAGTAACGATTCTGAACAAGGAAGAAAAGTTCATCTATCCAGGACAATATATAAGCAAAAAGCAAGTTACCCTAGAGTCAGCATTTCAAAAGGTTGGGATTTTTTTAGCTTTAAACTGGCTCCTAAAAAGCTACCACTGT
The DNA here is from genome assembly GCF_964106915.1 of Podarcis gaigeae. NCBI lineage: Eukaryota > Metazoa > Chordata > Lepidosauria > Squamata > Lacertidae > Podarcis > Podarcis gaigeae. The sequence goes on along the minus strand of NC_139690.1, from coordinate 52,220,236 downwards.
TATGACCTACTTACCACTCAGTCATGCTCAGAACAAACCCTGTGAAATCAATGAATGTGACAAAACTAAGACAACTGATTTAAATGGGTCTACAAAGCCTCAGTGACTTGCCGATCGAAAGGTCGGCGGTTCGAATCCCTGCAGCGGGGTGCGCTCCCGCTGCTCGGTCCCAGCGCCTGCCAACCTAGCAGTTCGAAAGCACCTCCGGGTGCAAGTAGATAAATAGGGACCGCTTACCAGCGGGAAGGTAAACGGCGTTTCCGTGTGCAGCTCTGGCTCGCCAGAGTAGCGATGTCACGCTGGCCACGTGACCCGGAAGTGTCTCCGGACAGCGCTGGCCCCTGGCCTCTTGAGTGAGATGGGCGCACAACCCCAGAGTCTGTCAAGACTGGCCCGTACGGGCAGGGGTACCTTTACCTTTACCTTACTCTTGGTACCCCCAACAAAAAATTAAAAATTTGGCTGTGTAATTTGGAACTAATGTGATTTGGAATTAATGTGATTTGATTGGCCTGTTAATAAAAATTATTTAAAAATAAAATAAAAAATGGGTCTACTCTTGGTATGGATTAGTTCAGGGGTGCCCAAACCTTTTTCAAAGAGGGCCAGATTTGATGAAGTGAACATGCGTGAGGACTGATGAAAGTCGATGAGCTTTTTTTTTTAGGGTTGAAGTTGTTGAGCTTCAGTCCTTGCCACGGAGGCCAGATTAAATTGACCGGTAGGCCAGTTGCGCAATTAGAGTCAGTCACGGATGACTCTGGGGTTGCAGCGCTCATCTCGCTTTACAGCTTCCGGGTCATGTGGTCAGCATGACTAAACCGCTTCTGGCGAACCAGAGCAGCACACGGAAACACCGCTTACCTTCCTGCCGGAGCAGTACCTATTTATCTACTTGCACTTTGACTTGCTTTGAACTGCTAGGTTGGCAGGAGCAGGGACCAAGCAACAGGAGCTCACCCGTCGCGGGGATTCGAACTTCTGATTGGCAAGCCCTAGGCTCAGTGGTTTAACCCATAGCACCACCCTGAAAAGGGCTTTGAACATGCCTACATTAGTTGGACACGAGCCCTATTTAACTTAGGGGCCTGATGAATAGTGGCTGAGGAGAATATTCCGAAACAAGAGAGGAACCCGGCAAATCCCCCCTTTCCAAGCCACACTGAAAGCCCTTAGCATGAGAGATAAGAGCTGGGTTGTAGCCCACCCTATGGCCACCCTGGATCTAAGTGGGCAGCTGTGGAAAGAAAGGTTTCCTTACTTCTCTTTCACAGTTTCTAATTTGAAAATGTGCACTGTCTCCGTGTTACTGGATGCGGACAGAAACATGCCGTCCATGCTGAAGGCCAAAGAGGAGATGCTCACACACCTGGAGGGAATAAGCAGAAAAGAAAACGGCCGGTCAGTTTCCACATCCCAACTGGAGGAAGAAGAGGTGGCAGCTAGACAGAGGCAACTGCTCCACATTCTACCGTGGCCTAGGTAGGGTCCCACCCATTTAACTGCTGGAGATTTCTGAGGCACCCGAAAGCTTGCTCACTGCTTCCTGCTGCAAAACAAAGGTTTTGCCCTTCTGCAAATTTTGGATTCCCTCCACCATGAAGAAACACAGCTACCTATGACACAGGTTGAACTGCTGAGGTGGGGGGAGGGACACCTCCTGCAAAGAGCAAGCTTCTGAGACTGAGCGTTTTACTTCACCTCTTCACACCCCTTCGGAATTCAAAGAGTTTCTGTCCCTCTGGAATGGAAAATACCCGGATCACCGTCCCCTGTTGGGAAAAAGGAGGTGAGAAACAAAGATTTCAATATTCAGTTTAAAATAGCTGCTGCAGAGTCCCAATATAGTTCGAGAGCAGAGGGGCTGAACCTATATAGCTCTGGCGGAGAGTTCTTTGGCTGTCTCCACCCTGTGGGCCAACTCTGATGGCAGGTCAACCTGCCTGCCTGTCAAAATTCTCTTGTGTGGGGTTCCCAAGCATGGAAATTGCAGTGGCAAGGGGTGGTAGGAGCCCTGGGCTCTGGAGGCCTCCCTAGGCTTCTCCTTTCCATCCCCAATGTTGGAGATGGAAATGGGAGAAGAGGCTGGGAAGGCTTCAAACAGCAGTTTCGATTTAATGGAAACAGTTTCCTCCTCCTTGAGCAAGGCCTGCTCCTGCCTTGTTCCAACAGAAGGAACAATCCGGAGCCCACTTCCAGCTCCTGGGTGTTCCCTTGAAGTCCCAGCCTCGCTGCTCCTGCACCATCACCTTTCACATCAGGTGCAGGGATGTGTGGCTTCTCCACAACAGCCAGTCAAGCAAAATGGGGAGGTCTGGTATGCCACCTTTGACTCACAGACCAAAGGTTCCCCACCCTGGTTATACAGGGAGGAACCAAAATGGCTGGGGTCGAAAGAGCAATTTTTAGATCCTTGGCTGTGTCCACTGGGGTTTAAAACCTTCATGCAGAACACATTCACACCATCTTTTATTTATAAGACTAAAGCTGTGCACAGCACAACGTAAGGATTGCCATAAAACCAACACCAATGGAATTAAAAACAAAACAGTAAATTAAAAGCAAACAGATTAAGAACAGACTGGTATTTATTGCCAGCAAAGACTTGGGACGACAAATGAGTTTTCAGGGGAATGATTTGTAAATCTGGGGACTGTCCCCGGGAAAGGACGTCTGGTAACCTTAATTTGAGAGGATGAGCAAGCTTGGAAAGTGTAGGACTGTCATCAACGTCACTACTGCATCGGAGAGTTTAATTCCAAGATACAGCACTGTACGTGCTGTGGGGTGGGACAGGGCAAACAGGAGGAAAGAATTCCTGCCAGGATCTGTGAGAATGCTCATCAGGAATAACATGGTGCCACTGCAGAAAAAGCCCTGACAATACAGCTATACTTTAAAAGGCGGACAGAACCCCACCTGATGAAAAGAACCAACGCACAGCTTAGCATGACAGGGTGTTCATAGCTGAAACAGCGGCTCAAGTTAGAGGGTGAGAGGTTTGTGCTGACATTCTGGATTATTCCCAAGCAGAAACACTTCAGGAAGCTTCTGGGCACTTCAACTCACTCTTTCAAAAAGCCCACACAGAAACGCTGCCTTTGTTCCCGTTCAAAACAGAAGTCAGTGTATCAGGCCCTCACCTTTTCCGACGCCGTGGCCAGTTTTGTGCCGCTCGCATCGAAAGCTAGCGCAGCCAAAGGACTGTCATGAGCAGGGATCATGTTAGCAGCTCTCTGCAGAAGAAGAAAAAAGGGGCACAAGAGCTTAGCACAGGCGCAGCCAGCACCAGACAGGGAAGATCTCCTTGGGCACAGGAGCAGGAAAGATGCTTGCGGAACCTCACCAGATTGATGGTGTCGAAGACCTGGACTTCCCCAATAGTGGCACTGCCTGGGTAGGCCAGGTAGCAGTTGTCGTTGTTTATGGACAGTGCACACAAGCCTAGGGACAGAGAGAAAAAGGGGGCATTGCCTTAGGCTACAAACACGTCAAGGAGGAACGGGAAGGGAAAGCAGCCGTCACCAAGGCTTGCAGGACAGGGTTTGGAGTTCCTGTGGGTGACAGGGAGCATTTTAAGGTGGCCTTGTGGTTGGGACTCAAGGCAGTTTGCACGGACAGCGCTGGTAAAATACAAAAAGCTAAAAACCACACAGCCTTTTCTTTTAAAAAGTCAGTTCCCCAAGGCCTGTTGGAGCAAACACTTGCCAGGAGAAGGACAACAGAGAGAGAACCAGCGCATTTATGTCTGTATTCATATGCTGCTGCCCCTTGAAGAATATGCAACCAGGAGGGTCGACTATACAAACACAAATTTAATTCTTGACTGAGCTACCCTCCTAGCAGAATTACAGCTGGGTGGTGCTTTCACTGTGTCAAAGATTATGTGTGGGAAATGGAGAATGGCCACCCTTACCTGCGGGGTTGGGGGGCGTCTCCCTGATGGTATGCAACACCTTCATGTCCCGGATGTTATGTATGTACAGAGACTCTTCTAAGCACACGATCAATCGCTGAGGAGGGAATTAAAAAAAGGAGAGGGAAGAGAATGAAGAGAAAATCCTGAAGCAGCGTAAAACCTTCGGAGTGAAGCTTCCTACAGAAGGAAGTTAGTGACTAGTGAAGGCAGTTTTAAAATCTGCCAGCCTGGATTATGTTGATTTAGAAGCGCAAGGCAAAGCCTCCTTTCCCACAACTTAGGCGAGGCAACTGTGAGCACCTGTTATTAGGAGGCCTCACCTGATCCTGACCTCAATTCAAGAATGATCCTGACTGTTCTTCGCCCTACAGGCAATGTGTGTTTGTGTTCTGGGTCAGAAGGAAGTGCAATTATCACCTTGCCCTGCACAACAAAAATATCTGTGCTCAAAATAAATAAGGGTTGATTAGAATTTCTTGCAGTCCATCAAGGGACAAAATACTAAGCAAGATTCCAAGAAAAATTCCATGATAATTATTTACTGGATTGGATCAAGTGACTGACTACTCACCAGTCACCCTGTTAAGCTAGAGCTAGTGGTGCTATGTTCTAGTCTGAGAATGGAGGCCTGGAAAACAGGCACTTGCCTGGTTGCTATCAGAAAGCAAAACCTGCCTCCAGGGAAATTTTACCAAAGTATCCCCTCTGCTTCCAATGCCTCTGATGCCACAAAAATCACTTAACGAAACGATGCATGGCCGGTGTGAGCATGTCACAGGGACAGGAGGAAATTCATCTGCATAAGTCTCTACCTGCAGCATCTGAGTCCAGAAACAGGGTCAACACCTATTTTGCTGTCTTCACTGTACATAGAAAACTAGCATATAATATTGCTCTTATAGGTTAGCTTTCTATGAGATATATAGTTTTTTGTTTGTTTGGTGCAAGGAGAAGCGTTCAAGTCACAAGAGGCCCCTGTCAGCAGCATAGGTGTGTCCAGAAAAAGAAGTTTTACTGTCCCTTCTACTGTTAGAAAGAACCAGTGCCACAAAACCCACCCACTTGTGACCACAGTTTCAAACTTATTCCTAGACACTGGACTGACCACAAATAAATAGGCCTTTTGTCCTTTATGCTTTAAATTTCTGATTCTTTGTTTTCTTTCTTTTTGTTACGGTTGCTCTTTTCTGTTGTTGCTGTGGTTTGTATCCCGCCTTTCCTCCAAGGAGTTCAAGGTGCCTGACATAGTTCTCCTCCCTATTTTATCTATACAACAACCCTGCGAGGTAGGGTAGACTGAGACCAAGGTCACCCAGTGAGCTTCTTGACCAAGTGGGGATCTGAACTCTGGTTAACCAAATCAATAAAATACTAAATATGAATGAAAAACAAAAGAAGCCTGAGATGACACAAAAGCATCACAACTCACCTGCCTGTTAAGCTTGACAGCCAGGATTGTATTGGAATAGCTGTAGTTGCAAATCTCTGTCCCCTTCTTGAAGTGGCAAACTTTCAGCTTGCGGGGGGCTTTGAGGCTCACTATGGCCACCAAGCTACTGGAAAAGAGCCTCTCCACAATGCACACATCTTCTGTGTCAGCTGCAGGGGTGGAAAGGAGAGATGTAGCAAAAAGTTGACAAAATGAAGGATGAAGGTGTGCAAAGGAGCTGTTCACACAGCAAATCAGAATTTCAAGTCACTCCTCTTGCTGCTGACCTGCCCTGTTCTCCTGCCTCATCTGCCTGCACCGCCCACCCCAGAACCAGCAAAAGCAACGACGCAACACGATTCAAAAAACAGTAATTAAGAGTCATACCCCCTTCTTAATGTGTCTGGAGACGCTGCGGTTTCAAAACTGTATTCAGGTGAACCTTAGGGTTCCCTGGAACCTTTTGAGGGTATAGAGTGGTACCTCAGGTTACATACACTTCAGGTTACAGACTCCGCTAACCCAGAAATAGTACCTCAGGTTAAGAACTTTGCTTCAGGATAAGAACAGAAATCGTGCTCTGGTGGCGCGGCGGCAGCAGGAGGCCCCATTAGCTAAAGTGGTGCTTCAGGTTAAGAACAGTTTCAGGTTAAGAAGGGAGCTCCGGAACGAATTAAGTACTTAACCCGAGGTACCACTGTAGTCATTTTTGACAAGCTTTGCTGAAAGAACTTTGCAATTTGCAGTTGCTGAGCATGTTCTGTGTCACCCTATCCATTCACAATGGAGACGCCCCGTAAGCCTGGCTGTGGCCCGACATCCTCCAGAGTCATCCCCTCCCCCTGCAAAAAAAATGTCAGGTGGCCTGTAAGGCATCTCATCCTGATGCAGAACTCCAAAGCTTGAGCATCCCCAGGATATGGCTCTCCAGGAAAGAGAAGCCTCCCCACTGCTTTAAGAAATTGGTTCCACTGTTCAACTACTCTCACCATCAAGAAGAGTCTCCTAATATTCAACCGAAATCCAGCCTCCTGTCACTTAAACCCATTAGACTCCTCTGTGGCATGGACAGTGGCTGATCAGATGGCAAGTCTATATGCAAAGGACTCCCTGAGGGAAGGGAAATCTGAAAACCATTTGCTGACAAATGGGGGCTAACCGTAAAATGCTCATATCAGATTGCTAGTGTGTACACTTACAAAGAAACTCCATGGAAATCAAATGGGACATACCGTATTTTTCGCTCTATAAGACGCACCAGACCACAAGACGCACCTAGTTTTTGGAGGAGGAAAACAAGAAAAAAAAATTCTGAATCTCAGAAGCCAGAACAGCAAAAGGGATAGCTGCGCAATGAAAGCAGCAATCCCTCTTGCTGTTCTGGCTTCTGGGATAGCTACGCAGCCTGCATTCGCTCCATAAGACGCACACACATTTCCCCTTACTTTTTAGGAGGGAAAAAGTGAGTCTTATAGAGCAAAAAATACGGTACTCTCAAGAAAGTGTGCCTAGGATCAAGGTGTTAAGATTGCTCCTAAAGGTCTCCCATCCAAAACTTTAGGCACGTCTGGTAACAATTACCTTATTTTTCTATTTAAAGAGGCACAGGGTTTGAGGGAGAGAGACTGAACTGGGTGAGAACATGCAGGTGCTTGACTAAACTACAGCTGGCTAGAGCTTCGCTCTTCCCTGAGGATCAATAGATTGACACATCCGAGGCTAGGCTGGCTGTAAATAGACCTTAATATTACAGCAGGAAGAGCAAAGCTGCTAAGTGGGGGAAGACAACAGAACGGGAGGGAGCCCAACCTTCTGCTTGCTGAAGATGAGCAAGCTGTAAATAAAGAGCCTGCTAAAAGCATGTGCCATGGAACAGATTTCAAGCAGCTACGGAGGCTTCCTGGCCAGAACCATTAGTATAAATCTTAACTGTATCAAGCGGTGCAACGGTTGACATTTGCCAACTAGGAAAACTGCCAGAAGTTAAAGCCTGAAGGGGTTCTGGTTCATCTACTGGGTCTATCAAGCAAGCGGCGCCATTTCCATTACCAAGGGCAATTCACTCCTTTCAGACTCTCTGCTCCAAAAGCTGAGCGAAAATGAAAAAAAGACGACAAACTGTACTTGTGTGATTTAGTGGGTGGATTTCCCCACACTAAGCAGAGGTGTGAGTTGGGGGGCGGCGGCTCATCAATTCCTAATCAATGCCTGCCCATCAAATGAGGCAAAACACACCCAATTTACCCAGCAGAGTGAAACACAAACAACGGCACCATGCAGGGATTTTGTCCTTTAGGACAGTACCACACTTTTGTGTGACAAGTTTGTTTTCTGCACAAAACACACGTTGCAGGGTGTGGTACAACCATGTCTCTTAGGTACATGTATATGCCCGTATGTTGTCACGGTTTGCGCTTGCTCTGGGAAAACATCTGTGTACAAACGGCAAACGTGTTTTCCCATGTAAATTACAAAGCCATCCTTGAACTTGGGTACCTTTGCACCAATGTTCAAAGAGCTGAGCGCGATTCATCTCGTATTCCTGCACAACTACATAAAATGCTTGGTAATGTGAGAAGATACCAATGCTCCAGCCAAGGCCACACCGTGCAGCCAGATGTCCTTTGTGCTGAAAATGGGTGGGGTAATGTCAAAAACACATTGGGGGAGCAAACAGCATAAGACACCCAAAAGGTGGCAAGAGGGGACAGAGGGGAACAGAAACTGTTTTTAATATTCAGTTGGAAGCCGCCCAGAGTGGCTGGAGAAACCCAGTCAGATGGGCGGGGTATAAATAAATTAATAATAATAATAATAATAATTATACTCCCCTCCACCCTCTGTTCAGAATCAAAGCTTCCAAGTCAGGAAGAACTCAAGACACACATCACAAATAACTTGAGAGTCACATTTCTTCTGGTTTGATGCAAAGCATGACGTGAGTTGTGAAAAGGCAAATGAGACCTCCCAGTTGGAGAAAGGCTGGGTCTGGTGGTTGAGCCACATGGACACAAGCTAGGAACACATTTGTGCCAGAAAAGGGGGAGTTAGGACCCAGGGATGTTGAGCTGTTCACATGGGGCTAGGGCAGCATGTAAATGGACTAATTGCAGATCATGGGAATGCAGAATGAAGAATCTGCTGAACCCATGCTGAGGCCAAGTCATTTTTATTTTTTTTAATGAAGGTGCAGAGTTGGGCAGAAGCAAGCCACCGTTGACCCCCATTAATCACAGATGCATCGTCTTCTTGGAAGTGGCAGAGCTGCCACAGGGACCCCAATATACCACTTGTGGTTTATTATCTCTCACTGAAGTCATGAACCACAACCCTGTAGGACAGGTTCGCTGCTTGCCAGAAGTGCAACAGCAGCTGCCCCCAGCAGCCGGCACCAATTGGAATTCTGCCTGCAGTCAGCAATGCAATGTTGAAGATCTTGCATGTGCTGGGGCTAGAGACTACCATTTTAGGTGGCCCAAACATCTCTCTCTCCCTCTTTTGCTTTGGAGGCTTCTGGAATAAGAGATGCAAAGAGAATACAAGCTCGGATGTTTGGGGTCAAGGAGCTGGCTGCTGTCCTTGCAGCTAGGAGGGCAAGCCCAGGGATCAAGTCAATTAGGTAAGTAAGGCTACTAGAGCAGGGGGCAGTCAATTGGAGGAGGAGATGGATTCTTCCCAGAAACTATCTGCTCAGTCCAAAATGTGACCACAACATAAAGATGGAAGAGGGCATGGGGTGGGGTAGAAGGGGAATTAAAATATACACTTACTGCATTCATAGATCTGCTCCAGTTTATCCACAGAAGAAAGGGAGAAGAATTTGTAACCTGATTTGCTGCCAACAGCTAAGGACCTGCAAAGCAAGACATGAGGTCAATGAAACATGGGAACGGAACAAACTCGCCGTTTCACACAGAAAACCAAGCAGCAACCTCCACCAACCTGATGCCCTCCCGGAAGTATTGGACTATATCAGCCCCAGTGAAAGTGGCTGTGCTCACTGGGGCCGGTGAGAGTCATGCCCAAATTATCCAGAGGGCACCAGGTTGGCAAAGATTGCAACAGAGCACCCCAAGCTCTCTCACAAGCACGTTCAACTTCACAGTTTGTCCGGGATCATCACGTGCTCACCAATTTCATCATCCAAGTACGTGGCTGCTTGCAAAACCAAAATAGCAGCCCCCTTCTTTTCTTTATTTGCCTTACTGCAGAAATAAATGCAGACCAAGGTTCAAAAAGAGCATGCTGCAAGAAGCAGTAAGAGCTGAACACAGAACTATGTGCATATTGATAATGGCTGTGTGATTTGTTTGCACCCGTAAGATAGTGCTTTCTTTGCATACTGGATTCCTGGCTTGGGGCAAATTGTTTCTCTTTGAGTGGCCTGGGGAGGGGGAGAAACTTAAGTGCTTGCTTTTTCCAAAGTTATTGCTAAGGCATGTCCTCAAGAGAGTTATGAGATTGACCAGACCAAATAACTGACACATGAACACAAATCACATGACAATTCATTTCCCCTTAAGAGACACAACTCTTTGGGGAAGCTGAAATGCTTAGTTGTAATGTGCGCCACGTAGCGAAAGCCTTTATTTTTAAGGCATTTGTTGTTCTGAGGTTTGTGCAACTTGCACTGCCCATTGTCAATTGTATCAGACGCTAAATCAAATGACCAAACCCCACAACAAGCTGTTGCGCTGATGACCTAGCAAAAAGGCCTGATTTTTGGAGAGCCAAGTGGATCAGCGATAATCCTGTCATTTAGAAGCTGGGGATAGCAAGCAGAGAAGCACTGTGTCATTTTTATTACCTGCCGGGGAAATCACTCACTTCAACTTGGCGTGCCTGTGCATTTTCTTGCACTGGAGGTCACATAAAAGAGCTGCATGTTGTTTTGACAGGCAATTCAAATAGACATAGTGTTTTCTGCAGCAAAAAAAGGGGAATGGAAGGTGGAATCCAGAAGGTGTTGTGTACACAATGTGACAAAAGCACAACTGCCTCAATCCATATATAGCCCTCTTGTTCACACAACAAAATGTGGAGGGAATTTTTTTTTTTTTGGGGGGGGAGGACAGAACCCCGGCCTTGCCCCTGTTTCCTAACAGAAGGCTGAACCTATCAGTGAAAGCTGCTTCACACTATGTCAGACCTTTGGGTCTGTCTCGCTCAGTACTGTCTCCACTGACTGGCAAGAGGACGCACGTTCAACCCAGTCTGTAGCTCACGTTGGCACGCCCTGTTCCCTGTCCTGTTAGGGATGTGAACTTCCCTCTACAAGTATGTACCTAGGGGGATCGAGGCAAACATCTTGCTATGGCCTTCTCCTAAAGCAGGCACATCCAACGTCCAAGAGACTGCGATCTACTCCCATTATAAAAAACTGGCAGTGATCTACCGTTGGATTGACCAGAGTTGTTGAGGTTCAATCGACCAGGGACACCCCATGATCGACCAGTAGATCGCGATCGACCAGTAAGACATCCCTGTCCTAAAGGACTAGGGATTCTGGTGTTCATGCTATAATTCTGCCCACTTTCCATCTCTCCCCGCCCCTCCTTAGGATCTCTGAGCTAGCAATGACATCGTGCTGCCTCTGAGAACAGCAGCTACGAAGAGAAAATGAAACAGGGGGAGGGGGGAATTGTTCATGCAACACCCAGCCCCCATTTTGAGGTCTGATTGGAAGAACTGACTTGAAAGATAAACAGCCTCTTCCTGTGCCATTATCCTTCCAAACAGCACCAAAGATCGATTACTAACATGCTGTGATATGTGGTTGTAAATAATTAAGACTACACTTGTCAGAAGACAAAACACACACTGTGGTTGTAAAACACTTCCTTTGAGCATCTTCCACAAGTCTCTCAACAGCAGGTACTCTGCGCATGAGGAGGAGGCTCAGGATCTGCTGGCAGATCTCTGGGTAATTTGTCACAGGTGGGCAAGACTCCAAATGTTTTAAACGACAGCAACTTTCCCCACCAAATTAGGCTGCTGACCTGAAGAAAGCAAACCATGAGTAGACTTATAGGTGAAAGGACTGAGTTTGGTCCAGTTCAGTTCTGGTACTAAATACAAATTCCTGGGCTCAGAAAATGCTCAGAAGTATCCTGTTCTAACTGAACATCCTTTGCACCTAGCTCTGGTTGGTAAATATTGAGGTTCTCGTTTTAAAAAACATACACTAAGCATATCTGACAAGCCTCAAATAAAGGTAAAGGTAAAGGGACCCCTGATCATTAGGTCCAGTCGTGGCCGACTCTGGGGTTGCGGCGTTCATCCCACTTTATTGGCCGAGGGAGCCGGCGTACAGCTTCCGGGTCATGTGGCCAGCATGACTAAGCCACTTCTGGAGAACCAGGGCAGCGCACGGAAACGCTGTTTACCTTCCCGACGGAGCAGTACCTATTTATCTACTTGCACTTTGACGTGCTTCCAAATTGCTAGGTTGGCAGGAGCAGGGACCGAGCAACGGGAGCTCACCCCGTTGCGGGGATTCGAACTGCCGACCTTCTGATCAGCAAGTCCTATGCTCTGTGGTTTAACCCACATCGCCACCCGTGTCCCACTAAGCCTCAAATATATTATTATTATTATTATTAATGTGATAAGTGGGACTGTGGCATTCTGCATACAAGACCAGAGTACAATGTAAGAACAAGAGACCACAACATTTCTTTCAAGATAACCCCTACATCCACCTGAAACAGAACACTGTTCTTCATATCAAAACCCTTCTTTTTATTGTTGCTCAAGATGTACTCAGTGATGGGGAATTTATCAACAATAATCACAGAAATCAATTCTTTCACTCCACACACTTTTATTTCAGTGTGAACATACAGCAAATGATATCCACAAACCTCTGTACCACAACAGGAAGGTCTCGTTTCACATTCCTGCAATGAAAGGGGGGGGGGGCAGAGCTCTGCCTAATCATAAATTCAGTGCTTTTATTTAAATAAGTCCACACCATAGTGCTAAAATTCCCAAGTTTTGTCACTTACATTTTCTGTCATTTAGTTTTATCTACAGTACTAGTGTGTTTTGTGCAGGGGTTAAGATGGTGCAACTATGCAAAAACACATATACCAGAACCCATGTGTGCAATTTATCTGCAAGATCTCAACCAGCTGGCTTTCAGTCACGCAAGGTTGAAATCACACAAGTTAATTGCGTGCAATGTGCGATCATAGTATATTTAATATCAGTGTACTGGGCCGCAGAATTTACTTCTCTCTAGGGATATGAACTCGGATCACTTTCTTTCACAGGGAGAGCGGTTTTCTATTACACACACTGACTAAAGAATTTCATACACTGGCCAGACTATGCAAGCCTATTTGTGAAAAGGTTGTGGTGGGAAGGAGTCAAGAGAGCCAAGCTTTTGAGGAAACGATCAGGCTACTAGACCTTTGGGCCCTTCGATCTCAGCGAGCCACCCAGCATCAAGGAAAGGAATTTTGTGTGGCTTCCCTTGTACACAAAGGAAGCAGTCATTCCAAAAACAGCCTAACGACACAGCTCTCCTGATCATTTCCTCTTATTCACTTCCCACGGGTGATGCTCCTCCCTGCAAAATGGCCTATTTATCACTGCCCCATCAATTGCCTCTTAAGCATTTCAAAACCCTCGCACTACATACTCAGACTTCTTTCCCATGCACTTCAGTGTGAGCCCTACTTTGAATTCAAGAGGCAAGAACTCTGCAGTGCTTCAGCTTGCTTCTGCTCCCATTATAGGAAGTCCCACACCCCCACACCAACACCAGGCCCAGAAAGCCACAAATTTGGGGACAAGGAGAAGGAAAGGGGAGACCCGGGGATACACACACACACCGTCTTTGATTTGGGGGTGGTTATGCCAAATTTATATATACAAAGAATAAGAGCTTGATTACAGCAGGGATGTGGCCCTCCAGATGTTGCTGCATTCAGACTCCCATCAGCCCTAGGTAGCATGGCCAATGGGAGCTGTGGACCAGCAACACCTGGAAAGCCACAGATGTCCCATTCCTGACTTACTCCAAAGCTAGTTGCTTAGAATTACAGGGTAAGGTTCGTTAACAAAGCAGGGCTGACTTCTGAGTAAACATTAGGGCCCTCTCTCCCCCCTGAAGGCTAACTGCATCAGGGCAGTGGGTGTCTTCCAGGAAAAACTACTGGGTGTCCACTGACTTCAATGCACCTAATGTTTGAGCACTGTCCACACAAGAGAGGTGTGATAACTCTACTGCAGTCCAAAAACATCTGGAGGGCCCCAGGTTGGCAAAGGTTGCCTTGAAATGGACAGAGCATCTCTTACACTCTTCATACCAAAGGCCTTCATACTATGTTCCAGGAAACCCTGAGGTTCTTGGGAAGCTCAATGTAAGTTTCTCAGTGAGTGGATCAGAGAGGCTGCTCTGAAACAGAAAAGGCTTGCCCCCTACGACACCCACCCCCACATCCCTTACCCGGTGCAGCAGCAGGAGTGCAGGGCATATTCTAGGCCACACACTCATGGGACTTGTGGGGAAGTCTAACAAGCCTGGGACCCCACCCCCAGGCCTTAACACAAGACTGCAAAGAGTAGACAAGTCAGGGCTAAATGGATCAAACCTCTGACTCAGTATAAAAAGCAGTTTCATATCCCCAAGAAAGGTTGCTTTGGGGATTGCAGCTGAATCCAAACTGGGATTACTCAGAACTGTACCTGAAGTGCTTGCCAAGGACTTCAAACCCCTCCTCAAAGCCTTCCCAGTGAAGTTTTCATACTGCAATTAAACTGAACCTAGGTATGCGTAAGTGCAACATGGCATATTCTGCCTACCCTTCCTCTGGGAATTATTAGTTTACGAACCAACTTTTCTCCAAGGAGCACAAGGCAGCATACACAGTTTGCCCCCCCTCCCCCTGCGCACACTTTTATCCTTACAACAATCCTGTGAGATAAGACTGAGAGGTAGTGACTGACTTGATGCCACCTGGTAAGCTCTATAGACAAGTGGGGCTTTAAACTTGGTCTCCCCAGTCCTTCCCAGCCCAAAATTTTAACCACTACACCACAGTGGCCCTTGTGTTATCCTCTATATTGTAAACTCGAGGCACAGACCCATCCTTTCATTCTTTTTGAAGTGCTAGAACCCACTGGGTTCTATGGGATCTGCTCTCATTGCAGGCATCAAGAAAGAGTTCCACTTCACCACCACCAATCCCTCATTCTCCACCTGCCCAGACCATGAGTCGTGATCTTTTCTCCACCAGCACCTTTCCAAAGCAGTCTTCAGTGAGACACACTGAAGATTTAGCAGTCTCCCTCTTATGATCCCCAGCAACTTGCTTCTAAGCAAGCGTGCCTAGAACTGCAGATATGGTGTATGCTTACTCAGCAGTAAGTCCCACTGAAATCCTGAACTGGCAAGTACACACAACTGTATGTGTGTGCGCGTGCAAACACACACACACACACACACACACCCCAACACATGGTTGGGAAAGGTAGTTAAGTGAGTTCAGAGGGAAATGAAATGAAAAAAGGACATACAGGGACAATTACAACATAGCTACAGTGACCAATTAACAAGGCAGGTTTGGCAACAGCATGAACAGCTTGGCAGTGGTTATCTCTCACCCACCTGAGATCCCTAAATAAAACAGTGGCCATCTGAATAACTTGGTAAACTCCCAGTCACTCACAGAATTGGCCAGATTCAGATTTATTTGCGTTCAGTCATCAGAATGTTACTAAGCAAAAGTTAACAAAGGGAGCAATATACTTTTATGAAAGTAGCACAGCAACATGTATAAAAAAAATAAAAAGGACAGAGTAAGAGACACAAACCTAATAACATACCTTATGAACATTAAAATTGTTAACCTCCATGGCAAACCACAACATTTATCTGTAAGGCTAGGATTAACACACATTAAAAAGGATAATCTGAATCTTTCAGGAAAGACACAGCAACCTCCTTTAAAAGAAAAGAAAGGAATTATCCAGAACTCTTCATTATGCTAGATCAACCTTCCCCTCTACCTGGTGCTCTCGAGATGTTGGCCGATGGGACTTGCAGTCCAAAACATCTGGAGAGAATCAAGTAGGGTAAGCTAGCTGGTAAATATGGCACCAGCAGCAGCCAACTTTGAAGGCAATGATTACAAAATCCAATATACCATGTGAATTCTTACTTCACTCAAAATATGAACACTGCATAGCAACACTGGTGCAATGGTTGAGCACTGGACCAGGACATGGGAGAAACTGGGGCTCGACTCCCCAGTCAAGAATCTGGCTGGGTGTGACAATGGAAGCCAGTCAACTGTCTCTCAGCCTGAACTACCTCACAGGGCTGTTGTGGGGATTAAATGGGAAGAGGCAGAACTACGAATGTTGCCACCTTGAGCTCCATGGAGAAAAAGGTGGGATATAGATTAAATGAATAAATAATAATAATAATACAGGATCAGACCAGAACCTGGGAAAGAGTGGGTTCGAATCTTCATTCAGCCATGAAGCTCACTGGGAGCGACCTTGGAAGCCAGCCAACTGTCGTCCCCCCTTTGTCTAACCTACTCACAACTAGATAGCTCAGTTGGTTAGAGCCTGGTGCTGATAACAACAAGGTCGCAGGTTCAATCCCCACAAAGCCCCTGCGAATACCTGCATTGCAGTGGGTTAAACTAGATGATCCTCAGCGTCCCTACAATTCTACTTCCCAGGGGTGTTGTGAGGATAAAAAGGAAAGGCAGTGGGAACCATAATACACCTGGCTTGATCTCCTTGGATTTGTTTAAAAAGAAAGAAAACAATAAAAATAAACTAAGAAACAAATAAATCCTGGGTGTGCATGCCTTCTCTTCCTCCCACCACGGCCTCATTTAGGGACATTTCTTCTCCAAACTCTCCCTCTTTCAAAGGAATATACACTGCACATTTAAAACAGCATAATTAACAAGATATAACATATTACCATAAGCATAGGACATATCTGCTGTCACTGCCAACCCACGTCTGTGGAATGCTCTCCCCAGGGAAGTCTGCCTGGCGCCTTCATCATGCACCTTTAGGCGCCGGGCAAAAACGTTTCTTTTTAACCAGGCCTTTGGTTGACCTGACTGACATCCTATACTTTTTAAAAATGTGGCTCTTTCTGGGGGGAGGGGGTGTTATTGGGTTATTGTTTTTCTTTTGATTTTATATACTGTATTGCCATCTTTCTTTGTGAACCGCCCAGAAACCTATAGGTATAAGGCGGTATATAAATTCAAACAACAACAACAACAATAATAATAGCAATAAAAATAATAATAATGCGTGCAGGATCTCAGGTATAGCCACTCAGGAACGCGCACGCGCAATACCGGGGCTCCAGGTGGGGGATCCTCCCCCGCCCCCGCCCCCCCCCCCGTTTTCGAACCTTCGCCTCCCCCCTCCTTCCTCTCCCCCCCCCCGCGTTCTCTCTCGGCCACGCCCCCTCCCCCTCTGGCCTTACGTGTTGTCCTGGTTGAAGTTGGCGAAGAGCAGTTGGCCGGCGCCGGCCTCGCCGCTCTGACTGGCCAAGTTCATGGCTCTCCCTGGCGGCGGCGGCGCCCCCCCCCCCGTCCCCGGCCGGCGGGAGGGCAGCGGAAAGAGGCCTGTCAGCCTCGACGGCTCGCGGCCCCGCTCGGCTCCGGCCGCCTCCTCATCCCTCTCAGCGGCGCCTTGTTTACGCTCCGGTAGTGGCCGGAGCCTTCAGCGCGCCTGCGCCAACCCGCCTACTTCCCTCCTCGCCGCGGCGAAAGCGGGCCGCCATTGGCGGCGCTTCCCGACCGGCCACCGTAGCGCCCGTGCGCCTGCGCCATTTCCCGGAGAGAGGCGGGGGACGGGACGGGACGAGGGCTCGCGCGTGCGCCGTACGGTGCGGGAGGTCTTTCTGCGCGCGCGCAGTGCAGCTTCCCGCGACTGTTGGGTTTTGGCGCGAAAGGGTTTCTCTCTCTCGAGGCGCCTGAGGGGAATTTTTAGAAACACACAAAACGAGGCAAAAAAGGCAGAAGTTTGAGAAAGAAGCCAGCTTAGGGAGCCCCACATAATCAAATAAGGACATTTCAAATCAGCAACTATTTATTACTCAGTATTTCTTTAAAAAGCACTGCTTTTTAAAAATAATAATAAAGAGACAAAAGTAATAATAATAATAATAATTTTTTATTTATACCCCTGGTTCAGAAAACCGGGCTCAGGGCAGCTAACAACAAATTTAAAACACTTAATTGATGCAACAAACAACAGCATAAAATACAATATGAAATGTGAATAACAATAAATTCAGAATTCAAAAATCAATTCAGGGGGAAATCCATCCAATAAACATTAGATTATCACCAGGGCGAGCTGGCTAAATTAATCCTATTTGGGCCAGCGAGGAATATATACGTAACCACAAACATTTCATTGAACCAACAGGGTATTCCTTTTATTTATTTCAGAAATAAATAGGCACCAGGCAATTTCATAAAATACCATATTTTTTGCCTGACGTTTGAATGTAGTAAGCAAACTGCTTAATGGATTTCCCCCCCTTAAAAGTTTGGAGCAGTATAGAAGTGCAATGGATAACAACAACAAAAAGCACAGTATTCCTTTTTTTAAATGAATCAGTAATGAGTATATAACTGTAAACATTTACTAAAACCAACACTTTTGATTTTGCTGTTTTTATATTGATACATCAGGACTGAATAGACCCCCATTAACATTTAACAAAACACTGATTTTAGAGACCCAAGGGACTCTGGGGGGTCTCCATGTACTTTTCTTTTTTATGCTTTTACAGTAAATTGGTACATCCATTTCACAATATTCTACATTATTGACTTCCCCTCGCCTCCCTCTTTTTTACTCTTATTTGTGCTGCTTATCTTTCTACACCTAATTAATTTAGCTGCTGTTCATATATCTAGTCCTGCTTGGAGATTTATGCAACTGTTATAATCCTTTAACTATTCTCCAAAGTTTTCCCATTCTTCTCTTACAGTTATGTTCGTCCTGGTTTCTTACCTTTGCAGTCAGCACCACTAACTCCACGTATTCTATTAACTTATTCTGCCAATCCTCTTTTTGGGAACCTTTTTTTTTTGTCCTTCTGAATTTGTTCATAGGCTATTCTGGCTGCAGCAGTTGCATAAAGAAAAAGATTTAATGCATTCTTAGGTATCTCACCCTCTATTATACCCAAAAGGCACATCTCTGTTTTGGGGGGAATTGTCAACCTTAGCACTCCGTGTGCTTTCCAAGGGTTTGGGTCCTTGGAGTGAATTATTATTATTATTATTATTATTATTATTATTATTATTATTATTATTACCCCATCCATCTGACTGGGTTTCCCAGTCTAGGCGGCTCCCAACAGAATTAAAAGCACAATAAAACATCAGACTTTTTTTTTTTAATGCAGACCCTGCACGTTTGGCCCGAAATTACCGTACTTTTCCTGTATAGGGTTTTTTTTTTTACTTTAAAATAAAGTCCTATACACAGATAGTGCATATGCCCATTTTCTAAATTTGGGGTCCCTAAAAGTAGGGAGCATCTTATACATGGGGGCATCTTACACACGGAAAAATACGGTATATGCAATTTGCAAACAAACACAGTCGACTCTCTGTTCACGTAGGGGCTAACCTCTGTGGAATAGTGCAAGGGCTCCTTAAGATTTGGATAGGATATAATCCATTTCTTGCTGATGCTGTACTGTTTTTAATATTCGGTTGGAAGCCACCCAGAGTGGCTGGAGAAACCCAGCCAGATGGGCGGGGTATAAATTATTTATTTATTTATTTATTATTATTATTATTATTATTATTATTATTATTATTATTATTATATTCTTTCTCACCCTTTTCCCTCAGCTTACTCTGATGCAGAAAATATACCTTCCAACAATTCTCCGTTGAAAATTGGGGCGTCCTAAGGAAAAGCGGGACATTCCGGGATCAAATCAGAAACCGGGACGGCTTCCGTAAATTCGGGAGTGTCCCTGGAAAATAGGGACGCTTGTTCAGAGAGGCTTATTCAAGAAAAGGAAAGGCAGCCACATTGGGTTGGTTCACAAAAACTCCCCAAATCCTTATTAGGGCAATGCAGAAGACTACAGCAGTGCATCTGGCACTTGGTGTTTACAACCCTCTTTTTTTAAGATGTAAATCCTCCATGGCAAAGGGGTTCCTGGACAAGAAGTGCTGTCTTTAGCATATGAACTGCCAGAGTGCAAAGATCCGTCCAGTGCCCCCAAATTTAGTTTAGCCCCCCAATTAACTTTTATTATGCTTATGTCAGGCACCACGCTTACGCCTTATCTCTTGTTTACGAAAGAAGGGAGGAAAAAGAAACAACCTTTTTTATTTGCTCATTTATTTACAATACACTTATACTTAAGTATACAGCACCATCACACTTAAACTTATAAGTATTGTTTAGGCACCTGCTTAGGAGAAACATCAGTCGTGTCAAAGGTGCCGCTGACCCCGCTGCTTCATAGCAGCTCAATACAATACGTAACATAAAATTTTGATGTAAGAGTTAATTTTGCATGCATGGCGCCATTGTGAATGACAAGCACCGTCGCTGAGTTGGCCACCATTGTGAATGACAAGTGGCACTGCTGGTCCGGTGTGTCTTTGGTAAATGAATGCACAAAGTCGAAAGTCCTTTAGTGAAACAGTAGGCATACATTTTGGTAATACCTAGGTATATGTGTACAGTGGTCCCTCGGGATGCGAACAGAATCCGTTCCGGAGCCCCATTCGCATATTGAATAGAACGTAAGATGCGACTGCACATGCGGGGGTCACGTTTTGCCACTTCTGCGCATGCGTGTGATGTCATTTTGAGCATTGCGCATGCGCAAGCGGCGAAACCCAGAAGTGCTCCGTTACTTCCGGGTAGCCATGGAGCGCAACCCGAAAGCGCTCAACCTGAAGCACATTCAACCCGAGGTATGACTGTATTTTGTTTTTCTGGCTTGATCAAAATTATTTATAATTTCACAACAGGTAGATAGTTAAAAGCTTAGGCAGCTTCGGCGGCAGGCGCCTGGCGCACCCCAGAATTTGGCGCCTGGGTGCCCCGCACCCCTTGCACTCCTGGGTAAAGACGGCCCTTTGGACAAAATTAAATGTTCATGTAACTCTCCCCAAAAACCCCCACAAAGGGTAGGAGGAAGCTGTTTTGTTCCTTGGGGCCATTTCTGACTTCATCAATTGTTGAGGCAAATTGGATTATCCAGGAGACAGAGGAGGAGAAGATGAGGCAAGGGGAAGGCGGAGTGATGGAAAACAGCCTCTCATCTCGGCCTTGGGAAGGGTGGCCTCCATGGACTTCTTCATTAGCTGCTAAGGAGAGCGGTCTGCTGGCCCGAGAGCCTCTTCCGAGGATGCCAGGATTGGTTTGCATGAAGAACAACAGATGGCAGCGGTGGGGAAGAGTGGCTATTAAAGAGCCGCAAAATTTAATTGAGAGCCTCGCTAGAGGAATAGCGTCGCTCAGGGCCTTTTAATTTCCCAAGCTCCTGGTTGGACATCAGCGGCTGGGCTTGATTTCGCTGTTCACCAAAGTTGTGTCTGAAAGCTCTGGCTCTAAACACACTCCTCCTGAGTAAGCCTCATTGAGCACCATGGGACTTGCTTCCCAGTAAATGTGCACATTAAGTATGAGCTGCACTTCTGTGCTAAAAAAAAAGAAAAAGGTAAATCAGAATATCACAAGTCAAACAGCACTGATGCTCAACTCCTGCTACAAGACCACCCTGATTACAGAGTAAGGGAGACACACGGCAGCTCAGTGGTAGAACACATGGGGAAGGTCCTGGGTTCTAATTTTGGCATCTCCAGTTAAATAGGATCAAATAGCATTGGAAAAGTCAGCTGTGTGAGACCATGGAGAGCTACTGCCAATTAAAGCAGACGGTACTGGACATCACCTTGCCAACAAAGGGCTGTATAGTAAAAGCTATGGTTTTCCCAGTAGTGATGTATAGAATGAGAGCTGGACCATAAAGAAGGCTGATCGCCGAAGAATTGATGCTTTTGAATTATGGTGCTGGAGGAGACTCTTGAGAGTCCCATGGACTGCAAGAAGATCAAACCTATCAATTCTGAAGGAAATCAGCCCTGAGTGCTCACTGGAAGGACAGATCCTGAAGCTGAGGCTCCAAGACTTTGGCCACCTCATGAGAAGAGAAGACTCCCTGGAAAAGACCCTGATGTTGGGAAAGATGGAGGGCGCAAGGAGAAGGGGACGACAGATGGTGGGACAGTGTTCTCGAAGCTACCAGCATGAGTTTGACCAAACTGCGGGAGGCAGTGGAAGACAGGAGGGCCTGGCGTGCTCTGGTCCAGGGGCTCACGAAGAGTCAGACACGACTAAACGACTAAACAACAACAACACTGGAGTACTTGGTCAAATAGGCTGAACTGATTATAAGGCAATTTCTTACTTCAAAGGTCCTCAGGTACTGAAACAGAAACCATTTAGGGGTGAGATATTTGGGGAGTAACCACACTAATGGCATGTTTGGAGGGGAGTGATAGACCTGTGACAGATCATGAGGTAACTATGTCCCTTTCTGATCAGATGAGTACAAGAGCCATGACTACTTTTTGAGAAGCCATTGGAGGACATTGGTAAAAAAAGAAAAACCTTTTAACCAGCTTCATGTTGCACAGACTCCATTCCTTTCTCTGTCTTATTTTTTTTAAATTAAATTTTCCAACAAAAGTAGCAAAAAAAACAGAAA
This sequence comes from Podarcis gaigeae, assembly GCF_964106915.1. Taxonomy (NCBI): domain Eukaryota; kingdom Metazoa; phylum Chordata; class Lepidosauria; order Squamata; family Lacertidae; genus Podarcis; species Podarcis gaigeae. The sequence goes on along the minus strand of NC_139690.1, from coordinate 52,198,135 downwards.
AATAAATAAAAAAATACACAATAACAAATACAACTTGGAAAAAAATACACAAAAACAATATCAAATCCATAAAATGGGATTCTTTGAATCCCGTGACTTCCCTCCCCACCCCATTCCTTAAGTTTTCTTTTCAACTGCATATTATTTCTACTCCAAAATATTTTTAACCTCAAATTTCCTGTACTATCTCTTAAAATTACAAGTGTTCTTAAAATTCTGCCAGTGTATTAACCTGTTTGCAGTATTTTTGTAAATACATAATAAACATTTCCCATTCTTTTTAAAATTTCTTGTCATCTTGATTTCTGAGCTTTCCAGTTAGTTTCGCCATTTCAGCATAGTCCATTAACTTGGTTTGCCAGTCTTCTTTAGTCGGGACTAATAGTATTTAGCCTTTGGGCTAATAGTACATGAGCCATTCCCTTCTCGGGCAGGTGCTCTTATTTATTAAGAAACATTCTCCACTGCTTTATAATTAAAAAGATATATTCTAACTTCTAGGCTTGCTTCATGTAGTACTACCCTTGAACATAACTCAGAGCAAAGCGCAGCTGCCCACATTTTCGGCAGATGTATACAGGATGTGCTGCTATCCCTTTTGCACTGGCTGCTTCTATGCTTCCAAGCCTAATTCTAGGTCTTCTTTTGACATCTAAAGACATGACGCCCCACTAGGGCTGCCATACGTCCGGATTTTCCCGGACATTAACGGGATTTCAAAGGCAGAATAAACGCCCAGGGGGAATTTCCGAAAGGCAGCGTTTTGTCCTGGATCTTTGGGGTTTGTCTAAAAAAGAAAGCTCAACAATTAAAAAGCTCAACAACTTTTGGGGTGTCCTGGTTTTTACTTTTTGAAATATGGCAACCCTAGACCCCACAAACCTAAGAAACTGCCTCTCTCCCTATCAGGTATATGCCCATGGATGCCATGCATCATATATAACACACAATTCTTGGGTACAATTCCAGACATCTTTGCTCTTAGGCAGGTAAAGGTAAAGGGACCCCTGACCATTAGGTCCAGTCGTGGACGACTCTGGGGTTGCAGCGCTCATCTCGCTTTATTAGCCGAGGGAGCCGGTGTACAACTTCCAGGTCATGTGGCCAGCATGACTAAGCCGCTTCTGGCAAACCAGAGCAGCGCATGGAAATGCTGTTTACCTTCCCGTCGGAGCAGTACCTATTTATCTACTTGCCGGAGCAGTATCTATTTATCTATTTGCACTTTGACGTGCTTTCGAACTGCTAGGTTGGCAGGAGCAGGGACTGAGCAACGGGATTCGAATCGCCGACCTTCTGATCAGCAAGTGGTTTAACCCACAGCCCCACCCGCGTCCCTCTTAGGCAGGTACCCTCCCCATATTTGTTCATACTTGTCCTGTGTTAGGATTTTGTACTCCAATTGGCACCACTGGAGGGCACTAAAATGTAACAAAAAAATTAACAAATAAAAAGTTGCAACCAGGAGCCCCAAAGCCTATCCTTTATGGATGGACTCTTTACCTGCCTTAGGGCAGATATTCTCAGACCATAGTCTGGGGGTCAGCAACCTTTTTCAGCCATGAGCCAGTCCACTGTCCCTCAGACTATGTCGTGGGCTGGACTATATTTTGAAGAAAAAAATAATGAACGAATTCCTATGCCCCACAAATAACCCAGAGGTGCATTTTAAATAAAAGGACACATTCTACTCATGTAAAAACACGCTGATTCCCAGACCGTCTGTGGGCTGGATTTAGAAGGCGAATGGGCCGGATCCAGCCCCCGAGCCTTAGGTTGCTTACCCCTACTGTAGTCCATGGCCACTGGTGGACTGCAAGTGCCATTCAGGTAGTTTCACAGCTCTGAAAACGCAGTGAGTGCACAGCCAACGGGAGTGTGAACACAGCTCAACTGACCTAGGGGCCTGCTCAGTCTGCTGTCCTGGTACTTACTGTGGACGGCCACTTCCAAGGCAGCTCTCCTGAGAGTTCCTTATCTTTAAAAGGGACTTAGACTAGATATACCAGATGCTTTGCAGGACACCTTTGGGAGAAGAAAAGCCTCAGGAGGTAATCCTTCACAAATCTGCAGTGGAGTCCCTAAGACGTTGGGATGGGTTCTGGTACACCTCCGTCCTGCAACTCCTGCAGCCATGCTGGTGCGAAACATATCACTCGGCTTTCTTTTGGACCACATCAGCAAAACTAAGAGTGGGGTCTTGTCATCTGGGCAGCTCGGGACCTCCAGAAGCACTGCCCAGGCTTGCACCCCGCAAAGGGCACGTCAGTGTGCTGTTAACACAGCAAAAACAAAGCGGGAGTTACAAATTGCCAATCTCTGCAGCCGCAGCAGGCGCTGTGATTCTCCAACAGTTTGGCGTCATCCCCGGAGATGCATTCCATTGTCTCTTGAGACAGAAGGATGCCAGCAGACTGGAGAATGCTTCAAATAGACTACTGTCATTGGCAAAGTACAAGGGTACCCTAAAATATGGAAGTAAGTGAGTGGGAAGTTAGGAAACAGTCCCTGGTGCAAGAATAAGAATTGTTGCATGTTCCCCAATCTCTGAGCAGCAAGAGACTCCAGGGATGCCTGTGCTTTCCAAGGGCCAGGTTTCCTTCGAATGAAGGCTGACGGAGACTGTGATACCTTTAGGATGTCTTCTTCTTCTTTCTTCCTTGGTGATCACTCGTAGCTGAGTAAGATTGTCTTCCATAAACACGGTTTTAGCAAAGCGTCCGTAAGTGACTGTAGAGGCCAATTCTGGATCCACATGTCCTTCCACAGTGGGGACATGGGTTTCTGTGTGGGAGTTGATAATGGTGAGGGCCAAGTGTGCCTTCCTCTTAGCATGTTTCTCCACTTGCATCCTGAGTTCGAGTGTCTTCAAAGCCCATGACACCTTTGGCAAAGGCTGTTCTCCAACTGGAGTGCTCGCAGGCCAGTGTTTCCCAATTGTTGGTGTTTATACTACATTTTTTTAGATTTGCCTTGAGACAGTCTTTAAACCTCTTTTGTTGACCACCAGCATTACACTTTCCATTTTTAAGTTTGGAATAGAGTAGTTGCTTTGGAAGACGATAATCAGGCATCCGTACAACATGACCAGTCCAGTGAAGTTGATGTTGAAGAATCACTGTTTCAACACAGGTGATCTTTGCTTCTTCCAGTACTCTGGTATTACTGGTAGTTCGCCTGTCTTCCCAAGTGATGTGTAAAAATTTTTTGGAGACACCGTTGATGGAATCTTTCAAGGAGTTGGAGAAGGCATTTACAAGTGGTCCATGTTTCACAAGCATACAGTAAGGTTGGTAGTACAATAGCTTTGTAAACAAGCATTTTGGTTTCCCTGCAAATGTCCCGGTCCTCAAACACTCCGCACTTCAATCGGGAGAAAGCCGCACGTGCAGAGCTCGGGCAATGCTGGATTTCAGCATAAGTGTTGGCCCTTGTGGAAAGATAACTGCCCAGGTAGGAGAAGTGATTGACATTTTCCAACGTTACAGCATCACTCATGATGCACAGAGTTCCTTTAAAGCCACAAAGACCATCTATGGGCCAATAAACCATGGCATATGCCTCCTATGCTCAGCAGACGGTACCACACTTCTAAAAGATAAAGAAGCTATTGCACTGCGCTGGAAAGAGCATTACCAACATCTCCTTAACCGCAACTCCCCTGTAGCCTTTAGGATATATGGTTTTATTTACATATATATTCAATCTGAGCATAGGGTGGAGGGGCTTACAGCATTAATACTCCCATAGAGCTTCTGTCCCCTTTAGGTTTCCATGAAAGCCCCAAAACACAGCTTTGGGCCCAGCACAGAGCAGAGATGTCTCCCAGGTTCCAGCAACAGTCCAACTTGCACATGCAACTCTCACATGCTCAGCCCCACATCATCATGATAATAATAATAATATTTATTTATTTATTTATTTATATCCCGCCCTCCCCAGTCGAAGCTGGGCTCAGAGTGGCTAACAACAGTAAAATAATACAGCATTCTAAAATCAATTCATTATAAAATCAGTTCAAATCAAATTGATGGCAACCATTGGGCTAGAGTTCTGTGAAGAAATTACCAAAGGAGGGGGTCAGGCTGTGCCTTGGCCAAAGGCCTGGTGGAACAGCTCCGTCTTGCAGGCCCTGCGGAAAGATGTCAAGTCCCACAGGGCCCTAGTCTCTTGGCACAGAGCGTTCCACCAGATTGGGGCCACAGCCGAAAAAGCCCTGGCTCTGGTTGAGGCCAGCCTAACCTCTCTGTGGCCTGGGACCTCCAAGATGTTTTTGTTTGCAGACTGTAAGGTCCTCCATGGGACATACCAGGAGAGGCGGTCCCGTAGGTACGTGGGTCCTAGACTGCATAGGACTTTAAAACCAGCACCTTAAACCTGATCCTGTGCTCCGCCAGGAGCCAGTGCAGCTGGTATAGCACTGGGTGAATGTGATCCCGCAGCGAGGACCCCGTAAGGAGTCTCGCTGCGGCATTCTGCACCCGCATTCTGCACGTAGCCTGTTGTTTCCAGTCAGTTGAGTTGGGAAAGGTCCCATCAATCTGCCTCTATGGCAGCCTTATTTGTGCTTGTAAATAGCAGTACTCAGCTGCCCAGCTAAGGCCAAAGGAACTCTTTGACTAGTTGACTAGGTTCCCTTTTACACGTTCTACCTTGACAGATATAGGATTGCAGGTTTGGAAGGGGCCCGGGATTATCATCCAGACTGACCTTACCCCCCCCCCAAAAAAAACCCTATAGCAGAATATTAAAAGCACAGGAATTCCACATTTCACCCATAAAATTGCCTTTGTGAATGGCTGGAAGAAGCTGGGCTCAAAATATAGCGAAAGTCTGTGTGGGTCGGCAACTTAAGATTCTCCATCAATTGCCTGAGAATATTTCTCCCAAGAGACAGTCCGTGACTCAGTAGGATTGCTCTGTTGGAAGCCTGTGAGATCCTCGCCGTTCTGTGGTTGTTCTGCTGCCTGCTTCAACAGACACTCGTTTCCATAACAACCACATCCAGGCTTTAAAAATAGTAACTTATTTTTCATTCAGCTCGTCTCCTGCCCTTAGGACCAGGTCTATTTTTGTCCTGGTGGTTTATTTCAGGTGTCCCTCTCTCTTCTCTCTCATCCCAAGTGAACTCTGTGGGCCCCCCACCTCATGCTGGGTTCACAAAGGGACAGAGTGTGTGTATTTCCTTCGTCTAGGGTTTCCACCCAGCCAGAATGATTGCACATCTCGGTGTATATTAGCACCAAAGAAAGTCCTATGGGATCCAACGGGACTCAGAATAAATCTGCTTATGATGTAGCCCTTTATGACCCTTTGTGCTGCTCTGAACTCTGCACATGCTTAGAGTTGCTCAGCAGAATCTTCCCCCCCCCAAAATTATTGATTTTAACAGATAAAACATACAAAAGAAAGAACATTACAATACTAAAAAAAAGAAAAAAGAAAAAGAAAAACACATGTTCATTTTAAATTCTATTATTAACTGACTTCCTCAAATCCCTCCTAACTGAATTTCATTGTATCACCTTGTAACAGTTTTCCAAAATCATCTTTCTACTACAATTTACTCCTTCAATTTACTATCCTCATCTCTTTTCTTATTGACTTAAATCCATATTACTATACAACATTCTTATTCTAATCCTAGGCCTATTTGATACTTTCAAGTACCTTCTAATTATCTTATATTGCAATATTTAGCTAGATAATCTTTAAATTTCTTCCAATCTTCTTGTTGCTCCTCTTCTTTCTGATTGCGGATTCTTCCAGTCAGGTCAGCCAACTCCAAAATCTCCAACATCTTCATCTGCCATTCTTCTACCGTTGGTATTTCTTGAGATTTCCAATTTTTAGCTAATAGCAGTCTTGCTGCTGTAGTGGCATACAAAAATATCTTTATTTTGGGGGGCTATTCCAATCCTATTATTCAGCAGAATCTTTCAACATGAAGATGGCAGACACACTCTTCTTCCCAGTTTTCCCTCCAATGCCTTTTCTGCCTGTTTCTTCAGTGTCATCTGCCAAGGTTTGCGTGGGGGTTCCCACAATGGGAATAGCTGGAACCCCAATGTTTTACTGCTCTGACCAGTTGTCAGACTTTGAGTTATTGTAAGTTACCATGTATATGTAGGTCATTGTTTCAATAATTCAGTTGCAGATTTTGAAGCATTTCTGTATCCTTCTGCTGTGCTGAAGAAGAATTCCATGAAACAGTGGGCATATCCAGAATCATTGTTCACTACGTCTATTTGCAGACCACTTCGGCAGCGTTGGACGTCATAAAACAAAGCTTTACGGCTTGTTTTCTCCAGAAAAGAATCTGACCCATTGCTTCTTTCAGAGACTTGCATTGCCCACAAAGACTTTCAGAGACCTATAAGACTTATGTTTATTTGGTTCTATGTTTTCAAGAGTGCATATTCTGTGACTTTCAGAGATTTAGGAGATTTCTGTTTATTTGGTTTTGCATAGAGTGCATATTTCATATATTTCATATTGTTCAATGTTCTGTATAGATTATATAAAGATTATATTGACATCGCATTGTTGGACTTGGTCATCGTGTTGCCTTTTGATATTACTGATATTTGTTTGCAACACAGGGGTTAATTGTTTGGTTACTTATTGCTGACCAGTTTTCAGATTGTCTGCTGCTTGATAACCAGTACTTAGATCTGAAAAACCACTAAACTCCAGATGGCTCCAGGTTTCACTCCTTCCTGAGTGGACAGATCCTGCTCTGACTCTACCCCTGCTTGCTGGCTTCCTGTATGCCTCCTTTCCTTCCTTCACAGGTTCTGTCCTCCTCCTTCTATGTTTTGCAAGCTTTTACCCTAGCTCCGTCCAGGAACTGCAGGTATTCAATACAATATTGTCTCTTGACTTCACAGCACATGATATGACTCCTAGTTCCTGACCCAGCTCCACCTGCACCTTGCTGGTTTCTGACCAGATTCTGTTCCTGACTTTCCCGCTTCTGATCTGACCAAGATGATCAAGGGTCTGGAAACCAAGCCATATGAGGAATGGCTGAGGGAGTTGGGTGTGTTTAGCCCAGAAAAGAGGCGACCGAGAGAAGATGCGCTGGTCATTTCAAATATCTAAGAAGTGGTCACATGGAATACGGAGCAAGATTGTTCTCTACTGCTCCAGAGGGGAGGACCAGAACCAATGAATTCAAGTTACAAGAAAGGAGATTCCAATGAAACATTAGGAAGAACTTTCTGGTGGCAAGAGCTTTTTGGCAGTGGAACAGAGTCCCTTGGAAGGTTGTGGACTCTCCTTCCTTGGGGGTTTTAAAGCAGAGGTTGGAAATGTAAAGAAAAGGAGGGGACTTTTATCATAGAATCATAGAATTGGAAGAGACCACAAGGGCCATCAAGTCCAACCCCCTGCCAAGCAGGAAACACCATCAGAGCACTCCTGACATATGGTTGTCAAGCCTCTGCTTAAAGACTTCCAAAGAAGGAGACTCCACCACACTCCTTGCAGCAAATTCCACTGTCGAACAGCTCTTACTGTCAGGAAGTTCTTCCTAATGTTTAGGTGGAATCTTCTTTCTTGTAGTTTGGATCCATTGCTCCGTGTCCGCTTCTCTGGAGCAGCAGAAAGCAGCCTTTCTCCCTCTCTATGTGACATCCTTTTATATATTTGAACATGGCTATCATATCACCCCTTAACCTCCTCTTCTCCAGGCTAAACATGCCCAGCTCCCTTAGCTGTTCCTCATAAGGCATTGTTTCCAGGCCTTTGACCATTTTGGTTGCCCTCCTCTGGACACATTCCAGTTTGTCAGTGTCCTTCTTGAACTGTGGTGCCCAGAACTGGACACAATACTCCAGGTGAGGTCTGACCAGAGCAGAATTCAGTGGCACTATTACTTCCCTTGATCTAGATGCTATACTCCTATTGATGCAGCCCAGAATTGCATTGGCTTTTTAAGCTGCCGCGTCACACTGTTGGCTCATGTCAAGTTTGTGGTCAACCAAGACTCCTAGATCCTTTTCACATGTACTGCTCTCAAGCCAGGTGTCATCCATCTTGTATTTGTGCCTCTCATTTTTTTTTGCCCAAGTGCAATACTTTACATATGTGGTGGGAATGTAGAGGAATTTAAAAAAAGGGAAATGATATATAATGAATTGAAGAAAATGTTTAAAATGGCATTTGTAAAAAAAACCAGAAGCATTTTTGTTAGGGATTGTAGGACAAGACCTGCCAAGGAAAATGAAGAATTTATTTATGTATTCAACAGCAGCGGCAAGAGTCTTGATAGTACAAGGATGGAAGAATGAGGAAATCCCGACGAAAGAACAATCCCAACAAAAGAACAAACGAGAAATTGATGAACTATGCAGAACTGGCGAAACTGACATACAAACTGAGAGATAAGGACAACTGTGACTTTAAAGAAGAACGGGAATTTTTTACATATTACTTAAAAAGACAACAAAATGAACTGGACTCCTTGGCAGGTTTTGAATAAACGCACACAAATTTATTGATTGTTAATATAGTAGATAGATAATATAAGGATTTATACAATTTTACAGTAGGCAAAGAACAATATGAGTTGAGAAATCAGAGAAGGAGCCGAGGGAAGTCTGGGGAGGAGGGAGGGAGGAAGGGTTTGATGGGGAGGTGGGGGAGAAAAAATAGGGGGGAAATGATGGATATGAGATGTTTTGATATGTTATGTTGAAATTGTTAATTAAAAGTTTATTTAAAAAATAAATAAATAAAGCAGAGGTTGGATGGCCACCTGCCAGGGGTGGCCAGTTGTGATTCCTGCACAGCAGACGGTTGGACTAGAAGATCCACAATTCTGTGATGCTCCTGATCTAGTTGATCCAGCTCTACCTTGGACTACTCAGCTTCTGATCTGACTCAGTCCCTGACTTCGCAGCTTCTGAGGCAGGTCCACCTTTGCCTTCCTGGCTTTCCCCCTGCTTGCTCCCATTCCAGCTCCGTTGGCCAGGCAGATCCTGTTCCTATTCTCCTTGCTATGGCTTTTCCCGTAGCCCAACCTTAGCCCTATAAATGAATGAATGAATTAATTTATTACGGTCATAGACCAGAAAAAACAACAGCGATAGTTTACAAGGGGAGTAATGGTGTCAATTAAAAGTTGTAAAATTATACATAAAAGCAATACACATATGCACACACACACACACACACGCACACACGCACACACGCACTACAATGTATGTATAGACTTAAAAAATGAGGGGGCTTGTCCAGGGGTCAAGTCTTTTACTTTTTTACAGCTAATGCCCTCCGCTTGATCGCAGCCGCAGAAAATTTGGCCACTTTCAGTGTTACTTCTGGGTTTTTATCTCCTAGTAGGATTTTCAGCCGCTGAGATTCAGATCGACCTGGAAATTTCTGAACGATAGGGGAAATAAACAGTGACCTGATATCCCCATAGAGGTCGCAGTGTAGCAACACATGTGAAGCCGTTTCCACCTCTTTCAGACCACATGGGCAGACTCGTTCAGCATAGGGTTTGCCCACGTATCTGCCCTTTAGTAAGGCGGATTAGCCCTATAAATGTATGCACATACGCACACACAACCATGCACAAGCAACTGTTCTGTTCTGCAGCCCAACTGTGGAGGTCTATAGATATATATATAGAGAGAGAACTATTATATGTACAGACATACATACGCTATCATATACAAACAATCATTTGGATAATCAATTTTTTTTTAATCTGCAAGCTATGCAAGGACCAAAGGTGTTGTTCAGCTACCCAAATGGGGTGTTGCTCAGCTACCCAGGAGCGGTTTTAGCAGGATGCAAGAGGTATTTCTGGGTTTAGCACTACAGACTCACAGCCTTATTTCTGGTTCCTAGGCAGATTAGTGCCACATACCTCAGCAAAAGTGATTAAGAACACAATAATCAGAACAGCCTAATCAGCACCGCCTCTAAATGGGGTGGTTGCAGAGCTGTTGTTCTCCATTCTTATTAATTAGCAAAACACTTGTCATTAGGAAAATTAGGGAGGGGGCAGGTGTGGAAGAGAGGGCTTCTTCTAGTATGGTGGTCTCTTTGGGGTGCTGTTAGCTTGTCCATAAAAAAAAAATAATGTTTCATATCTGTGACGTCCATGCTTCAAAAAGATCCATATTGAGAATTCTCCAGTACTGGGCTATAAAAAGTTTTGTTAGACAACACTGGAGCTCCTGGCAAAATGTAGGAAAGTAAAGCCATTCCAGGATCTGGTGAGACGGATTGTTTGGTGATCTGACTTATCAGCTGGAAGATTTGATCGAGAAGGGGAGACTCAGCTGGCACAGTTCAGGGTTAGGAGGAAACTGATTTCAACTCATAGTCCGCTATGATTTCCTTAGCTGAGAAACGGATTGTCATGGCTCATGGTCTGCATGGTGAGGGACTCTGAAAGAGCAGAAGGTCCAGGCTGCTTCCTTGGGTGGAGAATAATCAGCATCTTTCTAAGGATCCTCTCAGCTGGAGGACACAGCCCTGCCACCATCCACTGACTAAGGTGGCAGTACCAATAGCAGCACCTCTGTCCCCTCAGTACTGTGAATGTCTGCAGAATAAGGTGAGGGCCCTTTAACCAGCCAACCAGCTTCTCCAGGGAGGTGGTAACTACCAGGCTCCAGGTCTTGTCTGCTATATTATGCTGTGGCTGCCTCTATGTCACAGTCTGGTTCATGGGCAATCAAAGTCCTGGCTGGGAGCAGGAACAGGAACTGGGGTGGGAGCAGGAACAGGAGTCCAGAAGCAGGGAGTCAGAAAGCCAAGAGTCCGAGGGTCAGAGAGCCGGGAGTCAAGAAGCCAAGGGTCCGAGGATCAAGAAGCAAGGAGTCACGAAGCCAAGGGTCCAAGGATCAAGAAGCAAGGAGTCAAGAAGTCAGGGGTCCGAGGATCAAGAAGCAAGGAGTCACAAAGTCAGGGGTCTGAGGATCAAGAAGCAAGGAGTCACAAAGTCAGGGGTCCAAGGATCAAGAAGCAAGGAGTCATGAAATCAAGGGTCCGAGGGTCAGGAAGCAAGGAGCCACAAAGTCAGAGGTCCGAGGATCAAGAAGCAAGGAGCCACAAAGTCAGGGGTCCGAGGATCAAGAAGCAAGGAGTCACAAAGTCAGGGGTCCGAGGGTCAGGAAGCAAGGAGTCAAGAAGTCAGGGGTCCGAGGATCAAGAAGCAAGGTGTCAAGGAGCCAAATGCAGCAAGGCAGGGAACGTGTTGCTGTGGCCAAGAGCTGAAGGGAAAATGCTGACCTTATATCCCTTCCTGGCTCTTGCCACCAGGTGCTGTGAGTTACCAATCGGCCTCACCTGTGAGGCCGCTCCTTGCCTCTTCAGAACTTAGGAAGGCCCCAGTCCTGTAAAGTCCTATTGGTCACAGGGCCTGGCTCCTGCAAGCAACTCCTGACACTTTAGCTCCTTGCTGAGACAGCATCTCTCTACAGCTTTCTTAGAAGGAGAAGTCCTCAGCTTTCTGCCGATGCTTGTCGCTGTCCAAGGTGCTGTTCTTCTCCCTGACTTACAGTGTCAAAGAACTGTAGAGTTGCAAGGGACCCAAAGGGTCATTTGGTCATTTAGTCCAACCCCCTGCAATGGAGGAATTACAACTAATCACAGCTTTCACTAGACTTTCCCTGTGAACCTCAAGTGCCCACATAACTGGGCACAGTGTCCCACCGCACGTGTTTGTCCAGGCCAGAAGCACTTTTATTTATTCCATCGTAAATACATAAGAAGGGATGCGGGTGGCGCTGTGGGTTAAACCACAGAGCCTAGGACTTGCCGATCAGAAGGTCGGTGGTTCAAATCCCTGCGACGGGGTGAGCTCCCGTTGCTCGGTCCCTGCTCCTGCCCACCTAGCAGTTCAAAAGCACCTCAAAGTGCAAGTAGATCACTTTGTAGATCCTCTGGCGGGAAGGTAACCGGCATTTCCATGTGCTGCTCTGGTTTGCCAGAAGCGGCTTAGTCATGCTGGCCACATGACCCGGAAGCTGTACGCCGGCTCCCTTGGCCAATAAAGTGAAATGAGCACCGCAACCCCAGAGTCGGTCACGACTGGACCTGATGGTCAGGGGTCCCTTTCCCTTGTTAAATACATAAGAAGAACCTGCTGGATCAAGCCAGTGGCCCATTCTCTTCTCACAGTGGTCACTAATGTGCCCCAGTGGGAAAAGCATGAGAGCCCTCTCCTCTCCTGCAATTCCCAGCAACTGGCAGAAGAAGAGGAGTTTGGATTTGATATCCCGCTTTATCACTACCCGGAGGAGTCTCAAAGCGGCTAACATTCTCCTTTCCCTTCCTCCCCCACAACAAACACTCTGTGAGGTGAGTGGGGCTGAGAGACTTCAGAGAAGTGTGACTAGCCCAAGGTCACGCAGCAGCTGCAGGTGGAGGAGTGAGGAATCGAACCTGGTTCACCAGATTACGAGTCTACCGCTTTTAACCACAACACCACACTGGCATTCAGAAGCATTGCTGACCCTGACCATGGAGATAGAGCATAGCCACTGTGGCTAGGAGCCAGCGATAGCCAGATGGGTGGGGTGAAAATAAATTATTATTATTATTATTATTATTATTATACTCTGTGAATTTGTCCAATCCTCTTTTAAAGCCATCCAAGTCGGTGGCCACCGCCGCCTCCTGTGGCAGCGAGTTCCATGGCTTAATTCTAAGGGCTGGGGTTGCCATAGCAGGAGTACCTGGGAGAGATTATTTTCTGCTTGCTCTGAAGCTCATAAAGGAGTTCCCCACCTGCCCTGCTGCCCCGGGTTGCTGCAGCAGCTGAATAATACTGATTCCTAAAGACACGTCCGGAAACCAAGGAGACTGTATTTAAGGTATCTCAGGGAACAGGAACCTGAAGAGTCCTCACCCCACCTGCCCCAGCTACACGGAGCTGCAGCCAAGATTTCTGCTGTGGTGTTGATCAAAACAGAGAGGCATTTGGCACTGGAAATTCCTGCTCGAAGGAGCAAGTCAAGTCATGCTAGCAGGCCAGGGGAATCCGGGGCTTAAATCCTGCCGACGCCAAGAGTGAAATTAATTTGGAAGTCTTAACAGTGTGCTTAACACTCAGCGCAGAACTGCACCGCAAAAACCAACATTAGATTTAGTGTCATTAAGGAACTCGGCAGGGAGGAAGGAGGTCATGTTGGTAGAAGACTAGCCAAAGGAGCAGGGTTTTGTGTATATTTTTAATAATAACCAGCACAACATTAAGAAAGCTGCTGTTTCTGCTCAGGGCGTCTTATCAGAAAACTGCTGGCTGCCTTGCACTGAGACTTGGGCTGTTGCTGCTTTGAACTCTATATTGATACCTCGGGTTAATTCATTCCAGAGGTCCGTACTTAACCTGAAACTGTTCTTAACCTGAAGCACCACTTTAGCTAATGGGGCCTCCTGCTGCCGCCGCGCCGCTGGAGCACTATTTCTGTTCTCATCCTGAAGCAAAGTTCTTAACCTGAAGCACTATTTCTGGGTTAGCAGAGTCTGTAACCTGAAGCGTATGTAACCTGAAGCGTATGTAACCTGAGGTACCACTGTACTGACAAGAAGCACCTCTCCAAGGTTGACCATGTGCATACGCAATAGACAATCTTTATAAAATCCCTTCAAACCATAACAAGTACAAAATGAAATCTTTAGTCTCAAAGTCTCTGAAATTCTTTAAATGAAGTGAGACTTACATGAGCACTGTTCCACAACATTTAATATTTTCATTTACATACATTCATTCGATATAAGATGGGTTTATGAAGCAATTCTATATCCTCCCACCAAGCTGATGAAGAATTCTACGAAATGGTAGTCAATATCCGGAATCTCTGTTCAGTGTTGGACATCGTATTTGCTGAATACACAAAGCTTCACAGCTTGTCTTTCATTGTACAAAGTTTGGTACCTCGCTTCACTTAAAGATTTTCAGAGACTGGGAGACTCCGAGACCAGAGAGAAGAGACAGTGGAAGAAGATTGGAAGAAGTTTAAGGAATATTTGGAAAAAAAATGTTAATATTTAATCTTAGAATAGCTTTGGAAGTGGATATAGGCTGTAGGGTTAGAAGTAGAAGATAAGGTATTTTAAAATAGTATTATTTGTAAGTGATAAAATGTGAAGATTTTTATGGTAAAAGTAAGCGTGATTAAAAAAAAAATGGTTAGAAATTATGATATATGTAAACTGCCAAAGATGAGGTAAAATGAAAATCAGATAAGTGGGGAAGCCCGCTTAACAATGTTTAGAAAAATAAGGATATGACAAGAATTTGTTTGTATTGTTTGTCTTTTCTGTTTGTGTTTTTTATTTGTGTTATAAAATGAATACAAAATTGGGGGGGGGGGAGGGAAATGTAGGGACACAGCCCACAGGATGATTTGCAAGGGATCAAAAACGAGGGACTGTCTGCGCTAAAGAGCAACTATTGGAGCCTCTGTGATCCGCAACCCTGTTTTCCTGTGAGAACAGAAGCCCTTGCCTGGGAAAGTGGTTGCTGCCGAATGTGCCAAGAGAAAGCTGACCTGTTTTTTTGTTTTTGTTTTGCTGAATGAATGGAAGCGGCTTTCTCCTCTCCTCTCACCACTATGTTCTCAGCCATTCTGTATTGTGCTGTTTTTCCCCGCGATGGCTCATGCACTGCTGAGCAGCCTGGAAGGAGGCTGAGAGAGCCAGGCCGTATTGCTCCCAGAAGTGATGGATCAAAAAAAAAAAAAAAAGAGGGGGGAGAGAGGGGAGGGAGCTTTCTGAGCTTCGTACCCTGAATGCTTTGCTTCACAGCGCCCCCCCCCCCCGGAAGGGTACTGGAGCAAAAGGAGAGAGCAATCTGGAGTGCAAAACCTCCAGTGGATTCAATTGGGATGCATCCACCACTGTGTAAGGGCAGAATATAAGCTGGTGGGGAAAGGCAGGAGAGAGGAAATGTGGCTTCAGTGCAGAACTATGAGCATTCTGCACTCTGGTGCTCAGGCCAGAGGGGTGGCTTTTTGAAAGTAGGCAGGGAAACTGGGTCCAAATGCCCTCATTAGGCTAGGGTTACCAGATTTTTTTCAAAGAATCCGGGGTCACTTTTTTAAAAAAAGAGTTTTTGTTTTTAAAAAAAGTTATTAAAATTTTTTTAAAGAAGCAATATCTTCTCTTCTGTGATCTCCTCTGTCACACGGCCTTCCTCTGGGCCCCGGCTTTCTCTCTTGGAGCGCTAGTCACCATGGAGTAAGTTTGGGTCGGCCACGTGTCCTTGCCCTCCGGGTGCTCTCCTACCTCTCCTCAGTGCCAGTGGAGCAGCAAGGTCGGGGCTCCCCTCTTTTTTCTCCTTCCGCTCTCTCTCTCTTCCTTCTCCTCCTCTCCTCCTTCTCCCTGCGTTGGCTCCGGGGTTTTCATGGCTCTGGAGCACTGCTGGGCAGTCGGCCAGGTGGCCGGGTGCTCTCGCTCCCAGCTTGATTTGGGTTGTGGGGGGGGTCATCGATTCCCTCAGTTGATGCGCCGGGCATCCCCGGTCATCCCCCCCGGCAGTGGCGCCCCCCATTCTGCCTCACCAGAAGTTCCCATATGATGTGTCTTGTGCCGTTGAACCAATCACACAACTTTCATTCCCTACTAATAAATCTACTACACTTAAAATATAAATCCGGGGACATTAAATGAAATCCGGGGACATTCCGGGGACGGATTTTGTCCGGGGACAGATTTGTGAATCTGGGGGCTGTCCCCGGGAAACGGGGACACCTGGTAACCATACACTAGGCCCCATGTCCCCTTGGAGAAAAGGCAGGATATACCGTATTTTTTGCTCTATAAGACGCACTTTTCCCCTCCTAAAAAGTAAGGAGAAATGTGTGTGCATCTTATGGAGCAAATGCAGGCTGTGCAGCTATCCCAGAAGCCAGAACAGTGAGAGGGATTGCTGCTTTCGCTGCGCAGTGATCCCTCTGGCTGTTCTGGCTTCTGAGATTCAGAATATTATTTTTATTGTTTTCCTCCTCCAAAAACTAGGTGCAAAAAATACGGTAACTGTACTACGACTAGTAGTAGTAATAGCAGTAATAATTTTTTTATTTATACCCCATCAACCTGGCTGGATTGCCCAGCCGCTCTAATACTAAGAACATTTAAATGATGCATGTTTGTCGAAGGTAAATAAACAATCAATGCATACTGCACAAGCCTTTTAAGGCTTTCTGATGCATTGTCCACATCGCTGTAAGCCATGCCAAATCCAGAACAGCCAGAATTTCAGAGAGTTGCAAAGAGACCTTGCAACTCCTCCACCCCCAAGAGACAGCTATACAGCTTCTGCTTCCATATTTCCATTGCTGCCTCCCAAAGGAGTCTGTGCAGTGGTGTAGCGTGGGGGGTGCAGGGGGGCCCGGCCACACCGGGAGCAACATCTGGGGGTTAGGGTTGGGGGCGCAAATCCACGGGTTAGGGGGCGCAAATCCACGGGTTAGAGGGTGCAAATTAGTTGCCTTGCCCCGGGTGCTGACAACCCATGCTACACCACTGAGTCTGTGGTCCACCGTTGGACAGCCGAGATCATTAGGCCAAAATGATTCACTCCGTAAGAACACGAGAAGGTCCTGCTGGATCAGGCCCATGGCCCATCTAGTCCACCATCCTGCTTTCACAGTGGCTGAACAGTTGCTTGTGGGCAGCGGCAAGCGTCTTGATTGCACAAGGATGGAAGAATGAGGAAACCCCGACTAAAGAACAGTGGCAAGAGAAATTGATGAACTATGCAGAACTGGCTAAACTGACATGCAAATTGCAAGACAAGGATAACTGTGACTTGAAAGAAGACCGGGAGCCTTTTACAAATTATTTTAAAAGACCACAAAATGAACTGGACTCCTTGGCAGGTTTTGAATAAACATACACAAATTTGTCGAGGGTTAACATAGTAGACAGATAATATAAGGATGTGTACAATTTTACAATATGCAGAAATTAATATAGGTTGAGAAATCAGGGAGAGGAGCTGAAGGAAGTCTTAGAGGGGGGAGGGAGAGAGGGTTTGTGGAGGAGGTGGAAGGGGGGAATAATGGGGGGAAATAATGAAGATGATTTGCTTTGATAATTTGTTACATTTAAATTGTGTGTGTGTGTGTGTATATATATATATATATATATATATATATATATATATATAAACAGTTGCTTGTGGGAAACCAGCATTCAAGATTCGAGCATGAGAGCAACTCTTGCCTGCTGTGGCTTCCAGCCACTGGCGTTCAGAAAGCGGGGTGCCACCTCTCGTGGGGGACACATCATGCTCCTCCTGGGGTAGTCTGTCCGCCTTTGGTCCCCAACTTGCGCTCAGCTCTCACCTGTGGTTCCTAGAAGTTGTCAGCATGTGACAGCTGCCACACCCAGATAAACAATTTGGGTTGGTTTTGACAGGTGAGGGTAGCTGATGCATCTCAAACCCCCAGTGAGTTAGGGACTGTAGGTTGCTTCCACAGAACTACAACTCCCAACATCACCAACAAGCCACAGTTTCCAAGATTATTATTTTTTTTGGGGGGGGGGGGAACCGTGTGCTTTAAAAGCAGACACTCACTCTACTTTTAAGGCACACCAAAGCAGAGACATCACCTTGCCAAAGGCCCGTATAGTTCAAGCTATGGTTTTCCCAGTAGTGATGTATGGAAGTGAGAGCTGGACCATAAAGAAAGCTGATCGCCAAAGAATTGATGCTTTTGAATTATGGTGCTGGAGGAGACTCTGGAGAGTCCCATGGACTGCAAGAAGATCAAATGTATCCATTCTGAAGGAAATCAGCCCTGAGTGCTTGCTGGAAGGACAGATCCTGAAGCTGAGGCTCCAATACTTTGGCCACCTCATGAGAAGAGAAGACTCCCTGGAAAAGACCCTGATGTTGGGAAAGATGGAGGGCACAAGGAGAAGGGGACGACGGAGGACGAGATAGTGGGACAGTGTTCTTGAAGCTGCGAACATGAGTTTGACCAAACTGGGGAGGCAGTGGAAGACAGGAGTGCCTGGCATGCTCTGGTCCAGGGGGTCACGAAAAGTTGGACACGACTAAACGACTAAACAACAACAACAACAACACAGCTTCTCTCGAGAGAATCCTGGGTAGTGCAGTTTGTTGGAGATGCTGGGAGTTGTAGTTCTGGGGGGAGGAACTGTGGCTTGTTAAGGATATTGGGAGTAAGGACCCCCCAACTAGAACTTCCAACACCCTTAACAAACCATGGTTCCCAGGATTCTTGGCGAGGCGGGGCAAAGCCCTGCGCTTTCAGCTGTACCGTCGGACGAGCTGCCAGCGCGCGCAGTTCGGCTCTGCCCTTATTAATCCAAATCCGCTGCTATTTGATCCGCGGGCGCGCACTATATCACCGGGGCTGCCTTTATTTATAGCTCCCTTGCTCATGCCGATTGGGATCCAACAGGCGGCTTGGGGACCGGTTGCTCCGGCCACTTGGAGCCCCGGCGGGGGTCCCTCCTTCCTTCCCTCCTTCCCTCCCTGCCCTCCATCCATCCATCTATCTATCCTTCCTCCCTCTCTCCTCCTCCTCCCTCTCTTCCCTCCTCCAGAGCGCTAATCATCTTGTTATTTCGCGATCACGACTCAGCGCGCGGCTCCTTCGCTCGCCTCCTCCTCGCTCCAACCCTGCCTCTTGGATGCGCTCTTTAGCTTCTGAGCCTCTCCAGACCGGGTGCCTGCCGGCTGCTTCTCCCCCCTGCGCAACAGGGCTGCCGGAGAGAGGGACCCAGAATGGCCAGGATTTCTGCCCCCCTTCCTCCTCTTTTTTTAATTATAAAAAATTAAACCCCCTCTGAAAATCAAGATCGCCTGCCTGCCTTTGGGAGACGCGAAGAAGTGAGATTTCATTTGCGGGGGGCATTCATTTTTGGCTCCCGACCAGCTCAGGCAGAGGAGCGGATGAAGTTCCTTGGGCTGCCTGCTCCGGAGGGAGGCTGCCTCTTCGTGGCTGGGACCACCTGGGACCCCCTCGCGGGACACCGAAGATCCGAGGACGGGGGTCTCTCCCTATCGCCTCCTCCACCACTCCTGCCCTGGGCCGCCCTCCTCCTCCTCTTCTTCCAACATCGCCCAAGCTGGATTCTGATGGAATTAAAAAGATGTTTGTGTCCAGCCTCCTGGATTTCCAGAAGACCAGATACGCCAGGTAAACGTCTCCTCGGGAGTAAGCCCTGCTAGGTGCAAGGCGCTGGCTCCCCTGTAAAGGGAGAAATGCGGTCTTAGCTTTGACTTCTCGGTGAGGTCTCTCTTTCTTGCAATCCCAAGACTCTTTGCTCAGAAATAAGTCACCCTCTCCTCAATTTCTTACGTTTTATTATTAATAATAATAAAATTTATATACCGCTATTTATTTATTTTTAAACCCCAAAACAACCACAGCAGTTTACAATCAAACAATGCTTCCTGGTAGATGCTCTTAGGACGGCTGCCTTAGAGAGCATTAGAGGAACGTCGGGTTATACTGATGGAGTTGTTTTCTTCAGAACAGCCTTGCAAGGTAGGCTAGCATATGTCCTTGATGACACAGGTGAGCTGAGAGAAGGGCTTGGATGGAGCTGCCTGGTAGGGGGACTAGATGATGCTAAGTCAGGGGTGAAACCAGGCTTTATTTCAACCGGGTCAAAGACCCAGTTTGACATACCCTCCACCTGTACTGTATTCACATACATACACACACAGGCTGGGAGCCTCAGCAGTGCCCCTCTAGAGGCTTCACTGGGGCAAAAAACCCAGCTAGCCTCGCCCGCCCCCGCAGCTCTGGTTAAGTGTGTGTGTTTGGGGGTTGCAGCGCTTCTGCAACTTTTAATAGTTCTGTAACGGGGAGTGTTGCTAGGCACGGCATCCAATATCTCCTTAAAAGCTGCCAGCAAAGGAGAGTTGATCGCCTCCCAAGGCAAGGCCTTTCCACCATCAAACAGTAGTAGTAGTAATAATAATAATAATAATAATAATAATAATAATAATAATAATAATAATATTTATACCCCGCCCATCTGGCTGGGTTTCCCCAGCCATTCTGGGCGGCTCCAAACAGAATATTAATATTAATACAGTTGGTACCTCTGGTTAAAAGCTTAATTCATTCTGGAGGTCCGTTGTTAACCTGAAACTGTTCTTAACCTGAGGTACCACTTTAGCTAATGGGGCCTCCCACTGCCGCCGCACGATTTTTGTTCTCATCCTGAAGCAAAGTTCTTAACCCGAGGTACTATTTCTGGGTTAGCGGAGTCTGTAACCTGAAGCGTCTGTAACCCAAGGTACCACTGTAATAATAATAATAATAATAATAATAAAGTGATAAAACATGAAACTTTAAAAACTTCCCTAAACAGGGCTTCCCTAAACAGTACTTGCCATTCGCAAGTGCCTCTCCCCCCCCCCCCCGGTGTTTAGCTAAAATCTGCTTCCCATCGATTTCTGCCTCTCGGCTCTAGGCCTGTCCTCTGGAGCGACAGAGAAAAAACCTGCTTCATCCTCCATGTACATCTGTAGAGGTGAGTCAGATGTGGCATAATGAAAGTTTATTTTAAAAAAAATTGCCTAACATGGAGAAAATGGATAAAGCCGCCCCCCCATATAACACTGGAACTCGTAGGCATTCAATGAAGCCGAAAGTTGGAAGGACAGATTAAAAAGGAAGCCCCTTTTCATGCAGAACAGTGTTAAACTTTGGAACTCCTTGCTGCAGGAAGCAGTGATGAACTAGGATGGATTTAAAAGAGAGTTAGACATGGAGGAGGGTAAAGCTATCAATGACTGCTAGCTATGGCTATGCCCTGGAAGCAGCAATGTTTTCAAATACCAGCTGGTGGAAACCACAGGCGGGGAGAAGGCTGTTGCTCTCAGGTCCTGCTTGTGGGTTTCTCACTGGGCCATCTGATTGGCCACAGGTTCATAAAATTGTAGAGCTGGAAGGGATCCCGCGAGTCATCTAGTCCACCCCCCGCCATGCAGGAATCTCAACTAAAGCATCCAAGACCATCCAACCTCTCCATAGAAACCTCCAGGGATGCTGCAGTAGATGGGCCGTTGGCCAGATCCTGCAGGTGCTGTTTGCATGTTCGTTGGGGGAAACACTTGGGCTCATAGTAGCCATCATTCGCATGACTGGTGAGGCTGAATGCTATAATAATAATAATAATAATAATAATAATAATAATAATAATAATATTTATACCCCGCCCATCTGGCTGGGTTTCCCCAGCCATTCTGGGCGGCTCCAAACAGAATATTAATATTAATACAGTTGGTACCTCTGGTTAAAAGCTTAATTCATTCTGGAGGTCCGTTGTTAACCTGAAACTGTTCTTAACCTGAGGTACCACTTTAGCTAATGGGGCCTCCCACTGCCGCCGCACGATTTTTGTTCTCATCCTGAAGCAAAGTTCTTAACCCGAGGTACTATTTCTGGGTTAGCGGAGTCTGTAACCTGAAGCGTCTGTAACCCAAGGTACCACTGTAATAATAATAATAATAATAATAATAAAGTGATAAAACATGAAACTTTAAAAACTTCCCTAAACAGGGCTTCCCTAAACAGTACTTGCCATTCGCAAGTGCCTCTCCCCCCCCCCCCCGGTGTTTAGCTAAAATCTGCTTCCCATCGATTTCTGCCTCTCGGCTCTAGGCCTGTCCTCTGGAGCGACAGAGAAAAAACCTGCTTCATCCTCCATGTACATCTGTAGAGGTGAGTCAGATGTGGCATAATGAAAGTTTATTTTAAAAAAAATTGCCTAACATGGAGAAAATGGATAAAGCCGCCCCCCCATATAACACTGGAACTCGTAGGCATTCAATGAAGCCGAAAGTTGGAAGGACAGATTAAAAAGGAAGCCCCTTTTCATGCAGAACAGTGTTAAACTTTGGAACTCCTTGCTGCAGGAAGCAGTGATGAACTAGGATGGATTTAAAAGAGAGTTAGACATGGAGGAGGGTAAAGCTATCAATGACTGCTAGCTATGGCTATGCCCTGGAAGCAGCAATGTTTTCAAATACCAGCTGGTGGAAACCACAGGCGGGGAGAAGGCTGTTGCTCTCAGGTCCTGCTTGTGGGTTTCTCACTGGGCCATCTGATTGGCCACAGGTTCATAAAATTGTAGAGCTGGAAGGGATCCCGCGAGTCATCTAGTCCACCCCCCGCCATGCAGGAATCTCAACTAAAGCATCCAAGACCATCCAACCTCTCCATAGAAACCTCCAGGGATGCTGCAGTAGATGGGCCGTTGGCCAGATCCTGCAGGTGCTGTTTGCATGTTCGTTGGGGGAAACACTTGGGCTCATAGTAGCCATCATTCGCATGACTGGTGAGGCTGAATGCTATAATAATAATAATAATAATAATAATAATAATAATAATAATATTTATACCCAGCCCATCTGGCTGGGTTTCCCCAGCCATTCTGGGCGGCTCCAAACAGAATATTAATATTAATACAGTTGGTACCTCTGGTTAAAAGCTTAATTCATTCTGGAGGTCCGTTGTTAACCTGAAACTGTTCTTAACCTGAGGTACCACTTTAGCTAATGGGGCCTCCCACTGCCGCCGCACGATTTTTGTTCTCATCCTGAAGCAAAGTTCTTAACCCGAGGTACTATTTCTGGGTTAGCGGAGTCTGTAACCTGAAGCGTCTGTAACCCAAGGTACCACTGTAATAATAATAATAATAATAATAATAAAGTGATAAAACATGAAACTTTAAAAACTTCCCTAAACAGGGCTTCCCTAAACAGTACTTGCCATTCGCAAGTGCCTCTCCCCCCCCCCCCCCGGTGTTTAGCTAAAATCTGCTTCCCATCGATTTCTGCCTCTCGGCTCTAGGCCTGTCCTCTGGAGCGACAGAGAAAAAACCTGCTTCATCCTCCATGTACATCTGTAGAGGTGAGTCAGATGTGGCATAATGAAAGTTTATTTTAAAAAAAATTGCCTAACATGGAGAAAATGGATAAAGCCGCCCCCCCATATAACACTGGAACTCGTAGGCATTCAATGAAGCCGAAAGTTGGAAGGACAGATTAAAAAGGAAGCCCCTTTTCATGCAGAACAGTGTTAAACTTTGGAACTCCTTGCTGCAGGAAGCAGTGATGAACTAGGATGGATTTAAAAGAGAGTTAGACATGGAGGAGGGTAAAGCTATCAATGACTGCTAGCTATGGCTATGCCCTGGAAGCAGCAATGTTTTCAAATACCAGCTGGTGGAAACCACAGGCGGGGAGAAGGCTGTTGCTCTCAGGTCCTGCTTGTGGGTTTCTCACTGGGCCATCTGATTGGCCACAGGTTCATAAAATTGTAGAGCTGGAAGGGATCCCGCGAGTCATCTAGTCCACCCCCCGCCATGCAGGAATCTCAACTAAAGCATCCAAGACCATCCAACCTCTCCATAGAAACCTCCAGGGATGCTGCAGTAGATGGGCCGTTGGCCAGATCCTGCAGGTGCTGTTTGCATGTTCGTTGGGGGAAACACTTGGGCTCATAGTAGCCATCATTCGCATGACTGGTGAGGCTGAATGCTATAATAATAATAATAATAATAATAATAATAATAATAATAATAATAATTTATTTATACCCCGCCCATCTGGCTGGGTTTCCCCAGCCACTCTGGGTGGCTTCCAACTGAATATTAAAAACAAAACAGCATCAGACATTAAAAACTTCCCTAAACAGGGTCGCCTTCAGTTGTCTTTTAAAAGTAAAATAGTTGTTTATTGCCTTTACATCTGCTGGGAGGGCATTCCACAGGGCAGGCACCACTACCGAGAAGGCCCTCTGCCTGGTTCCCTGTAACCTCACTTCTCGCAGGGAGGGAACCGCCAGAAGGCCCTCGGAGCTGGACCTCAGTGTCCAGACTGGATGATGGGGGTGGAGACGCTCCTTCAGGTATACTGGACCGAGGCTGTTTACGGCTTTGAAGGTCAGCACCAACACTTTGAATTGTTCTCGGAAACATACTGGGAGCCAATGAAGATCTTTCAGGACCAGTGTTATATAGTCTTGGCGGCCGCTCCCAGTCACCAGTCTAGCTGCCACATTCTGGATTAATTGCAGTTTCCAAGTTACCTTCAAAGGTAGCCCCACATAGAGCGCATTGCAGTAGTCCAAGCGGGAGATAACTAGAGCATGCATCACTCTGGGAAGACAGCCCGCAGGGAGGGTCTCATCCTGCATACCAGATGGAGCTGGTAGACAGCTGCCCTGGACACAGAATTGACCTGCGCCTCCATAGACAGCTGCGTGTCCAAAATGTCTCCCAGGCTGCGCACCTGGTCCTTCAGGGGCACAGTGGGCTATGTCTGTCAGATTGTTCTGCTGGGGATTTGGGTGTGCAGATGTGACACAATCTCTGTGGCTAGCAGAGATGTCTCGTGTGGCTTAGAAACCGTGGACAGAAGCTGGGAGGGTGGCCACAAGCCCCACTCGGCAAACTGCCCTCTCCACCCCTGAAGAGAAGAGATGCTCTGCTGATCCCACCCTGCCTTGGGAAACAGAAGGGTCCTTTGGGCTGATCCAGCAGGTTTTGGTCTCACGTAGGATAAAAGAGAATTTCGGTTAAGTAAGTGTAGCTTTCATGGAGCAGGAAGTTGTTGCACTTCCTGGACTCCTGCACCACAGTTGAACAGAAAGTGATTTGAGGCAGCCGAGATAGACCCACGCAGATTTCTGACTCAGTTTTCAAACAATGACATACCCACCCTCCCTTGCAAGTATATGGCTGAAAGGAAGAAACCTGCAGGGCAGGGCTTCACCAGGTGTGATCTTACATGTGAAAGGACTCTGAGCTCTGTTTGGTCCTGGTATTCATTGCAACAAATTCCTGGGCTCAGAATTACATAATTTTAAGTCTGGCACTCCGGTTGCTGGATGTCAAGACTTCTGGTGAACTAGATCCCAGAAGCCCAGATCCCAGAAATCTTGCACCCACCCCACAAAAGATCCAGGATTCTTCGTTTCCACTTGTTCAGCTCAATCCCCAAATCTCCCTCTTCTGAGCACAGGCTGCCTCCAGGGAGAACCTCATGGCACTAAATTGCATTTTCTCTACGGTGCTTTGCAGCTGGCAAACTGTGATTCAATAGCCAGAAATGTGATTGATTATCCAGGCAGCCCCCTGATGGTTCCCTGTGGGGTGGGGTGTCTTCCACACACCCCTTGGAAGTTGTTTCATCATACGACTGCGGCAAGTAACTTTGCATGAATCTACAGAATCGTTAAGAGTTCATGCGATATTTGAAAGATTACTGTAAGCAATTAACATCACTAGCAGGGTTGTCTGAAGACTTGTAATGAGAAATTTTCTATCTTTCTATATTTATTTAAATTTCGAGCCATTCTGTAATGAGCGTAATTAGAATTGGAAAACGTATAACTTGCAATGATATAAAGGTTAATTTCAAAAGCTATGAGGCGGGAGGGAAGGAAGTCGATAGGCTCTAAAGAGTCAGGGCGGTAAAGTGAAGAATGATGATGTGAATGCATAATATTAAATGGAAAACAAATAAAAATTGTGTGTGTGTGTGTGTGTGAGAGAGAGAGAGAGAGAGAGAGAGAGAATGTGCGTGTGTGTGAATGTGTGTGAATATGTGTGTATGAATGTGTGAGTGAGTGTGTGTGTGTGTGTGTGTGTGTGTGTGTGAGAGAGAGAGAGAGAGAGAGAGAGAGAGAGAGAGAGAGAGAGTATGAGTTGGAAGGGACCCCAAGGGCTATCTAGTCCAACCCTCTGCAATGCAGGAATATGTTTTTTAAAAAATATCATTATGAGGCAACTGCCAGCTAACCACCCTGCCCTAGTTCTCAGTTGCTGGTCATCCTAGTGCCTGCTCCAGAGCTGAGGCAAAGTGGTCCCCATCCTCCATCTTTGCCATGGTCAGCAGTGCCCATTTCCTTACTCCTTCCTGGTCAGTTGCCCAGTTTTGTCGGAGTCCCGTTGTTGAGAGCGGTGTTCAGAGCTTGGTGGAGTGTGAGGCCAACAAGCAGAAGATGACAGTCTCTGAGACAGGCTTGGCAGAGTTCGTATCCAAAGTCAAGTCTGCTCTGAGGGTCAGACAAACAGCAATCTACGTAGTCAGGCGGTCAGGGAATCCGATGACCACGAAGCCAAAGGTCCAAATGGAGAACAGGAAACAGCAAGGTGGGACCAGGAACCACAGACGTTGTTTCCAGCATCTGACTGATGCTGAGAGCTCTGTTTCAGAAGACTGAAGCCAGTTGGTTCTCATTTCCTCCCTGTCATTGAAGGCTGGTGAGCTGCAGGTGGAGTCACTCTCTCTTCCTCTTCAGGCCAGGTTGACTCTTGGCCCATGACAAGTTTGCTCCCAGCAGGAGTGGGAAAACGTCACGGCTCCTTTTCCAGCCTCTTGCAGCCAGGGCTGCCAGTTCGGGAGCATCCCAGACTCTGAGACTTCAGGGCCCAAACCTGAGACCTAGGGGCAGACTCTGGTGATCTGGAAGTTAATTGGGAGCAGGGCAGGTACCCCCACCCTGAGCGCCTATGCTATAATTTGCAGCCAGATCCTGCTGGACTGGAGTTTGCAAGCTGCATGCACAGTCTTCTTAATTATTTGATGATGATGGAAGGCATTCTTGCCCACCCGGAGATTCGAGCCCTCCCTGTAAGGGGTCAGGCAAACTTGGAGACTTTGGGTCAGGTCCAAAGGTCTGGCAACCATCCTTGCCGCTCCTCTGTTGCTTGAAGAGGGCAGCTGAACAGGTGCTGAAATATGAACCTTGGCAGCTGCCCTGGTTTCTGGGTAATCCCCTTTCAGGAGTGGAAGAAATATTTAGCTGGTTCCTCCCAGCCTTGAAGTGCAGTTTCCGAGTTGCAAGTAGTCACATTCCCATTTTACGCTGCACTTTTCCCGGCCTGGAAAAGACTCCATATTCAAGTGATTGCTGGGGGAGGAAATACATGTATGTATTATGGGGGAGCCAGTGAAGTAGTTTGCAATCAGAAATTTGCCTCTCTCTCTCTCTCTCTCTCTCTCTCTCTCTCTCTCTCTCACACACACACACACACACACACACACACACAGAATGCTTCTGAATGCCAGTGTGGTGTAGTGGTTAAGAGCAGTGGACTCGTAATCTGGTGAACCGGGTTCGTGTCTCCGCTCCTCCACATGCAGCTGCTGGGTGACCTTGGTCTAGTCACATTTCTTTGAAGTCTCTTAGCCTCACTCACCTCACAAAGTGTTTGTTGTCGAAGTGGAAGGGAAAGGAGAATGTTAGCTGCTTTGAGACTTCTTAGGGTAGTGGTGCGGGTGGCGCTGTGGTCCAAACTCTTCTTCTCCTCTTCTTCTTCAGTTGTCTTGCCTGACAATAATAATAATAATAATAATAATAATAATAATAATAATAATAATAATTTATTATTTATACCCCGCCCATCTGGCTGAGTTTCCCCAGCCACTCTGGGCGGCTCCCAATCAGTGTTAAAAACCGTACAGCATTACATATTAAAAACTTCCCTGAACAGGGCTGCCTTAAGATGTCTTCTGAACGTCAGGTAATTCTTTATCTCTTTGACATCTGATGGGAGGGCGTTCCACAGGGCGGGCGCCGCTACCGAGAAGGCCCTCTGTCTGGTTCCCTGTAGCCTCACTTCTCGCAATGAGGGAACCGCCAGAAGGCCCTTGGCGCTGGATCTCAGTGTCCGGGCTGAACGATGGGGGTGGAGACACTCCTTCAGGTATACAGGACCGAGGCCGTTTAGGGCTTTAAAGGTCAGCACCAACACTTTGAATCGTGCTCGGAAACGTACTGGGAGCCAATGCAGATCTCTCAGAACTGGTGTTATGTGGTCCCGGCGGCCACTCCCAGTCACCAGTCTAGCTGCCGCATTCTGGATTAATTGCAGTTTCCGGGTCACCTTCAAAGGTAGCCCCATGTAGAGCGCGTTGCAGTAGTCCAAGCGTGAGATAACTAGAGCATGCACCACTCTGGCGAGACAGTCCGCGGGGAGGTAGGGTCTTAGCCTGCGTACCAGGTGGAGCTGGTAGACAGCTGCCCTGGACACAGAGTTAACCTGCGCCTCCATAGACAGCTGTGAGTCCAAAATGACTCCCAGGCTGCGCACCTGGTCCTTCAGGGGCACAGTTACCCCATTCAGGACCAGGGAATCCTCCACACCTGCCTGCCTCCTGTCCCCCAAAAACAGTACTTCTGTCAATGGACTGGATGGGAGCCAACAAACTGTAGCTCAGTCCAGATAAGACTGAGACACTCTAGTGGGCGGTTCCCTAAATCAGATGGACGGGAAGTTGCCTGCTCTTGAGGAGGGTCTTCTTTGGCGACCCCTCGTAGCCGAGTAAGATTGTCTTCCATAAACACGGTTTTAACAATGAGCCCATAAGTGACTGTGGAGGCCAATTCTGGATCCACACGTCCTTCCACAGTGGGGACATTGGTTTCCAGGCAGGAGTTGATCACTGTGTGGATTTGCCAAGCGTGCCATCCTCTTAGCACATTTCTCCCTTGTGTCCTGAGTTTGAGTGTCTTCAAAGTCCAGGACACCTTTGGGAAAGGCTGTTCTCCAACTGGAGCGCTCGCAGGCAAGTGTTTCCCAATTGTTGGTGTTTATACTACATTTTAAAAGATTTGCCTTGAGACAGTCTTTAAGGCTCTTTTGTTGACCACCAGCATTGCGCTTTCCATTTTTAAGTTCAGAATAGAGTAGTTGCTTTGGAAGACGATAATCAGGCATCTGCACAACATGACCAGTCCAACGAAGTTGATGTTGAACAATCATTGCTTCAACACTGGTGATCTTTGCTTCTTCCAGTACACTGATATTAGTTCACCAAGTGATGTGTAAAAATTTTTTGAGACACCATTGATGGAATCTTCCAAGGAATTGGAGATGGCATTCATAAGTGGTCTATGTTTCACAAGCATACAGTAAGGTTGGTAGAACAATAGCTTTGTAAACAAGCATTTTGCTTCCCCTGCAAATGTCCTGGTCCTCAAACACTCTGCACTTCAAACTGGAGAAAGCCGCACTCGCAGAGCTCAGGTGATTACCTCTGGAGGAGAGGGTACCTCTATGATGCCGCCTGAGGCACAGTGCCTTCCATCAGCTTGGGCTGGTGGCCCAGCTGCACCCCTCTCTGGAAAGAGATACGGTCAATAGTTTTACTTCTGTCGTCTATGTCCTGGTAACCTCTAGGTTAGATTACTGCAACACCTGTGGGGCTGCTTCTGAAGATGGTTCAGCTGGTGCAGAATTCGGCAGCCAGGTTGCTCACTGAGGCAAGATGGTTTGAGCATATTACATCCATCCTGGCCCAACCGCACTGGCTGCCAATCAGTTTCTGGGCCCAGTTCAAAGCCTTAAATGGCTCAGGGCCACACACCTCAAGGGCTGTCTCTCCCCATATGCTGACTCTGTGATACCATCTGAGGCCCTTCTTCGTGTGTGTCCTCCGCAGGAGGTCCGGAGAGTGGCAACACGAGAACAGGGCCTGTTCTGCAGTGGCTCCCCATTTGTGGAACACTCTCTCTAGGGAGGTTCTTCAACCAGGCCTTGGGCTGGTTAACATTCTATTCAATATTAATCTATATATAGATACAATATATTAGCAGCTGTTCAGGATATACCTCAGCAACCAGTTGCTGGAGACTGAGGGAGATGAGACAGTGCTCTTGAACTCGAGTCCTGCTTGTTCATTTCCCACTAGGGCATCTGTTTGGCCATAAGAGGGTGCTGGATTAGATGGACTGTTGGCTTAATCCAGCAGGCTCTTTTTATGATTTGTTTTCACTTCTTGAGTCTGTTCCCCTTCATCTACCTCCTTCTCAAAATCCACTGTCCGGAACTGGACCCACAAGAGCTGATTAGGGCAGCATAAAATGGAATTGCGACTACTTGCAACTTGGAAAGTGCAGCTCTGCTTTGCAGGGAGAGGGAGCCGAAAATGCGTCTGTCTGTCCCTGGGAAATGGGGGCAGTTGGGGAACAAGTAAAAGCGTCTGTTTGTCCAGATCATGTAACTTGGTGGCCTCTGACGAAGCTTATCTCC
The DNA here is from genome assembly GCF_964106915.1 of Podarcis gaigeae. Lineage (NCBI taxonomy): Eukaryota > Metazoa > Chordata > Lepidosauria > Squamata > Lacertidae > Podarcis > Podarcis gaigeae. The sequence goes on along the minus strand of NC_139690.1, from coordinate 52,168,126 downwards.
TGATTAAGGCAGAGGGAGCTTTGGGGTTAAACGGGGTCAGGTTATTCTTGGCTGGCATTGGTATGAGTGACCTGAAAACTTGACCCGACCAGGTTTCCTGTGAGCCTCTGGACTCAATTCTCTAGACTCGTTCTATGCCTACCGTGAAGGTGCAGCCAAGTGGATTATAACGAGGTCACCAGGCGAATGCCGCTAGAGTGAGAAAGCTGAAGTGGTGCCAGGCTGTGTACGGGCCTCCCAGGACTAAAATGATGGCGCCACGGTGTGTGATTGGAGCACCACATCTCCGGGTAGCAGCAGTCAAGCTTAGGGGGGTGTAGGGCTTCCTCACCGATCTTCCGTACACACCTCGCGCTTTTGCAGCAAAAGGCATGAAGGCCTGCCAAAATTTGCAATATTCTCATAGGTGATAATAAAGAACGAGTGTCAAATGTAACTGCCTCTATTTTGACATTCAGTTTGGCTGTGTGCGACTTTCAAACAAACTGCAGAACAAAATACTGTAGAGATCTTACTATACAATAATAATGTAAGGATGTCATCACACTGCAATTCACATTGCCGCCAACAGGTGCTGCTGCAAACCACAGCAAGAACAGCAGCAGTGCAGGGTGATGAGGAGGGAGATGGGGCAGAAGGCAGGCAGGGCAGGGGCCCCAGAAGAGCAGGTGAGCAGGTGGGTGACCCAGGCAGGCAGCCAGGCAAGTGAACAAACAAGTGGGCAGCCTAGGTGAGCAGTCTAGGGGGAGGGCAGCCCAGGTGAGCTGCGGAGAAACAGCCAGGACAGGACAGGCCAGCTCACCAGCATCTATCCTGCCCTACTGCTGCTCCATCCCTTCTCCCTCACCCTCTGCAGCTGAGGCCGAAATGTTTGCATTGATGAGACACAGGTGATATGCGGAGGGGAGCAGGGGGCGTGATTTGGGTGAGCTGTAAGGTGAGGTCCGATGGAAGGCAGGGATGGGCCAGGAAATTTTGCTGCTTGAGGGAAAACAGTTAATGATGCCCCCTTTGCCGCCGCTGCTTCTGCAACACTTCCTTCACCACCGATGGAGGTGACTGGAGGCAGCCCAGAGGAGCACTGAAGGCAGCGAGGGGGAAAGAGGCCAGGGAGGAGGAAGAGGAGGAGTGCAACAAGCAAAGGAGGCCACCCCTTTCAGCTGTCCCCAGACTGCCACCTGAGGCAACTGCCTCACTACGTCTCATGGGCAGGGCCAGATTTAGGTTTGATGAGGCCTTAAGCTACTGAAGGTAATGGGGCCCTTTCTATGTCCAGCTGTCCTTTGCCAACAACAAACTGTCGCTGTTTTTTGTGTTGAATATATGCTATTTGGTAATTTATGGACCTAATAGGTATCTAAAGCCATTTGCACATGTGGCCATGCAACAAGTCCATGCAGAATGTAGGCACCCTATATATAGAAAGGAGCAAACCAGTGATGTTAATAATAATAATAAAATTTTATTTATATCCCACCCTCTCCAGCCAAAGCTGGGCTCAGAGCGGCTAACAACAGTAAAAGTAACACAGTTTACATAAAATCACAATCAATTAATTCAAATACATTCTAAAATCAATTCATTCTAAAATCAATTCAGAGTCAAATAAATGGCAACCATTGGGCTAGAGTTCTATGAGTATTACAGAAGGAGAGAGGGGGTCAGACTGTGCCCTAGCCAAACGCCTGGCGGAACAGCTCTGTCTTGCAGGCCCTGCGGAAAGATGTCAAGTCCCGCAGGGCCCTAGTCTCTTGTGACAGAGCGTTCCACCAGATCGGGGCCACGGCTGAAAAGGCCCTGGCTCTGGATGAGGCCAGCCTGACCTCCCTGTGGCCCAGGACCTCCAAGATGTTTTTGTTTGAAGACCGTAAGGTCCTCCGTGGGACATACCAGGAGAGGCGGTCCCGTTTGAGGGAGCAGGCTAGCAGACGGGGCCCATGACTTACATCATAGGAGCCTGCACAACACAAAACACTGTTGCTGTACGTAGGTTTTATTTTATTTGTATTTTTATCTTATATTTTGGAAATGTACATCCAGCTTTTTTTCCCCTTTTAATTTTTTTGGGGCCCCCAAGAGCGTGGGGCCCTAAGCTAGAGCTTGTTTAGCTTATACGTAAACCAGGCACTGCTCATGGGTGGACTGGCCCCAATAGCAGGGGGTTGACTAGGGGGTGGAAGTGGTAAGGGGGGGGTTGGTGACAAAGCCAGCAAGAATGCAGCCCCCCCAACATGCACTTAAGAGGCCAACAGCCTCAGCTCAGCTGCCTTGAAGCTCCCACGTTTGTAACCATGACGTTTGCCACATTCCTCTCTGACAGGGGATTATGGATTTACCTCCTGGACCGTGGCCCCAAATTCAGCTGTGACATAAATGGCAGGCAGTGTCAGTTATACGACCGGCATGAAGTGATCAGGTTCCCGTCCGGGGATTATCTTACCAGCCGTTTTTCCGCTTCTTTCCTCCTCCTGGTCTTTGCCACCTTGGAGGTATGGGTTACATTTGTTTTGCGTGACCCAAGAATGCCCAGCCGAGTATGAATTACACATCTTTGCCACTTTAACACTTGTTGAGTGTAAGTGAGTCACGGGAGGGTGGACTCGTCGGCGCAGCTCTGCTCAGATCTCCCTTGCAGCAGAATTGGGGTTTACGGTGGTACCTCGGGTTAAGTACTTAATTCATTCTGGAGGTCTGTTCTTAACCTGAAACTGTTCTTAACCTGAAGCACCACTTTAGCTAATGGGGCCTCCTGCTGCTGCCGTGCCGCCGGAGCATGATTTTTGTTCTCATCCTGAAGCAAAGTTCTCAACCTGAAGCACTATTTCTGGGTTAGCAGAGTCTGTAACCTGAAGCGTATGTAACCCGAGGTACCACTGTATTGTTATTATTATTTGATGCACTTTTTCCTTGCTTTCAGGATTTTGGAACTAGAAACCGACTTTGAACTTTAAGCTGACTCCTATTAACCAATTAAGCAGGATTGCTTCCTCTACCTCTTCTTTTTTAAAGGAAAGGGACCTGCACAAAACAAAATTTGTGGGGTTTGTGTTGTAGTCTGTTACTTTGGCCTCGAGGCGGCTTCTAAACGGGTGTTTCACTGGAGAGCAAAGGTGTGTTCTTTGAGGGGTGCACGAACTGTGCCATGACAGGAGCTTATAAAATTAGGCAACTTCACTAGCATCTCCTGGTATTGTGAACAACACCAAACTTACCTTTTGTTGGTATCTTCATGACGATAAAGAAAACAAAACACTGAATTAAGCATTTGAAACATCTATTGAAACCAGACATTATAAGTTCATCTTAGACTGGGTAGTTCACAAGTTTATGTGGCTTTGCACAAGGTTTTGTATTTTTCTCAGAAGATTGATAAAGAATGGATAATTATTTTAGTAATTATTGTGTGCATATTAGTCGCCAATGTGTTGCGTGTCGTACTACTATAAAATTAGACATGGCATGGAGAAAGGTTATCGTGGATATCCAATGAAGTTGAATGTTGTAAGATTCAGGATATGGAAAAGAAAGCCCATCGTCCACATAGCTGAACTTTGGAACTCCCTGCTGCAGGAGACCAGAGATGACCACCAACTTGGATGGCTTGAAAAGAGGATTGGACAAATTCATGGAGGAGGAGAGAGCTATTGAGGGCTGCTAGCCAGAATGGCTCTGCTCGGCTTCCACAGTCAGAGGCAGCGATTTTTCTGAATCCCAGTTGCTGGAAACCTCAGGAGAGGAGAGTTACTCTTGTGTCGAATCCTGCTTGCTGGTTTCCCGCTGGGGCATTTGGTCGGCCACAGTGAGAACAGGATGCTGGACAAGACGGGCGAATGCCCTGATCCAGGAGGCTCCTCTTGCATTCTTATCCTTCCTGGTTAAAGAGGACATGCAGCGATGGTGCCCGGTGAGCCTCTCCGAGGAGAGCATTCCACAAACGGGGAGCCACCACTAAAAAGGCCCTGTTCTCTTTGACCGAAAGAAGCAGAGAGATTCAATTATATATGTGGGAATGTTCAGGGAGGCAGGAGAGGATATACTGTTTATTAATATCCTTCCTAACTTGCACTAGCAAGCTCTATAACTTAGCAGAGTTTTAACATCCCCCTTTGAACGCAGAGCGGGTAGCTGGTTGCAGGCTTGTTTAAGCTTCTCAATATAGATTCCTGGTAAAATCCTTTCTTTCCCTCTTAAAAGAATAAACACGCCACAATCTTGTGTAAAGTAGATAAAAGTAGTTTACTCACATCATCAGTTCACAGTTGGATCCCAGAAGGCAGACTTAGTTACAAAGTATATACATGTGGATCTACCCCATATGGGAGGTTAATTGGAGTGACTGCAGACTGGCAGTCACTGCAGTTCACACGACGAAAGGAAGATGGAGAAGGAGGGAGGAGGGCTGTGTGCCTTGTGCTTTTGTTACCTGCGCATGTAAGGTCATGCCTACCTCTGGTCACATGCAAGAGGAAGGATGCTCCAGTCCAGGAGGAAACAGGAAGCTTTCGACTGAGTGGACCAAACATCCCCTTGCATGTCCACTCTAGGAAAACAAGGAATGTTGTCAAAACAAAAAAAATTCCTTCCAGTAGCACCTTAAAGACCAACTAAGTCAGTTCTTGGTATGAGCTTTTGTGTGCATGCACACTAGGTATCTGAAGAAGTGTGCATGCACACGAAAGCTCATACCAAGAACTGACTTAGTTGGTCTTTAAGGTGCTACTGGAAGGAATTTTTTTTGTTTTGACTATGGCAGACCAACACGGCTACCTATCTGTAAAAGGAATGTTGTGTTTGTCTGCTACGTATGTATCACATCCCACAAGCCCAGCCCCTCCTGGGGAGTAGGGATAAAACCTAGCCATACCACGTGCCTCTTCTACCTGAGCTCCCCTTTTCAGGAATCGTAAAGGCCTTGTGGGCCATATGAACTGGCAACCACAGTCTGGCGAAGATGGAACGAACCTTCCTCCAGTTGTCTGTCCTGCGAGTGAACCTCCCTTTAGCAGAGGCGACTGTGTTGTTGTTCTTTATTTTAAAGATTGTGTTTCTTCCGGAGGGGCGAGGGAGGCAGGGAGTCCCATGCAAGCCAGAATCTGTGCGGAGCTGCCCTTTCAACACCTGGTGCTCCATATGGGTGCGTAGGAGATGCATTCGGTTGCTCAAAAACAGGGGACAGGACATGCGCGCTTGAGCACATGTGTAGGTGTTTTGGCAGAGACAGGATTATTTCCACCCATCTCTCTTCCTCCTCGGTGCTGCAAATCATTTCCGTTTTGTCGATTGTTGGGGTGCGTTCAACCTGGAAAAGAGGAGGCAGAGAGGTGATATGAGAGCCCTCTTCGGATATCTGAAGGGCTCCTACGGGGAAGATGGAGCAGATTTGTTTTCTCCTGCTCTGGAGGGTAGGACTCGAACCCAGGGCTTCACATGGCAAGAAAGGAGATTCCTACTAAATGTTAGGAAGAATGTTTCGATGTAAGAGCTGCCTGACATTGCAACAGACCTCCTCGGGAGGCGGTGAACTCTCCTTCCTTGCAGGTTGTTAAGCGGAGGTTGGATGGCCACTTGTCGTGGATGCTTTAGCTGTGATTCCTGCATTGTAGGGGGTTGGACTAGATGACCCTGGGGGTCCCTTCCAACTCTACAATTCTGTGATTCTATTATTTCTCTACTGCATTGATTTATGTTGGTTAATAATAATAATGATAGTAAATTTTAATTTATACCCCGCACTTCCCGGTTCAAAAATCAGGCTCAGGGCGGCTAACAACAAATTAAAAACACTTAATTGTAAAAGCAGCATAAAATACAGTATAAAAACATGAACTACAATAAAATTCAAAATTCAGAAATCAATTTAGGGGAAATAAGCATTAGATAATCCCCAGGGCTAGCTGGCTGAACTGGTCCTACTTGGGCCAGCGAGGAGGCCAGGGGAGAATTAGCTGTGGGATCCCAGAGCGGGTGATCTTCATAAAAGGGGAGGGCGAGGGAAGAGAAGGGGAATAAAAGATCAGGCTAAGTTCAAATTGAAAGCCAGGCGGAATAGCTCTGTCTTACAGGCCCTGCGGAAGGAGGTTAAATCCTGCAGGGCCCTGGTCTCATGGGACAGAGCATTCCACGAGGTCGGAGCCATCACTAAGAAGGCCCTGGCCCTGGTGGAGGATAGTCTGACTTCCTTAGGACCCGGGACCTCTAAACTATGGTTATTCATGGACCTTAAGGTCCTCTTAATATGAAAGCACCCGTATTTGGGGATTCTCCCCTCCCTCTTTGGATCTGCAGTTTCCTTTTTTACTGTTTTACAAAACAAAAAGGTTAAAATATAAAATAGAGGCTGTGCCACATTCTCCTGGCGAAGCCCTCCATGCTGCCACAAATGGGGCAGATCTTTTCCATGCTCATTTACAGCCCTCTGAGGTGGGTGTGGCATGCATTTTCTGCTGGTTTAGAATGTAATTCACTACCCAGAAGTGGCCTGTTTATAAGCGCAAGAGGGAAGGGAGACAGAAAATCCTATTTTCAAAGCTTGTAGCGAGAGCATTATCAGATTACAGATCGAAAGGATAAAGAGACCCAGAGTCCAGCCGAGGGGAATTAGCAAAAGGCTGGCTGCTGGCTGCAAGCAGATGAACAAAAGTACGAGGAGGTCTTTGCTGAAATCAAGGTTTCATTACCTGGAGCACAACACTTCTTAGCCAGTTGTGCAAATGTAACTGGCAGCTTCAGATTTTAAGCAAGCAAGTGCTATTGTGACTATTATTATTAACAGCTGTGGTATCTAGCACTTACAAAGCATGCCAGATTTTCTGAGCACTGTTAAAAGTCTCTGCCTGCATGCTTGATATCTAAAAGACATGATACAAAAGGAAAAAGGTTTGCGGAGGGATGAGGAAAGCAAACACTGGGGCAGCTGCTCCTTCAGTGGCTGAGGGATGGGGACAGGATGCTCTCTGTCTCACCACGACGATCTTCCTTCCTGTCTTGATGCCCTGATAATTTAAAATATTTTAAAAGAGGGCGTAAAAGTTCCTCTAAGCTCCCTAAACACCACTGGAGTTTGTTAAAACGCATGCAGGAGGGGAAAGGGTTCCTGTGTTCGAATCCTGCTTGCAGGTTTCCTTTCCTTTCCTTTTCTTAAGAAACAAATTTTATTGGATTTCTACAATTTAATATTCAACCAAATAACACAATTTGCCATATAAACAAAAAAGAAAAGAAAAAAAACCCTCCCCATCACTTCCCTCAACTTCCCCTTCTGGTTCTTCAAACATTTATTACTTCTGCTTAATTTTTGTCTTGTTTTATGATCTTATACCTCAATACACTTAAATTCTTGCCATTTTTATACCAAATTTTCTTTCGTAATTACACCTTGCACTCAATTACATTCCATATTATTATTTCTTGACCTGTCAACTTATTTTCTTACTTGCAAGTGTTTAATCAAACCCCTGCTTGTAGGTTTCCCATGGGGGCATCTGGTCAAGATGGCAGACGAGACTTGGTCTTATCCAGCAGGCTCTTTTCATATTTTAAAAAACACATTAGAGAAAATTTATATATAAAATGTTGTTTCCTCTATTGGTTTCTACAGCCACAGCTGGCGCTGTGACTCTCCAACCGTTTGACTCCATCCTCCTCCATCGTCTCCCGAGACAGACGGAAGCCAATGGAGATTACAAAGAGAACAGGACAGGATGAAAGCTATCCCTGGTCTCTGGTCCCCAGTGACTCAGCAGTGAAGGGAAGGTTCTCTGCACACCCTCAGAGGCACCCTTGCCTTTGCTCACCACGACGAACACACGTCGCAGCAGGGATGAACCTCGGCATTTGGAAAGGAGCTCAGGGGACGGATTTATACTGAGTCCCCCGGTCCGTCCAGCTGTCAGTTGTCTTCACTGACAGGGTCTCAGAGAGAGGACATTGCCAGTCAGAGATGGAAGGAGGGACCTTCCGCATGGATACCTACCACTGAGCATTGACGCTGGAAAGTAGGCTCCAAAGCAGGGGTCAGCAAACTTACCGTGTCTCGGGCCGGTGTCTCCAGCGCTGACCAAGCAGCGGGCCGGAGAGTGCGTGCTCATACACACACTATTTCCGGTGCACTTCCAGGTCGGAGGAGCACCAGAAATAGCTTGTGTGCATGTGCACTGGCCTCCTCCGACCCGGATGTGCACCGGAAATAACGCTTGCGCATGTGCACAACACTTGTGCATGCACACAAGCTATTTCCAGTGTGAAATAGAGCCAGTGTGGTGTAGTGGTTAAGAGCGGTAGACTCGTAATCTGGTGAACAGGGTTCGCTTCCCCGCTCCTCCACATGCAGCTGCTGGGTGACCTTGGGCCAGTCACACTTCTCTGAAGTCTCTCAGCCCCATTCACCTCACAGAGTGTTTGTTGTGGGGGAGGAAGGGGAAGGAGAATGTTAGCCGCTTTGAGACTCCTTCGGGTAGTGATAAAGCGGGATATCAAATCCAAACTCTTCTCTTTCTGGTGCTCCTCTGATCCGGAAGTGGACAGCCGTGCCGCACAGTGCCGCACAGCGCAATGCCGGTAAGAGCAGGTAGCAGGTGGCAGAGTGCGCCGTGGGCCGGATAAACGAGTCCCTCCGGCCTTTTCCAGCCCCCGGACCTTAGTTTGGGGACCCCTGCTCCAAAGGTTGCTCTCTTAGTGGTAGTGCAGGCCTGGTACTGAACATCTTTCAATTTGTTGTGCCTCCCAGTTTCCTTCTGCGGCACAGCCTTCCTCGTTTTAGCTTCCTCGGTCCTCGGTTTCCCTGACAACTCCTTCCACCGACAGATGCTCAGAGCCTCTCCATGCTGTTGTTTCCCTTCCTTCTGGCATTACCCCCACCCTGATTTTCCTAGCTGTTTTTTTCTTCTTGCTGGCATTCCTTTCATCCCAAAGGCATGAAAATCACATCCCAAATTGGCATACTGCTTCTTAAAATCTTAAAATCAGGATTCTGCTCTGTTCTGAGTCGTGTCCGCCTCTTTGTGACCCCAGGACCAGAGCATGCCAGGCACTCCTGTCTCTCACTGCCTCCCTCATGCTGATAGCTTCTAGAACACTGTCCAACCATCTTGTCCTCTGTCGTCCCCTTCTCCTTGCGCCCTCCATCTTTCCCAACATCAGGGTCTTTTCCAGGGGGCCTTCTCTTCTCATGAGGTGGCCAAAGTCTTGGAGCCTCAGCTTCAGGATCTGTCCTTCCAGTGAGCACTCAGGGCTGATTTCCTTCAGAATGGAGAGGTTTGATCTTCTTGCAGTCCATGGGACTCTCAAGAGTCTCCTCCAGCACCAGAATTCAAAAGCATCCATTCTTCAGCGATCAGCCTTCTTTATGGTCCAGCTCTCACTTCCATACATCACTACTGGGAAAACCATAGTTTTAACTATACGGACCTTTGTTGGCAAGGTGATGTCTCTGCTTTTTAAGATGCTGGGAGCATGTGGTCCAGCAGTTTTGGGTACCAGAGGTTCCCCAACTCTGCTCTCTGGGGTCTCAGGAGACAGGTCCCGAGGCCAGATCCTTTCTCTAAGTGGAGATGGCATTGGGGATGGAAGCTGGGGCCTTCTGCATGCAGAGCAGGTGTCCCGCTCCTAAGCAATGGAGTCTTGCCAGGGGACCATTCATCCCCCCTTGAATGCAACAGCTAGAAAAGGGGAGGAAATACCCCCATCCACTGGCTGTCTGGCATTCGGCACAATATATTTCCTCCCAAATCCTTGCGAGCAAACACACACACAAAGGAAGGGAATGCGGGAGGCTGGTGTTTTTCAACTTCTCTTTGATTTTGAGGGACAAACAGCCCTTTGTTTCTGAGCCCAAAAAGCTGGGAACTCGAGGTAATTCTTTTTAAATCTCTCTCTCTCTCCCTCTCTTTCGGGGGAGCAGGAGAAGAGAAGGGGGCGAACAGGGTTGTGAGAAGCCTTCAGCCGCCTCAACAAGCCTCCCATGTTAATCTCAGATGTTTGCCCGTCTCTCAGCAATCTTTGACGTCGGGGAGGGTTGCCAACTGTCCAGCTGCTTGCTGCTAGTGCAGCTTTGAAATCAGCTCAATTAGCAGAGGGCCTTGGTTTCTCTCCACACTCTGAACGGGTTTCATTTTTCTTCTTCTTGTAATAATAATAATCAGATAATGCTTGAAAGCACAAGAGCTGGTGAAGCAGTGTGCTGTCTACAGGGCTGAATCAATGAGAAGATTTTAGTGGCACTCGTATGTACAGGGGTAAGGGATGCGGTTTGTAATTCAAAGCCAAATTATATACATAGTAATAATTTGGTTTTGAATTACAGTGGTACCTTGGTTCTCAAACTTAATCCGTTCCAGAACTAAGGCACGCTTTCTCATAGAAAGTAATGCATAATGGACCGATCCATTCTGGACTTTTAAAAACAACCCCTAAAACAACAATTTAGCATGGATTTTGCTATCTAACGAGACCATTGATCCATAAAATTAAAGCAATAAACAATGTACTGCAGTCACGCAATCAAAGAAAAAGAAAAACGGAAAATAAACAGCAAAAACAGACAGACCTCAGCGTAACACTCAAATTGGAAGTGTGGCACTCAAAACAGAGCACATTCGGCTTCCGAAAAAAGTTTGCAAACCGGAACACTTACTTCCGGGTTTGCAGTGTTCGGATTCCAGGTTGTTCGGGTACCAAGGCATTTGAGAACCAAGGTACCCTTGTACGTATAAAGGTAAAGGGACCCCTGACCATTAGGTCCAGTCGCGGACGACTCTGGGGTTGTGGTGCTCATCTCGCTTTATTGGCCGAGGGAGCCGGCGTACAGCTTCCGGGTCATGTGGCCAGCAGGACTAAGCCGTTTCTGGCGAACCAGAGCAGCGCACGGAAACGCTGTTTACCTTTCCGCCACAGCGGTACCTATTTATCTACTTGCACTTTAACATGCTTCTGAACTGCTAGGTAGGCAGGAGCAGGGACCGAGCAATGGGAGCTCAGCCCGTCGCGGGGATTCGAACCACCAACCTTCTGATCGGCAAGTCCTAGGCTCTGTGGTTTAATCCACAGCACCACCCGCATCCCTGTACAAGTTGTACAAGTGACAATAAAGTATTTCAATTTAATTCATTCAGGTGGCAGGATCCCCCTCTCCGTGTGTTCTTCTGAAATGCAACAGGTTTGTCCCCTCCGAGGCACCAGAGTTGCCTAATTCTTTGCCTCACTACATTCAGCTGGCCTCTCACTATGTCCCTTTCATTACCAGGTAGAGATATTTCCACCAGATTGCTTATACGGAAAGAAATGAAGGGAACGAAAACAGGCCCCTTTGACCTCCACGACTGAGAGTTGCTGTGTGTGTGTGTGTGTGTGTGGACCCTCTTGCCCCTGGTCTCGTGTGCTTTTCTCGCTCTCCCTGCCAAACCACGTTGAATTTTGCTGATGGGGTTTTTATGCGCCACCCCAAAGACCACATTAATTTCTTTTTCTAAGCGTGGGTTTGAAACGATTGATCGGTAAACCGCCTTGAGGGTCTGTCTGCATCAAGGAATCCATTAATAAACTCGGGGGCTGGCTTCCCCAGGCTTGGGGAAACGGATTGACACTGAAGGAACTCAAAGCCTCTTTATGTATCCACGCCCCGCATCTCCCTCAGATCCAGGTTCCCGGTTCACAAAGAGACCTCCAGGCTGCCTCCCCTCAAAGCATTTCTCCTCCACGCAGTGCAGCAAATAGCTCTGAGACAACAGCGCATTATTCTCCTGTTGCCGTTGCCCGGCAACCTTGGGCGCCTCACTGGAACCCCCCATTTGGGTGATGTGGGGGAAATGAAATCCTTTCTGTGTCTCCTGGGCACCCAGGGCTTCAGAGTGATGTCACAGTTTCCACAGAAACATACAGGAGGTTTTTTTTATTATTAAAAAAAAGCCCTAAACACTGTTCTTTTATTTATATGCATTTAAGCTCCCCTTCTTGGGAGAAAAGCAATGACAAGCCTAGACAGCATCTTAAAAAGCAGAGACATCACCTTGCCAACAAAGGTCCATATAGTTCAAGCTGTGGTTTTCCCAGTTGTGATGTATGGAAGTGAGAGCTGGACCATAAAGAAGGCTGATCGCCGAAGAATTGGTGCTTTTGAATTCTGGTGCTGGAGGAGACTCTTGAGAGTCCCATGGACTGCAAGAAGATCAAACCTCTCCATTCTGAAGGAAATCAGCCCTGAGTGCTCACTGGAAGGACAGATCCTGAAGCTGAGGCTCCATTACTTTGGCCACCTCATGAGAAGAGAAGACTCCCTGGAAAAGACCCTGATGTTGGGAAAGATGGAGGGCACAAGGAGAAGGGGACGACAGAGGACAAGATGGTTGGACAGTGTTCTTGAAGCTATCAGCATGAGGGAGGCAGTGAGTGACAGGAGGGCCTGGCATGCTCTGGTCCAGGGGGTCACAAAGTCGGACACGACTAAATGACTCAACAACAACAACTAGCTCCCCTTTTTCCAAGAAGTCCTAGGGTGGGATAAGCACAGCTAATCGATGCAATGAATGAAGCTATGGGGGAAGATCTTGCCCAGGTAAACAGGTAAACAGCCTAACAACCTCCAAGGAAGGAGAGTCCACAACTTCCCAAGGGAGACGGTTCCATTGTTGAGTGGCTCTTGCTGGCAAAATGTCCCCCCCCCCTGTATGTTTTGTTGGAATCTCCTTGCTCGTAACTTGAAGCCATGGGTTTGGGTCCTGTCCTCCAGAGCAGGAGAAAAGAAGCTGGCTCCATCTTCCATGTAGGAGCCCTTGAGATATTTGAAGATGGCTATCCTATCTCCTCTCAATCTCCTCCAGGCTAAACATCCAGGCTACTCCTTCAACCGCTCCTCATCAGGCTTGGCTTCCAGAACCTTGATAATCTTGGTCTCCCTCCTCTGCACACCTTCTAGCTTGTCAACTTAAATTGTGGTGCCCAGCTGTGAAGCTTTGTGTATTCAGCAAATATGATGTCCAACACTGAACAGTGATTCCAGATATTGACTACTGTTTCGTAGAATTCTTCGTCAGCGTGGTGGGAGGATATTTCGAATGAATGTATGTAAATGAAAATATCAAATGCTGTGGAACAGTGCTCATGTAATAGTGTAGCCACCACGCTGATGAAGAATTCTACAAAACAGTACTCAATTTCCGGAATACACAGCTTGTCTTTCATCGTACTAAGTCTGGTACCTCGCTTCATTTAAAGATTTTCAGAGACTTTGAGACTAAATATTTTACTTGTTATGTACTTGTTATGGTTTGAAGGAATTCTATAAAGATCTATTTAGATTGTCTATTCCGTATGTACATGGTCATTGTGTTGCATGGACATTGCCACTACTGAGAAGGCCCTCTGCCTGGTTCCCTGTAACTTGGCTTCTCGCAGTGAGAGACATTGCTGATGTACTCTTTGCAACACAGGGGTTTGTTTGGTTAATTTTGCCATTTCGGCATGGTCCATCATCTTGATTTTCCATTCTTCTCTGGTTGGGACTTTGTCTTCCTTCCATCTCTGGGCAAAAAGCATCCTTGCAGTTGTCGTCACATACATAAATAGTCTTTTAAAATCCTTTGGTATTTCATCACCTATAATTCCTAATAGAAAAGCTTCTGGTTTTTCCACAAAGGTTATCTTGAACATTTTTTTCAACTCATTATATATCATTTCCCAGAAAGCTTTCGTTATTTTGCATGTCCACCACATGTGGTAGAAAGTGCCTTCTCTTTCTTTACATTTCCAACCTATACTGGTAGCAGTTCGATACATTTTTGCTAACCTTGTAGGTGTTAAGTGCCAACGGTACATCGACTCATTGTTAAAACCGTGTTTATGGAAGACAATCTTACTCGGCTATGAGTGATCGGCAAATAATTTTTGTATAGTTTTCTTTCAACGTACAGCACGCTGTAAACTTTAAGTCTTTCCTCCATAACTTTTCCCAAGATGAAAATTGTCTATTACGGTATACCCAATGTCCTTTGTCCATATTTATTAAATCTATCAGTTGCTCTCTCCTCACCACAGCAGTGCAAAGCAACTTACAATATTTTAAGCAAAGAAACCAAACACATACATAAATAAACATTATAAATTTTTATGTATGTGTTTGGTTTCTTTGCTTAAAATATTGCAAGTTAATTAATGCAAAATGATTACAGACAACTAAAGATATGATATCATATAAACTGTATAGTGGTCGAAGGAAGTCAACAACTTCTATTTTCCTTTTGACTTTTTTTTTAAAAAAAATCTCTTTTTTCTTTATTTCGTTTTCTTTTCAATATGTATCATTTTCTTATTTTTTGTATTTTTTTCCTTATTAGTAGCTTTTTGGTATTCGGTAAAGCCACTACCGAGAGTCAGGAGGGGGTGGGGTTGCGGGCTCCCGTCCCCGCCCACACTCCCGCGAGGCTGGAGTCAGCCTCGGGCCCTAAAATTTAGAACTGGCGTCAAGGGGGTGGGTCACTACCTGGATGATTTTATTTTGGTAGCAAGTAATGCGGCTGATCGCTGTGGGTTAAAGCCTCAGCGCCTAGGACTTGCCGATCGAAAGGTCGGCGGTTCGAATCCCTGCGGTGGGGTGCGCTTCCGCTGCTCGGTCCCAGCGCCTGCCAACCTAGCAGTTCGAAAGCACCTCCGGGTGCAAGTAGATAAATAGGGACCGCTTACCAGCGGGAAGGTAAACGGCGTTTCCGTGTGCGGCTCTGGCTCGCCAGAGCAGCGATGTCACGCTGGCCACGTGACCCGGAAGTGTCTCCGGACAGCGCTGGCCCCTGGCCTCTTGAGTGAGATGGGCGCACAACCCCAGAGTCTGTCAAGACTGGCCCGTACGGGCAGGGGTACCTTTACCTTTACCTTTAATGCGGCTGATTGCGGGACCCTGCTCCAGGCTTTCGAGTCCTTAGCCAGAGAGCTGGGGGTACCTCTGGCGAGCGAGAAGACCGAGGGTCCGGTCACGACCATGACTTATCTGGGTATCGAACTTGATACTCTCGCCCAAACGTCACGCTTACCAGCTGAGAAGTTAGTCGCCCTAAGGGAGCTTATTGGCCAAATGCTGCCTTTAAAGAAAGTTACCTTGAGACAAATTCAATCCCTCCTGGGGCACCTTAACTTTGCCTGCCGTGTGATATCCCCCGGCCGTCCTTTTTGCAGCTGACTAGCCAAGCTGTCCGCGGGGCTTCGGTCCCCACATCATAGGGTGCGCCTTTCTAAGGCTGTAAAAGCTGACCTTCAAGTTTGGTTGCAGTTCTTGGATGGCTTTAACGGGATATCATTGTGGCAGGATACCTTAGCCCTGCAGTCAGATTTCCAGGTACATTCAGATGCAGCTGGATCCCTGGGCTTCGGTGTTTATTTCAGGGGCCAGTGGTGCGCTCAGCGATGGCCCCCCTCTTGGCAAGGAAAACCAATACTACGTGATTTGACATTTTTGGAATTCTTCCCCATTGTAGTTGCAATCCACATATGGGAGAAGCAGTTCAAAAACCATAGGGTCTGTTTCTGGACAGACAACCAGGCGGTTGTCTCGGTTTTGAATAAACAATCTTCACATTCACCTAGAGTAGCCTCGCTCCTGCGGTTTTTTGTCCTGTCTTGCCTGCGGTTGAACCTTCACACTTCTGCCAGATTTGTCCCCGGCATAGATAATAACATCGCGGATGCTCTATCTCGTTTCCAGATGGAGCGCTTTCGCTCATTGGCGCCGGATGCGCAGCAGCTGCCGCAACCGTTTCCGGAGCACCTCTGGAGTATTGGCAACGAGAAGCAATAAAGGGAGTATTGTCTGCACTGGCTCCTTCTACCCTTAAATCCTATAATAAGGCTTGGCTAGACTTTACATCCTTCCGCAGGAAGAAGGAGCATTTTAAGCCCGGCAGGCCGCCATCTAAGTCAGAAGTCATAGAGTATATGGTTCATCTCGAGATCTAGGCCGGGCCCCCAAAACCCTCAATATACATTCGGCAGCAATATCCTTCTTCTTTAAAGCCTTATTCTCCGTTGATCCCTGTTCACATTTCGTTGTGCGGAAAATGCTGGAAGGCTGGCGCAGGTCCAGACCTCAGGGTCAAGACAGTAGAAGGCCCATAACGCTAGACATACTCACTCAAATTCGCAGGAAGCTTAGGGTCATTTGTTGGTCAAGGTATGAAGCCAGATTATTCTCGGCAGCATTTTCCTTCGCGTTTTTTGGGGCCTTGCGCATAAGTGAGGTGGTCTGCGAAGACCGTGCAGCCAATAGGGGTCTTCTTCTGGAGGATGTCACGGTAGCCAGCTCGCAGGTGATTTTAAAAATCCGTAGTTCCAAGACAGATCAGCTCGGCAGAGGGGCCCTCGTTTGCCTACAGGCAACGCAGAAGGCTGGCCCCTGCCCGGTAAAGGACGCCAAGAAATACCTGTGTGTAAGGCCGAAATCAAATGGCCCCTTTTTCATGCATTCTGATGGATCCCTCCTCTCTAAACATCAGTTCACGAGGGTCATGCGCAAAGCGATCGCGGCTATTGGTCTTCCTCAAGAGGAGTACGCCGCGCACTCCTTTCGCATTGGGGCGGCTACCACCGCGGTCCATATGGGTTTACCGGCTGAAAGAATCATGGACATGGGACAATGGAGATCCAACGCATATAAGGGTTACATCAGGAAACCCTTGTAGTCTTCCCTCGGTTTTCTCTCCTACCCACCGCGCATTCCTCCTGACCCGGCTTTCTTATTCTATCCTTCCAGGTGCAGTTATGGTGCGTCTGTGGATTATCGGCCACAGTATCGTTCACTGGGCAAAACGTCGCGCAGAGCTCAGACGAGGCGATGCTGACCTACTACTACCTAATAATGTCATAGTGTCATGGATTACCAGGCGTGGTATGCGTTGGGAAGAATTCTTCCCAGCCATATCCAGAAGAATTTCGAATGAGGGCTCGCCCGACGCCTTGGTCATACAACTGGGAGAGAATGACCTGGCTTATAGGAAAGGGGTGGACTTGATGTGGAACATTATCAACGACTTGGAGGCGTTGAGGGCATCCCACCCAAACATTACAATAATTTGGTCATCCTTACTGGAAAGGCGATTTTGGCGGGACGCTGAAAAACCCGCGGCGGTGGATAAAGCCAGGAGGATTGTGGAGCGTTCTGTTGCGCGTAGGGTTGCCGCACCGGGCGGACGGGTCATCAAGCACCCTGAGATTCAATATAACAGGGATACGCTCTATCGCTGGGATGGCGTGCATCTATCTGATGCTGGCAATGATATCTGGTTGGCGAATGTTTTTCAGGGTATTAGGGATTGGTTACAGGTTTGAGGATATTGGCGGCGAGCCGGTTTAATGCGGCTCGGGTGGCGATAGGCATTGGCCGGGGTATTGTCCTGCAAATGAGATCGGGGGGGAGGAGCGCCATCACCTCCCCCAATGCTTAAAGGGTAGTTCGTTAAAGGACTCCGAGGGGCGACGCCTCGTCCGAAACCTACGGAGGCTAGGGCCTAAAGCGCGCCCCTGAGCGGTAACCCCTCGGGGAGCGCCTAGGGATATGCATCTCGGGTAGCTCCCCCTGTTGGTGTTTAACCCTTCCCGGTTAGACCGGATAGTCGGTTAGAGGCCAATGCCTAAAGCCAATACCTCTCTTACCTGTAATCAATAAAGTTGTGGCCATTTTCGCCCATTAACCTAAATACTTGTGTCTGGCGTCTTTATTCACTCTACCTGTGTGGGGGGGGGGAGGGAATAGCCACGCAACCTGTATTATTTGTATAACTGTACTCTTTTTTTCGCATGTATGTAATATTTATATAGAAAATAAAAATTTAGAGAAGCTTTCAAAAAACAACAACACATACATTACAACCAGCAAATTTAGCAATAAATAATATTAATTATAAGAACTAACTTAAATATAATTGGTATTTTATTACTATTACTATTATTAGTGATTGTTTCTCATGAGGGTGGGCAAAGAATCCATTCTAGGGGGGGGGGGTTGTAAAAAAAAATCATTTATACTTTTCAGATATATTCATTTCACTGACTTTACACTCATTTTGACATTTCAAAACTTGACTTCTTTTCCCCTCTTTCTGTGGTTCCTTAAATTTATTTTTAATATCTTCTGCATATCCAAATTCAGTTAACTTACTCATTTATTTACCTCCTTTAAATATATACTCTTATGTAACTGCAAGTTATTACAATAATCCTGCCAGCGTTTTTTATCTGTTTACAATTTGTCTGTACATATTCAATAAACCATTTACACTCTTTTATAAAAAAAAGTTTATCTTGATTTCTTATTCTTCTTGTAGGTTTTGCCATTTCTGCATAGTTTTTGTATCCATCATTCTAGTGAGATTCAGGCTGTGAATTGCAGACCAACCTGTTCGCTGAACTTCTGCCTCTCTTCTCCATCTCTCCTCCTTCAAGGTTTATGAACCACAGAGTGCCGCCTAACCGGAGGTACCAGCCCACAGAATATGAACATGCAGCCAATTGCGCCACACATGCTGTGAGTTGTTTTATTTTTATTATTATTATTATTATTATTATTATTATTATTATTATTATTATATTTGTTTACCGCTCTTCATCCATAGATCTCAGGGTGGTTCAAAGCATAAAATTACAATATAAGTGTTATGTACTGAAGTTCTCACCCTGGGCCAGCAGGGGGATACTGTAGATAATTATACAAATGAAGGATCGAAAGTGACGTTCAGTGATTGGATAGTTTTTATGCAAATGAAGGATCAAAAGTGACGTTCAGTGATTGGATGGTTTTTATGCAAATGAAGGATCGAAAGTGACGTTCAGTGATTGGATAGTTTTAGAAAGTTGCTACAGTAACGTTGTACTGGAGCTCTATATAAGCAGGGTGACTGAGCCCCTCAGTTCAGTTCTGTTCTGGCCTCTGAATAAAGAAGAGCTGTTTGAAGAATCGCTGTGTCATCTGATATGTTCACCCACAACTGAACAATAAGCGTAAAGAAAAAGAAGGCACGATTTTTCACATGTGATGGAATTGTAAAATAATCAAAAGGTTTTAGGAAATGATTCACAATGAAATGAAAAAAATATTGAATATAACATTTGTTAAAAGGCCAGAAGCTTTCTAGCTAGGCATTACAGGCCAAGACTTGCCAAAAGAGCAAAAGAAGTTATTCATGTGTGCGACAGTGGCTAGACTATTACTAGCCCAAAAATGGAAAGACAACAAAATACCAACAAAAAAAATACTGTAATTGAATATTTGGATTGATAAATTGTTATGTTGAAATTGTTTAATAAAAATATTTTTTTAAAAAGAGAGAGAGAAATCTGCTAGTTGTGGCCAGATCAAGGGGGAAATAAAGACCTTTCCTTCCCTTCCCTTCCTTCTCAGTTCTGGATCATTCCCAGCATTCTGGGCAGCTCCATCCTTCACGTCCTGTCGGACAACCCCTGGGAGACCATCTCCGCCTGGATCTATGGCTTTGGGCTGTCTGGCTTGTTCATCGTCTCCACCATCTTCCACACCATCTCCTGGAAGAAAAGCCACTTGCGGTAACTCTGACGTCTGCGGTGCAAGGGCGGGCAATGGCGGCGATGGAGCTCGCTTGCCCTTTGAGCAAGGCAGGCCTCTTGCCTCTCCAGCTTCTTTTCAATATGTATCATTTTCTTATTTTTTGTATTTTTTTCCTTATTAGTAGCTTTAGTAACCCACCTTGGCCCCTTGATCTCCATCCTAGGATGGCGTAGCAGCCGGCCAGGTTGTGGAAATGTTCAGGGAGGCAGGAGAGGATATATTGTTTATTAATATCCTTCCTAACTTGTCCTAGCAAGTTCTATAACTTAGAGTTTTACATTCCCCATTTAAACGGACAGCAGATAGCAGATTGCAGGCTTGTTTAAGCCTCTCAATATTAGGTTCCTGGTAAGTCCCCTTATGGGACGCGGATGGCGCTGTGGGTTAAACCACAGAGCCTAGGACTTGCCAATCAGAAGGTCAGCAGTTCAAATCCTCGCAATAGGGTGAGCTCCCATTGTTCAGTCCCAGCTCCTGCGAACCTAGGAGTTCGAAAGCACATCAAAGTGCAAGTAGATAAATAGGTACCACTCCGGCGGGAAGGTAAACGGCGTTTCCGTGCACTGCTCTGGTTTGCCAGAAGCGGCTTAGTCATGCTGGCCACATGACCCAGAAGCTGTACGCCAGCTCCCTCAGCCAGTAAAGTGAGATGAGCGCCGCAACCCCAGAGTCGTCCACAACTGGACCTAATGGTCAGGGGTCCCTTTGCCTTTAAGTCCCCTTATATCCCTCTTAAAAGAATGAACACGCCACAATCTTGTGTAAAGTATATAAGAAGTTTACTCACATCATCAGTTCACAGTTGGATCCCAGAAGGCAGACTTAGTTACAAAGTATATACATGTGGATCTATCCTATATGGGGACAATCCCAGTGTCCTCTGGAAGCCAACAGAGTACCTCTAGCTAAAAAGCTGCTCCAACGATGGAGGAAATCAAAAGAGAGAGAATGTACTGCATGCCTTGTCCTTTTGTTACCTGGGCAGGTAAGGTCATGCCCACCTCTAGTCACATGCAAGAGGAAGGATGCTCCAGGCTGTTGGAAAATTCCATTCCACCCTTCGTTGCAGACATGGAACTGTTGCATGTCACATGTCTGTTTACATACCAGCACAGCTTGCTGGGAACTTCCATTGCTTGTATAGCTTTTGTTTTTCTCTGTCTCTCTGAGAAGACAAAGAGAGATGACATGTTTCTTTGTCCTGGTTTATGATTAATAAATCCGTAGATGTAGTATGCTTCCACAAGCCTCACGCCTAATCTGTGTGCCCAGTTCGCTCTGCTGCTATAGTGTGCCCTGGCTTTGAAGCCTGGGTCACTGTTTTACGTTGGAGCAGAGGCTGATGGGTCTTTGCAGCGGGACGGCTGGAAGGAGACGACCCAGCTGGGGCTAGCCAGCTGGCCTTGCGACCCTCTGCATGCCAACACAGGCCAGGAGGAAACAGGAAGTTTTCGACTGGCTGGACCAAACCTTCCCCCGCATGTCCACTCTAGGAAAACAAGGAATGCTGTACTTGACTGTTACTTATGTATCACATCCCACGCAGGTGAGGTGGGGAAAGGCCAGCCCATTTGTCTCCATGGCAACTCATTTGGACATGGAAATAGTGGCGCTTGTCTGGCTGGTTTTCCTGTTAATGTAGCCTCACCTGCACAGGATCAGAGGTTTGGAAGGGACCCCTAGGTATCATCCAGACTGACCCTACCACACCTGTATGAAGCAGCGTTCTTTCTCTCTCTTTCTCTTCTGCAGGACTGTGGAACATTGTTTGCACATGTTTGACAGAATGGTCATCTACTTCTTCATAGCTGCCTCCTACGCCCCTTGGTGAGTTCTCGCAAGCTGTCTAACCAGCCTTTCAGAAACTTGAAGAGGGGCAGTGTGGTGTAGTGGTTAGAGTACTGGACTACGAGACCAAGGTTCAAGCCTAGGGCAAGTCACTGCCTTCACAGCCTATCCTACCTCGCAGGATTGTTGTGGGGGTTAAATGGAGAGGGAGGAGAACCATGTAGCGCCACCTTGAGCTCCTTGGGGGATAAATGGCCTATACGCGTGTAATAATAATAGATATAATATTTGTTATTATTTCATGAAGCCACCCACATGATCCCCATCTTAAGCCTCTGAAGACGGTTTGGAAACTTCAGCTAGTGCAGAATTCAGCAGCCAGGTCGCTCACCAGAGCAATACGGTTTGAGCATCTTACACCGATCCCAG
Organism: Podarcis gaigeae; assembly: GCF_964106915.1. Taxonomy (NCBI): domain Eukaryota; kingdom Metazoa; phylum Chordata; class Lepidosauria; order Squamata; family Lacertidae; genus Podarcis; species Podarcis gaigeae. The sequence goes on along the minus strand of NC_139690.1, from coordinate 52,146,357 downwards.
TCTAACTGCACTGGCTACTAATCAGTTTTCGGGCTCAATTCAAAGTGCTGGGTTTGACCCATAAAGCCTTAAGCGACTCAGGACCACAATACCTCAAGGATCGCCTCTTCCCATATGAACCTACCCGGACCCTGAGATCATCTTTTGAGGCCCTTCTTCATGTGCCTCCTCCACAAGAGGTCCAGAGGGTGGCAACACGAGAACGGGGCCTTCTCTGCAGTGGCTCCCCGTCTGTGGAATGCTCTCCCCAGGGAAGGTGTATAACAAAGGCGCCAGGCAAAAATGTCCCTTTTCAACTAGGCCCTTGGCTGACCTGTATGACACTGTGTGTGTGTGTGCGTGTGTTATTGAGTTGTTGTTTTTATTTTGATTATTTATTTTTTGGTTTTATATATTGATTTTATTCTGTGAACTGCCCTGAGACCTCTGGGAATAGGGCAGTATATTATTATTATTATTATTATTATTATTATTATTATTAATAATAATAATAATAATATATGTCCATAAGTAAGCATTGCAGTCCCACCTCCCTCCTCCTTCGCTGTTCTGGAATTGTGTGTTTCCCTGTCTGTGTTTGTCTCTTTCTCTTCCCCTTTCCAGGCTCCTGTTTCTCGCAAGCACTCAATGGTCTCTCTTCTTCTCCCAGGCTGAATCTGCGGGAGTTGGGACCCTGGGCTTCCCACATGCGCTGGATCATTTGGATCATGGCCTCCATCGGGACCATCTACGTTTTCTTTTTCCATGAACGGTGAGTCGAAACCTCGATATGCCCCCCAGGGCGCTGAGTGCCGACAAGAAGGGTGGAGGCACAGTGACAGGGTAGAAATCCTTTGCACGCAGAAGGTCCCAGGTTTCTTTGCGCAGCATGGAGTTAGTCTGCGGAACTCCTTCCCACATGAGGCAATGATGGCCACCATTTTAGATGGCTTTAAAAGAAGATTCATGGATTAGGCTATTGATGGCTACCAACAAGGCAGCAGTGCTTCTGAATAATAATAATAATAATAATAATAATAATAATAATAATAATAATTAATAATAATTTATATCCCACCCTCCCCGGCCAGAACTGGGCTCAGGGTGGCTAACATCAAAATATATAATATATTAAGACACAAAATTCAACGATCGACTAAAATACTGCTTAAAATCGGATTGAAAGCAAAATACCTTTTTATATATTCATTTAATGTTGTGACAATGGAGATGAATGAAATACAAATAGGAAAAAAGTATAAATGCTATGACGCAGAATGGAATTATGGTAACCCTGAAGCAGGAGGGAGGGAAGTCGATTAGCTCATAGGAGCAAAGACCCATGAGTTAAAATAAGGTTGTGCTTTAACTATGTAAAATGGAAACCTAATAAAAAATATTACAAAAAAAGGAAAAGGAAAACCTCCAGATGTTGTTAGACTACAGTTCTCCATGCTCTATGCCCCTGGCCCCTTGGCTACTTGAAGTAGTAGGGCCAACTCGGCCTCAGGCGCTCCTACTCGGGAGTGTTAACGGAGAAATCTGAGGGCTCCCTTGGACAAAAAAGCAAGGACGCCAGCCAGGAGTACCAGAGCAAAAGAGCAGCCAGGAGGCTTGGTCTTTATTGAAGACTGTGGCGACAGGACTCCCACCTGCCACCAGCTGGAACAAGATGGAAGCCCCCAACAAAAGAGAACCCAAACTTTTATTAGCTGCTAATAGTCTGAAGCTCAACATCAAAAAAGCGAAGATCATGGCCACTGATCCCATCACCTCCCGGCAAATAGAAGGGGAAGAAATGCAGGCAGTGAGAGATTTTACTTTCTTGGGCTCCATGATCACTGCAGATGGTGACAGCAGCCACGAAATTTAAAGATGCCTGCTTCTTGGGAGAAGGGCAATGACAGGCCTAGACAGCATCTTGAGAAGTAGAGACATCACCTTGCCAACAAAGGTTCATATAGTTAAAGCTATGGTTTTCCCAGTAGTGATATATGGAAGTGAGAGCTGGACCATCAAGAAGGCTGATCGCCGAAGAATCGATGCTTTTGAATTATGGTGCTGGAGGAGACTCTTGAGAGTCCCATGGACTGCAAGAAGATCAAACCTCTCCATTCTGAAGGAAATCAGCCCTGAGTGCTCACTGGAAGGACAGATCCTGAAGCTGAGGCTCCAATACTTTGGCCACCTCATGAGAAGAGAAGACTCCCTGGAGAAGACCCTGATGTTGGGAAAGATGGAGGGCACAAGGAGAAGGGGACGACAGAGGACGAGATGGTGGGACAGTGTTCTCAAAGCTACCAGCATGAGTTTGACCAAACTGCGGGAGGCAGTGGAAGACAGGAGTGCCTGGTGTTCTCTGGTCCCGGGTGTCACGAAGAGTCGGACACGACTAAACGACTAAACAACAACAACAATCCCCATGTTACACCCCCCAAACTACATCACTCATACATCACGGTTACGTCATGAAAGGGGAGGTCTGGTGGCAGTAATCTGAGCATCCTGGACCCTGCCCCATGGTTCCCCTTGCCCTCCACCAAACACCCATCAAGTGGAACAAAAGAGATATTCGCATTTCCCTGTTTCCCAGCCAAGTTAATCACACCCTTTTGTCTTCATCTGGGTTTGTGATTTCTGGAATGGCTACCTGTCTGGCACTCAGGTATCAGGATGCCAGGGATTATCACTCAGGCAGAGGGGCTGCTGAGTAGTTGAGCTCACATGTCTATATGAATTTCTAAAGTTTTCCCAGTGAACCAGTACATAGATACATTTATCAGTGAATTCTTACATTTGGTATCGTGCAGCAAAGGCCCTTTGATTAGATAGGAAGAAACTGAGATGAAATGTTTTGTGGGGATAAATCACAAAAGTCACAAAAGTGACTGTGCTGATGTTGGTAGTGGGCTGCATGTGCATGAGATCTGCTGGAGGGGCAACCCGCCCCCCACCACCTATACATAAATTCCTGCAACTGTTGCATACCCTCCAACATTTCTCTGGTGAAAAAAGGGATGTCCTAAACAAAAGCGGGACATTCCAGAATCAAATCAGAAACCAGGACGGCTTCTGTAAATCTGGGCCCGTCCCTGGAAAATAGGGACACTTGGTGGGCCTGTTATTATATAAGTAAATAATAAGAATAAATTGTGAAACAGCAAACATGTGTTTTGGAATACTTTTCACATGACTAGCTGAAAAGCAAAGTTTAGCTCTGGGTAAATCGATGTGTTGATCTACAGCTGGCGCAAAGTTGGCTTACAGCACCCCCTCGTGGAACAAAATGCTTTTTGCAAGCCCAGATTTTTGTCCCTTATGTATGCCTCCTGTTTTTAATTGTGGGGGAAATGATGGAAAGTTGCTTTCCTTTTTTCCAGATACAAGTTGGTGGAGCTGGTGTGCTACGTCATCATGGGGTTCCTTCCTGCAGTGGTCATTCTCTCCATGGTACGTTACCTGGGATAGAGTGCAGTGCACTGATTTTGCACTTATGGTCCTGTCCTTGCATTTCAAGCTGGGGCGGGGGGATAATAATAATAATAATAAAATTTTATTTATTTATTTATTTATTTATTTATTTATAAAGTGATATTTTATTAAATTTTATCAAAGAAAAAGTTACATAAGAAAACACTAAATGTAAAAACATACAAGAAACATCGAAATACAAAAATGCAAACAATCAACATATGAAGAAAAAGAAAAAGAAAAAGAATAAGAAATTAAAACGAGGGATTTTTATTTTTAACTTTTTGAATAATAAAATTATATTTATACCACGCCCACCTGGCTGGGTTTCCCCAGCCACTCTGGGCGGCTTCTAACAAAAGATTAAAAATACATTAAAACATCAGTCATTAAAAACTTCCCTAAACAGGGCTGCTTTCAGGTGTCTTCTAAACATAAGATAGTTGTTTATTTCTTTCTCCACTACTGTCTCCACTACTGGCCAAAATTCAATTCAGCGCTCTTACATAGAGAGGAAATAGATAAAGCAAATGATTCAGCATTGTGCAGAAAAAAATGGATGCCTGAGATAGCAATTGCAGTTGAGAATAGATTAAAAAAAACTTCCATAAGCAGGGCTGACTTCAGGTGTCTTCTAAACATCAGATAGTTGTTTATCTCCTTGATATCTGATGGGAGGGTGTTCCACAGGGAGGGCGCCACCACCAAGAAGGCCCTCTGCCTGTTTTCCTGTAACTTGGCTTCTCACAGGGAGGGAACCACCAGAAGGCCCTTGGAGCTGGACCTCAGTGTCTGGGCAGAACGATGGGGGTGGAGACGCTCCTTCAGGTCTACTGGGCTGAGACCGTTTAGGGCTTTCAAGGTCAGCACCAACACTTTGAATTGTGCTCGGAAACGTAGAGAGAATGGCGGAATATTAATGCATTAAACAAATAAGATTCACGTTACGTGAGGCTGAGAGTCCTGCGTTTTTCCTCGTAATGTCTAGCACCCAGCGAAGGTGCTCAGAGGTGCCCGTGCCCAGGGATGGCCTGTTCTGTTTCACCACCTGAGGCAAAATGTGAAAGTGCCAGCCCATGACAAGATCTCATAAGAGTTCCCCAAAATTTCATGGGGTTCTCGCAGGATCTTGCCTAAACCCGGAAGCAGCTGCCACTTCTCATTTCTCCATACTCTCCAACATGTATCTGATGAAAATAGGGACGTCCTATTCAACAACAATAATAATAATAATAATAATAATAATAATAATAATATTTATATCCTGCCCATTTGACTGGGTTGTCCCAGTGAGTCTGGGAGGCTGCCAATATACAGTCATACCTTGGAAGTCGAATGGAATCCGTTCCAGAAGTCCGTTTGACTTCCAAAACATTCAGAAAGCAGAGCACGGCTTCTGATTGGCTGCAGGAACCTCCTGCAGCCAATCAGAAGCCGCAGAAGCCCTGTCGGATGTTCAGCTTCCGAAAACAGTTCACGAACTGGAACAGTCACTTCCGGGTTTGCGGCGTCCGGGAGCCAAAACCTTTGAGAACTAAGCAGTTTGAAAACCAAGGTACGACTGTATTTAAAACATAATAAAACATGAAGCATTTAAAAAACCTTCCCTATACAGGGCTGCCTTCAGATATCTTCTAAAGGCCATGACTTACGATATTTCCTTGGCTTGCGGGGGTCACATAACGCCATCCCCTCCGATGAAAATAGGGACGTCCTAAGGAAAAGTGGGACATTCTGGGATCAAATCAGAAACCGAGACGGCTTCTGTAAGGGACGCTTAATAATAATAATAATAATAATAATAATAATAATAATAATAATAATTTATTATTTATACCCCGCCCATCTGGCTGGGTTTCCCCAGCCACTCTGGGCGGCTTCCAAATAATAATAATTATTATTATTTAGGAGGAGCTCACGGCTGTGCTCCCTGGATTCTGCCACCTGATCACTGACCGCTGGCCTCTCTTTCCGCTTGCCTGTTGCAGCCCAACACGGACGGCCTTTCAGAGCTGGTGACTGGCGGCTTTTTCTACTGCTTGGGCACTGTCTTCTTCAAGAGCGACGGGCGCATCCCCTTCGCCCATGCCATCTGGCACCTCTTCGTGGCGCTGGGAGCTGGCACCCACTATTACGCCATCTGGAGGTACCTCTATCAGCCGGGCGATGTCGAGGCAGAAACCTCCAGGTAGACAGGTGCCTTAAGGAGGAGGATTTGGAGGCACCAGGGATTTTGGGGAGCCTTCCAACAGACTCTCGTCCTTCGGTTCGCCCTTGGGAGACGTGAACCCTGTGCTGATTCCTCCTTCTCCTGATGGGAAATGGTGGTCTTGAGTATTATTTCCTTGGCCAAACTTGCCCAAGCCCCAAGGGTTGTTTTTTTCTATTCTTATTTTTATAAATCAGTGTTTTTAGGCAAGGGTTTTGTAATGAAGCGAACAATTAATGGATATTCTTGAAGAGGCAAGGGGGGAGGGAGATAAACAGTTCTCTGGAGGCACTTGGAAGTGTCTGCCCTTGTGGTCCTAAGTGTTCGTTGACACAAAACTGGTAGCAAGGAAACCGAATAGGAAGCTGACAGGAGATTTACATGAATACCAGTCTGCAAAGGGTCCATCATAACTGACTAGTTGCATTCTCATTTCCTACAAACACACAAAAATCTGCCCCTCCCTTTCTGGCTGCAATTGGCTTAGCTGCTGTGATGTCACAGCAGGGACAATCAAGGGCCACACAGTCAAATGCTTAGGCTAGTTTTTTGGAGGCCACAGAAATCTGAATCGCCAACTTTTGTCTGGATGTTGCAGACTTTGAAATGACATCTTCAGCTGAGCCGTTTCCACATCTTTCGATGGAAACAGGAATGTTTGCCTTGGCGACTCCTGAATGTGACGAATGACCACAGGAAAAGGTGTGAAAGGGCTAAGAATCTGTTGCCCGTCTGTTGCGGGATGCAGTCATAAATACATTGCCTATTGGTTCCTGCAATGTCCTAAAATGCTAAGCTTGCTTCTAATAGGCAGGAGATTAAATGATATGCCCTTTTGGATTGCATGAACTCAGGCGACAGGACCATTTGAAAAAGCCGTCTGTACATAGAAAACGAGTTTGTCAGGAGAAAAAGTGCTGTGCCTGGCTTTCTCCTTGACAGATTTTGTTTCTATGTGCAGGGATATGGAAGAACATTCCATCACTGGAAGCAGCAGAGCCCTGACCTGCTTCCCACCACTATGAAAACTAAGTCTTAGAGTTAACATTTTACAAACATGAAGAAGTCATCATTCTATATAGCCTTCGTGGTCGAAGAGGTCAGGGTCTTTAGCCTAGTGGCAAGAGCACCTGAATTCGGGTCCAGAGGGTCCCTGGCTCAGTTCTCTGGTTCAATCTCCAGTTAGAAAAAGGATACCAGCTGATGGGAAGGACAGCCAGACTGGGCAATACTGGGGCAGATGAGCTGAGAGTCCGATGAGATAGAAAGAGTGATTTCTACAAAAGGCTGTCTGGGATAGAAGCAGAACTTCCCGGGACTTTAATCCTGCAAAGATTGAAACTGAGAAATTGAGGTTCAGGTAGGTAGCTGTGTTGGTCTGACGTAGTCGAAATAAAAAATAAAAAAAAAACATTGTCCAGTAGCACCTTAGAGACCAACTAAGTTTGTTCTGGGTGTAAGCTTTCGTGTGCATGCACACTTCTTCAGAAATTGAGGGTTTGGCTTGGCAGCTGTTAAAAGGACCAGCACTGTGCCGTTAGTTCCACCAGCCAAAGTTACACTGGGATCTTGAAGCCATCAAATCTTAGACGCTCTTGCCATTCCTTTCGTTCCACAGTTCCTTGTGGAAGAGCTAACAGAATATCTGGCAGGCAAAGAAAGAAAGAAAGAAAGAAAAAGACCTAACGCATTTCAGAGCACTTTTGTGCTGCTCACTTTAAGGTACTTTGAATCAAGCCATGTAAACTGCAGAGCAATGTGTTAAAAGCTTCTGGGGTTCAGAAGGGATCTTTCTTCCTTGAGATCCTGTCTCATAGTCGTCTCAGCCCATTTTCATTGACCTGTATCTAATCCCCATCCGCACTATTCTTTTAAAGCAGTATTATCCCACTTTAAGCAGTCACGGCTTCTCCCAGAAAATCCTGGGAACTCTAGTTTGTTAAGGGTGCTGAGAAATGTTGGGCAAGCCCTGCTCCCCTCCGAGAACTACAATTCCCAGAGTTCCCTCGGAAAAGGGATAGATTGTTAAACCAAATCTGGGAATTGCAGCTCCAGGAGGAGACCAGGGGTCGCCCAACAACTCTCAGCACCCTTAACAAACTACAACTCCCAGGATATTTTGGGGTGAAGCCACGGGCTGCTTAAAAAGCGTCATGTTTGGTGCAGAGGGGGCCTTCATCAGATGGTGCTGATATGCCACAGGAAATTCAGCAAAACAGCAAATTTCGATGTTCTTTGAAATTCAGGTCTTTTCTAATTCTGCTTCCCAAATATTAGAGGAATACCTTTTAAAAAACACACACCAATAACTTATATTTTTAACTCTTACGGACTAAATGGAAGGCAATAATGTTAAAGTGTAAACAGACTAAATATCTAGCCCTACCCTGAAGCACACACACACACACACACACACACACACACACCCATCCAACATAATTGAGACACGTGGAGAGGCTGGAGAATCAAATTTGCTTTTTAAATTGTTGCTCAGGTGGTTGCAGAATTGCTCGCCTCTCTATTTCAAAGGACCAAATGCTGAGTCCAGATAGCTGCTCCTTCTCCATAAAGGATCCCAGGATCTGCTGCAACTTTCAAAGGCACATGGAGGGCATAAGAAGTGCCTGGTGGATCAGGCCCATGGTCCACCTGGTTTACCATCTTGTTCTGCCAGGGGACAGCCAGATGACCCAGTGGGAAACCCAGGATTCGAACCCAAGAGCCCTTTCTGGCTCTCCCTCTCCCGTGGCTTCTGGCAACTGGCATTGCTGCCTCCGTTGCTGTGTGCGGGAACGTTCAGGGTAGTAGTAGAGGGAATATTGTTAATTAATATCCTTCCTAACTTGTGCTAGCAAGTTCCTTTATGTAGCAGAGTTACATTCCCCTTTTTATATGCACAGCAGATAGCTGGTTGCGATCAAAAGTTAATATCAATTAATATTAATATCAATAACAGCAAAAACTCTCAACAAAATCCCCCCCCCCCAAATTCTGGATGCAACCCCTAGACGGCATGACCTCAGCTTATTTATTTATTCAATAAATAAAATAAACCTAGGCTCGGATCGAGTCCATGCAGGGATGGACCAGGAACGTGCAGGATCACATTGCCTTACACACGACAGAAACTTGAATCTAACCCAGGGCTCCCCAGAGTGAGTACACAAGGAAAGCCTCTTCTCTCTATCCTACTCTTCCGTAGACAACTCTGTACATTCCTTGGTGCGCAGTTGTGACCTTCACTCTTCCTTTCTACACACCGCCATCCCAGCTGGAGTCGTGGAAGGGGTTCCCTTCCTTCGTCCGAAGAGTTGGCCTCTCCTTTGTCCAGCAAAGGAGAAAGCGCAGATCTTTCCCCCAGTTAGGAATCAGGACCGAGTCAAATGGGATGTGGGTGGTGCTGTGGTCCAGACCAATGAACCTCTTGGGCTTGCTGATCAGAAGGTCGGCGGTTCGAATCCCCGTGATGGGGTGAGCTCCCGTTGCTCTGTCCCAGCTCCTGCCAACCTAGCAAATGGGTAGGCAAACTAAGCCCAGGGGCCGGATCCGGCCCAATCGCCTTCTAAATCCAGCCCGCGGACGGTTCGGGAATCAGTGTATTTTTACATGAGTCAAATGTGTCCTTTTTAAAAAAAATGCATTTCTGGGTTATTTGTGGGGCCTGCCTGGTGTTTTTACATGAGTCGAATATGTGCTTTTATTTAAAATGCATCTCTGGGTTATTTGTGGGGCATAGGAATCCGTTCATTCCCCTCCCCCCAAAAAAAATAGTTTGGCCCCCCACAAGGTCTGAGGGACAGTGGACCGGCCCCCTGCTGAAAAAGTTTGCTGACCCCTGACCTAGCAGTTCAAAAGCACGCCCAAAAGTGCAAGTAGATAAATAGGTACTGCTCCGGCAGGAAAGTAAACGGCGTTTCCGTGCGCTGCTCTGGTTCGCCAGAAGCGGCTTAGTCATGCTGGCCACATGACCCGGAAGCTGTATGCCGGCTCCCTCGGCCAGTAAAGCGAGATGAGCGCCGCAACCCCAGAGTCGGCCACGACTGGACCTAATGGTCAGGGGTCCCTTTACCTTTACCAAGGCTTTGGACCACCCAAGGCAGCTGCATGGCAGGGCCAGCCCACCTATGAGGTGAGGTTGCGGCAGAAAGCTGGGAGATCCAGCCTCCATGGTAAGGGGTGTCATCCAGCTCTGAATTGTAGAACGCTACAGCTGATTTATACTGTGGCAATCAATGGACTCAGAAAATAAGGGTGTTGGATTGGGGCCATTTTGATCCATTCCTAGAAAAAGAAAAACTCCATTTGCTCAAAAGCAAATCCTGCTGAGCTTACTTCTTGACCAATCTATCTTCCCACTCGTGATGATAATTGAAAACTTTGGGACAGGGCTATAGCTTAAACAGGACTTCTTCAGCCATCCCCAATTTCAAAGGTCTGGGAGAATGGGAGTTGTAGTCCAAAATTATCTGGAGGGCGCCAGGTTGGGACAGGCACCTGATCTATGGTTGCCCCACTTCTACAAATCTTCTCCTTACGCAAATCTAGACACCCTTGGATTTCCCAAGTCTCCGATTTTTCTGGTTATTTTTATGCTTTGTAAGATCTTCCTGCCGTATAATCAGCGGTGGGGCAGCTGTTACTATCGTCCTAAATGTTTTCTACTAACTTTTCATACAAATTTGTAGCTTCAGAGAAGAATGTCTGCGAACGAAACTGCGGATGAGATATAGACCCCCAGGGAAACGGGGGGAAGGAAACCCAATTGTTTTAAAACCACTTGTCTCTTGTTAAAATCAGTATTTTGTATTTAACACAGTGTTATTTAATATGGATTGTACTAAAGATCATGTTAGGGCAGACTGTTTCTTGTGGAATAAGATTTGGAAATAATAATAATAAAAGTTGCCTTGTTTGCAGTTGTCTCTTCGTCCTTCCATTTTGGGAAAGGGGTTTGGGCTTCCTTGGGCCATTTTAGGGATGGGAAGGGCAAGTCACTGGAACAAAACCTGTGATTAAAATTCTGGCAGCAACTGTAGCATACATAAAGACTCTCCTGGACTTTTTTTGAATTTTAATCGCAAAAGGTTGGGAGGGAGAGGATATCATCATCACTTTTAATTTGTATACTGCCTTTCTATCTTACAATACTCAAGGCGGTTTGCAAGCTGAAGAAACAAAGAATGTACACCTTAGAACAATCAAATGCAATACAAAAATAAAACAGCCTTAAAATAAGCAATCTACGTCAAATAAAGTAACATTCAACAATCATTAGAATAGTATAGAATAATATCAGCATATAAAAATTAAACAGAAACCCACTCTTAACAATGACAATAAATAATTTCGAAACTACAATCAATAAAAGAACGGCTAGCCACACTGCATAAAATAATACAATACAAATTGAGAAGCAGAGACTGGAGGGTGGGGCAAGGCAGGTGGAAGGAGGCCTTGCCTGAGGCTAAACCAGACTGGCAAAATAAATTAAGAGAGTATGCAGAATTGGTGAGACTGTCAGCAAGGTTACGTGACGTTACAGACGAAAAATTTATCAGAGAGTGGGATATATACGGAGTCTATGTAAAAGAACATTGTCAAAATATCAGTCCTTTGGCAGGTTTCAATTGAGTTTCTGCGTGTGAATTGGATAATCTTATAAAATTTAAAGTAAGTTGAACAACATGGAGAAAATAAAGTTAGGTGCGCATTCAAGGAATCCATCACAGGAACATAATGGGAAGACTAGAGGTCACGTTAAATTCAACTATAAAACAGTGTACAAAACAAGTATCAGTTAAGGAAAGAATGATGGTTTCCTTTTATTTTGTCTTTAACATCTTTTGATTATTTATGTTATACATTTTCCAAACTAATAAAGCATTAAAAAAAAGAAAGGAACAAAGCTTGTGACCAGTGAAAGACAATTTCCCCAACCTTCCAGATGTTTTGAACCCCAGCTTCCATCAACCACAGCGACCACCACAGCTGGACTGAATAAATCCCCATTTTAGGGAAGGGGGTTTGGCTAGATGACCCCTGGGGTCCCTTCAAACTTGGCAATTCTGTGATTCTAGAGAGGGTGAAATCCTGGAGGCGGCAAAACTGGGTGAAGCCTCTGTGAGTTCAGTCCAGCAAGGCAGAGGGAGGCAGCAGCCTCAGGTGGCTGGTTTTGGGAGCCAAGAAAGAGAAGCAATTGATTTATTTTTCAAAAGTTTTTTATTTGCCTCAGGTATCCAAATACCTCGGCTGGCCTCAGGGACTACGAACCCTGAATTGGTGTGCTGTTTGCTTCTCGGCCTCAGGCAGCAAAACACCCTGGAATGGCTCTATGGGGGGGGGGGGTTGTGTGTCATGTTTTAAAACGATTCACCTGTGTAAAAATAAAATAAAAAAATCTGTATCCTCTCATCCAATTGAAATAAAAAAATTAAGGTCTTTTATATATAATAAATGTTCATGGATTTGCCAGGCAAACACATGCATAAATGTATGGGCCACATGTCTGAGGCAGCACAGGAGGGCAGCCCTGGAGCCATTTTGGCTCCCAAACTGATCAAATGTTTTCTCTGCAAGGTCAAAGGGAAATGGAAACGCCTCCCCATTGTCTTTTCGTTCACAAAACCTGTCTTAAGGGTATACCTGTGTATGAATAGGGTGAGCCTGTGACCTGGCTCAGGAACTAAGTATTTGTCACTACAAAAGACTGGCCAGGCTCCCCAGGGTATCCAATCAAGCAAGCATTAACAGGTAACCTGCCAGACAGGAGGTAAACATCCTTCCTAACTTGCACTAGCAAGTTCCTTTACTTAGCAGAATTTCACATTCCCCTTTTAAACGCACAGCGGATAACTGGTTGCAGGCTTGTGTAAGCCTCTCACTATCAGGTTCCTGGTAAGTTCCCTTATTTCCCTCTTAAAAGAAGAAACACACCACAATCTTGTGTACAGTACAGTCATACCTCGGGATAAATATGCTTCAGGATAGGTATTTTCAGGTTGCGCTCTGCAGCGGCCCGGAAGTAACGGAGTCCGTTACTTCCGGGTTTTGCCACTCGCACGTGTGCAGACAGTCAAAAGGACGTCACACACATGCACAGAAGCAGTGAAATGCGATCCATGCATGCGCAGACATGCAGTCACATCTTACGTTCTGTTCAGGATGCGAACGGGGCTCCGGAACGGATCCCGTTTGCAGCCTGAGGTACCACTGTATATAAAAGAAGTTTACTCACATCATCAGTTCACAGTTGGATCCCTGAAGGCAGACTTAGTTACAAAGTATGTATATACATGTGGATCTATCCCATCTCAGTGTCCTCTCTTGGCTGGAATCCAAGAGAGCAATTCTAGCTAAAAGCTGCTCCAACGACGGAGAAGTGAAAAAGAGTGTGTGTGCTGCGTGACTTATCCTTTTGTTACCTGGACAGGTAAGGTCACGCCCACCTCTGGTCACATGCAAAGGAAGGATGCTCCAGCCCAGGAGGAAACAGGAAATTTCGACTGGCTGCACTATACATCCCCTTGCATGTCCACTCTAGGAAAACAAGGAATGTTGTACTTGACTGCTCCCTGTGGATTACATCCCACACCATCCAAGTTGGCGACTATCCCTGCCTCCTGTGGAAGGGAGTTCCACAGTTTATCTCTGCACTGCATGAAGAAGGGCTGTCTCTTATCCGCCCTGAATCTTCCAGTGCTGAGCTTCATTGGATGCCCGCAAAATGAGCACTTGGGCCTAGGCACCATTTACATTTTATCAAAGTAATTGTTGAAGTGAAATACAATTAAGAAGAAGTATATTAATATTGAAATAGAAATGAGCAAACCAGTGATATTTTAGGGAGCAGGCTAGTACGCAGAGCCATGACTTACATCATAGGAGCCTACACAACACAAAACACTGTTGCTGTGTGTAGGTTTTATTTTATTTGTTTTTTATCTTATATTTTGGAAATGTACATCCAGTTTTTTGTTCCTTTAATATTTTGGGGGGGGGGGCAAGAGAGTGGGGCTCTAAGCTATAGCTTGTTTAGCTCATACGCAAATCCAGCACTGGGTTGGATAGTTACAATGGAATCATAGAATCATAGAGTTGGAAGAGACCACAAGGGCCATCGAGTCCAACCCCCTGCCAAGCAGGAAACACCATCAGAGCACTCCTGACATATGGTTGTCAAGCCTCTGCTTAAAGACCTCCAAAGAAGGAGACTCCACCACACTCCTTGGCAGCAAATTCCACTGTCAAACAGCTCTTACTGTCAGGACGTTCTTCCTAATGTTTAGGTGGAATCTTTTTTCTTGTAGTTTGGATTCATTGCTCCGTGTCTGCTTCTCTGGAGCAGCAGAAAACAACCTTTCTCCCTCCTCTCTGTGACATCCTTTTATATATTTGAACATGGCTATCATATCACCCCTTAACCTCCTCTTCTCCAAGCTAAACATGCCCAGCTCTCTTAGCCGTTCCTCATAAGGCATCGTTTCCAGGCCTTTGACCATTTTGGTTGCCCTCCTCTGGACACGTTCCAGTTTGTCAGTGTCCTTCTTGAACTGTGGTGCCCAGAACTGGACACAGTACTCCAGGTGAGGTCTGACCAGAGCAGAATACAGTGGCACTATTACTTCCCTTGATCTAGATGCTATACTCCTATTGATGCAGCCCAGAATTGCATTGGCTTTTTTAGCTGCCGCGTCACACTGTTGGCTCATGTCAAGTTTGTGGTCAACCAAGACTCCTAGATCCTTTTCACATGTACTGCTCTCAAGCCAGGTGTCACCCATCTTGTATTTGTGCCTCTCATTTTTTTTGCCCAAGTGCAATACTTTACATTTCTCCCTGTTAAAATTCATCTTGTTTGTTTTGGCCCAGTTCTCTAATCTGTCAAGGTCGTTTTGAAGTGTGATCCTGTCCTCTGGGGTGTTAGCCACCCCTCCCAGTTTGGTGTCATCTGCAAATTTGATCAGGATGCCCTTGAGTCCATCATCCAAGTCGTTGATAAAGATGTTGAATAAGACCGGGCCCAAGACAGAACCCTGTGGCACCCCACTAGTCACTCTTCTCCAGGATGAAGAGGAACCATTGATGAACACCCTTTGGGTTCGGTCAGACAGCCAGTTACAAATCCACTGAGTGGCAGCATAGTCAATGGTCTCGGTGGTGGGGTGCACATTTTTATTCTTAACAAAATAAAAATTTCCTTCCAGTAGGACCTTAGAGACCAACTAAGTTTGTTATTGGGATGAGCTTTTGTGTGCATGCATGAAGTCTGAGGAAGTGTGCATGCACACGAAAAGCTCATATCAATAACAAACTTAGTTGGTCTCTAAGGTGCTATTGGAAGGAATTTTTTTGTTTGTTTGTTTCGACTACGGCAGACCAACACGGCCTACCTGTAACTAGAACTATTTTTATTCTTGTTTTTGTATTATTATTAAAAAAGGTAAAGGGACCCCTGACCATTAGGTCCACTTGTGGCCGACTCTGGGGTTGTGGCGCTCATCTCTCTTTATTGGCGGAGGGAGCCGGCGTACAACTTCCGGGTCATGTGGCCAGCATGACTAAGCTGCCTCTGGCGAAACTTTGACGTGCTTTCGAACTGCTAGGTTGGCAGGAGTGTATGATTATTACATTGCCAAAATAAAATTAAAGAAAATAAAAATAAAAATAAAAGTGCTGGTACTCACTATGAAGTTGTTTCAGTGAATGAATGAATTTTATTATTTCCATCACAGACCAGTTCCAGCCCACATACAATATCAAGGAAGTCATAAAACAGGATAGAGATACATTTGAATTTGCAATTAGGTATAACAGGGACACTGTGGCGGGGTGCGCTCCCGCTGCTCGGTCCCAGCGCCTGCCAACCTAGCAGTTCGAAAGCACCTCTGGGTGCAAGTAGATAAATAGGGACCGCTTACCAGCGGGAAGGTAAACGGCGTTTCCGTGTGCGGCTCTGGCTCGCCAGATGCAGCTTTGTCACGCTGGCCACGTGACCCGGAAGTGTCTCCGGACAGCGCTGGCCCCTGGCCTCTTAAGTGAGATGGGTGCACAACCCCAGAGTCTGTCAAGACTGGCCCGTTCGGGCAGGGGTACCTTTACCTTTACCTTTATAACAGGGACAATACAGATAGGTAGCCGTGTTGGTCTGCCATAGTCAAAACAAAATAAAAAAATTCTTTCCAGTAGCACCTTAAAGACCAACTAAGTTAGTTCTTGGTATGAGCTTTCGTGTGCATGCACACTTCTTCAGATTCAGGTATCTGAAGAAGTGTGCATGCACACGAAAGCTCATACCAAGAACTACCGGTAACTTAGTTGGTCTTTAAGGTGCTACTGGAAGGAATTTTTTTTTTTTTTGTAGGGACAATACAGATATAGCAACAGTTAAAAATATATATAAATTAAAACTTAGAGTTGTTTCAGTAAGTGCCATATTTTAAACACGGGGCGGGTACTGCGTACCTGAGAGTACCTCCAAAAAACAACAACATCCCAGCTGTTCCTAATCCTGGCTTCTCCGCCTGGCTCTTCCGCCCATCCGCCACGTGGCGGCGCCGCGACCCGCTCGGCTGCCGCCTCCGCTCGGGGCTCATCTCCGCCCCGGCGGCCGGGACGTGCGCTAGGAGCGGGAGGGCGAAGGAGCCTCGGCCGGACTCGCCTCCTCCGGAGCCTTCCAGCAGCCGGCTGCCAGGGCGCCCGACGCCCACGATGCCCCGGGCGCCGCACGGAGGAGGACGCCGCGGGAGGTGAGTGGCTGGATCGGGGCACTTCGGGATGCGCCCTGGAAGGTGGCACCGGAGTGGCGCCGCGAAGCGCAAGGGCGAAGCGGGGGATGGAGGTGCTTGTTGCTGCCTGAGCGCAATTTAGGGAGGAAAGGAGAGGGGCGGGGTGGGGATGCCAAGGAGGGGCTCCCCTCCTCGCCCCCCAAAAGAGAGAAAAACTGTTCCGAGCAGTGGGTGCAAAGGAATTCGGGCTTCGCGGACGTGCCAAGCGGCGGAGCCAGAAAGTGGGACAGGTTGACATAGAGACGGAGTTCGCGGCGCCCGCAAACACACCAGCGCACCGCGCGCACGGTCGGGTTGCAGTGCAAGCGCGGATCCCGAGATCCCAGCCAGGGACTGGGAAGGGAAGGGGTCAGGATCAGGATCAGTGCCGGATTTAGAAGAAGCTAAACAAGCTATAACTTAGGGCCCCACTCTCTTGCCCTCCCAAAAAAAAAAAAATTAAAGGGGGAAAAACGATGTACATTTCCAAAATATAAGATAAAAAACAAATAAAATAAAACCTACCTACAGCAAGGTAGGGTCCTGTGATCTAAGTAAGGAGCCCCGCCTGCTAGCCTGCTCCCTAAAAGATCACTGCTTTGCTCATTTCTATATATAGGGTTCCTACAAAAAAAAATCAGGAGTCCCTTTACCTTTACCTTCACATAAAATATGTATTTTATGATAAAATAGATGTTTTGTTTTGTTATGTGCATGAGATACCTATTAGGTCCATAAATTGCCATATAGCATATAGTCAACACAAAAAACAGTGGCAATTTGTTGTTGGCAAAGGACAGCTGGACATTTAATGGGCCCCATTACCTTCAGGAGTTTAGGGCCTCATCAAACCTAAATCCGGCCCTGGTCAGGATCCGTGCCCCGGACCCTTGAGATCGTTGAACGCGGGTTTTTAAAAAAAGATAGTGCACTTTCATAGCCCTGATGTACAGGAAGGAACAAGGACATAAGAAAATAATAGTAATAGTAATAGTAATAGTAATAGTAATACTACTAATAATAATATTTAATATTTATACCCCGCCCATCTGGCTGGCTGTACTTCCCGAGCCACTCTGGGCAGCTTCCAACAAAATATTAAAATACAGTAATGCACCAAACATTAAAAGCTTCCCTAAACAGGGCTGCCTTCAGAGGCTGGCTGCAAAAGGCTGGCTGCAGGATCAGGCCAGTGGCCAAATACTCCCAATGATGCAGGAATGTGGATAGACTGCCTCTGGAGCTGGAGGCTCTGTAAAAAGAGGCTGGCCACCGCATCAGGTCAGTGGCCCAAGTAGTCCAGGGAAACCTGCAGTAAGCAGGATCTGGGCACATGTGCCCTCTTCTCCCAACCTGAATCTTCCAGGAACTGGGGTTCAGGAGCATTTCTGCCTCTGACTGTGGAGGCAGAGGAGAGCTGTCCTGACTATGTGGCCACCGAGAGCCCTCTTCTCCTCCTCTTCCTCCATGGCAAGTGGTGCTAGGAGAGATGTTTCCCTCCACCCACGAAAAGCGACAGGTTTGTGAGGCTGGGACCCAAAGTCGTTCATTACCACGGATTAATTAAGCGGCTAATAGAAGCATTTCAGACAGAGTGGCTCCAAAGGGGAGCTTGCAAGCACAGCTGACTTGCGAAAGGTCTGGACTCCGTAACAGACGCACAGCTGAGAGTTGAGTTTGGCCCATAGGTTTGGACACTCAAAGTTTATGTCTTTAGGACCCACCTTATTTTTACAGTTGGAAGTTTGTGTGTGCTGGGCCCGGGGGTAACCTGAGCAACGCGGTCCAGGTCCGGTCCCGAATCCAAGGGTTCCATGAAGAGTCAGTCCAACAGGGCCAAGGCAGGAAACTGGGCTAGGTCAGGCACAGGATGACCGGCAGGTTCTGGCAAACAGCAACATTGCTCCAGCAACCTGGGGCGGGGTCTGACAGCCTTTTATCTCTGTTGGGGTAACAGCCGGTCCTGATCCCCCAGCGACTCACCTCCCTGTCTCACCCAAAGGCAAGCACTCCTCCTGTGAGTACTCAGGTCTCTCCTTCTCTCAGACCTCAGTCTCTGCAGCTCAGGAGACTTCGGTGGGTTACTAGACCCAGGGGCCGCCTCAGCCTCCCCTGACCCAATTGGTAGTGGAGCAGCTGCATGTGAACGAGGTAGTCCCCGCATCTGGAGCCAGGGCAGGCTCAGGCCCCGGACTCGGCCCAGCTGGTGTTTGTTGCAGGGAAACCTGTGCAGACTGGGGCTCTTCAGAATCAGGCCCCAGACTCGGTTCAGATGCCGCCTGAGGCAAAGGATCTGGTGCAGACTGAGACTCCTCTGGCTCCAAGTCCGAGCCTGAGTCCCAGGCCATCACATTGTGGAA
This sequence comes from Podarcis gaigeae, assembly GCF_964106915.1. Taxonomy (NCBI): domain Eukaryota; kingdom Metazoa; phylum Chordata; class Lepidosauria; order Squamata; family Lacertidae; genus Podarcis; species Podarcis gaigeae. The sequence continues at coordinate 52,127,575 of NC_139690.1, read as the reverse complement.
TCATGTAATCGTCAAATCGTCAAGTTGGAATGGACCCTGGAGGTCCTCTATTCCAACCCCCTGCAAGGCCCGGGACCACAGCTGACGGGTGTCCATCTAACCTCTGCTTGAAAACCTCTGGCGAAGGAGCAGAGGCTTAGAGTCCACCGCTGAGTTGTTCTAAGGTGTTTTAATGCTGCCACCTGCCATGGAACTTTAGGGTGAAGGCTGGGGCATCGGTAATAATAATACGGTACTAATAGCAACATGGGTGCCCGGGATGGGAACACAGGTCCCAGGGGACAGGGGTGGACTTTGGTAATATGGCGCCCTGAGTGAGGACAAAATTTGACACCCTAAAAATTTATTGGGGGCCCTCTCAGTTTCTGTTCTGCGCTGGCTCTCAAGTGCTCTATGTTCTAGCTGCAGTAACTCAATCGCCCGTCTGACCGGGGCCTAACTCTGATTAGGAACCCATATAAATATAGGTGGTGTTGTTGTTGTTGTTGTTACAGTAATACCTCGGGTTACAGATGCTTCAGGTAGCGTTTTTTCAGGTTATGGACGCGCCAAAACCCAGAAGTACCAGAACGGGTTACTTCCAGGTTTCGGCAGTTTTTCAGGTTATGGACGCGCCAAAACCCAGAAGTACCGGAACGGGTTACTTCCAGGTTTCGGCAGTTTTTCAGGTTATGGACGCGCCAAAACCCAGAAGTACCGGAACGGGTTACTTCCAGGTTTCGGCAGTTTTTCAGGTTATGGACGCGCCAAAACCCAGAAGTACCGGAACGGGTTACTTCCAGGTTTCGGCAGTTTTTCAGGTTATGGACGCGCCAAAACCCAGAAGTACCGGAACGGGTTACTTCCAGGTTTCGGCAGTCGTGCATGCGCAGAAGTGCTAAATCGCGCTTTGCGCATGCACAGAAGTGCTAAATCGCAACTCGAGCGTGCGCAGAGGCGGCAATGTGGGTTGCGAATGCTGCGGGTTGCGAATGTGCCTCCCACACAGATTGTGTTCGCAACCCGAGCGTCCACTGTATTATTATTATTATTATTAATATTATTATTATTATTATTATTATTATTATTATTATTATTTTGTGCTCCCTTGACTCGGCACCTTGTGTGGAGGAGGAGATGATTCTTAAACCGCACTGGGAACTGTAGCACTGGGAGGGGATGGTGCTTTCCCAGCTACAATCCTCAATAGACATCCCAGGACTCTTGGGGACTGTTTAAAGCGGGGCTGTTTTGGTTCTAATGCATCGTGCCAACGTGGCCACAGATACCTACCTAAAAGCCATGCTAATAGAGCAGGCGCACACAGGCAGAACCGGCTGTTGTGTGGGGTATCAGAAGTGGGGCCTGCAAGTCCAGGAGTGATGTTTGCAGCTAGATTAGTGGGGGGTTAGTGGGAGATATTTGGGGAAAGGCCCATGCAGAATATTCCTGGTCCAGTCCCTGCTGACATCTCTGAGAGAGGATTCTCTCTCAAACTCTAGAGAGCTGCTGCCGGCCTGTGTGGACAGCACTGAGCCTGATGGAGCAATGTTCTGACTCTGCAGAAAGCAGCCTCTCCGATGGCTGCGCAAGACCTGCAGCACAGGCTGACCTTGAGATGTCCGTTGAGGCAGACGGACCGGAAAGGTGAGCTGGCAACCTGGACGCAGAGACGCTGAAATGGAGACGGGCAGAGAGGTGTGGGAATCAGGGGACGCGCCAGTGCGCAAAAGGAGCTCCTTGGCAGTGGAGCAGAAATGGACACGCAGGGGACGAGAAGGAAGGGAGGACGCATCCTTGCGAGGCGCAGGAGGGAGGAAAACCACACACAAAGTGGCGTGCGGTTTCACAAACGCATTTTCTCTCCCAGAGAATCCTGGGAACTGGACTTTCTTAATGGATGCCTGCTGTGGATGCTTCAGCTGAGATTCCTGCATTGTAGGGGGATGGGATTGATGACCCCTGGGGTGTCCTCCAGCTCTACGATTATTCTGTGGTTTTATAAGGGTTGTGGGGAATGGTAGCTCTGCGAGGTGTGAACTGTTAGAATTCCTGCTCCGTGTCTGCAGTCATGGGATTGTTGTCGATCACATGCCAGTGTATGTTTTGACTCCACAGAGTGGGAAGTGACAGAGACAGGATGTTTGTGTTACTGTGTTCCGTGAAGTGGGACTGTTGTCCTTTGCTCTTTTTCTCTTTGCTGTCTGATGCTAGAGAGAGAGGGAGCCATGTTGCAGTGCTCTGCGTGTGTTTAGATGTAAATAAAGTAGATTAGCCAAAATGCTGAGTTGCTGAGGTCTGTTACACAAGCTGCAAAGACTCTGCGGATCCCTAAGTGTGCCGATGTCTGTTGGCATCGGTCGCTGTGATGTTCAGGGAGAAGAAAGCTTATGAAGCTCCCGAATGAAAGTCCAGGAGGGAGAGAACATGCCAGTCGGGCATGTGTCTCTGCCAGGGTCCTACTCGAGTGTAGGCTGGGGAATGGTAGCTCTGCGAGGTGTGAACTACAGCCCCCAGAATTCTTTGAGGGAAAGGATGTGCTTTGATGAGGCTGAGAACGGGAAGATTTGGGACAGATACAAGAAATAGAATAGAATTAGAATAGAATTTATTATTTATACCCCGCCCATCTGGCTGGGTTTCCCCAGCCACTCTGGGCGGCTTCCAATAAAGTATTAAAATACAGTAGTCTGTTAAACATTAAAAGCTTCCCTAAGCAGGGCTGCCTTCAGATGTCTTCTAAAAGTCTGGTAGTTGTTCTTCTCTTTGATGTCTGGTGGGAGGGCATTCCACAGGGCGGGTGCCATTACCAAGAAGGCCCTCTGCCTGGTTCCCTGTAACTTGGCTTCTTGCAGTGAGGGAACCACCAGAAGGCCCTCAGCGCTGGACCTCAGTGTCCGGGTAGAATGATGGGGGTGGAGATGCTCCTTCAGGTATACTGGACTGAGGCCGTTTCGGGCTTTCAAAGTCAGTACCAACACTTTGAATTTTGCTTGGAAACGTAATGGGAGCCATTGTACCTCTTTCAGGACTGGTGTTATACGGTCTCTGCAGCTGCTCCCAGTCCCCAGTCCAGCTGCCGCATTCTGGATTAGTTGTAGTTTCTAGGTCACCATCAAAGATGGCCCCACACAGAGCGCATTGCAGTAGTCCAAGCGGGAGATAACCAGAGCATGCACCACTCTGGCGAGACAGTCTGCAGGCAGAGAGGGTCTCATCCTGCGTACCAGATTGAGCTGGTAAACAGCCGCCCTGGACACAGAATTGACCTGCACCTCCATGGACAGCTGTGAGTCCAGAATGACTCCCAGGCTGCACACCTGGTCCTTCAGGGGCACAGTTACCCCATTCAGGACCAGAGAGTCCCCGACACCTGCCTGCCTCCTGTCCCCCCAAAAGAGTACTTCTGTCTTGTCAGGATTCAACCTCAATCTGTTATCCGCCATCCAACCTCCAACTGCCTCCAGACACTCACACAGGACCTTCACCGCCTTCTCTGGTTCTGATTTAAGAGAGAGGTAAAGCTGGGTGCCATCCGCATATTGAGGAACACCCAGCCCAAACCCCTGATGATCTCTCCCAGTGGTTGCACGTAGAGGAAATGTAAACTGTGGAACCCCCTGCTGCAGGAGGCAGGGACGGCCACCACCTCGGATGGCTTTAAAAGAGGGCAAATTTATTGAGGAGAGGGCTCTGCACTGCCTCCGCTGTCCTTCACACAACCCTGCTTCCAGGCTTCCCATGAGGGGCAACCGGTTGGCCCTTGCGAGAACGGGATGCTGGCCCAGATGGGCCACTGGCCTGATCCTGCCGGCTCTCCTTAGGTTCTTCTGTTTAAAGGGTTGCTGTGCACAGAGGCGACCAGCTCAGCAGCTGACACGAAGAGCCTGCCTCGTGTTTTCCATTCCCTCAGAAAGTGCAGCCAGGAAAAAAATAGCTGGACGGTGAGTCGAGGCCCATCTGGTTGCTGTTGGTGACCAAGCCGGGCCTGGTGGCAGAAGCCAGGCCAGCTCCCAAGTGGACGGGGCCACGAACGAGGCTCTTTTGCCATTTGCGGGATCTAAAACCATGCCCTAGGACAGCAGTGGTCAACTGGACTCATGTGGGCTAGATTCCCCCACCCTATATATTTCTATTTACACCCCCCAAAGGGTCTTCTATCAAAATGGTGAGGAAGGATGGTGCGTAAGAGTTAAGGTCCGTGCAGCTCCCACTGTACGCAAAAGGAAGGATTTTTTAAAAAGTTTGGTGTTACAACAAGGCGGATATTCAATAGGTGAAGCTTTTTCACCTGCTGAATTTCTGCCTGACTCAGGCACAGGAAGCCTCCAGCAACCTCAGTGGTTTCCCCCACACATTCTTTGTCTTTCTGTTTTCGAGGGCTTCCAGAAGACTGAGGGAGGCATGGATGGGGGGGGGGGATATGGGACCCTCTGCTCCCAATATGTTGTTTCAACCCCTTTAGCATTCTTGCCCTGTTGAGGCTGCCTGGGTTTCCCTGAGAAATGTTTGCAATACGTTCTGCGGCCATAGGGAGAAAACCCGGAGAAGCGTCAGGTAACTGAGCTGCTTGGGGAGTTTCTCTTTCCAGAGCTCTGTGTGATCAGCTAATTACGACAAAGTCATTATTGCTGTAATAAAACCGTCATTAGGCATCCCATTGAGACCTCTGCGTTAGCGCCAGGAACACTAGCAAATGCCACAGAGTCTATTTCTGTTGGATTAAGAGCAAAAACCTGCATCGCTGCTTCTGTCCCCCCAACCCCCTTCCTGGGCTGGGGAAGCATTTGCAATTCCTATGCACTGCGTGATTTTTTAAGGAGCCAATGTTACATTTCAGACATCAGCCCTGAGTTGAGCGGAAAAGGAAGGAAAATATTTTCAGGTTGCTATGTGCCCATATCAGGATTGAAGGCTTGCAGGCGACTGGAAATTCATTTATTTATTGCATGAGGTTTCAATGCCGCTGGACTGTGTAAAAAAGAAACCTCGCGGTGGTTTACAGTAAGAAAAAAGCAAGTGTCACTGTTGTTGTTGGCATCTGTCTGACAATGGAGTGCACCTCCGGAGGTGAAGTCAAACCGCTGCATTAGAAACTGACCTCCCCGGGGTGCAGGCCTGGGCAGTGTGCATGGAAGTCCTGGGATGCCCAGCTGACGAGACACACACACACACACACACACCCGGCCTCGCCAATGTGCTCCAAAAGAAAGCGATGCAAGACATTTGGCATAAGCGTGGTTGCAGCCGTTGCTGGAAGGAGGCGTGAAAGGCGCCATCCAACTGTCTTAGGGACTCCACTCTCGATTTATGAGGGACGTGGGTGGCACTGTGGTCTAAACGACAGAGCCTAGGGCTTGCCTATCAGAAGGTTGGCGGTTCGAATCCCCGTGATGGTGTGAGCTCCAGTTGCTGTGTCCCTGCTCCTGCCAACCTAGCAGTTCGAAAGCACCTCAAAGTGCAAGTAGATAAATAGGTACCACTCCGGCGGGAAGGTAAACGGCGTTTCCGTGCGCTGCTCTGGTTCACCAGAAGCGGCTTTGTCCTGCTGGCCACATGACCCGGAAGCTGTACGCCGGCTCCCTCGGCCAATAAAGTGAGATGAGCGCCGCAACCCCAGACTGGACCTAATGGTCAGGGGTCCCTTTACCTTTACCTTTCCTCCTGAGCCTTTTCTTCTCCTGATGGTATCCCACAAGGTAGCGGAGGTTTAGGGTCAGAGTTTTCCTTCTCCCAGGTCGGCTCTCTTCCCAGGCCGACGAGCCCATCTGCCCCTCACTTCCTTCCACAGCAGGGGCAGAAACTGCTTTCTTGACAGTTGGACCCAGGGCCGGATTTAGGTTGGATGAGGCCCTAAGCTACTGAAGGTAACGGGGCCCTTGATATGTCCAGCTGTCCTTTGCCAACAACAAATTGTCGCTGTTTTTTGCGTTGAATATATGCTATATGGTAATATATGGACCTCATAGGTATCTCAAGCCATTTGCGCATGTTGCCCTGCAACCAGTCCATGCAGAATGTAGGCTCCCTATATATAGAAAGGAGCAAAGCAGGGATATTTGAGGGAGCAGGCTAGCAGGCGGGACCCATGACTTACATTATAGGAGCCTACACAACACAACACACTCTTGCTGTATGTAGGTTTTATTTTGTTTGTTTTTTATCTTATATTTTGGAAATGTACATCCAGTTTTCATTCCTTTAATTTTTTTGGGGGGGGCACAGGCTAGAAATAGATGTACTGATGGACTTTGGTTTAGGGACCATAACCGGGAAAGGGAGGGGGGGATTTGGGAATCCAAAGGGTGTTAAAATATAATTTGTTTAGATCTTGTTCATATGTTTATTTTTTGTAACTTTTATGGAAGGTGGGAAAATCGCGGAAGGGAGATTTAGGTCGACTTTAGGAAAAAGGTTTAAAATTAACTTAAAATTGGTTTTTTTAGATTAAATAGATATAAGATTTTAAATAAGTACTTGTTGAGTGGACAAAAATGAAATTATAACACAGAAGGGGGAGGTGCGAGGAGGTCGGGGAAATAAGGTTTAAGAAAGAAAGGGATTGGAATTATACCTGTTTGTTTGTTTGTTTGTGTATGTTTTTATGTTGGTTTGTGTTTGTGTGTTTATAATTGGAAACCTCAATAAATATTATATTAAAAAAAAAATAATAATAATTTGGGGGGGCCCTCAAGAGAGTGGGGCCCTAAGCTATCGCTTGTTTAGCTTATACGTGAATCCGTCAGTGGTTGGACCTGTCATTGCTCTTTTCTGCTCAGTCTGCTGGAGCCTGTCTTTAATTGATCAGGCTGCAAATTAAACTGGGAAACCTGCCCCTAGCTGGAATTTCCTGGGCCTCTCGGAGGCTATCCGCCATCCGCTCTCTTGATGTTTTTGCATCACCGAACCAACTGCTCTCTTGAGGCCTTCGTCGCCTGGCGCTCAGCTGGCCGTTTAAGGGGAGCCATTTGCCGAAAGAGGCCCGAGAAATTTCCGCTACCGAGAGACCTCATTGCAAAACCAGCCGGGGAACAAACGCTCCCTGGCACCTCGCTCCACTTTCCATGTGTACCACCCTTGGCTCGGAATCGCACCAGCCTGCAGGAAGCTAACCGTGTCGCTTGCTTGCAGCCGAGATGTTTTCGGTTCTGCAGTTTGCCACGTGTCCCCCGAGCTTCGCTGCCAGGGAGGCGATGCACCGAAGAAGATCCCCAGAAGCAGGCAGTGCAGAGAGCCTGGCACCAAGTGCTTTTGCTGGGTGCTGCAGTGCAATGCCCACCTTGGGGAGGGAGGGCACCTAAACTTAGCTGCTGAAAGGGAAGCTTTGCTTTGCACCCTCTCTCTGCCCCACCTCCCTGCACATTTTCTTTGCAGTTTTGGCACCCTCCTCTCTCCCACATTATGGGTGCTGGAAGGCTCTACTTCACCCCTCTCTGAGCTCTCCGCTGAAGGCCTCTGAGGGGGCCAAAGTTTAATTGTCCTGATCCCTATCCTTTTGCCCCCACCGCCCAGGGCAATAGGTACCACTGTATAGTCATACCTCGGGTTGAAATAGCTTTGGGTCGAGCACTTTCAGGTTGCACTCCGCGGCGACCCGGAAGTAATGGAACACATTACTTCCGGGTTTCGCCGCTCGTGCATGCACAGACGGTCAAAATGACGTCAAGCGCATGCGCAGAAGCGGTCAACCGCGACCCACAGATGCGCAGACGTGGGTTGTGTTTACTTCAGGATGCGAATGGGGCTCCGGAATGGATCCTTTTCGTATCCAGAGGTACCACTATATCTCCTTGGCTCGGGGGTTGCATATCTCCATCAGGCATAGGCAAACTCGGCCCTCTAGATGTTTTGGGACTGCAATTCCCATCATCCCTGACCACTGGTCCTGTTAGCTAGGGATGGTGGGAGTTGTAGTCCCAAAACATCTGGAGGGTCGAGTTTGCCTATGCCTGCTCCATACCCTCCAATGTTTCTCCATGAAAATAGGGATGTCGTAAGGAAAAGCGGGACATTCCGGGTTTCTGTAAATCCGGGGCTGTCCCTGGAAAATAGGGGTGCTTGGAGGGTCTGGGACTAGCAATCGGAGCAGGATCATAGCTCAGAGGCAGGCTGGGCAAGCGACGGTATCTCCTAGTAGAATCGGGAGAGACTCCCTTGTCCGAAATCCTGGAGAGCTGCTGCCAGCCAGTGTTGACAGTATGGAGCAGTGGCCTGGCTGTGTAGAGATGGCAGCTCCCTATGTTTGCAGGCATGTCAGAAGAACGAGGGGACTTTGAGCCGTGCTGGTTGAAGGACGGGTGGATTTCCAGCCCTGCTTGCAGGTCTGCCCAGACAGCCCCTCTGCTGAGTAAAAAGCAAAATGGATACAGCTGCTCTTCTTAAGAGAGAGCCAGACCATTGGCTCCACCTAGCTCATATCGCCTGCACTGACTGCCAGCAGTTCTCCTGGGTTTCACACAGGGAGCCCTACCTGGAGAACCTAGGACCTTCCACATGTAGCTCTGCCGTTGAGCTGCAGCCCTTCTGCACCGGGCTAGCACCCTGTGCTACAACTCCCGGGACGGCAAGGCACGCTGGCTGGGGGCTGAAATCCGGCAGCATCCGGGTGGCGGCTGCCCTTTGAAGATTTCTTGGGGTGACAAGGGAAGGAGGGAAAGAGGTCGCTGCAGGGCTGAGGGCCCCGGAGAGACTGGTGTACGCAAAGTGGGACGGGAGCCAGCGAAGCCACGGCGAATGACGTCCCATCGCAGCTCTTAGAATAGAAAGCATTACTGGGTTAGAAGGTGACCTTGCCTCTTAGTCGCACAGGGAAGGCTGCCTTTGGAGCTTTTCCAGGGCTAAAGTAGTAAAGCTGTTTCTGATAGCATGACAGGAGAAGGAGGGGGTCCTTGGCTCAGGTGACGGAGGAGGCAAGGAGCCTTTTAAGCCACAGGAGGGAGAGGGGACCCGGTAGATCCCCGCCAGGCATCTGGGCTGACCCAGCCGCTAAAGTCAGGTTACCAGACATCCCCGTTTCCCGGGGACAGTCCCCAGATTTACAAATCAGTCCCCTGACAAGATCCATCCATTCCGACTTTCCTGGATTCCTTGAAAAAAAAATCTGGTAACCTTAAGCTAAAGGCGTTTCCTCGAATGGGGTTGTTCTGGGTTCTTGCCCAGCCCAGCTGCCTGCAGTGCCAAAAAGAGGGCTCAGATTTGCACTGAATTGGCCCGTGATGCTCTAAATCAGCCTTTCTCAACCTGTGGGTCCCCAGATGTTGTTGAACTACAACTCCCATCACCCCTAGCTAGCAAGGCCAGAGCTCAGGGATGATGGGAGTTGTAGTCCAACAACATCTGGGGACCCACAGGTTGAAAACTGCTGCTCTAGAGATATATATCAAGGCATGAAGGAAACTTCTTCAGCTTGAGGGCCTCATTTCTTTCTGGCAAGTCATCTCCTCTCAGTCTCCTCTTTCCCTGGCTAAACGTACCCAATTCCCTCGACCATTCCTCATCAGGCTTGGTTTCCCGACCCTCGATCATCTTGGTCTCCCCTCCTCCAAACACCTTCCGGTTTGTCGAAATCCATCTTAAATTGTGGCGCCCAGAACAGGACACAGGACTCCAGGTGTGGTCTGACCGAGGCAGAACAGAGCGGATGATGGACTACGCCGTAATGGCAAAACTAACTCGGAAGCTCAGGAATCGAGAAGAGATCTGGGGGGAAAAAGAATGGGAAAAGTTTATAATGTATATACAAGATTATTGTAAGCAGGTTAAAACACTGGCAGGATTTTAAACACACTTGCAACGTAACAGTATGTATAGATAATTCAGAAAGAGGAAAATTGTAGTGATATGCCAGGCATGTCCAAAGTCCATTTTGGGGGCCTAATCCGGCCCCCTGGCCGGTTTAATCCGCCCCTGTCGTAGTTTATTTCTTGGGGTCAAATCCTAAAAAAAGCTCAACAGCAACTTCAATCCTAAAAAAAGCTCAGTAACTTTGGTCGGACCTCATGCATGTTCACTTCATTAAATCTGGGCACCCCTGTGATATGCAGTTGAAAACAGGATTAATAGGGCCCATGGAAGGGATGATTCAGAATATTCTTGACATTTGGACTCAGAATGGTTTTTGTGGTATGTTTATATTTTTGAAAATTAAAACAAAAACTTAAAAAAAAAGTCAGAACAGAGCAGGACTATATGCTACTGAGCCATACGTTGATTGGATTTAAGTTCAAACCTTTTTGCGCAAACAGCCTTAAGCAAGCCACACACCTCCATTCACAGCTTCTAGCTTCTGCAATGGGCGGATAACAGGGCTGGCCTGCTTTCCAAGATTGTTGTAAGGGCTGGTGAGATGTTGTGAAGCGATCCTTCCCCTTACTCCCCAGCACGCCTTGTCTTTAGCTGTAGGGCTGCCCCAGGGATAAGGAGGGGCTCAAATATCCCTTCATCCCTGACCGTTGGCCGAGCTAGCCAGAACTAGACTCCAACAGCATCTGAAGGGCTTCAGGTTCCCCTGGGCAGTGTGAATTGGTTCCCCTGTCCCCGTGCAGGATTTACATATAAGCTAAACAAGCTCTAGCTTAGGGCCACACTCTCTTGGGGGCCCCCAAAAAAATTACAGGGAAAAAAACCTGGATGTACATTTCCAAAATATAAGATAAAAATACAAATAAAATAAAACCTACGTACAGCAACAGTGTTTTGTGTTGTGCAGGCTCCTATGATGTAAGTCATGGGCCCCGCCTGCTAGCCTGCTCCCTAAAATATCACTGGTTTGCTCCTTCCTATATATAGGGTGCCTACATTTTGCATGGACTGGTTGCACGGCACCATGCGCAAATGTCTTTAGATACCTATTAGGTCCATAAATTACCAAATACCATATACAGTGGACCCTCCAGATACGAGCTTAATTCGTTCCAGGGGTCCATACCTATCCTGAATAGTCCGTATCTAGAGGCACTGCTTCTGTGCACATGTGCGGTGCAATAGAGCGCTTCTGAGCATGCGCAAAGTGTGCAGAGTGCTTTTGTGCATGTGCGCACAGCGAACCTGGAACTATGCACTTCTGGGTTAGCCGAATTCGCAACCCGAGGTACCACTGTATTCAACACAAAAAACAGTGGCAATTTGTTGTTGACAAAGGACAGCTGGACATATAAAGGGCCCCATTACCTTCAGTAGCTTAGGGCCTCATCAAACCTAAATCTAAATCACACCGATTCTTCTTTGTTAGATATGCCACAGAACGTGTATCCAGCGTTAATACGTGAAGGAGAGAAAGGAAGAGCCTCTAAGATGGGATGCTCAAAAAATTGTCTCTTTCTTTCCCAGCCACCCAACTAGAGAGACTCTGCTCAGCTGGGCCAAGCATTCCTGACGGGAGGAAATAATTTCATAGGAGTCCCAGATGGGTTGCATACTGTACACTGATTCATCGACCCGTCCAGAAATGCAGACTCCACCCCTCTGCTCTTGGCTCCCAAAGAGTTGCAGGAGATGCTGCTCACTCGCTTGAACGGATGCCGAGTCCATCTGGCACGCAGAAGTGGCTCTTCTGAGGTTACATTGAGAATATGAGTTTCAAGGCTGGCCTAAGAAAGTCGCGACCCCTCCCAAAACAGAAAGACAACTTCCAAAACCAATGGGGAAGTGTGATAGCTCTGCTGCAGACGGAGGAATCAGAATGGAGCTTGGTTTGCATGTTCAAGATAATAATAATAATAATAATAATAATAATAATAATAATAATAATAATAATAATAGTATATTTATACCTGCCCATCCGGCTGGGTTTCCCCAACCACTCTGGACAACTCCCAACAGAGTACTGAAAACAGAATAAACAGAATAAAACATTAAACTTTAAAAACTTCCCTTCAGATGTCTTATAAAAGTCAGATAGTTGTTTATTCCTTAACATTTGATGTCATTATTCCTCTGAGTATTTGCAACCCTCATTTTGATTGCTGTTCAAGTAAATTAATAATAATAATAATAATAATAATAATAATAATAATAATTCCCCAGCCACTTTGGGCGGCTTCCAGCAAAATATTAAAATACAATAATTCACCAAATATTAAAAGCTTCCCTAAACAGGGCTGCCTTCAGATGTCTTCTAAAAAAGTCAGATAGTTGTTTATTTCCTTGACATCTGGTGGGAGGGCGTTCCACAGGGTGGGCGCCACCACCAAGAAGGCCCTCTGCCTGGTTCCCTGTAACTTGGCTTCTTGCAGGGAGGGAACCGCCAGAAGGCCCTTGGAGCTGGATCTCAGTGTCCGTGCAGAACAATGGGGGTAGAGATGCTCCTTCAGGTATACTGGGTCTTTGAGGCTGTTTATGGCTTTCAAGGTCAACACCAACACTTTGAATTGTGCCCCGAAACATACTGGGATTAGTACCGTAATAATAGGGTTATCTGAAGACTTGTAATGAGAATTTTTCTACCTTTCTATATTTAGTTAAATTTTGAGGTATTTTGTGACGAGTTTCATTAGAACTGGAAAATATATAAAATGCTGTGATATAAAGGTTAATTTTGAAAGCCAAGAGGTGGGAGGGAAAGAAGTCGATAGGCTCCAAAGAGCCAAAGTGGTGAAGTGGATAATAATGATGTTGTCAGGGGTTCAGAAGGAGAGACACAGGAGGGGGAGCAAATGGAGAGTGAGGAGGAGGAGTACGAGGGAGGCGCAGGCAGTGACAGTGGCCAGAGTTATTCCACAAGCCTCTCTAGCGAATCGGAGGACTCACAGAAGGGAGCGCCGGTGGCCAGAGCGAAGGCGGCTCCAGGGGGGAAGCCCCAGGAGGAAGGGGCTAGCGGGGAGTCCCTGAGCAGCAGTTGGAAATCAGGACCAGCTTCTCCACCAGAGCGCAGTGGGGAGGGGGAGTCCCAGGAGTCGGGACCAGTGTCCTCACCACCAGAGGGAGGAGAGGAGTCAGGTTTGGCAACGCCCACATCAGGAAGCGGGGAAACGGTCAGAAGGAAAGTCACCGGCTGGGCGCGCGCGACAAGTTCAAATGTACAGGAGCGCGGCACAGCAGGGAGCCCGGAAAGGGAGCCAGGTCCTAAAGCCCGCCGGAGGGAGGGGCAAGACTCAGGAGGCTCAGCGTCAGAGGAGTCCAGGAAGGAGGGAACCCCAGAGGGCAGAAAGACCCAGCGAAGGAAAGAGCAGCGTAGGAGGTGGAGCCGGGCTAGAATCTTAAACTGGTGTGGGTGGAGCAGTGAGTCAGAGGGGACTTAGCCGGTCTAGCGTCGAGACGTGGGTCTGCGCGCCCAGACCTTGGAAATGGAAACTAAACTTTAATAAAGACTTTTGTATATAACGATACTGGGCGTTGGTCCTCTGTGAGCTGGGACCTAGCGGCAGTCCTGACAGTAAGTCCCCTCTCACCGTTTTCCACCAATTTTAAAACCTCGTGGAGTGTGGGAAAGCAGCGAGGGGTGAAGATTGGTGCTTTGCGAGCTCACGAAAACCAGGGAAATGACTACCGAAGAGAAGATAGCGAGTCTGCAAAACGCAGTGACGCAGCTGACTGCAGAAATTGCGGCGTCCAGAAAGAAGGAGCAGGAAGCAGCTGTTACCTGCCAGGATCTGCGAACCAGGTTAGAAGTGCTAACTACACAGAGGCTACCGGCCACCAGACCAGAAGGGATTGGGCTGGGGAACAGAGGAGGGAGCCTTGTGTCTCACCTCAATGGGGACCTGCAGGAGTATCCTAACTTTAGAGCAGATGTACTATATGCACTGCAGCTGCTTGACAAGGACTTTAAAAATGAGGAAGAAAGAGTGGGATTTATTGTTTCGCATTTACGGGGAGAGGCGAAAACGTGGCTGCGCAATCTCTGGAGAGATAAGGATCCAGCCCTCCAAGATGCGGGTGCCTTCCTTAAAGTGATGGATGCGTGTTTTTTGTCTGAGATTGATGTGGATATCGCTAGGAAACAGATTCACGGACTAAGACAAGGTAGAGCCACTGTAAGGCAATATCACTCATGCTTTCTTGCATTGGTGAACGCACTGGGGTGGGAGAGAGATTCGCCTGCCGTCAGAGATCTGTTCTGGGAGGGGCTGAACGGAGCTGTGAAAGACGAAATTGCAAGGGGGGAGAGACCCCAAACCACCAAGGACATTGTGGAGAGGGCACTCACCATTGGGGTTAGGCTGGAAGGACGCTCTTGGGACAAAGAGGAAGGGCATTGGGGCCGCACGCCAACGAAAGCACCACCCCCCTTTCCCAAGGAAGCGGCGCGCGCTCGATCCATGCCTCCGCTGGGAGGAGGAGAGGAGCCGATGGAGATAGGTGGTGCTAAGGCTCAGTCCACAGCCAGAGCCTTAACGCCGGGAGCAGTCAAAATGAAGCCTCCTAGAGGGACCAGGAAGTGCTACATCTGCGACAGTGCTCAGCACATGGCGAAAGAGTGTCCCCAGCGGTTTCACAAGCACACTGCAGCCGCAGCGACAGTAACAGAAGCAGTTCAGCAGAGTGAATCACAGCAGGAAAACTCCACTGTCTGGCTGGAAATGGAGTCACTGGGGGCCAGCCAGACAAGTCAGTGAAGCAATCCCCAGTAATGTTACAGCCCACAGACCCCCTCCCACCCAAACCAGTAGTGCAGCTCACCGCATCCCTTCAACTTCCCAATGGGCTCGCTGTGGAAATCCCCATTACGATTGACTCTGGGAGCAATGCAGATTTTATAGGCATGGACTTCATCCAGCAACATGGCATAGCCCTTCTGCCAGCGACGGTACCTCTGAACGTCGTCACGGTGGACGGCAGGGAGCTACTGGGAGGGCAAGTGCTGCAGCAGACGCCGCCAATGGTGATGCGCATTGGTAATCACCGCGAAGTCATCAGCTTCAACGTCACCCGCCTGTCAGACACGCCCATTGTGTTGGGCATGAGTTGGCTGGATAGGCACAGCCCGGCATTAGCTTGGTACCAGCGGCAACTGACCTTCGGCTCCTCCTACTGCGCAGAACACTGCATCCTGGCTGACTTGGACGATGAGGGGCACGAGGATGGACCACAGCTGAACTTGGGCATGTTGCAAGCGGTACCTAACAAGTACAAAGAGTTTTTGGAGGTCTTCTGTGAGAAAGAAGCGGACAAGCTGCCTCCCCACAGACCCTACGACTGCAAGATTGACCTCCTGCCGGGGGCGACGCTCCCGACGGGGAAGCTGTATTCCATGTCTGAGGATGAATTGCAGGAGCTCAGGGAGTTCATAGATCACAACTTGAAGCGGGGATTCATCCGAGAGTCCAAGGCGGTGGGGGGCAGCCCTATATTCTTTGTAAAGAAGCGGGACACGCCCCAAAAGAGGCTTGTAGTTGATTACCGCGTCTTAAATGCGAAAACCAAGCCCTCAGCCTTCCCCATGCCCAAGATCGATGACCTGCTGGCGACGGTGCGGAAGGGGCGCATCTTTACCAAGTTGGATCTACGCGGAGCGTACAATCTCATACGCGTGAGGGAGGGTGACGAGTGGAAGACGGCCATGTTTACGCCGCTGGGCACCTATGAATATAGAGTTATGCCTTTTGGATTACAAAATGGCTCCCACTGTTTTCAAGCATTCATGCATCATGTCTTGGCGGATCTTCTCTACAAGAAGTGCGTCTGCTTCCTGGACGACATCCTCATCTTCTCGGAGTCGCCGGAGGCTCACGAGAGAGATGTCAGGGAAGTACTGCAGCGGCTGCGGGAGCACCGGCTTTACACCAAGCTGGAGAAGTGCCAGTTCGACAAGACGGAGGTGGACTTCCTGGGCTACAAACTGTCCGACAAGGGACTCGCCATGGACAGTACCAAGGTACGGGCAGTGCTGGACTGGAAGAGCCCACGCAATCGAAAGGAAGTCCAGAGGTTTGTCGGCTTTGCCAACTTTTATCGCAAGTTCATCAAAGGTTTCGCCATGCAGACAGCGGCCATCACTGACACCCTCAGTTCCAAGAAGAAGTTCATCTGGACGGAGCAGGCAGAGCAGTCCTTTCGGAAGCTCAAGCACCTCTTCGCGTCCGAGGAACACCTGCTACACGTGAACCCCAGCAGGCCCATGAGAGTGGAGACGGACGCGTCAGACAGGGCCGTGGGGGCCGTCCTGTTGCAGCAAGACCACCAGGGGACTGGAGGCCGTGCGCTTTCTACTCCAGGAAACTCAGCAAGTCAGAGCAGAACTACACCATCTGGGACAGGGAGTTACTGGCCATACATGCAGCCTTCAAGGCGTGGCGGCATTTCCTCGTCGGGGCCAAACACACGGTGCAGGTCCGTACGGACCATAAGAACTTGGAGTACTGGCGCACGGCGAGGTTCCTGAACCAGAGACACATCCGCTGGGCGGAGTTCTTTGCAGATTTCGACTTCAGAATAGAATACATCCCTGGAAACAACAACATCATGGCGGACGCGCTGTCCAGGAAACCGCAGTATCTCGAAGAAGAGGCGCCGGTGGCGGCCAAGCATATTTTCGCACCAAAGGCGTGGGCATGCGCGTCAGCCACGGTGGACCTGGACGCGGTGCGTCGCGCGCTGCAGACGGACTCCTTCGCGCGAGCCAAGATGGAGGAGGTGCGTAGCGGCACGGCGAGGGACGACGACTTCCAAATACGCGACGGCCTGCTCATCCGCAAAGGAGCCCTCTACGTGCCGGGAGACAACCTCCGCGCGAGGGTCCTGCAACAGTTGCACGACGCGCCCAGCGCGGGACACTTCGGCAAGGAGAAGACAGTGGACCTAGTAGCCAGAGACTTTTGGTGGCCCAAGATGAGGGGGGATGTCGCGGAATACGTCAAGAGGTGCGACACCTGCCAAAGGGCCAAACCAGTACACCAGCCACCGGCGGGCCTGTTGGAACCGCTACAGACACCGTTCGAACCGTGGGAGAGGGTGGCCCTGGACTTTGTCACGGATCTGCCCAGCTCGAGAGGCAAGACGGCAGTACTCGTGGTAGTAGACTTGTTCACCAAGATGGCCCACTTCATTCCTTGCGCGAAGGTGGCCACAGCCGAGCAGACCGCCAAGCTGTTTCTAGACCACGTGTTCAAGGTGCACGGCCTACCACGGTCCATCCTGTCCGACAGGGGGCGCCAGTTCATATCCAACTTCTGGCAAAAGCTGATGGGTTTCCTGAACGTCAAGGTCAGCCTGGCGTCGGCGCGACACCCGCAGACTAACGGACAGGCGGAGAGAGTCAACACCATCATGCAGCAGTACCTGAGATGCTACGCGAACCAGCAGCCCTCGACCTGGGTGGACTACCTACCGCTAGCCGAGTTTGCCTACAACAACACGAAACACGTGTCCACGGGGGTGACACCGTTTTTCGCCAACAATGGGCGGCATCCCAGAACCTTCCCGGGTTTAGAGAAAGTGAGGGAGGGGGAGCCGCAGGGAGCAGAGGCCGTGGCAGCGGAGTTGCAGGAGATCCACGAGCAGCTCAGGAGGCAGTTAGAGATGGCGAAACAGGCTTACAAAGTGCAGGCAGACCGACACAGGAGGGTTGGGGAAGACATCCGGGTAGGAGACTGGGTCTGGTTAGCAGCCCAGGCAGTTCCGGCCAGATCGTTGGCCAAGAAGAAGCTCGGGCACAAGCAGCTAGGGCCTTACCAAGTAGAGGCGCAGATCAACCCAGTGGCCTTCCGGTTAACACTCCCGGAGGGGTCCAGAATGCACCCGGTCTTTCATAGATCAGTGCTCACACCCTACAAAGAGCCCCACAGGTTTCAGGCACCAGGGACAGCGCCAGACCCGCTCAGGGAAGCGCCCAAAAAGGGGGGGTCGCCGAGAAGGGGGCCACTCAACGAAGCCACAGAGATTTTGGACTCAAGGTGGGGGGAGGACGGGATTGAATATCTTCTCGCCACAGAGGACACCCCGGCCAGCGCCAACAGGTGGGTGCCGGATTACGCATTGGAGGAGCAGTTGCTCAAGGAAGAATTCCATACACTTTTCCCGCACAAGCCTATGCCGGCGGGCTTTTTCGATGATTGTCTGTTCACACCCACACTCTCGGCCAGCACTTTCCGGGGTTTCTCGTCAGCGGAGGACTCGGCTCCGGGAGGCAGCTCCCCAGAGGGCTCGCTCTCAGGTTTTGGCACGGGGGGATCTTATTGGTGGGAGGACCAACCCGAAGTGGGAAGGCGCAGAGACATGCCGGAGGGACCCTGGGAAGTGGCGTCACCTCAGGCGACAGGGGGAGAAGAGGTCGTGAGTGATGTGGGGGCGGCCTCAGATTTCGAACACACCGCCCAGGAGAAGGAAGCGGAGGGATTCGCAGTCGACGAGCCCATGGAGGACTTTCCGGACTTATCACGATGGCTGCATGCCTCGGGGGACGAACTGTATCCTGAACTCACCCCGACAACTCTAGAGCGCCCGGAACCCGCACCTGAAGAGGGGGAGGGGGGAAGGGGGGCTTCGAGGGGGGGATGGATGTCAGGGGTTCAGAAGGAGAGACACAGGAGGGGGAGCAAATGGAGACTGAGGAGGAGGAGTACGAGGGAGGCGCAGGCAGTGACAGTGGCCAGAGTTATTCCACAAGCCTCTCTAGCGAATCGGAGGACTCACAGAAGGGAGCGCCGGTGGCCAGAGCGAAGGCGGCTCCAGGGGGGAAGCCCCAGGAGGAAGGGGCTAGCGGGGAGTCCCTGAGCAGCAGTTGGAAATCAGGACCAGCTTCTCCACCAGAGCGCAGTGGGGAGGGGGAGTCCCAGGAGTCGGGACCAGTGTCCTCACCACCAGAGGGAGGAGAGGAGTCAGGTTTGGCAACGCCCACATCAGGAAGCGGGGAAACGGTCAGAAGGAAAGTCACCGGCTGGGCGCGCGCGACAAGTTCAAATGTACAGGAGCGCGGCACAGCAGGGAGCCCGGAAAGGGAGCCAGGTCCTAAAGCCCGCCGGAGGGAGGGGCAAGACTCAGGAGGCTCAGCGTCAGAGGAGTCCAGGAAGGAGGGAACCCCAGAGGGCAGAAAGACCCAGCGAAGGAAAGAGCAGCGTAGGAGGTGGAGCCGGGCTAGAATCTTAAACTGGTGTGGGTGGAGCAGTGAGTCAGAGGGGACTTAGCCGGTCTAGCGTCGAGACGTGGGTCTGCACGCCCAGACCTTGGAAATGGAAACTAAACTTTAATAAAGACTTTTGTATATAACGATACTGGGCGTTGGTCCTCTGTGAGCTGGGACCTAGCGGCAGTCCTGACAGATGTGATTAAAGGTAAAGGTAAAGGGACCCCTGACCATTAGGTCCAGTCACAGACGACTCTGGGGTTGCAGCGTTCATCTCGCTTTACTGGCCAAGGGAGCCGACATTTGTCGGCAGACAGTTTTTCCGGGTCATGTGGCCAGCATGACTAAGCCACTTCTGGCGAACCAGAGCAGCGCACGGAAACGCTGTTTACCTTCCCGCCAGAGCGGTACCTATTTATCTACTTGCACTTTGACGTGCTTTTGAACTGGTAGGTTGGCAGGAGCAGGGACCGAGCAACGGGAGCTCACCCCGTCGCGGGGATTCGAACCGCCAACCTTCTGATCGGCAAGTCCTAGGCTCTGTGGTTTAACCCACAGCGCCACCCGCCAGTGGCATAGCATGGGGGTGCAGGGGGGGGGCCGGCCGCACTGGGCGCAACATCTGGGGGTTAGGGTTAGGGGGCACAAATCCACGGGTTAGGGGGCGCAAATTACTTGCCTTGCCCCGGGTGCTGACAACCCACGCTACGCCACTGCCACCCGCGTCCCAATGATGTGATTATATATGCTTAAATTGAAAATGAATAAAAATTATTTGGGGGGGGATAATTTTCTCTTTTGGAGTTTCTGCCTTTCTTCCAAGCCTGCTGACCCTCTCTTTCTCCCCCCTCCGCAGTCTTGACCCATGACCGCCTCCGCCACGATGTTCTACCGCTCTCCCTCGGCCATGTCGCCGCCGCCCAAAGGCAAGTTCAAGCGGCAGAGCCGGATCTTCTCCCAGGTCTTGCACCGGACTCTGAGCTACAAGGACCGCCTCTCTGTGGCCGCTGGCCCGGCGGAGGGCGGCGAGGACCCCTCCGAGCTCTCCACCCAGGCCTCGGCCCCCGGGGTGCTCAAGATCTTCGGGGGCGCCGTCTGCACAGGGGCCCACTACAAGAGCGTCCTGGCCACGGCCAGCTCCAGCGCCCGGGAGCTGGCCAAGGAGGCCCTTGAGCGCTACGGGCTGAGCCAGGTCAGCGCGGGGCGCTACGTCCTCTGCGACGTTGTCGGGCGGTTCGGGGGCCCTGAGAGGCAGTGGCAGATGGAGGGGCTGAGGGTCCTGCAGGACCACGAGAAGCCGCTGCTGATCCAGGAGCTGTGGAAGCCGCGCGAAGGATGCTCCCGGAGGCTGGAGCTCCGTAAGCGGGCGGAGGTGGAAGAGCTGGCCTCCCGGGACAAAGACACCGTCACGGCAGGTGAGAAAGAAGACCCTAGGTCATTTGGGTTAGTAGTAGTAGTAGTAGTAGTGGTAGGCTTCTGGGGGTCCAGGATGGAAGAAGAGAAGAAGAAGAATTTGGATTTGCTATCCCGCTTTATCACTACCCAAAGGAGTCTCAAAGCGGCTCACATTCTCCTTTCCCTTCCTCTACCACAACAAACACTCTGTGAGGTGAGTGGGGCTGAGAGACTTCAGAGAAGTCTGACTGGCCCAAGGTCACCCAGCAGCTGCATGTGGAGGAGCAGAGACGCGAACCCGGTTCACCAGATTACGAGTCTACCACTCTTAACCACTGCACCACACTGGAAAATATGCCCAGGAAGGCCACCACTTTCCCAAGACACCAGGGCGTCTCTCTGGTGCTCACTCTCTGGCTGTAAATCTTCCTCAGTCCAGAGAGACCGGTGATAAGCGACCCCTCTCTCCTGAGAGGAGCACGGTCATCTTCTGGCATCTCATTGCAGAAGAAAGAGTCAATCAGTAGCTCTAAAACTACTTTATTAACAGTCTATTTACAAAGAATCCATCAGCATGTTTGTGCTCTCTCAGCACCAGTACAGAACAGCATCACATACAGAAGTGAAACTAAACTCTTCAGCAATATTCCAACAGTCCTGAGACTTCCTGTCTCATGCTCTCAGACACTCACAACAACATAGTGCTACTTGCTGAGGTAGATAAAAATCCTAACAGGAGGTAGGTCAATTCTGTGTCCAGGGCGGCTGCCCTACCAAGCTCCATCTGGTATACTGGCTGAGACCATACCCTCCAATATTTCTCTGATGAAAATAGGGACATCCTATCCAATAATAATAATAATAATAATAATAATAATAATAATAATACAGTGGTACCTCTGGTTGCGAACGGGATCCATTCTGGAGCCCCGTTCGCAACATGAGCAGAATGCAACGTGCGTGGGTCGCGATTCACTGCTTCTGTGCATGTGTGTGACGTCATTTTGAGCGCCTGCACATGCGCAAGCGGCGAAACCCGGAAGTAACCCTTTCCAGTACTTCCGGGTCGCCGCGGGATGCAACCTGAAAAGACATAACCTGATCCAAATGTAACAAGAGGTATGACTGTAATAATAGTTGTTGTTGTTTTATTACAGTGGTACCTTGGTTCTCAAACACCTTGGTACTCAAACAATTTGGAAGCTGCTTGTGAACTTTCTTTGGAAGCCGAACGTGCTCCGTTTTGAGTGCCACGCTTCCATTTTGAGTGTTACTCTGAGGTCTGTCTGTTTTTGCTATTTATTTTGCATTTTTGTTTTTGCGGCTCTTTTTGTTTTTGTGACTGTGTGGAACCCAGTCCAGATACTGATTGATTGATTGATTGATTGATTGATTGTGTGACTGCAATACATTGATTGTTGCTTTTGTTTTATGGATCAATGGTCTTGTTAGGTAAAATTCATGTTAAATTGCTGTTTTAGGGGTTGCTTTTAAAAGTCTGGAACACAACATTTCCAGGGAAGCCACAAGTCACATATTTGGGTGCAGCACAGAGCAGCCGTTGTTCTGTGTCTCCAGCTCCCAGCATCAGCCAGAAAGCCACATAGTCCACTCTCTTATACACAACCCACCTTGGTCTACTCTTCTCCATCTATGCAGTGACATTTCTATGGGAAAAAATCCACATGCATGGGAAGATGGGCTGGGGAATCGGTTTGGGTCGCAAACACCAGGGAGAACCACCGCTGGTCTCTCGCCTGCTTCACATGCCTTCAGTCTGCTTTGTTTTCACATTACTCTGCAATTATTTCTGTCTGTCTGTCCAGAAATGCAAACTTTGGGGGAAAACTGCATTGTGCAATATGTATTTAAATATGTATTACTAAACCTGTTTTCGCACAAAGATGTGTTTTCCGAATGCACTTTGAGGCCTGATTTGAGCAGAGGAGTACAGTATCCAAGGCATAATATTTGGCTGGTGGTTGCAATGTTTTCCGATCTGTGAATTAACCCTGGTTTATGCGAATCAGGCCAATTCACAAATCTAATCCCTTCACCCCTGGACTGGGCTCTCCTCCTTTGCACGTTCCACTTTCCCAGGCATTTCCCTCCCACAACCAGCGATGGCAAAGAGACCCCGGCCGCTTTCTGTACCTTCTGTGAAAACGCCACCTGTTCCTTTTTTCCCTGCTAAGATAATGAGTTTTCCTGTGGCCTGCCTGGCCCTTTTAGGTCACGAAGACCATCAACATGTTTTCAGGAAACGAATCTGAGCAAACTCCCCGCCTGTTTTTATTGCTTTAGCAGGCAAGTGTAGCTCTGGGGCCAAGTTCTCTGTTGGCAACCGGAATTACGTTTCTGCAGCAGCAGTGGGAACGTGGCCTCTGATGGATCCGGCTTCAGAATCGAATGTACGCTGCACAAAAATAAGTGCATTTGCTTTACCTTACATGAACGTTAGACGTCACCCCTCAAAGATAACCAATCTGTGGAACCTGAGCTTCTCCAAGGAGTTGGGGGGCAGCCTCTGTGCGTGTGCAGAATGCAGACATTTGTAATGCCAATGAGTATTTGGGCAAACCTGATTGGAGCAAAAACGAGTCAGTGCTTCTGGCTTGCACAGTTTTTAAAGATTTGAGAAGTGGGGTTCTTTTGTTGTTGTTTAGTTGTTTAGTCGTGTCCGACTTTTGTGACCCCTGGACCAGAGCACGCCAGGCACTCCTGTCTTCCACTGCGTCCCGCAGTTTGGTCAAACTCATGCTGGCAGCCTCAAGAACACTGTCCCACCATCTCGTCCTCTGTCGTCCCCTTCTCCTTGTGCCCTCCATCTTTCCCAACATCAGGGTCTTTTCCAGGAAGTCTTCTTGTGAAGTCTTGGAGCCTCAGCTTCAGGATCTGTCCTTGCAGTGAGCACTCAGGGCTGATTTCCTTCAGAATGGAGAGGTTTGATCTTCTTGCAGTCCATGGGACTCTCAAGAGTCTCCTCCAGCGCCATAATTCAAAAGCATCAATTCTTCGGCGATCAGCCTTCTCGATGGTCCAGCTCTCACTTCCATACATCACTACTGGGAAAACCATAGGTTTAACTATACGGACCTCCATGAACAAAGACAACAGGAATATAAAAGTGGGGTTATTACTCCTCTATTATTGTCCACGCCGGGTCGCTCAACCATTGCTACCATGTCCTTTCTTTTAGCAGATCAAGATGACCAGGTGACAGCAAAAACTGCAAGGTTTTTAGTGGGGAAAATTAGAATAACATCTGTTACTTGGTAATTGATGTAAACCCCCATAATGTTTTTCCCCCCTATAGTTAATTCCCCCCTTTATCTTCAGTCCATTTCTTTTTTATTTTATTGCTATGGCTAGTGGCTGGTGCATATTCTGTTCTGTTCTAAGTAGCAGCATACAAAATTGTTCTGTGCATAGTTCAACTGTGGAACTCCCTGTTGCAGGAGACCAGTGATGGCCACCAACTTGGAGGGCTTTAAAAGAGGTTTGGACAAGTTCATGGAGAAGGGAGAACTATCGATGGCTCCTAGCAAGGATGATCAATGCTTCCGAATATTAGTTGCTGGAAACCACAGGAGGAGAGAGGGTTCTCGCACTAGGGTCCTGCTTGCTGGTTTCCCGCTGGGGCATTTGGTCGGCCACAGTGAGAACAGGATACTGGACTAGATGGGCCAGTGGCCTGATCCAGTTTTCTTATATTCTTACAACTAGCAGCAGCTCTTGAGGGCTAAAGGCAGGGGACCCTGCCAGTCCTACTTCGCGGGGATTGTACATTTCCGCGCACAATTCAAAGTGTTGTTGCTGACCTTCAAAGCCCCTAAACGGCCTCAGTCCTGTATCCCTGAAGAAGCGTCTCCACCCCCATCGTTCAGCCCGGACACTGAGATCCAGTGTCGAGGGCCTTCTGGCGGTTCCCTCACTGCAAGATGTGAGATTACAGAGGGCCTTCTTGGTAGTGGCACCCACCCTGTGGAATGCCCTCCCACCAGATGTCAAGGAAATAAACAACTATCTGACTTTTAGAAGACATCTGAAGGCAGCCCTGTTCAGGGAAGTTTTTAATGACTGGTGTTTTAATGTATTTTTAATCTTTTTCAGAAGCCGTCCAGAGTGGCTGGGGAAACCCATGCAGGTGGGCAGGGTATAAATAATAAAATTATTATTATTATTATTATTATTATTATTATTATTATCAATGACAAATTACAGTGGACGCTTGGGTTGCAAACAGAATCTGTGCTGGAAGCACGATCGCAACCCGCAGCGCCCGCAACCCGCAGCGCCGCATCCGTGCAGGTCACAATTTGGCGCTTCCCCGCATGCACAAAGCATGATTTAGCACTTCTGCACATGCGCAAGTGCCAAAACCCAGAAGTAACCCGTTCCGGTACTTCTGGGTTCAGCGCGGTTCACAACCCGAAATCGCACAACCTGAAGCATCTGTAACCCGAGGTATGACTGTACAGTGGTACCTCGGGTTAAGTACTTAATTCGTTCCGGAGGTCCATACTTAACCTGAAACTGTTCTTAACCTGAAGCACTACTTTAGCTAATGGGGCCTCCTGCTGCCGCTGCGCCGCAGTTCCTAAACTGAAGCACTATTTCTGGCCTAGCGGAGTCTGTAACCTGAAGCGTATGTAACCTGAAGCATATGTAACTGTCAGAGAACTGCCATCGGAGCTCAGGGGGGTGGAGAGGCTCCCGGATGCTGGGGAGGGAACCAGCAGGGAAAGAGGGAGAGCTTCCGCTGAGGAAGGAGGGAAGGAGGAGGAGTCAGAGAGAAGGCTCAGGGACGCTTCCAGCGAGACCAGTGGAGAGAGCTCAGGACCTCCCCTTGGGACGCCCACTCTGCGCAGAAAGCTGTTGCGCAGGGAATCCAGGCGGAGACTCTCTGTCAAGGAGCTTTTATGTTGGAAGAAATTCAGGAAACGCCCACTGACGGATTCTGCCAGTGATTAAGACAGCCACGAAGTAAGGGCTGTCCGGTTAGGGAAAGTTTTAGCCAACTACTCAACTTGGAGCGGTTTGGCGCTTACACACAAGCAACCCCTTATCCCATTACAGTAACCCAAGGTACCACTGTATTAGTATTAAACCTGGGACCTCTCCCCCTTCTTCCATCCTGTACCTCCAAGCTATGGCACGGTGGTAGAGGCATAAGAGCCGTTATTGCTTGGGCAACGACACTCCTCTGCTTTTCCTATCACCCTCTGGGATCAACGTTGCAGCTGCTGGATATAAGGAGCAGTTTTGTCAACGGGGCTTCAGTGGGGAGGGAGGATAAGACCTTGCGCACGCGAAGGGGATTCCACTCTGGGAAGCTGATCCGTCAACTGAAGGGTGAGAGACTTAAGCTCATCTTTTCTCCTGGCTGTGGCAGCAGGTGGGTGGAGGACGGCAGAAACGGGCTGGGGGGGAGAGCTGATCAGCCGATTAGGATCACGGGTGACTTAGCAGGCAGGACTCCGAAGGCATTTTGCTGGAAGGTTGCAGATAGGGAGCGAGCCCTGATGGGATGGACCTGGAAGGTGGACCTTCGCCTTCCAGAGACAGCCTAGGAATCATTCTTCAGCCTTAGGGAGGTGACAGCTAACCCAAAGATTGCAGCTTGCCGGAAGCAAATCCCATCCCCAGAATTCTTTGTTTATTTATTTCTAATTTAATGTGCTTATAGCCCACCTTTCTCTCCCAGGCAGCTCGCAACGCTTAAAAACAGCATTGTGGAATACAGAGCAACAAAACAATCTAGTTCAAAACAATACAGTGGTACCTTGGTTCCCGAACGGCTTGGCTCCAGAACGCCTCACACCCGGAAGTAAATGTTCTGGTTTGCGAGCGTTTTTGGGGAAGCCGAACATCCGTTTGGGCTGTCAACATTGTTTCCGAGGCCAATCAGCCCACCAGAAGCTGCTCCTCTGTTTGCGAATGTTTTGGAGGTCGAACGGACTTCCGGAACGGATTGGGTTCAGGAAGCAAAGTACCACTGTAATTAAAACACATCTGAAGACATTTAGAGCCAGCCATTAAAGCACAGTTTCCTCTGAGAAGCAGCCCAGTAGGTCAGCCTCATTTGCACCTTGCTTTTCAGAAGAAGGTCTTGGCCTGCTTGTGAAAGGATGACAGAGAGGGAGCCGGCCTGACCTCTCTTGGAGGAAATCCCACAATATGGGGGCAGCCACAGAAAAGTCCCTGTCTCATTTCACGCCCGACCACGCCTCTGATGATGGTGGGACCAAGGGAAGGAGTCCAGCAGAGGATCTTAGCATCCAACCAGCAGTCTGGAAGGTGCTATCCTGCAACATCTGAAGGTCCACAGCCCCCTCATCCCTCTCCCGCAGACTGCATGCTCTGGTTATCTCTCGCTTAGAGATGTGAGGTTAGAGGGAACCAGGCAGAGGGCCTTTTCGGTGGTGGCACCCACCCTGTGGAACACCCTCCCACCAGATGTCAAAGAGAAAAACAACTACCAGACTTTTAGAAGACACCTGAAGGCAGCCCTGTTTAGGGAAGCTTTTAATGTTTAATAGGTTATTGTTTTTTATTATTCTGTTGGAAACCCAGCCAGATGGGTGGGGTATAAATAAATTATTACTATTATTATTATTATTATTATTATTATTATTATTATTTCTTCACTTTGGCAGCCCAATTTAGGACAGGGCGGAGAGTGGAGGCCTGGGGGTTGCTCCTACGTTGTAGAACACTTTGAGAATCAGGGCCCTTTCCAAATCAACCAGAGATTTTCCCGTCTCCATCGCTGACTCCGAACACTGGTGCATGTGTGTTTCGGGATTCAAGGACGTCTGTTTTCCGAGAGTCCTTTGCTGGTCTGTTTCCTTTCTGCCCCGGAGGGAGAAGCGCCCAGCAGATGTTCCCTGTCTCCTATCGTTGACGCATCGCACAAGCTGATAACTGGGGGCAGGACACTTATCCAAGCAAGAAGCAGATGTCAGGCAGGCGGGCAGGATTGCACCGCTTTTGTGACAAGCGCACAAAGGCAGCCACCGGCTCAGAAGGACATCCTGGCTGAAATCGGTTCGGCCACAGTCCTTGCATTTGTGCTGCCACCATCATCCTTGCTTGTTAACTCCACCCCCAGTTTTTAAAAAATAATGTTTATTAAGTCCTCCATTTTTACAATATTACATCATAACAAATAACATAATTCACAATTCCAAAATTCCCCCCGGACTTCCCTTAACCTCCTTCTCTGGTTTATTTCAGAATAATATCATTTCCTGCATATTTCCTTTTTTATATTTTAATTTATAAATTATATAATTTTTGCTAATTCTCCCTAGTTTGGACTGGGTGCCATGGAATGTTTTATCACCTTTGAAATAAAGAAAATTCCGCACCGACGTAACCCCGATCTGCAGTCAGAATGGCAGAATCTCAGAAAGCCAGCGAATGTAGCAAAACTCACTCTCTTCCCTTTGCCTGATGTTTGCAACGTTTTTATATGTTTTCGGAATGATCTGCACCAAGGGATTTTGCTGAGTTTGGCATGGAGTATTATAGTTAACTATATGGACCTTTGCCAACAAAGGTCCATATAGTTAAAGTTTTCCCAGTAGTGATGTATGGAAGTGAGAGCTGGACGATCAAGAAGGCTGATCGCCGAAGAACGGATGCTTTTGAATTATGGTGCTGGAGGAGACTCTTGAGAGTCCCATGGACTGCAAGAAGATCAAACCTCTCCATTCTGAAGGAAATCAGCCCTGAGTGCTCACTGGAAGGACAGATCCTGAAGCTGAGGCTCCAAGACTTTGCCCACCTCATGAGAAGAGAAGACTCCCTGGAAAAGACCCTGATGTTGGGAAAGATGGAGGGCACAAGGAGAAGGGGATGACAAAGATGGTTGGACAGTGTTCTCGAAGCTACCAGCATGAGTCTGACCAAACTTCGGGAGGCAGTGGAAGACAGGAGTGCCTGGCGTGCTCTGGTCCAGGGGGTCACAAAGAGTCGGACACGACTAAACGACTAAACAACATTATAGTTAGGGTTGCCATATGTCCAAATTTTCCTGGGCATATGCCGAATACAGCAGTTGGCAGCAGTGTCTGAACAGAAATTGGGGGAAAAATTGGATTTTCACTCTATAAAATATGGCAACCCTATCTTGCTATGAAATTAGGCACACCCTGTTTCTTGCATGAAAACCATCTCCAAGGAGGCTCAACAGCTTAAAATCCCAAAACTGCCACTGCTGCTGCCACTGCTTTCATTATAATTCTTAGGAATACACAAAGCTGTCTAGAACTGGGTGAGACCATGAGCCTATTTAGTTCAATATTGTCTGTGCTGACTGGTAGCATGTCTCCAGGATTTTAGTCTGAGATCTCTCCCAAACTTACCATCAGGGATGGAACCTGGGGCATTCTGATTGCAAAGCAGCCATCCCACTGCTGACCTATGGCCCTTTCCCCGTTCCATATTCCTGCAAGGAAATTCAGATCAGGAGAACCCCCCCCCCCCGCTGCACATTTGCGAGTCCTGGAATAGAGCAAAGTTCTCAGCCTGGTTCAGATGAGAAGGAGGCGGTTTCTGAAGAAGGGGCAAGGAGCAAAATGGCAAAGCAAGCATAAACTAATATTGTTAAGTTGTGGGTGAACATAACAGACGACACAGCGATTCTTCAAACAGTTCTTGTTTATTCACAGGCCCAGAACATAACTGGGCTGAAGGGTTCAGCCAACCTGCTTATATAGAGCTCAACTACAAAGCAACAGTAACCACTTTCTGTAACTATCCAATCACTGAACGTCACTTTCAATTCCTTATTTGCATATGTGGACCTGAGTGAAAACTATCTACAGTATCCTCCTGCTGGCCCAGGGTGAGAACTTCAGTACATAACAAATATCTCATTTGGAAGGTTTGGAGAAGACATCCTGGCCTACCACAGTCTTTGTTTGCTGCTTAAGGGTGGCGGTGGAGCAATGACTGGAGGGCACCAGGTTGGGGAAGCTGACTGCAGGGACAGCAGCAAACTGAACATCCCTCCGATGACCAGGCAAGTGTCATCTCCCCAGGATCTCAGAAAGAGGCTTTCTCAGATAGAGAAGGAGATTGACAAGCTGGAAAGTGTGCAGAGGAATCTACTATGAAACGAATGAAGCTTAAGCTTCAGGGACCCAATCCCAGAGGGAATTTAGTCCACATTACTTAAATTTTTGGGGTCTAGTAGACCCAATTTTGTCCATGGAGGCAGTGGAAGACAGAAGTGCCTGGCGTGCTCTGGTCCATGGGGTCACAAAGAGTCAGACACGACTAAAAACAACAACAACAAGACCCAATTTAAGTCTTGGGTCCATCAACAGAAGCATAGTGTTCAGGTCAAGGGAAGGAATAGTCCCACTCTGTTCTGCCCTGGTCAGACCACACCTGGAATACTGTGTCCAATTTTGGGCACCACAATTTAAGAAGGATGTTGGCAAGAGGGAAGGTGTGCAGAGGAGGGCGACCAAGATGATCCAGGGTCTGGAAACCAAGCCATATGAGGAGCGGTTGAAGGAGCTGGGGATGTTTAGCCAGGAGAAGAGGAGACTGAGAGGAGATGTGATAGCCATCTTCAAATATCTCAAGGGCTTCTGCATAGAAGATGGAGCCAGCTTGTTTCTCCTGCTCTGGAGGGTAGGACCCGAACCCATGGCTTCAAGTTACAAGAAAAGAGATTCTGATTCAACATCAGAAAGATCTTTCTGACAATAAGCCATTGACCAGTGGAACGGACTCCCGTGGGAGATACAGATTCTCCTTCCTTTGAGGTTTTTAAGCAGAGCTTGGATGGCCATCTGTCAAGGATGATCTAGTTGAGATTCCTGCGTTGCAAGGGGTTGTACTACATGATCCTTGGAGTCCATTCCAACACTACAATTCTATATCCTATGGGCACCAGCGACCTAAAGGTAAAGGGACCCCTGACCATTAGGTCCTGTCATGGATGACTCTGGGGTTGCGGCGCTCATCTCGCTTTATTGGCCGAGGGAGCCGGCGTACAGCTTCCGGGTCATGTGACCAGCATGACTAAGCCGCTTCTGGCGAACCAGAGCAGCGCACGGAAATGCCATTTACCTTCCCGCCGGAGCAGTACCTATTAATCTACTGCACTTTGACTTGCTTTCGAACTGCTAGGTTGGCAGGAGCAGGGATCGAGCAACGGGAGCTCACCCCATCGTGGGGATTCAAACTGCTGACCTTCTGATTGGCAAGCCCTAGGCTCAGTGGTTTAGCCCATAGTGCCACTCATGTCCCAACCAGTGACCTACATGCCCTGAAATACGAACCCGGGGATTGAGCCTTCTGTCTCGACTAAAGTGGTTTTCTTGCCTTGGGAAGAATGACTGAAAGAGGATTGCAGCCGTCGAGTTATTTTTATCCCATTCTGGTTATTTTGTAAGGCCCCTCCCTTGCCCCCCGCCCCCATTCCAATTGCCTGTTTTTTCAGGCAAGGAACGTGAAATGTCAAGCACTCTGCTGAAATGTGTGAATGGCGCTTGTGGGCGGGAACAGTGTGCCTGTGGCGCTTGTTCTGTTCTGACACAGACCCCTGCAGGAAGTAGGAGAGCTTTTGCCAGGCCTGGTGAATGGCAGCGTGGCATCGCTTGGGGGAGGGCGGGACACTACAACAAGGACAAAAAGCTGTGCAGCTGGTCTTTGCCAGGAGAAGACCGGAGCCCAAAGGGCCTCTCGTCCCCTGCAGGAGATTCTGCACTGGGAACAAAAAGCACCCGGGAAGGCTGCAGCACCAGCAGGATTTGTGGAATGAAAGAAAGGGCACTCACAAAGAACAACACCCCCAGGCACATTGAGAAATATATAATTTTTTTTGAAATAATTTTTACTTGATTTTACAAGTCTTGAATTGTAACAACATCAAATATAGTCATACCTCATGTTACGTCCGCTTCATGTTACATTCTTTCAGGTTATGTTCCGTGGCAACTCGGAAGTACTGGAAAGGGTTACTTCCATGTTTCGCCGCTTGCGCATGTGCAGATGTGCAAAATGATGTCACATGCATGCACAGAAGCGGCGAATTGCGACCTGCGCGTGTGCAGACGCGCCGCTGCGGGTTGCGCTCTTTTCATGTTGTGAACGGGCCTCCGGAATGGATCCTGTTCGCAACCAGAGGTACCACTGTACACATCCATATTTAGAGATATCTCTGAACCTCCAGACTTCTCATCCTCCCCTCCATGGGTCCTGTTATTAACCTTTTCAACTGCATATTATTTCATAATCCATTTTTTTTACATCTCTCCATATTGTCCATGATATTTGCTACGTTACAAGTGTTATTAAAATCCTGATCATGTTTTCATCTGCTTACTGTGGTCTCCTAGGTGAATTATAAATTTTCCCCATTCTTTCTTGAAGTTTTGGTCTTCTCGGTTCTTGAGCTTTCCGGTCAGTTTTGCCATTTCAGCTAGTGGCATCCGTGTGACTGTTGTCACATACATAAAAAGTCTTTTCAGCCACATTGAATAGGAGCACGGCAAAAACCCTGCAATTCACCTGTGAGAACTTCCCCAGAATTTGTCTTTCTCCATTTTCGAGCGCAGTTTCTCTTCTGATTAATTGATGGAGAAAGGGGGAAAGAAGCGTCCGAGTAAAGTTTGGCAAACAATCACTTCATTCAGCCCCTCAGATCAGGCCTTGGCAAGGAGGAGTTTGTTGTGTTTGGTCCCTCTCAGGTTCTCATTTTTCCAACTTTAATTTCAGTTTGTGACCCCACCCCCACCCCAACATCACCACCACCCAAAAACTCACAAAAATCCATCAGCGTTTTTGTGCAAATTTATCCTGATAGACATTTTTTTGTATGTGTTTTTTCCCCCAAGTAGTCACATTTTCTGCAAGCAATTTCCTCTAATGCAATGCATTTCTGCATGTTATTTCCACTAACATTTATATGCATGCTTTATCCAAGAATGTGCATTTTTGTACACACTGCCTGGCAGAATTGCAAAATTCAGAGAAGTGTGAATTTTGCAGGATGGCTGCATTTCGGTTACTGTATTCATTCATTCATTCATTTATTGCATTTATACCCCATCATTTTCTCCAAGGAGCTCCAGGGGGCATGATTCAGGATTCTTCTTATATCATTCCCCACAACAACCCTGTGAGGTAGACCAGGCTGAGAGAGACACTAGCTAGTCCACAAATTCATCCAGTGATCTTCATGGCCGAGTGGTAGATTTGAACCCAGTCTCTCCCAGGTCCTCGTTCGACACTCTAACCACAACACCAGCGCTGGCTCGAATATTTCAGAAAGTGCAAATTCAGTTACGTCACCTTTAATTGCAAAATATCTAACAACAGGTTACAAGCATAAATATCCTCTGCATCGCAGGCAGGGCCGTCTTAATCAAAGATCCCTCCAGTGCCCCCCCCCCATTTCCCAGAGTTGTCAACCTTTTCCCAAGCCTCTGCAGGGATTGCTCGCCTCCTGCGGAGGCTTGGGAAGGAAGCTGCCCTCCCGCCAGCCATGTGCTGGGCCAGGGTTAACCCGAGCAACATGGTCCAGGTCCGGTCCCGAATCCAAGGGTTCCACTAGGAGTCAGTCCGACAGGGCCAAGGCAGGACACCAGGCAAGGACAGTTATAGGATCTCAGACAGGATCTGACATACAGCAATGTTGCTCCCGCAACCTGCGGCAGGGTCTGACAGCCTTTTATCTTTGTCGGAGTGACTCACCTCCCTGTTTCGCCCGAAGGCGAGCCCTCCTCCTGCGAGCACTCAGGTCTCTCCTTCTCTCAGACCTCAGTCTCTGCAGCTCGGGAGACGTCGGTGGGTGACTAGACCCAGAGGCCGCCTCAGCCTCCCCTGACCCAACCAGTAGTGGAGCAGCTGTAAGTGATGGCCCAGCTGGAGGCAACGAGGTCATCCCTGCATCTGGAGCCAGGGCAGGCTCAGGCCCCTGACTCGGCCCAGCTGGTGCTTGTTGCAGGGGAACCTGTGCAGACTGGGACTCTTCAGAATCAGGTCTCAGACTAGGTTCAGATTGGCAAAGGATCTGGTGCGGACTGAGACTCCTCTGGTTCCGAGCCTGAGTCCCGGGCCGTCACAAGCCATATAGTTGGAGGGGCACAGCTTCCATCATAAGCCTCTGCGGGGATCGCTCTGCTCCCGAGGAGGCTTGGGAGGCAAGCTGCATGCCCGCCAGCCGTATGGTTGACAGGGCGCAGCTGGTGGGCGTGTAGGGAAAAGGGAAGCCACGCAGCTGCCCCACTCGCTGGGGCGTCCCTGAGAGGCTGGCGCCCTGGCACGACGCACCACTAAGCTCTATGGGAAAGACGGCTCTGATCTCAGGGGGTTAGACTAGATGTCCCTTGGGAGTCCCTTCCAACTTTACAGTTCTATGATTCTATGATATCCCTGTTTGCAAAATGCGGGCAGCTATACCACACCAGCGATCGACAGGAGGGTGGAAGGGGAGCTGCTAGCTAGGGACTTTGACGCAAAAAAAAGAGGTATAGAGGGACTTTGTTATGCTCAGGAAAAGCCCCGTGTTTGTCTTTCCAGTGTGGCATGGAGAGTTTGAACGGTGTTTGAAACCAGAGCTCTCTCCAGCATAAGAAAACGCCGCGATTTCCCACCCCACCGAAGCAAAACACACACAAAAAGCCCTGGTTTTTGCTATGCAAAGTAAATACAGAAGCTTCCTTTCCTACAGATAAGGAAGCTGAAAGCTGCTTTCTCTAGCGAGAGAGCGTGAGAGTGAACTCCGAAACAAGCGTATAGTTCCAACAGAGCATTTCCCCTTCAGCCGCCTGTCATTGCGTCTGATTTCACTGGAGAGGCAGGGCCAGCTTTCAAGATTTGGGAGGGAGGGGGCCAAGGGATGGGCTGCAGATCATTGCAAGGCCCTTTCGCCACAAAGAGGCAGTGAGTGCACAAGGTTAGGGTCCACAGATTGTCTGATCCATTCATTTATTCAATTGATATACAGTGGTACCTCGGGTTGCAGACGATTCAGGTTACAGACGCTTCAGGTAACAGACTCCGCTAACCCAGAAATAGTGCTTCAGATTAAGAACTTTGCTTCAGGATAAGAAAAGAAATCGTGCTCTGGTGGCGCGGCAGCAGCGGGAGGCCCCATTAGCTAAAGTGGTGCTTCAGGTTAAGAACAGTTTCAGGTTAAGAACAGATCTCCGGAATGAATTAAGTACTTAACCCGAGGTACCACTGTACAGTGATACCTTGGTTCTCACACTTAATCCGTTCCGGAAGTCCGTTCCAAAACTAAGGCACGCTTTCCCATAGAAAGTAATGCAAAACGGATTACAGTGGTACCTCAGGTTACAGACGCTTCAGGTTACAGACGCTTCAGGTTACAGACTCCGCTAACCCAAAAATAGTACCTCGGGTTAAGAACTTTGCTTCAGGATGAGAACAGAAATCGTGCTCTGGCGGCACAATGGCAGGCCCTATTAGCTAAAGTAGTACCTCAGGTTTCAGGTTAAGAACGGACCTCCGGAACGAATTAAGTTCTTAACCCGAGGTACCACTGTAATCTGTTCCAGGCATTTTAAAACAACCCCTAAATCAGCAATTGAATGTAAATTTTACTATCTAATGAGACCGTTGATCCATAAAATGAAAGCAACAATCAATGTACTGCACTATAAAATAAATAAGACAATATTGTAGATGATGAAAATTAAAATTATTATTATTGTTTTACTTCCTCTGATGATAGTCATTGTTTGGAGGGGGGGGCTTTTATCAATTTCCGCAATCCATCCATCACCTGAACTGGGTTCCACACAGTCACAAAAACAAATTAACCGAAAAAGCCTCAAAAACAAAACCCCAAAGTAAATAGCAAAACCAAAAGCGCCAAATACAGTGGTACCTTTGTTCTCAAACTTGATCTGTTCCGGAAGTCTGTTTGACTTCCAAAATGTTCGAAAACCGAGGCTTGGCTTCTGATTGGTGCAGGCGCCCTGGAAACAATAGCCGACAGCTGCATTGGTTGTCCGGCTTCTGAAAAAAATTGAAAACCAGATCGCTTACTGGTACTTCATTTTCGGGTTTGTCCCTCCCTTCGTCAAAAGACCACAGGGCTGTTTGCAACACAGAACACAAATACCAATACTGATGTGTAATACATAGATAGCTGTGCAGGATAAAAACCAAAACAGTTGTACGGATACAATTACTGTAAAGAAAAAATACGGATTCTTACAACCACAGAGAAAATCGGAAACAGGAAAAATGCGGAAAACAGTGCATGGGTATACAGAATCTTCCTTCTGCCCAAAGGTAGCTTTTATTTATGTCTTTATTTCAAAACATTTGTACACTGATTGATTGTCAAAAGAGAAACCTAAGAGTGGTTTACAGAAAGATAAAACCATAAAAAAAAATT
Source organism: Podarcis gaigeae (assembly GCF_964106915.1). Lineage (NCBI taxonomy): Eukaryota > Metazoa > Chordata > Lepidosauria > Squamata > Lacertidae > Podarcis > Podarcis gaigeae. The sequence goes on along the minus strand of NC_139690.1, from coordinate 52,091,804 downwards.
GGGGGGAGGGGTGGAATCAGTGCATTAAAACATGCAATAAGTTAAAATATTAGAACAGGTAAAAATTCACATCAGCTTTCTAAGCTTTCTGGGATAGCCTTGTCTAAACCAGAATTGTCTTTAGCAGTTTTTATATTGACCTGTGCAAAAGGGTTTATATCTGTGTAATAAATGAATAAAAATAATGTAATAATAAATGAATAATATATCATGACCTGTATATCACTCATAATGGGGTCGGCCTTTTTCGTTTTATGGTGTTTCCTTTGCAATCTGCCTGTGCAATGGCTCTGGTGGAAACCGGGAAGAGAGCTGGACTTGTAGAGGGAGGGAGGGAGGGAGGGAGGGGTACAAAAAGCAAAGCCAGGGCTCTCTGCTGCGTCTGATTCCTGCACCGTCGCCCCCAAAGCCTGCAATTTCGTGGCACATTCCTCCTCCTCCTCCTCTGAGGCCTCATTCCTGCCGCTTGCCAGGAATATCTTGGCACCAGGGCTTTCCATTCATGGAGGAGCTGACTGCCGCCCTTGCTCTGCTCAGCACTTTCTTCTGCAATAGCCATTCCGCATTGGTAGGAAAAAAACAAACTTTCAGCATCTGCACTTTGGAACTCCCTGCCAATGGACACCAGGCAGGAAACTTCGCTGCACTGTTTGCAGCGGCTGCTAAAAACATCTCTGTCTGGCCATGCCTGCTCAGATGCGCAGAATGCTGGTGTGTGTTTTCACCTGCTTCTTAGCCTATCTCAAACGCCTTGGTACTCAAACAACTTGGAACCTGAACACTGCAAACCTGGAAGTAAGTGTTCCGGTTTGCGAACTTTTTCCGGAAGCTGAATTGCTCCGTTTTGAGTGCCACACTTCCGTTTGGAGTTTTACGCTGAGGTCTGTCTGTTTTTGCTATATGTTTTGCATTCTTGTGGCTTTTTTGTTTTGTTTTTGTGATTGTGTGCAGGGGCGTACGAAGGGAGGCAGGGGGCGGTCTGCCCCGGGTACCACCCGGGGGGAGTGTGACAAGATGTCCCGCTGTCTCCCCCCAGCTGTAGAGCGGCCAAAGGCACATGTGCAGTCCTTACGGGCTGCCGTGCATGCACAGTCCGTACAGACGTCGCACATGTGCCGCCAGGCAATTCGCTCCGCCCCTCGGCTTGGCGCCCTGGGTGCTGGAGAGGGTTCCTCCACCACTGATTGTGTGGAACCCAATTCAGCTACTGGTTGATTGATTGTGTGACTCCAGTACGTTGTTTATTGCTTTCATTTTATGGGTCAATGGTCTCGTAAGATAGTAAAATTCATGTTAAATTGCTGTTTCAGAGGTTGTTTTTAAAAGTCTGGAATGGATTAATCCATTTTGAATTACTTTCTATTGGAAAGCACGCCTTGGTTTTCGAACGCTTTGGTTTTGGAACGGACCTCCAGAACGGATTAAGTTTGAGAACCAAGGTACCATTGTATTTAATTTTTTCTTGGCTCTGCACGTACATCTGGTCACGCCTGTATTTAGTTTGCTTTTATTTCACAAATTTGTACACAGCTTGGCTGTAGAAAGACCACACAAGACAGGCCAAAAGATAAAACAAGGAAATCCAGAAATAAAACCACAGCCATGCGGTCAAAGCATACAAAAAGTTCAAATACCCAAAGAGATTGAAACTCACACCAGCTTTCTAAACTTGCCTAAGCAAGAATGCTTTTAGAAGGCAACAAAAAGAGAACAGCGTAAGAGCCTGCTGGGTATATCAAGAGGCAGGGAGTTCCAAGGTGCCACACTGAATGACATGAGTTCTTACAAATGCAGAACGGGGATCTGGTGGCACCTGTAGCAATGCCAGTTTGGCTGATTGAAGCAGCAAAGTGGGCACCTGTGGGATAAGTGCTCCTGTTGCACCCCCCCCCCCCAGTTGAAGACCAGCAGATGGAGGACTGCCCCACCCTGTCTGACATTTGAGAGACGAAGCTGTGGTCCTCCAGAGGTTCTTGGGCACCTTAAATCCCAGCCCCCTTGGCCATTGGCAATGCAGTCTCGGGGTGGTGGTGAGTCAGAGCCCCTTTAAATATAAATTTAATAAATAATAATAATAATAATAATAATGCCGCAAGGGCTCAGGTTCCTCCTCTTTCTTGAAAAGAGCCCGGCTTTGGCCCATTCATCTTATCTCTCTCTCTCTTTTTGCACGGAAACCTGGCACAGCCCTGCAGTTGGCATCACTCAGGTGCCATCGCAGGACTCTGAAACGAGCCTTGGTGCGAGTTCACGCGCGTGCAATTCCTTGGCAAAGGGGCGTCCAAATTTCGCCTTGTCTTCTGGCTGCGTGCCACGAATGCAACTCCTGTGTGTCATGTGTGGACTTGTGACTGCCTTCCTTTGGCTGAGTGGCTGGCGTTGTGTGGGGCAGGTTTGTGGCCACGCAGGGCTCTGGTTTTGCCTAAAACGGCTGCAGGCCGCAGCGCCAGAACACTGTGCTCTCTCTGTCCACCTCTTCTAATCCCCAAGGCATGTAAACAGCATGGGCAGCCCTCCCCTCTCTCTCCCTTTCCCTGGTCACCTCTTTAATTTTCCCAGCAAAGGAAGGATGGATTTTAAAACAACAACAACAACAAAAATGAATTTTGGAACCCAGGGAGAGTTCCTCACCAAATAAGGCACTAGCTTGGATGTTGGGATCAACATGGGACACACAGCTGGCTGGCTTAGACTTAGAGGGTTTCGCCTGCTCTGTAAAAGAGTCTTGCTCTCTCGTGAACAAGGTGGGGGTGCCTTTCCCAGCCCCCTCCCCAACTTCTGCACGGTTCTTCTCTGTTTCCAGAAGAGTCTGTCTTCTGCGTGTGTCCAGGCGGTCATTTTTAGCAGAGAAGAACCCAAAGAAAATGCTTTGGGGGCTTTTCGCTTTCGGATTATTATTTTTTAAAGCACAGGAATGGGAAATGGTGGCATTCACCAAGTAGAGGCTCCTGCTGGATTTACATCATAGACAAGATAGCAGTGGATGCAAGGTATGAAAGTCGCCCGGCTCTGCCATTGGGCAGGGGGGGCAAGCAGATTTGTGTGCACCATGCTCATCATTTCGCCGCTCATTACATTGCTGCGTTTGGGGTTTGCGGCCTCCGGCACACAACTGCCTCGGGTCTTCTTTTCTCTGCCTGCTGAGAAGCTCCCTAACTTTGCTCCAACTTTACACCCTGCAGCACAGAAGAGCGAGGATGGATTGCAGAGGACCGTTCCACTTTGGGGAGGGGGAGGAGACTCTACCACTTGGGTCCGGAGCAGGGACGCCGTTTGGGCTTTTGCATTTGGGTGCTCGCAAACCGCCCAGAGTCCCACATTTGTCTTCCTATCAGCCTTCGTCTTCTTTTTTTCCTGAAGAGACGGTGTAGAGAAGTTAATTATTTCTTGCCTCTGCAGCAAAGCTAGCAGGAGGCTCACTGCAGTCTGCAGGTCCTGCCAGCCTTGACTGCAGAAGGCAGGTGCCCATAGCCTATGCCAGAGAAGGTCTGGGACACAGCACACCCCCTGCTCCATGGTAAGCCATTGACTCCCCCCCCCAATCCATCCCTCTCGGCTGGCGGGGGCAGGGGGTATATCGCCTTCTGCGGCCCAGCTTTTGCTTTTAAATTTCTTGTTTGGTTTTTTTGGGAAAATGCCCTCTCTGCTCACTACATCACCAGCCAGCTGTGGAGGGATGCTGTCAAGCCCCCAGATGGGTTTCTTTGATGGGGTTGTGGGGGGAGGTTGGGTTTCTAAGAAAAAGGAGAGTGAGAGAATTTGGGAGGGGGAAAGGGAAGCTGGAGAGAAAGCTGTCAGGGAAAGATCGGACTAATGTCGTTGTTTTTACAGCTGAGCCAAGCAGACAGTTAGAAATGGTTTTGTCTCTCTCTTTCCTCCCCTTTTCGCATCCTCAGTGTGTTGTCTTGGAATGAATTTTGCAATCTGGATTATATCGCTGCATGTTTCGGAGACGAGAGCCAAATGGGGGCCAGGAGGGTGGGGCATGATGGCTTTTTTTAATGCATTATGATGGAAATCTGTTATGCTTCCTGCCCTCCCTCCATTCCTGAACTTTTCTTGTTAGTTTAAAAACAAGCATACCTTGAGATCCTGCACACCTATGGTGGGGATTTCCATCAATGACTTTGGTCTTGGACACACAAGCCCTGTGCTCAAATCCTGCGACTGCCCTGATAGAAACCAGTGTGGCTTTGCTGCCCGGTAAATGTGCTTTGGGAGGGCAGCCTAAAAACTGCGGGGGACATAGAGGAAGAGCTGAGTGCAGGAGCTGTGAGCCAAGAAGTCCCTGGCCAAAGTCTCCTTCCACCCAGACGTCTGCCGAATAGCATTTGCCCATCCGCAAGCATTAAGTAATAACCCCATATATTCAGGAGACGTCTGCAACTGAAGACAGTACGTTCAAACAACTCTCTGACTTTTAGAAGACATCTGAAGGAAGCCCTCTTTAGGGAAGTTTTTAATGTTTGATGTTTTATTGCATTTTTTAATATTTTGTTGGCAGCCGCCCAGAGTGGCTGGAGAAACCCAACCAGATGGGTGGGGTATAAATAAATTGTTATTATTATTAGTAGTAGTAGTATTCAGATCTATCTCAATCTCACATGCATCGTCCCAGTGCAGGCCTGAAGTGGCAGAGAGAGAAAGAGGGGCGGATATTGGCCATCAGAAGAGCTGGTTGTGTCGATCTTGTAAATAAGCCCATAGAAATTACTAGCCTGCAGATTTTTTTACTACCCAGCTGGCAGAGGAGCGACAGAGAGTGCCCTTCCCCCTATGGCATCTGTCCTGCATTTCTTGGTTGGTTGCAGAAGAGCTGGGCGTGGGCTTTCTTCCTATGACTGCCAGTGACATGCGCTCAGTGGACTAAGGGGACTAGGCTAGTTCCCTAAATGTTCCTGGTAAATTAGAGTACAGTCATACCTCGGGTTGAAGTAGCATCGGGTCGAGCATTTTTGGGTTGTGCTCCGCGGCGACCCAGAAGTAACGGAGTGCGTTACTTCCGGGTTTTGCCGCTTGCGCATGCGCAGCCGCTCAAAATGATGTCACGCGCATGCACGGAAGCGGCGAATCACGCCCCACACAGGTGCGCAGATGCGGGTTGCGTTCACTTCAGGATGCGAATGGGGCTCCGGAACGGATCCCGTTCGCATCCAGAGGTACCACTGTATTAAAGTGTTGTAAACAAAATCTGCCCTTTCCCCCTTATGGCGTATCCTGGAGCCCATATAGAGTCCTTAAGTGGGTTCCCTAACGGTAGGAGAAAATAACAGAGGCCAACCAGAGAACATTGAGTAGCAAAGCCTGATCTTTATTGAACTTCTGCAACAGGGTCCTCACTCACACCATGCAGGAGGCAGGAGGGACCCCGAACAATGGTGCGCACAGCCTTTTTAAATTGCCCACCCTGCAGCCTAAGACACCCCCCCATCCATCACACATACATCACAGAAGAGGCATCTACAACAGAATCCTGTCTGGCAAGAAACCTGTTGATGGGTTTACCTGGCTGTTAATGGGTTTACCTGGAGAGCCGGGGCATCCTTTTGTGATGATAAATACTTAATTCCTGAGTCCAGGTCACAGGCTCCACCATATTCATGTGCCCTTAAGGCAGGATTTGTGAGCAAAGAGACAATGGGAGGTTTTTTCCATTTCCTCTCTCTTTGCAGAGAAAAAAAATTGAGGTCAATTTGGGAGAGTTAAAATGGTTCCAGGGCTATTTTCCTGTACTGCTTCAGTGGTTTATATATTTATGTATGTGTTTGCCTTGTAAATTTATGAACATTTAATTTATATATTTGAGACCTTAAATTCTTATAACAAAAGTACAGTGGTACCTCGGGTTACAGATGCTTCAGGTTACAGACTCCGCTGACCCAGAAATAGTACCTCAGGTTAAGAACTTTGCTGCAGGATGAGAACAGAAATCGTGCTCCAGCGTCACGGCGGCAGCGGGAGGCCCCATTAGCTAAAGTGGTACCTCAGGTTAAGAACAGTTTCAGGTTAAGAACGGACCTCCAGAACGAATTAAGTTCTTAACCCAAGGTAAAGGTAAAGGTAAAGGTAAAGGAACAAGAAGTGAGCAAGCTGGCTGAGGGGCAGTGGGTGTTTTCCTCCTCCCCAGCCTCTGCTTTGACATCTTCCCCTGGCTTTTAACTGGAGTACAGTGGTACCTTGGTTCTCAAATGCCTTGGTACTCAAACAACTTGGAACCCAAACACTGCAAACCCAGAAATAAGTGTTCCGGTTTGCGAACCTTCTTTGGAAGCCGAAAGTGCTCTATTTTTAGTGTTAAGCTTCCGTATTGAGTGCCACACTTCTGTTTTGAGTGTTACGCTGAGGTCTGTCGGTTTTTGCTATTCATCTTTCATTTTTGTTTTTGCAGCTCTTTTCATCTTGTTTCTGTGACTGTGTGGAACTCAGTTCAGCTACTGATTGATTGATTGATTGATTGATTGATTGTGTAACTGCAGTACATTGTTTATTACTTTCATTTTATGGATCAATGGTCCCGTTAGATAGTAAAATTCATGTTAAATTGCTGTTTTAGGGGTTGTTTTTAAAAGTCTGGAATGGATTAATCTATTTTGAATTACTTTCTGTGGGAAAGCACGCCTCGGTTTTGGAACGCTTTGGTTTTGGAACGGACTTCTGGAATTTGAGAACCAAGATACCACTGTATGAGAAACCTGGGAGGCAAACTACTAATCCCCTGAGATGGAGGCCAGGCCGGTCTTTTTTCAATGGCATGTCCTTCCTTTTTCCTTTAATATATATATATCTCTACTGATTTCTTTGTAAGTAAAAAGGCACATTATAAAACCACACAGTAGTCCAGGGTTCCCCAAACTTGAGTCTACAATTCCCATCATTCCCAGTGAAATCCCAAGATTTACCCACACTGGAAGAATGGCAGATGCAACTGATAGACTATATGGAACTGGCCGAGTTGACTGGCAGAATCCGAGACCTGGGAGAGGAGATGGTAGAAGAAGATTGGAAGAAATTCAAGATCTCTCTACAAAAATATTGTAAATTGTATGAATGTTAAGAAGGATGCTAGATTATAAATAACTTGGCACCATTAAACTAGATGAAGTGAAGTATGAAGATAAGCTAAACTTAAGAAAAGACAAATTTTGGATAACTATCAGGCTAAATTTAAATTTTTAAGATTGAACAAACGATATCTAAAATTAGAGACACAACATTGGAAAATTAGATAACAAGATTGGAACTAAGGAGATAAATTGCTGGTTAAATTTTTATAAACTAGGAACGCAGAAGCGGGAGATGTGAGGAAGTCCAAAGAAGTTAAGAAAATATGTTTTATGATATGTGTTACTTTGTTTCTTTATTTGTAAAAAAAAGAAAAAAAACCTTCAATAAAAATTTATTAAAAAAAAAAATACAATTCCCATCATTCCTAGCTAGCAGTGGCCAGAGATTACAGAGCTGTTGTCCAAAACCAGCTGAAGACTCAAGTTTGGAAACCCTGCTGTAGGCAGTGAGTTTTTAACCATGAGTAGAGCCTCCAGTAGATCACTCCCAGTAGTGATGTATGGAAGTGAGAGCTGGACCATAAAGAAGTCTGATCACCGTAGAATTGATGCTTTTGAATTCTGGTGCTGGAGGAGGCTCTTGAGAGTCCCATGGACTGCAAGAAGATCAAACCTCTCTATTCTGAAGGAAATCAGCCCTGAGTGCTCCCTGGAAGGACAGATCCTGAAGCTGAGGCTCCAAGACTTTGGCCACCTCATGAGAAGAGAAGACTCCCTGGAAAAGACCCTGATGTTGGGAAAGATGGAGGGCACAAGGAGAATGGGACGACAGAGGACAAGATGGTTGGACAGTGTTCTCGAAGCTATCAGCATGAGGGAGGCAGTGAGTGACAGGAGGGCCTGGCATGCTCTGGTCCAGGGGGTCACAAAGTCGGACACGACTAAACGACTAAACAACAAAGAGCCTCCTGAGTTTCTGAGGCAGTCTCCCTTCCCAACTTTTGAGGAGCAATAGTGGAGAAAAGCATCACCCCCTGCCCTTGTGGGATTCCTGGCCGCCCAAGGAAACAAGGATCTCGGGCTGGCTGGAATCCCTTTGGCCTGATCCAGTGAGGCTTCTTCATGTTCTTCATTAACGGCTTTGTTCACAGGCACACTTGGTGGGGTGGTGGGAGAGGGCCTCCTCGGTGGTGGCAACTTTGGAACTCCCTGCCTAGGGAAGCCAGATTGGCTCCCTCCTTGCTGTTGTCTCACCAAGTGAAGACCTTCCTGTTCCAACAGGCTTTGGGGAACTGACTGCTTTTAAGGAAAGAGCTGGTCCTGTTTTTTATTTTAATTATTGGTCGTTTCCCCCATGTCATTATTATTATCTTCATTGCAAAACACAGACAAAAATAATACCACAATGACAACTAAACATTAATTGGCTATACACCATCTAACATCACACATACTTCTGACTTCCAAAACACCTCATTGTGCTTCTAAATATTCTTATTTACGCACTTCTTATTATATCTTACATATCAGGAACAATTTTTACGCTTATAATTCTCTTTAATATTCAACATTCAATCTACACCTGTCCGGAGATTTGCATTCTCACAGTATTGTTTTAAATATTCTTTAAATATTGTCCATTCTTTGCTCACTTTCTGATTTGAGTTTTCTCTTATTCTCCCAGTCATTTTCGCAAGTTCCAGGTATTCTATCATCTTCACTTGCCAGTCAAGCCTTGTAGGAATTAAGTCACCTTTCCCATTTTTTGCTACCAGAATTCTGGCCACCGTGGTTGCATGCTTAAAGATAGCTCTAAAGTTTTTTTGGATTTCAGTGGACATAATGCCTAACTGAAAGGTTTCTGTCTGTCTGTTTGTTTTTTGAAAGGATACAATAAAAAGGAAAGAATCCTTTTTATTGTAATCATTGGCACTATTTAGTGGGAAGAAACTCCCATAAAAATCCTCGTTATTGCACCTTTTACACGGCTGTTTATTTGTATATATTTTAAAATTTTGTATATGGATGTTTTATGATGTCCTATACTTATAATGCTTAATAAAGGTTTGGCGAAGTAAGTATCGTTTTAATAGATTTTCCTTTTTTTTCTTTTTTATACATTTTTATTAGTTTTTTAACATATCATTTCCAACATTCATTTAACATAACTTCTTATCTTATACAATATTTTAGACTTCCGTCAACAACCTCTGAAGATTTTTCGTTCTTTATCACTTGTTCTGCATTTCTTAATTTCTCTATGACTTTTAATTGTCATTAACTAATCATTCTCTTCATGGTTTTAATAGATTTTTCACATATGTATGCTTAATTTTTTTAATGATTCCCCACCTGTAAGCCACCTTGAATCTCTGCCAGGCAAAAAGGTAGGGCAATAATAATAATAATAATGTGTGTGTTGTTTTGATGCCTGGCATAAAATCCCCTCTTCTTTTTTTTCCTAAATGATATTTATTCAAAATTTCAAAAAGAAAAAAAATACAAGAAAAAACAAAAATACAACAGCAAAACTACAAAAAACAAAAAAAGAATAACAAAAAAAAATACAAATACAAATTACATCCTTTCATTTACTTATTTCTTGGACCTCCTCACACCTCCCTTTTTGTATTCTATCTTAATTCATTATTTCAGCAAATTCTTCCCATACTTCACAATTTTTATTTAAATAATTTGTCTTAACAATCTGTCTCTCTTTTTTTTCTTCTTTTCCGTTAACTCAACATATCCTTTCCAACTTTTACTATATTCTATTATTCAATTTACGGTTGATTTCTTTATCCTTGTCTTACCTTAAGAACCATAAAATCCCCTCTTGTTTCCCCCCCCCCCCCCCCAGGGATCAATGCTCAGGCCCGGAAGCTCCAGCGCAACCGCACCAAGGGCGCCATGACGCTTCTGACGGGGTGCAAGAGCCACGCCACACAGACCTCCCTCCGCCGCACCGTCAGCGAGACCAGCCTCAGCCAGGCGGGCAGCGCCAGCGCCGAAGCGGGGCAGCAGGAGGAGCAGCTGAGGAGGCACTACTCCACGCTGCCCGAGACCCTCCAGTGCCTGGAGAGCGGAAGGGATGCGCAGCCGGCGCCCGCCGGGGACCAAAGTGGCAACAGCCTGCGCTACTCGCTGTACCAGTCCCCACACCTGCTTCTCCTGCAGGGCTACAGCCAGCAACACGTAAGCAGGCGAGATGCGCCTTTGCTAGGCTCTGCGGCATTTAGGTCTACCGCTTTATATACCTCTGGGTACAAATTTAATTTGTTCCAGGGGTTCGTGTGCACACTGAAAAATCCGTATCCAGATGCGCTGTTTCTGCGCATGTGCGCGGCATGATAGAGTGCTTCTGCACATGCGCGAGCGCAAAACCCAGAAAAATACTTCCAGGTTTGCCACTTTTCCAACCCGAAGTTTACGTTACTCAAGAGTAATGTAACCCGAGGGTCTACTGTATGTCTGTGTGTGTGTGTGTGTGTGTAGATATAGATATATATTCATCTCCGCCAAGCTAAGCAGTTGGCTCCTTACCTCTCTCGCCCTGACTTAGTCACTGTGATCCACGCGACGGTCACTTCCAGACTTGATTGTAACTCGCTCTACATGGGGCTGCCCTTGAAGCTGACCCAGAAACTCCAGCGCGTGCAGAAAGCCGCGGTGAGACTCCTTACAGGGTCCTCACTGTGGAATCACATTCACCCGGTGTTATACCAGCTGCACTGGCTCCCGGTGGGGTACAGGATCAGGTTTAAGGTGCTGGTTTTAACCTTTAAAACCCCATGTGGCCTAGGACCCTTGTACCTACCGGACCGCCTCTCCTGGTATGTCCCATGGAGGACCTTACGGTCTTCAAACAAAAACATCTTGGAGGTCCCGGGCCACAGGGAGGTTAGGCTGGCCTCATCCAGAGCCAGGGCTTTTCCGGCTGTGGCCCCGATCTGGTGGAAAGGTCCACAAATGACAACACTTTGGAGGTCCCAAGTTGCAAGGTGGTTAGATTAGTGTCAACCAGCCCCAGGGCCTTTTCAGTACTGGCCCTGACTTGGTGGAACGCTCTGTCACAAGAGACTAGGGCCCTGCGGGACTTGATATCTTTCTGCAGGGCCTGCAAGACAGAGCCATCTAGTCCAACCCCACTTAGTGCAGGAAGGAAGGAAAATATTGAATAAACGTCTTTCTCTGTGTATCTTTGTGGTTTTCTCTGTGCAGGACAGCTTGGTCTATTTGCTGAATCGCGACCAGCACACCGTTGGCCAGAGGACTCAAGCCAGCAAGCCCAGCATCAGCCTCTCGGCTCCGGACATCCTCCCCCTCCATTGCACCATCCGGAAGGTCAAGGCGTCCGGCCGCTCGAGCCACCGCGCCAAGGAGAAGCTGGTCCTGGAGCCCATCCCCGGGGCAGCCATCTCCATCAACTTCTCTGAGGTGGGCAGGACGGCGACTCTCCACCACGGCGACCTCATCTCCCTCGGCCTCTACTACCTGCTGCTCTACAAGGACCCCGTGAAGACACAGCCGCTGCCCGCACAGACCCTCATGAGGCTGAAGGCCGCGCGCCGAGCCTCCGAGCCCGAGCTGCCGTCCACCTGCAAGGTCTGCGGCAGCCAAGCGAGGGACAAGGGCTCGTCGGCCAAGAAGGCGCCCGTGCCGTCGCAGGGACCCTCTGGGCGGAGGGGAGGCCGCCGGAAGCTGCAGCTGGAATTTGACAAGCCCAGCGAGGACCTGCTGCTGCGGAGGATCGTCACGCTCATCGAGCCCACCAGCGACGACCACAAGCTGGCGCCCGCCTTCCTCCTCTGCCTCTGCGTCCAGCACTCAGCCGGCCACTTCAGGCCCGGGGAGTTTGGCCATCTCCTCCTCAAGTTGTCCAAGATGATACAGAGGACCGTGTGGGTTAGTATATATTGGATATACAGTCATACATCGGGATAAATATGCTTCAGGATAAGTATTTTTGGGTTGCACTCCGCGGCGACCCAGAAGCAATGGAGCGCGTTACTTCCGGGTTTCGCCGCTCGCGCAAGCGCAGAAGGTCAAAATGATGTCACGCGCATGCGCAGAAGCGGCGAAATGCGACCTGCGCAGACGCAGTCTTACGTTCTATTCAGGGTGCAAACGGGGCTCTGGAATGGATCCCGTTCACATCCCGAGGTACCACTGTATTGTGGGATGTGATACATAAGTAGCAGTCAAGTACAACATTCCTCGTTTTCCTAGAGTGGACACGCAAGGGGATGTTTGGTCCAGCCAGTTGAAAACTTCCTGTTTCCTCCTGGACTGGGGCAACCTTCCTCTGGCATGTGACAAGAGGTGGGCGTGGCCTTACCTGTCCAGGTAACAAAAGCGCAAGGCACGCAGCCCTCTTCCCTTCTTCTCTATCTTCCTTTTGTCGTGTGAACTGCAGTGACTGCCAGTCTACAGTCACTGGGATTAACCTCCCAGATGGGGTAGACCCACATGTATATATCTTTGTAACTAAGTCTGACTTCAGGGATCCAACTGTGAACTGATGATGTGTGCAAACTACTTTTATATACTTTACACAAGATTGTGTAAGAGAGGATCTTACCAGAAATCTATATTGATAAGCTTAAACAAGCCTGCAACCAGCTACCCGCGGTGCATTCAAAGGGGAATGTTAAAACTCTGCTAAGTTATAAAACTTGCTAGCGCAAGTTAGGAAGGATATTAATAAACAGTATCTCCTCTCCTGCCTCCCTGAACATTCCCACACATATAATTGAATCTCTCTGCTTCTTTCGGTCAAAGAGAACAGGGCCTTCTTAATGGTGGCTCCCCGTTTGTGGAATACTCTCCTTGGAGAGGCTCACCTGGCACCATCATTGCATGTCCTCTTTAACCAGGCCTGAAGATTGGTTGTCCTTCTGCAAATCTCTGGGTTTGCCTGCTGTGAATGAACACTAACTACTGGGGCGGGGGGAGGGATGGGGAGTTTATTGTGAGAAAGCGTGGCTAGCAAGCAACATTGGGACTGGCTGTGCAGATTTGGGAATTTTCTCATCTTCACAGTATCGGTGATATTTCATTCCCTTTCCCTTTTTTTGTTGCCTTCCTTGATTCCAGGAGAAAACAAACGAACTAGCCGAGAAACAGTCGCAACAGTAAGTCTTCTGCATCCAGGATTTCAGCTTCTTTCTGTGAAATGTTGCTTCCAAATAAATGTGCATGTAGGTTTTGGTTTGCATGCCACCCAAACCAAGCTCTGTGTCATTCTGGGGGTGAGGAGGATGCCTTCAAAATACAGCATGCAAATGCATCAAATAACAAGCAGTTTTTATCTTAAAGGCAGTCTTCTAACAAATGCAAAGCCTATTCAATTGAAAAGCAAATGATAAAAGGACCTGCTTCTCACAGTACAGCAAGCCATGGTTTATTCGTGCTTTGTGTGAATGCCTGAACCTAGCCAGCAGACTAGCCTTGTTTTGTTTTCTGGCAAGAAATTGCAGCACAATGTCATCGTTCGTGGCTGTTCTTGCTGCTTTTGCTAATTATGCACAGCCTGGAGAAAATGGAGAGAGATTTTTTTCGTTTTCCTACCACTAGAACTATTGGACATGTAGTGAAGCTAGACTGGAAGATTCTGGGTGGATAAAATAAAGTTTCCTTTTATCTATCCCAAATCTTCTGACATTCAGTTCCAGTTCCCAAGAGACAGACTTTAATAGGAACATTTCTTAATTAAATTTGCTTCTGCAATTGCATAACCATTCTCGACAGAAATACAGCCTTGGTTTTCGAGCGTCTCGGAAGCAGAATGATTCAGAAGCCAAAAACTGGGAAGTAATTGCTTCCGTTTTCGAATGTGCCTCGGAAATCGAATGGCTTCTGCTGCATGTTTTTCCATTTTTTCAATGGATTTTGCCAACCACCCATTGATCCTTGGTTTTCGAACGTTTTAGAAGTCAAAGGGTCTTCCGGAATGGATTACGTTAAAAAACCGAGGTTCCACTGTACTTCCTGCAAGAGAGGGAACAGAAAAGGGTCAAAGTGGAGTAAACTGGCTTGTGTCCAGATCTGCTTCCTGACATGTGTATTCTGCAATTCTTCTCAAGTGCAGAAAGGCCTCGGAGACCCCAGAGGGATTTGGGATTTAGCATCCACTTAAACCCCTAGGAGAACCTTCAAATGTCACCCAAAGGCATCATTCTGCCTGCTGGTCGCAGGAACCAATATCACAAACCTGTGTCCCCTTCCCTCCAATGCCTGCCCACACACAACATACAAGGCCACCACCTGTGATTCCTAATTCAAACCCTGGAGTCCCTGATACTTGTCTATCTGTTTGTTTATTGCATTTATTTATTGCATTTGGCACTGTTGGTTAAACCACAGAGCCTAGGACTTGCCGATCAGAAGGTCGGCGGTTCGAATCCCCACAACAGGGTGAGCTCCCATTGCTCGGTCCCTGCTCCTGCCAACCTAGCAGTTTGAAAGCACGTCAAAGTGCAAGTGGATAAATAGGGAAGGTAAATGGCATTTCCGTGCCATCCCCACAACAGCCCTGTGAGGTGGGCTAGACTGAGAGGCAGGTAACCAGCAAGCAAGCTTCACTGCTGAGCATGAATTTGAACCCTGGCCTCTCCCAGATCCTAGTCTGATGCTCTAACTGCTACACCACGCTGCCTCTCACACTCCAAATTTTCCTTCAGTTGCATAATCCACATGGGTTGAGGAATGCTGCTTGCCTTGGCACAGAATTAGGGTTGACCGCCTTACAGAAGCCTGATCACTTCTTGCGGTTGTTGTTTAGCTCGATGGTGACAAACGGAGTGTGGAAAGGACAAATGTCTCTGTGCGCCAAGTCCGGCCTTTTTCAGTCTCCTTTTCTTTGTGTTTATTGTCGCCTTATCTTGTTTGCACAGCAACTCAGCCAGGCTCTCCTAGTGTCCTTTATTTGCTCGGTTGCATTCCTCCTCCGATTCCTTAACAACTCAGGAAGGCATCTGATGAGAGAAGGAGGGGACTTGATTAAGACAATCCATTCAGACAGGGTTGAATTATTATTGCGGCAATCTATATATGAAGCAGAAACAAAAAGCAGCGCTTTGGTGCAAGGGGAAGAATGAAACCAGATCCAGATTTCCTTGTCCTCTTTACATAATTGGAACAGTCTTAATATAAGGGAGCAGAGCTGGTGTGTGCAGTCGCTCTCTGGAGCCTATCATTTTGGTGAAATGATCCCATATGATTTTATTTATTCTTTTGGAATAAACAACCAATCTTGGCGCCTGGAGAGACTGTAAGGAAATGCTGGTGGGAAGAGGAGGGGCATATCCTTCTGAAAAAGAAGGCTGTTTCTCAGGAAGCTGGGGTTAAGCAGAGCCATGCGGTGCAGTGGTTAGTGCAGCCTACGCCAACATCTGGCACTCTCCAGAAGTTTTGGACTATAGTTCCCAAGTGCCCCAGATTTTCCACAGGAACCTCAGGCGGAATAGCCATCCCTGCACCGGTCAAAACCTTTCCACCTTGTGCCACATCTGACTTGCGCGATTTCAACTTTATGTGCTTGGCTGAACTCGCCCAAATTAAATGCACGGAAGGCGGAGAGCTTAAAAGCTCTTTTGGGGCAAGCTCTCCGCCTTGCATTCCGGGCTCTGGGAGGCTCTTGCGGAAACTCAAGGTGGTTGTGTGAGATCTTGCGAGGGTCTCTCAGAGCCTGGTGAGCAAAGCGGAGGTTCAAAGATCCGTTTGGAAAGAGGTGGTGTTGTGTTTGTGTGGGAACTGTGTCCCTGTAGCTCTGCCGGGATGCCTCTCAACTCTGCGCTTGTCTCGTCAGCCAGGATCCTGCGTCTCTCTCCCGCTTCACCATCAAAGACCTGCTGCCCGACTTGCAGCACGTCCTTTTCTGGATGTCGAACTCCATCGAAATCCTCTACTTTGTCCAGCAGAAATCCCCCGTTTACATCCAGAACATGGAGGAGGAGCTGGACATGAAAGGTGTTTTATTATGCTTTTAGATTGGTTGGAGTGGGTGGGGTCAGGGCCGGATTTAGGTTTGATGAGGCCCTAAGCTACTGAAGGTAATGGGGCCCTTTATATGTCCAGCTGTCCTTTGTCAACAACAAATTGTCTACTGTTTTTTGTGTTGAATATATGCTAGTATATGGTAATTTGTGGACCTAATAGGTATCTCAAGCCATTTGTACATGTTACTCCCCATCTAGTTTTCTGTGGGGTGGTGGGGTTGGTATGGAGGACCTCTAAGCCACCGAAGTCCCAACTGGAAGCCTGATGTGGCTCAGCTCTGACATGGGTGGGCAAGAATCAGGCTTCTTGATTCGCTCCCTCTGAAGATGAGCAGGGAGGGCGTCCAATGGCAGCCGAGTCAGATGAGTTTTACAGGTGCAGAGTGACACCCATGGGAGCCTTTTATCAGGGTGGGGGCCAGAAGTTGGACAGGGCCGTTGCCTTCCTGCCTGGTTGGAAAGAAGGGGTGCTTTTGGCTGGCTGGACAGGCTTTCCTCTCCATTTCTGCATCTCTTGTTACCCAAAGGAGACCATAAACCCGGTCAGTTTAAAAGGTCAGCAAACTTCACTGAGTTATTTCACACATGCAGAGTTGTGGGAGTCTCTCCGTCTTAACATTTGTGGAGTTGGCTGTGTGGCTCTTTCCATGCCGACTTGGAACCCCTTCACATTCTCTGTCTTTTCCTGGCGCATTATCTTAATGCGATTTTTAAAAACGACGCTTAAATTAATTGCTTTAAGGGATTATTAAGTGTGTTCACCTCTCTGGGTTCCTGCAGCACAAGGGGCGGTTTGCAAACGTGAACAATAAATAAACACATGAAGGTTTTGGCCTCCGAATGCGAGGCTTTTTGGGTAGAGCTGCAGAGGTGCCTTTTCTCGAGAAGCAAATGCTCAGCCCGAAATGTTGGGCTCAGCCCTCCTCCTCCTTTCTTTTTCCTGTCTCCCTCTTAGGATCCAAGGAATCTCTCATTTCCCTGACCATCACTGCCAGCGAAGAAGCCATGACAGTCCTTGAGGAAGTCATTATGTATACCTTCCAGCAGTGTGTGTATTACATCTCCAAGGTAATACATGTCCCTGTCACTTCCAGGGAGCTGTGGGGCTGAGGGTTGCTTTTCCTGACCAAGGTCCAAAGACTGGGGGGAAAACCCCATATTTATTTTATTTATTTGATGAAATGTGTGTGCCACTCGAGCGTAGAAATCCTCAAGGCTGTCTATGGAAAGAATAGAACAGTGAGGTTATCAGTCAGACCAGCTAAAACATTTGAACTTTAAAAACCAGCAATAAGCTAAAACACACACCAGCATTCTATTCTTCTTCTTCTTATTGTTGTTGTTATTATTATTATTTATTATTATTATTATTATTATTATTATTATTATTATTATTATTAAATTTGTATTCCGTCCTATACCAATAGATCTCAGGGTGGTTCACAACACAAAATTACGATATAAAAAATACATAACACATGCTGGGTAAAGGTAAAGGGACCCCTGACCATTAGGTCCAGTCGTGACCGACTCTGGGGTTGCGGCGCTCATCTCGCTTTACTGGCCGAGGGAGCCGGCGTACAGCTTCTGGGTCATGTGGCCAGCATGGCTAAGCTGCTTCTGGCGAACCAGAGCAGCGCACCGAAACGCTGTTTACCTTCCCGCCAGAGCGGTACCTATTTATCTACTTGCACTTTGACGTGCTTTCAAACTGCCAGGTGGGCAGGAGCAGGGACCGAGCAACGGGAGCTCACCCTGTCACGGGGATTCGAACCGCCGACCTTCTGATCTGCAAGCCCAAGGCTCTGTGAAAAGGTTTCTTTAGCAGGTGGCGGAGAAAAGACAGCAAAGGCTGCCACTGCTTGGTGTCCATCAGCGGGGAGTTCCAAAGTGCGTAGGTCCCCCAGTCTAAAAGATCAGGCTCCTTACGTCTGAGGAAGGGGTATTATGTGGGTCAGTTCCTCAGATCAAAGCGGTCAAGAGGGTATGCATGGGGCAAGGCGATCTTGCAGAGAGACTGGCTTGTGGTAGACGGAAGGGTGGGCATTTCTGAATGCAAGGCAACCCCCCCTTGCAAGCAGAAATCGAGCCTGTCAGGGAGAAGGTCAATGTTGATCTTTGCCTGTTGTGTGAAAGTGACCCTTTTAGCTGCCAAACCAACCTTTCTGAGGATGAAGAAAATGAGGTCCACGAATCACGGTCTTTACCCAATGTTACAGTGGAGGGGGGGTCCTCGTTCTAGACCTCCCCAGGAGCACCCAAGATTGCTTATTTAGCTCGAATCATTTCCCAGTTGCAGTCAGAGGCACAGACTCTCTCAACCATTGCAGAGCTCATTCTGCCCCCCCCCCATGCAGAGAGATGGCTGTATCTCCAGGCCTGACCCTCGGCTGCACACATGGCTGGCATCGCGCAAAGAGAAAGCGTCTCCTTGCAGATGCAGCCCTGCGCATCCTGCACTGCACCACAGGCGCAGCCAGCCGTGCATGGCAGTGACAACCGTCGCTGGCTGTGGTGATGTCACGGGAAGAAGGCGAGAGGGAGGGAGATCAGATCGGAGGGGGGCAACTTCCAGCAACCTGGAGACATGATACATTACAAACGGTTTGGGGTAGACATCGAGAATTCAGCAAAACAGAGGGCTTGTCTTTTGAATCTCCTATTGGCAAACTATAGGGACACGGGTGGCACTGTGGTCTAAACCACAGAGCCTAGGACTTGCCGATCAGAAGGTTGGTGGTTCGAATCCCCGTGAAAGAGTGGGCTCCCGTTGCTCGGTCCCAGCTCCTGCCAACCTAGCAGTTCAAATGCACACCAAAAGCGCAAGTACAGTGGTACCTTGGGTTAAGTACTTAATTCGTTCCGGAGGTCCGTTCTTAACCTGAAACTGTTCTTAACCTAAAGCACCATTTTAGCTAATGGGGCCTCCTGCTTCTGCTGTGGCGCTGCAGCACGATTTCTGTTCTCATCCTGAAGCAAAGTTCTTAACCCAAGGTACTATTTCTGGGTTAGCGGAGTCTGTAACCAGAAGCGTATGTAACCCGAGGTACCACTGTAGATTACTGTAATAAGGTACCGTTCCAGCGGGAAGGTGTAAAATTTGAAGTGTAAGCTCCTCGAAGGCAGGGGACTCCTCGCTCTCCCCACCTCCCTGCTTGCTCCTTCGCAAAGCTCAGAGTACCCGGGTTGCGAAGCTCTTGTCTTGAGCGCCAGGCATCTGGCCGAGAGGAACCTCTCGCGAAATGAGTCAGGTCTTGCAGTTTGCAAGGCCAGAGAAATGAGCACTTTTACCGGAAGGGTGGGAAAACACTTTCTGAGACGCTATATTTGGAGGAGTGAGTCTGCCTTTTGCCAGTTCTGACAGACATTCGGCAAGCCTCCGGGTTGAAAAGCTGCCTGTTCTTTCCCTTCTCAGCTTTTCCTGGTGTCCTTCCCACTCTCATCTTAATTTTTATTATTATTATTATTATGAAGAAAGCAAGAAAAGCGACTCAAGGGGAAAATGCCACGCAGGGTTAACAAAACCCTCAATAGTATACTCCATGCTGGTGCAATAAAAATAGAAGGATATGACTATTGATTTCAAGCCCAGAATAAAACGAAAACCCACGACTGTTGTGGGCTGAGATGAATCTTAAAGAGGAATAATATGTTATAGTATTGAATTAACCAGAATCCATTGATTAGCAGAGGGAGGGGACAAACTGTTTTCCTCTTTATTGACATGTGTTAACACAATCAAGCCAGACAGCTGCAAACTGCGCGTTCTTTCCATCTTGGAGATTGGTCCAATATTCCAACCGTCTCCGTATCTGCCTGCCCTGCCCTCTCTCACTGCCGACTTCATTAATGCCAGACCACTGGCACGTATAAAAAAATGCATTTCTGAAAATTAAAAATGTATGAAATATATGGCACAGCAATAAAACTGCTAGCATATTTGCTAAGCTAAGCAGGGTCCAGTATGGTTTCGATTTGGAAGGGGATCCACATTTCGAGATTCCTGTATTGCAGAGTCCCTTCCAGCGCTACAATTATATGATTCCAGTCCTGATTTATTGCCTTCTCTGCAATACTCTTCTATTTGTGAGGCCTTTCATAGAATCATGGAATTGTGAAGTTGGAAGGGACCTCGAGGGTCATCTAGCCCAACCCCTGGCAACCTGAGCGCATCTTAGTTTAATTTGTGTGCCACCCAATTACTTTTTTTTTTTAATTTCGGAAATGCAGCTTTCCCAAAATGCCAGATTTGCACAAAAGAGCTGTCAAAAGCAACATTTGAAAAAGGTGTGTGTTTGTTGCTCCAAGTCAGGAATCCAGAGGCCTGTTGTGGGTTCAGATATAACAACAACAACAACAACAACAACAACAACAACAACAACAACAACAACAACAACAACAATTTATTTATACCCCGCCCACTCTGGACGGCTTCCAACAAAATATTAAAATACAGTAATTCATCAAACATTAAAAGCTTCCCTAAAGAGGCTGCCTCCATATGTCTTCTAAAAGTCTGGCAGTTGTTGTTCTCTTTGACATCTGATGGGAGGGCGTTCCATCTAGATAAATAGATGTTGTTGTTGTTTAGTCGTTTAGTCGTGTCCGACTCTTTGTGACCCCCTGGACCAGAGCACGCCAGGCACTCCTGTCTTCCACTGCCTCCCGCAGTTTGGTCAAACTTGTGTTGGTAGCTTCGAGATCACTGTCCCACCATCTTGTCCTCTGTCATCCCCTTCTCCTTGTGCCCTCCATCTTTCCCAACATCAGGGTCTTTTCCAGGGAGTCTTCTCTTCTCATGAGGTGGCCAAAGTCTTGGAGCCTCAGCTTCAGGATCTGTCCTTCCAGTGAGCACTCAGGGCTGATTTCCTTCAGAATGGAGAGGTTTGATCTTCTTGCCGTCCATGGGACTCTCAAGAGTCTCCTCCAGCATCATAATTCAAAAAGATAAATAGATACACACACACACAATTATCTAGATAAATAGATACACACACACATACAAGCTGCAACGCTTCCCCAGCGCTACGTGGGATCAAAGTGGGTCACTCGCCCCTCCTCAGAACATTTGGTATGAGAAGTTCAGAGCTGAGCCGCCCTTTCTCTCTCCCTGTCCAGTCTCTGTACGTGTCTTTGCCGCCCTTGTTGGACTGCAACCCCTTCCAGAGCGAAGGGCGAGAGGGCTGGCTCTCTTCCCCGCCTCTTCCTGAGGAGATACGCAAAGTGGTGTCGACCTACCAGGCCAGCTTGGACCTCCTCCGCCAATATGAGGTGCACCTTGAAATCAGCTCCCAGATGTTTGCCTACCTGTTCTTCTTCTCCAACACCCTCCTCTTCAACCAGCTGATGGAAAAAGGTGAGTGGTGGGAGGAGCTTCCAGGTGGGAGGTGTGGGGTGTGAAACACAGAGCAGTCAAATACAACATTCCTAGAGTGGACATGTTTAGACATGAAGAGGGATGTTTGTCCAGCCAGTAGATAAACCACCTGTTCCCTCCTGGGCTGGGACAAACTTCCTCTACAGGTGAGCAGAGGTGGGTGTGACCTTACCTGTGCAGGTAACAAACAGGGCAAGCAGCCATCTCTCTCTCTCTCTGACTCCATTCCTCAAAGAAGCAACATCTCCTTAGCCTGAGATTCTCTCTTGGTTTCCAGCCAAGAGAGGACAAAGGAACTATCTCCTTATGGGATAGATTCCAGGTGTGTATACAGTGGACGCTCGGGTCGCAAACGTGTTCCGTGCGGGATGCACGTTCACAACACAGAGCGTTCGTAACCCACAGTGGCGCGTCTGTGCACGCGCGGGTTGTGATTTGGCGCTTCTGCGCCTGTGCAAAGAATGATTTAGCACTTCTGCGCATGCGCGACCGCCGAAACCCGGAAGTAACCAGTTCCGGTACTTCTGGGTTTCGCCAGTCCATAACCTGAAGAAACACAACCTGAAGCACCTGTAACCCGAGGTATGACTGTATTTTGTAACTTAAATCTGGGATCCATTTGTGAACAGAACGTGTGAGTAAAGTCTTTTATACTTTTGTACAAGACTGTGCTGTGTCTATTCTTTTTAGGAGGGAATAAAAGGGGAATTACCAGGAAACTTATTTTAGAGGCTTATGCAAGCCTGGCAAACCTATCTGCTGTGCAAGTTTAAAAGGGGGTGGGGGTGTTACTCTGCTAAATCATAGAACTTGTTAACACAAGTTGGGAAGGATATAATTAAACAATATATCCTCTCCTGCCTCCCTGAACATTCCCACAGGAGGACCAAGGTTGCTGGCAAGAGATCATCATCATTGTCATTTTATTTGTACGCCGCCTTTCCATAGTTAAAACAA
Organism: Podarcis gaigeae; assembly: GCF_964106915.1. NCBI lineage: Eukaryota > Metazoa > Chordata > Lepidosauria > Squamata > Lacertidae > Podarcis > Podarcis gaigeae. The sequence continues at coordinate 52,069,467 of NC_139690.1, read as the reverse complement.
TGCTCAAGGCGGCTTGATCTGGAGACGGGGATCTGGAGCGAGATTTAATTCTGTCAAGGTTTAATTGTTTCGTAATTATCATTCCCCACACCCTCTGTTTTTAGCTGTCAGGGGGAAAGGAGGGGTACAAATCAATCAATCAATCAATCAATCAATAATTTAATAAGTAAATGAAATAAAATCTAAGAAGCGCTTGTAAATTATTTGAAATGGAAACACCTGGCAGAAATGAGGATCTCAAGAGCATCATGGGGTCAGCTGGGCAATCTGACAATGCACATCTGAAGCTGGTGATCCTTCCATGACCTTCCTCTTCTCCTCCTCCTCTTCCTCCTCCTCCCCAGGCTCCTCCTTGGGCTGCTTCCATTGGTCGAAAGGCGTGAGAGTCCGTGCCACCCTTCGGCTGCTCCTGGAATGGGCACAGCGTGTGGGCTTTGGGCAGCTGGCGGACGAGTTCTTTGGCAAGCTCTCCAGCGTGGCCAGCCTCTTGGCCATGCCAAACTCCCAGCTGGTGCAGGTGAGGAGCCCTTGGCCTCTAAGGGGCACGTCCAGTTGGGCAGTCCAGCAGGGGGGAGTTTTATGTGCCCACAGCCACCGTCTCGTGAGTAGGGTTGCCAGGTCTCCGGGGGCTGACCCAAAGTCTCCAGGCTTGTCTGCTAACCCCTTGCAGGTGGCAGGACGGACGGAGGGGGCTTGACTCTCCAGCTGGGTGAGGGCACCTTTTTTTTAAAAAAAATTAATCGAGGAGGCTGCCTGCAGCTTGAAAGCTTCAGCCCAGCAGGAGCTGGATGCAGATTATTGCATGGCCTCAAATGGGGCTGGAGTGTCCTGCCCTCCTCCCCTCTCCCAAGTAACTTCCATCTCTTATTGTATAGTCTTTCTGGGGGTAATGCTCTCCTCCCCTCCCTCTTCCCCTCTCCCAATTAACCTCCATCTCTGGAAATTTTTGCATAACCTTTCTGGGGGGTGATGCTCTCCCCCCCCCCAATTAACCTCTATCTCTGCAAATGATTGCATAGTCTTTCTGGGGGGTGATGCTCTCCTCCCCCCCCCAATTAACCTCTATCTCTGGAAATTATTGCATAACCTTTCTGGGGGGTGATGCTCTCCCCCCCCCAATTAACCTCTATCTCTGGAAATTATTGCATAGTCTTTTGGGGTGGTGATGCTCTCCTCCTCCCCTCTCTCCCCCCCCCCCCAATTAACCTCTATCTCTGCAAATTATTGCATAACCTTTCTGGGAGGTAATGCTCTCCTCCCCTCCCTCTTCCCTTCTTCCAATTAACATCTATCTCTGGAAATTTTTGAATAACCTTTCTGGGGGGTGCTGCTCTCCTCCCCTCCCCCTTCCCCTCAGTGAAGCAGGGGTGGTGGGGCAGGAGGAGGAGGTGTGGAAGGCCTTGACCAGGCATAGGCAAACTCTGCCCTCCAGATGTTTTGAGACTACAATTCCCATCATCCCTGACCACTGGTCCTGTTAGCTAGGGGTGATGGGAGTTGTAGTCCCAAAACATCTGGAGGGCCGAGTTTGCCTATGCCTGGCCTTGACTCTCCACCATCTCAACCCATCTCTCCCTCCTCTGGCACCTGCTCTTTGCTCTCCAATCTTGCAGCTTCTCCTGCCTCTGACCCTCATCTTCCAGGCTCTCCCAGATCACTGATGCCTTCCTCCAAGTCAGTCTCCAACCCCACCTCTCCCAGTGCCCGCTCAGCAGTCTCCGGCCACCACCTTTCAGTGTCCAGCCGGTCCCCTAGGTCTCAGGTTTGGTCTCTGAAATCTCAGCATCTAAGATCCTCACAATCCCGTGATGTTGGCAGCGCACGTCTGAGGGTGGTGCCAGCCACCCAGTGATGGCCGTGGGGATCATCCCTCTGCAACCCATCACCCGTCCCTCTCTTGCTTTGCTCAGATGACCTGGCCTATGCTGAGAGCCGAATTCCCTGCCCTCAATCCTGCCCAGCTGCACCACATCCTCACCCAGTACCAGGCCTCGTCCGACATGGGCTGTGTACCAGCCTGGCAGCCCAGCAAGGAGGATAGCCTGGCAGCCTTCAGGACAGGTAAGATCAGCCACGGCCGGGTTGCCCAGCGAGGGATTCTGTTGAGAATCGTGGGGGAATCGTAGAAGGGGAGAGTCAGAAGGGGCAATGGGGGAAATGCTTAAAGAAACAAATGTGTATGCCATGGGTAGGCAACCTAAGGCCCGGGAGCCGGATGCGGCCCAATCGCCTACTAAATCCGGCCCACAGATGGTCGGGGAATCAGCATGTTTTTACATGTGTAGAATGCGTCCTTTTATTTAAAATGCATCTCTGGGTTATTTGTGGTGCCTGCCTGGTGTTTTTACATGAATAGAATGTGTGCTTTTATTTAAAATTCTTCTCTGGGTTATTTGTGGGGCTTAGGAATTTCTTTATCCCCCCCCCATATAGTCCAGCCCCCCACAAGGTCTAAGGTACAGTGCACCGGCCCCCTGCTGAAAATGTTTGCTGACCCCGGTATATGCAGTTCAAATGTCCCCATTTCTCTGCCACTGAAAATGAAATGGGACGGACTTCAGTGCTGATTGGATGCCCACCCCTCGTCACCAATTACATTCCTGCCTTGATGGGGGTTGGACTAGATGACCCTCCGTGTCCCTATGATTCTATGAATCCCTGACACCCCCAAGCAGGGCTGGGGAAGTCCCCTTTCTGAAACCCTCTGCCAGTCTTTCAAAAATACGAAAACACTCCAGAAAAGAAAATCTCAAGTAGAATGAGGACCCAATGCAGCCCTAACAGTGCTTGTGTGGGGGGGGGGGGCACAGATTACTGGCTGATTCTTGTGGGAACGGGGGACGGAACGAAGCGCTCTGGGAAAGGTCGTTGTAGCCAAGACCTTGAACGGGAGCACTTACTGCAACATTTTGCTGTGGGTCCCAGGCGTAGCTTCATATTTCATAGGTGAAAGTCATTTTGCAGGGCTGACCAATCCGCTTGGCTCGTTCCCCTGCTCCCCCCCCCAGCGCACGTTTTGATTAATGGGAGACGTTTGAGGGGCACATTGCTCAGAGAGAGGCGAGTGCCGCATGCGGTCTTCACACCGTTTGAGCACAAGGGAAACGGCACCAGCCACAGCCTTTGCATGTGCTCTTGTCTCGGAGCACGGATGCCCATCGTTCCCCACAGAGCTTTTAGGGCGAAAACAGGAGGCTGCTGAAATATGGTGGAAACAAGCGTTCCCCTGCCAGGAAAGGCAACCTTTTAAATCAACATTTGGGGAATGATTTTGTGTCAAGTACCCAAAGCGATCGGCAGAGAAGCCTCATCCGTGCCTAAGCAATTAGACTGAAAGATGGAGACAGGGCGGCCGATTTCTGCTTCCTTGGCTGGTTTAGGCGGGGTCGGAAAGCGGTTCTCCTGTCCCATGCCAACGGGGAGTATGTGGTAGCACCCCTCCAAACAGCACAGAGGATTCTGGGGCACATAATAATAATAAAATTGTATTTATATCCCGCCCTCCCCAGCCAAAGCCAGGCTCAGAGCGGCTAACAACAATAAAAGTAACACAGGATTCTAAAATCAATTCATTCTAAAATCAATTCAGAATCAAATTAATGGCAACCATTGGGCTAGAGTTCTATGAGGATTACAGAAAGAGGGGGTCACACTGTGCCTTGGCCAAAGGCCTGGTGGAGCAGCTCTGTCTTGCAGGCCCTGCGGAAAGATGTCAAGTCCTGCAGGGCCCTAGTCTCTTGTGACAGAGCATTCCACCAAGTCGGGGCCAGTACTGAAAAGGCCCTGGCCCTAGTTGAGACCAATCTAACCACCTTGCGGCTTGGGACCTCCAACGTGTTGTCATTTGTGGACCTTAAGGTCCTCCGTGGGGCACACCAGGAGAGGCGGTCCCGTAGGTACCAAGGTCCTAGGCCGTATAGGGCTTTAAAGGGTAAAGGTAAAGGGACCCCTGACCATTAGGTCCAGTCGTGGCCGACTCTGGGGTTGCGGCGCTCATCTCGCTTTACTGGCCGAGGGAGCCGGCATACAGCTTCCGGGTCATGTGGCCAGCATGACTAAACCGCTTCTGGCGAACCAGAGCAGCGCACAGAAACACCGTTTACCTTTCCGCCGGAGCGGTACCTATTTATCTACTTGCACTTTGACATGTTTTCGAACTGCTAGGTGGGCAGGAGCAGGGACTGAGCAACAGGAGCTTACTCCGTCATGGGGATTCGAACCGCCGACCTTCTGATCGGCAAGCCCTAGGTTTTGTGGTTTAATCCACAGTGCCATCCGCGTCCCTTAAAGGTTAAAAACAGCACCTTAAACCTGACCCTGTACTCCACTGGGAGCCAGTGCAGCTGGTATAGCACTGGATGAATGTGATGCCGCAGCGAGGACCCCGTAAGTATCGCCATGGGATTCTGCACCCGCTGGAGTTTCTGGGTCAGTCTCAAGGGCAGCCCCACGTAGAGCAAATTACAATAATCAAGTCTGGAGGTGACCGTTGCATGGATCACAGTGGGACGGGGGGGGGGGCTGTTCTTTCTGGTTGCATCACAAAAACCCAAAACTCACACATTTGCTTCCTCCACAACGGGCTTTAGATGACATCCTGGAGTCCTTTGACAGCCACCCGCCAATCATGCTGCCCAGTGGAGGGTTCAAGGTAGACCTGGAGGCTGAACACCTGGACGACAATATTTACCAACACTTCCTCTACATCCGCCACTTCCTGTGGAGCTTGCGCAGCAAAAGCCCCCACCGCAGCAACTCGCCCGAAGCGGAGACCCCCAAGGTAAAACTCTTTTGCCTTTCCAGAATCTTGAGGGTTTGGTCTCACATCTTTAAGATGTAAGAAGGGCCGTCGCAGGGAGGGAACCACCAGAGCTGGACCTCAGTGTCCAGGCTGAACAATGGGGGTGGAGACGCTCCTTCAGGTATACTGGGCCGAGGCCGTTTAGGGCTTTGAAGGTCAGCACCAACAACACTTTTGAATTGTGCCCCAAAACACACTGGGAGACAATGTAGGTCTTTCAGGACTGGTGTTATATGGTCTCGACAGCCACTCCTAGTCACCAGTCTAGCTGCCGCATTCTGGATTAGTTGTAGTTTCCAGGTCACCTTCAAAGGTAGCCCCACGTAGAGCGCATTGCAGTAGTCCAAGCGAGAGATAACCAGAGCATGCACCACTCTGGTGAGAGGAGGAGTTTGGATTTGATATCCCGCCTTTCACTCCCCTTCAGGAGTCTCAAAGCGGCTAACATTCTCCTTTCCCTTCCTCGCCCACAACAAACACTCTGTGAGGTGAGTGGGGCTGAGAGACTTCAGAGAAGTGTGACCAGCCCAAGGTCGCCCAGCAGCTGCATGTGGAAGAGCGGAGACACGAACCCAGTTCCCCAGATTACGAGTCCGCCGCTCTTAACCACTACACCACACTGGCTGGTATTTCATGCTAGCTCATCCTGAACTTGGAGGAGAAGCAGAAAGGAAGTAAAGCCCAAAAGGAAGTAGTCTAATTTACCAACAAGGAGCTTCTAAGAAAGGAAGAATCAGTGAGGAGAAAGGACAGGTTGCCTTTTCTGTCTGTCGCTCCTCTACCGGTTCAGCTAAATCATTTCATGTGGTGTGGCTTAGTTTACACACCCAATCCTTGCTATGCCTGAGGGCTGTCTGGGCAAGATCCAAAATGATCTTCCCACACAGGGCCACTGAGATCTCCCCTCCACCCCCCTCTGCCCCACGTTTTGCAGAATATGTTGAGAGATGTTGAGATGGGGGGGAATGCATTGGATTGTTTGCAAACCTGTGGATGTGAGATATATCACACACACACACACACAGACACACATTTTTCTTGATTTTTTAACATATTTTTTAACATATCAGTTCCAACAGTCATACAACATATCTCACATCTTATACAATATTTTTTACTTCCGTCAACACCTCTGATGATTTTCCATTCTTTATCACTTATTCTGCCTTTTTAAAATTTCCTATTACACTTAATTATCCTTAACTAAACATTCTTTTTGTAGTCTTTCTTGCAATATTTCAAATAACCCACCTTAATCCTTAATCCACCTTCTTGCAGTCCTGTTCATCCCAATTACTTTTCAAATAGTTCATATATTTACTCCAGTCTTCTAAGAATCTCTGGTCCCGCAGCTTTTGAATCCTTCCTGTTAATTTATCTAATTCTGCAGTCTCGGACATGAGATTTTCAGTGGGGTTCACCCCACTGGTAGAGAGTTGAGCAAAAGGGCAAGTCTTTTCTCCTCCCCCCCCCCATCTGAAATATTGTGGCTCCTTCCGTCGCCCCAGGGCTCACACCCAACCAGCAAACCAGCTGCCGCTGCTGCTGCAAGTCCAACATGAAACCCAGCAGCGATTCTGAATAATTGAAAACCAGTCGAGGGCTCAAATTCCAAGGTGTCTGCATGTTAAACCCCCACCAGACTTGTGCCTGCACCTGCTCATCGCCTTTCCTTCAACACCACCTGCCTGTTTCTGCTGAGTGTCTGCAAAGAAATCTTCCTATAACCTGAATTGAGAAGGACAACAATATTGTCCACCTTCTCCTTGGGGTTGCGAGTTCACCTGGTTGTGAAATCAGCACCCACACATTTTCAGGTCAAGGCAACAAATGCAGCTTGCAGTTCTCCAGATCAGGGTGTCAGCTGGCCGGCCAGTCCCTCTTGCAAGAGATTCCATTCCGCTCTCGATAATACGATCATCTTTATTGTCATTGTCCCATATAGAATAACGAAATTGAAAAAATCGACATCAGACATTCAAAAAACCACAAGCCTGCTATCCCAGCCTGGTTAGCCCCCTAAAAACTCTGATACCCCATAATTAAATACAACATACTCCCGTAGAGACTACCTTACACTGCGTTTAAAACCCAAATCGCATTTGGATAGAAACTGTTTCTCAGGTGGCTAGTCCTAGTCTTTATAACCCTGGACCTTCTTCCAGAAGGCAGAAGCTGAAAGAGATCATTTCCGGGGTGCGCACTATCCTGCGCTATCTCTGCCGCTTTCTTATGACACCTGGAAGCACAGATTTGATCCAAGGTGGGAAGAGTGCGCCCAATTATTCTCTCTGCAGTCTTTACAACCCTGGACAGCATTGTTTTTTCCCAGACCGTGCAGCTCCCAAACCACACACACAGACCATAACTTCCTAACTTCCTGACAGTAAGAGCTGTTTGACAGTGGAATTTGCTGCCAAGGAGTGTGGTGGAGTCTCCTTCTTTGGAGGTCTTTAAGCAGAGGCTTGACAACCATATGTCAGGAGTGCTCTGCTGGTGTTTCCTGCTTGGCAGGGGGTTGGACTCGATGGCCCTTGTGGTCTCTTCCAACTCTATGATTCTATGATTCTAGTCTATGATTCTATAAGTTAATACATTCTCAACAGTACAGTGGTACCTCGGGTTACATACACTTCAGGTTACAGACTCCGCTAACCCAGAAATAGTATCTCGGGTTAAGAACTTTGCTTCAGGATGAGAACAGAAATCGTGCTCCGGCGGCGCAGCAGCAGCAGGAGGCCCCATTAGCTAAAGTGGTGCTTCAGGGTTAAGAACAGTTTCAGGTTAAGAACCGACCTCCGGAACGAATTAAGTACATAACAAGAGGTACCACTGTACAATGGTAAAATGCCATCAACAGGTCCTTGGAGAGATTGTTTTTCCGGAGGATTCTCAGAGGATTCTCTGTTGCTGCAACTCGGTTCATAGTAGCGGAAGCTGCGGGAGTTTTGCAAAGCGAGACAAGGGGCGCCACGGCGCTCTGTTTACGCAGGTTGTCGAAATTAGCTTTTCTTCCTGCTGAGTTTTAGTTATTTCAGGTGGAATTGTAATTGCTTTTCTGAGCAGCCCTTAAAGGGCTGTGTCTGACAGGCACCAAGGGGAAAGGGGCTCCCTCTGAGCCTGGCAAATCTCTTCCTATCGATGACCCCATGATGGCACCTACTGGGAGCCACCTGCTGGCGCTGGAGACCAACTCCTCCTCGCTTTGCCTGATCTCCAATTGCAGCCCTTCCTGGCCTTTATTGAAAGCCTCCCTGGGCTGATGCTTCAGAGAGACAGAAGCCAATGCGTGGGATTAGTGCTAATTCCCTAACCTGAAAGCGAGGGGATGGAAAGACGGCGGAAAGCTCCTTAGCAGGGCTAAGACGGGGAGAGTTAGCCCTCGAACTCGTGGGCATCCAGTGAAGGAAGCTGAATGCTGGAAGATTTGGGATGGAGGAAAGCAAGTTCTTCTTCTCACATCTCAGAGATGAACTGTGGAACTCCCTCCCACCAGAGGTCGATTTCCCTTTCCATGGGTTGTAGAGAGATTAGAACAGGTTAGATGGTGCCTTGCATGTCCTGCATTTTGGGTCCAGACCTTTCCCTCTACTTCCCATCGAGGAGGATGAGGGTGCTTTGAAGGCTCCACTCTTCTGTAGCATCTGGGCTGGCTGCCCCTCTGCTACGGAGCCAGGTTCACGGTCCTTGTATTAATTGACAAAGCCCTGAACAACTTAGGGCCTGGATGCCTCAAAGACTACCTGAATCCTTCTATCCCACCCTGGCAGGTTCGTCCGAGTACAACATGAAATGGAGCCATTAGTGTCACCAGCCCAGTCCTGTGGAACTCTCTGCCACAGGAGATTCAGCAGGCACCTTCTGTTCCAAATTTTCAATGCCTCCTGAAAACGTTTCTGTTCTGCTAAGTTTACGCGAGCAATTAAGAACAACCAGAATTCAGCGGCCAGGTTGCTCACCAGGGCAAGGCGATTTGAGCGTATTGCACCGATCCTGGCCCGACTGTGCTAACTGCCAGTTTCTGGGCCCAAATCAAAGTGCTGTATTTGACCTATAAAGCCTTAAATGGCTCAGAACCACAACACTTCAAGGACTGCCTCTCCCCATAGCAACTGACCCAGAACCTGAAATTGTCCTGTGGTTGTTCTTCACAAGAGGTCCAGAGGGTGGCAACACGAGAACGGGGCCTTTTCTGCAGTGGCTCCCCGCTTGTGGAGTACTCTCCCCAGGAGGCTCACTTGTAGCCTTCATTATACACCATTATGTGTCAGACAAAAATGTTCCTCTTCTCCCAGGTCTTGGGCTAACTATGCAACCTACGGCCTTTTAAATGTGTTTTCTGGGGGGTTGTATTTTTTTCTTTTCCTATTATTATAGCACGTATTTTGTGTTTTATGCCATTAACCTCCCTGTGGTCTCTTGATGAAGGCTGGTATACACATTTAGTAAGTGGCAATAATAACCTCTGCACAATAGTTGGCTGATTTCTGATTTTAATATTCTTTTTTTAATATGGTTTTCATGGTTCTCCTGTATGGCTGTAGTGAACTGCTGTGACAGCTTTTCCCCCATGAATTTCAGGATATAGACATTTCATATAAGTAAAAGAGAGACTGACGCCTCCTCTTTCCCTGTATCTCCCTGTTAAAGACAGATGCCATCGGCTGCCAAACCACCCCCCAGGCGGACTCGGAGGCAGAGGTGACGGGGCGTTCCTATGCCCGGGCAAACTGGCAGCGCCGCAGACCCGTGAGCTGCGTGGAGCCCAGGGCAATCGGGGGTCCCTCTCCTGTCCCGCCGGGCGCCAACGGTTCCGCCGGGGATAACGAGGCTTGTGAGCTGCGGCTCCAGGAGAGCCTCCACCAACTCCACCTGCAGGCCTCTCAGGGGAAGGGCAGCATCCCAACAGCGCCGGCAGACGCCTCCTGCCTGCTGACCCCGCCCAACACACCTCTGACCTTTGACCCAGCGGGCCTCGAACTCACCCCAGAGGCCACCCCCGGAAAGGCCACGGCGGACCCTCGGAGGAACGGCCTCAGCGGCACCAAAACCATGACACTTGAAGGTAGGAAAGGAAGAGCCGCTTTCTGAGGCGAGTTGAACTTTGCAGGAAGTTATAATAATTGGGAGTGCATTTCTGCTGAATTATTTTGCTGAGAGTTATTGCAAACTGTTACATTTGAACAGATTATCAAATATAGTGGAACCTCGGTTTTCAAACTTGATCTGTTCCGGAAGACTGTTCGACTTCTGAAAAGTTTGAAAACCGAGGATCAATGGGCTGGCTGCAAAGTCAAGGGAGAAAAATGAAAAACGCTGCTCAGAAGCTGTTTTGCTCCGAAAATTGTTCAAAAATAGAAGCATTCACTTCCGGGTTGTCGGCGTTTGGGTTCCAAATTGTTTGGCTTCCGAAGCGTTCAATAACTGAACTTCGTTATATTTATTAGATCTGTAAATAACAAAATAACGCATCACACTGCAGTAATCTAGTATTGAAGCAGCCAGAACATGAACTACTTGTGGCCAGTTCATGGCTGTAGCTCTCAGACCAGGGACATAGCTGGCTGCAGAAGCAGCCCCACAACTGCAAACTTGCTCCTTCAGGGGGAGGGCAACCCCACCCAGGGCAGCCGACGGACCACTTTCTTGGGCACAAGAGTGACGCAGTGCCTCTGTCTTGCTAGGATTCAAGCTCCGCTTGTTTTTCTTCACCCATTTCGCCCCTGAATCCACACGGTGATGCCCCAGTGTCTGTGTGGCCTTGCCTGGTCTGGACGCTGTGGTGTGCATGGTTTTGGTCTCCCCGCCCCACCGGCATAGCAAGGGATGCTGGTCCCCGTGGCTTAAGCACAAACGCTTCCCAGAACTGTCCAGCAATAAAACAGGAGGGAGGGAGGTTCTAGCATTAGCCTAGGGGTGGGACGCAGGTCCGCGCTCTGGGTTAAACCACAGAGCCTAGGACTTGCTGATCAGAAGGTCGGCGGTTCGAATCCTTGCGATGGGGTGAGCTCCCGTTGTTCAGTCCCAGCTCCTGCCAACCTAGCAGTTCGAAAGCGCAAAGTGCAAGTAGATAAATAGGTACCGCTCCAGCGGGAAGGTAAACGGCATTTCCGTGTGCTGCTCTGGTTCGCCAGAAGCGGCTTAGTCATGCTGGCCACATGACCCGGAAGATGTCTGTGGACAAACGCCGGCTCCCTCGGCCAATAAAGCAAGATGAGCGCCGCAACCCCAGAGTCGGTCACGACTGGTCCTAATGGTCAGGGGTCCTTTAGTTTTCTACATGTGGGGAGGTTTTTTTCTCTCCCCCCAAAATGGGACCTGCCACCCTGCAGGCTGAAGTGATGCCAACCTCTCAGGAGGCGCTGGTGCACGAGGGTAGATGGAGTGCTGCCTCACCAACCTGCCTGCCCTCGTACTTCAGTAATATCCAAAGGCAACACGGCGACAAAGTACAACGATGTGATGTCAATATAAACTCCTTATGTAATCTCTACAGAACATTAAACAATATGAAATATGAACTCTCTGCAAAACCAAATAAACAGAAATCTTCTAAATCTCTGAAAGTCACAAATTATGCACCCTTGATGGATTCTCTTGAAAACATAGAAGCAAATAAACACAAGTCTTATAGGTCTCTGAAAGTCGTTGTGGGCTATGCAAGTCTCTGAGAGAAGCAATGGGTCAGATTCTTATCTGGTGAAAACAAGCTGTAAATATTACTATTAATATTACTTTTAATGGAATGTATAGGCCTCCCTTCTCCTGAGGATCCGTCTTGGTGATTCCCTTGTAAAATTCACCAGGGAGGAGGAGGAAGATGGGGGGGGGGGCAGACTAGAACTCGTTGGCTTTGCTTGTCGTTGGCTCTGGCACCCCCTGGTGGTGGGCTCCCTTCCTCCCGCCCTACCAGTTGGCTTCTAGGACTCTTGCCTAGGCTTGCCTTGCAAGAGCTGTGGCTCACGAGGCAAGCCCATCGGTGGGCAGAGCCCGTCCACGTTGGAATTGCAGCTCCTGGGAGGGAACTGGAGGTAGACGGGAGCCCATTTCAGTTGCCAAATCCTCTCCCAGCCTTCGGCAGCAAAATGCAGAGTGTTACCACCTTGTGCTCCCGCCTGAGTCACTGGGTGGAAGCAGCTGGGAGCAGCCCTTGCCAAGTCCATTGGCAGCTCCAGCCTTGGGTTGGGCTTGGTGGCTTCTGACGCTTGGCCTCTGAGATCCCATTTATTTCACAAAAACAGCCGCACTTTGAGGGCTCTCTGCAGCCTGCGCAAGCTCCCAGCGCTGGTTGTGTGCACTTGGTCAGAAGATCCTTGCAGTTTAAATGTGATTTACAGCCGCTTTACCATACTGCTGACAGCAGCGAAAGAGCGTATTGCTTACAGAAATGGGAAAATAAAGACCATTGGCCACTGGGTCAGGAAAACCTGGCCAACAATAAAACTTACATATGAGAGAAACGCTTGCCGGTTCCTCACAGGCGTTTGGTTGGCCACTTTGAGAACACAACGCTGGACAAGATGGGCCCTGGCCCTGATCCAGCAGCCTCTCCTTAAGTTCCCGTATTTAGAAGGTGTTGCTTGCGAGGAACAGACAGGCTCACAAACCGCCTTCCTTCTGACCCCAGGCTCTTCGCCAACACCCTACGACTTTCCAACGCCAGCCTCTTCGAGCCGCAGCTCGGCCGCGGACGATTTTTGCTACGTCTTCATCGTGGAGCTGGAAAAGGGGCCCATCGGCTTGGGAATGGGGCTGATCGACGGCCTGGTGAGTTTCTCGCTCTCCCAGCTTCAGTCGCTTTCGGTCTGCTCCCAAAGAAGGGCTGGTAGGGAAAGCTGCACAGATGAAGAGGTACACAGCTCCCGTCATCACCACCCCGCCATTGTCCATGCTGGCTGCTGGGACCAAGGGGAATTTGGAGCCCAACAAAATCTGGAGGGCACCCCCACGTGAGCCAGCCCTGGTCCATGCACAGACTAGTATCAGGTCTCCAGGGTTTCAGCCTTGCTTGGAGACACCAGGGATTGACCCTCTGGCATGCAAAGTACACCCCCTGCCCCTCAGCTACATCGAGCTTCTTCCATGTGCTAAAATGGTCCCTGGCCAACTTCTTAGGAAGGTGTCTAGTTGTGTTGCTGCAGATGCACCAGGGAGTTTATTCTCTCTGCGCTCCTTCCAGTGGCCATTCCTCTGTGGGTCACAGCTACGGATGCACAACCCGACTGATTTTCACCAGGCACTGCAGTCGTCTGCAAGGGACAGGGTTGATGTGGTCATGTTCGCAGTAAAATAAATAAGGCGGGTCTTTGGGTGGCGTCAAAAGCCAGGGCAAAGAGGAAGCTGTAGAGTGAAGGCACCTGGTGCACCTCTCTAGGGAGGGAGACTCCCATAGTGGGGCCGCTGCAGAGAAGGCCCTCTCCTAAGTCACCACCCCCTTCTGAGCCTCGTGACAGCAGAGGAAGAGCCAGGAGGGGGTCCTACACCGTAGCACCCGAGGGAGTCTGGAGGGGAGAGGTGACCTTTCAGGTCTTTGAATCCCGAGTTGTTCGGGGCGTTAAACACCAACACGAGCCCCTTGAATCGAGCCTGGAAACAAACTGCCAACCAGTTGCAAGAAGAGATGGCAAGATGGCAGCCCAGGAGTTTCCCAGTGTGACCGTCCAACAGTGGGCTCCTGCAAATGCCTTCATCCATCGGCGAGAGAGCTGGCGTTGACCTCTCTGCTGACTCCCGCTTTGCCTTCTCTCCCCCCCACCATCCTCTTCAGCACACGCCCCTGAACTCCCCCGGGATCTACATCCGGACCCTGATCCACGACAGCCCTGCAGCAGCTGACGGCAGGCTCTCCATTGGGGACCGGATCCTGGCTGTCAACGGCACGAGCCTCATTGGCTCTGATTACCAGAGGTAGGGAAAGAGGAGGGAGGCTTAGTGGGGTGGGGGGAAGGAGAGGGGCTGCAAGGTGGACCCCCGATTATGTGGCTCAGCGGAAGGCCGCATCCTGCCTTCTCGCTCTCACCCACTCCTTCTGATGGGCTTTCCCCTCCCCCTGCTCCCCTTCTTCTTTCAGTGCCGTCGACCTCATCCGATCGGGGGGCCAAAAGCTGCGCTTCCTGGTGGCCAAATCGGACCTGGAGGCTGCCAAGAAAATCAGCTTCAGCTCCTCACCTTCCCCTTAAAATAGTAGAGGGGCCTCCGAAACAGCTCTCCTGGGTTCTCCAACAGCGCAAGCTGCATCAGGCACAAGGGATCGGGGCCGTGGGCATAGCCTAGGGAGACTTCTTGCAATGGGGCACCCCGGCCGCAGGCTCCCAGCAGCCCCTCGGAAGTGCCTGCAGGCGGCAACACCAGACTACGCCTGGCCTCAAAAGCAAACTCTGCTCTCCCAGCTCTGGAACCGTCAAGATAGTTTGAATTGCTGCGGTTTCAGAGCCAAAGGCTGGGCTTTGCTCTTGCAGACATCAGGTGCCAACAGCTAGCGACTTAAAGAGAGGTGGCGCTGCCCCATTGTGGCCGCCTGCTCTCACTGCAACTGGAGAATTTCGAGACCAGCTGTTTGTGCACCCAGCATGGATGGGACCTTAGCCTTGCAGCAACATCCCAAGCCCTCGACTGCTGCCTCCCTGTCTCTGCTGCAAAAACACCTGGGAGAAAATGAGCTTGTTATCGCTTAATTACCTGCTAATGCACAGGCCCAGGGGGAAGAAACTGTCATGGGCAAGCTATGATGAGGGTGCAAAGTAAGGCAGGGTGGGGAGCCCACACAGCATGACTGGTTTCTCTGCACTGGGTGCCACAACTACGACACAGTACATGTGCAGGATGAGAGGTGGGAAGCACTGCCCCAGAGCCTGACTCTCACTTGCTGCTGCTGAACTACAGTTCCCATCATCCTGGCAGGGGCTGATGGGAGTCGGAGTCCGCAGGATGCCCAAGGCCTGGAGAAAGGGAGAAAAGCTAAACCCACAAAGTCCCAGAGAAGGGAAACGGATGTCAGGCAACAGAGAGAGATGGGAGGCTGGGGACATGTTCCAGATGGGCAGGGTATTAATAAAATTATTATTAAAGGGGCCTCACAGTCAGCCCCTCCCCTCCCCATTTATGGCTATTGGCCACCCCAAATGCACACCTCTATCAAACCTAAGACCTAGTGATGGACAGACACGGGGACTTTAGCGGATGGCCCTAAATCTGGCAGGATTCCTCCAAATTTGCTGGGCTGGCTCACACCTGCTTAAGCAGCACATGAGAGAGCCATGCCAGCTGCAACAGACCTAGTCTAAGTCTCCAAGCCCAGGAGCCTCTCTCTGAGTCACGGCTGGGCAAGATGCCTTCTTCAGGGAGCTCGCAAGGACGACCGTGAAGGCAGCCACTCTCCCTGCAGCCGGCATTCAGCAGCTCAACTGCCTCTGAGCACGGAAGTTCAACAGGGCTGAACTAATAGCCAATCCATCTTCCTCGAATAGCCTTGGCCCTTTTCAAATGGACAGGCTCTTGCCACGTCACACGGCAGTTCAACTTAGTACGGCCGCAAGAGCTACGCTGCCCATCGTCCTTTGTGTGCCGGGTGGCAGATCAGGAAAAGAAGCCAAAATACGCCAATGATTCAAGCAAAGTTTCATCAGTCGTCCCATTCACGCAGGGAGACTTTATCTCATTTACACAGGACCTCCTCCAATACCCCGATGAACAGGAGAAGCTTCCGTTTTCTAGGCGAACAGTATTAAAGCAGCATTTATCTCAAGCCGAAAGACAAACATTTTCAATCCCTTCTGCCGGGATGAACGTCCTCGGTTCACTGGGCTGAAAGACAGCTGTTTTTCACCCTGGATTGAGGAATGGCGACAACCTTTGTTTGTTAATACTGTGCATCTTTTTTAAAAATAATAATAATGTATATATAGTTACAGTATTGCAGGCGATGTGATAAAGAACAAGGCCAGGGACAAAGGGCCGGTATGTCCAAGGTCCTTTCCTCTGGGTTAAATAACTGGATACAGTAAAACTAGCAACCGTCGTAACAAGGCTTGGCAGCCGCGTCTCATTCTGGGCTCTGTGTTCATTTTTGCAAAGGGGAAGGCAAAGGAGTGCCGGGAAGGGGGAAACCATTCACACAGACTCAAGAGGAGCACAGTTGCAGAGCAGGCTGGCAACTTACGGGGAGGTTACATTCACAGAGGTTCGTGCACAAAGGCAGAATTGCGCCCAGTCCGGAAAATGCCCTGTGCGACTATCCCTACCATATAGCGCCCTGGAAATGTCAGCAAGGACTCTGGAAGGCTGTGAGGGACTCCAGAGACCTTGCACGCCCTTCCCAGAGCCTGGTGTCAGCAAGGCAGGGGGCCTGAAAATGCCTCCCGCCAGAGGAAAACTCAGTGCGGAAAGAGATGCTGGGCCAGATGGGCCACTGGCCTGATACCGGCAGCTATTATTAGGTTGCACTATATCAGAGGTGGGTGGCGCTGCGGTCTAAACCACAGAGCCTAGGGCTTGCTGATCGGAAGGTCAGCCGTTTGAATCCCCACAACGGGGTGAGCTCCCGTGTTTCAGTCCCTGCTCCTGCCAACCTAGCAGTTCAAAAGCACATCAACGTGCAAGTAGATAAATAGGTACCACTCCGGCAGGAAGGTAAACAGCGTTTCCGTGTGCTGCTCTGGTTCACCAGAAGCGGCTTAGTCATGATGGCCGCTTGAACCGGAAGCTGTACGCCAGCTCCCTCGGCCGATAAAGCGAGATGAGCGCTGCAACCCCGGAGTTGGCCACGACTGGACCTAACGGTCAGGGGTCCCTTTACCTTTACATCACAGGTAAAAGGTTGGACACGGGTGGCGCTGTGGTCTGAACCACTGAGCCATTTGGGCTTGCTGATCAGAAGGTCGGTGGTTCGAATCCCCACGAGGGGGTGAGCTCCTGTTGCTCGGTCCCTGCTCCTGCCAACCTAGCAGTTCGAAAGCACGCAGTGCAAATAGATAAATAGGTACCGCTCCGGCGAGAAGGTAAACAGCATTTCTGTGCGCTCTGGCTTCCAACATGGTTTCTCGTTGCACCAGAAGTGGTTTAGTCCTGCTGGCCACATGACCCAGAAAGCTGTCTGTGGACAAATTGCGACTCCCTCAGCCTGAAAGCAAGATGAGCGCCACAACCCCCCAGTCGCCTTTGACTGGACTTAACCATCCAGGGGTCCTTTACCTTTTACTCTGACCATCTATATAGCTCTGCATTGCTGAGAATCACAGCTGGGCAGAGGGGTCTTGGGCGCAGCTCCCGCTTGCGGGCTCCCCATCGGGGCATCTGGTCGGCCATGCTGAGAACAGGATGCAGGACTAGAGGCCCAACTGGCCTGATCCAGCAGGCCCTTCTGGTGTTCTGCTGAGGTCAACGCCATTAACACTGATTGGCAATGGCTCTCCTGGGTTTCAGGCTGGGAGCCTGCAGATGCTAAGGACTGCACCTGACACCTTCAGCTGGGCTGAGACCCTGACTTTTCTGAATTGGCTCAAGCTAAGGAGAGCTGTGGGACGCAGGTGGCGCTGTGGGTTAAAGCCTCAGCGCCTAGGACTTGCCGATCGAAAGGTCGGCGGTTCGAATCCCTGCGGCGGGGTGCGCTCCCGCTGCTCGGTCCCAGCGCCTGCCAACCTAGCAGTTCGAAAGCACCTCCGGGTGCAAGTAGATAAATAGGGACCGCTTACCAGCGGGAAGGTAAACGGCGTTTCCGTGTGCGGCTCTGGCTCGCCAGAGCAGCGATGTCACGCTGGCCACGTGACCCGGAAGTGTCTCCGGACAGCGCTGGCCCCTGGCCTCTTGAGTGAGATGGGCGCACAACCCCAGAGTCTGTCAAGACTGGCCCGTACGGGCAGGAGTACCTTTACCTTTACCTTTACCTTTACCTTAAGGAGAGCTGGGGAAAGGAATGGGGGACTGGCTCAGAGTTGCCCGTGGGGCTAGCTGAGAGTGCAGAAACACCCCAAACCCTTTGCTGCTCCAAGGGAGTCCAGAGACTCAGACCCCAAAGATGGAGCCGGGAGACTTCTGCCCCTAAAAGTCTGCTTTCTGAGGCAGCAGATCAAGGAGCAAGCCTGCACTGCGCCTGGCTATGCCAAATCAACATTTTATTCATAAGGAAGCCCAGATCCAACAATACTGATTACAGGGTTGCGGAAAGAAGTCTGCAAACTGTTTGCCCAGTTACAAGCACAGGACAGGCAAATTGGAGCACCTGAGAAGTCAGAGAAGGGAGTCAGAATCCCCCCGAAAAATGGGGAAGGCAAAAATAAAACTGGTTTTCGAAAAGGAAATTGTTCGACTTGGCCCATTTCATTCCTTCGCCCACAAACCTTCCCTAGAGAGACTCCCTCCACCCTCTTGGTGGGGGGGGGTTCCTGTCCCACACCCTCCCAAACTCTGCTTATGCCTCTGGCAGCCCCCGCAGACAACAGTCCCTGACGATACGTTTCCATCTGAAGGACTCAGCCAGGAACGGAGCTTGCTCCCCTCTCCAGAATCTGGCTGGCCACCTTCATGGCAAGAGGCAGGGAAACGTTTGTGTCGCGGTGGAACCGGGGACTCGAGACCTCGGGGGACGGGGTCAGCACAAACTGAGCCACGCTGGGACTCTTCAGCAAGTTCATCAGCTCCGTGGCCCGGGTTAGGATGGCCTCAGCGTCCTCGGGGCTGTAGGTGGAGGAGACGGCCGGGTTCTGGATGAAGGTCCGCATCTTGGACAAGAAGAGGGACACCCTGTGGGGAGACACGGGGAGAAGAGCAGGGCTGAGCCACCTCGCTCGGGAGGGCAGGAAGGAGAGCACCCCTCACTCCCCGAGGTTTTGGGGCAGGGAGAAACAGGTTTCCTGCTGGAGTCACTGGGGCTGTGGGCTCCAAACCTGGTCACCTGCCATCTCCAACATATCCTGCGCACCTCACCCAGGTAAGGGGTTCTGGGGAAGTTAAGAAAAGTGTTTTGGGGGGGAGGCAAAGGAAGTATTTCACACTAGCAAATAGCTGAACTATGGAACTCACTGCCACAAGAGGCAGTGATGGCCATTAATGTGGGGTTAGGCAAACTAGGCAAGGCTAATAATGGGTACTAACCATGGTTAAACCACAGAGCCTAGGGCTTGCCGATCGGATGGTTGGCGGTTCGAATCCCCCCCGACGGGATTAGCTCCCGTTGCTCGGTCCCTGCTCCTGTCAACTTAGCAGTTCGAAAGCACGAAGTGCTAGTAGATAAATAGGTACCACTCCAGCGGGAAGGTAAATGGTGTTTCCATGCACTGCTCTGGTTCGCCAGAAGCGGCTCAGTCATGCTGGCCACATGACCTGGAAGCTGTATGCCGGCTCCCTCGGCCAGTAAAGCAAGATGAGCGCCGCAACCCCAGAGTCGGCCACGACTTTACCTAATGGTCAGGGGTCCCTTTACCTTAACCCATGGTGGCTGTGCTGGTTTGCCCCAGACTACCAGCCACTGGGAAATGTGACTGGGGAGAGAGCACCTCTGTGTTCATGCAGGTTTCCCACAGGTATCCACTGTGGGGACCGGCTGCTGGGCGAGATGGGCTTTGGCTAGACTGAGCAGCAAGGCTCCTCTGAGGTTCTAAGGACCAGAACTGAGTTAGGAGGGAGGACTCGGGTCCAAAATCCTACGAAGCAATTCAGTGGCCCCACCTGTCAGTCCAACAGGGTCTCATTTGGGATGGCAGGTTCAAGCCTTGCAGGGGGAACTTTGTATTTTATCGTGGAAAATGGCAGCAGCTCAGCCAGGCAAAGGAAAAGGCCAAGGAATGGAGGGCCTCTGAGCATATGCTCAGCCCAGGAATTGGTGGGCAGAGTCATGGACACAAGCTTTATCGCAGCAAAACCCCACAAGCTTCTGGCAATTTTTGGGGAGGGAATTTGAAGCTGTTGCTATTGCTTTGACAATTGGGAGGCAAAAATCCTTGCAAACCACCTGCCAGATCTGGTACTGCTTGGCCAGCAGGGCTGTGTCACTGACCAGGCGTTGCTGCCGACGACCAAGAGGGGGAGAGGCAAGGCACAGGATAGCACCCATGGGACCTGCCTCCTGCCCACCACCCCAAGTCTAGATGGCTGCCAGTGGATTAGCAAAACAGCAGGTCTTTCTCACTACCTAAGATGCTGGGACTTTTCACATCAGCATTCCCCAACCTGGCTGGGGCTGATGGAAGTGATACTCCAAAACAGGGGTAGACAACCTAAGGCCCGTGGGCCGGATGAAGCCCAATTGCCTTCTCAATCCGGCCCACAGACGGTCCGGGAATCAGTGTGTTTTTACATGAGTGGAATGTGTCCTTTTATTTAAAATGCATCTCTGGGTTATTTGTGGGGCATAGGAATTCGTTCATCCCCCCCCCCCCCCAATATAGTCTGGCCCACCACATGGTCTGAGGAACAGTGGACCGGCCCATGGCTGAAAAAGGTTGCTGACCCCTGCTCCAAAACATCTGGCCCAGGCTGGGGAAAGCTGCTGTCCTTTCAAGGGGTGGGTACTTCCCCACCAAACTGTACCCCAACCATATCAAGCTGGTGTGTAGGGCACAATATATTGCCAGGTCAAACATTATGAAAGCGAGATCACAGTATGGACTTCAAACTTGTTTCGGACAATATATCAATATATCATC
Source organism: Podarcis gaigeae (assembly GCF_964106915.1). NCBI lineage: Eukaryota > Metazoa > Chordata > Lepidosauria > Squamata > Lacertidae > Podarcis > Podarcis gaigeae. The sequence goes on along the minus strand of NC_139690.1, from coordinate 52,049,028 downwards.
CAAAACCAGTTTGAAGTCCATAATGTGGTATCGCTTTCATAATTTTTACCCGGCAGTATATTGTAGTGAAGAAGAAGAAGAAGAAGAAGAAGAAGAAGAAGAAGAAGAAGAAGAAGAAGAAGAAGAAGAAGAAGAAGAAGAGGTCCTCTGGCTGGGACGGAGCGATATGGGATTGAGGGGGCAACTCCCATCTCTTGCGGGGGTGCAATTAGTGCCAGCATCGTCCGTTAAGAGTTTGGGTGTAATCTTCGATACCTCCCTCTCTATGGAGGCGCAGATTACAGCTATAACAAAGGCGGCATTTTTTCATCTCCGCCAACCTAAGCAGTTGGCTCCTTATCTCTCTCGCCCTGACCTAGCCACTGTGATCCACGCGGCGGTCACCTCCAGACTGGATTATTGTAACTCGCTCTACGTGGGGCTGCCCTTGAGACTGACCCAGAAACTCCAGTGGGTGCAGAATGCCGCGGCGAGACTCCTTATGGGGTCTTCGCTGCGAGATCATATTCATCCGGTACTATACCAGCTGCACTGGCTCCCGGTGGAGTACAGGATCAGGTTTAAGGTGCTGGTTTTAACCTTTAAAGCCCTATACGGCCTAGGACCCTCGTACCTACGGGAACGCCTCTCCTGGTATGCCCCACAGAGAAATTTACGGTCTGCAAATAAAAACATCCTAAAGATCCCAGGCCACAGAGAGGTTAGGCTGGCCTCAACTAGAGCCAGGGCCTTCTCGGCCGCGGCTCCAATCTGGTGGAACACTCTGTCACAAGACACTAGGGCCCTGCGGGACCTGACATCTTTCCGCAGGGCCTGCAAGACAGAGCTGTTCCACCAGGCCTTTGGTCAGGGCACAGCCTGACCCCCTCCTCTGGCAATCTGCCCAGAATTTTGCTTGATGGTTGCCATTAATTTGATCCTAATTTGATTTTAATTAATTTTATAATGAATGTTTTTAGAATGTTGGACTATTTTGATTGTTGTTAGCCGCCCTGAGCGCAGCTTCGGCTGGGGAGGGCGGGATATAAATAAAATTTATTATTATTATTATTATTATTATTATTATTAAGAAGAAGAAGAAGAAGAAGCAGCAGCAGCTATCTTCTTCTGGGGGCATAGCTATGCACAAATCACAATGTGAGGGAAAACGTGAAGTCAGAAGAAGAAGAAGAAGAAGAAGAAGAAGCAGCAGCAGCAGCTATCTTCTTCTGGGGGCATAGCTATGCACAAATCACAATGTGAGGGAAAACGTGAAGTCAGCCATGCTTCACTCGATTCCTGCAAACTCTGTTGGCTCGGCTCTCCCCAGCCTCAGCGAATCACAAGAGCAGGCGCTGACAGAAATCACGATACAGGAAAAACTGTGAAGCCAGCCAATGCCTCTACATAGCTCCATCCTTACATCGTGATATATCGGTATAACTAGAGGTTTAGCTGGGGACATATCACAATGTTGAAAACCAGACGTCACCCAGCCCTAACAGATGTCCTTGTCCATTCTTACCAGGTTGCGCATACGCAAACCAGAGTGGACGTTCAGTGCTGCTCTTCCCCCCCCCCCCATCTGCCCCCCCAGGTTCAAACCTTGGGATCAAGTCCTGGCTGCGAGATGCCAGCTTGGTGAGCGCAGTCATGAGGACGGCAATGGCGCGAGGAGAGTATTTGGGGATGGTGGCCAAGGGCCGCAGCTGGGTGATCTCGAAGAGCATGGCCTCAAGGACTTCGAAGAACCTGTTGATCTGCTCCACCGTGCACCGCTTGTCATGCGATACGGACGCGTACTCGCCAATGGTCCACACCTGTGGGAAGGTACACTCCTTCAGAGGGCGCATACATAGCTCATAACCTCACAGAGGGCTAGAAACATGAGAGGGAAGCAGCAGAGAAAGCCTGAGGGACCCTAGGGGTGGGCGAACTAACCAGGAATCGACTCACCTGCACCTGGTGCCGCCTCTTCTGTCCCTGGCCAGGGAGAGGCCAGCAGTTCTCCTTAGAAGAAAAGGAGGAGACACTGGAAACCAGGAGGAGTTTTCGGAGGGTAAGAGCTGTTTTGACAGCAGAACCAACTTCCTAGGAAGGTGGAGGTGCTCTCCTTCCTTGGAGGTTTTTAAACAAAGGTCGGGTGGCCATCTGTCAGGGTTGCTTTCATTGCAATTCCTACACTGTAGGGGCATGGACTAGATGACTCTTGTGGTCCCTTCAAACTCCACAATTCTATGATTCTAACCTTCCTGGGCCTCAGGCATAACTCTGCAGGGCATTCTGCCCAGATATTGAGGTCCAGCTCCGAGGGCCTTCTGGCGGTTCCCTCACTGCGAGAAGCCAAGTTACAGGGAACCAGGCAGAGGGCCTTCTTGGTGGTGGCACCCGCCCTGTGGAACGCCCTCCCACCAGATGTCAAAGAGAACAACAACTACCAGATTTTTAGAAGACATCTGAAGGCAGCCCTGTTCAGGGAAGCCTTTAATCTTTAATAGGTTATTGTATTTTAGTGTTCTGTTGGAAGCCGCCCAGAGTGGCTGGGGAAACCCATCGGAGTCGCTGGATTCCCATCAGCCCCAGCCAGCCCTGCTGAGCCCATTAATCAGGGATAATAATAATAATAATAATTTTTATTTATACCCTGCCCTCCCCAGGCAAGACTGGGCTCAGGGCAGCTAACACCAGATATAAAGCAATTGATTAAGAGACAACTTATGAACAAGATTGAAATACAACATTAAAATGCAGCCTCATTTCAGTAGAAACTCAAATCAAAAACTTTTTGGGGAGGAAAACGTCAAATCTTCACCAAGGCCAACTATCCAGACTGGTCCTACATGGGCCAGAAAAAAGCCAGGGAAGTCCCCAAATAGGAGTTCCCCAACAAAGGAAAAGAGGGGAAGGGGATCAAGTTGATTCCAAGCCAAAGGCCAGGCGGAACAACTCTGTCTTACAGGGCCTGCGGAAAGAAATCAGATCCTGCAGAGCCCTGGTCTCATGAGACACAGCGTTCCACCAGGCCGGGGCCAGTGTTGAAAAGGCCCTGGCTCTGGTTGATGCTAATCTGACTTCCTTAGGGATGATGGTAGATAGTGTCTCGCAACATCTGGAAGGCCAGCAGCCTCCCCTCTCCTGGCCAGATGGGAATATAGGGGTGGGGGTTGTCCTACTTCAGGGCAAGTGGGTTTCCGGCTTACCACGTCGGTGAAGAGGTCCTCTTTGCTCTGAATGTTGGTGACCGTTCCCGAAAACTCCAAAAGCTGTTGGGACAGCTCCACCACCAGCGAAGGGTGCAGCTTGCACAGAACCGACAGCTGGGAGCTCATCACTCTGGCAGAGAAAAGAGGACAGCTGGGGTGACCAGGGTTCTCTGCAACCCAGAGAGCAAGGCTTCCAAAACAGCGTTTGGGTCACTTTCTGCTTCTGAATAGGCTTTCAGTAGGAGGTGTTTGGGGTGGGCTCTGGGAGAGGCTGTTGTGGCAGCCGCAAAGGCTTTGATGACACCAGGAGTTCAGGCATCAATTAGGGCTGCAACGTCAAAGGGATTCATCTGTTGCACTCGCTGCATCAAAACACCCCAGATCAACTAAAAACTTGCTCTTGATTAATTTGGCAGGGTACAAATGTGTATCATGTAGATGAAATTCTTGGGAACTGTATTTTTTAATGCTTACTTTAAACTGCATTTATATGCTGTGGGGATTGAGTTTATTCACTTTTGAGTTTATTCACTGGGAGAGATCATCAGGAGGTTTGGGCTGGGTGTTCATCAGTATGCAGATGATACCCAGCTCTACCTCTCTTTTAAATCAGAACCAGTGAAGGTGGTGAAGGTCCTGTGTGAGTATCTGGAAGCGGTTGGAGGATGGATGGCGGCTAACAGATTGAGGTTGAATCCTGACAAGACAGAAGTACTGTTTTGGGGGGACAGGAGGTGGGCAGGTGTGGAGGATTCCCTGGTCCTGAATGGGGTAACTGTGCCCCTGAAGGACCAGGTGCGCAGCCTGGGAGTCATTTTGGACTCACAACTGTCCATGGAGGCACAGGTCAAATCTGTATCCAGGGCAGCTGTTTACCAGCTCCATCTGGTACGTAGGCTGAGACCCTATCTGCCTGCAGACTGTCTCACCAGAGTGGTACATGCTCTGGTTATCTCCCGCTTGGACTACTGCAATGCGCTCTACGTGGGGCTACCTTTGAAGGTGACCCGGAAACTACAACTAATCCAGAATGCGGCAGCTAGACTGCTGACTGGGAGCGGCCGCTGAGACCATATAACACCGGTCTTGAAAGACCTACATTGGCTCCCAGTACGTTTCCGAGCACAATTCAAAGTGTTGGTGCTGACCTTTAAAGCCCTAAACGGCCTCGGTCCAGTATATCTGAAGGAGCGTCTCCTCCCCCATCGTTCTGCCCGGACACTGAGGTCCAGCTCCGAGGGCCTTCTGGCGGTTCCCTCACTGCGAGAGGCCAAGTTACAGGGAACCAGGCAGAGGGCCTTCTCAGTAGTGGCGCCCGCCCTGTGGAACGCCCTCCCATCAGATGTCAAAGCGATAAACATCTACCTGACATTCAGAAGACATCTGAAGGCAGCCCTGTTCAGGGAAGTTTTTAATATGTGACATTTTAGTGTATCTTGCATCTTTGTTGGAAGCCACCCAGAGTGGCTGGGGAAACCCAGCCAGATGGGCGGGGTACAAATAATAAATTATTATTATTATTATTATTATTATTATTATTATTATTATTATTATTATTATTATTTTGTACGTGCTTCCCTGGAACCTTCGCATACACGGCAGCTAGGGAAAAAATTAAGTTAAGAGACCTGAACTAAAAAAAGAGAGGCATTTTCTCCTTTTCTCTTGTGTGCATAGGAAAGAAGGCCTCTGAAGATGCACACCACCTTAAAGCAAAGAGAGCTGGTGTCTCGCATCAGAAAATGCCTTTTTTTTTTTACACCAATATGCAAATTTAGATGCTAGACTCAGTCTCGTGTGATTAATCAAATAACGCTTCTTTAGTCAAGTTGCTGCCCTGGCATTTTCTCAAGGGCCACCTCTTCTTCCAATCAATCATCCTTAGACTTTTCTTATCCAAAGGCACTACTGTCTCCATGGCTCAGAATGCATTTTTTTAAAAGCTGTTTATCAGCTTGTTAATGGCATAAGAACATGAATGGAGCTTGTTTTTCCTCTCTCCCTCCCATCATTTTTTTCTTTGTGTGTCGTGTCTTAAAGAGATTGCAAGCCTGGAAGTAAAGACTGTCTTACTACTGATTTTAGTAAACCACTTGGGGAGCCTTTTCAGCTAAAGAACACTTGGTCAGAACAGTGTCAGTAGTTCAGTTGCAATATAATATACACATCACTTGGAAACCAAGCCTTTAGCGTCATCTGCCCAGTCCTGTGGAACTCTCTGCCACTAGAGGTTCAGTAGACAACTTCTGTCTCAACTTTTAAATGCTTGCTTAATTTTTTTTTCTAGTCCGTCATGCCTAAGCAGGCAATATACCTTTCCACAGTAAGTTAGCTGATTTCTGATTTAAACTTTTTTATATGGTTTTTATCGAATGAGTTTTGTGTGCCATTGCTGTAATCTGCTCCAATTTTTTTTAAAAAAAAAAATTAGCAGTAAATAAATATTTTTATAAATAAACCAAATGAATAAACCAGGCTTAGGATAGAGATGTAAGCAACCAATAGGTCAGAGTGATGAACAATGGTATCTCGGGTTACAGACGCTTCAGGTTACAGACTCTGCTAGTACCTAGAAATATTACCTCGGGTTAAGAACTTTGCTTCAGGATGAGAACAGAAATCGTGCTCTGGTGGCGCGGCAGCAGCGGGAGGCCCCATTAGCTACAGTGGTACCTCAGATTAAGAACAGTTTCAGGTTAAGAACAGACCTCCGGAACGAATTAAGTACTTAACCCAAGGTACCACTGTATCCCAAGAGGAACCTTGACTGTACGGGACAATGTAGTATCAAATCAGAAAACCGCTCCATTGGAGAGAAAGGTTCAAGGAGAAACATTACAAAACTACTCCATCCAGGAGCTTCAGTTCCTATCGGGGCTTAAACTCCCTAGTCTGGAGATGGTAGATTTTGCCCTTTCCCCACCTGAGATGATGAGTCTGCACTCACCTGTACACCTCTGCCTTGAAAGCCGGGATGCCATAAAGCTGGTCACTCCTCTCCAGAATTGCCAGGACCAGCTTGTTTGCAAGAGCTCCATCTGCAAACTGGAGAAGAAGGAAGAGCAGGACCATTCAGTGCGTCAACTCAGCGAAGGAAGATCCAGGAATCCTGGAGAATCCCGGGCCCTTGCGTGCTGCACTCATCCCATCGCCCACTACAACAAAGATCTGCTGAGCTGATCTGTCACCCATCTGCATTTTGAAAACATCAAGCAACATGCAGGCTAATAATATATTGACAATATTTATATCACACTATCAAACTGTTTCAAAATTTATAGACAGAAGACATGTAATATGTGCAGAGTCACAAACTAATAAGAGTCAAGTAACTATTCCATAAGCAGAATGGTTAGAATGGTATGTCACTATTGTGTCAATGAGCACTTTTTCTATGTAAATAACTTTGTCTTTTTATTATTATTTCTTTGTTTCTTATCTTTGTTACTTCTTTATTTTTTTCCTTTCTTTATAAATTTTCTATTTTATATAATTTTCTATTTTACATAATTTTCTTTTTTCTACCTGTTAAGAAATAGTACATAATGTTTGTATAGACATGCAAATTTTTTAATCAATAAAGAATATTTAAAGAAAGAAAGGTATGTCACTATAAAGAATGACTGAAACTGAGGCTGAACGCCTTTCCACAGTAAATATCAGATCCACATGTAGAAGAACATCAACTCAGAAGTGAGATGGTAGGTGCTCCAAACGTCACAAAAGAGTGCTCTGAGCACAGCAGCAGACAGAACAGTTCTTCCAGGATAATGAACTTTTTCAATAATAATTCTTCATCAGCAGACATTAATATAAAATGAAATCCATTACATTCAAATACAATACAGAGATTGAAATGACAGGCCTGTATTCAATCTGTTCTCATAGCACCACCATGCTCCAGCTCACTCTCAACAACATTTTGGATCTGTTATTTACTGTGGAAAAGTGTTCAGCCTCAATTTCAGTCATTCTTTATAGTGACATACCATTCTAATATGGACGTGGGTGGTGCTGTGGGTTAAACCACAGAGCCTAGGACTTGCCGATCAGAAGGTTGGCGGTTCGAATCCCCACGACGGGGTGAGCTCCCATTGCTCGGTCCCTTCTCCTGCCAACCTAGCAGTTTGAAAGCACGTCAAAGTGCAAGTAGATAAATAGGTACCGCTCTGGCGGGAAGGTAAACGGCATTTTCATGCACTGCTCAGGTTCGCCAGAAGCGGCTTAGTCATGCTGGCCACATGACCCGGAAGCTGTACGCCGGCTCCCTCGGCCAATAAAGCAAGATGAGCGCCGCAACCCCAGAGTCATCCACAACTGGACCTAATGGTCAGGAGTCCCTTTACCTTTACCATTCTAATCATTCTGCTTATGGAATAGTTACTTGACTCTTATTAGTTTGTGACTCCCTGCACATATTACACGTCTTCTGTCTATGAATTCTGAAACAGTTTGATAGTGTTATATAAACATTGTCAATATATTATATTAGTCTACGTGCTGCTTGATGTCATGCTTGCAATAGACTTGAGGAGTGATGGCGTTGAGAGAGATTGTTCTGTTTTGCAACACAGGGGATCATTTTTGGTTTACCCATCGGCATTCTGGCATGGTGGTGCAGCGACACCACTGGACCAGGGTTAGCACTGACCCTTGTTAAGGATATAAGCCGAAGGTGCTGGATCAGGCCTAAGGGGGCCCATCTAGTCCGGCATCCTGTTCTCACAGGGGCCAACCAGACGCCTCTTCTGGGAAATAAATGGCTTGTGGACTTGGGTCGGCTTAAGATCCCAAAGGTGCACTGAAGCTGGCTTAGTTTGCTGGCTTCAAGCTTGCTGTTGGAGGACTCTGTCTAAGATGACACCAGGGGCAGCTACTTGTTATCTTGCAAACGCAGAGGCTGGAGGAGCAGGAAAGGTGCTTTCAATTGGCGCAGATGCAGCACAAACCAGGCCTTGCCGACACACTTCAAACCATGGTTTCACATCCTGGTTAGCGGCAAATCCTTCACTATACAGAGATGAGCACATCATCAGCCCCCATGGTGCTGCGGCGGCTTCCCAAAATAAAGAAATAAACAACAAATCCACATTTAGGTTGAGGGCTGGCATGTCTAGTGGTTTGAGTGCTGGACTTAGACCTGGGAGACCCAAGTTCAAATCCTGATGCAGCCACAAAGCACACTGGGTAACAGCAATCTGATGCAGAGAATCCCACTGTTTTCTCTGCAGCTTACTACCTAGTAAAGGGACGCGGGTGGCGCTGTGGTCTAAACCACTGAGCCTCTTGGGCTTGCAGATCAGAAGGTTGGCGGTTTGAATCCCCACGATGGGGTGAGCTCCCATTGCTCTGTCCCAGCTCCTGCCAACCTAGCAGTTCAAAAGCACACTGGCACAAGTAGATAAATAGGTTCCACTGCAGCGGGGAGGTAAATGGCATTTCTGTGCGCTCTGGTTTCCGTCACGGTGTCCCGTTGTGCCAGAAGCGGTTTAGTCATGCTGGCCACATGACCCGGAAAGCTGTCTGTAGACAAACGCCAGCTCCCTCGGCCTGAAAGCGAGATGAGCGCCGCAACCCCATAGTCGCCTTTGACTGGACTTAACCGTCCAGGGGTCCTTTCCCTTACTACCTAGTAAGTGTGCTGAGGACTGTGGCCTAAAGATGCCATCCTCTGCATGCTTACTCAGAAGCAAGTGCCAGTCTACATGGTCAGCAGGCAGAAATCAGCAACCTCCCTCTCTCTCTCTCAACGCCATCACTCCTCAAGGCTGTTTCAAGCGTAACATGGAACAATCCAGCCTTGTAGAAGACTCGGTGCCATGATGCTGGCCACAGTGAATACCCTCCTAGACTACACTCTGGAATCAAAATAGGAGCTGAATCCAGATTTGAGAGGAGGGGAGGAACCCAGATACCCAAGCATTCGATGCACTTTTGACGTTTGCATTTTTAAAGCCCTAGTTTGAAACCTTCACTGGAGAAGGTGTATTGGAGGAAATGCAACTGGAACAGATCCGTGCAGGGGGCAAGCAAACCTTACCTCGGCTACGACTCCAAAGTAGAGCTGCAGTAAGACAGGGACGCTCTCCGCACACTGCACCACGCGAGGGGAACTGGCCATGGATCCCAGGAGCTGGCGGATGGGAGTCATCCTGGGGGACGGGGGGACGGGACCACAATGGAAGAACCCAGAAGAGCATCAGAAGAGTCTGGCTGCAGCTAGATCAGACTAAAGGGGCAAATATCTTAAGGGCTGTCACATGGAGGAGGGAGCATGCTTGTTTTCTCCTGCTCTGGAGAGTAGGGCTCAAACCCATGGCTTCAAGTTGCAAGAAAGGAGATTCCGACTGAACATCAGGAGCAGTAAGAGTTGTTTGACAGTGGAACAGACTCCCTCAGGGGTTGTGGACTCTCCTTCCTTGGAGGTTTTTAAGCAGAGGCCGGATGACCATCTGTCAGGGATGCTTTAGCTGAGATTCCGGCATTGCAGGGGGTTGGACTAGATGACCCCTGGGGTCTTTGATGCAGCACCAAGGAGAACCATCAACACATCCAGGAGGGGGTCAGGAAGTCAGTTTCGGAAAAATGTTAAATTTGTTCAGATTTGGGAAGATGTCTATTTGTTTCAATTTAATTTGTTTTAATTAGTGACCAACTTGGACAAAAAAATTTAAAATCATTAAGAAAAAGGTTTTGCCAAAAAAATCCTACAACCGCAACAGTACTTTGATTATATTGTCAGATACCTCAGGAACTTTGTTTAGCGGGCAATAAAAAGGTAAAGGGACCCCTGACCATTAGGTCCAGTCGTGGCCGACTCTGGGGTTGCGGCGCTCATCTCGCTTTATTGGCCGAGGGAGGCGGCGTACAGCTTCCGGGTCATGTGGCCAGCAGGACTAAGCCGCTTTTGGCGAACCAGAGCAGCGCACGGAAACGCCGTTTACCTTCCCGCCGGAGCGGTACCTATTTATCTACTTGCACTTTGACGTGCTTTTGAACTGCTAGGTGGGCAGGAGCAGGGACCGAGCAACGGGAGCTCACCCTGTCTCGGGGATTCGAACCGCCGATCTTCTGATTGGCAAGTTCTAGGCTCTGTGGTTTAACCCACAGCGCCACCCGCGTCCCACCCCCAAAATAGACAGCATCAAATAAATTAAGAAGAGCAGCTTGTCTCAGGCATGGCCTCTTACCTGCCAGGGTCTCCGGGAGCCGACTCAACCCGAAGGAGATACTGGAAAAGGGCTCTGTACTCCGGGTGGCGGTAAGCTTCCAGGCAGGTGGCTGGCTTCAGAGCCGGGTCCACAGGAGTCCTCTCAGGCAGGGGGGTCAGGGCAGACCTAGCGACAGACAAAAATCCCCCACACACCTTGTTCAGAAGCACCGTCTGTGAAAAATGCAGAGGAATCTGGCCACAAGTAGCCCCCCACCCCTTCCTACAAGCCTGTAAAGGCATATTAGCTCAGCCTTGCATCTAAGGATGAGATTTTTCCATTTTAACTGATCAGCTGCCTTGAGTCCTGGTCTGGGTATAAATAAATATAAAATAGTACAGTGGTACCTTGGTTCTCAAATGCCAAAAACCCGGAAGTACATTGTAATGGTTCTAGGGGTTGCTTGTGCGTAAATCGGCGCCACACCTGGCTGGGTTACATGGGTGAACCCTTTCTGTACGGACAGCCACTCACCCGTGGCTGTCTCAATCGCTGGCAGGATCCGTCAGTGGGCGTTTCTTGAACCTCTTCCAGCAAAGAAGCTCTTTGACGCCTAGTCGCCGACTACTCTCCCTGCGCATAAGCCTTCCGCGCAGGGAGGGTGTGGGCAGCGGAGGACCCGTGCTCTCCCCGCTGGTCCCTGGCGAGGAGTCATGGAGCCACCTCGCCGATTCCCCCATCTGCCCCCCTTCTCCACTGGTGCTACGCTGATTTCCTTCCCCAGAAGATGGGCTGCTTCTCTGCGGAAATGGATAAAAGCCCCCCATTCAAACAATGACTATTATCAGTGCAGGAAAGAACAAAAATTAATTTTAATTTTTATCATCTACAATACTGTCCTATTTATTTTATAGTACAGAACCTTGAACATTATTGCTTTCATTTTATGGATCAATGGTCTCGTTAGTAAAATTCATGTTCAATTGCTGTTTTAGGGTTTGTTTTTAAAAGTCTGGAACGGATTAATCCATTGTGCATTCCTTTCTATGGGAAAGTGTGCCTTGGTTTTCGAACACTTTGGTTTTGGAACAGACTTCCGGAACGGATTAAGTTTGAGAACCAAGGAACCACTGTAATACCATTACTGTGCGCTACCTGGCGCTAGGCTGCGGGGAGGAGAGCTATTACCTCAGCTGGACATCCAGCGCCACTGCCACACAAGGCAAGTCGAGCAGCAGGTGGAAGATCTCCAGGGCCGTGTCGGTCCCAAGCAGGGCTGGCAGAAGGTCCATATAATCGGCGACAAGGGCTGGGCTGTTCCATGCCAGGAACTGCAAGGGGGGAGGGGGAATGAGATGAAACTGCAGTGAGTGGGCCTGCTCTCCCTCCACACCCCAGGTGGATTCTCCTACTATAGATCCTCTCACTGAGGAAAGACGGCAGAGCCAATGATCCAAGGGGGAAGGAGGAGGGGAAGCCCAGAACGTAAAGCTCCTCCCGTACAAAGGAACGGCGGTCCCTGAAGCTTGGGCAGGCCATTGGGCCCATCTAGAATAATGATGCCTACTCTGGTTGGTAGCGGTTCTCAATTGTCCCAAGTGGGTGTCTTTCCTAGCTGGAGATGCTGCAGGCTGAACAAGACAACCTCTGGCTCTTCCTCAATAGTCACAGCTGGCCACACAGGTGGATCTCCCCCAGGGCTGGATTTAGGTTGGATGAGGCCCTAAGCTACTGAAGGTAATGGGGCCCTTTATATGTCCAGCTGTCCTTTGTCAACAACAAATTGTCACTGTTTTCTTGTGTTGAATATATGCTATACGGTGATTTATGGACCTAATAGGTATCTAAAGCCATTTGCACATGCAGAATGTAGGCATCCTATATAAAGAAAGGAGCAAACCAGGGATATTTGAGGGAGCAGGCTAGCAGGCGGGACCCATGACTTACATCATAGGAACCGAAACAACACAAAACACTGTTGCTGTATGTAGGTTTTATTTTATTTGTTTTTTATCTCATATTTTGGAAATGTATATGCAGGGCCTTTTTCCTTTTTTGGGGGGGCCCCCAAGAGAGTGGGGCCCTAAGTTATAGCTTTTTTAGGTTATACGTAAATCTGGCACGGGTGTCCTCTCTCCCTTGGATCTCCATTGCTCCTAAAGTTGTGGCCAGATTGCTGACTGGGGCTGGTTACAGGGAGCAGGTTAATCCCTGGTTCAAGGTGCTAATTAAGCCCTGTGTGGCTTGGGACAGGCTACCAGAAAGATCGTATCTCCCTCTGCAAACCTGCCTGGGGGTGCTAAGGTCCTTGGGTGAGCACCTTCTCTCGGTCCCATCAACATCAGAGGCATGGTTGGGGGGTGACCCAACAAAGACAGGGCCTTTTCTACAGCTGCTCCCATATTGTGGGATTCCTTCCCAAGAGAGGCCAGCCTGGCTCCCTCCCTGTCATCCTTCCACTGGCAGGCTAAGACCTTCCTGTTGAGACAGGCCTTTGGAAACTAACGTGCAGGCAACGCTGACCACTGGGCTGCTGTGAGAGCAAGGTAAAGGTAAAGGACCCCTGACATTAAGTCCAGTTGCAAAAGACTCTGGGGTTGTGGTGCTCATCTTGATTTACTGGCCGAGGGAGCCGGCATTCGTCCGCAGACAGTTTTTCTGGGTCATGTGGCCAGCATGACTAAGCCGCTTCTGGCGAACCAGAGCAGCGCACGGAAACGCCGTTTACCTTCCCACCAGAGTGGTACCTATTTATCTACTTGCACTTTTTGGGGTGCTTTCAAACTGCTAGGTTGGCAGGAGTAGGGACCAAGCAACAGGAGCTCACCCCATCGCGGGGATTTGAACTGCCAATTGGATTTCCAATCGGCAAGCTTTAGCCTCAGTGGTTTAGACCACAGCACCACCTGCAAACTGGATTATAATTTTGTTAATTCTAAATGTTGTTTTGATGTTTTTTCAACCAGTTTGTTTTTATTCCTTTGTATTTCGTAATGTCACTTTTAAATGGTGGAAGCTGCCTTGAATCTCAACTTGGGAGGAAGGCTGCATATAAATACATTAAATAAAATAATAGTAAGAATAGTAAGAATAATAATAATAATCATGGCCCTGAGAAAGAGCCAACTAAGAGAAGTTGGATGAAAAAGCAGAAGCCACCTGCACATTCTCCAACAGCTTTTAACTTCTGCCAATGTGGCCCCATGAGAGTCTTGCTACCAAGTACCTTGAATAGGTTTGGGAAGTTTTGTCGGAAGATGCTGAGTTTCTCAGTGAAGAACCGAACGTTGTGCCTGCAGAACTGGATAAACTCAAAGGCCAGCATCGGGCTGTGGAAAAGCTGAGCGGGAACTCTGATGAACAGGTGCCTGTAAACAGCTTCGGAGTCCACAGCCGCCGTCTCACCTGGGGAGCGAGGATAGAAACACACACGTACGCATGCATAAATTTAGCATTCTCCATCCTGCTTCTGTCAGCCCTGGGGAGGGGGAAACTGAGGGTGCTTTCGTAATGCGCTTCACGGCCTATGACCCTCGTACCTACAGGACCGCCTCTCCCGATACGCCCCACAGAGGACCTTAAGGTCCATAAATAGCAACACCCTAGAGGTCCCGGCCCCTAAGGAAGTCAGATTAGCCTCAACCAGAGGTAGGGCCTTCTCAACACTGGCTCCAGCCTGGTGGAATGCTCTGCCTCATGAGACCAGGGCCCTGTGGGATCTGATTTCTTTCCGCAGGGCCTGTAAGACAGAGTTGTTCCGCCTGGCCTTTGGCTTGGAATCAACTTGATCCCCTTCCCCTCTATCGTTTCTCCTTCTGTGATGGAACTCCTATTTGGGGACTTCCCTGGCTTTTTTCTGGCCCAGTTTGGATAGTTGGCCTTGGGGAAGATTTGAAGTATTCATCCCCAAAAAGTTTTTGATTTGAGTTTCTACTGAAATGAGGCTGCATTTTAATGTTGTATTTTAATCTTGTTTTTAAGTTGTATTTTACTCAGTTGTTTTTACCTGGTATTAGCCGCCCTGAGCCTGGTCTTGGCTGGGGAGGGTGGGGTATAAATAAATTACTATTATTATTATTATTATTATTATTATTATTATTATTATTCCTCTCTGCTTTCCCCTTTCCCCCTTTTCTAATAAAAAGTCCCTTTCTCAGTTTAGACCTGATGTCTGGGGCGAGTTTGTGACAAACCCAATTTCCTCCTGCCACCCAGCATGCATTGCTTGGAGTTCAGCTTCCTGCTTTTGCCGAGAGGGAACGCAAGGCAAGCAAACTTCCCCTTGCTGCCTGCAAGGACAGGAATCTCCAAGGCAGTTGCTGCCTCTCCCTGGCAGGAATTTGGCTCCCATCTCTGGCCTCCCTCCCCCGGGCAGAGTCAGAGGGAAAGGGAGGCCGTGGAGGAAGCTGTCTGGCATCGCAGCTGCCCTCCCTACCCAGGCAGTTTCGGAGGCAGAGCTTCGCTTCAGCCGGCCAGCCTTACTCACTGTGGTTCAGAAAGAACTGGGCAATGGGCAGCAGCACCCTGGCATAAGACAGGTCCCCGCTGATCCGGCTGTGCACGTTTTTCAGGCAGGAGAGCGAGCGGTAGACGTAGGAAGAGTCCTGTCTGCAAATGATATCCATGATGGTGATGGCTTCAATAAGGCACTGTGCGAGGGAAAGTGGGGGAGAGACGTCACCGTCACGGATTCCGGAATGGCTGCCCAAGATCCCTGCTCAAGCCCCACGACGTTCCTTCAGGCTACTTACAGCTTTCTGAAGCTCCCCGTCGGCTTTCTTCAGAGCCCCTGGCAGACAAAACAAAATTGATCTCATAGAACCACAGAAACATAGAACTTGGAAAGGGACCCCACAGGTTATCTCCCGCTTGCACTACTGCCATGAGCTGTATGTGGGGCTTCCTTTGAAGATTACCCAGAAACTGCAACTAATCCAGAATGCAGCAGCTGGACTGGGGACTGGGAGCGGCCACTGAGACCATATAACCTGAAAGAGCTACATTGGCTCCCAGTTAAGTTTCTGAGCACAATTCAAAGTGTTGATGTTGACCTTCAAAGCCCTAAACGGCCTCGGCCCAGTATCCCTGAAGAAGTGTCTCCACCCCCATCATTCAGATATTTAAGGTGGCTATCATGGCGCCTCTCGGTCTCCTCTTTTCCAAGCTAAACATACCCAGCTTGTGAGAACTGTCAGCATGCGAGCCAAAACAGTCACCTCCACCTGCTGCTTCTCCTGGAAAAGCTGAACCTTTCCTTCCCCACAGACAACTGGAGGAATAGTTGGGAGGAAAGACTCCAGAAGGGGATTCAGAAATATGGGCGCATGAAAAAAATTAATTTCTGTGCAAGTTGCAATGCGAAATAGGAGACGGAAAAGAGAAGAGGTGAAAGAGCAAACAGCATCCCTAAATCTCTGCCCCCCTCACCAGCAGGAAACAAGGCAAACACAGAAAAGGAGACTCACGGCGGTTGCTTTGCTCTATAAGTCTCTGGCAGTATTCAAAGGCCTTTTCCCGCAAGCGCTCCTTGGGGGGGAGCAGGCGGCTGGAGGTGGAGGTGACGGAGACCATAGACATGACGGAGCCGTCCACCTCCGATTTATCATCTGCAAAGAAAGTGGGGACAAGGTGAGCAATTTATCCGTGCAAGCGTGGTGTAGGAACATCACAGTCTTGAAAAAAGATTTCCCACAACCTACATTTACTGCAGGGTAAAGAACAGCCACACTCTTTGAGTGCAATATGGTAGGACTTTGTTTTATATACCTCTGAATCACACAGAAAAGAAGTCTGCTGGCAATCGCCAGGGCAATTTGGCTTGCATGATCTCCCTGTCTTCTGTTAAGATTCAGCTCTGTTAAGATTCTTGTATTTGTACCTATTTTTGCCTCTCACTGGTGTATGGTTTTCTTACTTATGGTCCTAACTCCTGTTTTGTTATGGGGGAGGTTATATGTCAACTTTATATTTTCTGCTTGTTCTCTATATGATTAAAAATCACACACGCAAACAGAAAGATGGGGCAAGATGAGTCAGTGAAAGGTTTCCTCGGTTTCTTTTTCTAGTAATTTTATTAACTTAAAATCAAAATAGAGAGTACAGAACATTCCAAATCAGCAAAACACAATAGATAAATTCAGCCTGATACAGTCTCACATTTTATGCAGCTTGTCTTTTACAAGATAAGAAAAAGAAAATTAAGGAGAAAGAAAATAATTAAAGACAGGAAGGAAAAAAACCTAAAAAATACAGTTGTACTTTGGAAGTTGAACGGAATATGTTCCGTTCGACTTCCAAAATGTTTGGAAACCAAACCGTGGCTTCTGATTGGCTGCAGGAAGCTCCTGCAGAAAGCCGCGGAATCCCCATCGGACGTTTGGCTTCCAAAAATAGTTTGCAAACTAGAAGAGTCACTTCTCGGTTTGTGGCGTTCGGGAGCCAAAACGTTCAAGAACTAAGCTGTTTGAAAACCAAGGTATGACTGTAAGGCTAAGAACCTAGCAACATACTAAGTAGGTTCAAGTTCGAATTTCAAATCATTATTAAGTAAATATCTATCTCTGTCAATTTCCTATTTTCCTCAAAGATCCCCTAAATTTCTAACACACATTCTAACTCACTTAAAATTGAAAGTGCAGCTCATTCTTTTCATACAAGAGTGTTTACTTTTAAGACCGCAAGATGGTAAACACTGCCTAGACTTAGAAGGGCCTAACTTCTTTGCCCACCCCAATGTTTCTGCTTGAGTCCCTGTTCTGGGCACAGCTCCAGTAAGGGCCGGTAACTCTACTGCCTCTCTGCATGAGGGGCAATTGAATGGTCTAATCACACTCAATGCAGAGACACAGCACAACTTAGCTGCCCCCATCAGAAGCCCACTGCAATAAGCAGTGGGTTGTGCAGAGTTGCAACAGGCAACCTCTCCTCATGAGACCTCGTGGTTTAATTCGTGATTGGAAAGTCACACTCTCTTCACTATGTATTTATATAGAGAGAGGGAGAGGTTTTGTTTTTTTAAGAAATACAAATAACATGTCAACCGAAAAGAAAAGCCCACCCCCCCATTATAACAAGCCAAGAATATTGTATTTAGTGGGACGCGGGTGGCGCTGTGGGTTAAACCGCAGAGCCTAGGACTTGCCGATCAGAAGGTCGGCGGTTCAAATCCCCGTGACGGGGTGAGCTCCCGTTGCTCAGTCCCTGCTCCTGCCAACCTAGCAGTTTGAAAGCACATCAAAGTGCAAGTAGATAAATAGGTACCGCTCTGGCGGGAAGGTAAACGGTGTTTCCGTGCGCTGCTCTGGTTCGCCAGAAGCAGCTTAGTCATGCTGACCCGGAAGCTGTACGCCAGCTCCCTCAGCCAATAAAGCGAGATGGGCGCCGCAACCCCACGTCGGTCACGACTGGACCTAATGGTCAGGGGTCCCTTTACCTTTACCTAATATTGTATTTATTATCTATCCGTTATGGAGCGTGCTGCTGTAAACAATGCTGTCCGCCATCTGATCCCTTGGTGTCTTACCATAACAGCACATGTGTTGACGGCAGCTGCCAATCATGTTCCTCATTGGCTAGACGCACAGTGCCCTCCCCTCCACCTCTCTAGATCCTTACCTGAATTTGGACTACTAGCTCCATTGCTCCCGTAGCACAGCAGCCACTTCCGCAGCATGGAGAAGGCCTGCATGTTGAACCACTGGTCCTCTGTGTAATACTGGCCGACTGAGAGCACAGTGAAGAAGTCCGTGGTGGCCGTGCCGTCCACCTCCATGATGGGGCCAGGCTGTGGGGCAGAAAAAAGAGCAGAGTAAACCGCTACTTAGAAAGCAGAGAATCAGGACCAGAGAGCCCAGGTGTTTAAAGGCCAGACATGAGAATCAGACCAGGGGTCCACCTTGTCCAGCGTCCTGCTGTTCTCACAGTGGCCAACTGGATGCCTGGGGGAAACTCCCACTGCTGCAAGGGCAAAGGTGAACTATGCAAAGCACTCCGAGCTCCTTGGAGGAAGGGCAGGATTCAGGGTCACCCCAGTGCAGAATCTGCGTCTGTGCACTTGACTCCCTGGGTGGTTTTTCCATGTGCCTTCTCTTAAAAAGCAAGCCTGGGTTCATGCCCCCTGGAGCTGCAGTTCCGCACCTGTCTTGCTCGTGGGTTGAAGAAGCCTCCTGAGGACTGGGGGACTCCTTGCTGGACGCTGGCATACCTCAGCCAGTCCACCATCCTTTTGCTGAGCAGATTGATCTGATCTATGGATCGAAAACAACACAGCCCATCAGAAAGACACAACAGAGGACAACTGTGGGGAGCCTTGGCAATACCAATGGTTCACCATCAGGCAGCCTCGGGTCCACCTACAGCTTCATCTGCCCCTACACTGTCTAGAGAAGAGCTTAGTGCTTGGGGCCGGGAGCGAGAAAACTCTGCAGATCAACAGAAGAGCTGTTCCTGTGGATTTGCATCTTTAACACCCACAATTTATTCTACCCACACATCCTCAGCTGTGGAGAAAAGAGGCTGGAAGTGGGGTTGTTATCAGGAACCTGAAGAGACTACCCTTCTATACACACCTCCAACATTTCCTAATTACATTGGGCTGGATGCAGCCTATGTTTATGGCACTTAATTGCTCCTGCGAAACAGCAAACCCCTTAGCCCCTAAAACCTCACCTCTGTCATATTGGCTGAAAATATATTGGGTGACTGCCTAAGCAGAGCAGAACAGCTACGCTACCTGCGTTAGACATTGGCAGTGTCTAGGTTATTATTATTATTATTATTATTATTATTATTGAGTATATTGCCCTTCATCCACAGACCTCAGCATGGTTCAAAACATTTTAAAAACCTTCTTCAAACTGCTCCCCTCCTGAAGTTCTGGATGACAAAACCCACAGTACCAAATTTGGCAAGGCCAAAACATACGCCATGCACTACACTGGGGAAGAGTAGTCTGAATAATAATAACAATAATGATTTTATTATTTATACCCCACTCATCTGGCTGGGTTTCCCCAGCCACTCTGCTCATTTATGTGATAAATTAGTGGAGTGGATGGAAAGAGAGCATATTCTATCAGAAGCTCAAGCTGGCTTTAGAGCAAAGCGTTCAACTATAGACCAGGCCCTTATCCTTCAACACCTGGCAGATAAATACTCTAGAAAAGGGGGGTCTTTATATGCAGCTTTTGTGGATTTTAAATCGGCTTTTGATCTAATACCAAGGGATAGACTCTGGGAAAAGCTTGGCGCTACAAATATAGATAAACGCTTATTACGCCTTATCTGTGGTCTATACGAAAACACCAGGGTGAGGGTAAGATGCGATCGGTCAGGCCATCTAACTAAAGAAATTCAAACGCACTATGGGGTTAAACAAGGATGTGTCCTCGCATCAACGCTATTTAATTTCTACATCAACTCTCTAGCAGTAAATATGGCGAAAGAAAATGCCCACCCTCCCAAACTGGCAGGTTTGCCCCTCCCGGTGCTTCTGTATGCGGACGACGCAGTCCTACTCTCCTTTTCCTGCGTTGGCTTGAGGAAGCTTTTGAGATCACTTGCTGACTGTTGTCTAGTGGAACAACTATCAATAAATTACAGCAAATCTAAAATTATGGTGTTTTCAAAAAAAAAGAAGGAAACACAAATGGAGAATAAATGGTCAACCTATTGACCAGGTAGCAACTTTCAAATACCTGGGAATAACTTTTCAGGAAAGGGTCTCGTGGCACCAACAGATGAAAAACGCCATTGCCAACGCAGGAAGGGCCAATAAAGCCCTTACAAGATTTTTTCACGGGAAAGGGGGTAAATACGTTCCGGCGGCCTCCCAGGTTTTTGCTGCAAAAATACTCCCACAACTCACTTATGGATCCCAGGTTTGCAGTTTTAAAAATTTTGCGCCTATGGAGGCATTTCAAACAAAATTCTATCGGTGTCTATTGGGGATCCCCCCCCCCCCGTGTATCTAATATAGCTGTCCGCTTAAACGCGCGGTTGTGGACTCTAAAGATACACTACTGGTTAAAACTTATTTTTTCCCCGGCCGGTTTGGCTCCTTTAACACTCTTAGACACCTTTCATTCTACCTGGAAAGCTTCCCTGTTTGAAAAGATAAGAAGCTTGGGATTCTCCCCGCAGATCTTGATAGCGGCAGGATATGAGAGAGCCAAAAGTCAAGTGCTTCAACGCATTAGGGACATAGAGTTGCAATGTCATATGGGCAAAATGGATAAACATGCCACAATTAGAGATTTTGGGAGAGGGTTTTCACCCGCAAATTATCTGGCTGATTTACAAATACCTAAGTACAGACACTCCTTTACCCTGGCCAGATTTAACGTTCTGCCCTCTGCCCTGCTGCTAGGCAGATATGAGGGCAAACCATATGAGTCACGTGTTTGCCCATGTGGCTCATAGGAAGTAGAAACAAGTCTGCATGTATTGCTGCACTGTAGTTACTACGAGGATCTACGCCTGACCTTTATTGCCCCAGTTCTACAAAAGCTTAAAAATGAACCAGAACTCCAACGTATGAGAGCCTTGGTAGAAGATAAGGTTCCTGAAATTACGATCAATGTTGCCAAATTCTGTGTAGCCGCTATTAGGCGCAGGAAACAAGAGCTTTCCAATGTCAATATGCAGGCGAAGGCAAATACTTAATTTTATTTATGCTGTCTAATTTTAAATTGCTGTTATGGCCTAATCTGTTTTGAAATTGTCCTTTGTTTTTTCCGGTGTCATGCTTCGCTGACTAGCTGTACGAGTTAATCTGGTCTGTGACCGTTTAATAAAATAATTTAAAATTCCCCAGCCACTCTGGGTGGCTCCCAACAGAATTTTAAAAACACGATCAAACATAAGAAAAACTTCCCTAAACAGTTACAGATAGGTAGCCGTGTTGGTCTGCCATAGTCAAAACAAAACAAAATCCTAGCACCTTAAAGACCAACTAAGTTAGTTCTTGGTATGAGCTTTCGTGTGCATGCACACTAGGTATCTGAAGAAGTGTGCATGCACACGAAAGCTCATACCAAGAACTAACTTAGTTGGTCTTTAAGGTGCTACTGGAAGGATTTTTTTTTTGTTTTCCCTAAACAGGACTGCCTTTAGATGTCTTCTAAAAGTCAGATAGTTGTTTATTTCCTTGACATTTGGTGAGAGGGCGTTCCACAGGGAGGGCACTACCGAGAAGGCCCTCTGCCTGGTTCCTTGTATCCTCACCTCTCTCAGTGAGGGAACCTCCAGAAGGCCCTTGGAGCTGGACCTCAGTGTCTGGGCTGAATGATATATTGCCTTTCTGCTGAGGCACCCACAGTGGTTTACAGTTTCAAAGGACTAAAACAAATGTTCAAAGTCAAACTAACTTGGCTGTTTTCTACAGGAGGGGTGGACGGAAGGCAGATCTGGGTGTACAAGCAGATCTCTAGGAGATCAGCAAGGATTTCAGACTCCCTGGTGTCTCAGAATAGCAACAACCAGATGACTTTTCTCACCTGAACAAGGCTCTTAAAAGGGGTTCTAGTAAAAAAAGAAAGTAGATCCACTTCTTGCACTTACCTTCATTAAGGCTCATCGGTAGAAAGCTGATGATTTTTGACAGAAGGGGGAGAAGGTGCCTTGCATTTTGACCTTCAGGAAGCCTGCCTTCCAGGACTTTCACCACACGCTGCCCAAAAGCTTCCACCACTGCCTTTTTACTGCCCTTTGGATAAAAGCAAAGATTTTGAAGGGTTTGAAAGATTTTAAGACTCTGAGTGAACAACTAAAAAAAGTTTAGGATGCCTGGAATTTGGCATATACCAGATCTCGCCAGATGGGGGAGCATTTTTAAAAAACGACAAGAAAAAACTATACCATGTCCAAAATCTGGGTGTGAAACAGGCCACAGTCACAGGGAAACAAAGCAAAGAACCAAACTGTGGTCTTTCCAAAACCACAGTTCACTTACCTGGGCCAGCACGATGGGGAAGGCAAGGCTTAGGAGCTTGGTGTCCTGGATGTTATCCCAAGACACAGATAAATCATTACAAAGCGACGTCTCTCTCAGGATGGCAGCGCAAAGAAACTGGACTTGCTCAGGAGTCTTTGGCAGATGCAACACTGTCTGCAGAAGTTCCAGAAATTTGCCATCTATCCTGCAAAAAGCATCATCAGCATAAGAAGCAAACACAAAATGAAGAGAAGCTAAAGGCGCAATCAATGCACACATATCTGGGAGTAAGTCAAACTGGGCAGCCATGTATAGCGTTGCACTGTAAGATGTTTTAATATTTGTTATATTCTACGGACTGAACACTAGTATGAAAGGGAACCAGCCCAAGGTAAGGAAAGCACTCACATTGTAGTTCTACAGAGACACTTGTAGCATTTGATTAACAGAGCTATAAATAAGCTACAGATGTTTGCTTGGATTCATTAAAACCAGCATTTGCCGTCACTTACTTCCGTCCATATTTAGTGGCTGAGACGATCAAAAACAGTCTTTGCAAGCTATCAACAGTCTCATTTCCGAAGTCTTGATTTTGGAGAAAGCCTGTGATTCGTGAAATGAATTTTCTCAGTTCTTCATCCTGGATCTCCCTAATAGGAAAGCATGCAGAAATTAAGAAATCTCCGTTTTGCAAACTTCCACATGAGGCCTTTGTTGCCAACCACGACAGTAGTTGCTTTGCCATACACTGGGCTGGGAAAGACTCTGCTGGCAACTTCAGTGACAACTGGATGGGCTGGATGGCTCGTGGGCTGGCAAAGCACCAGACAGACCCTTGAATACTCTTATATTTCCATTATGAAAATGGTTTGCAAGGAGCAAACCAGAGCACTGCATGTTTTCCAGAGGCATCTGGTTGGCCACCATGAGAACAGGATAGATGGGCCACTGGCCTGATAAAGCAAGGCTCTTTCTGTGTCCTTATATCTTAACCAAGAGGAAGTCTCCACATTTCACAGAATCCCGTGAAGCTCCCTGGTGTCCTTGGGTCAGTCACTGCCTCTCAACATAACCTCCCCTCACATGGCTGTTGCAATAAGTTAATATAACAACAACAACAACAATTTATTTATACCACAACAACAACAACAACAACAACAACAATAATTTATTTATACCCCGCCCATCTGGCTGGGTTTCCCCAGGCACTCTGGGCGGCTTCCAACAAAATATTAAAATATAGTACTTTGGATTAAAGTTTTAAGCTTTTCACATTTATAAATTATAAATTTATTGTTGTACATTGTTTTAAATGTTTGTTTTCCTTCTGGGATTGTACCCCCAAGTGTGTTTTATAAGCTGGTCTCCGACCGTAATAAATTATCTATCTCTAACAGTACTTCGGATGTCCAAAGCATGCATTAGTTGAAGAACGAAGAACCGTTTATTTTGTATTTCTCATTTTGTTTATAATATCTATTGTACAGTTTTCCGTTATAAAGTGTTCAATCAATAAAGCACTCAAAAAGCACATCAAAAAGAGTATCTGCCAGGGCAAAAGGCGGGGCACAAATAAATAAATACATAATAGTAGTAATATTAATAAAGAAGAGGACGCTGGCAAGCCCCAACTCAGCCTCCCCCAAAGAAGCAGCTGGAACCCAAAGCCTCTGGAGGGCTTCTGCTCCCCCCCCAGTGGCTTCCCCAGCCCCCCCCCCCCCATTTTGCCTCCCCCTACCTGGCCTGGCGCAGGAAGCTCTCCGTCCCCGCGGAATACATCCTATTTTCCAAAAAGAAAAAAGGGAAATGGGGGGGGAGGAGTCCGGACTTATTTTGGGAGAGCACAGCCAGCGCCCCCTTTACTTCCGGGTTATTCCCCTACCCGACCACTTCTGGGCATGCGCGCGGGTCCCTCTTCAAATCCGTCCGTGTGGAAACCGCCCTCCTCGGCGCCAGAGTTCCGGGAGGGAGGAAGAGGAGGCGCCTCTTCTTCCTATATGGGATTTGGCGGGCTTCTTGTCAGGCGGGACGTGGGCTGGGAGCCCCTATTGTGTTGGGGTGGAAGGGGGGGGGGCGCAGAGGTTTGTAATTGTCAGGTGCGCCTGAGGGCACAGCTTTAAGGGCTGGCCGGGGGTAGGATCTCATAAGGAGCTGGAAATGGTGGGAGAGGACACAGAGGACTAGCGGCTTGAAAATGCAGTTTGTTTTTTTAATTCCTTTTTTTTATAAAGTAATCTTTACTAGTGTAAATTACACACATATACACAAAAATTTACAAAGAATTCACACTCTCTTGTTGCAGGAAGAAAAAATAAAGAGGAAAAAAGAAAAGGAAGAGAGAGAAAAAATTGCAGAAAAGAAGGGGGGAAACAGAAGGAGTAAAAACAAATTTACATATGTAATCTTCCTATGAACATCTTAATAAACAGTTAAATAAAAAGACTTCTGATAAAACGAGTCTTCCAATCATTCTCATTGCACTGTTTATACTATCTTTCTTTTTGTCACACAGTTTCCTAATCTTTAGTATTGTTCCTATTTACTCCAAAAACGATGTTTATTATGCATTTTGTTTACAGGTACCACTCAAGTTCTGCTAGTATTGTATCGTTGGTACAATATGATCTTATATAATCCTTATATATTCTCCATTCTTTAAATATTTTCACTACTCCTCTAACTCTTCCCGTCAATTTTGCTATTGTAGGTATTCTAGCATAAGTATCTGCCAGTCTGTAATTGTCAGCATTTTTTCATATTTCCATTTTCTTGCCACGAGGATTCTTGCTGCTGTGGTGGCATACATGAGCAGTGGTCTTATGTCTTATTTTATTTTATTTTATTTTTTAAATTTCCACATTGCCCTTCATCCAAGAATCACAGGGCAGTTACGTTATAAAAACACGGAAAAGGTGTGCCCCTGCTCAGAACCAGGGTGGATTTGATTATATCACAATTTAAATCATTAGTCAATAAGACTTGATTTAAATCACTGGTCAGTAAGACTAGCCTAGCATCCCACCTTTGTCACCAGTGTCATGTAGGTGGGTTCCCACGAGGCAAGACACAGCGATAACAGCAAGACCCTTTATTGACCTACATAGCTGGGTAACAGGGGCAAAGCAACTGCTTATATACATTCCTGAAAGCCTAGGCCACTCCCACTCCCAACGTGATTGGCTGTCTAAACTTCCAAGCTGCGAATCATGACTCAGAATTCAAGGGCCAATGGCAGAGGCCCAAATCCTGAGATGTTCTGTGATTGGACATCATGTATTGAAT
Organism: Podarcis gaigeae; assembly: GCF_964106915.1. Lineage (NCBI taxonomy): Eukaryota > Metazoa > Chordata > Lepidosauria > Squamata > Lacertidae > Podarcis > Podarcis gaigeae. Next base: position 52,023,481 of record NC_139690.1, on the reverse strand, counting down.
CAGAACACATGAGCTCATGTAGCCTTTGCCCTCGGGTGGGAAAAATATTGCGCCTGGGAAAGGGAAGTGGGAGTCAACAGACACTCAAGGAATAGTTTCGGAGAAAAGGCTTTTTATTTCTACCATCCATGAACTGGTAGAAGGAGCAAGTGTGATAAGTCACAAAAAGCATGCACGAAGTTCACAGTCATTTGCACAAGCATATATACCCCTTTCCAGTTCCCTCTCCCTTTCTCCTCCCTCAGGAGTCCCTCTGAGCATGAACAGAAAGCTGTCTTGGGACTATTGGGACTCTTGGCACCCTTCCCAGGAAAGGGGTTTCAGAGTGTTCAGATATGTTTCAATCTCTTGTTCTGGCATGGTTCCCGGACAGAAATTAAGTTGCAATGTGGTTCTTTAGCAAGGCCAGAAGGCATCAGAAAGGCCTGAGAAACAATGGACTGTTCTCTACCTTTGTTACAATCTTTTTAGTTACAGCAAGCGGAATGTTTCTGATGCTTGGCTAATGCCTTTTAGCTGCTGAGAAAAATGATTTTGAAAAGCTCTGAGAAGCTTTGAGCCTGCTTTGGTGGGGGGTGACTTCGGGCCTAGGTGAGGTCACCTGTCCTCACCTTCCTTCACTCAGAACCCTTAGTCCAGACTCAAGCTCAGTCAGACACAGACTTACCTTTGGATTAGTGGTTTTCAACCAGTGTGCTGTAGCACCCTGGGGTGCCTTGAAGGATGTTCAGGGGTGCTGTGGATAACAGGGGCCTCTGTCCCTCTTTCCTTCCCTCCCTCCTCTGATACCCTCTTGAGTCTCTGTCTCCCAAAGGCTTGCACAGCTGTTTGTTGCAGCAGCCCCGGCTCCAAGCTCCCCAAGCGAATGGTGCCTCTGGGGCTGGTCAGGGGGTGCTGGTTGCCAGGAGAAGGAAGCAAGCCAGCGGGCGAGGGAGCCCTGCCAGCCAGCCCACCAGCCCTTGCAGTTGGGAATGGACAGACAAGTCCCAAGTCCCTGTGGGGCAGAGTGAGGAGGCATCTCTCCTTAGGGCAGCTCAGAGACCAGGGGCGGCTGCCCGGAGGACGCCCAAGGAGAGGGGAGAAGAGAGGAGGCTCAGGGAACCCTCCACAAGGGGGGGTGTTCAAAAAAGGGTGAGAGACTGCCTGCTCTGCAAGCAAAGGGTGACATAACTGGGCCCCTGAGCCCTCCAAGGGTGCCACAGAAAGAATGTAGTTGGCCAAGAGAGCCGTGGGCTCAGAAAGGTTGAAAACCTCTGCACTAAAAGGGCATATTTCTGTTCCTCCACCCCTTCCCTTGTGCCTCAGGTGCAGATTGCTGCCATACTTAAAACTCAAACAACTCCTCCAGCTGCAACCTTCACCAACCTGAGGCTAGGCAGATGTTTGGGGTGGGAACCAAAGCTAGGCTGGGCCGGACAGCAGTTGTTCTCCAAAAGAACTTGCTGCAAGACAGACCCAAAAAAAGAAAATAACAGAACACCCCTAATCATCACATACAGCTCCCAAGTTAAAACAGTACAACGCATCATCAGAGATCTACAACCTCTCCTGGACAATGACAGTTCTCTTTCTCAAGCTCTGGGAGGAAGACCTTTCATTGCCTACAGACAGCCACCCAATCTTAAACAACTCCTAACCCACAATAATACTACAACCAGACCTAACACGGACACTGGCACCAGAGCCTGCAATAAACCCAGATGCCAACTTTGCTGCCACATACACCCGGACAACACCATTACTGGCCCCAACAACATCACACATACCATCTTGGGACTATTTAATTGCTCATCGTCTAACATTGTGTATGCCATCAAATGCCAACAGTGTCCTTCAGCTCTCTATATTGGACAAACAGGCCAGACCTTACGCCAAAGAATAAACGGACATAATTCAGACATCAGGAATCACAAGACAGAGAAACCAGTAGGAGAACACTTCTATCTCCCAGGACATTCTATACAAGATCTCAAAGTAGCTGTTTTACTACAAAGGAATTTCAGAAATAGACTGGAAAGAGAAGCTGCTGAATTGCAACTTATCACCAAACTTAAAACCATGGAGAGACCTGGTCTGAACAAAGACCTTGGATTATTATCTCATTATACATGACAAAGCCATTTTTCACCTTCTCACCCCTTGCTTTTTCCTGTAAGACCTATTGCAGTCATTAAGAGTCGTCAACAGGCTCATCACAGCTATCTGCCAATCACCCATTCCCACCACCCTTCTGAGTAATACCCCTCCCCACCTTCTCACTATATAGAAGGGTCTGGAAACTTCTGTTTCAGTGTATCTGAAGAAGTGTGCATGCACACGAAAGCTCATACCAAGAACTAACTTAGTTGGTCATTAAGGTGCTACTGGAAGGAATTTTTTTTTGTTTTGACTATGGCAGACCAACACGGCTACCTATCTGTAATTGCACAGTTCCGTCACTGTAGTTCATTTATAGGTACAGATGTAATGTTTTTTTGGGGGGGAGAGAGAATTTCACGTTACTTCCGATGACCTCCATGAAAAGTTGCTTTGCAAAGCTTAAACGAGGAGATGAAGGGTGGAAAGACCTGCTTGAGAAGAAAAGGTTAAAAGACATTAATGTCTCTGCATCAGAGACTGATTTTGCTCTGACTGCTAATTAGCCAGAAGCCGCTTCTCGCAATGAGAGGCATCAGAGAGATTTAATCAGGAATCGGGCGCTCTGTCAAAGGGAGTGTGCTGCTGCCATTTCCCCGAGGTGTGTATGTGTCTGTCAGGATGGACCAAGTGGGGGGGAAAGTCATTACAAGGAAACAGTTATGCACAGTTATCCTGTCGGAAATTCATCCCTGCCTCCCAGGAAGAGAGATAGAGTGTCAGGCATCTGAGCAGGGAGACACTTGTGCATGGGTTTCAGAAATACATGCGAGGCAAACATTTCTAGAGTGTCTTGCGACCCAGTCTGTCTTGTCCCCACCCCTCGCTAATTGATTTCCTGTGTGTGATCTCCTAGTAACATTTATGTTGGTTGGGAAAGAAAAAAGATGGTATATAAAAAGAAGAATTCCTGGACGCATAGATTCAGGTTTGGGGCAAGTACTCTTTAGTGAGAGAACCGCAGCAGATGTCTAAAATCACAAAATATGCAGGAAAAGTGTGGAAATATAGGCAGTTAGATGTTTAAAATATCCTCTTCTAAGTTGCTTCCAAATTTTCCCACTTCCTGTAGCACAGAAAGAAACCACACGTTTGGCAAGTTGAAAATTATTTACAGTACTTACAAAGTCTTCAAAGGTCAGGTTCCTGTGCCTTTCCATACAGCAGTTATAAAAACCCAGGCAGTAAAGCTTAAGCTACCAACATGAGTTTGACCAAACTGCGGGAGGCAGTGGAAGACAGGAGTGCCTGGCGTGCTCTGGTCCATGGGGTCACGAAGAGTCGGACATGACTCATTGACTAAACAACAACAAAAAGGGAAGTGAAAGGCGAGATATCAAGTCCAAACTTCTCCTCCTCCTCCTCCCCTTCTTCTTCTTCTTCTTCTTCTTCTTCTTCTTCTTCTTCTTCTTCTTCTTCTTCTTCTTCCACCATTTAACCGGGGAAAGTCCCATTGCATTCAGCAGTACCAACTTCCAAGTAAACATCCACAGAAATGGGCCACATCTCTACCTGTTAGCAGGAACTCATTGAATGTCTTTCTGACAATACATGGTATCCCAACCTCAAGCTCTCTTTTCTCACCATGAAATGTGTGGTGTGGGATGAGTATACCCACCTACTCTATAGGGCTGTTGTTAGGATTACTGAGATAATGCATGTGAAGAACTTTGCAAACTTAAAAAGAGTGTGCTAAAAAATGCCACCACGATTTAGCTGATGGAAGTTGTAGTTCAAAACACCAGGTTGGTGAAGACTGGACGAAAGCATTCAGTTGGGGTATTCTAGTTTGGGGGCCTAAACTCTTTGAGTTTTTGCATCTGACTTTCCTCTTGTTGTTGTTGTTGTTTAGCCATTATGTCCGACTCTTTGTGACCCCCCTGGACCAGAGCACGCCAGGCACTCCTGTCTTCCACAGCCTCCCGCAGTTTGGCCAAACTCATGTTGGTAGCTTCGAGAACACTGTCCCACCATCTCATCCTCTGTCGTCCACTTCTCATTGTGCTCTCCATCTTTCCCAACATCAGGGTCTTTTCCAGGGAGTCTTCTCTTCTCATGAGGTGGCCAAAATATTGGAGCCTCAGCTTCATGATCTGTCCTTCCAGTGAGCACTCAGGGCTGATTTCCTTCAGAATGGAGAGGTTTGTTCTTCTTGCAGTCCATGGGACTCTCAAGAGTCTCCTCCAGCACCATAATTCAAAAGCATCCATTCTTCGGCGATCAGTCTTCTTTATGGTCCAGCTCTCACTTCCATACATCACTACCGGGAAACCCATAGCTTGAACTAGACGGACCTTTGTTGGCAAGGTCCTCCAAAATCAAACAGCATTACCAAGTCTTTTTCATCCCTGAATTTCTGAGGCCAGCAGGACTACAAATAGGGTACCCCTCTGCTGATGTTAACACCTGGGATTGTCTGTATGGAGGCAGATGGGTCTTTCGGATAATTGGGGTTTAAGTCATTTAGGGCTTTAAATACTAATTGGGCACAGAAGCAACTTGATTCTGGAGAGTAATACTTAGACTGCACTGATATTATAGTCCTGCAGAAAAATAATTGGTTTGCTAATGAAAAGAACAGTCCTGGACTAGAGGGGAAATGCTTGATATTTTGTTCCAGCTGCTATTCCCTCGCCTCTTGTCAGCAAACTATGGTAAAGGAGAAAGAAACAAATATCCTTTAGTCGGCTGCTGGCTGGTTTTGTGGAGTCTGGCTGCATCTTCCACCATCCTCTCCCCTAGGAATTTAAAGATCATATAAATGCAAAGCATGTTTGCTAGAGATGGGTTTTATGTTAGTGCCTTGACACTGTATGAAATTTACAGCTAGATTTCTCTCATAGCCAAGCAGAAAACCTTCACACATTGCCATAGCTCATCAACTAGAGAGACTAGGGGGAAAAAAGATGTCTAGAAACTCCTCACTCTGCGCAGGATTCTTTTTTGTTTTAAAGAATATTAGAACATGACTGACAACTTTAAGAGCACTTTGCAATTAATCTCCTTTCAATTGTGAGATAGAATTGCATGAATGTATCTTCATTGCTTCCTTGAGATAGGTAGACATAACACCAAACCTTGGTTTGATGGTAATGGATGGGCAGAAGGCACCTCGATAAACTCATCCTACTCTGCTTCCCTTTCTCTTTCTCTGATACTTGTTTGGGGACAGACGATGATCTGCACTTCCCCTGTGAACCAGGATCAAACCCTGCTTGGCATGGTAGTTGGGAGCCCTGAGGCAGTTCCCAAAATCGGGGTCCCTCCCCCCATAAAAGGAGTTCATGAAATAAGCTGCCTGAAAATGCACCTGAGGGCAGTTTTAAGTGCAGTGAACAGGGCTGGATTTAGGTTTGATGAGGCCCTAAGCTCCTAAAGGTAATGGGGCCCTTTATATAGATATATTAATAATAATAATAATAATAATAATAATAATAATAATAATAATAATAATTTATACCCTGCCCTCCCCAGCTGTCAACAACAAATTGCCGCTGTTTTTTGTCTTGAATATATGCTATATGGTACTTTATGGACCTAACAGGTATCTCAAGCCATTTGCACATAACAGAATATGTATTTTATCAAAGTAATTGATATAGCAATGAGCAAACCAGTGATATTTGAGGGAGCAGGCTAGCAGGCAGGGCCCATGACTTACATCATAGGAGCCTACACAACGCAAAACACTGTTGCTATATGTAGGGTTTTTTTTTTTTATCCTATATTTTGGAAACGTACATCCAGTTTTTTCCCCTTTAATTTTTTTTGGGGGGGGGCCCAAGAGAGTGGGGCCCTAAGCTCTATAGTTTGTTTAGCTTATTCATAAATCCGGCACTGGCAGTACAGTGATACCTCAGGTTAAGTATTTAATTGGTTCTGGAGGTCCGTTCTTAACCTGAAACTGTTCTTAACCTGAAGCACCACTTTAGCTAATGGGGCCTCCTGCTGCCGCTGTGCCGCCAGAGAACTATTTTTGTTCTTATCCTGAAGCAAAGTTCATAACCCAAGGTAATATTTCTGGGTTAGTGGAGTCTGTAACCTGAAGCGTATGTAGCCTGAAGCGTATGTAACCCGAGGTACCACTGTAAATACAGCAGATGTGGATTCAGTTCGTGACAGATTATTATGTCTTTTTTGTTAGGTTAAATGATTCACCTCAACACTGGAACTCGTGGATGTTCAAGGAAGCTGAATGCTGGGAGACTCCAGAAGACAAAAGAAAACCCTTCTTCGTGCAGCGCATGGTTAAAGTTGCTGCCACGGTAGACAAAGCTGGCCACAAACTTGGCTGTAAATGAAGATGAGGGAAATTCATGGAGCGAGAAAGCTGTGGATGGCTACTAGCCTCAGAGGCAGCCATGCTTCTGAATCCCAGTTGTGTGGCAAGTCCCCCCCCCCCCAGTGGAAATAAAGACACATGACGCAGTTATTAAGGTTAATGGGCTAAATAAGGCCACAACTTTATTGGTTACAGGTGATGAGCGGTATTGGCTTAGGCATTGGTCCTAACTGGCTATATCCGGTTTCAGCCCGTCCGCTTGAAGTCCGGGAAGGGTTAACCACTAGTCGGGGGAGTCCTGCTGATGCGCATCAACTAGGAGCTCCCCCGGGGTCACGGATAGGGGGCGTGCCTTGGGCCCTCACCTCCCTAGGCTTCAGACAGGGCCACGGCCCCTGGAATCCTTTACCAGACTACCCTTCAATATGTGGGGCAGGTGATGGCGCTTCGTCCCCTCTTCCATCTACAGAACAATACCAATGCCTAACCGCCAATACCAAGAAAGTTGTGATGATTTGCTACGAGGTAGGCGAAAACAAAGTGGCTGGTGCCAATTTGCCAAGTGGGGAAATTCCTACCAGGCCCCTTAACAGCAACCGACCAAGGTCCATGGCAAGCTCAAGGAACGAAAACCTTATAGGGCAGGAGGGTGGGAAAAAGGAACAGCTGGTAGGTGGCAAAAGAGGAAGATCCCTGTGCGCCTGCCTTAAATAGGGCAGGCCACGCCCCCAGAGCCAGCCGATTGGCTGGTCAGGGGGTGACGCGGCTGGGGATTCCCCCAGGTGGTGGGGCCATGAAGCCCGCAACCCCACCTCCTCTGCAAGGCGGAAGTGGCGTTACTGGAAACCACAGGAGGGGAGAGCTGCTCTTATTCTGCTTACTGGTTTCTACAAGGAAATTCTTCAGTCACTGTGAGAACAAGATGCTGGACTAGATGGGCCATGGGCCTGATCCAGCTGTCCCTTCTTATGTTCTTATGACATTTTTCACCTCAGCAGTCTTCCTAGCAAAATGCAGGACTCGCTGCAGCCCACCAAACCTGCTACCAGCATTTGGTCGGTCCTTCTCTAAGTTTGCATCCGCCAGATTGTAAATTATCCATGCAATTTCCTCTCCGCCCATGCCTACAGAAATCCCTATCATTATTTTTTTAATTTAAAAAACAAGTCGAGGCTTCAGGGACAAGCAAAATCAAACGCGGCTCGGCCCGCTGACCTGTGTTCCACTCCAGAGTTTGTTCCACAAACCTCATGCAAATTGAGGTCGCTGAGTTCCTCTCCTGTTAGATTTGTGTCCCGATGTTATTAAAATGTTATGTTTTTGATATGGAAATTGTGAGGGAGGAAAACGCTTGTACAAGCAGGTTTTAAAGATAGAGCTGCGCCTCCAGGTCAAGCTATTGCTGCACTTAGATGTAGAAATTTAACTGGGGTAAATGTTCCATTATACGGACATGGTGCTTTCTTGAGTGCATCTGTCCATCATACCTTAAGAGCTGCAGCATTTACATCGCTCTTCGAATCGACTGTGTCGTTAACTCATGAACAATGGCCTCCAGGCATTTTGCAATTAAAAACAGAAGTGGTTTGTAATCTGTGTCACAGGAACCCCTGAACACATTTGGCATTGATCAAGGGACGTATAATTAAATCTAGGGATGGGTGTTAAAAAAAAGTTCCAGTCTGCTCTCCATCTTTTAAAAAAATGGTTAATGTGGTGTCAGTAAAACTGTCAAATATTATGGAATCACAGAATCTGAGAGCTGGAAGGGATCGCGAGGGTCATCTAGTCCAACCCCTGCAATGCAGGAATCTCAGCTAAAGCATCTCTGACAGATGGCCATCCAAGCTCTGCTTAAAAACCTCCAACGAAGGAGAGTCCACAACCTCCTGAGGTGGTTTTGACAAATGGCCGCCCAAGTGTGAAAGATGGATTTGATGCAACAAGAATATGAAGGGATATGGAAGAAAGGTGTTTGTGCAGAAATGATCATTTTGGTTTTGGAGCATCTTCTGGGATGCCCAGCCAGGGAAGGTTTTTCTCACCTGCAACCAGGTCAAAGGAAAGACCTTGAGATCCAACAGAGGGAGAGAGAGTAAAGCAATAATCAGCTCAATGATAACTTGCAAATCCAGCATAAAATGAGGACAAATGTTGATTTTTGGCAGAGCACTGGCTGATTTATGAGACTGCAGGTTATGGGAAAATTGCAGGCTCTCAGAGAATCTGGACTGCGCCCAACTCCAACCGCTCTGTGTTGCGTCTTCCAGATGTTACGAACTACAACTCCCTTCAGCCCCAAGCCAGGACAGCCGTGTCTTTTTATTTCTTTTATTTCATAAAGTCTATGCACCGCTTGATTGTAAAAAGAAACAACCACCTCAAAGTGGCTTACAAAACGGCAAAACAATAAAATCGTCAGGAGAAAATTGCAGCAATAGTTTAAAACATACAAAAAGTGAAAATACTAAAACAGGTTACAATTCTCACACCAACTTTCCAAGCGTCTGCAGAGGCAAACCAGAATGTTTGCAGCCAAAACGGATACAGCGAAAGCGTCTTGCTTGATATCATGAGGCAGGGAGTTCCAGAGTCTAAGTACTGCCATGCTAAATGACTGAGTTCCTACAAATGTTGTTGCGGCTGATGGGAGTTGCATGGCGAAACCTCAAATCAGGTTGGGGAAGGGCTTGTGTAGAGATGTGCGATCGTCACAGGCATAGGCAAACTCCAGCCCTCCAGATGTTTGGGACTACAATTCCCATCATCCCTAGCTAACAGGACCAGTTGTCAGGGATGATGGGAATTGTAGTCTCAAAATATCTGGAGGGCCGGAAGATACAAGATTTACCCACGCTGGAGGAATGGCAATTGCAGTTGATGGACTATATGGAACTGGCTGAAATGACTGGCAGAATCCGAGACGCGGGAGAAGAAACAACTGAGGAGGATTGGGAAAAGTTTAAGGACTATTTGAAAAAACACTACAAGTTGTATGAATGTTAAAAAAAAAAAAAAATGCACCTTTCAGGAAATTCTAGCTTCAGCAAATGTAAGTTATTGGAATGAAAATTAAGACACAAGAATTCAGAGGTAAAATAATGAAATAACTTTATTGTGTTTAATATAAAACATTTAAGAATCGAGCGACAGTAAAATTGAAAATAGGGAACATGATAAAATGGAAGTTACAATAAGTTTTGAAATAAGTTAACAAATTGCTGATGTTTTATAAGACAGAGAACGCAGGGTTTGGAGGATGTGGGGAAGTCCTATAGAATAGAAGGAAAAAGATTATGGAAACTCGTTATCTATACCCTATCTTCTTATAACCACTCTTTATTCTTTTTTCTGTATTTCTAAAAAGCAATAAAAATATTAAAAAAAAAAAAATCAAAATATCTGGAGGGCCAAGTTTGCCTATGCCTGGCAAAAACAATGGAGGGTCATGTGGCACATTAATGGCCAAGATGTTTATTGTGGCATAAGTTTTCATGAACTAGCGGCCACCTCCTCAGGGGCTGCTCTGTGGAAGTTGGTGCCAGCCTTTGTCATCCAGCTGTTCTCCAGATGTTTTGGACCACCCCATTCCACCAGTCTCAGCAACTGCAGCCAAGCAGTGCAAAACATCTGAGGGCACCAAGATGGGGATGGCTGGGTCACGAGTCTGCAAGTGTGCAAGGCTCTCTGCTGAGACAGAACGACGCTTTCTTGGACCATGCAAGAACATGGGTTGCTCCTTTCCCAATAAAAATGTGTATTAGGTTTTATCTAAAGGCGAGAAAGAATTCTGTTGTGCCAAGGGCTTGAGTGGGCGATTTCACCACTAAAACGAAAGGCCCCACCCTGTATCAAAAGCAACCTAAATTCTAATCGTCAGATATCATCACAGCACATGGCTTTTACTGCTGTCTTAGGCTTGTCCAAAAACTACCACTAAAACCCACTCCTTTTGTTGATAGTCCCAGGATGGTAAGCCCTGTCTTATGTAATGCTGGGTGGGCAACGAAGTGCCCGCAGAGACACACAAGCATGTCAGCTGCTGCATGGGCCATGTTAGTATGCCAATGTGCCCCCCCCCCAGCCTTTGCTATCACTCTGCACCCCGTTTTTATTCCTGCATTGCAGAAGGGGGTTGGACTAGATGAGGCGGCCCCTTGCAACTCTACAGTTCTGTGGAATCAGCTGTCTGGCACATGCAATGCTGCCCTGGTTAGGTTCTTCTTGCTCCACCCAGAACCACGTCTCAATCAGTCCGGGATGCCCTGAATCCATGGAACTTGGCTGCTGAGAAAACTTGTTTGGCACTCGAATGTCAAGAGAGGACTGCTTGCATTGCATTGCTCAAGGTCCCCATTCTTTGCCTCTCCCAATGGGCAGCATGGCTGGAAATTCGGAACCCTAGAAATCCGCTGTGCTTTTGTGTCCTTAACATTCGTCTGAAGACTGCCCAGTCAAGCTACGCTCAAATCAGCAGGGCAGTTTAAACTTGCAAAGCAGGTTTGATTAGATGAACCTTTGAGGTCCCTCCCACCTCCCAACATTCTAGAATTCTATGAAAGCTGCCGAAAAGCAGTAGGCCACAACCATTTTCATTACCCTTTCTCCATGAATGCCTGGGTGCCAGTCCTAGGTAAAGGGACCCCTGACCATTAGGTCCAGTTGTAGCTGACTCTGGGGTTGCGGCGCGCTTTACTGGCCAAGGGAGCCGGCATACAGCTTCCGGGTCATGTGGCCAGCATGACTAAACCGCTTCTGGCAAACCAGAGCAGCGCACGGAAACGCCGTTTACCTTCCCGCTGGAGCGGGACCTATTTATCTACTTGCACTTTGACATGCTTTCAAACTGCTAGGTTGGCAGGAGCAGGGACCAACCAACGGGAGCTCACCCCATCGCGGGGATTCAAACTGCCAACCTTCTGATCGGCAAGTCCTAGGCTCTGTGGTTTAACCCACAGCGCCACCTGCGTCTCTTGTTTATGACCTAAAGGAACATAACCCCCCCCTCCCTGAGCTCCACAGACATAGAATCATATAGTTGGAAAGGCCCCCAAGAGCCATCTATTTCAAACCCCCGCAATGCAGCTTCCCCTTACGGGAATTGAACCTGCAACCTTGACATTAGCAACACCACACTCTTACCAACTGAGCTACCCACCAGTTCCTTTGCCTGGTGAGATTGCTACTTGCCACAGGTGAGCAGGTGTATGTTTATTTGCAAGTCTGGGTAACCGAATGCACCTCTGCAAGCTTGACACCTATGCAAAGGATGCCGGAAATGTCAGCTCGGAGCAGGGCAAACCTGAGCACAAAGAAGGGGCAGGATAGTTCAAATCCCACACACTTAAGGCTTTGCTGCTTCGTGGATGCAAAGCACATACTATATAAAAGGAAAGCAAGACTTGAAATTCGAGGGTAGCCCTTTGAGAAGATCAAGAGCTGCAAGCAAGCTTCCTTGGACCACAGTTTTATTGTGCATTGTTACGCATCTTCCCCTGCAACATAAAATCAGTTTTGGTCATCTATTCCCAGTTCTCTGCAATGCAGGAATCGCATGCAGCCACTAGAGTGCCTTGGCATATCCTAAGGCAGCCTTCCCCATAGCGTTGCTCTCTGTATAATCTGGCGATTCCAACCCGCCATGACTCCAGCCAGGTTGGCCAAGGAGTTATGGGAGCTGTGGTCTGACAGCAGGTAAGGGCGGCCAGGTTAGGGGTGGCACTCTCAGTTCCAGGGCTGGACCAAAGACACTTGGGTGTTTGAGGTGAGAAATTCAGGCCATGGCGCTCTGTACCCCACTCATTTAAAATGGGGTGCAAGTCACCAGGAAGTTTTCAACGGGAGTGCAAGAGCTCTCGACAGGGGGTTGCAACAGAGAATTTACTAGTGGGTCGTGTCCCAGCCCTGGATTCATCTCCGCTCTCTAACAACCTGAACGTCCACCTTCAAGGCTGAGTGGTGAAATCCATCAGGCTTTGGCGAGGGCTGGTGATGATGTGTCTTAGAAGAAGCCTCTGCAACATCAAGTCATCACCACTGCCAAAGCAAGACGGAAAGGATTCCTCTGGGAATCTGCAGGAAAACATGGGGATGCATTTCCCCTGCTGCCTTACAGCAACCCTACAATAGGAGACGTCGGGGACATATTTTGCCCTAAGGTAAGTTATCCCTGGATTCAGAAGGCACACAGACCAGAGTCTGAAGTCAGGGCTCCTCCACACTTACTACCTTCCCCACAATTTCTAGACACAGGTCCACGCTTTCCTGGTCTGTGTCTGAGCTTTTTTTAATAAAAAAACCCTGCTGCTTTTTCCAGGAAAAGCTGATCTTTACTGCTGAACCGGAACAAACAGCAATTTGGATTTTCCACTTAATTGTTTTCAGTGGTAAAGAGCAAGTCTTTGTGGAGAAAGTGCTGGGGCAATAAAATAAAACTAAAAAGCACAGACACAGGACCTGGAAATATGAAGCAAGGTTAAGTGTGGATGAAGGTTAAGTGTGGTCCTACAACCATAGCAATGTTTCTGCTTCTGCAGTCTCTTCCTTCAAGGGATCCAAATGATTAGAGCCTCACCTCCATTCAAGGATGCTGAAATGTTGTTTTCCAAACAGAAAAAAGTGACTTTAAAATATCAAATGGGTCAGAAGTACAGAAGTTGGGCAGTTTTTTTGGGGGGGATGCTTGCCTAGGCTCTCAGATTCATTACAGTGTGAAGGAAGAAAACAAGAATGCAAACCCAGAAAAGGATGGAGATACACCCCCCCGCCCAGTTTCTTAGGGGAGTCTCACGTCCACACTCCACAAGCTGAACAGTCCCATCCCCTTTGGGCTGCACCGGATCCAAGTGCCTGGGATTTAATCCACTTTAACAGGGCCCTGCAGGATCTGGTTTCTTTCCGCAGGGCCTGTAAGACAGAGTTGTTCCACCTGGCCTTTGGCTTGGAATCAACTTGATCCCCTCCCCCTCTTTCCTTTCTCCTTCTGTGATGGAACTCCTATTTGGGGACTTCCCTGGCTTTTTTCTGGCCCACATAGGACCAGTCTGGATAGTTGGCCTTGGTGAAGACTTGACGTTTTCAACCCCAAAAAGTTTTGATTTGAGTTTCTACTGAAATGAGGGTGCATTTTAATGTTGTATTTTAATCTTGTTTTTAAGTTGTATCTTAATCAATTGTTTTTATACCGGTGTTAGCTGCCCTGAGCCTGGTCTTGGCCAGGGAGGGCAGAGTATAAATGAAATTTAATAATAATAATAATAATAATAATAATAATAATAATAATAATAATAATAATTTACACTGTGCCACACAGCCCCCTGCCCAAGGAAGCGCAGGGCGTCCGCTGCAGCCAGCTCAGTCCCTTGCAACCGGCTCTGTTTCGCTGTGATCAAAGTGGGCAGCTGGAGTGGGATTTTTAACAAAATGCCTCTGTGTCTGCACGCAAAGGTAGGCAGCTGGTTGGCTCTGGAGAACAGCAAAGGTCTGTTCTGCTTCCTTACTCAAGCTGGGCTTTGCTTCCAAACAATGCAAACCCCGGCAGGTGTCTTGTGATCATCCTCCTTGCATGCTCACTGTTTTCCTACAAGTTTGGGCAACTGCATCTGAATGCATGCAGCACAACACTCTCATTCCTTCAGGAACCCACTAGAGACACTTCCTTCCTTCATTTTAGACAAGGGCAGAATTGCTGCTTGCATAGGAGAAGGAACGAAAGGACCTCCAAAACTAATAGATCATATGGAGCAAGATCTTTTTCTCCCAACTGAATTGATTTCTGGTGGGGGGGGGCGGCGGATTTTTGGCACCCAGATGCTTAGAACTTCCAGGGGGAAGCAAGTGACCAGTTCTTTTTTTCTTAAGCTGGCAAGCAAACTTTTCCACCCAGAGAACAGGTCTTTCTCTGCCTGCCTCGCAAGATTATTTTTCTGTTCTCTCTCGCCTACAAGAGTCAACCCCGGGGCTCCTAACTCGATTTCTCCTTCAGAGTAAGTTCAAACTATCTGTTATTGAACAGAGCTAAGAGACTGTCCTTCTGCCACGACAGCTGAGAGATTTACTGGGACTGTTTTCATGGTCCCTAACCCTTTGCACATCACAGTCAACCACAGGTAAGGAATGTGCCTGATTTGGTTGCTTGTCCCTTTTCGACTAGCATTAGGAGGAAATAAACTGCAGGCCCTGGTTTAGACTATTATTATTATTATTAGTTACAGATAGGTAGCCGTGTTGGTCTGCCATAGTCAAAACAAAAAAAATTCCTTCCAGTATCTGAAGAAGTGTGCATGCACACGAAAGCTCATACCAAGAACTAACTTAGTTGGTCTTTAAGGTGCTACTGGAAGGAATTTATTTTTTTATTATTATTATTATTATTAGACTTTTACTAGCACGTCCCAGGGCAGGTTGTAACAAAAACCAATTCTGTATTGCTAACAGGTAAAACAAATTGCGGTCCCAGGAATAGGATGGGTCCTGAAAACACAGAACTCAGGTGTCAAAGTTCAGGAGAAAGAGGTGTGGATTTGTCAGTTGCAAAAAGCTGTGCAGAGGGAGATGCAAAGCTTAGGGGTTGCTAGGGAGAAGGCCCTCTTGTCACTGCTACTCCCAAACTTCTGCGGGGGGGGGGGGGGACAACCAAGAGAGTGCCTAGAACCCACGTACCTACGGGACCGCCGCTCTTGGTATGCCCCACGGAGGACCTCAAAGTCCACAAATGACAACATTTTGGAGGTCCCAAGTCGCTTAGATTGGTCTCAACTAGGGCCAGGGCCTTTTCAGTACTGGCCCCAACTTGGTGGAACACTTTGTCACAAGAGACCAGGGCCCTGTGGGACTTGACATCTTTCCGCAGGGCCTGCAAGACAGAGCTATTCCGCTTGGCCTTTGGATTGGACTCAGTCTGACCCTTATGTTTTCCTCCCCTTATGGTCTTGATCTATCGGCTACTTTTAAAACGAGACTGCATTTTAAATTGCATTTTAACCTGTACTGTATTTTAAATTGTCCCCCCTCCCCATTATATTTTTACTGTAATTTTACTGGTGTTAGCTGCCCTGAGCCAGGCTCTGGCCGGGGAGGGCGGGGTATAAATTATTATTATTATTATTATTTTCCAATCTGAGAGGGAAGGAGGGGCTCTCTCTCCGATATTCTATGTCTCCCAAGAGATTGTGATCTACTCAGGGCAAAGTTGTTGGAGCTCCAAGCTAAAAAGGGGAACAGCCGCTTGCCAACAGATTGCTGGGGAAACAAACAACCTCACTGAGTAAACTCTTGCCTTCCTTTCTGTAAATCATGCAACAATGGAGGGCAGGGGCGGGAATTGATTTTAGCAAACCTCCTGGGGATCTACCAGTAGATCGCGATCGGCCTGTTGGACGCCCCTATCCCATGTCCTGCTAAGACAGGGGTTGTTCTCTCCTGGGGTTAATGCGGACGAGCAAAATGACAAAGATCAGCCCCTGTTCACGGCAAACCACTAACTATGGTTTACCGCGACGTGTGAACAAGCCTTACAAACTGCGGGGGGGGGGGAGATGTGCAACCCCCCCTGAACATCAGGTAAATGTTCAAAGAGGTGTTGCAATGCTTAAAAATTCAGAGGAATTTAGAGGCACGGCTGGATTTACAAACACGCTTAAATCTTAGGCCTGCCTTTTTTAATAAGGGCCTGCAAACAGGGAAATAAACGGCTTGGAGGAACGCATGGGGTCATGCGCTCGTCCTTACGCCCCCCCTCCCCTCCCTAGCTCAGCACTGAGCAAGATTTGCTTAAATTTGGGCTCTGAAAACCCACTTGAAGTCCCGCGGATATGAAGAAACCCTAACGAGCGCCAAGCGGTCGACGTCTTAACCTTCACCCATGGGACGCGGGGACCGGAATCATATTTATTCATTTATTTATTGCATTTATAATTTCACTGTTTTCTCCAAGGAGCTCAAACGTGGCGCACATGGTTCTCCCCCCCCCCCCGTCATTTAACCCCCACAACAACCCTGTGAGGTAGGCGAGGCGGCGAATGGCCCTCAAGGTCGCACCCAGCGAGTTTCGCTGTGTGAGGATTTGGACCCTGGTCTCTGCCGGGCACTAATCCTGACGCTCTAACCACTACACCACCACTGTCTCTCATGAGCTCCAATGACGAGTCATGAACATTTTTATCCTGCCCTTCCTGCTTGAGGATGCGCTCGTAGTTCTCTCCAATCTCCCCCCTTTCCTTGCCACCCGACCTACCTCACAGGGTTGTTAGGCGTGCATGACCTGCCCACCCAGAGAGCAGCATGGCTGAGAAGGAATTTGAACCCACATCTCTCCGGACCAGTCTTCTCCAGCAGACGCTGCCATCCAAAACCAAAGGCTACCTGAGATGGAGTCCGCTCCTCTTAATGCGTAATCTGGGCTATCAAGGTGCATAGCTGTCAACGTTTACCTTTTTTAAAAGGGAAATTCCCTTATTCCGAATAGGATTCCTCGCAAGAAAAGGGAAAAGTTGACAGCTATGTCAAGGTGTGGTGAGCAATGGGGCAGCACCATCTCTAAAGCTTAACGGTTATTCGATTCTGGTCTCTCTCCCTCTCTCAGGCTTGATGGACAGGAACGGCACCAGCTGGTTGCTCCCTCTTAACAAATCCCGACACAGCAAAGCCCTGCCTAGGTTGTTACGTAAGAGGAGGTTGCTGGATCAGGCCCGTGGCCCATCCAGTTCCAGCATTGCCTGTGGGAAAACTGGAAGCAGGATACGAGCGCAAGAGCAACTCTCCCCTGAGGCTGTAGCCACGGACAGCTCTTCTCTTCCCTGAATTTGCACCGTGTTAAATCAAGCCTGGAACTAGACACAGATCAGGCGTAGGCAAACTCCGGCCCTCCAGATGTGTGTGGGATATTGAACCCCAAGAACTAACAGTAGCAGCAGAGAAAACATGTTCCCCTCTTTATTTCCAACTTTATTGGGCACATGAAACTAACCATAATTACCTTGAATTTCTGCTTAACCCTCAAGAAAGAAGGGCATTCTCGCTGGCCAGGTTTAATTTAAATCCATCAAACCTCCTTTGGGGAAGGTTCTCAGGCAGGGTGGAAGGAGAAAGAACTTGCCCATGTGTAGACCACCTGGTGGAAACCCTTAAAGGTAAAGGTAAAGGGACCCCTGACCATTAAGTCCAGTCGTGGCCGACTCTGGGGTTACGGCGCTCATCTCGCTTTATTGGTCGAGGGAGCCGGCATGCAGCTTCCGGGTCATGTGGCCAGCATGACTAAACCGCTTCTGGTGAACCAGAGCAGTGCACGGAAACGCTGTTTACCTTCCCGCCAGAGCGGTACCTATTTATCTACTTGCACTCTGACGTGCTTTTGAACTGCTAGGTGGGCAGGAGCAGGGACCAGGCAACGGGAGCTCACCCCATCACGGGGATTCGAACCGCTGACCACCTGATCGGCAAGTCCTAGGCTCTGTGGTTTAACCCACAGCACTACCCACGTCCCAATATGGAAACCCTTACAAATATGATTTTCAATTGTAAACTATATGCTGATCTCCGCCAGCAATTTCTAGATCAACTCTGTATCCCCAAATGGAGGTCATACATTTTCAGAGGTCAGAATCAGAGGTCATACATTTTCTATTACTGGGGAATGATCAGGAGCTCACCAAGTCAGTGGCTAAATATCTCTATTTGGTTTTTTGTCGTCAAAATACACTGCAGACGTCCGATCTCCCTGGAGACCAAGAGATGTGACGATAGACTGCTCTGCCTCCTTTCTTTTAGCAAATGTTTTGTGCCACTGGGGAAGTGGTAATTCTGCATTCATTTGTTTTGGATGTTGTATGTGATGCCAATAACAGTTTTACGATACGATACAATTCCCATCATCCCTAGCTCACAGGACCTGTGGTCAGGGATGATGGACATTGGTAGTCCCAAACATCTGGAGGGCCGGAGTTTGCCTATGCCTGCAGTAGATGCCAGAAAATGCAGTCCCACTAATCCCAACCCAGCAAATGTTGAGCATAGAATTATAGATTCTGAAGGATCCTCCAGTCCAATGCAGGAAAATGCAGTGTCTGTTGTGGGGATCGGACCTGCAATCTTGGCGTTGTTATCAGCACCATGCTCTAACCCAGGGGTCCCCAAATTAAGGCCTGCGGGCTGGATAAGGCCCGAGGGACTCGTTTATCCGGCATGCGGTGACCCCCACCGCCCGCTCTTACTGGTGCTGCGTGGCTATCCACTTCTGGGTCGGTGAAGCACCAGAAAAAGCTTGTGCGCATGCGCAAGTGTTATTTCCGGTGCACATCCGGGTCAGAGGAGGCCTGTGCACATGCACACATATTTCTGGTGCTCCTCCGACCCAGAAATGCGCCGGAAATAGTGCACACATATGGGCACATGCTCTCCCACCCTCCGCACGATCGGCGCTGGAGACACCGGCCCGAGGCACGGTGAGTTTGCTGACCCCTGCTCTAACCAACTGAACTACCCCCCCCAACTTAAACCGGTATCCCGGCATCTCAGTGCTGACAGTTTCTCAGTCCCTTGGCTGGGGGGCACGTACTTTTTTTTTGGGGGGGGGATGGGAAAGAACACTGTGCGCAGCAATACAGTGTTAGAGCATGGGTCAGCTGGTGGGAAGAATGAACAGGCCCACGAGTCTGTTTCTGGGGATACCGGCCGATACAGCCTGCAATGTCTAACTTTTCGCAAAGCCCTTCCCAGCTGGGCTTCCTCTGGATTTCGGGTTTCAAAGCTGGGGGGGGGGGGGCACATTCCTGCGTGTGTATGTGTGTGTGTGTGTGCGGATACATATATAAAAAGAGGCAGAAGTAATCTTTGGGAATCATATCCTGCGCCAGCCTCCTCCAAAACCACACGTGCCTCTGTCCTGCGTTTAATATGCTCACATACAAAGCCCAATATTTGAGGGAAAGGGAAGGAAATTAACGTGGGGCGAGGGGGGGGGGAAAACCCCAGCAGTCGTACAATCAAATTGTCTGTATTTGTTTCTTTAATCTAAAAAGGAGGTCTGAGGGTTTGGGGTTGGGGGGGGGGGGAGAGAGAAAAGATCTCCAGAGTACAAGGCAAAGCAGACTTCTGTGTAGCTGGAGGTTTCGGCCGTTCATTTGGCACCCCAAGACTCTTAAGAACCACCATCCTGTCCTGTTAAAATCTTAACTTTTGGAAAGGAACTTTAAAAAAACAACAACAACCCAAAAAAGGTGTTACAGATGTAGTTTTTTCTTCTTCTTTCTGTAGAAGAAGAAGAAAGACAATCCCGCAAAGGTCGTGCGCAGCGCCTCTTTCAGAGCATCCCGGTTTCCTTATTCGCTGGCCGCCTGTCCTTGTGGAGCCGTGGAAGTGATGACGCTGCCCGTCTGCAAGGGGGCCGCTGCTGCCCCCCTCAGCTCCTCCACCCGAGGCCTCTTGACGTCTGGCTCGCCAGGAGGGTCCTCTTTCGCCGCGGCCTCCGCTGCCTGGCTGACCACGGCCGGAGCGGAGGAACTGGCCTGGGCAGCCAGCAGCTGCAGCGGATTTGTGAGGGCTGGAGGAGGAAAGAGAGGAATGTATTAGATAAAATGCAAAGAAATATACAATAATAAGAGTACCGTATTTTTCGCTCCATAAGACTATACAACTTTGTAACATGCAGAAAACAGCATTCTTAGAGAAACCAAAGACTGGAACTGAGGGAAGTCGAGGGGGTGGGGTGGGAGTGGGTTTTGTGGGGGGGGGGGAGGGAGGAAAAATAGGGGGGGAACAAGGATGATATGTTTTGGGATAATATGTCTTGTTATAATTTTGAATTTTTTAAAAAAGGTATAATAAAACAAGCAGGAGAAAGCAATATGTTAAAAAACCAGAGGCAGTTGAGGGAAGTGGCATGGGTGGGGAGGGGGATTTTTCGTTGTATTAGACATATTATTGTGATGAAGATGAAAATGTAAAACTAAATAATTTTTTTTTAAAAAAAGAGAAATATCTCTACATATTGCAGTTGTTTCTTCTATCGCTTTCTCATCTTGGACGCCGCTTTTCCACAGTGAGCCAGCTGTCCCCCCCAAAGGGGCTGGCAACCGATACTTGAACCATCGAAAAACACAGAGCGTTGGAAATACAATTGCAAGCCAAACACACAGAGCGCTCCAGTAAATTCAACAAAAAACCAACAATTTGGCACACGCAGAATTAATTTAGTATTCTAAACAAACGAACACGTCCCCCCCCCAAACAATTCAAGCTTAAGTACACGAACACAAACCAAAAGAAGTGTTAATCCAGGGCTTTTTTTTCCAGCTGGAACTCAGTTCTGGCACCTCTTAAGTGGGCGCCATTTCCATTATAAGAGAAAAAGAGAGGCATTCATGTTGAGTTCCGGCGCCTCTTTTTCTAGAAAAACAGCACTGGGTTAACCAACGCTAATCCATAGTTATCCATATGGATCATTCATCCAACCCTCGCATTAAGTCAATAGTTAATTATTTAATAATAATAATAATAATAATAATAATAATAATAATAATAATAATAATAATTTATTTGTATCCTGCCCATCTGGCTGGGTTTCCCCAGCAACTCTGGGCGGCTTCCAACCAAGATTTAAAATACATTAAAATGTCACAAATTGAAAACTTCCCTGAACAGGACTGCCTTCAGATGTCTTCTAAATGTCAGGTAGTTGTACTCTCTGACATCTGATGGGACATTGTTTCACAGGGCGGGCGCCACTACTAAGAAGGCCTTCTGCCTGGTTCTCTGTAGCTTTGCTTCTCGCAGGGAGGGAACTGCCAGAAGGCCCTCGGCACTGGACCTCAGCATCCGGGCAGAATGATTGGGGTGGAGACGCCAAGGTATACTGGACTGAGGCCATTTAGGGCTTTCAAGGTCAGCACCAACACTTTGAATTGTGCTTGGAAACGTACTGGGCGCCAATGTAGGTCTTTCAAGACCGGTGTTATGTGGTCTCGGTGGCCGCTCCCAGTCAGCAGTCTAGCTGCCGCATTCTGGATAATTGCAGTTTCCAGGTCACCTTCAAAGGTAGCCCCACGTAGAGTGCATGGCAGTAGTCCAAGCGAGAGATAACTAGAGCATGCACCACTCTGGCGAGAAAGTCTGTGGGCAGGTAGGGTCTCATCCTGCGCACCAGATGGAGCTGGTAAACAGCTGCCCTGGACACAGGATTGACCTGCACCTCCATGGACAGCTGTGAGTCCAAAATGACTCCCAGTCTTCACACCTAGTCCTTCAGGGACAGAGTTACCCCATTGAGGACCAGGGAGTCCTCCACACCAGCCCACCTCGTCCCCCAAGAACATAATTTATTGTTATTATTAGTATTATTACCCGCTCTTTGCCCTAAGGTTCTTCCCTTGGGCAGCAAAAATGTGGAGCTACCACAAAAAAGGCTCTACCAAACCAATTTCTCGAAAAGAAAGCACCCTAAGAGAACAGGGCCTTCTCCCGATGAGCAGAATTAAAGCCCTGAGAGAACGCAATCCCACGGCACAGATAAGCGAACATCAATGTAATTAACAATACTTATCTGCCAGGAAGTGGTGTTAAAATCAGCGGGGTCCACTTCTGGGCGAAGGCTGTTAGGATTTCATTGTCAAGAGGGGAATTAAGTTCTCAGTGGTGCAAAAGGGAAGAGAAACAGTCTCTTTAATCTTCACCTTCCCTCTCGCAGCGGAATGGGTGCTTCTCGATGGAGATTTGCTAATCACCACTTTCGGCTCGCTGAAGTAATTCCAGGCAATTCCAGGTGATTGTTCAAGGGCTTTGAACACAATGAGCAATTACCTGGTGCCCGACGCTTCCATCAGGCCACGTTGGACAGCAGAGGGGCTGTTGGCAGGTTTTGCTTTTTAAAATCTTGTTACCAACACACGTTGTGCGGCGGAGGTGAAAATATGAATTAGCCAGCTTTCCTCTTGCTTAGAAAACAAAGAGGCTGCAACGTCACAAGGACAGAAACACACGCCGGAACCACGAGCCCACCAGGCTGAGACCCTACCTGCCTGCAGACTGTCTCGCCAGAGTGGTGCATGCTCTGGTTATCTCCCGCTTGGACTCCTGCCATGCGCTCTATGTGGGGCTACCTTTGAAGGGGACCTGGAAACTTCAATTAATCCAGAATTCAGCAGCTAGACTGGTGACTGGGAGTGGCCGCCGAGACCATATAACTCTGGTCCTGAAAGACCTACATTGGCTCCCAGTATGTTTCCAAGCACAATTCAAAGTGTTGGTGCTGACCTTTAAGGCCCTAAACGGCCTCGGCCCAGTAGACCTGAAGGAGCGTCTCCACCCCCATCATCCAGCCCAGACACTGGCAGCCTTCGAGGGCCTTCTGGCGGTTCCCTCCCTGTGAGAAGTGAGGTTACAGGGAACCAGGCAGAGGGCCTTCTCGGTAGTGGCGCCCGCCCTGTGGAACACCCTCCCATCAGATGTCAAGGAAATAAACAACTACAGTGGAACCTCTACTCATGTACAGAATCCGTTCTGGAGGTCCGTTCGTGAGTTGATCCAGGTTGCTGGTAGAAGCGCCGTTCTGCGTGTGCGCATTCAGCGGCAGTGCCATTCTGCGCATGTGCAGACGGCGGCAGCCGCTTCTGTGCGTGCGCAAATTGTGGCAAACCCGGTATTTACTTCTGGGTTTGCCGCGGTCATGAGTCGAATTCTTCGCAAGTAGGGGTGGTGGTAAGTCATTAGAATACATCTGAAGGCAGCCCTGTTTAGGGAAGCTTTTAACATTTGATGAATTATTGTATTTCAATATTTTGCTGGAAGCTGCCCCGAGTGGCTGGAGAAACCCGGCGAGATGGACGTGGTATAATTAATAGATGATGATGATGATGATGATTAACCCTTGCACTAAGCCGAAGTGGCACTTTGGGGGGGGGGGAACCCTAAAACCAATCACCGTGACACAAATTGTTAAGGGTCATTACAGAGATCTCCAAAGGGTCCTCTCCAAACTGAGCAAATGGGAGGTAAAATGGGAAATGCAATTCCGTGTAAGTGTGTGCAAATCGATGGGTGCACGTCAAGGAAAAGGACCTCAATGTCGCATATATTCCCGTGGGGTCTGGACTGCAGGTAAGCAACCAGGAATGAGGCCAGGGGGACATAATGGAGAGCTCAAGGATGATGTTGATGCAGTGTTGGTTAATGGAAGAAAACTGCTAGGACCATAATGAGGTTCCAAAAATCTCTGGGTCGACCGCATTTGCAATACTGTGTCCAATTCTGGTTGCCTTGCCTCAAAAAGGAGATTGAAGGGTTGGGAAAGGCTGCGGTTTATTGAAAAAGGCAAGTAAGAGGAGAGACATGATGGAAGTTTGTAAAATTATTTGGGGCATGCAGAAAGTGGACAGAAAAATGCTTTCCTCCCTCTCTCCTAAAACTAGAACTCATGGAAATTCAATGGAGCTGAACGTTGGGAGATTCAGGGCATAGAAAAGAAAGCACTTCTTCAGGCAACACATAGTTAAATCTATGGAACTCACTTCCGCAGGGACAGCCGCCAACCTGGATGGTATTAAAACAGAACTGGGCAAATTCATGGAAGAGGGGAGGGCTATCGATGACTGCTAGCCACAAAGGCTATGCTCTGCCTCAACTGTCAGAGGCGATATGCTGTGGCTTCTCCAGAGCCGGGGTGCCACAGCAGAAAAGGCCTTGTCCCAAGAGGCTCGTGTAGGGCCTCCAGCAGAGCTTCTCCTGCTGATCTCAGGAGCAGGCAGGATGAAACAGGAAGAGGCACTCCTCCCAGTATCGCTTCTGTGGCTGAAGGGTGCGGCCCAGACCTCGGGGCCTGAAGACAGATGCCACGGTTTGTCCCGGGAACCCCAGCGGCACGAGGGCAATGGAGAGAAGAGGGAGGGATGGCCTACCGTAAGCGCTGCTGGACAGGCTGTTGGTGGGCACGGCATGCTTCCCGTTCTGCGTCACTGCCCGGACGGGGAGCTGGTGTTGCCCAATGGTCATGGGCGCTGCTTGCTGGAGGATGGTGACTGTTTGCCCTGGGACCCCCTGGGCCATCTGACTCGCCACGGTTTGAATAACTCGGCTGGCAGTGGGGATTGCAGCAAATGCAATGGTTGGCTTCTCATCCATCCCTGCAAAAGAAAGAAGGAATCAATTGTTGACCTGGCTGTTCATTCTGGGTAGAGTCAGAGAAGTGTGCTGAATTGTCCCTGTTATTGCCCATGCAGCCTCGGGGGCCTGTTTCCTCCACCCTGTTTCACGTCTTACTCCCTTCCTCTGGATGAGCGGTACGGAAATATTATTTTCAGTAACCCCTGCAATTTCCACCAGTGCCTCTGCAGGGAACGGAGAGACAGAGAGCATGCCTCGCGCCCCCATCTCTCAAAGTGAGCTGCAGTAAAAGTTCTCCTTTCCGAGTTCAAGTGAAATGAACGCTGATTGATTCCAGAGGACATCTTATTTATTTACTTGCTTTCTTAGCCTCCATGGAGACAGAAAGGCCTGACTTTGGGCTATCTGTCAGAGCAGCAGCAAAATCACATAGATGCTCAGGACAACAGAGAGTTATTTGGACAACTAAATTTATGTGATGTAATATTGCTTTGAGAGGACTGGATTTACAGCTCTGCAGTTTTCCCTTGGGTTAATTATTCATCCGATCTATTCTGTATTAAATACCATGGTCTCCCTGCTGAAATACGAGCGGCAGATGTCAGAGCTGCTTCCTGAAGACACACCAGGCCAGGCCAGTGTTTCCTTGGAATGAATGTCCGATCTGATCGTTTTAACTGTTGCGCTTCTTTCTTTTAATTAAGGAGGTCTCAATGCTATTGTGCATTTTAATAACTGACTGATTATACAGTTGTAAAAAAAGGTAAAAAGGTAAATGATCCCTGGACGGTTAAGTCCAGTCAAAGGTGACCCTGGGGTTGCGGCGCTCATCTCGCTTTCAGGCCGAGGGAGTCAGCGTTTGTCCACAGACAGCTTTCCAGGTCATGTGGCCAGCAGGACTAAGCCGCTTATGGTGCAACGGGACACCATGACAGAAACCAGTGCGCACGGAAACACCGTTTACTTTCCTGCCGCAGTGGTACCTATTTATCTACTTGCACTGGCATGCTTTCAAACTGCTAGGTTGGCAGGAGCTGGGACTGAGCAACGAGAGCTCATCCTGTGGCGGGGATTCGAACCGCCGATCTTCTGATCGGCAGGCCCAAGAGGCTCAGTGGTTTAGACCACAGAGCCACCCGTGTCCTATTTATAGTTGTAAACCACCTAGAAAACACTTTGACATATAAGTGGTAGATAAATGAATTATTATTATTATTATTATTATTATTATTATTATTATTATTATTTACTATTATTAGTGATGACTTGTAGTGCAAGTGTCAAATGAAGCAAAGCCTCTACAGCTCTGTGTTTCCAGTCCATATGCTACAATTGAAGTTAAATCCCTTATGAAGAGAGCTTGCCCACATGCTTGAATATGTACCCCACTCCTAACTGGTTTACCCAATCCGCAAGGACTCAAGGGCAGCTTGTTCCAAGATTTAAATCTCTCAGCCGACAGATGGATTGGGTACTTGATTAATTTTAAAAGGGCATCGTATGCCAACCAGCCAAAGGCCTGGCTAAACAGGAACGTTTTCACCTGGCACCTAAAGGTGTAGAATGAAGGTGCCAGCTGAATCTCCCTGGTGTTTTTGTGTGAGTTTACTAAAGCGGTTTGCAAAAGGATAGGCAAAAGCGTTCCCCGTGGGGAACCCACACCCCGTCAGGAGTGCTACGCTACCTCTGGTCTCACCAGCCAGGTCCAAGACGGCTCCTGCTGCTTCGTGGGCACCCGCAGCCGGCACCTGGTTGGTCAGTATGTACCCATTGGCCGAGTTGGCCGAGGTGGTCACCACCCTGACCATGGTGACCGTGGGGGCCTGCTGGACGACGTGGATGGCGTGCCCTGAAGGCTGCTGAGAGGTCACGATGGAGGCTGGCATGTAGGCCACGGGCTTGGCCACGAGGGCCGAGGGCCGGGGAGGGAGGGCCATGATCACCGGCTGGGCACTCACGGGCGAGCCTGGAAAGAAAAGGAAAAGGGAAAATGGAATAGGAGGGGGTTTCGACCCCAAGAGCACCAGCGCTCAGGTAAAACAGGGAGGCTGCTGGGCTCCAACTCCTGTCCGCTGCAGCTCAATGACTCTGAGACACTGATGGCGAACCTTCATTACAGACCGAGTGTCCAAACTGCAATAAAAAAACCACTTATTTATCGCCAAGTGCCAACATGGCAACTTAACCTGTATATCTCATTTTTCCTGTGTGTTTCACGTTTCTTCTTCATGACTGCTGTTGTAATAAAGAATCCTTCATAAACGTTATTGCATTACATTCTTCATTAAATTATCTTTCCGTTGATATCTAATTTTATGATATAACTCAGTGCTTTTTTTCCTTAAAAAAATGTTTAGGGATACTCTCATTTTGACTCAAGAAAATCACCACCGGGGAGAAAATAAATACAGTTCAAATCAGGGAAAATAAATGCAACGGATTTCTTTTCCTGTTAGATTCACAAAATGTGTAGGGGTATGCATCCCCTTGTGTCTCCACAGAAAAATAGCACTGGTGTTACTCCAAAACAAAGTTCCTTTGGCTGCTGTTGGATCGCAGCCTCCACGGAATGAAGTCGTGAGATTCAGAGAATCTCATATATGGATATGGCAAAAGTTTTTTTCCCTTTATTATTTTAAATTTGTTCTTGTAAAAACCAATAAAAAAATATTATAACCCCCCAAACCCCAAATATTTAAAACTTTTTAAAAAATCAGCAGTGGGCTGAAAGCAGATTAAAATACACACCAGCATTCTGCACCAAAATTATTCTAGCAGGCACCGAAAAGAGTACAAGCTGTGACCATTTTGCACGCTTTCAATTGACGTGCGGATTATTTTGGACTCAGAAGAGGGTGGGCTTATGCGCGCAGGGACCAGGAACTTGCCCCCCCCCCCCCAGGCAAATCTTGGGCTGCCTATACAAAGAAGGCGCCTGCGTGTGGTCATTAGGCAGGGAGTTCCCAAGGGCAGCTGCTGCCACACCAAATAATGCAATTCCTTCTCTCCTGCAAAGAAACGCCGCAATCTACTCACCGGGGGCGCTCTGCGAATACCGATACTCTGGGACAGAGGCTAGTTTTGAGCCGAAGTCGTGGTCGTGCGGAATGGGCGACCCCTCCCTGGACAGGCACTCTGGGGTCTGTAGGCCACTGGTGTGGGGCGACAGCAGGCCAGGGTGAGTCGGAGACGCAGGGGCACTCCTGGAAGGCAAGGAGGCAGTGAGCCAAAGGCAAGGGAAGCGGGAGGCTCGGCTATGGCGCCTAGCTGGGCACTAGGAAAGCCAGCCGCTGGACTGGACGGGACTGGACGGATTTTCCTTCATTTGTGTGGGTCTGGTGACCATGTGAATCATGCAGCCAGAATCACAGTGCAGAGTAGCCACATGACCCCAACCCTGGAGAACCTCGCCCATTTACTTTACAAACAGCTGGGCCTGATAAGCATTTACTGTTCCCAACCCTAATCCTGCGGAAAGTCATCTAATTAGATTTTAATTTGATCCTGGCTTGTTTTTAGGAGGTATTGTATTTTTCGCAAAATAAGACGCACCTAGTTTTTAGAGGAGGAAAACAAGGAAAAATGAAACAGTGGATGTATGATTTTTGTGGTTCATGCTGTGGCCACAGGCATGTGATCTGATGGTGAATTTGGGGTTACCCAATGCAAAAATCCTGAGAATCCATGTGGATCCGTGCTTTATAACCACATTTTTGCACCATTGGGCCCCCACGAAACAGCGGATGTGTGTGTTTTTTGGTGCAGGCTGTAGCCATGGACATGCTATGTGATCTGATGGTGAATTTGGGGTGACCCAATGCAAAAATCCTGAGGATCCATGGGCTTTTACCTCCCCCTCCCAGAAAGCCTCCTTTATCTCTAGCATCCCTTATCTCCCTCCCTGATTGCTTGCCGATCAGCTGCTTCCTTTCAACACTCCCTTCCTCTTGTTTGCTTTAGTGTCTTTTCCTTAGCTGGAGCAGTTTTTTGATCCTCCTTTTCTTCTAATTTCTCTCCTCATTCCTTTAGTCTTCCTGTCTCCTCTCCTTGCAAGTTCGCTGTCTTTACCTCCCCCCTTCCAGGCAGCCTCCTTTATCACTAGCATCCCTTATCTCCCTCCCCAATAGCTTGCTGATTAACGCCACCCATAGCAAAATGGGTTTGACTTGGAAAATCCCTCCCTATAGTTATTCAGATGGTTAATCAAAAGCTAGACTGAGCGGATAAGATGTATGCTGCCCCTTTCAGCCTTGCCAAATCTGCCACGTTGGCAGGCTGCCAGTGGGAAGCGCATGCCAGCTGTTGGTGCCACCTTGAGTCCCTGTGTCAGAGGAAAAGATGGGATATAAACAACAAGAAGAAGAACAAGAACAACTTACCGGGATGAGAGAGGCCCGAAGGGGGTTCGGAAGCAGGACACCCCCCTCTGCCTCCTTTTCCGGAAGGCCTGCTCCACCAGTTTGCCTTCGGAGGGGGGATCTATCCTCCAGAACGAGCCCTTCCCAGGCTCCTCCTGGGAACGCGGGACTTTAATAAAATAGCGGTTCAAGGAAAGGTTGTGCCGAATGGAATTCTGCGGGGAGAAAGAGGCAGGAACATGATGACCCCAAGGCTAAGTGGTGGATTTAATGTTGTTTTGAGCGAGACCAAGAGCTCCACCTCAGCAGACCCCCCCCTCCAACCACGCGCAGGGCGCTTGCTCACCTGCCAACCTTTATCCGCCGTCCTGTAATACGGGTAATGCTTGGTGATGTGGGCATAGATACCACTTAGTGTTAACTGCCGGTCCTGGGCCGACGAGATAGCTTGGACAATCAGCTGGGCGTAGGAGTACGGAGGCTTGGACTCATCCTGCAGGTGGGCGGCACAAAAGACAGGCGTGCAAGGGATATATATATATATATATATATGCTTTCGTAGATTTTCACGGGTACAGGAATGCAGGTTTTGGTGTCCTCGGGTGTCTTCCCGTGTAAAAGTTGGGGTGTCTAGGCGACGTTTCGACGAGGTCTCACTCGTCATCTTCAGGCTGGTGCTTTCGGCTTCTTGTTACTGGAACAGAGCGGGATCTCAATGTTTGAGTTCCTATAAATACTGTAGAGGGGGTGTGGTGTCTAGCCTCCAATGTTCTGGGCAGAGAGGAAGTTCCCAGGCTAGTGTGCCTTTTCTTCTTTTGTTCCTTAATTACTTGAGAGATACCTTGAGTGATTTCTTGAGTGATATCCTGAGTACCACTTAGGTGGGTCATTAGGTGTGGATTAGTTGCTAAAGTATTTGTGTCTTGACCTCTTGAACTTTGTGAAGAGTTTTCCTGAGAAGATGGCTGTATTGCACTTAGTTGTGCTTTGGCTTGGCTTCGTGTATAGGGGCGAGCTGTGGTTTTGTGGCTTGTGTCAGCCAGATCTGTGTAGGGATTGCAGGGGGGTGCAGCATCCGGAGGTGCCACCATGGACTGGCTACTGGATGGTGTCAGTAATTCATCTGTGGAGAGGGTCTGGGTTTGGGTCTGGTGTGGTTGATTGGTGTTGGCGTTCTGTGTGCCTCTGGATCTGGTGTCAGTTTTTGTGGGGAGGGCTAATTTCCAGATGTCTGGCAAGCGGGATGTGTCGTCACGCTTGTTCATGTTGTGAGGGTGTTTCTCTATCTCGATGGCTTCCATGATTATTCTCTTGTGGTGATGTTCCGTGTTAAAGAGCAATTTGGAATCTGCAAAATTAATTTCGTGTCCTGTTTCTTTCATGTGTTGGAAAAGAGAGGAAGTTTTTTCTTCTTTTTTGACGGCATTCTTGTGTTCTGCGATACGTGCTCTTTAACACGGAACATCACCACAAGAGAATAATCATGGAAGCCATCGAGATAGAGAAACACCCTCACAACATGAACAAGCGTGACGACACATCCCGCTTGCCAGACATCTGGAAATTAGCCCTCCCCACAAAAACTGACACCAGATCCAGAGGCACACAGAACGCCAACACCAATCAACCACACCAGACCCAAACCCAGACCCTCTCCACAGATGAATTACTGACACCATCCAGTAGCCAGTCCATGGTGGCACCTCCGGATGCTGCACCCCCCTGCAATCCCTACACAGATCTGGCTGACACAAGCCACAAAACCACAGCTCGCCCCTATACACGAAGCCAAGCCAAAGCACAACTAAGTGCAATACAGCCATCTTCTCAGGAAAACTCTTCACAAAGTTCAAGAGGTCAAGACACAAATACTTTAGCAACTAATCCACACCTAATGACCCACCTAAGTGGTACTCAGGATATCACTCAAGAAATCACTCAAGGTATCTCTCAAGTAATTAAGGAACAAAAGAAGAAAAGGCACACTAGCCTGGGAACTTCCTCTCTGCCCAGAACATTGGAGGCTAGACACCACACCCCCTCTACAGTATTTATAGGAACTCAAACATTGAGATCCCGCTCTGTTCCAGTAACAAGAAGCCGAAAGCACCAGCCTGAAGATGACGAGTGAGACCTCGTCGAAACGTCGCCTAGACACCCCAACTTTTACACGGGAAGACACCCGAGGACACCAAAACCTGCATATATATATATATATATATATATATATATATTTGTTTTCCTTTAAACAACATTTCGAACATTACAAAAAGAAACACAAAAAAACCCTTTTTGCTCTGCCGAGCTTACGACTTCCTAACTCTTTGCTATATATCCTCATTGTAGGATTTATTTAAATCCTTCTAGTGTCTTCAAATTTTTGCAATGATGCAAGGGAGTTTTGGGCGGCACAGCAGCTCATTAACTGTTTGGGGGAGATTTTGCTGAGCACAACGGCAGCTGCCAAGGCAGATGCGTCCCAAGGCAAGAGCAAACCACCCTTCTGTGTCCCCACCCCCCACCCAATGAAAGTTTCGCAGTGGAAAACCCCCCCATATCTCTGCTTCTAAGGCCAAACCGTGATTCCTCCACGTAACCCAACAACCACTGATGGAGAAGCTCTGTTTTGCTTTTTTAATTGCATAAAGTCTTCTCACGATGAAAGTAACAGGGATTGGCTGTGCCCTGTTTGCAGGCCTCCCAAAGGCATTGATGCTGGACCAGGTGGAGCTTTGATCAGATGCTGGAGAGAAATTATTGTGCTGATGCATCTAATAACGCCTCTTACAGAGGCAACCTCTTATATTTTAACCAGCAGAGATTTTAACCTATTTTTAAAAAATCCTTTAAGCAAGCCTTTAAGCAGATGTTGAATGACCGCCTGTCGTGGACGCTTGAGTTGCGATTCCTGCCCTCGGAGGCCCCTTTGAACTCTGCAGTTCTATGACATCGCACTTCTGCTTATAAAAACTGCTTTCTTCTTGTCTTTTCCTGATGCGGTGCGTTCAAGATACAGTGGTACCTTAGTTCTCAAACTTAATCTGTTCCGGGAGTCCGTTCGACTCCCAAAACCGTTCGAAAACCAAGACGTGGCTTCTGATTCGCTGCAGGAGCTTCCTGCACCCAATCGGAAGCTGCGTCGGACGTTCAGCTTCCAAAAAATGCTTGCAAACCGGAACACTTACTTCCAGGTTTGTGGCGTCCGGGAGCCGAGCCGTTTGAGAACCAAGGTACCACTGTACAGTGGTACCTCTGGTTGCGAACGAGATCTGTTCCGGAGGGCCGTTTGCAACATGAGCAGAACGCAACCCGTGTCTGTGCATGTCACGATTCGCCGTTTCTGCACATGATGTCATTTTGCGCATCTGCGCATGCGCGAGCGGTGAAACCCGGAAGTAACCCTTTCCGGTACTTCCGGGTTGCTGCGGGACGTAACCTGAAAATGCTCAACCTGAAGCAAACGTAACATGAGGTATGACTGTATTGCAATTCCAACTTTTATCTTATTTAAGAGCGATGGTTTCAACCAGCAAAGGAGAAAAGCTGAGAGCGCCATCGAGTCAAACACCCTTGCAGCTTTTGCAAGACCCCCTCGAGAGAGAGAGAGAGACTTGTATTCAACTTTAGGCCAACATGCCTGGCCAGACAGGAGAAGCAGCTCTCGCTCGACCCTCGAGGGGACTCCTTTGGCAGGAATGCATCTACAATTTACTCAACTGTCTGGTACCGGAACCGGGGAGCCCGCCCCGTCGCGACCCTAGAGGGGAGGAAGTGACAGCTGAGCTGCCACCGTTAGCAGTGATTAATGGAACACCGGGCTCCCCGGCCTTTGCAAAGATGCAGAAGAAGAGGGGAAGGTTTTGTGGTACCTTTGGGCTGTCTCCGCCAGATGCATCCGCCTGCTGCTCAGATGTTGCCTTGGCCGCATATTCCGCCACCAGCTGCAGGTCCGAGGTAATATTCTGTGCGAAGCGATATCCTGAGGAGCCAGCGCCGCGTGGACTGGCCGGGCACGAGTTGGGAACACTGTGGAGAAGAAGCAATAATAGTAATAATTTATTATTGGCAAAATTGACAATGAAACGAAGAGGAAGAGATGATAAGGAATTTAAGGAAGACTGGAAGGACTTTACTGCATATATACAGAAGCAATGTACACAGGTTAACACATCAGCGTTCCAAAACCAAGGCACACTTTCCCATAGAAAGTAATGCAAAGCGGATTAATCCATTCCAGACTTTTTAAAAAACAACCCCTAAAACAGCAATTGAACATGAATTTTACTATCTAACGAGACCACTGATCCATAAAATGAAAGCAATAAACCATGTACTGCAGTCACACAATCAATCAATCAGTAGCTGAACTAGGTTCCACACAGTCACAAAAAACAGAAGAGCTGCAAAAACAAAAACACAAAATAAATAGCAAAAACAGACAGACCCCAGTGTAACACTCAAAATGGAAGTGTGGCATTCAAACCGGAGTATGTTCGGCTTCTGAAAAAAAGTTTGCAGACCAGAACACTTCTGGGTTTGCAGTGTTTGGGTTCCAAATTGTTTGAGTACCAAGGAACTAAGGCACTTCAGGTTACAGATGCTTCAGGTTACAGACTCCGCTAGCCCAGAAATAGTACCTCGGGTTCAGAACTTTGTTTCAAGATGAGAACAAAAATCGTGTGGCGGCAGTGGGAGGCCCCATTAGCTAAAGTGGTACCTCAGGTTAAGAACAGTTTCAGGTTAAGAACAGACTTCTGGAACGAATTAAGTTCTTAACCTGAGGTACCACTGTACTGTGATTTTTTCAATTTGTATATTGCCCTTCATCTGTATATCGCAGAATAAAAATACAAGATTAAAAAAAAAACAAAATATGTAATAAAAACAAGAACAGAAAAACACCCGCCAAACCAATGAACTCTCCCTCCCCCATTTAAAAAGGGGTAAAAGATGTCAATTGGTCAAAGGCCCACCCAGGGATAGCATTGCACAAACAGGGAGCCACTGCAGAAAAGGGCCCTGTTCTCGTGCTGCCATCCTTGGGACTTTTAAGCATTTAGGTCCCAAGTAGTTTACGGCTTTATAAACCATCACAGAAATGGAACAGTGATGTATCCCATGGCTAATCCCTGCAATTTCTCCAGAAAAGCTCAGGAACAGCATCCATTGACACCCCCTCCACCACAATCTTATTCTCAAGAGAACCCCACCAGGTACGCTGGCTGGGCAAGTAACTGAGCCGAGATCACCTAGGAAATCTTCGAAACCGGGTCCCACTGCTCACAGACCAATGTTAAAATCAACAGACAAGGAGGCTGGATTTCCCAACCGGCTAAATAATGCAGAACCACCCTCAAAATGTATCTGGGCAGCCCATGTCCCTCTCAGTGCTTCTCCTGGGAATCCCAGCTCTGCCTCCCGACTGCAGAAATTAATATATATGAAAAGTGACGGAAATGAACGAAGCCACCGCTTGTTCAATATTCATCATTTCTCCAGTCCGTATCTTCAGAGTTTTCTCGGGGGCTTTCAAGAAATGTTTTAATACCTTGCTGCCCTCAAATACTGGAAAAGTAATTACCGCGGGGGTCTGCCAATTACTGCTTGCCTTTTATCCTATTCACGAGGACGACATACAAATCTTGTGCCCTGAAGACTCCCGCTCCACCCTGACCTGCTTTCAATGTGGCCCTCTGAGCTGGACCACCCAGTCCTGGAACGAAGAAATCCTAAAAGTGACCAGGTGAAGATTCAGCGACACGGAGGAAAACCTTGGAAACCCAGACCTCGAGTCTGCCATAATATTCCGTGTTTTTCTACACAGATCACAGCAGATACATATATGCCTGTAGAGGTGCAATCTCTCCAGCATTCAGGCGAGGTTCCTGGGTGTATCAGTGCCAGCTTCCATGGCATTAGGTACCACCTACTGGTAAGAATAGGGATGCAGGTGGCGCTGTGGGTTAAACCACTGAGCATAGGACTTGCCGATTAGAAGGTCGGCGGTTCGAATCCCCGCGATGGGGTGAGCTCCCGTTGCTCGGTCCCTGCTCCTGCCAACCTAGCAGTTCAAAAGCACGGCAAAGTGCAAGTAGATAAATAGGTACCACTCCAGCGGGAAGGTAAACGGCGTTTCCGTGCGCTGCTCTGGTTCGCCAGAAGCGGTTTAGTCATGCTGGCTGCATGACCCAGAAGCTGTACGCCGGCTCCCTCCGCCAATAAAGCGAGCTGAGCACCGCAACCCCAGAGTCGGCCACGACTGGACCCAATGGTCAGGGGTCCCTTTACCTTACAGGTAAGAATCAAGGTGAGTCCCCTTCTTTGGGCTGAGATGGATTCGAAGGGAGGCTTAGACTCCACAGTTAATCCACTGGGCAGGGTTTATTTCATATCCCACGTCGTGGCCCCACTGGCCTTTGATTGCGGTAAGGGGGTCTTGTAGGGTCTTGGGAGTAGCATTGTGTATATTGTGGATCAGTCCAGGGCTTTATTAAGAGAATGGGGTACACTTACAGCAAACCAGCCTGCCAGGTCTCTGAGTGTTGATAGATGGACGCTGCAGCAAGGAGATGGTTTGTCCAAACCCAAGGGAACGTTGATATATTCCTTATGACAGAAAGCAGCATATATCACTTTGGCCGGGTCTTCACAGGACATCTGACCAGTAGGGCTGGGCGATATATCCATATATCATCCCAAACCAGTTTGAAGCCCATATCGTGATTATCGGTTTCATGGTTTTTGACCTGGTGATATACTGCGAATCAGGGCTGGGCAATATATTGTCAAAAACTGGTTTCAAGTGCATATCATGATATGGCTTCATAATTTTGGATGTGTGTGTGCCACACAAAATGTCTATGTGGGAAAAGCCAGTCAAGGCCCCTATTAAGCTCCATGATATACATTGTGATATATCACGAAGTTGAATAACAGCTCCATCCTTATTTCAGACAACGTGACATATCAGTAGGTCACGATGTTTAGCTGGCGATAAGCCATGAAGCTGAAAAACCAGATTATCTACTGACCAGATGAGGGAGCAGGTGGCAAATACCCAAACTCCCCTTTCTGGGCTCAGAGCCCAGAGCCCAGAGCACCAAACCCCACAGAGATAAGGACAGCATCAAAGCTAGCCAATTAGCTTATATCAAAACGAGTGACTATAAGCCTATATATATATACCTATTAATTGTGGAGTTACCTTGACTACCAAGAGGGCGTTTTGCAGAGCTTCTGGAACGGTTCACCTGTGGTTACAACACAAGCAGGGTAAGGTAAAGGTAAAGAACCCCTGGATGGTTAAGCCCAGTCAAAGGTGACTATGGGGTTGTGGCACTCATCTCGCTTTCAGGCCAAGGGAGCCAGCATTTGTCCACAGACAGCTTTCCGGGTCGTGTGGCCAGCAGGAATAAACTGCTTCTGGCGCAATGGGACACCATGACAGAAACCAGAATGCATGGAAACACCGTTTACCTTCCTGCCAGAGCGGGACCTATTTATCTACTTGCCCTGGCATGCTTTCAGACTGCTAGGTTGGCAGGAGCAGGGACCGAGCAACGGGAGCTCACCCTGTCACGGGGATTCGAACCGCTGACCTTCCGATGGGCAAGCCCAAGAGGCGCCGGGGTTTAGACCACAGCGCCACCCGCGTCCCTGTATTCCAACACAAGCACCTGCACAGGGGACAGGTAGAAAGAATCTGGAAGCTGCTGGCCTTGATACCAGACTCCTTAATCCACATCAGCAGCTACTCCCTTTCACTGCAAGAGATTTCGGCAGCGACATGCAAGGAAAGCGGCGGAGAATCACACTGAGGAGAAGTTCCACAAGATGGCACTCGTGGCACGAGCTATAAATCTGGAGGAGGGAGCTGGGGGGGGGGGCAGAGAGAGAGAACGAGTGCCAAGCAACAAAGCAGAAAAATAATGACTGCTTGCTGAAACCGCTGCCTCTCCCAGACAAAACAGGAGCAACTGGAAGGATTCATAAGCAGTTCAAGAGAGATGATCAAACAGATTGGACTGGGTGCGGGAAGGGGAGAGAAGGAATGTTTTTAGGGGGGTGAATTGCAATGGGGCAATTCAGCACCGGGGCGGAGGGTGGGGTTTCAGCTAGCCAGTCACCCGCAAGGAGCAAGCCCTCAGCACCCACAGCTGAAGGCGGCAGGCTATGAAAATAATAATAATAATAATAATAATAATAATAATAATAATAATAATGTTATTTATATCCCGCCCTCCCCAGCTGAAGCTGGGCTCAGAGCACCCTTGACAGTCGTGCACGGCACACGTTCCCTCCATGCCCTCGGCAAAGGATCAGGAAAATCTACAACAGGCAGTATGGTGCAGTGGTTAGAGTGTGGGGCTAGGATCTGGGAGACAAGGGTTCGAATTGCCACTCAGCCATGAAGCTCACTGGGTGGCCTGGAGCCAGTCCCTGCCTCTCGGCCTGGTCTACCTCGCAGGGTTGTTGTGTGTGGGGAGGGGTTTAAAAAAGTAGGACCATGTGAAGCACCTTGAGCTCCTTGCAGGGAAAAAGTGGGGTAGAAATGTAATAGGGAAGTAAATAATACAATCGATGGGCATGGTTTAGCTGGCACCACCAATGTATATTCTGTGAGATATTTATGCCTGTCTGTCTGTCTTCTCTTCTTTCTCCTCCACAAAGCTCAGCTTTTCAACACAGGCACCAAAAAGCTAAGCAAAATGCAAGTTCAGAGTAGAGGCAATTGCTGTCGCAGCTCCTAATTCTACCTAAACAAGGCCTGCTAAGACACAGTGCGGAGAGGAAGGGAGGTTGCAAGACCAAGCCTTCTGCATCCGAGTCTGTGTGCCCACGTCTGAGTTTGCAGTGCAGCCTGGGCGCTCTTGAAAGACAGCCCTGCAGCCCAGAAATGGAAGCAAGAAGAAATTCTGACGAAAGAAGCATGGCAGACAAAATTAATGGACTACGCAGGATTGGACAAAATGACAGGAAGGATTTGAAACCTGCAGGACCAGAGATTTACAGAAGATTGGAAGAAATAAAGAGCTATTTGAAGAGCACTTTCTTTGGAAGCCAAACGTGCTCCGTTTTGAGTGTGATGCTTCCATTTTGAGTGTTACGCTGAGGTCTGTCTGTTTTTGCGGCTCTTTTGTTTTGTTTTTCGTGATAGTGTGGAACCCAGTTCAGCGACTGACTGATTGATTGATTGTGTGACTGCAGTACATTGCTTATTGCTTTCATTTTATGGATCAATGGTCTCGTTAGAGAGCAAAATTCGTGTTAAATTGCTGCTTTAGGGGTTGCTTTTAAAAGTTTGGAATGGATTAATCCATTTTGCATTACTTTCTATGGGAAAACGCACCTTGGTTTTGGAACGTTTTGGTTTTGGAACGGACTTCCGGAATGGATTAAGTTTGAGAATCAAGGGACCACTGTACAGTATTAAAATCACTTAAAACAAATTAAGAGTCAGGATGGGTGGGGTATAAATGAACGAACGAAGGGTAGGTCATATGTTGTGTGCATGTCTATCTACCATTATTTATTATCTAGCATCAATCTATCAAGCTATCAACTGTCTGTCTGTCAGCTGTCAAAGGCTAGGATAAAGTTATGCATCTTCAGCACATGACTGAAACTCCACAATGTCGGTGCCAGATGCATCTCTGTGGGGAGGAAGGTTGCAAGACATTGCGGGGGGGGGGGCCTGCTGGTCCGACTGCCCAGTCTGAGTGGAAGGCTACTCGGGGCAAGCTCTATTGCTCACAGTCAAGACTTGTGATTTCTTGGAATCTGTACTGGCAGGAAAAATTATTCCACTCGGAGATGTTGATCACACACTCAGCCAGCTGTGATTCGCTTCTCTCTGTGTGTCAATTTGTCCTACAGGCCGAGAATTATTCATGTACATCCGCAATCCTTGGTCTACGAGACACAGACACATGTGCCTCTGCATCTGCTTCGCGGAACAAAAAATGGAACTGCATCCCAAGCCAGCGAAATCAGAGCCTTGTGGTTTAGGATAACGTGGAAATAGGAGCAGATCGTCTTAGAAACTTTCCATTATGCACTGAATACAGTCTACAGGTTAACAAGCTTGCCGTGCCAATTAAAAAGACATCAGAGAAAACTGCCAGTGGGGGAGAGAGACAGAGAGAGAGAGGTAGCAAGGTACATCTCTAATAGTAAAATAAGGCTATATAATAATAAAACCAAACTAGCACCCAAGCACTTATTCTTAAGAAATGGAGGCAGTGAGAGGTTTTACTTTCTTGGGCTCCATGATCACTGCAGATGGTGACTGCAGTCACGAAATTAAAAGACGCCTGCTTCTTGGGAGAAAAGCAATGACAAACATAGAGAGCATCTTAAAAAGCAGAGACATCACCTTGCCGACAAAGCTCCCTATAGTTAAAGCCATGGTTTTCCCAGTAGTGATGTATGGAAGTGAGAGCTGGACCATAAAGAAGGCCGGAGAATTGATGCTTTTGAATTATGGTGCTGGAGGAGACTCGTGAGAGTCCCGTGGACTGCAAGAAGATCCAACCTCTCCATTCTGAAGGAAATCAGCCCTGAGTGCTCACTGGAAGGACAGATTGTGAAGCTGAGGCTCCAATATTTTGGCCACCTCATGAGAAGAGAAGATTCCCTGGAAAAGACCCTGATGGTGGGAAAGATGGAGGGCGCAAGGAGAAGGGGATGACAGGGGACGAGATGGTTGGACAGTGTTCTCGAAGATACCAGCATGAGTTTGACCAAACTGCAGGAGGCAGTGGAAGACAGGAGGGCCTGGCGTGTTCTGGTCCATGGGGTCACAAAGAGCCGGACATGACTAAACAACAACAGCAACTTATTCTTATGCAGCAAAAAGGGGGGTACCACACACAAACA
The DNA here is from genome assembly GCF_964106915.1 of Podarcis gaigeae. NCBI lineage: Eukaryota > Metazoa > Chordata > Lepidosauria > Squamata > Lacertidae > Podarcis > Podarcis gaigeae. The sequence goes on along the minus strand of NC_139690.1, from coordinate 51,983,737 downwards.
AGATGAGGGAGATATTGTGGATCTGGAACAGGCTCAGAAAAAGGAAACCCAAATGATGGGAGGGGATACAGTGACTCCCCAGTGAGGAAAGGTGGCAGCGTTGGGGACATTTTGGCTTAGAGAAAAGGAAAGTAAGAGGCACCACGATAGGAGTTTGTGAACATATGTGTGGCACCGAGAAAGTGGAGAGAGGAAAGCGTTCCTCCCTCTCTCATAATACCAGAACCTGTGGCCGTCCGATGGAGCCGAATGTTGGAAGATTCAGGACAGATAAAAAGGATGGAGTTCTTTACGCAGAGCGCATAGTTAAACTATGGAACTCCCTTCCACCGGAAACAGCGATGGCCACTTTAAAAGCAGAGTGGACAAATTTATGGAGGAAAGCACAATAGACGACTACTCTCCGCAGTGGCTGTGCACAGATGGAGATGTTTCTGAATATCAGCGGCTGGAAACCACAGAACGGGAGAGGGTACTGGGTTCGAATCCTGCTTGTGGGTTTCCCACAAGTGAGAACAGGATGCTGGGCCTGACCACAGAATCATCACAGAATTGCAGAGCTGGAAGGGATCACAATGGTCCTTAGTCCAACCCCCTGAAATGGGGTAAACCTTTCTCTAAACATGGGGCTCCAACTCACAGCCCTGAGATTAAGAGTCTCGATTCTCACTATATATCTATAGCTATCTCTCTGTCTATTTTGGACTTCCATCCTCCCCTTTGTGGGTCCTATTATTTCCTCCCACATCTTTTATGATAGTCCAAATCCTTTGCATCTCCACTGTGTCCAGAATTCAACCCTAAACTACAAGTGATATTCTAATCCTAATACAGTGGAACCTCTACTTACGGACGTATCAGTTCCGGAGGTCCGTCCGTAAGTCGATCTGGGTCTCTGATAGAAGCATCATTGTGCACAGGTGCATTTGGCCGCTGTGCGCTTCTGTGCATGCGCGGCAAACCTGGTATTTACTTCCGGGTTTGCCGCAGTCGCAACTTGGATCGGGCCCAAGTAGAGGCGGTCGTAAGAAGAGGTTCTACTGTAATGATTTTAACTGCTTGCAATGGTCTTTAAGGTAAGTTATAAATTTCCCCCATTCCTTATTAAAATGTTGGTCTTCCTGATTTCTGACCCTTCCGGTCATTTTAGCCATTTCAGTATAGTCCATCAACTTTATCTGCCATTCTTCTCTTATGTTTTCTACTGACAAGCTACAACCCTCCTCCAAAAGCTCACTAAACTCCTTGCATGTTAGGATGGGATGCAAATGTAGTGAATGGCTAAATAGAGTGAATTTAAGGAGCCATTCTTTGAGCCTAGTTCTTCTCTGTGTTCTGAACAGATCCCGGGCGTCTCTCAAGCAGAGGGCTATTCTAGCCTGGCTGCTTGGGATTCGGTGAAACGACAACCAGAAGCCTTTGCTATGAAAAGGATGCGCTGTGTGCCCCTGAGCTATCCCGGGGTCCTCAACTGCTCTGATCCGTATGCGATGCCCAGCCAAACTATTGCTTGGACAAAGCCAGCTAGAAGGAAAATACAGCCTGCTTCCTTCAGCCCTTCTGCTGTCATGGCTCCCCAAAAACTAAGCTGTGGTTTTGCTCAGTGCAAAGCTTTGTAGCTGACTTGCTCCCAACAAACCATGAGCTGTAACCAAGGTTTGTTCTTGGTTTAGTGCTTGCGGTTGCGCCAGAAGGGGCTGGTGGGATTTGTAGTCTTACAACCTCTGGAGAGCCACAGATCTCAACTCAGATATATAAGCCAGGAGTCAAATAGCTCCTGAAACCAAGATTGCTGTTGTCAAAAATGGAATGTCTAGCTGCCATTTTGGGACAAGACGGCTTAAAAGTCTTATTTCTCAACTGATGGACTGATCGTGATTGATTCTCGGTTGAATATCTGGCTAGTTCAGATGACAACTTTCAGCTAGGTTAAGAGCTTTGAGTACTTAAAAGAAGAAAAGTCGCTTGATCCAGCGACAGTCCACATATATCCACATATATATTGGCCTATTCCGACCTCTTTTTCTTTATGCTGACGGCTGCTGCTCAGGCTGCATCGAAAAAGCAATTTGGTACCAGAAATTCGTTCCGATTGTGCAGATAAAACATAACTGATAGAATTTTACAGGGTGGGGTATTAGCGTGTGCCTGGCTAATTTCGAACACAGATCCCAACCCGTCCCAGATTTAGATGACATCTTCTATTTGCACGGCACACACTTGAGATACACGTTAGAGGACCCTTGTATTCTATCAAGCGCCTTATTCATTCTCACAACGAACTCTGGGGAGGCTACCTTTGCTCCCATTTTAGAGGTGCAAAACTAAGGCAGAAAGAAAACACCCACAACCTAGGACAGACTTAAAGGGTGCCTAAGGCGACAGAAACTGGCACATGGCTCTTCATCGCATTGTGGCCACTGGCTAGCCCGAGACAGCTGGCGATCCTGACGAGCATTTTGATACGCAAGATCGAAATCTGACATGCCAGCCACAGAGTCTCCCGGGAGGCATTGCCAACACGACCCAAACGAGAAAGAAAGAGCGAGCAAGCAATGAAGATAATCGGAGCAATTCCAGCCTCATGCTTTCCCCATAAAACCCTGCTGTTTCCAATTAGGGCACAATTCAATTTAGACATGCGTTACGAGAAACAGAATGCACACATCTGAAGACCATGGACATTTGCAAAGGACGCGCATCTCCGGGGAGAAAGCAAGGCAATTATATTGAAAGCATATTTTTTTTGGAATGTAAGCTATCTCGAGAATCAAATCTGCACTGATCTGAGACTCGAAGATGAACACAAATCTAAGCCGGCCTCCCCCTTTCACGCTCTGTGGCTCCGCGTCACTCATTTCCCTTGACAGCGAGCTCCTGCAGAGTTTCGTTTCCCCTCTTTCTCGTGGGCCACCAACGCAGCCTTCCTCTGTGGTCCACGCAGGGAACACCAATATGTTCAGGGCAGCTGCTGTTGCAATACTGGCAAAGCGACCTTTGTGGCTTCCGGCCCACGATCGTCGCAGTTACCTGCATTTCAGAGAGTTTGCAGGAGAAGCGTTCGAGTTGGCACACAGGTCGCAGGTCCCCATGTGGGGAAAAACAAAACAAAAACACATAGATTCCTTGAATGTAAAACTTAGGTTTAGAGGTTCTAGGCTCAATCTGGTTTGATGATATACATTTAAAAACGTATTCATCTTTTTTATGGGGAAAAGCAGCTTGCAACATTAAGAAACACTATGAAACAGCCTAAACCTAAAGCAACAAAACCATGGACCAGAAACAATTGAGAACATCTAGCTAAAAGTTGAGCGCTGAAAACGAGCCAAAAATCAAACTGCAAATCAAGTTAAAAACACCTGGGAAGACAGGAATGTCTTTGCCTCATGCCTAAGAAGCCGGCAAAGCAAATCTGCTAGCCAAGGGGCCACCACTGAAAAGGCCTTTTCTCACAGCGGCAAGGGTATTATTAGCCCAGGTTTGGAAACAACAGCAATTGCCAACAGTAGAAGAATGGCGGCAGAAGGTAATGGAATACACTAAAATAGCTAAATTAACGGGGGAAATTCGAGAACAGGGTGATGAAACATTTCAAAAAGAATGGGAAAAATTTATGGCGTACATAGGAAAGATAAGGTGAAATAGTGAAACCAGTAGAACTGAAACAAACCTCATAATTTGAAATACAAATAAATTTACTGGATAATAAAAACAGTAAGTAGTAAAATGTACAATGTGACGAATGTAATTGACAGTAGCTGTAAATGAATATAGACAGACAACAAGAATTGTATATATAGAAGGATTTGTTTGTTTAGAGATATTCTATGGGCAAATATGGAAGAAGAACAACAATATACAAAATGGATGAAGACAATGCGAAAAATTTAGATGTGATATAAAAAAGCCAGAAGAAGGAAGGAGGGAAGCCAGCTTTTAGGAGCAAGTATAAATGTAAAATGTAATACAATATGTGTATGTGGAGTATGTAACTGAAAAACCAATAAAGGTTATCCTAGAAAAAGGAAAAGAAAAGGCCTTTTCTCCCCTTTCTGCTCCCTTGGAGGAAGCACACAGAGATAGGGCCCTCCTGAGTTGACTTTTTTTCTTGCAGGAAAATGAGAAAAAAGAGAAAATGAGACCTGCCCCCCCCCCCCACCAGCAGCCTGAAGTGAGGCAGCCTGTGCTATTACCTTCATCCCAGTTCTGCCTGCTGCATGTTAAGGCCAGTCCAAAGAGGAAACAAGAGAGGAAGGAGAATCCTAGAATTGCAGAATTGGGAGGGACCACGAGGGTCATCTAGTCCAGCCCCCTGCAAGGCAGGAATCTTTTGCCCAAGGTGGGGAATCAAACCCATGACTCTGAGGTTAAGAGTCTCACACTCTACCAGCTGAGCTGATTCTTGTTTGATATTTGCATTCTGCTTTTCCAGCAACAAATGCTAACGTCAGCGGTCCGACAAAAGAGGAATGGCAGACAAAATTAATGGACTATGCAGAATTAGATAAAATGACAGGAAGGATTCGAAACCTGCGGGACTGGAGATTCACAGAAGATTGGAAGAAATATATGAATTATCTGAAGAGCAACTGTAAACAACAAATTATGCTAGTAGGACTACAAGAAGTTTTGTAAGGAGGAATATATGAAACATTGCAAAGTAGAGAAAGAAGAGAGATATTAGTTATGAGATCTAAATGTAATAGTGAAAGTAAGAAATGTAAATTAAGGGAATAGATTGGAAAATTTTCAGGTGTGATTGATGGAAGTCAAAAAAAACTGTGTAAGATATAAAAGTATGTTTAATTATTGTTGAAAATGATATGTTAAAAAATGAATAAAAATTATTTTTTTTAAAAAATGCTAACATTAGCAGGGACCCACACGCAAGCTACAAGGGATGCGGGTGGTGCTGTGGGTTAAACCACAGAGCCTAGGGCTTGCCGATCAGAAGGTCGGCGGTTCGAATCCCCGTGACGGGGTGAGCTCCCGTTGCTCGGTCCCTGCTCCTGCCAACCTAGCAGTTCAAAAGCACGTCAAAGTGCAAGTAGATAAATAGGTACCACTCTGGCGGGAAGGTAAACGGAGATTCCGTGCGCTGCTCTGGTTCACCAGAAGCCGCTTAGTCCTGCTGGCCACATGACCCGGAAGCTGTACGCCGGCTCCCTCGGCCAAGAAAGCGAGATGAGCGCCGCAACCCCAGAGTCGGTCGCGACTGGACCTAAAGGTCAGGGGTCCCTTTACCTTTACCTTACACGCAAACTACAGCGTCAAACACGGTAACCCATAAACTGAGCAAGCGTCAACAACAAATTTGTCAGAACAATCAATACAATTCAGTGAAGTGCTAATACTTCAAAATATTGCACTGAATTTGCTGAGTACCAGCCCTGTTTCGGATGACACCCTCTCTCTGCAAAGGGGCTTCTTCCTTTCTCCCAGGCAGTAAGAACTTCAACGGGGTTTTTTTAAACCGGCTGGCTCAAAAGCTTTGCGTTTGGCAGCCATTGCAGAGTTTTAGCTTGTTTTGACTATCGAGTCCCGAAGCTGATTTGGTTCTGGAACGAGGCAGAATTGTGGAGAGGCCACACCAGAGCCCCTGAAAGGGCTTGATTTACACTATCTCTCTCCCCGTGCCCCCCCAAAGCAACCTAAAAAAGCCAAAAGTGCCTCCTAATGTCTGCAAAATCTTTGCTTGAAACCGGCTGCTGTTTTGGCCGTCCTCAGCGAGCATGATCTCACAGACAGGATGTTTCTATTGGCTTTCTCTTGCAAGGCCGAATTCCACATTTCTCTCAGTTGTGCAACATGGCAATACAAGCTCCCCATCCCCTCTTTTTAATGCTTTATTTTTTACCACAAAAATGCACGCCCCGTATCTGAAACAAAACACAAAGCAAGCGAGGCTCAGTCCAGCAGGCACGGGTCATTTCCTCCCTCACTGAAACCCTGAAAAAAGCAGTAAGTTATTTTTTGGGTGGAGGGTTCTCGATGACTGTCAGAGGCAAATATTTCAGCTGCTGGAGACCCCGGGGGGAGCATGGGTTTTCCCACAGGGGCATCTGCCACGAGGGCCACAGACTTCCTATGTTCTCGAACTCTGATCTCCCAGGTCCTGGGAGGATGTCCCTTAGAGAAGAACCTGAACTATTTCCCTTGAAGCCTGCAGTTTCACAGAATCAAAGCGAGTTGGAAAAGACTCTCAGCATCACTTAGTCCAGGGGTAGGCAACCTAAGGCCCGGGGGCCAGATGCAGCCCATTCGCCTTCTCAATCTGGCCCGCGGACCAGATAAGGTTCCTGTATACTCATATGCTTTTCATACCGGCAGACAACTGCATTGGGTCATCTAGTCCAGCGGTTCTCAACCTGTGGGTCACCAGATGTTGTTGTACTACAACTCCCATCATCCCTAGCTAGCAAGGCCAGAGCTCAGGGATGATGGGAGTTGTAGTTCAACAACATCTGGGGACCCACAGGTTGAGAACCACTGATTCTAGTCCAAGGGTAGGCAAACAAAGGCCCGGGGGCCGGATCCGGCCCAATCGCCTTCTAAATCCGGCCCACAGACGGTCCGGGAATCAGCGTGTTTTTACATGAGTAGAATGTGTCCTTTTATTTAAAATGCATCTCTGGGTTCTTTTTGGGCCCTGCCTGGTTTTTTTACATGTGTAGAATGTGTGCTTTTCGAATTCTTTCTTAAGAATGACCAGAAACTGTTTTTATATGCAACATCAGCGGCAAGCGGCATTGTTGGCCCAGGTTTGGAAACAGCAACAAATGTCAACATTAAAAGAGTGGCAATACAAGGTTAGAAGAATGGCGATAGAAGGTAATGGAATACGATGAAATAGCTAAATTAACGGGGAAAATAATAACAATAAGAAGTAAAAATGTATAAAGTGACCAATGTAACTAACAGTATTTATAATGAATACAGACCGACAGCAAGAATTGTATATATAGAAAGATTTATTTGTCTACAGACATTTTATGGAAGATTATATACAAATTGGATAAAGACAATGCGAAAAACCAAGAGATGACACAAAAAAGCCAGAAGAAGAAAGTCAGCTCTTAGGAGCAAGTATAAATGTAAAAAGTAATGTAATATGTGTATGTATAGTATGTAACTAAAAAACTAATAAAGATTATCTTGCAAAAAGAAAAAAAAAGAACGTGTCCTTTTATTTAAAATGCATCTCTGGGTTATTTGTGGGGCACAGGAATTCGTTCATTATTTTTTCAAAATATAGTCCGGCCCCCCACAAGATCTGAGGGACGGTGGACCGGCCCACAGCTGGAAAAGGTTGCTGACCCGTGATCTAGTCCAAACTCCCTGCAATGCAGGAATATTCAGCTGCTGCTCGGGACGGGGCTCGAACCTGCAACCTTGGCGTTCTCAGAGCCACGCTCTAACCAACCCAGCTGTCGTTTTCCTCTGGGTTTGTTTCATTTGACGTTTTAAAGCGCCGCAAACCGCTTCGAGTTATTTTCCTTTAAGGTACAAAGCGGTACAGGAATGAAACGTGGAATAAAAGCAACTGCGTCTGCTAGAGGCAAAGCAATTAATTGCTTAATCGAAAAAAGGAAATTCAGAAGAAGGGGGAAAGGAGGGGAAGCGGAGGAGGAGGAGTCTAATAATAATTCCTGAAAGCAGCAGCAGTTTCCAAAGTGGAAGGGCTGAAGTGAGCACGCTGGGCTGGGTTTAGTTGACTCAACTTTCCTCCAAGTGCTGGGGGAAAAAGAAATGCAAACTTTCAAGAAGGGGGAGAGAAAAAAGAAACGGAAGAGGTTCTTTTTGCAAAGAGGAGGGGAGATTTCTGGGAAGTAAACAGAGAGGCGGGCAAGAGGCAGAAGGGGTCAAGGGATCGTTTGCTGGGCGCTGCCAGGCTGCCTCTGGTTTCTGTTCCCTTGCAGTTAGAAAGCCCTGCCCCTTAAGTGTGGGGAGGAATAGGAAGGGGAGAGGCCAGCCGAGGCTCCGGTTTCCAGAAGGGAAAGTAAACTTAGGATCTGCAAAAAGTGCCCCCCCTTCCCTTCCCTTCCCCGGATGGCCAATCAGGGCACGGCAAGGCAAAGGCACACCAAATTAGGCAAGTGAAACAGCTACCAAAGCAAGAAGGGGGGGGGGGCGGGGGGAGAAAGCTGAGCTGATGAGATCAGACTCCCAAGGGAGGGGTGGGGAGGAAGGGCTGGGAGTCCCCACCCACCTCGCTTTCACAGAAGGATTGCTGACATTCCTAGAAGACAAGGAGGAGAAGTTGCTCCCACAAAAGCAGCCAACCCCAAAGAACCACATTTCAAAAAAGGCCAATTTTCTTGCAGAGGGTCAATGGGCGGGGGGGGGGGGAGTGTTGCCACTGGACAGGGGCTGCGATTCCGACAGCCGGCCAGCTGGAAGCAACCTGGAAAACTGCTAAGCGGGCACTGTTCCTGTTTTTGTTTTTTTAGCTCCAGGTTCCTGCAACACGGGAGGTGCTGTGGGTTAAACCACAGAGCCTAGGACTTGCCCATCAGAAGGTCGGCGGTTCGAATCCCCGTGATGGAGTGAGCTCCCATTGTTCGGTCCCTGCTCCTGCCAACCTAGCAGTTCGAAAGCACATCAAAGTGCAAGTAGATAAATAGGTACCGCTCTGGCGGGAAGGTAAATTGTGTTTCCATGCGCTGCTCTGGTTTGCTAGACGTGGCTTAGTCATGCTGGCCACATGACCCAGAAAGCTGTCTGTGGACAAACACCAGCTCCCTCGGCCGAAAAGCGAGATGAGCGCTGCAACCCCATAGTCACCTTTGAGTGGACATAATCATCCAGGTGTCCTTTACACTTTTTACCTTCCTTGGAAGGAAGGTCAGTGGAGACTGTGGTGTCTTTAGGATATATGGTTTATTTACAGATAGATACAATCTGAGCCTAGAGACACGCGTGGTGCTGTGGGTTAAACCAATCAGAAGGTCGGTGGTTCGAATCTCTGTGACGGGGTGAGCTCCCGTTGCTCAGTCCCTGCTCCTGCCAACCTAGCAGTTCAAAAGCACGTCAAAGTGCAAGTAGATAAATAGGTACGGCTCCGGTGGGAAGGCAAACGGCGTTTCCGTGCGCTGCTCTGGTTCGCCAGAAGCGGCTTAGTCATGCTGGCCACATGACCCGGAAGCTGTACGCCAGCTCCCTCGGCCAATAAAGCGAGATGAGCGCAGCAAACCTTAGAGTCGGCCATGACTGGACCTAATGGTCCCTTTACCTTTACCTGCGACACAGGGGTAAGCTGCCTCTGGGCGTGGAGGCTCCACTGAGCTCATGGCAGCTGAATGGTTCTGCTATCGACCGCACGAATCTGCCTAACCCACAGCCGTCAATCACCGGAGCTCGCGGGAGCAGATCCTGCAAGTTAAAAAATGTGCTATGCGAAGAGACCTGTCACATAGAGGAGGGAGAAAGGTTGTTTTCTGCTGCTCCAGAGAAGCGGACACGGAGCAATGGATCCAAACTACAAGAAAGAAGATTCCACCTAAACATTAGGAAGAACTTCCTGACAGTAAGAGCTGTTCGACAGTGGAATTTGCTGCCAAGGAGTGTGGTGGAGTCTCCTTCTTTGGAGGTCTTTAAGCAGAGGCTTGACAACCATATGTCAGGAGTGCTCTGATGGGGTTTCCTGCTTTGGGCTCCCATAGGCATGGAACTTGTACTGTACTACTTCCAAAGAGCTTCTTCCCCCTTGTTTTGTCCTCTCAAAACAGCCCTGCAAGGTAGCTCAGGCTGACCGATGGTTGACTAGGAAGCTGCCTTCCACAGAGTCAAGGCGAGTGGCCCAGGCAGCTCAGTGCAGGGTGCACTGGCCGGCGTGGCTCTTGACCAGTTCCGAAGAGGAAGAATGTGTCTCAGCCTTGCAGCACCTGCAGGGCCAGAGCCTGGGGCGTTCTGCATGCAAGACAGCCGCCTGCTTGCCTTTAATGCACGAAAAGCACATTATTATTATTCAAATACAGTGGTACCTCGGGTTAAGTACTTAATGTGTTCCGGAGGTCTGTACTTATCCTGAAACTGTTCTTCACCTGAGGTACCACTTTAGCCAATGGGGCCTCCTGCTGCCGCTGGAGCACGATTTCTGTTCTCATCCTGAAGCAAAGTTCTTAACCTGAAGCACTATTTCTAGGTTAGCGGAGTCTGTAACCTGAAGCGTATGTAACCTGAGGCATATGTAACCTGAGGTACCACTGTATACTGAAGGCGGCCGATCTCGTTCATATCCGGAAGAAGAAAAGCAGTTTAGAGGAAACCTCGAAAGGTGTTAACAGAAATGGGATGTTTGTAAACAAGAACGAAAAGGTTGAGCAAAAGAAGGAAACCTCAAGAAAGGCTTCTGCGGGCTTTTCCCCCAAGAAGCTCAGATAGATTTGCTTTATGCTGAAGCCCCAGCAGATGTTAAAAGCACTGAGCATCTCACAGCCCTTTTCTTGCAGGGCTCAGTGGGAGAAGCCGGGCTATTGACTTCAAAGGGGGGCAGGGAAGAGGAGGAGATATTATGATCTCGGGGTCCCTTTCAATTCTATGAGTGGGGCAGCATTAAAAAATATGCAGGTTATGCGCTGGGTAGCTTTGCCCCCTCCCTCAAAGCGGCAACCTGGAAACCAATCCCCAAGGTGTGGTTCTTTGTCGGAGAGAGGGAGGGTGTCAGGTGACGAAACCGCAAAGGCTGTTTGTGAAAACAGAAGTTGCTGCCCAGCGTTTCTCCTGTTTTCACACATGCAAGCTTTGGAACGGAGTCCTTGTAGAGGACAAGGGTTAAGGGTAGCCAAATTCTGTGCGATTGCCATAAAACTTAGGGAACAAGCTGTGCTATCCTAACGATTAAGGCCTGCTTAAATGATAATTTTAGGTTATATGTTAGTGACTAAGTTTTAATTTACGGTATATATATATATATATATATATATATATATATATATATATATATTTAACTGTTGCTATATCTGTATTGTTCCTGTTATACCTAACTGCAAATTCAAATGTATCCCTATCGTGTTTTATGACTTCCTTGATATTGTATGTGGGCTGGAACTGGTCTGTGACCGAAATAAAAATAAAAAATTCACACATGCAAGCTTTGGAACGGAGTGACGGAGGGCACTTTGGGACTGCTTCTCTTCCAACCACCAAAGGAAGGGGCAGGAAAACGCAGGGAGATGTCTCCTGCCAGGGCAAGCAATGAGCCCACCACCACTGCCTCTCCCTCTTCCTCCTTGGAGGAAAAAGTGGGATATAAGGGTGAAAAATAAGCTATTCTGCTGACCTGCTTCAGAAAGCTGGAGGGGCCAGCCAGATGAAGATGTCAGGTGCCAACCTGGAGTCCAGAAATCTCCACGTGGTCGCAATTGGTCCCGCACCACTTGCAACACGCACCTGGCGCCAAGGGAGTTTCTAAGACTGCTCCCTGGCAGACTCAAGGGCCCCTGTGACTCCAACCGTTGCACAGGAGGGAGACAAAGGTGGGTGCCAAGTCTCGCTGCCCCCCTTTATCTCATTTGATGCATTTATATTCTCCCGTTTGGCCGAGGCGCTCAGGGCAGGTTACAACTCAAAATGCAATAAAACAAATAAATGGTTCAAAGTATTAAACGTCAAGACTCCTCTCAGGCTGACGGATGGTTCTCTTCATGGGAGCCCATGGCGAGAGCTCCCTGAACAGAGTCACATTAAACCGCTGATTAGAACAAACCACGGTTCAATGTGAACAAGCAAGTCGCCTTCTCGACTTTGCAACATCCCCCCCCCCCTTCAAGGCAGCCGGAGCAGAGAACAAGGAGTCGGTCCAGTTTAGCTTCGCAAGAATTCCGGCAGCAATTCAGCAAGAGTCATGGTTCTGTGAGGATTGGAACTCAGGTCCAACAGAATCACTGCGTTCTCACAGTACCGCAACACAAAACACAGTGGTACCTTGGTTTAAGAACAGCTTAGTTTACGAACAATTTGGATTAGGAATGCTGCAAACCCAGACGTAGGTGTTTTGGTTTGTGAACTTTGCCTTGGAAGCAGAACATGTTCTGCTTCCTGCTGAGTGTGTTTCATGTGCAAATTGAGTCCCCCGCTGCTATGGGAATGGTTTCAGAATGCTTTGGTTTAAGAACAGACTTCCGGAATGGATTAAGTTCGTAAACCAAGGTACCACTGTACTGCCCGGTCTGAAAATCACCACTGGGCATGGCTACTGGGTAGCAGAGGAGCCCCCGTTTCCTAGCAATCCTGGAAAACCCAGCCCCACACCAGGGCAAATGGCTAGAAAGCAAAGTTTGATAGAAAGCAGAATTTGATGTATAGCCGTCTTCATGGGCGGACTCAGAGCAAAAACACGCTCCTGTGCAAAGAAGGAGCGGTTTAGAAACAAAACATAAAAGTAATCCATTAACAACTTGGTTCCATCAAGATGCCAGCAAAGCAGACAGGGTAATGTTATGTATACTTTGCTTGCTGCTCAATTGGCACAGAGTTTCACAAAATATGCATCATAACAAATCACTTCTTCTGCCTCCACCAGGTGCCTTGGTTTCCACACAACCAGAGTCGTCGTGAAGAAAGTTGGTGTAAATTTTAATTTGTTTCGGTACTGTAACTTTTTGTACACTTTGATATTGTTGCCATTTTTTCTCCATTTCTCTTTTTGCAAACTGCTTTGAGGTTTTTTGTTAAAACAAACAAGCAGTGCACATGTTTTATGACACAAAGAAACAAACCTAACTTAACTCAGGCATCTTCTATACGAGAGCCAGTCTTGCAACGAATTTTACATAGCGGTTCTCAATTTTTTTTTTCTCTGAGCCGTACTTGCAGAACAAAAATTTGCTCGTGCCACACTCATTTTTTAATAGACATGAAATCACAAAAAGCAGCAGCTCCTAGCAGTGCTTGGTTTAGAACACGGAAGACTTTCTAATATGATCATGGGGAATCTAGTAAGTATGAAACAATGCAGCTACACAAGAAAATATAATACTGAATATTGTCCTCGAATATTCCTGCCACATTTCCCATCCTCTCCTGCCACACCAGGGTGGAGAAGCCCTGCTCTAGCACGAGCCGGGAGAAGCGTAACTTGGCCGTGTTTCGTGATAGAGCCCATTTAGTTTGGGGTGGCAAAACCTGCCCCCCCCCCATCGCTGGAGTTAGCAGGGGCAATTTTAGCCATCATTGCAATGGTATCCCCATTTGGGCGAAAGGGACAGGAGGCCCAGCGTGACGTCCTCTAAAAGGCGTGCCAAGGCAAATTTTACTTTTGTGTTGTATTCTGCGAACTGCCCCATGATCTTTTGACGAAGGGTGACATGTAGAATTAATAAATACTGAGGTACCCTGGTTCTCAAATGCCTTGGTTCTCAAACGCCGAAAACCTGGAAGTAAGTGATCTAGTTTTCAAATGTTTTTCGGAAGCTGAACGTCTGATGTGGCTGTCGGTTATTGTTTCCGGGGTGCTTGCACCAAACAGAAGCTGCACCTTGGTTTTCGAACATTTCGGTAGTCAAACGGACTTCTGGAACAGATTAAGTTTGGTGCTTCTGCTTTTTAATTTGCGTTTTTGTTTTCAAGGCTTTTTCGGTTCATTTGTTTTTGTGACTGTGTGGAAGCCAGTTCAGCTACTGATTGATTGATTGTGTGACTGCGGAAATGGATAAAAGCCCCCCATCCAAACAATGACTATCATCAGTACAGGTAAGAAAAAATAATAAATTTCATTTTTATCATCTGCAATACTGTCTTATTTATTTTGTAATACAGTACATTGAATATTGCTTTCATTTTATGGATCAGTGGTCTCGTTAGGTAGTAAAATTCATGTTAAATTGCTATTTTAGGGGTTGTTTTTCTTAAAGTCTGGAATGATTAATTCGTTTTGCATTACCTTCTATGGGAAAGCGCGCCTTGGTTTTGGAACGCTTTGATTTTGGAACGGACTTCCGGAATGGATTAAAGTTTGAGAACTAAGGGACCATTGTAATAATAAAGGAGCAGCATTTGCGCTGCTTGCTTAAAGTCTCTGCAGCACTAGCCGCCTCTTCATTGCCCTGACCCACCAAAACGACAGGCCTTTCTCTCGCTTTGCGCATCATACATGTAAGCATAGACTGATGGGCTCCTTTTTTGGGGGGGGAAGCGCCCTCAAACTGGTCCCGCAATGGCGATTTGGTGCGGAATAGCAAAGCTCCTCCTTACCTGATCGTGCCGGTGGGAGAGGGCAGGGGGCTGACCAGGCTCCGGAGGTCCGGCTCCGGAATGTGGATCTTAAGCGGCGATATCTGGGGGTAGAGCGGCCGAAGTGGAGGCGACGAGGCTGCTTCCTTCGCCTCCTCTCTGTGGTAGAGCGACGTGAACTGGATCTTGATGATTGTGCTGGGAAATCGAATAGTACACCTGGGGAAGAGGAAGGAGAGGGAGAAAAAAGAGTCAAACGGCCTGCAAAACATTAAGGGCCAATGGTTCGAGACACGCAGCGAGGAGAGAGTCAAAATGGCTGGTTTTCTAAGTCCCGCAGAAAAGAAAGTCCTTCTGCACACAACACATAAACTATGGAACTCCCTGTTGCAGGAGGGCTGTCAGAGGCTACAACTCCCATTAGCGCCAGCCAGCATGGCTAACTGTCAGGGAATTTGGGAGATGTAGTTTAGGACCATCTGCATGGCAGGGTTAGAAATTCAAGATATATCAGCTGGGCACCAAACGGCAAGTTAAATCAAGGTCGCCACAACAGAATGCCTATTTGCCCGGGGGTGGGTGAGTGGGTACTGTATTTTTTGCTCTATAAGACTCACTTTTTCCCTCCTAAAAAGTAAGGGGAAATGTGTGTGCATTTTATGGAGTGAATGCAGGCTGCGCAGCTATCCCAGAAGCCAGAACAGCAAGAGGGATTGCTGCTTTCACTGTGCATTGATCCCTCTTGCTGTTCTGGCTTCTGAGATTCAGAATTTTTTTTCTTCTTGTTTTCCTCCTCCAAAAACTAGGTGCGTCTTGTGGTCTAGTGCGTCTTATAGAGCGAAAAATATGGTATTTATTTATGCAATTTGTATACCACCCTATACCCGTAGATCTCAGGGTGGTTAGACTAGATGTCCCCCAGGATCCCTTCCAACACTATATTTCTGCGATTCTACAATTTAAACTACATTGCTTGACCATCGCTCGTTCTTACAACAATTCACTTGTACGCAAGGAGAAACACGCACTGTGGAAAAACGGAAATGTTATTAACTATGGACTAAGTCAGGGGTTTCTAAACGGAGGGGCACAAACCTGGCGCCCAGAAATCTCCACGCAGTTGCAGCTGGACCCGTGCCGGTAGGAAAACGTGCCTGGGAAATTCCAAATACTGGTGCCACCCTATAATCTATAATCACGCCAACTAACAGCATCTCTCCAGGGGCTCAAGCGGGGGTCTTTCCCAGCCCGACCTGCAGGTGCCGATGAACAAATTTGAGACCTTCTGCGAGCAAAGCAGAAGGTGGCACGATTATTATTATTATTATTATTATTATTATTATTATTATTATTATTACTACTACAGTGGTACCTCGCAAGACGAATGCCTCGAAAGGCGAAAAACTCGCAAAATGAAAGAGTTTTTCGTTTTTTGAGTTGCTTCGCCAGACGGATTTCCCTATGGGCTTGCTTCGCAAGACAGAAACGTCTTGCAAGTTTGTTTCCTTTTTCTTAAAACCGTGCATTCACTTCGAGGAGCAACTCATAGCACGCGGTGTGGTAGCCTTTTTTGAGGTTTTTGAAGACTTTGGTGATTTTTGAAGCTTTTCCAAAGTCCGTGCTTCACAAGACGAAAAAATCGCAAGACGAAAAAACTCGCGGAACGAATTAATTTCGTATTGCGAGGCACCACTGTATCATCATCATCATCATCATCATCACCACCACAGTCATACCTTGGGTTACAGACGTTTCGGGTGGCACGATTTTAGGTTGTGCACCGCGCCAAACCCGGAAGTACCAGAATGGGTTATTTCCAGGTTTCAGTGCTTGTGCATGCACAGAAGCACTAAATTGCGCTTTGCGCATGCACAGAAGCACCAAATCACAACCCGCACGTGTGCAGACGCAGTGCTGCTGTTCGCAAATGCTGTGGGTTGCAAACGTGCTTCCAGCACGGATCACGTTCGCCACCCAAACGTCCACTGTAATAAATTTAT
Source organism: Podarcis gaigeae (assembly GCF_964106915.1). Lineage (NCBI taxonomy): Eukaryota > Metazoa > Chordata > Lepidosauria > Squamata > Lacertidae > Podarcis > Podarcis gaigeae. Next base: position 51,967,562 of record NC_139690.1, on the reverse strand, counting down.
TAAATTTATATACTGTCCTATACCCTGAGGTCTCAGGGCAGTTCGCAGCATAAAATCAAAATATAAAACCACAAAATATATAGTCAAAATAAAAACAACGCAATAACCCCACTACCACCACCACCAAGCCAGGGCCCGTGCCCTAATGAAACACACCAAAACAAAAGGGTTTTCCTCCTCATGCCTTGTGCAGGTTGCTTTGCTCATGTCGACTGCAAGGTCCCAACTGCAAGGGAAGCCTTCTGCATGATCACCTGGGCTGGGCTGGGCAGCCCCCCTGCAGCGATGAGATGTGCTCCATTCGCACATCAGGACCCCAAAACGCATCTGCAAAGGTGCCCCCTTTGCAAACCGCTGCTGGAGCGTCACTGGTGCTGAGTTCCCCGGGTGGGTGGGTCGGCCAGGCCAAAGCAACCCGTCCTGAAGGCAGCTGCCTTGGCCGCAAGAACTCAGAAGTCACAGATGCATCTTCTCCTCTGTACAGTGGTACCTTGGTTCTCAAATGCCTTGGAACTCAAACAAATTGGAACCCAAACACTGCAAACCCAGAAGTAAGTGTTCCGGTTTGCAAACGTTTTTTGGAAGCCGAATGTGCTCTGTTTTGAGTTTTACACTTCCGATTTGAGTGCCACACTTCTGTTTTGAGTGTTACACTGAGGTCTGTCTGTTTTTGCTATTTATTTTGTTTTTATGACTGTGTGGAACCCAGTTCAGCTACTGATATTTTGACTGTGTGACTGCGGTGCATTGTTTATTGCTTTCATTTTATGGATCCATGGTCTTGCTAGATAGTACTATAAAATCCATGTTAAATTGCTGTTTCAGGGGTTGTTGTTTTTAAATCTGGAACGGATTAATCCGTTTTGCATTACTTTCTCTGGGGAAGCACACCTTCGTTTTGGAACGCTTTGGTTTTGGAACGGACTTCCAGAATGGATTAAGTTTGAGAACCAAGGTACCACTGTTCTCCGTACAGCGGTGGAATAGCCAGAGGAGCTCCACCCGCTCTCACAAGCAAGGAATTGCCAGTAGGCACACCCTCCACCCAGCATGGCACAGCAATTAGTAGAGGAACCATTCTCCTCTGACCCCACTGCATAGCCATCGTTCTGCAAAACGAACCCCGGCTCCCTAATTTGTCTCGAAGAAGCTTGCTCAGCAGCTCGGGAGCCGAGCATGGCAAGAGTTTTATCGTGCCCCGAAATCACATCAAGGAAAGGGCCCATGAAATGGAAAATAAACTTCCTCAGTCACTGCCTGGCTGCTCTCCATCTATCCTTCTGAGATGAGCTCCCTTGCCCTCCGCAGAAAATTTGCCAGGGGCTTTCGGACTCACGGGCAGGAATTGCTGTTAGCGCCACTCATATGGCTGGGGGAATGAGAAGGCCGGGCTCCCGGGGGCAAGCCCTGCAAAAATGGGAGCAGGCGGCGGAAAGCTCAACACGCCGCAGCCGAGTTTGACCTACAAGCTTTTGCTGAATTGCTGCTCACCGTTTCTAAGCTTTTTATTCGCTCCGCAGCCTTCTTCCAAGAACGCGAAAGCTTTATCGTCCGTGCTGAGTGTCGTCGCAGGCTCTGGGTCTGAGCCTGTAAAACTCAGCCATTGCTTTGTGTGATAAAATAAGTCCCCCCTCCCCACTTTGTGCTGGACTGTCTCACAATATGACAAGCGACAATGGAACTGTTTGTTCCACGCCATCAGCAAGCAGCCCAGGTTTGCCTCTGCAGTTGGAGGAAGAAGCTAAAGAACCCTGCACTCGCTTGAACCCTTTTCTCGGCATTTTCCAGCAGCAAAGCAGGAACGAGCTCGGCGAGTTTTCGCAGCCTCCGCCGGGCACCTTGGGATCAATACATCAGCGCTCTGTGAAATCCCCTCGCATAACCTGCATTCCCCACCAAACCCAAACACTCCACCTGCTTTTTGCTCCAGGCAAGGCTACACCATTTCGGCGGACATTCTCCCAGCCAGCAGTTATGTCTGATGGCAACCGGCCACACAGACCTCAAACGTGCTATAAGGACGGGCCGTTATGATGGACATTGTAGCATACAAGTCAATTTTCGGCAGGCGCATTTTTCTCGCTGCCAAGACGGCTGGCAGCGCATTGCCAAGGTTATTGCTACCTCTCTACGTCTCTCTTAACAACAGCCTCTTAAAAAGATGTGAGATCGCAATTCCAGCTCAGACAGATGCTCTGGGGTGGAAGGAGAAGTTGCTGTTGAGAGTGGAAGCGCCAAGAGCAAAACTCCCGTTTCTTGGGCTCACCGTTGTTTTCTGTGAAGCACTCTCATTCTGGCACTTAAGAATAATGTTTCCAAATGGGGGAAAAGCAAATTAAAACTCTTGAACAGGCACGCCCACTCAACTCTGCCACCGTGGGCTCCTTCAGGAGGAAGTGGAGGATATAAATTCAAAAAATAAGTTACCGTATTTTTCCGTGCATAGGACAATTTTTTAATTTTTTAAAAATGTTGAAAATTGGGTGGGTCATCTTATACACAGATAGTGCAGAGGGGGGGATGGGCGATTGGTGGCAGCGGCAAGCAGGAGATTGTCAGCGGCGATTTGTAGGGGGGAGATTGGTGGCTGCGGCAAGGCCTGCTGGTGATTGGCTGCGGCTGCTGGTGGCTGCTGGCGGGCAGACGACTGGTGGCTTCGGCAAGGCGTGCGATTGGCAGGGGCAGTCAGGCGGGTCATTGTCAGCAACCCCCCCCCCCAAAAGCTCAACAACTCTAAGCAATCCCCCCCTCTTTCCTTAATGGGGTTGCTCCACAAATGGGGAGCCACTGCAGAAAAGGCCCCATTCTCATGTTGCCACCCTCCACACCTCTCGTGGGGCAGGCACCCAAAGAAGGGCCTCAGATGAAGATTGCAGGGTACGGGCCGGTCGAAAATACCACTCTACCCTCAACATCCAAAATTTTAAAGCTCACAGAAGATTAATACACGCCTAAAACTTGAAGAGCGTCATAATAAACAGTTGAGGCTAATGGAATTTTTAAAATTATTTTTAAAAAATGCAATTACTTTGCTGTCCTTCCCCCTTAATTTCAAAAGAATGCATGTTCACCCAAAAAACGTCGTTCGTTTTCAACTGCTGCAGTGGAGGGGGGTAACGAACAAACAGACAAACAAACAAACAAACCCTGTTCCTAATAACAATAGTAAAGGAGAATAGCAGAAAGAAAGAAAAGGATTCCTTTGTGAATCCCTTCTGTAAAACATCCGAAATTCAACAGCAGCTGCCAAGAATGCATGAATAACACGAGGCTGTAAAGAGAAAGAATAGCAGCGTTTGAAAGCCAGAGATCAGAGAAGACGGGAGAAATAGAGGCATTAAAAAAAAAAAAAATTAAGAGAAGTGTATGGGCTGTGGGAAAAGAATAAGCAAACTGCAAACAAATCAACAGAGGGAGAAATAAGACTTGCGGCCTCTCCTCTGCCCCAGGCTTCCTTTTTTAAAAGAACACCTTTTCACAGTTCGCCGGGCGATAGGCGCTGTAAACAAGGCCGTATAAATAGGAAGGCTTCCATAAATCACCGCGGAACTGTAAATTCTGGAGACATCTTGCATTGCTCAATCCCTGAAAATATTTGCACTATCGGAGCTTGTTTACACGCTTGAAAGATCCAGAGGCCAGTTTGGAAGGTGGCCCTGCGCAGCAGTGGTTGTTCTCTTGACACAATAATCCTGGCTGGGCTCACGCTGGGTTCCCCCCCCCCTTTCTACAAATGGCTGTGCCCCTTTGCTAACTGTCTCTGGGCGTTCACGTTGCAGGACACCTCCCCCCTTCCGCTCAGGTTTATCCCACACAATCTGCTGTGCAAGTTGCTTTACTGAAGTCCAGTGCCGAGAGCCTTCTGGCAGTTCCCTCCCTGCGAGAAGCAAAGCTACAGGGGACCAGGCATAGGGCCTTCTCGGTGGTGGCGCCCGCCCTGTGGAACGCCCTCCCGTCAGATGTCAAAGAGAAAAACAACTACCAGACATCTGAGGCAGCTTTCTTTAAGATCCTTCTCAAGAGCCACCTTATTTTGCAGAGTGAGGACCAGGGCAAACCAGGCATCCCAGCCAGATGGGCAAGCTATAAATAACAATAATATGGATACAGAACTGATGGATACTGCAACCGACTTAAATCCACCCATTTCCGTTAGTCTACTCGTGAGTGGGACTATCATTTTACCTCAACCCCCAACCCCCCCCCCCCCGGTGGAACATTAATCTAAGAAAATAAATATTGGGTTTGGTCCTGCTGAAAGATCCTTGAAATATTAAATGGTATATAAATGCTTTTAAATCAATCAATCAATACACCAAAGAAGCAAAGGGTACAAATTCCTTTTACAGTCGTACCTTGGTTCTAGAACGCCTTGGTACTTGTACGTTTTGGCTCCTGAACGCTGCAAACCCGGAAGTGAGATTTCTGATTTGCGATTGTTTTTCGGAAGCCGAACATCCAAAGCAGCTTCTGATTGAGAGCAGGAAGCTCCTGCAGCCAATCGGGAGCCGTGCCTTGGTTTTCGAACGTTTTCGGGAGTCGGACGAACTTCCGGAACGAATTATGTTCGAGAACCGAGGCGTACAACTGTACTGGCCTATTTGGTGTTAGCAGTTAGGCAACCATTAGGAGCTTGGTGCTGATTTCAAGGGGCGGGGACCTGAAGACCCCATCATTACCCCCAGCTTCCAGAAGACTGAGATATGCAGCAAAGTGAGGTCCCCCAAATTTCACAATAGACCACCTCACCGATTTGCTTCTGTCGTTAATCACACTGAGTTTTAATATTACAGGAAGCGAGCTGTGCATGTTCCATGCCTCCAGCAAACAGATCAGGGCCGGCCTTGTTGTTGTTTAGTTGTTCAGTCGTATCTGACTCTACGTGACCCCCTGGACCAGAGCACGCCAGGCACTCCTGTCTTCCACTGCCTCCTGCAGTTTGGTCAGACTTATGTTTGTAGCTTCAAGAACACTGTCCCACCATCTCGTCCTCTGTCGTCCCCTTCTCCTTGCGCCCTCCATCTTTCCCAACATCAGGGCCTTTTCCAGGGAGTCTTCTCTTCTCACGAGGTGGCCAAAGTATTGGAGCCCCAGCTTCATGATCTGTCCTTCCAGTGAGCACTCGGGGATGATTTTCTTAAGAATGGAGAGGTTTGATCTTCTTGCAGTCCATGGGACTCTCAAGAGTCTCCTCCAGCACCATAATTCAAAAGCATCAATTCTTCGGTGATCAGCCTTCTTTATGGTCCAGCTCTCACTTCCATACATCACTACTGGGGAAACCATGGCTTTAAGTGTACGGACCTTTGTCAGCAAGGTGATGTATCTGCTTTTTAAGATGTCTGTGGCCTTGATAACAGCACATGACACCCAAGTCTCGTCTAAGCCTGAAGGGGAAGGAGGGGGACCCCCAAACACCCCTCCCCACAGCAAAGTGCAAAGCCGTTTGCTTGCTCCCCCCTCCCCTCTTTTGCATTCCAGTTAAAACATTTTTGCTCCATCTGGCAAAAAATACATTTGGGCTCTTGGAGCGATGCTAAGCCTAGAAAGCGCTCAGGGCTGGCACGATCCTCTCTGCCAGGCCCCCAAAAGGACCAAAAATAGCAAAGCTGAAAGGAAGCCCTTGTGGCCAAACACGACAATGGTGCCGGCGGTCAGGCAACACGTGCAAAGGATTCAGCTAAACAGGACTCTTGCTTGTTAGCTAGGATTTGACATATTAAAATAGCTCCTTGGCACACTCTCCCTCTGAATCCCTCCTGAATAAATCAGCCTTTTTGTGTGTGTGCAAAGCCCTGAGGCAACTCCTTCCTCCATTCAAACGAAGACTGAATATATGCATTCGTTTCTGCTTCGTATTTGTTAGTCAAATTGCTCCAAATTCAGACTGCGAGAGCTCCAGGAGAGGGCGCTATCCTGGTGCCAGGGCTGTTCTAGGAAGCACCGTGTTGCGCAATTCTTTGCAAATGAGCAGGTTGCTTATTCATCCCGAATCCTGTCCGGGACTCAACAGGGAGAAGCCAGATGTTGGCTCCAGATTCACAAAGCTGCGAGCATAATGCACACTCAGGAATTGCCTGCACCGCGCAAAGCTGGGCCTTGAATACTGGGTGCACCCACAAGGGCGCTGCCAATAATAGTAATAGTAATAATGATGATGATGATGTTCCAACAGAACATGAAAAACACAATAAAACATCAAACATTAAAAACTTCCCTAAACAGGGCTGCCTTCAGATGTCTCCTAAATGTCAGATAGTTGTTTATTTCCTTGACATCTGATGAGAGGGTGTTCCACAGGGCGGGCGCCACCACCAAGAAGGCCCTTTGCCTGGTTCCCTGTAACCTCATTTCTCGCAGGGAGGGAACCGCCAGAAGGCCCTTGGCGCTGGACCTCAGTGTCTGGGCAGAACGATGGAGGTGAAGACGCTCCTTCAGGTATGCTGGGCTGAGGCCGTTTAGAGCTTTCAAGGTCAGCACCAACACTTTGAATTGTGCTCGGAAACGTACTGGGAGTCAATGTAGGTCTTTCAGGACCGAAGTTATATGGTCTCGGCGGCCACTCCCAGTCACCAGTCTAGCTGCCAAATTCTGGATTAGTTGAAGTTTCCAGGTCCCCTTCAAAGGTAGCCCTACATAGAGCGCATGGCAGTAGTCCAAGCAAGAGATAACTAGAGCGTGCACCACTCTGGCAAGACAGTCTGCCCACTCTTATGTGTGGCCAAAAATTGTAAGCACAGGAGAGGAGGAGACACGGCAAGCGTTATGTGCCCTGAACACCACCTCATACTTGCAAGAGGCCCTGTAGGACCTGGAAGAGACCAGGGTTCAAATCTCAACTTGGCCATGAAGCTCCGTGGGTGACCCTGGGGGTCTGGTGCTGCCTCTCAGCTTAGCAATATCCCTGACAGGAGGCAGTCAGGGCATATGTGCAATGCCCAGCCCCTGATAGACCGTCTCCACCCCCATCGTTCAGCCCAGACACTGAGGTCCAGCTCCCAGGGCCTTCTGGCGGTTCCCTCTCTGTGAGAAGTGAGGTTACAGGGAACCAGGCAGAGGGCCTTCTTGGTGGTGGCACCTGCCCTGTGGAACGCCCTCCCATCAAGGAAATAAACAACTATCTGACGTTTAGAAGACATCTGAAGGCAGTGTTGTTTAGGGAGGTTTTTTAAAGACTGATGTTTTAATGTATTTTTAATCTCCTGTTGGAAGCTGCCCAGAGTGGCTGGGGAAACCCAGCCAGATGGGTGGGGTATAATATATCATCATCATTTGGGAGTGGGCATGCCTGTTTTTTGCCTGCAAAGGTAGAGCACAGTTGATATCTGCATGTGGACACACAGCTTTGCAAACACTGGGTACAATAAACCTTGCCTTCACGTTCTGTTGGTGTCATTGTTGGAAGCTGGAGAAAGTCAACATTTCGCCAGCTGGTTTCAGGCAGCATGGGGAGTCAGGAAACAAACGCGAGAGTTTTCCGCACCGCAAAAACGTACAAAAAGCTGCTCAAAGCATGTCAACATTACACATCCAGGGGAATCGGGAGAAAAACAGCCTGGAAAGATCAAAGTCTGCTAGCAGATCATTTAGGCTTAAATGATTGGCTGCAAATACAGAAAAGCCACTGGGATGCAGAATTCTGCAAAACCATTAATGTGACAATGTACTGTTTTGCTGAGAGGGGCCTTTTTGTGTAACCAAGGCCAGAAGACACCCAGGGATCTGGAAGGCGTAGCAGTTAAGCGTGTCAAGACTACGACCTGGGAGACGGGTTTCAATTCCTATACTCAGTCACAAAGCTCACCGGGCGACCTGGGGGGCCAGTCGCCGTCTCTCAGCCTGACCTACCTCACAGGGTTGTTGTAGGATCAAAAGGGGGGGGGACTACGTACACCACCTTGAGATCCATGGAGGAAAAAGGTGGGATAGTAATCCAACAAACAGATGAAAATAAATAGTCAAGGCTTGCACATTTACAAGAGGCCTTTGCAGAATCAAACCGTGGGGTGTTCAGTCTGGACTTCAACAACCTGTTGCGCTTTCAGATGTCTGGGGCCACAACTCCCATTGATCCTAGCTTGTGGCGTTGTGCTGGCTGCAGTTCATGGGAGTTGGCGGTCTAACAACAACAACAACAACAACAACAACAACAACAACAACAACAACAACAACTTATTATTGCCTGCTGAGGGCCTGAAGGACCCTGCTTTTGCCTCTTTCCACTGAACTTGGGACGGGGCCTGACAGGCTACACAAGGACTGCAGCTGCTTTTAAACTGTTTTTAATTTTTATCTGCGTTGTTTTAAATGAGACCATCTTGGCTGTGAGCCCTGGAAGACCTGCGCCCTGCCTTGCCAGCCCTTTCCCATCTGGCCTGGGAGAGTGGAGTGTGGACTGACTCCAGCTACAAAACCTGAACCTGTTGAACAGATTCTCAGGCTGGAGTATTGTTTCCGGGGGGTTGAGAGAGCTTGTTGCTGTTACTGATATTATTGTTGTATCCATAGTTGATGTGGAATTGATGTACAATTGATGTGGAAATTGTTTCCACTTGTTATGTACTTTTTGATGTGTTTGATTGATTGTTTATGACTTCTGTTATGTTTGTAATTCTGTAAATCTTGTCATGTTGTAAGCCGCCTTGAGCGTACAGTGGTACCTCGGATTATGCTACCTTCGGGTAACATAATTTCGAGTTACAAACGAGGCAAACCCGGAAGTTTATACTTCCAGGTTTCAACGCACGCAAATGTGCAGAAGTGCTCTATCGTGCCGCGTGCGTGCAGAAGTGGCGACTCCGAATATGGACTTTTCGTGGTAAGTACAGACCCCCTGGGACGAATTAAGTTTGTATCCGGAGGGTCCACTGTAGTTTCAGCTATGGGAAGGCGGCACACAAATCAAATGTTGTTGCTGATGATGACTTATGCCCTGCCCATCTCAAGAGTCTCTCATTAAAATAGGCCAGAAGCTGTTATTGCAGACCCTGATTGCAATCTATGTTCTTGTGCCATTAGAGAGAGAAAAGGAGGAGGACCAGGGGTCAGCAAACTTTTTCAGCAGAGGGCCGGTCCACTGTCCCTCAGACCTTGTGTGGGGGCTGGACTACATTTTGAAAAAAAATATGAACAAATTCCTATGCCCCACAAATAACCCAGAGATACGTTTTAAATAAAAGGACACATTCTACTCATGTAAAAACACACTGATTCCCAGACTGTCTGCAGGCCGGATTGAGAAGGCGATTGGGCCAGATCCAGCCCCCGGGCCTTAGTTTGCCTACCCATGGTCTAGACGTATGGGGATGAGGGACTGGGAAAGAGGAAAGCTGCAATGTTAACACACTGTTGTTAAACTGCACACCCTTCCACCCCAGTTATTAGAAAGGTTACAGGTTCTGTGAAGAAAGTCATTTGAGACAATTAACTTCCTGAACTGCGGGCGGCATGCTGTCTCTTTTTGCTTCCACTCTGCTGTTTAACCAAGCAAGTCATAACTCTGATGTGTGGCCTTTTTCTTCCTCTTCTACAAATGCCACAAGTTATGTTCGTATTGAAAAAAAGAGAGAGAGTAAAAGTTGCTAGAATAACATTACCAGTGCTTTCCAGAAGGGAAATAAGGTCTGCAAACCGAAGCAGAAAGATCGTTTGCAGAAAGACTTTGATTTCCACAAAGTTCTCCTCCTGTGTTGTGCAACTGCTGCAAAACTTAGCAGTCCTGGAAGTAACCTATTTATCTGGGCCACACAAAAGAAAAATTCGGCTTCACATGATCATCACTGTTCTGAGCCGTCCAAACAAATATTCTTCCCCCCATTATGTCACCATATATTGTAGAATAAAGCAAAGCTTTCCATGAGACATTGCGCACACCAAATGCACAAAGGCTGTGAGGCTCAATAACTCTCTTCTCATCACTCCACAAGATATGGCAGCAGCAAGGTTCACAGTCCTTTAAAAAATATCTTCCCTTTCTTGAGAACAGCAAACATTTACTTGTTGCCGAAGAAAAGCAACAGGCAAATAAAATCCTGGGCTGGAGAAGAGGCCCGACAGCTAGAGGGGCACGACAGCAAGCTAATACAATGCTAGCCTAGTCTGCACTTCGCACTAAGACAAACCATATATATATATATATATATATATATATATATATATATATATATATACATATATATGCAACATAGCTTTTATTCATTTTCATCTTTAAACTGTTTAACATGGTTGCACTGAGATATGTCTTTGTTTACATCAAAGCATGTGGCATGTAACAACTGCAAAAAAATCGAATATAAATGACTCTAAAAACTCAACAAACGTTTCTGAATATACTAACAAAGTTGTGTCAGAATGTATATACAGTGGTACCTCAGGTTAAGTACTTAATTCGTTCCGGAGGTCCTTTCTTAACCTGAAACTGTTCTTAACCGAGAAGCACCACTTTAGCTAATGGGGCCTCCTGCTGCTGCCGCGCCGCCGGAGCACTATTTCTGTTCTCATCCTGAAGCAAAGTTCTTAACCTGAAGCACTATTTCTGGGTTAGCGGAGTCTGTTACTTGAAACTTATGTAACCTGAAGCATATGTAACCTGAGGTACCACTGTACCAAAATGACAGCTATTACAGTGGTACTTCGTGTTACAGACAGGATCCGTTCCAGAGGCCCGTCCATAACATGAAATGCCCACAACTCAAAGTGCTGCGTTTGCGCATGCGCGAGGCGCAAATTGACGCTTCTGCGCATGCGCGATTTAACGCTTCTGCGCATGCAGTGAAACCCAGAAGTAACCCATTCCGGTACTTCCAGGTTGCCGCGGGACATAACGCGGAAATACGCAACATGAAGTAGACGCAACACGAGGTAGGACTGTACATGTATGAAATTATTTATAGTAACATATAGAAATGGTGCATATACACTGTAAGTAAAATGTATTTTGTATAGGAATTTGCAGGAAGGGGGAGGGGGGCAGGGAGATTGCCACTGGGAGCTGAACCTGGGCCCCCCTGCATGCAAGGCAGCTGGTCTACCTCTGAGCTGCATCCCTGCAAATTTCTGAATTCAATGAACCTTACATCTGTTTTGCATTTTCAGGGGTGCTGCTTTCCGGCTGGGTTTGCAAGCTGCACAGGTATCTGGCGTAGATTCTTCCTGACATGGCTACGCAAAGTGGAATGAAGCCTGGGGCGATGTTTGGGAACCTCTGGCCTCAAGAAACCAAAGGCTTGATGCGCCCAAGGTTCTGACTCCTCCTCCTACAAATACATAAAGAGATTGCCACAGGCCAATCCAAGATGAATGAGCATCATTCTCAACCTCAACATGCAATGAAACATCGTCTTCCCTCCCCTTATCTCGCCCCACCCCCAACCAGGGTAGATAAAAATCTATGAATTTTTATTTTTTTAAAAAAAATCAGTTTTTTAAAATTTAAATTGGATTTTTTAAAATTTAAATTGGATTTTTAAAATAAAATGCTTTCGAAGGAAAAATCTTTCTAAAGATAATTTTCTATTTAAGTTACATTATAGTCCAAAGGCTATTCATCAGGAAATAAGGGTTTATTTTAAGTTTTTCAAGTTGTTTTAAAAAACAACAACAACCGTTTAACCACATCCGTTAACAAACATGGATCCAGATGCTATAATGTTATTGTTTTAATTAAATAAATTGTTGTTAAGGAAATGGAACAGGTTACACTGGGATGTGGCCGGTTCTACTTTTCTGGAGGGGCCTCTAACTTGGGGAAGCTGTAATTGCAAGACTCCTGTCATTGCAGATTCTGCACTGATCAAGGGAAGGGAATAGATGGTCATTCAGATTTCTTTCCTGGGTCTAGCGCTGAGAGATCTCCCACTCCCAGGTGAACTTTAGGGTCTCACAAAATGCAGCCAAGGCACAACATCATTTGTGTAGTTGCTTCTGGCAGCAAAAGCAAAGAACCTTCTCCATTTGACGGTGAGACTACCTGCTACTGCAGACTTTCTCTCCCCCCCCCCCAAAAAAAGTTTTTATTCATTTTATAACACAAATAAAAAACACAGACAGAAAAGACAAAGAATACGAACAAATTCTTGTCATATCCTTATTTTTGGCTTTCCCAGGTCCCACCCATCTGATTTTCATTTTACTTCCTCTTTAGCCGTTTACATATATTATAATTTCTAACCATCTTTTTTTAAAATCATACTTAAAATAACTTCACATTTTATCACTTACAAATAATATTTTAAAATACTGCATCTTCTACTTCTAACCCTACAGCCTATATCCACTTCCAAAGCTATTCTGTTTAAATATTAACACATTTTTTCATATATTCTTTAAACTTCTTCCAGTCTTCTTCCACCATCTCTTCTCTCTGGTCTCGGAGTCTCCAGGTCAGTTCGGCAAGTTCCATGTAGTCCATCATCTTCATCTGCCATTCTTCAATAGCTGGTAAACCTTGTTTCCGCTACTGCGGACTTTCAAGGGCCTTTGAGGCTCAGGGTTAGGCAAGGGAAGAGCAGGAATATTTTTGGGCAATTGGGCTAAGGTGTTTTTGTTTACCTCTAACCCACTGCCTATTATCTACTCAGACACATGAAGGCGTCCTTGCAAAGAGGTGCCCCCAGCTTCACAGTTCCATATTCCATAGGAGGGAACTGCAATATCTTCGGAGGTCGGCTGCGGAAGAAAAGAGCCACTATAGCAGAACAGGAGGGATGCAGACATCAAAGGAGTTGATCAATAAATGGATTAGAAGCCTTAGTTGATTTAAGGGCAAACTTGCTTCTTGCTTTGCGGCTATTTCTGTTCCGGTGTGTAAATACACAGCAGGTAACAAGAACGACGACAAAAACAAACATTATTTCTACCGACCAAGTGGCAGGTCTTTATTAAGCCTCGAGTCATCTGAAAAAGGCACCTATATTGAGATTTCGATAACAGGACGTTTATTTGATCAATCGGCCGAGAGGCAGAACAACAAAGCACGGCTTTTAATCAGTTGCCATCCTTGCACAGGCCTTATACCAAGCTGTGCTTTAAGGGAAAGGATGGAGTTCAGCAGTGGAGTACCTCTCTTTTGCATGCAGATGGTTCCAGGTTCGCTGTCCAGCACCTCCAGGTAGAACTGGGAATATACTCTGTCTGAAGTCCTGAAAAGCCGACTCCGTGCAGGCAAAGCTGTGCCAAGGTCAGGAGCCGGAATTACGAGCAGGTCCGCAATAAACAACACTGGTGTCTGTGAAGTTAGCTCTTTTTTCAAGGAAACCAAAGCAGCGCAGGCCTAGTGGTCACAGCAACTCTTCCTACTAGGTCTTGCTCCAATGAGGCAGTGGCAAGGACTGAAGGTCCCTGCCTTCCCACCGCTCCCTAGGTCTCCTCCCCAAGCAGACCGAGGCGCCACCGTCTTGTCTCTCGTTGCTCTTCTCATTTCATCTCTCTCTTCGTGTTCTGGGAGATGAGGGGAGAAGGGAGCTGGTCGCAGCAGGAGGGGGAGACTCCCTGGATTCTTCAGCCTTTCTCCACTCTGGACCTCCTCTGCTTCTGCCTTTGATGCTAGACTGCTCTCTGCCACAGCCTCTTCCTGCTCACTAAACTCTGTTGCCTCTTTTGCACCTCCTCCTACCAGTCTGCTCCCCCTTCTCCCTTGGCGTTGTCTCACCATCATTCCCCGGGGGGCTATGAGCTTTCTTAATAATAAATAATAATAAATTTTTATTTATACCCCGCCCTTCCCAGTTCAGAAAACCGGGTTCAGGGCGACTAACAACAAATTTAAAACACTTAATTGATGCAACAAAAAACATCATAAAATACAGTATAAAACGTGAATAACAATAAATTCAGAATTCAAAAATTAATTTTTTTTGGGGGGGGGGAATCCATCCAATAAACATTAGATGATCACCAGGGCTAGCTGGATAAATTAGTCCTATTTGGGCCGTGGGGAGACCAGGTGAGAATTAGCTGTGGGATCTCACAGTGGGTAATCTTCATAAAAAGGGAGAGGGAGGGAAGGAAGGGGAATAAAAGATCAGGCTAAGTTAAAATTGAAAGCCAGGTGGAATAGCTCTGTCTTACAGGCCCTGCAGAAGGAAGTTAAATCCTGAAGGGCCCTGGTCTCCTGGGACAGAGCATTCCACCAGGGCAGAGCCATCACTGAGAAGGCCCTGGCCCTGGTGCAGGATAGTCTGACTTCCTTAGGGCCTGGGACCTCTAAACTATGATTATTCATGAACCTCAAGGTCCTCTGCGGGGCAGACCAGGAGAGGCGGTCCCGTAAATACAAGGGCCCTAAGCCACAAAGGGCTTTAAAGGTCAAAACCAGCAACTTAAACCTGACCCGATACTCCACCGGGAGCCAGTGCAACTGGTAAAGCACTGGGTGAATATGCTCCCATGGCCGGGACCCCATGAGGAGCCTCGCCGCGGCATTCTGCACCTGCTGGAGTTTCTGGGACAGCTTCAAGGGCAGCCCTACGTAGAGCGAGTTACAGTAGTCAAGCCTGGAGGTGACTGTCGCATTGATCACTGTGGCCAGGTTGGGGCGGGAAAGGGAAGGGACCAACTGCTTGATGCGGTGAAGGTGGAAAAATGTCGCCTTGGCTGTTGCTGTAACCTGCGCCTCCATGGAAAGGGAGGCGTCAGGGATTACACCCAAACTCTTAATGGAAGGCAGGTATTACCAAAGTAAAGGCAAGCAGATTGGCAGATCTGGGCAACCCTTTAGCTTCCGGGAGCCATGCCAGAGGTCATCGTTACACTTTTAGCTGGCTCACCCTGAAAGAAGAACTGCCTATTCTCGCAGATCACTGAAATCCTGCAAAGGAAAAGTTCAGTTTAATAATAACCCGCTTGCAGGCTGAATTCTTGCATTCCAAATTTTAATTTGTGTACACCACCCCAGGAATACGACTGAAGGGTAGTATGAAAGTATCTACGGTTGCAAGACGGATCCCGCTTCCTCCCCAAAATACGGCCTGGAACCAATTTTTCAAGGGATTCGCCGTTCCCAGAACCAAATCGGAATCCACGAGCTCCCAGCAGTTCTTAATTGGGAACACTTGCGCCGCGACCCGATGACTCACCAAAGGCCGTTACAGGAACCACCCTCCGAAAGACGCACATCGTGGTCATTTGGCAGCCCCACGGGGCCTGTCTGCTCAGCGGCAGCAGGAGGAAACAGAAGAGGAAGAGCTGTAATTGCAGCGCACGGCCGTGTCCAATTTCAAAATACCAGCATCGGTTTCATAACATTTCATTCATTCAGAACTGCGCTTGCTGGAGATGAGAGTCATCGCGGCCAGACAAAAGCCAGGGACTGCGGGATCTCGCGGGAGAAATGTGGAGCTCAACGAGTGATGGGAGAGGAGGGGAAATAACATGTCAAAACCAATGTGAGCCACACAGGGCAGCTTTCCTTACCTAGCAAACTGCCAGGGCAACTGCGCGGCGGTTTGTGATGCTCTCAGTGTGTACTCAAAGTGTCCCACCTTCCAACCTTTTCAAAATGCTTGACCTGTTTTTATTATGATTATCTCTACGCGTGTGCCGTAGGAAAATACTACAAGCCCCGCCCATCCACAAACAGCTCCGTCCCCTTTCAAGGCATGCACACACAAGTTACCGTATTTTTCGCTCTATAAGACGCACCAGACCATAAGACACACCTAGTTTTTGGAGGAGGAAAACAAGAAAAAAAATATTCTGAATCTCAGAAGCCAGAACAGCAAGAGGGATTGCTGTGCAGTGAAAGCAGCAATCCCTCTTGCTGTTCTGGGTTCTGGGATAGCTGCACAGCCTGCATTCGCTCCATAAGACGCACACACATTTCCCCTTACTTTTTAGGAGGGAAAAAGTGAGTCTTATAGAGCAAAAAATACGGTAATTTATATTCGACGGTCCTGCCTAGATGTTGAGATCCACCAAGGAGGCTTTTCTCAGCCCCCACCCCCACCCCAAGGAGTTACGCACAATGCAGGAAACAGGGCGAGGGGCTCCTCTGGGGCAGTGCCACACTAATGGTAATCTGTCCCCTCTGAAATCCAGCTGGCACTGAATTAGCTGCTAGTGAGACACCAGCTCAGAATATGGTTATTTCGCCACACCTTTGCTCACCTGAAATTCTTAATCCAGTTTTCAATGGCTTCTGCTCATTTCATTTGTTCTTATTTGCAAATAGACTGTTATTGTGTGTGTGTGTGTGTGTGTGTGTGTGTGTGTGTGTGTGTGGTGTTTATGATATATGTACTCTCTCTATATATAGATGTGTGTGAGTGTTTCTCATGGATAGATAGATAGATAGATAGATAGATAGATGGATGGATGTAAAGGTACCCCTGACTTTTAGGTCCAGTCGTGGATGACTCTGGGGTTGCGGCGCTCATCTCGCTCTATAGGCCAAGAAAGCTGGCATTTGCCATAGACAGCTTCTAGGTCATGTGGCCAGCAGGACTAAGCCGCTTCTGGCAAACCAGAGCAGCGCACGGAAACGCTGTTTACCTTCCCGCCAGAGCGGTACCTATTTATCTACTTGCACTTGACATGCTTTTGAACTGCTAGGTTGGCAGGAGCAGGGACCGAGCAACGGGAGCTTACCCCGTTGCGGGGATTCAAACCGTGACCTTCTGATTGGCAAAGCCCTAGGCTCTGTGGTTTAGACCACAGCACTACCCTTGTCCATACACACACACACACACACACACACACATATATATCTCACACACATATATATGCGCGCTCTCTCTCTATATGATATATATACATAAAACACACACATATCACACACAAAGTCTATTATCTCTCTGTGTATTATATATGTGAGATATAGATACAGTGGAATCTTGGTTTTTGAATGTAATCCGTTCCAGAAGTCAGTTTGACTTCCGATGTCCGAAAACTGAGCATCAATTGGCTGGCAGCGAAGTCAATGGGGGGGGGGGGAAATGAAAAACGCACCTCCGAAGCTGTTTGACTTCCAAGGCACGTTCAAAAACAGAAGCATTCACTTCCGGGTTTTCGGCGTTCAGCTTCTGAAACATTTGGCAGCCGAGAAGTCCGAAAACCGAGGTTTGACTGTATAAAGATATATCCCCGCACATACATTTGTACCATACTCTATATTTTTTAGGATGCAGAGTTGTTAATAATTACATACCGATCTACACACACACCTATGTATCATAACCTAGCAGCAACATAAACGCTAGATCGCCCTTTGCTAACTTCTGCTCTTCAGGAATTCTGAACTACAACTCCCAAATGCATTGGCGGAGTCTCGTGGGAACTGTAGTTCACAACATCTGGAAGGTGACCAGACTGGTGAAGACTGTACTCAATGTTTTCTGCATTTCCTGCCTAGCTCCTCCCCGTTCCCTAAGGCTACGGACAGAAAAGGAGCTCTGAAGGATATTCTGAAGGATGATAAACTACCCTTGTCCCAGGCCCTTAAAAAAGGAGGAGTTCCAAGACTAAATATATCATCCTGCGCCCAGCCCAGCAGCTGCCTCCAATTTTCACTGGCACTTTGGGGTCGCTGCAAGACTGTGCGAGCAACACAATGCAATGTCAAAACTATAATGGGGGCTGCCTGCCTCAGTTAAATAAATCTCAGGCTGAGCACAGGAGTTTTAGATGATCAATTAAAAGTTGGACAGAAGTAAAACACAATAGTTGTGAAGCGAGAAGCAAACTCGGGTGACGCATCCAGGCTGCAGGCTTTCTTAGGAGAGAATTTGCCTCCTACTTGAGAGGGAAAGGATAATGCCCCTTTTAAGAAAGTGTATAAAAATAAGCCTTTAAAAAAATATCTGCTGACCTATTTACTGAAACCTCATTTTAGTTATCTTTGAAGAGATGCAAGCGACGGCGTCTGCTGACGTCCGAGAGCCCACAAAGAGCCACACACTGTATCTGTGCTATTGGTTCAACCACCACAGTGGCTCCAAGGAATCTCTTGCGGAATTACAGGCCCCAAAACATCCTCGGGAAAGAGGTGCGTTACCAGGCCTGCGATCGTTCATAAAATGTGGATCAGGCATAGGCAAACTCGGCCCTCCAGAAGTTTTGGGACTACAACTCCCACCATCCCTGACCACTGGTCCTGTTAGGTAGGGATGATGGGAGTTGTAGTCCCAACATATCTGGAGGGCCGAGTTTGCCTATGCCTGATGTAGACATTCCCCCAGTAAAACCTTTGACAACCCAGTGCCACCTTCCAGATGTTATGGACTGCAATGTCTGGAGGGCACCTGGTTGGTGAAGATAGAGGAGCCCCCCTTAGCCAAGGAAACAGAAGAGCACCCACTGTTTCCAGGCCCATCACCTTGCAAAGAACCAGGACAGAGAACAAAGGGCAGGAGAACGAAGATGGCAGATGCCGCACTCTTCTCGGGAAACGTAATGAGACTCTGGTCCTTTTTCCCAACTGTGGGATGGAAGTGGGGGAAACTGAGTAAAACAGTTCCCCATGGCATCTAAAGCACACTAAGCATCTCAGAAATGCAACGTTACAAGCGAAATCACCCCAAACTTGAGCATACTCAGGATAGAGGGTAGGGCATTTTTTCAATGGCTTTGTGGCCATTCAGAGGTGGTTGGAGAGCATCTCCTGGCCACCAAAGAGTCTTCTGGCCGCCTTCTCAGCTCCAATCACTGTGGTGTAGTTGTTGTTGAGTCGTTTAATCGTGTCCACCTCTTTGTGACCCCATGGACCAGAACACGCCAGGCACTTCTGTCTTCCACTGCCTCCCGCAGTTTGGTCAAACTCATGCTGGTAGCCTCAAGAACATTGTTGCCGGAGTGGCTGTGGCAACCCAGTTAGATGGGCAGGGAGTGATGATGATGATTGGTTGGGAAGAAGTAAGGCAATGGTTCCCAAAGCAGTTGGTACTCCCCCTGACCATGGTGGGATCTGCTAGACAGGTGCTAAGAGGCAACGGAGTGCCCCAGAGGTGCTGGACTTTGAAAAGCTGCTATCACTGGATCAAGTTCATCCCTGTCATTGAATTAGTTAACCTAAATAGTTTTCATTGGATTTTGAATAAATGTGCAATGAACTGTGACTGTTTTGAATTTTACCGTGTTATTATCTTCCTTAACGGGGCATGCAAACTGCTGTTCTGAGTGGTGCTTTTTATAGGGTAGGGTAAAATGGAGATGAGTTTATGGAACTATGGTAGTCACTGAACCAAAGCGTTGCAAAGCTATTACAGCGGTACCTTGCTTCTCAAACTTAATCCATTCCGGAAGTCCGTTCCAAAACCAAAGCGTTCCAAAACCAAGGAACACTTTCCCATATAAAGTAATGCAAAGTGGATTAATCTGTTCCAGACTTTTAAAAACAACCCCTAAAACAGCAATTTAACATGAATTTTCCTCTCCAACTAACGAGACCATTGACCCATAAAATGAAAGCAATAAACAATGTACGGCAGTCACAAAATCAGTAGCTGAACTGGGTTCCACAGTTCCAAAAACAAGAGCCACAAAAGCAAAAACCCAAAATAAATAGCAAAAACAGACAGACCCCAGCGTAACTCTCAAAATGGAAGTGTGGCACTCAAATTGGAAGTATAACACTCAAAACGGGAGCACGTTTGGCTTCCGGAAAAAGTTCGCAAACTGGAACACTTACTTCTGGTTTTGCAGTGTTTGAGTTCCAAGTTGTTTAAGTACCAGGGCATTTGAGAACCAAGGTACCACTGTATTCTACTGCTCACGTAGATGGATGTCAAGCCCGCAGGATCTATTCCCGCACCCCGCCCTAGAAAGACCCCCGAGGGCCACCTGCTAGGGCCACCTTTGAGCAGGGCAGCTCTGGATCCACCTCCAACCAGGTGTTTGTTCTCAGAACTGAGCTCACAGCTCTTCCATGCAAAAATCCATTCCTGGTTTCCCCCACAATCTTCATTTTACCAACCCAGCTTCCAAGAAAAAAAAATGTTTTTGCTATGGTTAAAACAATGGGGGGAGGGGGTCAGAAATCCTTGGTGATCAAATGCAAAACACTAGCAGATTCCTATCTACCTTCTGGACACACACATCCCACCCCCCAATGGACCACCTACAATTTCTGTACCACGTAATCTCAGTTACCTTCACAACAAATCTGTCGGTGCAAGAGTGCCTCATTTAGGAGGCAGGGAAACTGAGAAAATAAATCTTGCTTAAGGACATCCATTGGGTTCAAAACAAAAACAAAGAGTCTTTTTTTAAAAAAACAACAAAAAAACCCATTGCGCAACACCAGCCCTGAAGGGAGCGAGGAAATAATCTGATCCTCTGTAAGCAAGTAATGGAGTAGTGCTTGGGTGATAACGCTTTCTGTACTCTGCCTCCCAACCTTCCTGTGTCAATACATCTCAACAGCGGCTGTTTGAACAGTGTTTAATAATAAACAGATTTCAACAAGCCCAAGAATAAGAGCAGAGGCAGGGCTCAGGCGGAAGACGAGTGAAAGAGGCTCAAAATGAGAAGGGGGTGTGTGTCAGTAAAACCCAGCTCTCCGGGACTTCTCTCTCTCTCTCTTCCAAGCCACAAATATTTCATTTAGTACAGTGGAACCTCGGAAGCCGAACGTAATCCGTTCCGGAAGACCGTTCCACTTCCAAAACGTCCGAATTCCAAGGTGCGGCTTCTGAGTGGCTGACAGTTAGGCTTTTTGAAGACCGGAAGCCGCGTCGGACGCTCAGGTTCCGAAAAACGTTCGAAAACCGGAACACTTACTTCCGGGTTTTCGATGTTCGGGAACGGAGTGGTTTGAGGACCGAGGTTCCACTGTACATTTACAGTGGGGGGGGGGGAGTATTTGACCCCCTGCTAAATTTGCTCGTTTGCCCTCTGACGAAGAAATGACCAGCCCATAATTTTAACGGTAGGTTTATTGTAGCTGTGAGAGACAGGATAACAACAAGAAAACCCCTGGAAAACCAGAAGACAGAAGTCAGAGATTGATGTGCACTATAATGAGTGAAATAAGTATTTGATCCCTTTGCAAAAGACGACTTAGTACTTGGTGGCAAAACCCTTGTTGGTAATTACAGAGGACAGATGTTTCTGGTAGGTGGCCACCAAGTTTGCACACATCTCAGGAGGTATTTTTGTCCCGCTCCTCTTTGCAAATCCTTTCCAAGTCAGTAAGATTTTGAGGCTGATGTGTAGCTAATTGAACATTCAGCTCCCTCCACAGATTTACCCCTCACTGTATCTCCCCTTTCTTCCATCGTGGAATCAAGAGTGGGTCTGAAGTCTCTTGTTTTTAGGTAAGTTCATGAAGATACCAACAAAAGGTAAGTTTGGTGTTGTTCACAATACCAAGAGATGCTAGTGAAGTTGTAGATGGATGTTAATGAAGTTGTAGATGACAGGGTGCTGGCATCCATCTACAACTTCACTAGCATCGCTCAGTATTGCGAACAACACCAAACTTACCTTTTGTTGGTACCTTCATGAATTTACCTAAAAAGATAAAGAAAACAAAAGACTGAGTTAAGCATTTGAAAAATCCACTGAGACCAGACATTATAAGTTCATCTTAGGTTGGGTAGTTCGCAAGTCTCTGTGGCTTTGCATAAGGGTTTTCTATTTTTCTCAGAAGATTGATAAAGAATGTATAATTCTTTTGGTAATTATTGTGTGTACAGTGGTGCCTCGCAAGACGAAAATAATTCGTTCCGTGAGTCTCTTCGTCTTGCGGTTTTTTCGTCTTGCGAAGCACCACTATTAGCGGCTTAGCGCTATTAGCGGCTTAGAAAAAGGGGGGGAAAGGGGAAAAAACATCGCAAGACGTTTTCGTCTTGCGAAGCAAGCCCATAGGGAAATTCGTCTTGCAAAGCGCCTAAAAAAACAGAAAACCCTTTCGTCTAGCGGGTTTTTCGTCTTGCGAGGCATTCTTCTTGTGGGGCACCACTGTATATTAGTCGCCAACATGTTGCATGAGTCGTACTACTTCTATCAGCAGCACAGGATCGATGGGAGAATCAAGGCCCTCTCAGGGTGCTAATGCTGTGAGCACCTCCATCTTGGGCTCAGGTTGCAGATGCATGTGACTAAACCGCATATCATGAAAACCCCACAATCTCCACTGTCCTTCCTTCCAAGGAAGCCAACATCTGCCTAAATGCTCATGCCACTCAGATATTGGGCTGGATTGCAACAATATTCTTAGATACGGTACTCCTAAGGACTTGTGTGTGCAGCGGGGCACTTTTTTATTACTGTACAGCCCCCCCCCCCTTAAAGTCCTCAGGCATTTTCAGGAGGAAAACGCAGTCATTTAAAGAGTCCAGTTCATAAAGTAGCTTAATAGCAAAATCTCCAAGGGAGAGGCATTGTGTTAGCATCTTTGCTGGATACACCAGACTGGTTTAATTGTTATGCAAATTACACTTGCTAGGCCATCAACTTTCTCTTAATGGGCCATTCATCACCGCAAAGTTTTCTTTGAAGGAAGCAGCTGCTCTCCCTCAGAGGTCCCCCAAAACATCTTAGGTTTCAAAAAAAGCAGCAATTTTGCCCTGGAGTAAAAAAAACAACAAGAAATAGGAGAAATCTCAAGCTCACAAACTCATTCCACTCCCCCTAAGCATGGAGGGAAGTTAACTAACCATTAAATAGAGTAAAGGTTGCTAACAGCCTGATTCACAAGTCATTAGTCCAAACTACCTTGGCAAAGCTGCCGAAAATCAAAAGGTAGAAGGTAGCCTCTCTGGCCTTTGGGAAATGCTCAGAGACCCACACTGGGGAAATGCATTTGTTGAAATTTGCAAAACAGTGTGCGAGTCTTTGAGTTCCCAACACCTCTTCCTCAGGCTAGATCAGGGGTCAGCAAACTTTTTCAGCAGGGGGCCAGTCCACTGTCCCTCAGACCTTGTGGGGGGGTCCCGAACTATATATATATTATTTGGGGGGGGAGAACAAATTCCTATGCCCCACAAATAACCCAGAGATGCATTTTAAATAAAAGGACACATTCTACTCATGTAAAAATATGCTGATTCCTGGACCGTCCGCGGGCCGGATTGAGAAGGCGATTGGGCTGCACCCGGCCCTCGGGCCTTAGGCTGCCTACCCCTGGGTAAGATCAACAGTAGCAAAAGCAGGAGAGCTAGAAACTCAGGTATATAAGCGAATCGCCAAATGGCACCTTAAACCCAGACTGCGGTTGCCATAACACGGGCCTGTCCAACAAGTTGATCGCAATCTACTGGTTAATCGCGGGATGTCCCTGGTCAATAGTCGATCTTTGGACCCCCGTTAAATCTTCCAAAAAAAAAAAAAAAAAGTCCAATGACTTCGGCTCCCTAAAAAAAAGATCACTGCCATCTTAGCACCTAGACATCTTCACTTGGTCGCAAGTGGCAGATAGCCAGGTGCAAAATGTGCTTGGGAAATTTCAAACGCTGCCAAGCGAAGATTAGAACCCTGGTCTCCCACTCTAACCACTACACAACGCTGTCGCTTTTTTATCTTGCCCTACTCTACCAAGTACCTGGGGTGAGAGCAACCGAGGCACAAAAGAGGGGTTCAGCAGGATGATGCAGTTGGAGTAACACTGAAACAATAACTGATCAACTATCTGAAATATTAATTACCCTGCTAAGATCGGGGGGGGGGGAGAGAACCACCCCGCTTTTAATGCCTAATAAAAGTGTATGCCTCATAAGAAATTAACCGCCATAAGGAATGTACAAGCACGCTTCGCTGAACCGTTCCAGAGGCGGTCTTTAAACAGGAGATTGATGTGCAGGAGGCTTCGCAGATAATAGAAAAAAGAACCATCGTAAAAGCTTAGGCTGTGCCCTAACTCGCTTTCCAAGCCAATACTGCCTTGCAAGCCATCGACACAAATGTACATACCCAATTCGAATGGGAATTGCTTCTGCCGCTGCGTAAACTTGCAATGGCTTCTTCAATCCAAGGAGACAGACCTGGGCATATATACCGAAAACTTCCCCCCACCCTCTAGCTCCAAGTCAGTCTCAAACACTACTGCTTTGCAGAAGTGCAGAAGGTGTGCTTTGGAAAGAGCAAGTCTGGAATCAAACCAAGGCACAATTTAGTAAGATAAGGCTGAACTCCTAAGCATTACTACTGTAGAATAAGTCCAAATGAATCCCATGGGACTCACGTCCGGGCAAACAGGCTCAATATTGTGCTGTAGGAGTCTTTTCAAAGACTTAAACCAATTTCGCCTGAAGATCGACATGTACATAACACCTTACATTGAAGGAAGGTAAAGACAGGTGACCCCACCTAGGCCCGAAGTCACCCCCCACCAAAGCAGGCTCAAAGCTTCTCAAAATCATTTTCTCAGCAGCTAAGCATCAGAAACATTCTGCTCTGCTGTAACAAAAGGTAGGGAACCCAGTCCATTGTTTCTCAGGCCTTTCTGATGCCTTCTGGCCTTGCTAAAGAACCACATTGCAACTTACTTTCTGTCCGGGAACCATGCCAGAACAAGAGATTGAAACATATCTGAACACTCTGAAACCCCTTTCCTGGGAAGGGTGCCAAGAGTCCCAATAGTCCCAAGACAGCTTTCTGTTCATGCTCAGAGGGACTCCTGAGGGAGGAGAAAGGGGGAGGGAACTGGAAAGGGGTATATATGCTTGTGCAAATGACTGTGAACTTCGTGCATGCTTTTTGTGACTTATCACACTTGCTCCTTCTACCAGTTCATGGATGGTAGAAACAAAAGCCTTTTCTCCGAAACTATTCCTTGAGTGTCTGTTGACTCCCACTTCCCTTCCCAGGCGCAATATTTTTCCCACCCGAGGGCAAAGCCTCATAAGGCTACAACATTAGCAAGAAGTAGAGCTTTGTTGTGCTTTTGCAGATGGTCTCCTGTTGACACAACGTGAAACTTTGCTCCATCAAAAATGCAAGCAGAAGAGGAGGATGCAAACAAAATCCTGAGCTCCCCGTGGCTTGTTTGTGTAACGTTAAACCACGGTTTAGTGTTACAGGCAACACTAAACCATGGTTTAGAATTACAAGTGATCCCGGCTCAAGAATATCCTCCAAGCAACTGGTCAGAACTTTTGACACTCTCTCTTCCCCCCAGGGCCCTTTTAAACCAGTCATCTAACCCGGCTAAATGGGGGACCTCTTTGTCGGTAATTTTAACTCGCCATTCTTGTGGATTCATCCGCCAGCTTGTTTTAAGAATATTCATGCATGACATGAGTGGCTCAAAGAAACTTCACGAAGGAATCCTACTTCAACACACTTTTTAAAATCAAATAGCCAAATAAAAAAAGCTCCATCCCAGACAGAAGACTTGAAAAACCTGCCCCCGCCCCACAATCCAGCTGCACCCTCTCCTTTCCAAAACAGATCCAATCCAGAAAACTCTTCCTTGCAAAATCTGCCTGTTTAGATATGGCGGCGAAGAAAGCTGTATTGTAACTTCCCAATAAATGTTTTAAAACAGTAACAGGAACAATAATAAAGAAAGGAAATGAATAATATCGATAATAATTAATTTCACTGCTAAAAAAAAGGTGACTAGACAATCCATGGGGGGGACCATAACCTAGGTTTAAGGCGCCATTTGGTAATTAGCATTACCACACCCCCTCTACAGTATTTATAGGAACTCAAACATTGAGATCCCGCTCTGTTCCAGTAACAAGAAGCCGAAAGCACCAGCCTGAAGATGACGAGTGAGACCTCGTCGAAACGTCGCCTAGACACCCCAACTTTTACACGGGAAGACACCCGAGGACACCAAAACCTGCATATATATATATATATATATATATATATATATATATATATATATATGAATTTCTAACACTGGCATGTATATCCCGGAACAGATTGACATGTATTTTAATATTTTGTTGGACGCTGCCCAGAGTGGCTGGGGAAACCCAGCCAGATGGGCAGGGTATAAATAATAAATTTTTGCTATTCTTCTTCTTGTTGTTATTATTATTATTACAAAGGAGAAGCTGATTTATTATTAGCCCATTTGCACTGGCAACTTGCAAAAGAAGCAATCTGACCCCCCCAAGGTTTCTTAAAAGTTGGACATTATCAAGGGGACTACTTGACTCACACAGCATGAATCTGCTGATTTCAATGGGTCTTCTTCACATCCAGGAGCGGTTTGGAGCCACGTCCTTTGACATAACAAGGCAACGGGAGCGCAGGGGAAATTCTCCAGCGCCTGCTCAAAAGCACACAAGGCATGTTTCTCGACCGCAGAGTCCACATTTCCACTTGGAACTGGAGACAGGAAGCTGGCTCCTCCAGCTGTAAGCCAGACAGGGATTGGCTCTGTGAGCGGATTTCGGGATACAGCATCCTTTGGGCTCCAAAAACAGAAGAACACACAGATGCTGCTGGCTCGGAGGCCAAGAGACCGAGGCAGCTCCCAAAAAAGATTAGTGCGCGCGCACACACACACACACACACACACCCCGGTGGTTTGATGTGGTGATGGGCATTTGGAGAGGTCCGTCCCAGAACAAACAGAGACGGCTAGAAGCAGCGGCCCAGTTCCGAAAAATCATTTAACCGCTACCGAAAAGCTCTTGCTCTCTCCCTCTAAAGAATATTCCAAGCTTGGCTACCTCCAGTTCCTGCAGTTTCCAACAACTGTGTGCAGAAGAACATTACAACAGCTCCATCACTGAATTGAACCAACTTATAATTCCACTTCCAGGCTGGCCCTCCCCCCACCCCAGATGATACTGGGAAGCTTATAATAATAATATTTATTACTATTATTATTATTATTATTATTATTATTATTATTATTTATTTGTACCCTGCCCATCTGGCCGCATTTCCCCAGCCACTCTGGGCTGCTTCCAACAAAGATTAAAAATGCATCAAAATGTCACACATTAAAAACTTCCCTGAACGGAAGGGCACAGAGGCACCTTGCCCCTAATACAGTGGTACCTCGGGTTACATACGCTTCAGGTTACAGAGTCCGCTAACCCAGAAATAGTGCTTCAGGTTAAGAACTTTGCTTCAGGATGAGAACAGAAATCGGGCTCCGGCAGCGCGGCGGCAGCAGGAGGCCCCATTAGCTAAAGTGGTCTTCAGGTTAAGAACAGACCTCCGGAACGAATTAAGTACGTAACCCGAGGTACCACTGTAGTTGCCCCTAACACCCCTAACACACTGCGTTGGAATGTGGCGATTATTTCCTAGGTGTCATGGCTCAACCCTAAGATTCTGCACAGGCAAAATCAGCTTCGGTCTTAAAAAAACCACGGTTGGAAGAAACCTATTCAAAATAAACGATTGCATATGTTTTGCAACACCCCTGCTTGCCCACCAATGCTTTTGGTTGCAGAGTTTTTGGTTCCAACTCCCCTTTCTTGCACCTAAATGAAATGAGAGCTAGAATCGTGCCAACAGGCGCACAACTTAATCGAGCTGCACTGGATAGTCATCCTCAAGCCCCCACTCCAGGACTGGGCTAGGAAAAAACTAGTTCAGATTCCTATAAGACAAGATCTGCATAATACTTGAGAAAGTATTTCACATTCCTGGCCACATACGTCACTTTCAAGGTGGCCGGCCACATTTTTCCACCTTGCTCTAGGGCATCTTCCTGTGCTCCAAAAGTTTTCGGACTACAACTCCCATAAGGCCCTGCAAGTGTTGGCTGGAGCTGATGGGAATCGTGGTCCCAAACATCTGGAAGGTGTCAGGTTAGGAAAGGCTGCTCTATAGCTTCCCTAAACTTTATAAATAATGGTCAAAACAAGGATAAGAGCTGCTGTCAGGCAAAGAAATAACAATACACCGTCTTCTATCTAAAAACGCAGCGTAAAACATGAACAGGACTTCCTCCTCACTTGTTCTGTCTGAAAAGGTTGGCCATCCTCTTCCAAAACAGTTTTTAAACATTCAGGCAGCCAGATCTATGCCAGATCCCTCTGTTGTTTACACCAGGGGTGGCAAACTTCCAAGAGACTGTGATCTACTCATAGAATTAAAAACTGGCAGTGATCTACCCCCGTTTTTAGGGGTTCAGGTCAAAGTTGTTAAGCTTTTTAGGGAGGGAATAGCCCCATTATATTGGGGTTCGGTAGGCATAGGTTGCTTAGGTTTTGGGGGGGCACAACATTTTTTCATTATTTTGGGGTCAAAGAGAAACAGCAACTCACCAACAGATGGCTGGGGGAAAAACAGCCTTGGTTTGCAAACTACGTCTTCCGTTCTCCAACAATGGAGGGCAGGGCCAGAAGGGGGGCAGTGATCGACCGTGATCAACCAAAAGCTCACAGGGATCGAGCAGTAGATCACGATAGACCTGTTCGACATCCCTTGTCTACACCTACCTGGTCGAAGCTCACACCGTAATCACCTCGGGGCAGAAATCTGCCTTGATTTTTTAGAACAGCTCAGCCATGGCAAAGTGCAAAATGCACTCGCAGGGTGCACCTCTAAGAACACGGGGAATGATCCAAGCAGAAATAGGCTCTTTTACGCCCCACCGATACCGCCAGAAATATTTAAGTCAATGCTTAGCTCTCCATCAAAGTCAGCGGTGCAAAAGCTAATGGCTGGAATACGCCTCGTGGGTTTGTTTAAACAGAGGCACAGACACATCTTAAAAGGAGCAGAAATGGAAGATGATTGAAATTTTGCTGCTTGTGCTTCTGTTGTGTAGTTGTAGAAAACAGAACAGCAGAGGAACTTGTGATTAGGAAAAAGGTGTGTAAGAAACAGCTCTGGTTTTGCACTGGTGGTTATGTGGTGAAAGTAGTTCCTCGGAGAACAGGCCTTGCTGTTCTCTCTTACCCTGGGCATGCACAAAAACAAATGCACACACACACACACACATCCTGATAATGTTGTTTTAACCGCAAGAATGGAGCGTCCAAGTGGTTTGTGAGATCATCAAAACACAAGAGCGCAGAAGCCACAACGAGCCTTTGGCAACGACGAGAGCTCAGCTCTGCAAATTAGAAGATTGCATGAGTGACTTTGGGCTTTCAGATACTTGCTTTTTAATGTCAACACCGTAAAGAAAGGGAATACGAGGCTAGCTCTGGCTTGCAAAATTGGCCTTTGCATAGTTATCGCTGCTACTACTGTACCACTGTTGCTATTGCTGCAAATATCACACCCGTCCTCCCTAAGGACCCCAGGATGGCAATGTCATCAATATGGTGGCCTGGGAGTAAGGAATGCCCTAAGATAAATCTGGCACAGGTGTGCCCCGTACCTGCACTGTCATATGCTTCCGTCATATGCTGAAGCCTCTTCACCATTTGACTCCTGATGCATACACACACACAGGACCTCCCCTAATCTTCTGTTTGCAAATTGTTCTAATTAATTTTAATGCTTGCACTTTTACATCGCTGCAACCAGTCCCGGGGCACTATTGTGAAGGGCAGGTTAGAAACCCAAGCAGCAGTTAACAATACCGTCTGCATCTTTTTGAATCCCTGCATAGAAAGCTTCTGCCAACCTACAGCAGTTCGAAAGCACACCAGTGCAAGCAGATAAATAGGTACCTGCTTCCTTTACAGCAGCCTTCTGCAACCTGGTGCCCACCATGCTGGCTGGGGGCGGATGGGAATGGCAGTCCAAATTGCCTGGAGGTCACCAGTTTGGGTCAAGAAAGCGGATAGCCAGCCAACCCCCCATTTTAAAGAAAAAGTCCATACTGCAGCAATCTACGATCTAAGTTCAGGAGCACTATGTGTGCTCCTTCCACACAAATCTACAAATGATATAGAGTTAAACAACTATAGAATTTTTCATAGACATCTGAAGGCAGCCCCCCATGTCTGGAAGCTATATGGTTGTTGCTTTCTCTCTATTTTTGGTTCCAGAGCCTCTGACATGTTTTATCCTTGCAGCAAAAGTAGCCAGGATCTTCTCAGTGTGTTTGGTGGGAATGAGGGTTAAGGGAAGTTGGGATTCTCAGAAACTCCTTGCTTGCTGCACGCCACAGAAACAGATCTCTTTCGAGAACTGACAGCGTCATCCTACCAGAAAGTGCATTTCTGGTTAATCATCTGTGTTTTCACTTCATGACCTGCCTTCACGCTGAGCTTGCTTAGCCCTGATCGCAATGACCCCTGTGAAACGGCCTCCCAATCCGTCCCTGTGCGATGGTGCTTTAATTATTTTTCACAGTTGCGCTGTCTCATCTGCGAAGTGGACACAAATCCTGCAAACGACACAGCTGCGAAAGACGAGCTTATTCCTTGCCGGCGACATTCTGTCTGAAGCAGAGCATAAAGCATAAACCCACGTGGAAACAACACAGGAGACCCGGCAAAGTTTCCAGCAAGCTATAAAAACTCTCCTCTATCCAGAGGCACAACTCTTTCCAGGAGGGAAGGCCCCAAAATAATGGCATTCTCCTAATGGAGCCAATGTAAACTTTAAACATTAGAAGGCAGAGGAGAGGGACATATGGAGCACCCTTCCTAAAGCTTTGCCACTTTTTGTGTGTGTGAAAATAATTCAGGCTTGTGCAGCAATTCTCAAATACAGCGGTACCTTGGTTTACAAACAGTCTGGTTTGCATACGTTTTGGATTACAAACACGTCAAATCCGGAAGTGCATGCCCTGGTTTGCAAACTTATTTTGGATTGCAATCCATTTTTTTTGATTATGAACAATTTTTTATTTTTTTTTGAGGCCCCATTGGCAAAAGCGCACCTTGGGTAAGCAATCTGTTTTGGCTTACAAACGGACCTCCGGAACGGATTATGGTTGTCAACCAAGGTACCAGTGTACTTCTGCAGAATCTGAATCCTATTTGAAACAGAAATAGCCGGCTTGCAACATCTCACAAGTGCGCATACGATTCAGGACATATTTCCAGTAGCAATAAAAGCGTAGGGTTTGGGGACTGGAATACAGGAAATTGCCTTATACTGAAGCATACTATTGTTCCATGTAGCTCAGTACTGTTTACACTGGCTGGCAGCTGCTCTCCAAGATTTCAGGCAGGAGTCTCCCTCAGTCTTCTGCTTGCAACGGAGAAGCTTTGCCACTGAGCTACAAGCTCTTCCCCTTAACAATATTAAATATTTTCCTATTCAATATTTAGCCGGAGGAATTAAGATTGTGCCAGAAGTATGTAACTTGCCAGTTTGCAAACCGGGCCAAATATTCTCAGGGAGACACAGCCAGCGGATGCCAGAACAAAACAAGCATCATCCATGGAGATACAATTGCTTGACGGGTTCAAATCCCTCCTTCGTCACAGGGGCATAAAACAGCTCGGGTGACACAGAGCCC
Source organism: Podarcis gaigeae (assembly GCF_964106915.1). NCBI lineage: Eukaryota > Metazoa > Chordata > Lepidosauria > Squamata > Lacertidae > Podarcis > Podarcis gaigeae. The sequence continues at coordinate 51,936,337 of NC_139690.1, read as the reverse complement.
TGTACGGCAGTCCTTGCAAATGCAAAGATGCCACCGGCCGTTATGCGACGATGTGGTCTTCGCCTATCTCTCTCTCAGCTCTGACTCCCAAGCTGTGCAAAAGAAGCAATCGCTTATGTCACAGAGGTGCAGTGAATTGTACATAATGCTCGTATTTTCAGGTGGCCTCAGTGGCGCAGAGTGCCATCCATCACTTTGGCTGGTGGCCGAGCTGCGCCCCAATCTGGGCAGGGATAGCCTAACTTCTCTGCTCACGTCGAGGTTAGATTACTGCAATGCGTTCTGTCTGGGGCTGCCTCTGGAGTCGGTTCGGAAACTTCAGCCGGTGCAGAATTTGGCAACCAGGTTGCTCATCAGGACAAGACAGTTTGAACATGTGACACCTGACTGCACTGGCCGCCAATTCATTTTCGGGCCCAATTCAAAGTGGTGGTTTGGGGCTATAAAGCCCTAAATGGCTCAGGAACGCGATACCTCTGGGACCATCTCTCTCTCTGCAAACTCCGGCCCTCCAGATGTTTGGCACTACAATTTCCATCATCCCTAGCTAACAGGACCAGTGGTCAGGGATGATGGGAATTGTAGTCCCAAACATCTGGAAGGCCGGAGTTTGCCTATCCCTGATATAAACCGTCCCAACTCTGCATTAATCTTCAGAGGCTCTTCCGTGTGTGCCTCTTCCATGAGAGGTCGGGAGGGTGGCAACACAAGAACAGGGCCTTTTCGGCAGTGGCTCCCCACTTGCAGAATGCTCTCTTGCCTGGCACCTTCCTTAAACACCTTTAGACGCCTGGCAAAAATATTCCTCTTCAACCAAGCCTATGGCTGATTAACATCTTATACCCCTTTTAAATGTGTTTGTGGGAGGGTGAGCTATTGGTTTGTTGTTGTTCTTGCTTTTATCATATATTTTGTGTTTTCCTATTGTATTTTTATGTTGTGAACCCCCCTGAGATCTGCAGATGAAGGGTGGCAGACAAATTTAATAAATGTTGTTATTGTTTAGTCGCTTAGTCGTGTCCGACTCTTCATGACCCCCTGGACCAGAGCACGCCAGGCACTCTTGTCTTCCACTGCCTCCCGCAGTTTGGTCAGACTCATGTTTGTGGCTTCGAGAACACTGTCCAACCATCTTGTCCTCTGTCGTCCCCTTCTCCTTGTGCCCTCCATCTTTCCCAACATCAGGGTCTTTTCCAGGGAGTCTTCTCTTCTCATGAGGTGGCCAAAGTCTTGGAGCCTCAGCTTCAGGATCTGTCCTTCCAGTGAGCACTCAGGGCTGATTTCCTGCAGAATGGAGAGGTTTGATCTTCTTGCAGTCCATGGGACTCTCAAGAGTCTCCTTCAGCACCAGAATTCAAAAGCATCCATTCTTCGGCGATCAGCCTTCTTGATGGTCCAGCTCTCATTTCCATACATCACTACTGGGGAAACCATAGCTTTAACTATACGGACCTTTGTCGGCAAGGTGATGTCTCTGCTTTTTAAGAGTACAACTACTCATAAAGTTGTACTAGTAGCAGTACAACTACTCATAAAGAGCATTAAGAGTTGGCTCTGCTGCTGTTTGATGAGCAAGCAACGGCATTCGGGAGAACAGGAAGAGGCTTGCAGGATCAGGTCCCGAACTCACCCAGCATGGCATCCTGTGTCCCACTGGGACCAACTAGATCTCTCTGGGAAGCTTACGAGAAGGGTTCTGCAGCCGAGAGAGCTCTCCCTCCTCCTTCTCCTGGCAAAAATCCTTGAAAGTGTTGTTGTGAGTGGCATCTGGAAACAAAAGCCACACACACGAAGGCACATGACGAACCTAAAAAGTGACAGAGTTGAATTCCCACGCTGCTTTCTCTCCCCCCCCTTCCTTCCAGCGTTGGATGCAACAGGTACGTACAAATTTACTCTGCGTCACCCGAGCTCCTTGCAAGTAAGAGGCGAGCAAACTTCATCTGAGGCTGAGGGAACATAAAGGCTGCAAAGAAACACTTCTGCAGTCGAGGCCTAAATGCTGGTATGCCCTAAAGAACACAGGAAAAACTGGAACTGTTTACTTCGCAGGAACTGGAGGGCAAATTCCATTCAGGAAAAAAGGAGGGGGGGGGAGAGTTGCATCATCTGTTTTACAACTCAGAAAGGGAGGGGCGTGCCGTTTATTTACTGTGATCATAAACAGTGGCCGAGAAGACATTTTATTGTTCAGGGTTCCCTGCAGCATGTAAGCCAGTGTACATTAAGACCCCCTCTCCTTTAAGCACTTGGAAGGAGAAAGGATTTCTCTCTCCCCCCCCCAACCAAAAAAAAAACACCAACCACAAGTGAGAGGCTGTCTCTTTCCGCTCTCCTTTCATTTGGCAACGACAACTGCAATTCGGTAAACGAAATAACAAGGTACACAGGAGCTTATGGGAAAAGTACAAGAACGCCCCCAGCTCCCCGAGAAAAGGAATCGGAGGGGAAAGGAAAAGAGAAAGCAGCTTGTTTTACAAGCAGAAATTAATTATACTGACATAGTCCAAGGGTATCGCCTTCGAAAAAGGAAAACATTTCAAAGCCCAAATGCCTCAGTGGAAGCAAGCGGCTTGGGATTTATAACAAAATTACTAAACACAAGGAAAACAGCCGGCAGAAAAAGCAACTTATTAAAAAAAAAACAACGGATCTGCTAGATACGAGGCTGGTGAGCAAGAGTCATGCCCTTGGGTCTGTGGGGAGGAAGAGAAATTGCATTATCCTCCACCCCCAGAATGGAGAACGTCAAGTTTTAAGGCACCGTATAATAATGGCACATCTAAGCAATGCTGTGCATGTGGGGAGATGTTCAAAAGTGGCATTTTGACAGATGGACACTTCATGCCACTATGCCAGGGGTTTTCCTAAAAAAACGACAACAATCCTCTCTGCTGTCAAGGAACCCCTTTCTGCATCAAACAACAGAATCGGTGCTTGTCTTCCAGTCCACAACAGTAGCAAACACAGACAAGAGGAAAGATTCTGGGGCAAGTCCCTGGGCACACGCTGGGCTCAAAGCAAACACATGCCAAACATTTTGGGTCTTGTCACTGCCCTGAATGAACCGGGGCGCACAACTTAGCTGCGATTCCTGCACTGATGATTCTTGGGGTCTCTTCTAAAAGTCTAAGATTCTACAGTGCCCACACCATGCCGCTTTCCTCCAAACACAATGCAATACAATTTCCCCATTTAATCCGGATTTTACCATTACTGCAAAAAAAAGCCCAGGAAGTTTTTTAAAGCATGCATGCAAAAATTGTAAACATAGGTTGAATGGGGCGAGGGAAGAGAGGAAAATGTCATGTCTACACTATGGAAAAACGTACAGGGAGGAGCAGAATGAAGGCCACAATCCAGCGCCATGCGGGAGCACCCTACTTTCAAGGAACTCCAGAGGTTTCCTGACCTACAGTTTGGAAACCACTGCAATGGGCCTGCCCCTATTGGGGTGGAACGCAACACTGATGCGCAACGCAGTCCAAGAGCATATCATGGCTGCGCAGGAAGAAGTTGAGAAGGAACTTGCTTGCACCCTGGTCACTAGCAGAGGATTCCCTATCAACAACCGGGTTCCCCGATCATCTTGCTGCAGCGAATGAAGAGGCAGCTTCTCCTCTAACCCCCAACCTCCACCCAAAGCCTCTTCCCAGCTCTTGCAGGACCAGGTGGGATTCCTAGGCCATGATTTGGGTACCCTACTGGAAAACAAACCAACCAACAAGAGACTGCGATTTTGTACGGATGAAGCTTCTCTAATCTCGGCAGGATCGGAGAAAGAGGAACATGTTCACGCGCATAACTTGTCCGTTCTTTGTGGACCAAGGTGCTTCCCATCTCCTTTGGCAAAGTTTGCCCCTGGGGCAGGCCCACAGCTGTCGCTCTGCTTTTTCCATCAGTGGAATCTTATCCTCACCCCCCAGAAAGCCAATATCCCTCAGGAATCTCTCTGTCTCTCCCCCATGGCGCAGGGAAACCCAGCCCAACTCTGGAGTATTGTCATATACAGTTTAAGGAGCTAACCAACTGTGCTCTTCAATCCAAGAAACAACTGGCTTCTCCATCTTGCCCCGCTGCTCCCCAAGGGGTCCTTTTCCTACTTCAACTTTCCTCCAGGTCCTTCTCGTTTCTTTGCCCCAAATGTCTCAGCTGTGTTTGCAAGCCATGGTTTACAGAACATGGAAATGGTGCGCTGAGCAAACACTGGGCAGCCCTCTTCCCCTCTCCTCCTAAGCACGCAGCGGGATGGTTTCTGAGGAGATTAGTTTCGCTTTCAAAGAATGCCGGCTGAATCCCATCTTGGATGCCAGTCGGTTAAACAAGCCAAGTTCATAACCCCCTGGTTTCAAAGTTGGCACGTTTTAAACTCACCGGAGTTCATTGTCAGCCAGCATTGGTAGGACACCATATTCTCCGCAAATGGCACTAATCTTGGCAAAAGCCCATCGTGCCAGCCAATTTGGGAGGACGGGAAATGCACAAGCCCAACATTTCGCTTGCCCTTCCTGTAGCTCGTCCGTGCAATGCTAAACGACGGTTTATCGTTACGTGCGAATGCAACCACTGCGTTCACCACAGATTGCCTGGAGCAGGTCTTGGAAAAGAAGTCATCTCCCGTTTTGATGGCAGAATCCTTCCCTCTTGCATGTCCATATGGTCTCTGGGCTTCATTAGATAAAACCGCCATTTCCATCAGCTAGCTCACAAAGCTCTGGCTTGTCTCACCGTCTCGCAGCACAAACAACTCTTTTTGTGGGTTCGTTTGAAATCCTTCTGTTAGTGCTGAAATTTATCACAGATGTAAGTTTGGGTCCCTCTAATCAGCGATGGCCAAACTTGGCCCTCCAGCGGTTTTGGGACTACAACTCCCATCATCCCTAGTTAACAGGACCAGTGCTCAGGGATGATGGGAACTGTAGTCCCAAAACAGCCAGAGGGCCAAGTTTGGCCATCACGGCAACTCATCTCTCAATTGCAGAAATGATCAGAGATGCGAGGGCGTCGCAATTCAAGATGGTGCCCCACAGCCTTCATGAGCTGCGTAGACCTTAAAACTTCGACAATAAGGGCACTGTAATGAACATCTGCCCCAAATTTCAGCTTTAACCGATGTGCTTCAAATGAAAATAACTTTCTCTTTGAGGGGAACCCCATTTCCACACATCTGCTTCAGGGCCCACTGTCTTGCTCAGATGGGGAGCTCAACAGACACCTGCCTCCTCAAAACCCCCAATTTGACCCTGGGGCATCCTGCCGGTCTCTATCTCTCTCGCACCATCCCAGGAGGAATCACCCTTAAGATGAGGGAGCTGGGCCTTGCAAGTCTGCTGGAGCCCCAGAGCCATTTCAAAAGAAAAGAAATTAATAAGAGAACAAACAAGGCGGATTCAGGGATCAATAGGGATGATTCCGTCCCCCAGAGCTCCATCTTCCAACGCTTTTCCTGTATTCTGTACTTATCCACTCGTAATCATTTTTCTTTTTACTGCTGACGGACCATCGCCAACCCAGATTATTTCCTATTTGTCTCAACCAACACCCCGCCTCAGAACCTGCTCAAACTCCGTCCCAGAGCAAGACAAGAGGGCTCTGAGGCATGTGCAGAGTCCATTTCCTCCACCTCGGAGCAACTGCAGAGAGCTGGGTTTCCATGCGGACAGGCAGGCCTCCATCCCATCGCCAACTTAGTGCCATTCGCAGATCCTACTTGCCCATCTCAGGGCAGGAGGCGCAAGGAAACCCATTTCTCAGTGGGCACAATTCAGCTCCAGGACCTAGTTTATTCTATTAATTATCAGATGACTGCAAGGGGAAATTCGCCTGAGACCAGAACGCTCCGAGTTTTGCTCACCAACTCATTCCTAGGATGGGGGATCCTGCCCCCAACATTCTCCCTCTCTGTCCCGCGGCCGTCTTTCCCCCCACCCTGCTCGAATGGAGACACCCACACCTATGTACCTGGATTCCCCTTTCTCAGAGAAAGATCTCCTTTCTCTCTCCAAACCCATAAGTCTTCCCTCCACACCCTAAACCACATATGGGGTTCCCCCTTTTCAAGGCAGAAACCCACACTCGACTCTCTTTCGTCCCCCCAGTTTTCCAAGCCCAACAACTTTCCTTTAGCGTAGGTGTGGGTTTTCCGTGCCAAAATACACACAAACGCAGAAATAGTTCGGGGTTCCCCTTCAGAAGGGGCATCTCAAGACCTGCTAAACCCACCTGAGGGGGCTCCCCTTGACCATGGCTCGCAAACCCACCCTCCTACATCGACCCCCTCCAGGGCTTCCCCCTCCCAAGTAGGTTCCCCTTTCCCAAGACCCCCAAACCCCGCTTTTAAAAGTCTGTATATTTTCGGACTTTCTTGATTTGCCATTATTTACATCCTGCCTTTCAGGATACAAATTATTCCAAGGCTGCTTGCCATTAATGAGATTATTTTAGGGGGGGAACCTACATGGAAGGCCTGTCTGACCACCTACATGTATGTAATTTTCCCCCACCCCAAGTTGGGGGACGCCCTTCCGTTCCCCCGCCCCCATTCCCAAGACCCGTAAAACCCACGTGTGGCTCCACCTGACAAGAGTCATGGGGTTTCACTCCCACAGAGGGGTTCCCCCCCCCAGACAAACACCCTTTTCTTAACACCCAAACCCACGTGCGAAAGTTTCCTTCCTCCTGTACCTCGCCCCCTTCGCAAGACCCTTCGCAAGACCGATTCAAACCACATGCAAGCGCTCCTTGTCAAACACACACACAGCGGCTGAATTCTATTTTAATGTAGATTTCTTTTCTTTTTTTAATGCTTCTCCTTCGTTGGCCACCTTGGGCAGACTTGGTCCAGCAAGGCAGCCTGTAAATATTTTCAAAAATAAAAATACACCCGCCCGCAGGATAACTTTCAGGCTAGGGATCCCTTTCTGAAGACCTGTGAGACTGACACATGCAAACTTTCAATAATAATAATTTTATTATTATGTACTCTTAACGTGGAGCTCGGCTTCCTTCTCTCCTCCCACATGAAAGGTAGTCAGTAGTCTTCCCCCACACCGTGATGGAGGCCCTACGCACCCCTGTGGGTTTCCCCTCAAGATTAAGGTTAGCAGATTTTTTTTCAATGAATCCAGGGACACTTTTCAACTTTTGTTGATGGGGATGGATTTTGTCAGGTGACTGTCCAGGGACAGTCCCTGGGAAATTGGGACACCTGGTAACCTTACTCCAGGTGGGGTGAGCTTTCAAAAGACTAACCCCGCTCCCTTAAAATGGGGTCCTCCAATTCTATACCCCAAAACCCATTTATTAATACACAATACACATAAATGCACACACATAAGCGTCCCATCTTCTTCCCTCAACTATCTTTCTGGAGACCCATTAGCCCACACGCGGGTTTTCCCTGCCAATAAACACAAGGGACACCTGTGGGTCTCCCCCTCAGGACTGGCACCCCCTTTGTGCATAAGCTTCCCCCCCCCCCACAACCTCTCTTCCCAGGACCCGTTCATGCGCATGCACAGTTTTCCCTGTGTATATGGTATTTATGTTGGGGATGTTAACCCTCGTGGGTTAACATCCCACCACCACAAATTCTCCACACACCTCACCTGTGAGTTGCATTAATGCTCACCCCTACAACGCAGCTTACACATGGATCTCCCACACCCCCATGGCCCAGTCTACATGCAAGTCTTCCATGCCCCCATCCCCACAACCAGCCTATACACGTGTGTGCCTGCACACACCCACACACACCTTATACACCTCTCCCTAACCCCCTTCCCCACGAACCAGCGTATGCATGTGCTTCCCTAACCCAGATCCCCACACCCAGTCTGCACCCGCGTCTCCTTAAGACCCATCCTCACGACCCAACTTGCCCTCCTGTCTCCCTAACCTCCACCCACGCCGCAGTTTGCACGCCTGTCCTCCAACCCCAAATCCCCACACGCCAGCCTGCCTGCCCGCGCGCGTGTCGCCCATTCCCACGACTCACTGCGGGGGCAGCTGCAGGGCCGGGCCTCCCCTCCTCTGGAAGGCGCCGTCGACGAAGACGCCGTTCTTGCCCAGGCAGCGCAGGTAGAAGTGGGGCGCGCGGAAGGAGAGCTCGAGGTGGCGGCGCGAGATGAAGCTGGAGCGGCCCATGTTCACGTCCACGGCGCCCTGCGACGAGTTGCGCCCGATGGTCACCGTCGCCTGGCGCATCACGAACTCCACGTCGCGGCCCTGCAGGCGCGCCAGGGCCGACGGCACGGCCAGGGGCAGCGCGGGCGGGATCGGGGCCGGCCCCGGGCCCTGGGGAGGCGAGGCGGCGGGCGCCCCGGGAGGCAGCGGCGGCGAGGGCGCGGCGCGCTGCAGCGCCAGCAAGGCCCTCGCGCCGGGCCCGTCCTCGCCCGCGGCTGCAGCCATCTTCGCGGCGGCCCAGGCAGGCAGGGGCGGCCGCCGACTACGCACCGCCGGCCTCCGGGGCGGGGCCGCGGGAGGGGAGGCGGGCGGACGGGCGGGCGGGGAGAGAGGCCCGGGCTGCCCAGGCGGCGCGCTCGCAGGCCGCGACCGGGAGACGGGGCGCACGGGGTCCGGGGCGCTTCTCTCCTTCGCAATCCCCTCCCTCCCCGACTGCCTCCTCCTCTTCCTCCAAAGACCTGGCAATGGGGTGAAAACACACCCACACGCAGCGCCCTGGGGTGGGGGAGCTGCAAAAAGAAAGGGGGACGCACGGGTTCGGGGGCGTGCGCTCCCCAAAGACAGGGCAGCGCGCGTAAAGGCGCACGCTCCAGTGGCCCGCGTCGGAACGGGGGCGCACGGCTTCGGGGAGCAAGGGCCACTTTGTGCTTGGTCTGGCTCTGCCCCACAAGTCGTCTTCCTCTCCCGACCCCAAGGCAACGCTGGGGGGGGGGACGGGACGGGGGACGCACAGGCGCTCGCTCTGCACCCTTGGGTGGGTACGTAGGGGAGCAGCCGCCGGGCCAAAGGGGCGCGCAAGGGTTGGCGTGGCTGTGTCGTCGATTTCTTCCTCCCAGCGCCCGGGTCCAAAGGCAGGGCGACGCACCCGGAGGTGCTCGCTGTCATGCCCCTGGGGCGGGTGAAGGGGGTTACAGAGTTTGGGTGAAGGTGCCCTTTTGGCAGGGTGCCTCCCCGCTTTTATTTCTCCCTTTCCCAAAGGCGTGGCGACGCGGGTGAAAACACACCGGGGCGCTCGCTTAATGCCCCCGGTTGTGGATGCTTTTGCAAGGGGAAAGGGGTGCCACGTTGGGGTTCCAGTGCCCGTTCCGCAGAGCGCCTCCTTCCTCGCGCCAGGCTCTCCCTTCCGCTTCCTCCTTCCCCTCTGCAAAGGGACGGCGACATGGGAAGGAAAGGCGCATAAGCGCCCTCGTGCAAAGGGCGGAAACCGGACGGGGCAGCGCCGCAACCGCGTGGCACGGAAAGCAAACAAAAACAAAAGTGAGCGCGCAAACATGTGCGCGCGCCCTCCCCTTCTCCCTTTGCAGTTCCGTCTCTCGGCCGGGGAGGAGCCGTGCAAAAAATAAAATAAAAAGTGCGTGGGTGCTCGTGCAACGTTAGGAGACGGGGCGTGTCGGCGCGTGAGAAACGGGTTTGCATGGGAGCGAAGAAGGCGCTTGAGCAAGGGTTTTGCGGAGGGAGGGTAGAGCACGTGCTCGCCTTCGCTCTCCATTTCGGGCAGCTGTTGGGGGTTTTTTATTTCAAAAGGCAATGGGGTAGGCGAACAAGGCGAGGGCGGTACTGTACAACGCTCTTGCAAGGGAGGGTTGCGGCCGCGGAAGACGAGAACGGCGGGGCTGGCAGCTCTGAGCCCCGGGTGCGAAGCCATCCAGCCCCCGGGGGCAGAGAGGCAGCGCGGAGATGACAGTCATAAGGAAGAAGGAAGAGTTCAGATGGTACCTGGTTGTGCATCCGCCTGACACGATAACGTCTCCCCTCCCCGCTGCACTATGCATTTAAAAAGCTACGGTGCCGTTTTAACTGTCATGGCTTCTCCGGGAACTGTAGTTTGCAGAGGGTGCCTTGAATTGTTAGGAGGCCCCTCTTCCATACCCGCCAGCATTTCTCCAGTGAAAATTGGGACATCTGAGGGAAAGTGGGACATTCCAGGATCAAATCAAACTGGGGTGGCTTCTCTAAATCAGGGACATCCTTGGAAAATAGGGTCACTTGGAGGGTCTGCTATTCCCCTCACAGAGCTGGCATTCCCAGTGCTTACCTGGGAAGAGGGATTGAGCGTTAAGCCACTCTTAAGCAGAGACATCACCTTGCCAACAAAGGTCTGTATAGTAAAGCTCTGGTTTTCCCAGTAGTGATGTATGGAAGTGAGAGCTGGACCATAAAGAAGGCTGATCGCCAAAGAATTGATGCTTTTGAATTCTGGTGCTGGGGGAGACTCTTGAGAGTCCCATGGACTGCAAGAAGATCAAACCTATCCATTCTGAAGGAAATCAGCCCTGAGTGCTCACTGGAAGGACAGATCCTGAAGCTGAGGCTCCAGTACTTTGGCCCCCTCATGAGAAGAGAAGACTCCCTGGAAAAGACCCTGATGTTGGGAAAGATGGAGGGCACAAGGAGAAGGGGACGACAGAGGACGAGATGGTTGGACAGTGTTCTCAAAGCTACAAACATGAGTCTGACCAAACTGCGGGAGGCAGTGGAAGACAAGAGTGCCTGGCGTGCTCTGGTCCAGGGGGTCACAAAGAGGCGGACATGACTAAACAACAACAACAAGTTTTGTAGCTCTGTGAGTTCTCAACAACGTATTATGCTTCATAAACTATTGTTCCCAGGTATTTTGCAAACGAAGCTCACACACATCTCCTGCTTGCCTTTCTCTTGTTGGGGACCAATTGCAAAAGGGTTGATAGGCTTGGAGTTGCGAACATCAATGCATCCCCTCGCAAGACAGTGGTGACAAGACACAGTAGTGACGGGGGAAGCAGCAGGAAGGAATACACACTGCCATTGTTGTGGCTCTTGAAAAGCCCACAGGCAACTTCCAGCACTAAAATTCTGACTGCTTGTTGTAGGAGTAAGTTGGTGGAGCTGTGTTGCTTGTTTGTATAGCAATACGGCATATCAACGTGCACAGACTTGGAATGACATAAGCAACAAACACAAGGGCTTTGCCCCAAGGAGATTGCAATCTAAATACAATAGCAGTACAATAAACAGCAATGTTAAGAAGCAAGGTTAGTCTGCCCAAATGCAGCCTCAGATAAGGGCAGCCTGATTCTAAACATGTTTGCGTAGAAGTAAGTCCAGATATTTTCAGTGGGACAGGAGGGGGGGGGGTTAGGATTAGCAGCTTGAGGTTTAATTTCAGATGGGTGCCCCTCTTGCTGTTCTTTTCTTTTCTTTACATGCCTTTAAAATATTTTATATAACTTACCATATTTTTCGCTCTATAGGACGCACTTTTTCCCCTCCAAAAATGAAGGGGAAATCTGTGTGCATCCTATGGAGCGAATGCAGGCTTTCGCTGAAGCCTGGAGAGTTCCCACCGGGCTCCGAAGGCTTGCGTATTGCAGCCTGAAGCCCGGGGAATGCAGTGCCAACTCCTGCTGCGCACCCCGGGCTTGCGGATAGCAGCAGCAAAGGTGAAGCGAAGCTCGGGCTTCCCTCGCCCCAGCCCCGCGGCTAAAAAGGAAGCCAAGACAGCAAGCGGGATCCATCCTGCTCGTCATGGCTTCTGCCAAAGTCACGTGCAGCCTCTCCTGGCTGGAGAGGTTGCATGTGGCTAAAGAGGAAGCCAAGACAGCCAGCGGGATGGATAATTTCCCCCCCTAAAAACTAGGTGCGTCCTATGGTCCGGTGCGCCCTATGGAGCAAAAAATACGGTATATCCAGCCCCCTTGTCATAATCGATCTCAGGGCATGCCATAGCGATGTAAAACACAGCAAATAATCACAAGACAACAACACAATTAAGAAATATGGTAGCAACAACTAATCCATCAGTCAATAATTAGGATCAGTACAGCCATGCCAATGTATGTGCAAGGCATATCACCTCTCTCGCCCAATACAAAAAAAGAGAATTTTAAATGGGGCTGGCATATAAAACAAGGCAGCCGTCAATATGCAACACGACACTTCTACATGAGAAGGGGAAAGAGGCAGGCTGTTGCCCCAAGAGCTTTCGGTTTAAATAACAACAGTAGAGAATAACGTCAACAAAGGCTTTGCTTATTTCTGGGAAAACACGCATCGTGTTGGGAGGGGGGAGAGGTTCTGTGCCATAGAAATGCTGAGAGTTGTTTGGCAGGTAGGCAGTCAGCAGGTTCAGCTCCCCGCCCAGGCCGTGTCGCGAGGCATGCACTGTAAGCAGCCCAGGTCTTGTCTCTGCCACAAATTCATGGAGTGGCCTTGTGGAGACCTCTCTCTCAAGCCTGTTGCAAATGCTAGTTCTGTGTCATATTTATTATGTCCACCAGCTTTGCCCTCCAGGGAGCTCAAGGTGGTGGATGTGGTTCTATTCCTCCCCCGTTTTGTCCTCACAACAACCCTGTGAGGTAGGTTAGGCTGAGCGACGCTTCCAGGGTCACCTAGTGAGATTCATGGCCGAGCAGAGAATTTGAACCCTGCTCTTTCACAGGTACTCTGAGCGCTGCATTATGCCGGCTCTCTTTATTAGTGGCAAGATCGGCTTCTGTAAAGGAGGGGGCCTCTTCTGTGGTGGCTCCCCAAATCTCTGGAATGCCCGCCCTAAGGAAGACAAACACCTCGGACCTTACAGGCTTTATGGCACAAGATTGTACCATCTTCCTAATTGCCCAGCTGGCATTTTAAGTAATTAGATGGTTGGTCAGTGTTGGTTGGTTGGTTTTAACTATGTTCTATTATTTTTAAAACTTTTAGGGTGTCTGTGTGTGTGTCTTCTATTTTGCTATGCTTCCTTGTTTTTAAATTGTTTTTAAAAATGCATAAAAAAATTATTTGCACTTTTAAACACAAGCCACCCTGGAATCTTCTGGTCAGGGGTGGCTAAGCAATATTTAATGAAACTAATAAATTTCAGGCCTGCCCCAACTGTTTGTAACCTTCTAAAAACTTCACTTTCACTGCTATGTTGTTACTGTTCCATTATTTATTAAATTTGTATACCACCCTTCATCCGAAGATCTCAGGGCCGTTCACATCACTTCAAATACTCCCGAGGCTGCAGTACCTGTCAGGGAATAAGTTTTGTGGAGTACAGAAGCCACCAGAAACATTCTGGTACATTCTCGTGTTCAAAAGGTTATCAGGTCTCCCCAAGGCGGAGAGAGCAAAGCTCTTGTTTTCTTTCTATGCTTTCTCTAGACTTTAAGGCCGTTTGCTTCAGAGACAAGACTATATCAACTTCTCTGCCCGGGGTGCCCCATTATTATTCCCTCTTTCTCCTCCTGCTATTCTGTTCTCGCTTTCATTTTTGCATTTATATTCATGTGGTGCAATTCTTTTTACTCCTGGAAACTGGGTTTGCTCTAAATGAGCTGAGTTTTGCCTTGCTAGGGAGCCAGCAACAAACTCTTGTGATTTATGCTTTAGTGAATCTTACGAAAGACATTTTTGGCTGCCTGGGTCTTATTGGAGTTCAAGCAAAGTTCTGCTACTCTGCTAAACAAACAAGCTTGGGGCACTGGTTCTCATCCATACCCTGCCTCACAATGTGGTTGTGGGGACTGAATCTAATCTATAAGCTACATCTAATCTGTTGTGATGCCCACCAGAAAGCGGGTGAGGTTGGCTATCGCAGGGGCCAAGGCTTTTTTGGTGGTGGCCCCCACAATTGCAGAATACTCTCCCAGGTCTCGTCTTGGCTATTTTCAAATGCATCTTAAAAACCTACCTTTTAATCTTGACTCACTGAGGCTGGGGATCTGGTTGCACGGCTGGCTTTACGCTGTATTTTGTATGATGGAGGGACAGCAACACTTTTATTACTTATACCCCACCAATCTGACTGCATTGCCCTCAGCCACTCTGAGCAGCTTCCAACAGATATAAAAACATAATAAAACATTAAACAAAAAAACTTCCCTATACAGGGCTGTCTTCAGATGTCTTGTAAAGGTTGCAGAGTTACTTATCTCCTTGGCTCGGGGGTTGCATAAAACAGGATTATTATTTTTTGTTTCGTTTTTTCGGTCTTTAGAGAGGCTATACAGTACTCTGTGAAGAATGTTATTCCTGCAAGGCAGTGTAGAAATTTACACTGGTATTTTTCTGTATTGTTTTATTTTATTTTAATATTTTTAAAAGAATATTAAAGGAAATGAGTTAAAGTAAAAAGAAAGAAATACATTTTTTTTAAAAAAAAGGTAAAGGAAAACAATCACAACATGACCAGAAAATGTAATTAAGACTACAGAACCATTTAAATATCTGTTATATAGTTCTGTAAATTAATAATAATAATAATGATTATTATAATAATAATAATAACAATAATAATAATATATTATTTATACCCCGCCCATCTGGCTGGGCTTCCCCAGCCACTCTGGGCGGCTTCCAAAAGAATATTAAAATACATTTATGAAATAAGGTTATCACTGTACCTGTTTTATTGGGCAAAGCTTAACTTGTAACTGAATTTGGAACAAAAGCAACGAAGGGTCCTATTTGTTATGAGATGCACTTTGGCAGACGGCACTTTCTCAGTGCCATAACCCAGAGCTTTCCAAACTCTGCGTTGCATGGTACCAACATGAAAAGTTTGGAGAGCTCTGCCCTAACACATTTGTTGGTGGTACAAGACTTTTTCTTGGTTTGTTTTCTGCGGCAGCCCGTTTGACGCAGCTCGCCCTCTGGGATGCTGGATTTGTGCTGATCAACTGACAGCCTGGGAGCCACACCGGGGGGGGGGGGGAATTAAAAGGTGGCAGCGCTCCCAGCCGAACATTCGCATCTTTCCCTGGGCAGGACTCAACGTTGCTTTTAATAGATGCCCAAAAGGTAGACATAAACAGGAGACTCTCACTTGCCAACCATTTCACTGCAAAAAGCTGTGCTTCGATCTGTGCCATAAAAACACAGGAGCCCTGGCAAGAGGTAAAAGCTGCCCCAGTCTCTTAAGCTCCATCATCCTAGTGTGTAAAGCTTGTACCTGGAGGCAGCAGCACATGCCAAAGTGCTCAAAACTTATCTATCCAAGCGCCTTCCCTTAGTCCTCTCCAGGTTGGGAATAGGATGCTTTTTCCACCTAAACATTAGGAAGAACTTCTTGACAGTAAGAGCTGTTCGACAGTGGAATTTGCTGCCAAGGAGTGTGGTGGAGTCTCCTTCTTTGGAGGTCTTTAAGCAGAGGCTTGACAACCATATGTCAGGAGTGCTCTGATGGTGTTTCCTGCTTGGCAGGGGGTTGGACTCGATGGCCCTTGTGGTCTCTTCCAACTCTAGGATTCTATGATTCTAGGTATGTTGAAAGCAGAAGCTTGTGCCAAATGCACAGCCTGAATGGTGCGTAGAAGGAGGCCTATTTCGTCATGGGCGATCCTGGGCACATGGGAGCGGTGGTGCAGTAGAATGCAATTTCTTTCTTTCCAGTCGTTCTTACCTGCTTTTTACCGTCAGCTCTCATGCTGCTCATGCAAGCCTTTGTTTGCGCTTACCTAATCGCATCCGTGAGTGTCAGGACATGAAATTGTAAGCAGAATGGGTTGAGAGGAAATGGAAGCGTGTGAGAGCATGCAGGCGTGGATGCAAACATGAGCAGGCTGCTGCTTTTGTTCCTAAAACGGCCTTCCCCCAAGCTTCCTCTCGAAGTTTCAGTCTACGGCTCTTATCAGCCCCAACCGGCACCAGAACCTAAGAAGAGGCCTCTGGATCAGACCCGTGGCCCATCTAGGCCAACGTCCTGTTCTCGCCAGGTGCTCCAATGGGAAACCTTCAAGCAGGATTTGAACACAAGACCACTCTCCTTCTTGGGTATTCAGAGGCACTGCTGATTCTGAGCAGGGAGGCAGAGCAGAGCTGTTGTGGCCAGGAGACTTCAATAGCTGTCTCCTCCATCCAAGTTTTCGGCCATCGCCACCTCCTTTGGGAGCGAGTTCTGAAGTTTACATGTTGTGTGATGAAGTTCTTTATCATAATAATAATAATAATAATAATAATTTATACACCACTCCTGGCTAGGTTTCCTCAGTCACTCTGGGCAGCTCCCAACAGAATATTAAAAGTGCAATAAAACATCCAACATTTAAAAACTTCCCTAAACAGGAATTCTCTTCTTGGGAGAAAAGCAATGACAAACCTAGACAGCATCTTAAAAAGCAGAGACATCACCTTGCCAACAAAGGTCCGTATAGTTAAAGCTACAGTAGTGATGTATGGAAGTGAGAGCTGGACCATAAAGAAGGCTGATCGCTGAAGAACTGATGCTTTTGAATTCTGGTGCTGGAGGAGACTCTTGAGAGTCCCATGGACTGCAAGAAGACCAAACCTCTCCATTCTGAAGGAAATCAGCCCTGAGTGCTCACTGGAAGGGCAGATCCTGAAGCTGAGGCTCCAATACCCTGGCCACCTCATGAGAAGAGAAGACTCCCTGGAAAAGACCCTGATGTTGGGAAAGATGGAGGGCACAAGGAGAAGGGGACGAGATGGTTGGCAGTGTTCTCGAAGCTACCAGCATGACTTTGACCAAACTGCAGGAGGCAGTGGAAGACAGAAGTGCCTGGCGTGTTCTGGTCCATGGGGTCATGAAGAGTCAGACAAGACTAAATGACTCAACAACAACAAACAGGAATCTGTCCTGCAATATTCAGCTTCGTTTCATGTCCACGGGCTCCACTGTTCTGAGAGAAGGATTTGGTGCTTTCAGAAAACAGCCAGTCCGCACTGTGCATAGCCTATTTCTGCCGCTAGTTAACAGAACCATTCTGAGCTCAGTCAAGGAGAGATGATTTCCAGAGGGTTCGTCCACCTGGAACATAAACAATACATTTATTAAAAAAAAACGGGAATATAGCCCAACCAGGAGAAGGAAACTCTGATCCTAAACCTCAGCTGGCTTGCGGGATTTTTTGGGGAGAAGACAGAGTTAAGGAGTAATCCCTACAGAAATCCAGAGTGAATTCCCTTATGGTTGGATGGCACCTTGTATGCCGCCTTCTGGCAACTCTTGTAGCCAAGCTGGTGCCCAACATATTGATTTGCTTTCCTTTGGACCCCATCAGTGAGGCTGTGTCACGGTCCGGTTCACTGGCGATCGAAGTCCTGGCTGGGGACGTTGGGACTGGGGGCAAGACGGTGGGGTGGGAGCAGGAACAGGAGTCCAGAAGCCAGGAGTCAAGAAGCCAAGGGTCTGAGGATCAAGAAGCAAGGAGTCACAAAGTCAGGCGTCCGAGGATCAAGGAGTCAAACGCAGCAAGGCAGGGAACATGTTGCTGTGGCAAAGAGCCAAAGGGAAAATGCAGACCTTATATCCCTTCCCAGCTCTTGCCACCAGGTGCAGTGAGTTACCAAGCGGCCTCACCTGTGCGGCCACACCGTGCCTCTTCAGAACAAACTTAGGAAGGCCCCAGTCCTGCAGAGTCCTATTGGTCACAGGGCCTGGCTCCAGCACACACTCCTGACAGGCTGAGAGAGAGGACTTGTCGTGTAGGCAGCCCTGGACCTCCAGAGACACTGCCCAGGTTGTGCCCCGGAAAGGTCACTCTGATGCTGTTAACACAGTGGTTTGACTTCACCCCAAGAGGCTTACTCCATTGTCTCTTGAGACAGATGGATGCCAGCAACAAAGCTCTTCTAGTTTTTGCAACAAACACAGCAAAAGACTAGCAAATTTATTCTATAAGCTTTGGTCCTCTATTTCCTCAGATACATGAAGTGCTCTCCTGAGTTGCAGGTCTCTTCTCTCTTTGGCGACCCCTCGTAGCCGAGTAAGATTGTCTTCCATGAACACGGTTTTAACAATGAGTCCATAAGTGACTGTGGAGGCCAATTCTGGATCCACACGTCCTTCCACAGTGGAGACATAGGTTTCTGGGCAGGAGTTGATCATGGTGTGGATTTGCCAAGCGTGCCTTCCTCTTAGCATGTTTCTCCCTTGCGTCCTGAGTTCAAGTGTCTTCAAAGTCCATGACGCCTTTGGTAAAAGGTTGTTCTCCAACTGGGGCACTCGCAGGCAAGTGTTTCCCAGTATTCAGTGTTTATACTACATTTTAAAAGATTTGCCTTGAGACAGCCTTTAAGCCTCTTTTGTTGACCACCAGCATTACACTTTCCATTTTTAAGTTCGGAATAGAGTAGTTGCTTTGGAAGACAATAATCAGGCATCCACACAACATGACCAGTCCAACAAAGTTGATGCTGAAGAATCATTGCTTCAACACTGGTGATCTTTGCTTTTTCCAGTACACTGGCGTTAGTTCGCCTGTCTTCCCAAGTGATGTGTAGAATTTTTCGGAGACATTGTTGATGGAAACTTTCAAGGAGTTGCAGATGGCGTTTATAAGTGGTCCATGTTTCAGAAGCATATAGTAAGGTTGGTAGTACAATAGCTTTGTAAACAAGCATTTTGGTTTCCCTGTGAATGTCCCGGTCCCCAAACACTCTGCACTTCAATTGGGAGAAAGCCACACTCGCAGAGCTCAGGCAATGCTGGATTTCGGCATCAATGTTGGCCCTTGTGGAAAGATAACTGCCCAGATAGGAGAAGTGATCGACATTTTCCAATGTTACACCACTGAGTTGTAGATATATACTCATGCTTGTGGGTGAGGAGAGGTCAGAAGGAAACAGCATGCAGAAAATTATGGGCTGGGATAATTATTTTATTAACAGCCGCTATTCACATTTAAAAACCCAGTTGTTGGAGTTTTGGCAAGCCAATTAACACACATAGGGTGGATCTACACACAGGAAAAAATCCACTATAAGTCAGAAATTAAATCATAACAAAAGAAAAGAAATGCTATGGAAAATCACATATATATTTTTTTACTCTCCGTCGCCATCTGGTGCTGCATGTTTATAACACATTCAAAACACCGTTTTTTGACTAATGGCAGCTGAGTCCATAGTGCAATGAAAATACACAGTCCTGATTCACTCCACAAGTGACAGCCTGAGCCCCTTGATGACTTGTCATTTGGCAGTTTGATGTTAGCATGCCTTTGAAGTTCCTTTGTTCTAGAGAAACAAACAAAATGCAGTGAATGCGTTTCCGCAGACCCCCCCTCCAAATCACTCAGATTATGTGCTTCTGTCAGGCCAGTGCATTCTGATGTTGAAATTGTATTGTTACCACAACAGGTTTGCCTTGATGACCACATTATCACCTGTGCAGGTCTCACCTGTTGGTGGGCTTCCTGACCTGCCATAGAAATGGCCCCTTTGTGGGCTTATCCGACCTAGGAGATAACCTCTCAGTAAAAATAGATTTAAAACATTAGTAGCATAAACAAAAGCTCCCTTTGCAACGGAGCTGGGAACCTAATGACCACAATTAGACGAGAATGCTAATCATTATGCATGCAAATATCATTAATTAGGTTCATTACAGTGTGGTTGCAGTCAACGGCATGCACTTACCATTTTTAGAAATGGAAGCCTTATCAGCCTGAGACTTCAAAGGCTTTCACAGTAGGGCTTAATATGTAAATTGTCCAGGTGGCTAAATAGCCCAAAATGAAAGGAAATATCACCTAATCAGGATATACAACATAGATTTTGCCTTATTGAGCCCACTGGGATACAGCTGGATTTTAGCAGTCTTGGCTCGTTTCAGAAATCAGACGCCTAACAGCTCCTGCTTCCAATCGTTCATATATAACCACACTTACAAATTCGCATTTATTTATTTGGTTTTTTATGGCCATTTATAAGCAGGGCATGTATACCTGGAGTTGCACCCAAGAGGGTAATCCAGATTCAGTTCCCAAAACACTGAATTTGGGGGAGGATGCTCAAAAAGACCACCCCCATGACGTTGCTGGGGGGTAGGCAGCCTCATACAACTAATATAAGGTAAAGGTAAAGGTACCCCTGCCCGTACGGGCCAGTCTTGACAGACTCTAGGGTTGTGCGCTCATCTCACTCTATAGGCCGGGAGCCAGCGCTGTCCGCAGACACTTCCGGGTCACGTGGCTAGCGTGACGAAGCTGCATCTGGCAAGCCAGCGCAGCACACGGAAACGCTGTTTACCTTCCCGCCAATAAGCGGTCCCTATTTATCTACTTGCACCCGAGGGTGCTTTCGAACTGCTAGGTTGGCAGGCGCTGGGACCGAGCAACGGGAGCGCACCCCGCCGCGGGGATTCGAACCACCGACCTTTCGATCGGCAAGCCCTAGGAGCTGAGGCTTTAACCCACAGCGCCACCCGCGTCCCCTACAACTAATATGCTTAAGTCTAAATAACACATGAAGGGGTTAATGGCATAGAGTAAGCTGTCCTGCCGGGCTTAGTTGGGTCACTTCTCCTCACCTTGGGAGGACTGCAATCACCTATTGTTGGACTGTAGTCTACCTAATGAACCAACAGGAACCGTGGTTGGAGCTATCACATTGGCTTGGATGGGAATTGAAGAGGAGAAAGCTATCTCTGGTTGCTGGGCTTTGCAGCGTGGTGCAGAGGTGTCCATTGTGGGGACAAAGAGTTCCCTGCTGGCCATGTTGACTTAATATCCCCGTGCCTCGGTATCCCAGCGTTGGGCAAATAGAAGGCCTTTGGCGGAAAGAGGGACAACAAGATAGATTTCTCTTTTGCTCTATGCTGGGCTTCTGTTTCAGTAAGCAAACAGACACTCTGGCGCAAGATAAGTGGCCCGAGATGGGCTGGATCTCTTCTAAAGAGCATCCCAGCAAGCAGGGCCAATTATGTGTGTTTCCTATTTTCGAATCCCTTTTGAACAGCACCCACAAACACAAACTCTGACCTCCGCACCGTTGTCTACAAGAGACCCTTGTTCAATGGCAAGAAGCGTTTCCAAACTCATTAGGCAAGGAAATATTATCCTAACGGGTGCAGCCGGACTGAGGGATTCTTAAAGCTTTCGCTTAAATGCAAAGCAAACACCTTATTTTGGTGCAAATGGGGGCTTGCTGACCCCGATATTAAATCACAGGCTGTTCTCCTGATTAGCCAAGGAATTGCATCTTCAAAGTGCAAGCTTAGCTTTCTGCTGGAAATAGTGTGAGGAGACAAACCCCTAAATTCCTCTTCAGTGGTGTGCAGTGAAATTTTCCGTAGGGGAACGGTTAGGGCCAGAGGTGCCAGCTTGTGAGGGTGATGGGGGGGGCAATGTCACGATGTCCTGACATCACGTGCAAGAGCATCGTGCCTCTCTAAGTCACACAAAAGCTTCCTGAGCTTTGGGGAAGAGATGCCAGGCCTCTGACAAGATACTGGAGTCCTCCTGCCTGCTTCCCAAACCGAGGTAGGCTTTGGGAAGGTGGTGTAAAGGCTCTTGGGCCCCCTCCCTAAGATGGGCAAAAGCTTCCTGGGATTTGAGAAGAAGGAGCCAGGCTTTAATATTTTAATTTACCAGGAATATTTAGGGGACCAGCGTCGTCGCCCTAGTCCACTGACCGCATGTCTCCACCCCTATCATTCTGCCCGGACATTGAGGTCCAGCACCGAGGGCCTTCTGGCGGTTCCCTCGCTGTGAGAAGTGAGGTTACAGGGAACCAGGCAGAGGGCCTTCTTGGTGGTGGCACCCGCACTGTGGAATGCACCCCCAGCAGATGTCAAGGCAATAAACAACTACTTTACTTTTGAAAGACAACTTTTAAACAGACAATTGTTTAGGAAAGTTTTTAATGTCTGATGCTGTATTGTTTTTAACATTCGGTTGGAAGCCGCCCAGAGTGGCTGGGGAAACCCAGCCAGATGGGTGGGGTATAAATAATAAATTATTATTATTAGTAGTAGTAGTAGTATTCCATTGTTCCTGTTCCCATGGACCAGCCTCCCGCTGCCTGTTTGCCTTGACTGAAGAGGTTTTCTTTGTTGACACACTTGTTTTGAGTTGCAGTCATAACGACATCTTTGCATTATTTTATCAGGCTCCTGCAATCTCAGCAAACCGCAATCTCTCTTAATCATCTAGGTACCATCAAGAGAAAACTCCGCATGAGCAAATGGCAAGAAGACTTCTGGAGCTTTAAGGCTATGGAATTGCAGTGAGACTTAACGTAAAATATGCACATGCAAGAATCCGCAATGCACTGTGAATGAGTATAGGGGCAGCTTTAAGACAAACCCTTAAAAAACACACACAAGAGTACTCTATAGATTTTGTGCCTTTATCTTTAAATAGCTCCTGTTACGCCTGTTCTGTAATTGTAAATTCTGCTGTCTGAAAATATTCCTCTCACAGTTTGTGGCAGCTTTGACTGCTTGGATTCTTGTAACTTTAAAAAAAAAATGCATCAAGAATATATTATCACAGTAAGCCCTATTCTTTAAAAATAAAATAATTGGACAGAAGCCAGTTGCGATCAGAACTTGAATGCTGCAGAGACTTGCTTTTCTTGCCAACGTTTTGTAACATTTCCTTGCTTGGCTCCTTAATGCGAGAGTGTGTGTTGGAGGGGGGTATCATAAAGGCATGGAAATACTGGGGGTCAGGTGAGGGGCGGAGCAAGCCCCTCTACCACTCTTGATCCCCTGTAATTGGGCAAAGGGACGCATATTCAAGGGAGTTAAAGGGAGCCTCGTCTGCATTAAAAGACCTCGCAGACCCTTCCTGCAAAAATAAAACGAAAGCCACAGTTTCTCACAGCAGCTGTGAAGCCGCATTAGCGCCATAATGACAATACGCCATATTAACGGCATGGTGCCAGCTGCAAAAATCATATGCTGCCAACAGATTTATTTACCCAAATTAATTTTTTAAAAAGCCTGCTCTGCTGGCTGCAAGCAATAGCATGTTGTTGTTTTTAAATCCAATCTGCCCACTCTTCGTCTGGCTGTTATTTTCTTCTTGCTCGGAGCAGCAAAGGTGCCTCCGCCCACTAGGCCGCCGCTGCCGCAATGGGAACTCGGGCTGAGAGTTCAAATGGAGAGGGAGAAGAAGAGGGCCTGACGTCTGTGGTGGAGCGCAGGCTTTGAAGGGGCTCCATCCCTGCTGTGGAACCTGCTCCCACAGGGGCCAGCGATGGCCACCGACTTGGGTGATTTGGAAAGAGGATGAGACACATTTAGCCCCCGGTGGTGTAGTGGTTAGAGCAGGGTTCCCCAAAGTTGGGTCCCAAAGCTGTTTTTTTGGGACTACAATTCCCATCATCCCTGACCACTGGTCCTGCCAGCTAAGGATGATGGGAGTTGTAGGCCAAAAACAGCTGGGTTAGACAATACTGAGGTTTGAATCCCCACACTCACTGGGTGACCTCTCCGTCTAACACACGGGGTTATTGTGAGGATGTGCCGGGGCAGGAGGAGAACTATGTATGCCACCTTGAGCTCCTCAAAGGAAAAGTGGGAGGATATAAATGCAATCAAGGATTATAATTATGATTTCTTTGTGGAAAAGGCCACCTTGGGAATCGTAACTCTGGGAGGGGAAAAGGGGTGGTGGTCTCCTATCAGTTAAACATCTGGCTTAGTTCAGATGACAACCTCCAGCTAAGTTTTGAGAACTTATAGAAGGAAAGCCACTTGATCCAAGATGATGTGGGACAGTGGAACCTCGGTTTTGGAACGTAATCCGTTCCGGAAGTCCGTTTGACTTCTGAAACGTTCGAAAACCGAGGATCACCTGATCCTAAACACCCACCCACCCCACTCACACATGAAAACAAAGACCACCACAGCCAACCACAAATGAACAGCCACACCCTAGGCCAACCCCAACCTCTCTCACCACCAAAGGAACACAAGTGAACAGCAAAGAACCTGCACAACCAACGCTGACACCAAACCCTACATATAGTAAGTAAAATAGAAAAATTGCTACCTGACCCCGCCCCCACCCATCTCCCCCCCTCCACCTCTTCCCCCCATTTCTTCCTAATGTCTGAACAAATGAAAATGATTTGTAAAAATGTTACATGGGGGAAAAAATGCGAGAGAGAGACATTGCACACACTTTCGTAAATCAATAAAATCTTTAATTAAAAAAAAAAATTTAAAAAGAAAACCAAGGATCAATGGGCTGGCTGCAAAGTCAACGGCGGTGGGGTGGGGAGTGAAAACGCTGTTCGACTTCCAAGGCGTGTTTTGAAGAAGGTAGCATTCACTTCCAGGTTTTTGGCGTTCAGCAGTCAAGATGTTTGAAAACCGCGGTTTGACTGTGTTAGTGCGTGAAAATGGTCCAGATCCAAGGATCCCCAAGGCACACACCTCCAGATGGTGGAGATGTCAGGCGCCATCCTGGCCCCCAGGCATCTTCACTTGGTCAGCTGATAGGTGCAAAAGGCTGCTGGCGCCTGGCTAATTTCTATGGGCCCTGTAGCCTATTTTGGTCTGCGAGACCCGACACTCGCACCAGGTCCCGTGCTTCTGCGCCACAGCGAGCGTTCCCCCGCCTTAACATCTCAGATAATACGGCACCCCTGATCTCGGCTTTGAAAGGATCTCGCTGGGCAGAGCTGGGAATGAGGATGACAGACATGGCCAGGAGCTGCAGAGGCGAAGGAGATGGGAGCTCACATATTGATTTGAAACAACCAGCCGAAACCTTGGCCGCTGCAGGCCTCTGGTTGCGTCTAATTTACTGGAACAGACAGGCTCTTTCTTCAAGCCTTGTTTTCCACCCGCGCTTCATGTAAATATGAGGCTGATTGGTAAATCCATTATTGCACCCCACCAGCGATTGCCCCCCAGCTTCTGCCTTGAATTATCAATTCCTTCCTAAGTCATTACTCTCAGGGTCTCTTTTTAGCAAGGATTTTTAAATCCATTTCATTCAAAACTTGCAGGGCAAATGCCAACTGCATCTGTTGGGTCGCTTCAATCAAATCTGCTTGCTTTTGCTTGGAATTTGTTTTCTGAGCCTCAAAGCGTTTGCAAATATTTGCTGGGGTGCCTCCCCTCTTTTTACCCTGGGGAAGAACTCCCCTTTTCATCCGCCCCTGGAAATCCAATTTGGAGGCTGTGTTGTTCTTTGCCTGTCATAATTCCTTCAAAATTTCTTCTGCAGTGAACACACACACAAGAACATAAAAGGAGAGCTTTCTAGATAAGGCCAATGGCCTATCTAGTCCACCATCCCATTCTCACAGTGGCAGAATTCAAGCACAAGAACTCTCTCCCCTCCTTGGGTTTCTGGCAACTGGTTTTCAGAATGGCCTCTGTGTCAGGAGTGCCTGCAGGAGCCAGGCCCTGTGACCAGTAGGACTTCGCAGGACTGGGGCCTTCCTAAGTTTGTTCTGAAGAGGCAAGGTGCGGCCTCACAGGTGAGGCCGATTGGTAACTCACAGCACCTGGTGGCAAGAGCTGAGAAGGGATATAAGGTCAGCATTTCCCTTTGGCTCTTTGCCACAGCAACACGTTCCCTGCCTTGCTGCGTTTGACTCCTTGATCCTCGGACCCCTGACTTTGTGGCTCCTTGCTTCCTGACCCTCGGACCCTTGATTTCATGACTCCTTGCTTCTTGATCCTTGGACCCCTGACTTCGTGACTCCTTGCTTCTTGATCCTCGGACCCCTGACTTCGTGACTCCTTGCTTCTTGATCCTCAGACCCCTGACTTTGTGACTCCTTGCTTCTTGATCCTCAGACCCCTGACTTTGTGACTCCTTGCTTCTTGATCCTCAGACCCCTGACTTTGTGACTCCTTGCTTCTTGATCTTCAGACCCCTGACTTTGTAACTCCTTGCTTCTTGATCCTTGGACCCCTGACTTCATGACTCGTTGCTTCCTGACCCTCAGACTCTTGGCTTCCTGACTCCTGGCTTCTTAATCCTTGAACCCCTGACTTCATGACTCCTTGCTTCCTGACCCTCAGACTCTTGGCTTCCTGACTCCTGGCTTCTGGGCTCCCATTCCTGCTCCCACCCCACCATCTTGTCCTGGTCCCTACGTCCTCAGCTGGGACTTTGATCGCCCGTGAACCGGACTATGACACTGTTTGTGGAGGCAGAGCATGACCATCCTGGCTAATAGCCTTTGATAGATCTCTCCTCCATGAATTGGTCTAATTCTTTTTTCAAGCCATCCAGGTGGGTGGTCAAAACTGCGTCCTGCAGCAGAGAGTTCCGCAGAACCGATGAGCTGCCTGAAAGGCTTTTTGAAACCTATCCTGAATCTTCCAACCTTCAGCTCCATCCCGTGAATTCTAATGTTAGGAGAAAACCTTTCTGCAGGCCATGCAGAATATTCCAAACTTCTTTCATACCTCCTCTTACCTTTTCTATAAACTGAAAAGTCCCAAATGCTGCAACTGGTGTTGAGAATCTGAAGCTTTCTCTTCCCCTGACCAGCTCCCAAATTTCCAAGTGGAATTAGCATCCGGTGGGACCTGTGATTGGAGCAGGACCTTGTCGAAGATGGCAGAGACTGCTAAGCAACGGAGGAGCCATGTGTCAGCGATGGAGAGAGGTCAAAGGGGCTCTTTCAGAATCGAAACTCGGGACAGAAGGCCAAGGAGAGAGGATCAGTTAGAAATCCCAACAATTGATTTGTGCTGTGCTCTGATCCATTCATCTCATCTGCACATTTCCCCAGCAAATACTTTCTTGATATTCTGCGGCTGGGAAGAGATTCAGCAGGAATCTTCCTAGACCCCAAGACCACCCTTTGAAGACCTTATTTGTGCCAGGAGTTCAGCCTACACTCGAGTAGGACCCTTGCATGGACACATGCCCGACTGGAATGTTCTTTCCCTCCTGGTCAATCGTTTGGGAGCTTCATAAGCTTTCTTCAGCCCAAATATCTCGGCCAACAGACATTGGCACACTTAGGGATCCGCAGAGTTTGCGCATCATGTGTAACAGACCTCAGCAACTCAGCATTTTGGCTAATCTACTTTATTTACATATAAGCACACACAGAACACTGCAACATGGCTCCCTCTCTCTCTAGCATCAGACAGCAAAGAGAAAAAGAGCAAAGGACAACAGTCCCACTTCACAGAACACAGGAACACAAACAGCCTGTCTCCGTCACTTCCCACTTTGTGGAGTCAAAACATATGCCGTCTTGTGAAAGACAACAATCCTATGACTGCAGACACGGAGCAGGAATTCTAACAATTTGGGTGCTGCTTCTGTGAGAGGTTTGGAGGATGCCAACAAAGGTCAGGGCCTTTGGTGACGACATAAACATCTCTTTGGTGCCAGCCGTCTGTCCTTATCTCCAGTGTTTAATGGAACATGATCTTGCTGTGAAGGCTAGCGTTGATTCAGATTGCCCATGTTTTTGTTTTCTTTGGAATCTGGTGTCATTTTATCTATCGTTTTGTTACATTTTGGTTGCCGTTGTTTGTAAGAATTTTGTGCATTTAAAAAACTTGACTGTAAGCAGCCTAGAAATTGCTCTGTGTTAGATTACTAACATGATCAGCTCAATGGCCCATCTAGCCTAACATCTTCTAGGCAACCTAAGCTTATATTGGAGTCATTGCTACTTTGTCAAAGTACACCATGCTAAGCAGATCGTCTCTATCTATATGTTTGTTGACGCTCTCAAAGAACAGTAGTAGGTTTGTGGGACACGACTTGCCCTTGCAGAAGCCATTTTGGCTCTGCTTCAGCAAAGCTTTTTCTTCTATATCATATGCATATTTCTTTTATTTTTAACCATATTTTCCACCAGACATTAAGCTAATTGGCCTGTAAGGTCCAGAATCTGCCCTGAAAACATTATTTTAAATGGGTGTTACATTGGCTACTTTAATAACGTAATATTAATAATAATATTTATCCAAATTAAATTATTATCAATAATATTTATCCATCTCCAAAACTCTTTAGAAATGTTGCTTTTGTGTTGTTTAGTCGTGTCTGCCTCTTTGTGACCCCCTGGACCAAAGCACACCAGGCACTCCTGTCTTCCACTGCCTCCCGCAGTTTGGTCAAACTCATGCTGGTAGCTTTGAGAACACTGTCCCACCATCTCGTCCTCTGTCGTCCCCTTCTCCTTGTGCCCTCCATCTTTCCCAACATCAGGGTCTTTTCCAGGGAGTCTTCTCTTCTCATGAGGTGGCCAAAGGATTGGAGCCCCAGCTTCAGGATCTGTCCTTCCAGTGAGCACTCAGGGCTGATTTCCTTCAGAATGGAGAGGTCTGATCTTCTTGCAGTCCATGGGACTCTCAAGAGTCTCCTCCAGCGCCAGAATTCAAAAGCATCAATTCTTTGGCGATCAGCCTTCTTTATGGTCCAGCTCTCACTTCCATACATCACTACTGGGAAAACCAGAGCTTTAACTATATGGACTACAGTCTTATTCCGTGGTCTCCTGCCTCTGAACCTGGAGCTGATAGCTGCTGGCAGACTTGCCTTCTATTCACTCTTTCTAATCCCTGACTTAACCAATTTTAAGCATAGCTGGAATGACAAGAGAGCAGATCTATGCAGATGGCTCCGTGATTCTAGGGTTCGCAGTCCAGCAGATCCTTAAAACCACCCCCTCTCTCTGTATGTGTGTTATGTCCATCAACAGTTCTTCTTTGTGCTGCAATCTCTCATACTTGCTCTCAACCCAAAGCAGATTTTTTTTTAAAAAAAATGTGTAAGAAGGCTGAAGAAAACCCATTCAGCTCTTTCTGCCTTATCAGAGCACGAAAATTACTTCTGGTTTAGAGGGGGAAAGAAAAAGCTTCCCACTGCCTTTCATTCTTTGCTCATCGGCGTCAGAATTTAGTGTGTGTGGGGGGGTGAATTTGATCTAAAGTGTCTAATTTGGCATGTGCACATCCTTGTCTAGAAAAAGAAAAGCCGTGCTTTTATGGAATCATCAGGGACAAACCCTGATTGCGAAGGAAATTAGATGTTTACAACTGTGTTTCAAGTGGAGTGTGGCATGTTTGGTTACCATTGGCCGGGCTGCTGAGAGGCAGCTAAGGGGGTACTGATGTCCTGGGACCAGACTCAGGAGCGTCCCCAGATTTTTAACTTTGTTTTTTTTTTAAAGTAAGCCTCTAGCCCTCCTAGAAAGAAGGTTATGAAGCAAAATGTGCAGGCAACCTTCAAAGCAAGAGGAGGCAGCCTGACTGTTCCCGCCTATCAGTGTTTTTAAGCCAATAAACAAGGCTGGAGCTGTGATTGATGCGTGAGCTGTTTGGATGCAAGGCGCTGGGATCCCAGGGGTGCTAAAGAGCTGTGTTTTCCCCGTTTTGTGCACCTTCTGCCTTGTTTTCCTGCTACTGCCTTGTTTTCTAGATCTTGGAATCTCAGTACAGTGGTACCTTGGGTTACATATGCTTCAGGTTACATACGCTTCAGGTTACAGGCTCCACTAACCCAGAAATAGTGCTTCAGGTTAAGAACTTTGCTTCAGGATGAGAACAGAAATCGTGCGGCGGTGGTGCAGCGGCAGCAGGAGGCCCCATTAGCTAAAGTGGTGCTTCAGGTAAAGAACTGTTTCAGGTTAAGAATAGACCCCCAGAACGAATTAAGTTCTTAACCCGAGGTACCACTGTAGTTCACCCTTCTTCTTTTTTTCAAGCAACCCGGATGCATCTTCCCAGTGGTGGTGCCAGGGAATGCAGAAGGTCTTTGACAACGCTGCCACAAAGTTGTCATAGATATTCAAAAATCAATTTTTGGCTATGAAGGTGCTGTCTACTTAGCTGTCTGTGCTTCCAGGTCCTAGGGAAAGTAGCTGGGATCTTTTATTATATTTATAATTTGTTGCATTTGTAGACCACCCTTCCTTAAAACCACTGGGCAGTTTGCAATACACATAACATTAAAAAATGTAACATATTTAGGAGAGCACCACATAACTCAAAAATAATCATGCATCCTGGTAAGGTGAGACAATGGCTAGGCTCAGTCGGCAGAGCCACTGCAAGACTTGGAACATTTTTCTGCCCAGGGTGCCGCTCCAACTTGCAGCTTTTTTAGCAAAGTGAAAAGTGAATGCGTTTTGCAGCTTCCTGAAGCTCAGGAACAAGGCAGCCGCACCTTACTTTTTCCTTTTATTTGTGGTCTGCAGACCTCCTCCCTCTTCACCCCCGTTGCAGAGAATGAACCACACTTTTTAGTAAGGTAAATGGAAGGTTTACTTACATTTCAATGCGAGCAGCAAATGCAATGCAGGTAAGAAAACTTCTCTGGCACAAAATACAAAAGTTGACTTCAAAATAGGGTGCATGTACCTGGAGCAACCAGATGCACATCATCTTAGTTTGGAAGCATGGTGGAAAGAGAGTCTCCTCAGAGGCAGAGTCTCCTTTGTTGCAGAATTCCTGCCCAGAGGAGGCAGGGGAAGTGACCACACACAGAAGGTCCTCTCTAGGAAGTTTTAGGAACTCTCTGTGTACTAGCCCTGTGCTTGTCTAGTAAAATATGCATTTGTTATTTGGCTACACACCCCACAACCCTGTGGTTTTCCCTGCATTGTTGAACTTCCATCAGCCCCAGTCAGCATGGCATATGGTCAGGGGTGATGAGAACTGAAGGTCAGCAACCCAAGAATAGACAATGATAATGATTTGGCTATTAGCGTTGTTCATACCTGTGTTGGGTACGGGCGGATATTTTTGGTTTTAAGTGATTTTTTCAGATGGTTATGTTTAGCATTTGTTTTATTTATTAAATTTCTATCCCATCCTTCCTCCCAATAGAAGTGCAGGGCCGAATTTTTTTTAAAAAGTTAATTTAAACAGTACAATTTAAAAATAAAATTGAATAACATACTTAAAACACGCCAAAGCAATTTAAAAAGAAACTGGAAACATTTCAAAACACTTAGAACATCTAACAATGCTTGAAAGCACTTTTGTGTCATTTTAACAACAGCAAATTCATTTATGAATCACATTCCATGGGATATCCCGAAGCAATTTACAATACAATGAAAGAAAAGAGGGACAATTGCAAATATAAAAACAATTAAATAGCAATTATATGTACAAAGCAATTTAAAACAACAGCAGCGGCACACAAACATATAGCCACAATACATTCAAATTCAGTGCAGGTACCAAATTAGAAGGCTTGTTAAAAGAGGGACGTTTTTAGCAGGCGCTGAAAGTCTTGGGTTTTAAATTGGTTTAGCAGAGTGAAAAAGCTGGGAAACTGGAGAAGCCCAGACACTTCTCCACCTGCTCTGCCTCATTCGCACATCGCTAGCATTTCCTAAAAGATCAAAGAAAAAACCAGAGGACTCATCAGAATGGGGGGGGGGAGGGAGTTCTTTGCTTAAAAATTTTCCTATGTTGGCTTCGAATTTTCAGCTCACAGGAGGCCCTGGAGTTTCTGTTGCTCGGAGATTGGGATGCATGCAGCAGGTTGCATTAAACGTGTTGATCTACCCACACGTAGTCATTATCTCTGAGAAACGTAGAAAATAACATGATATCCGAAAGTCTTCAAACTTACACGACCCTTAAAAAAAATGGCTGATGAAGGTGAATACATCGAAACAGGGCCCTGTCCTGGTTTCTGATCCATAATTGACATCTGCTCAATGATTGAAACTAAGATCTTCACATCGAATCTGACTGGACTAACATGATCTTATCTCTACTCATAAACTCTTATTTCTAATTCTGTCACAAATTGTTGTGTTATACATATTCTTATAGGGACATGGGTGGCGCTGTGGGTTAAACCACAGAGCCTAGGACTTGCCAATCAGAAGGTCGGCGGTTCGAATACCTGTGACGGGGTGAGCTCCCGTTACTCGGTCCCTGCTCCTGCCAACCTAGCAGTTTGAAAGCACGTCATGTGCAAGTAGATAAATAGGTACCGCTCTGGCGGGAAGGTAAACAGCGTTTCCGTGCGCTGCTCTGGTTCACCAGAAGCGGCTTAGTCCTGCTGGCCACATGACCTGGAAGCTGATGCCAGCTCCCTCGGCCAATAAGCCGAGATGAGCGCCGTAACCCCAGAGTCGGCCACGACTGGACCTAATGGTCATGGGTCCCTTTACCTTTACCTACATATTCTTATGAGTTTGAGTTTGTAATCTCTATTTGAGTTTGTAATCCTTGTCAGAATACATACTTTTGAATGGATTAGTTTTTGTTACAATTGGCCATTGATTTGCGAATAGGGAGCACTCCCACTGCTGAAACTTACATTGGCCTGAGTTCTTGGTGTGCTTTTTTCTTGGTGCATTAAATAAATACCATGTTTGTGTCTCTTGTGAGATTTGAACAGGGATCTTTCCGGTTCCCAGCCGCTTAGCCCTGATGAAATCGTGGCTCTGGATCCAGCCCAGAGGTGGGCTGGCCAAACTCCAAAGGTTCTCTTGGCGATCCCCACACTTGATCCCCTGTCCCTATCTGCCACCGTAGCTGCTCACAACCCCACATCATCTAGCCATGCACAACATTGACCCACAGGTGGCAGCAGAGGCTCCAAATTGCAGGTCTGCTTCCCCGGTGTTTAATTTCTATCCTTAAGAGGAATCACATTTACTCGGGCAGATATATAAAAAGGTACTGGAGCACTCTGAAACTGTGATTTGAAATCAAACCTGCCTGAGTTGCCTGCTATGCCTTAGGGGGCCGTACAAGGCCCCCACGGAGGCCATCCTGCCAGGCCGCTTGAAGCTTCAGCGCAAAGAGTTTGGTTTTAATTTTCCACTCCATAAACGGCTTAGGGTCAGGATGACTTAAGAACGGCCTCCTTTTTACACAAACCTGCCTAGCTATTAAGATCCTTGCGGGAGAAACGACTTGGCGAGGGCGGCAGTGGGTTTGGTGTGTGTGTGTGATGGTTGGGAAAAGGGGTGACCCGGGAGAAGGTCCAGCGGCATTGGAGGAAGAGGTTTGGGTCCCTAGGAAGACTCGAGGGAACTGACAGCAGACCTCCTGGAGGCTTTGGCACATGCAAGTGTGCTGAAAACTCACCTTTTCCTTTTTGAATTCTGAAGGCAGTCCCATTCAGGGAAGTTTTTAGTGGCTGGTGCTTTGCTGTGTTTTAAATATTTTGTTGGACTGGTTGGATGCCAAGGGGTTCGTGGGAGGCACCAGCTGGGGAACCCCCAAGGAAACCCTGGGAGGAAGGTGGCTCAGAGACCAGGGGGTTGGTGGTGGGATGACAGAGGGAGGAGACTGGGAGGAGAAGGTGTCAGAAGTGGAAAAGGCATTGGGGTTTAGTGAGCAGGAAGAGGCTGTGTCAGAGAGCATTGCAGACTCCGAGGCAGGAGTGAAAGCTGGAAGAGAGGGTGGACAGGAGGAGAAGATTGAAGCCAGGGAATTTCCCACTCCTGCTGTGGCCAGCCCCACTGGTCTCCTGGAACACACAGAGAAATGAAAAGAGCAGAGATTGCCATTTGTGACTGTTTGTGAAAGATTCTGAAGGGGAGGAGCCTTAGAGCATGGGTAGGCAACCTAAGGGACGCGGGTGGCGCTGTGGGTAAATGCCTCAGCGCCTAGGGCTTGCCGATCGAAAGGTCAGCGGTTCGAATCCCCGCGGTGGGGTGCGCTCCTGTTGCTCAGTCCCAGCGCCTGCCAACCTAGCAGTTCGAAAGCACCCTCGGGTGCAAGTAGATAAATAGGGACCGCTTACTAGCGGGAAGGTAAACGGCGTTTCCGTGTGCAGCTCTGGCTCGCCAAAGCAGCGATGTCACGCTAGCCACGTGACCCGGAAGTGTCTTCGGACAGCGCTGGCCCCTGGGCTCTTGAGTGAGATGGGCGCACAACCCCAGAGTCTGGCAAGACTGGCCCGTACGGGCAGGGGTACCTTTACCTTTACCTAGGCAACCTAAGGTCCGGGGGCCGGATCCGGCCCAATCGCCTTCTAAATCCAGCCCGCGGAATGTCCAGGAATCAGCGTGTTTTTACATGAGTAGAATGTGTCCTTTTATTTAAAATGCATCTCTGGGTTATTTGCGGGGCATAGTAATTCGTTCATTTTTAATTTTAATTTTTCAAAATATAGTCTGTTGTCTGTCACCATTCTGGGTCCTTGGGTCCTGGAGCTGTAGCCTGGATGCACGGTGCGATGCTGTGTTGCCTGTGGCGGCTGTGTGCGGTGCACTGCAGACAGCTCAGCAGGATCCCACCTTTGCTGCCAGTGAAATATACTTGGAATCCTGCAGTGATCTCATGCTCTTTATTGCAGCTTGTAAAACAGTGATTGATTTGCCCCCCCAAACCTCAGGCTTTTATATACATTATTTACACAATGAGTCCCGTCTGATTGGCAGATTCTGCTTCCCTCCTGGAGCCTGATTGGTCTTTTCCTGCAGGCCAATCAGTTGTTGCATTCTAGGATCCTACTTGCCTATTGTTCTAGGATCCAAGTTAGTACATAACCCCCCCCCCCAAAAAATAGTCCGACCCCCTACAAGGTCTGAGGGACAGTGGACCGGCCCCCTGCTGAAAAAGTTTGCTGACCCCTGCCTTAGAGGATGGTGGAAGGTGGGGTCCTTCGGTTCTTTTAACTGCCTAATTGGGGCAAGACCTAGTAGGAAGAGTTCCTGCAATTACTAGGCCTGCACTGTTTTGGTTTCTTTGAATAAACCTCACTGAAACCGTGTTTTTTTAATTGCTGACTCCAGCTCCTGACAGCCAGTGCAGGATTCTACCGTATTGCCCCAAATATAAGCCATGCTTTCCCCCTGAATTCCAACCGTGAAAAGTTAAAATATGGCTTATATTTGCAACCTTACGGTATGCAGCCAGGACCGTGGGACAAACAGCGCCAGGAGTGGGGCAAAGTGGCGCCCGCCCCATGCGTGGTCCCCCGTCCTCTCCCCCAAGGCCAGGAAGGGAGAGAGCAAGGAAGGGTAAAAGCTGCCGGCAATGCAGCGTAGCTCCGCCCCCCCCCCCCCAGTATACAGCCAGGAGCAGCAAGGAAGGGAGCGGCTTATATTTGGTTATTTATTTCTTTTTTTCTCTCCCCCCCCCCTCCAATTTTAAAGGTGTGGCTTATATTCGGGTGCAGCTTATATTTGGGCCAATACGATAATCTCAGTCGAGCTTTCAGTTTCGCAGGAATGCAAACCTTTCATTTGCTTACAGTGGAGCAGTTGGAATGCCTATGGACATTCCGTAACTCCGCACCCACTCACTTGGCCAGGGCTGGAGGCTTCGCTGCCCTGAGTTCGAGACACTTCAATGCTATGCATCTACAGTGCACACTGCAGGCTGCCTCTGATATCTGGGCATCCATGCTGTCTTTCCTGTGCACATCACTTTGCATAACTAGGAACGGGGTAGAGGCACCCCACCCCCACCCCACACGCTTCCCATTTACTCTTCACCTTGAACAAACCGCCCGATTAACAGCTCCGTCTCCTCCTCCTGGTTTCCCGAGCTGGATGGATGAACCGGCGGAGCCGTATCTGGCTAGGAGACGCACCAGGCTCCTCTGCTGCAGGATTCTAAGGCAATCTTACACATCAAGAGGATTCAAACGACAAGAATGAATGGCAGGGGCCAGGCGTGCGCCTTGATGTTCTGATGAATTGATGGCCCAGCACATCCATCACTCTTGTCCTGCTGTCAAGAGGACTCCCAGATCTGGAAGATGAGTGTGTTTTTCTTCCTTGGTGTTCTGCGGAGAGAAGGAATGCAAATCCTACGGCCGCAGCAATGCATAGGCAAGGATGCTAGAGGCCCGCAGAACGGCTTCCACTCCACATAACAACCCTCAGAAAACCTTCAGAAATCCTTCGCGAATGGGGCAAGACTCATTCCGCATGCAGATGTGGTTTAGCCACAGTAGAAGGGTCTGTGAGGGCAAGCCAGAGCCCCTTCTAATCCTGTGTCCTGTTCTCACAGTAGTCAACCGGACACAGAAGACACTTTAAAAAAATAAAAATAAAAAAAACCTAAAGAAAAATGGGAATGCAAAACCTCCATACTTCTCTCCAGACTAAAGGCAAGAACACATACATGGCACCTCAAGAAAGACAGCCACAACCCGCAGCTCCAACAACACGCACGTGTTGAAAGTTGCAATGTACACACAACAAGGCACCTGCCTTGTTCTTAATCCTTTCACCCATTCTGAAAAACAAATGCAAATGATTAAGTAAAAAAGTCTCTTAACAAATACTAATAAAAAATAAGCTGCCGCACCCTCCCTCCTGGCTGTCTGCAAAGAATGTGCTGAGAGCTGTGAGGAGGTGTAGCCTTTGAGGAAACAGTCCCGAGCATGCTCAGAACAGATGCCTTGGCTCCAGGGTCCACCATTAGGGTGAGACTTACTGACGTTAGGCTGAATCTAGACACATTTATATATAAAAAAACGCTGTGAAAATGCTGTTTTAAAAAGTTTTTTTTTTTAATTTGCCATTAACTCACCATTGTCATGCAGTGCCACATTTGTATAATGCACTTAAAATGTTGTGTTTGCAGGTGTATAGCTGAGTCCTTAGATTCTGTGGCTGGATTGCCATCATGACAGGAGGTTGGGGTGTGTGTGCAGTGGGGACAACTTCACAACCAGAGCTAAAAGCCCGTAGCCTCAGTAAGATACAGATTTACCATCACATATTTCCCCCCCTCCCTGGAGCCAGAGGGGTGGGACCTCCCAGTCCTAGCAATATTCCCAGATGGTGATTGGCTGAGGACTGCAGAGTGCTTATTGGCCAGAGAATGGGAGATGGACAGAAATATCTCCAGGAGCCGCTTTGAGCTGAAACGGGTTTCAGAAAGGTGTCTGGAGCAGCGAAGGGTGGGGCTTTGAGATTCTGCCTGCAGGGAACAGTTGACAGCGTTGGGTATGTCTAGGCTGGACAAGAGAACATTCAGGGGAGACCTGATAGCTGCCTTCAAATATTCAGAGGGCTGCCCCGCAGGAAAGATGGAGTTGTTTTCTGAAGCCTCACAGGGCAAGGAAAGCGAGAACCTGTGAATGGAAACGGCAGGTGTAGCGATCACCCAGTGTCCCCAAATGTTTCACAGTCTATTGATCCCTGTGCCACCACTTAATTTCTCACTGCCACCACCCAGGCCCTACCTGGTACAATACTGTGTACAGTCAGGGTTAAATTGGAAGAATAAACTTCTGTTTATTTATTTATTGCAGTTTAACAAGCATGTGGTTTCATAAATGGTAGCGGTCAATTACAATCATGGGGTGCCTATCCAGACCTATAACTTCCGCTACCTGCTCTCACTCACTAAACCACGTCTCAGATATTTACTTGTCTTCCTAGCTCCTAACTGTTCCTGACTCAGTTTACCCACAGACTCTATCCCAATTCACTCCACCACCCAACAAACTCCTCCCTTCGCCCCTCCCAGAGCTGCTTTTATAGTCCCTCTGACTCCCCCCCCCCGGGTTCTGATTGGGTAACCTGTTTAACTGTTTCACCTCCAGCACTCTCATATGTTAACGTCACAGCAGGTGAGCAGATTTTGCCTAAGGATGAGGGGAAACTTCCTAATGGTCAGAGCTGCTTGGCAGTGGGCTGGTCTCCCTCGCTGCCTCAGGGATGTGCAAGATGGCTGCACCGAGAAAGGGGTTGGTCTACATGACCCCCAAGACCCCTCCTAGTTTTAAAGTTCCTTGCTTCTGAATGGAAGGGGGAAATAGCCACTGTTGAATGCTCCAAGGAGGAACCTCTTGAGGTGGCAGCTATGCACAGCACCGGTTGACAATCTCCTACCAGGCCAGGATCAAGGTGTCGCTATTTGTAGGCAAAGCCCTTCCTAACTTGGGACCAGTTTTCCTGCGAAAATGCCTTGCCCCGTTTGACTGCTTCAGTCAGAGGAATTGGAACTACTGTTGTTGTTGTTTAGTCGTTTAGTCGTGTCCGACTCTTTGTGACCCCCTGGACCAGAGCACGCCAGGCACTCCTGTCTTCCACTACCTCCCGCAGTTTGGTCAAACTCACATTGGTAGCTTCGAGAACACTGTCCCACCATCTTGTCCTCTGTCGTCCCCTTCTCCTTGTGCCCTCCATCTTTCCCAACATCAGGGTCTTTTCCAGGGAGTCGAGTCTTCTCCTGAGGTGGCCAAAGTCTTGGAGCCTCAGCTTCAGGATCTGTCCTTCCAGTGAGCACTCAGGGCTGATTTCCTTCAGAATGGAGAGGTTTGATCTTGCAGTCCATGGGACTCCTCAGCACCAGAATTCAAAAGCATCAGTTCTTCAGCGATCAGCCTTCTTGATCGTCCAGCTCTCACTTCCATACATCACCACTGGGAAAACCATAGCTTTAACTATACAGACCTTTGTTGGCAAGGTGATGTCTCTGCTTTTTAAGATGCTGTCTAGGTTTGTCATCGCTTTTCTCCCAAGAAGCAGGCGTCTTTTAATTTCATGACTGCTGTCACCATCTGCAGTGATCATGGAGCCCAAGAAAGTAAAATCTCTCACTGCCTCCATTTCTTCCCCTTCTATTTGCCAGGTGGTGATGGGACCAGTACAGGTGCCAAATAATCCCCGCTTCGCTTTTGTAAGAACTTGAACATCTCGGGGGGGGGGGGGGCTCTCTTTCGGCTCTATGATCCTATATCAGTGGCACAGGTGGCTGTTTTGGAAGTTTCTGGGCCTGCCGACTCCTGCCTGCCCAGCAGGGGGCAATGCATACCTCTGCTATACTTTCAGATTCCCCGAAACAGCCACCCCCTCCGTTACAGAGAATCAAGGTGAGCAGGGAAGGCCCTGCTTAGTGAAGACATCTGTAGGAACAGCAGGAAGCCAGAAGAGTTTAAATAAGATGCAAAAGAGCGCACCTCTGCTCCTGAGCATCGAAGATACCCATGCAGCGTTTAGAGAACCAGATTCAAAACATCAGCACCCTGTCTGCCATGGATGCTGCTCTTCTAAGGAATGCCAGCCTTACCTGTGAGCAGAATGGGGCAGCTCTGTTGCAGGGGGTGGGGTGGGGAGGATAACAGCAGTCCCCCTCCAGCTCATCCCCATCTTTTTGAGCTGCAATACTGGGAGAAGCTTGACCTGATGGATTCCTGCCTGTCGTGCTGCTGTGAAAGGCACAGAAATTCTGCCGATCCGCCATTGCTATGGGAGGAATTAAGCACCTTCTCCAGCGATCCCACGAGACTGCGGCTTGCCAGAGACACAGCGGCGTGACTTTGCCAGGAGTGGCGGGGAACGGCACAAGAGCGTTATTAATGTACTGGCACAAATTCAATTACTGGACAATTACTCGGATTAATTACACACCCCTGCGCCAGGCTCGCAAGATCTTGGCATCAGATTTGTCAGCGCGTTGATTACAAAAAGTGGAGACGGGAGGAAACAGGGGGAGGAAGATGGATTAGGGTGGGAGACTCATAAGGTGTAGCACAGGTTTGGGGGAACCTGGGGAGAGGACCCTCCAGAGGTCGCCGGACTCCAGGTCCCAGCAGCCAGTGACCAAGGATGCTGGGAGTTGTAGTTTAATAAACACACAAGACGTAACCGGCTGTACGTTTGAAAAAATAATATATACTATTCATTGTATTGAATTGTAGATTTAAACAGAAGTAGCTCATAAAATGTGATATGATACATATATGATATCACAGGACAGTGGATCTTATAGCATAGTAGTAGCTGCTGTAAGCAGCAACTTTTACCAGCATGATGAAGCCTAGGACAGCAAAACAAGGCTAATATTCCAGAAATCCTTGTGAAAGGATTCTGTGGAAGTGCAACAACCTTTTGTGTGGACTGTTGGACTCTAGGAACAGACAGGTGGAATAGACACTTATACATCTATGGACCTAATGCATAAACTGATTAGAGAATGAACTGATCCACTGGGTCTTCTACATTTTTAATTGAACTTTATGAACTACTTCTGTTGAAATCTACAATTCAATACAATGAATAGTACCTGTATGCATAATTATTATTTTTTCAAACGTACAGCCGGTTACGTCTTGTGTGTTTATTGAATGTTTCACATAACCAGAGGTTTGTTGTTGCTTTGCAGGAGTTGTAGTTCAACATTATCCGGAGGCAGAGGGCAAGGTGGTTCCTACGTCTCCACGTCCCAGGCTCAAGAGTTGACCACAGTGGCTGTTGAATCTTATTGGACAGCCATCTGTCTTGGATGCTTCAGCTGAGATTCCTGCATTGCAGAGGGCTAGACTAGATGGCCTTTGGGTGTCCCTTCCAATTCTATGATTCCCACACCCACAACATTATGGGGTCCTGGGTGATGCCTGCATTGCAGAGATGCACCCCTTGGGTCGGATTGGTGACTCCTGCAGAAGCAGAATCGCAGAATTTCCCCAGCTCGGAAGGAGCCTGGGAGGGGCCGGAAGATATTTTGGAGAAAAATAAAAGAACAAATTCCTGTGCCCCACAAATAACCCAGAGATGCATTTTCAATAAAAGGACACATTCATGTAAAAATATGCTGATTCCCGGACCGTCCGTGGGCCGGATTGAGAAGGCGATTGGGCCAGATCTGGCCCCTGGGCCTTAGTTTGCCTACCCGTGATCTAGGGAAAACTAGATTAAGTACAGGAATGGTTTTGTTTTGCATCTATAGCAAAAATAGTGCTGAATTTTTTCTAGTAAGAGAGCCCCCCCCCAGGTCTGCCCCAAGGCAGACTGTCAAATAACTCTTAGCATTTTTTTTGGAGTTTCCTCTAATCTTCATCCCCAATCTGCTTGGTTTCCACCCATTAACTGCGGCTGCTGTTGTTCCTCTTCCGTTTATTTTTAACTCGCTCTGTGTTGAAAATCCCAGAGGTGTTGGGTTCTCTCCTGCCCTCTGGAGCAA
Organism: Podarcis gaigeae; assembly: GCF_964106915.1. Taxonomy (NCBI): domain Eukaryota; kingdom Metazoa; phylum Chordata; class Lepidosauria; order Squamata; family Lacertidae; genus Podarcis; species Podarcis gaigeae. The sequence continues at coordinate 51,895,656 of NC_139690.1, read as the reverse complement.
CAGAAAAGAAGTCTACTCCATCTTTGAAGTCACGGCCCTTCAGATATTGGGAGAGATACCTGTATATAGATATATTCTGACACGATTGCTTTGGAGGGGCTGTTTTCCGTGCTGTTTTGGCTTATTTCTGTCAATGGAGGTGGGAGAGTTATCACCTGAGGGTTCCAACTGCCGCATCCTCTGCTGATTTAGCCCGGCGCAAAAAACAGACTTAGCTCAGCAGAGACACAAGCAGAGAGAACGTCAGATTTAGACAGTGCAGCAGACCTGAATTCTTATAGATATAAGATATATGTTCAAAAATACAGTGAAGGTTCGCTATCTATGCTAGCACTGACGTTGGAGAGAGACTGAGTTGAGAAATCAGACCAAGGGTACATATTGATATAGAAATATATTAGATAAAATGTAAAGAAATAGACAATAATAAGAGTACATTCATTTATAAAAAGGGAATATACAATGGGAAAGACAGGAAGTCTAAAGTGTTGGTACATATATGATCTTGGAATAGTTTTTTTCCTTGTTTTTTTCCTTTAGGTATATAAACTTTGTATTCATGCTGAAAATTATATTATAATAAGCCTTGTGATGTAATATGATAAGGTTTGTTCTGGAGGGTAGGACCCCCAACCAGTGACCTCAAGTTACAGGAATGGAGATTCCAGCTAAACATAGGGAAGAACTTTCTGACAATAAGGGCTGTTCAACAGTGGAACAGATGACCTCGGGAGGCTGTGGACTCTTCTTCTTCTTCCTTGGAGGTTTTTAAGCAGAGGCTGGATGGCCATCTGCCAGGGCTGCTTAAGCTGAGATTCCTGCATTGCAGCGGGGTTGGGCTAGATGACCCTTGGAGTCCCTTCTACCCAATCTGGTGGAACGCTCTGTCACAAGAGACTAGGGCCCTGTGGGACTTGACATCTTTCCGCAGGGCCTGCAAGACAGAGCTGTTTCGCCTGGCCTTTGGTTTGGACTCAGTCTGCCCCCCTTCTTCTGTAATCCTCACAGAATGCTAGCCCAGTGGTTGCCATTAATTTGATTCTGAATTGATTTTAGACTGTACCGTATTTCAATGAATTGATTGTGATTTTATGTAAACTGTGTTACTTTTACTGTTGTTAGCTGCTCTGAGCCCGGCTTCGGCTGCGGAGGGTGGGATATCCCGGTAAATAAATTATTATTATTATTATTATTATTATTATTATTATTATTATTATTATTAATTTTCTCAGGATATTGAATGCTTTCCCGAGCCTAAGCTTGTTGGCAAAATGCACAGTTGCTTTCGAATAGGATTACGGTGCAAGTTCTGCCATGTGAACAAAGCTGCGGCTTGGATCTCCCTGTGGGTTTCCATTAGCGCATTCGCCCTGCTGTTGCCGTTTCTCGCCTCTCTGTTCCCCTGCCACGTTTGTTGCCACAATACAACTCCTCCAGGAAGCATCGTTCCTCCTGCGGGGGAAGAAAAGTATTATAGGATAATATTAAAGCTTATTGGCTGCAACCCCTGAATCGAACACCCGCAATAATAGAGCTGCAGTTGCTGTATGTTTATTACATTGTTATCTCTCTCTGCCTCTTTCTCTCGCTCGGCACCCAGGGAGAATGAAATCTTGGTGTGCGCAGCGCAAAGCCTGGCCTGGCTTAGAGTCGACTCATAAGTCACCACTGTGCTGAGAGCAACAGAGGAATCCTATAGGATCTGGCCAATGTCCTGTTTAGTCCAGCATCCTGCTCTCACAGGCCAAGCAGATGCCTTTGGGGAACCAGCAAGCGCGATCTGAGCAGAAGAGCAACTCTTCCTTCCTAGGGTTTCCAGCAACTGGGGTTAAGAAGCATTGCTGCAGAGGCAGAGCAGAACCATCCTGACTAATAATAATAATAATAATAAACTTTTACTTGCATCCCGCCCTCCCTGGCCGAAACTGGGCTCAGGTTGGCTAACATCAAATATACAACACTGGTATAAAATTAAACAACAATTAAATTACTTCCTAAAAACAAGTCAGGATCCAATCAACGTATTTTTCACTCCATAAGACGCACCGGACCATAAGACGCACCCAGTTTTTAGAGGAGGAAAACAAGAAAAAAAAATATTCTGAATGAAACAGTGGGTGTATGATTTTGGTGGTTCATGCTGTGGCCACAGACATGTGATCTGATGGTGAATTTGGGGTGACCCAATGCAAAAATCCTGAGGATCCATGTGGATCCATGCTTTGTAACCACAGGAAACAGTGGATGCATGATTTTTTGGTGCAGGCTGTAGCCATGGACATGCTATGTGATCTGATGGTGAATTTGGGGTGACCCCATGCAAAAATCCTGAGGATCCATGGGCTTTTACCTCCCCCCTCCCAGGCAGCCTCCGCTAGCATCCCTTATCTCTCTTCCGATCCCACCGATCAGCTGCTTCCTTTCAACACTCCCTTCCCTCTTGTTTGCCTTAGTGTCTTTTCCTTAGCTGGAACAGTTTTTTGCTCCTCCTTTTCTTCTAATTTCTCTCCTTATTGCTTTAGTCTTCCTGTTTCCCCCCTTTGCAAGTTTGCTGTCTTTACCTCCCCCCCAGGCAGCCTCCTTTATCCGTAGCCTCCCTTATCTCTTTCCTCCAATCAGCAAACGACCAGCAGCTTTGTTTCAACACCCATTTCCCTCTTTCAAAAAAAAAAAAAAGAAAAAAAGAAAAAAAGCATGATCTGCTTTTCTCCCCTGGGCAATTCAGCTCCAGGGACCACGCATTCGCTCCATAAGACGCAGACATTTCCCCTTACTTTTTAGGAAGAAAAAAGTGTGTCTTATGGAATGAAAAATACAGTAGATGGCTTTTCGCAGGATTAGGATTGGGAACAGTAAATGCTCACCATAGCAGATGTCAATAGCCCTCTCTTCCTCCATGAATTTGTCCAATTCTCTTTGTACGCCATCCAAGTTGGTAGCCATTTCTGCCTCCTTCTGGAAGGAGTTCCATAGTTTAACCATGCACTGTCTAATTTGAATGGTGTGTGTGTGGGGAGTGGATAAACAATTAAATGATGCTGAAATGTGGGCAAACCCTAAGGCAGCTTCCTATACAGTGCAATTGCGTTTTGTTAAGTTGTGGGTGAACATATCAGACGACACAGTGATTCTTCAAACAGCTCTTGTTTATTCACAGGCCAGAACAGAACTGAAGGGTTCAGCCAGCCTGCTTATATAGAGCTCCAGAACAACGTAATTGTAACAACTTTCTGTAACTATCCAATCACTGAGCGTCACTTTCGATCCCTTATTTGCATATGTGGACCTGAACTATCTACAGTATCCCCCTGCTGGCCCAGAGTGAGAACTTCAGTACATAACACATTTTATGTGGGGGTTAAGTTCCAACAGTTCCACGTACGAGCAGAAACACGTCTACTCAAGCACTTGGGACCAAACCCCAGCACAACCATCCCTGGGCTTTCAAAACGAGAAGTCCCAGGATGCTGTTGTGTAATCTCATAGGGCCGTCCGAGTTCCTGCGAGATATCACATGAGAACCCAAGACCCGGAGAGAGGAGAGGATGATTTCTGTTCCCTGCACATTCTCAGCCTCCATAAGACCAGACAGGAAGCATCTGTGCAGGTGACAGCTCAAATTTTAATTGGATACCCCCCAAACAACAGCCCGGCTCTGCAGAAATATTCTCAAGCCCTGAACTGGGCATCATCTCTGAGGAAGCCTGTCTATTAGCAGAAGCAGCTGTCCTGATTTACCAGCGAGACATCTGCGGGCCATCAGTTGCCTCAAACCGGCACTCATGTCTGGGGGGAATCGCTGTGTCAAGTATGGCAGAGACTGAAGCCAGATTGTGTTCTGCAGAAATCAAGCGAGCGCTCCATCGAAGGAGGCCTTTGCAAGTGGAGATTCAGGGCTGGCGTGGGCAGAATCGCACAATGATTGGCTTGGCGCAAATTGCATGATGAGTAAATCCGCTGGAGAGAGAAGGGCCATGCAGCTGAGAGGCCAAGCACCTGCTGGGTGTGCAGAAGCTCAGGGTTTCAAGCCCTGGGTTCTCCACGTACAGCTGTCACAAACCCTGGAGAGCTACTGCCAGCCAGTGTAGAGGCAATCTAAGCTAGATGGGAACATAGGAAGAGCCTGCTGGATCAGGCTCTGGCCCATCTGGTCCAGCATCCTGTTGTGTGTTCAGACCCAGAAACGCCCCCCCCTAAATAAATTCACACAGGACTCAAATTTTGGTAGAATTTATGCCACAACTTTATTGATTACAGAAAGTGACTGGTTGCATAGGCTCTCGTTCAACTAGCTCACTGCCATGCAGGTAGCGCTGACCCAGGGTTCCAGCATAGGTCAGCCAAGGCTGAACACCTGGATAAGCAGAAAGCCGGGAACAGGCTATCTCTGCCACCCAAATGCCCCCCTGGACTCAGGCACGGGCACAACCCCCTCTCAGGGGCTGACCAAACCACTGAGTCCCTGGATTCCTTTAATGGAATACCCTTCACATAGGGATGGCGAGAGCGTTCTCCCATCCCTATCACCTGAACCAGAGCCTATCCACAACCTTGCAAGTTGTGACGATTTGCTATGTGGCAGGTGAAACCCAAATGGCAACAGCCAATCAGCCAAGTGGGGGAAATTCCTGCCGTGCCCCTGTCCCAATGACAGACAACACACGACGGCATAGCAAAGTCAAGTGCAAATCCCTAAATATAGGGAGAGGTGAGCGGGTGTTCCGAATGCACGCGCCGAAAGAGGATGCTCTGGGTGACGTTGCATGGGCATAAATAGGTCCCTCGAACCATTTGGACTGCGTCCCATTGGCCAGATTGCACCCAGCTTCGAGGGACCTACCAATAGGGTGTTCTGGTTGACCAGTTGTACCCACCCACAACACAGGGTGTCGGTTTTCCAGGTCTCACTGCAATACATGAGGACTCTTTAAGGGAGGACCCGATTTCTCACAACAGCCAGCCAATGGCCCCAAAGGGAAACCCACAAAGCAGGGCCCAAGCATGAGAGTCCTCTTTTCTCTCTGTGCTTTCCAGCATCTGGGATTCAGAAGCACTGCTTTGTTCCACAGGGCAGGTGCCATCACTGAGAAGGCCCTCTGCCTGGTTCCCTGGAACTTGGCTTCTCACAGGGAGTGAGCCACCAGAAGGGCCTTGGAGCTGGACCTCAGTGTCTGGGCTGAACGATGGGGGTGGAGACGCTCCTTCAGGTCTACTGGGCCGAGGCCGTTTAGGGCTTTCAGGGTCAGCACCAACACTTTGAATTGTGCTTGGAAACATACTGCTTGTTTTGTAGTGAACCAGTTTCTGTATATGTAATATCTGCAAGAACGGGGTGTGTGTGTGTGTGTGTGTGTGTGTGTGTGTGTGTGTAGAGAGAGAGAGAGAGAGAGAGAGAGAGAGAGAGAGAGGAGGGAAATGGTATTTTGAGAACTGGAAAACAACAACACGCTGTCAGACTCTTGCAATATTTGGAAATTAATTCTGTCCTGCAGCATTTTTGAGGCTGGCTGGTTCTGAGAATGCCGTCATTTGAGAGCTGCGTGATTCCAGAATCTTCCCCGTGCTTCTGTGATAAACCCATCTGCAATATTTCCATCTGTCCTGGCGTTTCCGTTAAGCCACAAAGAGGCAGGTTTGTTATTTGGAAACATCATTCCCTGCTCCAATAAGTAACCGGTTAAACATCAGAAGAAGAAAACAGCTGGAGCCAACCTGACAGCAGAGAATTATCAAGCCTATCAGGAAGAAAGCAAATGGAATAAAGTCCATGACCCTGGCCAGGAACTCCGGTTGCCTTGAGCACTTTGATCTCTAGCACAAATTCCTCTGGTTAGGAATGAGCTTCCCTGAACCTGCAAACTCATTCATAAACCAGGGCTGCCAAAACAGCGAAAGAAAATCAGATCCTCAAGCCCTACGAAGGAGGAAGGTTATTTGGAGAGAGCGGAAAGCACAGCCAGGTGCCGTCGTGTTTGAAAGTTAATTCTAAGCTGCCCCGCATCAGCCTCTGCAGCCATGAACTCCACTCATCTTCTGAACTTGCCCTCCAGTACGAATTCACCTGGGTGCTGACGAAACCAACCCCTGTATCTGACAGCGAGAGAGGCTGTGGAAATCTGCAGCTGTTGCTCTGAGGTCAGCGAAGAACTGGATGTGGGCCACTAAATTGATCCCAACAAGCTTAATCCAAACGGAAAAAGGAGATCCGTGGCAGAGCATCTACTTTTGCAGGAAGGAGGTCCTGGGGCTAGCTTCCAGCGCACCTCGCTTTTCGAACTGCATGGAATGCTGCTGAAATGAGATGGGGAGAAGCCATTGCATCATCTCCGGACAAGAAATCAAGGCACGTGATGTGGTATCTCTCACCCCAGGGAGGGATATATCCAGCCTGCAATCTTGGAGCTGAGTCTGCAAGCTGACCTGCTGGCTACCAACACGCAGCCTTATTTTTGCAAGCTGGTGTGTGTGTGTGTGTGTGTGTGTGTGTGTGTGTGTGTGAGAGAGAGAGAGAGAGAGAGAGAGAGAAGTTTTCCTACCTTCCCCCTGTGTTATGTCACATCTTGCCCAATGATGAGTAGAGCTCAAAAGATTGCCAAGATTCAAGCCAGACTCTTTGCACGTGGGGCTGCCCCTTAAAAAGTGGGTCAAAGCTTTCAGCTGGTCCAAAACGCCACTGTTAGAAAATTTGAACCAGGGCTGTCAAAATGTTTGCCCCATTAGTCAGGAGATATCTGGTGAGTTATTTGACGTCAACATTTGCGGAGGCAATTTTTGAGAAAGGCATCCGTTTGGCTCTTGCGGAAATAGCAGCGGCACAATGGGCTTTCCCTTGTCTTGCTTGTTCAGACGTTCCTGCTTCACCCCACCCACTGTGGTTTGAGCAAAGTGTTCCTTTTGTGCAAATGCACTCCCAACTCTGCTTGCTCCCAAATCGATTCCTTCCCCCTGGGAACTCTCTTCTCCCTCAAGATGGCCCAAGAGGCATTTTCTTCAGCAAGGAAGGCTGTGTGTGTGTGTGTGTGTTTGCTCTGGATTTGCATAGTAATTGTGCATCCTCTCTGCCACCTATGAATGTTTAAAATCTTGCCAATAATTGAGGAATTCCATGTAACACATTCATTGCTAGCGGGCAAATTATGTGGCAGAGTGGAAGGAATACATCTACAGCTAAGACGCAACCTCTGTTGCCATTAAATACGTTGATGGTTTATCTTCCCTGGACACAGCTAACTGGTGCCAGGATCGTTCACTTCCATCATGTCCCACCCAGGAGGAGACAGTATTAATCCACAGATTACCAAATATAAGAACATAAAAAGAGCCTGCTAGATTAAGCCAATCACATATCCAACACATAACATAAAAACAAGACTCCAAGGAATCTCCTGAATCTTCTCCCCTTTGTGGGTCCTCTTGTTAATCATTTCCTCCTGCATCTTTTATAATAATCCAAATCTTTTACATCTCCATTATGTCCAAAAATTCACCATTAAACTACAACTGTTATTCCAGTCCCGCTAACAGTTTTAACTGTTTACAATGGTTTTTAAGATAAACTCTAATTTTTTCGTGTTCCTTATTGAAACTGTGGTTACTGATTCTTCTGATTCTTCCAGTCATTTTTGCCAATTCGGCATAATCCATCAACTTGATCTGCCATTCTTCTCTGGTAGGGACTTTATCTTCTTTCTATCTCTGGGCCAATGACATCTGCGCAGTCGTGGTCGTGTTCATAAATAGTCTTTTCTGCTCCCTTGGGATTTCAGCACCTAGAATTCCTAAAAGAAAAGCTTCGGGGTTTTTAGTCGCCAGTCAGATGCACTGGCTCTCTGAGTGATGAATAGCTGTTGGGTTTGGAGAATTGGAAAATTGGGGAAGGGGAATTCTGGGAAAAGGAAAGGAAATGGGGCGTTGTGACAGAGCACCCTATCTTGCAACGCTTGTTATTTTGTCATTGCATCAGTTTTGCATCAGCCAAAACAGCACCCTTCTGGATATGTTCAAACTCAGCCTATCGGTGAGCAAGTGAGTAATGTTTGAGACTTGCAATCTAGACATGTCAAGAGACATCCTGGAGAGTGTCTGACTAGGATGTTTCCTCTCTGATTGAAGTGGATGTTAAACTTGTCAATGCAACACCAGCTGCCCCCTTGCACACCCGCATCAGATATTCAGGAGCAGGAGGAACTGCTGGAAGAGGAACACACAGAAACAATTTCCTTTCTTCACTTTTTAATTTTTTCGGGTCAAACCAAAGGGCTTTGATATGGTCCCTGCACAGGATCAGTCAGCAAAAATGTGCCACTGTTGGGGTAAAGAATTATCTAGAGATGTTATGGCTGTATCAAAAAGAGAGGAAAAAACAGTGTGGGGAGGATAGAATAAGAAAATGTACTTCTATACTTCGGAATAAGATGAAAGAAGGTTGTGAGTTTTGAGGTTATGACTCTATCTGCTGTGCAAACATCTGATACAGGGTTTTGCAAAGGGATGAGCGCCTGGGCATTAGAATCCAGATGAATTAATTGCTTTCACTGAGCATTATTAACACTCCAAGAGATATCACTCTTATTTGGGAAGGGAATATCTTGCCAGCATCCCTTCTGTTAGGGCTGAAAGGTTGCTGGCAACTCAGGTTTAGGTTCTGGGGCTTTAGCAAACATGCCAGCCAGATCACCAATTCTTGGGTTCCTATATCTGTGGGGGCAGAAGGAGGGATATGCTGAGTGTAATCATCTCTAGCAGACAAGCAAGTTTTGATAAGAAGTAATTGACTCTCCGGCAAAAAGACACATTCAGAGCCTGGCTTCACCCCTGCTCGCAATTACCTTTGTTGGTCAGCCTGAAGTTTTGCTCCTCCCACAACAGGAAGGACACCAGACTCCTGCCTTTCCCCTCTTGCCCTTCCATTGCCTTCTGATTTTATTCAAATGTGTGGATTGGGGTCTGAGAGGCTGACCTCTCCCCTCCTCCTCACTCTCACTCAACCGAGACTCAGACCACTGCTTACCTGCTGATTGCCTAGCAACACTTTGACTGCCTTCCAACTCCTCCTCTCCTTGAGAGCTAATAGAGCCCTCTCCAAAAGCGGGGGTCAAACTGCCCTTTCTCGATTCTGACAGGCAGTTCTGTGGAGTCGGCCCCTAGTTCAATCTCAGAGTAACTCATCCCCTGCGCTCGGGGGGGGGGGGGCGCACATTCCTGACACTGAGGTTGGAAGTGCCTCAATTAGTTCTGTTTCTAATTGGTCCCATTGTTTTGCGGTGTCATCTAAAATAAAAGGGATGGTATGTATTACTTTGCAAGCAAAAAAATATCGCTCCAAGTTTGGGATGACCCAGCCTCCTTCCACTGTGAGAAGGTACAGGAGTTTGGTTTTCCCACCTCACCCCCAGTCTTTTGCAGGAAGAAATAAATCAATTTTGTTCCTGCCACGTTCGTATCTGGTTGAGTGGGATCCAAATTGGGAATGACAGAAATAGAAATGGCAGTTTTGTTAGCTTCTAATCTGCCTGAGAAGGCAAAATGGGTTTTGCTTCATTTTCCCCGCTCCAGATTTTGCAGAATGGTTCACTCAGAAATGAAGCCATCAGGGTCTTTTTCATATTTTTTTTGAAGAGCATTGTCCATTTCTTCTGAGGAGATGTGGCTACCTGTCTCATCAGGAATTAGTGATGGGGGAAAGGAAGAGAAAAGTCAGGGCAGCACAGGGGGTTGTGTTAAAGGCTAAAATCGATGACCATTTCACCCGCCCAGTAGACTTGATGAAGCGTCTCCACCCCCATTGTTCTGCCCAGACACTGAGTTCCAGCTCCGAGGGCCTTCTGGCGGTTCCCTCCCCGCGAGAAGCCAAGTTACAGGAAACCAGGCAGAGGGCCTTCTCGGTGGTGGCACCCACCCTGTGGAACGCCCTCCCACCAGTTGTCAAAGAGGAAAACAACTATCAGACTTTGAGAAGACATCTGAAGGCAGCCCTGTTTAGGGAAGTTTTTAATGTTTGAAGTTTTATTGTGCCTTTACTGTTCTGTTGTGAGCTGCCCAGAGTGGCTGGGGAAACCCAGCCAGATGGGTGGTGTATAAATGATATTATTATTATTATTCCATCCCTGGCCCCCTTGTGCATCAGTGGAGAGCAATATGCATGCCCCAACCCATTACACTGTTACACCCTGCCCTTTCCCCATTTCCCTCCTTTTAGTGACATTTTCCGTCACTTCTGGGTTGGGCACTGTGCACATGTTCGCAATCTCACATTGTTCAGATGCACATTAACAGACTGTTTCCTGTATTTAATTCCAGCTTCTTGCTTTTTAATCATGCAAGCACGTAGATTTCCCTTTTCCTTCAGTGTTTCTTAAGCCGGATTCTGCATCCTGATAACTGGGCCGGTTTTTTTTTAAAAAAGTAATGGATATTAGGAACCTCAGTTTGTGCCCCACTTCCTCCTCCTCCTTCCTGCAATGGGCAAAACAGACAATTATATCATGGAGCAGGGAGCTCCCTCCCTCAGTTTGGGTCCGAGTATACTGTGCGTTCGTTCATCAGAGGTTCCTTCCCAATGGACCCCTTTTGCTTTCTGGGTTGTCAGCCGCCACTGCGGAAACAGCTGACGTCCAGAAGTGGCCGAACCTCTGCCCCCAGCTTGTGTGGCAGCCTTGGCGTAGAGGATCATTGCTATTCTGCACTGATCAATCCTGATTGATTTGTACCTGAAGGTCATAGGAAAGGCCGAGGAAAAGGTCACGGGCTACAAATCACGATGCTCACCAAAGTCTGCTTTGAAATCCATCAACAGCACATTTCTATCCCCAGATTTCTGACTAAGGCAGTGGGGTTGGGGGGCTGGCTGTTTATCCTCTGCTGGAATGCATCTTCAACAAAAAGGGCAAATGAGGTGGGTGGTATAGTGGTTAGAGTGTTGGACTAAGGCCTGGGAGAGGCCAGGGTTCAAATCCTGGCCCGGCCACGAAGCTCGCTGAGTGTGACCTTGGGCCAGTCACTGCCTCTCAAACTATCCTTCCTCCAGGAGTGCCAGCTTGGCCTCGCGCCCGTGGATGCCATGCAGTGTGCATGGCTCTGGCCAGTGCCGGATTTATGTATAAGCTAAACAAGCTATAGCTTAGGACCCCACTCTCTTGGGGGCCCCCAGAAAATTTAAAGGGAAAGAAACCAGGATGCACATTTCCAAAATATAAGATAAAAAACAAATAAAATAAAACCTACATACAACAACAGTGTTTTCTGTTGTGTAGGCTCTTCTGATGTAAGTCATGGGCCCCACCTGCTAGCCTGCTCCCTAAAACATCACTGGTTTGCTCCTTTCTATATATAGGGTGCCTACATTCTGCATGGACTGGTTGCATGGCAACATGCGCAAATGGCTTGAGATACCGATTGGGTCCATAAATTACCATATAGCATATACTCAACACAAAAAACAGTGGCAATTTGTTGTTGGCGAAGGACAGCTGGACATAGAAAGGGCCCCATTATCTTCAGTAGGTTAGGGCCTCATTAAACCTAAATCCGGCCCTGACCCCAGCTCTGAAATTTGTGGGTGCTCGGCCCCTTCATGGGGAATTTTGTGGGTGCTCGGGCACTCAGGGCCCCAGGGTTACGGCACCTATGCCTGCCTCACAGAGTTGTGGTGGGGATTGATTGAATGAGAGAGGTGTTATGTACTGAAGTTCTCACCCTGGGCCAGCAGGGGGATACTGTAGATAGTTATGCAAATGAAGGATCGAAAGTGACGTTCAGTGATTGGCTAGTTACAGAAAATGGTTACTGTTGCATTCTAGTGGAGCTCTATATAAGCAGGCTGACTGAGCTCCTCAGTTCAGTTCTGTTCCAGCTTACAAATAAAGAGCTGCTTTGGAAGAATTGCTGTGTCGTCTGATATGTTCGCCCACAACTTAACAGGAGGCAAGAACCGTTTGTGTCCCCTTGAGCTCCTTGGGGGGGGGGGGGGAGGCAGGATAAAAATGTAACAAAGAAATAACATTAAATACAGTGGGCGCTCGGGTTGTGAACATGATCCGTGTGGGATGCACATTCGCAACCCGCAGCATTCACAACCTGCAGCGGCACACCTGCGCACGTGTGGGTTTCAATTCAGCACTTCTGTGCATGCGCAAAGCACAATTTAGTACTTCTGCACATGCGCGACCACTGAAACCCGGAAGTAACCCATTCCAGTACTTCCGGGTTTCGGCGGTCTGTAACCCGAAAAAACAGAACCTGAAGTGTCTGCAACCCAAGGTGTGACTGTACCCATGACAACCAAGATTAAATACCCATGACAACGAAGTGATGGAGCTCTCCACAAAGCTAGCAGAGAAAGATGGAGAAGACTTGATGAAAGAAGAATGGATACAAAAACTGATGGAATATGCAGAAATGGCAAAACTTCCTGGAAGAATAAGAAATCAAGATAACATTTTTTTAAAAAAATAAAAGAATGGAAATGGTCTATGGAATATTTACAGATGAATTATAAACATATAAAAACATCGGCGGGATTATTATAACAACCTGCAGTTTTATAAGAGTACATATTTAAAGAAGGTGAATAAATGAGCAAATTAAGTGAATTTGGATATGCAGAAGATATGAAAAACAAATTTAAGGAACCACAGAAAGAGGGGGAAGGAAGTCAAGATTTTGAATGCTAAAATGATTGTAAAATTATTGAAATGTATACAACTGAAAATCATAAATAAAATATATTTAAAAAGAGACCTACTCCATTTGAAGATCTCTTTTTGAAGTGCCAAAGTCCAGTTCAAAGAGAAAAAGAACCCTAAGAATGTAGTGTGGCAGGAGGGGAGCCTGGGGGCCCCTTGGAATTACCAGAAAAGACACTTTAAAATAACTATTTAAAAACCAGTTTTAAAAATAATTAAAATGAGCGATAGGCTAAGAAGCAGGTGAACACACACACCAGCATTCTGCGCATCTGAGCGGGCATGGCCAGACAGAAATGTTTTTAGCAGGCGTCACAAACAGTGCAGTGAAGTTGCCTGCCTGGTGTCCATTGGCAGGGAGTTCCAAAGTGCAGATGCCGAAAGATTGTTTTTTTTCCTTACCAATGCAGAACGGCTATTGCAGAAGAAAGTGCTGAGCAGAGCAAGGGCGGCAGTCAGCTCCTCCATGAATGGAAAGCCCTGGTGCCAAAATATTCCTAACAAACAACACAAGCAACACGAAGACCAGTATACTAGATAGCACTGCAGTTCTTATTGCATCATATACCGTATTTTTTGCCCTATAGGACACACTTTTCCCCCTCCAAAAATGAAGGGGAAATGTGTGTGCGTCCTATGGGGCAAATGCAGGCTTTCGCTGAAGCCTGGAGAGCGAGAGGGGTTGGTGCGCACCAACCCCTTTCACTCTCCAGGCTTCAGGAAGCTCTCCGCAAGCTCCCAAGGCTTGCGGATAGCAGCCTGCATCCCAAAGCCTGGGGCACGCTGCACAGTGCACCCCGGGCTTTGTGCAGGTATTGGGCAGCCCCACAAGCTCGGGGGACAGCGGGGAGGCACAGCGTGCCTTCCCGCTGTTCCCCGACCTGGTTTGGAGGCTGGCGCTGGGGAGAAACGCGCTTCTCCCCAGCGCCAGCCCCACAAGCTCGGGGGGCAGCGGGGAGGCGGAGCGCCGCCATCATGCTGTTCCCCGACCTGGTTTTTTTTTTGGGGAAATAAAGGAATTTCCCCCCCTTTATTCCCCCCCCCCAAAAACTAGGTGCGTCCTATGGGCCGGTGCGCCCTATGGGACGAAAAATACGGTACATGATTACATGGTTACATATCCTCGTGACCACTGCTCTTTGTGCATTTTTCTAATCTATGGGGTATGTACCTTTATCCTTCTTATTGTAGTTGTAGCATATGGGTTGTAATGTGTGAAGTTTATATAGCTTTCATGTACACAGGTCATTGTTTCATATTTGAATTCTTTTGTAGTTGTGCTGAAGAAGATTCTAGCGAAACAGTCAGATTATCTGGGATCACTGTCTTCATTGTTATTCACTTACTACTTTGGCACCACAAACGCCTAAAAAGTTTTATTGCTCAGCCTAAAGGATAGCAACTATTACTTTGCTTCAACCATAGACTTATTATACTTTTACGGACTTTCAGAGATTGACAGACATGTCTTCATTTGTTTTCAAATCTATTAGAGAATTTACAAGTGTACACATTTTGTTTTTGTTGTACTAAATCATGTATATTATGCAATAAGAACTACAGTGCTATCTAGTATACTGGTCTTTGTGTTGCTTGTTGTGTTAAGTTTGCAACATAGGAGTTTGTTGTTCTGTATTAGCCAAGATATTCCTGGCAAGCGGCAGGAAGGAGGCCTAGGAGGGGGAGGAATGTGCCACGAAATTGCAGGCTTTGGGGGCGACGGTGCAGGAATCGGACGCAGCAGAGAGCCCTGGCTTTGCTTTTTGCACCCCTCCCTCCCTCCCTTTGCAAGCCCAGCGCTCTTCCCAGTTTTCACCAGAGACATTGCACAGGCAGATTGCACCCTCTGAAGAGGTTGGCACAAAATGCTGTTATATAAGAAAGTACCCATGGCAACACACCCTCTCCAGCCTTTCCCCATCCAGGACAAGAAATCCCTACCCCACCTCTTTTCATATCAAGCTTGGCCCAGTAATCGCAGTGAAGACAAACAGATCGCCAGCCATATTGTGAAATTATTTTCGCCCTTTGAGCTCCAGCACGGATCAAGCAGAAAGAGAATAGAAATCTTCCATCAAAGCCAGAGGCAGAGATACGCCAAGGGCCAAGAAGATGAATCTCCTTCCAAGCTTCTCCACTGAGACATGGTCGCTTCTCATTGTCCTTCTGGGGCTTTTCATGCTGTATGTACCACTCTCTTGTCTTCCTTCTCTTGGGCTGTTTTCTAATTGTGAAAAGGAGAAGGGGGGGGGGGGGGATTTTAAGTCCGTTGCTTCTCCCGAAAGCCATAAGAGATGCCAGTCTCTGAACTGCAAGGATATTCCTTCAAATTTAAGGAAGGTTCTTTCCACAAGCCCTTTATCCAGGAAGGTCTTCCAGCAAATACGTGTGACCTTGGCCAGTTTACAAAGGATTAAAGCAAGAACAAGCCTTAAAAAGAATAAATGCTAGACAACAGTTTGGGTTTTCTTTCTTCCTTCCTTCCAAAGTCATGTAGCAGTTCAAAACCAGTTTGCATTCCTCTCTCATCTTCCTCCTGTTGGGCTGTTTCCTGACTGTTAAGAGGAGAACAGGGACATTTTAATCCATTGCTTGTTCCAAAAGCCACAGGAGATGGTAGAATACAGAAGAGTCTAAAATGCAAGGCAACCTTAGGAAGGAAAAGTTCCATGCATTTTTCACTCCCCTTTGCAATGCAATCCTAAGTGAGTTTACTCAAAAGGGAGTTCCTTAAGCTTTGGCAGCAGTCCTAGATGCACTTCCCTGAGGCCAGGGTAGGCATGGGCTCAACGGGGCTTGCTCCTGAGTAGACACAGGGTGTTTAATCTGCAATATTCTGTTTTTATATAAGCTGGAAGCCACCCAGAGTGGCTGGGGCAATCCTGTCAGATGGGCAGGGAACAAATAGTTGTTGTTGTTGTTGTTGTTGTTGTTGATGATGATGATGATGTTGTTGATATGAAACTGCCAGCACCATTTCTGACCCCCAAATGAATTGGTGTGTGTGTGTGTGTGTTATGTCCAGGGAGCCTCCTGGGGGACCCAGCTGAGGAGGACCACCTCAAACATGGAACCAGCCCCAGGAAGGTTCCCAGGAGATGCCGAGGACTGAACCTGGGACCTTGTGGATGCTAAGCAGGTCACCTGACCACTGGGACCAGAAGGCGTCCCAGCTCAAACCACCTGCAATTACATCCTTTGGCCAGGAGGCAAGAACAGCTGGAAGGCATCAATGCACCTGCAGGGCTCTCCTTTTGAGCCCTGTCGTGCCACACCCAAAAGGTTAGCTCTGTGTGCATGTGTGTTTAGCAGGAGGTGCCTTTTGTCAGGAGTTCAGCCTACACTCGAGTAGGACCCTGACAGAGACACATGCCCGACTGGCATGTTCCCTCCCTCCTGGTCAAGCGTTCGGGAGCTTCATAAGCTTTCTTCAGCCCAAACATCACAGCAACCGATGCCAAGAGACATCGGCACACTTAGGGATCTGCAGAGTTTGCGCAGTTGCGTAACAGACCTCAGCAACTCAGCATTTTGGCTAATCCACTTTATTTACATCTAAACACACACGGAGCACTGCAACATGGCTCCCTCTCTCTCTAGCATCAGACAGCAAAGAGAAAAAGAACAAAGGACAACAGTCCCACTTCACAGAACACAAACATCCTGTCTCCATCACTTCCCACTCTGTGGAGTCAAAACATATACCGTCATGTGATAGACATGTGATAGATTTAGCCTGGAGAAGAGGAGGTTAAGGGGTGATATGATAGCCATGTTCAAATATATAAAAGGATGTCACATAGAGGAGGGAGAAAGGTTGTTTTCTGCTGCTCCAGAGAAGCGGACACGGAGCAATGGATCCAAACTACAAGAAAGAAGATTCCACCTAAACATTAGGAAGAACTTCCTGACAGTAAGAGCTGTTCGACAGTGGAATTTGCTGCCAAGGAGTGTGGCGGAGTCTCCTTCTTTGGAGGTCTTTAAGCAGAGGCTTGACAACCATATGTCAGGAGTGCTCTGATGGTGTTTCCTGCTTGGCAGGGGGTTGGACTCGATGGCCCTTGTGGTCTCTTCCAACTCTATGATTCTATGATTCTATAATCCCATGACTGCAATCACGGAGCAGGAATTGCAACACCTTTATGAGTTACAACAACCTGCCAGGTTTCCCCACGTAACCCTTAACAACTTTTTATGTTCTGCTGCTGTCAATGATCATCTGCCAGATTTGCATCTCTCTCTCTCGTTTCATTAAAAAACAGATATGGAATTTGGCCATACAGCCATTTCCGAAATCTGGGCATTCCAGGTCCGAGGCCATTGCCTTTCATCGGAACTCTCTTGTCGTATCGTAAGGTGAGTGTCTGGGGACATTTCTGCCCTGCTTAAGAGGTTTGCCAAGACCCCTGTCTGCTCCTCCCTCTAGGGATCAGAGGTGCTCCATAAATTGGGTCTTCTTCTGGCCCAGAAAGGCTGTTCTTAATTTCTTAAATGTCTTTCCACAGGGGTTTATGAACTTTGACACAGAGTGCTTTCAGAAATATGGGAGGAACTGGGGGTAAGTGACCTTTTATGGCCTGCTTGTATTTCTTTTCCTTTTCCCCTCCAACAGATTTTATATAAGTTTGAATGAAAATGCAGAGGTTAGTATCAAATATCAAATATCTTTCTATCAAGGATTTTAAAAAAGCTAATCCAAATAAAAACACAAACTGAAAGGAAAAGAGAGAGAGAGAGAGATAGAAAGGAAAGGGGAAAAAAGAGAATTTCTGATTCTGACCAGCTTGTATTTCTCAGGGCATCCCAAACCCCATTATTTGATCCCAAGGAGGAAATATTCTGAAACAGAAACCTTAATCTGCAACTGAATGTCTCTGGGATCTCAAAAGCTTGCCATAAACAGTGAACATTCTGGTAGCCAGAGACTCTCCTGACTGCCCCACCTTTTTAGGGTTTCCTTTCTGTTGCCTCCAGCTCTTCAGTGCTCAGTCGGAGCAAATGGCAATTGGGTTTTGTCCAGATTGCTGTTCGTTCTGATTTAGAGTTGAAGAGTGGGTCTTCCCTGGGAACGGAGTAGGGCAAGGGGGAAACTGCTCTGACTCATGTCTAGAGATAAAAGGTAAAGGTAAGGTAAAGGACCCCTGGGTGGTTAAGTCCAGTCAAATGGGGTTGCGGCACTCATCTCCGCTTTCAGGCTGAGGGAGCTGGCGTTTGTCCACAGACAGCTTTCTGGGTCATATGGCCAGCATGACTAAATTGCTTCTGGCGCAACAGGACACCATGACAGAAGCCAGAGCGCACAGAAACACTGTTTACCTTCCTGGTACCTATTTATCTGCTTGCACTTTGACGTGCTTTTGAACTGCTAGGTTGGCAGGAGCAGGGACCGAGCAACGGGAGCTCACCCTGTCACGGGGATTCGAACCGCCAACCTTCTGATCAGCAAGCCCAAGAAGCTCAGTGGTTTATACCACAATGCCACCCACATCCCTATCATGTCTAGAAAGCATGTCTCATGCAGGAAACCATGCAGAGCCCTGCATTCTAGCCATGGGAAAAGCAGGAGCAAGCCCTTAGTCAGCCTCCACTGATCAGGCATCGTTGAGACGTTTGGGACTACACTTGCCATCAGTCCTTGTCAACATGGGGTGATGGGAGATGTAGTCCAACACATACGGAGGGCGCCAGGGCAGGGAACGTGACCCGTAGCTCAGGGCAACACACTTGGCTTTTCAAAATATAAATCTGGTGGGATGTGCCTTCTTCTCTTCCTGACTCTTCATCCAGGTTTTATGATGGCCGGCAGCCTATATTAGCCACGATGGATCCCGTCATTATTAAAACTGTCCTCGTGAAAGAGTGCTACTCCACCTTCACCAACCGCCGGGTAAGGGCTCATGTCTTAAGCGATGCGACAGGAGACAGGAGCCACTAAATTGGGAATGCTAAATTGGGAAGGACTGGGTAATGTCTTCTTCTTCAGCGATCACTCATAGCCGAGTAAGATTGTCTTCCATGAACACGGCCTTAACAGTGAGTCCGTAAGTGACTGTGGAGGCCAATTCTGGATCCACACGCCCTTCCACAATGGGTGCATTTGTTTCCGGGTGGGAGTTGATAATGGTGAGGGTTTGCCAAGTGTACCTTCCTCTTAGCACATTTCTCCCTTGCGTCCTGAGTTCGAGTGTCTTCAAAGCCCAGGACACCTTTGGTAAAGGCTGTTCTCCAACTGGAGCGCTCGCAGGCCAGTGTTTCCCAGTTGTCGGTGTTTATACTACATTTTTAAAGATTTGCCTTGAGAGAGTCTTTAAACCTCTTTTGTTGACCACCAGCACTACTCTTTCCATTTTTAAGTTCGGAATAGAGTAGCTGCTTTGGAAGACGATCATCAGGTAATGTGGCAGGTAGATGAAGACATCTCCTAAAGTCAAGTGTGAACTTGGGGCTCATTCGCCCTTCATTCCTGTCATCTTTAGTATAACATGTCCTTAAACTTACAAATAGCATAGGCATTTCAAAACGGGCCTTTTGTTTGAATAAGTTTAGGACGACAACAACATTATCCATAATTCAGTTAAGACAGACTATTCACAATTAAATTAGTGTGTTTATTAAGCACACCTGGACTCAGAATTCAGCAGTGGTTGAAGTGGGATCAAACCCAAACTCTCCTGTCTTCTTTATCCCACTTCAAGTACTTCAGATTATAAAAGTACAAAGAGCATCTCCAAGTGTATGTTTGAAGGGCCCAGCTTATTGTTTATGGTTGCAAGCTGTTTTAAATTGCTTTTCATATTGTGTTTGAATGCTGTAACCTGCCCTGAGACCTTAGAGCAGAAGGCGGGAAATAATTAAATAAACAAACAATAAAAAAATACACAATAAATTTTGTGCCCTGTTTCTAGGCACTGGTCCAGATTTTCCATCTCTCTCTCTCTCTCTCTCTCTCTCTCTCTCTCTCTCTCTCTCTCTCTGTTGTCTTGGTGCTTTCCCCAGGAAAACCTATGTTCTACCAATGAATCAGAGCAAACAACAATCCAGTTTGCTCTGACTCAGTGGCAAAATATGGGTTTTCCCAGGGAAAGCGTCAGGTTGAAAACAACGACAGCAACGCTTGAACACGGACCTGGGAAGCCTGGACTTGGGCCTAGGAAGTATGGAGCAGAGGGAAGTGTGACCGAGTCCTTAGTCACCCAGTCACCACTGTATTCCATGTTCATTGAGTTCATGAGTCCCTCCTGGCTCTCACTGAAATCCCAGGTTTGGGGTCTGCCATGGGTTCAAAAGCTGACTCATTGTTTTGAAACCACCTCACTTCCTGCTTTCTTGCTTCCCTCTAGAATGTAGGTTTAGGTGGGCTGTTTGAGTCTGCCATCACGATGGTGAAGGACGAACAATGGAAGAGGATTCGCACTGTGCTCTCTCCAACCTTCACCAGTGGAAAGCTAAAGGAGGTAAAGAAAAAGAAAAAGATACTGAGCCTTGAAGAACTCAAATATTCAACACTGGTCTGTATGGTCATTATAATTCCAGCACAATTCACAGAAGCTATTCAGTCCAAAACTGGAACATATCATGACCCAATTATGTTGTTCCTCCTCCTTCCTGTTGCAACAGCCCCTTTCACGTTGTCATGAAATGAGATGACTGGTATCTGTTTTGTTTTAAAGTGATGTTTCAACATTGCACCATTTCTTCAGGTACTCAGTGCATCCTGCCAATCTTGTATTTCCTTCCTCTCTGAATTTTCTGTTTGGAGCTGGGAGACTTTGCCTCAAACCACTTGGGTTGATCTTCTGTCGAATTTGCCCCTTTCCCCCCCCTCTTCATCCTTGAATGGAGACCTTTCTGCGACCCCACAGGCTTCTGTGCAGCTGCTTCCAGTTCCTTCACAGCACCCTCAAAGATCCCCATCATTTATTGTATTCCAGATGTTTCCCATCATCAAACACTACGGGGAGGTTCTGATCCAGAACGTTCAGAAGAAAGTGGAAAAGGATGAGCTTCTAGTTGCAAAGGAGTAAGTCACTTGGGGCCAGGGAAAGCTGCCGTCAAAAACAGAGCCCTCTTCTATCCTCCCATGACAACGTGGGCTGTCTTGGGGGTAAATCCAGATCAGATTGGGTTAACAAATTGAGCAGCCATTAGGTGGTAAAAGCTCGTAAATTCATGCTAAAAGTATCCATTCAATAAGATGTTCATGGGACCAAAGCTAAATGTTATCAGAAAAAACTGATTTCCCCCCCCTTATGGGGTACCCAAGAGCCCGTACAGAGTCCTTATGTAGGTTCTCGATTGGTAGGAGAAAATAACAGAGGTCAACCAGAGAATATTGAGAACCAAAGCAGTTGGTAAGCCTGATCTTCATTAAGTGTTGCAACAGGAAGGAGGAGGAACCCAGAACAATGGTGCGCAAGCTCTTATATAAAACAAAAAAAAATCCTTCCAGTAGCACCTTAAAGACCAACTAAGTTAGTTCTTGGTATGAGCTTTCGTGTGCATGCACACTTCTTCAGATACACTGAAACAGAAGTTATATATAGAAGTTATATAGAAGGGTCTGGAAACTTCTGTTTTAGTGTATCTGAAGAAGTGTGCATGCACACGAAAGCTCATACCAAGAACTAACTTAGTTGGTCTTTAAGGTGCTACTGGAAGGAATTTTTTTTGTTTTGACTATGGCAGACCAACACGGCTACCTATCTGTAACAAGCTCTTATATAGACTTTTGAAATTGCCACCCTGTAGCTCAAGACCACCCCCCACAATACATCATACATACATCACAGAAAGAGGTGGTCCCCAGCAGAAATACATCACGGGGGGGGGGGGTCTACAGCAGAATCCTGTCTGGCAGGAAACCTGTTAATGGGTTTACCTGGAGAACCTGGCCATCCTTTTGTGATGATAAATACTTAATTCCTGAGTCCAGGTCACAGGCTCACCCTACTCATACCCAAATGTGCCCTTAAGGCAGGATTTGTGAGCACAGAGACAATGGGGAGGCTTTTCCCATTTGCATCCAAACTGCAGAGGAATATTTGAGGTCACTGAAAGAGTCAAAATGGCTTTAGGACTGCTTTCCTACATGTGGTTTATATATTTCTGTATGTGTGTGCCTGGTCCATTTATGAACATTTATTTTATGTCTTAGACCTTATAATTCTCATAACATTCGACATGAGGAATCTGGACTGTTTACTCTGCGAACACCATCAGGCATGCCATGTATTCCTGCAACTTCCGTTCTGATAAGCCTTCGGGCAGGCAGGGGTGGTCTGCTCTTTTAAATCGTTTGTTATTTAACACACCCGAGAGCCTGATTGTGTTCCCTCCCCAGCGTCTTTGGGGCCTTCAGCATGGATGTCGTCACCAGTACTTCGTTTGGTGTGAATATTGACTCTATGAACAACCCTGATGACCCTTTTGTCAAGGAGATCAAGAAACTCACCAAGTTTTCCTTTAATCTACATATACTTTTAGCATGTAAGTTGGCTACAGATTTCCTTTTTATATCAATTTCATTATGATACAATAAAAACCCAACTCCCAACTAGAATAACAACAACAATGAAGAAGAAGAAAGGAGAGGAAAAGGACAGAAGGAGAGAAAGAGGAAAATAAGAAGAGAAATAAAGTAATATAAACAAGCACAAAGGGGTTTGTGTGTGTGTGTGTGTGTGTGTGTGTGTGTGTGTGTAATATATCTCTCTCTGTTATATCTTAATTTTCAATCCACATACAGAGAAGTGAATCCTCTTGGATCTCACTTGGGAGAACTTCCCTCATCCTCAGTCTCACGGCCTGAGAAAAGCCACTCGGTCCTGCCTCTCTCACAGGTTCCTTCTCCTCCTCTCCATCACCTCTCTGTATTTTCATTTATCCTGAATTTAAATCTTCAGAGATCAAAAAATACATATGAATAATATTAACAGAGAGCAATCAAGAATTAAAGATCTTAAAAAATAAAAAAGAGGAAGAAAGAAGAAAAGAGGTACTTCTGCTTCTCTATCTACCAGTTATGCATATAACAATTATTCTAAGCATTTAGCGTATGCACTCCAGAATAGTTTCTAGCTGCAATTGATATCCAGCTTTCTCCTATTCCGCTAGATGGTGTTTCCACAAACTTCCCTCCCAGGCCACCAGAATTCATCTTTCTGCCACTCAAAAAGTCCAATATAACTCTTCATTTATTGTTATCTTTGTGTGTCCTACATTAATCTTTCTCCAGTTCCTTGTGACATGTTCTCTTCAGGGGTTCCAAAGAAATCTTAGTAAATCCATATTTATTTGCCTGTTGCATTTTCCTTAAATCATATTTGATCCTCCTGTTTCCTTCTGCCTCCTTTTCTTCCAGTCCTTTATCAGTCTAAACTCCAGTAGGTGAGTTTGCATATTTATTATTCCACTCATCTCTTCTTTGAAAGCACTTAGTTAAGCACGAGAGACCATGCTTTGAACCATCGTCAACCCTCCTTCTGACTTTGCAGCAGATTCCTTCATCAGGTCCAGCCCTTCAGACAACTGCAAATCTGCCTCGCCAACATCTGCCGATTTCCCATATTTAAGCAAAGATCATTCCCCATCCACAGAACCTTCCTGTTTAATCAAATATAGTTCCAATTCACCATCCGCAGATTCCACACCTTCTCCCATATCTGTAATCGAATCTCTCTGGTCATCCCATGAAGTTCAGTTTTTAGATCTGCTGGCTGTGGTTTAAACTGCCCTTGCATGAAGCATCAATGAACAGGGCCGTCTTACCCATAGGTGCTAGGGGTGTGGGGCACCCAGGAGCCGGGCTCTCAGGGGCACCCGGCCGAGAGTCTGGGGCCTGAGAGTTGAGTTCGGGAAAGAGTCCGCCCGTCAGTCGGAGCGCCACAGCAGGCTCTTCTGCTGCGGGCGGCTCTGCGCCACGAGTTTGGGGGTGACCGAGCCAGCGAGATGTTGTGCTTCAAAGGCAACTGTCAACAATTGACATCACTAGTAGGGTTACGAGAAGTTTTGTAAGGATAAAATTATTATTAAGAGTAATTTATAATTTATTCATAAAAGGTTTTGATTTAATAATAAAATATAAGCAAATGCAGGATTAGAGAATAAGTCTGAAAATCATCAGCCAAGGGGGAGGGAAGTCTCAAGCTTATATAGCCAAATGTCTTTTATTCTATTATACAACAGTGATTAAAAATTTGTCCAGTAGCACCTTAGAGACCAGCTAAGTTTGTTCTGGGTATAAGCTTTTGTGTGTATGCACACTTCTAGCTTATTCCCAGAACAAACATAGTTGTTTGTTCTAAGGTGCTACTGGACAATTATAATTTTCAAAAAATTTATTTCAACTGTGTCAGACCAACACGGCTACCTACCTGAATACAACAGTGATGTTATGTTTGAAAAAAATGTAAAAACCAATAAAATTATTATATATATACAGTATATAAAAAAGAAATAAAAAGTCAGTTATATAAAATACATTTTAGGGTTTTGAATCAATAGTCAAATAGTCAAATAGTGGATTTGATTCTGATTGCCCCAGCTAAAAACCTTGCAACCTTTGCTGTCACCTGCTCATCTTGATCTGCCAAGAGAAAGGACACGGTGTCAGTGGTTGGGTGACGATAAAAGAGGGGTGGAAAACTCATTCCTCAAGTCTTTATAAAGAGTGCAGGCCAGAAGGGCATGTGCCACCGATTCGATGCTGCGCATTATGGATCTGTAACCCTGGGATTCGCAATGTGTTTGGGCACTGACCACATGCTATTAAGGCTTACAAGCACTGACCCCAGAGCAAATAAACCAAAGTTTACTCATGGATTTCTACAGAACTATGTCTGTCTGTCTGATGTTTTGCTCCCTGTTCACTGTGAATGTCTGTTTCTTGCAGTTGTGTTCCCATTCGTGGTTTCTCTCCTCAACTTAATGAAAATCACTTTCTTCAACCCAGAAGCTATGAACTTCTTCGAGAGGTCATTTGCGAAAATAAAGGCGACACGGGAGAAAGAAGGCCAGGGGGTAAGCGTTCAGGCCGCACTGAATTTTGAGGGTGAAAAAGTCACACAAAATTTTCACACCAGAACAAACTTTCCTTGTTGGGGACAAAATTATTCACCAAAAGATCCCCCAAGACTCACCTCTTCTGTGCTACTTCATAGCTATCTTTTACACAAAAAACCCCAATATTTTGGCTCTTTTGCCCCCTCAATATGTCCTATTCTGCCTAATAACAGTGAGATCACCACACAGCCAATGTCCTTAAGGGCAAAGGCAGCCAACTCTCAGGGCTGCATTCAACCCTTTAAGAAACTTGGGGGAGCAAACCCTCTTGGTCTGTGGGGGTCTTTCCTCTGCTTGCTTTCTCCGCTGTTTATTTGTTTCTATGCTTAGGGCCGGGTGGATTTCCTGCAGCTGATGATCAACTCCCAGAAGTCCAACAGCGAGCACCAGAGCAACGGCTCGGATCCCTCCTATAAAGGTAATGCCACTTCTGGGAGTCAATTCAGTGTAACTTCGAGGTCTCTGAAACCGAAGGGCAACAAACCCCAAAGTGAAAGTGCCAAGCAGATCTCACCGGGGAGGGCATTCCACAGATGGGGAGCCAGGACTGAAAAGGCCCTTTTGCGATTTAGGGATGAAGTTCTGATCCAGGTTGGCAGAATGTCCAAAGCAAACAAAGCCAAGAGGCTCAGTGCATGGCGCTGATTCCCAGACTTCAGGGAATCAGTGTCCTCCCCCCCATTGGCAGTAGATAAGCAGAACAAAGGAAAAGGGTCTTTTTACCAGTTAAAAACTTTAATGATCACAGTGAGAGAACAAAGAATCCATTTCCTAGGGATGGCGGTGCTCCCAATTAAGGTTTCCACCCACTTCCTCCCTAATCACTACCGCGTCTTGTAACCAGATCTTGCAACCGCTGTGCTTTCTGTGCTGACACCTTACCAGCTCTTCTTGACCTTGGGCTGAGCAGCTGAATGCCTTCCAGAGACAGTGAATCTGTTAACTCTCTCCTCCCTAGTGTTTCTTTTCCTAGCTGTTCCCCATCCAGTATTTCCCAGCTTCTGCCTTCTGAACTATGTCCCTCTGCAAACCATTGTTCCAAATCTATACTGTCCTGCTCCTGGGAAGATTCAGGATCCTGATCAGGGGAGGCTCCCACCATTCCTCCTCAGTCCAGACTTCCTCAGCATGGTCCCTGACATTACCAATGCAGATCATTTCCCCACCTAGTGTATGTGCTGTATTATTGGGGCTAATAATAATAATAATAATAATAATAATACTATTTATACCCTGCCCACCTGATAGGGCTTCGCCAGCCACTCTGGGTGGCTTCAAACATTGTCTGAAAACACAACTAAGTGTCAATTTTTTGAAACTTCCCAATACAGGGCTGCCTTTAGGGCTGCCTTCGAAAGGTTGTTTAATTCTTTATCTCCTTGACATCTGATGGGAGGGTGTTCCAGAGGGTGGGTGCCACTACCAAGAAGGCCCTCTGCCTGGTTCCCTTCTTGCAGTGAGGGAATTGCCAGAAGGCCCTCAGAGCTGGACCTCAGTGTCCAGGCTGGATGATGGGGGTGGAGATGCTCCCTTAGGTATATAGGACCGAGGCTGTTTAGGGCTTTGAAGGTTAGCACCAACACATTGTATTGTGCATGGAAACATTCTAGATTAGTTGTAGTTTCTGCTTCATCTTTCTGGCCTTTGTTTGTTTGCAGGCTTGACCGATGATGAAATCCTGGCCCAAGCTTTCACCTTTGTCTTTGGTGGATATGAAACCAACAGTAACTCTTTGGGTTATACGGCCTACTTTTTAGCCATTCACCCAGATGTCCAGCAGAAGCTTCAAGCTGAGGTAGATAAGATCCTGCCCAACAAGGTGAGAATGTGCAGGTTGCAAAGGTGAGTCTGGATTCAATGGAGGTTTTGGGGGTATGGAATTGTAGAATTATAGAGTTGGAAGGAACCCCCCTGGGGCATCTAGTCCACCCCCTACAATACAGGAAACTCAACTATAGCATCCCTGGCAGATGGCCATCCAACCTCTGCTTAAAAACCTCTAAGGAGAGAGAGTCCAAAACCTCCCATTGTTGAACAGCTCTTACTATCAGAAAGTTCTTCCAGATGTTGAGTCGGAATCTTTTTTCTTGTAACCTGATGTCAAGTATGGGAGTTCCCCTCTCCCTTTTGGTAACTCAGCAATCAGAATTAATGAGCATTTGTTAGATCTACAGTACTACCTTGGTTCTCAAACTTAATCCGTTCCGGAAGTCAGTTCCAAAACCAAAGTGTTCCAAAACAAAGGCTTGCTTTCCCATAGAGTGTAATGTAAAATGAATGAATTCGTTCCAGACTTTTTTTAAAAAAAACCTAAAACATGAATTTTATTGTCTAATGAGACCATTGATCCATAAAATGAAAGCAATAATCAATGTGCTATACTATAAAATAAATAAGACAGTAGTATAGATGATAAAAATACCCCCCCTTATCTGCGCTGATGATAGCCATTGTTTGGATGGGGGGCTTTTATCCATTTCCGCAGCCAAACAGCCAATCAATCAATCAATCACCTGAACTGGGTTCCGCACAGTCACAAAAACAAATTAACTGAAAAAGCCTCAAAAACAAAAATGCAAAATAAACAGCAAAAACAAAAGCGTCAAACTTAATCCGTTCTGGAAGTCCGCTTAACTTCAGAAATGTTCGAAAACCAAGGTGCAGCTTCTGATTGGTGCAGGCACCCCAGAAACAATAGCCGACAGCCGCATTGGATGTTCGGCTTCTGAAAAACGTTCGAAAACCGGAACACATACTTCCGCGTTTTTGGCATTTAGGAACCAAGATGTTTGCAAACCAAGGTACCACTGTGTAGTCCTTTTATTACAGCATTATGCTGCAAGCACAAACAGGCAACCCTCCGCAAAAATATCAGTTGCCAACTCTGATTCCTCCCCACTTCCGCAGCATGAAACACGCCAACGGAATGTCTCTCCTCCGCTGTGTCTCCTTTGTTCTCTGACACACTCGGACCTCTGAGTTCAGGGGGACAGAAGGGGTTCTTCCCTACTCTCGAGTGATGTATCACCCAGTTGCTCCCTCCCTTCTGGTTGCTTAGCTACTATTTCATAGCTGGGTAGCTCCTCTCTCAACTGTGCAGCTTCTGTGTCTGCCTGTCTCTCTGCTTCTGGAAATGCTGGAAGCGGCAGCGGCAGGGATATTCTTCCTCTTCTTCTGTTAGGAGCTGATCTTCCTGCGATTGCATTCCCCAATCTTCCGATCCAGACCAGCTCCTGACACCTGAAGCCCTTGGTTCAAATTCTACCCTCTAGAGCAGGAGTATAGGAGATGGGTTTTGAGTTTTTTTAAAAAAAGAAAGATCAGTTGGATTAGCTTCCTTCCACCTGTGTTGGATATAACCCAAAGAGTTTTCCCCATCCATGGACAGAAATCTTAGAATAAGGCTACCGAGAGCTTTCCTTCTGAAGGCCTCTGTGTCTGGGCTCCCCTGCTTTCCCCAAGAACTGCAGAAAGACGGAGCCTGATTTCAGATCCCACCAAGTACGACTAACCTTCCTCCTTGAATCCCCCCGAAGGCTCCTCTCACGTACGATGCCATCATGCAACTGGAATATCTTGACATGGTCCTGAGCGAAACGCAAAGGCTGTATCCTTTCGGAGGGAGGCTCGAAAGGCTCTGCAAGAAAGATGTCGAAATAAATGGCGTCACTATCCCGAAAGGCACATTGGTGATGATCCCACCCTACACGCTTCATCGGGACCCCGAATACTGGCCGGAACCCGAAGAGTTCAGACCTGAGAGGTAACAACCCTGCCCTGAAAGGAAAAAGAAAATGTGCTGGTGAAAAATAGGAAGCACATTCATGCCAATGCTGATTCACACCTGAATGTTAATAATAATAATAATAATAATAATAATAATAATAATAATAATAATAATAATTTTATATACCTTGCCCTCCCTGGCCAGAGCCGGGCTCAGGACAGCTAACATCAGTAAAATTACAATAAAAATGTAATAGGGAAGGGGGGAAACAATTTAAAATACAGGTTAAAATACAATTTAAAATGCAGCCTCATTTTAAAAGTAGCCCATAGATCAAAACCATAAGGGCAGGGAAACATAAGGGTCAGACTGAGTCCAAACCAAAGGCCAGGCGGAACAGCTGTCTTGCAGGCCCTGCGGAAAGATGTCAAGTCCCACAGGGCCCTAGTCTCTTGTGACAGAGCGTTCCATCAAGTCAGGGCCAGTACTGAAAAGGCCCTGGCCCTAGTTGAGACCAATCTAACCACCTTGCGGCCTGGGACCTCCAAAATGTATTTATACCCCGCCCATCTGGCTGGGTTTCCCCAGCCACTCTGGGTGGCTACCAACAGAATATTAAAATACAATAACCTATTAAGCATTAAAAGCTTCCCTAAACAAGGCTGCCTTCAGATGTCTTCTAAAAGTCTGGTAGTTTTTCTCTTTGACATCTGAGATCTGCCCTTTCCGGTCCCTTATCCAGCCTCCATTTTTCTTGTCTTTGTGAACGCAACCAGGTTCAGCAAAGAGAACAAGGAGAAAATAGATCCCTACACGTACCTGCCCTTTGGAGCTGGTCCCCGGAACTGCCTGGGAATGCGCTTTGCTCTCGTCACGATGAAGGTGGCAATTGCAATCCTCATGCAGCATTTTTCCTTCAAGGTCTGCAATGAAACGCCGGTGAGGAGGTTGGATGTCTGGCACACCTCTGTGTGTGCGTGGAAAAGGGAGGGGAAGGTTTTCCTGATCCTGTCCTGATCTCCTCCATCTTCTCCTGTTATGCAAGAGCCTTTTCCTTCAGAGAAGTGGCTGGTCATAAGGTAACAGGGACTACAGTGGATGCTCAGGTTGCGAACATGATCCGTGCGGGAAGCACGCCCACAACCCACAGCATCCGCAACCCGCAGTGCCGCGTCTGCGCACACGCGGGTTGCGGTTCGGCGCTTCTGCACATGCACAAAGCACGATTTAGCGCTTCTGCACATGTGCAAGCACCAGAACCCAGAAGTAACCCGTTCCAGTACTTCAGGGTTCGGCGCGTTGCGCAACCGGCAATCCCACAACACAAAGCGTCTGTAACCTGAGGTATGACTGTATAATGCAATTTGGGAAAAGGAGCAAGATGGACATTGTCTTCGCCTGGGGTGACTGTAGGGGATCCTGCACTTAAGAAACTCTGCCACTTGTGTTTTCCAACTGCTATGCAGCGGCAGAGCAAGCCGATTGGGCGCCTGGGGTGACATGCGTGCCTTATGCCCATGGGCAGGGCCAGCCAGGGCAGGATACTCTGTGGGGCCTACAAGGAGTCTTCCTGCCTCCTCCCACTCTGCCGCCCTATAGCCGAGAGGGAGGTGGCGCGAGGACCGTTTGGGGCAGTGTGGAGCCTGCGTGAGCCCAAGCCACTGCGTCACTTTCAGGAGAGACACATGGCTCGGGTGTGCTGCAGGCCCCACAGTGAGTGCCACCTGACATTTTGTCACCCCCCTCAGTGGTGACACCCAGGGTGACCCGACGCCACCGCACCCCCTTCCTCTGCCCCTGCCCCTATGCTGTAACCTTCAGCCTGTGCAAGTTTATCACTGGCTCTGTCATTAAACCCCAAATAATGACTGCTTTTAATCCTATGATGAATGCCTCTTGCAACTTTTTGTTTTATTGGAGTATTACAATGCTCTGCTGCCTTTTTTTTTTTTTAAAAAAAAAAAATTATTATTTCTTTGGGCTAACAACAAAAGCACAAATGTGCACCAGGCTGCTAGAATAAAAATAAAAGGCTGAGTATACCTTTAAACAGAGAATGAAATAAAACCCATTATTGTCATGGGTGGGATGAGTCTTAAAGACGAATAATATAATATATTATTGAATCAATTAAACCTGTTGATAAGCTGAGGGAGGCGATAGACCACATTTTTCTTTATTGACATAAATAATGAAATCAAGCCAAACCTCTGTGAATCTATCTTCTTCACATTGCCCCCTGGAAATGTGTAGTTTGTCGGTCAACTTATCAAGGAATACCAAAAAGAAAGGTTGGCTCCATTGGATGTCTCCAGAAATGAGCCACTGTGGCTCCAATATCTATTAAAAAAATGAAACTTTAAGTACAGTATATTAAGTATATTATAGTTAAGTACAGTATATTAAGACCAGCTTCTTCCAAAATAGATAAAACTGCAAGCTGGGGAGAACGGGTGTTATAACAATTCAAAATTGTATGGATTTCTTTAAAAACCACATTTACCGAATATTAGAAAGGCCTGAGTTTTACGTTTCCGCACTTGGGAACTGCTCTCTGGTGGCACATGCAGGGAGAGTTTGCCACATGTGCTCACACGGGGAGTTGTTTGGAGCGGCTATTATAGCTCGCCTCTGATGCGCAGGTGCTGAAAGCAGCACCTGTGAAGTCTTTGCAACTCTGGCGCAGAATCAGACCCATCACCGCATCTGCCACTGGGATTATTTAATAGATAAGCTGAGGGCAATTTAAAGTTTGCTGTGTCGAAAGAAGAAATAACGTCTTCGCTCTATGCATCGACGATGATCTGAGACCATGTGTGACAACCACTGAACTCCACATTGTCCTCCTCCTTGGCAAAACATGAGGTCAGTCATCCCATGGAATCTTGCCAAAATCGATGGACTTTAGCATGAATACAAGTATAAAAAGTATTTATACTGCTTTATCTCTGCTTGCATAGCCATCCATTTGCAGAATGCATTTGTACAGCTTATAAAGCAGTATCCTGCCATTGGAAGGTTGCTGTTATTACATTCCCATAAACAAGAGGGGATAACTTTGTAAGCGCAGTGAATCGTTCAACCAATTCTATATTAACAGGAATGCTGACGAATGTTTTGTCTGGATGCCTCGAGTAAGTTAAAAACAGGCAAACATTGCAGTTAAACTGCATGAAACTGAACACCATTGAAGGCCAGAGATCCAAATTCAAGTAACAATAAAATGGGCCACCGTGCTAGGTTAATTTGAGCTTGGAGCTTGTCACATCAAAAAGGTTTGGAACCCCTGGTGTAGTGGTTAGAGTGATGGACTAGGGCTTGGGTGACCTGGGAGAGCGGGGTTTGAATCCCCACTCAGCCGC
Organism: Podarcis gaigeae; assembly: GCF_964106915.1. Classification (NCBI taxonomy): domain Eukaryota; kingdom Metazoa; phylum Chordata; class Lepidosauria; order Squamata; family Lacertidae; genus Podarcis; species Podarcis gaigeae. Next base: position 51,863,824 of record NC_139690.1, on the reverse strand, counting down.
AAAAACTCTCTGGGTGACATAAGAACATAAGAAGATTCTGCTGGATCAGGCCAGTCGCCCTTCTAGTCCAGCATCCTGTTCTCACAGGGTTGCCTGTGGGAAGCCAGCATGCAGGATTCGAGCACAAGACCATTTCCCCCTCTTGTGGTTTCCATCAGCTGCTATTCAGAAGCATGGCTGCACCCAACTGTGGAGATGGTGCAAAGCCACCATGGCTGGTGGCCATCAGTAGCTCTCCGGCCATCATTTTGTTTTGTTGGTTGGCATCCGTCTGTCTTGGGAGACAATGGAGGAGTGTGCCTTGGGGGGTGAAGTCAAACCGCTGAAGAGTTACAGCGCCTGCTGTGGCTGTAGAGACTGATACAGGAGAGACATGCTGTATTGCAGTCAGGGCGGATGAAGGTGTCCGGTTGTGCTGTTGCAGATGCACTAGACCATTGTCCTTCCTTCCTTCCTTCCTTCCTTCCTTCCTTCCTTCCTTCCTTCCTTCCTCCCTCCCTCCCTCCCTCCCTTCCTTCCTTCCTTCCCACTTACTAAATTGCAGGTTATCTCCTTTATTTTAGTATCTCAAATGCACCTTCCCCCCTATAATTTTTATTAAATTTTCTGTTTTACATTTTAGAATATTCATTTAAACAACCTTAAAATATCAATGACTTCCCTTCTTCTCTTTCCGTGATTCATTTTGCAAAACATAAATCCATGCATATTTTATATAAACGAAACCATTCAGTATTCCATTATTACCGTATTTTTCGCTCCATAATACACACTTTTTTCCTCCTAAAAAGTAAGGGGAAATGTGAGTGCGTCTTATGGAGTGAATGGCGCTGTGCAGATAGGGAGAGCTGCACAGCGCCCCTTCAGTGACACGCCTGTCCTGTGAAGAAGAGGTGCTGCGCAGAGAGGGAGAACTGCACAGTGCCCCTTCAGCGATGCCCCTGTCCTGCGAAGCCGGAGGAGGAACAGAGGGGGCTCCTTCTGTTCCTCCTCCTGCTTCACTGAAGGGGCGCTGCTCCCCTTCAGCGAAGCACCTCTCCTGGCTTCCGCCTTAGCCGCGTGCAGCCTCTTTGGGCAAGGGGAGCCTTCATCCCACTGCCCAGGAGAGCCTGCGTGCGGCTATCCCATAAGCCAGGACAGCAAGAGGGATCACTGCTCAGCGATCCCACTTGCTGTTCTGGCTTCTGGGATTCAGAATATTTATTTTATTGTTTTCCTCCTCCCAAAACTAGGTGCGCCTTATGGTCTCGTGCGTCTTATGGAACGAAAAATACGGTACATCCACCAAAACTTATTTACACTGTTGAATTTATCTTAAGGCTGCCCACGTTTCAAATAAACACAATTTTCCTCCATATATTCAATAAGCATTTCCCAATCTCCTTTAAACGTATGTTCTTCTTGTTCTCTTATTCTATATTTTAGGTGCACAAACTGCACATATTCCATCAGTTTAAGTTGCCATTCTTCTTTAGTTTTCCATTTTTGGGCTAACAAAACAAGCCTCAGTTGTAGCTTACACAAATAGCCTTTTTTGATACCTGGGAATTTCCGTCTGCATTATCCCCAACCAAAAGGACTCTGTGTTGTTGTTGTTTTTAAGTGCTGTAAAACATTTCCCCTCCAATTCATTATGGGCGTTTCTTCTCTCTGCGCTCCTCCCAGTGGTCATTCCTCCTCTGGTTGCCTGTCTGCCTGTCTCCAGGCATTGCGGTCTTCTGCAAGGGATTCCTATGGGGCAGGGTTGATATTGCCAACCTTCATGTCATGTTTTCAGACATCTTTGTAACGCAGAATTGGTCTGCCAACTGGCCTGGTGCCTGAAGCCAGCTCCTCGCAGGGCACGTCCTTGGGGATCCTGCCACTTTCCATCTTGTGGTTGTCTAATCCTCTTTCAGAGTGATCCATCACCTCCTCCCATTGATCCATAGCTTAACTATGCCATCCAATGTCTCCAAAGAAGGAGAGCCCATCACCTTCTGTCATGGTCCGGTTCAAGGGCGATCGAAGTCCCAGCAGGGGACGTCAGGACTGGGGGCAAGATGGTGGGGTGGGAGCAGGAACAGGGGTCCAGAAGCCAGGAGTCAGGAAGCCAAGGGTCTGAGGGTCAGGAAGCAAAGAGTCACAAAGTCAGGGGTCTGAGGATCAAGAAGCAAGGAGTCAAGAAGCCAAGGTTCAAGGATCAGGAAGCAAGAAGCCAAACGCAGCAAGGCAGGGAACGTGTTGCTGTGGCAAAGAGCCAGAGGGAAATGCTGACCCTATATCCCTTCCCAGCTCTTGCCACCAAGTGCAGTGAGTTACCAATCAGCCTCACCTGTGCAGCTGCACCTTGCCTCTTCAGAACAAACTTAGGAAGGCCCCAGTCCTGTAAAGTCCTATTGGTCACAGGGCCTGGCTCCTGCACGCACACCTGACACCTTCCGAGCGACCCTTACTTTCAGAAAGCTCTTCCTAACATTCCCTTCACACCATAAGACTGTGATCCTACAAATCAGGGGTGGGTTCCTCTGGAGGACTCTCAGGTGCTGTTAGACCCCACTTTCCATGGTCCCTAACCATTGGCCATGGGAGCTGGGGCTGAAGGGAATTAGAGCCCAACCACTTCTGGAATATAGCAGGACCCCCCTCCTTGCTGTAAAGATTTGCTGGTGCTTAAGCTGGGTCTAATGGTTTCTTAAGTGCTCTCTTTTCCTTTTCATCCTGCTGCAGATTCCTCTGGAGATGAGCAACGAAGCCTTCTTAGTGCCAAAGAAACCAATAGTTCTGAAGCTGGTGCCACGAGGTGATCCCCGGGAGAAGGGGGAGTGAAGCCTGGCCCTGGACCTTGGTAGAAGATGCAGAAGCCTCAGGTGTTGCTTTGAGAAGTTTCCCCGAAGAGAACTTCAGATAGATCCAGAGAATCGGACCGATTCGCAAACCGAAACAGAGCTCTCTGAAAATTCGTGCATCTCCGAATTTGGCACTGCCAAAAAATGCACACAAAATGGGAGTCATTAGTGCATCGCCAAAAATGTGTATTCTGGCGAAACTAACATTAAAAGATGTGTTCCATTCATGAAAAACAAAAATGCTTGCATTCTATTCAGGCTCCCCAAAATACTTGGACTGTGAAACATTCATACAAAAGTGTGTGTACTAGGAGAAAGGGGCACCAGAAATGTGTGCAAATGTTCATGCAAACCCCTCTGTAGAAATGGGGTAAAGCACATGTAAGAAAGTGGGAAACCGAAATTCTCAGATTTTTCCATCCCCTAACATTCCTTTATTTGCCTGATCTGTCACTTTCTATTGGTTCAAGATGGTTTTTGGAGAATTTTAAACATTTTTAAATATATTTTGGTTACAAGGCATCTTAAAAATTATTGTACTATAAAGTAGATTTAAAAAGTCCCCTTTAAAACCAGATCATTAATGATGATTAATTGGATCATGCCCAGGCTACAATTTTGTATCAGTCCGAAACCAGTTTAGCAGTCTTGGCTTCCCCCATGGAATTCTGGGAACTGTAGTTTGAGGAGGATGCTGAGGAGATTTCGTTAAGGGATCCATACAGAGCACATGCAACTTGAATTCCTCAGGGTTGCTTGGGAAAAAAGAATCACTATGGCATCAAATCATGACCACTGAATGACAGGAAACTCAATCGGTGCAAGCCAGGATTGCAAAAACTCCTTCCTAGAATTTACACACATCACAGTCCTGGGTAATGTGATTTATCTGGGTCCATGTGACTCAGATGCATTCTTTCAAAACTCTGTGTGTGGAAATGCTCATGTAGAAACAGGACCAATCCACCAGTGCAAGCCCAATTTAAATACCACTCTGGAGAGAAATGAGATCTGCTGTGGTTTAGTAGATTAAACATCCCTTGTTAAATGCAGCTTCCCTTGTTGAGTTGTTAGAGTCACCTAACAGTGTGTAAAACTGGGTCTGGAAACAGCTCAGAAGCAGTAGTTGCAGTTGGTGAAAGACCCGTGTAATATGATTGTAGCACTTGTTCCCAGGAAGTAATATTGAAGCTTTATTTTCAGTGATCTGCCTTTGGCACAATATACACTGCAGTACACCGCCACCTGGTATAGGGGGCGCTTGGGGCTCCTGCTCCCTTAATTGGAGGCCGTGTGAACACACCCTAATTTCAAGGCTACAAGAACATGAACAACTGAGACCTGCTGGGTTGTAGCTGGCACATCAGTCTTAAGATGGTACGAGCTTCTCTATGCTGTGGAAGCAACCTGTAATTTTCTGTGACCTCCTTGTTGCACCATATAACATGCTTCAGTAGCCTTTGGCTGCACGCACACCTCTTCATTTGTAGCAACGAAATGTGGTTTTTCTCAATCTGGAATCATTCACGCTTAGCCTCAAAATGCTGCTTTCCATCTAGACTGGTTCTTAATCCTGCCTTCCATGAGGGTGTGAGTGTATACATTTGAAAACCCTTCTTTTGATGAAATAAACCACCTTTTCCTTCCTGAGCACAACCAAGGTGAATGAAGAAGAAAGCTGTGATTGTGGTCTTGGCCTAGAGACATCCACAATGTCACTGGATGTTAAGAATAGGTCAGCAATAAAATCTTCAAAAAATGGGGGGCATGCCCCCGCCTGCATTGTCCTTGCAAGCTGGCACCTCTGGCCCTAACAGTTCCCCCACGAAAAATTTCACCGCATGCCACTGGCAAGAAGGCACCTAAGACAAGACACCCTCTCTCCAATTTCACCTCTGTGACAAGCAGAACTCCCCTGGCCTCTTTTCACATCAAACAAAGCAAGCTTGTTCGCAGTCAGCCTGCCAGACATCAGAGCAAAGGTGAACAGATCACAAAAGATATTGTTAAATTTTTATTTTTGTCCTTTGAGCCCCAGCCCTGATGGCGCAGAAAGAGAATAGAAATTCAAACAAACACAGTAGGAACAGGTTTTTTTTTTAAAAAAGCCATGCGAGAGTTTTAATTCAGTTAAACAAAAAACAAAAAAACAACCAGAAATTAAAATGTTAGGTATATTCAGCCAGGGAAACCCAAGGCCATTATATAATAGGTTACTTATTAACGGCAGCAAGAATATTGATAGCCAGAGATTGAAAAGAAGCGAAGGGTACCAATGTACCAAAAACGGTATCACATAATTTGGGAGACGGCACTTTGTGGAAAATGGACACAAACAATTTGTGAGGGCAACCTGCCCCCCCCCCCCAAAAGACTTTTATAGCAGACTAGTGGCTGTTTATTCTGCCCAATAACAAAGACTCTGCAGGACAAAGTGTACCTGTCACATTTCATATTATGCGGCTGTGCTAACACCTCCCTTTATATTGACAGCAGCAGGCTATTTTTTCAGGGGGGACTCCCAGGAACTCAGTTCCGCCACCTCTCAGGTGGGTTATGGCACCTGTCAGGTGGGCACATAAGAGAAGGTTCCTGGTGAGTTCCATCATCTCTTGTTCTAGAAAAACAGCCCTGGACAGCAGCAACGATTGGACTCTTTCTGCTCCAGGGCTTATGAACTCTCCTGTTTTTATTTTGATCTCACCTTGCCAACAAAGGTCCGTATAGTTAAAGCTATGGTTTTCCCAGTAGTGATGTATGGAACTGAGAACTGGACCATCAAGAAGGCTGATCGCCGAAGAATTGATACTTTTGCATTATGGTGCTGGAGGGAGAAATGTAAAGTATTGCACTTGGGCAAAAAAAATGAGAGGCACAGATACAAGATGGGTGACACCTGGCTTGAGAGCAGTACATGTGAAAAGGATCTAGGAGTCTTGGTTGACCACAAACTTGACATGAGCCAACAGTGTGACGCGGCAGCTAAAAAAGCCCATGCAATTCTGGGCTGCATCAATAGGAGTATAGCATCTAGATCAAGGGAAGCAATAGTGCCACTGTATTCTGCTCTGGTCAGACCTCACCTGGAGTACTGTGTCCAGTTCTGGGCACCACAGTTCAAGAAGGACACTGACAAACTGGAACGTGTCCAGAGGAGGGCAACCAAAATGGTCAACGGGCTGGAAACGATGCCTTATGAGGAACAGCTAAGGGAGCTGGGCATGTTTAGCCTGGAGAAGAGGAGGTTAAGGGGTGATATGATAGCCATGTTCAAATATATAAAAGGATGTCACATAGAGGAGGGAGAAAGGTTGTTTTCTGCTGCTCCAGAGAAGCGGACACGGAGCAATGGATCCAAACTACAAGAAAGAAGATTCCACCTAAACATTAGGAAGAACTTCCTGACAGTAAGAGCTGTTCGACAGTGGAATTTGCGGCCAAGGAGTGTGGTGGAGTCTCCTTCTTTGGAGGTCTTTAAGCAGAGGCTTGACAACCATATGTCAGGAGTGCTCTGATGGTGTTTCCTGCTTGGCAGGGGGTTGGACTCGATGGCCCTTGTGGTCTCTTCCAACTCTATGATTCTATGATTCTATCCATTCTGAAGGAAATCAGCTCTGAGTGCTCACTGGAAGGACAGATCCTGAAGCTGAGGCTCCAATACTTTGGCCACCTCATGAGAAGAGAAGACTCCCTGGAAAAGACCCTGATGTTGGGAAAGATGGAGGGCACAAGGAGAAGGGGACGACAGAGGACAAGATGGTTGGACAGTGTTCTCGAAGCTACCAGCATGAGTTGGACCAAACTGCGGGAGGCAGTGGAAGACAGGAGTGCCTGGTGTGCTCAGGTCCAGGGGGTCACAAAGAGTCAGACACAACTAAACGACTAAACAACAACAACAACATGCCTTCAGGTTGGGAGGGGAAGGTGAGATGCTGAGTTTGGCATTTTCATCTTTTCACATATAACAACACACACACATGCAAGAATAAAAATAATGATTTTTTTTTTTAAAGTACAGCAAAGACACACAAACACAAGGGTGTTTGCTATAGATAAAGTTGTGGCAACTTTAATTGCAGAATAAGGCAGTGGGATTCTGGGCTGCACCACTGGGCTGGGCCTTCTCCAGAGAGACTCCTCCATTGAATGATGCATGTCGGGGAGACGGACAGGCTAAGTTCAGCAGTTATGAATACCTGAACGAGAGGATTTCAGATGCACTTCTGTGTGCTCTTTGTCTTAAGACGTCACGTGACTATGTTCATTGCAGATCACTGCAGATGTCATCCATTATATTATTTATTTATCGAGAAGCATTTGTATTCTGCATAATGAAAAAAGATATATCTCTCAAGCGGTGTACACAAAGCAATTAAATATGATTAATTCCTCCTCTCCATGCATTGAGGTCCTGATCGGTTTACGCAGTAAGCTTATGGTTCAGGGAGCGCGTGAAGAATCCTCTCATAGAGAACAGGTACCCTGGAGAGAAGGAGCAAGCGATTAAACCAGCTTAAATCTGTGGTGTAGATATATCATTGTTATTACTTATTTATTGCATCCATAGCACACCTTTTCCTCCAGGCTGATGCACCTGTGTTTTGGCTGCTCCTGCTAAAAAACACCACCACCATTTTCTTCCTTACTCTTCATCCAGGATTTACGAGGGCCGACAACCTATATTAGCCATGCTGGATTTGGCTATTACAAAAGCCGTCCTTGTGAAAAAGTGCTACACCACTTTAGCTTGCTGGCGTAGGGAAGACAGAGAGGGAGCCAGTCTGACCTCTCTCAGGAGGGGATCCCACAGTCTGGGAGCAGCCACAGAAAAGGCTCTCCATGAACCCACAAATAATGTTTTTATTCATTTTTCTTTTTCATTCATTACATACATCTCAAATTCTTAACATTTACTATATATTCCTCACTCCCTCCTCTCCAGGGCTTCCCCCAACTTCCCCTTCTGGTTCATTTCTCTTTTCACCCACTTTGCTATCTCCTAACAGAAAAGGTCATTAATAACATAACATCAAGCCTAAAGGTAAAGGTAAAGGTAAAGGTACCCCTGCCCGTACGGGCCAGTCTTGCCAGACTCTGGGGTTGTGCGCCCATCTCACTCAAGAGGCCAGGGGCCAGCGCTGTCCGGAGACACTTCCGGGTCACGTGGCCAGCGTGACATCGCTGCTCTGGCGAGCCAGAGCCGCACACGGAAACGCCGTTTACCTTCCCGCTGGTAAGCGGTCCCTATTTATCTACTTGCACCCGGAGGTGCTTTCGAACTGCTAGGTTGGCAGGCGCTGGGACCGAGCAGCGGGAGCGCACCCCGCCGCAGGGATTCGAACCGCCGACCTTTTGATCGGCAAGTCCTAGGCGCTGAGGCTTTAACCCACAGCGCCACCTGCGTCAAGCCTAAAGACATAAAAATAAAAGGTAAACACACCATAATATTTCACTATCTTCTAAACATTTTCTAGTACTAATAATGTGAATGTTTATTTAAATCCTGCCATCAAGTCTATTGATTTTCCTTGTTTCTACAAATATAATATAAATAGTTCCCATTCTTTTTCAAAGTCGCTGTTGTCTTTTCCTCTTAATCTATCTGCCATTTTTGCCAGTTCTGCATAGTTCACCAACTTCTCTTGCCATTGTTCTTTAGTTGGTATTTCTCCAGTCTTCCAATTTTGTACAATCAACATTCTTGCTGCTGTAGTGGCACACATAAATAAAGTCCTCATTTCTTTTGGTATGTCTTGGCCTAAAATACCTAGCAAAAAGGCTTCTGTTTTTTTTAACGAAAGTTATTTTCAACATTTTCTTCAATTCATTGTATATCATTTCCCAGTAGGCTTTTACCTTTTTACAATCCCACCACATATGATAAAATGTACCTTCTGTTTCACATCTCCAACACTCTTTCTTTTCATTTTTATACATTTTTGCCAATTTAACCGGTGATAAATACCATCTATACATCATTTTGATATAATTCTCTCTCAATAATATGCAATCTGTAAATTTCAAATTTACGTTCCACAATTTTATCCAGTTCTGAAATTGCATATTATGTCCTACATCTTGCACCCATTTGAATATTACTCCATGAACTACACTTCTGATGTTGATGGGATCGAAAGAAGGTGCTCACCTGGGGATCTTAGCACCTTAAGGTGGCAACCTGTACCAGCCAGGGGGCAAGAGCTGGAGGCAGGGGAAGCTGCAAAGCTAGAGGAAGAGGCAGGCCAGGCAAGCCAAGGGCCAGATGCTTCCCCAGCCTCTCCTGTGCCACTGTCTCCCAGAACCAGGAAGGATTGAAGCATGAAGAGCAGAGGAAGTTTCCATGCAGGCAAAGTCTTCATGGCTTTGTGTGCAGACCATAGGGTCCCATAAACAGGTGGAGGGGGAGCGCTCCCCTGTTGCTGCAGCTGCTCCATTGTGCTCTGATCTGGGAATAGCTGCCTAGATTCTATGGGAATGTTTAGGGTGGCAGGAGAGGCTTTCTTGTTTATTAATATCCTTCCTAACCTGCACTAGCAAGTTCCTTTACTTAGCAGAGTTTCACATCCGCCTTCTCACGCAGCAGAAAACTTGTTGCAAACTCATGTGAGTTTCTTAAGGCAATACGCAATTCAATCTGGCTTGTACAGATTGAAAGGTGTTCTAATATTTTCCTGGTAAGACCCCCTGAATCCCTCCTAAAAGAATAAAGACACCACAGTCTTATTCATAAGTAACAAAAATAAATTTTACTCATGATCAGGCAAAGCACAGTGTGATCCCTGAAGGCAGGCTTAAGGCTTCAGGTTCCACACATATACAAACAGGTTTACCCCATAAGGGAGATTTACCTACTGACTGCAGGCTAGGAGTCCAGAAAGGAAGATAGAAAAGAAAGAGAGTGGCAGCATGCCTTTTCCTTTTACACGCCCACCCACTAGTCACATGCAAGTAAGGATGCCTCAGGCCAGGAGGAACAGGAAGTTCTGACTGGCTGGAGCAAACATACCCTTGCACGTCCACTCTAGGAAAACAAGGAATGTTGTACTTGACTGCTCTCAGTGGATTATATCCCACAGATTTTAGATGGGAATGTGTGGGTATCCAGAGCTTTGGAAGAAACTGTAAGTGTTACCTTTGACAATAAAGAGTTAAGTCTCTGCCGTGTGCATTCCTTGACTGGCAAGTTTCCTTGACACATAAGCTGCTTTCTGCCTGTGCAGCTGTTGAATGCAACCCACAGAGATTTTCACATCCATGGACAGAAATCTCAGAACAAGGCCATCTCAGCTGAGATCTTTCCTTCTGAAGGTCTCTGTGTCAGGCTGGTTCAGGGTCCCACCGGTTACAGCTAACCTTCCCCCTTGAATCCCCCCGAAGGCTCCTCTCCCGTACGATGCCATCCTGCAACTGGAATATCTTGACATGGTCCTGAGTGAAACACAAAGGCTGTATCCCCTTGGAGGACGGCTGCAAAGGACCTGCAAGAAAGATGTAGAAATCAATGGGGTCACTATCTTGAAAGGCATGAGTGTGATCACCCCTCCCTAAAGGGTGTCATTACTGCATTGTCAGTGAAGAATTCAAGCAAAAATATGTATCTTTGTGAAAGTAACATTAAAAGATGTGTTCTGTACAGGAAAAACTAAAATGCTTTCATTCTATCCAGGTTTGCCAAGATTTAGTTTACTTATTTTATTTATTAAATTTGCATATTGCCCTTCATGACGCCTTGCAGTGTGATGAAGTCAACCTGGAAACAACTTAGAAGTAGTTGCCATTGGAAAAACACCAGTGTAGTATGACCACAGCGCTTGTTCCCAGGATACAACCTTGGAAATGTATTCTGAACGATCTCCCTTTTGCAGAGTATAACGTACTACGGTAGCCTTTAGCTGCAGGCACACAAACCCATTTGTAGCACAAAAATGTAGCTTTTTCACAATTAAGAATCGTTCATGGTCGTCTTCAACATGCTGCTCTCAAGCTACTAAATCATCATAATAATTTTATTATTTGTACCCCTCCCATCTGATTCAATATGGTTATTGATACACATTTGAAACCACTCCTTGAAGAAATAATCCACACCTCTCCCTCCTTGTGGTGATTGCATTCTTGGTATAGGCCTACCTACAATGCCATTGGGCAGGTCTGGGTACACACACCTCATGGGTGAGACTACCTACATCTTTTTTTCAAATTGACACACTGTGGGGGATTGCAGAACCAATCTGCATTGAACTTTGGTTTTTGGAATGGAAGCAGTTTATTATGAAGCATTTCAAATGGAGAGCTAGGTTGTGTTGTTGGCTATAAAGGAAAAAACAACTAGTATCCTCCATTGGTCCCAGAATAACATGCCATGATGTCATGGACTGGCTGGATGCAGAGGATGGGGGGAAGCACCAGCTGGGGAGACCCCAAGGAAACCCCCAGGGAAGGAAGCTCAGAGCCAGGAGATCGGTGGTGGCATGAAGACGAGTAGTCAGAGGGAGAGGAGGGAGCAGATTGGGAGGAGGAGGCGTCAGAAGTGGAAGAGGCAACAGGGTTTAGTGAGCAGGAAGAGGCTGGGGCAGAGAGCAGTCCAGCAGTGGAGGAAGAAGCAGAGGCTGGAGAGAAGGTGGGCCAAGAGGCAGAGATAAGGCAGACTGCAGAAGAAGCCGGGGGGATTGCTCCCTCCTGTTGCAAACAACACGTGTTGCTCAGGGTGCATTTAAATATCCACGTTCTAAAGATGCATGTGTTGACTGGAGTCTTATCCTGGTCTTTTTGCCATTTATATCACTAATATAAGAAAACCAATCTCTGTTGGGAAAGCCTCCAAGGAAGGAGAGTTCACCACCTTTGGAGGGAGACCATTCCACTGTCAAACAGTTCTTACAGACAAAACATTCTCCCTAAGGTTTCGATGGAATTTCCTTTCTTGTAACTTGAATCCATCAGTTTGGGTGCTCACCTCCAGAGCAGCAGAAACAAGCTTGCTCCATCTTCCAGGCACTCTGATAAGGCAACTGTACCCCTTAAAAGGTGGCTAAATGACACAGCCCCTTGGCTTTTCAGAGATCTGAAGGGCACCAGGTGAGCGAAAGCTGCTCTGTAGTAAAAGGAATCAGAAGATGACATCATGCACCTGCTGGAGAGGTTGGCAGGAGATGTTTTTACATAAGAAGGCAGCCAAGGCAACACACCCACTCTCAGGCCTCGCCTCTTTCGTGACAAGGAATACTAACCGGGCCTCAGAGAAAGGAAACTTGGACTGAGTCAACCTGACAGTCATCAGAGCAAAGGCGAATGGATAGTAAAAGCTATTGCGAAATTGTTGTTTTTGCTCTTTGAGCTCCAGCCCTGAACAAGTATAAAGAGGGAATAAATCCACATTCAAAGCCAGAGAGTCATCAAGGGCTAACAAGATGGATCTCCTTCCAAGCTTCTCCACTGAGACATGGTTCCTTCTCATCACCCTCCTGGGCCTTTTCATGCTGTATGTATCATTCTCTTATCATTTCTTTGGCTGTTTTCTAATTGTGAAAAAGAAATGGGGGCGTTTTAAATCTGCTGCTTCTTCTGAAAGCCATAGGAGATGACAGCCTCTGAACTGCAAGGATATTTACTTCCAAGGAAGCTTGCATATGGTTGGGTTGTAGAAGCAGCTCTAGAAGCACAGCTTATTGAAAGAGCCTTATCTTATAAATCTGAAACAAAACTGTATTTGGCACCCACCTAGAAGTGGTCCCTCAACAGCAGAGGGAGAGAGTGAAGGAATGGAGACACAGGACAAAGTTCTTGGGCAGAAGCTGCCAATTCCTGACCTACTCTATCTAGCCCAGGACTGTGAGGCCTTTAAAGCTTAAAACTAGGGAAGCAGGTGACAACTCTGGAAATTGATGAAGGGCTAGCCTCATGTGGGTTGATCAGTTGGCCATGAACAGAATGCTTCTGGCTATCACTGAGCCAATGGAATTTTCTAAACTGTTTTCATGGACACAGCCATGTAAAGAACATTATAGCAATCTAATTGAATACTATAGCCATTATGGAGGGCGAGAGGTGGGATGAGCTTTTGCTACCCAGCTCTTTGCTACCCAGCATGTAATTACTCTGTTGTTGGGCTCTCTGTGTTGTATCCAACCAACTTTCAGTCAGAGTAGACCCACTGGAATTAATAGATCAAAGCTAGTCACGCCTATTAATTTCAATGAGTCTGCTCTCAGTAGGACCAGCAATGTTTGCAACCCAATATGAATAGAACTCAGCACGTGTGTGTTTGGTTCCCGTTTTCTGATTTAATTATATCCCATAGTTAATGTTTTAAAAAAGAATATTTGCTTCTGCTACATGGATAGATCTATACGGGGATGGTATCTAGAGTTTGTAAGAGCTGTTCAACAGTGGAACAGGGTCCCATGAGAGGTGGTGGACTCTCCTTCCGTGGAGGTTTTTAAGCAGAGGTTGGATGGCCATCTGTCATGGATGATCTAGGATTCTACGATTCTGTATCCAGTGATAATTCTCAGGAGGGGAGACAGTTGAAGTAGGTCTCGCTGCCTGACTTGTAAGCTAAATTCCTGAAGGGATGATTTGGAAAAACAACACCCCCTGAAGGTTAACACCTACCGGGTACTTACTTCAACTGGCTATATCAATCAACATAAAGAACCATATAAGTAAAGAAGATTTTTTATTAAGTTGGGGGTCACAGAATTGTAAAGCTGGAATGAATCCCTGGAGAGTCATCTACTCTAACCCTCTGCAATTCAGGAATCACAGGGTGAGAATTATTTGTGTGTGTGTGCTTTTTGGGAACAACAAGTTCAACAACAATTCTCAGCCTTATGCTGCTTTCAACTTCCTGTGACAGTATTTCTTTTTGCTCTTTTATCTTTGATTTATTAATAAAATATTTTTTGGAACCTTGCCCCCAACCCAAAATAGCATTGTTAGCTGTGACAACTCTAGGGCTATTATATGAACATATAATTGATTACTTGTTAATGGCAGCAAGAATATTGATAGCCGGAGATTGAAAAGAAGCGAAGGGTAGCAATGTACCAAAAATGATATCACATAATTTGGGAGACGGCACTTTGTGGAAAATGGGCGCAAACAATTTGGGAGGGCAACCTGCCCCCCCGAAAGACTTTTATAGCAGACTAGTGGCTGTTTATTCTGCCCAAGAACAAAGACTCTGCAGGACAAAGTGTACCTGTCACATTTCGTATTATGTGGCTGTGCTAACACTTCCCTTTATATTGACAGCAGCAGGGCTTTTTCCAGGGGGAACTTCCAGGTACTCAGTCCCCCACCTCTCAGGTGGGTTCTGGCACCTGTCAGGTGGGCACCTAAGAGAAGGTTCCTGGTGAGTTCCATCACCAGGATGAGTTTGACATTTTCATCTTTTCACATATAACTCAACACACACACATGCAAGAATAAAAATAATGTTTCTTTTAAAGTACAGCAAAAAACCAAGGGTGTTTGCTAAAGACAAACAGAACAGGGAAGGAAAGAGCTGGATTTGCAGGGGAGAAATCAGCTGGTGGACTTTCGAGCCTGTTTATTACTGTATATATGCAGAGCAGGGTGTGCAGCAAGTTGATCTCTAGGAATTGGTGAGTGATTTCATTAAAGGAGCTGTGCAGGCCAGTTGCTTTCTGCCCACAACAACCCCCTATTTAAAGCTTAGTGAGGTGGGGCCCACAAATCCCTGCCTTGTTTTCTGGCAACTTTAGTTGCAGAATGACTTTCCTCATTGTAAAAGCAGTGCTTTTTAATATTTTGATTAATTAAAGTTTTGAGAAACTTCTTTCACAGCTGGCAGCTGAAACACTGACAGTTAAAAACAGTGCTTTTTTCTGGGGGTACGCAGGGGTACATATTCCCCTAAACATTTTGTGAATCTTTGTACTTTTGTCCATTTACTGTATTTATTTTCCATGATTTGAACTATAAAATGTGGTTTTCTTGAGTCAGAATGAGAGTACCCCTAAACATTTTTAAGGGAAAACAACCCCCACTGATTAAAAAGATTCTTAATGTCACAACAAAGTTAGTCAAACTCACGTGTGCCGAATTTGTTAATTGATAAAATTATGTTTTTCAGTATCCAACAATGTCTGCCTTTTTATTTTTTACCACTCAGCCCCTTCACTGCAAAACCATTCATTCACTTTTGTAAATGTTTAAACCATTAAAAAATGAATACACACACACACACACACACACACACACACACACACACAGTATGCTGAAACAGAATTATGAAGAACAAGAAATGGCTACTACGTCAGCAGAAAACGAAAACTAACCTGTCAACATGTCAGAACAACACAATTAACCAAGCAATCCAATTACTATCTGCACACATACACACTGGCAACTGTCAGAGTTACAAACAACATGGGGACAAGGAGGCTAGAGAAAGAGACGTCTGTTACACCTTGGTGAAAGAATGAATGTCTTAATTATGATTTCCTTAAAGCAAGCAATGGAACACAACAGTGTCCATATATTCAAAGGGGAAATCACACTATAAATAGGTATTATGTAATTCACCGATCAGGATTACATAAGGACAGTATGGCCAGAAAAATATGGTAAAATGTTGCAAAATTGTGTAGAATGTTTGAAGGGGAAGGGTACATAATTTAAAATTTCTCATTGCCCCTAAGAATTTTGGGTCCAGGGCAACTGGCTCTGTGGCCCCACCCATTGTGTGCCACAGCTCAACAATGTACTTTGAGTTATTCAGTTGTACTTGTGTGGTGTAGTAGTTAAAAGCGGAGGACTCGTAATCTGGTGAACTTGGTTCGCATCCCTGCTCCTCCACCTGCAGCTGCTGGGTGACTTTGGGCCAGTCACACTTCTCTGAAGTCTCTCTGCCTCACTCACCTCACAGAGTGTTTGTTGTGGGGGACGAAAGGGAAAGGAGATTGTTAGCCACTTGGAGACTCCATTGGGTAGGAATAAAGCGGGATATCAAATCCAAACTCCTCTTCTTCGTCTTCTCTCTTGAATGCCTGGGTTGCATATTTTTTGCCCTGTGGTGCCCAAGTCAGTTCCTTGTGGGATTTGCTAACAGGAGGAGCCCACACACAGGTGCATCAACCTGCCAGGTTTCCCCTCTGAACCCTGGACAGGCTTTCATGCTCTGCTTACAGATTTGCATCTCTCTCTCCCCCTCCCTCTCTCTCGTTTTACAAAATAAACAGATATGGATTTTGGCCGTATGGCGTCTTCAAGAAACTGGGCATTCCAGGTCCATTGCCGTTGCCTTTCTTTGGAAATATCTGGTCCTATCGTAAGGTGCGTGTCTGGTGACATTCCTGCCCTGCTCAAGAGGTTTCCTGCGGCCCCTTTCTGCTCCCCCCTCTTGGGATCAGAGGTGCTCCTTAAAATGAACCTTGATCCAGTCCAGAAAGACCATTCTTAACTTTCTTAAATGTCTTTCCACAGGGGTTTATGAACTTTGATACAGAGTGCTTTCAGAAATATGGGAGGACCTGGGGGTAAGTGACCTTTTATGGCCTGCTTGTATTTCTCACGTTGGCCCAAATCCCATTGCTTGATCCCAAGGAGGAAATGATCTGGGGTGGGAAAATACTCTTATCTGCAACTGGATCTCTTTGGGATCTCAAAAACAGACCATTCTTTACTCTTAATCCAGGATTTACGAGGGTCGAAAGCCTATGTTAGCTACGCTGGATCCGGCTATTATAAAAGCCGTCCTCGTGAAAGAGTGTTACACCACTTTCACCAACCGCCGGGTAGGCATTCACTTCTTAAGTATACAATAGTATTATGGAAGGAGGAGAGTTCATACACCAAACTGGCACCAAACTGGGGCACGGTGGGGTAATGGGGAGGGCAGATTAATCCCCCTCCAAAAGTTAAGTGCGAACTTAGTCACCCAGTCATCACTGCACGCCATCTTTATTCCGTTTACAATTCCCTGTTGGATATTATTGGTTCCAGATCTGTCATGGGTTCAAAACATGACTTTGCCACTCATTGGTTCGAAACTGTTTTGTTTCCTCTAGGATTTAGGTTTAGTTGGGATCTTGGAGTCTGCTGTCTCGGTGGCAAAGGACGAACAATGGAAGAGGATTCGTACTATTCTCTCTCCAACCTTCACCAGCGGGAAGCTCAAGGAGGTAATATATATATATATATATTAAGTATTGAAGAGAATAAAATATTCAGCTCTTCCACTGGTAAATATGGGTCGTACAGTTCAAGCACCATTGAGTCTATTCAGTCTGAAACTTGGGAATAATCCAATTCTGTTGATAGCCAGAGTGGCTGAAGCATAATGCCTAAGAATGTGAGGTTGCAAAGTCTATGTTTTGGATCTCAGCTTACCGTATTTTTCCTTCTATAACACGCAGATTTTTTCTTCTAAAAAGGAAGGGGAAATGTCTGTGCGTGTTATAGAGCGAATGTGTGGTCCCTGGAGCCGAAAAATCATGCAAAAATCAAATCGCGGCGCTGCACGCTGCACGGAGAAGCGAAACCTGAAAAGAGGAAGCGGCTGCTTTCCTGCATTCTGCCTCAGGGTCTTACTGCCCACCCTCCTCTGTTTCGTTGCTGTGTTTGCTGAAACGGAACAAAGAGCAGGGAAAGCCCCTCCCCTCCAGGCAAGCTCCGGTGCTGCTGGGGGAGAGGGAGAGAGAGGGGGGAAGGGAGAGAGAGAGAGAGAGAGAGAGAGAGAGAGAGAGAGAGAGAGATATGGCTGGCTTGGGTGGGGGGAAACTTTTGCCTTTCTTTCCTCCCTCCCGTTAAATCCCTCTCCTGCATTCTTAGCCAGCTGCTTCTCTGCACACCCCTCTAATGTCCCTTCTTTGTTTTTCCTTCGCTCCCCACTTAAAATGTGGTTACAAAGCATGGATCCTCAGGATCCTTGCATTGGGTCACCCCAAATTCACCATCAGATCACATAGCATGTCCATGGCTACAGCCTGCCCCCCCAAAATCACGCACCCACTGTTGCCTGGGGCTGCAATGGTGCAAAAATGTGGTTAAAAAGCATGGATCCACAGGAATTCTCAGGATTTTGGCATTGGGTCACCCCAAATTCACCATCAGATCACATAGCATGTCCATGGCTACAGCCTGCCCCCCCCAAATCACATACCCACTGTTGCCTGGGGCTGCAATGGTGCAAAAACGTGGTTACAAACCATGGATCCACATGGATCCTCAGGATCTTTGCATTGGGTCAGCCCAAATTCACAATCAGAGCACATAGCATGTCCATGGCTACAGCCTGCCCCCCAAAAATCACGCACCCACTGTTGCCTGGGGCTGCAATGGTGCAAAAACGTGGTTACAAACCATGGATCCACATGGATCCTCAGGATCTTTGCATTGGGTCAGCCCAAATTCACCATCAGAGCACATAGTATGTCCATGGCTACAGCCTGCCCCCCAAAAATCACGCACCCACTGTTGCCTGGGGCTGCAATGGTGCAAAAACGTGGTTACAAACCATGGATCCACAGGAATTCTCAGGATTTTGGCATTGGGTCACCCCAAATTCACCACCAGATCACATAGCATGTCCATGGCTACAGCCTGCCCCCCCCAAATCACATACCCACTGTTGCCTGGGGCTGCAATGGTGCAAAAACGTGGTTACAAACCATGGATCCACATGGATCCTCAGGGTCTTTGCATTGGGTCAGCCCAAATTCACCATCAGAGCACATAGCATGTCCATGGCTACAGCCTGCCCCCCAAAAATCACGCACCCACTGTTGCCTGGGGCTGCAATGGTGCAAAAACGTGGTTACAAACCATGGATGCACAGGGATTCTCATGATTTTTGCATTGGGTCAGCCCAAATTCACCATCAGATCACATGTCTGTGGCCACAGCATGAAGCACAAAAATGATACATCCACTGTTTCATTCAGAATGTTTTTTCCCTTGTTTTCCTCCTCTAAAAACGATGTGCGTGTTATGGTCAGGTGCGTGTTATAGAGCGAAAAATACGGTAATTCCCTTAAAAATACAACCACAGATATCAACCCAGTGGATCTCTTTGACTTTTTTTTTTAAACTAGAGCTGCAAACTTTAATTGATAATTAATTAGATTAATTTGACTAATTAATGGGCACCTGCGAATCAGAGCTAAGATGGAGGTTGATTACTGGAGATATCACTCCATATACTGTAATTGCAAAGTAGTATCATTATGAGCTGAGGCACCTAATCATAAGCCTGCATTTTTATCAAAGCTTATATATTGCAATCAAGGCTTGTATTTAAAAATGAGCTTAAAAAAGGATTTTCAAATGTTTCATGCCAGGCAGAAAGAACCTTGGCAAGAGGTTTTTCTCCTAAGACAAGGGGGGCCCCATTGATTTATAGTAGAAAAACAATTCTCAAAGTCATAAAAAGGGAGAATTACATATGCTGCCCCAAGGCTGAAAAAACACAATTAAGAATGGGTAAATAAGTAAAATAATACCAATGTGCCTCCCAGTAAAATGAGCCAGATCTTCTTTCCAAGGTTGAAAGGCCAAGAGCAGTGAAAAAGGCAACTGGCTTGGCTAGAAGAAAAGAGAGCATTTTTGGGAAATTTTCTAAAGCTGTTTCTTTCTTAAACTGAGAGAGTTAAAAAAGGCAATAAATGTTGGGAAGAGCTAATGGGAGAAGCATCTAGCTGGCTGGGAAAGGAGGGGGAAAGGGGGGAGGTGTACACTGAAGAGGTTTTATTTTAAAAGCTGTGCTTTTTTACTGAGTTCCTTCCTTTTTACTTTGAGAAGCTTTATTCTTTTAAAAGGCTACCTATGATAAATGAATGAAATATATTAGCTTAAATATATTGGCTTAAATGTAATTATGCAAAGGATTTAAGGAATGCTAGATTCTTATTTCATATGGTTGTAAGAGTTGTATTTATCCTGAAATTAAGTCAGCCACCAGCCTAGCCCCCCTGCCAGACAGAAGACGCCATCCAAGCACTCTTGATATATGGTTGTCAGGCATTTGTTTAGAAACTTTCAAATGAAGGAAATCTTTCAATATTGATGTGAAACTCAAGATCCTTGACATCTGTTGAACATAAAAATGTAAGATTAAACATTTGTTTTAGAAGGCAATAGGGCAAGGAGGGCAAGAGGTGAGCTGGTAATTAAGATTCCATGTAAGATATATTATTACTTATTTGTCATATATATAGCTCTTTGTCTCCCTTATAAGGACAGGAGGATATAGGTGTATCTTTTGTGATTGGTTCTAGCAAACAGCCAATAGGAATATTCAACCAGGCTGATTGGACAGAGGCAGCCACAGGAGGAGCAAAGGGGGCTGGATTAAGGGAATATAAGTGCTGGCCAGGATGGCAAGAGGCCAGGCCAGAGCTTGGTAACCATATACCACTGTGCCTCTCATTTATTTGTCTGACAAATAAATTATTATTTTAATTTCTCTATTGCTGCGTTGAATATTTCATTCCAGCTAAGCGTTAACCACAAGCAGGGTGCTACAGCTAGACCAGCCAGTTCTCAAACATGGTGAAACAAAAATACCAAAGCGAAACAAAAAATGAAGCCCATCTTTCGTGATTGCATTTTTGATGAGTGATGAGCAAGTCACAGGATATCCAGAACTCCATTGCAGCCAGGAAGGTCAACTGCCATTAGGTGTTGACATCTCTGTTCATTGATTTGTATTTCAGATGTTTCCCATCATCAAACACTACGGGGAGGTTTTGATGCAAAACGTTCAGAAGAAAGTGGAAAAGAATGAATTTGTGGTTATGAAGGAGTAAGTTGTTTGAGCCAGGAAAGGCCTCAGTCAAAAACAGCATAGCATACAATGTGGGCTGCCTTTCAGGTGAATCCAGATCACATTGGGTGGCCAGAAATAGGCCTATGGAAAATCCTAAGTATACTGAGGGCCTGATTTGGCTGCTCTGTTCCCTCCCCAGCGTCTTTGGAGCCTACAGCATGGATGTCGTCACCAGTACTTCGTTTGGTGTGAACATTGACTCTATGAACAACCCTGCAGATCCTTTTGTCAAGGAGATGAAGAAGATGACCAAGTTTGCCGCTTTTGATCCACGCATCGTTTTGATAGGTAAGTTGGCTTCTGATTTCTGATGGCCCAGTGGAAGTTCACAGCCTGGTTATTATGGAAACATAATAACTGGTCCATCAAGCACAGAATTTTCTACAGATTTATCTACTAGGTCCTCCAGGGTTTCTGACGGGCCATTCCCAGCCCAACCTGGTCACGAGGACCAAATGTGGGTCGACCATTGAGCCATGATGGCCCTTCTAAAATATGATTTCTTTCTAGGCTGCACTTGGATCTAAAATATTGTGAGGATTATACTAATAACTGGCCCTACCATTAGGTACATGTGTGGGAAGTTCTGGGAGGGTGTAATCAGTGTGCGTGCAATGTAACAAAATGCACATACAGTATCTTCATACATGGATTGCATACACAGAAATTTCAACCCTGAGATTCACAATGAGGTTTACCAGGCTCTATTAAGGCTTGCAAGCTATGATCCTTAGACCAAACCAAAGTTTATCAATAATTATCTACAGAAATCTATCTACCTATCAGCATATCTAATGCTTTGCTTCAGGAAGGTTGATTTCTGTTCACGGTATGATTTCTGTCTCTTGCAGCCACGTTCCCATTCTTGATTCCTCTTCTCAAATTAATGAATGTGAATATATTCAACGCAGAAGCTTTAAGCTTCTTTTCAAGGTCCTTTGAAAAAATGAAGGAAACGCGGCAGAAAGAAGGGCAAAAGGTAAGAATTGTGCCGTAATTTGGGGGTGAATATCTTTGACATGGAAAAGGGCTTTCATTTTGTGTGTGGGTGTGATTTTTCACTGAAAAATCCCCTAGGTGTCAACTTTTCTCTGTGCTGCTTCACTGCTTTTTGCTCCACAAAACAGCCTAATATCTTGACTCTTTTACCCCCTCAGTATGTCCGGTTGTGCCTAAGAACAGTGAGATTATCTCACAACCAATGTCCTCAAGGGCAAAGGGGGCCAGTTCTCATGGCTGTATTTAGCCCTTTAAAAAACCAGGGGCTTCAAACCATCTCGGCCCAGTGGCCCCCATGGGAGTCTCTCTGCCGCACATTTTCTTCACTGGTTTATTTGTTTTCTGGTAAGGGCCGGGTGGATTTCCTGCAGCTGATGATCGACTCCCAAAGTGCCAAGACTGACCACCAGAGCAATGGCTTGAACCACTCCTATAAAGGTAATGCCACACAATTTAACTGACCTGAAGGGAAGCTGTATTTCCTGAAGACTTGAAATTGCCTATCCCAGTCGGAAAAATGTTACCTACACAGATCATGTTCCCGAGTTGTCTTTCCTGAGGAGTTGAAATCGCCCAAATCCTCGATGACTTAGGAACCTCACTTTTTTTTTTTTTTTTTAAATAATATTTATTAAAGTTTTCCAATTAATTACAAATTAATAAAACATCCAATTTCAAATCTTTTTCCAATTACATCCTTTCAGGACTTCCCCTTCCCTCCCCCCCTTGTATTCCAAATCTCTCAAATAAACAGATAATCTCAACAAGTTCTTCTCCTCACTTCAAACTTGTTATCCTTAACCCAAAATTTTTTTTTTTTTTTTTTATAAAAAAAAATTATTTTCCATTCCCCTAAAATCGGCTTAGTCCCTCCACGAGTTCCCCACTTTAGAATACCATGTAGATGTATATAGCCTAAATAAAACATAGTTTACGCCCTTTGGGTTCCACATTTCCCACCCCCCCTTTTCCCGGTTGCGTTCCCAATATTCCTCAATGTCCGATATTTCCACGTCTCTCTAAGTCATAGTCCTTTGCCAGTCCTCTTTAGTTTCGCATGTCCAATCATGAAAGGATTCTGTCTCAAAGAAAGGCCCATTTTTTCCATCCAGATTTTTATATCCAGGAGTGAAAAACTCCAAATTATAATCCTTAAGCTTGTCAAATCTGGATGTCCCAAATGTCCCCACTTTCGACTTAGTCCAATTCTTGTTGTTTTGTTGTTCTTATTGGCCACACTCCTCTTTCTATTTCTTTCTGTCCCTGTTTTCCTGCACAAATGTCCTAATTCCAAAAGTTAGTTCCTTTGCAGAGGCTTGTTGCTCAGAAACAAAACATTACGTCAAGTTCCTTTCATTCCACAACGGATGATTCCATTGTCTTCTTCGGTATACTGGCCTCTGTAGTCATAATAATGTTCCATTTCTGCAGTTTCCCAGGAGATAAAAAATTCTGTTCAAATTTCCAACTAAAACCACTTGTGATATCCCTCGGCTCCTCTAGGTGGATTGCAAAAACTGAGTTCTCTTCCAGATCACATCCATTAGCCCTAGTAACTTTGTAATCCTTATTTAAAGCAATTTGTGTCCAATTTATAACAAATATAACCTGCAAAGTCCTTGTGACATAGTCTCTATCTTGTTTTTCTGCTTTGACAGCTCTTTGACAGCTGTCAAAACTTGCCTTTCTCCTCTCCAAACACCGTCATCGATCGCTCCCGGGGTTCCAGGGGGGGGGGTGTTTTTAAGTCCAAATTCTACTTTCCTCCTCCAGCTCAATCTCATATTCTTCACTCGTGAGGTTCCAAACTTGCCAAAATGATGTTATTCCGATCTTAGTTATCAAATCCTTTGTTTTGACCCTTCTACAATGGAGGGGGTGGCTGACTTCCTTTTTTGCGCCTCCCCCGCTCGCTCCGAAATTTTTAAAATTTTGTCCCTCTTTTTAGTCCAGATTCCAATTACTTACGGGTTGTTCTTTTAGGTCCAAATTTTCAAAGGAAAAAGCCAGCGCTCTCCGCCGGATGGCATGCGGCTTCGCACGGCAGGGATGGCAGAGGACTCAAAACACCACGCTTCTCCCCGGCACCCGATCCTTAGCCTTTAAAAAGGCTCCTTCACGAGTCGGGAGGGCGCTAACGGTGCCAGCCGAGTCTCCATGTCCACGGCCCCCGTGGCCGTGGTTTTTAAGGGTCCCCGCATCGCCGGTGCGGTAGGACCCAGCCCCTGCCGTGCAGGCTCCCTCCGGAGCTCGGAGGGAGTCCGCCATTCGGCGATGGCGCCGACCCGGAAGTCTAGGAACCTCACTTGCACGTGAAGACAGGCTCCAGCAGATTGAGGGGACGAGACCAATAGTGGGTCCAAAGACAGTCTCTGCATGTGCTGCAGAGGGAAGAAGATTCCACCTAAACATTAGGAAGAACGTCCTGACAGTAAGAGCTGTTCGACAGTGGAATTTGCTGCCAAGGAGTGTGGTGGAGTCTCCTTCTTTGGAGGTCTTTAAGCAGAGGCTTGACAACCATATGTCAGGAGTGCTCTGATGGTGTTTCCTGCTTGGCAGGGGGTTGGACTCGATGGCCCTTGTGGTCTCTTCCAACTCTATGATTCTATGATTATGATTCTATGAAGTGAGGGGCACATGGGTCTCGTCCACCTGGGAAGGCAGCCCATCTAGGAGTGGGAAAACTCTGATCCTAAACTTTGGTGGGATATCTTTGGGAGAAGAAAAGGCTGAGGAGTAAACTCTACACAAATCCAGAGCGGAAGAAGAAGATATCCCGCTTTACCACACTACCTGAAGGCGTTTCAAAGCGGCTCACACTCTCCTTTCCCTTCCTCCCCCACAACAAACACTCTGTGAGGTGAGTGAGGCTGAGATACTTCAAAGAAGTGTGACTCACCCAAGGTCACCCAGCAGCTGCATGTGGAGGTGCAGGGAAGCGAACCCGGTTCACCAGATTATGAGTCTACCACTCTTAACCATTACACCACACTGGCTCTTCCTCAGGGGTTTGTGGCTAAGTCCCTAAGATGATTGGCTGGCGCCGTGTACGCCTTCTTCCGGCAACTCCTGCAGCCAGGCTGGTGCCAAATGTCTTGCTTTGCTTTCCTTTGGACATCAGCAAGGCCAAGAGGGGGGTTCTTGTCTTCTGGGCAGCCCAGGACCTCCAGACACACAGCCCAAGCTTGGGGTTCTGGAGGGGTCACTTCAGTGCTGCAAATACAGCAATTTGACTTCATCCCCAGAGGCACACTCTCAAGACAGAAGGATGCCAGAAACAAGACTGCACCCACAGACACAATTCCAAACCAACCCCCCCAATCTTCATATGTTGCTAATAATAATGACTTTCCAGTCTCTTGTAACTCAAACATCTCCAGGCGACTTAAGTCATATTTAAAATATAAATATAAATACATTATACCATAAAGCAGAACAAAACAAGTCCCATAAAGAGCCATAGGAAGCTTGGACAGCAGACTAGTAGCAGCAAAGCATCATCTCAGTCTATCAAAAGCCAGAGGGAAGCTTTTCCCTGGTGCCAGAAAGAGGTCAGTGAAGGCGCTTGGCAGACCTTGCAGGGGAGAGTTTTGCACAGAAAGAGCCACTACCTAAAAGGCCATATTCTCCCTTGTCATTACACTCAGTGGTAAAGGCCTCAGAATATCACTTTCCCCCTTATTTAAGTTGCCTGGAGGACTGTTCCCAGGATTAATTCCCATTTTTTCCCCTGGACCACCACTCCCTTGATTCCACAAACTCATTCTCAGTACTTCCTCCCCTCTCAAAAGCATTACTATACAAATAGTGATTTGCACAACACCCTAAGGAAGACAATGACACAATAAAATTCAAAACAGCAACAATTGATTGCACCTTGATTGAAAAATCGCATTAAAAGGGTTTAGCTTAATTAATTCAACAAAACTCATGAATTTGATCCCCTGAGACCAGCTTTTCAAAATCTGATAGTCCAGCACCCCCTTGCCTCTTGGCACCCCCTAGGAAATGCCCCCCCCCCCGAGTGAGTTACTGTCTGCTTAGGGAGCCACTGCCCATTGCATGGTCCTTTATTATGTGTGTGCTGCAAGGACTGATCAAGAAGGTGTTGCTGCTCTACCTGTGAACCAGGAAGTTGTTTTCCCAGAGCCTGCTGGATTGTTTAAAACAACAGAGAAAAGAAGACAATATAGGGTTTTGTGGGGTTTTTTTTTTTTAAAAGCCAAGGTGTTATTAGTAACCTTGGGAACCTGGCCATTTCTTGGCCCTGTTCTTGAGTGCATCAAACAACCCCAGAGGGAGAGAAACGCATGAACTACTGTTTTGATTTCGGCACTATTGTTTGGAAAGAAAAGAAAACCATTGCATTGCAGTGCAATGCATGTTACCTGCACGGATCATGTTCCCGGCCAGACTACAGGCTGTACTTGTTTACACTTGAACTCTCTCACTTCTGCTTGTTTGCAGGCTTGACTGACATTGAAATCCTGGCCCAGTCCTTCATCTTTGTCTTTGCTGGATACGAACCCACCAGCAACTCCCTGGGTTATGCGGCCTACCTCTTGGCCACTCACCCAGATGTCCAGCAGAAGCTTCAAGATGAGATAGATACCATCCTGCCCAACAAGGTGAGAATGTGTGGGTTGCAAAGGTGAGGCCGGACCTAATGGAAAAGGTTTTTTGGGTGGGGGAGTTACAGGAGAGTTATTTATCTAATTTGGGGGGCAGGGACAGAGGAGTAATAAAAACGAACCAGTTAGAAACTAAAGTGAAAATACACCAAAACACAATTTAGTACCAGCAGTTAAAATCTAGTTTGCCCTGACATCAGCCCAGTGGTCAGCATGACTTGGACCTTAAATTACAAAGGCCTGTTTGAACTGGAAGGTCTTAGCCTGTTGGCAGAGGGATGACAGAGAGGGAGCCAGTCTATCCCCTCTTGGGAGGGAATAGTGCAATCTCAGAGCAGCCACAGAAAAGGGCCTGTCTCTCTTGAGTCATCGCCAGCTGGGCTTCTGATTTTGATGGGGCCAACAGAAGGAGCTCAACTGAGGATCTGAGCACCTGAGCCATGTTAGATTGGGGCAGTGGAGAGAGAAACAGATCAGTTGCGTAAGTTGCATCCCACCTTTGCAGCTGTTGAATGCAACCCACAGAGGTTTTCTCATTCAAGGACAGAAATCTCAGAACAAGGCCACCTCAACTGAGATCTTTCCTTCTGAAGGTCTCTGTGTTAGGCTGGTTCAGGGTCCCACTGGTTACAGCTAACCTTCCCCCTTGAATCCCCTGAAGGCTCCTCTCACGTACGATGCCATCATGCAACTGGAATATCTTGACATGGTCCTGAGTGAAACGCAAAGGCTGTATCCCCTTGGAGGACGGATTGAAAGAACCTGCAAGAAAGATGTAGAAATCAATGGGGTCACTATCCTGAAGGACATGAATGTGATCATTCCTCCCTATACGCTTCATCGGGACCCTGAATACTGGCCGGAACCTGACGAATTCAGACCTGAGAGGTAACCCTTCCCATCCCATTGCAAAAAACCTTGTGCTCTGAATATATGCCACCTGATGAAAGGCCACATGTTCGAATGACATGAGTGAAAGATCCACCTAATCACTAGTAGATCATCAGCTGCTCCTGATGTCGGCCTCAGCTGGGCTGCGGACATCATCACCATCATCATTTGGTTACATTTATTTATATCCCACAGGGACTTAAGGCATATAAACATAGCAAGCAAACTGTAATAGAATTAGAAAGTGATAGAAACATCACAATGCCAATTTTGATACCAGCATTTTGCAGATGCCCAACTGGAGGTGAAAATAAATCAGACATCACTAAATTTTTTGGGCCTGGGGGTACACCTGTAATTTTGAGCAAATGCTGGGGTTGCTATTCATAAAATGCCTGCCACGAGGTGTGACGTGGCACAGAATGGCTGCTCCTGAGAGGGGGTGGCAAGCCACTAAATGGGTGCCACGTTCACAAGGGGAGAAAAGAAGTGGGACCCCAAAATAGTGTGGCCATGTCCCACATGAGCTGCCCCAATCTGGTGGGGGCAGGGAAAGGAGGCACTGCCCTCCCCTATTCAGAATGGGAGGGAGGGTTGGCATGCAATCCTGACCCCCGGTCACAGAAGCCTGAGAAGGGCGCATCCAGACACCCCTATAACAGGCTCCGTCTCTTGGCTGAAGTCCTGCCACCTTCCAGAGCCACAGGGAGGCAAGTTGAATCCTGGCTGGGCCTTTGGGTTTGGGTGGTGCCTCCTTCTCCTTTTGGCCTGGCCAGCTGTCCTGGCTAAACTGGAAGGTGGCTGAGCCGCCAAGCCAAGAATAACAACAGCAGCAGCAACAACAACAACAACAACAACAACAACTACAACTTATTATTTAGACCCCGCCCATCTGGCCGGGCTTCCGCAGCCACTCTGGGCGGTTTCCAACCAGATATTAAAACACTGTAATACATTTCAAACATTAAAAGCTTCCCTAAATAGGGCTGCCTTCAGATGTCTTCTAAAAGTCTGGTAGTTGTTGTTCTCTTTGACATCTGGTGGGAGGGCGTTCCACAGGGTGGGCGCCACCACTGAAAAGGTGGTTCCTCACCCAGCCTCCTTTTCTCTCATCTCTGTGAATGCAACTAGGTTCAGCAAAGAAAACAAGGATCAAGTGGATCCCTACTTATACCTGCCCTTTGGAGCTGGTCCCCGGAACTGCCTGGGAATGCGCTTTGCTCTCGTCACGATGAAGGTGGCAATTGCAATCCTCATGCAGCATTTTTCCTTCAGGGTCTGCAAGGAAACTCCGGTGAGGAGGTTGGATGGTGTGTGTGTGTGTGTGTGTGTGTGTGTGTGTAAAAGGAAGGGGCAAGGGTCATGACACTTGGAGTATCAATGTCTGGCAGCAGTGCCCAAGGCATAGATAGCATCATACTGCATGTTTTGATTTAAGCCAGGTGTTATGTACTGAGTTGAATAGGATCCAAACTGCAGCAGTCTGATTGGTCCTAGAACAATAGGATCCAAATTGCAGCAGTCTGATTGGTCCTAGAACAATAGGATTCAGAATGCAGCAGTCTGATTGGTCCTAGAACAATGCAGCAGTATGATTGGTTGGCAGGAACCACCCAATCATGCTCCAGATATAAGTGAATCCACAACCTGATTGGCTTACAGTAGAATTCCAGAATTAGCCAATCATGTGCAGCCCATTGTGTAACTAATGTATATAAAGCAGATACTTTGAGGGGACTTTGATTCATTCCTCCTCACCACTATGAGCTGAATAAAGAGCATGAAATCACTTTGCGACTCTGAGTATATTTCACCAGGGAAACTCCCCTGTGATCTTCTGCTGGGGTCTTGATGTTAAGATGGGTTGACTGATGTGCTGATTGCTCTCTCGATTCTCACCCTGCTGCAGATTCCCCTTAAGATGAGCAACCAAGCCTTCTTAGTGCCGGAGAAACCAATAGTTCTGAAGATGGTGCCACGAGGTGGTCCTCAAAAGGAGGAGTGAAGCCTGGTCGTGTCTCAGTCACTTCGGCAGCGAGTGCCAAAGGTTCGGGTCTTGCTCTGGGAAGTTTCCCCAAAAGGATCTACTAATGGTTCCAGCAGATCAAGCTGATTTGCAAACTGAAACAGAGCTCTCTTTACAGCTTCACACTTCTCTGAATTTGGCACTGAAGTTTTCCAGCCGCAGAACACCCACAAAAATGGGTGTTGTTAGTGCATTGTCAGCGGAAGATTCATGCAAAAAGTGTATCTTAGTGAAAGTAACATTAAACGGTGGATTCTATTCAGGAAAAACCCCCAAAATGCTTTCATTCTGTTCAAATTCACCAAAATGTACAGTAGTTTATTTATTTTGCTTATTAAATTTGTATCCAGCTCTTCATCTGTAGATCTCGGGGCGGTTCACAACATAAAAATGCAATACAAAAAGAAAATGCTTGCACTGGGAAACATTCATACAAAAGCGTATCTGCAAGGAAAACGGGCACCAAGAATGTGTACAAATGTTCATGCAAACCCCTCTGTGGAATTGGGGCGAAGCAAATCTAAGACTTGCAAAGTGGGAAACCCAAATTAGCAAATTTGTCCATCCTTTAATATTCCTCTATTTGCCTGATCTGTCACTTCTATTATTTCAAGGCTGTTTTGGAGATTTTTTTAAACAATATTATATATATTCGGTTGCAAGGCATCTTGAAAATTATTGTAGTATAAAGTACCATAGATTTTAAAAGTCCCCTTTAAAACCAGATCATCAATGATGATTAATTGGAGCATGGCCAGCCTACAATTTTGTATCAGTCCGAGACCAGTTTAGCAGTCTTGGCTTCCCCCATGGAATTCTGGGAACTGTAGTTTGAGGAGGATGCTGAGAAGATTTTGTTAAGGGATCCATACAGAGCACATGCAACTTGAATTCCTCAGGGTTGCTTGGGAAAAAAGAATCACTATGGCATCAAATCATGACCACTGAATGACAGGAAACTCAATCGGTGCAAGCCAGGATTGCAAAAACTCCTTCCTAGAATTTACACACATCACAGTCCTGGGTAATGTGATTTATCTGGGTCCCTGTGACTCAGATGCATTCTTTCAAAACTCTGTGTGTGGAAATGCTCTTGCAGAAACAGGACCAATCCACCAGTGCAAGCCCAATTTAAATACCACTCTGGAGAGAAATGAGATCTGCTGTGGTTTAATAGATTAAACATCCCTTGTTAAACGCGGCTTCCCTTGTTGAGTTGTTAGAGTCACCTAACAGTGTGTAAAACTGGGTCTGGAAACAGCTCAGAAGTAGCAGTTGCAGTTGGTGAAAGACCCTTGTAATATGATTGTATCACTCGTTCCCAGGAAGCAATACTGAAGCTCTATTTTCAATGATCTGCCTTTGGCACGATATACACTTCAGTACACCGCCACCTTGTATAAGGGGCGCTTGGGGCTCCTGCCCCCTCAATATTTTGAATCGGGGGCCATGTGAACACACCCTAATTTCAAGGCTACAAGAGCATGAACAACTGAGACCGGTTGTAGCTGGCACATCAGTCTAAGATGGTACGAGCTTCTCTGTGTCATGGAAGCAACCTGTGATTCCATAGACAAAACTGGATTGAGGAGCACTCCCCCCCCCCCCAACTTCAAACCTATTTCTTCATGAGGGATTGCAGTTTCATCCGAATCTGGGCGAATGCTGCACATCTGAGCAGTTAGACCATTCAGAAACAATACTTCCATCTTGTCTGGATTGAGTTGCAGTTTTGTGGCCCTCATTCTGTCCTTTACTGCACACAAGCAACAATTTAGCATTTCTGCTGTCTCCCTTTAATACTCTGAAACAGTGAATCAGAATTGGGTGTCACTCACTGGCATGACTCTGGAATCTGGACATGGAACAGGACATGGAGTCACAGTCTACAGTATCTCAGCTGAGGAACAAAACCAGGTTCCTACTGCTTCCTTTTAAAAACAATTATTTTTGTTATTGATTTCTCCAAAATACAGCAAAACAAAAACATCCACACTATAAAGATGCATCTGTTGATTGGCGCCTAATCCTGGTTTTATTGCCATTCACATCATTAATATAAGTAAAACAAATCATGTTAAATTTATCCTGTTTCTCTTTACCTTTGCCTATCCTCCAGGGCTGAGTTGAGTATTCGGACATTGCCACCATCCCTTGGAGGTGGCAGTGGTGTATTGTGGGTTGCTAGTGCCCGGGGCAAGGCAAATATTCTTGACACCACCTGCCAATAGGCTGGAACAAAGGGGCAATAGCTTAGAGACCTGAGTGGCAGCTGCGGTGCCCCATGAATACTGAGCACAGCTGAGAGTGGGACGGGGGATTGGTCAGGAGTGGGTATCTTTCTAAAGCCCATACAGAGGGTGCCCTAACAACTGGCCAACACCCAAATCTGCTCCTCAGTCTGCCCGTGTGAAAACTGGGAGATATTCTCTGTGAGGGGGAGGGCACTCTATTCTTAATTAGAGAGCCAGTGTGCTGTAGTGGTTAAGAGCGGTAGTCTCGTAATCTGGGGAACCGGGTTCGCCTCTCCGCTCCTCCACCTGCAGCTGCTGGGTGACCTTGGGCCAGTCACACTTCTCTGAAGTCTCTCAGCCCCACTCACCTCACAGAGTGTTTGTTGTGGGAGAGGAAGGGAAAGGAGAATGTTAGCCGCTTTGAGACTCCTTAAAGGGAGTGAAAGGCGGGATATCAAATCCAAACTCTTCTTCTTCTTAATTTATCATTAATTTATCAGTCTGGAAACTAAATCTTATGAGGAGTGCTTGAAGGACCTGGGCATGTTTAGCCTGGAAAAGAGGTGACTGAGAGGAGATATGGAAACCATCTCCAAATATCTCAAGGCCTGTCACATGGAAGAGGGAGCCAGTTTGTTTTCTCCTGCCCTGGAGGGTAGGACTCGAACCAATGGCTTCAAGTTATAAGAAAGGAGATTCCAGCTAAACATCAGGGAAAACCTTCTGACAGTAAGAGCTGTTTGACAGTGGAATGGTCTCCCTCAGCAGGTTGTGGAATCTCCTTCCTTGGAGGTTTTTAAGGAGAGGTTGGGTGGCCATCTGTCGTGTATGATCTCGCTGAGATTCCTGATTTGCAGGAGGTTGGACTAGATAACCCCTGGGTCCTTTCTAACTCTAAGATTCTATGATTCTATGATTTTGTGGTTTAATCACTTGGCCTTGAGCAAACTCCCACTGACCATAACTGAACTGATGGAAGTCTCTGGACCACCTTTGTGGACACAACCGCGTAAATAAAATTATAGAAATACCCTTTAAAGGGGGGGGGGGGAGGTTGAGTGACCTTTTGCTACCTAGGCCTGTGAAAAAAGAATAATGTTGGGCTCCATGTGTTGTATTCAACTAACTTTCATTCAGAGTACACCCACTGAAATTTCGTTTGCCATTTTCATCTTCTCTTTATGTAACTCAACACACACTGCAAGTATAAAAATAAATAATGATTTTTTAAATTATTATTATGAAGTACAGCAAAAAAAACACAAGGGTGTTTGCTCAAGATAAAGAGAACAGGGAAGCAATGAGCTGGGAGAAATCAGGAGGTGGACTTTGGAGCCTTTCTTTATTATAAATGCAGAGCAGGGTGTGCAGCAGGTTGATCTCTAGCAATCGGTGGGTGATTTCATTGAAGGAGCTGTGCAGGCCAATTGCTTTCTGCCCACACCACCCCCCTATTGAAAGCTTAGTGAGGCGGGGCAGACAAATCCCTGCCTTGTTTTCTGGCAACTTTAATTGCAGAATAAGGCAGTGGGATTCTGGGCTGCCCCACTGGGCTGGGCCTTCTCCAGAGAGAGAGAATCCTCCATTGAATGATGGATGTCGGGAAGAAGGACAGGCTAAAGTTCAGCAGTTATGAATACCTGAATGAGGGGATTTCAGATGCACTTCTGTGTGTTCTTTATCTTAAGACATTGCATGACTTTGTTCATTGCAGATCACTTTACTACTTTATTTATTTACTGAGAAGGATTTGCATTCTGCATAATGAAAAAACAACTCTCAAGCAGTGTACACAAAGCAATTAAATATGATTAATTCCTCCTCTTCATGCACTGAGGTCCTGATCAGTTTATGCAGGGCATGTGTGAAGAATCCTCTCCTAGGGCCTTACTCCTCCCTGCGAAACCAGTCTGGCAAGTATCTGTCAAGCTGAGCAGACTGTCATACAGCATCTTCTGTGTATCAGTAGGGGTAAGTTTGCCAAAGGGATCCAGGGAAGAAAGTATTTATCATGACAAAGGGCAGGGCTTTTTTTCAGAAGAAACTCACAGGATCTCAGTTCCAGCACCTCTCTGGTGGGTGCCATTGCCATTCTAAAAGAAGGAGGGAGGTCTTCATAGTGAGTTCAAGCACCTCTTTTTCTAGAAAAATTGCACTGACAAAGGGATATTCCCAGACTGGCCCAGATGATGCAAACTGTGACCATTATCCGGTATCCAGTCAACACACACTAAAATTTCTGTCTGTAGACCACCTCTTTCTGTGATGTTTGAATGATGTTTTTGGGTGGTTGGGCAATTTTCAAAAGTCTTTAAATAGTCTTTGTGCACCTCGCGTTGAGTCTTTGCCTCTTATGAAGGAGGCGGGGAACTGGTTGACTCTGAAAAAACAGTTAATCCAGAATGCAGCAGCTAGACTGGTGACTGGGAGTGGCCGCCGGGACCATATAACACTGGCCCTAAAGGATTTTCGCTGGCTCCCAGGACATTTCCGAGCACAATTTGAAGGGTTGGTGCTGGCCTTCAAAGCCCTAAACGGCCTCAGCCCAGGATACCTGAAGGAGCATCTCCACCCCCATTGTTAAGCCCGGACACTGAGGTCCAGCTCCGAGGGCCTTCTGGCAGTTCCCTCACTGCAAGAAGTGAAGTTACAGGGAACCAGGAAGAGGGCCTTCTCGGCAGTGGCACCCACCCTGTGGAACACCCTCCCTTCAGATGTCAAGGAAATAAACAACTGTCTGACTTTTAGAAAACATTTGAAGGCAGCTCTGAATTGGGAGGTTTTTAATGTTTAAGGTTTTACTACGTTTCTATATGTACTATAAGCCACCCAGAGTGGCTGGGGAAACCCAGCCAGATGAGCAGCATTAAATAATAAAATTATTGCTATTATCAACAGAATAATAAAGATCAGCTTTGATTTCACTGGAACTTGCCTCCGCTCATTCATCTCTGACCGCTAACAAACATGGGGGACTCTGAGACCCTTAAGGTGGGGATTTAGGCCCTGAAAGGCCCCCCACCTTAAATATGGTAACACTGCCTCCCCTCTTGGGATCAGAGGTGCTCCTGAAATGTGGCCAAAATCCAGCCCAGAAAGGTCGTTCTTAAATGTTTCTTAAAAGAGTATGATGGTTATTTGATACCGAGTGCTTTCAGAAACATGGCAGGACCTGAGTGTAAGTGATCTTTTATGAACAGTTTGTATTTCTCAGGTTATCCCAAATCTCATTGTTTGACCCGAAGAAGGAAATGTTCTGGGGTGGAAAAATACTTAATATGCAACTGGATCGCTTTGGAATCTCAAAAACATTCCGGTACTTGTCTGTATTTTTCTCCCTTTTAACTTGTGGGCTTATTTAGCATTGACATTCTTAAGAATGTAGCTCCTTCAGTTTGCCAGGGGGCGGTTGCATGTCTACTCAGAGGTAAGCCCCATTAAGTTAAATGGGTTTCACTCCTGTTACCCTTTGGAGGGGGTCTCATTATGCCAGTTCTTCAAGCCAAAGAAAGACAAAGCGCATGTGGAAAGAATACAGCTTTATTGAGGCTGCAGCAAGAGTGGCTCAGCGGTTGTCTCCAAAAGTTGGGCGGAGCATGAAAAATTCACGACACCTTTATAGTATTTTCCATACATGATTGTGGTGTGCACAATCCTTTCTAACAATATTTTTGGCTATCTAAGCCAAGGAACAGCTTGTGGGCCTTTCAAGTGAACTTGCAGTTGGAGGTTCCAAACATGAAGTTGTCTCAGCGGCCGCCGACACCACAAAACACCGGTCTTGAAAGATGTACATTGGCTCCCAGTACATTTCTGAGCACAATTCAAAGTGTTGGTGCTGACCTTTAAAGTCCTAAATGTCCTCGGCCCAGTAAACCTGAAGGAGCGTCTCCACCCCCATCGTTCTACCAGGACACTGAGGTCCAGTGCTGAGGGCCTTCTGGCGATTCTTTCACTGCAAGAAGTGAGGTTACAGGGAACCAGGAAGAGGGCCTTCTCAGTAGTGGCACCCGCCCTGTGGAACGCCCTCCCATCAGACGTCAAAAGAATAAACAACTATCTGATGTTTAGAAGACACCTGAAGGCAGCCCTGTTTAGGGAAGTTTTGTAATGACTGATGTTTTAATGTATTTTTAATCTCCTGTTGGAAGCCGCCCAGAGTGGCTGAGGAAACCCAGTCAGATGGGCAAGGTATAAGTAATAAATCGTCATCATCATCATCTTAAACGCCTTTCTTATCTGTTAGGTGTCATCCTCAAATTGGTTCTGGCTAATGCTACAGTTGGCATAATAAGCATTATCTAAGGTGTCAGTTAGGAGGGCCTCTGTGCCCAACTTACTCATTGCTAACGCCATTGCTAGGGAAGGAAGGCAGGAAACATGCAGAGATAAGACCCTGCCTTGTAGTGGCCTCTGATAGCTTATTGCCTAAAATCAAAGGGAGGACAGAGTTTCTGAGCAGAAAGAAGACTATGAGCCAATATTGTCAAAAAGGGGACAGAGAGGTCACACTCCCAGGCAAGCATGTGTCAGATTGAAGCTTAAGGCTCTGAGCTGGTGGCTCTTCCTTGCTCATGCATGCAAATGCTTCCACAGGAGCTCTCAGGCAGTATCATGCTGTGCCAGAAGGCTCTGGCATTGACTTTTTTCTTTGCTTCAGCAGAGTAACAGGGCAATGCTCCTTCTGGGATGTGTTTTTCTAGTTGGTTTTGACTAGCAAAGGGTGCTGCTCCCTTAAAAAAAAAAATCTTTATTACTTTTCAAACTTACGACAGACAAGAAAAAAGAACAAAAGAAGAAACAATACAATAAACAATACAAAACACAACCTTAACACTAAATTGAACAAAACAAAACAACAACAATTTAAAAAAAACATATAGCATACCATTTCATTAGTCTATCTTTCATTCCCTTATTTCATCGACTTCCTCTCACCTCCCTTTTTGTATTCCACTTCTGTCACTTGTTTCAGCAAATCCTTTCCATCTTTCTCTATCTTTATCATTAAAAGGTGTTGCTCCCTTGGCTTATAAAACGATGGAGGATGGGGACTCGGAGAGTAGAATCATAGAATCATAGAATCATAGAGTTGGAAGAGACCACAAGGGCCATCGAGTCCAACCCCCTGCCAAGCAGGAAACACCATCAGAGCACTCCTGACATATGGTTGTCAAGCCTCTGCTTAAAGACCTCCAAAGAAGGAGACTCCACCACACTCCTTGGCAGCAAATTCCACTGTCGAACAGCTCTTACTGTCAGGAAGTTCTTCCTAATATTTAGGTGGAATCTTTTTATAGAAGGGTTAGAGTAAGGAAACGAGCAAGCAGCAAAGAGCCTTCAGGCATATATGTTTGCAGAGACTCTTCTGACTGCCCCATCTTTCTGCCCCATCTTTCTGTGACATCAAACCTGCAACGAGTCCCTGCTACAGGCTTCACCATTAACTGCTATGGCAGACTCCCTCAGCCAACCTTCACCAATCAGATGCGATGGAGAGGCTTTGGACTACAGCTCCCATCAGTGCCTGTCGCCATGGGCTGATGGGAGATGGAGGCCAACACATCTTGAAGGTATCAGGTGAAGGCTACTTGTAGCTCACTTGTTTTTTGATTCACTAGAATGTGCCTCTTCTTCCTTACTCTTAATCCAGGATTTACGAGGGCCGAAAGCCTATATTAGCTACGCTGGATCTGGCTGTCATAAAAGCCGTCCTTGTGAAAGAGTTCTCCACCACCTTCACCAACTTCTTAACTATACAATAGTATAACAAAAGGAGGAGAGTTTCTACATGCCACTGCATTGGCGCCAAACTGGGGCAGGGTGAGGTAATGGGGAGGGCAGATTAACTCCTCTCCAAAAGTCAAGTGTGAACTTAGTGACCCAGTCATCACTGCACTCCATGTTTATTCCGTTTACAATTCCCTGTTGGATATTATTGGTTCCAGATCTATCATGGGTTCAAAACCTGACTTTGCCACTCATTGGTTCGAAACTGCTTTGTTTCCTCTAGGATATAGGTTAAGCTGGGATCTTGGAGGCCAACACATCTTGAAGGCAAAGTACGAACAATGTTCCCTCTCCAGCCTCCAACCTTCACCAGTGGGAAGCTCAAGGAGGTAAAAGAAAAGAAAAAGATATTAAGTATTGAAAAGAATAAAATATTCAGCTCTTCCACTGGTAAATATGGGCCGTACAGTTCAAGCACCATTGAGTCTATTCAGTCTGAAACTGGGGGATAATCCAATTCTGTTGATAGCCAGAGTGGCTGTAGCATAATGCCTAACAGTGAGATGTGTCAGTGGCAAAGTCTATGTTTCGGATTATTTCTGCAAAAAATCAATCGCATCAGTTGTGTCAGTGGATCTTGTGGAAGATCTAATGGACAATTAATTAGATTAAGTGGACTAATTAATTGGCACCTGCACATCACAGGTGAGATGGAGGTTGATGCCTGAAGGTATCACTCTATATAAATGCAAAGTATTTATATTGCAGTCCTAGCACAGCATTTCTCCTTCAGGGTCTGCAAGGAAACTCCAGCGAGGAGGCTGGATGCCTGGCGCACCTCTGTGTGTGCGTGTAAAGGGAGGGGTTTTCCACCATCTTCTCCTGCTATGCAGGACCCCCTTCCTTTAGAAATGCAGCTGGGACTACATCTGACACTAGGCTGGCACCCATCCTGCCTCTGTCACCCAAGAGACATCAGTCCCCCAAAAGGAAGGTGCTATGGGCAAGTCAGTGTCTGGTGCTGTTGCCCAAGGCATGGATAGGATTGAGCCACATGTTTTAATTAAAGCCAGCGAAACCAAAGTGCTGATACTTTCCTGTGAGCTTTCGTCAGGAGTCTGAATGTCAAGCTGGGTTGACTCATTAACTAATTGCTTTCTTTTGTTTCTCACCCTGCTGTAGATTCCTCTGGAGACGAGAAAGAAAGCCCTCGTAGTGCCAGAGAAACCAATAGTTCTGAAGATGGTGCCACGAAGTGCTCCCCAAAAGGAGAAAGAGTGAACCCTGGTCGCGTCTCAGGCCCTCTGAGAGCGGGTGCAGAAGCCTCAGGTGTTGCTCAGGTGTTGTTCCCAGAAGAAAACTGGAGACACTTGCTAGTTGTGTACAGAGAGATAAGCTCATGGCTGTAAATTGCTTCTGGACCTCTTAAATAGGCTTGGAGGAGAAATCAGTTCATGTTTTAATCGGAACCTGCCAGATTCACATTTCTCAAACGCACATGGAAGCCAACCTGTCTTTCAAAATTCTCAGTTACAGTGGTACCTCGGGTTACATACGCTTCAGGTTACATACACTTCAGGTTACAGACTGAACCCAGAAATCGTACCTCGAGTTAAGAACTTTGCTTTAGGATGAGAACAGAAATCGTGCTCTGGCGGTGCGGCAGCAGCAGGAGGCCCCATTAGCTAAAGTGGTGCTAAACAGGTGACCCTGTTCTACACAGTGGCCTGATAAAATGTCCCGGAGCATGTTCAGAGCATGGCATGTTCCTGGAAACTCTAATGAAAGCACCTCGAGACCAATGAAACTAGCCCAACTGGCAGATGAAGAAGGCACCAGGGCATCTTCCCATCCGGCAAGTAGGGGGATCAAGTGAGTTCGTGGCACATTAATCAGTTCACCGGCCGGTCGCCCTTCTGCGTACACCGCAAAGCAAACAGTCAGGGTTCCCCCCACCCCCGCCGCTGCCGGAGCTGTCAGCAGAAATGCCAAGAAGCAAACAAAACACCATGCGAACTCCTTTCACCTCTGCAGGGACATGAATGGCAGCCAGGGCTTCTGGGCTCTTTTAACTTAAAGGCACTAGAAACCTTCAGCCCTGCTGCAAAAACAAAGCCTCCCTTGCTTCCGCCTTTGTCGTGTGGGGTGTGTTGGGAAGATGGGGGTCTCAGTACAGTGGTACCTCAGGTTACAGACGTTTCAGGTTACATACGCTTCAGGTTACAGACTCCGCTAACCCAGAAATAGTACCTCGGGTTAAGAACTTTGCTTCAGGATGAGAACAGAAATCGTGCTCCGGCGGCAGTGGGAGGCCCCATTAGCTAAAGTGGTGCTTCAGGTTAAGAACAGTTTCAGGTTAAGAACGGACCTCCGGAACGAATTAAGTACTTAACCCAAGGTACCACTGCATATGGATTTGGCAATGCAGTTTTCCAGCTGTAGAATACATGTGGGAAGGATCGCAGGACAGAGTCTGCTTTTATGTTTTGAAATCCCCTTTTTATTCTTCTGTTCTGATTTTATTCCTCAAACATTTGTATCGTCTGAGGTGCAATAAAACGGAATGCAATAAATGAAATAATATGAACATGCCTAATGGCCATGACTACGTCTTTGCAGTCGTGAAGTCCATAGACAATTGGTTGTCAACCAGTGCACTGTGGCACTCTGAGCAATGTTCAATGGAGCCCCAGGGGGAACCAGCAGAGCAAGCTGATCAGGCGCCTGGGGTGACACGCATGCCCTGCACCCAGGGGCGGGGCCAGCCACCCATGAGGTGGGGCCAGCCACCCATGGGGTGGGGCCAGGCAGGGCAGGACACTCTGTGGGGCCTCCGAGGAGTCTGCCTGCCTCCTCCCACTCAGCCACCCTACAGCCGAGGGGGAGGTGGCACGAGGACCGTTTGGGGCAGCGCAGAGCCTGCGGGCACCCAAGCCACCGCACCAATCCCAGGAGAGACGCGTGGCTCGGGCAAGCTGCAGGCCCCCTGGTCAGTGCCGCCTGCCATTTTGTCACCCCCTCAGGGGTGACACCCGCCCCCTCCGCCCCCTTCCTCCGCCCCTCCTGGGGGGGGGGGGCTGTGGCATTCATACGGAGCCCCCGTTGTCTCACGGACTAATGACTTGTACACCACTAATCCGCTGCCACCAACCAGGTCCTCCCTGGTAAAATCACTTCAGTCTCAGTCAGGTTCTCAAGTGAATAAAGAAGAGTGTATTTTATTTCAGACACAAACAAACTTTTACGGCATTCCAAACATTGTTACTCTTTACTCTCTTAGTCTTATTTTCCCCTCTCTATCTCTTCTACCTCCCCTCACTGAAGAACCTACTGCCCTAACTGTCTCTCTATTTCCAACTGCCTGCCAGCAGCTTCTCCAACTGCCTTTCCCAACCAGCCAACCCACTAAAACCAACCAACTACCCACCAACAACTTTTTCAAACCTCCGGCTAAGCTCTTTTATACACATGTAGGCTCTGCCTCCAGCTTCCCTATTGGTCTACATTTTAACCCTTTCTTCCCCCCTGTACAGACGGGCTCTAAATGAATGGGCAAATGCCACAGGGGCCCTCCTTTTATTAACTTGAAGCCCCTATTTCCTGCATTATCTCTCTCTCTTTCTCTCTCCAAGGAAGATTCAGGGAGCTAGTGGCTTTGACTTGCACCCCATTTCTTCCAGTATAAGTGGTTCCCACGGGAGAGAAGAATTGCGCTTGGTTAAGGGAGCCGCGGACTCAAAAAGGTTGAAAACCTCTGCCATTGACAGTTCTCCCCGATCCTCATAATTTGCTATTGTGATGCAAGCCCACCCAATATCCACCTGCATTTTACATGCAAGGCAGCGATGCTCAAAACATGACGCAGGACACCGAAGGGGGAAGAGACACAGGAGGTGTCATTCAACAGAGAACATCTCCCCTCAACTCACTTCTGCTCCAACTGCAATATAAACAGATCAGACACAATCTTAATTAAAGACAGGCATACACATCCAGGAGAAATCACTAGCAGTTAATTAATGGCTTCAAAAGAGAAGAAAAGATATCAGCAAGCTCCCAAGCTCCCCAACGTTCAAGGTGTGCTCTTTTGCTTGGAACAAGCAATTGTTACTCAAGCAACAATAATGCATTGAAAATTGTCCTTGCACAGCAATCTGAACTGTCAGAAAGAAAGGCATTAGCGCGAATGAGACTCCGATTCATTCTAGCAAAGCTGGTGTGTGTGTGTGTGTGTGTGTGTGTGTGTGTGTGTGTGTGTCCTGCCGAGACAGGACCAAGCCACCAGTGCAAGCCCATTTTAAATAACTCATAGGGGCTTTGGAAAAAAACAAGACCTTCCACGTTTTAGTATATTAAACAACCCTTGTTAAATGCAAGTTCCTGCTTCTACACTCTGCAGTTTGTTGAGTTGTTAGAGTTGCCTAACAGTGTGCTGAACCGGACCTGGAAATGATTCAGAATCAGTTGCAGTGGGTGACAGACCTGTGCAATATCACCATAGCATTCATCCCCAGGAAGCATTATTGAAGTTTTATTTTCAACAATCTCCCCTTTACAGAGTAGTAGTAGTGTATCCCAAGCCGGAATTAAAATTGCTGGAAGAAATATCAACAACCTCAGATATGCAGATGACACAACCTTGATGGCAGAAGTGAGGAGGAATTAAAGAACCTTTTAATGAGGGTGAAAGAGGAGAGCCCAAAATATGGTCTGAAGCTC
Organism: Podarcis gaigeae; assembly: GCF_964106915.1. Classification (NCBI taxonomy): domain Eukaryota; kingdom Metazoa; phylum Chordata; class Lepidosauria; order Squamata; family Lacertidae; genus Podarcis; species Podarcis gaigeae. The sequence continues at coordinate 51,821,972 of NC_139690.1, read as the reverse complement.
AACATCAAAAAAATGAAGATCATGGCCACTGGTCTCATCGCCTCCTGGCAAATAGAAGGGGAAGAAATGGAGGCAGTGAGATATTTTACTTTCTTGGGCTCCATGATCACTGCAGATCGTGACAGCAGCCACAAAATTAGAAGACGCCTGCTTCTTGGGAGAAAAGCAATGAGAAACCTAGACAGCATCTTAAAAAGCAGAGACATCATCTTGCCAACAAAGGTCTGTATAGTTAAAGCTATGGTTTTCCCAGTAGTGATGTATGGAAGTGAGAGCTGAACCACCAAGAAGGCTGATCGCCAAAGAATTGATGCTTTTGAATTCTGATGCTGGAGGAGACTCTTGAGAGTCCCATGGACTGCAAGAAGATCAAACCTCTCCATTCTGAAGGAAATCAGCCCTGAGTGCTCACTGGAAGGACAGATCGTGAAGCTGAGGCTCCAATACTTTGGCCACCTCATGAGAAGAGAAGACTCCCTGGAAAAGACCCTGATGATAGGAAAGATGGAGGGCACAAGGAGAAGGGGACAACAGAGGACGAGATGGTTGGACAGTGTTCTCGAAGCTACGAACATGAGTTTGACCAAACTGGGGAGGCAGTGGAAGACAGGAGTGCCTGGCGTGCTCTGGTCCAGGGGGTCACAAAGAGTCGGACACGACTAAGCAACAAAATTTAGAGGAAAGGTGGGATGGCTTAATTAAATAAATGGGGAGCTTTGGAGGCTATGTCTTGTATTGCTTGTGCGTCATCTCAAGTTCTCTGCATCTACTTAGGCTCAGTGATGGAAGTCAGGGGCCAGTTTCCTTCTCACTGGAAAGCTGTGTTCTCAATCCCTGTTTCTGTTCCCATGAGTGAAAGGGTGTGAGATTTTCTTCGGGTTTCTTAAATGGCAGGTGAACCTGCAGGGTGGGGGACCTGGAATTCCCTGGAACAACAAACCTGCTCCCCCTCTGACCCTGCCTAGACTTTACACTGGGGGGTAGTGTTTTGCAAGGTCTGTGTCTGAACCCCCCACCTTTGGGTCTCCTTATACACACTGCCAAGAGATTTAAGACCTTTTGCTAGAGTTATAACATGTGTTTGTTATGAATTGGTTTTCACCCTTAATCTTACACCCACAAGAAGTTCTCACACCGGAGCAATAAAGAAAGGTTGGTTTTATGGCATGAAATGGAAGAGACGGAATATATAAATGTTGCTTCAGGCAGCAGATCATTCATTGCATACACACATTGATCCAAAGAGTAAAAGAATCCCTAACTATTCCCAAAAGCCTAAAGAAAGTGAGTCTGACAATTTTGCCACAGAACCCGCATGAAAAGCAAAGCGAGAAAGGGAGGAGGAAAGGTATATCCGTGTGTGTTGATTCCTTGAGAGCGTTGAGTACAGTGAAATTCCTTGTTGGAACTTGGAGAGATAACCAGCCATTGAAAATCTAGGGTTTTTATACTCATTTTAGCCAATGCATCCTAGTGGAGAGGGAAGGTGGACTTTGAGACGAGCAATTCTTATAGTTCCAATATTTTTTTCCTTCTGATTGTTTTCTCTCTATTAAAACCCTGGCTGTTTGCTTAATTAGTAGTTGAAAGCATATAGTCCTGGTGAGCAATGACTCAACAGGTTATCTTTGCTTCATGCCTTAATGTTATCTCATTGCGGTCTAACTCTAATCCAATCTTCTACAGGAGCATTGATTAATTTTTGCTAATTTCCAGATTACTTGTGCTGACCTCTGCACAAACTATGAGTTGTTCAGGATGTCTCCTCGATGCTTGACAAGATACATGTGTGATAAGAACTAGGACCAGGTTCAGGAAAGTTCATTCAGCGATACATTCCATATTGAACGATGCCAGCTGCACCAATGCCACAATCTACCACAATCAACCATGGAAATAGCTCTGATTGGAACCTGTGTTGTAAACTGTCTGAAACATATATTTGTGCCCTTGGATCTCTTCTCTGCTTGCGCAAGAGAGAGCAGAAGTTCTCTCTCTGGACATGAACTTGGCTGGCTTCTGGGCTTACACAAACATGTTGACAAGAGGCCCGATGTAGTGAATCATCGTTGGACTTTGAAAGGCATCTGCTCTGCCCTTAGACGTTTGCACGGAGGTAGGAAAATATGGCATATTCACATTTTATTGCTACTCTGGCATTTCTTGATAACTTTTACAAGCTATGGAGGAACTGGGTTCCAAAGTATGCAAGTGTGAGAACAAGCACATCTCACTTGCCAATTTTTCAGGGGAGGGGGACACAAAACCTTGGAGCGATATTCTGACTTTACCCTTTCATGAACCCTTCAGGATCACATGCCACGGGCAGGGTGTGCTGGCTTCAGGGAGCACCTTGCCAATATTGATTCAGGGTTGCTTCACCCAACAGAGAGAGGAGGTAATAGGCCGAGAGCTTTTTCTGACACACCCATCATTATCCCCAGTGGCAAGGTCGTAGCTCAAGGGTAGAGCTCGTGCTTTGCTTGGAATGGTGCCAGGTCCCATGCGTGGCATCTCCGGGCAGGGCTGGGGAAAGACTTACAGGTTGGCTTCACATTTAGCACCAGGATACAGTTCGTAAAGGTTCACAAAGCATGGCTCAACAGCACTCATTGACCAAGGAGGCCATGATGGGGCCCAACTTGGATGACTCAAAAAATAAAAGGATTAGACAGATTCCTTTTTTTAAAAAAATATTTTTTATGAATTTTAAAACATAAAAATTGTCATACATTCCACAAAATTTCCTCTCTTATACAATCTTTTTGGACTTCCATCAGCACCTCTGGTGATCTTCCATTTTTTAAATTTCTTCTCCATTTCTTAAATTCATATTGCCTTTAATTATCATAACTAACGCCATCCTTTTTGTTCAATAATGCAATAGTTCAAATTATCCCCCTTACAAAACTTCCTGCAAACCTACAAATGTAATTTCATCATCACAATTACTTTTCAGATAGTCTGTAAATTTACGCCAATCTTCTGTGAATCTCTGGTCCCGCCGGTTTCGAATTCTTCCCGTTAGTTTGTCTAATTCTGACAGATTCCTGTACACTCTGCCTCCACAGTCGGAGACAGCAATGCTTCTGAATAGGTAAAAGGTAAAGGTAAAGGACCCTGGACGATTAAGTCCAGTCAAAGGCGACTATGGGGTTGCAGCACTCATCTCGCTTTCAGGCCGAGGGAGCCAGCATTTGTCCACAGACAGCTTTCTGGGTTGTGTGGCCAGCATGACTGGAATGTAAACAGGCATGTGACACGCTACAATCTCATGCCTGTTCCTTAAAGTGGAATAGGAATGTCAACAGTTTGATGGGTGCTCTCACCACAATCCTGCAGGGGTCTCCTGCAGATGTTCTGAGGCTTCTCCAGCCTTGGTCAGCACAGCCAAGAACCAGCAACAATGGAAGGCTCCAATAACATCTGGAGGGCTTTGTGTGGGCTGCCCCTACTTTTTAGGTGCTGAGCAAAACCTGTCCTGTTTTCTCAACCTCAAATAGTATTTAGCTGCTTTTACAGCTTCTTCTCCTTGAAATTAGTATTGATTCTTGGCTGTCTTTATTCAACTTCTTTCAAAAAAAATTTTTTTTTTAAAAAAGAAGAGTTTTAAGCACCTTTTTATTCTTTTGCTTTTGTATTTATGGTTATTACTTGCCCTGGGACTTTAGTTGATTTGGCGGGGTGTAAATTTACAAAGGCAAATGAACAATTTATTTTACTTTGACATTTATTCACAGCCCACTCTCAGCGTCCTCCGGGTGATTCACGCAAAATGCATTGAAAACAAGCACCCGGCATAAGCAGCCTGAAATCATCTTAAGATAGCAATTAAAAGTAAATTGTTCCAATTGCTAACACAGGGATAGGGGAGACACAGGGACTCCAGACGTTGACAGACCATCCCTGACCACTGAGCATGCTGGCTGGGGCTGACGGGAGCCCAACCATATTTGCAAGGTCACCGGTTCTCCATTCCTGGACTCAAAGACGATCCCAAAAGGCCCGGGAGAGCAAGACAAGATTCTCACAATTCCATTTCCCTGACATTTCCATAACCGCAAAGTATACGCTCCAAGCGTCCCGGTTTTCCAGGGACAGTCCCAGAATTACAGAAGCCATTTTGGTTTCTGATTTGATCCTTAGTAGATAATTCAAACCTGGTCTGGAACGTGAGATGATGGCCGCGTCATCCGCATATAACAACAAGGGGGTATTGCTTTGTAACGATTTGTTGGGTCTCTGGACCGTAATAAAGGTTGTTGATGATGATGATTTGATCCCCAAATGTCCCAGTTTTCCTTTTTCCTCCACTCCTCGTCTTGATTAAAAGTGGTGGAGGGATCAAACTGCCATCTATCCTCTCCTTTTTGGAAACAGGAGCCTTTGCTGTGGGTTTGGGCGAGTCCTGTTCACCCTGAAAATGAAATCCCTGCACCAAATGAAGGAAATGGTGAATCCCTTCCTATAATTTTGAAGGAAAAGGTCACCAATCGACTTTACAAATCCCTTCCTATAATTTTGAAGGAAAAGGTCACCAATCGACTTTTAAAAAAATCATTGTAATGCACATACACAGCGCCAGATTTACGTATAAGCTAAACAAGCTATAGCTTAGGACCCCACTCTCTTGGCCCCCCCCCAATATATACTTCTTCTTAATTGTATTTCACTATTAATATACTTTATTTATTTATTTATTTATTTATTTATTTATTTATTTATTTATTTTTAATGTTGCAATACATATATGAAATCTTTACATAATGAGAGATATACATTATATTCGTAAATTCACATTTTCACATTTTATTATGTACCAACATTTATCCATTTCTTATTTCTTCCCGTGTCTTCCTTTCACCCGTGCGTGACTTCCTTGTTATTATTTTGTAACTTTATTATTTAGATTGCATTTTTGTATCTTAATAATTAACCATTCAATCTTATATATCTGCTTAGCTTAGCTTAGTTTAACTTAACTATTAATACACTTCTTAATTGTATTTCAGTTCAACAATTACTTTGATATATTACTTTGATAGCATATATTCAACACAAAAAAACAGTGACAAATTCAGTAGCTTAAGGCCTCATCAAACCTAAATCCAGCCCTGGACATAGACAGTATTCCAAATGTGGTCGCACCATAGATTTGCATAATGGCCTTATGATATGGGCAGTTTTATTTTCAGTTCCTTTCCTAATGATCCGTTTGCCTTTTCCACGGCCACCGCACAGCGGGCTGACATCTTCATTGAGCTTTCTACTGTGTACCCCTTATAATAAATGGAAATCTGCCCCTTATTCCCTTATGGGGGATACAAGAGCCTTTATAGAGTCCTTTGCAGGTTCTCCATCGGTTGGAGAAAATAACAGAGGCCAACCAGAGAATATTGAGAAGCAAAGCAGCTTGTAAGCCTGATCTTTATTGGACTGTTGCAACAGGGTGCCCCCCCTTACTCGCGGGAGGAGGAGGACCCAGAACCCAGGTGTGCCCACCCTTATATAGACATTTTAAATTGCCCACCCTGGAGTCCAAGACCACCCCCAGAAACATCATACCTACATTACAGAAATGGTGGTCTACAACAGAAATCTGAGTGCATTGTTTACCTCCTGTCTGGCAGGTTACCTGTTAATGCTTACTTGATTGGATACCCTGACCAGTCTTTTGTAATGATAAATACTTAGTTCCTGAGCCAGGTCACAGGCTCACCCTATTCATACACAGACATACGCTTAAGACAGGATTTGTGAAGGAAAAGACAATAGGGAGGCTTCTCCATTTTCCTTTGACTATGCAGAGAAAACATTGGGTCAGTTTGGGAGCCAAAATGGCTTCATGGCTGTTTTCCTGTGCTGCTTCAGACATGTGGTTTATATATTTATGTTCAGACCCCATGGGCCTAAATAAACATTGGGTGACCCTGTTCTACACAGTGGCCTGATAAAATGTCCAGGAACATGTTCAGAGCATGGCATGTTCCTGGAAACTCTAATGAAAGCACCTCGAGACCAATGAAACTAGCCCAACTGGCAGATGAAGAAGGCACCAGGGCATCTTCCCATCCGGCAAGTAGGGGGATCAAGTGAGTTCGTGGCACACTTATCAGTTCACCGGCTGGTCGCCCTTCTGCGTACACCGCAAAGCAAACAGTCAGGGTTCCCCCCACCCCCGCCGCTGCCGGAGCTGTCAGCAGAAATGCCAAGAAGCAAACAAAACACCATGCGAACTCCTTTCACCTCTGCAGGGACATGAATGGCAGCCAGGGCTTCTGGGCTCCTTTAACTTAAAGGCACTAGAAACCTTCAGCCCTGCTGCAAAAACAAAGCCTCCCTTGCTTCCACCTTTGTCGTGTGGGGTGCGTGGGGAAGATGGGGGTCTCAGTACAGTGGTACCTCGGGTTACAGACGTTTCAGGTTACAGACGCTTCAGGTTCCAGACTCCGCTAACCCAGAAATAGTACCTCGGGTTAAGAACTTTGCTTCAGGATGAGAACAGGAATCGTGTTCCGGCAGCAGCAGCAGGAGGCCCCATTAGCTAAAGCGGTGCTTCAGGTTAAGAACAGTTTCAGGTTAAGAGCGGACCTTTGGAACGAATTAAGTACTTAACCCGAGGTACCACTGTACTGAGTCACTACAGCACAGAACTGGAGTGAACCCCCCCTGCCTTCCTTTGTCCCCATTGGACCACACTTGTCCTGTTTACGCTACGTTCAGCCTCCTTGCTTCAAAGAAGGATACTCTTTTCCTGCTCTGGTTTGTCCCCAGACAAGTCTGAGCATGTTAACTGTGGTTAAGGGCAGAGCAAAGGTTTTGAATGGCAGCAGAAATCCTTTCACTGGCTTTTTGCCTTTCCTGGGGTGACCCTTCTGTGATGTAAACAACGCTGGTGTTGCGGGAGACCCAGCCTGCCTTGTCCCCACTCATTGTCCTCAGGTGTGTTAGAGAGGATGCTGAGCAGCGTCGATGGAAGAGTCTCCTTCACCCCAGCCAGCAAACTATCTGGGGACGCCTCACAGAGTTACAATTTTCAGAGTTCCCTGTGACGATTCCTCTGTGTGTGTGTGTGTGTGTGTGTGTGTGTGTGTGTGTGTGTATCTTTATTGATTTAAAATAAATACATTTATGGGAAAACAGACAAATAGACAGACAGACAGTGAGTCAAACAAACAATAGAAAATCAGACAACAACCACAATATCAGAAAGAACACACTTAATATAACTAACATCCTTTATACTCCGGATACTAAAGGTAATTATAGAGAAAAGAAGTAAAAATGACTTGCAATTAATCTCACTGTACTTTATCTATCAATTACCTTATACCGCACAGTTACATATTTCTTATATAGTTTCTTTTAACCTCCCTACGACCTTATATTTCTACAATACAAGGATCAGTCTAGTTCTGCCAAGATGTTTCCTTTTATACCATAGTTTTTTAAGTATTCTTATATCCTTATAGACTTTTTGTTTTGGTTAGCCTCTTATCCTTCCTATCACCTGTGACAATTCCTGCATTGAAGGGGTTTGGGCGAGAAGACCATCTGCATCCCTTCCAACTCTAAAATTCTACGATACCAAGAAGGGTTGGTTGTTAAATCGCTCTGGGACTTGTAGCTCAGGGAGGTGAATGGGGGCTCTTCTGACAACTCTCAGCAGCCTTAACAAACTACAGCTCTCAGAATCCTTTTGGGGGAAAGCCACAACTGTTCACAGTGGCATCATAGAACTTTAAATGTGTGGTGTGTATTACCAGAGCCCCCCTCCCCGAAGTTCAGAGGAACCATGGAGTCAGCACTGCTTGTATATGACTCACTCAAAAAAGTCCACATAGCCCCCCCCCCCATTGCCATGGTACATCTCTCCCCCCCCCCCCCATCCCTATTCCACCAGTAACAGCTTCAGAAAATGCTGTTTTGGTGCTTAGATGCTGAACAATCTAGCAATAATACCACCACAATATCCTGCATTCAAAGGACAAACATTTCATAATTAAAGACAGATGGATATCACTGTGAAGTATAGTTGCAATTTCCTCCTCCCCCCCCCAAAAAAAACCCCAGATCAAAGTTTTAGTAAGGCCTAGGCAAATAAAAGTGTTTCTACCTAGCACTTAGTACTCATGAAATTGGGGCTTTGAACACATTATTTCCACAAATGCACACAAACTGCATTTCAAGTTGCCTTGTAGCCAAGGGGGTGGGGGCAGGGAGGGGCAGCTGCCCCCCCAATCAACAAAAATCAATAAAAATACTGAGGTTCTGCCCCCACAAAGGCCTGCCCCCCCAAAAAAATCCTGGCTCTGCCCATGTTCCCACCCAGAGAGAGGGGGGGAATGTCTTCACCTGATGAGCTTTACCTGTTTGGTTTCCCTGAGACTGAAACCCCCTCCTATTTATGAACTACTCATTTCATTAATCAGGAAGCTGTCATTTGAGCAGTCTGAACTGCACAGAGCTCAGCTGAGCGGCGGCTGCCATCTTCAAATCGGACGGAAGCTGCTTTGAAGGAAAACGTCCCAGACAGCCGTATTTCATGAAACTCTGGGATACATATGAATTCTGGCTAAAACCAGAATCCCCCAGCTTTGGACACCAGCAGCTGGAATGTGCTGGAGCCAGAGAGAATGGCAATGTGCTCGCAGCCCTGATGTTAGGCAGGGGACCGCAGGAGAAAGCCGCAGAGCTGAGCAGGCAGGAGGACTGCGAATGCGCACTGCTGCCTGACCTTTGGTCCGAGCCAGCAGGACTGCCATTATGCTCAGGGTAAAAGAGCATGGGCCCATGTAATGCAAGGAGACCTATTGAACCCATTTGCAAAATAAAATCAGGAACTGGCTGGCAAAACCTTTAATTGGATTGCTTCTGGTGGCAGCAGCAGCTGTGGTCATTTCTGGCTTCTGGAAAGACCTGCTCTAAAATCTTGCAGATAGAAAAGTGCTGTAAAGCCAAGACACAAGTTGTTAACGACAAAAGGAATAAAACATAAGGAGGCTATTACTGGAAAGTGGCAGGAATTTGTTGTCTTTAGAAATACACCAGAAAGTGGAAGGCCAGCCCCTAGGGTTTGTTTGTTTGTTGCATTTATAAACCCACCTTTTTCTCTCAAAGGAGCTCAAGCTGGGTTACACGATTCTCCTCCAGCTCCTCATTTAATCCCCAAACAACCCTGTGAGGTAGGTTAGGCTGAGAGGCAGTGGCTGCCACAAAGTCACACCCAGTGAGCTTCTTGGACCAGTGGGCATTCGATCCCTGGACTCCCAAGTCTGACACTCTAAGGAATTATTATTCTGAAGATGGGGGTGACATCTCTGGAGTGGGGGCGACAAGGATGAGAAGGCCAAGAAAGACCCTGACTGACTCTTTGTTGCCCCACTTCAACACAACAGCTCTGCAGTGCTGCCGGAGGCCTTGCCCTCAGTTAGTTTCTGCCACCAACCTTCCCACTTACAGCCTGACTCCCTCGCAGGGCTGTTGTGTAGATTAATGGGGAAGGAGAGAGCCATGCATTGTGCCTTGAGCTCCATGGAGGAAATGGTGGGAGGGGGGCTATGGATTTGCTTTTCGTTCTTGATTTTATCATATATTTGGTGTTTTTTATATTGCATTTTTTATGTCGTGAACCGCCCTAAGATCTGTGGATGAAGGGAGGTGTACAAATTTTAACAACAACAACAACAACAACAACAGCAACAGCAACAGGAATAAATAAATGACAGGCACAAGAGGAAAGTGCAGTCCCGTGCACTTACCATATTTTTCGCTCTATAGGATGCACTTTTCCCCCTCCAAAAATGAAGGGAAAATGTGTGTGTGCCCTATGGAGTGAATGCAGGCTCCTTGGCTTCAGTGATAGCAACACGAAGCCTCCGAAGCGCAGAGGGAGAGCTCCCCCTGCGCTCCGGAGGCTTCGCGTTGTTTTCGCTGAAGGCGCCTGAAGCCCCCGGAGCGCAGTGCGAACTCCCGCTGCGCTCCGGGGGTTTCAGGCAGTGGGAGTTCGCACTGTGCTCCGGGAGCTTCAGGCAGCTATCCTCAAGCCTTCGGAGCACAGCAGGAGTTCCTGCTGCGCTCCGAAGGCTTGCGGATAGCCGCCTGAAGCCTGGAGAGCGAGAGGGGTTGGTGCACACCGATCCCTCTCGCTCTCCGGGCTTCGCTTCTCTGGAGAGGTGCTGCACAGTTTTCCCTCTCTGCGCAGCGCCCCTTCAGCGAAGCGGGAGGAGAAATGGAAGGGGCTCCATTTCTCCTCCCGCTTTGCTGAAGGGTCGCTGAGCAGAGAGGGGGAGAATATTTTTTTTCCTGTTCTCCCCCTCCTATGGTCCGGTGCGTCCTACGGTCCGGTGCGTCCTATAGAGCGAAAAATACGGTAATTTCAGCCAGCATATAAAGCAGTTCTAGGACTGCTAAAAGCTGTCACAGTAGTCTCTGAAATGCTTTTACACCAAAGCAATGTTGTGCCATGTATATTTAGAAAACTTATGTCATAGCACATCAGCATGTGGGTTTTGGAACGGGGATGATTTGCAAACTTCCCAGAAGCCGTAAAAAGACAGGTATTGACAGGATCCTTTGGGGATGGATTTCCATAGTTCCAGGTATGAGTTGGGGGAGAAGGGGAGAAAACCCCATACAGTGGTACCTTGGTTCTCAAACTTAATCCCTTCCAGAAATCCGTTCCAAAGCCAAAGCATTCCAAAACCAAGGCACACTTTCCCATAGAAAGTAATGCAAAATGGATCGATCCGTTCCAGACTTTTAAAAACAAACCCTAAAACAGCAATTCAACAAGTGTGGCACTCAACCTGGAAGTGTAACACTCAAAACGGAGCGTGTTCGGCTTCCGAAAAAAGTTCGCAAACTGGAACACTTATTTCTGGGTTTGCAGTGTTTGGGTTCCAAGTTATTTGAGTACCAAGGCTTTGGAGAACCAAGGTACCCCTGTATTGCACTAGATTTCACAGCACAGACGGGTGGTCCATTTTATCTGTAGGGCTCCTTCAATACCTTCAAGAGGACAGCACATAATGGGGACACTTGCTCCCTGTTACGGAACATGTTTCAGAGAAGAACAGGCCTATGTAATGTTGAAACTGCTTGTTCTCTTAAATAAACAACGTATCTAAATAAAATGCTGGTTCTTTTTTAAAAAACAAATATATTGGTGGATTGATATCTCCTCCCAGTGGCTTAGAGTTTTCAACTCTTTTCAACCCTGGTGATTAAATTTTGATTACACAACCTTCTGCAGGTTAACTTATTTCCTTTTGCTCCACCCCTCTCAGAGGAAATAAATGTCCACCCAAGCCTCCTTTAGTCACTGGGCTACTTTGGTATCAGAAGGCAAGGAGCTCTGCGCTACCCTGAAGCACTTCCTTGCCTTATCTCTGCCCCAAAGTGCCAACCTTCTCAACAGCAGAAGTCGGGAGGAAGCAATGATGGACCTCCTGCCATTCTCCATGGAGACTTGGGCTCTTCTCGCCCTCTTCATAGGTCTACTGATGCTGTAAGTAAATACTGGCATTATTGTTCACTCCCTCGGGGCATCATCTGAGCAAAACTGGGAATTTCAGCCTTGGCCAACCAGGCTCCATAGTCTTGGAGGTCCTGTGGGCCTCTCTCGCCCTTCCTCCCTTGTGAGTCCACCTCCTCACTGCCTTTATCAGCAGGTGCCATTTCTGGTTCTGGTGCAGAATCATGGGAACTATAGTATCTGGTGCAGAATCCTGGGAGCTATATGAATGCCAGAAGAACCCTCTAGTCCAGCATCCTGGTTGGTGGCCAACCAGATGCCCATTATGGGAAGGATTTGAGAGGTGGGAGAAGCACTCTCGCTCCCCTGTGTCTTCCAGCAACTGCAATTCAACTTAAGCTTGAAGGGAAATGTAGTTTTGTGAGGTCTGCATCCCTAACACACTACAGTTCCCAGAACTCTTCATGATGTGGCGTAAGTGTGCTCTCAATGCACGGTGCAGGTATGAGCAGCTGCGCATCTACTGACCCTCATGGGCAGGTAAAACATACAAGCAGGTTTACTGTTGAAGTACCAACAGCAGGGATCATTCAGTTAGTAACCTAAGGGTTAATTGTTAGAGGTGGGAGGTGGAGGTGTTGCCTAGCAAACTGTCAGAATGGCAGGATACTGGCTGAGGCCACTCGTGCTCTGACTGGCTGTGTAATTCTGAGGGAGTTTCACCCTGTATGCTTAGTTGAACATCTCCCTACCACAGACAAGGCCTGTAAATAGTAATAAACGCCCCCCCCACTCCGTTAATTTTATATGCTGCTTTTCTTCCATTTACCCCAGTAAAGTATAATCAGCTTCTTTTCTCTCTCGATTCCACCTCCATTATTCAAGTGACTTTTCTAACATACTAGAGGTGACTTGCAGTCACCAGGGCTAGAAACCTGAGGAATTTCATCTTTGCGAATTTTACTATGGAACAATATGGTCTGCATCTCCCAGGCTAATGTGCAGTTCAGAACTTCCTTTTACACTCTTCAAAAGTTCTGAAGCACTCCTTAGCTATGGAAGCAGAGAAAAATGCATTTTAAAATGTGCATATTGAAAGAAAATATATTTGGGGCTATTTATGTGTTGAACTGCAGCTAGCTGGGGCTGATAGGAGTTGCAGCCCCAAACATTTGGAGGTGATTTACATTGTTTTTTTCCTCTCTCTCTATCTCGTTAGCTTTGTAAAGCAAAGGTATTAATGAATGTTTACTTACCTGTGTGTTCCCCCCTGAGACAAATGGCGTATAAGTTGTGTTCTGTATTCATAATTTAAAAAGAAAAGAAACATGTGGGGTTTTTTTAATAGAGTAAATACATAAATGTGCATTGTGGGAGAGAGAAATGATTCAAGGCTTACATTTAAATGCAAATTCTTTTGTAGAGTTTCTTTCAAAAATAGCAGATTAACAGGTGCAGCGGTAAGGTTTATTTTGGGGGGGGTCTGCCCTGCACCCCCTAGGCAAGACTGCCACCCCTTCAGCAGTGCTAGAGTAAAATCCAGCTGCCAGTCTACTTGGAACGGGGTAGAGGGCACCATCTTGTTTTTCTTTGTCTGGCCCTGTGTAAATGAACTCTTACATCCAGGCGACATGGGCCACATTCTCCCCAGAAATTTAAAGCTCCGTGACCCCACTTTAAACAGCTGTGGCTTCCCCTGAAGAATCCTGGGAGTTGTAGTTTGTTGAGGGTGCTGAGAGTTGTTAGGAGACTACCTTATTCCCATTGCAGTGCTATAATTTCCAAAGTGAAGGAGGGTTGATTGCTAAACCACTCTGGGTTTGGCAGTTCTGCAAGGGGAATGGGGGGGGGTCTCCCCTAACAGCACCCTTAACACACTACAACTCCCAGAATTATTCGGGGGGAAGCCATGGCTGCTTAAAGCAGGGTCACAGAGCTTTCAATGTAAGGTGCAAATGTGTCCTGCGTGCACTTTGCCTGAACAACAAAAAGTGGTGTGTGGTTGGCCAGGAGCGTGAGCAAAAACTCGGAGCGACACCCTTAAAAAAAGAAACTGGGTTTTGTTTTTTTTAAGCAACTTAAAACCAAGGGGAAAAAACAACAAAATCCCGAAATGAAAAACTTCCTTGAAGAAAACCCAGTTCAGGCTGTAACTTCCAGCTCTGCTTTGATTCCTCAGCAATAAATATGTGTAAGCAGCATTTTTCTCCTGTGCTTCCTCCTCTTCCTCCTCATCTGTTTTTCTGCCTCTTCGCCTTGAGCTGGCAATGAGCTATGAGCCCAGAGAGAGAAGCTTTGCTTTTTTTAAAAAAAAAAGAAAAAGAAAAAGAAAATCTATTTTATTTTATTTTGCTAAAGCCTTTAAGGACCCCTTTCCGCTGGGGCACCTTTTTCCTTTATGAAATGATTGCTTTTACCTCAGGGTTATCTCTCTCTGAAGATTTCCGCCGAAGCAGCAGGCACCCAGCCTTTTATCAACGGGGGCGCTTATTAAACAGCCTTACAAAGTAGTGATTGCCAGAGTCGGGGAGGGCAGGATCCACCCCCCCTCCTTCCCAGAGTAAATGCTTAATTCCTGAGTTAACATTAACAACTTGAGCGCCTCCGGGAAGGGTTTTGAAGATCTATCATCCGAACATTGTGTTCTATTTATTAAGGGATGGGGAGAGAGCGGCCGTTTTTAACAGCTAAGCTAATTTCATTTAAACAGAACATAACTTTCTTTCTTTTTATCAGCAGCAACCAGAAGTCTGGTTTCGTCTTCCACCTCGGCGGCACAATGGCCCCCTTCCAAAATGGAGGCCCTCATGCGGTACCTTCTCCGCCTGCTCTGCCCCGCTGCCTGTCGCTCTGAATCATTAGCAGAGAGCGGAAATGGCAAATAAGTCACATTCCCTCCAGATATTTAAAGCACCATCATACCGCTTTAAGCATTCATGGCTTCCCCCAAGGAATTCTGGGAGCCAGTGGCGTAGCGTGGGTTGTCAGCACCCGGGGCAAGGCAAGTAATTTGCGCCCCCTAACCCGTGGATTTGCGCCCCCTGCACCCCCCACGCTACGCCACTGCTGGGAGCTGTAGTTTGTTAAGGGTGCAGGTGTTAGAAGGCCCCTATTCCACCTCACAGAACTACATTTGTCAGAGTGGTTTATCAGTCAATCCCACTTTCCACGAAACCGGGGATTGCAGATTCCTAACAACGTGCCGCTCCCTCAACAAACTGCAGTTCCCAGAATTCTTTGCAGGGAAGCCATGACTGTTTCACGTCGTGTCATAGGGCTTTAAATGTGTGGCATGCAAGTCTTCTTCCATGTTTCTCAACAAGGCTCCCCACACTCTCACGGACCCAACCACCCACAGGACACAATCAGGCATTTACGTGGTGGTATTGCAACCAATCCGTCAATAACTCCTTTATTTCCTCAAATGTTTTTAATTTTAATTGACTTCCTACCTCTGTCAATAAATCTTTCTATGTGGCCCACTCTCCTTTCATATTTAACTTTTTTTTACTGCTATTGCTTCAATTGGAGAGAGCCACCAAGGAGTTTTACGTTCCAATAATTTTTTATATCTATTCCACACACACTTCATAAATTGATTTTCTTATTGTGTGATTCAGGAATCCTTTGTGCACTTTTATTTTATCATACCATAAATATGCGTGCCATCCATATCGATTATCATAACCTTCCAAATCCAATAAATCTGTATTCTCTAACAGAATCCAATCCCTCAACCAACATAGACAGGACACTTCATAATATAGTCTCAAATCTGGCAGTGAGAAATCAGGCCGACGTACTGTTTGCTGGCTGAGGGTTATGGGAGTTGGAGTCCAGAATGTCTGGAGGCAGGGTTGCCATATGTCCAGAATTTTGCGGACACAACTGGGATTCGGCAGTCGGAAGCAGTGTCCTGGCGGAACTCACGGAAATGTCCGGGGAAATCTGGATTTATGTGGAAGAACCTGGCAGTGTGAGTCAGCTCTTAGTTGGATAGAAAAGGATAGTGGAGCACAAGTCAAGCACAGTTGCTAAGAACAGCCAACACTGTCCCAACATTAGATTTGTGCACAGTGGTAGAACTTGCAGCAGTCAAAAACAGTAAACCTAAGCGGTTAAGAGGCTTAACCAAGTCCTGTCCGTATCAGAGATCATAACTATTTTATCAAGCTTTAGAAACTTTGAGGAAGGGGCTTGGCTCAGTAGTAGAGCACATCCTTTACATGTGCAAATGGTCCTAGGTTATTGAGCTAAATACGTCACATTTCCAGAGCGGATATACAAAGGGTCCCTGGAAAAGTGCTGCCATTGTGTACAATAGTGAGCAAAGGGAACCAGAGGCCTCACGGTGACGGAAGGTAGTTTTGTAAGTTCTTAAGAAATCAGAGTGTTCAGGGGGCCCAGACCAGAGGAACAGACTTCCACTGGGGTCTTGTTTTAGGGCAGGGGTCAGCAACCCGCGGCTCCGGAGCCGCATGTGGCTCTTTGACACCTTTTCCGCGACTCCGGGGCGGATACTAGTGAGGGGAGGAGGCGCATTGTGCTCCCCGACACTCCCCACTGTGGCGGGCGCTGTACTGGCTGTGACATCTCATGGGGCCGGTGCGTGCGATAGTCATGCACCGTCCCGACGTCACCCTCCCGCCCACCTGCCCACTACATTGTAAGGGGCATGTACACTGGTCACTGCATTGAAAGGGGAGTGAAGAACACACACACACACACACACACACACACACACAAAAGGTAACTTGTTAATTTAACGTTTATTTCTATGAGGAGGAGTAATTCTGAGGGGTCAAACAAAGAAATAATAAAAAGTGACAAAAAAGTTATTTTTATAATGACGAGTTTTGCGGCTCCCAGTTTTTTTTCTCTTTGGAAACGGGTCCAAGTGGCTCTTTTTGTCTTAAAGGTTGCAGACCCCTGTTTTAGGGGATTCATTGGGAGAGGGGTTGTTGTTGATATTAATTTTTTTGTATCTTTATTTTTATCTCCTTTTTTAGATTTATGTGGAAAATGTCCAATTTGGTTGTTTACTTTTTGATGAGTTTTATTTATTGTTTGACAACTTTTGTTATGTTTGAAATTACGCTTGTGGGCTTTGAACTATGAATACTCTTGCACAGACACACAAACACACGCACTGCCAATTCATCCTGCAGTTGCTAAGTGATGTATTTGCACCAAACTTTAGTGTCTGAATAGCCTTCTTTTCCTCATGCACCTGCCCTGTTACTACGATCATCGATGCTGCAAAGCGACACTCCACTCTTCCTTTTGTTTTTACCAAAGCATAATGGATCTGCCTCATTGCTTTTCAGATATGGCATTTGGCCCTATGGCGTCTTCAAGAAACTGGGCATTCCAGGACCACAGCCGATCCCTTTCTTGGGCACTGCCAGTGCCTATCGCAAAGTAAGCTCACAAAGGAAGACCATTTCATTAGCTGAGGGGCACTGAGGTACAGTGGTCTCTTGGTTCTCAAAAAGAAAAGGGAAAAAAAACACACCAATTTAAAATACAGGTTAAAATGCAATTTAAAATGCAGCCTCATTTTAAAAGTAGCTCATGGATCAAAACCGTAAGGGCAGGGAAACGTAAGGGTCAGACTGAGTCCAAGCCAAAGGCCAGGCGGAACAGCTCTGTTTTGCAGGCCCTGAGGAAATATGTCAAGTCCCACAGGGCCCTGGGCTCTTGTGACAGAGCGTTCCACCAAGTCGGGGCCAGTACTGAAAAGGCCCTGGCCCTAGTTGAGACCAATCTAACCACCTTGTGACTTGGGACCTCCAAAGTGTTGTTATTTGTGGACCTTAAGGTCCTCCGCGGGCATACCAGGAGAGGCAGTCCCGTAGGTACGAGGGTCCTAGGCTGCAGAGGGATATGATTTTGTCTCGCCACAGGTGAGCAGTTACAGATAGGTAGCCGTGTTGGTCTGCCATAGTCAAAATAAAAAATTCCTTCCAGTAGCACCTTAAAGACCAACTAAGTTAGTTCTAGGTATGAGCTTTCATGTGCATGCACACTTCTTCAGATACACATGTATGTATCTGAAGAATGTATGTATTCTTCAGATATGTATCTGAAGAAGTGTGCATGCACATGAAAGCTCATACCTAGAATTAACTTAGTTGGTCTTTAAGATGCTACTGGAAGGATTTTTTTATTTTCACAGGTGAGCAGTTACTTAAAGATTGGCATTGTTTGCAGAATGTTGTGCCATTACGGACATTGTGTCTGGAAAACGTGATGCTACGCCATGGTTTGTTAAATAAATTACAAGTCACCTCACAGATGAGCAAAGGGCCTCGTTTCTCCCAATCTTGGTTTTGTTTCACAGCTGCTCTTGCCTCAGGTCTCTGTAGCGTAGCAAGCATTGGGGTGAGGACAAACAAACTTGGTCAGTCGGCTGGGCTGGGACAAAGCACACTTTGGCTAAAGAAATTACGGCTTTGCATCGTGGGGGAACCAGGCTTAAGCTGAATTTAACTCTGTATTAAAATATCCATTACAGGGAGTAACGGAGTTTGACAGAAAATGTTTTCAAAAATATGGAAGAATGTGGGGGTGAGTATGCCTTTTCTTCTTCTTCCCTTAAGCTGGGAAATTCAACTTGCAGAGTGATCGGTTAACATTTGGGAAGAGAAACTTTTAGTTGGTGGAGCTACAGACATGAAGTTGCATTTGATTATCACTGGATTGCTATTTTGGTTCTGGTGTGTTTTGAAATGAAGAAGAGAAAGTTAAAGGTGGTCCTCCTTTCTAGAAGCAACCTTAGTTTATTAAATTATAATCTATTTCATGCTTTCCTGAATAAACTCTGGCAGATGCAGAAACATTGAGGTCTGAGTAAAGTAGATATTTGTTTAAATGCAACCAGGTGGAGGTACGCTTGTCTTGTTCCTGCCTCCTGTGTGGTGCATTAATTGTGGCAGGTCAAGATTAGCTGCCCCTGGATTAATGGAGAAAATTGGTCCCTTAAATATCGCGGCTCTAAAAAGCACACTTTGTTTGTATTTTGCAAAGATTTTTATTTTTTTAACTGAAAAGCAAAAACCCCAAAATAAATCCCAAGAACAGCACTCCTCCTTCCTTTTAGTTTTACCCTACCTGAAAGCACAGCTCAGCTCCAATCATACAGTAGGGAGAATCTGAAAGCTGCTGGTGTCAATATAAAGGAAAATGTTTAAGTGTGTGTTCATATTTACTGCTGTGCCTGAGCACTCCTGTTCCTAACTGCAAAGCACTTACTGACTGGTGGTGCCAACTTTGGAGAGGTGGCAGGATATAAATACAGTGGTACCTTGGTTCTCAAAACTTAACCCTTTCCGGAAATTCGTTCCAAAACCAAAGTGTTCCAAAACCAAGGCACACTTTCCCATAGAAAGTAATGCAAAATGGATTAATCCGTTCCAGACTTTTAAAAACAACACCTAAAACATCAGGAACCACAAGACAGAGAAACCAGTAGGAGAACACTTCAATCTCCCAGGACATTCTATACAAGATCTCAAAGTAGCTGTTCTATTACAAAGGAATTTCAGAAATAGACTGGAAAGAGAAGCTGCTGAATTGCAACTTATTACCAAACCTAAAACCATGGAGAGACCTGGTCTGAACAAAGACATTGGATTCTTATCTCATTATACACGACAAAGCCATTTTTCACCTTCTCACCCCTTGCTTTTTCCTGTAAGACCTATTGCAGTCATTAAGAGTCATCAACAGGCTCATCACAGCTATCTGCCAATCACCCATTCCCACCACCCTTCTGAGTAATACCCCTCCCCACCTTCTCACTATATAGAAGGGTCTGGTGACTTCTGTTTCAGTGTATCTGAAGAAGTGTGCATGCACACGAATGCTCATACCAAGAACTAACTTAGTTGGTCTTTAAGGTGCTATTGGAAGAAATTTTTTTTTATTTTGTTTTGACCTAAAACAGCAATTTAACATGAATTTTACTATCTAATGGGACCATTGATCAAAAAAAGGAAAGCAATAAACAATGTACTGCAGTCACACAATCAATCAATCAATCAATCAATCAATCAGTAGCTGAACTGGGTTCCACACAGTCACAAAAGAAAAAAGAGCCACAAAAATACAAACACAAAATAAACAGCAAAAACAGACGGACGGAAGTGCGGCACTCAAACTGGAAGCGTTACACTCAAAACGGAGCACGTTCGGCTTCCGAAAAATGTTCGCAAACTGGAACACTTATTTCTGGGTTTGCAGTGTTTGGGTTCCAAGTTGCTTGAGTACCAAGGCATTTGAGAACCAAGGTACCCCTGTAAAAGGATTGATTGATAGGCTGATTGCAAAGCAACTTATTCTGGGGCTGTGGTTTGAGGGATCAAGTGGTTTCTAAAAATGACAGAAGTTGGACATGCCTTAAATCCAGCCAGGAAGTGCATGGCACAGTCCAGTCACGCTGGGGCAGTCCATAATTTCCGATCTTGCCAGCAATGGCACAGCTTACTCAGAGGAGTGTTTGTCCTAGGTTTTATGACGGCCGGTGGCCTGTGCTGGCTGTTACTGATCCAGCCATCATCAAAGTTGTCCTGGTGAAAGAGTGCTACTCCGTCTTCACCAATCGCCGGGTAAGTCCCTATTTTCAGTCATGTTCTGAAGAGGCCCTTTAAGGCCCAGCAGGGCCTCATGTCACAGGAAAGAAAGCTCAGAGGCAACTGGAAGAGGGACCTGAAACTAAAAGGTTGCAGTGTTATCGCTACCGCCTTGAGCATTTTGTTGCTATTTTGGCTCACGGTTCCTTGTCGGGGGCCATTTGAGGGGTTTAAATATATGTTTATTTTAATATACAAATGCCTACATTTCTGCATGCCTGGGAAGAGCCCCCCTCCCCTTAAAAAATGCACAGAAAGAAGCTACAACCTAATTTGGGGGTGGTTATGTTTTGTTTCTAGGGTTGTAGCTCCATGACAGAGCCTCTGCCTTGCATGCAGAAGGTTCTGTCTTTAATCATAGGATCATAGAACCTTGAGTTGGGAGGGACCCTGCGGGTCATCTAGTCCGACCCCCTGCAATGCAGGAATCTCAATGAGATCATACATGACAAGTGGCCGTCCAACCTCTGCTTGAAAACCTCCAGGGAAGGAGAGTCCACAACCTCCAGAGGGAGACCATTCCAATGTTGAAGAGCCCTTACTATCACAATGTTTTTCCTGATGTTGAGTCAGAATCTCCCTTCTTGGTTTGAGTTCTACACTCCAGAGCAGCAGAAAACAAGTTGGTACCATCTTCCATGTGACAGCCCTTCAGATATTTGAAGACAGCTATCAGATTTCCTCTCCTCCTTACTGCACTCAACATACCCAGTTCCCTCAACTGTTCTTCATAAAGTCTCGTTTCCAGACCCCATAATCATCTCTCTTTCTCTCCCTTCTTTTTTAACCTCCTGACAGATGTTCGGTCCAACGGGCAAGCTGAAATCAGCTGTTTCAGTAGCTTCAGATGACCAGTGGAAAAGGATTCGCACTGTTCTCTCCCCCACTTTCACCAGTGGGAAGCTTAAGGAGGTAAGAGCTGGGACTGAGCTCGCAATAATTGCTTAAAAGACCTAATAGTATTTCCTGCAATGCCCAGTCCAAGTCCCTGACCAGGACTGGCTTAGCCAGCAAAAACATGTTAATAAAGAGTTCTGGCCAGTATATTCTCCTATCCCTTTCTAAATGTTGCGAATGATCTAGTCTTTATTGCGCAAAAAGCATTTCCCTTGAGAATCTCGGCAGTTATTCTTTCATCAGAGAAGCCTAATTAAAAGTGCTGGTTTTGACCTTTAGGACACACCCAAAACTGTGTGGAGGACAATGCGGATTGGGATATGTCATTCCTTCAATGTGGGAAGCAGTAAATGCCGCTGAATGCTTGGGATGATAAATGAGGAGTGTCGCTGTTGCGCTCGAGTCCTGCTTGCGGGTTCCCACTGAGGCATCTGGTTGGCCGCTGTGAGAGCAGGATGCTGGGCTCAGATGAGCCCCCTTTGGCCTGATCCAGCACCCACACTATTTTTAGGTTATTGCATGTGGACTAGGAGCCGCTGCTCTCCGGCCCTGCCAAACCCCCACCCCTTTGCCGACTCCCATCCCTGCTCTTCACATCCCACACAGCTCTCCCTCCCCTCACGGGTCCTCATTGTTTCTCCATCCCTGCTTTATTCAAACTTCCACTGTTGTTTAAAACTGCCACTTTAAAACCTCCCCTTCTTTTTTGTTGCCCTCCCTTCCCCTGGTCTGCCTTCATGCAAAACCAGTGTTGTGATAGGGACACTACAAATCCTCCAGTGGGGATTGCGTGACGACAACCCTACATTTTTATGCATATAGGAAGATATACACTAGGCTGCTTCTAAGGTGAACTTGAAGAGATTGGGAAAGTTAGGAAGCAACAAGTCTGCAGTCAGGGAGGGAGCTTCAGTTTGGTTTCCTTAATACAGGGCGTACTTTTGTTTTTGGGGTGCTTTTGATGTTATTGGGACACGGGTGGCACTGTGGGTTAAACCGCAGAGCTTAGGACTTGCCGATCAGAAGGTCAGCTGTTTGAATCCCAACGACGGGGTGAGCTCCCGTTGCTCGGTCCCTGCTCCTGCCAACCTAGCAGTTTGAAAGCACGTCAAAGTGCAAGTAGATAAATTGGTACCGCTTCACCGGGAAGGTAAACAGCGTTTCCGTGCGCTGCTCTGGTTCGCCAGAAGCGGCTTAGTCATGCTGGCCACATGACCCGGAAGCTGTACGCCGGCTCCCTTGGCCAATAAAGCGAGATGAGCGCCACAACCCTAGAGTCGGCCACGACTGGACCTAATGGTCAGGGGTCCCTTTACCTTTACCTTGATGCTATTGCAAGCAGCAGTGGTTGGAGGACCAGGCAGGATATAAATGACCCCCTTTCTGCTTTGTGTTGCCCTGTGCCACCTTCTCTCCCCTCCTTACCCTGTTGCCGCCACCTAAGATGTTTCCTATCATCAAGCACCACGTGGACAGCCTAGTGAAAAGTATTCAAGGCAAAGCGGAGAGGGCGGAGCCTGTGGACATCAAAGAGTGAGTAGCTGACCAATATGGCAAGTCATGCAACTCTTTGGGAAAACTCACCTTTCAGGGTGATAAATAGGCCTATGGTCTGGGGGGAGGGGAAAGCAAGATTTAGTGTGGCTGAGACTGGAGATTGTGGAATAGTCTTGGGCAGGGGGAGACAGTGGTATTCCTGGCTCCCCTTGAGCAGAACAGGTGGAATTCACTTCCAAGAGAGGTTAGGCTGGCTTGCTCCTTGCGATCCTTCCACTAGCAGGGTAAGACCTCTTTCTTTGGGCTGAAACTTGCAAGCTGCTTGCACAGTACTCAGTACGTTTCCGAGCACAATTCAAAGTGTTGATGCTGACCTTTAAAGCCCTAAACGATCTCAGTCCAGTATATCTGAAGGAGCGTCTCCACCTCCATCGTTCTGCCTGGACATTCAGGTCCAGCTCCGAGGGCCTTCTGGCGGTTCCCTCACTGCGAGAGGCCAAGTTACAGGGAACCAGGCAGAGGGCCTTCTCGGTAGTGGCGCCCGCCCTGTGGAACGCTCTCCCATCAGATGTCAAAGCGATAAACAACTACCTGACGTTCAGAAGACATCTGAAGGCAGCCCTGTTCAGGGAAGTTTTTAATATGTGACATTTTAGTGTATTTTTCATCTTTGTTGGAAGCCGCCCAGAGTGGCTGGGGAAACCCAGCCAGATGGGCGGGGTACAAATAATAAATAATAATAATTATTATTATTATTGTTATTGTTGTTGTTGTTGTTGTTGTTGTTGTATATAATTAAAGATGCTCTTGACAGCCTGGAGAGTCAAGACCTGCCCCCTGGAGGGGGCCAGGCATATATGGGCATTTGGCAGTCCTGGGCCAGAGACACGGCAAATACCCTCCCATGCAAATGCAACCCACTTGTTCCAGGCTTTCTTCTTCTTCCTGATTTCTGTCCTGTGTTTTATTTTATTTGTTGTCTGTTTAGGAAATTTGGGGCCTACAGCATGGATGTGGTGACCAGCACTTCCTTTGGGGTGAACACGGATTCCATAAACAACCCCAAAGACCCCTTTGTCAGGGAGGCGAGCAAGCTGGTGCGGTTTGACCTGTTCTCCCCAGTCTTCGTTTTATTATGTACGTTACTTCTACTGCATATAAATATAAATATCCCTGCTGCTCCCAGAGGCCAGAGTCTCAGGGCTTATCTCCCAGACCTTTTTTGGGGCGCCACACTTTCCAGGCAAAGCTCCATGCTTTAAAACTCTGTGTCCAAGATAAATTTTATTTTTTATTTTGTCTTGGCGCTTTCCCCAGGAAAACCCATTTGTTCTGATCTTGCATTTAAACGCAGGTTTTCCCAGGGAAAGCACCAGGACAAAAACACACAAGTGCTTGGACACGGAGCTTTAAAGCCTGGCCCTGTGCCTAAAAATGCAGCACAAAATGAGGTCTGGATGAGCCCTTAAACCAGTTGCCCTGCGTATGCTGATTTGATTGACATCCTGGGATTTGTGCTGGAGAGTCACTGGCCTGGTTCAAGTGAGGAGCGGGGCTGGAGATGGTCTCCTCCATTCACGGTGGCCAGGGCAGACTGTGGACCATTCTCCACCTGAGACGAGACACCCTACTGACCCCACCCCCCAGACCTGGGCCCATGCTCTGGCAGGGTGGAAGGAGATCAGTGGCAACAAAGCCGCTCTGTGGTGGAAAAAACCCTTTTGGATGGGAGTCTTGGCCAAGAGAGGGTGTTCCATGAGGTGCTGCTGCTGTTCTCCTTGGCTTTGGATGAATCTTCCGCTTACCAAAACCCAAGTTGGCAGTTGCCACCACCAATAGTAATAGTAGTAGTAGTAGTAGTAGTAGTAGTAGTAGTAATAATAATAATAATAATAATAATAATATATTTATACCCCGCCACTCTGGGTGGCTTCCAACAAAACACTAAAATACAATAACCTATTAAACATTAAAAGCTTCCCTAAACAGGGCTGCCTTCAAATGTCTTCTAAAAGTTTGGTAGTTATTTTTCTCTTTGACATCTGGTGGGAGGGTATTCCACAGGGCAGGTGCCACTACCGAGAAGGCCCTCTGCCTGGTTCCCAAGGCCGAAGAGGGGTGGCAGCTGGAAGGAAAGGGTTTGAGGTGGGGTTTTGGTTGTGGAATTAGGGTCTCTCCCCGCTGTGAACATGCTGCCCAAGGCAGGTCGCTTCAGGTTGCCTCAGTGGTTTGCCGGCCGGCCGGCCGGGAGAACTCATCCAGCACATCCCTGGACCCTAGTGATGCTGGGATGCCAAGCCATGCAGTCTCCCTTCTAAAGGGTTTTCTGACTGCACTATCCAAGTCTTATGTGCATATGAGCACCTCCTCAACTGTGAGGCTTAGAAAATGGGGTCTTGCATGCTGGGATAATGCTGCTGCTGCTGCTTCCTAAGACTCACTCTTTGCCCTCTCCCCCCTCCAACCAGATTTCTTTCCATTCCTAAGTCCCCTTCTGGACAAGATGAACTTCCATATTTTCCCCAGCAGTGCCGTGAACTTCTTTGCCAGGGCAATCGGGAACATCAAGAAGGAACGGGAGCAAGCGAAAGGAAAGGTAAAAAAAACAACAACAAAAAATCCTCAGTGAGTTAACCTAGATGAGAAAAAAAAATAATTTTAGATTTTTTAGATGGGGAAGGTGGGGGGGGGGAGTGCATTAGTGAGTCCTGACACTCTGATGTGACTGGTTAATTTTCTAAGTTGTTGCTGTTTTTCAAAAAGATTGGTTTATAGAAGAATTTTAAAAAGATTGGAGACTGACTTAAAAGAATTAAATTCTAGTATTTGTATATCGCCCTATACCCAGAGGTCTCAGGGCAGTTCACAGAATAAAATCAAAATATAAAACCACAAAATACACAATCAAAATAAAAACAACAACCCAATAACCCCCCCCCCCAAAAAAAAACACACACACCACACGACACACACTCATTTTAGAATGTCATAGGATCCTCACAACATTTAAAACAAGACAATTAACAAACCTGGACAGAAGCCACTCATTGGGAAGACCGTGATCTCAGAAATGTCTGTGGCAATATTGATTGGCAACCAACTTGGCCAGGTGCTTTTCTGATGCAAAAACAAAAAATAAGAGGGGGAAGGGGGAAGGGGGGAGCTATCCAGTCCCTCCCACCCCCAATTCAAATTGCATTGCTTATAAGGGTAAGCCCTCATTCCGGGACAGCTCAGTTGGTTAGAGCAAGGCACTGAGAATGCCAAGGTTGCAGGTTCAGTCCCCGTATGGGACAGCTGCATATTCCTGCCTTTCAGGGGGTTGGACTAGATGATCTCTGAGTTCCAATGATTCTAAGATTCTGTGGTTATTTTTGTTCCCAGGGCAGAGTGGATTTCCTACAGCTGATGATTGACTCCCAAAAGTCAGATGTGCAATACGAGAGCAATGGTGTGAATCACAACTATAAAGGTAACATGTGCTGTAAAAGGAAGGTCCAAAGTCTGTGCATGTGCAATGGGGGTTGTTGCATAGCTGTCAACTTTTCCCTTTTCTTGCGAGGAATCCTATTCGGAATAAGGGAATTTCCCTTAAAGAAAGGGAAATGTTGACAGCGATGGGTTGTTGCGGTGTTTAAATGGGGAGGGGAACCATGTATGACACCTTGAGCTCCTTGGGAAGAAAAAGGCGGGATAGAAACCAAATGCATAACAAATAAATAAATCCAGGCACACAAACTCTAAACATTGCTTTGCCAATGAAATGGAAGGAGTTTGGCAGCCACACCCATCCTGTGAGGGAGAAACGAATTTGAGCCTCAGGCTCTGTGTAGCTTTTGCATTCGTCGCCGCAAATTTTATTTCACAATAATAATAACAGCAACAACTTCCATTCCATCCCAGAGCTTCTGAGCTGATCACAGATATGCCCCCGCCCTGAGCTCCTTAATTGGGGTTGGAATATATATTCTGAAAAAGCAGATTTTGCAACCTTGGCAGGAACCCATGATTCCTTTGATGTTTTCTATGAACATTAATTAACAGTACTAGGAATTCATTACGCGATTCCACCCTCCAGCCTTGCCTAGGGATAGGCATAAAAGCAGGTGAGCCCATCCCATTTTAAGTCACTCTGTTTTCAGTGGCGGACCTACATTTTGGGTGGCCCTAAAGCTTGAACTGTCATGGAGACCCCTTCTCAACCAGGAATGAAGTCTAGGTAACCACTGTTCTCATCTTCACTGGGGTTGTTCCATGACAGATCAGCGCTTAAAAACCCCAAAAAACTACTACATCTCAGATCTGGGTTAAAATTGCTGGGTTATCTCACATGTCAAAGTCACTAGTGTGAATAAATATTTCCTTTGCATTATAGTTCTCAGGTTATTGGTGGGATCGAAACAATATACTTAATTAGTTTCACATACCCTTCAACATTACAATAGAGACGTCCTAAGGAAAAGTGGGACATTCCAGGATCAAATCAGAAACCGGGACTGCTTCTGTAAATCCGGGACTGTCCCTGGAAAATAGGGACACTTGGAGGGTCTGGTTTCCTAGTAGATCTGCCTGTGCTTCTGTCCAAACTTCTCTTTCCTTTCTCTGTACAGCATTGACCGAGGAAGAGATTTCGGCACAAGCCATTGTGTTCATATTTGCGGGATACGAGGCCACCAGCAATATCCTTGGCTACATGGCATACGAATTAGCGACCCACCCGGACGTCCAGCGAAAACTGCAAGCTGAGATTGACACTGTCCTGCCTAATAAGGTATTTAGTAGTGCTCAGGGCCAAGCATCAGAGGAATCCCTTCCATCAACCACATCCATTAAGCAGCACCTACCTGTGACCTCTTTTACTATTAAAAAAGCAGATATAAAATGGCATTGTATAATACAGGCCCTCTGTGCTAGGGATGTTGGAGGAATTTGGCACCTGTGAATTCTGATGCAAACTCACCTGGCCGTGGACTGCTTAGTGCAGATTGGAACGCAATCTGCCATCTTTGAGGTTGTTGAGAAAATGCCCTGGGGTGCCCCTGCAGCCCCCGAACTCCGAGCATCCTCCGGTATGTGCAGTTATGGAAAAGGCATTTCCATTCTTCTCCAGTGCACTTCAGCGACATATATCAAATGATATGTGCACACTAATCTTCTGGCAAAACACAGCAAGAAGTGTGAGACATCGTAGAGCTAATCTACGTATTTATTTGCACACTGTGTACAGACAAAGGATTCATGGTATCCTCTCTCTCCAGCTCCGAGAGAAGAACAGACAGAAGTAAAAGCAAAAGTACAGTACAATAGCTAATACAGCGGAAGAGATAAGACTGTCTTCCGTTCCCACACTCTTCCCAGACAAGCATTGATTTACACCAATCTCATCTGCAGCTTTGGAGGCGTGACATGCTAACAGAGGTTTCACAGACTCCATATTTTGCAATGCGTTTCTCGGCTCAGAAACAAATGGAAAAACAATGCACCAATGTTCATCCATTGAATCAACTCAAAGGCAAAAGAAAGAATTATGTACCCAAATTTAATGATTTGTTTCATGAAATGAATGCACCACCTGGTTATCTTCCTTTTAATAAAAAAAAAACACACACCCTTAGAAGCAGTTTACAAAAGAAAGACAAAATATTGGTAAAAACAGTTAAAAGCAACTGTTTTAAAACATTTTAAAATAAAATAAAATCAGCTATAAATGAAAAAAAAGATTAAAGGAAATGGTAGTATTCTACATACTACATATCTGGGACAAAAATGTCTTTAGCAGGCACTGAAAAGAGAACAGTGAATGTACTTACCTGGCTGGACAATGAGGAATGGAGGGGGTGGGGGTCCAGCTGGAGAACCCCCTAGAGAAGCCTCAGGAGAGAAGGCTCAGAGCCAGAGGAGTGGGACACAGAAGACAGGTCAGAGGATGAAAGGGGGGCGGAATAGTTGGATGCTGAAGAAGCAAAAGGCTTGAGTGAGAGAGAAGAAGAGGCAGAAAGCACTGCGGACACAGGACAGGCAGCTGAGGAGGAGGTGGGGACAGAGGTTACAGCAAACTTGTAGGAACCTGACAGTCCTACTGTATTCAGCTCCCTTGTCTAAGGGCATAGAGGGCCCTGCATGTAGCAGAACAAAGAGCACAGAGGGTGCAGAGCCCTCCTCCCAGATCGAGTTTAAGACTGTTGGGAAAACATCCAGCCAAGGAGGAAGTGGGAGGAACAGGTTGTCAGTTCTGGCAATTGCTTTGCCCGTGGGTTTCTCTGTCTGTATTCTGTTTCCTTGAAGTAGGGACGCAGGTGGCGCTGTGGGTTAAACCTAGGGCCTAGGACTTGCCGATCAGGAGGTCGGCGGTTCGAATCCCTGTGACGGGGTGAACTCCCATTACTCGGTCCCCACTCCTGCCAACCTAGCAGTTTGAAAACACGTCAAAGTGCAAGTAGATAAATAGGTACCACTCTGGCGGGAAGGTAAACAGTGTTTCCATGCGCTGCTCTGGTTCGCCGGAAGCGGCTTAGTCCTGCTGGCTACACGACCCGGAAGCTGTACGCCGGCTCCCTTGGCCAATAAAGCGAGATGGGCGCCGCAACCCCAGAGTCGGCCACGACTGGACCTAATGGTCAGGGGGGTCACTTTACCTTCCTTGAACGAAGAACCAACTTTACTACTTCTGAGTTTCTGTGTTGGCCCCAATGTAGACAGTGACCAACTTTTTAAACATAACTCTCCCATCCCTCTCTTTCTCCCTCCCTCCAAAAGGCTCCCATCACCTATGATGCTGTCATGCAAATGGAATACCTTGACATGGCTACCAGCGAAATCCTCCGGATGTACCCGGTTGGTGGGCGAATTGAAAGAATGTGCAAGAAAGACGTGGAGTTGAATGGAATCACCATTCCGAAAGGGATGACGGTTATGATTCCACCGAGCATCTTGCACTACGACCCAGAATACTGGCCGGAACCCGAAGAATTTAGACCCGAAAGGTACTGAATGCAACAACCACCTCCTCCTGCCCCTCTTTGCTTCTAGTCGTCAGGGTGTGT
This sequence comes from Podarcis gaigeae, assembly GCF_964106915.1. Classification (NCBI taxonomy): domain Eukaryota; kingdom Metazoa; phylum Chordata; class Lepidosauria; order Squamata; family Lacertidae; genus Podarcis; species Podarcis gaigeae. Next base: position 51,792,426 of record NC_139690.1, on the reverse strand, counting down.
GTAAGGCAAGGACTGGGAAGACTCAGGGGGAAATCCCCACTTGGCCATGAAGCTCGCTGGGTGATCTTGGACCAACCATGGTCTTCCAGGGTTGTTGTGATGATAAAGGTGGAAAGGGAAGAGGGCCAGGAGCATTGCCCTGAGCTTCTTGGTAGAAGTGATGGGTATAAATATAATCATTAACCATAAGAGGTTGTGCGAGTTTGGGGACACCATAAGGGTTCTTGTTTGTGGTTGTGGAAAGTATTGAGTTACATAAGAACATGATAAGAGCATCTGCTGAAGAAGGCCAGTTTCCCATCTAGTCCAGCCTCCTGTTCTCCAAGAAGCCCCAATGGGAAACCCAGAACTCCTGTGGTTTATGGCCACTGATATAACCTCACATTGGATGAACCACTTCTCCTTTATCAAGTATGGGGGAGCATGGGAGAGCCAGCCAGCATTGCCAACAGTCAGAGATGATGGGAGCTATGGACCAAGACCCTAAGGACCACACCTTAAGCTTCCTCATCCTTGCCTTGCACCAACCAATGCTTCTGAAGGCATGGGTTGCAAACCTCCATCCTTGCTCTCAAGTCTGAGGAGGCAACACCCCCCCCCCTCACACAACTCTGGCCTTTGTCTTTCTTCCTAGCAGCTAGGTGAGGGAGGGTCAGGGTTAGGCCCCTCCAGCCCTTCTCTCCGGCTCATACGAGATCAGCACAAATAGCTGGGCCTGGTGAGCCCTTAATGTTCCCAAAGCCATAGTTATAATTTGTGGATTGCCATCTGATTTTATTCTGATTTTAAGCTGTATTTCAACCGATTGTTTGATCTTATGTTTTAATGTATTATATATTTGATGTTAGCCACCCTGAGCCTGGTCTTGGTTGGGGAGGGTGGGGTATAAATAAAAATCATCATCATCATTATCATCTAGCTGGGTTTCCCCGGCCACTCTGGGTGGCTTCCAACAAAATATTAAAAATGCAATAAAACTTCCCTAAACATAGGTGGTACTTAGGTGGCCACTATCTCACAACCGAACTTGCCTGGCTAGCTCCACAAGGGAATTCTCCATTAGCTTGTAACCCTTGCTGGATCCAGGACCCCAGGAATTAGAAGGGGCTCGGACATCAGGCAGACTTAGCCCCCAGACTCACAACAATGTATTTGAGGGAAGAGTGCATCAAAATGCTTTCAGCTCCCTGGTTTGGTGGTGCTGGGAGGACAGCATGAGAGCCTGGCCTGTAGAACTCCCATTCTGAGCCCAGCCAGAGACCCGACAGGCAATGCAGGGGGTCTTTTCTTAAGCCCCTTCACTGCTCAGACGGTTGCAAACGACGGTTTCTCCTCCCTTCTGTCTGCTAACAGATTCAGCAAAGAGAATAAGGAGAGCATCAACCCTTACATTTACCTGCCGTTCGGAGCTGGTCCCAGGAACTGCCTTGGGATGAGGTTTGCTCTCCTTACCGTGAAGGCTGCTATTGCTAGCCTGATGCAGAACTTCACCTTCAAGCCCTGCAAGGAGACAAAGGTGAGGCACCGACCCTCCCGTCGGGTAGAGGGCAGCAACTGCCTTGGGCAGCAGCCACTGGGAGGCCGTGGAAGGACAGGGAGGGTTGTGCACCTGGCCACCCGCCTGCTGAGCTTGGGTGCAGTGGAGGGGCTGCTGTCCGCATGCTGGTGCTGAAGTCAGAGTCCGCTGCCAGGCCAGGCGGCTTCATTTATGGATGGGGGGTGGCCCAGCTCTGGGACCTGGGACTGATCTGTGCTGCTGTCTACAAGGGAGACAGCCAACCTGAATAAAGATGGAGCTTTTCCACCATATGGAAGTGTCAACAGGTTATGCCTCACCTGCAACACAGGTGGTACTGAGTGTTCCAGAAGGTGCTGCCATTTCTTCTTAACCCTTTAGTTCTCCTCCCTGACTGAGGGCTTATCCACACCTCCCTTTGCTCCACAGCTTTCCCTCGAGGAAACCTAATATTTAGCACTGAATCAGAACAAAGGCAATCAGATTTTCTGGGGACTGCTCCTTGTGCTGATTTAGTGCTAAAGAGTGGGTTTTCCAGGAAAAAGCAGTGGGGCAAAGGCAAAACCACTTGGACCCATGCCGTGGGTCAAGCGGAAAACCACGCAGACTTGTGCTTCCTGGGCATGGGAAGTATGGTCGTATGTGGCACAGCAGCGTTTGCTGCCACTCATTATTTGTTATCTATGGCTTTCATCCTTTTGGTGCACCCCAATGAGGGAAAGCCAGATGTGGAAGGCTCTTTTCAAATGCCCATCTGATGCAGAGACAGAGGCACCTCAGGAAAAGGCAGCTTCAGATGTTCCTATGTTGGGGGGGGACACATGTCAAGGGTGGGTGGAGCTGAAACCAGTGGCGGGCAAAGCCACAACCCAAAGTGGGTCAGGTTGCCACCTTTTCTCTCTTTCTCCACCTCTCTCTTTGCCAGGAAGGGACAGGTTACTCTTGCCAGTTGTCAAAACCGATTGCGATCATTTGCAGAGCTGCCTTTTTTAAATAAAAGCAAAAAAGAAGAAGCCAAGGGCTGTGCCCAAAATGGAGAGGACCATAGGCTGCCATTTTCTGATCATATGCTGTCCCACGTACTGCTCAACTACACAAACATGCCTATTAATTGGTCATGGGCAGCAGCCCTCTTAGCTCCAACGGTGTCTGAATAGGCTTGCAAATGCACAGTGTTCATTTCACATGGGCTGAGATTGTTAGGATTGGGAGGTTATGGCTATGGGGGAAAACACATTATTCCTTTTAGACTACTGCACTCTTGTGATAAGGGCGTAAACATGCAGTGGAAGAAAGTTGAAGAGTTTGCGATATCTCTGAGTCCATGCCTCTTCACCATCCTTAAGATCTCTGTTGCACCTCCTTTTTCAAAACCCTTCTGTTTTCTGGCCTCTAAATCCGGTTTTTCCCTCTCATGTTCCAGATCCCAATGGAATTAGTCTCAATAGGACTGATAAAGCCCAAATACCCCATCATCTTGCAAGCCGTCTCCAGAACCAGCTCTGCACAGTAGTTGAGTTTTTCCAGCAGAATCCCATTACTTTGGCAATGCTGAGAGATCTGTGGCCAGTGTATCGATCCTTTGGACCATTCTTCTGGTGAAATGTGTTTTGGCCTTTATTTGCACAAACTCTTCCATCCCTTGCCATGTGATGACCTCAAATTTTCAAATTTTCATACCTCAAATTTTCATACTTCACAATTTTCTACTGTGCATCCATGAGCACATGGCTGAGGTTGTGTCGATGGAAGCCTAGCAACTTAGCAGTGACAAAAAAAGTGACAAAGGTTTTCACCTCTGAAAGCAGCAGTTTCCTGAATAAGTTCTGCTGGCCCTTACATGTCTAGCTGACTATCATCACCCACGTGGCCAGTTCAGAAAGTGTGGCTGTAATTGGAGGTGTGACTGGTCCAGGGAGCAAATTCATTCACTCTTAATCACTCTTAATCATTTGCTTCAATAATGTCAGGATGCAGGGAAATCAAATACTTTACGTGGGTCCTTGACTTCCTGGGATTGCTTTATGAAGAAAGAAGTCCTAAACAAGAACAAAAAATATGGTGTTGAAGAAGCAGCTGGGGGAAAGGCAGTAACAAGATGCAAAATACTCCTGGGGTCAGGGTCTGCTGTTATTTTGAGTGATTATTTTAACCCCCTTCCTCCTCAAAAGTCCTAGTACTTTCCACCAAAACTGGAATCGATAAACCTTCAAGTATGTGTGTGTGTGTTTGTGTGTGTTTTCAAAAATAAGATTGTACCAACAAAAATAAAGAGTAAAGAAACAACGCCAGCTGTGTGGAACATTTATTGCGTGTGCCATAAAATGGGCAGACTGTTCAGGATGCTTTGGCAGACATAGAATCATGGAATCCTAGAGCTGGAAGGGACCCTGAGGGTCATCTAGTCCAACCGACTGCAATGCAGGAATCTCAACTAAAGCATCTGTAACAGATGGCCATCCAACCTCTGCTTAGAAACCTCCAAGGAAGGAGAGCCCACCACCTTCTGAAGGAGACCATTCCAGCTCTTACTGTCAGAAAGTTCTTCCTTTCATAGGAATCTCCTTGCTTGTAACTTGAAGCCATTAGTCAGAGTCCTACCCTCCAGAGCAGGAGAAAACAAACTTGCTCCATGTGACAACCCTGAAGATATTTGAAGAGGACATCATCAAAAATCATTGCACAAAGGGAGATTTTGGAAGGAAGAGTCACATATTGATAAGGTAGCCTCACAATATAGAGGTGTTTGTTCTTGGGGCGCTGTGGTCTAAACCACTGAGCCTCTTGGGCTTGCTGATTGGAAGGTTGCGGTTCGAATCCCCACAACGGGGTGAGCTCCCGTTCCTCTGTCCCAGCCCCTGCCAACCTAGCAGCTCAAAAGCATGCCAGTGCAAGTAGATAAATAGGTACCGCTGCAACGGGAAGGTAAACAGTGTTTCTATGTGCTCTGGCTCCAGTCACGGTCCTCCGTGCACCAGTAGCGGTTTAATATTATTATTATTATTATTATTATTATTATTATTATTATTATTATTATTATTTATTATTATTATTATTATTAATAATATTATTATTACCCTGCCCTCCCCGGCCAGAACCGGGCTCAGGGTGGCTAACACAAGTAAAATTACAATAAAAACATAATAGGAAAAAACCCCCAATTTAAATGGAGGTTAAAATGCAATTTAAAATGCAGCCTCATTTTAAAAGTAGCCCATAGATCAAAACCGTAAGGGGAGGGAAACATAAGGGTCAGACTGAGTCCAGACCAAAGGCCAGGAAGAACAGCTCTGTCTTGCAGGCCTTGTAGAAAGATGTCAAGTCCCGTAGGGCCCTAGTCTATTGTGACAGAGCGTTCCACCAAGGCCCTGGCCCTAGTTGAGACCAATCTAACCACCTTGCGACTTTGGACCTCCAAAGTGTTGTCATTTGTGGATCTAAAGTGGGGCATACCAGGAGAGGCGGTCCCATGGGTATGTGGGTCCTAGGTCACATAGGGCTTTAAAGGTCAAAACCAGCACCTTAAACCTGATCCTGTACTCCACCGGGAGCCAGTGCAGTTGGTAAAGCACTGGATGAATGTCATGCTGGCCACATGACCCAGAAAACCGTCTGTGGACAAACCCCGGCTCCCTCGGCCTGAAAGCGAGATGAGTGCCGCAACCCCAGAGTCACCTTTGACTAGACTTAACTGTCCGGGGGTCCTCTACCTTTACCTTTACCTACACAGTGTGCTTTTCTTATCTAAAGCATGCAAACGAAAACCCGCGAGCATCAAAATGGTCTCACATCGTAGCCCCTCTTAGAGCTCTCCTACAAAGGGTTAACAGCTCAGACAAGGCAACAGTCCCACCCCCTCTCAAACTATCCTTCCATCCATCATGCACAGCTATATTTCATGTCACTAGTCATGCATGCACACACAGTGCGATAATTTGTGAGTGATTTGGTTCTGAATGTGTGCATTGGCAGAGAGAAATGGGGCTGCAGAATGCAATTTGTGAAACGCTCATCCTCACCCTGCTGCTGTTCTTATTTCATGACTAATATTACTTACATATGAGTTTGGGGTGCAATTCCATTACAGGCACCCCAATACAAATACTCTCCATCAGCTTATTTATTGTAGCGTAAGAAAGGGAGCCCCAAGCCATGCCAAGAAATGGTCTAGGGGCCTAAGGGAGCTCAGTCAGTAGAATATGAGATTCTTAATCCCAAGGTTGTGGGTTTGAGTCCCAAGTTGGGTGAAAGATCCCTGTATTGCAGAGGGTTCAACTAGAGTCCAGGGCTCAGCAAACTTTTTCAGCAGGGGTCTGGTTCAGTGTCCTTGAGACCATGTGGGGGACCGGACTATATTTTGAAAAAAAATATGAACGAATTCCGATGCCCCACAAAGAACCCAGAGATGCATTTTAAATAAAAGCACACATTTTACTCATGTAAAAACACGCTGATTCCCGGACCGTCTGCAGGCTGGATTTAGAAGGTGATTGGGCTGGATCCAGCGCCCGGGCCTTAGTTTGCCTACCTATGGACTAGACAACCTTCATGGTCCCTTCCAACTCTACAATTCTATGATTCTAAGTTGTGTGTGTGTGTATGTGTGTGTGTTTTTTGCTGGCACACGCACACACATACACGCGTGCGCACATACACACACACACACACAACTGATGAACAGCAAGAACATAATACCGGTAATCTAATAACACTTAAAGTGCTTTAATTGTATTAAACATTAATAAAATGCAATTTTATGATACTGAAAAATTGCATGCCTTGTGCTTTTCAATTAAGCTAGTGCCTTTGCACTCACTTATTACTTGCTGAGCACTTGGGCAGAATATTGCCTGCATGTTTTTCCTTATCTCAACAAAGAAAAACAATAATGGATATTTGCTTATTTAAAAAAAAAACACCTACAGACCCACATGACATGGGGAAGCTCCTTCACTTCCCAAATTGTGTTCTTCTGGCTGTGGGTAGATTGCACGATGCCAGAGTCCATCCCCCTTGGAAGGGTCAGAGTCCATTCCCCTTTGAGTTGGAAGGGTCAAAATGCCTGTGCAGAACCACTGCCAGGCCAAGCGTTAAGCGTAAAGAGTTGGTCGTCTTTCTTACGACAGCAGCAAGACAAACAGTTGCTTCCAATTGGAAAGAAGCCACCACCCATTATATGTGGAATATAGCTCTTACAAAGCGCCTAACTCACCATCAGAGGGTGATAAGAGGAATAGTAAAGATGGCTTTGACTCCGTAGAGTATCAATTTATATCGTTTATTAACAACGGCACAGTAATCTCCCTTCCGTCTCAGCCGCTATGGACAAATTATCTGAGTGCTTTACTCTGAAGTATACCCTGTGGATGTGAGTTTCATCTGTCATGCAAAAGATTTTCCACATCTATTTTGATGCCACGTGGATGACTGCATACAAGACTAAACATCTGTACATTTGTTATGGAAGACAATGCTTTATTCTTGTAATTGGTTTTTTAAGAAGTTGGAAGGAAGGAAGGAAGGAAGGAAGGAAGGAAGGAAGGAAGGAAGGAAGGAAGGATGCGATTGGAGTGGTCAGCCTCCAATTCCCCACTTCTGTCTCCTTGTCTCTTAGCTCCCCCACTAGATAATCCCAATCCCCCTCCCCCACTTTGGGAACCATTGACTTACTCCATTCATGTTGAGACTACACACCTGCTCTAGAGATAGCAAAAGAAAAGAAATCCGACTAACTACGAAACAGCGGTGGGGGTGGGAAGCATGAAAAGAATTGAGAGAGAGCGAGATCTTGGCATTCAGTAAGCAAAACATGCACTTCTAAATGGGATATTTAAAATGAATGATTGTTAATCTAGCCATAATACGGCGAGAGCGCCACATACCCAGCACATGAAGTCTTCAGAAACGAAGTCATTAGTGTAACTACATATGCCTGCTCATTCTTTTCAAGATAGGGAAATGTGAATAATTCCCTGCCAAGGGACAATTACAGCCTGCCATTCCAGCCTCACGAGGCCATATGCATCAAGGGGCAACAAGATAACATTAATAAGTATTCTGCAGACAAAATTAGATCAATAATGGTTTGGCAGCATAACATCTAATTTGAAAATGATATCCACAATGCCGTGGCGGTTGCACGAGAGAGGTGCCTGCCGCATATTCCAAACATTTCTCGCTTTTGCCCCCCTCCAAAATTCTCACCTTCATTCCACCTTCTTTTATTTTGGCTTTGGAAAGAATCCAGGCAACAGAGACTCGATCCAAGCTGCACAAAGTTCAGCTGGATTCATGTCAGAGGAAAGCAGAACGGCTGTTTTGAAAAGCAGCATGTGTGGGCTTCGATAGCTCTTAACCAGGATGGCTGAACGGAGCCTCCGTAGCATGGAGAAAGTGGAAAGAGAAAAGGTTTTCTCCCTCTCTCATAACTCACGGACACCCAATGAATCATAGAACTGTAGAGTTGGAAGGGACCCTGAGGGACATCTAGTCCAAGCCCCTGCAGATTCAGGACAGATAATAGGAAGGACTTCTTCACATGACACAGAGTTAAACGATGGGGCTCACGGCCTCGGTCCAGTATACCTGAAGGAGCGTCTCCACCCCCATCATTCTGCCTGGACGCTGAGGTCCAGCGCCGAGGGCCTTCTGGCGGTTCCCTCATTGCGAGAAGCAAAGCTACAGGGAACCAGGCAGAGGGCCTTCTCGGTAGTGGCGCCCGCCCTGTGGAATGCCCTTCCAGCAGATGTCAAAGCGATAAACAACTACCTGACATTCAGAAGACATCTTAAGGCAGCCCTGTTCAGGGAAGTTTTTAACGTGTGATATTTTACTGTATTTTTGGTTTTTATGGAAGCCGCCCAGAGTGGCTGGGGAGGCCCAGCCAGATGGGTGAGGTATAAATAATAAATTATTATTATTATTATTCGCCAGGAGACTGATGACCACTAAACTAGATGGCTTTAGAAAAAAGATCAGACAAATTTATGGAGGAAAAGGCTATCACTGGTTACTAGCCATGATGGCTTTGCTCTGCCTCCACAGCTGGAGACAGCAATGCTTCTGAAGACTAGTTGCGGCCGGGGATCTCCCTCTTTTGCCACCTACCAGCTTCAGCATGGCCAGTGGCTAGGAATGATGGGCACTGCAATCCTATGACTTTTGGAGGACACCAGTTTGGAGAAGGCTGAGACAGGCCTGTGGTCACCCTCCCAAGTGAATTCCTTTGTATGTACTTAGTAGAGTGGATGGCGCAGTGGTCTAAACACTGAGCTTCTTCGGCTTGCTGATCAGAAGGTTTGCAGTTCAAATCTGCTTGATGGAGTGAGCTCCCGTTGCTTTGTCCCTGCTCCTGCCAACCTAGCAGTTTGAAAGCACACCAGTACAAGTAGATAAACAGGTACCGCTGTGGTGGGAAGGTAAACAGCATTTCCGTGCGCTCTGGCTTCCGTCACAGTGTCCCATTGTGCCCGAAGTGGTTTAGTCCTGCTGGCCACATGACCTGCAAAAGCTGTCTGTGGACAAACGCGGCTCCCTTGGCCTGAAATCGGAGATTAACGACGCACCCCATAGTGGGCTTAACCATCCAGGAATCCTTTAAAGGTAAAGGGACCCCTGACCATTAGGTCCAGTCGTGACCGACTCTGGGGTTGTGGTGCTCATTTCGCTTTATTGACCGAGGGAGCCGGCGTACAGCTTCTGGGTCATGACTAAGCCGAACCAGAGCCAACTGCTCCGGGCTGCTGAGAGCAGCGCACAGAAACGCTGTTTACCTTCCCGCCGGAGCGGCACCTATTTATCTACTTGCACTTTGATGTGCTTTCAAACTGCTAGGTTGGCAGGAGCAGGGACCAAGCAACGGAAGCTCACCCCGTCTTTACCTTACCTTTATTTACACTACACACACATCCTTCCTTTACAGGTCCCCTTCTTTTCCTAATACCCCACGGGACACAGATGCCAAATTTATTTGTTATTCAAGCTAGAACACAGGGGCTGTTATTACCAATCTTTCTAGGCTGCCCTGAATGCTCTCCCCCCTCCCCATTTTTTTGGGCTGAATTGCAGGCATAAAAAATAATAATCCTTCAAATAAATAAATAAATAACTCTAGCCTTCTCTTATCCCTTTGTATAGAGATTTGAAGGAACTTTCTTTTTAAAATACATGTTGCAATAAGTGTGGTCATGAAACTTACTGCAATACAGTCCTCATAGGTGATGGAAGAGTTGTGAGGTCGGATGGGTAACCCCAGTCTGATGCAACATGGAGACATCTAAGGAAATTGCTTCATCTTTTTCTTTTAAGAGACGAATGCAAAGAAAAGCACATTCTGATGAGACATCATTGTAACATGGGCTTGTCCTTGAATTTGCATATTTTTCAGTTTTTAGACAGATTGCTCCATCCTATTTGCTGGCGTCATGGGCTGGCTGGGGAACCCCCAAAGGAAGAAGGCTCAGAGCCAGGGGATTGTGGTGGATGACGACATGTGGTGAGAGGGAGAAGGGGGAGGAGAAAGTGTCAGAAGTGGAAGAGGTGACGGGGTTTAGTGAGCAGGAAGAGTTTGTGGCAGAGAGCAGTCAAGAATCAGAGGCAGCATGATGGGAGATCAGCTCGGCCCAAGGCAGGATGCAGAAGAGCCACAACCGGGAAAAGAGAGACATAATAGACATAATATGAAGAAACATCACGGACAGAACAACTGCCACACATAGGAAGAACAAGGATATTGTTTGAGCGCCTCACTTGTAGTATTATAAATGATTTATTGTGTCAACATGAATAGAAGTTATTGATATTGCAGTTGTTGTATAAGGGATTGTTATTTTGAAATTAATAAGATTTTGGAATACAGAAATAAAGTAAAGCATCAAAGCATCAATTCTAGCATGCCCAGGGGGACGACACACACTTTAATTGTGTTATTTGGTATCTGAATGATTGGTATTGGTAATTCTATTATAATTTGGCATTGTTATAATGAGGCTATTATTGGATTGTAATTGGAAACTAACAAAAATTATTATCACAAGAATCAGAGGCAGGAGCAGGGCCAGGAGCATCTTCTATTGCCGCCCAGGATAGGTGCAAGTTCGCATGTGCCGGAGGTGGGTGGGCAGGGCATGCCAGGGGGCAGGGCACACTGTTGGGCGATGGCCTCATGCACCGGAGCCTGCTGCTTCTGCCCCCGGGTCGGGCCTGACCCGGGAGTGGAGCTGCGGCCAGCTGCCAGCATGGGGCCACCGCACGAAGGAACTGCCTCCACAGCTCTCTTGCAGATCCGCAGCCCAGGGGAGGAGAGGGGCCTTGAAGCAGCCACTGCCTCCCCTTCTCTCCTTCACTTCTGCCCCTGGGTCAGGCCTGTTTTACCATGATGCATATTCTGTACAAAATCAGTTCCACTCAGCTCTACACCTCTCAGTGCATTTATTTGATTGTTAGAATTGGGTTAGGGTGAAGGTTTTTGTTTTACTCATAGGAAGAGCCTGCTGGATCAGGCCTATTGTTATGTACTGAGTTCAATAGGATCCAAAATGCAGCAGTCTGATTGGTCCTAGAACAATAGGATTCAGAATGCAGCAGTCTGATTGGTCCTAGAACAAATGCAGCAGTATGATTGGTCTGTAGGAGCAACCCAATCCAGCTCCAGATAGAAGTGAATCCACAACCTGATTGGCCTACAGGAGAATTCCGGAATTAGCCAATCACGTGCAGCCCATTGTGTAAATAATGTATATAAAGAAGATACTTTGGGGAAACTTCCATTCCTCCTCACCGCTATGAGCTGAATAAAGAGCATGAAATCCACTCTGAGTATATTTCACCTATGGTAGGGTTACCAGGCGTCCCTGTTTCCCAGGGACAGTCCCTGGATTTGTGAATAAGTCTCTGGGCAAATTCCATCCCTGGCATGTCCCCAGATTTCATCTAATGTCCCCAGGAAACGCAGCAGCGACAGTCTCAGCAGCTCGGAGCAGTTGGCTCTGGCTGGCTTCAGGAGCTGCTCGGAAGTCCCCATAGGATGGTGGTGCAGGGGCTCTAAGATGCAGCTTCCGGGATGCCTCCACCTTCTCTGACCCCAGCAACTAAGCTGTGAAGGGAGGCTTCATGCTGCCTATCGGAGCAGCCTCCCAACTCCTACTTGCATGCATCTCTCAGCTGTGAAGGGAGGCTTCACGCTGCCTATCAGAGCTTGCATGCAAGCAGGAGTGGGCAGGGATCTCTTAGTTAGGCAACAGGAAGCCTCCCTTCCCAGCTGAGGGATCCCTGCCCCCTCCTGCTTGCACGCAGGAATGGGATTGGGGCTGCTCTGATGGGAAGGGAGGCATTGCGCTGCCTGAGAGACCCCTGCCCCTTCCTGCTTGCACGCAAGTAGGAGTTGGGATGGGGCTGCTCTGAAAACAAGTGTGGAGCCTCCCTTGCCAGCTGAGGGATCCCTGCCCCCTCCTGATTGCACGCAAGTAAATATGGGATTGGGGCTGCTCCGATGGGAAGGGAGGTATCGTGTTGCCCAAGCCACCGCTCTCGGCCCTCCTTCTCCACCTTCCATCCTGACCCACCGTGCACTGCTTCCCCCCCCCCACCACCGAAGAACCAACAACTCAGGGGCTGCCCAGGTTCATGGAGAAAGGAGACAGAAGCTTCAGAGGAAGGGGAAATGTGGCCGTTGAGGTCAAGACAGCGGTTGCCCCTTTGCTACCGCCATCACTGCAGCATAAACATGTAGCATTTATTTATTTATTTATTTATTTATTTATTTATTTATTTATTTATTTAGTCCCCGGTTTCAATGAAATTTTTTTTGTAACCTTAGCCTATGGCCCATCTAGTCCAGCATCCTGTTCTCACAGTGGCAAACCAAGATGCTTGGGGGAGACTTGCAAGCAGCACCTGGGGGCAAGAGATCTCTTACTCCTCCCATGGTTTGCAGCAACTGGGTTTCAGAAGCACTGAAAGACTCCTTCGGGTAGTGATAAAGCGGGATATCAAATCCAAACTCTTCTTCTTCTCTTCTTCAAGTCTCCAGAAGAAGAGAAGAAGAAGAGTTTGGATTTGATATCCCGTCTTTCACTCCCTTTAAGGAGTCTCAAAGCGGCTAACATTCTCCTTTCCCTTCCTCCCCCACAACAAACACTCTGTGAGGTGAGTGGGGCTGAGAGACTTCAGAAAAGTGTGACTGGCTCAAGCTCACCCAGCAGCTGCATCTGGAGGAGCGGAGATGTGAACCCGGTTCCCCAGATTACGAGTCCACCGCTCTTAACCCCTACACCACACTGGCTCTCAAATCCAGGGACAGTCCCAGATTTATAGAAGCCATCCCAGTTTCTGATTCGATCCTAGAATGTCCCGCTTTTCCCTAGGACGTCCCTATTTTCATCAGAGCAATGTTGGAGGGCATGGAATAGGATGTTCCCAGGGCTTTTCTACAGCCGGAACTCACCCAATCTCAGTTCCAGCACCTCTCAGGTGGGTGCCTTTGCCATTCTAAGAGGACAAAGGAGGTGTTCATGGTGAGTTCCAGCACCTCTTTTTCTAGAAAAATAGCACTGGACACCCCAGTTTTCATTGGAGAAATGTTGAAGGGTATGGCAGTGCTGCCTCCGTCCATGGAGAACCATTCTGGCTTGTAGATTTCCATATCTGTGTTGCTCCCTGATCCAGCTGAATGGACAGCCCTCCTCTCTAGTCCACACAAATTCATTAATTTTTGTTGCAAAGGAATGAAGAAGCTGATCAAAGGAATTGCCGCTGCATCCACACCCTCTGGCAGAAAGTAATGCTAGGGCTGTCTTTGAAGAGCAAGCACTGAACCAGGGACTTGGTATTATTTTAGATGCTTCTGCACTGTGGAGAGTCGCTGAGGGGAAATAGCCAGACGTAAGCTGGGGAAGAGACATGGTCAGACATCAAGGATTTCAAAAATGCAAGGCATAATATTTGCTCTCTTAAAAGTTCTTCCACTCCATGCATTTTGATTCTGTTTGGTTGGCAGACTGTCCCCTGTTCTTAGTTAGCAATGAATGATGTGCTTCCAAAATGCCCCATCATCTTGCCCCTTTTTGTACTTTCTCGCAGTAACAGGTCATTTGCAACACTCCAACCATTCTTCAGCTGCAGACTTATCAATTTACGCGCTTACATGGAGGAGGGAGTCTCACAAAACAGCCAGAAATGTCCTTGAAACCTATGCTGTCACTGCATGTCCAGCTGTCAAGCCAGCTGTTTTTCTGAAGAAGAATGCCTTAGAAACTGTTTGGTGCTTGTGTGTCCAGCTTCTGTGCCCAGGAAGGGCCAGGATGAGGTCTGGTATGCTCTGACACAGTTTTGAATGCCTTAGAAGCTGTTCCCCACTTCTATGCCCAGAGAAAACAAGACAATAACAATTCTTAGGGAGGGTGGAGAGCTTAGCAGGCTCTGAGATGCTCTCACAAGATCTCACTGAGCCTCCTGAGCTCTGGAGGGATCTCATGAGAGCATCCGCGAGCCCAGTAAACAAGTCTGAGAGCTTAAAAGCCCTTCCCATGCCGGCAAAACCCTGTGCAAAAAGAGCTTTTAAGCTCTTTGTCTTCCGCGCATTTATTTTGTGTGATTCCAACCAGCCGGCCTTCACCTGCGTGATGTTGAAATTGCACATGTGAAACGCACAGAGGTTGTGATTGTACGGCAATACACATTTATCATCGTTTGACATCCGTTGTCTGTAATGCTTTGTGGCCTCTTTATGATCTACACCCATAAACTGCGCCTGGAATTTAATTAACTGTGTTGGAGAAAAATTACAGCTAAACTAGCTTCAGCAGTTGAAACACTGGCCTGCTTTTATGTCTGGCTGTTAAAAGAAGAGCCAGAGGGCAAACAGCATTGAGCCGCACAAATGCCCAGTGGACGGGTAAATGGGCATTCAGGAAGTTACATTTAATCATTTGGTTTTTTAGACAGAAAAGATCGTCTGCTCAGAAGCCTTCTGTCAGGTCAAGGTATGGAAAAGCAGGCTAGAACGGACAGTATCCGTCGGAGGGTCTGGCTTGTTTGGGGTCAACGATGCATTCTCTAAACCCCGCTGTTAAAATCTCCAGTCAAAAAACACACACACGATTGACTGCTTCAAGCACTGAATGATTGCGAAGGGAGCACCTATCCACAAAGGGAACATCAGCAAACCAGCTGTCTATCGGCAAAATGCCTTGGGCCAACCCTGTAACGTAGGATCGTGAATTGGCATGCAGGGTATTTCACAAACCACATTTGAACGGGCAAGAACACAGCTTCTGCCAACTTTGCAGCCTTTCCCCAGTGGTTAAAATAATGCCACCTTTGTGTTGGAACTTCCCATTTTGCCTTTCCCAGCCCATTCCCATCTAATGATGCCGTGCATAGCACAGCGATATGCATCACTGCGCATCACAGAGGAAACGTGAAAATGTGACCCGTAGATGCCTTTCACAGCAGCACCCCCGTGTCTTTTGCAGGGCGTAGTTCTGATTTTGGGCCAAGATGAGGTCTGGTATGATCTGATGCAGCTCTGAATGCCTTAGAAACTGTTCCCTGCTTCTGTGCCCGGAGAAAACAAGAGCCCTTTCTTCAGAAGCTTTTCTGCTGATTCAGCTCATCCCACGAAAGGGGTCTGTGCTGTATCGTTGCTGCAGCTACGCGGTGAAATGATTGCAGTGCTGGCATTCTTGCATGAGCATTCGGGACGCCTTCTGATTGTGCCGCACATCATGCACGCGGCCGATGAACACAAACAACGGAGGAACAGGGTGACCTTCAAAAGTGTGTCTGCACCAACCATTCCCCATTTGCAATATGGCCTTGGAAAAGAGAGTTGCCATTGACAACACATCCAGCGCGGGAGCAGTGATCCGATTCTGAGCTTGGTTGTGGGAGAGCTTTCACAAAAAGGTCTCATGGGGCTGAGCTGAGCAAACAGACAATGTAAGGCGACTTTCGATCTCCTGGTGGGAAGCCTAGAAACACGGGAAGATATCCTACACCAAGCCAGGCCACTGGGCCACCTAACTCAGCACTGATCTTCATCTGGGGTTCCCAAAGTGGGGTGTGGCGCCCCCTGAGGGTGGTGGTGTTACCTGCAGGTTCTCAAAGGCAACGGGTGGCAAAGAGCTGCTGGAAGTGTAAATGACTACCAGCCTTCGGAAAGGCTGGCACCGCTGCATCCATTCCACCCATTTTGTTGCATTAGCTAATCAAACTAAGTAGTTTTAATTGGATTTTGATTAGATGTGCAATTAATTGTTGCTGTTTTGGATTTTATTGTGCTATTATCTTCCTTAGTGTGTCATGCAAACTGTGTGTCAGGGACTGGCTGGACGCGGAGGAGTGGGCACTGGGAGAAGGGTGGGTTGGAGAACCACCTGGAATAAGGGATCGGTGATCTGGGAGAGCCTGTGCAAGCCAGGAAACGAGAGAGGCAGGAGAAGCTGAAGGATTGGAGAGTGAAGTGCAGGTGCGGGAGAGGGAGAGATTGGTCAGGCCGGTCAAGGACAGCCATAGGCAAACTCGGCCCTCCAAATGTTTTGGGACTACAACTCCCATCATTCCGAGCTAACAGGACCAGTGGTCATGGATGATGGGAATTGTAGTCCTAAAACATCTGGAGGGCTGCGTTTGCCTATGCATGGTCAAGGACATCCATGCCTCCTCCTCCTGCCCCCAGGGGCGTTCTGAGGGAGGCGGTGGTTCGCCCTGGGTACCATTCAAAAGGTACAACATGCTGACCCCCGGATCGGCAGCACCCCTGGGGCATGCACCACGCCCCTTGGGACAAGTACCGCTCTGGGTACTGGAGCAGGTTGCTTTGCCTCTGCCTGCCCCCCCTCTCCTGCTCCACTGTCTCCCATGACCAGGAGAGGACTGAAGAGGGAGAGAAAAAAGAGGCAGAATAGAAAAGCAATACATCAACAATAAAATAATAGCCAGCCAGGGAGTGCAAGCAAATAGGCGATGGGGGCACAAGGTGTTGAGAATTCCGTTCCACCTTAAGGAACAGACGTGTGGAATTGTTGCATGTCACATGTCTGTTTACATTCCAGCACAGCTTGCTGGGAACTTCCATTTGTGTATAGCATTTGCTTTTCCCGTTCTCTCTGAGACAACATGAGAGAGAGAGAGAGGACATGTTTCTTTGTCCTGATTTATGATGAATAAATCTGTAGTTATAGTATGACTTCATAAGCCTCACACCTATTCTGTATACGCAGTACACTCTGCTAATAGCGTGCCCTGGCTCTTGAAGTCCGGGTTGCTGATTTACATCGGAGCACAGGCTGATGGATGGAGACGGCACAGCTGGGGCTTGCCAGCTGGCCTCCTGGCCCTCTGCATGTAGACACAAGTCACCCCTAGCGATGCTCAGTGTCAGAGACCAGACTGAGGATTACAGCTCGAAAGAGGAATGGTGGGAACCTTCCTCTCTTCCTGCTCCTGACCAGGATCCTAAAGCTGCCCAGGAACAGTGGAGCGGTATAGATTTAGAGAAATGGTTTGCAGAAAAGCATAGTTCGGAAAACAACAGCTGGGCAGAGCCGAGTGGGGAACAGCTAGAAGAAGCAGAACAGGAAGAGATAATGGACTCCGCTTCACTTGACACTGTCCAGCCTATCTCTCCAAAGGCAAGGACAGCTGATAAGGTTGCTACGCAGAAGGTTTAGTGCTTGCGAGATCAGGTTGCAAGAAGGGGGAAGTGAGGTTAATCTCATAGCCTATGTCATTCTTAACTAATAAACTGAAACTGACACGGGGACAAACAGAAGAAGACGCCTTCACCCTGGTATGGCTCCCCTTTATCACATACACAGCCCAACAGGACAACGACAATAATCCACCAACAGCATACAAATCAATATGGCTAACCTGATCCAAAACACCCACCCACCTCACTCACACACGAAAACAAAGATCACCACAGCCAATCACAAGCAAACAATCACACCCTAAGCCAACCCCAACCTCTCTCACCACCAAAGGAACACAAGTGAACAACACAAGCAACGCTGACACCAAACTCTACATACATTAAACATAATAGAAACACCGCCACCCGACCCCACCCCCATCCATCCTCCCTCTCCCCACCCCCCTTTCTTTTTTCTTTCTGTTTTCCTCTCCCCCTAATGCCTCAACAAATGAAACGGATTTGTAAAAACGTTACATGGAAGAAGAAGAAGAAGAAAAAAACAAAACGAGGCACTACACTTCTGTAAAACAAGAAAATCCTTAATAAAATATTTAAAAAAAAAAGGGGGGGAAGTGATGAAGATAACTGGGGAGGGGGAGTAGGAGTGAAGCACCTTTATTCAGAGAATGGCTGCGTTGTTCTTTTGCTCTGATCATTAAACGCTCTTAAACTGGTAAGGGACTCTAATTGCTTTGTTCTGCTGATACACAGTCAATTGGGGGTGGGTGGGGAGCAATTCTCCGAAGTCTGACACTCAGGGACCCAGCACATGTCACACACCCTGGGCACACCGATCTCAAGATCCACCCATCGCTCAGCAACAGGCACAAAAAGAACTGTTGCAAACCATAGATTTATTTATGTTATATATGTCTATGTATATCTATGCATATCTATGAATAGAAGGCCTCTGGGTGGCACAGAAAACTGAACAGTCCAGCAGCAGACATAATGCATCACAAAAAAAATCCACGTTCAAACATGTGCTGCCACACTGGAAATTGGCAAAGGTGTTCAACAATAAAATCTAAACCTGTGACGTCTAAGAGAAAAGGTGGCACAGAAAGGTCAGTGGTGTTGGGGCTTGGCAGATCGATCCATGGAAAGAGTTCTGCACACACACAGGGGGCCAACACCAAGAAGGCCCTGTCTCTGAGAGTCATCTGGATGTCTCCCCTCACCTCCAAAAGCAACCCAAGTTGAAGACCTCTGCATTAAAGATCTTGGCAACATACGGGAGGTAAGTAACAGAATACAGTGCTTCGCCTTGGGGAGTGGGGAATGGGTCTTCCTGTTCGGGTCACAGAGGTAGGGGAGATGATGGGGAATTTAGTGGAGTGGAGCTGGGGAAAAGGGAGAGGGGGATTTTCTGGCTCAGAGGTGCAAATGTGGGAGAACCACAAAGTGCCTCAGTTGGACGCTATCAAAACATTGCAAACCTCAGCCCTGGACAGCAAAGTTGCACAGGAAGCTAGAGGCTGCCTTTCACTGATTGGTGGGGATGCACTACAAGGTCACAGCCTGATTTAAAGTGGGTCCCAACTGCAACATGGCCACCATTCAAATACATGATTAAAATAACCTTAAGGAATGCGTCCTGCAAATCCATGTTTAGGTTAAAATGGGACCTCAGGTCTGAAAACACTGACATCTACTGCTACAGTACATATTGCAATTTCTTTCTTCCCATGATTTTAAATTATGAAACCTTGACCTTTGGCCAAGAAGCAGCATATATAACCCCCAAACTTCTAAAATCTAAAGATAAGGTCTTAAAAATTGCATATGTCTTCAGTCTTCACTGCGGCTTACCACATAAGCTTAAGTAAACAGATTATCAAGTCAGTAAAACTCTGAGAAATAAAAGGCACAATTTCCTCTGCGCAGTTCTGTCAACGCAAGTCACTAGTCCTCAGTGAGGTGAAGGCAACACAGCGTGGAAAGAGGGAGGTAGCGCCTGTCTCTGCCTCTTTGCTGTGTCCCCTTCCTTTATTCCTCTGGAGAAGCAACGGCTCTGGGGACCAGCTTCAGAATGTTGGGCTTTTTCGGTTTCATGAACCCTTTGCTGTCCAGTTCCATGGGGATCTTTGTCATCAAAAGAAAGCAAAAATGAGCAGTAAGTGGGATGGAGCAGGGAAGGTCCAGCAGAAGCAACTGCAAAGTTCACACACACCTCATGCTGCATGAGAAGAGCCTGATGAATCAGGCCAATAGGGGCTCATCTCAGACAGCATCATGTTCTCACCACAGCCAATCAGATGCCTGTGGGGAACCAGGAAGCAGGATCTTCCTGGGAAACCAGGAAGCATCACTGTGGAGGCATGACATAGCCATTGTGGCTAACAGCTGTCAATAGCCTTCTCCTCCTCCATGAATTTGTCCAGTCCTCTTTAAAAGCCATCCAAGATGGTTGCCCTCACTGCAGGAGGAAGTTCCACACTTTAACTCTGTGCTGCATAAACAAGGACTTTCGTTTATCTGTCCCGAACCTTCCAGCATTCAGCTTGATTAAATGTCTATGATGGGGTCAGCAAACCTTTTCAGCAGGGGGCAGGTCCACTGTCCCTCAGACCTTGTGGGGGGCCAGACTATATTTTTTTGGGGGGGGGGGGGAAATGAACGAATTCCTATGCCCCACAAATAACCCAGAGATGCATTTTAAATAAAAAGACACATTCTAGTCATGTAAAAACACACTGATTCCTGGACCGTCCGGGGGCCAGATTTAGAAGGTGATTGGGCCAGATCCGGCCCTCGGGCCTTAGGTTGCCTACCCATGATCTATGAGTTCTAGTGTTAAGAGAGAGGAAGGAAAACCTTTCTCCATGCCAGGGATAATTTTAAAAACTTCTATCATCTTGCCTCGAACTCATCTTTTCTCCAAACGAGAAAGCCCTAACTGCTGCAGACTTTCTTCATCAAAGATTTACTCCATCCCCCCAATCATTCCTGCGGTCCCGTTCTAAACCTTTGCCAACCTTCTTTTTGAGGTGAGGCAATCAGAACTGGACACAGTAGTCCAAATATGGCCGTATCAAACGCTACGGCCATTGCTGGACCAGGAAAGCCTGGCCACAGAAGTGCATGAATCACGCCTGCTCCTTGAGATGTCTGAGTTGGCCACAAGGACACAGCCCTTAACTGCATCCTGTTTGGATTACTGTAATGCTGTCAGTTTGCATTTCTTAGTACAGAAAGTATTGGTCTGATGTCTAGAGATCTTTCCTATTTTACTTAGCTCAAGAATGTCTTGGAAGGTTTCTTTCTATGTGAAAGAAGCAGGCAGAAGGTTTCTGATGTTTAGCCTACTCCTGGGAAGCTGAGTACAGCTGATTTAAACTGGTTCTGTTATCCTTTCTGTCAAGGTCATGCTGAATATAATAGTCAGGCAGAAGGAGCCTGGGTTTCACTCACTTTCTCTTTCTATCTTTTTGTTCTGGTGTGGTGGTCTGTATGCTATAGTGTTAAGGTTTAAACTTATTATAAGTTACTGTGAAGTTTAAGTTAAGTCTGCTGCAACTGGAGTTCTTACAGACAGTGCCAATCCTGAAAGTGACCATGATGCTCATTCGCCTTCAGTATCAGTAAAGCTCTGCTGGATGAGATACAATTGCCTCTGGTCTATTTCTGGGGAACTTTGCAACGTATTTTAAGTTTTCCTCCACACACGACACTCTCTACATGGGGCTGCCTTTCAAAAGCGCTCAGGAACATCAGCTTTGAATAACGGATAGCTCAGCTGGTTAGAGCATGATGTTGCTAATGCCACAGTTACAGGTTCAATCCTCCTATGGGACAGCTGCACATCCCTGCATTGGGGGGGGGGGGCTGGACTAGATGATGTTCAGGGTCCCTTCCAACTCTATGGATTCAACAGTGCTGCTTACGACTTATATAGAACCCTACACAGCTTAAGTCCAAGTGATCTGAAAAACTGCACTCCCTCATACAAATGGGCTCTGAGATCTTTGGGGGTAGCCTTTCTCTTAGTCCTGCCACCCTCACAGGTGGGGACGCAGAAGAGGGCCTTCTTGGGGTTGGCTCCTCCCAAGCAACTTCGTGTGGGATGTGATACATAAGTAGCAGTCAAGTACAACATTCCTTGTTTTCCTAGAGTGGACATGCGGAGGAATGTTTGGTCCAGCCAGTCAAAAACTTCCTGTTTCCTCCTGACTGGGACATACATCCTTTGCATGTGACTAGAGGTGGCCATTACCTTACCTGTCCAGGTAACAAAAAGGACAAGGCACACAGCACACTCTCTTTTGACTTCCTCCATCGTTGGAGCAGCTTTTTAGCTAGAGATGCTCTGTTGGCTTCCAGCTTCCAGCCAACAGAGGACACTGGTATTGTCCCCACATGGGATAGATCCACGTGTATATACTTTGTAACTAAGTCTGCCTTCAGGGATCCAACTGTGAACTGATGATGTGAGTAAACTTCACACAAGATTGTGGTGTGTTTCTTCTTTTAAGAGGGATATAAGTGAACTTACCAGGAACCTGGCAGTGAGAGGCTTACACAAGCCTGCAACCAGCTACCCGCTGTGCGTTTAAAAGGGGAATGTGAAACTCTGCTAAGTAAAGGAACTTGCTAGAGCAACTTAGGAAGGATATTAATGAACTATATATCCTCTCCTGTCTCCCTGAACATTCCCACACTTCGGAACTCCTTTCCTCAAGAAGCCAAACTAGCTCCCTCCTTGCTGTCCTTCTGCCAGCATGTGAAGTTTTTCTCGTTCCAGCAGCCATTTGGGAACTGACTTTTTTTAAGGAAATGGCAGTGGCTGCGCTGTTTTTATTGTAATTATGTGTATGTTTTAATATATCTTTATATAGCTGGATTTAATTCTATTAATGCTTTTTTTTTTTAAAAAAATATGATTGGGTTTCCCCTCCCAATGTTTCTTAGCTGTTCCTATTTTATCTGCAAAATGCCTTGAGCCCTCGTCAGTGGAAAAAGGAAGGTTAAAAATAAATATAATAATAATTGGTTACTTCGGGGATGGATTTATCCAGAAGCTGCCATGAGTGCAGAATGCCGCATCATGATTGAGACCTTGTCAGCACATCACACCTGTGCTCAGAGACAGGTGTGATTCTTCTGGCCTGGGAATGAGGTGTGGAGGGGGAAATAAAATGTATACAGCCATCTGGTTTTAGCAAGCCATTCAGTGCTAATAGAGCAGTTGGCCTTGTGTTAAGGCGAAACGGACAGAATGCTGCAGCTTACCGGAGTCTCTTTGCAGGGACGGAACGAAAATCGTTGCAGCAAGACCACCATCGCCACTTTCAAGACCAGGAGGGCGAAGCGCATTCCTATGCAGTTCCGTGGACCCGCACCGAAGGGCAGGAAGACATACGGGTCGATGGCTTCCCTGTTCTCTTTACTGAACCTGTTTCCAGATCGGAAAAGAGAGACGTGTGAGGTGAGGAAGGATACTGGAAGCAAAACACACCTAATGTTTCTTCACTTCTGGGCGAGCCCATCTGGGGCTTGAGAATCAAATTATGGAGGGAATTTGATTGGCCAAGCTATGGATCAGGGGTCAGGAACGTTTTTGTGGCTTGGGCTGGTACATGGTCCCGCAGATGCCGTGGTGGGCCGGAGTGCGCGTGCACACACATGCGCAAATGCTATTTCTGATGCTCCTTCCGGCGTGGAGCTGTGCACAGCTTCCCATTGGCTGTAGGAGCTTCCAGCAGCCAATGGGAAGCTGGCCAGCATCGCGGAAGGCAGTCCCCGCTCTGCTCTGCGACGATTTAGCGCGGTGCACAGGGGCTGACTGAGCGGGCGTCGGGAGTCCCTGAGCAGGCAGTGGGGGTCCATGGGCCGGTTAAACAGGCATGTTCTTCAAAGCAGTTGCTGCAGCTGTGAGTTTGCTGGTTGAAAACTGCTATCGCTGCCCAGGGTAGATATATTCCTTAAGGGAAAACATATTTCATTATTACATTGATCTTGCCCATTTCCTGCAAAAAGCTTGAGGTGGTGTACAACCTTCAACTGGGTTGTAACCAGTCATTATGCATACCTTTGAATAGATCCCATCAAAATTAATGGAGGTGGCTAAGGTTGCATACATACTGTAGCTTTAAAACACTCTGAAACACAGTTTCCCTGCAAAAAATTCTGGGCAATGTAGTTTCCCCTTCCAAGAGTTGCAGTTCCCAGCAGCCCTTAGCAAACTGCTGTACCCAGAATACTTTGAACGGGAGAATCTGCTTCGAATGTGCTTCAAAGACACGGTATACATGCAGCCTCTGCTCCAGCAGCAATGAAGGAAGGCAGAAATTAGAGATTCAAGAAATGTTATGAAAATAGGATTCTCTTTCTTGATAATAAGATATTACTAATTCAGCTTAGATACTAGAGATGAATGGGGAGAAAGGATGAAAGTTGGGGAAAGATGCTTATAGCACAATTAAACACTTTGGTTGGATTAAATGTCACTTATTAGTTAGGTTTTGATATGGCAGCTAAGCACTTTCTGTCTGGATTGTATCTTGCTTATTAATCAGATTTTCACGCTCAGCTCATTTGAAACCACCAGGAAAATATAATTTAATCTTCTTTTCTGTATTGCAAGTATGTTGTGGACATGTAAACCTTTTCAGTGATGTAAATGCAAAATATGGACAAATTATTTCCCCATTATCAATAGGAATTAAATCATTCCCCCTCCCCAAACATTGGAAGAAGTATATCACTTTTTGGCTTTCATTTTCTGCAAACATTTTCATGGCTTGGCACCAGCTGCCCTATAGCTCTTCTTTTAACCGCTGGGCATAAAACCAGGCCAATCTTTCAGTCGCTGAAACCATCTAGGTGTCATTTCCCCCAATATAGTTAATTAAATTCCATGCACAGTTTATGGGTGTAGGTTATAAAAAGTCCCCGCATGGCAGCGCAGACAGCGGATGTCAAACAATGATAAATGCATTGTGTAGGTGTTGTAATAATCACACCCGCTCTTGGGTTTCCTGCTCCTGTCGCCAGGATTTCTTATTAGCTGATTTTGGGAGAAGGAAGAGTCTCCTTCCTTGCAACGCACCTTTCGGGTCTGAACTCCTCCGGTTCCGGCCAGTGTTCCGGGTCACGATGCAAGACAAAGGCAGGAATCATGATCGCTGTTCCTTTGGGGATCGTCACTCCATTGATCTCCACGGTGTTTTTGCAAACCCTTTCGATCCGCCCTCCTGGAGGATAAAGCCGAAGCGTTTCGTTCACCACCATGTCCAGATACTCCAACTGAAGGACGGTTTCGTAGGTGGGAGTGGCCTGCAAAAGAGGAAAATAAAACATCAGGAACCTAAGGCCAATGGCCCATCTGGTCCAGTATCCAGATGGGCAGGGTATAAATAAATCATCATCATCATCAGCTTCATCACAATGGCTGACCAGATGCCCCTGGGAAAGCAAGAAGCAGAACGATGAGCTCAAGAGTCGTCTTCCTTCTCATGGATTCCTGCAACTGGTTTTCAGAAGCACTGCTGCCTCTGACTGTGGAGGAAGAGAAGAGCTGTCATGGCTGGTAGCCATTGGTAGCTGTCAGGGACATGACTGAATTGAATGCGTGGGAAGAGTCTGTTGGGATGTGTCCAAGGAAAAGGGGGCAATTTGCAGGCCCCCAGCTGGCTCCAGCCCACCGGATGGTAGCTTGGTAATCTCCGGTCCTTGGCACAGTGACCTGCAGCTTCAGAACTCTTCAGAAGCTGGAGCACGCTCTAATCAGCAAAAAACTCTTCGCAACAGAAGGGCAGAAAGAGGCATATGTAAAGCATATTTACAAGCAGTTTATTCAGGACAAAGGAAAAACATAACTTCTCCCTTTCATGTCCAAGCAAGCAGCTAAAGCAAAAGCTATACACAAAACGGAAGTTCCCAGCAAGCAGTGCTAGACTGTAAACAGGCATGTCACACACAACAATCATGCCTGTTCTTTTTAAGGTGGAACGGAATATCCTAACAGAGTCAAGCTCTGGAGATGTAGGATTGCCAGTACAGAGAGGGCCAAAGTCTGACTCTGGAGATGAAAGAATGAAGGAGGGGGTTAGCTCCCCCCCTTCACCAAGAGTTCCCAGACACAGACAGATCGCAGACAGGGGGAGGGGAAGAGATGGACGGCATTAAGGGGGTTGCTATGCAACCAGCAGAGAAACAGCATTCAGAGGGCTCTTGTTATGAGAGGGGGGGTTTCCCACCCACCTTCTCGCCAAACCAGAAGAGCTGAAAGGGTTAAAATACAACAGAAGTACAATAGAGGACAGACTGGACTTTGGCGCCTTTCGTGTTGTGACAGGGGCAGAGCCTCAGAGTGACTGACTCGTTGCTAAGAGCGGCAGGCTCAGAACCGCACTCTCAATGTGATTTGTAAATAAACATGCCATAAAACTGCCAGAAACTCATTAATTCTTTTCGGGGCTTGTTTGCCTGCCTGAGATCATTGCAGTAGCCTTCTCCTCCTCCATGAATTAGAAAAACTACTGGATGAGGCATAATGGTACACTCCCCACCAGTACCACTCACGGACTGCCCGGCCTGGCTGAAAGGGAGGGAGGGGAAGCAGAACCCAGTTGCTGCCCAGCCATTTTCCATGAATTCCATCCCTCCAAATTTCTGGCCCTGATGAAAAATAAAATCCATGTTTGATAAACAAACAAATATAACCCCTCTCCCAAATTTATACTATTTGGTTTGCACACAAATACTTTGCTTTGTTTTTTCCTGGTCGAGAACTCCCAGACCCCTAATTTTACAGCTTTAAAAGGTAGGATTATTTAGCAAACATATATTTATTAAGGGCAGGATTCAGGAAAATTAAGCTCCAGCCTTCAGTTCTGCAGTTCCTATTTGCCCCCTTCATAAATTCCACCAGATTTTATTGCTTTGTTTTCTTTGATTTGCTTTCCCAGTTCGCCTGTGATCTCTTTA
Organism: Podarcis gaigeae; assembly: GCF_964106915.1. NCBI lineage: Eukaryota > Metazoa > Chordata > Lepidosauria > Squamata > Lacertidae > Podarcis > Podarcis gaigeae. The sequence continues at coordinate 51,766,282 of NC_139690.1, read as the reverse complement.
TACCAAGCAGCAGAATGTGTTTCCGCCCTCTTGAACCTGTCCACCTTTGTCCAGAGTGGCAGCCATGCATGCCCAACACAAATCGTGGTGGCAGTTCCAATACCTCCATTCTTGTCAATTAACACTATAGTGGTACCTCGGGTTACAGACGCTTCAGGTTACAGACTCCACTAACCCAAAAATAGTACCTCGGGTTAAGAACTTTGCTTCAGAATAAGAACAGAAATCATGCTCCGGTGGCACAGCGGCGGGAGGCCCCATTAGCTAAAGTGGTGCTTCAGGTTAAGAACAGTTTCAGGTTAAGAACGGACCTCCGGAATGAATCAAGTACTTAACCCGAGGTACCACTGTACTGAAATCCTGCTCAATTACTGGGAATTAGGATGAAAACTGCCAGTGAAATCTATCTGATGGCTTCAACATCTTTGTTTTCCTTTGTTTTCTGGTATGTCAACCTTCTAGACCAGAGGTGAGGAACCCAAAGGATTCCAAATGTTGTTGGACTACAACTCCCATGATCCATCACCACTGGCCATGCTGGCTGGGGTGATGGGATCTGGAGTCCACCAGCTTTCCCACCCGCCATCATGCTTTTGAGCCTGTCCCACGAGCCACCAGGAGACAGGTTTCTCCATGCTTGCCTATGTCCCTCCAAGTCAAAGCATTTATCATCAGACAGACCTGATGAGCATCATCCTTTGAGACCAAAACAGAGGCTCTTACCTGGTTGGGAAGAGCCTCATCGATCTCCTCCTGCAGCTTCTGCTGCACATCTGGGTGGGTGGCCAGGCAGTAGGACAAGAAGCTGAGAGTGGTGCTGGTGGTCTCGTAACCAGCAAAAATAAATACAATGGCCTGGGCCATAATCTCTCTGTCCGTCAGAGCTGCAGAAGAAAGCAAACAAGGAGGGGAAACACAACTTCATCTCAACACTACAAACAAGCTGTCAGTACAAATCGGGGTGGGATCAACAGTCTTACTATTCGGGATGTGGTACCTGCCTCAAAATCACTTGTGGCCTCATTTCAATCCATTTCAAAATACATCTACTCCTACTTCTCCAGTCCCAAAGGCACAATATGCACCCATCGTCCATCCCCCGTGTCTTATAACTATCCCTCCTAGTTGTCGTTTAGGTAACTAGTTAGCTAAACGACATATAGTCCTGGCAGGCTATAAGGACTGCTGCTGCGGCTACCACCCAGGAGGACCCCCCTGCTCAGCGCCTGAGGGCCCCAGTCCCGCCACTCACCACCTGGCCTGGGCCTGATGGGCTCTATAAAGGACTGCTGCTGCCACTGCTGCTGCTGGGCAGAGAGGGCTCCATTTTGTTTTGTTTTTTTGTTTAAATTGCTGTTATTTTTTACCTATGTCATTTTAAACTGTGATATTAATGCTGTATTCTTGGTTTTGGATTTTGATTTATGTGGAAATTGTTTCCCATTTGGTTGTGCATTTTTTGATGTGGTTTATTTATTGTTTATGATTTTGGGAAATGATATACAACGAATTGAAGAAAATGTTCCATTTAACATTTGTTAAAAAAACCCGAGGCATTTTTGTTGGGGATTATAGGGAAAGACCTGCCAAAAAAGTTGAAAAACATCTTCATGTATGCGACAACGGCCGCGAGAGTTCTGGTAGCGCAAGGATGGAGGACTGAAGAAACCCCAACTAAAGAATCATGGCAAGAAAAATGGATGGACTATGCAGAACTGGCAAAACTGACATATAAGCTATGGGACAAGGATAACTGTGACTTTAAGGATGAATGGGAACCCTTTACAAAGTACCTGAAGACGCAACAAAGCGAACTGGACTCCTTGGCAGGTTTTGAATAAACATTCACAAACTTTTTATTGATAATAATCAGCTAAATAGTTTGAGGATCTATACAACTTGCAGAAAACAGCATTCTTAGAGAAACCAAAGACTGGAACTGAGGGAAGTCGGGGGGTGGGTGGGTTTTGTGGAGGGGGAAGGAGGACAAATGGGGGGGGGAAAACAAGGATGATATGCTTTTGCATAATATGTCTTGTTATAATTTTGAATAAATAAATAAATATATTTATTGTTTATGATTTTTGTAATTATGTAAATCTTGTTATGCTGTAAGCCGCCTTCAGCATTTTTTTTTAACTGTGGAAAGGCGGCATACAAAAAAAAAAATGATGATAAAAGTGTGAAGCATCGTATTCTCAGTTCCCAAGCAGTCTTCCTAAATCCAGTTGCATATCTCAAAGGGTCAGGTCCCTTAGGGGTCGCCCTTTGGCAGCTTCCCAAAGCCCAGCACAATTCGGGCTGCATAACCTTTTTAGCCTCCCTGGAGCCAAGGCAAAGAGAAACCAGGTTGTGCTTAGGTTTGCTCTGTTAGTATGTATGTACGCAAGGGCACCTCTACTCCCTTCGGAAACCTAGCAATCCCTGCAACCAGGAAATACACAACAAATGGTTTTAAAGTGAACATTCAGGTTTTCACCTTGAATGAACTTCAGCAGAGCTAGTTCACTCGCCTAGGCGTTGGCCAGAAATGTCAAGGATCTCTGTAAAGGTGGAATCCCAAAACAGGGAGTACAGCCCTGATATGTCAGAGTAAAGAAAACACCCTTCAAGCTGTGACACAAAACACAGCCACTGTTTGGAGGTGCCACCTGTCTATTTACCTTTATAGGAACTTGTTTCATTGGAGATGTTGCCTGAAATCTGGGAGTCCACCATGAGCTGCAGAAAGTCAACTCTGTCCTGCAAGGGAACAGAGACAGAGGCAAAGGTTAGCAGGACAGAACGGAGTGTCAATCACACACCTGACCTTCCACATGCGATGTTCAGGAAGGGGCCACACTGACCGTGTGCTGGTTCTTCTGACGGTCCTTCTTGATTTTTGTGACAGCATTAGTAAAGAACTCGAGGAAGGCAGTAGATGACAGGGTAAAGTTTAGTTTATTCAGCAGCGGTGTGAGGAACGGGAAGACGACTGGAAGAGAGAAAAACAGAACAGCGTTTTGAGAAGATACAACGAAGCAGCAGTCTAATAAGAACACACGGTCAAAGAATCTTGCCAAGCTCTTCTTGAGAGACAGAAAAGCTAGGAATACGATGGACCAAAGTCGCCTCTCTCTCTGCTTCTTCAAGAGCTAGAACTCCTTTCCCCGGAGATCTTTAGGTAGAAGCTGAAACCTGGGCAGTTCAGGTAGAGAGCCTGAGACCTGGCAAACATGTGGTAAAGTTATCTGTGCAAACATCCTTTACATGCGGTTTCAGCCTTACAATTCTAAACTCTTTATAAGCACACATTATAGATAATAATAATAATAATAATAATAATAATAATAATAATAATACATTTTTATTTATACCCCGCCCTTCCTGGTTCAAAAACCGGGCTCAGGGCGGCTAACAACAATTTTAAAACAATTGTAAAAACAGCATAAAATACAGTATAAAATCATGAACAACAATAAAATTCAAAATTCAGAAATCTATTTAGGGGAAATAAGCATTAGATAATCCCCAGGGCTAGCTGGCTGAACTGGTCCTACTTGGGCCAGTGAGGAGGCCAGGGGAGAATTAGCTGTGGGGTCTCAGAGCGGGTGATCTTCATAAAAGGGGAGGGAGAGGGGGAGGGAAGAGAAGGGAAATAAAATATCAGGTTGAATTCAAATTAAAGGCCAGGTGGAATAGCTCTGTCTTACAGGCCTGACGGAAGGAGGTTAAATCCTGCAGGGCCCTGGTCTCATGGGACAGAGCGTTCCAACAGGTCGGAGCCATCACTGAGAAGGCCCTGGCCCTGGTGGAGGATAGTCTGACTTCATTAGGGCCCAGGACCTCTAAACTATGGTTATTCATGGACCTTAAGGTCCTCTGAGGGGCATACCCCTGCCTTAAGCCACAAAGGGCTTTAAAGGTCAAGACCAGCACCTTGAACCTGACCCTATACTCTACCGGGAGCCAGTGCAGCTAGATCCAGGAAGATACAAGCACATTAGTTTACTGCATTTACTGCTGCCACAATAAATCCTAGCCCTGCTTCTCGAAGTAGACTTCTGGCTTTTGTTTGACTTCTGCATCACTGGAATTTAGCCTACTGTGCAAAGCCATGCCGTGACCATTGCTTGGTTCCTTGTTCCCACTAAATGCAAGAGATCCCCTGGAAGCCTGCCCCTGAAGGTATGCGGTGCACCAGCTGACGAGGGTCCTCTCCCCAACCTCTCTGCCTGCCCACTTTAGCAGACAAGTGTCTCTTACCTATCAGAATCAGCAATGGACTCAGAAAACTGAACTTGAGGAACTTCTTGATGTTCTTGACGAAAGGGTCGTTGGGGTTGTTCATGGAATCGATGTCAACGCTGAACGAGGTGCTGGTCACAACGTCCATGCTGTAGGCGCCAAAGATGCTGTGGGAAAGGGAAGAGGTGAAGAAACACACATGAAATGTGATGGCTGTGGGTCACATGAAGTTCTCCCAGAGAAGACCCTCAGCAGAAAGAAGCACACAATGAATCTTGCAAGGACTTTAAACTCAGCTATGTGATCCGCATGACCTCAGGCCTTCCTGGCCTGTGAATCAGCTCTGTTTATTGGATACATCTCAAGCCTGTACAAGACTTCATCTAAAAATTACATGTTTATTTTTAAGATTCCATAATGGTTGTGGGAAATTGTACATCATTACCTTTCTTCATTATGCTGTTTCTGTTTAATAGGTTTGTTAAATGCAATTATGACTTCCCATGGATTTCTTTTCATAGTAAAATGTGTCAATTAAAACATATTTAGCAACCACATACTTAATATTTCAAAACATACACTTAAAAAAATTAAATAAAGAACAATGCTCCGCTGTAATATCATCGTACTCCTTCCTTCCTGGGTCTAAAAACAGCACAAGCTGAACTGGGGGGGGTAACTTTTTGTTTGCATTATTTTCTCTAGGTTTTTTCCTATAGAAATTTGTTTCGTTTTTTACATGGGAGGCGTATTCAATCATGTATTCCAAAGACTCATATAACTGTAGAGTTAGAAGGGATCCTGATGATCTTATAGTCTGACACCTGCAATGCAGGAACACGCAGCTTTTCCATACGGGGATCAAACTCCTGCTGAACTCTGCAGTGAGACACTCCAGAAAACACTCAACCTTGTAATTATGCAAAAATGTGTCAATATAGTGGTACCTCTGGTTGCAAACGGGATCCGTTCCGGAGCCCCGTTCGCAACCTGAAAGGAACGCAACCCGCGCCTGCACGTCTGCGCATGCGTGGGTCATGATTCTCCGCTTCTGCGCATGCACGTGACATAATTTTGCACGTCTGCGCATGTGCAAGTGGCGAAACCCGGAAGTAACCCTTTCCGGTACTTCCGGGTCGCCACGGGACACAACCTGAAAAAACGTATCATGAAGCAAACGTAACAAGAGATATGACTGTACTCAGAATTCCTCCTGGAAGTTTCCTGGAATTCATTTCGGTTCTAAAATGGGCTCCTTTCCCCCCAACAGCCCCCCAAGAAATAACTCACTCTTTCATGTCCATGGGTTCATCGTTGTCCGATTTCTTTTGGACGTTCTTCGCCAGCATTCCCCCGTATCGGTTGATGATGGGGAGCATCTGGAAATGCAGAGAAAAACCTGAATGGTGGCAGAGACCCCATTAAAATGGAGCTATAGAACAAGCAGCAGTTTGGATTGGCCACTTCACAATGTCAAGAGACTGGCCCTGGAGAAGACACCCACAAGGAGCAGGAGAGGTTTTCTTCTGGGGGTGCATTCTCAAGCTCACTGTGCTGTGCCAGGGGGTTAACCCGAGCAACACGGTCCAGGTCCAGTCCCAAATCCAAGGATTCCACGAGGAGTCAGTCCAACAGGGTCAAGGCAGGAAACCAGGCAAGGTCAGGCACAGGGTCTCAGGCAGGTTTTGGCAAACAGCAATGTTGCTCCTGCAACCTGGGGCGGGGTCCAACAGCGTTTTATCTCTCACAGGGTAGCAGCCGGTTCTGATCCCCCGGTGACTCACCTCCCTGTCTCACCTGAAGGCGAGCAGTCCTCCTGCGAGTACTCAGGTCTCTTCTTCTCCAAGACCTTAGTCTCTGCAGCTCAGGAAACGTCGATGGGTTACTAGACCCAGAGGCCGCCTCAGCCTCCCCTGACCCAACTGGTAGTGGAGCAGCTGCATGTGAACGAGGTAGTCCCCGCATCTGGAGCCAGGGCAGGCTCAGGCCCCTGACTTGGCCAGTCAGCCCAGTCCCAGGTTGCAGGAGCAACAATGTTGGAAACCTGTTCCTGCCAGCACCCTGACCTGTTCTTCCAGAGTTCCTGACCACACCCGGCTTCTTGCTTTGGACCCCGTTTCGCCCTTGGTGGACAGTCTCTAGACCGTCGGCCCAGGACCGGACTCTGACCACGCCTCACGGTGACCCCCCCCCCAGGACCAGCACACAGTAGCTGGCCAAATGCCTGTAGGAATCCAGCAAGCAGGATTCGAGAGCAAGAACTCTCCCCGCTCCCATGGCTTCCAGCAGCTGGAATTTGGAAGCAGCCCCCAAAACATAACCCAGAATCCTTTGCTACACACGTAACTTCCCTTGCAGACAAGGCGGTGTGAAAACAGTTTCTGGAGGGCAGGGAAACTGAGGAAGGCGAAAACATTTGTGGAATGCTCTCCCCAGGAAGGCCCACTTGGTGCCCTCATTATGGCCATGGGCCGGATTCCTGCATTGCAGGGAGTTGGAATAAAATCAGGGGTGGCCAAATCCCAAGAGACCGCGATCTACTCACAGAGTTAAAGACTGGCAGTGATCTACCCAAAGCACCTCTTAGGCAACATGGCATCAGAGATGGGTTGATCTGAGGACTTACTTCCTTCAGCCTCCCGCTGGTGAAGGTGGGCGAGAGGACGGTGCGAATCCGCTTCCATTGCTCATCTGGGACTGTGATTATTGAGGTGTCCAGTTCTCCATTCAAACCAAAGTCCTAAGCAGTCCAAGAAATCAATACTGGGAGTGAGTTGCAGCTGTCACCACAAACACTCTTTTTTTTTTTTTTTTTGTACAAACGTAGAGATTGACTGTATTTGAACAAAGTGCCAAGCCATGGTTTGTTTGAACTCAACAAGATCCACCTCACAGATGGGGGAGGGAAACATGGTTTACTTCCCCAAAGCTTGGTTTGTTCCCCGTCCTCCACCCAAACACTTCACCCCCTGTCTGATATCCCCCCCAAACCATCATGATTGGCACTGCCTCACCACATCACCTGAACTCTGGCTGACTCTGCAAGCTGGGAAGGAAAATATTTTTTGGGAATCTGGCTGGCTTCCCCATCTCTTTGCCACACGCCTGCCAAATGCACTCTTTACGTAAAAATTCTTAATGCTTTCCTGCCACCTTGAATGGGGCAACAGACTTCTGCCAGCTTATCTTTTCCTTTTATGAGAAGCAGATATGAGTGTGTAGTTTGAAAGGTCAGCCCTATTCCCCCCCCCCTGAAAAGTTAATTATAGCACTGCAAGTAGGTTTAGCAAGTAAGGTGGCCAGATATCCGTGAATCAGAGCTTGGTCCCTTTAAATTCCCCCCACTCCTCACAAAACAGTCACAGTCACAGAAGAAAGAGCTTCCTTCAGAAAAAGCCCCATTGAGAATTGCCCAGTCATGGGAGTGGTTTAGTTTTCTAGATGCTCATAGCTCACATCTCTATACCTGGGCAAACGTCTGGCCTGGGGTGGCAAAATACCATTAAGGGAAGATGTTGGGTTTGGACATAAACAGCAAACCATAGTTAAAGCATGCCACAGTTTGTAACCCAACATCAAACCATGGCTTGACATCAGGGTTTGCCAAACCATGGTAAATTTGCTCTGCTGAGTTTTGATGCCTGAGCAAGCCACAGTTTGGCTGAGCAAAGCACGGCGTCACATTCTGTGAGATCCAGGCTGTTGTCTAAGTTTTAAAAAGAATCCAAAATCCATCACCATCTCTCTTGACAGAGACAGTTCCCCAGCAGATACCTACCCGGCGGTTGGTGAAATGGGTGTAGAATTCTTTCACCAGGATGGTTTTGATCATGACAGGATCCAGAATAGCCATCATAGGCTGCCGGCCGTCAAAAATTCTAATTGCCCAGAAAGAAGAAGAAGAAGAATCTTGGTAATTCTTGCTTGGATGTAACAATTGGTTTGTGGCAAGAAGCTAGAAACAATGAACCCTGGAGCTGGTTCCTAAAAACCATCTAGGCTGACACCATTAGATGCAGGAAATCCAGAGATCTACAGCATTCACAGCAGGTGGCTGTGCAACTGGGAGAGACCACCACCCTAACAGGTAATCAGGATTCTTTTTTGGTGTCAGATTGGGACTCTCTACCTAACCTCCAGCTGCAATGGTGGAAAACCTGTGGCTCTCCAGGTGTCATTGGACTCCAGCTCCCATCAGCCATAGTCAGCATGGCTGATGGCCAGGGATGATGGGACATGTAGTCCAAACAGCCCCTGGAGGGCTACACTTCCTCCAGCCCTGCCTTTTAGCCAACACTTGGAATGATTACCTGTTAAAACCCCAGAAGTCAAGAGCCAGAGGAATAAAATGACCAGCTGCTGGTGACAAAAGCTACTCTGACGATGAGCAAAACCTGGACAATAAATTCTACCAGAAAACGTTTGCAGAGCAAATTATGCTTAGTGTATCACGCACACCTTCTCAATCTGTATCATAGGTACAGTATGCGAAATGTGGGTTTCCTGAGCACAGGATTGTATTCTTATTCTATAGCAGCAAGGAACACTTTCCACTTGGGCCACAATTTGCAGGCAGCAACAGGCACACCTGCCTTCTCCAGTGACCAACCTCCCCACACGCCCGGTTCTGTTTTGCGGGACACTCACCCCCAGATTTTGCCATACTTCTGAAAACACTCCAGGTCAAAATCCAGAATCCCCTGCAGAGATAAAAACAGTTTTCAGAGAAACAGGCATCTCCCGTCAGTGCAGCTGTGCTGTCTTAAGGGCAAGGCAGACTTAGGGGCTGTAAAGAACTTTGCTTTGTCTCAGAAGCAGCCCAAACACACCCAAACATGCCACAGGAATGTGATTCATCCTCCTCATCTGTTCACACCACAACATGACTGCTAGAATACACTTGGGAAATAGCTTGTTTGAAAACACCCATATCATCTCCTATATGTAGACATAGTCAACACGGACAGCCAGAACTGAATGCTGGTCTTGGGTTGCAGAGACCTGAGTTCGAGTCCCTGCTTAGCCTTGAGTACTCCCTAGGTACTACCTTAACATTTCTTGGAAGGACAAGGTGAAATAAAACTTGAAGGAAGGGTGGGACATAAATGTGGCAGAGAAGGAAGCTTGTATGTTGTGGTTGTTTATTATTTACCCTAAGATTCCAGGCTACCTGGAATATTGCATCTCCCTGTGCAAATCTGCCTGGGTGCTAAGAACCTCAGCTGAGCACCTTCTCATGGTCTCATCATGGTTGGAACCTTTTCTGCGGTTGCTCCCAGAATGTGGGATTTCCTCCCCGGAGAGGTAAGACTGCCTTTGTATTTTCTACCTTTTTGCCAGCAGCCTAAGGCCTTTCGATTCAGAGAAACGTTTGGAAACTAAGGTGCCAAGGATGAGGACTCAGGAAAAACTGGATTGGGCTTGCTGGTTCTAAGGGCTTGTCCACACTTTCTCTTGTCTCGTGCTTCCTAGGCAGGGGCCTGGGGATTTTTCCATTTGCCCTGCTACTTTCTCCAGAAAAAAACACTCTTTAGTGCTGAATCAATCCAAAAAAGTAGTTGACTTTTGCTCTTATTTAGTGGTAAAGCAGCAGTCAAGCAGAAGCCGGGCCAAGCCCTTCATGTGTTTTGAGGCATTTTTATTATTGTTCTTAATAGTTTGTTTGTTTTCATTACTTTGCACTTCATAATACCTTGGGGAAAGGGGGGCAGTAATCATAACAATACACTGCTAAACCATGCCTTAATGCAAATGTTTGCAGGTTGGTTGACACAAAGTAAAAGAGTGTAGTTTTTTAATACATAAAATTTATGTGTGGATGTTATTGGCCCTGAGATGGAAAGATGATAAGGTCCTGACCAGAGAAGAATGGCAGATTAAGTTGATGGATTATGCTGAAATGACAAAAAATGACCGGAAGAATCAGAAATCAGAAATACCAAAATTTTAATAAGGGGGGGGGAATTTATAATCTATCATAATAATAATTGTAAACAGTTAAAGTTGTTAGTAGGAATAACACTGTAGTTTAATGGTGAATTTTGGATTTAATAGAGATGTAAAAGATTTGGGTTATTGTAGAAGACGCAGGAGGAAATGGAATCTTGTTTTTAGGATGAAGGTTGGATATGTGATTGCAAAACTTTAATTTGAAAAACCATCTACACTCACTCGCACACACCAAAAATCACAACACACATTTAACAAAACAATTCAAAAAATCAATTCTGAGGGTAAATCTCAAAATGTCCCATGGTATTAAAAGTTTTTCGTTTGTCTCCAAAATGACTCCAGTACAGGACATAGGGAGTCACATACAAGCTACAGACTCCCTGTCCCACCCAAAGTCACCTACTCTCTCCCTCCCCCCCCCAATCCTTTGATTGCCTCCCAGGGCAACTGTCACAAGACTGGCTGCAGAATACTCACTTTCCGGTATTCGAGAAAGGTCCCGATGAAGGGCAGAGGCCTTGGGCCAGGAATTCCCAGCTTCTTAAAGAAATTGTATGGCCAGATCCCATAGCTGGAAAGACAACCAGTCAAAGAGAAGTCAATGAGAAAAGTGGTTTGAAAAACAAGATATTCCAGTCCACCTGGCCTTGCAGTTACCCGCTCGCCCAGAAGCCACAGGCAACCAGGAATTCCCTGCAGGTGAACAAATGAGCAGCCTGGCTGAGGATGGACGGGTGGCTGTCTCCATCTTCTTCCAGCCCTCCTGGCTTCCATGCTAGCCAGTGAAGAACAAAACTGCAAGCAGGATTTGTGCACAAGAGGCCTCAAATTTCAGAGGCATCCTGTGCGACATCAAATTTGGGCGCCCCCTGCCTCTTGCCTTCCATTCTAAATAATAGTTGCAGTGTCCCCAAGGCTCGATGCCCAGTGTGACTGAACTAGACACTCTCCTCTAAATCCACCTTGGTTCCAGGGAGGCCTGGGAGAGAGCCCTACCTAAAATCCTGCATTACTGCTGTTAGTCAGGGCAGACACCATTGAGCTAGGTGGCCCAGTAGATCAGACTAAGTACTTTCCTATGTTCCTATGATCCTGGCAAAGGGAAGACAGAGTGAGAATTCAACCTGCTGGCCAAACTGCATTGTCAGTTTTAGAAACTCAGATATATAAGCTAATTGCCAAATAGCACCTTAAAACCTAGGTTACAGGTGCCACAACGAAACGTCTAAACACCATTATTATTATTATTATTATTATTATTATTATTATTATTATTATTATAACATTTCAGTTCCATATATCTATAAGCTCATTGGGTGACCTTGGGCCTGTCACGGCCTCTTGGCCTACCTCGTAGGGCTGTTGTAGGGATTAACTGAGGAGGGGAGGTCAACCATGTACAGTGGTACCTCGGGTTAAGAACTTAATTCGTTCTGGAGGTCCATTCTTAACCTGAAACTATTCTTAACCTAAGGTACCACTTTAGCTAATGAGGCCTCCCACTGCCGCTGCACTGCCACCACTGTTCTCATCCTGAAGCATAGTTCTTAACCTGAGGTACTATTTCTGGATTAGCGGAGTCTGTAACTGGAAGCATCTGTAACCTGAAGCGTCTGTAACCCAGTCTGTAACAGAACAGTCTGTAACTGTTCTCCTTGGAGAAAAAGGTGGAAAATCAATGCAATGAATGAGCTCTACTGCCGCCCTGCTTAAGGAGGCCACGGGTCAGACAGGTGGAGAGGTCCGTTGCCAACCTGGCATCCAAAAATCTCCACCTGGTTTCAAATTGGACCCACACCAGTCACGAAATGCCTCAGGGGTCCTGGGGCATTTTGAACACTGTAGATTTTACATTTTTATTTTATTTTTTATTTTGCTAGCCTAAGAAGCTGGTTGCTTGCTGGCGGGTTGTGGTGGCACCAGGGCAGTGCTCGGGGGTGGGTGTCCGGGGCCCCACTTTTGCAGAGGCTGCGACTCTCACTTTTGACCCTTGCACCTTGGAGGAGCAGCAGGCGTCGCCTCCATCAGGCACAGCCTGGGACGGAGATTAGATTAGAGCCAACACAAAGGACGACTGGATGCTACAGACTCAGCAGAAATTCATCAGGTAGCACTTTTCCTGCCACAGAGCTGGGGGAAGCTGCTCCTACAGAACAGCTGCCTGCCTCGTGCAGATGGGGAGCCCTTTGTAAACATGTGGAGGAGGAGGAAGAGAGATCCCTTTGCTCTATGCAGCGACCCTGGAAAAGTACCAGAGCTGCTCACCTCCTCTCTCACTTTTAGCCTCTTCCTTCCCAGTAAACAGCAGCTTGGCAGAACGGCACCTTTGAAACGCAGGAAGTTGCCACAGACTAAAGTCACAGCACACAGAAGTAGAAATGTCGGCACTGACCGGCAGCATTCCAGGCAGGGGTATCTCCCAGCCCCGCCTGGAGAGGCCACGGGGAGCTGAGCCTTGGTGGCTTCTGCCTGCAAAGCAGGCGCCCTTACCCCTGAACTACTACAGCCTTTCTCTCCAAAAGCCAAGTTCCCAGTCCTCAGGATCTGAACAAAGGGCTGATTTCGACTTCTACCGAGTGAGGCCATTGCTCCTCCAGCTCTGCGCTGTCCCCGCTGAGCGGCCCTAGGAGCTCTCCAGGGTTTCAGAAAGGGCGCCTGGCCCAAGTCTTCCCCGGAGAGGCTCCAGGGGCTTAAACGCGGAGCCCTTCCGCGGGCAAGGCAGCGCGCTAAGCGCGGGCGACAGCGCTTCCCCGAGCATCTTGCCAGCCCTTTCCTTCCTGGAATCCCGCAGCAGCAGGTTCCGCCGATCCCGGAGAAACAGCCGCCGCCCGCCCGTGCGCGCTCCCTGTTCTCTGAGTTGAACTCACAGTCCCAGAAGGACCAGGAAGACGAGAAGCAGCACCCAGGTCTCCGAGGAAAGGCTGGGCAGGAAGAAGAAACCCATGCTGCGGCCAGGAGGGTGCCAGGACCAGCAGTCGCGCTCTTTCGTTCCCGAGACCGAGGAGGAGGAAGAGGCTTGCTTTTTCCAAGAATCAGCCTCGGAGGCGCAGTTTTGCTTTTACTTGGCGTCACGTGAAGCCCCGAGAGGCGGGTGGTGGCTCTCCCCGTTGCGTAACACACACACTCTCTCTGTTTCCTGGTGGCTCCCAGCCAAAAAAATTGCGCTGGGTAGTTTCGTTTTGCAGCATCAGCATCACATCCTGTTGCATCCTGGGTCCTCAGCAACCAAGAGCGTCAACTTGCAACTCCCTGGCGCAACTCCCAGGCTCTCTGCAAAGCTCGCCTCTCCTTACATAGGAACATGAAAGAGGCTGTTGGCATCAGGAGTGCCAGCTCGGCCCCGCGGCCATGGGTCCCCGGGGTGCCATGTACCGTGCAGGGCCCTGGCACTGAAATTTGTGGGTGCACGGCCCCTTCATGGGGGATTTTATGATTCTATGATTTTTCTTTTTTTTTTTTTTAAATTTCAAAGCCATTTTTTTTTTACAAACATCAGATTCAAAATCCATATTCATTTTCTAGCATAAACATATTACAAAGATTACCTAAATTAAAATATATGTAATTGCTCTCGGCTTCCCTTTGCTGTATGTAAATACAACACAATTAACAAATCATATTATAAATGATATTCTAGGTTCCCCTATACCCCCCACTCCCCACTTTCCCCTGCACCCCAATCCCCAGCACATCAACAGAAATATAAAGAGCCTGTGTTGGCCTTAAAATCCTTTCACAAAATACGCACCCTGGAGTAAACAGGAAGGACCTTGTGGCCATGTGCTTCTGCGTTTGAAAATAAAATAAAATAAAAGTGTGTTGCATTGCCAAAAAAGAAAGAAAGAAAAAGGTCTCTTGTGTTATGACCTCTCTAGCTACTTTCAACTTGTGGGAAATCTTTTTCTAGAAGAGCAATTTGCCACACTTTTGAATACTGTTGAATATCGGTAATCTAAGTTGTCTAAATCAACGTCTTTTGGGACATTGTTGAAAGCACTTATTAAAGGGGACAAAAATAAAATAAAAACAAGAGTAAAAGGGTTGTGTGTGTGAAATCTGGCAATTTAAATAAAGTGAGCTGGCCCCAGGCAACACTTTGGGAGATACCTGTGTCTGCAATGCGCTTAGTCCAAGTTGCTGGAACTGAAGGCAGAGACCGAGTCTCCAAGTTCACATTTGGTGTTTCCCAGCTGCACAAGGAAGTTTTTGCCTGATCTTCTGCTGCAACTTCCTTAATTTTTAAAAAATCCCCTTCTCCCTTTGTGGGTCTTATTGTTAATTCTTTCCTTCCGCATCTTTTATATTAATCCAACTTTTTTACATCTCCATTACGTCCATAGTTCATCGTTACAAGTGTAATTCCAATCCCACTAACAGTTTTAACTGTTTACAATGGTTTTAAAGATAAATTATAAATTTTCCCCATTCCTTATTAAAGTCTTCGTCTTCCTGATTACTTAATCTTCTGGTCAACTTAATCTGCCATTCTTCTCTGTGGGACTTTGTCTTCAGGCTTTTTTTTAAAAAAAAATATTTTAAACTTTTTTTCCCAATTAATTATATATCATTTCCCAGAATGCTTTTACTATCTTGCATGTCCACCACATATGCTAAAAGGTGCCTTCTTTCTCCTTATATCTCTAACACATATTAGATCCTGTTTTGTACAATTTTAGATTTTGTACAATTAGATCCTGTTTTGTACAAATTTATTAATTTACTGGGAGTTAAATAACAGTGGCACATCATTTTCATATAATTTTCTTTCAGCGTACAGCATGCTATAAATTTTAAACCACATTGCCATAACTTCTCCCATGCTGTAAATTGTATCTATAATATACAATTCTGCTGCAACTTGCAGTCAAGCCACTCCGGACCTGTTGCAAAATTCCCTCAGAGATGCAACCTCAAGGTAATGATGGGCAGAAGACGCTTCTCCATCACCTGGAAGATGAGCAATTGTTTCACAAGAGAAGAGTTGGCCTCTCCCTTCCATTTCACACTAAAATGCTTCTTTTTCTTTTAATGGACAGAGGCTCAGAGGATTTGCAAACTGAAGGGAACTTTCTTAGAAGAAGAAAGCAAGGGAGAAATTGCATGGCACTTGTAAGGAGTAGCCACCGGTTTCAGGATGCTATTGGTCTGTGTCCATTCTGGAAGGAGCAGCTCAGGCTGTAGTTTCAGTCCAACTGCTCTGTTGGTTCCTTTTTTATGTAGCTCTGTTGTTGCGATTGCTATGCTTCTTATTGGTGTTTCTCTGCAAATAGCTCAAGCCTGACTCCCAATTGAATTGATCTGAAATCCATTCTGGTAGGGAAAAAATGGTGGTCACACCATGATAGCCGATTGGCACCATGTACAGCAGGCACCCCCAAACTCGGCCCTCCAGATGTTTTGGGACTATAATTCCCTTCATCCCTGACCACTGGTCCTGTTAGCTAGGGATGATGGGAGTTGTAGTCCCAAAACATCTGGAGGGCTGAGTTTGGGGATGCCTGAGTTTGGGTTGTAAAGGTGTTTTTGCATTTATATTCTAACTTTTTCTCCAAGGAGCTCAAGGTGGTGTAAACTTAATTCCCACCTCTTGCTCTTCATTTAATCTTCACAACGTCCCTGTGAGGCAGGTTAGGCTGAGAGGCAGCGACTGACCCCCAAGGTCTGCCAGTGAGCTTTATTTTAGCCAGGTCTCCAGGATTTGAACCCCCATTCCCCCTAGCCCACCACAATAACCACTTCATACTGGCTTGTTTCCCCCCTCCCCATTTTATCCCCACAAGAACCCTGTGAGGGAGGCTGGGCTGAGAAAGAATTGGCTGGTCATACAGTGAGCTCCATTGTGGTTGTGCGGCGGGATTTGAACCCCAGTCTCTCCCAGGTCCTAGTCCGGCACTCTAACCACTGCACCCCACTGGCTCTTTCCCCTTCTCTCCCACTTCCCTCTCCAAACTCTCCTCCAGGTCACTGCTGAGCATAATATGGAAACTGAGGGAGCAGGTCACATAAGTTGTGCACACACATCACCTTGAGAGCACATTAGAAGCACTTTTTGTCCAACAACAAAAAATCGAGGCACTGTAGTTTGTTTGCTTTTTTACCTCTCAGAGAGTTAAGATTCTCAGCAACGTTGGATGAATGATAGTGCCCAGACTTCTTTGAGGAGTGAAAATGTGCTTTGGATATGCTTTAAGTCCAGATACTCCAACTGAAGGACAGCTTTGTAGGTGGGAGTGGCCTTCAACAGAGGGATAGAAATCCCTCCTGTGCTTCTGCTCCTGAGCCCCTGACAATTAGAAACCCAACCAGAGTCTGGTGGATCACAGCAGCCCCTTGATGCCTGTGGGGAACCTGCAAACACAGCCACTGTTCGGAGGTGCCACCTGTCTATTTACCTTTATAGGAACTTGTTTCATTGGAGACGTTGCCTGAGATCTGAGAGTCCACCATGAGCTGCAGAAAGTCAACTCTGTCCTGCAAGGGAACAGAGACAGAGGCAAAGGTTAGCAGGACAGAACGGAGTGTCAATCACACACCTGACCTTTCACATGCGATGTCCAGGAAGGGGCCATACTGACTGGGTGCTGATTCTTTTGACGGTCCTTCTTGATTTTTTTGACAGCATCAATAAAGAAGTCTATGAAGGCAGTAGATGACAGGGTGAAGTCGAGTTTATTCAGCAGCAGTGAATAAACTCAACTGCCCCCTGTCCCCCCAAAACAGTACTTCTGTCTTGTCAGGATTCAACCTCAATCTGTTAACCGCCATCCATCCTCCAACTGTTTACCTCACCACTTTTCCCAGGAAAATGCACTCCTTAGCACTGAAAACATGAAATTGCAGAAATCCTAGTTGACATTTCATCAACTCGCAAAGCCACTCACTCTTGTATGCCACAGGGCGACTGTCACAAGACCGGCTGCAGAACACTCACTTTCCGGTATTCAAGAAAGGTCCAGGTGAAAGGCAAAGCCTTGGGCCAGGAATCCCCAGCTTCTTAAACAAACTGTGTGGCCAGATTCCATAGATGGAAAGACAGCCAGTGAAAGAAAACCAGTTTAAGAGGTGTTGTAACGAAAGCATGTGCCGGACCGGAAAAAATGGCTGAATAGCAAGTAACCTAAGTGTTAGGTGCAGGGTTTTTGTTTTGTTTTGTTTTGATGGTTGGGTTTGTTGGTTTTTATATTGGACTACTTGCTTGGACTACTGCAATATGCTCTACATGGGGCTACCTTTGAAGGCGACTTGGACCTGCAATTAATCCAGAATGCGGCAGCTAGACTAGTGACTGGGAGTGGTTGCCGAGACCATATGACACTGGTCCTGAAAGGCCTACAGTGGCTCCCAGTACATTTCCAAGCACAATTCAAAGTGTTGGTGCTGACCTTGAAAGCCCTAAACGGCTTCGGCCCTGTATACCTGAAGGAGCGTCTCCACCCCCATCATCCAGCCTGGACGCTGAGGTCCGGCGCCGAGGGCCTTCTGGTGGTTCCCTCACTATGAGAAGCAAAGCTACAGGAAACCAAGCAGAGGGCCTTCTCGGTAGTGGCGCCCACCCTGTGGAATACCCTCCCATCAGATATCAAGGAAATAAACAACTAACATTTAGAAGACATCTGAAGGCAGCCCTGTTCAGGGAAGTTTTTAATGTGTGACATTTTGATGTACCGTATTTTTTGCTCTATAAGACTCACTTTTTCCCTCCTAAAAAGTAAGGGGAAATGTGTGTGCGTCTTACGGAGCAAACGCAGGCTGCGCAGCTATCCCAGATGCCAGAACAGCAAGAAGGATCACGATCCCTCTTGCTGTTCTGGTTTCTGGGATTCAGATTATTTTTTTCCTTGTTTTTCTCCTCCAAAAACTAAGTGCGTCTTGTGGTCTGGTGCGTCTTATAGAGCGAAAAATACGGTATTTTTAATCTTTGTTGGAAGCCACCCAGAGTGGCTGGGGAAACCTAGCCAGATGGGTGGGGTACAAATAAATTATTATTATTATTATTATTATTATTATTATTATTATTATTATTATCTCTCTTCACCGCTCTCTTACCCAAGAAGTGGGGGCTATATCACCACGTAGTTACAAACCACAGGCGGGAGGTGATGACCCAGCTGCTTCTGTAAGGGCAGAAGGCATCGCCGAAAGACATGTTCACTACAACCAGCTATGCCACCCATCTGCTCAACTCCACCCCCAACTGGCTCCCACCCCCCAGAACGCACTGGGGTCAAGAGAGCCAGAAGCTGATCTCATCATTGCAAAGGTCCTGCCTAATGCTAATAACTTTCTGGATTTTTTGTTGGAAAGGGTAAATGAGGAAAACATACAGGCTACCGTTTGGATGCCTACGTCAGACATCGCCGTGCAGACTCAGAAAACAGTGCAGCATCCATCCCACAATAAGCACCCATCTGGAAGGCCCCTCCCTGCCGGCAACACTTTGCATCCAATGACAAGGACACTAGTCCTCATGAGTTAATGTCATAATCAACGGTCCACAAGGTTCTGTAAGGTTCTTTCTTGAATCCTTGTATTCCAGGGCTGACATACGTCTGAATTTTCCTGGACATTACCAGGATTTCAAAGGTGGAATTGACATCCGGGGGGAATTTCCAAAAGGTGGTGCTTTGTCCTGGATCTTAGGCAAGTCAACTGCAAAAAACCCTGTGTTTTCGTAACAACTTTAGGGTCTTTTTTAAAAAAACAACAACAACCTCAACAATTTTTTGGGTTTCCTGGTTTTTACTTTTTGAAATATGGTGACCTTATTGTATTCCATCTTGATCACTGAGATTATCTACAGGGGCCTCGTCAGTCATTTCTCTGCTTGAAGGCAACAAGAAACGGAGCCTTTAGTGACATTGGCCTAGTCCTGTGGAACTCCCTGCCACTGGAGATTCCTCAGGCACCGTCCATTCCAACTTTTAAACGCCGGTGGAAAAACGTTCCTGTTCCGTCAGGTTTATTCAAGTAGTTAAGAATACATATTTTCACATTAGTTACCGTAGTTGATTTCGGGTTTTAATGTTTAAAATATGGTTCCTATTGTATGCTTTTATACACAAATATTGTAACCCACTGATATTTTTATAAATATTTTTATGAATAAATGTTGGAAAAAATCAACTTGGATCAGAGAGCCCTTCACACTGAGGATGTCATCAGAAAGAGGACTGCCTTCTGCAATGGAGGTCACATGGCCACCGTATGTTCTTTGTGTGTGTGTGTGTGTGTGTGTGTGTGTGTGCAAGCACGCACGCTTGGAGGAGGAAGCTGATGTCTGTAGCTTTGCCGCACAACCCTTCCCAAGCTGGAATTTGAAAGCAAATTGATTTAAGAGGGGCATGGACGACTAAAGCGCTAGCAATTATTTTGTCATTTGAGGATAATAAGCATGTGGAAATGCAAGATAACGCAAGAAAAAACGAGTGTGCTAACCAATTATTTTCTTAAAATATAAAATAGGAGGAGGAATAATCAATAATGTTAAAACTACATGGCAGTCGCTTTAGGACGATTGCTGCTGTTTGTGTCAACCTGCTTCTCGAAAACAAGACAATGTCTTTGCTGGAGCTTCCCAGCTTGGTTTTTTTCTTTCTTTCTTTCTATGAAAAGCCCCTCCCTTCAAGAGCAGAATCCTGATTTTGCTTCAGATAGTAGGGGGATATTATGCTAAACCAGATTGCGGGAGTATTATATATATTTTCCACCAGGGAGGAGGGCTGTGCCACCCCCATTCCGCTGAGTTGTAGCAAGAATCCAGGGAGTCCCAGGGTCTGTACTCCTTCAGGGATCTGAAGACACAGCAGAGACTGTTGTTGCTTTAATAAATATGATTTATTCACCTATTTACACCTTCAGTCTGCATGGAGAGAGTCCAGATCTTAGAGCACGATCCTTTCTAGAGGGGCTTGTCCTTGGAGTACAAGGCATCTCACTCCGCCAGCCTTCAGCCATCCTTCCCAAGATGTATCCCAGTCTTCCTTCTTCGTCCTCCCAGAACACCTGACCAAAAAACTCCCCTTTCCTGTCACTTCAAACACACACTCCATCACCTTGGCAACATCTGTCTCCTCAGGCCAAAGGATTCCGCTGGTCTCCAATCTTAAATGTCAAAATAATTGAAATCTTACCATTTATTAATTCATAGGGTTTACAGAGGCCCCCCCAAATATATAATAATATGTGTCTATCTGTTGCCAAATACCTATTTGCAATATTAAGCCCCATCTGGAAGTACCCAGAGCCACAAGGCTGGGCTTGATCCAATCTGGAAAGGCAGCTCCTAACTGGTTTAGGTGCAGAAATAGAATCAATCAATCAATCAATCAATCAATCAAAACAGAGACTGATGTGTCCTTTATGATGGAAATGTCAGCTTTGCTCTCCAGAAGCCTCTCTAGGAAGGCCTGTGGGATCTTGGGAGAGAAGGTAATGCTGAGCTGGATAGACCAGTGATGGCGGCTAAGAGATTGAGGTTGAATCCTGACAAGATAGAAGTCCTGTTCTTGTGGGACAGGGGTCGGGCAGATGTGGGGACTCCCTGGTTCTGAATGGGGCAACTGTGCCCCTGAGGGCCAGGGACCAGCCTGGGAGTCATTTTGGACTCACAGCTGTCCATGGAGGCACAGGTCAATACTGTGTCTAGCAGCTCCATCTGGTACACACCCTATCTGCCCGCAGACTGTCTCACCAGAGTGATGCATGCTCTGGCTATCTCCTGCTTGGACTACGGCCATGTGCTCTATGTGGGGCTACCTTTGAAGGTGACCCAGAAACTGCAACTAATCCAGTTGCTGAGACCATATAACACTGGTCCTGAAAGACCTACAGTGGCTCCCAGTACATTTCTGAGCACAATTCAAAGTGTTGATGCTGACCTTGAAAGCCCTAAATGGCCTTGGCGCAGTATACCTGAAGGAGCATCTCCACCCCTATAGTTCAGCTCGGACACTGAGGCCCAGTTCCAAGGGCCTTCTGGTAGTTCCCTCACTGTGAGAAGCGAGGTTACAGGGAACCGGGCAGAGGGCCTTCTCGATAGTGGTGCCCGCCCTGTGCAACGCCCTCCCATCAGATGCCAAGGAAATAAAGAATTACACAACTTTTAAAAGATAGCCCTGTATTGGGATGTTTTTAATGCTTCATGTTTTATTATGTTTTCAGATATGCAGGAAGCCGCCCGGAGTGACTGGGGAAACCCAGTCAGATGGGTGGGGTATTAATAATAAAATTGTTGTTGTTGTTGATGATGATGTGACTTCATATTAAACCTGGAGCTGGAGTTGACAATATCTGCCTACTCTTCCTTTATAGAAGCTCTTCAGATACATTATATACTAATGACTGATGAAGATAGAAAATGAACGAAGTGTTGAGGCAGAATCAGGGCCAAGCATTTTCGAGTTCAAGCTGTCCATGCTTGAGTTTATGATGTAATCATGAGTCAATGGCTTGAGGCAAGGAAGGGAGAGGCTGAAACCTGGAAGGGAATTTCTCTGCCTTGTTCAAGAAGAGTAAAGTGCAGTTTTCCTGCTCAATGTGATCTTATGACAGAGATGCTGGCTGAGGCAAGAGGAGTGAAAGTCTTGCATCTTCCTCCGGCTGTGGTATAGTATGTGCTGGGCTGGAAAACACCTCCAGAGAAAGAGGAAGCCAGCCTGGTCTCGTGGTTTGTCTACAAGGAAATCCTTCTCCATGCAATGCATAGTTAAACTATGGAACTCACTCCCACGGGAGGCAGGGATGACCAAGCCACCAAAAGAGGATTGGACTATTAGGATTTTACATAACCAATGCTGGCTAGTATGATTAGTATAAATCAGATGAGGTGTCTGAGAAGAGTGTGGGAACGGAAGACTGTCTTATCTCTTCTGTCTGAGACTGTTATTGCACTGTACTTTCACTTTCATTGTATGGGTTCTGCTTCTGCTTTTGAATTATGGTGCTGGAGGAGACTCTTGAGAGTCTCATGGACTGCAAGAAGATCAGACCTCTCCATTCTGAAGGAAATCAGCCCTGAGTGCTCACTGGAAGGACAGATTGTGAAGCTGAGGCTCCAAGACTTTGGCCATGACAAGACTCCCTGGAAAAGACCCTGATGTTGGGAAAGATGGAGGGCACAAGGAGACAAGGACGACAGAGGATGAGATGGTGGGACAGTATCATAGAAGCTACCAGCATGAGTTTGACCAAACTGCGGGAGGCAGTGGAAGACAGGAGTGCCTGGTGTTCTCTGGTCCATGGGGTCATTTGTGATCTCCATAAAATAGTCATATTTCCTCCCACAGAGGAGGAAGAACATGGCCACTGTGGCTTGTGGGCATGGATAGCTTTCTTCTCTATGTATTTGTCTAAGCCAGGCTTCCGCAACCTCAACCCTCCAGATGTTTTTAGCCTACAACTCCCATGATCCCTAGCTAGCAGGACCAGTGGTCAGGGATGATGGGAACTGTAGTCTTAGAACATCTGGAGGGCCGAGGTTGAGAAAGCCTGGTCTAAGCTACCTTTCAAGACATCCCTACACCTTGTCGGGATGAATTCCACCATCCCTTTTGTCTGTCTGGGGCCCCATGTATCATATCACTTTAAACAGTCATGGCTTCCCTCAAAGAATCCTGGGAATTGTTGTTTGTTAAAGGTGCTGAGAGTCTGAAGACCCCCCTAGTCCTCTTGCAGAGCCATGATTCCAAAATGGAATAACAATCAATCACTCTGGGAACTGCATCTCTGCAACAGGAAAAGGGGGTCACCTAACAACACTTAATGCCCTTAACAAACTACAGTTCCCCTTTATTTTTGGGACAGGGGTAGCCAGTGTTGTTTAACGTGCTTTACTGAGTTGCTTCTCTCTGGACTTGTCCTTTTGAAGGGACTAGAGAGCCCTCTTGGCCTAAGTGTGCCCATAATGACGACTTCTCCCCTGGTTAGATTAGGCTTGCAAATGACAAAAGACGTCCCGGCAATAAGGCAATGCCCAGGTCAAGGAAGTGTGAGTGATGGGTAGTGACCAAAGGACTCTGGGAATTGAGCCTGAGACTAGCAGGAAGACTAACCTCAAGGTCTGTGCTTAATGTTATGTGCATGTAGCCCACAGCAATCACGACTACATGCTCTACATGTGTAATAATGTACTGGGATTATATGAATAAATGCTTTGTGCTCCTCGCAATGGCACAGATTATTTTTTGGGTGCTAACCCAATCTATTGGCTTCTGCCATGGCTGAATTTGACTTTCCAGCTTGGTGTGTTCATTGGCTACATTCACCCCAACTCAATGGGACATTTGTCCACAACAAAGTTGTGAAAGGAGTGCCTTTATCCCGGCCGTTGCTCCCCAAATTCTATTACAGTGGTACCTCAGGTTACAGATGCTTCAGGTTACAGACGCTTCAGGTTACAGACTCCGCTAACCCAGAAATAGTACCTCAGGTGAAGAACTTTGTTTCAGGATGAGAACAGAAATTGTGCAGCAGTGGCAGCAGGAGGCCCCATTAGCTAAAGTGGTACCTCAGGTTAAGAACAGTTTCTCCAGAATGAATTAAGTTCTTAACCTGAGGTACCACTGTACCCTGAAATCTCCAGACTAGTATACGTCTGGAAAAGTAGCATTTAGAAGTATTGACCCAGAATGAACTATGGAAGCCCTTGCTAAGACAAGGTTGGTGGTTGTTTGCTGCTCTATTCATTGTTTGTTGAGCAGAGCAGCGACTCGTGTGCAGGGACTGTGATGGCCAAGGAATGGTTGATTTAGTGCCAAGTACATTGTAGAGACGAAGTGGGGGCAATGAGGCTATTGTATTAATAAGGTAAGAAGTACGAACAGAAATAAAAGGCATTAAAGGATATTAATATTATTTAAGATAAGTTCAATGCACAAATATATTCTTGTTCTTTTGCACACATTTCCTAATGTTTACTAATTATTAGTTTGTTTGAACATGGTTATGGGAAAGATATGGAAGCCTTTGCCGATTTCAAAAGCATGCTCCTTCCTCACAGATCAGAGACAGAGATGATGAAGAATCTGTCTCATTAGTTTAAAGATTAACTTTGGTGCAATTTGCTGCTGTTTACCGTTCTTGTATGGTATGTGCGGGTTATGTTCCGGGCCTCCGCACAAGTCAGTGAAGTGCACATAAATGGGAAGCACCGTGGCTCACGAGAAGACCCACCCAAGAACCCAAAGAAGACGTCCTCTTCAGGCTCCAGGGTGCTCTCCACTTTTGGGTTCAACTTCTGGGTCCCTGGCAAGGTAAAAAAAGGTAAAGGACCCCTGGATGGTTAAGTCCAGTCAAAGGCGACTATGGGGTTGCAGCGCTCATCTCACTTTCAGGCCGAGGGGCTCGGCGTTTGTCCACAGACAGCTTTACGGATCATGTGGCCAGCAGGACTAAACTGCTTCTAGCACAACGGGACATCATGACTGAAACCAGAGCGCATGGAAACGCCATTTACCTTCCCACTGGAGAGGTACCTATTCATCTACTTGCACTGGCGTGCTTTCTAACTGCTTGCTTGGCAGGAGCTGGGACAGAGTCAAGCAGATTCGAACTGCCAACCTTCCGATTGGCAAGCTCAAGAGGCTCAGTGGTTTAGACCACAGCACCACCCTTGGGTCCCTGGCGCCGCATCAGTGCATGGTTGTGTGCAGATAGATCACAGGTATTGTAAATGGGGAGCCACCTGCATTGGCGTGGCCAACTCATACAGTTTCTCTGACTGGTATGTGAAGATGTCATGTCACAGCTGAAGTGGAATGGGCAACGTGAAAGTTAGGATGTAATGAGTAGGATGTACAAAAAGCTGTGCGAAACCTGTGATCAGTGCAGCGCCCATCCCTTCAGGGGACTGTCCTTTACTGCAGTGAAGTCCATAAAGAGGGGTATCGTCTTGCTTGGATATTGGGTGTGTTTTTAGTTCCCTACCTGGGCAAACCAAGGGAGTGATTTTGGCCACCGCGTGACACTTTGATCGTGGACCTGCTGCTGGATCTGACAGTGGCGCCTGCTTCCCAGATCATGGCAGACTTCTGCTGTGGGGTGTGTGTGTGTGCAGGAACATAGGTGCCAGCTCCCAGGGGACCTGGGTGCCCAAGCACTCACAAAATTCCTCATGAGGGAGCCAGGCACGCACAAATTTCGGCTCCAGGGCCATGCACAGTGCATGGCACCCGCAGCCCTGGGCACCCATGGTCGTGGGGCCAAGCTGACACTCCTGGCGGAAATTGGCTGGTGTGATGAGTGGGGTCCACACTGCTCCCCCTTGGCTCCCTCCATTGCAGCTCTCCTATTCCCCTCCCTTGCTGTTTACTCCAATACAGCGTCCCTTCCTAAATCACTGCTTTACATTCCTCCATGGGGATGAATGGTAGCCATTGACCGGTGCAGGAGGCAAGGAGGGTACCCCTCTCACCCACCACGAGTGTGGCACCCCAATATGTTACTGACCCCTCTCCAGCACGACAAGAGCTGGCTTCTTTTGTCCTGTGGGAGGTGTGCACAATGCAGCCCGCCTTTCAGAAAAAGCTTTGTGCCTTTGGGAGTTACTTTCTTCACTTAACAAAAAGGAGCATTGATTTATTTCCTTTCTCTCCCTCTGCTCATCTCGCCCACAGACTTGCGGACAACCTGCTTCTCTGCCATTTATACATCGCTAAAGCTCTGCCACAGCTGACCTTGGCTGGCGCAGCCTTCCCATCGATTTCTATACCAGCAGCCAGGGAGCGGGGCCTGCTTCTCTCTGGGCACGACTCATTTGCTTTGGAGGGTATGTGTGTATGTCTTCTGAGCTCAGGCTTCGATTTCTGGCTCTCTGGTTTCAGCAGGGGGATTTCGGTATTGCATGGAATCTACTCTTATCATGTAATGGATGTGGGAACTCTCAGGGAGGGGAGCTCAGAGGCAGCACAGTCCCTTTGCCTTGAGGAGTAAAGGTACCCCTGACAATTAGTCCAGTCATGAACGACTCTAGGGTTGCGGTGCTCATCTCGCTTTACAGGCCGAGGGAGCCGGCGCCCGTCTGCTTTCGCAGACAGTATTTACGGGTCATGTGGCCAGCATGACTAAGCCGCTCCTGCCGAAGTCAGAGCAGCGAATGGAAACGCCGTGTACCTTCCTGCCAGAGCGGTACCTATTCATCTACTTGCACTGGTGTGCTTTCAAACTGCTAGGTTGGCAGGAGCTGGGACCAAGCAACAGGAGCTCACCCTGACGTGGGGATTCGAACCACCGACCTTTCAATCGGCAAACCCAAGTGGCACAGTGGTTTAACCCACAGCGCCACACATGTCCCTGCCTGCTTTGAAGAGTTGTTGTTGTTTAGTCCTTTAGTCGTGTCTGACTCTTCATGACCCCCTGGACCAGAACACACTACTGCCTCCCACAGTTTGGTCAAACTCATGTTCGTAGCTTTGAGAACACTGTCCAACCATCTCGTCCTCTGTTGTCCCCTTCTCCTTGTGCCCTCCATCTTTCCCAACATCAGGGTCTTTTCCAGGGAGTCTTCTCTTCTCATGAGGTGGCCAAAGTATTGGAGCCTCAGCTTCAGGATCTGTCCTTCCAGTGAGCACTCAGGGTTGATTTTCTTAAGAATGGAGAGGTTTGATCTTCTTGCAGTCCATGGGACTCTCAAGAGTCTCCTCCAGCACCATAATTCAAAAGCATTCATTCTTCGGCGATCGGCGTTCTTTATGGTCCAGCTCTCACTTCCATACATCACTACTGGGAAAACCATAGCTTTAACTATACGAGCCTTTGTTGGCAAGGTGATATCTCTGCTTTTTAAGATGTTGTCTGGGTTTGTCATTGCTTTTCTCCCAAGAAGCAGGCGTCTTTTAATTTCGTGGCTGCTGTCACCATCTGCAGTGATCATGGAGGCCAAGAAAGTAAAATCTCTCACTCCCTCCATTTCTACCCCTTCTATTTGCCAGGAGGTGATGGGACCAGTGGCTATGATCTCCTTTTTTTGATGTTGAGCTTCAGACCATATTTTGCCCTCTCCTCTTTCACCATCATTAAAAGTTTATTTAATTCCTCCTCACTTTCTGCCATCAAGGTTGTGTCATTTGCATATCTGAGGTTGTTGGTATTTCTTCCTTGAGGAGTGCCAACTGGCAAAAGATTTCCATTAAGAGGGTAGGAAAGACCCTCATCTTGCCCCTTTTGCTTTCAGATGACATATTCATGATGGCTTCATGTCTGCAGGTCCAGAAAAGTCTGAGGAGGAGGAGGAGGCAGAAGCTGTAATCAGGATGCAGCCTAAGAGGTATCAGTTTAAACTTTAAAGGCTAGCAAGGTTAAAGGTACAGGGATGGTCTAGGAACCTGACAATCCCTTGCTGTTTAAATCCCATGGAAACCCCTTTCTACAAGCTGTCTTGCACCCAAGCTTCCAACAACATGCTCGCTTTATGACTAAATGTCCTGAAAAGGGCTAAGAGGTGTATTTGAAGAGGAGTGAAATAGCCTGGGATTCTTTCCTGTTACTTCTTTATTTTTTGTTCACTCAAGAATGCAGCTGGTAAGACTTTCTGAAACATTCCTAAGAAAGAAAGAAAGAAAGAAAGAAAGAAAGAAAGAAAGAAAGAGAGAGAGAGAGAGAGAGAGAGAGAGAATAGAAGCATCCAAAGATACAATTTCCAGGAAAAAAGCTTCCATTTTTATTGGAAGCAAAATCTGGGAGCTGAGCAGGGGAAGAGGGGAAGGGTGGTTTCCATATAAAACAGCTGAAGCAAAATTTAACAATAGGTGGTAGAATAAAAACAGGCTGGATTTTCAGGAACTTCTCCATCTTTCCCCAGCCCAAAGCTAAAGCAAGGATTTCTGGACTGTGATATTGTTAAGGAAAGATTAATTTTTAAAAGTGGCAAGCTGTATCGGTTTTGTTCTCTAAGCTGACAGCAGGCAGGCATGTTGAAAGTTTAAACTGAGTGTTGAACAATACTGTTTTCTCATTTTTATCTCTTTCTTCTTTGCTACCTGAAAGTTAGTGCTGCAAGTGGAAAGCTGTTCCCTTGAGAGTTTTATTGGCGTTACAATATTACTCCTCTCTTAACCCATTTAAGACTGTCATCCTATCTTGGGCCGGATGATTTAACTCACGCACCTGTATGATTGCATTTATAAATCCAGAGCAGAGGGAGACAGGTGTGTCCAAAGGTAGGCATGAAAAATCCCCAAACAGCATCCTCTTCCAGTGCTGCTCTTAAACCTCACATACAGGTACCTCTCTGCTCACTTTCAACCACAGGCCAGAGAATTTGTGTTTGATAGCTGAAGGTGAGAGCAGAGGTGGACTTTGGGCTTTAAAATTCCCAATTTCTGCCCCGGGGATTAGGGATTATGTTCCATATTTGGTTTGGGTCAGTGGGGCTTTTGACCATCTCTGGGCCCTGACTGTACTTGCCAAGTGCTGGGGTTGCCAGTGTTTGCAGACCTGCTCCCATCACCCCCTGTTTCCACATAAATCACACAAATCTTTCTATCTACTACAACCTCTTCCTCTGCTGCTGTAAACTGAGCAGGCTAAAAGCCCTCGCCTTCAGCTAATGAACTGTCCGGCTGTGCCACTTGTCCAGGGCATGTAAATTGATGCAAATCTGACCATTTCACTCGATTTATCCCACCTTCCTGAAATCAGCCTGAAAGAGTTTGAGAGAGGCTGGGAAATAACTGATAGCAGAACTTTCACACATCGCAACATTAGGGCAGCCCAGTTTCCTGAGGGAAGCAATGAGAGAGGCACCAACGGACTATTTCCAGGTAGGTGGGGGAAACCAATCTTGTTAGATCTTAATGTGAGACTTGCCAGAGGTGCCGGATTCAGCATTAACAGAAAGATAATCAGTTTCTTTTCTTCAGGTAAACAAGCCACCTGCCCTTTGGACAAATATTATCCACCCACCGCTGAGGCTTAGGACAGGTTTATATACTCAGCAGAATTAAGCTGTATGCTCCCCCCCCCCCCCCCAATTTTACCTTTTCAGGCTCTGGGTGCAGACAGATTGCCTGCTTGCCATGGATGTTTGGGTGCACCTCAGACAGGGGTGTACCTAGAGGTTGGCAAAACCTGCTGGGGGTGCAAAAATCACCCCAGAAATCTATCTCCAATTATCTGTGTAAGGTGCTGAGTTTAAATAAGAGCTGGGAGCTGAGTGTTAGGAGAAATGGCAAGTCAATATGAAGGTAGACTGCTGGAGACTATGGAGTGTACAACATACATGTGTGTGGCGATGGGATGCCGCTGTCGCAGTGAGATTGAATGTAGGAGAAGCTCCCCACCCTTCTTGCACTCTGGACCAAAGGTGTGCATATTTTCACCTTTCCTGCTCGCCTTGCCCTCACCCTGGATACTTTGAGTACTTCTGTAAAACGTAGTGATTTAGAATGTGGCTATTGTGGTAAAGAGACTTTTTCAGGTAGGGGTGCCAGTACAGCTCCTTGCCAAGGACACCAGGAACCCTAGGTATGTCCCTCGACTCAGCTTGCCAAAGGGGGGAGGCCTTATGTGGGTTAACAAGACAGATAGAGTTAGGGGCCTCCAAATTCCCAGACTGCCCCTGTATCTTTTAACCTCTTGAGCTGACCTCTCTGTCTCTTTCGATGGGAAGACTGATATTCTCAGGTTTTATGCTGTTTTACAACTTCCTGCTCCTCTCACACATCTCCCTCAGACCCCAAGATGAGAGGCCATGCTGGAACTCAAAAAAGGATATTGCAAAGTTGAGAAAGGGCGGCCAGAATGGATGGAGCAGCTCACCTATGCAGAAAGGTTGCCACGTTCGGGACTTTATAGTTTAGAGAGAAGGCAAGTTTATGGCATGGAGGAAATGGGTAGGGAAGAGTTGTCCTCCCTCTCTCATTAACACTAGAACTCCAGGATATCCAACGAATCTGAACG
The DNA here is from genome assembly GCF_964106915.1 of Podarcis gaigeae. NCBI lineage: Eukaryota > Metazoa > Chordata > Lepidosauria > Squamata > Lacertidae > Podarcis > Podarcis gaigeae. The sequence goes on along the minus strand of NC_139690.1, from coordinate 51,736,210 downwards.
TTGGACGATTCAGGACAGACGGAAGAAAGTCCTTTTTCAATGCAACACATAGTTCTCCCACAGGAGACTGTGATGGCCACCAACATAGATGGCTTTAAAAGAGGCTTGGAAAAAGTCATGGGGGGGGGCTATTTAGGGCTAGTAGCCACAATAGCATGGGACGCGGGTGGCACTGTGGTCTAAACCACTGAGCCTCTTGGCCTTGCTGATCAGAAGGTCAGCGATTCGAATCCCTGTGACGGGGTAAGCTCCCGTTGCTCGGTCCCTGGTCCTGCCAACCTAGCAGTTCGAAAGCATGTCAAAGTGCAAGTAGATAAATAGGTACCACTCCGGCGGGAAGGTAAACGGCGTTTCCGTGCGCTGCTCTGTTTCGCCATAAGCGGCTTAGTCCTGCTGGCCACATGATCCGGAAGCTGTACGCCGGCTCCCTCGGCCAGTAAAGCGAGATGAGCGCCACAACCCCAGAGTCGGTCACAATTGGACCTAATGGTCAGGGGTCCCTTTACCTTTTACTAGCCACAATGGCTATGCTCTGCCTCCATGGTCTCTCTCAGGCAGAAATGCTTCTGAACACAAACTGCTGGGAACTACAGAACGTGAGAGTGCTCTTGTGCTTGGGTTCTGCTTCCAGGTTTCTCACGTGGATATGGTTGTGAGAGCACTGTGAGATACTCGACTAGTTTGGCTTGATCCAGCAGACACTTCTTACGTTCTGAATAGGCAGCAAGGATTCTGGCGATGCTGCCGGCAGGTGAATGACTGAAGCCAAGCAGCGCCCTCTGCTGCCTCGTCCTCCATCCTGCACCCAAGGCCCAGGGCTTTGCTGCTTGGCAACGCGGCAGAGGCATCAGATTAACAGACATCTCCCAGTGAAAATGCACTACAGTCCATGGGGAGAGTAAATGTGCAGAGCTTGGTGGAAATAGGTGACACGTCAGGAAAGTGAATATCATGGGAGGACAACATTTGCACTCGTAATAGGATAGCAAACAGTGCTTTTGATGTGGTGTGTGGGAGAGAGAGAGGGAGCTGGTGCTGAACTTGCAGATGCAGATTCTTTAGCTGGATTTGAAGATTACGGTTTAGGATGGAACTTTGCAGTGGGGCCTGGGCCCTGTCGCTTCCAGATTTGGAGAGGCTCGTCATTCTTCTCTAATGAGAGGCATCTGGGGTGGAAGCTGTTTGGGGTAGAAGTGTGTGCTGGCAGTATGCCCCTTCCAGAGTCATGCCCCTGTGGCTCCAGAATGCAGCCAGTCTCTCCCTTTATCTATCTATCTATCTATCTATCTATCTATCTATCTATCTATCTATCTATCTATCTTTTATGAATAGAAGGCAAGTTCCTGTTGGCCAAAGCAGCAAGGAACCCACCCCACTGGCAGCCATCTCTGTGGCTGGCAAAATGATGCTGTTTTTGGCATCCGCCTGTGGAGAAAAGGCAGCCGCCCCACCCCCTGCCTTTGGAAGCCTCATAATAAGTTGTTGCAGAAGAGGGACTGTGAGCATCTTTTCAGGAGGTGGGTTTCCAGGACCAGGTGAAACTGACAAGCCCCCTTGTTATTTTCCCTATTGCCAGGAGGGGTGGTGTTGTTAAACATAATGTCGTTACATTTATAGCACTGAAATCTTCTTTTTCACCTGCTGTTACATTTGCTGCTGCTTTGCCGTTTCAGGATGCTTGCTATTAAACTGCTCTTGCATTGCTGGTTTTGAGATTTCTCTCTGTCCCCTTTGTTGTAAGCCACCGGAAGCATAATCTGAGGAGAGGTTTTGTGGAAAGGCGGCATATAAATTTACTTGTTTTCATAAAATCTATCTGCCGCTTGGTGGTTAAAAAACAACAACAAAGCGGTTTATGAAAAGACCGAAGCACTAAAATCATCAATAAAAAGAGTTTAAAACATTCATACAACACTTGAAATCAGTAAAAAAAAAATTACAAAAAACAACAACAGGCTTGTCTAACCAAAGATGTTTTTAGCAGGTGCTGGAAAGAGCACAGTGAAGGCACCTGCCTGGTGTCAAGAGGCAGCGGATTAAATGGTGATGGAGAAGGTGGGGGTGAAAAGGAGCTATTTTGCTTGTGGGAATCAGAGCAGTCATGGAGGCATTCAGGCAACTCCCACCTCTGCCTGATTCCTGATCTGTTGGTTGCCAACTATCTAACCCATGGGTACGCAAACTACAGCCGGGGGCCGGATCCTGCCCAATTGCCTTCTAAATCCGGCCTGTGGACAGTCCGGGAATCAGCGTGTTTTTACATGAGTAGAATGTGTGCTTTTATTTAAAATGCATCTCTGGGTTATTTGTGGAGAATGGGAATTCGTTCATCCCCCCCCCCAAAAAATATAGTCCCTTCCCCCACAAGGTCTGAGGGACAGTGGACCAGCCCCCTGCTGAAAAGGTTTGCTGACCCCTGATTCTAACCTATCTGCTTAGTCTTCTTGAACAAGGTCAGATGGCCTGCTGGGGGAAGCAATGGGTGGCCATAATCTTGGGCACACCTGCCTTGCACAAACTCTGCTTGTCCACAGAAGATGCCTGGTGTGAGGATCCCTTCCCTCAGGCAGATGCCCCCCCCCCATCTCATGCTGTTCAGGGAACTCCCTTCCATTTATGCTATATAGGAACCAAAGCCCCTCTTTCCCGACACAAAAACAATACTTGCCTTGTCTTTAGATGAAGCACCTGATCTTTTTTCTCTCGTGGGTGAACAAACATCAGGTGCCACCATGACTTTGTCTTTGGTGCAATGATTCAAGGTAAGGAAGCTCTGTTCCTCTTTGGATCTGCTCTCTCCTTGTCTTCTGCTGCTCTTACTGAAGAAAAAACTGGGGAGGGGAGAAAGGAAACCCCAATAAAACCAGCAGTCCTGCTTCTGCTTAGATCTGTTTAGACCAGAGTGCAGTGAACCAGCTGAAGTCTGGTATTTGGGCAAGCCTCAGGTCTTTTGAGCCACCTCCTCCTAACTGAACACATGCGTTGGCAGAAACTAGATAGAATTATAGAACTATAAATTTGCAAGGGACTCCATGGGTCACCTACTCCAACCCCTGCAATGAGGGAATCTCAACTAAAACATCCACGGCCACCCAACCTCTTCTTAAAAACCTTTAATGAAGGAGAGCCCACAACCATCTACTGTTGAACAGCTCTTACTGTCAGAAAGTTCTTCCTGATATTTAGTCAGAATCTCCTTCCTTGTAACTTGAATCCATTGATTCGGGTCCTACCTCTGGAGCAGGAGAAAACAATCCATCTTCCATGTCACAACCCATCAGATACTTGAAGAGGGCTCTCATATCCCCGCTCAGTCTTCTTTTTTCCAGGCTAAACACACCCAACTCTCTCAACCATTCCTCATAAGACTTGGTTCCCAGGTCTTTGATAATTTTGGTTAATCTTCTGTGCACATGTTTCAGCTTCTCAGTTAAGGTTAAGGTTAAGGTTAAGGTAAAGGTAAAGGGACCCCTGACCATTAGGTCCAGTCGTGGCCGACTCTGGGGTTGGGGCGCTCATCTCACTTTAATGGCCAAGGGAGCCGGCACACAGCTTCCAGGTCATGTGGCCAGCATGACTAAGCTGCTTCTGGTGAACCAGAGAAGCACACGAAAACGCCGTTTATCTTCCCACTGGAGTGGTACCTATTTATCTATTTGAACTTTGACATACTTTCAAACTGCTAGGTTGGCAGGAGCAGGGACTGAGCAACAGGAGCTCACCCCGTCGTGGGGATTCGAACCGCTGACCTTCTGATCAGCAAGTCCTAGGCTCTGTGGTTTAACCCACAGCGCCACCCACGTCCCTCAGCTTCTCAGTAGCCTTCTCAAACTGGGATACCCAGAGCTGGAGACAGGGCTGCAGGTGGGGTCTGACCAAGGCAGAGTAGAGTGGTACTATTGCACTGGACACTTTATTTCTGTTGATGCAGCTGAGGATTATATTAGCTCGTTTTGCTGCAGCATCACATGGTTGACTCATGTTAACACATGGAGATGTGTTCGCAGTGGATCAACAAGGGTTTCTGACTCCCAGTTAACCACAGCAGCGACAGCCCCCACCCTCTAAATTGGGCTGCTGAAGAAAGAGATACCAGGAGTGCTCAGTTCTGGTAACTTGTGGGAGAATCATGTAAAATGATGTGCTCAGAGGCACCTTCAGTATCGAATTGAGGGAGAGGTAGTACCTGCCTGACTCCCACTCTGAAAGAAGCAACTAAACCTGTTCTGCTCAAGCTGCAAGTGGGCTGTACAATCGTCCCTTGATTCAATACAAGTTTTTGTTGGGTTCGTTGTTCTCTCCATTGAAAGAGCGGGTCAGAGAGGGAAGCTGGTGATTTTATAAGTAGCGGGAAATTTCTTGAGTGTTCTAAAAATGGTGGGAGGGGAAGGCAAATCTGGACGAGCTGAAAGGCAAAAATAACAGGCTATTTGTGCATCCTGGCCTCTCTAGATGAAAGGTTGCGGAAACATTTTAAAAGGATATGTTCTCAACAAGATTATGATTCCCAAAGCTTTTAGCTATACAGGAAAGCTTTCTTGCTAGACCTAGCAATTTAAGGCACATCTATGGTAAATAGCAAAAAAAAAAAAAAAAAAAGGAGAGAGAAAACCCCCAAACCCCAACCCTCTCATGATTAATCCCATTTTTATAGCTGCTGTGGGGGCTGCATAGGGGAGCCCAGCCTTGTCAAGCCCCTAATACATGATAATGAAGGGAGGGAGGTATAATTTAATTCCTGTGTCTTGAGGATATCCAGTTCTGTGCTTTTCAATTGCCCTCCCCTCTCTGGACTCAATTGTAACTGAATAAACACAGCCAATAAAAACACAATTACAGAGATGGATGTGGATTGGGAGAACAGAAATTACTCTGTTAGTGTCAACGAGTCTTATAAGAATCACCCCTGATGTCTCCCATTTGAAAGGCCAATGGATGGGCAAGGAGGCAATGGCTTTCTGGATTTCCTCTTCTTCTTGTAAGTCTCTTTCCATGATAAATTCTTGTTTCGGGGGCTAGGGTGGCTGTCTAAGACCACCCCCTCAAATGCATTAAGAAGCCGGGGGGGGGGGGCGGGAGAAGCCTTCTGAAAGCCAAACTCTTTTCAGATCCTCTCTGAAAGGAATCATCCTTCAGAAGGCCTAATTTATTTTAACTGATTCGCATATTGTGTTTTTACACTGTAGTAACCAGCCCTGGGGCTTCACAGTAAAGGGCAGGTGAGACATCGGACAAATAATAATGGGTGAGAAGACAAGTGGAACCTGCAAGAAAAAGTTGCAGTGTGGCATGTGCCAGCCAGCCAGCCATGCCCTCCGGCACAATACTCCATTCCGTTCCCTCTCTGAACTGTCAGTCAGCATTCTGCAACTGAGCACATTTGCTTCTCATAGAATCATAGGGTTGGAAGAGACCACAAGGGCCATCGAGTCCAACCCCCTGCCAAGCAGGAAACACCATTAGAGCACTCCTGACATATGGTTGTCAAGCCTCTGCTTAAAGACCTCCAAAGAAGGAGACTCCACCACACTCCTTGGCAGCAAATTCCACTGTCGAACAGCTCTTACTGTCAGGAAGTTCTTCCTAATGTTTAGGTGGAATCTTCTTTCTTGTAGTTTGGATCCATTGCTCCGTGTCCGCTTCTCTGGAGCAGCAGAAAACAACCTTTCTCCCTCCTCTATGTGACATCCTCTTATATATTTGAACATGGCTATCATATCACCCCTTAACCTCCTCTTCTCCAGGCTAAACATGCCCAGCTCCCTTAGCCGTTCCTCATAAGGCATTGTTTCCAGGCCTTTGACCATTTTGGTTGCCCTCCTCTGGACACGTTCCAGTTTGTCAGTGTCCTTCTTGAACTGTGGTGTCCAGAACTGGACACAGTACTCCAGGTGAGGTCTGACCAGAGCAGAATACAGTGGCACTATTACTTCCCTTGATCCTCGCTGGGCTTAGGATTCCCTTTAGGGTTTTTTCCTCTCTAGTTCTTTCTCCCCTGAGTCTGCTAACCCCTCCCTCTTCAGTATTGCTGATGGTGTTTCCACTATGGCACTCACACTTGAGTGGAAGAAGGCAGAATGAAAGCAGTCGGTTGTTTAGCCTTGCTAACTAAACGGGACTCAGCTGCAATATACTTCTAACTGTGGAGACAAGGGTCAAAGAACAAGACATGACCTCTCTTGGAGTTCCCAGTGCATAAGGCTGGCTATATGAAGGAGACAGGTTGGTGCACTAGATGCACCTTGTTCTGATCCATGAAAGGCAATTCTTATTTTTACAGGTTGCAGGAAAAGTCAAACACATTGGTCCCATTAGGAGAAGAGACCCAACAATGTTCTATCAGCCAGTCAACACCACCAAACCATTGCAATTCTTGGATTTCATGGAGAAATGCACTGCATAATTTCTATTAATATGCACGATTTCTATTAATATATAAAGTCAGCTATATCCAGGTTCGTGTTATACCCCAAAGACACAAAATGGAAGCAAGCATGATCATTTAAAGCAAGACTCTGGAGACTTGTTGAAGTGCAGAGAAAAATCATGGCGACACTCTTGGTTCTTTCCATATTTCACATCATTCCATCTGGCCCCCTTTATTTTATGAACACAACTCTGGAAGCTACGAGGAAGGGAGCACCCTCTCTGTAGCACTTTGTACCTGTGACACAGACGAGTTCCCTGGAAATGTGAACAGTGACCTCAGTTTCAAAGGCCTGGAGGAGCAGGAGCAGGTGGTGTTGCTGGGAATCTAACTCTCAAGTTGACCTAAGCAATTGGACTTGCTGTCAAAGACGTGCAATTGCAATGCATTCAGAGAAAATAAAATGTTGAGGTTCATAATTCAAACAAGAGGTTTCATGCACAGGCCTTGTGAGGTGAAACTCAGGTTCTGGAACCTAGAAATGGAAGCAGTAGGGAACTCGAGGCCATTTGCCCATTGACCATTTCAGCTCCGGAAATTTCGATTTTGTGCATTATTTTTCTCCTTTTGCTTCAGCAGGAAACAAACCCAAGATCAGCACACAGAATGACCTTGCTTGTTCTTACAGTGCAATGGACAGGATCAAAGAGGCATCTCTCCAGGAAGCGGCGAGGGACCCTTCAGGAGGTTCAATGCGACAACTTCGCAGTCTGTGTAACTGCGGCAAAAGCAACACACCACCTGCCACGCCGATTTCACTTACATACAAGTTTGGCTTGATCCAGAGATTTAAAAAGCAGAGGTGGAAGCAGCCCAGATATGCAAACGCAGCTTTGGCATAACCTGCCCTGCCCTGGCTGGACACAAATGGGAATGACTCATGAGACTGGCAGGACAAACACAACACAACAGCTACCCGCCTCCTTAGCTTGGGAACAAAGAGCAACAAGAGCTTCAAGGCTGGAAGACCCAAGAGGAGGTCCACGGACAAAGATGAAGGCCAGCTTTTAGGGCCGAGCCCTTGTTCTGGGGGGCAGAGCAGGGACCCGGGGAAGCAGCAATTCTAAAGATGCTGTTTGTGTGCAAGCAGCCCTTTCTGTTCCAGGGCAGTCGTCACCAGCGCTTCCTTTTCAGATACGCAGTAATGAACATAATCTGCCTTGGCATAAAAGAGCCAGCGGCTTCCCGTGTGGGTCAAAGACGGGGCAGCCTGCAACAAGGGGAAGAACAAAGCTGCCTTTTGCACGGGAGGGGCTGTCTTGGCTGCAGACCACAGAGGCAGCAGTGCAGGGAGGGAATGGGCAGGAGGCAATTGGTAACGCTGTGGTTCCCAAACCCACCGGAGCTTCACTCCTCAGAGACTCATGGCTGCTTGTCTTGTACGCTCAGCTGAATCATTACAAAAAGGCACCAAAGAAACCCTCACCCAGTAGAGTCTGATGTGTCTTTGTATTTTTTTTAAAAAAAAATCATTAAAAATATACATTTTATAAAAAAATCAAATAAATCTGGTGTTAACAACATGTACCCCCCCTTTTTTTTACAAAGCTGCAGAACAGCATCCCAGCAACTGAGGGAGGGGTCGGTTGGTTTCCTTTATATGGAAAGACGCTTTTTAAAGAAATGACAGAAGTGTTGTCCAACTAGCGCGTTCTCCCCACCGGTTCACAAATGCTGCATTCATTTCACAGACCCTCTTCTTCTTGCTGGCAGTTTTTCCTTTTCTTTCAGATTTACAAAGGACATTGGCACATGCAATCAACAAAGGAGGACCCAGACCCACAACAAGCGCAAAACGGACACCTCGTCAGGCCTTCCCCCCAGCTGTTTCACCTAACGCAGCCCAGATGTTGTTGGACCACAACTCCCATCTGCCCCAGGCAGAAGTGGGGTGGAAACTGTAGTCCAAAACATCTGGATGGCACCAAGATTGAGGGGGAGGCTGACCTGACGCTTTTTTGGTGCTTGTCAGCTGACATGTCTGACAGAAACCCTGGAGAGGGGAGTATCTTTAGGAGCACAACAAGCTCAACTGGAACAGAATAGAAATGAAGGTGAGAGAGAAGGTTGATCACAAAACCACCAGGAGTGAACCTCGCAGGCATACAGGAAAGACATGACATTGAGACTAAGTGATTCTGCTGGTGCTTCTAAGGCAGAAGCAGCAAAGAGTGTCTGTGTGTGTGAGAGAGAAACCATTCTCAAAAGTCCCCCCAACCTCCTATTTCACCCAGATAACAGGAGAAGGGAAGAGTGTTCGGAAGGCAGGATGGTTTCGGCTTCAAATTACATCACAATGGGGCTACCAAGTTTCCACAAGAACAGAATTCATCTCCTTGGCTTGAGAAAGGAAAGTGGGGGAAAGAGAGGAACACATCGCAGGCTGCTTCCAAAAGCAGCGTTACAAAAGCATTTTTGTTTATTATCAATTAAAAAATCCCCTTAAATCATATTCCAAAGTGGTTAAAATTGCCATCATTTGTGTGTGATGGGGTTTCTTTAAGAAGGAGGAGGAGGGGAAAAGAAAAATCAAAGCAAGTTCATCTAGGTCAGCTCCATGTCTTAAAGAGTTGATTGTCTTGGGAGGGGAAAAATAGAAGAAGACATTCACATGTACATCCATTCTACCCTGATAAGAGATATTTTTTTTTACCCACAGTTCACTGCACCTGCCACGCATACAGTCATCCGGTTGGGTTGGCGGTTGCCCCGAACTCAGCTGGCGGCTGAGTTGGCGTGGCTGATTTCCCCTCCTTTCCCTTCTCCCCCCCCCCCAAGTGTCAGACGAAGGAGGAGAAGCCGGTCACTGGAGTCCGTGAGCCTGGCGCAGGCTGTCCCGTCGGGGTGTACACCCCTCCTGAGCTCTGTGTCGTGATGACAGTCTGGAAGTAAGGCTCGGCCTCGCTCGCCACACACTCCTCATACCGGTATGGCGCCGGGTGCTTTGTGGTCTTTGGCTGGCGCTTCCAGGAGTTGTAGTACGTGGGGTCGCTCATGTAGTGGTTGACAAAGGAATGCTTGGGCAACTCGTCCTCGTAGTCCGAGTCCGTCGCCTGCAGGTTTCAAGAGAGAATAGGTCTGTTAGTGTCAGAGACCAGACTGAGGATTACAGCTCTGAAGAGGAATGGTGGGAACCTCCCTCTCTTCCTGCTCCTGACCAGGATCCTGAAGCTGCCCAGGAACAGTGGAGCAGCATAGATTTAGAGAATTGGTTTGCAGAGGGGCATAGTTTGGAAAACAACAGCTGGGCAGAGACGAGTGGGGAGCAGCTAGAAGAAGCAGAACAGGAAGAGAGATAGATAACAAACTCCCCTTCGCTTGACAGTGTCCAGCCTCTCTCTCCAAAGGCAAGGACAGCTGATAAGGTTGCTATGCAGAAGGCTCAGTGGTTGCGAGATCAGGTTGCAAGAAGAGGGAAGTGACGAAGATAACTCAGGGGAAAGTAGGAGGGAAGCTTAATGGTGAGAACCTTTATTCAGAGAATGGCTGCGTTGTTCTTTTGCTCTGATCATTAAACACTCTTAAACTGATAGGGGACTCTAATTGCTTTGTTCTGCTGATGCACGGACAAGGGGGGGGCGGGGCGGGAGGAAGCTGTTTCTCCAAAGCCTGACAGTTAGTGATGGATGCTATTTTCACCCACTGGTCCATTGAGCAATATATGGTGGGAATGCACACTTGCGCAATTATTTTGGAAAACGGTCTTGTTACGGGACAGGCAATGCAACCTCATCCGAGGCTGGCTATAGTCCATCTGATTATAGGTGACCCTAAGAGATTATTTCTCTTCAACATTTTGCTTCCATGCCCTTCCAATTTGCTTGCCTGGCCCAGATTTATTATATCATGCCCCATGCAATGACTGCTGGCCCCTTTCCTTTATTGGATAAAATCCATCTGCTTCCTTGTTGTTGCTGATGTAGAACATTTTCCCCATGCACAGTTTTTTTGTTTTGTTTTTTACTTGAGTACAACAAAATTTAAATAAAAATATAGTATGCCATACTTTCAAATAAATGAAAAGCCTCCCCTCCATACCAACTCAATCAGGGTTTAGCTTCTCTTGTGCAGAGGATTCTGGCCTGTGGCTTAGATCTGCTGGCTGCCCACCCTTCCCAATTAACAGCCCCCAATCCCACGGGGGGGGGGGGGGGAGGAAGGTACCTCAACCATCTTCAATTTATGGCAAGGCCAGTTCTGACCCTGGCTCAGGGCGATTGCTATTTATCTGTCGGGAGAAATTCAAAAGGTCCAAGGATTTCATTTATTATCTTTAAATGCAACATTCTGTATTTTAGCTGTTTCTTAAAATGCATTTGAGAACCCTAAACCTTGCAGGATACAGTTTGAAATGCATAAAATCAATTCACACTTTGCAGCTGCCCGTATAATGAGAAATTCCATGTCCTGTTTTTCAGCAGTGGATTTAGGTAAGAAGCTGCATGTTATCCATGTGAATTTTTTTTTGGGGGGGGGGGTAAGACACGGGGGTTGGGGATTGAATGGAACAAAGTAGGGGAAATCCAGAATGGGCAGAGAGCAGGTATGCAAACTGCACATTAGGAAAGGCACGCTGGCTAATTAGGAAAGGTAATGAAGAAAAGTATTTGACCATCCAAAATACGAAGCCTATTGAAAAAAGCTCCACAATATTTTACATGTGTTAACACAAAATGATGAAACTGATAACAATAATCAGTATAGTCAAGAGATTATGAATCTAGTACCTATTTGAGCACAAGCCTTAATCATGGAACTGGTCAAAAATACGAGGCAGGTGCTATTTGCCAAATGACATTGTGGGTGCAAAATGGGGATTTTGCTTAACAGTGATTCCAATGAACATGCCAGCAAATTGCAAGGACACACAGTCACATGCACCAGATGGAGACCATTGTCATTTTTTGAGGTGCCTTAACTTGTGGGGGCTTCCCATCTTGAGGATTTACAAATAACTTCAGAAATGAAGGATGTTGACATAAGTGAGCAGTTGTGGCCTTTGAATTGTCCCATGGCATGGGGAACGCGTTCTCAAATTCCCTCTTGAAATCAGCCCTTTAAGATTCCGGACTCTCCAAAATTAAAAACCACTACAAGAGGGAGATGGTCTTAAACACCACCTTATGTAGTCAAGGACAGACTAATGCTCCTAGGGCGAAGATCACACCTAAAAAGCTACCTATCATTAACCCCTTGCTTTTTCTCCTCTTTAGATAGGCTCTCTTCTCTCTACCCTGTTGACCTTCTGATATATGAAGACAACGGCTCCGTGGGAACACACATCCTCCCCCCAATGTGTCAAAAAGACCTCAGGAAAACCATCACATCCTGCTATGCACCATCAGAAATAACCTTCCATTATTAGGAAGCATATAAATAAGGAGAATTATTTATGTATGTTATTTATATATTGCCCAACAACCAGGGCCTCTGGGAGGCTTACAAGGTAATAAGGAATCCAGCCAAGCAGAAACAAAATGAAATGAGAGGGGCCAATTTCCTTCTCCCCTTCCATCTTTACATAATGTTGCATGCCACCTCCATCTCTGAGTGGTATTGTTTTACCAGGGTTTGGCTTCCTTGGCATGAAGGACAACAGAGACTGTGGTGTCTTTGTGATATGCGGTTTATTTACACATATCTACAACCTGAGCTTAATACGGACGGGCTCACAGCATTAACACCCCAAGGTGGTCTTCCTTCCCCCCGCAGCTACAGCCTTGGATTCCGCCAGAGCTCAAGCATGGCTCTGTCTCCCAGCTGCCCAGCCCAGAAGGAGGGGGCCCATCCATTTGTCCTCTGGCACATAACCACTTCCTTTGTTACCTTGATGACCCAGACTTAAGGGAACCATTACCAAGAAACTTGTCCGGCCATTCTAGCAATTAAATCCCTCTTGGATTCAGGAATTGGAAGGGACTCATGCCTTCAGCCTACTCCCACCTCCCAAACTCACAGGAATAGGAAGCTGTCTTAGAATGAGTCAGACCCTTAGTCCATCTGAAGAAGTGTGCATGCACACGAAAGCTCATACCTAGAACTAACTTAGTTGGTCTTTAAGGTGCTACTGGAAGGAATTTTTTTATTTTTTTGTTTTGACTATGGCAGACCAACACGGCTACCTATCTGTAACTTGGTCCATCTAGTTCACTATTGTCTACACTGACTGGCAGCAGCTCTCCAGGAGTCTCTCCAGGAGCCAAGAGACCTTCTGCTTGCGAGGCAGAGCCTGTACAGCTGAGGTGCGCATGGGGTCTGCACACCCTCCTTTCAAAATGCACGCTGGGGTGCTTTAGAGAAAGGCAACATATAATGCATAAAATGGATCCAAGCAAGCAAGCAAGCAAGCAAGCAAGCAAGCAAGCAAGCAAGCAAGCAGATAGTTAGTTAGTTAGATAGATAGATAGATAGATAGATAGATAGATAGATAGATGATAGATTGACTGACTTCTCTGGACTGGGCATGGCAGAAGACCAGCTGAGTGACCTGTCCACCTGCAGACACTGTGGGAAGTGACTCCTTGGTCACAGCCACCTCTGTGATCCCAGACATGTTGGGAATGTAAATGTAAATCAATCCTCTTCTAAAACATGGAAGAAGGCAGAGTGAGGAAGGTGGCGGCCAGGTCTGTGGAGGTGGCTGGTTATGGGCAGCAGGAGACAATGGGGCGATCCAAAAGGGCCGATGAGTCTCCAGCCTTCCCTGGTGTGTCTGAATGTTTTAAATGCAGTCGCAGCTAACAATTGCCCAGCGCGCCATCTGGAACTCGGTGGGTTCTGGGAAAAGCAATCCTGGTGCTCTTAACTCAGGGGGACTCTTGAAGTCTGTTCCTCCCCCCGCCTCCCCCCCCCATTATTACACAAATTGCTCCTCCAGCAGGATTATGCTTTAGAGTGGACATATTATTTTTAATGATTCAAAACTATTGACAAAATGCAAATGCTGCAGGGCCGCCGTCTCCTCGGCTGCGCGGCAGGCAGGCCACTCCTCTGCCGCATCTGCAGGCCGGTTGCCCAGGCAACGGCAACGGCCTTGAATCTGAATGGGTGCACCGCTAGATTAGAAATTGACAAGCAAAGGTGTGCGGATGCCTGGGAAGCAACAAAACAGAGAAAATGCCTGACAATTTAAAGTATTTTTTTATTGGCGAGATGAAAGAAACAAACGCTATTAGGGGGACAAATTAGGGACTAGACGGCTAGTTTAGTCTAAGGCCGGCATTACATGGAATTTAAAAACAGTTGTGGCTGTCAAATTTCTTTTGAAAATGGCTAGAGAAAAGGAATTGTGTGCATTTATTTATAGCTGGCGGCGGAGAGAACAGCCCCGTATATCCAGGAGCTTTCAAAAGACTGCGGTGGAAATACGCCCAACTCTGTTGGGGGTCTCAAGGAGGGTGGGAAGGGGCTGCCAAGTCCTAAGTGGGCCCTGCCTTTGTCCGCCTCCCTGTTCTGACTGACTCGCTCTGCATCCTCTCTGTTCCAGTAGGAACAAGTTCTCTGCTAGTTAGTCGCAGAAGAAGAAAGGGTCTCGTGGCTCCTGGAAACCTGTATGAGTCTTAAAGGGGCCCACAAGCCAACTGCCTGTGTGTCTGCTTTGGTGGGCAGAGTGGTCATGCTGTGGGCAGAAGGTCCCAGGCTTGTAGAACCATACAACTGTAGAGTTGGAAAGGACACCAAGGGTCATCTAGTCCAACCCCCTGAAATTCCGGAATCACAGCTAAAGCACCCCTGACAGATGGCTACCCAACCTCTGCTTAAAACCCTCCAGCGAAGGAGAGTCCACCACCTTCTGAGATTGTCCGTTCGAAGCTCTCCTTAATGTTTGGTTGGAATTCCTTTCCTTGCAATTTTAATCCATTGGTTTGGCTCCTACAGAAAACAAGCTTGCTCCATCTTTCAAGTGATGGAGGTGGCCAGGGCTGGATTTAGGTTTGATGAGGCCCTAAGCTCCTGAAGGTAATGGGGTCCTTGATATGTCCAGCTGTCCTTTGTCAACAACAAATTGTTGCTGTTTTTCGTGTCGAATATATGCTATATGGTAATTTATGGACCTAATAGGTATCTCAAGCCATTTGCACATAACAAAATAAGTATTTTATCAAAGTAATTGTTGAATTGAAATACAATTAAGCAGAAGTATATTAATAGTGAAATTTTTGGGGGTCCTCCAAGAGAGTGGGGCCCTAAACTATAGCTTGTTTAGCTTATACATAAATACAGCACTGGAGGTGGCTATTCTATCACCTCTCAGTCTTATCCAAGCTAAGCAGATCCAACTCCCTCCCAGACCCTTGATCATCTGCAAACCTTCCAGCTTGTCAATATCCTTCTTAAATTGTGGCACCCAGAACTGGACACAACACTCCAGGTGTGTTTTGACCAAGGCAGAAGGGAGTGGTACTATTGGTTCTCTTGATCTGGACGCTAGACGTCTGCGGAATCTCTGGCACCTGCAGGTAGGCATGGGAAAGTGACTCCTGCCTCAAACCTGACTCTCTATAAGGCAGCTTCGTGCGTTCCTATTTGCAACAGGGCAAGCGCTCTCTCTCTCTCTCTCTCTCTCTCTCTCTCTCTCGTCTCTCAGCTTTTTGCTCTGTATGGCTTTTCTAGCAGTGTGGGTGGAAAAAAACATTATTTATGCAAGTGGCTTGACCTCATTAAAAGCCTTTATTTATGTTGGAGGGCGTCCAAAACCTTCAGCTCAACAGCCATGCTGCTTAAATAGGGTCACAGAGGTCAGTGTGGGTTCAGGGCACAACTATGTGTTTGCTTCAGCAAATATGTTTTCGACCCCATGGCTGCGGAAGGCATGGGGTGGGGTTGTAGGGAGAAGAGGCAGGCAAGGGGGTGCTGGCGCTTCCTCACTTCTGCCAATTCTCTTGTGAAATGCAACCCTTGGTGTCCTCCTCCCATACCATTCGATGTTCTCTGGTCTCCATGCCTGGCTAAATGGGGAATGGGTTAAGGGGGAGGGGGCTTCTGTAGAGGAGAATTGGGCAAAGCGTTAAACTGCCTTGGCTTGCCAGGTCTCTCTTGCAAACGCTCCACCCCCCAAGTGCAGGTCCGTTTTGGAATGTGTTCGCCTGCTCTCGAATAAATAGGATTTTGGAGGATGTCACTCCCACTTTCAATGGGGGTGTCTTTGCCACATCCCAGCTCCCCTGCGAAAGAGGACACAGGTGGTATTGCCTGTGGCAGGAGTTGGGGGACGTTCACATGGCTATTGCAGCCTGTTAGGTTTGAGGGGGCAAAGGCTATATTAGGCTGCTCCTCCCCTAACTTTCCACTGCAGCGCCCTCCTTCCCTAAGCAGGATGGGCTTTTGCTAGCTGCCTGTATTTGGGAGGTTGGACAGGAATTTTTTGGGGAGCCCTTGATTGGCCTTTGGACTCTGTCTATTGATAGGGCTGGCCCTTCTGCAGACCCAAGCAAGCAGTGTTGGGGGAAAGCGTGTATGTATCTAAGGACCGCCCTACTGCCATAATCCAGCCCCCGCCCTCCACTCACACCTGCCCCTCCAAGCATACGAGCTGCTCGTACTGTAGATTTGAGCTCTGGAGTGTTTCACTTCAGTGGCCAGTGATAGATCCAGGGCTCAAATCTACAGCATGAGCCGCTGGTGTGCTTTGGAGCCAGGCTGCAGCAACCACAGCATCAGTCACGGGGACGTGTGTGAAAGCAGGTCGCCTCTCCATCATGAGCACAGCTGCAACATCTTAAAGCCTGGGGATGAAGATTTAACGGGAAAATGTATCGAGATGATTTTGGCCTTGGCTGTCTCGGCATTTGATGGCATCCTGTACACAGGAAGTTTTATCAAAGGGAAACAGCCCTTTGACAAGCTTAAATAGGCTCGGCTGCACACGGAAGAGCATCTGGCCAAGTCCTCCTAAGAAATGAAGTGCTTCGTTCCCTACATCCTGCACAACATCTTTCCCCCGTGAAGACGGAGTGGTTGAAATCCTCAGGTAAGCAAAAGCTCATCTCCTCGGAAGCCTTAGAATAACAAAAGCTGAAGGAAAACAACAGCCACCACCCTAAAATGGCACCAGGAAGGATAATAGAATGAGATAAAATTGATGCACCACACACATACACAAATATGGCTAATGCCATTTTCCCACAATGATCAAAAGAGCCTGTCACCTCTGAGCATGTCCATTAGTATTTTCTCCAAGTGCACACTGCTGGAAACAGCATCAAAGGGCCAGTGGAGACTGATTGGATATCAACGCTCTGGAGGAAAATGGGGGCCTCATTTCGCCTGCCACAAAAGCTGGCCTGTGCCTCAGCTGCGAGGCTCTGCTAGGAAGCCCTGGGCTCCGTATGCTTGACATCAAGGGCAAGGAAAGAGCGTAACGAGAGAATGGATAGACTCCGGCGACCTCTGCATCCACCGCGCCTGCATGCAGGAGTTGCCTCGGGCAGGAGATGGTCATTATGCACTATCAGGAACCGGCACATGGAACTCCTGACATGAATAACAAAAAGCGGCATGGCGACATTCATATTTATGCCCAGCACGCTCCGCTAATGGCAGGTTTAATTCCAGGTTGTCAAAGGGAGAGGAGCAGAGCCACTGGGAGTATAATCTCAAGATAATGTATGTACATCGCCAGGAACGGCTGGAGACGGCACAACGAGGGATGCTGCCTACCTGGCAGGCTGGACAGAGGGCAACGCATAGCAGCCAGTGGCCGCCAGAGGCAATTAAGGAGAGGAGGAAGGCAGGCAACCAACAGAGAAGGAAGGCGTCCGCCTCCCTGCTCCCTGTCATCTGCCTCCCTGCTCCGTTGACCAAGCCGGGTTCTTCCAGGATACTTCTTGATTAAAGGGCAAGCTAGTCCTCTTTCAGGGCCCACTGCTTTCTCTTAGACCAGCTAGATTTTGGTCAGGATTTCAGCAGAGGAACATCGGAAGCTACCTGATTCTGAATCAGGCCACAGAATCTTGCTCTGTATTGCTGACATTGACCGACAGCAGTGACTTGCCAGGGTCCCCCCTCCCTACTTGGAGATTCTGGGGACTGGGACCTTCTACATGCAAGGCAGATCTCCGCCACTGAGCTACGGCTTGTCCACACAGAAGGGGTGCAGTTTACAACTGAGTTCACAACCGACCCTTCCAAACACCACTTCTAAAATTCACCTACTATCTTAGGCCTGGCCTTCTGTCACTGCTGATAAGCAAAGAATAGAATCGTATGATTTGGAAGGGACCCCAAGGGTCATCTAGTCCAACCCCCTTCAAAACAGGGATCTTTCACCCAATGAAAAGACAAATAATGGGTAGACAAAGACTGCACTGCATTTCGAACCCAGTACCATTTGGATAAAAGCCACAAGAGGTGGCAAAACCCTGGGATGAGTTTGACAGCTTTTTCCTAAGTGCCGTTTCACAAGTATTTTCTCTCTTTCGTTTCTTCTGAGCCAATCCCGCCATAGATTAGGCATGGACAAATGTTGGTAAACATCTGGGAGGCTTGAAAGAGAGCTGGGAATGGGCTCTCAAGATATAAACGTAATCCCCCAAGGTTTCCACAGAATCTTCCCAAAATGCCCCTGCATTCTGTTCTGCCACTTTCCAAACCAAATTGTAGGGAGAATTTGATGGAGGGCATGCACTCTGGAGCCTGGGACACCCACCTCACCTCACCATTTCAGCTTCTCAAGGACTTCTGCTTTGAAACCAGGCCCCCATGGGTCACCTGAGTCCAAGAGAGTCAAGGTTTGCAACCACTCTCTCTGCCTCTAACCAGTCACAGAGGAAGGGGCTTTGGTACCCGGGGCGGCTGGGGCAAGGCACGTCACACGTGGGGGCATGGCATGTTGCAAGTGTGAGTGTCGTCCCAATGGGGAGGCACCCGCCCACGGCAATGTCACCCCCCCCAGGCTGGCACCTGGGGCCACCCCACCCCCTGCCCCCTTCCTCCACCACTGCCTCCAACCTCCTTGAATGGCATCAGACTCCAGCAGCGCGACAAGCCTTTTCGCATCCTCAGGACAGACGCTACTTATCTTGGATCTGTGGACATGTGGTGCTTGGGAAACAGTCACTCGTTTCCTTTGTCAAGTTATCTCAGCCCCGTGCAAGGCCTTCTTAACATACGAGCCTCGTACTTTAAGGAAAGTTAATTATTTCTGCACGTCTCCGAGCCAGGCTACTTGTTACATTTGCCATGCAGACAGTAGCCTGGCTCAGCCTGTTCAGAATACTGAGAGATCCCAGGAGGCAAAACAGGGCTTGGCATTCTCGCCGGTGGCGGGAAGCTTCCCTCTCCCCATCTTAACTGCTTGGGCACATTAGCAGAGTGAAGGGGGAGAGCTGGAGCTCTCAAGCCTGGAGTTTTTAGTGCAGAGAAAAGGTGAAAAAGAAGGGCCAGTACAATGCATATAACATCATGCTTGGTTTTCCTCCCTCTCTCATAATGATAGAACTCCACAAAGCTGAACGTTGGCAGAATACCGTGCCCAGTTCTGGTCGCCTTATAACTTGTAGAGTTAGAAAAGGTTCCGGAAAGGGCAACCCAAATACTCGAGGGGGTGGAGAGGCACCCCAAGAGGAAATGTTGCAGCATTTGGGGCTTTTTAGTTTAGAGAAAAGGCAAGTAAGTGGAGACGTGATAGATGCTGATGAAATGATTCAGGAAAGATCAAAGAAAGCCCTTCTTCATGCAGCACATAGCTAAACTATGGAACTCCCTCCCACTGGAGGCTGGCATAGCCACCAACGTGGATGGCTTTAAAACAGGGTTAGATAAATTTACGGAGGCAGGGGTGCTAACTTGAATAAAATATTTTTGGGGGGGAGAGATAAGCCCAGTTCCTATAATTGATCATATAACACAGTGCATGCACACCCTTTGAATGCCAATGCCCATTAAACTTTGGGGGGTGTCCAGCCCCCCTCAAATATTTTAGGGGGGCCTAGGACCCCTCGGCCCCTAGCAGTTGGCTCCTATGCAACAGTGTGATTCAGCAGCAAAAAAGGCTAATGCTATTCTAGGCTGCATCAACAAAATTATAGTGTTCCGATCAAGGGAAGTCATGGTTCCACTGTGTTCTGCCTTGGTCAGACCACACCTGGAATACCGTGTCCAGTTCTGGGCGCCACAATTTAAGAAGGATATTGACAAGCTGGAAGGTGTGCAGAGGAGGGTGACCAAGATGATCAAGGGTCTGGAAACCAAGCCTGATGAGGAATGGTTGAGGGAATTGGGCATGTTTAGCCTGGAAAAGAGGCGAGCGAGAGGCGATATGAGAGCCTTCTTCAAATATCTAAAGGGCTGTCAAATGGAAGATGGAGCAAGCTTGTTTGTTCCTGCTCCAGAAGGAGGACCCAAACCAATGAATTAAATTACAGGAAAGGAGATTCTGACTAAACATGAGGAATAACTTTCTGACTTTTGCTCTGTTTTTATATTTTGTTGGACGCGGCCCAGAGTGGCTGTGGCAACCCAGCCAGATGGGTGGGGTATATGTAAGCAAATAATAATAATTCTGATGTTAAGAGCTGTTTGACAGTGGAACGTGTTCCCTCAGAAGGTAGTGGATTCTCCTTGACTGGAAGTTCATAACAGAGGTTAGATGACAAGCAATGCTTTAGCTGAGATCCCTGCATTGCAGGGGGCTGGACTGGCTAACCCACAGGGTCATTTCCAATTCTATGATTTTATGATTCTATGAGCTTGCTTGCCAATCCTCAACCATAGGGCAACAAACTCACCTCTGATTCTGAAGCATCCAGGGGTTTCTCACTGAGGGCGACGCTTTCCGTCAGCACTGCTCCATTGTACTTGTTACAGATGTCCTCGTCGGAATAGTGGAGTCCACCAGGGCTTGGACGAGGAGGAGATCTGGATGCAGCAAAAGTGGGGAAAAGTTACGAGCTATCACAGCTATCAGGCAGAACACATGTACTCTAATATTTTTCTTTTTTAAATTTTGTGTGCATAGATGAAACTTGAGGGTATTTTGTGCAGCTCATTGAAAAAACAAACAAGCAAAGTATTTTGTGAATTTCAAATACAAACCTAAAAAACAACAACCAGTTATGTGGGAAGAAACTGGGAAAAATGTATTGAAAAAGTATTCAAGGACACAGGTAAAGCAGGCAAGTCAACAGAAGCACGTGTATTATTGCTTCTTAACCTGTAACCAGGGCTGGATTTAGGTTTGATGAGGCCCTAAGCTACTGAAGGTAATGGGGCCCTTTCTATGTCCAGCTGTCCTTTGTCAACAACAAATTGTCACTGTTTTGTGTGTTGAATATATGCTATTTGGTAATTTATGGACCTAATAGGTCCATGCACAACACAAAACACTGTTGCTGTATGTAGGTTTTATTTTATTTGTTTTTTATCTTGTATTTTAGAAATGTACATCCAGGCTTTTTTCCATTAATTTTTTTTGGGGGCCCCCCAAGAGTGTGAGGCCCTAAGCTATAGCTTGTTTAGCTTA
Source organism: Podarcis gaigeae (assembly GCF_964106915.1). Taxonomy (NCBI): domain Eukaryota; kingdom Metazoa; phylum Chordata; class Lepidosauria; order Squamata; family Lacertidae; genus Podarcis; species Podarcis gaigeae. The sequence goes on along the minus strand of NC_139690.1, from coordinate 51,715,322 downwards.
TACATAAATCCGGCACTGCCTGTAACACATACGTGTGGTTTCTTATATAACCAAAGTTTTCAAGCACTGCTGCATGACCATATCGCAAATTTGGCAGAACAGTGATCCATGTCCTTCTATGCAATTATCAGGGTGGTAGACCGGCTGGGTTAATTCAGCCACAGACTCACAGAGCAGACAGAGGGACTTTGATGCTTATGACAGATCGGCCTACATGATGCGGGTTGTCATGCTGTCTTCCTTCCTTCAGGCTTAGCATGGCCCAATCCTTAATAAGGGACACTGGCACATCAACAGTCATTTGGCTGCTCCAAGGACCCAGAATCAAGGTTGTACCCAACACGGTGGAGCAGAAACTGGCCTATCTGGGCTGAGGGGGGAGGATGTGTGTCTGGGTGAAGAAAACCATTTTGGATGTGGCTTTGGGGTTGTTTTAGGATTTCATTTTGGACCAGCACAGTCTGGGCTGGCTTCTGCACGCCTGTAATACTTGCTCAGCCTAAAACACTGGTAAATAATAGATTGCCCCGAAGACACCATTGATCTCTCTGGTGCTCTTTCATCTTAAGGAAAACTTGCTTCCCAAAGACGGTGCTGAGCTTCTCATTGCCAAGGGGGAAACTGAGTTTTGTACTATCTTCCCCCACCCCAATCCATGCTCAAGCAAAAGAGCTGCCTGCACCACAGCTGTTGAATTTACTGTGTCCAGGGAGCATCTTTCAAAAGAGTTATATCTGTTTTGGCTGAATTTTTTTTTTCTTTTTGCAGGGGCGGGGGCTAAGCTGGGTAAAGTGTGCAGGCAGGGATGAAAGATCTGGAAGATGTAAGTTCATACTGTCCAACATTTCTTCGATGAAAATAGGAACTTCCTAAATAAATAATAATAATAATAATAATACCCCATTCACCTGACTGGGTTGCCCCAGCCATGCTGGGCTGCTTCCAGCATATAAATAATAATAATAAAACACTAAAAAAAAACCCCATCCCTATCTAGGGCTGCCTTCAGATGTCTTCTAAAGGTTGTATAGTGACTTATCTCCTTGACTTGGGAGTCGCATAACTCCATGCCCTCCAACATTTATTCGATGAAAATAGGGACGTCCTAAGGAAAAGCGGGATATGCCAGAATCAAATCAGAAACCGAGATGGCTTCTGTAAATCTGGAACTGTCCCTGGAAAATAGGGACACTTGGAGGGTTTGTAAGTTTTTACCTGTTCATGTTTTGTTTCAAGGGGATATTTTATGTGTGCTTTTTTAAATATGCAGTGATATGCCCCTAGTCCTGAGTCTGGAATGGGTTCCAAACTGGAATAAATAAGCATATAAAACACACTCCTTGGTGGCAAGGGTCTCATCCTGCCTGCAGCCCTTCTCCAGAGCGCCTGTGCTTGGCCGGATGCTGTGAGCCATGGGTCCAGGCCGCGTGGGGCTCAGAACTGCCTTACCTCGTCCCATTCTTCTTGGAGAAAGTGTTTTTGACGTTGAGGTGCCGGCTGTTGAGCTCAAGGGCCGTAAACCCCCCATTATCCAGAGTGACAGATTCTTCCACATTGGAAATACTTTTTCCTGGGGACAAACGGCGACAGAATGAGCGCAGGCAAAGTTCCTGCCCTGGCTCTGCATGAAGACAGAGAGAGAACCAGCATTTTCAGACAATCATACTTCCTTTTAACAAGGTCTTTGCTATGAAAACAAGACAGTTTGTCACAGGAATTTGCTATGCCTCCCTGATTATTGGAGTACTACCAACGAGGCAATTTTTCATCCATGTTTTCACAAATAATTTCTACAAAAGGGGTCACCAATCTGGTGCCCATGGGCGCAATGCTGCCTGTTAAGGTTCCAGCGGGCTCCCTGGGGAAGTGCCCCAGACTTTTGAGCTTTTTTTATTTTTTTAAAAAGCAGATCTCTAACCCTTCTGGAAAGAAAGTCACAGGGCAAAATGCGCAGGTACCTTTTCTTATTATGATTAATGATTAAATGTCTATATCCGCCCTTCATCCAAGGATCACAGGGTGGTTTACAATATAAAAACACAAAAATACATAACATACTAACATAGTTTAAAGCCCATAGATTGTTTAACACCAAAGTCCTGGGTGAAGAGTAACACTTTTGCTTGGTGCCTAAAGATATGAAGGCACCAGGCGAGCTTCCCTGGGGAAAGCATTCCACACATGGGGGCCACCACAGAAAAGGCCTGTTCTCATGTTGATGCTCTCCAGACCTCTTGTACACTAAGAAGAGCCTCAGATGATGATCACAGGGTCTGGGCTGATTTATATGAGGCGGTCCTTGGTGTATTGCGGTCCTGAGCTGTTTACAGCTTTATAGGTCAAAAGCTTTGAATTGGGTCTGAAAAGTGATAGGCAGTCAGTGCAGTTGACCAATTTCTGTGAAATTTGAGAGGTGGGGCTACATTTCCTCCAGCACTGAGGATTGTTCCCTGTTATTAGACAGCAACATCTGTGCATCTCTCTGTGCGTGGTATTTCCGTAACCAGGGCTGGCAGGACATTGTTGACATCTCACAGCAAGCATAAGGTTATCGTTCTAATTTCGCATTATTATTTTCTAATTTAGGCATTTTGTGACTGGGACTCCCAGAATGCTCCCAAAATGCACTAGTCCAAAAAGGTTGGCGACTCCTGACCTACAATGTCGCATTTCATTAGGACAACACCAGTAAGTTGCAATTTCTTCTTTTGTAAGGGTTTTTTTTCCCCCTGAAGGGGGTTCTGGGGGTCTGATGGTAAGCAAGGTTTGTAATCACATACAGGTTTCGCCATCAGGCATAGACGCCTGGAGCAAAATTTAAAGCAAACAGCCAGATTAAGTGCTCTCAGGCTTAAACAGCTCATCTCACCTGTGTACCCTGAGAACACAAGAGAGGCTTTCAAGTTACACAGCCCCCGAATCTCATTCAAGTTATCTTGAAAGTAAAGCTCCATTGATTTCAGTGGGATTTATTCCTCAGGAAGTATGTTTAGGATTACAGCTCTGCTGCCTGCCCCTCCAATGTTTACTGAGAAACACCTTTGACTCAGCTCAGTGGCACCAAGGTCTGGCCTGCATGCAACAGAATGAGAAGACTTAATAGCACCCTGAGGTGGCAGAAGGGATCAACGCCACTTCAGAATGCAGGGTTACATTCCTGAATATCCCTTTGCATAAACTCACTGTAAGAAAATTAGCAAGGAGGGAGTGGGCTGGGCGGTAACTTTTCTCCCTAGTGTGCTCATGTTTTGTTTATTTGCAGGGAGGATTTTTAAAGGTATTCACCATCTTCAGTCTGAAGTGCTACTGTCTATAGTACCACCTAGTTTGATGCTGCATCTCATTCTGTCTCTTTTCCTGGTTAAGGGCTCATCCATACCCACATTTCTAAGCATAGGTCCTGGCTTTCCAGGTCTGTGCCCAAGTGTTTTTGTTTAGTTTTATTTGTCCTGGCCCTTTCCCCAGGAAAGCCTATGTTTAACTGCTGAATTGGAACAAGTGGCAATGGAATTTTCCGCGATTGCTATTTGCTCCAATTCAGCAGAAAGTGTGGGCTTGCCCAGGACAACAGCACAGTTCGCTCGAAGAAATTTACTTGCACACAAGGAAGGGTGTATTGGTTTGCAGTTGCATCCCTGCGAGTTGTGAGCTAGACATATTCCTGTTTCTAGTGCTGCACAGAGTGCTCACTGAGAACAGAATCGTTGCTCCACTATCTTTATAGGAGAGGCCACATCACGAGCTATAGGGACAGGATAGCATTTCCAAAAATTCAGCTCTTAAAGAAGAGTGCCAGAAGCTAGAGAAGCATGAGGAAATATATTCTGGGTTTACCAAACGGTAAACAGATCTTACACCCAACGTGCAATTTGCTCAGGCTTTAAAATGCAGACTCCCGAACAGTATTCAGTGCTTGTATTCCACAAGGGTTAGTAGCCAGAGGGCTATATGCCCAAACCAAGGGCATCTCTACACAGCTGGCAACCCATCTAGATGAGCGTAGTCCACCTGCCAGGGGCTCAACAACCCATCCACCCCACTCTCATTTTGTAGACCAGGGCAGGCAGGAAAAACAGGATGTTTATTTAGCCCCTGGCTGACCCCCATACATGGCGGGTGACTTGCCTTTGACTTAGAGGGTCATCTGCTGCTCGGGCATCCTGCATTAAGGCAGGGGGGTTAGCTTTGCATTTAGTTACTTGTTATTGATACATTTTGGCTTCATGGAGGGAACTCGGAGGACACTCCTGTCCCTCCCTTTATCCTCACAACTGCCCTGTGAGATAGGTTAGGCTGAGAGATGGCGACTGGCCCAGCGACCTCCATAGCCGAGCGGGGATATGAACCTAGATCTCCCCAGCCCAATGACCCTCTGAGCACATATAGCAATCTCTGAGCACATCAGCAGTGCGATTCTCCAATATATAGCACCTGTTGTGTGCCCTGCAACTCAAGGGCCTTGCTGCCCCAGCTGTGTAACCCCACAGGACAGAGAGAGAGAGAGAGAGAGAGAGAGAGAGAGAGAAAGAGAGAGAGAGAGACCCATACAGCTCATTTAATGAGCATGCTCTCTTCCCTGGGAAGAGACCAGGGAAGAGAGACGGCGGAAGAGGATTGGAAAAAATTTAAGGACTATCTAAAGAAATATGCAAAAATTCGTGAATGTTAGGTTGATGCTGGATGAGAAAAATAGGGGTTAACAGCGGTAATGGACAAGTTAAAAGAAAATGAGTGTTATTAAAATTAAGTCGAAATAAGGGAGGGATTTGTTAAATAATTATAGACATGAGAATGCAGGAAGCGGAGGTATGAGGAAGTCGGGAAAGTAAAGTATAAGAAATTAAGACTCGAAATTATATGTGTTTTATGTTTTTATTGTCATGTATTTATGTTTTGTTTGTGTTGATAAAAATTCTGTGGAAACTTTAATAAAAATTAATTAAAAATAATAATAATAATGAGCATGCTCTCCTCCCACCCCACCCCTAAGCCAGCCATAAATCTCCTCTGCTACAACAGGCAGCTATTTGATCCCAGACTTCAGCTGTGATGCTGCATTAAGGCTTGGCAGAAAGGTGGAGGACAGAGCTGTCTTTCATGTGCATTCTCCAGATGGAGAGCACAAGGAAGGAGATGAGAGATTTGTCTATGCACTGTGCATAGAAGCCTGTAATAGCATTAGCTCAGTAAAATGCCATGGCATTCATACATTTCAAATCCCAGGGGAATAAAACCTGATTTACTAACACTTGTTAGAAGTGAATTTATACTGGGGGAAGGTGGGGGATATATAAATCCTTTCTTTGAGCATTGAATCGCTGAGTCTTCAGAAAAGAAAAGATGGCTTTCCTTAGCCAGTCCCTAATGCTCCCTCTTCCCATTGCCTTGCCCCAAATCTTTTATTAGCAGTGCAGCATCACAGAGCCCAGGACACAGTGACTTCCTTCACCTGCACGCTAGAAGTTACAGGAAACCCCTGGCTCTTAAAATTAATGCATATTTCACAGGTCCATGCAGGTTACTGAAGCATCACACACAACTGGCAGCAGCAGCAGCTGGAAAAACTTGGACATCTCAGGAGGAAAATGGGAGGGAAATGGATTAGAGAAGTTCCTGATGCAGGATTCAGGGGCTGAGCAATGCATATTTAAGCACCCCGTGCAAAAGGCCAAGAGGCCAGGTTTACAGAGAGAAGGAGGGAGAAAAGAAGAGGTGATTTTTGCTGGCATTGCAAAGGGTGCTTTAAAAGCCCAAAAGGTAAGGAATTTGCGATGGGGAACAAAAGTTACCAAGAGACATGCAATCCCGCAGCAGCTGTACAACAGCGAGCCTCACAGCCAGGGCAACCCAGACACAAACATATTTTTCCACTGAATGCCCAGAATGGTTAGGCATATGGTGATGCAAACAGATATTAGCATTTTATCACATGACAAATTCCACATGCACTCAGGTGACGGCACATTTCAGCAAGAGTAGAGATTTTTGGAAAGAGCAGAGATCAAAGCGGTGTTGTTCAAAATCACTTTAAGCTTTTAGCCATTGTCAGGGCAAGACTCTCTCCTTGTTTTCTCTATGTAGGTGACCCTGGTTCTTTTTGGAAAGCACCCAGGTTAGGAAGGGTCTCCTACACATATGGTAACGTGAGCTACCGTTTCAGGCAGCGGGGGGGGGGGGGGGGATTTCATCTTTTGAAGCTCTCTTGTTTTAAAAATTCACTGCAACTAGCAGATCAGCACAGTAGACAAAGGGTTGAGTGAGAACCTTTCTCTCTGATGCACAAGTTCTCTATCCATGGGAAACTGATTCTAAATTTGTATCCATTATCCGGGTGAGAGTGCAGTGCATTGCCTCCCTGCAGCTTTCTACGGGGAGAATTTTTTTTTGTTACAGTGGTGCCTCGCAAGACGAAAAGAATCCGTTCCGCGAGTCTCTTTGTCTTGCGGTTTTTTCGTCTTGCGAAGCAACCCTATTAGCGGCTTAGCAGATTAGCGCTATTAGCGGCTTAGCGGCTATTAGCGGCTTAGCGGCTATTAGCGGCTTAGTGGCAAAGCGGCTATTAACAGCTTAGAAAAAGGGGGGGGGGAGCGAAAAAAATCGCAAGACTCACAAGACGTTTTCATCTTGTGAAGCAAGCCCATAGAGAAATTTGTCTTGCGAAGCGCCTCGAAAAACGGAAAACCCTTTCGTCTAGCAGGGTTTTTCGTCTTGTGAGGCATTCGTCTTGCGGGGCACCACTTTATGTTGTTATGTTCATTATACAGTCATACCTTGTTTCTCGAATGAAATCCCTTCGACTTCTGAAAATGTTCGAAAAGCAAGGCGCGACTTCCGATTGGTTGCAGGAGCTTCCTGCACTCAATCGGAAGCTATGTCGGACGTTCGGCTTCCAAAAAGCGCCTGCAAACCGGAACACTCACTTTTGGGTTTGCAGTCATCGGGAGTCAAAACTTATGAGTACCAAGGTGTTCGAGAATCAAGGTACGACTGTATTGTAGCCTTTGTTTCTACTACATAGTATTCTTTTGGGGGCTGTAAGTTGCAGGCAGAAGGGCAGGATGCCCTGAATCACTAAGAGGCCATCTCACCTGTGTTGCAGTTCCGGTATTTCTTGGTCTGGCCATGCAGGATCAGGGCAAACACCACCATCAGGATGAGAATGAGGCTGGAGAGAGCCATCACGAGGAGGAACCACCATTCCTCATAGAAAGGAGATTCTGTATGAGCTGCAAGCAAGGAGATCGGCAGGGTGGGGAGGCGAGGGGAAGATAAACAACCTGTTTAGGAATCAACCTTGGAACAAAATAATCTTAATCATTTGCCCAGCTTAACTCATCCCATCCAGAACTTCTATTCCTTTCATTATTGATTTTGTGATCAAGATTTCTCCAAAGGTGACAATGGCTCAGGTCAGGCATATCAAAGGTGAATAGCAAAAGTTTCCAACTTTGGAGAAGTCAGAGTTTCCCTTGAAAATGGCCCAGGATCTGAACCATTATTTTTATTATTGCTTGTTCCCGCTCCCTGTGCTCCAGTTTCTGTTGCAAAGGCAGTTTGCACATCTCTTAGGTTCTGCTTTGGGCAACAACAAGCATGAATAATGGGCAGCGCGCGGACAGCCACATTCCCCATTTCTCCTGCCACTCAGAAAGATTATCTGCTGTGAATCTGACAAGGACCAGAGCAGCATCCAAGCAGCACTGGCTGAGCTCGGCTGTGGCAAGGCAAACCACTGGCAAGTCTGAGAACGGGTTTAATTAATCACACTCGGCTTGAGTGGCAGAAGCCTGTAGTGCTCTGCATCCTTTATTCCTGGAGCTCCCAACAGAAAATGATATTCTCTCCCCTGTGGCTGATCTGAAGCAGGCATTAGGGCATCACAAGGAAGTGGATGGTTAAATAGTTCCACTCAAGCGGAGATCACATAAATATGCTGTTTACTTGCAAGGAGTTGCACCTATCCCTGGGAGGCAACAGGGCCATCCCAGACAAAGGAGTTGCAGCCCAGGCTACTGGAAATCTTGCATCTCCCTATATGAACCTGAGCAGGTGCTGAGATTCTCAGAGGAGCACCTTCTCTCGGTCCCATCAGATGCACCATTGATGGTGACACAACAGAGGGAGAGCCTCTTCTGTGGCTACTTCACGATGGTGGGATTGGCACCTTCTCTGTCATCCTTATGCCAGCAGGTCTTCGGAAACTAAGAGGCAGGTGAAGCTGGCCACTGGGCTGCTCTCAGGGCAAACTGGATTTCAATGCTGGTACTAAATTGTGCTTTGATGTATTTTAACTACAGTTTTAAACCAATCTGTTGTATTACTTTGTATCTTATAATGATGTTTTAAATGTTGGAAACTGCCTTGAATCCCAACTTTTGGAGAAATGTGGATTATAAATGCATTAAATAGTAAATAAATAAAGTGTTCCTTTGAATGGGCTGGAGCCTCTGTCCTCGCCCCACCCCTGCCCTTGTGGGGTTCTGAAATAGGAGCTGCTCTCCTTCTGGGGATGGGGGGTGGTGGGTTCAGCTATGCAGGGCCAGAGCAGGGGCAGTGAAGGTAACTGTGATGATGGGGGCATTTGGCTCCCACTTTCGATTCTCCTTCTGCTCAACTGTGTTTGGGCATCTCACACCAGGAGCAGAGAAAAATGATGGGAAGAGAAATTTCTTTTCTTTTCTTTTTTAAGGGAAAAGAAAAAGAGAGAGTAGTGCGAGGCTTGCAGAACTATCCGAATCCCCCCTCAGGAACCAAACTTTTGAACCATGAAAAGATTTATTATTATTTAAAAAATAAAAAGGTTTTTTCTTCTTCTCAGCTTTTGCTGAAGCAGCAGAAGTGATCTGAAAAATGCCTCCCTGAAGCCAGGCAGAGACTTTCACTAAGCACAGGGAGGTCTCTGAATGCTGGGTCTAGCAAGGCTTCTAAACCTGCAGGAGGCCACCTGTTGATGCTGCCTATAGGAAGTTGTATTTCCCCCCAGCAAAACACAGATCTATGTACAGTGGTACCTCAGGTTACATACGCTTCAGGTTACAGACTCCGCTAACCCAGAAATATTACCTTGTGTTAAGAACTTTGCTTCAGGATGAGAACAGAAATCGTGCTCCGGCGGTGCGGACCTCTGGAATGAATTAAGTACTTAACCCGAGGTACCACTGTATCTTGGGTTAAGTACTTAATTCGTTCCAGAGGTCCATTCTTAACCTGAAACTGTTCTTATCATGAAGCTCCACTTTAGCTAATGGGGCCTCCTGCTGCTGCTGTGCGGCCGGAGCACGATTTCTGTTCTCATCCTGAAGCAGTGTACAGTGGTGCCCCGCAAGACAAATGCCTCGCAAGACGAAAAACTCACTAGACGAAAGAGTTTTCCGTCTTTTGAGGTGCTTCGCAAGACGAATTTCCCTATGGGCTTGCTTCGCAAGACGAAAATGTCTTGCGAGTCTTGCGAGGTTTTTCCCTCCCCCCCCCCTTTTCTAAGCCGCTAAGCCGCTAATAGCGCTAATCCGCTAATCGGCGTGCTTCGCAAGACAAAAAAACCGCAAGACGAAGAGACTCGCGGAATGAATTAATTTCGTCTTGCGAGGCACCACTGTATCTGGATTCTTTTCTAAGCATTTGGGTAGGCCACCTCCAGCTTGGAGGCCAAATTTGGTCTCCTCACTGTGTCCTACTGTTCAGATGCAACCCGTCTATTGCCCCCGTTAATCTTCTTTCCAGAAGTTGCATCATAGACAGTCAGATCTTATCACACCACATTGTGGGCCCAGAATTACAGTGGTACCTTGGTTCTCAAACTTAATCTGTTCCGGAAGTCCATTCCAAAACCAAAGTGCTCCAAAACCAAGGCATGCTTTCCCATAGAAAGTAATGCAGAATGGATTAAACCAATGCAGACTTTTAAAAACAACCCCTAAAACAGCAATTTAACATGAATTTTACTATCTAATGAGACCATTGATTCGGTGGTTCTGTGATTCCATGACTAAATCCTACAATGGGAGGAGTCGCTAGATGTTGACCACCCACAATAACCAGACTTTGCCCTAGACCCCGGTGAGGTACTGGCACAGTTTACCCACCTGATACTGCAGTGGAAGGAGCGCTGGGTTCTCCGTATCCAAATTCGTTCACAGCCACCACCCGGAATTCATAGCTCACTCCCTGCTTCAGCTTGTCCAGGCCGACTGTGTAAGACGTGGCACCACGGGGAATGTCCTTCACAAACAGGTCCCACAACCCTTCGTCTAGAAAAGAAGCAAGGAAAGGGGTTTGGGGGAGCATTCCTGGACCTTTCACAGAAACATGGCATGAGTGCTGACCACCGATGAGCTCCACTCCCAGAGTTCACGAGGATAACCTATGTGTAAGGTTAGGAAATCCCATTGTGTGCAGTCACGCAAGTGGCCGTCCAACTCCACGCTGAAATATGCCAGCGTCAGGTGTTCCTAACTGATGAGGGAACACAGCACATGATGTGGAGCCCAACCTTTGCACTTGCCAAGACTCCAGGTTCGTTCCTTGGCACCTCCAGCTAGAAGGGTCAGGTTGGAGGAGATGGGGGAAAGCTAGCAGCCATCAATAGCCCTCTCCTCCATGAATTTGCCTAATCCAAGTGGGTGGTCACCGCTGCCTCCTGTGGGGTCCACAGTTCAACTATGCGCTTTGTGAACAAGTCCTCTTAAATCTGTCCCGAAACTTCCAACATTCAGCTTCATGGGACGAAAGCATAACTGGTTTATGGAATTCTTGCTTCAAGATAGCTTAAGAACAGGAGAAGAACTTGTTGGATCAGCTCACTGGCCCATCTAGTCCAGCATCCTGTTCTCACAGTGGCCAACCATGCACTTGTGGGAAACCCCACAGGAGCACTCCCTGCATGGCTTCCAGTCATTGATATTCCAGAAGCAATACTGCCTATGGAGGCAAAGCATAGCCATAGCCCCTACTAGCTTTTGATGGCCCCCTCCTCCTCCACGAATCTGTCCAATCCTCTTTTCAAGCCATCCAGTTTGATGGCCAACACTGCCTCTTGTGGCAGAGAGTTCCATAGTTTAACTATGTGCTGCATGAAGAAGGACTTTCTTTCTGCTGTCTTGAATCTTCACCGGATGCCCATGAGTTTTAGTGTTATGAGGGAGAAGAACTTTTCTCTACCGCTTTCTCCATGTCCTGCGTAATTTTATAAGCTTCTATCCCATCACTCCTCGCTTGCCTTTTCTCTAAACTAAAAAGTTTCAAAGGCTGCAACCTTTCATCATATAGGAGTTGCTTCATCCCCTTGGTCAATTGGGCTGCTCTTTCCTGAACCTGCTTGAATTACTATACAGAAGAGGCATTCAATGCCCACAAAACGGGTTTCTAAGAGCCTAAACGATATGATTTTTGTCCATAAAGGAACTGTGTGCAAGGCAGGGGGAAATAAGACATTTCCTTTAAAACAACAACAAAAAACAATAATCCTACAATGTAATAAGGAAAGCCTAGACTTTTATTTAAAGTCAGAGGGCAGATACACAGTAATCGAGAAGGTAGTTTGCAGTACATAAAAACAAATAAAAGCTTCATTTCATTCTGCACCACATCCGTGTAATAGAACGGGCTGTCTGTGTTAGTAAATACTGAGAATTTCAATTTGAGGGCTGTCTGGGTGGTGGCTTCCCTCTATAAAGGCAAGATCCCATTGGTGAATCCCATTAAGGAAGTGACTGGGAATACCTGCTTTTGCTAAACTAGGGCTTTCTGCCATGTTTACTTGGGTATTACAACAGCCACTTGGTCCATAATGGAGGTGGGGGGTGGAGAATTCAATTGCCTGGAGAAGATCTACCAGTTCTGCTTGCAAGCTGGCCTTTTTCTTGACCTGGAGCTGCTATTCTTGCAGGTTTCTCTCAAAACCACTTAAATGAGTTGTGTGCACAAGCATTTAGAGTGTCACCCTGCTGAGGTTTCCCTACTTGGAAGAGTCTGGGTCTGTCCCAGGCAGCCTATATACCCATAGGAAGCCTCATGCAGAGTCAGGCCATTGGTCCATCTGGCTCAGCATTGTCTTCACTGACTGGCAGCATCCCCACTCATATGCTTCTTCCTTCTAGCTCAGTAGCCTGGACCTCAGAGAATGGTGCTTCCCACCACCAGAGATCACTTCAGCTGGAGATGCCAAGGATGTGCTTTGGGCTGTCTCCTTTTTATGCAGAATAGCAGCTCTTCCTCCTTTGAATCACCAGCCTTCCTTATACTGCAGACACATCTCTAGCCCACTATGTTGTCTAATCTGAATGGGAGCTGCTTCCCAAAGACTCGGGGAGGGGTCTCTCCTAGCCCTGCTACTCAGCCTTCTTCAATCTTAGGCCCTCCAGATGTTGTTGGGCTCTGACTGCCAAACTGGTGCCAAGCATATTGCTCTGCTTTCCTTTGGACCACATTAGAGAGGCCGAGAGGGGGGTCTGGGGTCTTGTTGTCTGGCAACCCAGGACCTCCATCCACACTGCCCAGGCTTGCACCGCAGGGAGGCCACTTCGGTTCTGCTAATGCAGCAGTTTGACTTCACCCCTGGAGGCACACTCCATTGCCCAAAACACCAGCTTTTCTTTTGAGGCTAAAGGGGAACACTCTAATCACAATGCGGTAAGGCTTTCTGTAACCAAAAGCCATTGCAACGAGCTTCCTGCCTTCAAAATGTTTGCTTGAAAGTACAGTGGTGCCCCGCAAGACGAATGCCTCGCAAGACGGAAAACCCGCTAGACGAAAGGGTTTTCCATTTTGGAGGCGCTTCGCAAAACGAATTTCCTTATGGGCTTGCTTTGCAAAACGAAATGTATTGCGAGTTCCTGCAGGTTTTTCCCCCTTTTCCTAAGCCGCTAAGCCGCTTATCAGCGGATCTGCTAAAAGCCGCTAAACCGCTAATAGCGCTAATCTGCTGTCAATGGGCTTGCTTCACAAGACGAAAAAACCGCTATACGAAGAGCCTCACGGAACGGATTGATTTCGTCTTGCGAGGCACCACTGTATCAGAAAACAACACATGGGGGGGGGAGGCCATTTGGTTAATAGGACCTGGAGGTTGGGCTGCATTTTTCATTCCAGAGAGATCACTTGTGGGCTGCAAGCAATGCACCCCCTTCCTAAAACTTGATAAGGGAACCCTAGAATGCAAAAACCTGATAAAGGGCTGCTTATGATCAACGCAGGGAGAAAAGACGCTTCCTATGCCTCTCACACAGAGTTCCCGGCCCAGCTGCTCCACCCCAGTTCTTGGGTAATGTACTGTCAGATGCAATGCAGCTGGCTGTGGGGTTATGTGAGGACAGCTTGCCATGGGCTTTTTGAAACACCTGTCCTTTCCCTAACTTTGCTTAGGCTGTACACACATTTTTGCAAAAGAAGGGGGAAATGTAAAGACCCTAAAAGGGAAATTTCTTCCTGGTGGGGGCAGGGTAGAGGGAAAGAATCCTGTCATTATGAATCCCTCGCTGCTTCCTAAGCCCATCCAAGTTGCCTATGAAGGGGTGGGGGCGGTGGTCAGAGGGAAGACACATCTTGCCCCAAAACACTTTAAACCTCCTACCAGATCCCAAAGCAGGCACAGGCATTGCCAGAGAAGGCAATAATGACTCCCACCTGGCCTCACTACAGAAAGGACAAAGCAGAGCTGGAAAAAAATTCAGAAAAGGGCAGCCAAGGGGTCAAGGGGGTGAAGCAACTCCCCTGTGAGGAAAGCTTGCAGCATTTGGGACTTTTTCATTTATAGAAAAGTGAGCAAGAAGCGACACAAGCATTAGTGGCATAGTGGTGAGCATAGGTGCCTTCCAAGCAGTTGACCCGGGTTCGATTCCCAGCCAACGTGCCTTGTATGGAAAAGCTCCGTCGGCAGAGCACAAGACTCTTAATCTCAGGGTCCTAGGTTTGAGCCCCATGCTGGACAAAAGATTCCTGCATTGCACGGGGTCAGACTAGATGATCCTCGTGGTCCCTTCCAACTCTACCGTTTCCATGATAGAAGTTCATAAAATGACGCCCGGCATGGAAGGGTGGATGGAGAAGCGTTTTCCTCCCTGTCTCCTAACAGTAGAACTTGTGGGCATCCAGGGATGCTGGAGTTTGGAAGATCCAGGAGGAATAAAAGAAGTGACTTGTTCACGCAACGATGAAACTCATTCCCCCCAGGGTGGCCACCAGCTTGGATGCCTTTAAAAGAGGATTAGACAGATTCCTGGGGGTGGAAGAAGGCTTCTCCTGGCTACCGGCCAGAATTGATGTGCTCTGCTTCCATGGCAGCGATGCTTCTGAATACCAGTTGCTGGAAGAGTGGGTTTGTGGGTTTTTCACTGAGGCATCTGCTTGGCCATGGCGAAAAGAGGCTGCTGGATTAGCTGGTCTGCCGGCCTGATCCCAAAGGCTCTTTTGGAGTTCTCACGCTCTTTTCCCGGCGCCTCAGAAGCACTCCTGCACCGTGTGCTTTTTTAATCCTTCGGAGGGGGTGAGCGGCAGGCGCCGCACAAGCTGCAGGTGTTAGAACAGACGCGGCCCCGACACCAGAGCGCGATTTCACGGACAATTAGTCAGGTGCTCTGGGCTGAAGCAAACTGCCAGTCAACCCACAGAGGCTCCTAGACCTGATGGCGTGCAGGCCACTAACAGATGCCTGCCAGGCTGGAGCAGGAGATGGGGGCAGCTGGAGAGCCCTCTCTTGCACACGCAGCACCAGGGATTTCCCTGCCCTGCTTTTTGGGGTCGGAGAGACTGTGCTGTAAATGTCGCTCCCCCTGCCGCCCCAGAAGGGCCCGACAAGAACCGGGGTTAATTTGTTTTTAAGAAGGAAAGGCTGAGTTTGTGGCACAGACCAGATGCCAAGCGAAGGCTGGCAAACTGTTGATATGCTGCCAGAAGGTGGGACAAGGTAGGGATGGTGGGGGGTGGCCGTTGTGGCACAGGGATGAGGCAGAGACTTTGCATTTGACTGGCTCTTGCTGGTTTGCATCCACATTCGAGATGGAATAAGTGGTAGCAATGAAATAGGGGGATTGTGCCAACAGGCACTCTTGGTTGCTACTTCACTGGAGCCTCACCAAAGCCAGGGCATTTTTTAAAAAGCTGTAGCAGGTCATGGTCATCAACCCATTGGGTGGAATGGAAGGCTGCTGGCTGGGTTCCTTAGCCACCTCCACAATGGATCGATACCTCTTGGTCCTGTTGGCACAACCAACAATACCCTGCACTGCAGGGGTTTGAGTCCCTTTCAACTCTACAGTTCTATGATCCTCTGATATTCCCTTACTTCTGGATTGGCAATCAGAGACTGTCACCTTTCACTGCTGGATATTGGCAGTAAAGAATTGCTTGCAGTTCTGATCCTGCACCTTCTAGCTGTTGGAGCAGGTCCAGCAATCTGGGGCAGGAGCAGCTGGTACTTCTCAGGGGGCTGCATCTGGCCCTGCCCTTCTGTATTGCCCCTTCTGCCCCAGCTGTAAGGTTTTCTTACTTGGCTGGCTGGTAACCAGTAGCAGGAAAAATTTCTGGTGGAGGCATCAAACCTCAGTTTGAGGGGTTTTTAAAAAACCACCTTCATCTGTTTGTTTTCTGTCTTTTAAAATATGCTTGCCCAGCCAGATTCTCTGGAGTTGGGTGAGCTCAAACAAACAAACAAACAAATAGGCATAGCTTGAGGGCTTTCTTTAAAAAAAATGGTATGGCAAAGGACCCCTTTGATAGTGAGAAAAACACTGAACGCTTGTCAGGTAGAAGCAACTGGAGGTAACACCCAGCATGGTTTCGCAGTGCATTTTCAGTTCCCTGGCTGAGAGCTACAGCAGCAGTTGGGAAGAGGGAAAAAAGAGAGAATGCAGCATTTAACGTTTAGGGTAATGAGGCCTATAATAGATGACAGCTGAGATGTGGAACCCTAAGGTAATGGTAAGTTGTTTAAATATTGACAAAGTGCTCACGCTTTTCATTTGCCTATTAAGACGCCTTGATTGTGGTTGCACAAACACAGAGGCCCTTCCCCCCTCTGGGGTTTTATACACAAAGAGAGCTGGTCTGGGTCAGCCATTTGCCTCCCGCTCAGGACGACACATCGCTGTCCAGGAGCAAAGATGCAGCCAAGGTGCAGCATAATCTCCAGCGTTAGTTGTAGAGCAGTGACTCAGGGAGGAGAACGGTTGCCTCTTCTCTCCGGCTGAGCTCTGAACTCGGAGAGAGAGAGAAAAACTCTACACAAAAGCACAGGAGGGGCAAAACTGAGCGAGATGCAGAATGTTTTAATGAAGCCGAAGCGTGTGTGAAATAAGCCAGAGATCCAATTATTATCCTCCCCTTGCCTGGATCGCATTTCACGCTCTCTGCAGATTCTGCCTGAAAGGAAGAATAGGAATCCCAGCGCACAAACAGCCTCATTCGTTTATTATGGCGGCATGAACGGGATTAAAATAATCTGTGGGAGAATTAAGAGACTCAGTTGTTAGGCCCAGCGAGGGGCTGTCTCTTTCTATGCCCTCCTCGCCCAATCTGTTTGCAGATGCAGTGGAGTGGGTCCAGGCTGCACAAAGCTGTGCTAATGTAACTGAGAACCTCACTGGAAGGACTCTCTCAACTGTCTCCAAGTGAGACGACGCACGACACACCAGCAGGTCTGGCACAGAGAATGGATACAGCGTTGAACAATGGATATGACCCAGGGGGGCCAGAGGAAGCTGCCAAGACTTTGCAGATGATGGAATGCCCAGCCCAGGACGTTTTGTCGCTTTGGGCTAAACAGAAAATGCCTCTATTTCTGCCCACCACCATAGCTGTGCATGGAGAAGGTGGAGGGCAACAAAGGAGGGCAGGTAGGGGCAGAAGAGGCAGCAGAGGATTCTACATCTGCTGCCTGAGGGAACTGCCTCACCTCGCCTCATGGGTGGCCTGGGGTCTGGTCCAGCAGAACCTTCTTCTTTGCAAACCTTGTTGAAATAATTGAAAACTGAGCAAGGAGAACACAAGAAGAGCTATGGCGGATCTGGGCTGCATCAATAGGAGTATTGCATCTAGATCAAGGGAAGTAATAGTGCCACTGTATTCTGCTCTGGTCAGACCTCACCTGGAGTACTGTGTCCAGTTCTGGGCACCACAGTTCAAGAAGGACACTGACAAACTGGAACGTGTCCAGAGGAGGGCAACCAAAATGGTCAAAGGCCTGGAAACGATGCCTTATGAGGAACGGCTAAGGGAGCTGGGCATGTTTAGCCTGGAGAAGAGGAGGTTAAGGGGTGATATGATAGCCATGTTCAAATATATAAAAGGATGTCACATAGAGGAGGGAGAAAGGTTGTTTTCTGCTGCTCCAGAGAAGCGGACACAGAGCAATGGATCCAAACTACAAGAAAGAAGATTCCACCTAAACATTAGGAAGAACTTCCTGACAGTAAGAGCTGTTCGACAGTGGAATTTGCTGCCAAGGAGTGTGGTGGAGTCTCCTTCTTTGGAGGTCTTTAAGCAGAGGCTTGACAACCATATGTCAGGAGTGCTCTGATGGTGTTTCCTGCTTGGCAGGGGGTTGGACTCGATGGCCCTTGTGGTCTCTTCCAACTCTATGATTCTATGATTCTATGATCTAGTCCAGCATCCTGTTCTCACAGTGGCCAACCAGATGCCTCAATGGGAAACCCACACGCAGGATCCGAGCACAAAAGCCCGCTCCCCTCCTGTGGTTTCCAGTCACTGGCATTCAGAAGCATTGCTGCCTCCAACTATGGAGACAGAGCAGAGTCACCAAGGCTGGTAGCCAATGAGAAACCTTTTATTCCTTCTTCCTGGGTTATGTCACCTAAAGACCTGCAAGTCAGGGCGGGCACTTAGCCTCCCTTGCAACTCATGAGAATCTGCCCCGAGCAGGAAGGAATCGTGGCTCCAAGCCAGGAGAGGAGCTATTCCAAATGGTCGTAGCTAAGGTGCCGTCCTCCTAGCCGGAGGCAGGCCAAAGTGAGGGCTCATCCACACTGCCAATTGTCATGTGCCGAAAAGCACGGGTCTGAGGGGTTTCCCCTTTGCCCCGCTCCTTTTCCCAGGGAAACTCACTCTTTGGTGCTAAATTGGAGCAGACATCAATCTGGAGAAAACCTGAATTTCCACTTGTTCCAATTGAACATTAAAGAGCAGCTTTCTCTGAGGGAAAGCAGTGGCACAAGAAGCAGGGTGGGTAAGCCAGAGGTCGTGTGGGGTCAAGTGTGAAAGGAGAAATCATCCAGATGTCAATGTTTTGGAGCTTGTCAAAATGTGATAAGATATGACCCCCTCCCCAACTTTCCCCCCCTCCCATCTTCCGTGCTCCCACCCCACCCCAGACCATGGTTTTTAGGGATCAGATGATCTGCACACTCTCTTTCTCCATTTCTGTGGCCTACCTGACGGTCTGGTTTCTATGATGTAGCCAGTCGTGGGTCGGCTTCCTGGAACTCCCTCAGTCCAGTACAAAGTCAGTCCAGAGGCTGTTTTTGAAACCAGCACGTGCTGAGGGGAACCCGGAGAACCTATAGGGAGGGGTGGAATGGAAAGAGCAAGCATGAGGCAGGGTGAAAGGAACAGCCATTTCTACCATGTGGTCCAGTCACTTTGGAGAGATGAAAAATCAGGAAGCCTCTGGCAAACAGATGCCTCATTTAAGAAGAGAGTTGCCTGGTGCAGCTACTCTGTTCTCGACTCTCCCATTAACAGGCTCTGCACCACCCAGGCTGGGTCATGCCACGAGCAGACAGGACAACCCTGTGTTCACTGTGGGAAGACAACTGCACTGTGGAGCCTGGGCTGGTGTGTCATGAAGGCCACTGCCCATCTCTGCCAAATGGCCTCCTGAGAAACTCAGACTCCCTTAGAAAAAGGGGCCAGGTCATTTCCAAGCCTTTACAGCTACAAAGATTTGATTGAATGTGCAGGATAACTGTTGAGGGGCCAGGAGCCAGAAAGCTGGAGGATTTATTTGTTAATTTTCCTCCAATTTTCAGTGGCAGGGATTCAGAGCCCTACTTAGGTCTGCCATTTTTGTTAGTAGCAGTGCCAGAATATGCAAAAATAATAAGAATAAGCCAGTATTAATGCAAAATATGCAAATTTGCCTAATTTAGACAGGTTGTGGAATTCAGGATTTTTTTGCCGGGGGGGGGGGGGAGGGATGAATTCAAAAGCCACAGTAGAGTGAGGACCAGTAACACAAGCCGATTGTCAGCTGGGTGTAGTTTGGGGGAAATGACCCATGTGGTAGGGTCCCCCCCAACCAGTCTGTGGGCTGAGGCCTCTTATGTAGAAACACCTGGACATTGCCACTGTCTGTGAATGAGGACATGAAATCATGCCTTGCCGCTTAACTTTCCTGTGGCTTGAAAATGCTTTTTGAACACCTTCCTTGCTGCTGGGTGCTGCGTTAATGCAATGGGCTCTGTTCGGTCTCCCCCCTCTTGCCTCCCTCGCCTTGGCACGTTCCTCGTGTCTCACTTACCCTCTGCTGGCCCAGCTGTGATGTTGGCTTGCAGCTCTGGCCCATAGGTGATGGTCTTGGCTTGTACTCGGAACAAGTAGGTCATGCCCTTGGTGAGGTCTCTGACTTTCAGCCACCGCTGCCAATTCCCATTGATACCCACGGTCACCACTTTGCTCACCCCTGGAACAGAGCCATCCAGATGGGGGGCGGGGGGGGGGGGAAATAAAAAATAAGACAAGAGTGTTAAATGTATTAACAAGAAAAGAGGAAGGCAGTGGAGCAGTGGAGCTTATCCTGTCTAGATTACCAGTGAAAATTATCTAGCCATTTGCTAAGGAAGTATTTCTTACAATTAGTGGGAATTTAAGGAGCGATAATGGCCAATTTTCAGCACAGATAAGTGTAATTAGACTTTAAGCTTGATAAGTGGGCACCAAGAAGGGGAGGGGGAAAAAAATCTTACAGCACAATTGGGAAATTACCAAGAGGCTGGAGACTACCTCACTAATTACATTAGGATGGAGGAAAGAGGTGAGTTTAGGGGATTGTAAGCAGTAGCTCATTCAACCCAGCTTGTCTTCACCTGGGGCCTCTAGGCCAATCATTCTTTCAAATCACTCCTGGGGAAAATAAATTCACCAGGCCAAACCTCTGTTGACCAATGCCTCATCCATAGACAGCAAAGCAACAGGAGTGAAAATCTTCTGACCTTTCAGATTGGATTAATTTATTCATGTTCAATTTAACCCCCCACCCACCCCTGTGGAAGAGGAAGGTGAATGGAGTCTAGGTAAGTCCCCCCCCCCCAGGATTTTTGTTTGAATTTGCCTGTGAATAATTCAGATGCATAACCCACTGACGTAGTTGTGTTAACATTTCCCACAGGTAGGTGCTGTGTTGGAGTCTGGCCTTTCAGTGAGGAATGGGTATAAAGGGATAATACGAAAACACAAGAATGTTAAGACCTGCCACACTGAGTTGCAGCCTTGGGTGCCGCCTGGAGCATCTGTTAGGATGAGCATGGAGCCTGTTCGGGCTGCCTCTTTGCTTTGGAGCACAGTACAAGGTGCTCACCTTGGTGTTTGGAGCCCTAAATGATTTGGGCCCCAAATACCTGCAGGAGAAGCTCCTCCCTATCTGCCAGTCAGGCTGTTATGATCTGCAGCAGGAGAGTTCTTCTTAGGGTGCTATTGAAGGTGTGGGGGTGATGACTTGAATACAGCCTTCTCTGCAATGACTTCCAAAGCTGTGGAATTCCCTCTCTATAGGGAAGAGTCAGGTGCCCATCTCTTGATAGCTTTAGATGGCCACCTCTTTTCCTTGGTCTTTGATGGCTGAACTATTATTGTGTGTCCCTTGTGAATACCACCCCAGATTTCATCACTTCAATTCTGTGATTTTCTGGGTTAAGGTGGCTGCAAAAGGATTTTTTAAAAATCAAAGAACATGGAAATGAGCACTAGACATGTGCTATTTTCCAATAGTTTTCTAAAAGCGGCTGTTACGTCGCGCAGAAGCCCAAAGGCATTGGAGAAATTAACAGGGAAACATCGTAGAAATGGAATAAACTGTCGTGTGAATGTAGTCTATGTGTGTCCCGTCCACTCTAGTGGGTGGGGAATGGTGTGATGAAGTCGCACTGCGTGCTGCCGTCCCCTCTCCTCAGTGAGTAGTTCCCCACCCTCCCTCAGTTCCAGCCCCCAGCAAAACATCACCACTCATGTCAAAAAACCAAATCAAACTGCCCCCACAATGTGCTTCAGTATGTCCACAGTTGGGCAAATTGCAGTATCCATGGATTGCGAAAATCTGAAATAAATGGGTGGAAAGAGCAGGTTGCCACTTGGATGAGGACAATGCCATGTGGGGGACACGAAAAATGTGCTCAAGGAGGAAGCACTCTATCTATTCTAAACTGCTGTGTGCACACAGCCTTGATTCTTGTGTCTAAGCATCTTTTCTCCTTCTGGAATGTCTCTAGTGTTTTAGATTTTAAGCCTGAGAGCTTAAGGCTACATTTATTTTCTGCAGATGCAATACAGGCGGCAAAGAAGGCCCTCTTCACCGTTGCTATCGCCACTTGGTAGGCTCGACGTTGAGCTCTAACCTGTGTTCAGTCCAATTCAGAATGAGTTTTCCTCCACAGGCACTCTAGCTGTCTTAGCAATTGTTTCATTGCCATCAGCTCCAGGGAAAATCACAGGGCCATCCATGCAATTGGAGAGGGAAGTCAATAGCCCTGGTTAACTCCGCATTCCAGCAGGCCACCAGGGAATCAGCTGGAAGGCCATCAACATGGGATAAAACATCTCCTACCACTCTTTGGAAACCATTTGGATCCAATAAGTGGTGGGGGCGGACCATCTCCCTGCAGTGGGGAAGGGCTGTTGAGAAGGCCAGTTGCCTGGAGTTGTAAAGGTGATTTTAAGAGTGGCATAATAGTAGTTTCTTTAAAAAGAAATATTTTCAGTCTCTTGAAAAATGCTTCCCCCCCCCCATATTACATTTGCCTTCTTGACTGCTGTGTTATATTCAAAGTTTCCCGAAAAGTGTCAAACTCCTTGGACAACACAAGAGTTCATTTAAAATCTGACAGAAGCTGGTTGGATCAAACTTTTCAGAGCGCATTACATCTGCCGTGCTATCATCCATCTCTTTAGTTTATTACTATGTTATATTAAAGATATTTATCTCAGCTTTTATTGGCTAAATCTAAAGAAAGAAAGAAACGAAACAAGTCTAGTTCAAATTTTCTTTCTAATTAATATTTTAATTCAGAGACATATTATTGTTCAAATACCCCAAGAGAGGAAAATCACACTGGACATCACCCAGTGTCTCTGGAGGGGGTGTTATTTAACTGATCAGAAAAATTAGAGATGAAGAAGACCTCCCCCCCCCAAATAATGCACATTTCAAGCTGTTTTAGAGCAAGCTGTGAAAAACAGCTGCAGGGTTCTTTGTTGTCATCTATGACTCAGGTTAAAAGCAACATCTCATAAACATTCAAGAATCCATAAACAGGGACTGCAAGTGAAAGTCACCTGAGCAGAAAAAATCTCAACAGAAAAGAACTCGGGGTGGGCCCCCACTTCTTTGGCGGTCTCTGAAAATGGGTGGTGGTGGTGAAATACAGAGAGAGATACAATGAAAAATTAAAGCTGAATCAACTCTTTTGAATGCATGTTTCTCCATCCATGAGGTCATGGCAAACCACAGTTAATGGAGATGTACAAAGGGGTGGGTGGACATATACTGTATATTGGGAGACGAGACACACAACTGCAATGTGCGTCTCTCTTCCCCATTTGGGCACACTGATCTCTCCCGGGCACTCTTACCTTGCACTGGGGCCAAAGGCTCATAGATCACCCGGTAACCCTGCAGAAGGCCATTGGCTGCAGCTGGTTCCCCCCAAGACACGTTGACGGTGGAGCAAGTGATTTCTGAGAAAGCCAGGAAGCTGGGGACACTTGGAGCTGAAAGACGGATGAACATCAGCAGAAACACTTAGGGGCAGGAAGATGGCAGCTCCCCTTCCAGCCCATGACATTGCTCATAATCTATGGCTCCGCACCCATTACTGGTCGTTCTTTTTCTCAGTTTGGATCAAAGATGGTTTGGGGGGTAGATAAAAGATGGACATGAACTAAACCAGCATACACAGCTGTGTCTGTGGCATGTCAGATGGGAACATGGCCTACGGCAGAATCCTCTTTGTAGTCTAGTCTGCTTCAGGGCCTTTTGCAGCAGTAATTTTAGTTAGAAGATCCCAAAGCACCACCTCTTTTTTAAAAAAACAAAATTCATTAATCTGACTTGCCAAGTGAAACTGCCTTGCGACTGTTCAGTGCTTGACATCTAAAAGTCTAAAAACCTTGCTCCCTTTCTGTATTTGGAGGCCTCAGAACATTGGGGGGGGGGGGGAACCAACAGCTCTCCTGAAGTTCTTGGACCACAGCTCCCATCTGCCCTAGATCAACAAAGCCAATAGTCAGGAATGATGGGAGTTGTAGTTCATGACATCTGGAGAGCCACAGATTTCCTCTCTGCTGTCTTAGAAGGAAGGAAAAATAAATAAATAAATAGCTAGCCTTATGTGGGCACACGCTGAGGCTCCAGTACTTTAGCCACCTCATGAAAAGAGAAGAGTCCTTGGAAAATACCCTGATGTTGGGAAAGATGGAGGGCACAAGGAGAAGGGGACAACAGAGGACGAGATGGTTGGACAGTGTTCTCGAAGCTACGAACATGAGTTTGGCCAAACTGCGGGAGGCAGTGGAAGACAGGAGTGCCTGGCGTGCTCTGGTCCAGGGGGTCACGAAGAGTCGGACATGACTAAACGACTAAACAACAACAACAATGCAGGCAGAGCTGTAGCAGTATAAACATTTGTTGTTGTGGGCTGTGGGTGGGTTTGATCAGAAGTGCTCTGGCACAGTCTGCTACATGTTTGACATGTGTAGCCTCAATCTGTGCAAAAATTATGAAGGCCACTCGTCCTAGGAGTGGATGTCAGATCAATGTGATCTCAACCCCTCACTGCACATAGAATGGGTGTCTGGAATGACGGGTGTATAGCTCTAAGGCAGCCTTTGCCAATCTTGAGGCTTCCATAAGTATTGACCGAGAATTCCCATCTGTCCTAGCCACTGGTGGGCAGCGGATTGGCAAAGGAAGCTTGAGGAGGCCTCTGATGGGCAATGGGACATCAGAAGTAGTTGGGTAAATGCCCCCCAAAATGCTGTGTAATATCAGAGAGCATTTGGCTTTGAGGACAGGGCAGGAGTCAGACATTCTGGAAAAGGTCCTGGGTTATTGAGGCAGGCTTCATCCTTATGTCTGGTCGTTACGGCATTCCAAGGATGTGTGGCTTTGGCAGCCTTCTATTTAAATCCCAGAAGGGAACACACAGAGTTGGAGGTCATGCAATAGAGGTTCCGGCTTCGCCATGCTTCGTACATGGCAGTGGCATCCTTACCTGCTTGGTGGGTCCTGCCTTGCCCAGGGCTGCTCTTTGGCCCATCGCCTGCTGCGTTGAAAGCAGAGATGCAGATCAAGTACTTAGAGTAACTGGTGAGGTTCTTCAGCCGAATGCTTGTCTCCGGGTGGAAAAGGACCTTCACTTTTTCCGTGTCATTCTGACTCTCCTCCTGCCAGTAGTAAACCTAATTGGAAGACAAGGGGTTACTTAATGTGGATTTTTACCCTGCCTCTCTAAAGTTGCCATCTTTTCCTCTGCTGCCTCTAACTCACCCCCCACAACATGTTATAAATTAATGATTTTTGAACCTCTTTCTCTCTCTTTGCTGTGTCCATTGGACTTCCGGTAAGGAGCAAATAAAATTTGACATAGTTTGAAGGAAATGGAAAGGTTGAAAGCAGGAGAGAAGTGTCTTCCTCCCTCTCTCATCGTGTAATGATTGGGGGTCATCTGTTGAAACTGAGCAGCAAGAGATTCAGGCCAGGCAAAAGGCGTAACTGATTTATGGAATTCTTGCTGCAAGTTAACGTAAGAACACCAGAAGAGCCCTGCTGGATCCGTCCAATCCCCCATCTAGTCCAGCCTCCTGTTCTCACAGTGGCCAACCACATGCGCTCTCCCACCTGTGGTTTTCAGCAACTGACATTCAGAAGCTTTGCTGCCTCCAACCATGGAATCACCATTGCTAGTCACCATTCATAGTCCTCTCCTCCGGGAATTTGTCCAATGCTCCTTTAAATCCAAGCTGGTGGCTATCATCACTTATTGTGGGAGTGAGTGGCACAGCTCAACTATGCACTGTGAGAATTGCCGTCCTGAATCTTCCAACATTCAACTTTCAAGATGTAGTTTTAAGATAAGATTAGGCAAATTCGTGGAGGAGAAGAGGTCCAGCCATGGTTATTACTAGCCACAAGGAGAATAGCCTTTACCAAGGTGTCATGGGCTTTGAAGACACTCAAACTCAGGACGCAAGGGAGAAACGTGCTAAGAGGAAGGCACACTTGGCAAATCCACACCATGATCAACTCCCACCCAGAAACCAATGTCTCCATGGAGGAAGGGTGTGTGGATCCAGAATTGGTCTCCATAGTCACTTACGGACTCAGTGGTAAAACCGTGTTTGTGGAAGACAACATTACTAGGCTACGAGTGATTGTCAAAGAAGAAGAATTACTAGCCACAAGGGTTCTGCATATCAGTGTGGGGGAGGGGGCAACTCAAGGTGGGGCTACTGCCCAGCCACCCTGCTTGGGTGCTTCTCAGGATGCACCTGGTTGCCATGGTGAGAGATAGGATGCTCTCTTAGATGGACCCCTAGGGCTGCTCTCCTGACCACGCCACATCTGTGGCCTTTTCAATGCCTGGTGAGAAAACTGCAGACACTCTCTTCTCCCCCTAATGACACCCCAGCAGGAACCCCACCTTGGCTGTGGGACAGCCGCAAATGGGTGTAACAGTTAATTGATCCTCTCCTGCACAAACTGGGAGCCTGACCCGAGAGCCCAGCCAAGACTCTGCCTTGGTGCTACGAGCCAAGCGATTAGAACAGCCTGTGCACAAACAAAAGCGGAAAACACACAAATTGTTATAGCAGGTAGCTTGCTCCTGCCAAGAGGCGATGCCAGATCATTTCCATTGGCTCAGCTTCGCTCCATTTGCTGCTCTGACACACAGGTGGGGGGGGGGAATGAGCCAGGCAATGAGCGCCAGCCAAGTCGCAGGGCTTGCAAGCAGCAGGCTGCTTGTGGCCTCTCAAAGCAACAGAACTGCAACAGAGCCATGGCCAAGTGGCTAGAGCATCAGACTAGGACCCGGGAGAGGCCTGGGTTCAAATCCCCACTTGGCTGTGAAGATCTCTGGATGACCTTGGGGGCCCGTCACTGCCTCTCGGTATAGTCTACCTCACAGGGGTGTTGTGAGGATAAATTGAGGGTAGAGACCTATTTATGCCAACTTAAGCTCAGTGTGGGGGGGCAAGTTGGGAAATAATTCATTAATTAAGGACCTAGGAGACCTGCACTGCCCTGGGCGCCCGATCAGCTAGCTATGCCGCTGTGCCCACCCCACCCCCAACTGGGGCTGGCATACCAGCTGCTCCCTTCCTGGACAAGGAGGAACTGGCCCCAGTCTCCGCTCTGCCATTATCCAGATCAGATGTGCCACACTGCAATGGTAATCTCCAGGTCCTGTGCAAAGACTTACCACTGAAAAGGCACAAAAGGAAAAAGGGATTGGGAGGGTTGAGGAGAAAATTCCACATTGGAGCTAATTGTTGGAGAGTCTAAATCCATCATTGCTCAGATACCAGTTATTGGGAATCTGCATGTTGCTCGTGCACTTTCTTTCCGATCTTGTTTGTGATTTTAAGTCGCTGCAAGCTGCCTGTTGCAGCCGCCTCTCTTCTTGCATTCCGGGTCATGCGCATGTGAAGTGACCTGGCTGCAGCATAGAAGAATAGCCAGCCCCCATCTCTGTGCCCGAGTCTTATGGAAGCTGGAAATATTAATAATAGGAAGAAGATTTGTAGTGGACACACACAGAGAGCACTTGCCTTGTAGCCTTGGATATTCCCATTCTGGCTGTCGACTGGCGGAGGGTCCCAGGCAACTTCTAGCTGGCTTGCGGAGAGCGCACTTATCTGGATGTTCTGGGGCGGCATTGCTGGTGCTGGAGGAAGAGAGAAGAGGGGAACAGTGAGGGCAGAGAAGGAGAAGGAGAAGTGAACGTCAGAGCTGGCATCTTGAGTTGGGAGGGGGGATTCAGGCTGCGATACGGGCGAGTTATTGCGTTATTATTTCTTATTTTGATTTTATAGATTGTGATTTTATTCTATGAACCGCCCTGACACCTCCGGGTATAGGCTGGTATAATTAATAATAATAATAATAATAATAATAATAATAAGGCACACAAGTTGTGTTCCCCAGAAGCTGCTCTTGCCTCTTACAAAGTCTTTGGAAACCTTACCCACTCCTTTAAACAAACAGAGTGTTGAAAGCAGCAAACACATTCTGCACCAAAAGCGCACGCAGAATGCTTTTAAAAGCAGGAGGCAATGTATTCAGAATGAATTAAAGGATGCAGAGAGAGCGCTGTCTGCATCATGGGGCAGCCCCTGAATTGAGGAATTCATTTCGCACAGAGGTCTCCTCGAACACTTGCCTGAAGAGCTGTAACTTTCTGCTGGGGGCTTGCATTCAACAGGGAGGGATAACAAATAGGGGATTGGATGCTGCCTGGCTGTTCTGTTTTTATTGTGTGTGTTTTGTCAATTTCAGGCAATAGTTCACCCAACCCTTCAGGACAGGATTACTGCAATAAGCTCCAAGAGGGCCTTCCCTTGAACTTGAAGCGAGTGCAGAATGCTGCAACACAATTGCTGACAGAAGTGAGGCCATGCCAGCACATAACACTTCTGCTCAGAGAGCTGCACTGGTCGCCACTTTGCTACTGGTCCAAGTTCAAGGTGTTGCTATTAATGTTTTGGGATCAGTTTACGTACATGATCGCCTTACCCCACAGGTGCCCACTCGACTGTGCTGATCTGCTGAACCGGCACAGTTACAAGTGGCACATAATATTTGCGCTGAACTTGCAAGAAATAAATCCTTTAATGTGGCAGCACTTACACTTTGGAACTCCTTGCCTATTGACATCAGGCAGGTGCCTTCACTGAACTTTTTTCGGGGTCTGCTTAAAACTTATTGTTTCTGCAAACCTATCCAGACATTACATGTGCTTTATGACTGTTTAGCTACTGTTGTTTTAAGCATGTTTTGAATATTTTAAAATAGCTTTTCTGTTTTTTATCAATAAGCCTAAAGTTTTATCATATATATATATATATAGAGAGAGAGAGAGAGAAAAGTACTTAAGAGACATGAGACTAAGTGTTCTTCCATACCAAATGAAAGAAAACCCACACACTTAGAAAGCTAGGGAGAAAACTCCTAGCCTAGGTGTTTCTGTTGACATGCTAGCTTTCTGTGCACAGGGATGTGATTTCCTGGGGGAGAATTCCATCACAGCAGACGCAGCCCTGGTCTGAAACAGTATTCTCATCTGGAGCTAGATATCAAAGCTGCTGCTTTGGGATACTTGTGTGGCATCTGTAAGACCAGCTGCTCCTTGGGTGCATTTGCTCCTTGCACAAGGGATGGCCTGCTAGCACATCTTTATGCAGACCAGGCCATGGGCAGGGGTGGGTGGTGGGTGCTGTTAGGATATAGTTCTGTTCCCCCTTTAGAACAGGCATGTGGAATTGTTGTATGTCACATGTCTGTTTACTTCTAGCACAGTCTGCTGGGAAGTTCCATTGTATATAGCTTTTGCCTATGCAGTTTGCTTGGACACGAAGGGAAGCAGACATGTTTTTCCTTTGTCCTGCTGCTGAATAAATGCTTATAAATATGCTTACATATGCCTCTGTCCGCTACTTCTTTTGCGAAGAGTTCTTATCTCTGCTGGCTTGCGTGCTCAGTCCCTAAAGGTCTCTGAGGCTTGAGTCGCAGTTTTTGATGCTGTTCCGAGAACTGGAGTTTGTCCGGCTGCTGGGCTGGAGCCAGTTGGGGGCCTGCCTATTGCCCCCATCTCCCCGGACGCATCCCAACAGGTGCAGACCGCCCCGGGTGTCACCACTGGGGGGGGGGGTCACAAAATGTGGCAGCACTTACCGCAGGGCCTGCAGCGCGCCCAAGCCATGTGTCTCTTCTGGAAGAGAGGCGGTGGCTTTGGTGCACACAGGCTCCAGGCTGCCCAAACGTGTAGGGCAGCTGAGTGGGAGGAGGCAGGCAGACTCCGGAGGCCCCGCAGTGTACCCTGCCCCTATGGGCGTCCCACCCCTCCCTTGCCCTGCCCCTATGAATGGCTTGCCCTGCCCCTGGGCGTGCCACCCCAGGCGCCTGAGCGGCTTCCTCCAAACCCACTTAAGCCTATTTTGCGTTTTTGCTAGGAACTAACTTTTACAGGGTGTCGAAGTGAGACCAGAAAGCAGCAAGCTGCCTGCAGATGGTCTTGTCATAACCTCTGCCCACGGTGCTTGAGAGTTGCTGCCTCCTCCCTCCCCACCCATTTAACGGGCTGCAAATGGAAGCCATAAAGTGTTTGCCACCCAAGGAAGGTGAGAGAACCCTCCTTAGTTGCTCCTCCTGAGGCCTTTTTCTTCACGGACAGTGACCTTCGCCAGCTGCGTGGTCGTTATATATTTATATATTTCCGCTCCCTCCTTCTCTCTGGGGTTACGAAATAAAATAGTAATTAACACCCACTCAGCCTGACACCAACTATTTATTTTGTTCTAACTGCGCCGCTTCCGTATTATCGCTGCCCACCCTGCCGTTAATGGAAATGTTAATAACCACAGCCAGGTTGTTGTGACAGATGCTTGGGCTCATTATCAGAAATTCTTATTTACCGCTCCATTAAACGACAGAATCGCACACCCCAAAGAAAAAAGAAAAAAAAGGAGAAGAAACAATTCAATCAAAACTAACTGGAGGAATTTTATGGGCTGCATTAATAATCCAAAACATAAATAAAGTTGATGGCAGTTTGGGGTGGTTTTTTGTTTTTGTTTTTGTTTCCTTACTGCAGGTCTGCCACTGGCAACTCAGTTGCAAGATAGGACAATTAAAAAGCAAGAGGCAAAATGGAGAATAGCCATTAGACTAGTGCTTAATTAAAACTGATTATCATTATTATTAATAATAACAACAGGAATAATGACACAACATTTGCTAAAATCATTCTTAGTTAGACAAGCCTACCCAGAGGTTTACAAAGCAGTTGCAAGTTCTAATCTGATTTTAGTCCATTGTTATTTTAACTTTTTTTTAAAAAAAGTTTTACATTATTGGTAATTTTACATACTGATAATCTGATTATCTTTTTTTGTAAACTGCTTTGAGGTGAGGTTTTTTTTTTTTTTTTTTTAGAATCAAGCAGTATACCGTGGAACCTTGGAAGTTGAACATAATCTGTTCCAGAAGCATGTTTGACTTCCAAAACGTTCGAATTCTGAGGTGCAGCTTCCGACTGGCTGACACCTAGGCTTTTTGAAGATCAGAAGCCGTGTCGGACATTCGGGTTCCGAGGAATGTTCGAAAACTGGAACCCGAATGTCCGGGTTTTCGACGTTCGGGAGCCAAAATGTTCCAACATGGAGGCATTGGGGAACTGAGGTTTGACTATATAAAATTTAAGAAAACCGCACTATCTGTTAATGACTATTGCCTTTCCAAAGGTGTCTGGTGCTCAAGAGAGCACAAATGAATGTTGCTTCATAAACGGAATCCCTCTAGCTAGAAAAGTCCCTTGTGGATCTCACTGGAAAAATAACTGCAGACAGCAGGTGAGTTCATGGCTGCACCATGCTGGTCCTTTTCAGGCGCTGGGGGAGAAAAGGGTGGCGAAAGGTCCCTCTCGTGGGCCATATGCATTTGTGCCACTAGGAACCTGATAAACTCTGGGGACAGGCCAAAGAGATAAATTGGCAGAAAATTGGCAAAAGCTTAATGACATGTATAAGTTCTCTGCCCCTGCTCTAGGGGGTGGGATGTGTTTGGGGCCTGGCTATTTCTATAGAGGTGAGGCATGGACCCGCTGCACTCTATTAGTGGTTAGAGTTATGTTCTTGTTTATTTATATGCCACCTTTAAGCCCAAACAGTGCCCCCCCCAGGTGGTTCACACAGAATAACATACAAATGCAAAATCCAAAGTGTCTGGTTGGGATTTAGGAGACCAGGGTTCAAATCCCACTCAGCCAGGAAGCTCACTGAGTGACACTGGAGGCCAGTCACTGCCTCTCTCTGCCCAATCTACCTCACAGGGGTGTTCTGTGGATTAAAGAGGACTAGGAATTGGGAGTTCAAATCCCCCACTTAGCCGTGAAGCTCCTCAGTAGTTGACCTTCTCCCTTCCTGTGGTTTCCAGAAATTGGGATTCAGAAGCATCTGTGGAGGCAGCACTTAGCCATTGTGGCAAGTAGCCACTAAGAGCCCTCCCCTCCATGAGGGTCAAATGGTCATCTAGTCCAACCCCCTCCAATGTGGGAATCACAGCAAAATCTTAGGGGAAGTCCTGAATTTTAAAGGGGCGTCACTATGAAATGAAATTCATCAGAGTGCCATAGAATTTCACAGGTGCCCTATATTTCATGGTGCTGAAGCTCTATTGAAAATCCATAGAAGCCAACAGAAGTGCTGCAGACTCTCTTGTTCCTGGAATTATGATCTGGGCCCGGCCACGACTGTGTTGTGGGTCACAAGGCACCAGCTGGAAACCCACAACCGAGTGGATCTACAGTGGATACTCGGGTTGCGAACGTGATCCGTGCAGGATGCACATTCACAACCTGCAGCGTTCGGAACCCGCAGTGGTGCATCTGCACAAGCACGGGTTGCGATTCGGCACTTTTATACATGCACAAAGCGCGAGTTAAGGTTTCTGTGAATGCGTGACCCCCAAAACCCGGAAGTAAACCATTCCGGTACTTCCGGGTTTCGGCGGGTCCGTAACCTGAAAAAACGCAACCTGAAGCATCTGTAACCCGAGGTATGACTGTACTGGGAAAATGAAATGCACGTTTCTGTACAGAACCAGCCATTTATGCTAACCTGACAGTGTGTTCAAAAACAACAACAGCTTAACAATTCTTAAGAAATCATAGGGGACTCCAAAGCATTCGCTTAAATCATGGCGTGGGGAGGGGCAGAAACCCCAGAAGTACAAGCATATCTATGTTAGACATGGAGGAATTAATGGCCTCTCATATCCAAAAGGCACTGGCAATTCCAAGCTATGCGCTCCCGGCTAATCCCTTGCTGTCACACATATGCAAACAGGGCTTTTTCCTGTGGCTTTAGGTGCCGGTTATCAAGTGTAACAGGTGCAGCAAAGAACCCCGAGGGCCTAAATGATGTTGTTGGCAAGCAAAGAGGCACCATTTTTGGGGAAGCTCTCGTCTTCTGCTTGGGGATACGGCACAGCTCCCCCCCCCCCCACTTTGTATCTGGTTGCTACTCGGAGAAGGATTTGCTTTACCTTCCAGTCACAACCCCCTTGATGAATCACTCAAGAGAAAGGAAGAGCAAATAGCAGAAAAAGAGCAAGCCGTACAATTAATTAATTCTTCTTTTATACATATATAAAGGAATCGCTAACCGTGGCTTTGTAGCAGTGCCAAGAGAGCAGAGAGTGCAAAGGCAGGAAATCAATTGGCAGTCCCAGACACACCCACAGGCACAAACACAGGAGGCGGCTGGAGCCAGAAAGGGGTTGCCTCTGCTGTGCGCTCCGTGGTGGAATGGGAGACACGGGGCAAATCTATGCAGAACTTAGAAATTGTGCACACACGCAAAAAAGGAGACTGCAGCTGTAGTTTAGAACTGTGGTGGAAGGAACATGAGCACTGTCACTGACCACAAAGAAGCAACCTAAGTAGACAAAGGTCAGGGTTCCATTTTTCAGAAGGGAACAGAAGCGCAGCTGTAGCCAGACAGATCTTGTCGGACTCCCATCATCCCAGACCACTGGCCACTGTCCTCCTCACATCCCTCCGCCCCAGGACCAGGGCCGTCTTACCCATGGGCGCTAGGGGTGCGGGGCACCTGGGCGCGGGGCTCTCAGGGGCACCAGGCCGACAGTCCGGAGCCTGAGAGTTGAGTGCGGGGAAGAGTCTGCCCGTTCATCGGAGCACCGTGGCGGGCTCTTCTGCTGTGGGCGGCTCTGCGCCACGAGTTTGGGGGCGACAGAGCCAGGAAGATGCTGAGGCAGCTGGCTGGCTCCACCCTCCTGTGTGCCTGGGACTGGGCAACGGGGGTGGGTGGGGGGCCAGGCAGATCTTTGCACCCCGGCACCGCATATGCTTAAGACAGCCCTGCCCAGGACCTCAAATTTGTTCCTACCATATGGACTAAGACAATGCTAGCATCCCTATCCTGGCACAACTATTCCACATAGCTAGAGTTCAGGTCGAAATGAGCTGGCAATTGCATGGACCGTTTCCCATCCATGTAGGACTGAGCTGGGACAGCTTAGTTAGTAGAGCACGAGACTCTGGATCTCAGGGCTGTGGGCAAAAGATTCCTGCACTGCAGGGGGTGGGACTAGATGATCCTCGTGGTCCTTTCCAACTTTATGATTCTATGGTGGGGGGGGGGAGATGTCGTCTGGTACTCCTGATCCCAGGTGGTGATGCTCAAGAAGCAGCAGCGGAGACATCACTGAAGGATCTGGACCATGGGTAGGCAACCTAAGGCCCGGGGGCCAGACCCGGCCCCATCACCTTCTAAATCCGGCCCACGGATGGTCCAGGAATCAGCGTGTTTTTACATGTGTGCTTTTATTTAAAATGCATTTCTGGGTTATTGCTGGGGCATAGGAATTCGTTCATCCCTCCCCCAATATAGTCCACCCCCCACAAGGTCTGAGGGGCAGTGGACCAGTCCACTGCTGAAAAAGTTTGCTGACCTCTGATTCTGATTAAAGAATGTGTGCACAGAGATAGATATGAATTCAGTTGCCCTGCAGCCATGGGAATCAGAGAGCTGCTCCTGACCAACCCCAAAAGGGCTGTGAAATTTTTTTTAATTAAATGCTTTTGATCTGGTCAGCCAATGATCTGATCAGCCAATGTTGTGCCCTTCGGATGCTGCTGAACTCCTGGCTCCCATCATCCCTGACCGTTGACCTGGAGGGCACCAGGGTGGGAAAGGTTGATCTCCAGACCATCTCCCAGACTGAACTGGGGTTCCATGGTAGATGTGCAGCAGAGAGGTCGATTTGGAAAAGGGGTTCCCTGGGGTGGGGTGCAAAGGGTCTTAGCTCAGTGGCAGAGCCCATTCATTAGTCTGGAACATTTTTCAGACCATTTAATCATAAAACAGAATATCCTGGCTTCCATCTCCGGCACCTGCCATTTTGAAGTTGATATTTTAGTGTGGCAGCACCTGAACTTTGGAACTCCCTGCCTATTGACAACCCTACCCAGATATAAATGGTATGAAAGAAATAAAAGAAGCAAATAAAAAGGAGGTGACAGAAAAAGACCCTTAGGGCCCAAGACCCCCAAGACCTCTGCCAGGGAATGAAGGCAATGCAGGGAAGGTGGACACAAATCCCAACCTTGTCTAAGGCAGCTTCTGCTATTCCCCTGGAGGGTATGAATGAATCTTTATTTGTGTCAGCTATCGGCCATGGCAATAAAACAACACTACGATATACAAAGAATAGAATTTAAAAAATCAATTACATAAAATACTTTTTAGGGTTTTGAATCAATAGTCAAATAGTGGATCTTATTCTGATTGCCCCAGCTAAAAAGCTTGCAAATTTTGCTGTCACCTGCTCATCTTGATCTGGCCAAGAGAAAGGACACTGTGGAGTAGCTGGGCGACCCAGAATGGACAATAAAAGAGGGGTGATAATCTCATTCCTCAAGTCTTTATGAAGGGTGCAAACCAGAAGGGCATGCACCAGCGATTCGGTACTGCCATCCCCTGGAGAGACTGACGTGGAGAGGAGAGCATCTTCTCCTAAGCAGCCTCAGTGACATTTTCTCATCAGTCCCTGCCTTGTCAGCCCCCAAAGACAAGACACATGATGTATGCCTGGAACATACCGTGCACCAGCTTTTTTTTGCACCCCCCTGAAATGTAGCTTTCTGAGAGTTTAGACCAAAGGGCTCAAGTTGAGAAAGGCAGAGATTAATGCCCATCTCTAACACGGACACAAGCACCTTGCCGATGGCAGGAACAGTCAACCCGGGGTGACGGAGAAATTCAGCTGAGAAGAGGCGCTTGGCCACGCTCACCTTTTCCTTCAGAGGCTCCGAAGCAGGTGATCAATGACTCTTGGCAGGCTAGGATCCTACTCTCTTTTTCTTTTTCACTGCCTTCCACAAATGTACAGTTAGGGTTGTCTTTAAATTTCCCTCAGCTACACATCACCACTGTTTTATCTCTCAGAATTGCCTAGCTAGGAAAGCTGTACATCCCCCCCCCCCAGCCTTCTCCCAAAGAAGAAGAATCTGTTAATGCTGGCTTCTCTCAGATTCTCCATTTTCCAATCTTAAAATTTAATTTGCCCCATTTCTGCTTACGTTTGCCTTTTTTTTTTTTTAAAAAAAAAGGAAAGATCAATATGAAAACTTGTATGCATTTTTGCAAGCTGTTTCCCCCTAGCATAATGCAATTTTGTTTGTAATTTTCACCAACATACACATTTTTTGCATGCACCTTTCGCTAATACATTCATTTTTATGATGCATGTTTATACACACTCTGTAGGTGGAGAACTGCATGGTGAGGCTCAGAGAAAGGTGAGCTTCGCAAGGGACAACTGTGCCTCAGTTTGCATATTGGTTTGAGCAGCGTGATTTTTTTAAGTTCATGCTAAAATGGAACCTGAACAAATTCATCTCCCATCCCTGGGTGTGCTAAGTTGCGTAGGTGTGTCTTTTGGCAGACACTAGATTGCTGGGGCACCCTGATGCTTCTTTCTTGCTTGTAAGAAATAAGCATTCATACTTAGAGTTTTCTAATCCATGAAGCCTCCCTCAGTTTATAGAAAGGACCCCCACCCCCTAATGAAGAGCCATTTACACAAAGGAGAGAAAGGAGGTCTCTTTTACAGCTTGCTATCTAGATTGATAGTCAAGAGCTAGTCAATGTGTGAATGATTCAAAGAAAGTGAGATGAATTGATGGCTGAATTTCAGCACGTCCCTCATTGATTCTGCAATTGTCCCAGAATTGAGCCTCTATTGTGCCGCCACATCCCTTTTCTTCTTTTTCTTTTTTGCAAATGAGTTTCAGTCCAGTTTTCCTCTAATTTCTCAAAGAGCTGAAATTCTCGTTTACTTTTCATATAGAAGCGGTAAGGATGATGGTGGTGGTGACAATTTTTCTATAGGTTGCTGCTGGTGAAAGTAGCCTGTTTTTACGGCGAGAAAGTAGAATCGTTTAAACTGGTGCTTCTCAAGCTATCTGATGTGGTGGACCAAGATTCCCCTCCCACAATGTGCCAGGAACTGGTACCATATTTTGTCCCTGAAGAGTCTCCCCCCCCCAAAAAAAAACAACCTGGGCCTTTGGAGAGTCACTGGGGACCAGCAACTGATGTCAGATGAACTTGCACCAGTCTGCGGGCCACCACTTCAGTAGCACTGATTTAAACTAGACTGTGTTACCCAAATGAATTTGCTGCAACAGGGCATTGTGGTGATGGATACTCTCTTAAATGTATTGTTATCAAGAACATAAGCAGAACCTGCTGGGTCTGGCCAATGGCCTGTCTATTCCAGAATCCTCTTCTTACAGTAGCCACCAGATGTCCATGGGAAACTAGCAAAAGCAGGATTCAAGCACAAGAGTTCTCTCTCCTCCTCTGGTTTCCAGTAACTGGTATTCAGAAACATTGCTGTCTCCAACTATGGAGGCCGAGCATAGCCATTGTGGCAAGTAGCCTTTGATAGAGTATAGATTCCTGCTGCAAGGAGCTTACAATAAAAATTGCCAACCTGGGGGGAAACAGGTGGCTTTTAATAAAGAGTTTGATCAGTTTGAAAACATTCTGGGGAACATATGCTCAGGGCAGCCTCATGCTCTAGTCACGGTTTCTCAGGGGAATCTGGTCAGGCACTGTTGCTGCCAGAATGGTGGACTACATGGGCCTCCATCTTATCCAGCACATCCACAAATTCTTCAGAGAATAACAATGGCATCCCAACGTCCTTTTAAGTGCACAGAGACTTAGCCATAGCTCACACCGGGCTCGAACAGTTGGAATCAATGCAATTAGTTAAGCGACTCATTTCACCTGAGCAGTTTAACACGGCTGCCCTCTTCTTCAGGGAACAGATTTTGGCATCAAAGGCCATTAATCAGACAGCGATTAAGGAGGGCAGAGTCAGATCACAACTGCGGTGACCTACCTACACAACAAGGAAATTCCAGGGTAATTTGCCAGCGACTTCTACAAGGACTCCTGATCGTTGCCCCAGGGAGCCCAAATCATTAGAGACGGGGATATTTTGAATTATGGGTTTTCATGCAACAAAGAGGGATAAGTTAATTAACTTTCCTGGAAATGAGAAAAAGCCAAAGGAAAGTTGACGTGTGTGTGTGTGTGTGTGCGCGTGCAGTGGCAGACTTTGGGCTCTCAAATTTCAGTAGCGGCCTGCATGATGCAAAAATTCAGTGCCCCTGCCTCTCACACTCCTATATCATTGTTGTGGCGCCCCTGCAGTGTGGCACCCAGTGCAGCTGCACTGGTCATGCGACCCTAAAACCACCTTTGGTGTACACACTTTGTTGTTGCTCCACCCCAAAGGGTGAGCCACTTCTGCCTGTCTCCATAAATACCAGCTGGAATCTTGAGATCACCCTTCCCTGAGCTCTCCTGAGTCCTCAATGGGCTTTGGATCACTCTCTTCAGAGAGAAAACAAAATAAAAAAATTCCTTCCAGTAGCACCTTAAAGACCAACTAAGTTAGTTCTAGGTGTGAGCTTTCGTGTGCATGCACACTTCTTCAGATACACTGAAACAGAAGTCACCAGACCCTTCTATATAGTGAGTAATACCCCTCCCCACCTTCTCACTATATAGAAGGGTCTGGTAACTTCTGTTTCAGTGTATCTGAAGAAGTGTGCATGCACACGAAAGCTCATACCTAGAACTAACTTAGTTGGTCTTTAAGGTGCTACTGGAAGGAATTTTTTTATTTTGTTTTGATTATGGCAGACCAACACGGCTACCTATCTGTCTCTTCAGAGAGGTTCACCTGACACTCATTATGTCTTTCCAGCATCTAGCAAAAACCTCTCTTAATTTTTATTTTCTAAGGCTGGCGAATAAGTGTTTTGTTCCATCACATTCATTTTTATGCTGATTTAACCCCCCCCCCCGCTTGTTATGAAAATGTGCTTTAAAAATATTTTATTGTAAGCCACCCTGACAACTTGATCAAAAGGCGCGGTATAGAATTGTAGAATTCTAGAGCTGGAAGGGACTGGATTGGGTCATCCAGCCCAATCTCATGCGAGGCAGCAATCACAGCTAAATATTCATAAAGCAAATAATTAAAATCAAGC
This sequence comes from Podarcis gaigeae, assembly GCF_964106915.1. Classification (NCBI taxonomy): domain Eukaryota; kingdom Metazoa; phylum Chordata; class Lepidosauria; order Squamata; family Lacertidae; genus Podarcis; species Podarcis gaigeae. The sequence goes on along the minus strand of NC_139690.1, from coordinate 51,676,794 downwards.
ATTTGTTGTTTGTCATTATTAGATTTGTATAGCTTCCCATGAATAAACATTCCCTGAGCGGCCTACAACAAAATATGAACAGCACAATAGATTGCTGGTGCTGGTAGCAATAATTCTAACAATAAGAGCCAGCGAAAACCCTCAGTGTATAAAGGCAGGATAAGCTACTTTACAGCCTGGGTTTAAAGCCCAGTGAAAATGTTTGGGGCAGAACATGCTGAGCCATATTTCTGCTGTTGGAGAAGATGTGCAATGCCTGCTTCTCTCAGTTAATGGCATTTGAGGTACCAGAAGGGAGGCCAGGCTGCATCTTCGCTCCTAATAACATTATGCCTTCTCATTACATTACTGTTGATTTTACAAGCCTATTTTCTTTCCTTTAAGAATCAGAAGCCGCGTTGCTCTTGGTCGTTGTCGATTTCCTTCGACGGAGATGGGAGCTCACCTCCAGTTACCACTAGGGGGAGCTAAGACCGCTGCAAACCGTTACCGTGCCGGCGCTTCCCGCGGATTCAATGGGAAATTAGCATACAATTGTTCTATTAAACCGCAGCAGCGCATGCATTTCGAAATTGCTAGTTTTCTGCACGTCTCCCTCCCTTTGTTGCCCTTTCTAATGAAAGCATTTTGATTTCGTGGCCGTCTCATGGAGGGAGCCCAAAGATGCAACTGAAAACTAAACCAAAGGAGGAATGCAAGACCTTAGGGTGCAATTGGCAGGTGATGGTGGAACCTCTGACATCTGCTCTCTCTAAGCTTACCCACATCTACGGTTTGCCCCCTCTTTTCAGGTACAGGTTCGCACTTAAAAGCTCTGCGTCTGAGCATTTATTTAATTTTCATCCCCTGGAGATTTCCCCCACAAAATCCCAATCTTTAGCACTCAATCAGAGCAAATATCAATGCGGGTTTTCCACAGATAGCTGTTTGCTCTGACTGAGCTTTAAAGAGCAGGTTTTCACATGAAAAGCTTTGGAGCAAGAAAGAGGACATGGAGGAAAGGAAAATGCAGCTGGAGGGGGCTCAGCCCAAACCCTGCCCCCCCCCTTAGCCATGGAGGGAGCACAAGCTTCTTCCCAACCTCCCAATGTGACAAAACAAGTCACTTTGCTTAGGGCTGCCATGTGTCCTCTTTTTCCAGGACACGTCCTCTTTTCTAGGGGTAAAATTTCCACCCAGGTGGTTTTTTTAAAAATTTGCCAAAATGTCTCTGGCTATACTTTTTGGGTGAGACATAACTGGTGGTCAAAGACTTGCTTTCCTCTTCTCTTCTTCTGCCCCCCTCAGCAATATATCACAGCTTCTATAGCCTACATGTAATAGCAGTGGCGTAGCGTGGGTTGTCAGCACCCGGGGCAAGGCAAGTAATTTGCGCCCCCTAACCCGTGGATTTGCGCCCCCTAAACCTAACCCCCAGATGTTGCGCCCGGTGCGGCCGGCCCCCCTGCACCCCCACGCTACGCCACTGTGTAATAGGGCTATTTAAAATGAGAGTCCTCATAAAGGTAAAGGTAAAGGGACCCCTGACCAATAGGTCCAGTTGCGGACAACTCTGGGGTTGCAGCACTCATCTCACTTTATTGGCCGAGGGAGCTGGCGTACAGCTTCTGGGTCATGTGGCCAGCATGACTAAGCCGCTTCTGGCGAACCAGAGTAGCACACGGAAATGCTATTTAACTTTCCACCGGAGCAGTACCTATTTATCTACTTGTACTTTGACGTGCTTTCCAAACTGCTAGGTTGGCAGGAGCAGGGACCGAGCAATGGGAGCTCACTCCGTTGTGGGGGTTCAAACCACCAACCTTCTGATCGGCAAGTCCTAGCCTCTGTGGTTTAACCCACAGTGCCACCCCCTCTTATTTGCTCTGCAAAATATGGCAACCCTACTTTGCTAAGAGTTAAAACAGGGAGCCGCTGCCTCGCCATGTGTATGGAGAACTGCTTATGAGTAATATTAACAGCTTAATGAGCTGCTAATGAGGCGCTCAGTCAGCTGCTTCAGCTTGCAGTATGAATCCAGAGCAAATTATCTCCTTGCATTTTCTGCCTTACCAAGGGAGAATTAAGGGCAGCAGATAAACCAATCTGACATACGTCTCAATTTGGACATTATTTCCCCACGTTTTGTTTTAAGGGTACCTTCTCTATAAGGAAGCTCAACTTGCTCTAACTGCAGAATGGGGAGTTTTCAAAAAGTTGTCTTCCTCCCCCTAGCCCACCCTTTAAGCCTGGTCCCTCTCTGGAAGCCTGCGCGGCTGTCAGCCTAAAAAGCTGGTGTCCTAAAGGGGCAATGGGGTGCAGGCGTGGACCACCTCACCACGACGAGGAGGGTGGCCCTGACCAGCCCTTGCTCCCTCTAGCTTCTTGAGCCCTGGTGCCACTCTGTCAAAGGCAGCCCAACATTTATGCAAACCAAAGCAAAAGGGAAAAGAAGGTCAAGGCAGAAGAAGAAATGGCAGTGTGCTGGGCCCGGGGGTCCAGGCCCGGTCCAGAATCTAAAGGTTCCACTAGGAGTCAGTCCAACAGGGCCAAGGCAGGACACGAGGCAGGAAACCAGGCAAGGTCAGGATCTCAGGCAGGTTCTGGCAAGCAGCAATGTTGCTCCAGCAACCTGGGGCGGGGTCCAACAGCCTTTTATCTCTGAGGGGGTAACGGCTGGTCCTGATCCCCCAGCGGCTCGCCTCCCTGTTTTGCCTGAAGGCGAGCACTCCTCCTGTGAGTACTCAGGTATCTCATTGTCTCAGACCTCAGTCTCTGTAGCTCAGGAGACATCGGTGGGTTACTAGACCCAGAGGCTGCCTCAGCCTCTCCTGACCCAACCTGTAGCGGAGCAGCTGTAAGTGATGGCCCAGCTGGATGCCACGAGGTCATCCCTGTATCCGGAGCCAGGGCAGGCTCAGGCCCCTGACTCGGCCCAGCTGGTGTTTGTTGCAAGGGAAACTGTGCAGACTGGGGCTCTTCAGAATCAGGCCCCAGATGCTACCTGAGGCAAAGGATCTGGTGCGGACTGAGACACCTCTGGTTCCGAGTCTGAGGACATCACAGGCAGCTTCTTCAAGTCTTTACATTTATCTCTTGCTTTGCCCAACTCTCTTGTATTCCAAAAATCGTAATGTACGTTACTATTAACACAAGATGCAAAGTTGGACAGCCTGTCCTCAGCCTAAATTTAAAAACCAAATGGAAATATATCCAAACGTATAGCCAAAGTAGAAGACAACTGTAATACTATTTTAAAGAAGCCCAACAACTCTGACGATTTTATAAATATATAATTATGAACTTTCCCTTTATTTTGGTTTTCATTGTGGCCAGGGATATCTCTTCATTATCTGTGTATATGCGTCTACTTCCTCAGCACAGTTTTTGGAATGATTGGCTTTTCTGCAGAATCCAGAATACTTTTTTCACAAGAATTGGTGTAGAAGAAACCATGGGAACGAAGCCTTGCTTGACAAGGGGACAAATTCGGATCTGACATTGGCTTCAGGGGGATCTGAACAGCCTAAGTGCATGCAGGACTGTGGGCCAAGAAGAGTCGCCAGGGAACCCGAGGGAGACACTGGGAGGGATGGGGTGCAAAGAAACAGGAGGATCTGCACGCAGGGTGCAGATGGAGCACCAGTGTCCTTGCTGAAGGTCCCCAAGGCTTTCTAGAATTCATGGGCATCTGCAGATGGGATGTTGCCACAATGAACCATAAGCCCCAGATTCCCAGCTTTCCTTCTTTCTTTCTTTCTTTCTTTCTTTCTTTCTTTCTTTCTTTCTTTCTTTCTCTCTCTCTCTCTCTGTCTCTCTGTCTCTCTGTCTCCCTCCCTCCCTTCTATCCTTTAAAAAAAAATAAGTGTAGGCTTCTCACATTTTTAAAAACTGAGATACGGGGCAAAATGCACAGGTACTATTCTTCACTTTGTTTGTATATATGTATGTGTGTGTGTGTGTGTGAGAGAGAGAGAGAGAGAGAGAGAGAGGGCGCGCGAAACTAGACTGCTCCCACTTTCAGTGTTTTGTTTTATTTTCTTATGTATTTATTGCATTCACATCACACCTTTTTCTCCAAGGAGCTCAAGGTAGTGTATCAGGTTCCCCCAATCCTCATTTAATCTCAGTGAGAACAGGATGCTGGGCCATTGGCCTGATCCAGCAGGCTATTCGTACGTTACACCCAGTAGACTCTGCAGCCTGACACTGAGCTTGGCCGAGGCTGGACAGAATTGCAGCAGAAACCTCATTATACATTTCATTTTCCTCTGCTGCTGAAGATGTATTTCAATGAGGGTCAGAACCAGGAGCAGCTGAAGAATAGAGCCCTCCAAGGAAACCACCCAAGATGCTCCTGGTAGACGTCCTTCGCATCCACATGCCCTCTTAACATCATGTAGCCTCCCTGTATAAAAGCATACGTTGCTCAACAGGCACTGTGTTACAACTCCAATGTCATATTTTGCAGGTGGAAGACAGAACAGCAGCAGGAATATAATACTGACAGCTCAATAGCAAGAACTGCCCCAGAGCGCTCAGAGAGAGCACAGCTGCCCTGATTAATTTATGGAGTTTTAGGGAAAGATAACAGAACATTACTGTGATGTTTGAAATGAAAAGGTCAGAAGGAGCTAATAGCTTGTCCAAGGCCCAAGACATCTCGGATTTAATGAAACTGTAATGAAAATAATTCTGGAATTTGAAATGGAACCTTTGCATGTTAAATATGAAATACCAGGGTAACGGAGGTGAAAGTAGATTGAGTCGCATTAGCTGGGGGCACGGGTCAAATCTGACGCAAGGAACCTCCATCGCAGGAAGGCAGACCAGAGTGCAGATTCGGGTGAACAGAGCAGGAAAAATAAGCTTGTGCAGCAGAAAGGGAGTCGGCATTGACCAAATGGCCTAATGCAGCTTTGGCCAGGGGTGGGGGTGTCCAGATGTCTGGGGCTACAGCAGCCACCAGCATCCTATGGCCCTGCTGGCTGGGGGTGATGGGAACCCAGAGGGCACCAGGCTGGCAAAGTCTGGACTAATGAAATTTGCATGGTGGTATTTTGGGAGCTGTGCCATCTGTAGGATTTGGCCCACCAAGGTGGACTAGAGGGCATGAGTGGACCCTCCTGGTTTTCCTCCCTGCCTGAAATAGGGAAATTGGCAAACACACCCATATAGCCACAAAATGCTGCCGCTGCCAATTTCATTTTATTTCTATTCCTTTCTTCCTCTAAACAGAGTCCTGGGCAGTGAACAATGATCAAGTACAGCAATTGTATGTGATATTTAATTAAAGCAAAACCAACCAAACCCCCCCCCCCCGCAAAACTCAAATATTAATGTTATACAGCATCAGTATTAAGACCCAGGGCAAACTTCAAGCCCTCTCAGCTTGGGCAGGCAAAAATGTATAAATTGACCCCTAAAGTTTGACAGTGTGTGGAGAAATTGCATGCACCCCCACGTAAGGAGGGCATTCCAAGGAGGTGCTGACACCAAAAAGGCCCTGTCTCAAGCCGCCCCAGGCCAGGCCATGAGAAGGGTTTCCTCACCCCAGTACTGGGAAAGGGCTCCATTGAGCACTTCTGTACAGAACCCTAAGTGGCCCAGGACCCTACAACTGACACCTCAGTGGCTCACAGCCAGCCAGTGCAGCCAGCCAGTGCACCCTACACCAGGTACACTTTCTGGAGCAATTTCAAGGGGAGCCCAACATGATGTGCAGCGGGCTGCATCCTGCTTAGTGAACCACCCATTGTGCCCCAGTCTCTGTTTGAATGATGGTGGGAATGGCAGAGCAGCTCTGTATGAAATCTACAAGCTTCATCCAGTGGGGGGTGGGTGGGCGGAGAGCAGGCGGGGGCGGGGTTGGCATGCCGCCCAGGGGCGTGGCACTCCACCCACAGGGGCATGACGCGTGTCTTAGGGGTGTGATGCGTGTCCTGGGGGCATGGCAGGCCGGCTGCAGGGGCATGGTGCCCACCGCAGGCAGGGGAGGGGGGGCAGCCACGATGGCACCCCACCGAGATCGCGCTGCCAGAGGCGGTGTGCCCCCCCACTTCTCTCCCTCTGCCAGTGGCTTCATCTCAGGCAGGGGGCCCTCCCAATTTTAGTGAAATTACCCCTACCGCACGCTATGTCCTTCTGAAAACGGTGCCTACGGGGGTCCCACTTTGCACTCCCTGTATTCCCCTCACTAGCCTGAGCACAGTCACACACTGAAGTCCATTTGTGGAAGGCACATATGAATTCATCCAATGTTCATCAAACCCCTTCCTCCAAGGAACTCACAGGCACACTGTTGCTATCCTACAGCTCTATAGATTAAGCTGAGAGATGGTGTCTGACCCAATAATATTACTTTAAGCACGGTTGTCCCCCCACCCCATAAACAGTATTTTCACTGACTTAATAGGCCTTATTTATCTTTTATTGTATGTTCGTATATGGATATTGCATTAAACTGTGAGTTGCTCCAAGTGTATCAGTGCATATCATTAGTTCTGCCCTTTACGAGCGTGTAACAGAATAATGAGCACAGTAATGAGTTCCTGGCCTGTTTTCTGTTCTGCAGAGTATTTGGTCCCCACTCACTGCAATGTTCACACATCCAGCATCTGTTAAGAGGCACCTATATGAATGCAGCAACCTGCACAGAACCATCCCCTTGGCAGACATCCATGCATGGACTACACAGGTGACCACTAGAGGCAGACCCAGCCACCCCGTCCACATGAAGGATAAATGCACGGAGGAATGAATCTCTGAGAAGCTGCAGAAGAAGGTTGAAATGAGATTCAGTTGTTTTAGCTGGCAGCGCATGGCAAATCTAAGGCAGGGGCATTTCCGCTCTGCTCCCAGCTCTGACCAAGCTTATCTGCATTGAAAAGGTACTTGGTCCTAAATGATCTTCAGGAAAATATGCCATTCGTTCAGCATCAGATGCCAAAGGCTGTGTCTGCCTGCACTGCGTCATCACGCACACGCAAAATATTTTCATGTATGCTTTGGGTTAAATGATAGTTAAAATTCTGCTCACAGGGAAACCAAATTCTGCACCAAGAAAAGTTGAATCCTGCAGCAGGTCTGTGTTATACAAGCTGAGTGAATTTGCCTGATTTCTCTTACGTTATAGAACTGATTTTGTAATCATGGCTGCCTTACATATTTTATTCTGTTTTGGGTAATCCTGGGAAGGACAGAGAGCTAGAGCTAAAAGCCTGCTCCCTATCCAGGATTTTCCTGAGACTTAAAAAAATTCTCCATGCATTTTCAAACTGATCTCTGCATCTTGCTTTTTTGCTTACAAAATCATCATCATCATCATCATTTTATTATTCATATGCCACCAATCTCACTTCCAGAAAACCAAACTACCCTGCTCTGTGCTTCTTTCATACACGTTTAAATATACTGGCTCTGGGTACCAGCTGCCACCAGCTCCTCTAGGGGCTTCCTTAGAGTTCTCCTTAGAGTCCTTTCTTAGAGTCAGATCTGCATTATAGGATTTTAGCAGCCAGCTTACTTACCCGCTTCCCCAACAAAGACTTCCACAGGAGTGCTGGCAGGGCTCTCTCCAACAATATTGTATGCTGTCACGACAACTTCGTATCTCTTGTACTTTTTCAGCTCTGGAAAGGTAAAACAATTGGGTTACAAACATATCTGATGTCCCACTTAAAAGTTCTCAGTAGCCCAGAAGACAGGTGAATAAATGGAAAGGTATCAAATCGCTCTGATATTACTCTGATATTCTAGTTGGATCTCTAGGAGGAGACATTATTTTGCTTTCATCTCAGTTCAAACTATTTCCCGCAAAGAATACTGGGAATGACAGTGTGGTGAAGATGTGAGAATTCTCTTTTGGAGCTCCCTAGCTCATCTCACAAATTTACAGTGTGCGGCATTTGGACCAAAGCTCAGTGTTGAAGCTGAGAAACTGTTGAACTTCTCTTCTTTCCCCCACACAAGAAATGGTCATTGCCTTGTGCAGTTTCTCTGCCCATAAATAACAGTGGGGGATTCTGAGAGGCTGTTTGCACATGGTTGAACCCTTTATCTTATGTTACATGCAGCAAGGAGGACCACATCCTAGTCATCCTTAAGATGCACCCACAGCAGAGACTATTAGCCATAGCAGAGGCCATTATGGTCTCCTCCCCAGAGGCATTGGGTCCAGAGGAATTGACAGAGCGCAAGAAGCGTGCTTGTAAATGCAAGAGTCTTATTTGGAGGTGTGTGTGTGTGCAGAGACGTCCTTTCCCCCAGGCAATCATAGCTTGAATGCCGAGTACACAAAACCGAGAAAAGATTTTGACATCACCAGCTTTGGCCACTGGGCAACCATTCCTGAGCTCAAACTCAGGAACGAGCATTGACAGAGGCAGGAAGGGGATGGCAAAAGGAAAATAGGAGGGAGCGGCAGGGGAGGGGGGGAGCCCTGAGCACATTTAATAAGCAAGATCGTGGCAGAAAGGAGCATCACATCCATGTCCGTTCGGTCACAGAGACCTGCAGATACTTGCGGTGCCATGATTTGCATATTCAAATCAGGCCACCCATCTTACAGAGGACACGGAGCATCTGGGGAGCCCACCAGCGAAATACTGCCAGGCAGCTGGGATGGAAATGTCACGAAATTGTGCAAGCATCGCTCTCAAGCTCTTTATTTGCATATCAGTTCCTCCACAACGGGCAAGTTACCCTTCAGCTTCGGCATCACCGAGAGTCGCAGCAAACCATTATCGTAGGAACAGTTTCACGAGTTCAATAATGAGCCCTTCTAATTTCAGATTTCCCGAAGTATTTACCAGTATTCTGCCCACATATCTGAGTCAGAGAGCAGTGTGTTGCCTGCCGGTTTCAGGTAGACAGACAGCTGATGGTATCTGATTTACTGCTTAAATTTTGCCGGCATAATAAATAAAACCATCTGATATATTATATGAAACAGACATTTTTACGGACTTTCAAACTCCTGCCAGTTCATACACAAGAGCATTTGTTTCGGGGTTTGTTTGTTTTTTTGCTGTTGGAAGGGTGATAATATTTCCCAGGCAACGTGCAAGAAAACGGGACTGAGGCAGGCCACAAAATCACTGTGGACAGATTTCATGAAAATTCATGAGAGCTATTAGGAGACCCCCTATTTCCCTCCAAGAGTGACAATTCCCACAGTGGTTTAACAACCAACCCCCCTAACAATGCTCATCACCTTTAACAAACTACAGCACCCAGAATCCTTTGGGGGAGCATGGATGTTTGAAGTGGTATCACAACACATTAAAAGTATGGTGTTAATGTGGCCCTGGTATAAGACCCTAAAAAGGTCCCCAGTATTGCAGCGCTCTCTCTCTCTCTCTCTCTCTCTCTCTCTCTCTGTGTGTGTGTGTGTGTTTCTGGACATCCGCTGCACTTACGTGTTAATTCATACGTCGTTAATGCAGAGCTGCTGTTCACTGTCTTGAAGCTGCTTTGGGCTATTCAGGGTAAGCAAAGCAGAAAGTTGTTAAGAGGGCAAGGAAAACAGTTATTGCACATGATGTACAGCACAGGCAGCGGGAAATGATGCGGCGCACGCAGAGACAGCTTTAAGCTTGAGGACTGCACCTTGACAGGCAATAAAAGCCACATCACTTTCTAGATAACGTGTCGAAAGATCATCAGTCACGAGGGCTTGCTCAGCCTCCTTGCCACAGAGAGAAATCAAACAAGCAGGCAATATGAGGAAGCGTAAGATGTCCTTAGAGTCGCGGAACAAACAGGCACCAGGCAAGGCTGCTCTAGGGCAGAAGGCCCCCTCCAGATCCTGCCAGGGCTGGAACACAGGGGATTTGTGCTAGAGACTGTGAACCAAGGAGACAGAAAGACAACCCCACCCCCCTGGAAATTCCATGTTATGCATTTACTTATTCACATTACTGTCTGCAACATCCTCAGAGAGCAGCGCCTCTGATGGCGTGGCAGACGATGCTCTGACTGGCTTGGCTCAGGGTCTCCCCCTCCCCCCACCCTTTGCTCTTCTCTCCCAATCAATAAAGCCTTTAATTTGATGGAGCTCTGAACACCTGATTTACTATCGAGATAGCCACAACGTGGAAACAGCAGAAAGCAGGAAGCAATAACTGAAGGTGGGAGAGGAAGGACAGCAGGCCCCCTGAGTGACCCCACTGGAGATACCATAAATCCACCGGCCAGTTAGCAGAGGGAGCTTCAGAGCATGTGCCTGTCTTCCTCTTGTTTTTCCCCCAGTAACCATTTTCAGCACTTGCACATCTTGATGTAGATGCCAAACAATTCAGTGCCCCTTCTAAAGCCACTGGAGACTGAGCTTAATGGTAAATAACTGGACTGCATAAAGTGAGGGGAAGGCACACACCCCACTGGCTGCTCACCTGTAAGCTCTGCTCGTAAAGCCGAAGGGTTTTTAATGACCTTGGACTCCAGTCCTGGGACCGTGCTTTCATACTCCAACTCCCGGTAATAAATGCGATATCCCAAGAGAAGACCGTTCAGGCTCTCAGCATTTGGAGGCTGCAAAATGTCCCAGGGAAAAATAGGTTAGGTAAGACAAGGCTTGTGCCCAGTATTAGTCCATAAATGAGATCCAGCCTAAATGTTGGTTGTTAAAACAGTCATCCATGCAGATTTGCTTTAAGATGAAGTGGAGATGCCCTGGTGATAGCCCAAGATATTTCACTGCATGGCCGAAAAGGAGCATCCTTTGCAAAGTCAAAAGGACATGAAAGAGACTATCCAGGACACCACAAGCATCTCCAATCAGCTTCTTGGGGCAAGAGGCACAGCAACATTCAAGGTGTCCTGTACCTAAAAGGCTGATGGGACACAACCTGCAGCCACAGTCTGGGAGGTGACTTGAGTATCCCATCCCATCATCCTTTGCAATACTTTGTATATGGGAGCCTCTCTGCCTGAACAGTTTCACTCAGTGGTTTCAGGTAGATGTTGAAAAGCAAGGGGGACAAGATGGAGCCACATGGAGGCAATACAGTTTGACCTGACCACATGGGATCCCAATGGCAAACTTCTCCAGGGAAAACCAACAGTCTCTTGTGAAATCGCCCCATCAGCTAGGAGCAGAACCACTGCAGAAGAGTCAAAGGTCACTGGCAGATCCAGGGTCACGCTCCCTGAAGGTAAAGGTTGTCACGTAGGGTTTATCTATGCCAACACAGGACATCAACAAGAGTGACAAAGGCGGTTTCCATCCCAAACCTGAGACGCAAGTCAAAAATGGATCCAGTTCGTCTGAGACTTTACAGAGTTGTTAAGTGATGGCCCACTTGCCAACCTTGGCTAGGAATATAAAGTTTGAAACTAGTGCATAATTTCACCAAGTCAAGTGGCTGAGTGGTGGCTTCGATAATAGAGGTCTTACATTACTCCCTCACACAATATGCATTTAATGATAACCTTCAACAAGGCTTCACCAGCCAAGGACAAGGACCAAGCAAGCACTCATCAGTCCTCATTGTCATCCAAGATGACACTCTAGATGATGACTCTGTTTTGGACCTGGATCCCAAAGCAGAATCCAGGCCAGGAATTATCTCAGTGATTTTATCCTCAAAGTACTAAGCAGTAATATCACGGCATGCCACTGGGGCATCCAGCATCCCACATGGATAGAGGCTAAGCTGGGGCATTTCTTTCCTCACCCATGAAAACTCAGTTGAATGTTTGGGGATAAGCCATGTCATAAGTTTTCATCCACCTGAGCTCTTGACGCTGTCTCTGCTGCTATGTTCCTTGCAACTCTGTAGGTCATCAGGGAGACGGACATCAGGGGGATCTGCGGAGCTCTTGCGCTAACAGCATGTGTGTTCCAGGAACTCACAAAGATAACAGAGAGTAAACTGGATGCTCCCTTAGGGCCAACAGAAGACCATCTGGCTCCATTAAGTTTGAGGTATGTGTGGACTATCACAATTGAGCTTTTAACCACGTGAAGGAGGTTTGAAATAAGAGCAAGTCCAACCTCAACCAGGCTGAGAACGGCCAATGATAAAGAGGCACTAAGGAGTTCTTCCCCAAAGATCAACTTCATCCTGTCCAGTACAGAAAACTGGGTCCAATGTATGAACTGCAGCAGCTGTTGGGCCTAACAAACATTGAGACAGACCATGGTTGCCACAGTGTCTGTGAAATCCTGAGCTGCGCTGATGAAGGAGACGTCAGCATTTGTACCTCAACATCGCACCTGTCACCTTGGTAGTGGAGGCTGTGAAGCAGCAGGGCAATAGGGAGCTGAGCAGAATCCCTCTTGTGGCTCAGTTGCTTGACACTAGCTGTATCCGTGCTTCAACGTGGCTGCATCTTAGACAGGGAACTCATTAAAAGAGACATGTAACCCTTATGGATTACAACAACTCCACCTTCCCAGTCACCAGTCCTGTACTGATGAATGAATTGGGTCCACACATCCATTGTTTTCTTCATGCACGCATCTGCCTCATCTCCCAAATATATGCTTGGTGCAGTCAAGGTGGGCCAGGAATAGTCTCTTCCATTTCCACAACGCATTAAGCTTGACTCCAGTGCAGACATGCATATATGAAGTAAAAGATTTGTATTCTTTACATTCCTATTTCCTCCAACACCTGGTCTATTATACTGCAGCCCCTGGAATAAAATAGCATGGTCTCATTTCAGACTCCCATAACTTCTTATCACTTCTGGGGCTCTGAATATTGTATTTGCTCTCCTAATTCCAGGTTGGGGTTGATCTCGAAGCCTCAAGGACTCTTGCAAGTAACATATTTTGATACAGTCTTGTGTCATCTGCCTGAGGCCAACTTTTTGAACAGCCTGGGGGACCATCCGTAACATTTGGTTAATTAAAAATGTGAATAAAAATGAGGGCTGTTTACATAGGGCTGCCTTGATCAGAATCTACGTAGGGGAAATGCAGCCAGTTCAATTAACAAGTAGTTTTTGATAATCAAGTTTCTGATAACAAGGGCTCTACGGCACCCCCACCCCCAATTTCTATTTTTCCTGTCCCTCATAAAAGCCTCCTGATCCACATCAAGCCTGATTAAAAAGCAAGCAAGCAGGATTCCCTCTGGAGTCCAGATCTTATGTCAGAATCAGAAGCTATTTAGATACCTGGCACAAAGGGACCTAAGAGATAAATGGCAAGGGAAGCTCTTTCTTTTCTGCCTCCCTGATAATCATACTTCTGCCTTGGAAAAGGTACTTTGCTGAAAGGTCAGGGCATCCTGCTCTTATCCGACTTTCATGGACAAAACCCAGCTTTTGATGGTAATGGATTATTTAGGATTTTCTGTCTATCTCTACGAGAGGCCCAGAGGATCTGCAGAGGCAGGTAAAAGTGATTATGAGTAGCAGCCAGCCAGGTCTGGAGGAGTGAGAATGGCTATTTGTTTACGCTGCAAAATTTGGACAAATTATTGGATCAAAACCAGAAATGGACTAGAACAAAGCACCCAAGTTAAATTTAACACTAAAGGGATTTTGAAATCACTCTTGAACTACAGAACCATCACCTCATTCTACAAAGAAGTCTCAATTCATTCCAACATGGGTCGAAACAATGAGCTGAGAAGCTTCAGTGCATTTCCAAACAGCATGTTAAAACATTGCCTTGTGCTGGGTAACCTATGATAACTGCTGTTTTGACTGTGTTTCCTCAGCATTTAGCTAGTATAAGCTTATTTTATTTTTTGTAAATCTGAAAACTACCTCGCGTCTAAATTGCTGAGCACCCAAATAACATAAGCGTGGTAATGACATGTAATTGCCTTCAGTTCTTTCGATGTGGCTCGAGTGCAACTATCCCATTACATTTTCATGAAATAAAAAGCACGCAATTATCTAAACTACCACCTATTTCACATGTATTATCCACCCAAAATCTATCAACAGGATCGGCCTTTATTCCTAACACGTGGCCTTCCGCGGTCCTCTGCCTTCATTTCCGCTTGTTCCATTATACGACCGACTGGGAGGTGAGCTGCTGATTGATGCCTACACACACCTCCTTGGGTGAAAACATTCAACACACCTTGCATTTGTTCAGCATGTTGTAACTGAGAGTGTTAATGCTGCATGAACAAGGTCTTCTGTGCAAGCTAAGCCGCACCACAATAGACATCAGTGAGACAACAGCGACTGTTAACATAGATAGTGATGAATTGCAGGGAGACTCAACCAAAGTGTGTGGTCTCAGGGCAAATTCTGGTTCATGTGCATGCAAGGTCTAGGCTGGGAGGGCAACTGGTGGCTGTGGGCTTTCAGTCTAGCACCCTCCTCAGAAGGTTAGAGGTGTGCAACTTCCCCTCTGCCCCCACAAGTGACTGGAAAAAGGTAGGAATTGTTTGGACCGCCAGCCCTTGTGTATTTCCCAAGAGCCTGCTTTTCTGCACTCCCCTGGTCAAGAGACCCCCCCCCAACTTTTATATGCTACTAACCTTCCACTGCACGAGGACAGAGGACGTGGTATGCGGGGTCACAGACACAGAATTTGGTGGTTCGCCTGGAACTAAATATGGATATATAAAGGAAACAGGCATTAAAGTGAGAAACAAGCAAAGAAGCAGAGAAGCAGAGAACGTGTTCTGTTGCTGGAAGTTCTTCCTCGCCTGGCATGCCACGGAGGCACTGCTGTGCTGCAAAGGAGCAAGTGGGGGCCTCCCTCCCGCCATTCCCCCACCCCACCTATGAGAGGCCCAGCTGCCTAAACCTGCTTTGAGCATCTATCCTACCTGTGCAGCAAATGCACGGAATGTATCAGGGACAAAGCCGGGGAAGCTTATCAGGCGCTCCCAGCTCTCCACACTAAAATGCTCCACTAGCCGCAGCGGGTTTGCTCAGCAAAATAAATCCTCTGAGTTTGCTGAGGAGGTGAGCAGCTTTTACAGTTAATCATTTCTGTTGTATAGAGGCCAGTGGGGGCCCTGGGTTTTCCAAAACTCAACCCGAAGTGCACTTTGGGAAGGATATATCTATCTATGTAGACATATATAATGGGAATGACCCCCAGAACATCAGCTGTGCTAGTCTGCTGCAGCAAAAGAGAGAGAGAGATGAGACAAACTGTGGCAGCTTAAAGATAAGGATGGGATTCAAAGGCCAACTTTCAGCACATCCCAAGGCTTGCGGACACCTCTGGGGATTTCTGCCTCCTGATATGGAGCCACAGACCCTACCCCTGCCTTTGAAACTCCATTTACATCCAATTCCCAGGAGACACAGGGAGAAACACCAGCCCAAAGCTTGCTTGGAAGCCCAAAGAAGTTGTAGGGTCATTTGCATTGCAAATGGTTTATTTTCAAAGGAGCTCGCCCTGATGTTGGGGGATTTATAACAGCCAGGCATTTTATGATCATCTCAGGTAAAACTAAGATTCTAGAGTTCTTGACAATATGCTCAGTGAGGGCTAATTTACTTAAACAACTTTTCCAACTTGGAATCAGTGCACATTCAACTTTGCAGTTGATTTGCCTGTCCAGAGAACAGCACTAGATGCTCCCATGCATGCTGTTTTTCATGCGTTATGCTAAGAGGGGCTTCTTGAGCTATTATGCACTATGTGCATCACTTATGAATGCTCTTAACAGAGAGTTTATGAATAACAGAGAGTTTTCAGAAGAGACGCTGAATGTACACTGCAGCCAATGCGGGTTTTAAAACAAAGATTATCCAAAGTAAACTTGACACATGAAAGCCACACAAACTGGAGTCACTCGTCTTTGCAACTGCAGAGTTGCTGTCCAAGAGGAATAGTATCCTCCACATTACAGCCACAATCCAGAAGCTCTTTGGACATGGGGGGGGGGGATGAAATGGACACACCCCGCTCAAGCTTCCTCCTATCTGCAATCCCATTCACTCCTGAATTCCTCCTCCAAAACTATTTGAGCATCACAAAAGTCCAAATGTGTGAAGCAGAGCACCCTCTTCCCTGCAAGTCCCCACTCCTGCTTTCCACAGGAAAAAAAGGGGGGGTGTTAATAGACAGGATTCATTAGCATCCTCTAGTTAGACACCCCCAACCTCTGTTATCTCTTTTGCAGGGAGGGGTAGATAACAGCAGAGGTGCAGTGGGAACACATTTAGAGCTTGGTCTTATCCACACTTTGCTCTTTCCAGGCACAGTCTACAATTGAAAGCTCCATGTCTGAGCACCTACCCCAACCTCCAATGCTTTGCCCGCAAAAACCCACTCTTCAAAGCTCAATCAGAGTGAGCTTCAATCTGCAGAAAAACTGAACTGAGTTTGCTTCAACTGAGCACTAAAGTTCAGGGAGGGGGGAAGCCTGGACATGGAGCATGGAAGTGCTAGACTCTGCCTGGAAAGAGCAAGGCAAAGGGTGCGTATAAGCCTTCTGTCCTGGAATGAAGGGGGGTGGGACATGATCTGAAGTGTAGTCACAGATTTTGAGAGGAGTGAGCTCACATTTTCCACCCAGCTCCAGTCGATGCTTTCTGTAATACCTCTCTTCCCAATGCAATGCTGGAGAAAGGTCTGGGCAGGCATCTTCATCTCAGATCAAGATCTGTTCCCAATAACACACCAGGAATCTCAAACACACACACACACACACACAGGTTCTACTGACTGAGCCCAAGCATGCCATTGCCTGTGTTTCAGCAGGACAGCTTGCCAAAAGTTGTATCCTCTGAAGCTCACTGGTTCAGCAATGTTGGTCGATTGAAGAAACCGTTGTGGTTTCACTTGAGCTTATGGAGCCTCAGATTTCAGCCTGATTCTTCACAATGTGAGCATCTTGTCTCCCGAGAAAGACAAAGTTCCTGTTGGACCAGTGTACCTGTTTCTCTATTGACCTGCTAGATTGTTTATCAGTGTACCTTTTGGCTCATGCACCTGTCTGCTACCATCTTGTCTTGCCTTTCCTCAGTCTTGCCATCAGGCAATTACTTTCCTTTCGCCTTCTGCCTGTCCACTGGGGACGTGGATGTGCCTCTGTACCCTAACCCGTGATACCTTAAAGACTGCCTTGAATAGGAAAGTTCATGTCTACATCAAACAACCGTACACATGCACCGAACAATTACTGTACTCCATTTATTATTATTGAGCAAAAAGCACCTGAAACTCATCCGAGACAAAAGGGTGGGGGGAGAAGCACTTTGCAATTGTAAATTGCTTTTTGCCTGTACAAACCAGCAGTCTAAAATGTTTGTGCTTGCTGGACATGCACTCTCCCCCCCCCCCCCCTCATTCAATCGTTTAGCACTTCTGCAGCCTGAAAGTGGATTTGGAGTGAAAACAATTGGAGAAAGTTCTCCAAACATAGGCTCAATTCTACATTCATTTTTAATGTTCCTTGTTAAATTATTCAATTTCAGGAAAGATAATGGTTCGTTAGCACAGAACCTGGAAGACAATCAAACGGGGTTTAAATCAGCAAGATTCATTATCTGAAGGCACTGCAGGGCACTTCACTGTTGAGGAGGCTAAACTGTGCTACTGCCTCTGTCAATAACGCCCAAACGGTGAGTTTTAGCCCTATGCATCTTCCTGTCCCCTAATCCTGAGGTGCAATGCTGGGACCCAGTGCACTGGGGGATGGATCCCTGGATTACTGTGAAAGAGAAACAGCTATGCTCAGTTTTGAGCTGGGGTGCCCTTACCATCCTGCAGTGTTGTGACTGCTTCAGTCTCTGCTCCAAAGTCGCTGTCTCCAATATCGTTGGTTGCTTTCAGACGCAGCTTGTAGGAAGTAAATGGGTTGAGTCTGCAAAATGGGAAAGGGTTAACAGAATGGGGATCAATCCTTCTCTCTGGCTATCCACAGCTGCCTTAAGCAGCTCTCCCCACAACAAATATTGTACGAACAGCTTGTATTACCCAATATGTCTCCCTTTTCCTGAAGCCACGCTATTGAACCATGTTAAACCATGGAATTTGCTTCCCCGAGAAGCAGGGATGGCCACCAATTTGGATTGCTTTACAAGGGGGTGGAGGCAAATTCAGGGAGAGGGCTATCAATGGCTAACAGCCACAATGGCTGTGTTCTGTGTCGGAAGCAGTATGCCTTAGAACATCCCAGGTGGGGAGAGCACCGCAGTCATACTCCAATCTTCCTTGCCTTTGGGGCTTCTGTTTGGCTGCTGTGTGGAAGAGAATGCTGGACTGGATGGGCCCCCTTTGGCTTGATCCAGCTGCTGCCAGGCTCTTCTGATCCAGTTTAGAGGCACGAGCTGAAACCCAAACACCCCCTTTGCAGGGTTCCTGTTTCTCAAGGGCTGCTCACGCTCCTCAACATGACCTTTCTTTCCCGGTGATGGTCAAATAACACCTGCCCTTGTTCCACTTGCAGGAGACAACAGTGGATTAATCCAAGGGCAAGCAGAGCAAATGGAAGAACAGATGAACAGATGATGTGGGCTCCCAGCCACAAGGATCTTGGCTAATCTAGGAGACTGTGCTCCAGGAGTGCTGCTTTTTAATCGTGGTTGCGTTTCCAACTAATAGTGTTACTCAGCTTATTTAACACAGACAGTGACAGGGGATTCCCTGCAGGCTTTCTGTGTACTCAGTGACTTTAAGATATGCAAAGACTGACTTCCAGCTGAGGTGACTTCAGCAGAGCTTCCAGCATAGCCAGCGGGAGCCTCCCTTTGAGTCGCTAACAAGGTCTGCTCGGGTCCAGAGTCCCACGTAATAGGCTTAGCTAATTAATCGGTTGAAGCCAGTTGCTGGGCTTGGTCCTGGAGGGCCAAGGAGCAATGCAGATAAGATTACCAGGGACGGAATATTCAAACGTGGTGGGATAAAACAGAGGCGTGATGGACAGTGTGCGCTAAATTGCTCTGAGCAGCCCCCGCAGGGAAAATGCTCTTAGGAACCTGGCAACACATTTGCCCCTCCTTGGATCTTGGTAAGAAGAAGAAGAAAAATGAAGACAGGAGACTGGCTGCTATGCACATGCATGCTCTAGAGTTGCCGCAATCATGGAAATTGCAGACGGAGAACAACCTGTGGGTCTGCAAGTTACATTTCTCCGTTGGATTGAATGGGGAAGTGGGAAAGGGGCAGCTGTCCTATTAGACCGCAGGATATAGCTGCTATTTGATCAATTCTTTCACAACAGGACAGGGGTCCCCAACCTTTTGGGGCTAGTGAGAATATTGAGGAAGTGCTGTGTGTACCAATAAAAAAAAATGGTTGTGTGGCACACCTCAGACTTGCCCTGGGAAGTCAGCTATGTCCTGGTGGTCCTGCTTGTGGAAATCACACAATATTCACACACCCACACCCAATATATACACAATGAGGATGTTGTAGTCTAATAACAACAGGGAGCTTTCCCCAAGACCAGAAGAAAACATACAGGTTGGTCATCTCTCTCTCTCTCTCTCTCTCTCTCTCTCTCTCTCTCTCTCTCTCTCTCACACACACACACACACACACACACACTGCTGCACACATACAGACCACAAACACACAAATACCACTCTCTCTTTCTCAGTCACTCACTCATGCACAAACATATCACACAGACATCTCTCCCTCTGTCTCTGCCCAAGTGCACCTCTCCCTCTTTGGGCTCGTCCATTCCACTTCTCCAAATGCAGCACAGTTCTTCATACATATACAAATATGGTTTTGGTTTTTTACCCTGGCCAAAACTACATTTTGCATTAAACTTGTAGTAAACAAATCTCAGAATCTGCACACACACACAGACACACACACACACACACACACACAGAGAGACATGTACATGACGCTACATTCACTGGGCTGTATAAGAATATAAATCCATGACAAACCCACAACAGCAGTACCAGTAAAATAATACAGGCAAGGCCTGGCACCTCAAGATTCTTGTCCCAATATAGTTTTTTTTTTGGGGGGGGGGGCTCAGATGTCCTCAGTCCCATAGAATTGGTGCCTATGGCTTCATGTAACAGCCCTGTAAGCACATCAGAATCAATGCTCAATAAACAGACCACCCCTGTGCCCTGCAGCCCTTTATTTTGATGGTGAAAATGATTGCCCGACAAAGTAATTCCTCACACTTGAACATTTTCAAACTGCAGTGAGCTGGTAGTTTCTAATTTGATGCCAAAGATCCGCATCCCATTAGCCAGCTTCCTTTGCTGGTATGCCAATAAGATTTTCAAAAGAGCCTCATTTCCTTCAGAGGGCTGTGTGTGTGTGTGTGTGTGTGTGTGTGTTATGAACAGCAAGTGGCAAGTCTCCTTGTAGGTACAGGGTGGCTTCAGCAAGCAATCACTTCAAGAATTTTAATTCCAGCACAATCTAATGAAGGCTGGATAACGCAGTTTAAACAGGGCGATGTTATCTCTCTATTCCTCAGTATGGCCATACAGATAAAATTGCCCTCATTTCATCTGAAAACAAGATAAGGAACTCACAGAGACAGAATCTCAATGCAGCAGAGGGGGGAATGAATATCAAGTATCGCTGCAAAAAAGGGACTTTGCAAAGGTCTGGGTTTTCCTGCATTGCTGACGGGCTGGGCAAGGAAAGGAGGAGGAGAAGGCGGAGAAGGGGAAAAGCCAGCCGTTTGCCAATTATCTCATGTTAAAACAATTGGAAAACAATTTGTCTGGGTTTAAAATTTCACCCTCCCCTCTGATAAAGACTTTCCACATGGAGTCCAACTGAGAATGAGGGTGCTGCTCCCCCCCAAAAAAAAAACAAGACTGGAGGGAGAACAGGGTGGATCTTTGCAAGCAGCCATCATGCTACCATACCCCCACCAAGGCAAAGCACAAATCGGCATGGAACTTGTTCACCTACATTGATTTGTCAGCATATTACTGCTGTAGACTAGAATCAGTAGCACTTCCTTTAAGGCTGGGGTGGGGGAGCAGTCACGACTATTGCATGACACATTGCATATCTGCAGCCAACCTAAGGCTGAAGGATAGCAATGTCTCTGCACACCACTTAACACAGTGCCATAGAATCCAGCTTCTGTCCCTTTTACTGCATCCTGTTCCATGTGAACAAGAAAGCAAGATCAAAATGATGGATCAGGCCAATCATCTATCTGATCCAGCATCCTGTTCTCACGGTGGCCAATCGGATGCCTGTGGGAAATTCTTAAGCAGGATCCAACCACAAGAGCCCTCTCCCCTCCTGTAGTTCCCAGCAACTGGTATTCAGATAGATTGCTGCCTCTGACGCTTGAGGCAGAGAATACCCAGTGTGCCTGGTCGCTCCTCCGTAAATTTGCCCAATCCTATAGCCATCCATCACACCTACCCACCTCAGAGTCTTTGTAAACCACTCAAGGGCACCTGGGATTTCAAGGTGGAGTTGGAAGAGGGGCACAGGACTGCAGATTTGTGCCAGGACTAGAACCATATGTACAAACGTAATCAATAACCTATTACTTTATTCTGCATGAATTCCCAGAGCCACAACCCAAAACCTATTCACTCCCAGAACCACTGCATTCACTTTAGCAGGCCTGCACTAGAGCAACTAGATGGAGGGTTGCCACTTGATCTTCTCTCTGCAAGTCAGGTCTTCAAGTATGGACAGTTCCACACCATACATGTGTATATTCAATGCACATGACTTCCTTGAAAGAATCATAGGAACTGAAGTTCATCACAAAGATATCATTTGCAGCACCAATAGCAAACTACAGTTACCAGGGTTATTTGGGGGAAGCCATGTGTGCTGAATGTGCCTCAAATTCTGAAGCAATGCCATTGACCCCCTTCCTACAATGATGGAGGAGTCTCTCTGGGCCTCCAAGGTCAGAAGGTGCTACCTGTGGTCAAGGTGTGCTGTGTCTCCTGCCATTTCTGGCTGTGAGTTTCTCTGTGGTACCTGTCAATTGCGCAGGAAGTAGCTTCATGACTGATGGATGAAGAGTATGTTTGCCATTCGCCGCCGGGAAGCTCCTTAGTTTGCACCGTGAAGTAGCGCACCGGAGAAGACCCATCGCTCCCAGGAATCCAATGTAGCTGCAAACTTCGGGAAGTCACTTCGGACTGGGGGACTTTCAGGTCACTGGGAGGAGCCGGTCGTTCTGGAATGAAATATAAAAGTTGTTATTCTTAGAAAAAAGTTTAGATGGTAGGCAATAAACAGAAGATCCACAAATGCAGTGACACTGAGCCCAACTAGTTCTTCCATATGTTAATAATAATATTATAATAATAATTTATTATTTGTACCCCACCCATCTGGCTGGGTCTCTCCAGCCACTCTGGGCAGCTTCCAACAAAGATTAAAAATACATTAATATGTTGTTGCATCAATGCTAAAAGAGGCAATGCGGCATGTTGTACACTGAAAGAAAATTATATGAAAATGATGTACCGGTGGTATTTGACTCCCAGTAAGTTAGCAAAAAATGTATAGGACAAGTACAAATATCTGCTGGAAATGTAAAGAAAAAGAAGGTACTTTTTATCATATGTGGCAGACTTGTATGGTAATGAAAGCTTTGGAGATGATATATAATGAAGTGAAAAAAATGTTTAAAACAACCTTTGTTAAAAAAACAACAAGCAGAAGTTTTTTTATTAGGAATTATAGGCACCAACATACCAAAGGAGCAGGAAATACTTTTTATGTATGGAACAACAGCTACCCGGATGTTACTAGCACAGAGATGGAAAGAAGACAAGAGAGAAATGGCAAAACAAGCTGATGGGACTCTACCAAAATGGCAAAACTGACTGGAAAACTCAGAAATCAAGAAGACAAAAACTTTATAAAAGAATGGGGAAAATTTCTAAGTTATTTAGGAGACCACTGTAAGCAGATGGAAACACTGGCAGGATTTTGATTTCACTTGTAGTTTAACAAATACCATGGACATTATGGACTGATATAAAAGTTACCGGTATATGGAGGAATATGCAGTTGTAAATGTTCAAAATGGGACCCCATGGAGGGGATGGGGGGGGAGTTGCAAGATTCAGAGGAATCTCTGTATATGGATTTATATTTGGATTTTTACAAATATAAATTTGCAAAATCAAATAAAAATGATTTTTAAAAAGAGGCAACTCTGCTCCCTGTTGAACAGCCCTTGCTCCTCTGGGCCTTGAGGAAAGTGAAAGCAAAAAGGAAGCTTCACAAGAGTCACCAAGGTCAGAGAACACCTGTGGTTTCCACAGGTAGAATCAATGCAAGGCTGAGATGAAATGGTTGTGGAGAACTTTGCCTGAGAAAGCCCATAGCCATGGCTTGAACAGAGGCTGCATGAGACTGAAATTTCCTTATTGAACTCTGCTCCAATTTTCCATCCTGCATAGATACTTCCACCCAGGTTCTTGCCCTCTGTTCCAATTCTCCCTCCCTCCCCCAGTCGTCACTGGCGTCATGCTCCAGTCTAGCACTTAGATCCTACACCCTGCCAAGTTCAATGTGTTTTCTGCAAGCGCTGAGGTGATGCCCCAGTTTGCCAAAGGTGACACAGGTGAGATGGAGAGGAAGGAACAGACGCCCACACTTGTAAAAGGCCAGATTCAGCTAACAGAAAGCCTCGATCAATATAACTTTTCTCCGTACCATGTTCATTCTGTTTTTATGCCAATCACAACATTATTCCAGCCCTAACACCCCCCCCCTCGTGTTCTAAGAATGTGAGCTATTATTTCTTCTTATGAATATAACATCCCATGTCAGCCTTGGTTCAGTTCAGTTTTTGTGTGTTTGACTCATGAAGTTCTATTCTGTTATTTGCGTTATATGGATAAAATTCAACAGAAATACTTTTTTTAAAAAGGGAAAATCTAAAACACATTCATATTTATAAAGGGCAGGGTTAAAGCATCCCACCCCACCCCACCCACTCAAGGAGGCCACAGATAATTTAAAGCCAAAGGCCTGGCGGAAAAGAAATGTTCAAGTAATCAAACAGGGCATTTTTATGAACTCCTCTTTACGATTATCTGCAACATCCCTTGTTTGTTCCCAGGCGACTCCAAAGAGCAGATTTGGGGAATGATCCACTGCCCAAGACAGCAAGGAGCCATAGCCCTCCGAGTAAATCCTGGGGAGTCAATGCCGTGCTCTTGAACTGCTCCCCTCAGTCCTAGCCAGCATGGCCAATGGTCAGGAACGATGGGAGCAGACGTCTAGCAAGGTCACGTGGTACTCGGTGCAGAAAATTTATTGTCACACCCACCCACACATTCAAATTATTAAAAGAAGGAAAAATAAGATACAGTCACAAGTGTTATTTTCTGGTTCATTTACTGAACATTGTGAGCATAAGCAGCTTTGGCTTAGCGGCCCAGGAGGTCATCCAAGGCACCCGCACCCCGCAGAACCCAACAATTGTTGGTGGCCGCTGTGGCCTTGCCCTCTGCGCACAGGCAACTGCTTCCTCGGCAGGCTGCCGCCGTGGCCCAAAAAACCCATCTGCTGCTGGCGGGGGGCAAAGGACGTCAGCCTCGGCAGCATAAGGAAGCTGGCCTTGGCAGCATCAGCCCTTTCCTTGCCTTCGCCCCGCCTGCAGTCCGCAGCTGATTGGCCAGCTGGGTTGGGGGTGGGGTGAAGGTCCTAAGGGACCTGGGAAGCCCCACCCACTTCTCGGAGAGGAGCTTCAATAAGTTTATTTTTAAAATACAGTGGTACCTCTGGTTGCGAATGGGAACTGTTCCGGAGCCCCATTCATAACATGAGCAGAACGCAACCCATGTCTGCGCCTCTGCGCGTGCACGAGTCACGATTCGCCACTTCTGCGCATGCTTGTGACATCATTTTGAGCGTCTGTGCATGTGCGAGCAACAAAACCTAGAAGTAACCCTTTCCGGTACTTCTGGGTCGCTGCGGGACGCAACCTAAAAAGATTTAACCTGAAGTAAAGGTAACAAGAGGTATGACTGTACTTCCTTTTTTTCCAGTTTGTCACCCCCCCTTCAGTGGTGGCACCCAGGGTGCACTGCCCCACAGAACCCCCTTCCCACACTACTGGATGGGAGTCCTGCAGGATCCCTGGAGGGCAGCTCATTTGCCGCCCTGGAATAGATAGCATTAAGCTGAGGAGATTTGCCTCCCCTAGCAAAACGGACACTTCCCACATGGCTGTGTTGCACACACATGCGCCAATATCCCTGCAGTGCCGTACAGCAGTTTAGGGCAAGCCCGGTGAGCGAAGCAGGAAGGGACTCTTCTTGAGTCCCTGCACTTAATCACTCTGAAGCGCCAGAGTTAAATAAGCCAGCCTCTCACAGGCAGCTGGGAAATCTCTGGAGGCAGTGAACGGTTAACCCTCTCACACGATGAAGGGACGCCATACTAGAGCGCTCCCACCCTGCAACCGTCTCTTCAAAGCAGCACCCATTGATTTCAACCGAAAAACTCAATAGAGTGAGGAATAATTGTTTAATTGTTTATCATGGAGCTTATCGATTCTGATTAAAATGTGTGGCATGTAATAAAGCAGGCATTGATCAGCGAAGCCACGGCGGCTCACCTCTAAACAACTCGTTTCATCCCACCCCATTGGCTCCCGATTCCACAAAGAGGGACGTACAGCGGCTCAGGAACCTCCAGCCACTTCCCACAAAGAAGAGTTTGTCTCCTGAGTTCCTCTCTTGCCCTGCCTCCCTGGGAACGTTTGCTTTATGGCTCAGCAGCCCTCTATCAGCAGAAGATGCCAGAAGAATAGAAAGCCATCAGCTACAGAGAGTCCTCGGCACTGATGGCGGGAGCCCTACAGGGCGATACAAAGGTTGGCGCTTAAGTGCTCAGGGTTGTTCTTTTGGAGGAAGCAAATGTTTGCTGGTCCCCCAGGGGGGTTGGATTCTCTCTTCTCATGTGTGTACCTTAAAGCAGGAAGCAGGGCTGCATCTTGCATTCTCTCTCTCTCCCTCATGAAATTTATATACTCTTTGATGGTAGGGAAAAAAAACCCTCAAAGCGGTTCGCAAAAATGATAAAACAATAAAATTTATCGCTAAAAAATTGCAAGCGACCATAGTTTAAAACATACAGAAAGTTTAGACCACAATAGAACAGACTAAAATACATTAAAATGCATGCAAACTTTCTAAACTTCTGGGTAAAAAGGTAAAGGTAAATTGACCCCTGATCATTAGGTCCAGTTGTGCCCGACTTTGGGGTTGCGGCACTCATCTCGCTTTATTGGCCAAGGGAGCCGGCGTACAGCTTCCGGGTCATGTGGCTAGCATGACTAAGCCGCTTCTGGTGAACCAGAGCAGCACACGGAAATGCCGTTTACCATATTTTTTGCTCTATAAGACTCACTTTTTCCCTCCTAAAAAGTAAGAGGAAATGTCTGTGTGTCTTATGGAGCGAATGCAGGCTGCACAGCTATCCCAGAAGCCAGAACATCAAGAGTGATTGCTGCTTTCACTGCGCAGCGATCCCTCTTGCTGTTCTGGCTTCTGAGATTCAGAATTTTTTTTCTTGTTTTCCTCTTCCAAAAACTAGGTGCGTCTTGTGGTCTGGTGCATCTTATAGAGCAAAAAATATGGTACCTTCCTGCCGGAGCAGTACCTATTTATCTACTTGCCCTTTGACATGCTTTAGAACTGCTAGGTTGGCAGGAGCTGGGACAGAGCAATGGGAGCTCACCCCATCACAGGGATTCGAACTGCTGACCTTCTGATCAGCAAGTCCTAGACTCTGTGTTTTAACCCACAGCGCCACCCGTGTCCTGAGCTTATGGGTAGGATTGTCTAAAAAAAGAATTCCATGAAGGTACCTGCCTGATATCAATCGGCAGGGAGTTCCAAAGTGCTGGTGCTGCCACACTAAATAATCTAGTTCTTTGAAATAATGTGGGGGGTATCATGTGGCACCTGTAAAAGTGCCAACTCCACTGATCAAAGAGGTTGAGTGGGCATAGATGGGGGAAAGTGATCTTGTAGGTAAACAGGTCCGAGGTTGTTAAGGACTTTTTATGCTAATAGCATATAATTTGGCCCAGAAGCAATTAAGCAACCGGAGCAGATCTCTGAGCCCAGGTGTTATATGCTGATAATGCCTCACTCCCGTCAGCAATCATGCTGCAGCATCCTGCACTCACTGTAACTTCCAGATCAAGCAAAGCAAAAGTTCCAGTCCTTTTCTTTGTAATGATTTCAAAAACCTCCCACACTGCCCCATAAGCTCCAAAGCTGCTAGTAGGAAATGGTGCCAGCCCACAGGAGTTTAGGCAATCCCAAGAACACTTATTTCTGGCAGGTGAGGCCAACAATAACCCCCGACCAAGCAGAGAGTCCATGCAGGGGACTGAAGCTGGGAGATCCTGAATGCCAAGTGTATCCTCAGCTCATGACCTGCAGTCCCCCTTCAGTGTTGTTTTTTTAAGGGCACAAAGTCTTTCTATTGTCCCTCCTTCAAACAGGGTGAGAAAAAGTGATTTCTTGTTAGCAGCAGGGATTGCCATGCAGAATCTCGCAGCTCCACTCCGGGCAGGCTGCATCGAAAGCCTAAAGGGCATCTCTGTAACACTGAAATCCATAGGATTATAGAAATCCAGGGCTGCTTTGGTCTTAACAAGTGCACTGGGCTATAAGGAGCTCAGGACATGCTTTGTATTTCTACATAACCGATTGACACATAGGTTCCTAAAGGAGCTTAAAGGATTACAGAGGTGCCCAATTCCCAGTCCAATGTGAATGAAATTTAAATTTTGGAGTGTCTAACTCCCAAGTGCTCCACCCCAATTTTAGGGTGGAAAAAGTGAGATGCTGATCACAGGGTTGTCGTCAGAAACACCAACCCCACGTCCAGTTTCTCATTCCCCACAAAGGGAAAACAGGGCAGGATGTGGTCATTCATACGCACAGCCCAGCCCCAGCAGCACCCTAGAATATGGAACAGGGGAGGGGAAATAAACACTTTTATGTTGTCATCACCTTACAAAACATGACAGAGAGAAGAAAAAGGGACTGGATGCACAATTGCCATTTTGTGTGGCAGGACTGTGACCCACATCCTTTCCAGTTGTGCTCAAATGTGACAGTAAAACAAGAGCCACACCGCACGGTATGGAAAGATGCTGGTTTATCCTGCAAACCTATTTCCTAGATCCTCCGTCAACTGTGCCTCCCTGGCTCATCCTCATCTCGTGTCTGTGCTTGCCTTTAGATATCAGGCCATTTGCCATTCTAATGAAAGACCAGCTCCATCAGACCTGGCAGAACCTATTCCACCCAGCTGCCTCTGTGGGAGAGATGAGAAGCAGGGCTCGTTCATCAGCCTTGCTCTCTCAGGTGCTCCCTGCCCCTGAACTGTTTCTGTACCACCTGGTCATTACAAGTGCTACTATTAAAGTAGTGGTGCCTGAGTTTGCTTTCTTCCTCTCCCCTCCCTGTCCCTTTCCCCTTGCATGTTGCGTTTTGTTTAAGATGGTAAGCCTGTGGGCAGGGCTGTCTTGTTTTAATTTATTGCAAGTAAGCTACTGGGAGCCCTTTTAGCTGAAAAGTGGGACACAAATGCTTCTATATGGACGCTGCTGGGGAGGTGCGAAGTAAAAACGTACGAGCTTTATTTCCAAGTACCCTCCCTGCACTTTAATGCATAGCTGTACAGCAAACCTCGCGCGTAGTTGCCCCCTAATTTTAGTACATGCACGGTCAATTTGTGTTTTTACGCCATCCAGTTCTTGGGAACCTAACTACTTTTCTCTCTGATTGCTCAGCAGGGTGTGATGTAGGCAGGACACAAGGCCATACATTAGGGGGGGGGGGAGGCTGTATTTTATACAGCGGCTCTTGTATTCAGAGAACCCTAAGTGCTTAACAGTAATGGGGCCCATTGTTATTGCTACAAGAGAGAAGGAAATTATGTGATGCAGCTATTAGGCACACAGCAGTGTCTCTCACATAGTTTTGTTAAATTAGCTTTATCTTGGACAGGGAAGGAGAGGCGGGAAAGATGCTTTCCAGAACAAGAGTACTCTCCTTTCTGTTCTATGGAAGAGTGTCTATTGGGGGGGGGGAGGGATGCTCAGATGGATAGGCTTAAAGAGAACGGGATACTGCTCATTCAGAGATGCCTGACAAATGCAGATGGTTGTAATTGCCCAAAATTTCAGGGCATTTCACCAGGATCGCACAGGGCTTGGAGGTTGCAGCAGATGCGGCAGCAGATGTGGTTAGGAACTGGTGGGCCATCGGACTTAATTGGTGCTATATAGGATTTGAAGTACGTACCCCTCCCTGCCCCTCCATTTGGCATGTTATAGTGCTATGTGCTGTCAATATTGCCTGCAAGGGGGTTTGATCCCCATCTGCTCACTGATTGTTTGCAAACAAATGGTTTTATTACAAAAGGCACCATATATCTCCAGCATGACCTACTTGCAAATAAGCTGACCCTCAAAAAGACAACCCTGCAAGGTTAAGTGCATGGAATGGGTTGAGCCACAGAGGTCCAGGTTACTTCCTGAAACCTCTTAACCCTTCTATCCCAGACTGATCAGTGAGATCACCTGCAGGAGCATCAATGGTTGTTCCCTGAGTTGGTGAGGATCATTGGACAACTACAGGAAACAGAGTGTCATGACTGCACCCCCCCCCCCCCGCAGCTGCTGCCATTACCTCTCTTTTCCGTGGTGATGACTGTGGCTTCCAGAGGCTCCCCCCAGCCCTGCCGGGTCTTGGCAGACGCTCGGAAGATGTATGCTGACTCAGGGAGGAGATCTGTCGCCACAAACTGCCTGACGGTGGAGCCAACTTCAACGGTGGTGAACTTGTTTGGGCTGCTGGTTGCCAGACGGTAGGCGATTTGATAGCCTGAACGCAGAACAATGACAAGAAGAACATGGAGAGGTTAGTTTCCCCAGTCTTTTAGTAGAGGGAAAGAGCCAAGACTATTAGTACATCCTAATTACTTATTTATTTGAATGCAAAACAATGGAATTTGCTTCTTTTAGTGTTTACCAGCTGAGCTTTAGAACATACACACCCTCCTCCAACCACCCGCCCAATGCAGTGTATTATCTGGGAAATTACTGGCTTGGTGATGAATGGAAAAGCCCTTCTGAGTGATAATCCACCATGAAATTTGTTTCACATTTCATTCTTTAAAAGAGCGAGATACAAGAACAGTTTCATCTTCCTCGAGCATATTGATGCGCTGTGAAAATGCCACCGATACCAAACAAAAGTAGACACATACACACACAGAGCGGATTTTGACAAGGCAAGGATGCTCGAGGAAATATATCAGCCTCTCCTTACCTCAAACCCCCAGGGAAGGGACTGAGCAGGGGATCTCAGCAGCCCTTCAAATAACAGGTGCCTAGGCAAGAGGCCCTGAACACAGAGAAGATTCTGGTGCCCAATGTACTTTTTCAGAGTTCTTTCAGTAGAAAGACCCACAGTTCTCATCACACAGTCTGAGGGACAATCAAGCAGAGTGGCTGAAGCAGGCAGTGGTGTGTGTATTGGGGTATTTTACTTGCTTGCTCAGCACTCGAGCTTTCTTCCACCATGGTGATGAAGGCAGTGCATGTAAAGCTCCCAGGGAATCTTCCAACAAGGTACTGACCAGACCCAGACTGGCTTATATTCGGGGGTGGGGGGGCTGCATCATACACCAACGAGAAGATGCCCAGGGGCATGAGAGAATAGCTGGAGACAGGTGAGGGGTAAGAAATTACCCGGCCTCTGTAGAAGCCTTTCCAATAGTTCTCACTGGACTCATTACCTTGAGAGTCCTGCATCCAGTTCTGGACTCTTCAGTTTAAGGAGGACATTGAGAAGCTGGAATGTATGCAGAGGAGGGCGCCCAAGATGGTCAGTGGTCTGGAAACTAAGCCTTAGGAGGAATAGTGACTGGGAGGACCCTGTCACATGGGAGATGGAGCAAGCTGGAGGTTTTTAAACAGAGGTTGGATGGCCATCTGTCAGGGATTCTATAGCTGTGGTTCCTACCTTGTGGGAGGGTTGGACTCAATGACCTTTGGAGTCCCTTCCACCTCTACAATCCTACTATTCTATGAGTCCAAGTATCTGCATCAGCATAGCGTCCAACAACACCTCATGGGCTACTAGTTGGAGGATGCACCAACTGCTCAAGCTCATTCTGCAAACACCTGCCAACATGCCAGCCTCGCTTTCTTCTGCAGCTCATGACAAACCCAGTCCAGTTGTTGAGCTCCAAAATCAATTTCTATCTGGGATGGCAGGGATGGTTTTGCTCATAGCGAGAACAGTTAAATGCTCCATCAAGTTACATGGTGGGGAGCATGGAGAACGGCAGCCAAATAAACCCCAAACAGAAGCAGCTGGTCTTGACTGTGACAGACATCTGCTAGCCCCTGACTGTCCTTTGAACTCCAGAGTTCTGCAGAAACATGAAACTGATGCCCATCCCCTCTGTGGAACTTGATATCCCTGCTGCAGTTTGGAGATTCACCAAATTTCAATTGCCATGAAAGAAAGGGGAAGTGGAAGCAAGAGAGCATCCTTCATGGATGGAGAACAGCAGAAGGATGCTGGTGAAAGGAAAGGCTGGATGGACAGGATGAATCTCCTGCTGAAGAGTAGCATCGATGACTGAGGCAAGGCGAGAGGTAATAAAAGAGGATTTGGAATGTACTTTGTAGAGCCAATTTCATCCATACTATGTATTCTCATGCAGGCTTTGTAGCTTAATTGGGATACAGATGGTGGTAATTGTGTGCAGTGGGGCTAGTGATGCTTTTGCAGATATCCAGTCCTCTCCCTATATGTCATTGTCTTTCCCCACCACCACCCTGGAGGAAAGAGGATAATTTGTGGCAGCTGAATGAGAAAATGGATGCTTCTTTTGTTTCCCCAGTCAAAGTGTCATTGTGAGTCACGTCTCATATACTTTGCTGCTTCAGAGGTGCCAGAGGAGAAGACCATGTTTCATTGATACTCAAATTGCAGCAGACAAGAGTTGAGAGCAAGCCCAGTGGCTGAGGCCCATTTTGGAACTAGGAAATGCACAGATGAGAGATTAGAAGAGCAATATAGATTTTCAAACTTGGCTCTGTAAAATCAAGGACCTAAAGTGGGTTGTTGCTTTGCCAGAGCACCTGAACCACGCGTGGGAGCCAGGAAGGGTTACGAGGCAAGAACAACCAGAATCAAAACAGATATGGGTATATGGTTCATTTTCAAACATGCATAAACGACTCTGCCCTTAATGACCAAAAACAAATTATTATGAAAAGATCAAAAGCCCCAATGTAGCTCTCATAGAATAAAAAAACTAAAAAAACTAAAAACCCATTAAGAGAAGTGCAAATGTTTCTAATGTTGCCCTTAAATTGTTACATGTCGCCCCAATCTCCGAGTGCTTAGAGACTCCAGAGTTTGGTTTGCTTGAGATGAAGGTCAATGAAGACTGTGGTGTCTTTAGGATATATGGTTTTATTTACGCATATATGCAACCTGAGCATAGGATGTGGGGGCCCACAGCATTAACACTGAAACAGATTTTGGCTTCCCCATTAGGATTGTCTCTGTTCTCCAGCTTCTAGCATCACTCCACATACGCACAGACACACAACTCTGGCTATTGTTCTTTTACCAAGAATCATGTGGCATCCAGCCAGGTGAGGAGAGTGGAGGGAAATGTCTAACCCCCACTTTCCTGGAGAGCAACATCATTTAGTTGCAGCTCTTGCAACCTAGCTCATTCTTTGGGATGCAGATGAGGGCGCTCAACTGGCCAGCCAAAGCCATCTCCTTAACTGGTTTGGCAGGTTCTGCAGCCTCCTCTACTAGATTCTAGCCTTTACTGGATACAGAATCACAGGCCTGGAAGGGATGCAAAGGTATCATCCAGACTGACCTTCCCCAAACTCATAATCATATATAGCTTTTGTTTAAATTGCTGCTATTTATTTATATAATTCCTGCCCCACTTTTTAGGCCAAGACCAAGCAAACACAAATGTTCAGTACAGTAAACTGGAATGAGCAACTGACACCCATCCACCCAATCTATAAGAAAGGGATAGGCTCCAATTTTAAACAAATGCACATTTATTGCACAAGTAACTTAGATCCTGCCCAAACCTCTTCTGAAACCTGGATATTTTCTTGCTTCAGCATGACTTGTATTTAAAAATACCAGCTCTACATTCTATGTAAGAAATTGGCAGTTGATCTAGAGAAGAGTGAAAGGATTCATCCCATTCTTTGATCTGTTTGGAATCTGCAACATGTTAACAGGAACATTAGATGAACATTGTACCAGCTGGGTGCTGTTAGGCATTCACATTAAAAAGAGTCAATCTTCAGAGATCATTAACTACGCTCAGCTCGTATAGCAACCAGAAAGAGAGAGAGAGACTCAATTTTGAATCTATTTAGTTTTACCCTTTGCAAATGTTATGTAGCCTGCCCAGGTATGTGTATCTCACAAGGCACAATGTGAAATCTAGGCCCAATTTAACAAATGCTACAGCACTTTATTTAACTATTTTAAAGCTTTGGAAAAGAGATCACATCAAGGGAGGTGCCAAAGGGGTGTGCTCTGACCTTTTCCAGTTTCTGTACACATGCAGAAAGCAGAACGAAAAGGCGCAGCAAGATTCAGCTGGGATAAAATAGGCTGGAGGAAGCAAGGGTCGGGGCGAGAGGAAGCGAGAATGACACTGTCATGTGTAGGAAGCCACGAGGAGTGCAAATGTTGGAGAAGAAATTAAAGTAAGCACTGAATCAAAACAAAAGCCTTAAGGGGAAACACAAAACATTACGAGGAAACCAACCTCAGTCCATAAAGTTATTAGAGTAAGTACACATGCTATCAAGAGCAAACTGTTTCGATCTGTTTCATTTCTTGCTCTGTTCCCCTTCAACTATAATGTCAAGTCAAGCATGTACAGGATTGATACAACGGCATATTCAGCTATTGGTGCACTCAAACACTCGTTCAGCTGGTTGATTATAAGCATCTGCTTGGATTCTCTCAGCAAACGGCACCATCCATGCCCTCTACATGCATGGCTCTGTGTGTAAGGGATGGGGATTCCTACTGGGAACTACTTGAGATTCTTTCCCATTGCTGTCACCAGTCAATGGAAGACGTCCCTGATCTCACGTAAAAGGATTCAGTGTGTGGCCAAGTTCTATGTGCCCAAACTCACAATATTGTCCCACGCCACTCCAAACTCCGAGGGGCAAAAGACTTCAGGGGTGCCTGCCCTTTCCCGGGGTTCGTTTTCCTTGAAATGAAGGTCAATGGAGGCTATGGTATCTTTAGGATACAGTGGTACCTCGGGTTAAGTACTTAATTCGTTCCGGAGGTCCGTTCTTAACCTGAAACTGTTCTTAACCTGAAGCACCACTTTAGCTAATGGGGCCTCCTGCTGCTGCTGCGCCATCGGAGCACGATTTGTGTTCTCATCCTGAAGTTCTTAACCCGAGGTAATATTTCTGGGTTAGCGGAGAGTGTAACCTGAAGCATCTGTAACCCGAGGTACCACTGTATATGGTTTTGTTTACACATACACACAACCTGAGCACAGGATGGAGGGGGATCACAGCATTAAAAACCAAACATATTTGCCTTTCCAGGGATGCTCCAAGTCACCACTTTCGGTTCAGCACAGAGCAAGCATGTCTGTGTTTCTCCAGCCACCAGAATCAGCCAAAACTCTCCCTCACACACAGTACCCCTTGGCTTATTATTCTCCATCCTAGGATGACATGGCATCCAGCCAGGTGAGCTGGGAAAAGGCCCACCCATTTATCTATATAGCGACAGAGCAACCTCTTTGGACATGAAAATGGCAGTACTTAACTGCCCAGCCAAAGTTAGCAAAGAATTGGTTTGGCTGGTTGACTAGGTTTGCTCTGGTTTGGCTGGTTCACCAGGTTTGCTCTGGTTTGGCTGGTTCACTAGGTTTGCTCTTATGCATTCCTTCCCCGCTTCCCAAAATTGTAAAAATATAACAGCCACCACTGTCCTCTTCCTTCACCTGCTCACCTCCAGGGCATGGAAGGGAAAATGTGGCAGCAGGAAGAGATTGGGGCAGGGAGAGAAGTGAGCTGGAATTCTGGATGCTGCCCATATGAATCAGCAGAACTGGAAGTATCTAAATTCTTGCATAAGTATTTCTAGGGCTTTCCTTGCCAGGCAGTTTTTCATCATTATCATTTATTTCCCCAAACATTAGAGTCTTTCTATGCCTTGAAAAAGTATTGCTGTTGTAACCTCATAACATATCCAGGCTCCATTCTATGCTGAGTCTGTTCCTCTATTTTTTTATTGTGATGTTCTTTACTACGTTCAGCAATCTTTTGAATTCTGTTTTATACTGAGTTTCTACTCCTCATGTCTTAATGGCCTTTAAAATGCTTGCTGCATTTATTGCTACGTTGCTTCTGTAGCCCCAGGGCATACATTAATTTCTCTTTGAACACTTTCCATTTACCTCTATCGATTTCTCTCATTTGATTTCACCCAAGCAGTTTCCCTAGTCTTTGCTTCTTTTTTGTTGCAGAATTTTCCCATGGAATGATCTCACTTCTGCATTATTGCCATGTCTGGAGAATGCTTCGCACAACTATTGTTTTGAGCTGATTTTTCAATCCATGCTCTGCTCCAAGTACAGACTTCACATTTATGTAGTACTAGGGGCTGCTCGCCTCCCGCTCCTATTACTTGCCTACCCCCACCAAACTTCCTACCCTCCTTGCCAACCCTCACCCCTCCTTTTATACCTCACCTGAATCCCCATCACCTCACAGCTCCTCTGTGTCCCTCCACCCCTTCTTTATTCAAACTTCTGATGCTGTTTAAAACCACCATTTTAAAACCCGCATTTTCTTCTCCCTCTCGCCCTGCCTTTATGCAAATCCTCTGATGGAGGATTACATTTTTCTGTATATGGACAGGGCCGTCTTTAGCATATGTGCCGCCAGGGTGCAAAGATCCACCCAGCGCCCCAGCACTGTAAGTGATGAAATTAAAAAGTGCTGTTGTGAATGACAAGCGCCACCACTGGTGCAGTGGGTTTTTGATAAATGAGCGCACAAAGTCAAAAGTCCTTTAGTGAAACAGTAGGAATGCATTTCAGTAATACCTAGATATACAGTGGTACCTCAGGTTAAGTACTTAATTCATTCCGGAGGTCCGTACTCAACCTGAAACTGTTCTTAACCTGAAGCACCACTTTAGCTAATGGGGCCTCCTGCTGCCACCACGCCGCCGGAGCACAATTTCTGTTCTCATCCTGAAGCAAAGTTCTTAACCTGAAGCACTATTTCTGGGTTAGCAGAGTCTGTAACTTGAAGTGTATGTAACCTGAAACGTATGTAACCCGAGGTACCACTGTATATGTATTTTGTTTTTCTAGCTTGGTCAAAATTATTTATTATTTCATAACAGGTAGATAGTTAAGAGCTTAGGCGGCTTCAGCGGCAGGCACCTAGTGCCCCCCAAAATTTGGTGCCCGGGTGCCCCGCACCCTTTTCACCCCCAGGTAAAGATGGCCCTGTGTATAGGAAGAAAAAAAGGGGGCTTTTGTAGTGATGGCAAGCTCCCCAGAGACTCAAGTCAAGTTGACTTGGAATGAGTTTTTCTCCCACCACACAAAATTGGGAATTAGCTCAGCAATCCAAACAAGTGTGTGCCAAACATTTGCAGGCACCCCAAGCACCCATCATACCCTCCATTGTCATCTTTGCCTGCTCACACAATGCCCCAACAAACTTCACTCATGGCAGGAAAAGTAGCAGTGGCAGAGACAGAGATGACTGGCATTTGGAACGGAATGGAGACTGGATATATTTTTAATAAGCAAAGCTTTCACCCAAACTGCTCCCTCCCCAGTGATTGACCGGAGTGGACAGTCATTCAGATACTGCAGGGCACTTAACAATCAAACTTAAAGGGATTTTTGACTGGCAGATTACATAGGGTGACTGGCCGGTGCAATAATTCACCATAAAATCAAGGGTGGTGAGAGGGCACATCAAGGAGATACTGACAAGAGGAATAGTGAGCAACACCCAAAGGCTGTGCTACCAAGGGTGGCAGTATAAATAAGACCCAAAGAAGCACTCTCTGGAACTGAACATCCCAGCATCCTCATTTCAGCAATGCCTCTGGAAAGTGCAGAAGGTGCAAGGGCAACCAAGTGACCTCTTGTTTGTCTCCAGCATAAGCTACTCGAGGGAAAACTGCCTCTGAAGAGCTAAGAGCTGCTAATAGACCTGTCATCCATTATTTTGTCTAGCAAAGAAAATCCTGCCGAGAAGCACATCCCATCACATGCAGTGGTACTTACTCCCAGGTAAATGCACATAGGACTGCAGCCAAAACTGAAAGTTGTTTTTGCTTTTTAAAAATAACTCAGCTTTGCCCGCCACATTTTATGATTGCATGCTCTGCAAATTTATTACATGTTATACAAACACCTGCCACTCTCGTCTGGGTGTGACTCCCCACATAAACCTGACACTTGCCTCTTTCAGGTTACTGAGAGTCCTTCTTTAAAGCCTGAATTTTACAGTGTGTGCCAAAGGTGGTCTTCTAATGACTGTGGTACAAAGCAAGTGACTTTGGCATGCTGGAGCTTTCTGAACCAAATAAAAGGCAACAGTTGAATGTATCTGTTAAATGTTAGGTCACTCCAAGGCACCTGCTTCTTTCCCCAAAGCAAACAGGCAGGAGTGTGGCTTTGTACTCGGAATACTAATGCTGCTTTTATGCTCATCATCACCATACAAAGCCCTTCAGAACCAGCACCGGCAGCCTCTAGAAGCTGCAATGCATACCTGAAAATGCAGACATTTATTAATTTGTTGCAGCATTCGAGGAGAGAAGCGGGAAACACCCTGCATAATACTGAGGTTAAAGTTGCTCCAGTGTGGATTTTTAACATTTAGCATTTCAAAGGCTGGAGGTGGGCATGAATGCAGCATGAGATCAAAACACCCATTTTCTAACTTGGACTGTGTCCAGTTCTGCAGCTGACGTTTTGAAATACATCTGTATTTCCAGAAGTAGCAAGGCAATGCTTTGTCTAAAGTGGGGAGAGGGAGAGGTCCAAAAGAGGTCTCCATCAAAAATACAAGGGACATGGCACCTCTTTCACAGTCTCGGAAATAAGAGTTGGAGGCACTGTGAAATATTTCACCAGAAGGCACTGTGAAATATTTAAACTTTTCTCTCTAGGAGCCTCCTGGTTTTTCATACTGCCAATCTCCAAAAGGCTGAGTTATGTTTTGATCTAAGTTATTAAAAAACATTCATTGCCAAGCCCTTTGTATCCTCACAGGGCTACAAGATGACAGCAGCAAGACCAATGCAAACAGATTGAATTAAAAGTTATTTTTGGAGGCAAGAGCATCTTAAAGAGGCCTGCTTAAGCTTTCAGAGGCACAGAGTCTTCTCTCAGCTTTTCCATACAGAACAGCTGAGCAGGAGGGGGTTATGATCCCTTCCTGACTCATCAAGTGATTGACCTGGTGTCTGGGGAGGAGGCAATATGTACCCCCATTAAACTGTTAGGCTGGGCAGAGGCCATACCCCACTGCTGTGTCAACATTTATTTATTGCTGCAGCTACAAAATCAGTGTGGTCTTTGAGGGGGCAGATCAAATGTCCAGGGCATTGGTTAGCCACAGCTGGTTTAAGTCATAGTTTATTTCATAAACCACATGTTAAACAGGAGTTGTCTGACAGGTAATCAAACAAGCAATGGCTTGTTTCTCCAAAGTTTGATTTGTTTCCCAAATCTTCTTGCCTTGTGACTTTGTAGCTTGATCAGCATCTGAGACAGCATCTGCATGTAATATCAGGCCATAGTTAAAATGAACCAAGGTTTATAAGCCAACCACAAGCAATTACATATCATGAACCTGATCAGGAGAGCTTTTAACTAAAACCTGAAAGGGTGGGGGGAAAGGGGGGGAGAGAGAATATAACAGATGTCAGGGGAACACCTGGTGCGGGGTATAATAGCTTCATTGATGCATAGGAAACTGAAGCAGTGATCCAGAAACCTGCTAAAGGCAGGAAACCACAAGAAGGAAGTAGGTACAGGGAATGACTCTTGGTTTTAGTTCTCTCTGTACTAATGCACAGAGTATGGGAAACAAACAAGATGAATTTGAGCTTTGAATACAGGATGGGAAAAATGACTTAATAGGCATTGCTGAAACTTGGTGGGGTGAGAATCATGACTGGAATGTAGAAATTGAGGAGTATAATTTCTCAAAAGACCAAACAGGAAACAGCAGTGGGATATGTAAAGGATGTTTCCACTTGTGAAGAGATCTATGACCTGGAGCATGGAAGGCAGATTGAGAGTATATGGATAAAAATGATAGAAGAGGGAAACAACCACGACCTTAGTGCGGGTATTTGCTATAGACTACCAAGTCAGAATGGGGACTTAGACAATGCCTTCCTATAGCAGATTACCAAACATTCAAAAAGAGGAGATGTAGTAATCATGGGACACTTCAGCTACCTCCACATCTGTTGGAACTCAAATTATGTTAAGCAGTGGTTTTTTTCTAGGGGGACACAAAGGTACACACACCCCTAGTTTGGCCTCATTGAGGGGCAGTATTTCAATATGAGTAGGAAAATGAGAGTAGCCCTAAACATTTTTTTTTTAGAAAAAAAAGCACTGATGTTCAGAATGTAACGTGGATCCACGATACAAAACTGTACTGGTTTTACACCTGCATTGCTGTCTCTGCTTCTCTCTGGGAGGAATTCTGAGAATTCTCTACTGGAAGATCTTTAGCTCCTTCATGATTTACTTGGAGAGAAGACATGACAGTCAATCCATTTAATTGTACAGCACAGACAAGTCTTCAGTATACTTCTTGCTGATGTATCAGAACATCTTTCCATCCTATTTTCTCCCCTGAGTTCAAAATTACTTAGCCTTGGTGCCAAAGTGGAACATCAGAAAGCCTTCATTTTTTAGTTTCTCAGTTCTGTACAGAACTCTGCTCATTCACAGTTTTCAGCTCATTCATATATTTTCCCTCCTCTGCATTACAAATACATATATGCAGATTGATATAACTCTGCTAAAAAAAACCACCCTGATTTGAGATGATCATGCACATGAGTGAAGCAGGAATCTTTTTCTGCAGAAAAACAGAATCAGTGGCACAATTATAAAATGAACAACAGTCAAACTCCATCAAAAACCCAAACCCCTAAGCTGTAAGCACGTTTGTATCAAGAGTGGGGGAGAGCATGTCCTCATCATAAAAACAAAGGAGAAAAAAAGAAT
The DNA here is from genome assembly GCF_964106915.1 of Podarcis gaigeae. Lineage (NCBI taxonomy): Eukaryota > Metazoa > Chordata > Lepidosauria > Squamata > Lacertidae > Podarcis > Podarcis gaigeae. The sequence continues at coordinate 51,636,635 of NC_139690.1, read as the reverse complement.
ATTGATGTGATCACATATAACCACTTAAAATAGTGTAATTTTGCAGTGCTTTATTGGTGATGCAATGGGACGCAGGTGGCGCTGTGGGTTAAAGCCTCAGCGCCTAGGACTTGCCGATCGAAAGGTCGGCGGTTCGAATCCCTGCGGCGGGGTGCGCTCCCGCTGCTCGGTCCCAGCGCCTGCCAACCTAGCAGTTCGAAAGCACCTCCGGGTGCAAGTAGATAAATAGGGACCGCTTACCAGCGGGAAGGTAAACGGCGTTTCCGTGTGCTGCGCTGGCTCGCCAGAGCAGCGATGTCACGCTGGCCACATGACCCGGAAGTGTCTCCGGACAGCGCTGGCCCCTGGCCTCTTGAGTGAGATGGGCGCACAACCCCAGAGTCTGTCAAGACTGGCCCGTACGGGCAGGGGTACCTTTACCTTTACCTTTACCTATTGGTGATGCAATGTAGAAAAATGGATACTAGTGAAATGAAGAAACTGAAGTTATGTAAGAACCTAGGGAGCCTATATCAAGTCAAACTGTCTCCCTCCTCTGTCTGTTAGCAAGTCTTCAGGATTTCAGAAATGACTTTCACTGTGCTACCAGGAGATGCTAGGATCTGATGCTAGGAGATGCTAGGACTGAACCTAGGATCTCTTGTATGCAAAGCATTGTGCTCTACCCCTAAGCTAGAACTCCTCTTCTGGAAACTGGACAAGTTCCGAGGGCAGAAGAAAATATTAGAAATGTAATGGTTAAGTTGACATTCAGGAGGAGCAAACTCAGGGTGAAGCAAACCAGGGAAACACAAGGAACATGTTGGGGAAAATCTTCTCACATCTTATATTTCTTCATGTGAAAGCAACATTAAGGTACTAGTAGTCGGACACCAGAGTGCCCAGATATGGCAAGCAAAGGCACGTTTTACCCTTCTGTTGTATTGACCTTGCACCACCATGGCTCTTTTAACACAGTCATGTTGGATTCCGCAATGCCAACAAATGAATGCCGTGAACAATCTTTCCGTTTGATGTGCCTATTTGAAGAACCACAAAAGCTGTCCCAAAGAACAACAATGTTTCATATGCCAAGGGTAACCAATGTGGTGCCCTCAAGATGTGGGGGACTACAACTCCCACAATCCCCTGTGTCAATTGGCCATGCTAGATGGGGCTGATGGGAGTTGGGAGTCTAACAAAACCTGGAGGACACCAAGCTGGCTAGCTGCCCTTGGCCTTCACATTGAAACCCCATGGGCAAGCTTGTTTTTCTTTCATCACTGGCCTGAGAATGAAGCTGTGGATTTTTGAGTTTCACACTTAACTAAGAATTCCTTCTCACCAGTGAAGAATTTCACGCTTTGAGAATAGCTCAAGATCTCACTGCAGCAGAACCTCACAACCTCACAAACCCCACCCAGAGCTGCTCAGCAGTGCAACAGGGACACAGAACAAAAGAGAAGCATTTATGAGTTGTTTTTCGAACAAATTGTTTCAGTAGCTGGAATTCCTCCTTATACACGAATCCTGTGTCTTAGTACCTGGGCTTAATTTGGTAATAAGCACACAAGGCACAGAGGTCCCTTGAAAATAAAATAAGCAACCTGAATGTCAGGAGTACCCAACAGGATTCTGCCTGTGATGAATCTTTCCTTCTTTCCAAAAGTTTCTGAAAGAGCTGCTTTTAGATCATATCTAATGATGCTTCCAACTACCTTGTGGGCCTTGTTATAATCAAGGGAGAATTTGGGGCTGCAACACACCATATGAGGAAACATTGTTGTCCGCAATGAGTGGTTCCATATTTTATTTGACACAAAGCATAAAGTAGCTCACCATTTAAGGGGGAAGCCTTAGGTGGCAAAGTCAGACAAGTGCAATTGTCTTATCATATATCACTATAGGGCAGCCAAAAAATGCCAAACAACAAATAGGTTTGCTAGATTTCCCAGGGAGGAACTCAGACAGCTCTTATCAGACATTGCTAAACAGGCAAGCAAGCAAGCAAACAAACAGCAAAATAATTGCATTGCTAGGAGGTACCTAGCATTATTGACTTAACATTAATCAGAAAGACTTAAGCTTTCATTTTTCAAATGTTGTCCATTGGTTAATTGTGTGCAATATGTATCAGGGGTGAACCACAAGATACTAAAGCTGCAATTTCAGCAACCTTTTAAAGCCGGTGTGAGAAGCTTCCATGAGAGTAGGGGCAAAATTATGTGCATTTCCAGCAAGGAAATTACTGTAGTGGTGAACCAAGATCAAGCAAGACCAACAATGTCACAATTCCTTGAAGAAGCTCATGCATCAGGGCAAGCAGAACTGACTCTGTCCCAAAACCAGGCCTGAACCCAGACCGAAACAGGTAAAATCATCAGTTTCCTCCAAATGTGCTTACAGCTGGACTGCTACCACACTCTCAAGCACTTCCCTTCCCTTGAAGGCACTATTTGTGACAGGGTACCAGTTGTCAAGTACTTCAGGGTCTGGAATGGGGTGACTTCATTAAAACTGGTTGCACTATTGACTCCCTCCAAGGTGCCAGGTGCTCCCACCACCATGTAAAGATACATTCACCACATCACAGACTTATCTGGCCTTCCCACCTCCCTTGGCTACTAGCTCGAATTAGTCATAATGGCTAGGAGTCAAGGAAGTCTATATTTCAGACATCATCAACAGAGATCCCACAAAATCAGGCAAGTTGCTGTGTCAGACACCTCATCTGGTTCCGTAACAGCAGCAGCATTTGACTCAATGCGGAGATGTGCGATTTTATCCTCAAAATGTAGTCTTTCTACTGCCTATGGCAAGAGCAGAAGATTTGTGCCCTACACCCAGCATCATTCCAGAGGTATTTGGGGTGGTGGAGGAATGCTGAGAAGGGAACTGAGAAGAGCCTCGCTCCCACACAGAGCTCTGTGAGAGCAGAAGAAATTTCACAGCATGAAAATTGTCATTGCAGCACGATTGTATCTTATGTGCAATTAACTTGTGTGATTTCAAACTTGCACCGCTGAAAGCCAGCTGGTTGAAATTGCGCCAATTAAATGAACGCAAGACGGAGAGCTTAAAAGCTCCTTTTTCCTCTAGGTTTTCCCAGTGCAGAAAGAACTTTGAAGCTTTCTGCCTTGCTTACTGGGCAAGTCCCACTCAGCATGTGGGTTCTGGGATGCACTCATGAGATCTAAACATCTGAGTACCCACAAGATCTCATGAAGGCATCCCAGAGTCCACACTCTGAGCAGAACATCTCTGAAAAGCTCTCTGCCCCATGGCCTGCTTGGCATGCTAGTTCCAGAGGGTAAGGGGCACTTGCGATCCCCAGACAGTAGCACGCATGCTATCTATGAGTTCCTCACTGTGCTATTTCTTGCTTTCTGCCCCTAGTTACAGAATTAAGACCCCTGGCCTGGCTTTAGAATGAGTGCATCCAAACCCTCGGAATTCACACCATGCTAGTTTGATGGGTTGAAGGCAGAGTAGGCCACAGGAGGGGGGACCACGTGAACCACTGCATTTTCCAGGCTTCCATAATGCCTGGTATATATGCACACCTTCAAGTGATTCAAAAGCATTCGCTGAGAGGCTACTTCTATGGCTGCCTCTTTTGGTCACCCCCCCCCCTTGACACAGCTTTTGCTCTTGCTTACCAAGAATAATCCCATTGGGTTCTTCAGGGGGCTGCCACACAATCCGGACAGAGGTCAGCTTCACCTCGGGGAACACCATCCGCACTGGAGAGCCTGGGGCTAAAAAGACCAAGAGAACGGCCATTAGATAGGGCCTGGCAGGTGCGAACTTATCCCAATTTCTTTTATGACGTGCTATGGAATCTCAGGGAGAAAGGATCTAAACTGGTGCCTTTGGATCAAGACTCTTGATAAGCTAAGGCAAGTGATAAAGCTTTGGACTTGTGCAAAACTGGTCTTAGACCAGAAGAGACTTAAAAAAACCTCTATGCAACATAAAAAGCTTGCTGTCTTTCGAGGTCAACTTAGCCATCAATTCTTGTTATATTGCAGCTACCGACTTCCTATGTTTTATTGCATTAGTAAATATATTTATGATGATGTTTTGATAAACTAGGATTGACCTCAGAGGGGACAATCATGCTGGAGCCTATATAATGGGACGTCTGTATGCCAATCAGATTCTGAAAGGCATTTCATAACTCTGGTTATAGCATCTTGCTTCATATACTGAATTTTTCCTTGAGAGGTTAAGCAGGTTTCTTAAGTCGTTACACAGTTGCCGAAGCTGAATCATATTCTCCAACCATGTAGCTAACTCTCAATTTGCCTTCCAATTTCACCTAGGCATCTGGGAACCTCTGTTTGGCCATAAGCATCAGAGGGGGAGAAGTTGTGCATTGCCACAGACAGCAGGCCGGCCGCTCAATTACCTCTATCAAGGTCACCAGGGGGAGCTAATGATAGTTTGCAAATCCAGAGGTACTGATGTTCACCCCCTTAAGCTGAAATCCCACCTCTGCTCTCCCCTATGATGCTTTTAATTAAATTGATCAGGAAGGAATCAAGCAGGCTTATGTCAGGAGTGTGGGGATGGAAGAACAAATAGCAGCATTTGACAACAGGTAATGCAGGAAAGAAGAGGACAAGATGCTTGTTACATGGCAGTTCGGGCATGTATTTGTTTATCCAATGGATTTGTAGCCAGAGAACGGTATATATGACATTATCATGCTTTATCCTCCTCCCCCTGCCAGCCCATAACTCTAAGAGGTATTAGCTTCTGTAAGGAGCAGCCTGTCCCAACTTGGGCTGTGTTCACACGGCAGTTGATTCCATTTCCCTGATGCATCCCTAACTGTTGATTTCCACATTACATCTGAGCTTTCATGTGACTTTATATAGCGCATGTTTAATGCTCACAACCAGTGCTTTTTTCTGGGGGTACACAGGGGTACACATACCCCTAAACATTTTGTGAATCTAAGTTTGGCCTCATTGAGGGGCAGCATTTCAATATGAGCAGGAAAATGAGAGTACCCTTAAACTTTTAATGAGAGTACCCTTAAACCAGCCAGGCAGGTTCATAGAGTGGGAAATGATCTTTCGGGTAGCCTGGGCCCAACCATACAACAAGCAGCCATTGAGCTGCTGGCTGCCTTTAAAAACTGCCGTCCTTTGAATGACTTTTTGGACTGGTTAGTCAGTGTGGTATTTAAATATATATATAATATTTACAATGTTATTTTTCTTTCATTTGACCTCTTTTCTCCTCAAACCACTTGATTTTTCTCAGATTGTGGGTTCCTTAGGGACAGAATTATTAAAACTGAGGGAAAATGCTGCTGCAAAGCTGCTCTAAGCTCATGGGATAGCAAGCAAGCCAATGGATAATGATAAAAAGAGAAATATTGTTAGAATTTTAGGGGGAGAAAGATTCAACAAGAGCAGACAGAAAAATGCTTGGGGCTTCCCCTCTGCCAGCCTGAATTCTCCCCCACCCCCTGCTCCAGTTAGCCAACCCCTCTCTCCCCCCCCCCCCCAGCATCCAGGCTTAGCAGAAGTGGGCAACTGGTCTGCTGAAGCTCTGAAAGTGAGCCCTAGAGCCATGAGTCCCCTGAACATCCATGTGGCTAATGAATACACATTCCTTGCATCAGACCCCAGCAAGCCTCTCGTCCTTTCAATATGTCAAACCCTAAACGGGAATTCTCAGGCTTACAGATAGTGTCGGCAAGTAGAACAATACAATGTTCATGCACTAATTTCACAAAAGGTCATTTTATTATTCTTTTGTTCAAGGTTGGTCTAGGCACACTCTTGGGACAGGAAACACCACATCGCGCTCACATTCAATCACAGCAAGGTTTGTTTATCACGTCCCATTATCCCACAGCTTTTTTTTTATTACTATGATTGGATTTCTGTAGGAGTTCATAATTGGGCTGTAAAAATTTGCTTCAGGCTGGAGCTGGCTATAAAATATCAGGTTTTAGAGTGAAACAATCTTTTTGTCAATTACTGGGAGGAGGGGGGGAAATAGACTGCAATTTTTGGGAGCAGATTCTCAGCTAGAAACTAATAGGACTGTGCCTCTTTACATTAGGGGAGGATCCGGTTCTTTGAGATTAAAAATGGAATCCACCTGATTAGCTGCTGATATGCACCCCCCCCAAAAAAAGCTAGAAGGTTCTAGCGATCCACATACACTTACCATCGTCCTTAGTTCTCTCGATGACTGGAGGGGAGCTGGGGACCCCGTCCCCAATGCGTGTGAATGCCAGAACCTGAATCTCATAAAGCACATATTTCCGCAAACCAGCTAGAAGGGTGGAAAGGCTGTGGTTCCCTCTCACGACTTGGCTGCTTAATTTGCTTTCCACATCTTTGGGCCTGAACAAAATCTGAAGGGGGGGGGGGAGAAGAGTATGATAAATACACATGGAATGATATGAAAAGGATAGGGAGCATTACCTCACTCCCCACAAGCAGCAAGGCATTCCAGGAACAATATTTTACAGGGACGGCAACAACAATGTTATTGTACCCTGCTCATCTGACCGGGCTGCCCCAGCTACGCTTGGTGGCTTCCAACAAAATAGAAAAACACAGGACAAAACAGCAAACATCAAAAGCTTCCTACCACAGGCAGATAGATGTCTACGGAAAGTCATATAGTTGTGCATCTCTTTGGCATCTGATGGGAGGGCATTCCACAGGGTAGGTGCAACTACCGAGAAGGCCCTCTGCCTGGTTTCTGGAAACTTTGCTATTTGTCAGAAGAGAGAACTGGGGATATATGTTTGCAACCCTGTGTAGTCAGATCAATGGGTTTCAGCAGGCTTGGGAGAACACCAAGATTTGCAGAAGTATCAAAGAGCATTGCACACAAAAAAACCTTGGAAGGAGGAAAAACTAAAAATAGGTCCATGAGGTATGCTGAGTGGTGTTGCTGTGCTGAGTGTCTGTTGAAGGGAAAACCAGAGACAGGGAGTGGAGGAATGAGGAGAGCATGGCTGGCTGAACAAGAACACACCACTCAGCAGTGTTTGTTGTGGGCCCCACTTTCTAGCTGCAAAGTCAGAAGCGTGCTTGCATGGGGACAGACTATGCTAGGCTGTTCAGCAGCAGCAGCTCCCCAAAAGCAAACAACATGTCCTTCGAGTCCCCAGCAAGACTTCTCTGCTGGGTTAAATTCCTCTGCTGACTACAATCCCAAATCTGCAGTGTTTCTCTGTAGCCAGACAGACACAGAAAGAACATTGGTATCTCTCTCTCTCACACACAAACACACCTGCCCTGCCAGCCCCAACAAACACGCAGCAATGGGTTAGTCTTGTCAGGTAGATGGTAGTTGCTATCCATAAACAAGCAATCAACATAGCATCTCCTAGTCATTGGTGCATGTTAGCAGGATGTCAAAAGTATTAGCTAGACAGTACATGAGAGACAAGGTAAAGTCTTTAATAACTCGCATGTATGCTGTATTGTATGCTGAACATTCAGTGTTCAAACTGCAGTCTTCTGAGTAACTCAAACTGATAACTTGTCCTGCGAAGTGAACCTTTTCAATCTGCTCGTTTGTATCTGTAGGGAGATCTCACTGCTGATAGCTTAACTGATGCAGCACGGAAAATGCTGTGCCACAGGATTCTCTTCAGCTTGTTGTGTTTCAGTCTGACATTAGTAGCAATCCCTAAATTCCCTAGAATGGAACCTTTCAGCTAAAATACAGGAGATCTGTATGGGATTGTAGGCCTGGGATACACCTTACAGCACTTAGTTCAGCTGCTGGGATTTTAATACCCCAATACTTACTAGTACAAACAACAAAATCAAGTAAAAACAACACACTGCTTATCCAAATACAGAAAAGACTCAGCAGCGCTTGGGAAGATCTACCTTGTATCCAAGGATGAGCCCGTTCTGTTCAGGTTCAGGGACAGCCGCCCAGGTCAAGAGGATCTGAGTGGAACTCACAGCTTCAGCTGACACGTTCTCTGGGGGAGCCGAAGGAACTGCAAATGTCCAGATTTAACAGACATTAGAAGCTGATAAAATCCATTCACTTATCATCTAGGATTTGCGCAGTCATCACCAATGGTCGATGGGTACAGAGCACATTGAACTGCACCAGTGTTAGAAACTGAGATATGAAAGCTAGGAGCTAAATGGCACCTTAAACCTAGGTTATGGGCACCACAACAGAATGTTGAGGCGTGCTTTTTTATAACAAGAATACAAAGCTGAAAATGAATGAACTGCAGCTAAAATCTTATGTTCATTTTTCACGTGGTCTAGTCCTCATCTGAAGACTGCAAAAAACAACAACACAAAGCTCTACTTTCCATGCCTAATATTCTTAAGAATATCTCTTCTCCAGTCTTTGGAGTGTGGCTGGAAGTGGGGAGGCAGAAAAAGATCCTCCTTTCCCTCCACTGTGCAGTTTTAACCTGAAATGTTAGGTGCAGTACTGTGCCCAGAGCTCAGAAATTGCTTGTGTTAATGAAATCCCCTGTCGCAAAACGTGCCCAGAACAATGGGAGTTTTGAATGCTGAACTGCACCTAGGGCCTGCTGGGGATGCCCTCACCATCTGAGGGTAGCAAGGACAGAGCCTTGTGATAGCACCCAGTATGTGAGCACCATTCCCAGGCACATGAAGCAGGGTCTTCCACTTTTGTATTTCACTTGCTGGCAAAAATGCTTCCACTTACTTAATCTTTCCAGGTCACCTGAATAAAGGTTGTCTGCTGTAATTTATTGGGCCTATCATGTTGTTTTAAGTGTATCCTAAGTGGTGTGTGTGTTTAATATTGTTTTCAATAGTATTGTCAACCACCCTGGAGGTCAATCTTTGGTCAAAGGGATGGATTAAAAATATTTTAAATAAATGAACAACAAAAACAAAATTCAATCCAGTATCCTGAATCAAAATGCTTCTTCCTCTTTACTTGAACAATTTCTGTGTAGATAATGTGGATATCCCTGCTTGTAATTGTCCAAGATGCAGATAGGGATAGCATGAAGAAAAAGAATGTGTTTTGTCAATAAAGAAAACCAGCAACCTCAGGATCCATAGTCTGGATCCAGAGCAAGGACCCTGTCCTGGACCACTTCAGTAAGCCACCGCAAGGAAGTGTCCCCAAATACTGTGCTTTCTTCATCATGCACTTTCTGGAAGTAGCTCTCCTCCATAGCTTCTCAGACACTCAAAAGTTCTTCCCAGAAACTCCCTCGGTTTCTAGCATCCGGCATCTCACCATCACCATCACACATTCCCATATGAACCGACGTGGCCCCTGCTACCATCATTTCAGGCCCATCTTAGTGTGCCTCCTCCACACGAGGTCAGGAAGGTGGCAGAGCAAGAATGGGTGGTGCTCCGCTTGTGGAATGCTCTCCCCAGAGGGCACCTTCATTGCCTGCCTTTAGCACTAGGCAGAAATATTTCTCTTGGCCACGTGTTCAGCAGATTAACATCCTACGGCTTTTAAAATGCATTTGGGGTGAGGGGTTATTTGTGCTTTTTCTTGTTCTTGGTTTTTTGTGTGTGTGCATTTTGTGTTGGACTAGGTGACCCTTTGCGTACTTTCCAACTCTGAAATTCAGTGATTCTACAATTCTATGATTTCGTTCTCAGTCAGGCAAGGATCTTGCCTGACCCTTTTGAAAAGCCACCTAAGCTTTTGGGATTCCAAACAGACCTCAGTGCTTAGTATGTGGCATGGCCTAAGTAAGTATGTGACTTTTTTATTTTGTAAAAAAGAGAGAGAGAGAACAAAACAAATACACCCTCCCCTTTTAAAACCAAGTTGGCAATTTAAAGGTCACAACAGAATTACTGTCACTAACTTTCACCAGACAGGGATAAATCCAATGTATTTTCCCTGCATTACTTCCTCTGACCCGCCCCCCCCCCAAGCTCCTTTAGGCAAAGCTAACACCAACTCAGTTAACGTGATTAGATTTTGAGGCTGCTTTAAAGGTCTTGACGGAGATTTTTAAATTTTATTTAGCTTCTTATGCCTCACCCCCTATTCCACATGCACACTCTAATGTCTAAAGGGCACAGTTTCTCAAAGAGCACGACGCACCTGCCGAGCTTCAGAGACCATTGGAGGGAGGGAGGGAACTTCTAAAGGCCTTTTGAGGTGATTGTTGGAGGAGAGAGAAATAGGCTTTATTCTCAGTGCTGAAGCCACACTAGTGCCAGTTCGGAAGCAGTTGTGGGGCTCTGCCTTGTGGTGCTGAAAGGGGAGCAGATTATCAAAGGTGAGATAAGCTCACCATGATGAGAGAGGCCTCTGGCCTCCAGGATGCTTGGGGGATGCCCAGAAGCATCTCATTGATGGGAAGGGAGTGCAAAGAAGCTCTGGCCTGTGACATCACCAGAGAGGTGCCCCTATGTCTCAGGTTTGGGCCCTGAAATCTCAGAGTCTCGGATGCTCCTGACCAGGCAAGCCTCAGTCCCCATTTCTTTTCATCCAGCACTGAGTCTATAGCTACTATTTTCATGTTCCTCTGAAGGAAGGAGAAGGAAGCTCCACCCTCTACTTCTGCAGGCTCCAGGTTATCACTACAGCAGTTTCTCTGTTAGCAATTAGCTGGGGCATGAGAAATGGAGCTCCTCTGCTTTTGCTGGCAATATAGTTTTGTCTTCCCCGCTCCCCCTGCTTCTCCCAATGCTGGATTCCCCCCCCCCCCATCTTCTCCTAGATTTATCCTCCACAAGGATATAATTATGTTAAAGGAATATAGATTGCCGGGAGCCACAAATGTCTTTGGACGTCTGCCACAGCCTTATCCGTAGATCTTCACAAAGCACTACTCCCACATGAATCACTTCATAGGGCACGAGAAAGAGGTGTGCCAGATTTCGGTGTAAAGAAAACCAGCCGTTTTCCAAGCCGCTCTTGCTCAGATATTCGCTTATTTGATTTTGCCATGCAAGGAGGGAATGATTTCTTTATTTTGATGAATACCTTTCTTCTCTGGTTCAGAAACCAAAGCATCTCTTTCACTCCATCCCCCAACACCAACACTCTGGATGGTTCACAAGAGGCTGAGACGGCCTTCACATCTTCTTCTTTTTTAAAAGATGTGTATAATAAAGGATCACTGCTAGGGGGAGTCTAAGCCCCAACAATGCAGAGAATGTGGCTTTTCTTCCCTCTCTGCTTTGGCCAAGGCCACTTGAGGCACTTGTTTAAATGATCAAAAAGGTGGTGATTGTGGGGAGGTCCTAGTATGAGCAGATAAGATCTGACATTGGGTCCTTTTGGGTTTGTAAACAAATCCACAGAAACCGCAAGCTCTCTCTGTCTCTTTCTACCTAATCTATCTTCCAACTTAAGAAACCTTAGTTGATTAATCAGATGAGCTTTAGTCAATTCAGTAGTTAATTATAACTGTGTAAATTGAATGGGGGGAGGGGACGACTGATATCAGCTGACCCCTCCCTCCACGGCAAGGACTTCTTCATGGGGTTTCCAGCATTTTTATCACGTCAACCTTGCCTGTGGTTTATTTGTAGATTGCTTCATTGACACAAAGCAGACACCGCTGTCCTGATCCCCATGACCCAAACAAATTTCCATGTTCCTTCCAGGCCAATTTCACCATTTGTCAGTGGCAGGATGAATGCAATGCCACTCGCTTTTCTTGATCACATAGTTATTTTGAAAGATGAAGCACAAGATGGGTACTTTGTTTTCGCAAATGAGCTCTCTTGAAGTTAACTGGGTTACTATCACTGTGTGTGTGTGTGTGTGTGTGTGCACGTGCGTGTTTTCAAAGAAGAAGGAGGTTACCCTTTGCAAAAATGTGTTTCAGTACAAGGTGAAAAGCTTAACTCTATGGGTTCATAAGAACCTGAGTTATTTAAACTTCCTTGCCATAAGACTGATTAAGCTCTGTAAGGCCAAGCCCTCTGCTGCTGGAAAGCCATAGTGGAGCTGCTTCGGGGACATATCTACACCACAAACTTGGACTGATTTAATGATTTAGTTAATCCCTGCCTCCTTAGAACTGTGATCTGCTGAGCGGGTGGCGAGGCAAGTGAACGCTAACAGAGAATTCCAAGCACCCTCCACAAATTGCAGTTTTCTGGCTTCTTTGCAGATCTCCAGTGGCTACAGGCTACAGTGGTTATTTTCTACCTTCGCTACTGCAGGCTGTATGCCTCTGAATACCAGCTGCTGGGATCTACAGGGATCTGGGATCGAACTGCTGCATTCAAGTTCTGTTGCAGGCATCTGGTTGGCCATTGGGAGAACAGGATGCTGGACTAGATGGACCTATTCCAGCAGGCTCTTTTTAAGTTCTGATCAAATTTGCAGATGACACCAAACTGGGAGGGGTGGCTAACACCCCAGAGGACAGGATCACACTTCAAAACAACCTTGACAGATTAGAGAACTGGGCCAAAACAAACAAGATGAATTTTAACAGGGAGAAATGTAAAGTATTGTACTTGGGCCAAAAAAATGAGAGGCACAAATACAAGATGGGTGAAAAGGATCTAGGAGTCTTGGTTGACCACAAACTTGACATGAGCCAACAGTGTGACGCGGCAGCTAAAAAAGCGAATGCAATTCTGGGCTGCATCAATAGGAGTATAGCATCTAGATCAAGGGAAGTAATAGTGCCACTGTATTCTGCTCTGGTCAGACCTCACCTGGAGTACTGTGTCCAGTTCTGGGCACCACAGTTCAAGAAGGACACTGACAAACTGGAACGTGTCCAGAGGAGGGCAACTAAAATGGTCAAAGGCCTGGAAACGATGCCTTATGAGGAACGGCTAAGGGAGCTGGGCATGTTTAGCCTGGAGAAGAGGAGGTTAAGGGGTGATATGATAGCCATGTTCAAATATATAAAAGGATGTCACACAGAGGAGGGAGAAAGGTTGTTTTCTGCTGCTCCAGAGAAGCGGACACGGAGCAATGGTTCCAAACTACAAGAAAAAAGATTCCACCTAAACATAAGGAAGAACTTCCTGACAGTAAGAGCTGTTCGACAGTGGAATTTGCTGCCAAGGAGTGTGGTGGAGTCTCCTTCTTTGGAGGTCTTTAAGCAGAGGCTTGACAACCATATGTCAGGAGTGCTCTGATGGGGTTTCCTGCTTGGCAGGGGGTTGGACTCGATGGCCCTTGTGGTCTCTTCCAACTCTATGATTCTATGATTCTTTGGTTCTTAACTCCTTCTATTGCTCTTCCAGTGGAAGGAGTCCTAGAATATGGCATAGTTCAAGTCAGAGTTAATAGGAACGCCACTGTATGAACAGAACCTTTTCATGGGTACTTCTTCTTTTTAATAAAAAAAACCTCCTCTATTTCACACCATAATTCATTTCTGATGCATGGTGTCCCTGCTGCCCTTATATGTACTGGCCCCCAGATAGCACATATCCACAGCTACATAGTTGATAAAGTCAGCTATTAGATTATCACGGCCACATTCAGAGGCGAGGGTCAAGCTGTTCAGAGCTTTGTAAACTGATATTCAGGATGCAGCTCAGTTTGTGCACCGCAGTATTGCTTTCTAGTAACCTGCTAAGCTGCAGCTTTTGATTCAAGGTGTAGTGGCAGCAGGGCTTTGAAGGCTGCCCATTAAAATATGGCCATGTGTCTAGCAGTTCCACCAATCTTTCAAGTGTCTTGCAAAAGTGTGTGCTTTTGCCCAAACACAAGCTCTGGAATAAGAGTAGCATACCGGTATATAAACTGCAGCAGGCAATTAGGTTAATACCAGTAGATAAGCAACTACTCTATTCTCAACTTAAAAATGGAAAGCGTAATGCTGATGGTCAACAAAAGAGGCTTAAAGACTCTCCCAAGGAAAATCTTTAAAAATGTAGTATAAACATCAACAATTGGGAATCACTGGCCTGTGAGCGCTCCAGTTGGAGAACAGCCTTTACCAAAGGTGTCATGGACTTTGAAGACACTCAGGACGAAAGGGAGAAACGCACTAAGAGGAAGGCACGCTTGGCAAAGCCTCACATGATCAACTCCTGCCCGGAAACCTTTGTCCCCACTGTGGAAGGACGTCCACAGTGAGTGGACTCACTGTTAAGACATGAAAGGCAATCTTAGTCGGCTACGTGTGATTGCCAAAGATGCCATATTTGAAGCTCAGCTACCGCCAACCCAGGTGCCTGCAAGGACATTTTCCTTTTGAATAAAGGAATTATTGATTTTCCTAAGGCAGGAACCCCATATATTTACCCAGATTGCACCTGCAAATTTACTTTTTTCTGTTGTAACTCATCCTGAGGTCTATGTACAAAGGGCAGGATATAAATTGCTAAAAAATAATACATAAATATCCAGCTACCTGTAATCCCAAGTTCTGTCCTGAATGGGTTGGCTGACTAAATTGCTTATCTTCTTTCTGCCACTTCTCCTGCCATCCCTCAAATGAGAACCTTCCTTTTACTGGTAAAAAACAGCAGCAATATCCCTATCTAGCTTTCCTGAGACTAACGGCAAGCCTCAAACTGCAGTTATTAAGGGTTTTGGAAAGGAGATTCTTCCAGCCCTTCAAAAGCCACATTTTATTTCAACTGAAGAAAGGATCAAAGCTGGGGCTTTCCGTATGCAAGGCACACACTCTTGAATGAAGAAGACTCCTTTCCTTTGAAGAAGATGCAGATCTAGAGAGACTCGCCTCCTTTCTAAGACCAGCTATTGCCTCTCGCTGCTTAGACTGGCAAATATGCATAAAAAATGATGGGCTGCTCCAGTTCCTCCTGGACAACTGGGTGCTGTGGGAACAGTTTTGTCTTGATAGCGTTGATTGTCTTTGCAATCCCTCAGAATCCAGAATGGGGGTGGGGGTGGTAGGGTTAGGATTATGGGCTCTTGCCTCCTTGAAGCATGTGATGTGACTGAACACTAAAGATCAGCTCATAATTTGTTTGTTGTTTTTTTTTTAAATAGACGTATTAAGAATGTGGAGTTTGGCACATGGCAAAGTGGCCATATGGTTACTGCACATCTCACTGAAATCTATGGAATGCATGCCTGAGTAAATATGGTGGCCGTTGAGCACAATTAAATCTGATTAACTCCACAAACTCCTGCTTAAGTGCTTGGGGGACTGGCGTGCCCATAAACCTAGCTGTTTTCTACTGACCCCATAGAGATGCTTGAAACGGGTCATGTGGTGCACTGATTATGTAAAATGGGTATCGGTGCATCATACTTATTTGTCATTGTCACCCTCACCAACTCTCCCTCGCTTCTGCATCCTGCCACGGCTCCTCTGGCTTTAATTGAACCCTTACCCCAGCACTAATGAAAATATGCAAATTTGGGGATGCTGAGCTGTTTATAACAAGAAAAAAGGCTGAAATCTTGTTTAAAGTGATAAATGGGACCCAGCCTTAACCATGCAGTAGCAATGGGCAGCCCCTCTATGATTATGGAGACAAATTGCAAACACAACCCTTGCTCATTGTGCAGGTTAGCGAAGACGGTGATTTACTTTCACTGTTGAATACTTAATTCAAGAAAGGTCACTCCGCTCAATTATTCACCCGCAGCAGAAAGGTAAATTACGTCGGATGCATGTGGGCTGGAGCTGAGAGAGAGGAGCTTTGCTTGAAGTTATCTAGATAACAGCTTAATAACTACCTTCCACAGATGCTAATGAGCGAGCATTGCTTATCCCTCGCCTTGCCGCCGCTGGGCAGGAGTCCCAGAGCCTTGCCTGGTGGAGATTTCTCCTTGCAAAACCTGGACCACCCAAGTAAGCACGTTCCCAGATTACAAGAGGTGAAATGTTTGCTGTTGAGAGATGTGCTGGCAGAGGTTGTAGAAAGCAAAATAATAGATGCATTTTGAAACCCATTTCTCTGTGCCCGCCCTCCCTGGCCGCCCAAAGGTTCTAATAACTAGTAGCTGAGGAAGTCGGTACCTGTCATTCCCTGAGCAAATTCTCTGCAGCTTGAGAGGGCTGCTAGCATGCAATGAGAAAGAAATTGATTTCATAATTAAAGGCTCCTACGAGGCTCTAGGTGGCCTCCTTTTCATCAGCCTCCCAGTAAATCAGCAAAAATGGAATAGGGAGTTCTGCTGTCTCTTTGCACTGGGACTGAATGAATGATCCAATCACCTCCAATGCGGGCAAGAGGCAGAATGACTCACCCTCCGAAGAAGCTACCCACTGCATCTATGAGTGAGTCATTGTTCTGGTCAGGATTCCTTACTGTTGAGGCCATCAAGCAAAGGTAATGATGTATCTGGGACCCAGAGGGATGATGCTTCACACAAGAAAATGGCCACAAGGTAACTGGTTCAGCTCAACCACCCCTCACATGCAGTCCTCTGCACAAAATTCCTATCTCCTGTGCAGGAGTTTCATTTACAAATTTCAGGGCATCTTTTTTTTTCATGAATTTGTATGTATTGTGTAGTTTTCGAAGAGCTTTGCTGGATCAGACCAAAGTCCACGATTGACAGTGATAAATCAAATGCCTCTGGGAAGCCTGCAAGCAGCAGCTGAGGACAGTCGTGCTCTCCTTACTTGCAATTGCCAGCAACTGGTATCAGAAGCCAACTGATTCTGACACTGGAGGTAAAACATAGCCATTGGCAGCCTTATCCTCCATGAATTTGTCTAATCCACATTTATTATTGATACCTCTAGTAAGGTTTTCAAATGGCTTTCAACAGCAGAGATACGAAGCTAAACTTTGTGCCTTAGTCTCTTGCACTCCAGGTTCCGTCTTATTGCCCCCTGGGCAAGAAGGAAGGTTGTGCCCTGGAGCGCCGCGTCCGCATCAGGGAGCTGCATATGACTTATGTAAAAGTGCCCTCAATGCATAAGCCTATTGCTAAGTTGCTGTGAGACTTTTATATACATATATATCCAAAGAAATGCAATAAATAAATAATAAATCCAATGTTGACCACAGCAAACTATGGCAAGTTCTTAAAGAAATGGGAGTGCCTTATCACCTCATCTGTCTCCTTAGAAATCTCTATGTGGGACAAGAAGCTACAGTTAGAACTGGATATGGAACAACTGATTGGTTCAAAATTGGGAAAGGAGTACGGCAAGGCTGTATATTGTCTCCCTGCTTATTTAACTTATATGCAGAATTCATCATGCGAAAGGCTGGGCTGGATGAATCCCTAGCCGGAATTAAGATTGCTTGAAGAAATATCAACAACCTCAGATATGCAAATGACACAACCTTGATGGCAGAAAGTGAGGAGGAATTAAAGAACCTTTTAATGAGGGTGAAAGAGGAGAGCGCAAAATATGTTCTGAAGCTCAACATCAAAAAAACCAAGATCATGGCCACTGGTCCCATCAAATAGAAGGGGAAGAAATGGAGGCAGTGAGAGATTTTACTTTCTTGGGCTCCATGATCATTGCAGATGGTGACAGCAGCCACGAAATTAAAAGACGCCTGCTTCTTGGGAGAAAAGCAATGACAAACCTAGACAGCATCTTAAAAAGCAGAGACATCACCTTGCCAACAAAGGTCCGTATAGTTAAAGCTGTGGTTTTCCCAGTAGTGATGTATGGAATTGAGAGCTGGACCATCAAGAAGGCTGATTGCCGAAGAATGAATGCTTTTGAATTCTGGTGCTGGAGGAGACTCTTGAGAGTCCCATGGACTGCAAGAAGATCAAACCTCTCCATTCTGCAGGAAATCAGTCCTAAGTGCTCACTGGAAGGACAGATCCTGAAGCTGGGGCTCCAATACTTTGGCCACCTCATGAGAAGAGAAGACTCCCTGGAAAAGACCCTGATGTTGGGAAAGATGGAGGGCACAAGGAGAAGGGGACAACAGATGACGAGATGGTTGGACATGTTCTCGAAGCTACCAGTATGAGTTTGACTAAACTGGGGCAGCAGTGGAAGACAGGAGTGCCTGGCATGCTCTGGTCCAGGGGATCACGAAGAGTCGGACACGACTAAGTGACTAAACAACAACAACAACAAATCCAGTGTCAGCTTGCATTGGGCCCAGGCTACCTGAAAGATCGTGTCTCCCTGTATGAACTTGCCTGGGTGCTAAGATCCTCAGATAAGCATCTTCTCTTAGTCCCATCAGCACACTTAGTAGCCACACAAGAGACAGAGAGAATGCATTTTCTGTGGCTGCTCCCAGATGGTGAGATTCCCTTCCAAGGGAGAATAGACTGGCTCCCTTTTTTCCATCCCTCTGCCAGCAGGCTAAGATCCTCATTTTCAGACAGGTCTTTAGAAACTGAAGTGCAGACTGTGCTGACCACTGGGCTCTGTCAGGGCAAACTGTACTCTAATGCTGGTTCTAAGCGTGCTTTAATGTATTGTAACCATTGTTTTCATGTCATCTAATTACTTTGTACTTCATAACGATGTCTTTAAACAGTGGAAGCAGCCACGAATTCCAGCTTGGGAGAGAGGCAGGATATAAATACATTAAACAAGCCAGCAGCAGGCCAGTGTAAAATCAGAAGGAAAAGCAGATATCATTTTAGGAGTTTAGCGATCACCGAGAGTCGTCCCACACAACCTACCTGACTCCCGCGTGCGACCTCGCATCACCTCGCTCCAGGGTCCTGCCCCAATGGCGTTGAAAGCTTGGATCTGCAGCTCGTATTCTGTCCACTCCTCTAGATCCTCGATGGTGTGCTCCCTCTCCAACCGATCATTGATTACCTTTGTCAGTATCAGAGGCTGCACATCCACACACCAGTATTTGATCCTGTAACCCACTGACTCTGGGTTCCCATTGTACTGGGAGTCAGGCAATGGCTGGACATGGAGGAAAAGGGTGGCATGTTAGTGATGGGCAAGATGGAGGTTTAAAAGCGCAGGGTGTGGTCTTCTGTGACATTTGTTACCCACATTGGGTCAGATCTTTCAATTGGCACAAACAGGAAGAAACACCATATACTAACAGCCCTTTTATGGATCCCGAGGGAGGTATCTGGAAGGTTTTGGTTTTTTAGGGGGGTTTGCAGGAATTTAGGGGGGAAACCCAATAACACGCTAATGAGGAGTGAGAGTGCTCAGTGACCAAAGAATGTTGAATGTTCATTGACAGGCGGACACCGCCCCTCCCCTCCCAAAAGGAGCACATGAGGGAGAGGTGGAATGAAATGGAATATTCTGGAACAGGGCACACCTAGCTGGCTGGCACCTGAACAGGAAAATGTTGCACTGTAATATTTTGTTCACTTGTGGACCGTGAACATTGAACTTGGCACCAGTACAGTCGTACCTTGGATCTCGAATGACTTGGCTCCCGAACAAATTGGCTCCCAGACGATTGAAACCCGGAAGTGAGTGTTCCGGTTTTCAAATGTTATTTTGGAGGCTGAATGTCTGACGGGGCTCCCGCAGCTTCCTGCATCCAATCAGAAGCCATGCTTGGGGTTTCCGACGTTTTGGAAGTCGAACGGACTTCCAGAACTGATTCCAACTGTATGCATTTAGGGCCTTGGTGTTAAGTCTGCAGTGGCCAGCCCTGGAGTGGATCAGTCATGTCCATATCTACTTCAGTGGAAGGGGAATGATGGGAATCCCAACCCTGCACAGGATCAGCTCAACATTGCCACAACTTGCAAGCGCGTTGCAGATAGGCAAATCTGTCTTTGCTCCTCAACTCAGGAAGCACAGAATATTCTCCTTTCTTCCTTCTTTCTTTTTTGTCTCATTGGCCCATAAATGAGGCTTTAATTCATGGGTGTAAAAATCTCCGGAGCTGATAGTTCTTTCTGGACCATTATCAGAGATGCACAAATGGCCAGCAACAATATTAATGCAGTTAATTGCAAAGTCACATGATACGCCCCTTTCATCTTTGCCTGCCTCGCTGGCTCTCTGCCCATTCATCCATCTTCTCTGCTTACAATAACTTCCCGCCTCTTTGACTGGGATCCAAAGAGCTACTTTCGGCACACACCCAAAGCTTGGGTGCACCTGGCAGGATCTGCAGCTTGTTCTCCCTTGAGCAGCAAGCTCCCAAGACCAGATGCCAAATACGAGCAGACATTTATTCCCTGTTGTTATAGGAATGCCCTGATGACTTGGAGAATTCAAAGGGGTTCTGAGCATACAGGAAACGTATGCACAGAACATTTTCCTGATTGCCAGACGAGCTGCAGCAGTTCCCGTCTTACATAAGAACCTCTGTGAGCATCCACTGGGTGCTGAGAAGATAACCAGGAAGAAATATCCTTGGGAAGGCTGTTTGGAGTGGAATAGCAGAGGAAACTGGAATAATTGAATGGATTTAAGTCAGATAGGCTGAGGGGTGGGTACAGCAGTCAAAGCCACATGATAAATTCATTTATCAATGGCCCTGCAATTTATCACCCGATTCCAGAGTTAATCACTTAGCTCTGCAATCTATCACATGGATATAACCTCCACATTGGCACTGTTTCCTTCTGTGTAGGGGAAAAAAATCTCTTTGCAATTTCAGTAACTTAGGATGAAAGTGGCTACACAATGAACCAAATTTCATGGCATTTCTTCAGAAACACATCAACATAAACAAACAAGAGGCAGCATCTGGTCTATTCCAATTATATCACATTTATAATTCCTTGCTATGCTTTTATTGTTTGGTCCATTAGTGAGCACATCCTATCCTGGCATATAGCCAGAAATGTGGAGCTTCAGATATGACCGCAGTGCTTGGGAAAAAGGAAATAAATGGCTTTCTCTGGAAAAGTCATTTGTGAGTTTTGGACTCCTTGCCTAAGGGAAAAGTTTGAATGTTGTTCCTCCTCCTGCGCTGTCTTGTTACAATCAACTTACCACCCAGCGGACCCACAAGCTGGTCTCACTGGCTGTGCGCACAGTCACACTCCCTGGCGCAACGTCTGGCGGTGCCTGGAGAGTTTGGATGACGCGCGACGGCTGGCTGAGCGGACCTTGCCCGACCACATTCACCTGCCTCATCCTGAACCTGAAGGACACAGAGAGGAACAAACAGAAAGTGTACAGAAAGATTTAGAAGAGCCACGTAGGGTTGAAAACAGAACCTCTGGAAATCCTTCTTCATCAAACTGATTTTTTTAAAGTGACTGACAGTAGCATTGGTCAAAGAGAAATGGCAGGTGACATAGGTTCCTTGCTCTGCTACAACTGTGAGATTTTCAAGGGGCAAATAGATTCTTTTTGATCAGATAACTCAGACTGAAAGAATGATAATGACAGCCCACTGAACAGGTCAAAAAACATATACTGGAAAGTGCAATATAAGAAAATGGCAGATTTCTTGTTTGGGCTTTCAAGTAATTACAGAAATTTTAGTTTCTAAAATTTCACTCTCAACATGCCACCAACTGTGGCTAAGGTTTGTTCTTGGCTTATGATTTGCTGGAGCAAAACTAACCAGGATTCCTAGTTGGGATGACAAGCTGAGCCAGAGGTCATGGTTTGTTTCCCCTTAGCACCTGAATATTTCCCTGTTTCATTCTTCATTATTTCATTCTTTATTACAGTTTCACACGAAGACCAAACAGCATCTAAAAATGAACAAGGGTGAGTTTGACTCTCAGCCTCCCTGATTAAAATTTGTTCTCCCCAATTAGAACCGCCATCATTACCTAAAGCTTTAGTTGGTTAACCCACTGATTAAACCAATTAGAGGTTGCTTCCCTTCTCTTTGCAAATGTGGCTATCACATCGAGTTGAATCCAGAAAGAAGCAACCGTATCCTTAAATCCATTTAGGTTTGAGCAACTTTCTCTGGAATGAGTCCATTGCCAAAGACTTCCCTAATGATCCCTGCCCAAACACCACTGATGTGGAACAAATAGCTTGCCTTTGATGCAAGATTTCCAAATATGAACACTTGGATCAAAACTAATCCCATTTGTTCCAAATTATGACAGCAATCACTCCTCCTTGTGATGGCACCAGTTTTAGAAAAGGCATTAGAGGTGCATACGGCCATCATAACAAAAGAGACGGGAGAGACTGTCCGTTCATGCTTCCTTGTGCTAACACGTTAGCTGCTCAACTTGTCCCTGCTGACTGCTGGCTTTCTGGCATTAAAAGACTGGGATTGAAGAAAGGTTGTGCGAGCTTGTGTAATGCCATTAGTCTATCTGCTCAGATCTCGTTAAGGAAGTGCATTAAAGGAAAATGCATTAAGCAAAACAACACCATTAATTTCCCAAACTCTGACAGGGCACAGTACAAAAGAAGCACATTTGACAAAGATGCAGTCTAAGTCCAATAATTAGTGCTTTCTATTCCCTCCCACCTTTTCATCATGTAGGAATGCCGTGCCAAGACCTGGCAAGATGATGGAGCTGATAAGCCCAAGTGGCATTTGGGAGACGCGACTCATTTCATCATCTTATGGACAGTCACACAATAGCTTCAGAGGGCTCAAAAGGATGGGGAATGTGAGGGAAGAAATTCAGTTTGGAGATGAATTTGCAAAAGCATAATGGATGGATCAGAGCAGACTCTTACGTTGGGTTAGCTAGTGTCGTATAATGGACTTCTCATCAAGCAGTGCACCCAGGTAGCATTGCCAGCAGCTGTCCCCCTGCCTGCCTGCCCACCCTCCTGTCCTGCTCCTGTGTGGCAATCTGATACAGGGAAATGAAACAGGAACAGCTTTTAAGTATGATAAGCAAGTAGGTCAGTCAGAGCTATTCCCCAGCATATTCCTTCATGCCTGTTCCCAGGTGACATTATTCAGTTGGTCTCATAAACATCCAAAAGTGCTGTTAACGCAATCTATTATGATGATGAAAAATTTCACCCAACTTCAACTCAAAGGCTGGGGCTACAGAGCCAAGGAAATGCATATGCATTACTGTAAAATTAGCAAAGGTGTCGAGCTGGAATGAAATAAGCCCAAAAGAAAGGCTGTTTCTATTTTCTGGTGCTCGCTTGTTCCTTACAAAGAAGTGCTCCATTTTCCTCTACGGAGAACTCTCTCACCACTTCTGTCCCAACACTTACCTTTATCAGAAGCATATATGAATGCAGCAGATGACTAATATAAATAACTGAATCTGGTCAAACATACACCAGGCCTATTTTCTGAATCGTGGGAACGTGACTCACAGCTGCTAAAAACTCCTCCACTCCAGGATCTCAGAATGCTTTTAGGCAACAATGTTCTATTGTGAAGAGTACTTGCTAAAATAGCAACATTACAGACCTTTGCCCTTGTTCCTCGCCATTTGATATAACTTATTTAGACTGAAATGCCTTGTCAAGAGGGACACATTAAGTTGATGCTGAGGAATAAGTACGAACAAGGGAAATGCTATCAGCAACCTTATTGCATTTGCAAATACTTTCCAGAGACTCTCTTAGATCAGGAACAACAAAAAAAGCCCATGGCACTTTTAAGTCCTAACACATTTATTGTGAAATAAACAATGGTGGCTGAGAGGCAGGAGGTGAGAAGGGAAGCGAGGATGATGAAAGTGCCATTGGTTGCCTGCTTTTGTGGTGCCACGCTAATATGCAGCTAACCTTCTATGTATTTTTTTCCAAATGTCATTTTATATTGAAATACGTCATAATATAATTTTATATTGAAATGGTGAGGTTATTTAAAAGTAAACGCGCTGGAGTGTTTGATTTGCATTTATCTGTGTACCTGGTGAAAGTGAAGCCTGCCCTTTGATGTAAAGACATTTCCAGGACAAAAATTAAGGCAAAAACAAATATAGTAAACAAGAGATTAAAAAGCAACAACAATAAACAAAGCAGCAGTTTAAAAGTGTTTCCACCCCAGTTTTGCACCAAAGCTTTGGTTTGTTTTGTTACCAAAGCCTGGGAATAATGCCTCTCAGGCACCAACCAGACCCAGACCTGCTTAGCTTCAGAAAAGTTATTGCTCCTTAAATCCGCATTTCTGGGGCAGCTTCACAGGCTAAGGAGGAGGAATTTTCAAATATAGTCAAAGAAGGGCAGGCAGAATTGTTAAATTAAATTAGGAGTGGGGTGTCCCTCTTATTGACGGCACTTGACATTGATGGGAGTCTTGTTTGGTTCTGCAACACCCCTGAGTTCATTTAAGTAGAATGATGGGGCTGGGGTGAGAAGAAAAGAGAACTGAGTTATACTGACTTCAGCCACTGAATCAAGCCAAAGTGATATAATGAGCATTCAGCCAATTTCAGTTCAGCTTCCCCACAAATGAAACAAGATCAATTTTAATTGAACTGGTGCAACTTTTAGTCTAGACAAAATCTGCATCAGGTATGTGTTCAGTTATTCAACGGCACTATTTAGCAGTGCACTTTACATACCTTGCTCCCATTGCCAGATTGATTAATTATTTTGCTACGTGAAGGTGACAATTAAAATACATCAAGTGGGGTCGTTGAAGTGCAAACGCTTTCAAGGTGTAAATTTTCCTCCATCATTCCTCCCACCAGCTGCCTGCAGGCTGGGAAGCTGCCCCTCGCTGACACTTGGTAGCATGTTGGCGCAGCAATTAATTACTTGCTGTTCTCACCTGTAATGAGTATAAGGCGTGAGGTTTGGGATCTCCAGCATCTGAGCATCTGATTCTTTCTCCACTTCGCACAAAGTTATCCATTCCTCTTCCTCTCCTATAACACCAACCTGTGGAGAGGATGGGAAGTTATTTTTTTCCTTCGTCATATAGACAACATCACACTTGGGAAATGTTCCTTGGAATATAGTCAGACATGCCCTTTTTCTTTTCAGTGGAGAGAATCACACATTGGTTCCCTGTCTACCCCTTCACCTCCCCTTCCTCTGTTATTTCCCCTGAGTTGAATTATAATTTGTATGATCTTTGGGGCAAGGACCTCTATTTAGTGCCATGAACACTGAGAGCACTAGGTTAGGTAAGTAGGTCAGGCTGAGAGTGAGTGACTGGCTCACCCAGTAAGCTTTATGGCCAAGTGAATCCTGATACCTTGCAGGTCCTAATCCTAACTATTACCCCACACTGATATTAGAATCCTTGACCTCTGTGCCCACTGTAGTGGGGAACAAAGACCTGCCATTCCCATTTCCCTGATCAAGACTTTTCGACCATCATTTTCAAGGCATGTTGCAAGTACAAACAAATTGCAAAACCAAAAAACGATTGTTGGCTAAAGAATGGGAAGAGGGCACCAAACTGAACAGCTGAGGGAGGGGAAACCCAGCACAAATTAAGTGACCCTGAAGTCTCAGGCAAACAAAACTCCTAAAAATGGGTGCCAGGTGGATAAGGCACTGCAAAGCCAAGGCACCCCAACCGAGGATTCATGGCTTCTGAGAGAAGGGCCTCTCCAGATGGTATCTGCCAAGAGGCCATCTTGCACAGGAGCAAGCAGTCCTTTGCAGGCAAAGTAGCTATCCCATCACCCCTTGCAGTATTCCTTTAAAAGGACACAAAACTCATGGTTACACTCCCCTTGTGAACCCAGGGGAGCCATCAGTAACAATGCTTGATGGTACCACAAGCCCAGTAAGCGGTACTTTGAGCAGGAAACCAAGCATCGGTTTTTGCAGACAGAGAAAGATCCATAATCCACACAAGATCAATGGTGGTGGTGGCTTGATTTCTTGTTATGAGATATGGGATAACATGGAACGTTCTGACTTCCAGCGTGGGCTGTTGTTTCAAGGCGCCTCTCACCAGGGAGTAACTCACAAAAACTCAAGGAGTCAGTAATGTTTTATGACTACATGCAAAGCCATATTAAATGTCAAGATTACCCAGTCCACGAGGGACTTTGGGTTCTTAGCATTTAGCTTATTTTCTTCACACATTACATTATTTTATGAAACCATCCCTGGGCTATAAGTGCAACCGTGCTCCCGCCCCTGATTTTGCAACTGTCAAATTTCATAAATTTCCATAGTAAACTTTGCAAAAACATGCATTTTATTTGTTCATGGTAGCATAATTTATTTTATTTTCTTCTTGTTATCTTGTTTGTACTGTTCATATGTTTTGAGTGCCCTGGAAGAAGGATTTTTCTAGAATACACTGGGTATACAATAAACCACATTTCTAGCACTGGAAATATAGAAGAGGACTGGCAGAAAAACAGAGGTAGGTCAGAAAAGTAGGTAGATCCAGGGTGCCCATCCTTGCCTGTTGAACAAATAAAAAATAAAAATGCCCACATGCTTCTAGCTGAGAGGGCTAGAATCTTTAAAAATAAAAAATAACTCAAACACTCAGGAGTTTGCTTCAGTGTCTGGAATCTACATTGGACACTACCTCCTGCACTTTGCAGAGTGAATTTTTTTTTTTTTGCATCCATTTCCAGAGCTCAGGGATATTGGAGGATCATGCTTCTGTGCAAAGATCTGAAATGGAACAAAAGCCGAAGAACAAAGGAGCTTTAGATATCCCTGCTGGCTAAGCAGCTTGGAGACTATGCAGCGCTTTGTATTAATTAGCCACTGTAAGTGGCCAACAGCCAGCTCAGCAAAGCCCATCTGCAAGAACTGCGCCAGCAGGGTCAGAGCGCTAATAGGGATTTGAAGCATTTCTTCCCCCATGGCACCTTTAGGGGAGAGGGCTGGGCACTCTTAAAGAGGAAGAGATGGGAAAGAAGGCAGCAATGGCCGAGTTCTTAAAACAGCAGGAAGGATACAGCAGGCTAAAAAATTTTCAGCAATAAACAGTTGCCGCCAACTTATTGCAGCAACAACACATTCGCAAAAAAACCCCCACAGCGATCCTCCCACAGTTAAGAAAATGGGTCCGGAAAGTGACATGCAGCTTGAATTTCCACTGCTAAATTGAAAGCCATTTTCTATAGATGCAGGTAGGGCATCCCCCTGATGAAAGCCCTATTTGACAGGCATTGGCAATTAGAGTGGTGAGCACATTCGGTTTCGTAAGAGGAGTGCCACTCAGAGCTGTTTGGGTCTAGGTCTCTTTGGCTCCCTTTGCCCATCTTTCTCGTCATCATGACAATTTCAATCTTTAGCTGAAGCTCCACCTTAACTAATTAAATTGAAAGGTTTCTACCTCACCTTTCATTCAGATAATCCTTGAGGTAGCTTGCAACAGATGGCAATGATATAGAATGCAATAAAACAGAATGAAGAAACAACAGACACTTGCAGGCCTTAGGAGTCTACAGCTCTGCAGTCCCGGGGCAACTGGCTGCTAGAGCAGTTCTTTCTGCCAGGGAGGGGACAAAATGAAAGGCTGCCCATCTCCCTGCTGTGCTCTTCCTACTGCAATCCACAAAAATCATTGAGGTACCTGGGAAATCCATGATGAGAAAGAAAGATGGGAAGCTACCTTGTACTGAATCAGACCATTGATCCATCTATCTCAGCAGCTCTTCAGATGTTCAAAGGGGACAGGTGGGTTTCCATTCCAGTCCCACCTGGGGACGCCAGAGATTAGGAGCAGGAAAATGTCACAGCAAAGGAGTGCAACCCCACAGTGGCCCTTAGTGGCCGTGGGGAGACGGCCCTTCCCTTCAGGAAAGTGGCTTAAAAGCCCCAATGTCCTTCATGTCCTTCTTTGTGTGCCTCCTCCTCGAGAGTTCTGGAGGGTGGCAACACGAGAACAGGGCCTTCTGTGCAGTGGCTCCCTGTCTGTGGAATGCTCTCCCCAGGGAAGTACGCCTGGGACCTTCCTTATACACCTTTAGGTGCCAGGCAAAAACGTTCCATTTTTAATCAGGCCTTTGGTTGATTTGATTGACATTCTATGCCCTTTTGAAACGTGTGTTTTTTTTTTTTTTGCAGGGGGTGGTGAGTGGATATTGATATATTGTGGTTTAATGTTTTGATTTTGTTCTGCCCTATACCTTGAGACCTCTGGGTATAGGGCAGTATATAAATTCAATAAATAAGTAAAGAAAAATAAAATGACAGAAAGGTGGGCTAGAAATGGAATAATGCAAAGATAAACGCAATAGGCTGCCAGGGCTCGGGTCAGGTGTAGGGCAGCAAAAAAACAACAGATCTCCAGAACTTAGTAAAGTTAACTCTTTCTTCAAAGTGAAACAGAAGCACTCTGGTGTAATGGTCCCAGCAACCCGTCTCTGCAGATCTTGCTTGGAGGAGGCAGAGGTGAGGACTGAATGCCTTGCCTTCCCAGAACCCATTAACGCTACTCCTTCCCTGGGTCTTTCCAAAGCAGTCTCAAACTACACCTGCGAACAACTGATTTCAGCCCACTTCATTTCCCTGTGTGCCCTGGGAGACCAAGGGGATGGGGAGAAGCCTGGCTTCTGCAGCAGGAGGGGGAGACTCCTGGGCTTCAGTGTTCTGGCCCCACACCTCTCCAGACCCCTCTTCTGCCTCCGAGTCTGCACTGTCCTCTGCCCTGACTCTTCCTGCTCACTAAACCCTGTTACCTCCTCTGCATATGACCCTTCCTCCTCCCAATCTGCTCTCCCCCCCTTCTCCCTCTGACCCCTCACTGTCATCTCACCACCAATCCCCTGGCTCTGAGCCGACTTCCCAGGGGGCTCCCTTGGGGGTTTCCCCGCTGCCGCCTCCCACCAATCCTCTGCATCCAGCCAGTCCGTGGCGTAGACTATCGGTGTCCATGGTATTTCTCAAAGTAATATAAAAGAAATCAAAAATCAGGAAAAGAAAAGAGAAGGCCCCATGCAGTGAGGAGCTTATAGTAGGAAATGGGGAGGTGAGCAGCTTTCTGAACGTTACTCTTTAAACAATTTACACTCATGGAGCAACAAATGGGCAAGCACCAAGAAAGGATGTCCCGAGTGAGTCTTCAAGCCAGAGCACAGCTTTCAATCATTAAAGAAGATGATTGGTAAGGTCTCAGAGGGGACGGCTGACTCAGGTTATGCCTGGCATATGAGAAGATTCCTCCTTGAAAAGCCAGCTGGATGACAGGTGGCCTGCTACCTGCTTGAGGGCCTGGGAGGCCATAGATAGAATGGCTGCAGTCCAGAGACAATAATTATATCTCTCTCTTGCCTGGAAATTGCTGAACGTTGTTTTATAATGGAGACAAGGGGGGGGGGAGGAAACGCAACCGAGCACTTTGCCTTCTCTCAGTAGAAATAGCAAGCAAGAATCCAGAACAGAGCTAAATCGGTTTCCCAGTCAATGGAGGAACTCACTGCCCAATAGACATGGAGAGTTAGTAGAGGCTTGGGATGGGCTCCTGGGTGTTTCCCACCAGGTCCCTGAGAAGCCTCATCTTTTTTTAAGGGGTAGCATCTCAGCTCCTTTCTTCCCACAGAAGCAAAGGGCTCTCCAGCTCTACTGCAAAGTGCTCTATAGCTAAGCTGTACCAGGAGATGCTCAGATATCTGGAGGATGGTTCATTGGTGTTTGTGGTCTGCAGCAGAAGTGAGCATAGGAAGAAACCATCTCAAGATCTCACCCTATGCAGTCTGTATATTTCATTCTCCCAGCAAGCCAAGGCATAACTCCATGTTGCATGGGAATTCCATGAGCAGGAATGCTGCCTCAGTATGAGTCAGAACAATGGTCCATCTAGCTCAGTATTTTCTATGCCCTGAACGGCCTCGGTTCTGTATACCTGAAGGAGCATCTCCACCCCCATCGTTCAGCCCGGACACTGAGGTCCAGCGCCGAGGGCCTTCTGGCGGTTCCCTCACTGCGAAGGAAGCCAAGTTACAGGGAACCAGGCAGAGGGCCTTCTCGGTAGTGGCGCCCACCCTGTGGAACACCCTCCCTTCAGATGTGAAGGAAATAAGCAGCTATCCTATCTTTAAAAGACATCTGAAGGCAGCCCTGTTCAGGGAAGTTTTTAATATTTAACGCTGTACTGGTTTTAACACTTGATTGGAAGCCGCCCAGAGTGGCTGGGGAAACTCAGCCAGATGGGTGGGGTATAAATAATAAATTATTATTATTATTATTATTATTATTATTATTATTATTATTATGCTAACTAGGAGCAGCTCTTCAAGGTTTCAAAAGCAAAAGGGGTGGTCCTTCCCATTCCTACAGGGAGATGCCAGAGATTGGGAGCAGGAACACTTTGCTTGTGTACCCCGCCCACTAGCCACAGACTTCGCCTACAACCCCCTCAAAGTTCAGCTGCGAGCTATATTGCCTTAATTAAAGGCTAATAAAGCCCTGGTCCTTTCATCCGACAGCCTTTACGTTGGATGGGATAGAAATGTAATAAGCAATTAAATCCCTGCCTACAAGCATAATTGATTCAATACACCAATCTGGCAAAAATATTGTGTGCATTTCAAATACCTCTCCACTAAAGCTGACAAAATCTTATTTAGAAAGTAACAAAAAGAAGGTATAGAAGTATAAGGAGCAAGGCCTAATCCTATCATCTATTTCGGCAAGTATTCATATTCCAGGTTTGTGATCTCAAAATTCTCCTAACACAATCTCATGCCAAATGGACATTCCTGAAAATAAATGTTTAGCTTATGGCAAGACCCACAATATCTAATACATTTTTCAAGCACAGAAAGATCAAATATAAGGCATGAGCATTGCTTTCTTAGCCTCAATAACTGCAGCCTTACATCAAGATCTTTATAAAAATCAATGAGAAGTTTCATGTAAGCCAAAAGCATTTTCTCTCCAAGAAAACTTATAAAGACATTCCTTTTACACCAGATGTGTGAAACCTCACTTGAATCTGAAGTAATTGGTGCTCACAATACGGTAAATCGACCTTGAAAAATTCAGCTTGCCCACTTGTGTCTGCATTGGTAAATTTTCATGACAGTTTTGCAAGGGCGCAGTAAATGTCCAAGAGAACACCCTTATATATTCTCCCCAGTCTGCTTGGCTTATGAACGGCATTTCCAATCTGTCTTGATCATCAATTCTTTGACGAGGATGGGATGGGAAAGGAATAAAGTTTAAAGTCAAGACAACTTTGGTAGGGAGGCAATATCCATGATGGCCAACGAGAATGGAAAGGGCAATGCAAGGAAGTCAATATCACTTTTTTATTGGAACCATTTCTCTTGGTGAGCATACGAGTTTTTGAGCTGCACAAAACTTTTCCTGTAAATGAATAAAGAAGTTTTAAGATAAACTCTATGACAAGGTTGCAGCTGACCTGTTTAGACTACAATCCCATGCAGGCTTAATTGGGCATAAGCGCCATTGAACCCACTGCGGCTTATTTATGAGAAAACATGCGGATGATTTTCCTGTTCATTTCATATATGAACTCCCAAAAAAGTGATAGTTTGTGATCTCCTATCTTCATCAGAAACAAGTTCTACAGTATTATGATCCAAAGTATTATTATTATTATTATTATTATTATTATTATTATTATTATTATTATTATTTTACTTGGCATAATCAGAGTCTTTTTGATCAGAGGTTTGATGGCCTAGAAACTTGCAAGTATTTTAATGAATTGGGACCTGCTTCAAAATATGCAACACATCTGACATATTTTGTCAGATGTAGACAAAAGTGTGCAAGCCAGATACGGCTTTCATGCCCAAGTGAGGATCTGATGGGAAGACTGGCTGTTGCTTCCCAGCACGGTTAAGACATATATTCACAAGCAGTGAATGTGGTGGCCATGCAGCTTTCATACATTTTCCTATGAGAAAGTATGAAGCAAACTGGACCAGTTTGATGTGGCCCTAAGGCCTAGACTTGATACAGAGGTGAAGTTGCCTTTGGCAACTCTCTCATACCAAGGCGCTGAAATCAGTTTTGGTGCAGAAATAGAAAAACTTCTCTAGGAGTCACACAAAACCAAGTGCTTGGAGAGAGGGCCGATGGCCTGTCATTCAGCTCAGATATGAATGCAGACTCTCAGTGAAAATCTGTAACTTTTCAAGTACAGGCAAATTTGAGACAGCATGTGGCAAAGTCAAGACCAAGCTCAGCATGGATGGGACCCAAGACTCCATGTTACTGCCAAACCCCTTGAAGCATATCCTGACTATGCCAAGAATTGAAAAGATAAGCAGTCTGTGAGGGTTTTGGTGGGATGTGCAAGATAAGAAAGCCCCTGAGATTTAAAAGATTTTAAAAGAAAAATGATTCCAGCCAAAGTTAATTAAATACCAGAATGAAAAGTAAGAGTCGCCTCTTTTTCTTTCCCAAAGACAAATGGTAATATGAAAGGTGGGAAATGTTTCCCAAGCAAGAAATGGTGATCAGCTCCTCGTCACTTTCAATGGGAACACAATGTTTCTCCATTGTTACCCAGGCACCCTGTGTTCAGCAATAGTTCAGGCTATGTCACTGTTTTCATTATAGAGGTTTATAACTCAGTCATTTGAAATCGCTTTGGGATGAAATTTGGTACACAGCCTGTCAGCCCGGATGCAATTTTTTCCTCTTACAAAAGAGTACTTAAATCGATTCAGCTGTTTTTGATTTAAAGATCGGCAAAAGCATAAAATTGTCAGAGTCTCGGGCACTTTATTTACCAAGCTCTAAAGTGAAAACGACATCAAGAGGAGCGCCTCATACAATGGATGAATCCTAATAGCTCCGTTGACATTGAAAATCGGACTTAACCCGTGGAACTAGAGAAACTCGTAGAGAAGTTTGCCAATGCAGTCCTAAACTAAGTGCATCTGTGGCTAAGCACAACAGTCACATTTCATGGTATTTCCCAACACAATGGCAATATGTATTATGTGTTGAGCATCTTAAAAAAACTAGATACTGTGCAGAATTCATTTAAGCACAGGCTGAGTCGAAATAAGCTTGCAGTTCAATACAGGAAAGGGCTATGCAAAGGGGCTGTTGCTCCATGGCCTAAGCCCCAGTTTGTGTACAGGGAGTGGGGGGCCGGCAATCATGCTGCATGCCAGTTGCACCAGTGGACCCACCATATCCATTAGTGCTATGGTGAACTTCCCAGTCATGCAATTCCCACCAATGTTAACCCAGCACGCAACGTTATACTGATAGCAAGCAGGTGTTGCAGTTAGTGTAAGAATCACTGGAGAAACTGCTGCCACTATATGCCAACAAAGTCATCCCCAAAGCTTGGGATGACTTCAACGCCAAAACAAAAATGGCATGATTGCATGTCCTTTGGAACAGACTTTAATAGATTCATCAAAATTTCTCTTCTGAATCTTGGGACCCTTCCCAGAGTTTGCGACAAGTTGCATGTTTTACAATAGCAATCTCTAAATACAGCTGTATAGTTTTTAACATAAATGGCCTAATTCGTTGATTTATTTTTTTTAAAGAAGAGATGCCTTTGCTTTGAAATTCAGCTTTGCTTTATTATGCTGGGTTCAAGTGTACAGTCTGAGGGAGATGAAAAATTAGCACTAATAAATTTTAATAGACCTTTTAAGAAGTATGTCATATGGCTCTTCTATAAATCAAGATGATGGGATTACAAATTCAAGAACATCTTGACCTGCCATGAGGTAAGGAATAAAAAAAAACGGATTCTGCTCTCACAAGAGAGGGAATAAAAATGAACAGACCTATTGGCATAAAAACGTGAGAGAATGCCCATACATAGAAAATGCAGAAAGGAAGAAAAACCAACTCATGAAGAATTTAGGATCGATTTTTGAATTTAATATGATGTTTGAGAGATGCTTGGCTGTTTCTTGACAAGCACTGATTCACTGGGAAGTTTTCATGGGGAAGCCTTGAAGAAAACACTGGGAGCTGCCGTAGGTGGTCGATCTGATGTCCACCAGATGTGGTAAACTCTATCTTGATTCAGCCAGTGATGATGGCTGCTGCTGTCCAACAACCTCTGGAGGGTCACAGACTAAGTGCCCTCTACCAATGGCATTAAATTAACTCACCTAATTTGGGCATTTGGTGTATTTATTTATTTATATTTTGTACTTGATGGTTGTTTTTAAATTTTCAGATACTGTTGAAAGTTTGTTTAGTCAGTTTAGAGGTGTAGTCACTGGCAGAACCTGGTTGATTCCATGTGTTCAAAAGGTTTTGAGGGACTTCATGTTTTCCTGCATGGGAAGCTAGTTTTGAAATGAAGATTCCAAAAGCAGCTTGCAATACCCTGTGTTTGGTATGTGTTTGTGTTTGTTTGTTAATTTTAAAAAAAACTAAACCTATCCAGAAACCCTAGTAGGCATGTCAGCTGGATGCTGGCATTATATATTTCTGACTATCGCATTTCCCTCCAGGTGGCTGGGTCTTTGTAGGTGCATTGGGATTGCAATGTATCCAAAATTTGTAACCTGAAAAAAAAATGTGTTCCCACTGCAATCCTGTAGCAACTTGCCTGAGAATCAGCTTCACTGAAATCAATGGGACTTACTTCTGAGTAGACTAAGCTCAAGCTGTTTGTCTTATTGACAAACATTTGACTATCAACAAACTTCCTCAGATGTTCTGCCAGAAGAGGAACCTCCAAATTCACTTCAAAGTTTGCTTCAGGCAAAATCTGGTGATCGCTTAGGGATGATCTATATCCGTACAAATGGGATTATAATAACCCTTCTGAGAAATGTCACTGGTTCCTATTCAGTTTTGCTTAAGGATCAACCAACACATTTGCTTGGGGTGGGGAAGTTTGCTTTAGGCAAGATTTTGATAGGCACCTGTTTCCTGAAGGATGTGGGGTGGTAGAAATATATTAGAAACCTGGCTGTCTAGTATTTATTTATTTATTTAATGGCACAAGCTACCTAAGCTGATACTAAAGGCTGCTGCAGCATTTTATTAGATTATAAGGCAGCCCTGTTTCAGAAAGCGTTTAATGTTTGATGTGGTTCACCCCCTCTCATGTATTTTGTTGGAAGCCGCATAAAGTGACAAGGGTAACCCAGACAGATGGGTGGAGTATAATAAATTCATTATTCCTATTACTCTGCCTTTGCCCTGTGCTCTTTAACGCCAAATCAGAACAAACAGAAAAGCAGATTGCTGCTTGTTCCGATTCAGTACTGAACTGCAGGCTTTCCTGGGAGAAAGTAGCAGGGCAAATGGAAGTGAGCCCACACTTAACATGGACTGATTGTAACACTGGAGATGTCTGCCGTGATATCAGTTTCCAGATTCAAGTGCCAGCTTCGTGCCTAGGACTTATTAACAAACCAAGGCAGCAAATAATGCTTCTCCCACCAAACCTTGGGAGTGGGCTTCAACTTCAATGCTACAGAGTGGCAAAGACTTTCCTGTCACCTTGGGGACCTTGAATCCTGGTTCTTATCCAAGTTATGCTCTCCAAGTGCCATCTGTCATCTCAAAGGCAATGGAGTACATTTACAGTTGATAAAAGGCTGCTTAACAAAGCTGAAAAAGTATTCTTGCTCTGGGGCTGGGGGGGGGAGGGGAGCATTCAGAGCCAGGGCTGATGTACAATGCTATTTCAAGCTTACTGAAGGAGCCAAGTCACTCTGTAAAGACCATCAGTTCTTCATCAGGTTTATAATCAGCCCCTTTGTACATAGAGGAAACTAGGAAATTGGCTCGGCTCGGCCTCTGCAGTTGGAGACAGCAATTCTTCTG
Source organism: Podarcis gaigeae (assembly GCF_964106915.1). Classification (NCBI taxonomy): domain Eukaryota; kingdom Metazoa; phylum Chordata; class Lepidosauria; order Squamata; family Lacertidae; genus Podarcis; species Podarcis gaigeae. The sequence goes on along the minus strand of NC_139690.1, from coordinate 51,601,330 downwards.
AGTACCAGGTGCTGGAAACCACAGGAGGAGAGAAGGCTCTTGTGCTTGGGTCCTGCTTGCGGGCTTCCTATTGAAGCATCTGTCTGGCCACTGAGAGACAAGGATGCACTTGAAAAGTTACAGATTTTCCCCAAAAGTCTGCATTCATATCTGAATGCCAATGGCCCATCGTGCCCAGCCACACTGGTTCCTTTAGATGCATCTCACTTTTCTTTCTTGTTGGAATTGTCTGCATTTGTGCATTCAATATTTCACTTTTAAGAAACTCCCACCCCTCCTGGACTCCCTTCTCTTTGAATATTTCTGACCATGGGATCTCACCCAGTAGTTCCTTAAATCAGCCTACTGATTTAAGTCCAGAGGGCATGTCTGACTACACTCAGTTTTCCCTTGCCTCTGTATCATGAAAGCCAGGAGTCCATGATCCCTTCCTCCCATGTCTCCCTGTACTTCCACTTCGTCAATCAGTTCCTCCCTGTTGGCAAGGCCTCTCCTCCTCCCAGAGGGGAGGGGTTGTGAGCGGGAGCAGCTTCCCGCTGTGGGGCAGGGAGGCGTACTCGTCTCCCTGCTCCTGATTGCTTCTGCTGCTGTGGCCAAGCCTTCCAGCTGACCAATAGGGCAGGCTTCTGGGTGGGGCTAGCCGTATTTAAACAGCCGCAGCAGCGCTCAGCTCCCAGACTGTTCCTGCTTTCTTTGGGTCTCCCTCCCTCCCTCTTAGGTCAGCTTCTTTTGCATATTGCCCTTGCTACGGACTTTGGTTGGTTGCCTAGGTTGCCCAAGGGGCGTGGTAGGACTTTTTTTTTATCGAGTTGGCAAATTGGCACCAGCCTCTTGGTTTTTTCGCCTACCTTGTAGCAATTGGTCACAACTTTCTGGTATTGGCCGTTAGGCACTGGAATATGTGTGCTGTGTTGGACGATTGGGTATGGGCATTAATCTACCCCTCCTCTTTTGGGTATTCTGTTAAAAGAATCCGGAGGTCGTGGATCCTGTCCGATGCCCTGCTGGTGACTAGGGCCGTGGCACGACCCCCGTGACATCATGGGGGAGCTTTGAGTTGTATTTGCATCAACAAGCTCCTCCCATTGGTTGTTAACCCGATATGACTCCCGTGGAGTCTTGTATTGCTGTTTCATCCAGTGCCTAAGCCAATACTACTCACATGCTGTAACCAATAAAAGTTGTGGCCTAATTTTGCCCATTATCCTAAAATAATGTGTCTTTGTGTCTTATTATACTCCTTTGTGGGTGGCGGGCCCTCGACTCACAAGGGCCAGTTCTTCCAGCTTGTGGAAAATGAAATTGTCTGCGAGGCAATGGAGGCATTTGTTAGATCTTACATTTTTGTCAGAGTTTGAGTTCCAACAGATATTTTACTGACTATGGCATTTTGGATATTTGTGTAACAAATGTAATATAGGTACAGTCTTCATGCTCAATAAGAGCTCTGTGTATTTTCTATCCGTGGGTCTGTATTTGACTACAAAAATGTAAAGGGTGAGTAAGCCCTGAGAGATTCATAATACCAGAACTGCTGTGCCTCTGAAATGTGAGAGAAGCATTTTAAAATTAAGTACATTTTAATTTTGCAGTTTGGGAAAATTCTATTTCTGTTGGCGAAACACACTGCCCTTCAGGCAAGTGTTATGACAAGAAGCACACTGAAGAATTTTGTGCTATTGTTAAAGGAACACCCAGATGCCAACTCTGATTCTGTCTAATGATGCAGAGTAAAAGCTTTCAATTTGCAAACCACAGGCTGTTTCCTAGTATACTGCAGACACATGATTTAGAATGACAAAAGAACAGACCAACTCTAAAACTGAGTCTTGCAAAGTAAAATGTTAGCAAGATGCGAAGGAAGGAGCAATTGACTTGGAGCTGTAAAAAGCCAGAGGCAGCAGATAAAGAAAGATTGATTGGCTCAGATTAGCAGGCATTATATTTCAGGCTACTGTTCTTATGTCTTCAGAATGGTTTACATGGGACATCCAAACACCAATACAAATCCTTATTTCTGCAGTTTACGAATGATACATCTCAACACAAATGTACCCGGTGTAGCTTTTTAAAGCAAAATGTAGAATAGAAACCATTAAGATGAAGAACCTGGGAAAACGAAGGAAAGGAGCAGAAAGATTCAGAAAAGGGCCACCAAAATGAAAAGGCGAGAGAGAGGTGATGTGAGAGAAATTACACATGGCATGGAGAAGTGCATAAGAGAAAAAATAATTATCACTCTCTCCAACACTAGAACTCACAGACATCCAGAGAAGCTAAATGCTGGAAAGTTCAGGACAGATAAAAGAATGTACTTCTTCATGCAGTGCTTAGTTAAGCCATGAACTCCCTCCCACAGGGTGAGAGCCACCAACTTGGATGGCTTTAAAAGAGGATTAGACAAGTTCATGAAGGATAAGACTGTAAATGGCTGCTAGCCAAGATGGACATAGGAAGAGCCTGGTGGATCAGGCCAGTGGCCCATCTAGTCCATCATTATCCAGTTCTCACACTGGCCAAACAGGATCCGAGCACCAGAGCACTCTCCCCTCCTTGCATGTTGTGAGTGTCATAACCATACCCAGAGGTGCAGGGAATGTTGTTTCAGCAATGCACTGTAGTGTAACCATGGCTTATGTGCTGACTGAGATCTGCGGTATGAACAACATCAGCATGATGCCCTGGAACCTGGATACTGTTCAGGAATCACACGCCGAGGTAAAGGTTAAATGGAAACCTCGAAAGATTCCACCAATGGTGTCTCCAAAAAATTTTATACATCACTTGGGAAGGCAGGCGAACTAATACCAGAAGCAAAGATCACCAGTGTCGAAGCAGTGGTTCTTCAACATCAACTTCGTTGGACTGGCCATGTTGTGTGGATGCCTGATTATTGTCTTCCAAACAACTACTCTATTCCGAACTTTAAAATGGAAAGCGTAATGCTGGTGGTCAACAAAAGAGGTTTAAAGACTGTCTCAAGGAAAATATATATAAAAAATGTAGTATAAACACCAACAATTGGGAAACACTGGCCTGTGAGCGCTCCAGTTGGAGAACAGCCTTTTACCATAGGTACCGTGGGCTTTGAAGACGCTAGAACTCAGGACGCAAGGGAGAAATGTGCTAAGAGGAAGGCACGCTTGGCAAATCCACACCGTGATCAACTCCCGCCCGGAAACCTATGACTCCACCATGGAAGGATGTGTGGATCCAGAATTGGACTCCACAATCACTTACGGACTCACTTTTAAAACTGTGTTTATGGAAGACAATCTTACTCGGCTACGAGAGATTGCCAAAGAAGAAGAAATGGAATGCCTGTATGCATCATTCAAAAGGGACCAAACAACTGGAAGCAACCTCACTACCAACGAATGGTCAGTATAAAGGAATAGTCTCAGGAATTCAGCATTTAATCTTAAAAGCACCATATAATATTATTTATAGAAATCTGTAGGTGGGAAGGAAGGAGCAGAGTTTGCCTGACAGGAGAATAAATGAGGAACGGCCAGTTGGAAATAAATAAATAAATCTAGGACACCACAGCAGAAACAAAGAGGGACATTGTTCAGAGCTAATGGAGAGGAGTATTTCTCTGAGGTACACTTAAAGACTTAAGGTGAGAAAACTCTAGAGTATTTCATTACTCAGGCACATGAGTGATTGGAAGTATATTGTAAAAGGCAATTCATCCTGTACTACCCCCTTGTGGCCTATAATTTAACGCACACACACCCAGACAGCCTGTTTAGCATAGAAACTCATCAAACAGAATCTAAAAGCAGATTTCTCCACTGAGGATCAGATAAACTCCTCAGCGAGCTGGACTACAGATATAGAGGCGGTCTGCAATTCCTGTTGTGGCTTTCTTTCTTCTGAACATTCACAAAGATCTCTACAATTTATTTATAGACTGTCACATATCTATTATGTAGTATCTCACAACAAGAAAGTCTTCCAGCTATTTCACCACTTCCTTTACTGCACTGCAAAAACAAACAAACAAACAAAATGAAAATCTGAAGCAGCTCAAGAGTAAAAGAAGAGAAGTCATCTTTCAATCTTGCTGACTGTTTCACATCCTGGATTGATTTTTTTATTCCCCCACTGGGGCAAATTCTTAAATAATGCATACAGACAGATTAAGGATGAGGAAGGCCCAGGGGTGTATTCTTTCTTTTTTTTTGGGGGGGGGGGGGAACAAACCTGTGGTATGATTAGGATTGCCTTTCTCCTCACAGAAGCTTTAAGATGTACAGTGGTACCTCAGGTTAAGAACTTAATTCATTCTGAAGATCCGTTCTTAACCTGAGGTACCACTTTAGCTAATGGGGTTTCCCGCTGCTGCCGCGCCGCCACTGCACAATTTCTGTTCTCATCCTGAAGCAAAGTTCTTAACCAGAGGTACTACTTCTGGGTTAGCGGAGTCTGTAACCTGAAGCGTCTGTAACCCGAGGTACCACTGTATTTCATTTCACTTTTAATTTCTATATTATTATAAGCAAGGCGGCTTACAAGCTGAAGAAACGACAAAGATCACACACCTTTCAACAATCTGATCCAATATGAAAAAGTCACAATAAAAACGTAACTTTGAAATGAACAGCTTATGAATACATTTGAATACAATAGTATGAGAGGCACAGAATTGCACAAGGCACAGATTTCTCCACCGTGGTGTGTCCACATAGAGAAAACTACACCTGTTGAATTATATCCTACTAGGTAGGCATCAGGGATGCGGGTAGTGCTGTGGCCTAAACCACTGAGCCTTGGGCTGGCCACTCGGAAGGTTGGAGGTTTGAATCCCCATGACGGGCTGAGCTCCCGTAGCTTGGTCCCTGCTCCTGCCAACCTAGCAGTTCAAAAGCACGTCAAAGTGCAAGTAGATAAATAGGTACCACTCCGGCGGGAAGGTAAACGGCATTTCCGTGCACTGCTCTGGTTTCGCCAGAAGCGGCTTAGTCATGCTGGCCACATGGCCCGGAAAAACTGTCTGCGGATGAATGCCAGCTCCCTCGGCCAGTAAAGCGAGTTGAGTGCCACAACCCCAGTGTCGTTTGTGACTGGACTTAACTGTCAGGGGTCCCTTTACCTTTTAGGTAGGCATTAAAGGCACAGGGTCTTAATGGCGGGGGGATATATTGGTTTAGAAGGTAAATGTAAAGGGAGGGCCTGTTTTATTTTCATTTTTTGTACATCAACTAACAAAGTTTATCACACAAATACTGATAATATCCCTTGGTATGATGTCTCTCCTCTTCCTTGCATGAGAGGCTTCCTTCTCAAATCATAAAACCCAGCACAACATTTGAGGATTTCTTAGTTTCTAACCAGTTGCAGAATTCCAACATTCCAATTTAAAACTGGCTGATGCGAAAGACAACAGCAACCAGTTAGATGCCTTGGGAAGTTCACTAATGGGGCATGATGGAGGGTCCCTCTAGACTAGAGATTGGTGGGTTTTTGTGAGTATATTCTATAAGGTGTCAGAGATGCAACAAAAAACATTAGTTGTGGATTTCTAAAGAACATTAAGATCACCGGAAGAAATGTCAACAACCTCAGATATGCAGATGACACAACCTTGATGGCAGAAAGTGAGGAGGAATTAAAGAACCTTTTAATGAGGGTGAAAGAGGAGAGCACAAAATATGGTCTGAAGCTCAACATCAAAAAAACCAAGATCATGGCCACTGGTCCCATCACCTCCTGGCAAATAGAAGGGGAAGAAATGGAGGCAGTGAGAGATTTTACTTTCTTGGGCTCCATGATCACTGCAGATGGTGACAGCAGTCACGAAATTAAAAGACGCCTGCTCCTTGGGAGAAAGGCGATGGCAAGCCTAGACAGGATCATTAAAAGCAGAGACATCACCTTACCAACAAAGGTCCGTGTAGTTAAAGCCATGGTTTTCCCAGTAGTGATGTATGGAAGTGAGAGCTGGACCATCAAGAAGGCTGATTGCCGAAGAGTTGATGCTTTTGAATTATGGTGCTGGAGGAGACTCTTGAGAGTCCCGTGGACTGCAAGAAGATCAAACCTCTCCATTCTAAAGGAAATCAGCCCTGAGTGCTCACTGGAAGGACAGATCCTGAAGCTGAGGCTCCAAGACTTTGGCCACCTCATGAGAAGAGAAGACTCCCTGGAAAAGACCCTGATGTTGGAAAAGGTTGAGGGCACAAGAAGAAGGGGACGACAGAGGACAAGATGGTTGGACAGTGTTCTCGAAGCTACAAACATGAGTCTGACCAAACTGCAGGAGGCAGTGGAAAGCAGGAGTGCCTGGCGTGCTCTGGTCCATGGGGTCACGAAGAGTCGGACACGACTAAACGACTAAACAACAAAAGAACATCATCTTCCTTCACTAGTTCTGAGGTATCGAAAGTGACAGGATTTCAGCAGGAAACTATGGGACATGCACAGGTTGGAAACAAAGCAGTTTAGCCTCAAACTTTTGCAGGTGTAGACAGTATTGAAAGCAGGATGTTGTAGAACCACCCCAATACCACCATGGGCACAAATAATCAGGAATGAATAATACGAAAAATCTCTAGTGGGGTGCTAATTGTGGTGCCCCTATTGTTTATCATATACACCACAATCAGAGGTACATTGACTTTAAACCATGGACAGTAAATTGCATTTGTTATCTGTTGATAGACTTAGTTTCCATAAACTTGCCTAATCCATTAAAAGAAAGAAAGAAAGAAAGAAAGAAAGAAAGAAAGAAAGAAAGAGAGAGACAGACAAATAATCATTCCCAAGGCCAGTGAGCTGAGGCACATTTTTATATTTTTAGATCCTGTACAATTGCAAATGTACTGATAGTGACATAAGCATCAAACCTCAATAAAGTGCTCAAGATGGAAATATTTTTATACAGCCAAGCAACAAGATCATGCTTTTGAAAATAGCTTTCATCTAAATGCATTTCTTAGCATTTCTCCGTTGCTCTCCCTTTGAAGAAAGCTAATAGCTTACGCACTCTTAATTATCAACTCGGTGCATTTAAAGGCAACACTAAATGCTCTCACCTTTGCCCCTGTTCTCTGAATAGAATGGAAGGCCAGCCTTGTTCATTGTCTGTATGCAATTTCTGTTCCTTCTTAGTGGAGAAACATCTATCCCCTCTTTTAACAGGCATCCTGTTACCACTTCCCTGTAGCAAAAAAGCCAACCTCTTGACTCCCCTGCAAGCCAGGCAGATCCATCAGCTCACTTGCTAACTACAGTAGTCCCTTGGTTCTCAAACTTAATCCGTTCCAGAAGTCCATTCCAAAACCAAAGTGTTCCAAAACCAAGGTGCACTTTCCCATAGAAAGCAATGGAAAATGGATTAATCTGTTCCAGACTTTTTAAAAACAACCCCTAAAACAGCAATTTAACATGAATGTTACTATCTAATGAGACCATTGATCCATAAAATGAAAGCAATAAACAATGTACTGCAGTCACATAATCAATCAATCAATCAATCAATCAGTAGCTGAACTGGGTTCCACACAGTCAGAAAAACAAAAGAAAAAATCCACAAAAACAAAAATGCAAAATAAATAGCAAAAACAGACAGACCTCAGCATAACACTCAAAACGGAAGTGTGGCACTCAGTACGGAAGCTTAATACTCAAAACAGAGCACTTTTAGCTTCCAAAAAATGTCCACAAACTGGAACACTTACTTCTGGGTTTGCAGTGTTTGAGTTCCAAGTTGTTTGAGTACCAAGGGGTCTGAGAACCAAGGTACCACTGTATACTTATTTGGTACATTTGCTCTAAGCCCTCACTCAGGAACGCACAGCCAAGAGCCTACGAGATATCGCTCTTGTGAATCTGATGCTGCAACAAAACAACAACAACATCTTTTTGAGGTGAATCACCAACTTCGATATTGAACCTTTTCAAATTGTTTTTAGGAGACTCTCGTGGTCATACTCTAGCAGCTTAAAATCAAATGTGATCATATTTTTAGTTCATCAGAATTACTTAATTAAAATGGAAATCTTAAACCTCATCCACAAATATTTGGCATACCTGGCCTTCCACTACCCATTTGGAGATGGATGTTTTCCCATCGTACCCAGGCCGGAACTGAAGGGTGGCAGAGCGGGGGCTGATGTTGGAAATGACCAAATTGGATGGTGCACCAGGAAGCTCTATATATGGCAACACACCAAACAGAAAGAGAGGGAGAAAAAGAACACAGAGTCAGGGGATAAATACACAGCCCAACATTTCAACAGCTTGAACAGCTGCAATAGTAGTAGTAGTAGTAATTTTATTATTTATACCCCACCCATCTGGCTATTATTTTCCAGTGGCAGATCTGAACATCAGAAGTGATCTACTGGATCGCAAAAGAGCCCACCTGGTCCAACATCCTGTTTCTCTCTCTGGCCTCCAAAGAAACAACAAAGAGGACATGAAGGCGAAATTCCTTCCCCCATTGTCACTCTCCAAGAATTGATAGTAACAGGACTATTGACTCTGAACCAGGACATTGTCTGGAAGTTTTGAAGATGAACCATTCTCTGCTATGGGTATCAGAAGAATATTTATATCTTATAGAGCTCTATGTGCATTCAAAGCTTGGATAATACCTCAAAGCAAGTGACTCCTTGGTAGAAATGGGATTGCCAGTGAAACAAAATAATCATGATAAATGCATAATGATGCAATTCTGGTCATTGTATGTGGATAGCAAGGCACTAAAAGTGGTTTGAGTGCCTCCTCATCTCACCTGCCACTCAACTCCCCACATGGGCTACCGTCCCTGAGAAGTAGGAGAGGGGAGGAATATCTCAGCTCAGACTATTTCCTTCTCCTCAGCCCCAGCAGCTTGCTAGAGTCCAGATTCTAAGCCTCTGCAAGGCATTCATGAAGGTGTAGATGCAATGGCACAGAGTTAAGGGCACTACATTAATGCAGGGACTCGATTCCTTTAACTACTCATTTCACCATTAGCCTTGAAAAGGCCCCAGTATAACCTCCCACCCAAATCTTTCCTGAATCATGTTATATAACAACCACGCACCAGACCATTGCAAATGTGAAATATATACCAATGTAAATATATCTCCTGCATTTCCATTTTTCACTTTATTTCTGTAAGTAGCCCTTGTGATCCTTTGGCATTAAAAAAAAATAGAAGAAGAGTTAATTATACCCATCACACACCAATATTTCTGGGGCTGTTCCGATTTCTGTTTTTACCAACCTGGAGGAACACCAGATGAAATGGTTGATGAAGTGACCATGCCGGTCCCCTTTGACGTCTCTGCCGCTACCTCTATCGTGTAAGTGGTGAGAGATGACAAGCCTGTAATTTTGTACTCAAGGGTTGTGTTAGCAAGAGTGCGAGCAAGACGCGATTCATTCCTGCTGTACACCTCCCAGGAGATTTGGTAGCCTGGAAAGGGAAGGGGAAAAAAGGACAAAGAAATCAAGCAGCTGTTATCAGAGGCGTCTTCCACGCCTGTTCCCTGTGCAGTCTTAAAAATCTGTTCAAAGAACAGCTCAGTGACTTGGCCAAGGAGCCTCCAGTGTGTTGATACTCTCCTTAAACAGAAAAGCACTTTTCTATGTAGCAATGTTTGCTCATTAAGCTGGTGTCAACTGCAGCAAAGCAAAGGTTCCTGCCCCCCTGGGCTGAAGGAGCTTCACCTGCCCATTCTGCTGCCCATGGGGCTTCAGAGAGTGACATGCCGAAAGAGCCCTCAGCTGTGTTTGCAACCCAAGGGCGACTCAGTGGCAGCTCAGTTCTTGCTTCTTCAACATCCGCCTCAAGCATCAGGAAATTTTATTTCTGGATCATTTTATTTCTCTGCTCCTCCCACAAGTAGCTATTCCCACATGCATAACCAACAGGTTCACATGTGCTTGTCCCCAACATCCAGGTTTGAGGGTTCTTTCCTGCAGCGCATAACCAGATTATAAGTATACTACAGGTATAAACAAATGTCAGGGACACCCCCCCTCCCTCTCTGTCCCCGGCTTATGGTGGCATCTTCAGTTGCTGGCAGGAGGCACTTCCTTTTGTGCCATGTTTCTTGGTACAAGTCTATGCTTAAAGCTCCATGTCCGAGTGCTTGTTTTGTTTTGTTTTTTGATCTTGGTGCTTTCCCCAAAAACCTGTGTTTTACTGAGCAAAAGACTATCAGTTTTTCTGTGGATTGCCATTTGCTCCAATTCAGCAGTAAAACATGGGTTTTCTTAGGGAAAGCACTGGGATGAAAAAAATCCCAGATGCTCAGATACTGAGCTTTAAAGCCCAGACCTTTACAGTGGAACCTCAGTTCTCGAACATCTCCATTGACAAATGATTTGGAACCTGAACGCTGAAAACCCAGAAGTAATTGCTTCTGTTTTTGAATGCGCTTCGGAAGTCGAAAGATCTCCACAGCTGCCCTTGCATACACTTTTTTAAGCAGGGTGGATCATTATCTTGCCTTTTCCAACCTTGTACAGCAAAGCCATTGTCCTTATCTGTGCAGCACCTGACCCTCCAACCTCACTTTTCTATTGTAGACTTGCTTGTTAAGCCATTCACTCCTTTGCTCTTTCATTTCTGCCTGCCTTCGGTGAACTTTCCAGACTGTCTGTAACCCAATTTTCTCAATTTTGCTTCTGATTTTGCTTGTTCTCTTCTCTCCCTCCTCTGAACCCCTGGTGACAACTTTATTAACTCTGGAGCACATTTGTGAACCTTTCTTGTGACAGCCGAGAGAGAGCTGGTTGGAAAAGTTTGCTTGATTGCAACTTCCCTGGTGATTAGGATCAGGGCAGGAAGGTACAGGACACTCCTGAAGGGATGTGAATAGGATGTGATTCAGGTCCACTAGCGTAAGAGAGGACAGCTCTCCAGCAACTAGCTTGGTCATGAAATAACCACATTGGCCCTTCCAGGCTTGCTGAATGACAAACCTGGATGGGATAGTATTTTCAAGGATAAATAATGATGATTTTGACGTGATACACCATCATCTACTATCTTTTATCTGAAAACGGTCTCAGAGGTAGAGACATAAAATATATAAAGGAATAACCCAAGTGATTTCTAATAGTAAAAGTGTCTTTCAGGAAGGTCAAAAAGATTGCTGCATGTTTACCAATGCAAATCTATGGAATAAAAGGATGTCTTATCTGTTTTGCATCACATAATTGCTGGATTTTGTATGGCACACTCAATTTTTCCATGAACCTCTACTGCTACGTGACCACAAAAATCTATGTGAGGGCAAGATATTTTGTTTTGCACTCTTATCTTCAAAGGCATCGCTTGCCCATCTGATGAGCTCTGCAGCAGTTGAAGTGTCAAAGCTTCACCCTGTCACCCTGCCACAATGGTTGTGTGAACTGGCCCTGAGCAGGCAGAAAACCCCACCAGCAACACACCAAATGTTCTACTTCTGAAAAGGAGCCCAGCCAAAGCAGATAAAAACAAAGCACATGGAGCCCAACCTTGCTAGGAAGGAACTGAACTTGCAGAAGAAACTATGAAGTCCAAAGGGAGAGGCAGATGGAAGGAAGTTCCTTCCATCTGCCTCTTCTTCCTTTGGACTTTTTCTAACTTTTAAAAGGCATAAACTGTGCAAGATGAGTAGCATCCTAGAAGAACTGAAGAGGCAGAGGCAATTGGGTTTTATCTGACTCCAGTTTCAGGCAGGAGAAGAAGCATTCCTTGTTCTCTGGCATTAGCCCCTTCTCCATAAGCTGCAGCCTAACTGAAACTAATGACCAGAAGAGTTTCAGAAATAATTTTCTGTTGATCTGGAGTAAATTCTGTATGAGAGAGCAGTACATCCAATCACAAACTGTCCGTCTGCATCCAGGCCCTCATAAATCAGAGTTTGCTGAGGGAGAGAGGAAGATACTGAAATTTACAATGAGAGCAACGGGCAATTTACCAAAGCTGGCTTGCTCCCTCCTAATGCCCTCTGCGCTTTCCTCTCATTCCGCACACTAGAATTAAAAACCAAGTCACAGCAAATGACATCCATGCACCGAAGTGATGAAGTGGGAGCCTCCTAAGCACTCTTAGGTTTCTAAGCAGCATTGGATAAGCCACTGAACCATTCAAGGGAAATGAATGATTTCGCCACCTCCCATCTCCCTGCCTTAAATGCAATGTTCACCGTAACAGGGGAACTTTTTCTTCCTTATAAACCTTGCCTGACATGTCTCTAGGCCTACATTTCCTCATAAATAAAAGAGATCTTCACTTTCCTCCCCCTTTCCTAAAATAATTTGATTCAGGTATAGAACGAACTGTCACCTTACTAAGCCAGCTTCAAAGCTTCCATAGGACCTGCTTGCATCCCCGTTGGCTAGGGCCATCTGGTTTCATCTTGTTCTCTGCTTTTTGTTTTCTAGCAACCACATGGACTAGCCCTGATTTTCTCTAGGAGGAAATGTTTCATAACACATCCACAATGACATGGCACAGAATCCACAATGGAATCATTACTGGTTTGTTACTTATACGTTTGACACTAAAAACCACAAATAACCACATTTAACAGTCTAAAAAAACCCAAAAATGCAACATTTAATAAATCTACATGGCAGAGGGGAATGAATAAAGCAATCCACCAATCAGCATTTCACCTCACCCCTCTGAAATGTTTGGGCAAAGAGATGGGTCTTTAATTGTCATCAAATTCTCAATAAAGTTTGGGCATAACACACCTCTGAGAGGAGGTCATACCATAAGTTGGTTGGTGCGTGAGCTCAGCACATGGGTATGATTTCATTGCCCAGTTGCCACATTTTGGGTTGAAAGCTTCCAGCAATTGTTGGGATCACTTTCAATCAGGAAGGCAGGCAGGCAAGCAGATTGCCTGACCATATAACTTCCATAGAAGGAAGTATCCAAGTCAAAAAACACCAAAACACATTTTTAAAAACAGCAACAGTAAAATACATTTTGGCCTGGCCTGGCAGCCCTGTGATCAGCATCGTCTTCATCTTAGTTTTCAAAGGCCTGTCTGAACAGGAAGGTCTTAGCTTGCCAGAGGAAGGATAACAAGGAGGGCACAAGTCTGGCCTTTCTTGGGAGAGAATTCCACAGTATGAGGGTAGCCACAGAAAAAGGTCCTGCCTCTCATGTGCCACCACCAACTGGGCCTCTGATGTTGCTAGGACTGGGAGAAGGTGCTCATTCAAGAATCTTAACAGCCAGGCAGGTCCATATGGGATAGACGATCTTTCAGGTAGTGGGGTCCAAGGCATACACATAGACCCAATTAAATCACATGCATATGAGAAATACGTGCAGCACAGAAGGTTATTAAAACTCTATAAAGCTTTTTGTCCAATACCCATACTGTCTCAAATAGATGTGGGGAGCTAATTGCCCCACAGAGAACTTTTCTAGAGGCCATGACTGTGAGCTGGTTGTAACTGCCCAATGACCTCTCAATACACACCTTTGCTGACTCTTCAAGCTTTAAATAGGAGTAGCGGCAAGCTTGAATTCTCCGCCAGAAGCTCTCGATAAAAGCTGGCCATATTGATCATTGTAGTGCAATGAGTTTTCTCCTATTCCCCTCCCCATCTTTTCGTAAGTGGCTGCTTGCTGATACTTGCCTGTAATGATGCCATTTTTCTCTACAGGTTCTTGCCAGCTGACCTTGAGCGAAGTGTCCAGAATCTCGGTGAAACTCAGGTGCCCCACAGCTCCTGGCTCTGGCAATCAGAAAAAGAAATCTGTTATAACAGGAGAGGCTCTGTTCACTTCAGATCTGATTTAGCCAAAGAGAGAAAACAGGCACCTAGGCCGGGACTACTACCTGCAGAGAGTGCTGTCAGAGCAATCAATGTGCTAAGGACCATTCTAATTATCATCTGCATGAAAGATTTTACCCCATCCTCTTTTCACAGAGCTAAGGAGAGTGGCAGGAAGAGATTTAGCCACACTGATTCAAAGTCTCTTCTCTTCATTGAATATAATCAGATCAGGCTGAATCCTGAAAAGCAGCCTCATGTGCTGTTGCCCCTTGTGGAAACAAACCATCTTGCTGGAGGGTGTGTGTGTGTGGTGTTGGGCTCACATCGCCACATGTGGCAAACCTGTGAAAAGGTGGCCACATTCTGAGAGGAACTGTTGAAAGAATTAGAGGCATAACTGCACAAAATATAATCAAAGGGCATAGTCGCCTTTACTTAATCATTACCTAGTGGTCAATATGAATCTGCATTTTAAGCATCTTATTGGCCAGCTTTTATTAGCAGCCAAGGCAGTAATAGCTAGATATTGGAATTTTTAGAGGCTGTGCATTGACCACATGGTCTAAAGAAGTCTGGCAATTAACATGGATAGAAAAAAACTGACTACTAAGCTAAAAACAGAAAGGGGAACAAAATGAAAAGACCACATTTTTCATGGATTGTCATACTTTTATTATGTACAGTACAAAAGAAGAGGGCGTAGGACCTCATCCACATTACAGAATTTCTTTGGTTGCTGTGCTTTGCACACAACTGGAACTGTCACACAACTGAAATACGACAACTTGAGGGACATAAGTGTGAATGTAACAAGCTCTGATGTAATTCAATCCCATGCCTTTGGACAGGGTGGGTTTTGTTGTTTTGTAAGAAAATAAATTTCATGTCATTTCTTACTGGATTGTTATTTCACCTTCATAACAAAGTCTTTAAAATAATAAAACAAGGAAAGCCAACCACCTTTCCCCCATGTCTTTTGCAGGTGCTGAATAAATGTCTGCAGTGCCACATAACATTTGAGCAGGGACTTTGCAATAGTGAAGGGCACATGGAGGTCAAGGATATCCACCCACTGCTTAGAAAAGCCCATTCCCCAAAAGCACTTTCAAAATACCACTCACAGGGCAAGGATCTTCAGCACATGCGTGTAACTGGGCGGAACTTCTAAAGGAAGCTTTACAGCTTAAGCTCAACAGCACTTAAAACAGTATTCTCTGGTGGGCAATGAAAACAGTGTAAAATAGAACTAGCATCCAAAAAATGTGCTGTCTTAGTTCAATCTTGATCTTCAATGAAGGCACAGAGACTGATTTGTGAGACTGCTAGCTCTCCTCACTTCCACAGATTTATTGAGAAGAGAGAGGTTTCTGCTCACTTTGCATTCACTATGCTTCTAATACTTGGATCCTTGCCAGACTGGGCTGTCTTCTTGCTCTGCTGACATCAGTTGGCAATTCATATTCTGTTTCCTCTTCACTCTTGCACAGGCTCTGATTCCTCTCCAGCTATGGAGAAGAAAGATAGCTAAGAGGCTAGTGCTAGCCAATTTCCAATTCTACACCTGCAATTCAGGGGACACTGTTGAAACTTCATTCTTCAGCCTCCAGTAATCAACGTATTGCACAAAGAGAGCTTCTGGTCCAAGACAAATTTAGGATTCTCTATTAATGGATGCACTATGTCCCAACTCTGGCCATAGGAGTGTCAAATTCAGGCAGACTTTTGCATCAATAAGCCAGAGTGGCTCAGAACACACTCATTTGGTCCTAAGAAAACTTCGACATCAGGCTGGCTTGCTGGTCTCAACAACTAGGGAATTTTATTCATACTGTGCCTTGTTGCCTGTAACTACTACCAGAAGGGAGCTTATCTGTTGATTGACTCCTCTTCAGGAACATATGAGGTTTCTCTCTATCTTGGAGAAAAACAGAGGGAGTGAGACCATGCTGATTCTCCTGGACATCTCAGTGGTTTTCAGTACCATTATCCACAGTATTCTCCTGAATAACTGTCTGGGATGGAAAGTGGGGACACCAACTTATGGTTGTTGCATTCCTGTGTTGACAGCCAAGTCTTGGACATGGTGCTGAATGACTACTGCTGGGGTTCCTGATGTTTATGTCATTGGTTCCCAGAGGGCTATATTCTGTCTTTCTGCTACTGAACATATCCATGCAACTTCTAAGTGAGGGCATCCAGAGATCTGGAGTGAGGTGTCATCAATATATGGATGGCATCCAACTCTGTTTCTTATTATCATCAAATCCAAATGAAGAAGTCAGTCAAATTTATTTGCGAAAAACCACTGGTCATTACAAAAATGAAGACATAATTGAGCTGAGATATATATCAAAGAATAAGTGATTCACCCATACATTAGACTCTATTTGGCATGGTAATTTTTGTCTGATCCATTGCATGGCAGAGCAAACACAGAAGCATTATATACTACCAACCAAATAATATAGTCTTTAGGGAAATCACACTTCTGAAACTGGTATTTGCTTTGGGAGGAGAATCACTGGAGGATTTCCCCCAAATGCATAGAGAAAACTCTGCCCCCCCCCCATTCATACACTCTAGCAACATGACAAAAATCACAGTGTTAATATTTACACTTTTCACTTCATAGCAGAAGGAGCTTTACAGGCATCTCAGTCATGTCAATATCCAGTACTTTTCTATCAGTGGCCTGAGCACTGGTGCTTTTCTTGCTTCCTGTTGCTCTACAGCAAAGGACTCAGCTGGGTCCCCTGCAACTGCTAGGTGGAAATTGCTATTCTCTTCTTCTTCTTCTGGAAGCAAACATAGCCCAGATTCTCCTGCAGTGAGTGACAAGAAGAGCTTCCCTTTCACCGCTGTGTGGAGCTGACTGTGAGCTACAAAGCCTTTCCTATCCAAAATGGACAGGATGATGAACTCAGGAGCTTTAATGCACCATAGTCTACCTTGAAGGAAGAAGCAGTCAAGCACAGAGAACTACAGGTAGGCAGAATAAGTGGGTTAGAATGATCCTGGGTGTGTGTATTTGTGCGTGTAAGTGAGAGAGAGTGGAGAAACAAAGCAATGAAGAGCGTGCATCTAGCCCAGTCCTATCTACTTGTCTGACTGGCAGCAGTGAAATGATGAAAGTGCATAACACTTATGCATGGCAGAGGGAACATGAAAAGAAAAAAGGCTTTTCTCCTTCTCTCATAACACTAGAACTTGTGGACATCCAATGAAGCTGAAGGCTGGAGAATTCGAGACAGATAAAAGATGCTGGTTTCCTACAGGCATCTGGTTGGCCACTTTGAGAACAAGATGCTGGACCAGATGGGCCATTGGCCTGGCCCAAAAGGCCTTCCTTGTGTTCTTATATTCAGTTCTTGCAAGAACACAAGAAACTGCCCATATGTCCATCTAGCCTACTATTCTCTGTTCAGATTGGTCATGGGTCTCCAGGAGCTCACATAAAAGCCATTCATATCCCTAGCCAGCAGGTTTGTTTTTTTAATAGCTTCGTATCTGGACCTGTGATCTCCACTATGCTAAGCAAGTGCTCTGTCCTTCAACTAAAGTCCCCTTTCTTGCCAAAATCACAAGCAGAAATATTTCCCAGTTCTAATTCTAATTCTAATTGCCAAGGACAAAACCGGGGAGTTTCTACATGTGAACTATGAAATCTCCTGCAGAACTATGGTCCTTTCCTATGTGCCATGGTAGGAAAGGAGGTAAGGAGCAGGCAAAAGAAGAAGAGGGGGAGACAGAACAACTGGTCTAGAGCCATGTTAGATGTACACACTTAGCAACCACCAGATCAGTTGAAGCCTTAAAAATCAGATTATTTCTGAAGTAATTCAAGCAACAGTTCTGTCTTCTGCTTTGCAATTCCGAATTTAAGTAAACACATTTGTACCGTAGTTAAGCAGCTTTGCAGATATCCAGTGGTTAGCCTGCAATCTGCTAGCCTGCAAAAGTTCTAATGGCAGAAAATCTGTTCTTTGAACATAGAAGTATCTTTCCCAACAAGTCTCTCCCATGGCCAATTTGTCAGCATTTGGAATCAGACTTCTTTAGCACTGAAGCTGTCTATATGATTCGTCTTTGTAGGAAGAGTGGCAAACAGATGGTTATTCTCGAGGCATTGGGAAAGGAAATAACCACATCAAGAAGCTGTTCGTATCTCCTGCATTGTCTGGGTTTGTCTCTACAGCAGCAGGAGTGAGATTTCAGATGGGAAGCGGGGAATTGAAGTGAAGAGTACTTGTGCTGAACACCAAAGAAAATGTTTCTTCTCTCTGCAGGCTTTGATAAATTAGGCCAGGGAAAATGACAAAACAATAATAATAATAATTCTAATACACATCATTGCAAATTTGACATGCTATGCATGCCTTTTTCCCTTGTTTATTTTTAAATAAGATTTGTAAGTTGCCAAGATGTTCTGAATGGAGCTTTGTTGGGAACAGAACTGTGCTGCCTCATGATTAAATTTTGAATCTGGTGCTGAGTATCTCAGGGCCAGCTGTGTTGAACTGGGACAGCCAAGTACATACAAAATTGCCATAGCTATAGGGAGCCTCAGGTTCCAAATCCTCCTACAACAGTAGCTGTGAGGCAAAGGAGACAGATCCATTCCCTGGTCCTGCCCATTTGAATCTACTGGTACTGAAACCCACATCTCATGTCCTGAGCTCCAAGGAGACACTTCTGCCATCAGACTCTGATGACTGGACCATAGACTCCCTGTAAGTTCAGGAAAAACCCGAGGAACTTTTGCTCAAAATGCCTCTGCAGCTTGAAACCCATCTGCTTAGAGTTAGCAAAAAAACCCTAAACCCCCAGACCATTGGCTGTGTCCAGACGCAGAACTCATTATGTAGGTTTTCAATCCCAGCAACCTGAGCAGAGACTCTAAAAATCTGCCCACTGCTCTAAGACACAGTTGAGGCAACTAGAATTTTCTGTCTGCTAACCATGGTCCTGAGCCAACACCTTGGTCTTTGTCCATGGTCCTGATCTTGCTTTGCTTTCCCTCAACTTCTAGTGTGTTCTAGAAACCCAGCCTTAGTGTCTTTATCTTGCTCTGGCAATACTTTCCCTTGTGGTGGTGGATATCATAAGAGATCGAGACAAAAGCATGCATGCACATAGAAGCAATATTGGGAGCAATAAAATTTTACCTGTGGCCCAGCCAGCAATCATGCTTTTATAAGCATGATTGGGCACAATTTAGAGGAAGCTTCTCCAGCACAAGCTCTGTTGGAGGGAATGAGAACCGAGAGCAACTGGTCTTGCACAGCCTCCATTAAGCAAAGCATAATCCTAGCAAGATGGAGACAGTCAAGAGCTGGTGCACATTTGGTGAAATGGCATTCCTTCTGGTGGCAGTGCATTTTCAAAAGCATCAGGCCTGCAGATTTGGGAGTCCCTTTTGCCCACATAAAACTGCTCAATGAATCTTCCTCAGAGGCCCCCCTCTTCTTCCTCCCACATCCTGGCCTTCAAAGTCTTATGATGGATGGAAACAGGGCATAGAATCATTTTGGTTGTAGTACCCTGGCTCAGGAACGCTCTCCCCACAGAGCCTCAGTCTCAGTCAAGCTGAATGTCTTGTTGGCAGAAGGTAAATAAAACTTTCTATTTACCCTCACTTTACAGATCTTCCTTTCATAATTTTAAATTCTGTTTCTTCCTAGTGGATATACCGATGCTTTACTTCTGTTTCTATTGTTGTTTTACTTGTTTTTTGTGTCTGAAAAACACATTGCAAGCTGCTCAAGGTGTTCCTTTGGGAACTGACAGGTGGGGAACTATACTCCCAAGTGGATGGATTAACATGAATTCATTGGAGTTTGCACAAGGTGGTATCTGCAAATTATGCACACTGTGACTGCAAATCTTGTGTGTGGTGGCAGTGGACAGCATGGTTCTACCTGCCAATATATCCCCCAGTTTCTCTAAAACAAAACATATAAAATAATATGTACCCCTAGAAGAGTTGACTGCATCCCACTCTCTCAGGAGGTTTCCTCTGGCAAAAGCTGCAAGGTTACCGTGCTATCACAGAATCATAGAACTGTAGATGCTCAGAAGCCTTGTACATGTTAATCACATGTTTTCTATCTCCAAACTTGATGGTGTCTCATCATGGAGACACACAGTGGACAAGCACAAACTCTTCTGTCCCAGTGTGTGAAGTGGCTCTGATTTAATAATTAATTAACAAACGTGAATTGAATAATAGTTTGTTCTTCGGGGGAAATTTAAGGAAGATAACTAGTTATTATGTTCCGGTATTATTATTAATTTATACAAATAAAATTATCTACCCAGAAATTTAAATAAGTCTGTGTTTTCACTGGGAGCTGTTCCATGTTGGAAGGGTATTCAGTGCCATAGCTATAAAGCCCTTCCAGCACGGAACAGCTCCCAGTGAAAATACACATTTTCAGTCTGCGGTGGTTCTTTGAATTGCTTAGTAAGTTTGATGAATGGTTTCAACCTAATTAGGAAGTTACAGTTATTTGCTCATCAGCCAGCCAGGGATCATGTGGAAAAGCTGTTCATTGACATTGGTCACTCTTTACTTACTGTCTTCATGAGTCTTGAGCAGCTGTGGCGAGCTCCGTGGCCCATCCCCTGGGGTGGTGAAGCAAAGGACGGAGGTGTAGTAAGCAGTAAATTTCTTCAGGTTGGTTATGTAGCCACTGTGCACTCCATGAAAGTCCGGGGTAATGGTGACGGCAGTCACAGTTTCTGGCGCATCAACTGGCCAAGCCAGGAGCTGGAAATGGGAACATTGATTAAGAAAGCATGAAATCACAGCAGGGATGGTTCCCACTCGCAGTCCAATACATGGGACCGCCAGGACCTCATTAGTTCACTTGTAAGAGCACAACATTACTATTAACACAATTGTTGCCAATTGGCTGGATGTACAAATTTAACCGTGTTGCTGTGCTTGATGAAAGCCTTGTGCATTACTTCCAGCTATAAACAGAGAATTTTAAAACTGTGCTGCTAAAATCTGATTCTTAAAAAAAGAGGCAAACAGAAGTGCTTTAAGCTAAACTTAAGGAGTTACATAACCCTGACAGAGAACCTCCTCCTGCTTCCAGGAATGTATAATCAAAGGGATGAGAAAATAATCAGCCAGTTGCTAGAGAACAGAAGGGCTAGGAAATGGGAGGCATATCACTTGCCCAAAATGCACCAGATTCAAAAGAAGCTTGCAAGGAGCCACAATCATGCCTGGAAGATGAGGGCCAGGCCCACCAACCTTAGGAGACACTGAAGGTCTAGGGTTGAAAAGGGGCAGGTTTTTGGTGGGTGTCATGCTCAGGAACACTGAATTATCTTCCACTATTCCCCTCAGTAGACCTAAGCCTCCAGCCTCTGCTCCCTCTCTTCCATTTGACTTACAGAGACTGCTCCAGGTCTGGGTTCAGAGCCCTGCCAGGATGCTGTCATAACCCTGTCACATTACCAGCACCTGTGCAAAAATGCTCCACACACAACACAGAACCTTAAAACAAGCCCCTCTGGACAGGGGAGGGGGTGGTGCTCCCCTGTTCAAGAGCCAGGAAGAGCAGCCTGAGCCAAACACCGACTGCAGCATTATGTGGGGCTGGAAGGCATCAAGGAAGGAACTGCCAGGCCTGTTCCTAAGTGACCCCAGAGACAGGGATGTCCTTACCATTTAGCCATCTCAGATGAAGGATGCTGGCAGTCCCTGTGCTCATTCTGCCTGAGCCCCTCCTGAGTTGGCACCTTGGGAGTGGAGATGCTTGATGGCTACTGCCTTGGGCTGTCTGTCTTGCCTGGATATTTACCCTCAAGGTAGCATAAAGCGAAAGGCCCTTGAGTAAGCAAGCAGAGTCAGCCAGGCCAAGGCACACACTCCAGCAGGCATCGTACATGCACTGCTTATGTGACCCATGCCACTGCCATTGCATCGCATCACTGCCTGATCAAACAGGCAACAGTGGAGCACTGAACAAGGGGAGGCAAGACGTTGGATGCTGCTCTAGATGCTTCATGCAGCCAGCCCTGCACTCCCCAAGCTAGGCTGCTGCCCCCTAGTGCAGTGGAGTCCCATTGCCACTGTTGGTGCAACATCCAGCAGTCAGTCTGCTCAGCTCCTGAAAGTGCAATGGAGAAGAAGTCACCTTATTCTTCACCTTTGGTAGAAAATTGTCTCAGGCTGACTCTGCCCAGAGAGAAAGCCAGCAGAGAGTCTTAATCGTATTTCTTTGAGAGTGTGTCTTGGCACACTTGGTGGGATCCTTGATACTTGAACGGAAGTCAAACAGCAAGCATGATCCAACTCGCTGAAAGGCTTATTAGACCTTGCTCCCCTGATCACCTTTTATAGCACAACACTATTCAACTGCTCAGTGCTGTTAATTGCTGTTAATTTGTGCTAATTGTCCCCAAGAGCAGTTAACAGAGCCTAAAGGGGACTGCTTGATGCATGGACACATTTGTTTCACTGGCTACTGGCAATCGCAGAAGGAAGTTCCCCCCTGCCAGTAGTTTTTTATGTAGGTTGACCAGGGACAAAGATTTTCACAGAAATAATAATAATAATAATAATAATAATAAATGGTTCCCAATCCTGTATTCTGACACTGGGACAAAATTTGGGCAGGACCACACAAGGGTAGGGCCCAAAATTTAACCCACCCTACAGACTGCAGTTTTACAAATCAGCCTGCCAACTCAATGTTTCTCCCGTACATGCAAAGACCTCTCATGGCAAGATTTAAGATGATTTAAGATGACCCTACAAATGAACCTCCAAGCCATGATCAGTACAATCATACAGTAGCAATCTTACATGGGTCCCTTCTTCAGTCTCCAGTGAGTAGCTGGAAGTGGAGAAACATTAAGAAGGACCTCATTTCCCTTGCTTTTAAAATAAACAAAACTCTGGATTCCCCCCTTCATTTCTCTGCCACCTTAAGCGAAGAAAATGCAAGAATCTTCCCCAGGATTGGGGAAATTCAAATTTACTCTGAAGAGGAGGAGGAGGAGGAGGAGGAGGGAGCTGTTATGAATTGCAAGCATTGTGTATCTGCTTGTAGAAGAGCATGGATGCCATGCTCAGCTGCACCTAACCAGCAAGCTGATGAAAATCACAGATGTGCCCAAGCTCTAGACAACCAGAACTTAGCAGCACAAGAGAAAGCAAGTTGTTCCTCCTTTTGCTCCTCTTCCCCCCAGCCCTGTGCATGGAACTGTCACATCATGTTCAGAAGACTCACTGAGATTCAAGTGAGTATCAAATGAAAATAAATCATTACATAATGACAAACACAGAGCCTCACTTCTCCTTTTTTGAATCCTAGCTATGAAAGAAAATGGAAATGTCCAAATGTTAGTGACTGTGTTTTTACTCTTCCTCATTTCCAAAGAATTTAGCATCGCACAGTTCTATTAATCGAAGCCAAGTGCATTTGCCACATAAAAGATGCAATGGGTGGAACCAGCTTGGCAAGCAGACACTCAAAAAATTGACTACTGGTAATGTCTAAATCATTACACAAATTATGCAGTACAAGTAAATGTGATGGAAATGCCCTCCCCAAACTATCCATATTACAGTTAAAGAAGCTATAAGAGAAATATGAACTGTGCAGCTGTTTACGTCTCAAGGAACTAAAGAAAAGGAAAGGAAAGAGAAAGTTGACAGTTGAAAGCACAGAGATCACTTCTTCCTGACAAGTGCGAATTAGCCTGTGAATCACTTCATATGTTTTTTTTCCAAAGGAAACTGCAGTTTAAAAGCAAATTGGGTATGAAAACAAGTTTGGATAACAGCCTGATGAAAATGCTGGATTCACATGTTTAGGAAAGAAAAAAAGAAATCAAAACTCACAATGGAAATAACATACCAGTCTCAATTCTCAGGACTTTTACTCAGGTGCACACCCCTTGGCATCTAAAGGATAAATGTTGCAGCTACGGATTTGGATACTATAGTAGTGAGTATCTAGATTTTCCAAGCCCCTTACACACACCTGAACAACTCTGAATGGTGGAAGCACAACTTTAATAGTCATCCATATTCATTTTTGTTTTATGGATGGAGAACCAATCCTGGAGGCTCATGGCCCAGCCCAGATGCTTCAGTCACTGCTCCTCTATCTCTACCAGCCATCTAAAATAGTACATGATGAAACATTCCATGCATGTGGCACAATCTTTCCCTTCTGGGAAAAGGGAGGAATATTGTGCAAATTGGGGTGGCTATTTGTACAGGCTTCGTGGCGTGCACGTAGAGGAATATGTGGTGAGTGGGGTGGGTGAGATCTGCACCATTTCTCCACCATTGCAGAAATGTTTGAATCATGGTGAGGACTTGCCAAGATGGTCACTCATTTATTTGTTACAAATTATTTTCATCCCACCATTCTATCCTGAGACTCCCCCAAGGCAAAGTAGAATAAAACAAAAACAATGTTAACATACCCCTAACAAACCATCCATTCAACAGTGGCAGCTCATACAGTGCCAAATGACTGCTGGCATAAAAAGGAATGAAGCTTTTTACAGCTTGCCTAAAAGCTATCAGTGAAGAGTCTTGATGGGCATGGGAGAGTCCTACGCACCACACTTCTGAAGGGCGTGGACTCGGTTGTAGGTCTGATTTTGCAGACAGGGTCATGGAGCGCATTGCAGTAGTCCAAGTGGGAGATAACCAGAGCATGCACCACTCTGGCGAGACAGTCTGCAGGCAGATAGGGTCTCAGCCTATGTACCAGATGGAGCTGGTAAACAGCTGCCCTGGATACAGATTTGACCTGTGCCTCCATGGACAGCTGTGAGTCCAAAATGACTCCCAGGCAGCGCACCTGGTCCTTCAGGGGCACAGCTACCCCATTCAGGACCAGGGAATCCTCCACACCTGCCCGCCTCCTGTCCCCCAGAAACAGTACTTCTGTCTTGTTAGGATTCAACCTCAATCTGTTAGCCGCCATCCATCCTCCAACCGCCTCCAGACACTCACGCAGGACCTCCACCGCCTTCACTGGTTCTGATTTAAAAGAGAGGTAGAGCTGGGTATCATCCGCATATTGATGAACACCCAGCCCAAACCTCCTGATGACCTCTCCCAGTGGCTGCATGTAAATGTTGAAAAGCATGGGGGAGAGGACAGAACCCTGAGGCACCCCACAAGTGAGAGCCCAGGGGTCTGAACACTCATCCCCCACCACCACTTTCTGAACACGGCCCAGGAGGAAGGAGCAGAACCACTGTATGACAGTGCCCCCAGCTCCCAGCCCCTCAAGATGGTCCAGAAGGATGTTATGGTCGATGGTATCAAACGCCGCTGAGAGATCCAGCAGAACTAGGAAACAGCTCTCACCTTTGTCCCTAGCCCGCCGGAGATCATCAACCAGTGCGACCAAGGCAGTTTGAGTCCCATGATGAGGCTTGAATACCGACTGGAAGGGATCCAAATGGTCCGCTTCTTCCAGGCGTGCCTGGAGTTGTTCAGCAACCACTCGCTCAATCACCTTGCCCAAGAATGGAAGATCTGAGACTGAGTGATAGTTGGCCATCGTGGCCACATCTAAAGTTGTTTTTTTAAGAAGCAGTTTAATAACCACCTCTTTCAGTGGGTCTGGGAAGGCTCCCTCATGGAGGGAAGCATTCACCACCCCACAAAGCCCATCGCCCAGTCCTTCCTGGCTAGCTTTTATAAGCCAGGATGGGCAAGGATCAAGGAGACAAGTGGTTGGTTTCACCCGTCCAAGCAGCCTGTCCACATCCTCAGGGCGGGGGTAACAGGTTGGAATTGATCCCACACAACTTGACTAGACAGGACTCTAGCACTCTCCCGCCCTGGCCCTGCTCCCACAGTGGAGTCTACTTCTTCCCGAATCTGAGCGATTTTATCTGCAAAAGACTTTGCAAAATCATTGCAGGAGATCATGTGGCCCGTACTGGGCCCCGATGTCGCAGGTGGTTCCGCTAAATTGTGAACCACCTGAAAAAGTCTCATGCTGCTGTTTTCTGCAGATGCAATAGAGGTGGCGAAGAAAGTCTTCTTCACCGTCACTATCGCCACTTGGTAGGCTCGACGTTGAGCTCTAACCTGTGTCCGGTCAGATTCGGAATGAGTTATCCGCCACCGGCGCTCTAGCCGTCTCAACGATTGTTTCATTGCCCTCAGATCCCTGGAAAACCACGGGGCTGTCTGGGCTCCATGCAATCAGGGAGGGCGCTTCGGAGCCAAACAGTCAATAGCCCTGGTTAACTCCACATTCCAGTGGGCCACCAAGGAATTGGCTGAAAGGCCATCAACATGGGATAAAGCATCCCCTACCACTCTCTGGTATAGTGGTTATAAGTTTATGTTTACAATCTGCAGCTGGATTCCTTTGTCTTGAATAGCAGCAGGGAAAGTAAATTACATGAATAGTGCAGCCTGGGATTAGGCGGGGGCGGACCATCCAAATCGGCCCCACTTCCCTGCAGAGGGGATGGGTCGCAGAGAAGTCCAGTTACACCAGGAAGTGATCTGACCATGGCACTTCTTTCGTTTCGCTTTTACTTAGTGTCAGATCACCAACATCCATAGAGGTAAACACCAGGTCCAAGGCATGTCCGCGGCTATGGGTTGGGCCAGACTTATTCAGGGACAGCCCCATGGAGGCCATGCTTTCCACGAAGTCCCGAGCGGCCCCTTGTAAGGTCGTGTCGGCATGGATGTTAAAATCCCCTAGGACAACCAAGCTAGGTGTCTCCAGGAGAACATCCGCCACAACCTGAAGCAGCTCAGGCAGGGAATCCTTGGTGCAGTGGGGAGGTCGGTACACCAAAAAGAATCCTGAACTGCCCCTATTGCCCAACTTCCAGAACATGCACTCGGAAAACTGGGTCTTCCCAATAGGACATCTGGTGCAAACTAATGACTTCCTAAAAATCACTGCAACCCCCCCTCCCCGCCCACATGACCTGGGTTGCTGTGCGTAAGAGAAACCTGGTGGACAAGCGGCGGCAAGGACAGGCCCATCTGCTTCATCCAACCAAGTCTCTGTTACACATGCCAGGTCAAGTACTTGAATCCAGGCCTGTCAAACTGATCCACCATCACATTCACTGGATCACAAGTGGTTATAGTTTTAGATATCTGAGGGGGAGAGATGGGAAGCAGGCTTCATTTCTTCAGCCCTGCAGAAGGACCAGCTTCAACAAGTACTTTTTGCCCCTGAACTGTTTCATTCCAGCTGGGCACTGTAAAAATTACTATTTACTTTTAAGAACTGGTGCCTGAGTTTTCTTTTTTCCTCTTCCCTCCCTGCCCCTTTCCCCTTTTCACTGTGTCTTTTATAGTGTATGTCTGTGGATATTAACTGTACAGTTTAATTAACTGTATATAAGCTGCAATTGAAGCCTTTGGGGTTGAAGAACAGAGTACTAATGCTTGGAAATTCTCTAAAAGTTCTCCCAAATATGTATGTGTGTATTATTAGACAGACAGACAGATGGATCACACTCTGGAAATCTACAGGAGAACTTGTCTCCACTATGGTACTTGGTAAACATGTTGCCAAAAATCACACAAAGGTATACCTTTTGAGACAACAAATATGCAACAAGCATATTCAGAAATAAAATCAATCAATCAATCAATCAATCAGAAATACAAATGATAACAATCCAGTTTCTTATATCTGTAGAACTACATCACAGTAAGTGATGACTGGCATGCCAAACATGAATAAAGTTTACTTATAAATAATTTAAAATACATTCAATTTAATAAATCTATAATTTTATGAAAAAATAAACTGTCTCGTGGTCTTTGAATGAAGGGCTGAATATAAATTTAATTTAAAATAATAATAATAATTTCAAACCTTGTATCCCTGATTGATCCCGTTGATGAATTGCTGTGGAGGAGGGTTCCAGAAGAATTGGATGGTGGTAGAGTTCACTGCTTCTGCTTGGATGTTCTGTGGAGGAGCTGTAGGCACTGGAACACCAGTCAGGAAGACGACAAAGTAAAATTGATTGCAGGCAGGCAGAAGAAATGGAAGAAAGGAGAAGTGAAAAAGAAGAAACCTTTAGCCGCCACTCATGATTCAAAGCAAATAACAGTGGTTTGAAGAGAGACCTGTGATTTATGTTTCCGATAGTCAGTGGTGACTTTAAAAGAAAGTTAATTGGGTTATTTCTCATTTTCTGTTTGGAGATTCCTTCAACAGGCAGGGGAAGAGATGAAATGGTTCTTGTGGATTATTATTCTACAGATGAGGTTTTTCCCAAAGACCTAAGATAGAAGCACAGATGGTGATGGGTGAATACATCTCTCTCAATTATCCATGGCTGTAATGGGAACCTGCAGTTTCAAGAAGAAACTCTCACAGACCAACAGCAACCCTACAACCTCTCTCAGGAAATCAGAAAATTTCTTGTATGTTCATACTTGAATTGTGTTTTCCTTTATATGCTTGTTAATAATGGGATATTATACATAAATATATATGTATATATTTGGCCCTAGAACAACGTTTGCTCTCTTGTATTAGGGAACTAACTGTCCAACCCTATGCAAGATTACTTGGAAACATCTCATTAAGTTAAATGAGGCTTACCCACATGTAAGCATGTTTGCATATGATTGCAGCCTAAATTACACAGTTTCAAACAACTAATGCATTACATCAGTGTTGTTATGTACACTGGACAGTTGGAATGATATTTCCTATAGCATTTTTATAAACTAAGAAGGACCTTAACAAAAGTGAGAAACAGTAAGTTTTAAAACAATTGTTAGAACTCCCAAATTAAACTTCACCTATTCATAAGGATTCTGGGTGCAATATAACAACTATAGCTGCAAATGACTGATGGCTGACCAAAGCAGTGCTTGGCAGGTTTTGCCCCAAATGAGGATAATGCCCTAATTTGATACATTTACTTGGATTGTTAACTCTTCTAATCACAGAGAGTTGAGAACAACTATTCTATAATATACTCATTAAAATGTGAGAAGTTTATATTGAACTTGTATGTGAATTTTTCCATGATGAGGCATATCTGCTGTAACCTGCTTGAATAAGAAGAAAACTGTGAACAATATGGATGCCGTAATTGGTAAAAAGATTCTTGGCTGGATAGCATCAGTCCTCGTTGGTCATCTGCACAGTTAAATTGAGGATAAGTTATGTGTGTACAAGACTACAGTAACAGAAGTCATCCATCACTTTAATTCCACAACCTGAAACTGATTCCTGAAGTCACTGCATGTATGATTAATCACAAGACTTTCTGGAATCACAGGACATTTTGTGCTACTCTCATATCCAGTGGAGTATATCTTGCTCAGGATGCCTTTGGAGAAGGGTTCAAGTATTTTCCCCAGTGATCAATTGACATAATAATGTTCTGATGGTGCAGAGTAAAGCTTTACATATGGCATCCTTCCTAAAACCCACTCCCAACTTTCCTTGACATCATCAAAGAATTGTGAAAATTATATCATGCCCTAGAGCTCAGGCCCCCTCTACTGGACAACACAGAGGTTTTGGGAACACCAAGGGAGAAGGTTTATGAAGTAACCACCCCAATAGAGACTCCCACAAAGGAGGAAGAGGAGCTCTAAGGAAGAGCATGCCTCCTGTCCTCTGCACTTGAGGAGAAGATTGGTTTGTTCCTATTCTCTGAAGCCAAAAACTTGTTCCCAGGACCATCTGAATATGCCCCTATGCTTTCACATCATGTCCAGGATCAGAAGGTGGCTTCTCTCCCATGCTGGAGCATATCCACGTGGGACTTGATGTGGACCCAGTCTGAGGAGACATTCACCTCACCACAGGGTTACATAAGATTTGGCAAGACTGCAAGCTCATATCTTGTCCATTTGCTTTGTATTCAGTACACCTTTGGTTTCTATCTAAACTACAGTGAACTGTCCGTGGTCCTGAACAGCTACAGCCTACGGTTGCCTCTTCCTACGCTTTGCCGTAATGGTTCTGGAGGTGTGTGTACGTTACTTTTTCAGGAAAAGAAAGTAAATAGAGAGAGTATAAAAGAGGAGCAAAGGAAAAGGATGAAGATAACAGACTACTGTGTGTTTCCAGAAAAGAGACCTTGGTGGAAGCAGTAAGTTCTTACCTGAGCAAGAACACAAACATTTCATTTCAAATGTGGTTTACACATGAGAACTTTCCTGTGATTCAGGATCTGTTTTCTGTTGTACAGCCATTTATGGTTCCCAACATGTGTCACATGATGTTTTCCATTGTCACCATCCCTTTATGGTAGGGTCATTTCTATTGCATTGAGTGAGTTTGTGAAGTGATAAATATGCCAGTTGCTGGACAAGGGGGAGACTGTTACGGAAGGGACTGTAAGCAGTTTTACCTCCTTGGGGAGTCCTGCCTCACACTTTGAAAAACTCAGTGACTTCCTGGCGGATGCTAGACTGAAGGTTCTGAAAGTGTTTCCCACAGAGCTTGCCTACAGAAGTCATTCTTAAGCATTTTCCTGCTGCCTGCACACTGCACACCTCTGAGCGTCACCTTTTTCTTTGAGAATTCTGAAGCACTTTGAGGAAGAGGATGAGCTACCTTTAGGGACCAACTGTGGAAAAGGAACTCAGAATGTCATGAAAGAATGCAACATGCAAACAAAGTTTCTGTTCATTACCCTTACTTTTGGAAGCTAAAAAAGCTGCCCAGGCAAAGATACCAAAGTATTTACTGACAACATCTACAGGAATGTGGCAAACTCAGTGCTGTTTTCCTCTATTTCAAAATGGAAAATGTTCTGGTTTTGTGAGAAGGTGATGTTTTTGAACTCAGAAGAAGAAGCACTGCGGCTTAAAGCATGCCTGTCATGAAAAGGGGGGGGGAGGGGAGATAAAACCATGTGTGGAAAAATGGCAGCTCAAGAAATAATAATTTATGGCATAATTATTTCTTTCAGAGAAAAATCAACTTCTGAATCTCAATGAATGCATTTCATACATGGATAAAACAAGACTGACTAATGTGCATAAGCATCTTTTGTGTACAGGAGTATAAATATCCATATTAATGGATTTATCAGCAAAAGTGCCATTTGAACTCCATGGAAAGTTGCAGTGTTACATTTTATTTATTTATTTTGTTTGGTTTTTTTTATTAAAGATTTTGTTGATTTACAAAAGTGTGCAATGTCTCTCTCTTGTGTTTTTCCCCCCATGTAACATTTTTACAAATCAGTTTCATTTGTTGAGACACTGGAAGAAAAGGGGGAAAGAGGTGGAGGGGGGAAAGATGGGTGGGGGTGGGATCGGGTGGCGATGTTTCTATTTTACTTACTATATGTAGGGTTTTGTGTCAGCGTTGCTTGTGCAGGTTCTTTGCTGCTGCAGTGTTACATTTTAAATGAAGGATGGCAATCCTGCATTTTATGTGGATTTCTCAGAGTGGCGCATGTGCCAGTCCTTCCCTTTTGCACTGCTCACAAATGCAGTCCTTCCCATCACAACTGCAGGTTTGGCAAACCGAACCAAAACAGATCTGAACTTGTTTCCCCAAGTGTGTGCAGTTTTCTTGAGATTGGTTTGAGGAATCCCCACAAATTGCATAGCAGAGCTGGCGTGACAGAACCAAGCTTTTACATTCCTCCTGATAAAGTTCACTTAGCTGGAAATGCATTAGAACTCAGCTGGTCAACCTACAAGTTATTATGTAGCATTCTAAAACTGTTCTTAGCAGAAAAGGTCAGGAAAGGCAGTTGTGAATAAGAGGCATTCAGTGGCCTCTGGCAGAAAGGTAAGGGGAAAACGGGAAGGGATTTAGGCCAAACATATTACTGCTGTGACTAGCTGCTTGTGGACATGAAGAAAGGAAGAAGAGCAATTTTAAAGATGAGCACTCAGCATAGGCTTGAAAGGTCTCCAAATAATGTTTTGACACCTTAATCTGTCAGTTTCCACCTCTAAACATGGCAGCCTCTTCGGATTTCAGGTTTGTCACTTTCCAAGGTTTCAATTTTTCTCTTTAAGGACTAGCTTAGAATATACCACTGTGGTGCATACTCCACAATTCTAAGCACATATATTTCATGGATTCCCCAGATTTTCAACAGAAACCCATTTGCAAATCTGCTTGACTATTTGGACTGTAAGCTTAGCAGTGCACTCACAGTTATAAGTGAAGTGTGCTTTCTGGGGCATCTGTTTATGGGAGCAGCAGATTACTGCATGCCTCTCCCCTAAAGCATGTAGGTTCTGCATTTCAAAAAATGAATGAGAGCACTTGCTATTTGAAAGGTAGTCTTTGGGCATCTCTACACTTTTCTTTACTACAAATGCAAACAAATTTTAACCCACATGGTTCACCACTCCTATGCAATTTAGGAACTGGAATTATTTTGAGAAACACTGGGGATCTCTGCAATGAAAGTTTCACAGCACCCCCCAGGAAAACAACGAATTCCCAGCAGTCCTCCAGGGAATCCCAACTGAAAAGGTGGACTAAGTTTGGAAGGCTTAGAAATCTTATATAAGGGGTTATTAAGAAAAGAAGAAAAAAAGCATTCACTTCTCAACAAGCCATTTAGCAACCAGGATGAGGTGGATGTAGACTGTTTTACTCCAAGCAGCCCCCACTAGGATGCTCTGAAAATCCACCATTCTACTGGAGACCAAGCCAGAGAGAAACTGGAAGATATGGTCATTTGAACCAACACTGATTGCTTCCTTAGACCAGCACTCTGGAGTTGTAGCAGGCAACCCTCGGAGCACTTTCTCTTAGGATAAATGGACATTCATGTAAACTGTCCAGGCCATATTGATCTGCAAGCCACATAGCACTTCTCATTTGTTCAGTTTCTGGACTTTGTCCTTCTTACCAGGAACAGCTTTTTAAAGAATAGTTTGCATCAGGGGTGGGTAATCTGAAAGGTGGATCTTGAGATGTTGTTGCACACCCACTCCCAACAGTATGGCCAAAGATCAGGCACAACAGAAGTTGAAGTCCAGCAACATCTGGAGGGCCACAGCTTCCCCACCCTCTGATTTACATGACCATTGTTGATGCCATAATGTCAGCGTCTCAGTGTACTTGAGAAGCTCAATATGTCACTGAGTATGTCCCATTTCTTGTCAGGTTTTCCCAGGCAGGGAAATACTCCAGGAATGAAGTCTCCAAGACTGATATGAATACCCTGATCTACCTTCTTATTGTATAAACTAGACTTCACGCAACGAAACATGTTTTAATAATGGATGAAGATCTAAATTTGCTTTTGCATCAAGAAGAGGTTTCTAAATTTCAGAAATATATAGTGAGGAAAAAGTCATCCAAACTCCACAGGCAAAAAAAGAAAAAAAGAAAAAGATCAATGGGCCCTCCTAGGTAAATTTGAAATGTCCCACTAATAAACTTTTCACACAAGTGTATCTGAGATCCTAATTTTGCATATGCAAATACCAGTAAAAACAGCATGTGGGCCACAGTCTTCTTTGTGCCAAAAGCAAATAAACACAAGTCTGAGGGGACATCAGAGGAGGAAAGAGCAGTTGTAATGAATGATAGCAAACATATGTAAGGTCAAAGAGCTGTGCTGAACACCACTCTGAAAAGGCTCTTCAGGTTCAGAGAGTCAGCTCCTCTGATCTCAGGACTACTCTGCTTTAATGCTGTGCCAGCAAGTCTCTCAAGAGAACCTAAGTGATATTATTGTGTTGGCACTAAACAACTGCTCTGTTAAGAACAGCAGTAGTTGCCATTTTTCTGGCAGGTTCCTGTCTTCTTGAACTCTTCATGGCTTGGCTATTCCTTTAGAATGGTAGACTCCTAAATTTCTACAGTCCTTCTCAGGGACCAGGGACCAGATGTCAGAAAGATTCTCCAACCTGAGAGCCTGGAAACCCGTTGCCAGTCAGAGTACACAACACTGAGCTATATACCCTAATAGGGTGACCTAGTGCGAAGTGGTTTCCTGTGTGTTCAAGTCTTGAGTGCTTGGCAGTACATTTGTGGGGGTTTCTGGTTGCCAGCATGGATTATCTCAAGGGCTTACACAAGTCAATTGAGATGGATGACAAAGATTGTGAAAAGAATTTGGTGTGCTGGTCTTCTCCTTGCACTTTCTTATAACTGAACTCCTTGATGAACTCCTAGATGCCAAGGGTCTACCTGGAGGAATTTACAGTGCACATTCTTATTCACAGGATCTCCTGGGATATTTAATGCTCCCTCATGGTATTCTGATCTTGTAGGATTGTAGGAAACTGCTTTTATCAGAATCATGAAAAATAAAGTGTACAGCCACCCTGACAACTTCTTTAAAGAAACACAAATGAGCATCAGCTTCAGCTTCCCAGCTGTCTGCCTGTGAAGATGAACTGAAAGCAGAATGGCTCTTGTAAGAGGCAGGCACCCAGATGGCTTTAAAATGGCATTCGATAAACTTAAGGGGTGGGATTCAATTAAGCTTATACTCAGAGTAGACATATTGAAATTAACAAGCTTAACAGTCATTTTCATTAACTTCAGTAGGTCTACTATTAGTAAAACTTAGCTGAATACCACCTATGGAGGATAAGTCTATCCATGGCTAATAGTCACGATGGCTACATGCAACACAACCATTTGGAGGTAGGGAACTGCAAATGAAGAGGGCTACAGGCTTCATGTTCTGTTTCTTGACTTCCTGGACCTTGAGCCATCTGGCTGGCCTCTATAGGAAACAGGGTGCTGGACTGAAGGGGGTCCCAGTTTGGTTTGACCCTGAAGGGCTCTATTTATCAGACAGACACCATTATAGCAGCCAGGGAGAAGGAGGACATTTCTTTGATGGGCCTTGAGTCCTCCTACCTTGGCCATCCATCTACTCAGCTTCTAACACAAATATTAGCAGGCACAGAGAAGAAAGCCAGAAAGATGGAAAGGCCAACAGCTACTATTTTTCCACCTTTTTATAGTACAATGTGGCTTCCTTCTTTCTTGCCCCTGCCTGCCAAAATTTTGTTTTTTTAAAATTCTCACCCTGGATTTAGGAGCTGTTTATTTTATTTGGGAGTGAAAAATGGTCACAAGCAGCAATTGCCTGGACATTCTCCAACTGCAGAGCAATAAAGGGAAACCCATCATTTTGCTCTGAGGCTCTGACATTAATAATCTCTCAAATGAGACTGAGACCAAGCCGCTTGCTCCTCTTTTGGCCCCTTTCCACACCAAACAGAGAAGACTTCAAAGGGAAAGCCTAATCAAACACAGTTCAATAAAGGCCACATTATCACATGGCAATGCCCATGTCTGAGTAATCTGTCTACATTATGAAGCACTAACATTAAAATAGACTACAAATGTCCAGCTTTTAATCTACACCCAACCACAATCTATCAAATAGTCAAAGATCCTTGCCCAAGAATGGCACAGGGCCTTTTACGCTCTCTTGCATTCTAAATACCATTCTCTGTCAGTCCCCTAATGCAGAATGGAAAGCTTTCAACTTGCAACACAGGATTTATATATTTATAAATGACTACAGACAGCTGGTCAATAAATGATGATACTAACATCACACAATATCAAGCAAGCTACGTTAGTGCCAATTGCCAGGTTTAAGGAAAGGGACTGGAGGCCTGAAAGTAACAAATGCGCCAAGGAAAATGGCTAAGGTACTGGGTCAACCTGAAATGTCAAGAGAAAGGGAATGTCAAACCTTAAAGGTAACAAAAAGAATGTGATTAAAATGAATGCAAGAAATGAACATCATGGTAGGTACAAACTCATACACTACAGAGCTCTTGCTGGCAGTGAAGAATACAAGAGAAGTGCCTTGATTTTAGCAGGTTGGTCTTTTATAAGCAAGCAAAATAAAGATGCCTGCATCAATAGCAGGCAAACCCAATTAGGTACACTAATAATTTAATGACTATTTGAATCGGGGGAAATTGTCCAGTGGTTAAATAGAAACAGCAGGAATGAAATGCTAGGAGATACAACCCTATGTCTGTTTAAATATTGAAACATTTCTCCAGACAAAGCTATTGGAAAATCAGCTGGGGATTTGTTAAATTATTATTGCCCCTAATTGGCTTTGCCTGTTGCACTTAATCTTCCTTATGGATAGTTTTGGGGTTCTTTCAAAATGTCTGGAGAGCTTTGATTTTTAAGGAATTTTAATGTATTTCCATTCCTAGTTTATAACTTTAAAAAGATATTTCTGGTTTAGTTGTGGGATATCATGCACAAACAACTTTGCTGGCTCCCGATCCTTTTTCAAGCTCAATTCACAGTGATGCTGCTTACATTTAAAGCCCTACAAGCTTTAGGGTTTGTGGGCTATTCACATCTTGGACTGCCTCTCCAGACGAGCCTGCCTATTACTGATGCTATCATAGGAGGTGGTAGACCTTGGTGAGCACCAAAGTTGTTTTAGGGGGAGCACTCGCTACAATTGCCACAAACCCAATCCGGCACCTCTTAGGCTGAAAAAGAAGCCCTACTGGTGCCTAGTTTAATGCCACTTTCCATTTTGCCATGCTGTCCACACACTTGAAGCTATTGTGGAGTGGTATTTTACATGCTGCTTTCATTCTGCTGTTTCTGTTCTTTCTGACTTTTTGCTTAATGCTGCTCTGTGTTTTTAGTTTTTAAATGTTTCGCTGCCCAGAAACATGAATGTGCGGAAAGTGTGTGATATAAACTACTAACCAACTAAAAGCATTAATATTATTTAAAATAGAGATGGTCCAAAAAATAAACTCGTGGAAGTAGTACAACAGTAGTACAATAATTAATTCAACCCATGTTCTGTGTGTCCTGCAGTGCATAGGACTAGATCTTGACAGTGCTCTGTGCTTTTGTGTTGTGAGGGGACCCCTAAGAAGAGCCCTGCTGGGATGGACCAAGAATCCATCTGGCCCAGTATCCTGTCTCCAACAGGGGCCAGCCAGAAGCCTCTCAGGTGCCCAGAAGCAGAGTCTGAAGACTCAGTATTGCTGTGTCAGCAGCTGCTGTCATTGATGGTTATCCTATATAGCCGAACTCCCTACTCTGCTGTAGCACATTAGAACCAAAGACTTAGAGGGGCAGGGGTTAGAGCAGGCACATAGCAACAGCAGCACAGGAGCCTGTATTTGTGTATCCTCCATGTGCAGTATCTTAGCATCAGAAGCTTCTCTTGTTTCTTTCAAGCCGATTTCACTCATAAAAAAATGCCTGGGCAAGTCAGTTGTTCCTTTTATTGACCCATTAAGTTGCTGTTGCATTTCAACGTACCTCACACCCCTAACCAAAACACAGAAACAAAAATATTCTCGCAAGGCAAACTGTATTTAATCATGTAATAATATTGCTCTCCTATTCCCAGTCAGCAAAACCGTAACATGCACTTTACTGATTATGAAGTAACTGATGTACTGTGTCTCCAATGGGAAGTTTTAATAGCTCTCTTGCTTTTTACAGCCCACTAAAGCAAAGACCGTGACACTCTCACTACGGCTCAAAATTCAACATTGGCCTGCAATTTGGGGGCATCGGTGGAAGCAGCAATGGCTTCGTTTTCAGTCACAAGAGGCTTTTAGCAATGATTAGGAAACTTAAAAGGGGTTTTGACATGGAGAGGACAGAAGGGCTCAGAAGGCTGGAGCCACACAGCTATTTTTTTTTTTTTTGGCAACCATTAAATCTGCAAGGGGGAAGTTTTCCAATC
Source organism: Podarcis gaigeae (assembly GCF_964106915.1). Taxonomy (NCBI): domain Eukaryota; kingdom Metazoa; phylum Chordata; class Lepidosauria; order Squamata; family Lacertidae; genus Podarcis; species Podarcis gaigeae. Next base: position 51,563,941 of record NC_139690.1, on the reverse strand, counting down.
ACTGTCGGGAGCCAGTGGGGTGATAACTGGGAGCCTTCAGTGCTCATGTGCACTTGCCCCAAATGGCAAGCTATAGGAACAACAGTTGGGGCACCTTCCTGAGCTCTGGGCTAGTTCTGCCTATCCAAACTGGCCACAGGCTCTCCTGGACCAGAAGAGCTCCAAAAGGCTTCCAGTTTGGCAATGGCTTCAGCAACCAGGTCTTCTTGGTTCTGCTGTGCCTCTGTGTGTTCCTTGGTCTGTGGCTCCAGGGTTGGTCCAGCTCCCAAGCTGAACTCCTGGATCCTCCTTCCTTGTCTTTAGTGACTTCTAACAGTGGTAGCTCAGCCCTGACATTCCACATGCATAGGCACCTCTTTGTATCTTTACACCCCCTAATTTTAGGCCCCACTTCAGGATTCAAGACAAGCAGTATGTCTTGGCCCATCCCTACCCTCTCCAACAAATTGTGTCACCACATGAAAATGCACAATGAAAGGGGAAACATTGGCCCCAGATAGGGGTGGTAGGGCAGCCTAATTTCAGCAGCCTAATGTAGCCTAATTTCAGAAATTTTTAATGATAATTAGAATGGCACTACTCTGGACAAGAACACCTTAAAAAAAACACCACACACAACAACAACAACAACTTAGCAGTTGCTGTAATTATCCCAAGGACAAGAGACACTACAAAGTAGGGGGAGAATGTATTTATGACCCAATTAAGAGTGGTACATGGGTCCACAAGCATTTGGAGTTTCACAGTGCTCTTAATCAGGTCAAATTGTGCCTGCTGAAGAATTCTGAAAGTGTTTATATTCCTTGGCCTATCACAGTTGGTCCAACACAGAATATATTTAATCTACTTTTTACCTGTCTGGGTGTGACATCAGATACAAAGTAGGAACACACAAACTGTGCAAATACTTCTGCTGGTTAAATAACAACAAAAATGCACTATTTGGCATGAAACAAAAGGGAAAGGTAAGAAGCACTTGATCAGATGCTATTTCTTGGTGCACGAAAAGGCCTCTTATCACCTTTTGCTCAGAACTCACTTTTGCTCCTTCAAAACAGGATCAGAAACAGCCTCCCTCCAGGAGAGTCTCCCTCCTACACAGACACACTTTAAAAGATATACACTACCCTTCACCAACCTGGTGCCCTCCAGATGTGTTGGACCTCAACTCTCATCTGCTCCAGTTAGGATGGCAGTATGAAACCGGGGTTGATGGGAGTTCTAGTCCCAAACATCTGGAGGGCACCAGGTTGACAAAGACTGCCATGTGCAAACAAGCTGATTGACCAGTGCCATTTCAGTCACCAATGAGAGGAGATCCAGGACAGAACTCACCTCCTTGCAAAGTATATTCGGTGACTGCCCTGCTGAAGGCTCCCAAGCCAGCTCCATTGTAAGATGCAACCTGGATTTCATACTGAGTCCAGATGATCAGGTCCTTTATCAGGCAGTAATTGATCTCTGCGCTGGTGATGTTCTTGTACTGGTACTCTCCGGGGAGGCCAGCCAGGCGATACCTATGCATATAGACAGAGGATCATTTGTACTGAATTACTTCAATTAAAGCAAATACATGGACTAACAAAACAGCTTTCTTTCTAAGCAGGTAATAAGCAGGTAATATGAAATGTCCTACCCACTTGGGGAAACTGCTGGTTTGGAGCAACTGACAAATACTGGTTGGTCCCACTTCCAGAGCCTCCAAAAATCACAGAAACAGTGGTGGGCCTGAGTGGAGACTTGGACTGGAAGGGGTAGTAATCATCTCCCTTTCCCAAGCGCTACTCGGGAAGAGGAAGCCAACACTCATGGCTCTGTTGCAGGTGCCACATCATACTCATGTCAAGGTTTGTTAGAAATCAATCTTTGAGTGCAGCAGCACCCATACTGTGTAACTCCCTGCCAACTGACATTAGACAGGCGCCTTCGCTGTAATTTTTTTGATGCCCCCCCCCCAACAATTTTCTTTAGGCATGCTAGAAGGTTGGCATGTGTTTTAATCAAGTTTTTAACTTCTGGTTGATTTGAAATAATAGTTGAATATTTTAATTACTTGGGTTTTTGTGGGGCGTTTTTTAATACTATTTTTACTAGTAGTTTAACACATTTATTTGTCTGTAAACTGCTTTGAGAATGGTTTGTTTCTACAATCAAGGGGCATCTAAATTTGATTAAATAAATAAAGGCCAGGAAAGTGGTGAGGTCAGATGGAACAGTTGTGAACTTGCTCAGTTGGTGCCATGGTGCTGATGCACCATGTGGCTCAGCTCACCGTTCCCTGGACTCTGGCGCTGGACAGCTCTCCCTACTGCTTCAAAACTGCATCAACAGAAGTCTAGTGTCCAGATCAAGGGAAGCCATAGTACCTAGTATGCTCTATTCTGCCTTGGTCAGACCACACCTGGAATATGGTGTCCAGTTCTGGGCACCAACATTTAAGAAAAATATTGACAAGCTAGAACATCTGTAGAGGAGGGCAACCAAGATGGTCAAGGGTCTGGAAAATAAGGCTTATGAGGAATGGTTGAAGGAGTTGTGTGTGTTTATCCAAGAAAAGAGGAGACTGAGGGGAGATATGATAGCCATCTTCAAATATCTAAGAGCTGTCACAAGGAAGGTGGAGCAAGCTTGTTTTCTCCTGCTCTGGAGAGTAGGACTTGAACTAATGGCTTCAAGTTACAAGAAATAAGATTCCAACTAAACATCAGGAAGAACTTTCTGATGGTAAGAGCTGTTTGACAGTGGCAATGACTCCCTCAGAAGGTGATGGGCTCTCCTTCTTTGGAGGTTTTAAAGCAGAGGTTGGATGGCCCTCTGTCGTGGATTCTTTAGTTAAGATTCTCTTCCAACTCAACAATTCTATGACAAACCTTCCCCATCTCTCCTGCTAGACAGCTTCCCAGCCTCACTGGAAAGAGATATAGCTGAGGCATACAACAGAGGTGGCAGAAATAACACACAACATCCAAACTCTGTATTATAATAATAACAATGTCAATTTCAATAATAAGAATAATATCAATAGTAATCAGACACATCCATGGAGGAGAGTGCTATCAATGACTGCTAGCCATGAAAGCTATGCTGTGCCTCCAGAGTTAGAGGCAGCAATGCTTCTGAATACCAGATGCTGGAAGCCACAGGAGGGGAGAGTGCTTGAATCCTGCTTGCGGGTTTCCCACAGGCAGCTGGTTGGCCCCATGAGAAGAGGATGCTAGACTAGATCGGCTATTGGCCTTACCCAGTAGGCTCTTCTTATGCTAATAACAATGCTATTGATAGGAAGTTATAAATAATATATTCTTGGGGTTTCTTTATTGTAACAGCGTGAGCAGCAAAAGCAGAGGAAGACTGACTCCTGCCTGACTGCTCCAATATTTATATGCTGATCTCACCAAGAATACATGCCTAGGGCTAAGCAAAACTCGTGTTTTATCCTGCTTTATGGCTGTAGAAAAATTACAGCTTGTCTAATAAAAATGATGATTTAGTGTTCAACTTCCCTTTGCATGCCCCCTCACCACACACTTACAGATTTTTTCCCTTTTTTTGGTCATAGTGCAGCAATAAATCTGTTTGAGCAACGTTTATCCCTTAGACTTTTGGCCCAAAAATGGAGCTAAGGAGCAAATCAGGCTCTCGTTGTGGAACCACATTCATAGCACAAATAATGACAATTGAGGGGAGGAAAATGGCTTGCTGGAGATTTCCAGAGAGCGAGTAAAAGGGTTGAGCAGGAAAGAACGGGAACATCTAGGCTTGTGTACCAGCTCTGTGTGCACCTTGAGCAACAGATTGTGATCTCATCTGAGTCAGATCTCACCATGAACAAGGCATCTCAGTGTGGATCAGGTGCCCTGAGTCACTCTGTGGAAACACCCAGAGCTCAAGAGGGGAGGGGATAAAGAGGTGGGGCAATCTTTCCTTTGGATGGACAGAACACAAGAAGAACCCAATGGATCGGGCCACTAGCTCATCTGGTCCAGCATCCTGCTCTCAACAGAGGCTGAACAGTTGCCTGTGTTGGAAACTAGGAAGCAGGATATGAGCACCAGAGCTCTCTCTTCCCCTGTGGTTTCTAGCAACTGGGATTCAGAAGCATCACTCCCTCCCAACTGCAGAGGCAGAGCACAGCCATCCTGGCTAGCAGTCTTCAATAGCCCTCTCCTCCATGAATTTGTCCAGTCCTCTTTTAAAGCCATCCAAGTTGGTGGCTATCACTGCCTCTTAGCGAGCTCCATAGTTGAACTCTATGCTGCATGCGGAAATACTTTCTTTTATCTGCCCTGGATCTTCCAACACTCAACCCATCTTACTTTCAAGTGAAGGGAATTATTTTCTGAGGCCACTCAAATCAGTAGGTGGCAGAGGGCTACTTCTTTCCCAATTGTTTTTCCCCTCTAACAATCAATTTAAAATCATACCTCGCTCCCTCTTTTTCTTCATGGAAAGGGAAGGAATTTCCTTGAAGGGTGGTGGTGAAAAATTATGGTTTTTTTCAGGGCTTTTTTAAAAAAATAAGGAAAGTAAAATCATTGAGTATAGTCGGAACTTTCACAGTTCTCTTTCTGAGGAATCTTCTTCAGGTCCCCAGTTGCTCACAAAAAAAAAAAAAAAAACTGGGCAAGGAAACATTTTTATTTTCCTACCCACAAATAGCAAAGTCTTATCTTGTGGGAGAATGCTGATGCATCTTTCTAAAAATTGACAGGCTTCATCTCCTCAGAAGATGCCTGCAAACTGCATCTACTTCTGGCTGTTTTTTTAAAAAAAGTTAGCGACTTTTTCTTTTTTAAAAAATAATTAAGTAAAGGTTCCTCACATGAAAACCCCTAAATGGGTATGCCTGAATTTTGGCAACATTAATCCACTCTGAGGGGGTTCCTTTGCCTGCAAACTCTATACACTTGTGCGGAAAAGATGGGAATTTACATTCATTTTTAGATTCCCCAACATTTCCAATTTAATAGATCAGATTTGGATCCAAAAAAAGAAGAAAATTAGAATGACCCAGAGGGGATCTGAACTACATCAGGTTGCTTTCACATATTACAGGTACAATTACAAGGTGAATCTTGTCATCATTGCACACCTCTAGTAGCATCCATGCAACTAATAACAGGCACAAATTGCCTTCATGGCCAATTGCTCTCCATTCTGTTACCACTCCTCTAATGATGATCCACTGCATGCAAAGGCTCAATTCATGGGAGACAGCATACCATATTTTTTTAGTGTTGTTAAAATTCCTATTCAGTCCAATGCCACATGCACTCACTTTCACTGCAAGCTGCCTTGTGAATTTACTGGATGGATAAAAATACAGATAAAGGTAAAGGTAAAGGTACCCCTGACCATTAGATCCAGTCGTGGACAACTTTGGGGTTGCGGCGCTCATCTCGCTTTATTGGTGAGGGAGCCGGCGTACAGCCCGCATGACAAAGCCGCTTTTGGTGAACCAGAGCAGCACACAGAAATGCAGTTTACCTTCCTGCCGGAGCGGTATCTATTTATCTACTTGCACCGGCGTGCTTTCGAACTGCTAGGTTGGCAGGAGCAGGGACCGAGCAACAGGAGCTCACCCCGTCGCAGGGATTCAAACCTCCAACCTTCTGACTGGCAAGGCCTAGGCTCTGTGGTTTAGGCCACAGCGCCACCTGCATCCCCAAAAGACAGATAACATTGCCTTAGAAAGCCCCAGACCCAAAGTAATATCTGGTTTGATCCTCAGAACTACTCTAGAGGCAGGTTGAGCAAGCTTCATGGCTGAACAGAATTTGAACCTAGGTCTTCCTGGTCCTAGTCTGACACTTCGCAAGACTGAATTTATTCATTTATTCATACCTTTCTACCCATAGGCACTGAAGGTGGCTTAAGGTAAAGGTAAAGGTACCCCTGCCCGTACGGGCCAGTCGTGTCCGACTCTAGGGTTGTGCGGCCATCTCGCTTAAGAGGCCGGGGGCCAGTGCTGTCCGCAGACACTTCCGGGTCACGTGGCCAGCGTGACAAGCTGCATCTGGCGAGCCAGCGCAGCACACAGAAATGCCGTTTACCTTCCCGCTAGTAAGCGGTCCCTATTTATCTACTTGCACCCGGGGGTGCTTTCGAACTGCTAGGTTGGCAGGCGCTGAGACCGAGCGACGGGAGCGCACCCCGCCGCAGGGATTCGAACTGCCGACCTGATGATCGGCAAGTCCTAGGTGCTGAGGTTTTACCCACAGCGCCACCCGCGTGGCTTAGAAACCCATAATTACAATCTGTGCAGTATTAACAAGGCAATATAAAGCTGGCTTATGCTGGTTCAGACCATTTGCCCATACAGGCCAGTGGGCTGGCAGGTGCTTCTCGAGAGTCTCTGACACAGGTCCTCCCCAACTCTACCTCCTCAGATACTGTAAATGGAGATGCCAGAACCTGGGATCTGTAGAACTGTGAGTCCTTTCCTGCCACATAAGAAGTTACCAAGGCATGAAGGCTGTCAAGACCTGGTCCTCCCCAAAGGGGTGCAACTGGTGGAGAGAGAACTAGTCTACAACAACTTGTCATTGTTCCTGCACGCATTGGGTTGGTCACTGTGAGCATGGATGCTGGACTAGATGGGCTATGGGCCTGATCCACAAGGCTCTGCTCATGTTCTTAGGCACAAGGATACAGGTCAGTCTTTGCCAACCTGGTACCCTCCAGCTGGTCTGGACCATATACTTTATTTAACAAGATTCATATGCAGCTTTCTAAAACAACATCTCCCTCCCCTCAGGAGTGCATTTGGCACCATAATTATGCAGCTTCCAGAGAATGCTGAAAATGCACCTCTTTACCTGGCTTTTAACACTTGAGGTATGTAATTTTTAGACCCATCTTATTGTTGTTTTGTACTGTTGTTTTGAACTGTTTTTAATGTTGCATTTTTGATGTTGTGACCGACCCCAGGACCTTGGAATGAAGGGTGAATAATTAATATAATATAATATAATATAATATAATATAATATAATATAATATAATAATATAATATAATATAATAATATAACATAATAAAAACAATAGCACAATAATAACACCTCTAAATTATTTTTATGTACTGGCTGAGACTGATGGGAATTTTCATTCAAAAAAATCTCTCTCTCTCTCTCTCTCTCTCTCTCTCTCTGTGTGTGTGTGTGTGTGTGTGTGTGTGTGTGTGTGATCTCAAGCTCTGATTATATGATAGAACAAATACAGGAACATATATATTCACTTTAAAACAAAAAGATATGAGTTGCAGAGGAAAAGAAATCAAATCAATGTCTCTATGTAGGAGTTATGACCTACATGAAAGCCAAGGCCATCTGGTGAATCCCTCAAAGCCCTGTTCTCGCACTCAGCGGAGGGAAAAAACCACATTGAAAGGAAATAATTATCAAAAACAAACAATCCTCGGAAGCCTGAGAACTTGCAGGCGGGGGGGGGGGGAGGAGAGATGTTTGCCTATTCCCCTTCAGGAAACAAGCTGTACAATAGCTGTTCAGAATATGCTAATCCACATATCAGAAATAAGTAGACTAAATAGCCGTCTGACTTGCAAATGAGGCATTATGACTCTGGGAGACGACAAACATGGAAATAGTTATATTGCCTGCACTTCTATTTATCCCTAAATTAACAAGCCACAATTGTGGGGAGGGGTTTGGGCAACAAGCCAGGCCTGCCTCAGGTTCTCCTGCTCAAGGCTTTGATGGCTGCACAGTGGCAAACAACACAGGACTGCATCCATCTAAGTCATATTCAGAGTGGACCCATTAAAAATAATAATGGATGACTAACTTACGCCTGCTGTTTTCAATGGGTGTGCACTAAGAATGACTGAGTATTTGGATACTACCCCATGTCAAGCTGCATTGACTCCCTCTGTAATGTCTGGCCCAACTGACCCTGGATCTTGAGGTCATGATAAGATGCATCTCCTCCAATGCTCCCTGCTCAACACTGCTAATTTCCACTGGCAGGATCAGGGAAACCAACTTGTCATGAGTTCGGGTCACAGGTCAAGTTGACCCAGATGTTATGGGAGAAGGAAACATGATCTGGGAGCTGTGATTTGAACAGCAGCCCCATTTTCTTCATACCTCCCCCCTCAAAAGAGAGGGAAGGTGACCTGTCTCACTTGCAAATTCACACGACAAATATTCATCCAAACTCCAGATGCAAAGTTATGGCTCTCTCTGGATTGTTGCCCACACATCTAGGTGGAAACCTAGCTGAATAGAAGAATGTGGAGAAGCCACAGCTCAGCTGTAGAGCAAGGGCTGATTCCTGGGAGTTCTAGTTTTTAAAAAGGAGCCCATTGCAGATGATGCAAAGACACCTGTCTCATAGCCTGGGGAGCTGCTGCCAGCTAGAGGAAACCATACTGGCTTAGATGGGCCCACTGTCTGATTTGGTATATGCTCTGTGCATCCTGCTGTTCTCTTGCAGTCAAAGCATGGGTTGTCCCTGGGATTGTGCTCTTGGCTTAATGCTCATTCCTGGTTCTCTGCGTGCAGCATCTCTCTGCTAGGGAGCAAGGGATGGCCAGTTTGCAAATGTCACATCCTTCTGTGTCTGACCTCACTGTGAGCTTTGACATATATTATAATGGAAGGTTCAGTGCACCTTCAGGTGTTAGAGGAGTTGGACAACAGAAAGGTGGTCTACTTCTGGGCCTGACAACATCTATGCCTGACAGGCATGCAACACCTTGCGAGTCTCAAAGTTTAAATTTACAGCTATAGTGTGTCAACTCCCAACTGCATGCTTCAGTGAAGACTACGGCTGGGAACGGGGGGAGGGAGGGGAATGTTGCTGACAGTTGATGCTGCCAGAAACCAACAAGAAGCTCGCATCCTGCACTGGAGCAAAAATGAAAGCAAACAGAAAAGAAAGCAAACTTTGGGGAGGACTGCTCTTTCATCAAGAAAGGTTAGTCTAGTAAAAGACAATGCTTGCCTGCGGCATCTCTCTCAAGGACAGGCTTGGGAAGTTAAAGAGCAAGGCTTCAATTCTGTAAGCAAATAAGCAAGGCTCACTAATCAGCTACTGGAGGGAACTAGTAAAGGAGGGCTGGACTAGATGAGAGCTACCCAGTTCTGCAACAAGATGCAGCCCACTTTCTGTTTCAGGAACTGTTTTCTCAGTCCTGCACCCAGACCATGGCAGGACATTTCTATGAGCTGACCATGGCTCCTTGGTTTGCCAATGGAGGCTACCATTCACTGCTCCAGTAAAATCAATGTTACAATAGTCATCTGATCACTGTCCTATTACCTGTGTGCATCTGCTGGGAGTTATGATAAGCACACAGGCAGAAATGTATGGACATAAGAACGGAAGCACTCTTACAGGACAGCCCTGGTATAGCGAGCTCAATAGAAACCTGGTGGAAGAGAGGTGACGAGTTGGGCATGGTTTTCTCTGCATATAAACTTTATAAGAGGGAAATGGAAGGACATCCCGGAGGTGGTGGCCCTCTGTCCATCAAAGAGAATATTGAGTTCAGCAAGCTAGAAATCCCAAAAGGAACAGACACCTCCATAGAATTGTTGTGGGTGGTGATACTGGATCCCAAGAGTAATTTAGTACTGGGGATGAGCCATTGTCTCCCTCATCAAAATGGTCAGGGAGATCTTGAGATGAAGAATGAAATTAAGGAAGCATCTGAAAGACGAAATGCTGCAGAAATGGGTGACTTTATTCTTCACACAGATTGGATACATATGTGTTCCAGTCACAACAAAGAAATAAAATCACCAGATATCCTGAATGACTATGCCCTCAAACAGCTGGTCATGTAACCAACCAGAGGGGCAGCAACCCCAGACTTACTCTTGAGTGTTGACCAGGATCTGGTGTTAGCATTGCAGTGACCATAGTGCTATCAAATTAAATGTGCATGTAAATACTGTAGTCAATTGCCAAGAAAATCCAACATGCTCACATTTGATTTCTGAAAAAGGAAGCTTTCTCCAAAATGAGAAAAAAGGCAAACTCAAAAGAATCAAATCACTGCAAAATGTTTGGGAGTTGTTTAAAAAAAGAACCCTCAATATGAGAAGTTCAGCTGGAGTGTCTACTAAAGATGAGGAAAGGTACCATGAGGTTCAAGAGAATGCTTCATAAAAAAACAAACCCATTTTAATAGAGTTTCTGCTTAATCAACAATACATTCCTCAGAGCAGAAACCTGCCCCGTCTAACAACAATAATTATTATTTTATTATCCTGACTCTGGGCACTGCCTCCACCTTTGATCCTTATCATAATCTTGAAAGGTAGCGATAGGCCCAAGGTCACAAAGTGAGTTTTGTGTCCAGGGTTTCTCCCATCTATATCCAGCACTCTAGCTCAAGTGTGGGGAACCTGTGGCCCTCCAGATGTTGCTGAATTCCAGCTCCCATCATCCCAGGTCACTAGCCATGCTTGAAGGGGCCAGGTGATCAGCTGCTACCCCATACTGTCCCTGCGGGGTGGTGAGCAGAGTAACCTTCCCCAGCCTTGTGGCCTCCAGATGTTGGACTATAACTGCAATCAGCTCTGATCATTGGCCACTTTGGCTGGGATTGATGGAGTCCAACTTGGAGGAGACCAGGTTGGGAAAAGCTGGTATAGTACATATGTACTCGTACTGCAACTATTCAGTGAGGTGTTAGGGGGAGAGTAGGACTTCTGTTGGAGGAGGAGTAGAACCTTTGGTGGGTGCTTTGGGGGCTGGCAGAGAGGACACAGAGGGAAGCTAGGAACGTTTTTCCAGTCCAGGAATTGATCCAGCCTCAAGAAGTGAGGGTGGGACATCAAAGCTCACCTGTCCTTGGAGGAAACGTTTTATGAAACCAGGAAGTTTCCAAGCCAGATAAACATGTAGATCATCTCTAAAGATAATCACTGGGGTGAAATTGGGGATGCTCCATCAATATACTTCCTTCAAATTCTTGTTTGCCAGATGTCACAATGAGACATAGTTCATCGCCACTTTTGTTCATAGCTTAGACAGACTTCAGACATTTTAGGGCAGGTGAAGCTCACTTACCGTAGGATGTAGCCATGGAGAACCCCATTGTGCTCACTTTCAGGAGGGGGTTGCCACTGAACCATGATAGACTGATTGGTCCGCCCGCTAGCCACAATATTTTTGGGTGATGCACTTGGAGGTTCTTCAGGTAACATCAATCTACATGCAGTCAGGCATGGAAGAAAATGACAAAAAGACCCTTAGCTGATGTCTTCACTTAAAGACAATATAGTGTTGTTTTCAGAGGTCTAGTTGAAATAGTTGCAACAAATCAACATAGTAGAAAGCCAATTAAGCAAGCAACAAGAGAGACAGCTGCTGGGATAACTTTATTTTTGTCTGAATCACTCAGCTTGCCATGATCTCTCAAAATGATTGCATGTTTGAATGAATTTACACAACAGCCAAGAATGCATGATTTCCTTCAAATTTCTCCACCCACCATATAATATACCCACCTCCCTCACCCCAACACTTTATCTCAAAATCTCTGCGTTTCAAAGCCCTCTAAATTTTGGGTTCAACAAAAGACCAATGCACTGGAAACCAAAGGTGGAAGTGCACCCCCCTTTATGTTTTGTGGGACAGATCAATGTCCAAAGGAAATGTTCTAACCATTGCACAGTTGACCAAAACACAGGGAAAGTTTTCTAGATCCCTACTTGTTCAATGCTCATTGTCAGGGAACTGCCATCGGAGAGTCAGGTGGTGGAAGGGCTCAAGGAGGCTAGGAGACCTTCGGATGCGGAGGAAGGAACCAGTAGGGGGAGAGGGAGAGTTCCTGCAGAAACTCAATCGGAGGAATGGCTCCAAGATGTTTCCAGTGAGAACAGCAGGGAGGGCTCAGGACCTCCGCTGGGGACGCCCACTCCGCACAGGAAACTGTCACGCAGAGAATCCAGAAGGAGAGTTTCCGTCAAGGAACTCTTATGTTGGCGTAAATTCCGGAAGCGCCCACTGACGGATTCTGCCAGCGATTGAGGTAGCCATGCACCCATGGCTCCGTGGACTGGGAGAGTTTAGGAACTGATGGCAAAGCTTGGAAGGGCTTAAACGCTTACGCACGAGCAGCCCCCTTTTCCCATTACACTCATCTTGACAAGTAAAGACTTAAATGGCTAGTCTCAGCATTCCTGAGAGTCTCCTTGCACTCGGCAAGGGGCTGGGGGTGCTTTGAAGAATTTACAAGAACATAATATCTGCCCAAAAGGTTTAGAAGGTGACAGGTGGGGTGAAGTTTCAAAAAGCGACAAAATGGTCTTGAACACTCAGGTCACCCAGTCTATGTGTGCTTCTCAAAACCTTTAAACTCCCCCGTCATGTTTATAACCATCTCAAAAAAATGTGCAATGGAGCTATATTTTCTACTTAAATTATGGTATTTTGATTTCTGAAAATTTGGTTTTCTGGTGACATTTTCAGTGGCTTAAGAGGAACAATGACTAGAAAGGTCAATATACATTGATCATATCTAATATAGTGGTCCTTGTTTTCACAAGCATACTTATATCCAGAGCAATGATCACTTAATGTTCACAGAGGGGTTTTGTTTCATGGTACCTGCTGGTTTCTATGCTGTACTGGCCCTTGCCCACTCGGTTCACGGCACATACTCTGAATTGGTAGGTGCGGGCGGGAGTTAAGCCACTCACAGTGATGCTGGTCATCTTTGGATCAATGTCTGAGAGGTGCACTTTCCATGGAGAGTCTGGTGGAGGGAAGCAGAATAATGGCATCAGCATTTGACTAGTATAGCAAGTAATCAGATCTGGATGACCCACAAGAAGTCAACAACAGAGAAGTCCATTCCTTATGGAACACCTTTCTTCCACTTGCCATTGCTATTTCCATCTTTCATTGATTTGTCAAGCCTTATATTTCAACCTCACCATTACACTGAGCAAAGCACCCTGCTTTGAATACTTCTATAAGTATTCAAAATGGAACAGTGAAATCTATTCATAATTTCCAAATTAGGGCTATCAACTGATCAAAGCTTCCTCAGTCCCTAGAACCATTAATCCAGGACACTTGGCCTCAAACTATTTAGCCTCATTGATTACTATGAAGATAAAGGCATGGGAAGGGTCTGAAATATCTGGAGAAAACATGCCAGTTCTGAGAATATTTGCATTTTTTCACACCCACTATTCTCCCCACCCCTATTTGCTGAGAATAAGCAAGCTCAGTTCAAATCAATGGCTCTTGCTTTCAAGTAAATGCTCTTAGAGTTGGACTGTTAGTCAATGAATAGTCTCACTTTCAACCAATTAATCAACTGATTAACTTATTAAAATAAATACGGAAGCAGCTTAATAAAAGGGATACTTTCCGGATATTTAATCAAGGTAACTGGTTGTATTGAATTAGCAGAGACATAATTTATTCTCCAGAAAAAAAATAGCATTCTCTCATTCTTTGCTTGGACAGCTATGTTTACAGCAACACCATCAGCAGCAATGAACACATTTTCATAAAGGAACAGATTAACATCCAATTAAAATTAACCTGTTAATCCACCTTGTAATTATTTTATATACCTTTTATCATGTCCTCCCTTTAGCTGTAGTCTTTTCTAAGTTGAAGAACCATAATCTTCTTAAGGCTTTTTCTGACATTACCTCTTAAAGATATGAGCTCTCTCCTTCATGTTATACCCATGTCTGAACATAGCTGAAAATGCAATATAAGAACCAGACTTTCATGTGCATAACCTTCACATACAACACAATTCTGAAAGGGGCACAGAAGTTCAGTATTTCTCCATAGTAATGGCTTTATGTCATTTTCCATAGCGGATTTCTGTCCATAATGGTTCGATATGCCGTTTAACTGCAATTGCTTCCCCCCAAATAATCCTTTGAATTGCAGCTTGGTGTGGAAAATTTGCTGTTAGAGATTTCTTGCTTTCAGAGAACTACATATCCCCAGAACCAAGCCAGGGCCACCCATCCTTTGCTCAGCCGTGCAATGCAACCCTGACCAGGCCAAAATTCTGCACACACAAACTGCAGAAAGGCACTCAGAGCCAACAGCACAAGATGATTGCACCCATCAAGCAACACTTAAACCATTTTCACTGTGGAAGTGTGTCATGAAGAGCACTTGCATTTTCAAAACATAATGTGAAAAGCTGCCCTTACACTCACCATATGTGGGAAGCATCCTGCAATACTAACTCCTTTTGTTATCTTTCCCCATAATCTCGCTCCCAGAACTGTTACTTAAAACAGTCATTTCATTCTCAGAATGCCAACTTAACGCCACCGCTTTCTCTCTTGCTTCTGATCTTCACTCAAAGACCCACTACTTCTTGAAGTCTTCGGAATGAATCCTTAGCCCTCACCTCCAGCTGTAACTGCATTTGCTTTATTCATTCTTTGAAAAGAAACAACCACTTTGAATCGTGGAAACATCCCATTGAAAGGTGGTGCATGTGTGGGCAAGGACCTGTTCTTATGCCACATTGTTAGGTACTATGCATAGTAAGAACCTAAGAATATAAGAAGAGGCTGCTGGATCAGGCCAAAGGCCCATCTAGTTCAGCATCCTCTTCTCATCGTGGCCAACCAGATGCCTTTAGGAAACTCGGAAGCAAGACCTGAGAACAAGAGCACTCCCATCACCCTGGGGGGTGAGGTTCCAGTAACTGGTATTCAGAAAGGCATACTACTTTTGAGCATGGAGGCAGAGCACAGCCATCAAAGAATCATAGAATGGTAGAGTTGGAAGGGACACCAAAGGTCTTCTAGTCCAACCCTCAGAAAAAACAGCCAAAGAATCTGTGACAGATGACTATCCAACCTCTGCTTTCAAACCTTCAGTGAAGGAAAGTCTGCAACCTCCCGAGGGAGCCCATTCTACTGTGAAACAGCTCTTATTGTCAGAAAGTTCTTGCTAATGTTTAGCTGGAATCTCCTTTTTGTAATATGAATTCATTGCTTTGAGTCTTCCCCTCTGGAGCAGGAGAAAATAGGCGTATTTCATCTTCAACCTGACAACCCTTCAGATTGTTTAAAATGGCTATTGTATCACCTCTCAATCTCCTCTTCTCCAGACTTAACACCCCCAAATCCCTCAACCGTTTTTTATAAGGCTTTGTTTCTAGCAGTCATTGATAGCTTTCTCCACCATGAATTTGTCTAATCTTCTTTTAAAGCCATCCAAATTGGTGGCCATCACTGAGATATATGTATATATATTTACTGATGAACAACAGTTCAGCTGTGCCTTTTGGAATGGACTATCAAGATGCATTCCTTGGTCTCAAAGTTTGGATGTACCACAGATTTATATGAGCTTTTCAAATATCCTCTAATTCCTACCCGCTTTAAAAACTGGTTGCTTTCCAATTCCCACCAGGTGTGAAAGCTGTTTCAGACTTGACAGTCATTCTCTTAACTTTGCAAGGAACTTCTGCGATGAGAAGTTTATGTCTGGGAGAGGAAGAAGCCCCCCCTTCAGACCACATGGTTAAGCAGATTGAGCATTTCTCCACTGAAAAGGGATGCTGCTGCACATGTCACCGCATAATAAATAAAAACTATATTCATTAACATTTTAATAAAGGAGGAAATGAGCATGATAAGGACAGATGGGCTGTGTATTTCTCAACCCATCTGTTTGGCAGCCCATTCACAGCGCCACACCCAGGAGCAGCTCTGGCTGAAGGCCTCTAATGAAATTCATAGTGAGCTTGGAATATCTCCCTTTTCAGCTTTCATGCAGGTATAGAACTGTGACTTTCTCAGCCAAATCAGCTCACTGCTGCAAGCCTCAATGCAGATTTTCCTGGAGATTCTGCATACCTCAAAGAGTGTGTGTGTGTGTGTGTGTGTGTGTGACATACTTTGAGTATGTTATTTAGCCTAGACATCTCTGAGAACGTGTTCTCCAAAGAAAGATGGTGTTGATAGTATAGTCAGGTGTCAGGGCTGCCTCTAGGTCCCAGCTCACAGAGGACCAACGCCAGGTTGATGTAATGTACAAAAGTCTTTATTGAAGTTTGGTTTCCATTCCAACGCCAGAGCGTGCAGCCCTATGTCTTAACCTTAGATCGGCAAAGTCCCGTCTGACTCATCACCCCTTCCGCACCAGTTTAAGATCCTAGCCTTACTCTACCTCTCCCGTTGTTCTTTCCTCCTCTGGGTCCTCCTGCCCCCTGGGGTTTCCTCCTTTCTGGACTCTTCTGACGCTGACCCCCCTGAGTCTTGCCCCTCCTTCCGGCGGGCTTTAGGACCTGGCTCCCTATCCGGGCTACCTGCTGTGCCGCTCGCCTGTACATTTGAACTTGGTGCGCGCGCCCAGCCGGTAACCTTCCTCCTGACCGTTTCCCCGCTCTCCGATGGAGGCGTGGTCAATCCTGACTCATCTCCTCTCGCTGGTAGTGAGAACACTGGTCCCGATTCCTGGGACTCCTCCCCCCCACTGCGCTCTGGTGGGGAAGCTGGTCCTGATTTCCAACTGCTGCTCTGGGAGTCCCCGCTGGCCCCTTCCTTCTGGGGTTTCCCCCTTGGCACCCCCCTTGCCCTGGCCATCGGCGCTCCCTTCTGTGAATCTTCCGATTCGCTGGAGAGGCTCGTGGAATCCCTCTGACCGCTGTCACTGCCTCCACCCCCCTCGGATTCCTCCTCCTCGCTCTCCATCTCCGCCCACTCCTGTGCCTCTGCTCCTGAACCCCTGACATCAGGGATGGGCCCACTTCAGGTTTGTCAATTTTATTTACAGTGGTATCTTGGTTCTTGAACTTAATTTGCTCTGGGAGTCCATTCAAATCCTGAAACCGTTTGAAAACCAAGGCGTGGCTTGCAATTGGCTGCTGGAGCTTACTGCACTCAAGCGGAAACCACGTCGGACGTTCGGCTTCCAAAATATGTTCGCAAACTGGAACACTTACTTCCGGGTTTGCGGTGTTTAGGAGCTGATTTGTTCAGGAGCCAAGCCCTTTGAGTACCAAGGTACCACACTGTATTTCTTTACTAAAACCCCAAGATCTACCAACTAGAGCCAGGTGTGGAAGAATTACAGTTTTAGAACAGGGTGCCACTGAGCACATTCAGAGCCTAGGAATTTGGAGTGAGCTCACAATAATTTTACACAAAAAACCACTCCTTGTTAACTTCCTTCATTTCACTAACCTAATTTAGGTGGTGAAAGTTGTCCTGTTGTTGCTACTGCTAAACAATTGGGAGTAAGAAGTCCTTGCTGACCTACTGCAAATCATCCAGAGATTTGCCAGTAGATCCTGATCTACCAGCTTCTGCCTCACTGAGAATTTCTGTTTCTCACAAACTGAGTTTCTTCATTTCCAGCATGGCATTAGAAAGTTTGCTGCAGAGGAATGAAAATGCAAAACATGTGAGAAAGAGAAGTGCCCTCCTTTAAATCTGAGGGTGGCATTGCTCTGAGGAGACAGCCAATGCCTGAGAGGTGAGAAGAAGAAATAACTTCTTTCATCAGCATCAGAAGGGACTATTGGCTTTCAGTGACATTTCAGGGATCTCCACAAACAGAAGGAAACTAATTTCCTATTCAGGAAATATTGACAAGAACAAGCTTCAATTACCTTCACATTCTGGGACCACATGGATGCTGTTGTGACATCCTCAGAGCCATAGCTAGGGGGAGAGGGGTTAGCTGGGTTTTTGTCCCAGGTGAAGCCTCCAGAGGGGTACCATTGAGGCTCCCAGCCTGTGTGTGTGTGTGTGTGTGTGTGTGCGTGCGCGCAAATGCATGTGTGGAATGCTAAACTGGGTTTTTAACCCAAGTGAAATAAAGCCTAGTTTTGCCCCTGACACCCTCACTTTCACCACATGGTCCTGACTGGCTAAGATCACATTGTGAAAGAGAAGAGATCTCTAAGCAAGGGCAAAATGAAAACACAAAACTGGCACATTGGGGGGTGCAGGGGCAGAGGTATAATGGCTGGTGTGAAAAGAGGCAAACATTCTCTGCAGTAGCAGTGCATTTTCAGGAGATGTTCCAGGCCGCCCAGAATCTTCACAAAAAGGGCCAAGGAATTACTCTGCCTTCTGGAGCCCCAGCACTAAACTGGTTTGAAAAAATAGCATTTTGTGAAAAGGTAATACCAGCTCTTTTCATGTTTCATTCATGTTTCATTCTGCAATAATCAAGCAACTTCAGAGATTCCATCTAAAGAAAATGGCATCACATCCAGGCATCACAGTCTTCTATTTCTGCTCTTTGTGGTTGCTAGGGTGAAGTCAATGACTGTGTAATAATGACAAGAAACTGTACAGGGGAAACGTCACACCAGCATCACTAATTCAGAGCTTTGCTGGCAAGAACAAGAACAAGAACAAGTTAACTTCCACTAGGATAGTCTGCCAGCTGAGTTATGAAGGCTGCATCTCAAAATACATTTATTGTAACAGGGTTTTTTTTTGGGGGGGGGGGAGAAAGTCCAATTTCTGGCACAGTGGGAACCAGGAATATTAGGAGAGGCTGTCACTTGAAAAAGAGTGCAAGGAAGCCTGGAAACTTGCAGGAAGCCATCAACAAAAAAGCTGGCCTGACAAAAGATTTCCCTGTATCTATGATAGCTGTGATTCAATGATGTGTGTGCACCAAAGCTATCTGGATTTATTGGACCAAGTTATTCTCTAGTAAATCACAGCACTGAACCAAAATGCTGTTTTCCAAACACCCCTGGAAAGCTGCTGAAAGAGAAACAAAGAAACAACACTAGTCCTGCTCGGGAGTAGACCTACATATTAGGGATGTTCTACTCATGGAATTAAATTCAGTGTGTCCCTTCATGTAGGACTCAAGATGGATTTTCTTCTCATGGCCTTTGTATCAAATCCTGGAGCCCATTTCATACATGCATATTAAACACTTTCAATCCTAAATTTCAATCCTAAGGACACATACTCTCTCTCTCTCTCTCTCTCTCTCTCTCTCTCTCTCTGTGTGTGTGTGTGTGTATGTGTGTGTGTTTGACTTCCAAGTATGGTATGGGTGCTGAGCAGCAAAATGTGGGAGAACTACTGATTGATTGCAGGAGCTGGATGAGACCCAATGCTATGTGAATCACAGATGGAATATAGCAAAGATGTTCATTTCCCCACCCACTCAATAATAGCGGAGACCCCTCCTTTCACCACCATTTGTTGGTCTTTCACGGTTGTTCTCTTATGAATAAAAATAATGTGTGTTGTGTGGTGACTAAAGAACGAACAAAAATGAATAGGAAAGAGAAACTAAGGCCAGACTAAACTAATAAATAGATTGGAAGAGGAGGAGGGGGGGAGAAGAAGAAGAAGAAGAAGAAGAAGAAGAAGAAGAAGAAGAAGAAGAAGAAGAAGAACAACAACAACAACAACAACAACAACAACCTTCTAACTAGAATGCTAAATGTCCATAGATGACCTAATTGTCACCGGTCTGTTTCATGGAGCAATTTGGTTTCATCCATTAACCTCAACTGTAAACACCACTCGAGAGTGCTTAACCCAAGCCACTTGATCTAGTGAACAGTTTGATTCAACAATGGAACCTATTAATCTCTCTACCAACTTAGGGTTGTGCTCTGTTTATATGCTGCATCTGTAGAATACTTTATTTATTCTTCTTCCCTTCTCCTGGTAGAAGATAAAAGATCTGGCAGGAAGAGGAGATTAAACAGAAAACTAATATAAACGAACCCTATTCATCTCCTGGGCACTCTGCTTTGCACAGAAAAACGTGGTTGGAGGGGGAAGATTTGCTTTCTCGTGGAGCCAAGGATTGAGCAAGTTCGCAGAGTACCTTTAAAATTTAAATAGCAATCCTCCTCTTGACAATCAAACTAAACCTTTTCAAAGGCTGCTCCTCCCTTAAGCCTTTAAGGAAAAGAAGAGAGCTGAATGGCAAAGTGGCTTCTTGCACTGTATAAAAAGGACAAGAGAGTTTCACATGCTGGATCCACTTGGTTGCCCTTTTCCAGCCTCCTCCCAGAATAGGAAACATTCCATAAAAATGTCAACACCCCCTTCGCCTTCCTCTGGGGATTACTGTCACTTGCCTGACACAGAGAGCCCAGAGAAGCTCCGCGCTGCAGTGACAACAGACACAACAGGTCAAGCTATTAAATAAGCCTCCATTATACTGAACAGACAGTGCTAATCTTTCATTTTGCGTAAGCTACCCTAGAATACATTTCTCAGGCTGTACTTGTTCTCTCTTTTTTGCTGCAGCTCACACTATCTGAAATAGCTCCCATTTTCAGTTGTCAGTTTTCAAAAACATAACATCCTACTGTGGATGGACACTACAGTATTTGATATGAAATTCAAGTCCCGAGAAAAAAAAGATTCCCCAATAAGATTGGTTGGGGTATATCTGTAGGTCACATCAGGATGTGAAGTGAAATCCACATGGCTGGCTGAAAACAGGAGTCATAGAATGATAGAATTGTAGAGTTGGAAGGGACCATGAGGGTCATCTAGTCCAGCCCCAGCAATGCAGGATTATTATTTTTGCCCTATGTGGGGTTCAAACCCACAACCCTGATATTAAGAGTATCGTGTTCTACTGACTGAGCTATCCATGTGATCAGGTGTACCCACCAAGAATCTTCCATGTCTCGCCACCTGAATTAGATGACTGGCCACCTTTGCTTCTTCCTTTGGTTGCCTTAGAGCAGTGGTGGCCAAACTTGGCCCTCCAGCTGTTTTGAGACTACAACTCCCATAAACCCTAGCTCACAGGACCAGTGGTCAGGGATGATGGGAACTGTGGTCCCAAAACAGTTGGAGGGCCAAGTTTGGCCACCACTGCCTTACAGTGTTGCAAGAGTTTGTCCAAAGTTGGCTTGCATAGGAACTCCAAGGGTTCTTAAGAGTCAACTCAAAGGTCCTCCTCTGGTGCAATGGGTCAATGCATCTGGCTGTGAACCAGAAGTTTGGTGGCTCTAGCCCATTCAGAGATGGCTCTGGGCAGGATTCCTGCATTGCAGGCGGTTCGACTAGATGACCCTCTAGGTCCCTTCCAACTGTACAATCCTATGATTCAAAGGAGAGGGGGGCTTTTAAAATCCCTCCCCAGAAAGCCTAAGTTCAATATCTAGGCCATAGAAGGGTCCCCATTCCCACTCTTTTTTTCGAAACCAGTAGAGTGTGCAGATGTCTCTTGGAAGGACTTCCAGTCTCAGAGGGCACTGCTCTGGAATCCCCAATGGGCTCTAAAGCATGAAAGGGCAACAGAGGGGGGCGGGGAGGAAATTCTCCTTCCTCATTATTTCTCTCCTTGGTGTGCTGCTGCCGCTCAAAATTGACTGAATGGGGATGGTGCTCTGGAGAGCCCATAGGATGATCTGGGGGGTGGGGAGGACTTTCAAACAATCACCACCAGCCCAGGCCAAATCCTTCAAGGCCAGAGGGTGCTGCTTGGTTGGACTCCTGAAATTTGGAAGACTCACTCCCATCACACATACCCCATCGCAGAAACCAAAGGCTATGAAATAAGAGAATGGCACTTTAAGGGCACAGGCAGAAGGCTGGGGCCAAGAGCAGGACTCATCCGGTCAGCCTTGGAAGGCTTTTGCACTTTGCCGAAGCAAAAGCTCCATTTCAGTGTTGGACTTTAACTTTTCAATCATCCATCCATCCATTCATAATTTTGTTTGTATGCTGCCTTTCCACAAAAAGTTCACAGCAGCTTACAAGAAAGAAAACTGGAAAATATCTCAAAATTACAAGATTGTCACAGTTAAAAGTGACCCAAGAACAAATTCATGATACCATAATAAAAAACAAAATAGCAGTAAAATAGAGTAAAAAATTAAGAAGAAATGGGTATAAGATGAGATAGTCAAAAATAATATTGATAACACAGCGAAAAGAAGAAAAGAAACGAATGAAGCCACATATAGGTGGAGGGAAGTCAAAATTTATGTCTGTATGTTTAGTTTGTATGTTTCTTTTCTTTTCTGTAATCTAAGTTGAGAGGTGTGCATGTATCTATGTATAACAAGTTTGTTTAGTGTTCTGGTTTGTGTTTGTAAGTATTGCATTTATCAATAAAAGTTTAAAAAGCCAAATATTTAAAAACATTTCAGTGCTATAAATATAGCAAAATTAACAACTTCCTGCCTTCTGACAACAGTAAAGATAATAAGACAGCCTGACAGTTTTAACATGGTGAAAGAAACCCCCTTCCTATGTCCCCAAGTCTCTCTCTTGCAACAGCTTCTTATAAGGCTACCAAGGGCAGGCCATGGGATAGCTGGCAACACCCCTCCTATGGTGTTCCTTCAACTAGCTTTTGCCAAGTGCTCTGTTCAAGGTCTGAACAGACATGCCCCCCCCCATTAGAGCTTAGAGTCTGGCCAGGACCACAGGCAGACAAAGGAGAGGGGCAGGGAGAGAGGCTTCCTTTTGGAAACCTCAAGGGTTGTTCAAGAAATCCGCTTTTTCAGAGTCAAATCAGCTTATTCCTGGATCTATTTGGGGAAGGGGAAAATTGATAACAGGAAAAGAATAGGAATGGTCAAAATTCTGCAGCTGAAGAAGCATAGATGGAAAGTGAGAATTAGCAATAAAAAAAGGACAGTCAGCCTGCACAGATCAACCTTTCTGGACCATTCAGCTTTTATTGCCTTGCGGGTGAAGCGGTAACAACAAGCAGTTGTAACCGAAGAAGAGGCAAAAATGCCAACAGAGCAAGGCATATAATGTTGATGGCAGCAATTTCTGGCCCTGCTCTTTGGCCATGATTCCTGGCTTGTTCTGTGGTCCTACTGCCTTGGTTAATCTTCTCTTCTGAAGGCTCACAGCTGACTCTGGACTCCTGGCTCGAAACTGCTGCCCATCGCCCAGCCCTGACAGTCTCCCTAATACTATGTTTACCTTTTTCTTAGGGCTCATCCACACTTCCACGTGCCCGGTGTCTAGAAAGCACTGGTCCAAGTGATTGACCCCTTGACCCACACTTTCTAGCCATGGGTCTGAGTGGTTTCCCCTTTGCTCCACGCTCCTTTCCCAGGGAAAGCTCACTCCTTAGTGTTAAATCAGAGCAGACGTCAATCCGGAGAAAACCCGAATTGCCATTTGCTCCAACGGAATGCTAAAGAGCAGTTTTCCCTGGGGGAAGGCAGCAGGACAAGAAAAAGCGCGGACAAGCTCTTGGCTGAATGGCACTGAAGGAAAAGTGCTGTGTCAGGTCAAGTCGTCCAGGCAGCAAGCGATTAGTCCTCCGAGATTTAGACTTGCTAAACTACCTTCTTTGGCAACAAATAACAAACGTTATGAAATCTCAGGCTACCTGCACATCCAGGGCAACGGGTGCTACTGGTCTTATTAAAGCATTCTGTCCTCAACAGAACCAGTGAACAAATTGAGGACACAGCAAGGTAACAGGCACACATTATAAAAACAAGTTCCTGTTAGGCTTCCTGATGAAAACCCCTCACAGTATTAAAACTTTACAGTATTGTGTCTGCAATACACCCTTAGCAACTGGAAAAAAGTCTTACAGAGGCTCCCATAAACTGGGATTAGGATGCATAGCACATATTGCACCACTGCTGACAGTTAAACAGCTACAAATATAAGCAAATGAGCTTGGGGGAAGCATATGTAAAAACTAGCAGCAGTTAAAATATATGAAAAGGCACCTGTACCACCAAAAGAACAAGCAGAAGCACTGAAAGCAATTTTTGACTGAAAGGACAAAGGAACTTCTGGATGCAGAGACAAAAGTGACGGTGTGTGTAATAGCAAGTATAGCCGCACACAAAGATGCTGGCATAAAACTGACACAAAGCCTGCCCTAGAGCATAGAGCAGGGGCCAGGAAATCACCAGCAAACAAAAGATGAAAGTATTAACCCCACTCTTGGGTTGCATGCTGCCAAACATGCTCTTCTTTTACACATGCACACACAGGCAGTTTCCGTAGTGTTGTAGCACTTCACGGGTGATTGAAGACACATGAGAAAGGAAGTGCTTACATATTCCTACCACCAGTCAGGCTGCTAATAACAGGAAAGGTTTAATATTTAAATGCAATGAGGGAAATGCAGAATGGCAGCTAGAAACTTGGGGTCTGTATATGATGAACACAAACACCAAACAATGCAGGGCCTTGGTTTCTCCTTGGAACAGCTACATGTACAACAGAGTATTTGATGCTTTTCCTACTTCCTTTGACTAGTAGAATTAAGCAGTTTCCCCCCTTCAAATGCTAATAATCATTTCACACACTCCACAGAATGAGACACAGGCTGGATCTAGACACAGCAAAGAAGTGCTTAAGAAAAATGCATTGTAATCTTTATATTGAGAAATCAGGTGGGCAAAAATGGAACCCCACAGTGCCATCTGTTGTCATAGTGTTATAGCACATATAAAACGCTTTTTCTTTAGCAATCTAGCTGAGCTCACAGAGATGATGAAGTTCTGGGCTTTTCCACTTCAGGCTTTAGGGTGTTGCAGTTTTTAATGCTTATGTTAAAAAAAAATATCTATGTGTATAGAAGACTAGTATGTCAATGAGAAAGGCTTAGCATAAACTGATGTGCTAGTTCACTAGATGAAAGAGGTTTTTTTAAAATAAAAATATAGATTGGGGGAGCATGCAAAAACATGGCACTCCTCACTTGCAGTTTGAAGTGGCAAAATCCAGAGTTCTACCACCTCTATCTACCAATTGTATTGAATAGCCATCCATGGACATCATTTTGAGGGCTTACTTGGGCTGTTTGTTTGCACCCTCTTTCCCCTTGTCCTAGATGGGATGCATATATTCCATGTGAATCACAGACTCTCCCAAAGGCTAAAATGCAGGTTTTGAAACGATTGTCAAGATAAAGCCTGCAGGGCAAATACTGCAGCTGACTCAGAGCCTGCTGATCCTCGATTTTAGGATGAGGATGCTTGCCTCTCTCCTAGGATGGCATTCATGAAGGCTGGAAGTTAAGCAAACAGTTGCCCACACTGCAGACCGTATCATTATTAATCCATCCCAATGTTTAGAGGATTAGAGCGCAGTCCTGTGTGCCCTCTCTGTTTGTAGTTTTGAGAGCATCAGTTTCCCTGCTAGCCAGTGACCATTTCTGTGGTGCAAAGTCTTGCACGGTCAACAACCCACTGATTTTTTACAATAACTGCCCTGTATGAAACACAACACAGTGAATCATTCCCTCCTTTGCAGATGATGAACACAAACCAAGACACAACAACTTGCCTGGGGTTGCCACAGGAGTCCAGGACCAACCAGGATTGAAATCCAAACTCCACCTGGCATCCCTTTCCAGTACCCCTCCCCAAAAGCATTGCTGACAGGAATGGCTCTCTACTTCCCTAGGCTGTGTCTCCTTTTTGTTTCTGCACTTCCAGACAAAAAGCTTTGTGAAATTTATGCACAGAGAACTAGCCTGTGGTAGATTACAATGCCATCAGCTAAAATCAACGGATTTGTCTGACAGCGTGTGAGAGTTCAGAAAATCCCTTCGTACCCTTCAGGATTATCAAAGCAATTTCTGTAGGATGTTATCAGATCTCGACTGAGCTTCTTACAGATTTTTAGAGGTGAATTACTATATTTTCCAGTTGACAGTATCATCCCTATTTCCAGAACAGTCTCCTGCAAAGCCTGATATTCTGGATTACATCTGAAGGCCACTCAAAACTGCATGCCGAAGCCCATCTTTCTAGCCCCTGAATATTGTGGTCGCATTTATATTCCATAGTGTGCGTGCTGAGCATGGCCAGATAAACAACAGAGTGATTGAAGTACAAGGTAGGGCCCTTGGCTAAAATAGATACTCGGCAGCAGACCAGATGTAGCTCCCCCCCCCAAAAAAATTAACATTCATGTAAATAAACATGAAGCCTTTCCATTTACTTTGAAGCCCTACAGACATGGATAAAGTATGTATCCACTGGTGTATGTGTGTGTCTGCATACACACACACACACACACACACACACTCCACTCTTCCTTGACTGAATCTGTCTCCTTCATTTCTCCATCTCAGTCACCTTGATTTGGCAGGAAGAGAGAGAAGCAAAGGCTGCATCAGAAATAAGGGTGGTATGGTTGGTGTGGGGGGGGAAGGGAGAGGAGATCAAATGGGCAGAGGAGGAGGCAGGGAGGTTCAGAGGTATGAATAAAGGCTGCCTGCTTCAAACCTGAATCTCACAACCTGTTGCTGAATCAGGGACGTGGCAGCCACAGTTTCTCGGCTCTAACCCCTGCCCCACCTCCTTTTCCTCCTCCTAGGAGCAGGACTCTGGGACAGGAAATTAGAGGGAGAAGCCCTCACTTCCTCATCTCTTGGTTGTCGGCAGCAGACGTCATGCCTCCGCAGCATGAGCTGGACCCAAGGAGAAGCCTTACCAGTGGTGGTGAGAAGGTGTGTTCCTCAAGAGAGGAGATGAGATGGGGACAGGGAAGAAAAGGCTCTTAGTGGAAGATGCATGGAGAGTGAAGAAGGGCAGGTGGCCTTCCACTGGACTCTGGGACTGTGGGAGCCCTGGTAAGAAAATGCCAGCTCAATTATATTTTATGAGAGTGACTGCCATGACAACAAGCCTAAGCCGAGCATCAGGATTACACAGGGGCTGCATAATTGCACTCCTGAGCAGTGAACATCCAGGCAGTCGCCCTGGCTTCTTAAGTCAAAGATAATGCCATGTGCAACAGGTCTGAAGAGCAGCAGTGACTGGGGGGGGGGGAGCTCCCAATTAGAGTCCCCAATGGGCCAGAACATTTGCCAGGGGAAATGGTTGTTCTTTTAGAATAAAATTTCTTATTTAAAAATTATTAATAATCCACATGCACATTTGCAAGAGAAGAAACAGATACCCAGGCTTCGCATGATTTCTCACGCCTACCCAAGAGAGACCTGGGAGGGGAAGGGAGGAAAACAACAACTCCAAATAAAATGTCTTCGCATAAATGGGTGAAAATCAGTTTCGCCGCACTTACTGTTCTCAGACAGCTCGACAATGTAGTGCAGGACGGGGCTGTTTCCATTGAAGGGACGCACCCAGGAGAGGACCACGCTGCGGCTGAAGGAAGCGTTCAAGGTGGCCAGGAGGTTCTGCGGTGGGTGAGGCAATTCTCTGTGGAAAGCAGGGTGGGGAGACAAGGAGAAGAGGGCGTCACAAATTAAAACAAAAAGCAAAGAAGGAAGAGATCCACCTGTCACTCTGTAGGTCACAGACAAATGTTTAAATGTTTAAATGGATCAGCTTAACGTAAAAGTGAAATAATAATAATAATAATAATAATAATAATAATAATAATAATATTCAGAGCAATGCTGAGTTTTTGTGTGGTTTCTCAGTGGTGATTTATGTGGAAATTCCTAAGGTTGACACTTAAATAGCTAATGGCTCTGTTACTTAACATGGGAAAAAAGCCAGTTTTCAAATTTGTTTTTTTAATTGAGACAACTTGGCCCATAAATTCTTTTTACAGCGAGTTCTTAGTAATGGAATAGCTGTAAAACATATGAATAGGAAACCAACGCCTGAGGAGAAAGGGGGGAGGAGAGATGATTTAAAGTGGAATTTTTCATACTTGGGCGAGCAGAAGACACTGCCACCATCCATGAAGAGCCCCCAATCAAAATTATTGTACGTACTCTAAGGTTGCTACCATTTAAGATTCATGCTGCAGCCTCAGCCTGGTAGATCCCTAACAAAATAGAGGTGCTGTTCTTTTCTAAACCACCCAAGCGAAAAATGCCTGCAAAAAACACTTGGGAATGCTAAATGGAATGCTTAAAATCTAAAGTAAAATGAACAAAACATAGGATTTAGTAAAGCACACAATATCTAAAAACAGACACACAAATTATGAAAAGTAAGCACCCACAAATATGTGGAAGTAGATGGGTAAGGCATATTGCTTATGCCTCAAAGCACTGGGAAGACTTGCTGTGAGTTCCAGCCAGCCAAGGCTGTACAAGACAAGTCCCAGTGCCTGAAGCAGAATAGGGGAAGCTGCCTTAGCTGTCAGTCCATTTGTCCACATAGTTCAGTATTGCCTACACTGGTGGGCAGCAGCTGTTCAGGATTTCAAAGAGGAGCCTGTTTCTGCCCTGCCTGGTACACCAGGAATTGAAGCAGGAACCTTCTGCATGCAAAGCATGTGTTCCGCCCCCGATCTATGGCCCCCACTGCAAAACTGAGCCTTTTACCAAATCAGACTATTGGTTCATTTATCTTAGTGTGGTCTACACTGACTGGCAGCTCCTGGACAAGGATCTTGACCAGCCACTACCTAGAGATGTCAGTTTGGGATTTGCTTGCAAAATCATGTATCCTACCTAACTTCCCCCCTCCCTCCTCAGATTGCAATAAAAACATTTTATTTTATTTATTGCATTTTCATCCAAAGGTGGCATACATGGTTCTTCTCTCTGTCCTCATTTAATCCTCACACAACAACCCTGTGAGGTATGCTAGACTAAGAGGCAGTGAGTGGCCCAAGGTCACAACCAATGAGCTTCATGGCCAAGTGGGGATTTGAACCCTGGTCTCTCAGATCCCAGTCTGATGCTGTAACCGCTGCGCAACACTGTCTCTCTCCCAATAATAAATCAAAAGACTAACCATTTGCTAGCCATTAATGGCAGACCAGCACCCATCACTTGTCAGCATCGCCCTTGAGCCAGTACCACCAACTGGACTCATGCACTTCAGCCTGACTGGGCTAGACGAGCTGGGTAGCACTTCCAGAGACCACCTTCTGCACAGGAACAGGTCAAAGTGCTGTGGACTCACAGCTTGAAGTTGTGAGCACCGGATTCACTTCCACAAGAAGACAGTCGTCGCACAGTAGAGTATAGCAGAGTCTAGCAGAGTATATAAATGACTCGGAGAGCAGCTCTGTAGAATATCTTCTTTATTCTGTCTACAACTATAATACAACTATATACAGAGCTAAATGGGTTCTAAGCATAAATGAATGCTAAACTGCACTGTGTGTCTGCAGCTGCTCTTAGCAGCAACCTTATCTGTACACACGATCTCTAACACTCAGTCTCTCTCTCTCCGACACACTGACTGACTGACTCTTTGATGTGGTGCTGGAGCAGAATAAGTAGAGAGCAGAACACGCCTCCTCCTCTCTGGAGAGTCAGCAGAGATCATCAGGAGATTCTTGGATATGGGAGGGGTGAAATCTCCTAATCACCTGGAGTGGCCCACTCTTCCCAGTCACACGATGGGGGTTGTCTTTGCCTATATCATGAATTTAAGTGAGATAGTAGCAGGTTTTGGGTGCCACCACCGGGCAATGATCCCACCATTCAGGTATATATCAACAGATAGATAGACAGATAATTGGGGTGTGGGGTGTTGAGGGAGGGAGTTTGCATTCTCTGCCTCAGCTGTTTGAATGTCTTGTGTGAGACCTACTCATAGCTAAAACGACCCGGATCTTTTGCTTCTTGGCATTTCCCATCAAAGTGAAGCCCAAATCTCTTGCGTGGGAAAAGCAACCATCCTAGCAATTTGTCATGGACTGCTCAGTGGAAGTTCTCTCTCAATATCAATTATTGCTGACCCTGGCTGGTCAGACCAAAAAGCAGTAATTGTACTTGACATTCTTTAATTAAAAAATGTACTCATTCCTTTTCATAATTTATTAAGCTGCTGCACACTGAGCACCGTCTAAAACCACAACCAGTCCACATTCATAAACAAGTGCAATTTCAGCCCAGGGATGTGGCTTTAAATCAGAGCTGCAAAATGCATGCCCTGAATTTTAGATTCCTTCCTGTGGTTGAAGTGAAGAGAGGAGAAATGAATTTAATTTTGCATTAACTTTGAACCGTGGCCCATAGTTTATGTAGCCCACCCCAGGCTGCCTAGCTCAAACTGAAAAACAAAATTATGCTTGGGCTCACATAAGGCCGTAAGAGCCCTGCTTCATCAGGCCAAAGACCCATTTTGCCATCTGCTCTTACAGTGGTCAGCCTGCAACCAGGACCTGAGCTCAACAGCCCTCTCCCCCACCTGCCATCCTCAAGAACAGGCCTCCAAAGTCCTTCTGCCTCCAGCCATGGAGGGAGGACATAGCCCTTGTGGCTAGCAGCCATGGATGGGCTTATCCTCCATTAAAAGATGCTGGAAGTTGATGACAGAAAAGGCTTTTTCTCGAACTCCAAGCCATGAGGCAGCTTTTCTGCACCATCAAGCAAAGGAAGGCATTCTCACATCAGTGGAAGCCAAGTGTCTGCACTGACTTCCGGTAGCACCAGGTCCTGAGACCTCGCAGGACCTTGAAAGTTGTGTTGGGGGCCCTGAGGTATGGGTGCTAAGCACCCAAAACATTTTTTGTGGGTGATTGGGCACCCAGAGCCCCCTATAGTTGGTGCCCTTGCAGGAGATTGAATTGCTCCTTGCAAGCAAAGTTCCACTGCATAGAATGGCTGGAAAAGGACCTTTTCTACTTGCTTCAGAGGAGACCCAATGTAAGACTCACATACTGTTTGTAACTGATCATGTTACTGAGATCTGTCACGTCCCAGTTAAAGCCAGCCATTCTGTAGTGCTGGCAGGATTCTGCAGAAAAGCGGAGAAATTGATCAAAACAGGAATGTATGGTATCTTGGAGTGTGGGTTTTTCTTTTTTCTTTTTGAATGTTACAATGTATTCTTTTCCATATGTAACTAACTCTGGGAACTTACAGGGAAGAGAAGGTTAATTAATAATTGTAAAAACTTTTTTTTTGCTTTAACTATTTATTTTGTGCTTTTCATCTTGTGAACTGTCCCGAGATCTTTGGGGAAAGGGCAGTATATAAATTTAAATGATAAATAAATTGATAAATAAATGGTACGTAACCAATGCAGAGCAAAAGATGCAGTTGTGGATCATACAGCTGAAGATTGGGAAGGGGCCATGGGGGTCATATAGTCCAACCCCTTGCAATGTACTGTAGGAATCTTTTTCCCAGTGTGGGGCCTGAAACCATGGCCCCTGGATCTCAGGAGCCATGGCTTCAGGCCCCACACTGGGAAAAAGATTCCGACAGGCTCTACCAACTGAACTATCCCAGCTATAAGTGGTGTTTGCAGAGGCACCAGGTGGTTACAGAAGCACAAAGTATGAACATGCCTGTCACTGTACATGTGTTTATTGGCTAGGTCTGTTTCCCTGTCACTTTAAAGATATCCATTCAAAGCTACTCTACAGTTAGCAGCCCAGGCTGCTCTCATTTTGCTCAAGTAAACAGTTGATACAGAAGGGAATTATTTCCGCTTGTTTCAAATTCTAGCCTTTAGTGGAAATTTAAAAAGGCTCCTTGATATCTGAAACACTGAACATCTAGCTTGTCTATGCTCATCAGGAAAACAGGCTTGATCTCCATTTGGTGAAACTCTGTAAAAGCTAATATTCCTGTTAGGTTACTTCAAGTTTAAATGCAAGTTCCTGTTGAGGATTTGATTTGAGCAGATTGTCTTGCAAGACTCCCTGCAAATTTTAATATTGATATTTTGGAGCATAGATCAATTTGAAGTTCTTGAACTGTGGAATTTGTATCCCTCTTCATTAGTACACTGTGTGCTCATTAGAGCTGATATATTGGAACAAACTCATTTTGTCTCCTGTATCAGGTGTACAGTATAGGCAGTCACCTTGAGTCCACACTAGCAAGGGCAAACCATAACAGGTCTTTGGGGCTAAGCAGCCCTCCGTACTAACTTGTTAAGGCCATAAAATACAAGAGCAATGAACTGTTGCCTTCTGAACTCAGCAACTGCCAGCACATGATGATGCTTATATACAGAAGTCCCTGGAGGCTGAGGAAATGAGCATGCAAGAAACATCTCTCACCAGAAAGGATCGTTTACAACTGAAGAGACCTCTCGAGCGAGGAAATGTATTGGTCTCTCAGTTGTACACAAAAGTGGAGGTTAACCATTATTAATCTCTCTTGAACAAATGCCTCCATGTCACATATAGGAGAACACTAAAATTAAGAGTGAGGAGGGTGAGAAATTAGTTACCACCACCATTGTGAACAGTTCTGTCCATCTTTCATTGGGAAGAAATTAAAATCTCCTTGCTCTAAACATCCATGGAATTATTGCATACTAACTGGATGTCAGAGTGGGATTGGGGGAGGGAATCAATATTGGGCTATTTCTATGTCAGAACAATTTACTTATTTCACAATATTTATATACCAGTTGATTGTGGTAAAACCTCAAAGCTGCACGCACACACACACACACACACACACACACACAACCAAGAAGAAAAGATTGCTAAGTCAGAGGCTGCTGAATGACCAGCTGGGAAATTGGATTGGACTCCTGAAACTGGTGGTCTGGTCCTTGTGTTGGGTCTTTCACAGAAGATGTCCCCAAACTTCGACTCACCAGAGGAACTGAGTGCTTCCCATGCTACCATGCATGGTATTTGGGAGGCCATCAAAAGGCAAAGCAGTGCTCCGCTTCAGACCAGGATGCGGGCGATCAAGTCACCTCAGGCTTCAGGCCAAAGTGGGTGGGGCTGGAGATGAGACTCCTAAGGCCCATTCACCTCCAGTCTTTGTTGGAGATTCAGGATAGAAAGAACGTAAGAACATCAGAAGTGCCTGCTGGGTCAGATCAATGACCCATCTAATCCAGCAACTTGTTCTCACAGTAGCCAACCAGATTCCTCTGGGAAATCTGCAAATAGGACCTGAGCACAAGAGCACTCTCTCCTGCTATATTTCCCAGAAATTGACATTCAGAAGCATTGCTGCTTCCAGTTGTGGAGACAGAGTACAGCTATCCTGGCTAGCAGCCACCAATAGTCTTAGCCTTGCCCGTGAATTTGTCTAATCCTATTTTAAAGCCACCCAAATTGGCGGCGATCGCTGCTCCTTTGGGAGTGAGCTCTGCAGTTTAAATCTGTGCTGCATGAAGACTCCCTCTCTTTTATCTGTCCTGAGTCTTCCAGCTATCAGTTTCATTGGATGTCCCTGAGTTCGAGTGTTATGAGAGAAGGAGAAAAACAGCAGAATTCATTTCTGGAATCCGCTGCCACAAAATGTGGTGATGCTCACTAGCTTGGAAAGCTTTAGAAGAGGACTGGACAAATTCATGGAGCAATGTTTACCAATCATAGTCATGATGAAACCTCCAAGTTGAGAGACCTATGCCACTGGACACCAGTTGCTGAAGAGTAACAACTGGCTTTCATGCTGAAATATACTCAGAGTCGAGAGTGGATTTCATGCTCTTTATTCAGCTCATAGTGGTGAGGAGGGAATGAAAGTCCCCTCAAAGTATCTGCTTTATATACATTATTTACACAATGGGCTGCACATGATTGGCTAATTCCAGAATTCTCCTGTAGGCCAATCAGGTTGTGGATTCATTTCTATCTGGAGCTGGATTGGGTGGTTCCTGCTGACCAATCATACTGCTGCATTGTTCTAGGACCAATCAGACTGCTGCAGTCTGAATCCTATTGTTCTAGGACCAATCAGACTGCTTCATTTTGGATCCTATTGTTCTAGGACCAATCAGACTGCTGCAGTTTGGATCCTATTCAACTCAGTACATAACACATGCCTTGCTTGTGGGCTTTTAGAAGCCATCTAGCTAGCTACGGTACTCTAGGAAACAAGAAAGACTGTTTGCTTGACCCAGCCAAACCCTTCTTCATGTTCTTAAACAGTTCCTCATCCTTTTACAACATGGTGTGAAGAATCACCCAAACACATGTGTGTGCTAAAACCATTTGCAAAATGCACACGCACCAGTTTTGCTTCAGCGCTTGTCTAAGCTCTGAACCATCAAAAACACTACACTGTTGGTGACAGTCTCCTGGGACTCTGGAGAAAAGTCCCCATTTGCCTTCCTATATAAACATGAGAGGACTGTTTCACTGCTGTAGTGAGGCTGGGGAAAAAAAGGTAAGGTATTCAAAAAACGATACATGGCAGACACAAATACCCTAATGTTTGAGAAACAGTTTGTGACTGCCAGAGGATGGCTGATGAATTTTACTCAACAAACACCCACAGAGTATCTTACAAAATTAGCTAAAAGCAAGCTATTTGCTAAGGGAAATAAACTAGGCATGTTTTTGGAAAGATTTCTCAGGGAAAAAAAGAGCCCAACAGCAGGTAATTAGAGAGACTGTGACTCAAGAGAGGATTACCAAGAAGGCGAAGGAGATTAAGCAAGCCTCCTTGTCAATTTGAAAAAGAAGAAGAGAAAAAGCTTTCCTTCCTGGTCACAAAAGACTGTCTAAGCCAAATCTGCCATGAAGTTTGACTTGCGGTAAGTGGTTCAGCAGGAGGATATTTTAAAGGGGAAAGGCATCCTCGGTCCCTCAGGTCTCCTTTGTGCAGAGGAACCAGAGGCACTGGACCATTTGCCTCAGCCTTGCATGCACTGACTTGCAGCAGTGCCTCTCCTGCGTCACAGGCAGCGGCCCTTTGCAGCCTTATCTGGAGCTGCCAGGAGCTGAACCTGGGACTTGGGGCTTCCTCTAGCACAGGAAGCCACAGGCGTAGCAAGCCCAGGTGGTACCCGGTGCAAGCCCAGGTGGTACCCCCCACATCGACAGCTCGGGGCAGGCTTGGGAGTCGCGGGTGGGCGCCAAATGTCATCTCCTCAGCGATGAAATCTGGGGTGGCCTCCACCGCCATGACTCCCAAGTACCCTGAGCCGTCGGGGGAAGGGGGGAGCTATGACACTTTGCTGGGGCACTGGCAAAGCTGCGCAGCTTGTCCTCTTGGGAGCCATGGCTCCCGTCCGTCCATCTGTCCCCCTCCCCGGCTCACTGTAAAGTGGCAAAGCAGGAGCTGCTTACGGCGAGCTGGGGATGTAGGGAGGCTGGGAGGGGGGGCCCCAGCTCACCTGCCAGCAGCGGAGGAATCCCACCGACGTCCGTACAGCCCTCCAGTGGCGCCGGTGACAAACAGCTATGTACAGTGCATGAGCAGGGTCGCTACACACAGCACATGCATGCGACACCGCACATGCATTGTAAATAGAGGTTTGCTGCTGGCACCACCTGAGAGCCATACGGGCGGTGGCTGGATCCTCCACTTGCGGCTGTAGCGGTGACAGAGGCATCCCACCACCGTCCGCACAGTGCTCAGGCTGCAGCCGCAAACGGAGGATCCTCCACATGTGGCTGCGGCGGCGCGATGGCTTCTTGTGCCACCGCACCCAGGGATGGCAGGGCGAGCACCCCATGGGGTGCGTTCTTGTCACACACACCTGACTTGGCACCTGGGCCGAACCGCCCACCCCCACCCCCCTCGCGATGCCACTGCAGGAAGCAGCTTTATATGGAATGTTATCTATTTCATAAAATGTATATACCACTTGATTGTAAAAACAAAGAAAAACCTCAAAACAAAAAGAAGATTTTAAAAAATCAGTGATGAGCTAAAGACAGATCAAAACACATGCAAAAAGTATGTAAACCTGGATAGGCTTGCCTAAACAAAAATGCTTATTAGCAGGTGCCAAAAGAAGTACAGTGAAGGCACCTGTTTGATGTCAAGAGGCAGGGAGTTCCAAAGCATGGGAGATGGATTTCTGACAGATGTGGAAGAGGTGTTTTGGTACTCCTGTAACAGGGCCAGTTCTGCAGATTGAAGTGGTTGAGTGAGCCTGTTTGGGTAAGGTGATCTCCCAGGTAAACCTGCCCTGAGTCATTAAGGGCTTCATGCACTAATAGTAACACCTTGAACCTGGTTTGGTAGCAGATTGGCAACTAGAGCAGCTCTCTTAGCAGAGGTGTTATATGCTGGCAAGCACTCACTCCTGTCAACAATTGTGCCGCAGCAGCATTCTGCACTAACTGCAGATTTAGGATCAAAGTAAAAGGAATCCGCACCCGGAGCACATTTCAGGATCATACCATTGATCCATCTGCACTGACTGGCAGCTGCTCTCAGTTACAGGCAGGGAACTTTCCAAATGTCACCTTCAGATTCTGGGGATTGAACTTGATGCCTTCTGCATGCCAAGCATGTGCTCTTAACACTGTGTTCCAACCCCTCCATAGATGTTCATTCTGTATTAGCACTTAAAATATCTCATAATTTTGCCTCCTTACAGTTTTTTGTCAGTAACGATCTGAGAGAAACTTGAACGTACTCTGGAGAAGACATTTCAATTTCACTTGCATGACACTAAATTTGCCTATGGATCTGACTCAAAGAAAAATTGAGGATCTCGCCACTTCAAATCTGTGTTCTATATAGGGACATGAATTGCATCTGATAGGGAAAGAGATTTGTGTATGTGTTTGTGTATACATGTGTGTGTTTTCCCCCATTGCAGGTACATTATGAAATAGGAGTAATTTTTCTCTCTTGGATAACAGCCCACCAGAAAAGCCGGAAATTACTAAAAGAAAGAAAAAACCACCCTTCTCTATTGTGTGGAAAAGATAATCTGCTTTCTGCCTGACTTCTTTCCAATTGTTCTCACTTAGATGAAGCATGCAAAATAAAAAGTACAAATGGGAAGAGGCAGTCAGTGCAATTTAAGGAATATATGGAGATGGAAACCACAACAAGATGGTTTTTTAACAGGGTGTCATTTGGAGTTTCGTTACTATACATCTGTGAGAATCACTATTATTAACTCTCACTTAATAATGGACACATTCAAACTGTGTTTAGTTTGCATTGCTTGCCTGATGCTGGCATCTAGTCTCTTCTTTCTGATGCTCCTATAAATTGCCCGTGATGATGACAACATTTTGGGGGGTGTATGACCATGGAATCATTCCTGCCACCTGACCTGTTTCACATTTGAGAGGTTTGGGAAGAACAGCAACTATGGGAAAGGAAGTGGGCTGTGGGAGAGAAAGGAAGAGCCCCCAGAGCCCTGACTGTTAATGTTTGGTGTCATTGGCAGGAATCTCAGTATAGAGACAAAACACATGCTTGGTTTGCAGAAGATCCCAGGTTTAATTTCTGGTGTCTCCAGTTAAAATAATCACAGGTAGCAGGCTGGTAAAAAACCTTGGTTGGCCCCTGATGGAGATTACAAAGGATGGTAAGAGTTCAAGGGCCTGGAGAGGCCTTTCACAGTTAAACACTCTCAGCAGACACAGGCCTTTTGGCTCCAATGTCACAATTTTAAAGCCAGACCCATCCTTGAACCAAAGTCCCTAAAGAGGCACAAGAGACAACAAATTAAGTACGGGAGGTAGCAATCTGTTTGGAATTTTCTCCTCAGCCCTGGATTTCTACCAGCCTCATAAAATGCACTCCAGGATAAGAACCAAAGGAGAGGATGTAAAAATGGATGGCTTCAGAACAGAATTCAATCTAGGCTTGGCACTGAAGAGGTGATGCTGTAATGAAACCAAGATGGATGTAACAAAATCTCAGAAATGAGCACGTTAGACAGCAAGGCTGAAGAAGCAGCCTCAGGCATCTTCTCCAAGAAAAGATTAGGTACAAGCAGACGGCAGAAACAGATGGCTTTCCAAAAAATATTAGTACGCAGGTTTACTCTAAGCGTCAGTCATATTAGAATATCACCTTCTCTTGCTCAACAACACTGACTGCCTCACTCACATTCTACTTCCATCAGAGATTAGGGATCAGTTCAGCCAAGAAAGAACAATCAATGCAGGCCCTTTTCAATTCCATAGGTCTCAACAGAGCATTTCATTATTATTTTCTAAAACCTGCTTAAATGCTGCCTTGAAGAGTAAAAGCTCTCTCAAGGCGGCTTCCATAAAAATAAACAGTACAAAACAAGCGTAAAACAAAAATATGAATTACTCAGAAAGCAAGAAAAGGGAAAACCAGGAAAATAATAAAAGTCAGAAAACAATAACCAAACGTCCAGCCCAGAATTAAAACAAACTCCAAACCAACAAGGAAGCAGAACATTTTTTTTAAGCCTTCAAGTAAAAGCCAGCAAGAATGGGGTGGGTGTTGGGTGTGGTTGTGAATCAGATCTTTCCCAAAGGCCTGTGGTGCTGTGACAGAACCCAGTTGGCAGAGTCCCAGAACTGTAGGGCTACTATGGGGAATGCTCTCTCTAAGGAAATGCCTGGTCAAATTCAGACCATGGTCAGGGACTTCAGGACTTGAAGCTCATGGCTGGTGCCTGGGAATCAGCCTAATGAATTACCTGGAACTGTATGTTCTGAGCAGGCTCATACAAGGGAGTTTGGAAAACTACAGCAATCATAATCTGCTTGGGCTGACCCTCTTTGGGCTAGCCAGTTTCCCTGATCTGGAAGCACCATAAGTGCGGTGAATCAGATTCGAGCTTAAATACCACTAGAGACAATTGTACTAAAGTAAGGAACTGGCTGTGTTTCTTATAACAATTGAAAAGTCAAAGCAGAAGTTGTGGGGGAGTGGAGTAAAATAAGATGGAGGTGCCAACCACTTGCAGTTTCATTCAAAGCTGCCTGCGCCTGGGATACTCACATCACTTCCAAGCGGGCCACCCTGGAATCATTTCCTCCAGAGGATGTGACTTCACAAGTGTAGTCTCCGATGTCTCCGGACCACGTCTGGCTGATGGTGAGGCTGCCATCTTTCTCCATGGTGATTCGGGAGCTGCTAGATGGATTTATGACAACGTTGTCCTTCTTCCAAACATACCTGATTGTCACAGTATTTCAGACCGTTAAAGTCAGCTGTCTATTTCGTTAAAAATGATGAAATATCAAGTGCTGAAATTATATGGTAAAAACAGAGCTAAATAACTATGTAGAACAGAGATGCTCACTCGCAACCTTCACCAAGGGCTCATTTGGATGCAGTGAATGTCTGACAGGCCGGCAAGACTAATAAAATGTACGATAGTTCAAGGTGAAGGGTGCAATCCTACTCCTTAGAAATCAATGGCAAATTTCCCATTTATTCTTTTTTAAACAAAGCAGGTTTGAAGTGATGGTTGCCAGCCTGACCCAGGCTGTACTTGGTTTGATTTTGGTTCCCAGAAAAACAAGGGAGCAAGGACATACAGTACCCTGGCTGGATGTGTGTGTTGTTGTTGACCTGCAGACTATACACAAATAAACAACTTTTGTGCTTGACTCCAAAATAGGCTTTCAGACCCATCAGAAACTAGTGGGTACCACTGCAGACCTACCTAATCCTGAACCTCCACTTGGCTTCACACCCAGAACCTGTCAGGTATCAGATACAGTGGTACCTCGGGTTACATATGCTTCAGGTTACATACGCTTCAGATTACATACTCCACTAAGCCAGAAATAGTGCTTCAGGTTAAGAACTTTGCTTCAGGATAAGAACAGAAATCATGCTCCGGCGGCACAGCAGCAGCGGGAGGCCCCATTAGCTAAAGTGGTGCTTCGGGTTAAGAACAGTTTCAGGTTAAGTACGGACCTCCAGAACAAATTAAGTACTTAACCCGAGATACCACTGTATTTTATATTTCAAGAGTCAGAAAACCTACTTAGAGCCCAAGTTTTACTTCATTTAAAAAATACGTTTTACCATAGAAGGCAATAAGAGGTTTACACAATGCAAGTAGATGTACTACTAATGGATGCCTCTCTACCGCTGACCTGTCATTGCTCTTTTTCTCCTTTCTACGTTTCTTAGACTGAGTCTATGTCACAGGAAAGGCTACATTATTTCTTGTCTTCTTCCCCGCTTGCCTTTGCCCCTGCATAAAGGTAAAGGTAAAGGGACCCCTGACCATTAGGCCCAGTCGTGACCGACTCTGGGGTTGTGGCGCTCATCTCGCTTTATTGGCCGAGGGAACTGGCATACAGCTTCCAGGTCATGTGGCCAGCATGACTAAGCAGCTTCTGGCGAAGCAGAGCAGCACACGGAAACACTGTTTACCTTCCCGCCAGAGCGGTACGTATTTATCTACTTGCACTTTGACGTGCTTTCGAACTGCTAGGTTGGCAGGAGCAGGGACCGAACAATGGGAGCTCACCCCGTTGCAGGGATTCGAACCGCCGACCTTCTGATCGGCAAGTCCTAGGCTCTGTGGTTTAGACCACAGCGCCACCTGTGTCCCCTGCATACTTGGGCCCAATTTTCTGTGAATTAGGGCCAGAGCTTACAGGCGGGTGCATGGGCAGGCAAAATGTATAACCAAGGGCTACAACAGCTTCCTCCAGCATATATCTGAATTTAAATTGCACAACACAAAACAGAACAACAACAGTGAATTTGAAGGATATTTATAGTGGTTCCTTTAGTATACGAATCACAAAATGTGCCCTGGCCTGTCATACAAGGGTGTTGTAAGGAACACAGAGGAATTGTATGTAAAAATCTTTGATGCTTGAAATACACTACACAAATGCTAATTATACTTAGCTTTAAACCTTTCTGATTTTTTATTCATGATCCATTTAATACTTTTCTCCCACAAGTGATTTCAATGTTATGATTAATAGAATAGAGCTATTCTAAACCATCTATAGCAGAGCTCATAGTCATAATCCTACCAGCCCTTAACGGGGGGAGTGGGGGGGTGGCGACAGCAGAGAAAGCTTCTAAAATACCATCCTCTTCTTAATGCAAGACTTGATGTCTTTCCTTTCTCTTTTACACAAATGCTGTTGTTTAACATTTTCTAAAGGGAACTGTGGCATCCTTCCTTGGCCTTTCCCCTTTTCATTTGCCTGTCTTTCATTTGTGTACATGCTCATCCTGTCAAAGGAGCAGAGAGGGAATTCCTCTGACTCCTTGCTTGTAGAATCTGGCAGTTTAAAGACATATTGTACTTTCTGCAAGGCTGATCGGGCGCTTTGTTCAAGAGCAGAAAGGATGCTTTCAGGAATTTTCAAGACTCTCTCTGCAAACGTTCCTGCAATCCCCTCAAATCACTTTGGGTTTCATTCTCATTAAGTATCAGCTTCTGACAAGTCAGTTTTATTGATATTGTATTAACCTTGACAGTAAATCATGGGTAGTTGTATTGAAGTCATGAAGTGGAACGCAGTTCATTGTAAATAATATATAAGGTTGAAGTGGAGAAATAAAAAGGACTTGACATGAATAATAGCTCAACCTGCAACCCCAGAGGATGCCATCACTGGGAATACCAGCACAAAACCCGGTGCCTGGAAAGAGCTCGCCAAACACGGTGACCACGTATTGTAAAATTAAGTTCAAATATATGGCAGAAGCAAGTGCAGACACCACCAACCTGATTGAAATTCTTGGGTCATGAGCAGCCTCGCAGTGCAGCATCGCGGTGGTTCCCTTAATAACAGTGCTGTCCTCAGGAGGGCGAACGATAAGAGTGCGATCTGAAAAGAACACGACCCACAGTTCAGGTAAAATTGCCAACTTCCATCTTGGCTTGGGTGTTTGGCCTCTGAAGGCAGCAAGCCAGGTCATTTGTCATTCCTGACAAGAAAATTTCTGCTCCTCCATCCCCCTGCCTCTAGCAAATATGTGAAAGTGCAAAGTTCTCCACAGCCAGTGTTTACTGGAGAAGTTTAATGCAGTATCACATCCCCTTCCCATCTTTAATTTCCCCCGGGATTCCAATTCCAGGGGCCCAGCAATATTAGAAAAAGAGACCTAGAGTAAATTTTACAGCAGAGTGTTTGTCATGTGTTAGGGCAAGTAGCCACCTCTTAAGCATGATTAAGGAGCCAGCCTCCCACCTTGCTGTAGACTGACTCTCCTACTCGCAGCAAAACCACAGTTTAGGGAAATTGTCACAGTGATTTTTAATCAGGGTAAATGCAAACCACAGTTCCCAAGTAAGTGGAGTCTGAAACAACAGCTCAAAGTGAGTTTCAGATCCTGGGTTAAGAAGAACTAGCTGCAGTTATGATGTTAATGATGAAAATATTTCATTTACCGGTAATTGCTATTGCAGCAGTAAGAGATAATTCAGTCCAGGGAGAGGAAAGAGTGGGTAGAAAGCAGATATGACCAAGGCTGGCTCCTGATGTCTTAGCCACCTTCAGGAGAGAAGGACTGTATACTTACACAGGCTCTTAATGTGTTTTTTACTTCAAATAGCAAAATGTCCTAGGAAATTATCTCTTGGAGTTACAGGGTTTCATTCCACCACACACACACACACACACACACACACACACACACCCCAGAATAAATCCAGGTCTACAATACTGGTGGGGTGAAGAGAGGACAACTGAGAAGAAGTTTCAGAGGGAAAATGACTGACAGGGAAAGCATCTTTTCTCCTATGCAAACTGCATCTTTTGAAGATGCTTTGCAACATGCAGTTTGTGGAACATCAGCTGAGCTCAAAGTTGAAAAGCTAACTGGGCCAGACTATTGGCTTGCATCAGCTGTTCAGGTAGCAGCTGTGCATTCTGGGGCTTAAAGAGCAATAGTGCCTATGTGTGCTGTGGTGTCAGAGTTCAGCAGTGATCAGGGCACAGAATAAGAGGCTACAAGGACACTGGCTGAAGAAATGGACCAGGTTCCTGGCTTTGAGGCTGGTACACAGGAGGTTGTTAAATCAGATCCTGCAACATTCACTGGCGAAGGAAGAGGGGGCAGGGGGAGTGCACCGCCCCCAGCACCACGATCCTGGCGGGGTGCCACCATGGCTGCCCTGCCCCACACTAGGTGCCATGCCCCCAGGATGTGCGCCACTATCCTGAGGGTGGCGCGCCATGACCCCGGGCCGTGCACCACACCCCTGAGGGTAGTGCGCCATGCCCCCGGGATGCACGCCACGCTCCCAGGATGCACACCAGCCATGCCCCCGGTGCTGAAGCATGAAGCTCCACCACTGGCAACACTGGAACCCATATCAAACTAAAGCCTGCTCCTGGACCTGACGAACAGAGTGTCTCATGCAATGCCTCACTATTGGGAAGGTTCTGATTTGCAGGCATAAAGGAGGGCCTGTGTGGGTGGTTTGGTGCAGAGATACCAAAGACAGGTGTCAAAAATGTCAGAATGGCCAGTTCTAGTGCTTTATTAAAGCAAGGTGTAGACTTACAACGCAGCCCACAGTGCCCAGCTGCCTTTACAGATCTGGGTGCCAAAACAGCAGGACATTGTCATGACTTGTCTACAAAGTGCTAATATGTTAAGTGTTTCTTATATACAGAGCAAGCTACATAGGCTGGCATCAATAGCCCAATCATCTCACTCCTAGCTTAGAGACCCCTCCCCAGTTTGTATCCATCTCCCAGAAAAGGGAATAGCTCACAGGCAGGCAGCATGAGAAGCCTCTCCTGAAGCAAAACTGAAGCTTCAAAGCAGAGAAACATATACAAGCTCATTCTTGCAGCAACTAACAATAAGTCCTAAAGT
This sequence comes from Podarcis gaigeae, assembly GCF_964106915.1. Classification (NCBI taxonomy): domain Eukaryota; kingdom Metazoa; phylum Chordata; class Lepidosauria; order Squamata; family Lacertidae; genus Podarcis; species Podarcis gaigeae. The sequence continues at coordinate 51,520,718 of NC_139690.1, read as the reverse complement.
TATCTTTGCTATAAAGATGGCATTTACAAGCCTTCCAGAACATTTTCTCTGTTTGGTTCTACACAGGAAGAGGCGGTGGATCAAAGAAATGCCCCCCCCCCCCAGTCAGACTCCCTTCTAGTTGTCCAAGTGGAGTGGAGCCCAGCAGAACTGAACTGGAGGCAGAGGCTCAAAAGCCCTTATTTCACCTCTAGTCCTCCTAAATTGCCCACTCGGACCTCATCATGATGCTGCAACAACTGACCTGCCTTGCTAGGCCCAGTGAGACTCCTGTTTGGGACCAGAACAGCACAGACGGTGCTTAGGTTTACCAGCAGATAAAGAGGCATTTGGCCAACCAGTCAGTTCAGAAGCTGGGATTAATATAGGAAAATATTGCATTCTTTGGCAGAAGCTTGTTCTGCACAGACAAGGGGGCTCTTCAGTAACAGCCCCTCTTTTATGATCTCAGAATCCAGTCATGACCAGGACACTGAGCCGGAGGCTACAGTGTTGCCCCCTAAGGATCTCTGAGTTAGATGCTAGTGATCAAGGGTCTGCTGAGCCAGAGACCGGCACGCAGGAGAGCACTGGACCCGATGCCACAGCACCAGAGCTTTGACTCTCACTCGGTTCCTCTCTCTCTAGCTCACCAGTCTAATGGTGCAAGAGCACATCAGGTGGGAGGCCATGGGACGCAGGAGAAATGCTGATCTTCAGGCCAGAGAGTGTGCCCTTTAGGATACTCTAGTTCTCTAAAATGAGGAAGAGGAGGGCTGGGCTGGAGGCAAGAGCTCAGATTGCTTCAATTGACTTCCAACCCTTGTTTTAAAAGGAGGCAGGGAGATTGAAAAAGCAGTTTCACATGGAAAGGCATGGAGGCTTCCAAGATCAAAAATCCCACTAGGGAGATCTACATTGTTTTCTTAGACTCCGTCTCTTTTTGACTGGAGGCCATAAAGGAGTAAATGCTACATTGTTAATCATCCCTGTGATTGTTTCATGTTAAACCATAGAGCGGTGTGTGTTAGCTCATTTGTACAGCCTTCAAAAGCTTCAAAATAGGTGGGAAGGCTGGACAGCACCCAAGCAACACATCCACGCAAAGCTGGTTGCGGATATGAGGAGAAAGACGGGAAGAATCAGATCAAGTGGCTCCAAAGAAACAAACTTTTCCATAATATTCTACACACATAAGAGATGACATTTACCCAAATGTTGTTAAATCCCCGTCATTCAAATATGTCCAGGAAATGGAGGTCACTGCAGCGAGTAATTAAGGCACAAAAAGTTCTCCCTAATGCCTCAACATATAAAGGGAAAAGCCGCACATCACATCAGCTGAATCCAGGTGCAAGAAAGGAAGATAAATGGAAAATGGGAGCAAAGGCCCATTTTCCAGAAGCAATAATACACCATAATGCCAGAAGAGATTTTTGTACAAGGAACAAGAGTCAAACGGTAAGTGTGAACATCAGAGACCATTAAGCACCATGTCTGAGAGTGCTGGTTTTTCTGTTCTACCCCTTGGGTTATATAACAGTTTCATTCTCGTTGCTGTGCATACAGTGTGTGATGCAATTAAATCAAATTTAAAAGGTTTAAGCAGGACATTAAAATGAACTGGCAACCTGTGCATACTTTACAGCACAGCCTGTTCAGAAGGGAACTTCCAGTGGAGATTATTAGCTTCTCCTACAACCACATCGTGATATGTGTATCAGTTGCACGTTATCAGGATGACACAATGAGAATGTGCAGGTAGCAGCCATGCCTCAAAGTGCATGAATTACTGAAATAATCTGCAGATATCTCCAGCTGTGTATATTAGGATGGCTTTGGTGAAACTTAATGTCTGTTTTGAAATGCAAAGATGTCAAATGAACACTCTCCCTTGTAGATCTCTCCAAATCAGCTCTAAAATCCACAAACATAATTTCTATTAAATTATTCACCCCCCTCCCTTCCACACATACACACCATGAAATGGAAATGTTGTAATTGGTTTCCTGAGGGCACAATGAGAACTGATTAAGCCTTGATTAATATTAAACTCTAAAACAAACATGGTCCTTACTCCACACGGTGAGAGCAGCGGAAGCATTTAGGAATCCTTCAGAGTTGACTGCACAGCAGGTATAGTCACCAGCATCCCGAGCAAAGACTGGGGCGATCTGAAGCCCTCCGGATTCGAGGAGGAGGAACCTGGGGATCTGAATGGAGCCGCTGGCCAAAACCTGGTTGCCTGAAAAACACCATGTGAGAACAGCTTCAATTCTCTGATTTGCAGTGCATGAAAACGCTAATGCTATGCTAATTCTTCTTGGTGAGCAGCGGCAATTAGAGTGATTTCCCAACAGAATAATAAGGCTTTACCTCTTTTCCATGCAATGGCAGGCTTTGGTGCTCCTGAGACATCACATCTTAAAACTGCTGTCATCCCTTCGGTAACGGTGGTGTCTGTCGGCAGTCGTGAAAACGTTGGTGCAATATCTGGAATCAAATTTTGTTTTGTTCCTAAGGATCAGTTCTTTGAAAGATCTCTCAACTACTTGTGGAATTTTGTAGCCATATTTATCAGACTAGTAATGGACCAGGGAAGGACGACAAAAACATGAAAACTTTTTCAGAAGAGACTGTAGCTTTTCATTATTCACCTCCTTGGAATTCCCCAAGTGTGGACTGTTGGATAAATGAAAAATGGATTCCAAGCAGTTTCCATACAAGGGGAAGCAAAAGGACTTTGTGGTAAAGTAAAAAGAAGAAGAAAAAAAGAAGCTCGGGGGGGGGGAATAGATAAATTGAAATAAACAAAACTATTTGCTTTCAACCCCATTACATAAGGTGAAAAGCTTCTTGAGCCTGATATGAGTTTGCAGAGCTGAATGTCAGCCAAAAAAAGTCTCCATTTGATTTTCATCTATGGCATCTCTGTCCCCCTCCCCATTTCCTCATTCTTTCTATCTCCAATGCAAGGTCAAACAGCCCCCCCATTATCTTTTGCCCAGAAAAGATATCAGACCTTATGTGCGTACCATATTTGTTCAGAGGTAAACCTAGCAAAGATCTAACGACTTAGCTCAGTGCCAACCAGCAAGACAAGGAGATGCTGCAGCCAAGCATCCATCCATCACGCCTAAATAAAACTCCAGCTGAGAATCTCTCCACTTTCCCCCACCAAACCATCTTTTGTGAAGTTGAGGTCACCAGAGCAGACAAGCACCAGGTATTCATCCATTTTGGCAATGACCAAGTTCACATTTTTGACGCAGAACAGAATTATTATTCTAGATCAGGGGTCAGCAACGCCAAAGACACCAGAGGGATCTCTGAGGGACCAATCCAGCCCAGGCAAGATAAACCTTGCCAACCCCTGTTCTAGATGCTGCCACTTGTCAGTGAGGGTGTGGAATTGACCTCCTGGCCTCATTTCCTTATCAACTTCAACGTATTCTAGAACAGTCTTCCCCAGCTTGGCACCCTTCAGATATTTGGGGCCATGGCACCCATCACAGCATAGATGAACACTGGGGGGGAGGGACACTTATGGGAGTACAGCTGTGCTGGCTGGTGCTGATGGGGGTTGTAGTTGAAAGCATCTGGGGCCACCAGATTTGGCAATGCCATTACAGAAGTGAAGGTGGCTTCATTTGACATCAACTACAAAAGCATGCTGGAGGAGACTCTTGAGAGTCCCATGGACTGCAAGAAGATCAAACCTCTCTATTCTGAAGGAAATCAGCGCTGAGTGCTCACTGGAAGGACAGATTGTGAAGCTGAGGCTCCAGTACTTCGGCCACCTCATGAGAAGAGAAGACTCCCTGGAGAAGACCCTGATGTTGGGAAAGATGGAGGGCACAAGGAGAAGGGGACGACAGAGGACAAGATGGTTGGATAGTGTTCTCGAAGCTACCAGCATGAGTTTGACTAGACTGCGGGAGGCGGTGGAAGACAGAAGTGCCTGGCGTGCTCTGGTCCATGGGGTCACGAAGAGTCGGACACGACTAAACGACTAAACAACAACAACAAACAAAAGCATAGGCTTGTGTTTGTTCAGGTTGCATATGGGTGGGGCAAATATGGAACTGTGAATTCAAGTGGTACCAAAAGGAGCAGGGCCATTGTCAGTTGGCAACACATCTGCTTCCCAAGCAGAAGGCCCCAGGCTCAATCTCCAGCATTTGCGAGATAGACCAAGGGTCTGGCTTGGTATACAGTAAGGCAGCTTCCTGTGAGTAAGAAGGTGGACACTTGTTAGGATTTTTTGTTGTTGTTTGTGAAAACAAAACAAAAAATGGCACAGACTTGGAAGGGAGAAGTGTAAGGAGGGTTGAAAAGGGAACATATGATAACAAGGGGGAAATAATATTAGAATACTGTAAGCCATCCCTATCCTTTAAGAGAGGGGAGGTTATGTATGGGAATGAATTAATGAATAAACAACTAAAAATAGCATCTCTCTGGCATGACTTCAGGATTACAGTGATGGCATATGTTCTTCTAAACCCACTTATTAAACGTTGCAAAGGCTTCATAACTGTAATACTGCTCTGCCTTAACGTGGGAAGACAACCATATCATTCCCACAATAAATGGCCCTTAACTATAACAAAAGTGTGAATAATGCATATGTTTGCACTTGTTGCTGTATCTCAATGATCACTAAAGTGCCCTCTAGATGTTGCCTCGTATCACCTTTGACCCTTGACCAGGCTGATGGAACTGGAGTTCAAAAGCTTCCAGAGGGCACCACATTATCCAGGGGCATGCAACGGGGAAAGATTATTTGTGTGTCTGATCTAATACTGTGGCTACAGTGCTTAAATTGCTACTTTAAGATTATTATTCTGAATAAAAGAATTAAAATATATTGTACCCTGTGATGGACTGCTATATCCCAGAGGAAGTGTGCACAGAACCCTTCACTACACATGTAACTTCTCCCCAACCCAAAAAATGAACAAACAAAAACAAAATATAGAACAGGGAGGCATTAACCTGGCAGTTCCTGGTTCATTCACATTTGTGACACACCAATAATGCATTATACTGTGCTTGCTTTTTCTCAGCAGAACTATTAATATGAAAAAGGGCTGCATGAAATGTTCCTTTGGGTTTAAGCTTTTAAAAACAAGAATAATACCAGTCCCATGGTCCAAATTCCTAGTCATGTGACCTCAGAGTGTTTCTTCCAAGTCACAGGAATCCCCTGTGGGGGAGACGGCGGGAGGACGCAAGCCCCATGCTGCTGTTTCGGGCAGCGCAGAGCCTGCAGGCGGCTGAGTCACCGCATCACTTCCAGGAGAGACATGTGGCTCAGACACACTGCAGGCCATGTGGTAAGTGCCACCCCCTGTGGTGTGGTGCCCTGTGCTCCCCCCCCCCCGCCCCCTTCTACGCCTCTGCTTACCAGTGGTCCAAATCTGAACAGGAAATCATGTACACCAATCCTCCTGGATACTGAGCCCTCTGAATGTTTTGGATCAGGACTGCCATCATTTCTGACCATTGGCTGTGCTGCCTCAGGGGGCTGATGGGAGATGGAGCTAGCATCTCCAGGCAGAGGGCCTTCTCGGTGGTGGCGCCCACCCTGTGGAATGCCCTCCCATCAGATGTCAAAGAGATAAACAACTATCTGACTTTTAGAAGACATCTGAAGGCAGCCCTGTTTAGGGAAGTTCTTAATGTTTGATGTTTTATTGTGTTTTTAATTCTGTTAGGAGCTGCCCAGAGTGGCTGGGGAAACCCAAACAGATGGGCAGGGTATGTATGCATGCATGTATGTATGTATGTATAAATAACAACAACAACAACAACAAAAACAACAACAACAACAACAACTAAAAACATGCATCAAGAGACCCAAAGAATAGTTGTTATTTTTAAACTTGGGGTCTCCCAGTTTAAAGGCAGAGGAGAACCACATCTTCTAAGGGCTCTCATTGCGAGTGAAGGAATCTGTGGGAGGGCTGCAGTCCTGCTGTTTCACTGCTTAAAAACGAAGGCTTCCTTTTGGAGGTTGCACATAGTGGGGTAGGAGAGGGGAAAATAATGCCAATATGTTTCACCTCTGGCAACCTATGTACCACTTTGGATTTGTATAGCAGATGAGTCTGGAAAGCCAGGGACATGAATAATAATAATAATAATAATAATAATAATAATAATAATAATAGGTACCATGCTGGAGCAGGCTGTCCTAGGATGTGTTGTAGTTCCACCAGGAGGCTTGGAGAAAGCCTTAGGGTGGAATACAACATAATTGTTCAATCAGTGTAAGCATTTTCTGCTTCCTCAAGGAAAGGATCTTCCCTCTCCTCCCCCAGGCACTGCTCTGGGGTTTCTCCTGACAGCCCCTCCCCTGTGAGCTTGACTTCCTTCTATTTTCTTTTTACTCTGTACCACTGGGGTGTCCTAGAAAGATGAATGCATTGTGCCCCAGAAACCTTCCTCTGCCTCCCCTGCCCAACCCCCACATAGGTCCAGACATACTAGTCACATCCAGGAAGGTACGACTCTGCATCTCCCCAGCATCATTCCTTGCAAAGCACTGGAAGATTCCAGAATCATCAGGCTGCAGTCCCTGGATCTGAAGACTCCCGTTGAGCAAAACCTTGTAACGCGGATTCAGGAGTTTGTGGATGGGGACAGCATCTTTATACCAGACCAGGACAGGAAGTGGGACACCTGAAATGTAGTGGAAAGAGAGAAAACTCTTCATGTGTGCCCAGGCACAAAACATTGCCGCCTGCTAATTGCCCATTTCCCATTACAGAGTTTTATACAAATACACTATTCAGAAAGCAACTGCTACAAAGCATGCATTATCCTGTCAAAAGAGGGGAAATACAACTGAAAAACACAAAGACAAATCCTTAACTACCCATAATGATTTATGCCATGGCGACTGTGTGCCTTCATTTGCTGTAATCAAATTGCATACCATTTTTTTAAAAGCCTCAGATTAAATGATTCAGTTTGGGAAATAGGTTAATTGTGTCATCAAATGAGCCTTGAAAAGGTCAAAAGGCAGACAAGGCAGTGAATTGGTAAGACTTAAGCAGGAATCTTATGCATCCTTTCTAGGAAGTATATTCTATTGCACTCAGTGAGAAAAAGTATTTAGGAAGGAAGTGTTTTGGAGCATTCTAAGCACTTTCATTGTCGGGACGTGGGTGGCGCTGTGGTTTAAACCACAGAGCCTAGGATTTGCTGATCAGAAGGTCGGCGATTCAAATCCCCGCGATGGGGTGAGCTCCCGTTGCTTGGTCCCTGCTCCTGCCAACCTAGCAGTTTGAAAGCACGTCAAAGTGCAAGTAGATAAATAGGTACCGCTCCGGCGGGAAGGTAAACTGCATTTCTGTGTGCTGTTCTGGTTCGCCAGAAGCGGCTTAGTCATGCTGGCCACATGACCCAGAAGCTGTATGCCGGCTCCCTCAGCCAATAAAGCGAGATGAGCACCGCAACCCCAGAGTCATCTGCGACTGGACCTAATGGTCAGGGGTCCCTTTACCTTTAAGCACGTTCAAATACATTATCTCAACAATCCCCATATTGCATAAACCAAGGCTGAGGTTAGCAACCCAATGAGTGACAAAATCCCTTCACTGAAGTTGATGCCACAGCCCAAAGGCTCACAAAAAGTCCACTTTCAAAGACCCTGGACCAACCAAAACATGTGATTCTGAGCAATGGGGATTTGCAGAGGGAAGGGGGTGCTACAATAGAGGAATTAGGACTTCAACATGGCTTCTATTGGTTGAGAAATGGAGAATAAATAATCCTAGAAGCTTTCAGGTTAACGTTGAGGGCTCACCCACACTTCCGCTTGTGTCATGCCTAGAAAGGGCGGGTTTGAGCAGTTTTCCACTGAACTTGCACTTTCTAGGGTCCGAGTGGTTTTGCCCTTGGCCTGCTCCTGTCAAAGGGAAAACTCGCTCTTTAGTGATAGATCAAACAAATGCCAATCTGGGGAAAACTCGAATTGATGTTTTGTCCAACTGAACACTAAAGAGTGATTTCTCCTCCACCCCTCAGGGGGGACGACGATGACAGCAGGTCAAGAGGAACTGGGGATAAGCCTCTACCCAGAGTGGATTCCCCAATTCATATACATTTGCAGTGTTTGTCCTTAACAAATGGCCTTTGCATTGCTTTACGTGAAGGCTAGCAACACCAGGCCTGCCTTGGGGGAATCCCTTGCAGACAACCGCAGTGCCTAGAGACAGGCAGTCAGGTCACGCATCCATAGCAGTGACCAGAGGAGGAATGGCTGCTGGCAAGAGGGCAGAGAGAAGAAATGCCATCAGCTTAACTGGACACCTTCATCTGCCCCAGCTGGAACAAAACATGTCTCTCCTGCATCGGTTTCTACAGCCACAGCAGACACTGCAAGCTTCAATAATTTGACCTCACCCCCAATGACATATTCCTCCATTGTCTCCTGAGTGAGACAGATTGCTCTGAGAATGTTCGATCTCTGTACGTAAAAATCTGACTTCGCAGAGATCTCTGAATGAGGACACATTTTATTACCTAGGATTCTAAATGTTTCTAACAGCAAGCCTTCAAAGCATGTTGAAAGTAAATATCGCCTGATCTATTGTGCGTGTTTAGTAAGGCAATAAAGATACAGCAATTAAAAAAATTCAAGGCAAAATCCACTGAAAATACTTTTATGTAACCAAATACAATAACAAAAACCTACTCTTTTTAATATATTCATTCTTCTGAGGAGAATGAAAGATACATTATTCCCCAAGGAAGGGGGGGGGGTAGTTGACTGGTCATGAAATTATATTTCTGTACAAGGATGTAATCAGTTCTTGAAATCACATTTGAAACTTCCATTTTGCTTGAATAATAAAACTATTTATAGCCTACAGGAATCATCTTTTGTGTGCAATGTGTGTGGTTTGACACAAAACAGATGCAGTGTACCACTGTGAAACAAACACAATTTTAATTTCATACCAAAGGCCCATTTACAGAATTTGTGTACAGTCTGATTGTCAGAATTCTCAGTGAAATGTAATTCATCTCATCAAATCCCCTGGGCCAATACAAATTATCACTGAGTAATGAGGAAACAGATGATACAAAACTGGAATCATACTCAGAATAGAGGACACAGGAAATAGTCTGAAGCTTAAGTAACAGCATTTCCATTATATTTTATAGAAAATGCAATAGAATGAAATCTGGCATTGGGCATTATTCCCCATAACAGCATAATGGGCTAAACATTTTGAATCCTGACAGGAATATCAACATTCTCCGCTCACTGAAGCTTAGGTTGTCTTGTCCAATTAAGCCACAGATCAGCTCCAAACCCCACTGTACTTAAAGGAATATAGAGAAGTCAATCTATATATTTTCCTTCCGATATTTCAGGAGGCCTTAAAAGATCCTAGTGATTTCACTGGGTAAGTCACACCATCAGAACTAGAGAGAAGGTGCTTTTCAAAGATCTTTTTGGAAATACAGACACCAGGGAAGGAGTCCATTAGTTAGACCAGGTGTGCAACAGACAAGGGGCGTCTGAAATGATGAGAGGTACATCAGAGCGCGGCAGGAACTTGCAAACGGATCTGCCAGAGGAGGCAGCTGCAGTCAAGAGCCACACTGAGCTTTAAAATGACTGTGCTGGCTTTTAAAAAAGAAAAGAACTGATTTTCTTTTTAAAAGAAATTATGTGTCCCTTATCATGGTTAACCAGGATAGAAGGAATATATATTCTTTAGAATTTTAAGGATTCATATATATTTGTTTATTTGGTAATCTTTTGTTTCTTCTGTATCTTATTTGGAATGTATAATTTTTACCATGTAAGAAAATCAATAAAAAGCATACTGAAGAGAAAAAAAGATTGCAATCCTAGAAGAAAGAAAGAAAGAAAGAAAGAAAGAAAGAAAGAAAGAAAGAAAGAAAGAAAATATATAATTGGAGAAATAAGACTTTTCCAAGGGTCCATCTGAAGCCATGCATTTTGTAATGTATTTATCAGCGCTGCAAGTTTAGCGTTACCAATCTGATAGTTCATATAAAAACATTTTGATCATCCAAAAATTTGCCCCCAACTCATCTGTCAGCAGATTTTATTTTTTATAAAAATATTTAATGATGCTGGGAAGAGCCATGTGTGCAGGAAGGGGCCAGGTTAGATCCCTGGCATCTCCTGGCAAAGGCTAGGGAAAAGTCCTGCCCCTCGGCGAGTCAAGGGAAGCGATGCTGAGCTTTATGACCCAAAGGTCTGATTCTGTAGCAGGTAAGTATGCTCTTCTTCCTTCACAGGCAAATTTGTGCAGTTTTAATTTGAACTCTACTGACTGCTGACAGGATATAATCCAATTAGTGTTATATATACAAATATATTGTGTTTTAAAAGTTTGCAACTTGAGTAGCCTCTGAGGAATAGAAAATGGAACTTTGTTCCCAAGGAAACTCCATTTACAATGAAGTAAAAAGCTGTCTTTTGCAGGCTTTAATTTTATTTATAGTTAATCTATTTGTATCGAGCAAATTTAATCTGTGTCTCCCACACTCACAGTGCACAAAGATGGAATAAATGGCTTTTGCGCCAAAGAATCCCATAGGAGTTGTGACAAATTGAAACGTCCTGCCTGTTTATGGCCAGGGCATGGAGCAACTTCAGGATGTGTCCCAGGGCTGTGATTCAGGCACCTGAGCTGGCACCCCCACACCCCCTTTTCATTTTATGTCCTCTCTGAGACACGGGGTAAGAAGTCAGCGGCCAGACAGCTGCTAACTTTAGTAGTGAGAAACCTGGAAACGCAGCACTCATCTGGACAGGGCACAGAAAAGGTGAGGATGGAAGAAACCACTCTGTTTGTTGAGCGAGTTTGTGTTAGATTAAAGAGTATAGTTTAGTGAAAAGGCGAGTAAGAGGTGGCATGGTAGAAAATTACAAAATTATTCAAGGTATAGAGAAAAGTTTTTCTCCTTCTATTATAATATTGAAACTTGGGGAAATCCAATGATGCTGAATGTTGGAAGATTTAGGACAGGTATAATAATAATAATAATAATAATAATAATAATAATAATAATAACAACAACAACAATAACAATAATAATTTATTTATTTATTTATTTATTTATTTATTTATTTATTTATTTATTTATTTATACCCCGCCCATCTGGCTGGGTTTCCCCAGCCACTCTGGGCGGCTTCCAACAAAGTATTAAAATACAGTCGTCCGTTAAACATTAAAAGCTTCCCTAAAGAGGGCTGCCTTCAGATGTCTTCTAAAGGTCTGGTAGTTGTTCTTCTCTTTGACATCTGGTGGGAGGGTGTTCCACAGGGTGGGAGCCACTTGCAGGGAGGGAACCACCAGAAAGCCCTCGGCGCTGGACCTCAGTGTCGATGGGGGAGGAGACGCTCCTTCAGGTATACTGGGCCTTTGAGGCCGTTTAGGGCTTTCAAGGTCAGCATCAACACTTTGAATTGTGCTTGGAAACATACTGGGAGCCAATGTAGGTGAAAGAAAGTCCTTCTTCATGCAGCACAGAGTTAACCTATGGAACTCGCTTCCACAGTAGGTAGTCATGGTCATCAACTTGAAGGGCTTTAAAAGAAGATTGGACCAATTCATGGGGGAGAGGGCTATTGAAGGCTACTTGCCACAATGGCTATGCTCGGCCTCCATAGTTGGAGACAGCAATGTCTCAGAATACCAGTTGCTGGAAACCACAGGAGGGGAGAGAGCTTTTGGGCTCGGATCCTGCTTGCACGTTTCCCACTGGGGCATCGGGTTGGCCGCTGCGAGAAAAGGATAAGGGACTAGATGGGCCATTGGCCTGATCCAGCAGAATTTTTATGTTCTTATGACTGGTATGCAGGGCCAGATTTAGGTTTGATGAGGCCCTCAGCTCCTGAAGGTAATGGGGCCCTTTCTATGTCCAGCTGTCCTTTGCCAACAACAAATTGTTGCTGTTTTTTGTGTTGAATATATGCTATATGGTAATTTATGGACCTAATAGGTATCTAAAGCCATTTGCACATGCAGAATGTAGACACCCTATACACAGAAATGAGCAAACCAGTGATATTTTAGGGAATAGCAGGCTAGCAGGCGGGGCCCATTACTTACATCATAGAAGCCTACACAACACACAACACTGTTGCTATATGTAGGTTTTATTTTATTTGTTTTTTATCTTATATTTTGGAAATGTACACCCAGTTTCTTTAATTTTGGGGGGGGCCAAGAGAGTGGGGCCCTAAGCTATAGCTTGTTTATCTTATATGAAAATCCAGCACTGCTGGTATGTCTCAGCAATGCGCTCTGCCCATACGCACTACTCCTGCTTTTGCAGGGCCAAAAATTTCTCCATTTCACAAGACATTCTTCAAATGAACCCCAACTTGTAGGTTTGGACTAATGACTGTCCAGTTGAAAACACCACCAACACAACCCCTGCCTTTCAAGGGACAAATATTTCTACTATTTTTATATCTGTGTTAGGCTTTATTCTCTCTCCCATTTAGTTTTAAGTTGTTAAATTAAGTTAGTTTGCTTATATTTTTACACAATGTTGTATAAGTTGATTTTTTGTTAATTTATGTACTGACAATATGAATATTGGTAATTGTTCTTCTGGTTTTTTTCCATTGCTGCTGTTAATTTGATTTGTTGGAAACTGCTTTGGGTACAATCGTGTAGGAAAGCAGCATATGAATAAAACATTGATGTTTAAAAAGATCATAAACAGCAAAGACCATAAAATAAAGTATCAGTAGCAAATACGAAATGAACAACATCAATAAGACAGAAAGAATTAGGTGCTGTATTTTGCAAAAGTATGAAGCCAACCAGCGCATTATTGGTCAATAAATGTTGCCTTGAGTGAGGAGAATAGAAAATTCTCTCTGCCTTTCACTTTCTTTGAGTCTGTCCATTTGTGTGCTCTTTCAGGATGAATCTAACAAGAGTTCCTTAAAGTTCTCCCAGTTCTTTAAAGTTCTCCCAGCAGGATGCACATCAGGATCAAGATAAAAATAGCTTAGGAAGTAGGGCTGCTAATACCTCACATGAGACTTTTGAGAGCTGCTGTCAATCAAGGTTGACACTCTAGGTCAGATGTACGTAAGGAATCAGAACTAGGAAACTTCTCATACATTTACAACTTTGTTTCCCTATCTATGGGGCCAATACAGATGAGGCAGGTGAAGAGGGAGGAAATAGCTGAGCTTCAGACTAATTAATATCCCAGGAAAGGAAATGGACTGTTGTTTGTTTGTTTGTTTGTTTGTTTGGCATGTGTGTGGAATATCTTAGCTATACACCCAACTGCAAACTGCCTTAACCTGCTATACAAATGTTATAACCAAATAAGTGAATAAAATGAAATGTAATGTGTGAGGAAGCACAAAGTTTTCCAAGGACAGGTGGGTTCTCGGTGGTAGTCAATTCTCTCTGGATTTGACTCCTGGTCTAATCAGTAGATTACACTTATGTATTTAAAATATTCAAGGTTTCTGCATGTGCTGTAGAGGGAAGTGAGGGGCAGATGGGAATGTTGAATGGTTTATTTAAATGTAAAGGTTCATCATTGTTCCACCCGATGTGTATGTCTTTAAGGGGCCAGAGCAAAATAACGACACCCAGCTTTACAGCTGTGAAACATAGCAGGTGCTGCTGAGTTGTATTGATTAAGGTGTGTCAGCAATTGGGTGTAGTATATAAGGAGCAGCACCTAGCTCCTCTCCCATTACCCTGGGGGATGGGTTGGTGGTTGGGTCATGTTTGTTTGTTGATGTATTTAGTGTAAAAGGAGTTTTTGTTTTTGTAATTAAAACCTTGTTTAAGTACTTTTTGAGTCCCTTTTTAATGCATGGTCTCTCCAGCAAGCTCTCTGCTGCGCTACAATACTGCAAATAGCCAACAGGGAATTGTCAAACTGGGAAGATAACCCATCTAGGAGAAGGACGACTAAGATCCTAAACCTCTGCTGCCTTGCAGAATATATTTGGGAGAAGAAAAGGCTAAGGGGTAAACCCTACACAAATCTGGAGTCCCTAAGAGGGTTGGATGGCACCTTCCAGCAACTCCTGCAGCCAACCTGGTGCTAAATATATTGCTCTGCTTTCTTTTGGACCACAACAGTGAGGTCAAGAGGGGAGTCTTGTCGTCTGGGCAGCTCAGGACCTTCATACTCACTGCCCAGGCTTGTGCCCCCAGGCAGTTTGACTTCACTCCCAGAGGCAAACTCCATTGTCTCTCAGGGTAAATAAAAAGATAAAGGTCCCCTAGACTGTTAAGTCCAGTCACAGGAGACTATGGGGTTGCGGCGCTCATCTCGCTTTCAGGCCAAGAGAGCTGGCATTTGTCCACAGACAGCTTTCCAGGTCATGTGGCCAGCAGGACTAAACCGCTTCTGGTGCAAGGGAATACTGTGATGGACACCAAAGTGCACGGAAACGCCATTTACCTTCCATCCACAGTGGTACCTATTTATCTACTGGGACTGGTGTGCTTTCGATCTGCTAGGTTGGCAGGAGTTGATACAGAGCAACGGGAGCTCACCCCATCGTGGGGATTCAAACCACTGACCTACTGATCAGCAAGCCCAAGAAGCTCAGTGGTTTAGACGACAGTGCCCCAGAAGGATGCCAACAACTAACATTTTTTTAAAAAAAGCATCCTATGAACCTGCTTCTATGCAACTACTGCTGCCACAGAAGTGTAATTTCACTTGAATGTTTCTGCAGCCAACATTTTCTCTCTCTTTATTGGGATAACTTTTTATTGGGTTTTATAAGCAAGGAATAATAAATGATACAAATAAATGGTCCAAGTCTTCTCATGTCATAGCATGATAAATTTGCAGCAATATCAACAACATATGGTTCATTATTAGTTCTTGGTTCGTGAATTGGTTTAAACAAAAACAATGGGGGAAACAGGATAGAACAGTTAAAAGATAGCATTCAACATCACATAGTTAAATGTCTAATCAGGAGGCCTTGTGGTTGTGCTTAGATTAGGTATTTCCCCTCTTATGTTAACAATGAACAATATAAAGTGTTATATACTGATGAAAGCAGGAGGGGTTCAAAGAGAAAACAGTAATTTAGGTTTGAATTTTAATTTAGATCAAATAGATTGAGCCAAATGTTGATGCGGGGATTGCTCATTTTCTGGAATAATGACATACGTTATGAAATTCAATCACACTGGTGTAATGCCATCTTCTTGATCTGCCCGTGTGTCAGCCATAGTTTATTTGTTATTTGTCAAGGAAGGATGTTTCTCAAACTATTTTGTACCAATTGCCTATCAAGATGCCAAAAAGGCCTTTCCAGTGTCTGGTTATGTTGAGGCTCGTCACTTGTAATAAATGGCTTTTTAATTCTTTATTATGTAAGCCCAGATTGTTGTCTTGAAATGTATTTAATAAAGTTAATTTTGGTTAGAATTCCAATCGTTATTCTGTTATTTTATTAATTTCTTGGAATATTGAATTCCTGAAAGGTTGGGTTTTTTTACATTCCCACCACACATGGAGATATGTACACGGTATGGGGCAGCAAGGCACGAGGATGGATCATTGCCAGCATCCTGTGTATATGGGTTAATTCTCTACTGCAGGCTTCCTCAAACTCAGCCCTCCAGATGTGTTTGAGACTACAATTCCCATCATCCCTGACCACATGGGAGTTGTAGGCCAAAAACATCTGAAGGGCCGAGTTTGAGGAAGCCTGCTCTACTGCTTGCAGAAATAGACTTTGCAGCTGACATTTTCCTCCTATTGTAAAAGCTCCATCATTTTAAGAAACAAGGAGCTTTAACTATTGCAATTATTGATTGTTTCTCGGCAACTCAGCTTATGGGTCCCTAAGCCACTGTTTCACTTACATTAATTCACTCAGCTCAGGACGCTAATTCTTTTTACCTGCCCACATTTGTTGAATGCATCCTGTCAGGCACTGAAGCCCAAACAAAAAGCAGATGGGGCAATTTGCCCAGCAGACAAGCATGATTCATCTTTTCAGATCATGGTCCTCAGATGCAGCCTGCTTCTTATCATGGAAAATTGAAAGTTTACTAAAGAGGCTCAAAGGTAAACAAGGAAAAAACAAAGACCACTTGTTCCCTCCCCACTTACCCATTGCCTGGCACCGGATATGAACAGTCTTCTCCACTTCGGCCAAAATTCGGCTTTCCGGCTCAGTAGTAAAATAGGGTGACTCTAAAGAAAGATGAACCAGAATAGTGTAAGAAAATATATTCATTTAGCTGGAACACTTGACCTAACCTAGAATTCATTGTGTGCTCAGGTTCAAACCCAAAAGCTCAAGAGTGCACAGGAATTCCATTAATTTCAATGGAAGGACTGAAACGCCATGATTTGTCACATGTGAACTCAAGACCTTTCACTCAAATGAATGGAAAAACTCTTACAGGGCAGAAACTGATGTGCTCCTAAACCCAAGCTTCCGCTGGATTAAGAGGAATGTATTTAATACAGTGTTACAAATGGCCTAGTTTGACTTCTATTTTGGGTTTATGGTTTCTTTTAAGTGATAGCCTCATAAAACAACCCCAACAATTATATGTGATGATGAATATGAATTTCAAAGAGCACTGAGAAACTGCCAATTTATATTTAGGGTTTTACACCGCAAATTAACATCAGAGCAGGGGCTGCTTTTCATTTTACAGGCGTGAATCAGAGAATATTTTAATTCTCAGCTTAGACAAGCCATCCCGGGAGGTCCATAAAGGGTTTTATTTACAGCAACACATTTTACACAAGGACTTGCTTCAATATCTAATACACCATGCCATGTAGCTTGAGACATAAAGAACCACAAAATGAGGATGGATCCATATCAGCAGGTTCAATAAGAATTGTAACAAGGTAGCTCAATAGGCAATGTCTCAATATGTGCTGGGTGGGTCAGGAAGATTTGGGGCATCACATGCCAGGACAGATCCTCAAACAAAGATGTACTCTCCCAAGCCCACACTCTTCCAGCATGTTCACACTCCTGTCTCAGTGATGTCTATGCTGGTTTGGTCATGTCCACAGAATGGAAAATGGCAGGAACCCCAAGGACGTGCTCTATGGGGAGCTGGCTTCCAGCACCAGGCCAGCTGGCAGACCAACTCTGTGTTATAAAGATGTTTGCAAACATGATATGAAGGCTGGTGACATTAACCCTGCCATATGTGAATCCCTTGCAAATGATCACAGAGCCTGGAGAGAGACAGACAGGCCATGTATCCACACCAGTGACTGGAGGAAGAATGACCATTGGGAGGAATGGAGAGAGAAGAAATGCCATGGTGCACCTGTAGCAGCAAAACCAGACTTCATCTGCCACAATGGACCTGCAGGCATCTTGTGGCTCTCTTATCTGTGTCAATGGGCATATTTAGCAAGTAACTCGGTGTATTAAAGGGCTCAGGTTATAGCATACTTTGTGGGTTGTGGTAAGAGATATTGCAGGAACTGTTGAAGGCTAGCTGTCGGAACAGTGGAATTGAGTGAAGACTTTTTGAAGAGATCATCTGAGGAAGAAATTGGAAAATTGCCAGACTTCAGAACTCAGAGAACCCTTTGCAAGCAACTCAACTTAGGACTCGGCTATGGTGTTTAACAGCAAGGACTTTGATGCAAAAAACCTTATCTGGGCTCAGAGAGAAAAAACTACTTGTATTTGGATTTGATATTCTGCTTTATCACTACCCGAAGGTGTCTCAAAGTGGCTAACATTCTCCTTTCCCTTCCTCCCCCACAACAAACACTCTGTGAGGTGAGTGGGGCTGAGAGACTTCAAACAAGTGTGACTAGCCCAAGGTCACCCAGCAGCTGCAGGTGGAGGAGCAGAGAAGCGAACCCGGTTCCCCAGATTATGAGTCTATCGCTCTTAACCACTACACCACACTGCCTCTAAAATCACAAAGCACTAATTAATCCAATTGAATGCTCATAGCAGCAGCATGTATGATCATCACCAAGTTTTGGAAGGACCTTAAGGGAACAGCCGTAACAACTTGGTATAAGAGAGTGTGGCAAATAGCTCTCATGGAGAAAAATTGACAGAAAACCCAAAATTAGCAAAAGCAATAAAACACAAGGACCCGTTCTCTGTAAAGTGCTGGAACTTTATTATATACTCAAAGCATTCCAGAAAATGAAAGTCCCAAAGCCAACTTGTGGATAGTATAATCATCAGTATTTTGTTGTTTCTCCACTGTCATAAAGCAATGTGCTACTACTGTAAGGCAAATGCGAGCATCACTTTGGGGTCCCCAACACTGAAGTTAAGGGTGATGTTTTTCTGTGAAAAATCGTTGTTCAGACTCTGTTTCACAGGACTGTAGGTCCTGAGCTGCTGGAAAATACCAAATAATATTTGAAAAGAAACAGTAATTAATAACATATAAAGACGTATATTCCTGGGTGTTTGATTTCTCTTGCACTCAAGGTGGCAGGTGAATGGACTACGTGCAGAAGCAGCTGCTGCTGCTGCATTGGTTCTCCTTCAGAAACAAGGATGAAATCACAGAAAGGAATAATCCACTGCTGCACATGTGACAGGCTACCAAATGAGAAACATTAAGGGATTTACAGAATCTGCACAGGAAAAACAGGTCTATTTACAACAGCATACTGATA
The DNA here is from genome assembly GCF_964106915.1 of Podarcis gaigeae. Classification (NCBI taxonomy): domain Eukaryota; kingdom Metazoa; phylum Chordata; class Lepidosauria; order Squamata; family Lacertidae; genus Podarcis; species Podarcis gaigeae. Next base: position 51,502,087 of record NC_139690.1, on the reverse strand, counting down.
TTCAACAGGACTGGTACTAAGATAACAAACCAGCCAGAATCAATCCGTGCAGCTGATGTGGCAGCTGTCATCAGATGTCTATTGGCTAAACCTGCTCCCTTGAGCATTGAATCACTCTGCAATATCCTTCAATTTCTGCCAAAGCACATGCTTTTGATGTGAAGTCAGAAGAGCCCTGCTGGGTCAGATTAAAAAAGTCCTCTCTATTAGTCCCACATCTCCTTACCCTCAATGGCCAAGCAAATTCCTTTGGGAAGCTTACAGGGAGGGTGTGAGCATAACACTCCCCTCTTGCTGCCCAGTAACTGGTATTCAGAAGAACTGGTGCCCAGGACTCTGAATTCCAGAAGAGAGCTAGAGTTGGCCAGCAGACCAACTTTGACAGTTGGGCGTGACTATTCACATGCTAATCACATCATTAGAACATCTGGTGTCAAGTTCAAATAGGCTTACTGCGACCACCAATGACCTGAGTAGTGGTCACAGTGAGCCCCTTCAAATTCCATTTGCAGGTGCAGTTTGGATTGGAACTGCACCTGCAAACACAAACTGGGGCTCTCAGCAAACCACTTTGAAGGCATGCAATCAATCAGCTTATTGGTGCAAAAGGGTTCTTCCAAAATGGCTTGCTTTGGCATCAATCAGCTGCTTGACACTGACTGTGAGCTCCCTCAGTTCCCTAATGGGAAACATCCTAGTGCAGGCCACCCACCGCCACTCCCCTGCAAAGAAACAATGGGGAGCTCACTTGATGCTCCTGATTGCTCCTGTGGAGTCGCATCCCTCCTGCCCCACGTGGGGCAGGAGAACACAGTTTGGGAGAAATTGCCTTGCAGCCCATATTGGGATCCTTGTCCCCACCCCAGTAGACTTAAAACAATTATTTCAGGAATCTATGGGGTACCGTAATCCACAAAGGGCATTGCAGCTTCCCAGCCCAAAGTGTGTTAGAGTGAGAGGTAAAAAAGAAACAAAAGTGCATTAGAGCAGCTTCAGCCTGCCTTCTGAAGCAAAGCAGTGTTTTTCTAACTAGCCTTTTCCGGCTGGAGTGCCAGATGGAGTGATCAGAGTTTTTCCAAATATGTTTGCATATCTACAGGGACTGGGATCATTGTGTCGTTTGCCATAACTAACACAGGAACAGCTGTTAGTTGGTGGTGATTGTCTGTTATTAATCACCGAAGCCTAAGTCCAAATGGGTGACCTAAGATGGAGTAAGGTGCCACCATATCCCATTACCTCCCCCCGGAGGCATCTATTTCACACTGAAATGATCCCCGATGATGTTTTAACTAGGCCATTCACTGTTCCAAAAGGCCATTCCAATCCTATCTGAACATACTGCATATTTGAAGGGCATGAAATAATGACGTTGAAATTACACAATAGGCGAATTTGAGCATCCAGATCAAAGGAGGAGGGTGTAGCGTCGGCACATCAGCCGTGTTGTGAAATTGCAATGCCCTGCAATGTTGACGGTGAAATGGTCCAGAAACTATCAGGATGATAGTAGCCATTTTATGGGATCAGGCCAAACAATTTACATTTAATTACTGGAAGGTTAGGAGCAGAAAAGGTTTATTAGATTAAAATTTGCTAGGGCCACGAGGGGCCAAATAATCTTGCTTTGGGAGCTGGAGTCAACCTGTAAGACCCCAGTTGGCCATCCCTGAGCATGAGGTCATTGGCAACACAAAGTGTACGTCTGGCTCCTACTAAAAAAAATCTGTTGCTGTTTCTCAGTATGCAAAGTGGATGCCATGTGAAGATCCCCTAGGGATGCCTGAGGGATGCTATTTTTTTGCAAATTTTGACTTCCACTGACCTGATCCAAACTTTCCACGCTAGTGTGTGGCTTAGAAGTCACTCTCGGTCAGATTTCACACATCTCCAAATCTTGTGACACAGTCATTACCTCAGAAAATGTATCGAAATGCACTTTAAAATTATAATTTGAGGGGAAAGGGACATTCACATTCATACATATGTATAAAATGCTGGTTTTCATAAAAAATTAAAATCCTCAGATTAATGTGGAAACATCATGGAACAGACTTTTGATAGGGCTGAGGCAGGTGAAAATAAAATGGGTTGGACATAAAACCATTTGTGCCTCTCCCTTTATGGCTTGGGGGTGGGTAAGAGGGCACTAAATATTGTTCTTCCCCAGGTGAAAGGTGGAGAAAGGTCAGGTGAGAGCCAGGAGTGAAGACTGCCTGTCTGCCAATATGGGTGGGTAATTTACTTATTAAGTGGGAAGCTGAGATTGAAAAGTGGCTTTTTGTGCATGGCAATTTTATTATTTTCCTAGAGTTTGCCTTTATTCACATTCAACTGGTTTTAAGCTGCTCTCTGGAAATCGTTTTAATTTATTAGTACAGTTGATGCTGCATTGTTGAATTTCTGACATTAGGCTTATTTATATTAATAACTGGAGGGGGCAGAATCCTACTGAATCTATTGTTATAGAATTGTGTTTGCTATATAGCTAGGCTTATAGAACGGGATTGTGTATTGATGGGTTCCTGCTATACTTGTGATCTATTTTAGAACACAATCCTAAAATAATCTAATGTGGGAAAGCAGATCAGTTTTCCTTAAGCATGTTTGCTCAGAAGAATGTTCCATCAGATTCAGTGGTGCTTAGGACTGTGAATTAAGGGGTCAAGAAGGAAGGTCCAAAGGAAAAGAAACAATTGTGCCAAACAAATAGCTCTAATATTTGCAGAAGCTTAATATGTATAGGGATCAGCATCTGTTGAAACTTATACGGAGCTGCCAAAGATTTTCTTTAACATCCCATACATAGTAGGCAAATAATTTTGATAGGATTGAGGCAGGTGAAAATAAAATGGGTTGGACATAAATAATTTCTTGAATAATTTGATTGGTATCCATTTTTACTCAGCTTCCAGAAAACATCCCAAACACATTTCACAATCAAGCAATGTGCACAGAGACAGGAAACCATTGTACAGATTCTGTGACAAAATGGTGTTCCTGCACAGCTAATGAGGAAACCTGCACTCAGACTCATCTTCTGCAAGTTCATTTATTGGCGAACAATTTGTAAAAGGGAACAGCTGCCATTCATTACATTTCTCTGTCCCTCAAAATGCACCTTTCTATATATAAACCAGATTTGCTCACTCCAAAACTGCAGCCAATACCTGCATCCAGCAAATGTGTTGATCTATGATCCTTTATATTTGCGCACGCACATACATTATCCTGTTTGCCTTAATGTAAATGCTGCCTGTGTTAGATCTTGCTTAGATCTAACACAGACTCCATCAAAGCATGTGTACGGCTGCTCCTTTGCTTCCACTTATGACACAATTTGTTCCCAAAGGGAGATATTATACACACACAAACACACACAAACACACATTTTCCCCCACCTACGGAACATGAATCCTAGTCACCACAGAGGAAGCACCTGGAGCTAAGACACTTCACCAGCAGCAGCAGCCCACAATGACTCCTGGGGAGTAGGGCTGATTCATTCCTCACTGTGAATTGGCAACTGTCACAGGACAGCATCTTTCTGCTGCAGAGAAAATGTCAAAGACCTCTCTCAGGTCTCAGAAGCCTGGTGTCATCAACTCCAAATTTAAAGACAGCCCACAACTCAACTGCTTCAGCAGACCTGCTGGAGAAAACAAACTTGAAGCCAAGGTCCAAAGGCAGAAATAGCCTATTGTGGGTCAAATCTTTGATTGGACTGTATTCCTTGCATTGCCTATTCTCTCTCTCCTTGTCTTGCTTCCTCGCTTCTGCCCTTCTTGTCTTGCTTTCTTGTTTCTGCCCTCTAGCCTTTGTTCTGGATACAAATTCCAACCAACAGAACAGAAGTAAGTCCTATGGAACATACGTTTACTGGGGCTAGGATTGCAGCCTGCCTTGCTAGGTTAGAGGAGTACATTGATAAAATGTTATTAAGTATGAAGAGAGGTCAGGCATCCTTTAATAAGAATGGAATGTTTGAGGGCTTTGTATAGAGAGAGGATTGGAGTCTTCTCACTGTGCCTTTTGCCTCTGCTCCACCTTGTCAACGTCCAAGGGGTCAACGGCAACGAGGCATTGTGGCCTCACACTGCTTTGTCCCACCTGACTATCCTGACATCTTTGTATCATTGCTTTTTTTCTTTTCCCCTTTGTCCAGTTTTATTTTCAGCCACAGCTTCTGCTTTAAAGCACAATTGTTCATTTTATGCAGTGGCAAGATTTCATAAACTCTTACTGAAACGGCAGTATAAAAATAACTATTTGGAGCTGTTATATTAAAGGACCTCCAAGAACACAAGGAAAACATTGGTAGTTTTTTGTTTTGTTTTTTAAAGTATTAGTCCCATTTCCAAATGAGTGCAATGGCAATACTTAATCTTTGGATGACTAGTAGCAGAACAAATATGTTCTTATCTAATCTGCAGCAAATCTTCCCCCAAACTGCTGCTGTGCTAGTTCAGGAACACACTACCCTTTAAAAAATTTATAACAACTGCAGCTAATAAAACCAGAGTTTGGAACCACCTTAGTTTATCTTTGCTAGAACTGTATGAAGAAATCAAAGAAAGCTTTGCCACACTAGTGGGAAATTGTGCTATGTGTTAGCAGCATGAGGGGGATCATTTTATTTCTTGATGCATCATTGATGCAACTCACTAAATATTCAGATTGGAAGCATTTTGCAGGAATTTCTGACTGATAGAATATCAGGGCACTGAAATGCATTCATGTGACGGAGTGGGACCTTAGTTTTCTATTGAAATGAAAGGGGTGTGATTTAAGGCCCCTCAAGTCAATGGCATGTAGCATATGAGCACTGTCTGCATTGCAAAATCCAGGTTAGGAGTTTACATGACAGAAGTGGATCTTGATCGACCACTATGGTGGCAAACAATGGCATCAGTGCCTTCTCCAGTCATGCTGGTTTATATGATTGCACAGGAACAGCCAGTATTCTCCATCTGAAATATAGTCCAGCAAATTTTAAACTGGAGCCATTTTTAATTTGTTATGGGTTTAACAGCATCACATTTCTATTTTGCACTGCTCTGCAGTACACAGGACCTACTCATCATAATATTTGTTGTTGTTTAGTCATTTAGTCGTGTCCGACTCTTCGTGACCCCATGGACCAGAGCACGCCAGGCACTCCTGTCTATATTAAATAATAATAATAATAATAATAATAATAATAATAATAATAATAATCATTTGTACCCCGCCCATCTGGGAGGCTTCCAACAAAGATTAAAAATACATTAAAATGTCACACATTAAAAACTTCCCTGAACAGGGCTGCCTTCAGATGTCTTCTAAATGTCAGGTAGTTGTTTATCTCTTTGACATCTGATGGGAGGGCGTTCCACAGGGTGGGTGCCACTACCAAGAAGGCCCTCTGCCTGGTTCTCTGTAGCTTTGCTTCTCACAATGAGTGAACCGCCAGAAGGCCCTCGGCGTTGGACCTCAGCGTCTGGGCAGAATGATGGGGGTGGAGACGCTCCTTCAGGTATACTGGGCTGAAGGGCATATCATCTGTCCTTTACATCAGAATGAGGCCTTTTTGCTTCCAGTGGCAGTTTGTGGTGCTGAGTGACAACCTTCTGGGCTACTAAGAAGCATGTATGAGAGCTCAGATGATGTCTTGCAACAATTCAGCATGACCAGCCACCACAAGACTGTGAGCAATGAGAGCAGGAAATATAGTATATGTACCTCTTTCCCAACTTCACTTGTTCAAGTAGCACAACCCACCCACCCTCCTCCCTTTGAGAAAGAGCAATGATTCACACACACACACACACACACACACACACACACACACGGCACACAGACACCTAACCTGATTAGCATTGGATTGGCACATTTCCCACTTTCCCTAGGATGCTGCATTCTGGGTCAACTGGGTAGAATGATTTCACTGACTGATTTAATGATTTCTAATTGTTGACCTATGCCAGAGGACAAGTTCTTTAGAGAGAGGGGGGCAGTGGGCAGAGACCCTAAAATGTGAATATAGGTTACAAAGAGACGGTTGCAGAACTCCTACAGGAAGGGCAATGGTGGCATCCAATAGCAGTGCCTGGGCAGCTGGAGTAGATTCCTACAGAGGGCAGGGCAGGCTTGCTGAGAGGGTCTGGCACAGGATTGACCTATGAGCACCTGAGGCAGCTGCAGCCAGAACGCCAAGTCTGTTCCCCAGGGCATGGAAACAGGTGTCCTCCAGTTCTTCACATTCACTGGTGCTAAGTTTTTATATTGCTGGAAGTTTTAAAAGTTTAATAAATTAAAAAAAGCTTTGGCTTATTTAATCCCAATATACCGTCCGCCTTGTTTTGATGCCCACAATTTTGTAATTACAGTATGGCTGAATCATCCCACTTTATGTTTTGCCCTTTTGCTTGCTTATGAAAAGCCCAGGAATGAGGATATCACAACCTTTCTTGGTAACACATAACCAGCAGAATCATACCCAACCTGTCCTATTTATTCATAATATACCAGTAACCAAAATTATATCCAACCTGTTCTGTTTATTTGATATAAACCTGCCTACTCAGCTTTTATGTTATATTTCCAGAACTATTATTTCCTTTTACAAATTCCACATTGCTCCTTCCCTGTAACATCACATTCATCGGTATTTTGTCTTTGTCTGTTTTAAAACTTCAATTCAAAAAGCTACCAGCACTTGGCCTTCAATGCACTGTAGGATCACTCTATAGCAAGGGGCAGGGGGATGCTAGCCATTGGTTAAGCTTGCCACAGCTGTGGGAATTATAGTTCGGCAAAATCTGTTGGGGAAAATGTTCCCCACGCCTGCTTTACAGATTCCTGAATGAATTATTTCATATTCCCATTGCTCTTGTTAGTGTACAATCCATTTGTGTTAACCTACTTAAGCCACAAAACAAAAATATCTTCATTAAGTACCCCTCTGGAAAACACTGCATTTCATTCCAATTTCTTATCCCTGTTCAGATTTTTATCACTCCAGAAGCCAATTCTCCCTCTCCAGAGTCCCATTTTGTGAAGCCTGGTAGACAGAATTTCTGCTCCGAAGGAACTTTCCGGTCAGTTCTGGAGTGCTTGTCTAAGCAGGCTCAGGAAACCTTTTGTTTTCTTTATGCCAAGACATGCATGGTGTTATCTACTTGTGTACCCTACAAATATTTTATGTGCAGAAATGGACAAGCATAATAGAGTCCTTAAGTGCTGCTAAAACAGAATTTAATAATGTAGGCTTCAGAAGAAACACCTTCAAGAAAGCTCAGAGAGAATGATCCCTTTTATAGGAGCTCTTTATCATATTTGATTCTCGCCTGCACCTTCCCCTTGGTGCTGTGCCCTGACTAATTAAGAGATGGCACTCTTCCATTTTGGAACGCCAGCTTTTTTCATGAATTATTCCACTACTGGGTTGTTTTAGCTTCCTGTTAGACACCCCTCCTAATGTTCCACAAATACATAAATCCCCCAATGTAGTTGACACTGGGAGTAAACAAACCAAACGAGAGTGGCTTGCCGCATGAAAAGTGCAATAAAATTAACTGATAACCAATTTGTTACTGATTTCTTTTCATCTGCTTCTTCATACTGCAAGCTCTTTTCATGACTTCATTCACCAGTGCCCCTATAAAAACTGATATGAGAAATAAATAAAACATCCCAAATAAGAGTATGCAGACAACTCTAATCAAAGTTGTCATTGCAACACTCAAAATCTTTCCCCTAGTGTTTGGTTTTTCTGTTCTAGCTACTTAAGCACCATCTTCACTTGGAGAATCAGGGGTTGAAATAGTGCAGGAAGCAGGATCTGACAGGACAGCAGCAAAATTAAATTAGTCACAATAAAATGGTGGGGATAAAAAAGGGCTTAAATCAGAATCATAAATAATTGAAATGGGCTTTTGGTCTTTTAAAACGGGAAAAGAAGCTGGGAGATAATAATCTGCAGGAATAAAACAAAAGAAGAACCTCAGAATCAAAGTTCACACAATGCATTCTAAAATAAAAAGAGGACAAGGAATAAAAGTGTAACACAACTTTGCAAAGGGGAAAAATGAGAGCACTTCTTGACTTGCATAAAATGCTCCAAAGTGCCTGAAGTTAATAAAAGCCATCTGCTACATTTAGAACAAATACATAAAACAAAGTATGAATTCACCACATGTACACTGAGGGCACACATCATGTGTCAAGAAGGAAGCTGGGAAGGGCACTGACAGCAGAGCTGCTCAGAGGCAGCAGAGGTTTGCTTGCACACTTTGAGAGCCATTCCTTCTCTTCCCATGTCTCCCTCATTCATCCTAATGGTGCAATCCTATACTGGTGCTAAATCAAGTTAAGATGGAGCAAAATATTCCAGACCCATTCTGCATTCTGGAGCAGGACCACGGCTGGCTGAGCTGGCCTAAGCCTGACAGAGGGAAAATAAGCCTTTAAAACACTGTGAGTTACACCACCTTTCTTGCCAGATTAACTTATACCAGGTTGCCAGGTCACAGGACTGAGCTGAACAGCTTTAGGATCCAGGCTAAGTTTCATCCTCTCTGGTTCTATCAAGATCCACTGGCTCCCAGGTGAGCTGGGATGGAGAAGATACCGGTACCTTGGTATATCTCCAACTGAGTCAAGGATAGGGATTTATGCTGGTATAGTCCAGCTGCACTGCAAACTTCCTGGTTTAAGTGGAGATCTGCTGGATCCTAACCCTGCTCATTCTCATGGATCTTGCCATAGGATTGTTACCTTTGTTCATTCATTCATTCAAATAAATATTAAAATAACAAAATAAAACTACTGTGGCAACCTTAAGAAGAATGGTCAATAAAACCACAAATTATTGTCAGAGTTCAAAAGTACAAGCTGTTTAAAATTCCCAGTTGTATAAAAAGTGCAATACTCTGCCATAGAGATTGTGGAGCATCTCCTTTCTCAGCTGACCCACAAGAGCTGTCAACTGAGCAACCTTACAGGTTGGGAAACACAAATTAGAAATGTGTGCCAGGTCTCTGCTCTGTTTGCTAACACATTCCGTTTCAGCGGCCAACTAGCTGGTAGATATGACCAAAATCCTTATAGGTGGTCTATCAATATAGCAGACACCATGGCCAAACAGCAAATCTTGGACAACTTCTTTAGGGTGCAGGTGGTAGACCACATGGATGAATGCTCAGACAATACACACACACACACGTCCAGCTGATCTGAGATCAGTGGATCTTATGCAGGTCCCACATATCTTATATAAGTCCCTAAAAGTGGGCATTCTGGGGAAGTAGTGGGGGTGGGACTGGGGGGGGGGACTTAGAGGCAAGTGCGTGAAATTTGTTTCTCCTTTGAAATAATGCCTGGAGGGCAAGGAAGTTTCTTCTTTCAACAGCCAGCATGCAGTTAAAAGTAAGAGTTTCAGAAGGAGGTGCTGTTTAAGCATTGAGGTCACATAGAGGCCTGAAGGATTAAGAAATGGCCAGTTAAATTCAGGGCCTTGTGGCTAGACTACAAGGTAGCTTGGGGATACTTTATGACCACGACCATTTCCTCTCCAGAACCTCCAATTTCTCTATAAGCGTTCACAAGTAGAAAGTAATACAGAGCAACTTTCTTAAATGCTCTGCCAGGAATAAACTGGCGATTAGACAGGGCTTCATCCAGCCGGAAACCAAGACATGAAAGCTGCCTGATAACTATTTAATATACTATGTTTCTTCCAGTTTCATGATCACAGTTTAAGATTCACAATGTTTTCCATATAACATTGCTGTTAAGGGAAAGAATATCCTTGATGAATTTGTATTCACAATGAAGAATTAATTTTGAAGATAACCCTACTTCACCCCTTTTGTTCCATTCGCCAAGGAGAAGTTCAGCTGTAAGGTCGGTGAAATATTAAAATAACCGTTTCTATTTCCTATTGTACTTCAGTTCAAGGCTTGTGTTATGAAAAAGGAGCATTACCTAGGATAGACAGAAAAGCCTTTGCCCTCTCTGGCTCAGCGGCTGTGAGACTGCCTCTCAAGTGTGCTTCGCAGATGTACATTCCAATGTCAGCAGAGGTTGGGTTGGCAATAGCTAGACGTCTCCCAAAACTGCTAACTCCACTGGTTATTTTGATCCCGTTCCTCTTCCAGGCTACGCTTAATTTTTCAGTAGGCCTGTGAGGGTAAAAGTCACACCAATTATTACTGTGAATTATGTTATCTGCAGTAATAACACACTGAACATATGACTCACCTAACTCTTCCAGGATTGCAGGCACATTGAGCAAGGGACACTTAGAAATAAATCTAGACGCCGCTCCGAGGTCGTAGGCAGAAGCATGCATCAGAGGAGGGGAAGAACAGCTCGAGTGCCATCAAACAAGCATGGCTAATTGTTACAGCAATGGAACTTTTAAGTGCTAATGATTTGCTTTGCCTAAGCAAAGAATGCTAAAAATAAACACCACTCAAGGGACACAGCTGTATGGGAGGCACTTTCATTATAGCTCAATTTTGGAGGTGGCTCTAACTATTATCAAGAATGCCTCTGCTTTTGCAGGAAGAAGCAATCAATTGGCTCTTGGGACATTTTGGATCTTTATCGCTCGCGAGGGATCTTCTGCCACCCTTGTACACATTGTAAAAAATTCAATTCACTGGTAAGAAAGCATCAAATCCCCAGTACTCATTTAACATTATTGAAGTACTTGAAGAGCAGAACAGCTATTGTGGCTTCACTTTCCATATCCAAAGACTTCCTTGGGATGAAGGGGATAAGTAGTATCTTTAATGAATAAGGATAGCATATAAATTAACATATTTATCAGTGCTGTGATTAATTGCAAGGATGTCTAACATTGTAGACACCTGTCCACCAAGACAAGTTGCACAACTTTAATCTTCTGTATAAATAATACTGACAAAATTATTATTATTTTAACTTGCCTATTCCTTTCTGCAGTTCAGGGAATAATGCACATCACTGTGAAAATAAACACTACTCTCGGGACTCAGCTGTATGGAAGGGAGTTTCATTATAACTCAGTTTCAAAGATGGCACTAATTATGATCAAGAATGCCTCTGAATTCACAGGGAAGCGGCAACTAGGAATACAATTCAACTCACTATGTTTAGATTCCACACTTCTTGGGGGGGGGGGGAACCAATTCTGCGTATTACCACTTTGAATTAAACAGATGTCTTCTCTCCTGTTTCAGGGTCGACATGTTCCTTAAAATGAGTTCTCATTCTGTCCTGGCTGTTACATTACCTGCCATTGGCCACACATTCCAGGATGGCTTCATTACTCCCAGCGACCACACTGGTATTGCGTGGAGGAATTACAATGACAGGAGCTGCAGTGGAGGACAAGATGTCGGGACCTACAAAGGAGGAAACCAAAAAAGCCATAAACATTTGGTATGTCTGGTTCAGGAGAAACATACATGACTAGAGTCAGTATTTACCCGGGTCAGCCAAGTTGTTGCCCCTGAAAAATCTGTCTGTTTTTGGAAGATGTACGGGGACAGCCTTTTAAAAAGGTTATTAGTACAGTAACTTTAATTACATTACACATGCAATATGAGTTATTATAATCCAGTTTCATTGCCTCCTCTGTGCCTCTTAACAGTTAATGCCCTAAGCAAAGATAGATTCATCTTGACTCAAGCACATATTTTCCTAGTGTATAAAAATAATGAAGAGGCACTGCCATTTTTACTGTATTATGCGACTGGACCAGGGCATGATGGGGAACCCCTCTGTTCTCATACTTGGGATCACTGCATCCCAACCCAAGATGCTTTTGGTCTCGCAGACAGCTCTTCTCCACTTGCTGCAACTATATATTGTATTCCTATGTTCACAACAGCCTGTCCTGCATTGTATTTGGACACATGATAATAAACTTCAATGTCAGTCTGCTTAAATAAATGAAAAAGACCTTCTCATTCCCATGGATCGTTTGGTACTTATTCTAGAATAGTTGCAACTTGGACACCCTCAGTGATGTTTATTCTCTGGAAAAAGTGGTTATGGGGGTGGTTGGCATTTTGTGTTTCCGCAACAAAGAAAGACCAATTACAAGCACACATAAGTACGTCTACTTTCATTGATGAAATTCTTCATAAACAGAAAATAAAAAAATTCACTTTTGCTCTGCAGTAGATCTCCATCCTTTCATTAGCAAACGCCTCTTTGGTCATTAAAAAACAAACAAACTGCTCTCCTTATACTTTGCAAACCCCTTTTATTTTAGTACTTGAAGCTTCATATCACTGGAAGCCAAGAGAGCCTCAGGGCTGCTCCCAAGCAACATGGAGGAGGCCCCTTTCTTGGAGAAGAAATAAACAGAGCTCCAAAGAGGTTTTTCCTGCTACCAAGCACTTTTATTTTTATCAAACGTTTGCTGACTTATATTTTTAAGATCTTTTCATGTTTTGTTTAATCTTACTACTTCCATGCAGTTTCAAAAGAGCCTGCAAGTACTTGAGTGAATTCTTTTAAAAGATTTTTATACACTAGGGAGCAAATACGAAATTAACAAAGCAGCATATCACAGCAACTTCAATCCTCTTTTCTTATCAGAAAAGTAAATAACCCAAATCTGCTTCTCTTTTGTGAGTCTACAAACTGTAAATAATTTAGCTTATGCAACTCGGCATGCTGGGGGGGGGGAATGGCAAGGGGAGGGGGAAAGCTGCTGTCTTAGGCTTGTTTCTTTTTAAAAAATTCAATGCATGTATTTAATAAGTGAATTAAAATACCAATATGTTATTGCTTTGCTTCAAGCTATTCATTTGGGGGAAACACTGCATTGTTTTCACTACATGAAAAAGAGTATAATAAAAGATTGCTAAAAATAAGGATTGCAATAAAAGAGTTGCAGGGGGAAAGGAAATTAAACTACATCTAAACCAATGAAAATCCAAACTGGCTCATCAAACACTATACATTAAGGCAGCTTAGCAGTTATAAAATCTGCATTTACAAGATGATGCAATTAGGAAATGGCAACTGGAAGTTTCCAAATCCTTCAGTCACTTGCAGAAAAATCTATCATGAAACTTCAGAGGATGAAAAATATTTGTGGCATATTTACTTCCGTTCTTTTCTTCAGATGTTCAGTAGTACAAAGGTTTAAAATGCGACTAGCAATAGAGAAGAACTGCCCCAACCCAAAAAAATTGATTGTGCACATTCATAAATGGCATTGAAGTCTTTGTTTTTTAACCTATAAAATATGACTACCGATCAGACCAATTGTGACTTTCAGCACCACCACTGGTTCTACCCAAATAGCTGTTTGAGCCTGACCTTTTGTGCCTTATCCTCAAAACTAGGATCACAGTAAAATCCTGATACTGATGACAAGTTAGTTTGTCATGTCTGCCCATGTTCATTAAGCCTAGATCGCTGCAACCTTTGTGTGAGGCCAGATATTGATTGCTGTGACCTGTCACTTTGCCACACCTAGCTCAATGCAGTTGTCCCATAGAATCATAGAATCATAGAGTTGGAAGAGACCACAAGGGCCATTGAGTCCAACCCCCTGCCAAGCAGGAAACACCATCAGAGCACTCCTGACATATGGTTGTCAAGCCTCTGCTTAAAGACCTCCAAAGAAGGAGACTCCACCACACTCCTTGGCAGCAAATTCCACTGTCGAACAGCTCTTACTGTCAGGAAGTTCTTCCTAATGTTTAGGTGGAATCTTCTTTCTTGTAGTTTGGATCCATTGCTCCGTGTCCACTTCTCTGGAGCAGCAGAAAACAACCTTTCTCCCTCCTCTATGTGACATCCTTTTATATATTTGAACATGGCTATCATATCCCCCCTTAACCTCCTCTTCTCCAGGCTAAACATGCCCAGCTCGCTTAGCCGTTCCTCATAAGGCATCGTTTCCAGGCCTTTGACCATTTTGGTTGCCCTCCTCTGGACACGTTCCAGTTTGTCAGTGTCCTTCTTGAACTGTGGTGCCCAGAACTGGACACAGTACTCCAGGTGAGGTCTGACCAGAGCAGAATACAGTGGCACTATTACTTCCCTTGATCTAGATGCTATACTCCTATTGATGCAGCCCAGAATTGCATTGGCTTTTTTAGCTGCCGTGTCACACTGTTGGCTCACTGATGGAGTCCCTTTTGACTCCATCCCAGAACGGTTGCAGGATGTACTCACAGGTGCATGTGAAACCAACCAATCATGACATTGCAACATGCACCATGGTGGCAGAAGACATAACAAGGTCTGAAGTTGCACTTCTTTAATGCACATGTGCAGGGATCTTTGGAAAATGACCAGTGTTAAGTCAAGATTATACAGTGGATTTCAGTAAATAGCAAAAAATTAAGTTTCCCATAGAGTACGTTCATCAATCCCTAGGTACAACTAGTGGGGTATGTTTATTTGTTTGTTATAACACACACACACACACACACACATACACACACACACACACACACACACATTATTTATCAAACTGCTTTTCAAACTCCCCACTGCTTAAACATTAGATTTTCATGTGAGAGGGCTTAATGTTCAACAAACTCAAGTTCAACCCCTGCCCCAGACTCTGGACATGTGTGAACCCCTCACCCCAGAGGTTGGGTTTATAGGATTCTTTGGATTTTACTCAAATAATACTAGCATGTCACTGTTCAAGAAAGGATCTGTTCAAAGGCATGGCCACAAAATCTGACCCTCATGAAGAATGGGGTATGCCCTGTGATCAGGCTTGCCATGTTTGTCTAAGGCACTTTAGATGTTTTTGGTCTCCAAATCCCATCAGTGTCAGGAATCATGGCTAATAATCAGATGGTGGGAGTTGTAGTCAAGTAGGCCACACACTGGCTACTTCAGTCTAGGAAAATGACCAACAGTAATGAGAGGAAGAAGAGCACAAACTGCTTGGACCAGTTCCTGATATGTGGGGTGTTTGCAATTCTCAAAACCTTTACCACAAGGTCAACAATATTGCCCTTTGGGCAGTCTTTCAGAGATCATGTCAAAAATAGAGGGAGAGAGCAGTCAGTGACCCCTGTAACCAATCCAGGAAGCACTTGAGCTCAATTATTGGTTGATTTGCCCCCAATGAGATCATCAGCCAGATCTGATTTGGAACATAATATCACTGTGTTCTTTATGTGATCCCTGATTGGCTGAGATCAACTGCCTCTAACAGAAATCAATCCTGCGAACGTTAGAAAGCAGTATCAAGGACAGAAGGGAAATGACAACAATACTATTTTGTTTAAATATGGCCGTAATTCTATGTACATTCACTTGGCAGCAAACTTACTTGATGATGCAGTGGTACAGAAATCTGGAAATTAATAAATAAATAACTTTGCTTCCACTTAAATATGCATACACCATTGTGCAAATTAATTGAAATAAAGCATGTTTTCTATCTTAATCATAATCCTGTACTCAGAACAAACACAGAAAGTCAGTTTGATCATTTTTTATGTTGGCTGATGCAATCATTATATCAGCAGCTGCTGTATTGCATCAGATTTTAGAATCCTGTCTGGCCGCCGTAGTATATGATGCAATCATTACATCAGCAAATACAGTATTTCAGCTTTTAGAAACCTGACCATATGTGATTTGACCGCCATTCAAGTTGGATGCGACACCTAGGAAACATACAAAGATCGTAACTCTGCACGAACACACAGCTAAGAAGTATCAAGAGATTGCTTCAGCGGTTGGTGTGAGTTTTGCAACTGTCAGCTGTGTCATCAAGTTGAAGCAGGAAACCGGATCGGTTTCTCCTAAATGTAAAGGAAAGTGTAGTCGTAAAAAGAAAACAACTCCTAGAGGTGATGCTTACTTGCTTTGACAAAGCAAAAAGGATCACCGCAAGACGAATGACTCACTGAATATGGATTTGAAGAAGAAAGGAATCCAAATCAGTTCCTCTCAAATCAGTTCGCATTTTTGTACAATAAACTACTAAATTCATTGTTTGTTTCAATTAATTTGCATAAGGGGGTAGACTGGGGATGTAAAGTTTTGGGGGTTTTTAAGTGTGAAACAAAACATTTTATGAGCTGCTTGTTTCTTTCAGTTGCATCTATATTTTTACCTTTATTTGTTGGGGGGACATTTTTGTCCCAAGGCCTTTGTGTTACTTGCCATTATATTCTGTGGGGAAAGGTGCTTATTGTTATTTTGAATCATTTATTTTTTGCTTTTGAAGGCTGAAGCTTTTACTAACTCCTCGTTTCTAATGTATGGGACTTAAATATGGAAGGATTGCCTCATTGAGTTTCAGACAAGGGGAGAGATTAGAACAAAGCCATATGCTGAAAGGCCAATAGACAAGGTACTAATTTGGCAATAATGCCCACCTCCACCTGCCATGCCACCAGCCCTGCTCTTCATCTGCTTCAAAAGAAGCCAAAGAACAAATGAGGACATTGTGGTGACCTCTAACAGATCACTCTGGAAGAGAGTCCCTTTGTGCTGCAAATAGATAAGCGAGGGAACTGGGGTGACTTCATTGTGCTTGCAATGAGGCAGATATAGGCTGGACTTCATTTGCTAACTTCTTACTAATTGCAAAGTGAACAATGGTGAATAGCGTTCGCACTTATTTCATTTTCATTCATGCTACGTCCTGGAAGAAGCCTATTAGCAAAATTAGCAATCTGATAATGGCTTCTGAACATGTGGGGTTAAGATGATGCTGATCAAGACCTAATATATTTCTTTTGAATCTTGCCATAACAGTAGAATAATACTGGCTTTTTATCTAATGGAGGACTAATGTGCTGAGGCTTCTAAATAGCGTATAATATGTTGCTTTGTTCAATTATATTAAACTCATCAAAATGCTTCATGATTGGCCCGTAGAACATCAATTGAAGAAATAATTATTAGCAAACATGTAACCAATATGTAACACTTCACATTTCTGAAAGGGCCTTATAATTAGGCAGCATATTAGCAGTTTCCTTGTAGCTGAAAAGGGTCATTTGCAGTTTTGCACAACCAACTGCTCACATTTGTACCCACAATAGCCCTTTCTCTCTAATTGTGATCCCCAATCTGCTTGTGGGAGTCCAACGTCAAATCTTTCATGAGTTAGAAGAAGAAGAAAGAAACAGAAGAGCAGAGCTATTTGCAAAGAATCGTGGGCAAGATACCTAACAGCTGCTACAAACCAGAAGGCCTAAACCCAAGCCCAGTTTGTCATTCTGAAAAATTCACTAGATTCTGAAACACCAAGCTTGTGGCCTTGTCCACAGAGTCATAGAATTGTAGAGTTGAAAAGGACCATGAGGGTCATCTAGTTCAACCCCCTGCAATGCAGGATTCTTTTGTCCAATGTGAGGCTCATATACACAACCCTGAGATCAGGAGTCTCATGCTCTACTGACTGAGCTATTCCTCAGTAGGGTTCCAAAGCAGACAGAGACAATTTGTGTTCCATTTCCCTTAAGGCAGTGGTGGGAAATGAATGACCCTCCAGATGATGCTGTACTACAACTCCCATCATCCCCAACGTTGGAAGCTGCTTTATACTGAGTCAGACCATTGTTACATCCAGCTCATTAGCGTTCAGTGACTGACAGTAAGTTCTCCAGGGTTCAGATGAGCGTTATTTCTAGCCTTATCTGAGAATAATGGGACATGAAGCCGATGCCATTTACATTCATTCATTCATTTATGAATGAATGCATGGAATTTATATACCACCTATCAGGGACTGGGCAGAAGAGGAATTGTGGAGACCGCCTCCCGATCCTGACCCTTCCAGGGAGGAGGAAGAAGAAGACAGTATAGATTTACAACAGGGGTTTGAGGGAGATCACAGCTCAAAGGCAGATGAGGGGGAAAGCTGGGAAATTATGGGACAGCTGGAACAACACCCAGCTGACATGTTGTTATTAGAAAACATTCCAGACCCTCCATCTCCCAGTACCCAGTGAATTTTAAAAGTAGGAGGGCAAAGAGCTCAAAGGCAGAGAGCACTTAGCAGCACCCACAGAGGAGATGATGAGAATGACAAATGAGGAAGTGGGAGAGACAGGGGATGGAGATTCACTCAGGACAATGCCATTATCCAAGAGCCTGGGTTCTATAGCCTCTCTCTGTAAGGACTGAAATAAAAAAGCACAGTAAGAAACATTTCCTTGTCTTTATACTTTCCTGGGCAATCAGTCAGGACAGCATCCTGACACCACCCTATAACCACGGGTCTCAGGGCAGTTTTACATGCGAATGGAAGCTTTACATATTGGACTAATGGGAATTAAAATTTGGCAACATCTGAAGAGCCACAAGCTCCCCACCCCTGCCTTATGGCAAGAGTGAAATGGCCAGCTGGCCCTCCTTCTGGCCTGATGTCATGGCTCTGGGATCAGACTCCCCAAGGAGTGCAGAGTAGCTTCATAGTCTGAGATGGAGGGCAGGCAGGAATTACTCTCAGTCCCAGTCCCAGGTGAGTTCCTTCGCTCAGAAGCCCCAGTGCTTCAATCTTGCCATGTCCCCAGCCTGAGGAGGGTGCATTGCTATGATACTCAGAAATCACAGTAGTGACCACAAGCCCCACCAACAGTGTAGAAGCCAGCACTTAAAAGAGACAAAGCCCCTTTAAACAGAATGGGCTTCTCCCAAATGGGCTGAGCCATGGCCCTTTCGAAGCCTTAGCTTTTGCTAAATCAACATTTGCTCCTGCTTCACTTAGGAGTTATTCAGGATCCACTACTGAACCATAGCTGACAACGCTTCCCTTTTTTAAAGGGAAATTCCCTTATTCCGAATAGGATTCCTCACAAGAAAAGGGAAAAGTTGACAGCTATGCACTGAACGTCTGATGGAACCCCAGGTTTGTGCTGGAACCACCATAAAGAACAGAACAGTAATTTGCAAAATATAACCAGGTCAAGCTTTCCCCATCACCTTCTCTTCTCTGTGCCTGGAAAAGAATGATCAGCATGTCAAATTGTGATGTGATGCACAGGTAAAGAGGGCTAGTCAAAAGTTGGCAGCTCCCATTGACAAGTTTCCATTGTGTGCTTTTAATCACATTTAGGGAAGCTTCCTAAGATGCAGTTTGAGAATCTCCCAGGAAGAGAGGATTTCCCCAGTGGTTCATGCATGCCATTTCAGAATTCTGGAGGGGGGGAATCGATAAATAGCCCTACACACAGATTCTAATTTACATCAGGAGAAAGCATCTGTTACAGCTTGTATAACATCTGTGCTAGCTCATTGTAAGCAGAGACATGGGTTCTTCTGAGAAATAGTTGTATGTGGTCTGAAGGTGAGGAGGGGACACTGCCCTTCTCCCTAAATACTCCCTTCCCTGCTCCAGGGTGCTCTGAAGCAGTAAGATGGCAAAACCCTCAGCCATATTACTCCTGCACTGAATACAATTCCTCAAGAGGTTGTGCATATTGGCACCTTTCCTCCATAGCCAACCTGCTTCTTCAGGTGGACGTACACAGGGGGTACCCTTAAAAGACAAGCGAGAGGTTGGTGGTGAGCACCAGCCATTCTCAACCAGCCTAATTTTTTGGTGAAAAGTGGTTGTGTTCATCCTCCTTTTCCCTCTTGGCTGGGATCCTGCACCTTTATAGCTAAATGAGATACAAAATCAAGGAGGTCATTCCTCACTGGAGCATCTGCGTGCCAGGAAAGGCTTGGCTGGCTAAGTGATTGTCTGAAGGTATCCCATCAACTTTCAAAATACAGGAGCCTTGGCAGATGCTGGCAGCTCTAGGAATGAAAAAGGTTTTGGGGAAAGGATTTGCTACTCTCAAGTGTCTACCTCTCCTTGCTTTTTTGCAGTCTCCATGCTAGACAGTGGATAAGTAGAACTGCATATGTGTAAATGAATCAAGAAGACAGGAGTGCCTGGCATGCTTTGGTCCATGGGGCCACGAAGAGTCAGACACGACTAAACAGCAACAACAAATGAATCAAAATCCAGCTTGCAGCATTTCTCTTCCACGTTTAGTAAAGCAATTTTCTCTCCCATGCTTGGGGGGGGGGGGCTGTCCACACTGGAGCCAGCCTCTAGTTTCAGGAACATTCCAGAATCAATTTCAAACATTGCAGTGTTGTGGAAATCAAGTTAGTACATTATTATTATTATATAGCCTTCCAGTTCCAGCAAGGCTGCTGAGCTCAAAAGCAAGCGCGATTTCTCTTCTCCACTGTGAACTAGCCTTCTGACAACTCTTTGTACTCAAAGAGCAATTTGGGAGTTCAGACTCTGTCACTGACCTGACCTTCCCCTCAATGCACAGCAAGGAGCTTCTTTTAGCAACGAAATGTATCATCTGACACATCGTCAGAGCTTTTAACTCAAAAAAAATATATAGCCACAGATCATTTTATCTAAAGAACACTCAGGTAGCTTTTCATATTTTTTAATAGCTTTAATATCAAATATGTGGCTGGCAGGGGTGTGTGATCTTATTCAACATTAGTTAAAAGGAGCCAGTTCTGCAGTTGGCCAATGTTATCAATTAACCCTTCAAAGAGCATAAGGCAGCATATCCTACCCCAGACAACCACCAGGGGGTGCCAGTTAGTTTATAACGTTTGCCCAGCCACCAAGAGAAATAACATTTTGTCCTGTTAATGATGGCATCTGCAGTGTGACAGCCTGCATTTCGGAAACGAATTTAAAATATCTGATCAGTGGAACTGCTGCTGAGGAGGGCTATATATTTTTATGACACTAAAGCCAGAAACGCATCTTCATCAAAGGTAGTATTCTCTCAGGAGGAAGGAATGGGCTGGCTTTGTGGGATCGCATAGCAAGGTCATCAGAAAGGTGCCTTGCATGTAAGTCTGGCAGCTATGCTTAAGAGCCCACTTCTGCTGAAAAGACAAAATCCTCTGCCCCATACCTGATGCACTGTTATCTGTACATCTGGGGCATTTTCATTCATGATACTGTATTCAGCATTTCCATGACAACACTTCACATTTATGGAACATTGGGGTGTTTCACAAACATCCCGCCCTCCAAAGAAACCTATACAACAAGTTCCTTGTGCCCAAAGCAGACTGTGGGCCAAAATTTCCACAATAGCTATTTCCCCATTTAAAAAAACTGTTTTTGGGAAGCTCTCCCAAACAATTTCTGATAAGGCTGAGCTGAATGCTTCCTAATGAGTATTTTTGGCTCTATATTTTTTGAGATGTGGGACTGGGAGTTTACTTTGCTTTGTGTTGGATGGCAAAATGTAGAGTTTGTGATGTCAGTCTGAGTCTGTGATCCAGATGTTTCACACTACAATTTCCATCAGCCCCGTCAGCTATGATGCCTCCAGACCCAGCATCCTAAAGCCAGGCTGACTGTCACCGATGGGAGATGCAATCCAAAGGGCAAAGGCTGTCTTAATGGATGAAGAGGACCAAACAATGAAAAGAGAATGCAAACTTTAATGGTTTTATCTGCTGCGGTACAACCACTTCTGGACTTGGACAGGTTTGCACATATCTGTATATGGTAATCTAGCAAGCAATTGAGCTACTATTCTCTCCTCGATTTCTAGCATGCCTCCATTTTGAAATGAATGGGAAACAACAAGGAACACCTTCTCACTTGGCTCTTATTAGGCCCAAGGAAAATGAAAAGTGACAAAGGAAAGCAGATGCTGGGAAGCGAAGTTTCAAAGAGGCATTCTGAGGGCGAGGAGACACTTTGGGATGAAATTGCATAAGAAATTGCATTGACTTCAATAATAGCTTAACTATGGGGGAATAACGGGGGAAGCAACAGCTGCTTTTTGATCTCTACACTCAGCTGGAAAAAAATGTTTTCTTTGTCTAACCATGTGTCAGTATGCTCATCAGATTACACCCATCGCTGGAACATCTGTGACAATGTACCTGCCCACAATGCTGGCATAACATTTCATAGCACAATGGCACACGGACGCAGCAGTTGGATAGCTCACTCTAAGCACATGCATAAAATCACAGCCGTTCTTTAGGCCACGGCATAAGGATTTTAAAAATCAGTCATCCAATTCCATGTCTCCCTGCCCGAATGTTGATCATGATCTTCCTTCTCACTCGCTCTTAAAAAAACCAACAGAAGGTTCCATCAAACTTTGCACCCCCAAAGCCCCTTGAATTCTCCTGACTTGTTGGCTTGTTGACCCCTGGCCATCTTACTCTCTTCTCCAATGCCTGCCTCTAGCCCCCCACAGAGGCATTTCCAGCATAGGGAAGTTAGAGGGCCAAACCAGGTGGCTAGAGCTTGTGCTGTTCTTATCAAGCTGCCTGTTTTGCTTTGTTTTTCAAGGAAAAGAAAAGGAAAAGAATATTTTCTTTTCAATTCCCCCTGAGAGCAATGGAGCATCATTGAAAGCCCACAGTGGCAATAACTGCTCCAGGCTGAAAGTGGCTAGATTACCTATTTTTAAAAGTTACAAGAATGCGTACACACACACACACACACACACACACACAACAGAGGGAGCTCTGCAGTCCTTGAATCACCTTGTAAAGGAATGCACAAGACTATGGATACTGTTAGTGGATCTATTATTCAATTTGAGTTATGATCTGCTTTTAGAACCCAAAGGTGGATTCCCCTCCCATCCCTAGTCTGCAGTCTTCAATATCAGCTGACAGACAGTGCCCAGTTGAAGGCAAGGTAAAGGTAAAGGTAAAGGACCCCTGGATGGATTAAGTCCAGTCAAAGGTTACTATGGGGTGTGGCGTTCATCTTTCTTCAGGCCAAGGAAGCTGGCGTATGTCCACAGATAGCTTTCCAGGTCATGTGGGCAGCATGATTAAGCTTCAAGCGCAACAGAACACCATGACAGAAACCAGAGCTTTAGACCAGGGGTGGGAAACCTGTTGCTGTCCATATGTTGTTGGACCACAACTATCATCCTATTTTGATCATTGGTCACTCCAGAAACATCTGGAGGGTCCCAGGTTAGGGAAGGCTGGTTTACTTAATCTAGCATGTTATTTCCAGCAATGACCATCCAGTTGTTCACACAAGCAGGGCAGGAAGGCAACCTATGCAGGGCCACAGGCTAGTCGCTTAGAGCATTGGTCCTAAGCACACCTACTGTGTGACATTAATGATTTTGTATGTTCGGACTAGTTGTAGGGGTGCAAATTGTGCTGTGGAAATACCGGGTGCAGGTATCTCTAGGGGGAAAATATTTTGCATATATCTTAGCCCTTAAATAGGCTAGTATTTTGCATATATCTTAGCCATTAAATGAGGTGACTTGAAACTACAAAAGGACAAGACTCATGAAGCAGCACCTGATTAAAGAAGTGACAATCCTTTCTGCTGTATGAACATACTTTTCCTCAATTAACTTGAATAAATGCAGAGTTTTTTCAGCTGCAGAAAGCCAGTTAGCTCAGTTGGTTAGAGTGCGGTGCTGATAATGCCAAGGTCATGTGTTTGATTCCCATACGGGCCACCTGCATATTCCTGTATTGAAGAGGGTTGGACCAGATGACCCCTGGGGTCCCTTCCAACTCTATAATTCTATGATTCTGTGAAAACAGTAAAGAACTGTGACATACTTCACATGCAAATCTGGGAGAACAGCCCAAGCCCAGAAAATGTCAGCTGGCAGCAATCAAAGGATATTAGCAGAGGCAATGAAATTCCACAGAGAATTGAAGCAGAATGTAAAGAGGAATTTAATTCCAAGTCCACCATTCTAATATAAACAGCTCACTCCATAGGAAGGGTGCTTAGAATTGCAGCCTCTGTTCTCTAAAGAAAGGCACAAACTTTCTCTCACACCAAGGACTGTAGAAAACTGGAGACTCTTAGGCACGTAGACATTAGTTGATCGATATACATTTATCCATGCATATGGATGATTCATCTTCCTGTGGAATCTATGTGTCTTTGATGCCGACTGATTTTTACTCCAAATGATTAGAATCATTGTGTTGGAACAGCCAATCAAAGTCCAGCTCCCTTCAAGACCAACCCTCTGCAAGAAAGCCAGTTAGAGTAAAGATCTATCTATCTGTCATCTATCTATCGATCTATTGATCGATCTATCTATCATCTATCATCTCAGGATCTTATTCTCACAGTAACCAACAAGATAGTTATGCATAGGGCTGCCAACAATTCTGGGATCTTCATTTTAAAAAAGCTCAACAACTTTTGGGGCGTCCTAGTTTTTACTTTTTGAAATATGGCAACACCATGTAAGCAAGTGTAAAGTGACGGACCTTGTTGGGTGAGGGACTTTATCAAAAGCTTTTTGAAACACACTTTAAGTTAACTGGCCTGTAATTTCCTGGGTCCCTTTTAAAAAAATTGGCATTATACCAACCACTTTCCAGTCCTCTGCTATGAAGGCTGATCTCAGGGACAAGCTACATATTTTTGTTAGAAGATGAACAGTTTCACATCTGAATGCTTTAAAGAACTTTCAGATAGAGGCCATCTGGACCTGGCGAATTCTACATTTTTAATCTGTCAGCGAGCCCCAGAACCTTCTCTTCTGTCACCATGATTGACCTCAGTTCCTCATATCTCCTTCCTGTGAAAACTAGCTCAGGCACAGGGATCTGTCGTTTACTTCCTGCAGTGAAGACAGATGCAATGAGTTCATTCAATTTCCCTGCAACCATCTTCCCCTCCATCAAAGGCCCAAGTGCCTCCCTAGCTTTGTATTAAGGCAAAGTTCCCAAGTGGATCTGACTGCAATAGCAAACATCAGGAACACAAGAGAGAAAACTGACAGAAGGAGAGGGGGACGAGGAAGGAACATCATTTGAAGCAGACCAGTGAGGGAACTGAGCAATTCCAAGAAGGCTTACTCACACATTCCTATTTGCATTAAATTATTTGTTCATTCTTGAATGTGTGTGTGTGTTCAAATGGTAAATGCGATCTTACAGCTCCTCCCTTAATTTTATTTTTAGACTTGTTCCAAGGAGCTACTGCAGAACAATGTCTGGAAAGCCAGACTGAATTTAAGTGGTTTTCGGTTGGCCTCTGAAATCATTGCTCACTAAGGAACACAGCACAGTGTGGCATTTTAGGTTCAAGGTCAACTATTGTTTCCTTCTATTGATATAGTTATATGGGAAACATGTTTCAAGATCCAGATTGCTATCTTGGCTCCCAAAGGTCTGTTGTTTTCTGGGCCTTTTCTCATAACAGGAGAAGAGAAAAGAAAAGAAAGTACCCCTCAGCTGTTCTCCGGCAACTAACAGGAACAAGCATATGGAATAGCTTGTCACAATAATACATTGTGAAAGAGGTTATTGAGGCCCGGGGTCTATTAGGTTGACATTCTCCACCCACCAGGCCAAAATGCTATTTTTTCTTCTCTGCTTCCTCAGAAAACGTATTTAACAAAAACAGAATTGTTCGAGTCAAAGAGATCTAGAAGCATATAGAATGCTTTCATATGCAAATCTAGTACAACTGCAAAAGCTATGCTTAGGACTGTGCTGCAACCAGAGCTAGAAATCTTTCTTCAGTGTAAAAGAAATAAGGCAAAGAAACAATAACAACACAAAACAAAAAAACCCACCCCTTGAAGCACAGATATTGTTCCAAACAAAAGCAAATCTCTCTCTTCCCCCCTCCACTTTGTGATTATCAATCTTATGGATGTTTTATATTATATGATTGTCTCAAAACTCAGCAGGGAGGGGGGAAATGTAGAGAGCTAGACTCTGATTGCCAGAAGAAGAAAATAATAGCAAATGGAAGAAATGCTTCCCAACAGTGGAGAATGGGCCAGCCAAACGAAGTATACAAACTTATTCATTCAAAAATAATTCCACAGATGGATAAGCATTTAATTTTCTAAATTCACAATAAAGCAGCATTTTTCGTGTAGAAACCGGAATGATTTTTTGTATTTATCTATTTACATACAGCTTGTACAGTCACGCAGCGAGCATCGTAGTCAGGAAAGCTAGGGGGGAGTTATTACTAAGGGTCTTTTTTGTTGCAAGTGATTTTTGTAGTGCAGGCAGCATCAGCATTGTTAAGAATAAATTGTTCGATGCCCCTTCCTTGGCCAGTACTCCTGCTCACATTGATGCAAGATCCGTTATCTAGTGTTCGCAGATAAAATGTGGTTCAGAAGCACAGTCTCTCTTGGATCTTGTATTGACTCTCCACTTTCTATTAAAAATAGAGGTCATTTCCCTCCGCAGTAAGGAAGGGAAATAGCTCTCCCTGAACAAAGGAGGGGACCACCTGTCTAGCAGCAAAATAGGAGCTTGTGGCTACAGGGAGCTTCTGACAAGATGTGTTTTATAACTCTGACCCTGTTGGTGGTTCACAAGAGAAGGGCAAACAAACAGATCCCTACGTTAAAAATAAGGAAATAGATCAACAGTGTCCATCGTTTAAAAGACAGAAACAAGGTCTCTGTTAGGCTTGACTGTAGACCTTTCTGCTCAACCTTTGATACATATTAACTATATGGTTCTTCTACAAATGATTCTATCAATTGAGAACATTCACTAATCCTTTTCAGTGCAACAAAAGATCTCCAGATCTTTCTTATGGGTTTTAAAATGAAACCAAACACCTCCTCAGTCTGATAAAAGAAAGGCACTTTTCAGTTCCACAAAATAAAAAATGAGAGAAAAGATGGCAGAGAAAGGTGATTATGAGGGTCTTTAGAGCCACATTACACATTCAGTAAAATATCATGGGAAACACTTTTCTGCACACTTACAGGTAGGTAGCTGTGTTGGTCTGCCATAGTCGAAACAAAATAAAAAAACTCCTTCCAGTAGCACCTTAGAGACCAACTAAGTTTGTTATTGGTATGAGCTTTTGTGTGCATGCACACTTCTTCAGATACCACATTTCTGCACAGTTCTGCTTCAGACTGCAGGTGGCAAATCACATTTGTTCCCTAACTACCATAAAAGAACTGGCATGTAGAATGCTATCACCATCAGGAAGACATGTTTTAACATATTCCTTTCCCTGATATTTTGATTTTCTACATGGAGGTATTTCTCTGATGTTTGTTGAATGGGAGAGACATTAGTCTGTAGCCCTGCGGTTTTGAAAGGTATTTATCATGTGTTTTTGCCAAAAGTATAGATCCACCTCAACCAGTCAGTTTTATGGGAAATGGTTCAGAACACATGGCAATATCCATTTTTGTCTACCAGAAGCTTTGTTATATTCAAATTAATAAGGACAGAAACTTTTTCTGGGTTGTGAACAGACTAACGTATAACACATATGATTGAAATGTGACCGTCTAAATAGTAATGTGAGCAGCACTGTGCTGTTTGGATGCTCATCACCCAAGTGATGACAAGGCTCATTCACTTCTTCACATTCTGAACTATAATGGGATGGATGTCGTGAGGAGTGCTCTGTCACTCTCTCTCTCTCTCTCTCTCTCTCTCTCTCTCTCTCTCACACACACACACACACACACATACAGGAATATACAAACATGTTCCAAGGTTGCCAAGAATGCAGTTTAGTGGGGGGGGGGATTAAACAGAAAAAGAAAAAGAAAGTGTTCTTATTTATTGTCTATACCACCACTTCATGAAAAAAAGCAAAAAATATCTCCCCTGGAGTACAAAGAACACAGAGCTCAGTGAATACAAGGCAGATTCTTACATGACCTCAAATAACATGATCAAAACCAACTTCTGTTTCTGGTCTAAGATTTGACATGTATCGTTGGCAGAATAGCTTAATCTTGGTTTGTTATAAAATTAAGAACACTATTGTTAGCATTTGATGGTTGGGGGGGTGGCTATTCTGAAAGCTGTTTTTGAAAAGAAAAGAAAAGGCAAACCCTGAAAGCATCAGTCTGAAACGAATAAACAAACCTCATTTAAAAATAGAAATTCATTTATATACCTGGATGGATTCAGTCTCACTGATACCGCAAGGAGGAGAGTGAACCACTTCTCATACCTATAAAAATGTCTTTCAGATACAGATTAAAATTATGTCAGGCAGTTTGAAATTTTACAGGAAGCCATAATGAGAAGTAGAAAGCAAACCAGATTTTAGTGATTGGAAACAGAGTTTCAATCTGAAGGATCTCTATAAGCCTGCAGCACTGAAACTGTACGTATTCCACTGTTACAGCTTCAGCCATCTCAGCCACACACCCTCTCCTTTTAAAAAAGAAATTTGCCATTGGCTTTGAAAACTCTAAGCAGTGTAATGGCTCACTGTGAGAGGCTGAGCACATGAGGACTATGCATTTTCTATCTAGTCCATTGTATAGGTGATGCGTAGCTTCTCCCTCAAGACAACAGCAAGGGGAGGTGTCACTCAGTGGTAAGAAAACACCTGCATGCATACAACAGCATGTGTGGCCAGGAATCTTGGTTTTTTGGGCAAGGTTCTTGAGCATAGCTATTGTTGAATATACGTTAGGGTGGCCACATGTCCTGTTTTCCAGTCCTCTATTCAAAGAAGTTGCCAGTTGGAAGGACAGCCCAGTCCAAATCTGGTTCAAATAGAAATAATAATAATAATAATAATAATAATAATAATAATAATAATAATAATATCTTTATTGTCATGCCCTAAGAAGGGAGTGTGTGTGTGGGGGGTGTCATTTGGGGTTACCTATCGTCGATAATTTGCAACATCTGGACAGTGGATGGAGCAGGCACCCAGGTCACAATGGTGAAATATATTTTCCCCTGTTTAAATTAGGGTAATTATTACTAATTGTACATTGGTGCATATAAGCAGATACCATATGCATATGTGTTCTGTTCTGCCATTCACATTTTATTCATTTTTTTCTTTTCCACTCCACCTGCTCAAAAAAACTAGGGATGCCATACATCCAGAATTTTCTGGACATCATCATCATCTTCTTCTTCTTCTTCATCATCATCATCATCATCCAAATAGTATCTATGTTACACTGATACAATATCCCAAACATGCAAGAAATGTTCAAACATATACAAAATCCCAAACATTTATAGATCATTGGTACAATGATTCATCAATGAGTCCTTCTAAAATTCTTGCAAGTGACTGATGACTTCTAATTTTCAGCATGGATTTTATTTTATAGAGAAACGCATTTGGTAACCCCTAAGCGACTTCGTTCTGATATTTCTAATTCCAATATTATATAGCATGTTATCAAGAAGACAATTATATTTTAGGAAGGAATTTATTATTTAAAAATTGTGTAGTAAGTTTGACGAATTGCACCTATCATACCATTGTCTTGGGAGGCTAGTGCTCATTACAGGTTCATGGGAGGATCATAAAAAAAAACCTCTCAGAAGCTGTTGATCAGTTACCTGAACCTGGGAAAGACTCGTAGCTGAAAGTGATTTTTACCCATGATCTGTAGTTGGTAGTTCATAGAATTTACTTGGGGCTTTGTATGTGTATCGAAAAATTTTCATGCACTGACCTTTAGTATTGGTATAATAGGGACACAATTTGTAGAAAATTTGGGCTATTTATGTGGATAGTTTATTTTTGCTGCTTGTTGCAAGGCTCCTCTCGTTTAAGTACTTCCTATATAATCAACCTTTCATTTCTGTAACAACCTGCATATTAATCAATCTTTGTCCTTTGTAATTAAGTGTGTATTCTTTTATTCTATGCTTTGGCCTGTTGCCTGGTTACAAATTCTCCCTGGAATTAGGATAATTTGCCCCATGGCGGGCCTGACTCTGTGCTCCGCACGTTTCTCCTGCACAAGATTATCATGCGCTGTCATCTCCCCAACACGCACAGGCAGCCAATGCTTACAGGACACTGTTACTTCACTAGCTGGAGCTACAGGTGGCGAGGAAGCTGTCTGGATTTTGAAACACATGAGAGGCTTCTCATCAGCACAGGAACTAATCTAACATCACCAAATACTAAACTATAGAAAAATCGAGACACCTCTTTACTCTGGCCTTTGACACCTGAGATGCATGTTTTCAGGACCCTCCCTATACTTGTAAATTTGTTTTTAATAGTGATTATAAATTGCTGAGACCTTATGGTGAAGGGTGGGTAATAAATGGAATACACATGTGCATGCACACACACACACACACACACACACAAACACACTTAGAATCATAGAATCATAGAGTTGGAAGAGACCACAAGGGCCATCGAGTCCAACCCCCTGCCAAGCAGGAAACACCATCAGAGCACTCCTGACATATGGTTGCCTCTGCTTAAAGACCTCCAAAGAAGGAGACTCCACCACACTCCTTGGCAGCAAATTCCACTGTCGAACAGCTCTTACTGTCAGGAAGTTCTTCCTAATGTTTAGGTGGAATCTTCTTTCTTGTAGTTTGGATCCATTGCTCCGTGTCTGCTTTTCTGGAGCAGCAGAAAACAACCTTTCTCCCTCCTCTATGTGACATCCTTTTATATATTTGAACATGGCTATCATATCACCCCTTAACCTCCTCTTCTCCAGGCTAAACATGCCCAGCTCCCTTAGCCGTTCCTCATAAGGCATCGTTTCCAGGCCTTTGACCATTTTGGTTGCCCTCCTCTGGACACGTTCCAGTTTGTCCGTGTCCTTCTTGAACTGTGGTGCCCAGAACTGGACACAGTACTCCAGGTGAGGTCTGACCAGAGCAGAATACAGTGGCACTATTACTTCCCTTGATCTAGATGCTATACTCCTATTGATGCAGCCCAGAATTGCATTGGCCTTTTTAGCTGCCGCGTCACACTGTTGGCTCATGTCAAGTTTGTGGTCAACCAAGACTCCTATATCCTTTTCACATGTACTGCTCTCAAGCCAGGTGTCACCCATCTTGTATTTGTGCCTCTCATTTTTTTTGCCCAAGTGCAATACTTTACATTTCTCCCTGTTAAAATTCATCTTGTTTGTTTTGGCCCAGTTCTCTAATCTGTCAAGGTCGTTTTGAAGTGTGATCCTGTCCTCTGAGGTGTTAGCCACCCCTCCCAGTTTGGTGTCATCTGCAAATTTGATCAGGATGCCCTTGAGTCCATCATCCAAGTCGTTGATAAAGATGTTGAATAAGACCGGGCCCAAGACAGAACCCTGTGGCACCCCACTAGTCACTCTTCTCCAGGATGAAGAGGAACCATTGATGAGCACCCATTGATGAGCACCCTATACTTCTGAGTATAGAATATTTTTCTCTGTCTACTTTTGAACTACCTGTCTTTCTATTTTGAGTGCTATAATTTCTTAAAAAAAGGATACCAATGGAACTTTCTTGGGCAAGCAAACTGGGGAGGGGGCAGTGAAAGCACTGCAGGGGAGAAATGAGTAGAACTTCCTCCTAACTTACTGCCCTCCTGACCTGGTTCAGAGCCCCTGCAGCAGCAACTGCTGTTTAAAAGTATACTTAAATGCATTTAACTAAGATGTGGCTTTGTCTTTAAGGGCTCTTTAATGGAAAAAATAATTCTCTCTTAACTGACCTGTATTATCATTTGTTGAAGATTAATTAGATTAGCTGCATTTTAATTGTTATAAACTGCAATTAATCTGTGCATATTTTAATGGCTGTTTCCTTATTTATTTGCTGAGAGTTTGTGTTTCCTAAAGGGACCAATTTGCTTACAAGGAATCATGTGTATTGCTCTTGTCTCTTCCTCAAAACCAAAATACAATTTCCTGATACCTCTTTTCAGGTCATGTGGTGGGAAATAAATGGCAATTTATTGGATTTGTTTGGCCTCGTAATAAAATTGTAGAAGCACAACACAGGAGCAGATGAATCTTAACTGCAGTCTCTTAAAAACACGAGGGCTTTGCCTCTCCTTAAGCTAGACTACTGTTTCTCTAATGCGCATTATCAAAGGGCATGGAGGGGGCGGGAAAGATTTGCAAGCATTTTGTCCCCCTTTCAAGTGTGAAGCATGATAATAGCTATTGCCAACATAATCAAAAAAGCAATTAATAAAATGAAACAAAGTTTATTTTCAAATACCTTGCATTTTCCCTGCCCTTTCATAAAAAGGTCTGTTTGTAGGAATGTGAAACCTGTGCAACAGAGCCACACAGTCACATTAAACGTTTTAAGCAGCTAATCTAATTATGCATGAAGCCCTTCCTCCTTCTCCTAAAGAGAGAATAATTCATTACCAAAGGAGAGTCTGAAAAGTCACATCAGGTCTTAGCAAGCACAAAGTGAGCATCATACCTGCTAAAAAACGTGTCTCATTTCAGAACTATATAAATCCTAGCCATACAAAACCAACAGTGAATTTCCGATCCGTGTATAATTTATTTAACTTAACTGTATTGAGATACTTTCTCTGCTTAAAACGGCATCCCACTCCAATCTCTAAGAATGAGTGGATGAGAAAAAAATGGATGAACCATACATACATAGCTATTGGAGAAACTAATAATGTTCCAATGTCTTTCCACTCTTCTCAAAGTCTTATTTCAGCCTAGCTACAGACACCAGCTGACAATCTGGAAGTTAAATGTGCAAGCCCATTCGGTGGCACGGATGCCAGCAAATGGGATGATGGTAGGCAAATCTGACTATCTACATGTGCAGGACTTGATAACAGGCCATACTGATAGAAGGGAACCATACCCTTGGTCAACCCCACCACATAACTGACCCTCTGACTAAGGACCCTCTGACGGGGCGCATGAGGAGATCCTTAACCCCAGGATCCATAGGAGCCAACTCCTAGGGGCCATGGGGACTTTGGCCCCCACAATAAAATATTTGAGGGGGCCGGGCCCACACAAAGTTGATGGGCATTCACATTAAAATGGTGTGTGCGAACTGTGTCACATGATCAATTATGTGGGGTGGGGCTTACTCGAGCTTACCACAATATTTTATTCAAGTTGGCACCCCTAACAGGATCTGCCCTGATAGAGTATCAGCCAGCAACCAGGTTGGCCGATTCAAGATACAATGAATGCCAAAGACTACTTACATCTGTAATCCATAAAATGTTGTGACCATTTCGATCCCTAAACAGTGTTGTATCTTTCTCTGCTGCTTCTGCTCCAGCTACCTATCCCCAGTGGCCTCCAACCCACTGCGCATGGGCCCACACCAGGCACTCTCTCTCCCCAAGGGAAAGAAAAGAAAAAAGAAAAAATGAGGCTTCCCTCGGTGGGACAGCCCATGGTGTAGTGGCAGCATCCTAACTGTGCTGCTAAGGAAGGGGGTTCAGCAGTGGAGCTTCATGCTCTGGCACCAGGGGCGGGGCTGGTGCGCATCCCAGGGGCATGGTGCGCTGCCCGCAGGGGCGTGGCATGCGTCCTGGGGGCGTGGCGTGCCGCCTGCAAGGGGCATGGCTACTGGGGGATCAGCCGCGATGGCACCCCCCCCCAGGATCGTGGTGCCGGGGGCAGTATGCTCCCCCTGCCCCCTTTTCTTCCGCCAGTGAGGGGGGTGTTAATTCCTTTTCCACAGAAGAACATCTTCAGCCAACCATGCATCAGACACAAGACAGCTCTGTATTTTCTCATTCACTTATGCGTCAGCTGAATGAACCCATCTCTTAATCCATGAAATGCCCTTTTGTACACTTTTGCAAGTTGGGTGCCTGTGGGGACTTGCAGGGCCAGAACTCTCTTCTTCCCTAACAATAACCGAGAAGATGAAAGTGGTTCAGAGAGAATAGTGGGCGTGCCCTTCAACATAGTCAAAATTCCCATGCTGAATTGCTAGCCTTGAACCTGAACTCAGACCCACCCACCCCTACTCTGTATGAGGACTGAAAGAATAGCATGTTTTGCAGCAGTCCCTGCACATGAGCTCTTAAGGCACCAGAGGCTGGTGGGGGGAGATTTCAGGTCCAGCTCTACAACCAGCCAGTCAGCCACCAGCTTCCAAGGCACAATTACAAAAATATACATCTTGCTTTCAAGTTTGATCCTGAAATGGGCTTGGGCAATGAAAGAGCCACACACTGTCAGATACTTAAAGTGGCAATGAGAGTGGCATATGTTTGTATTGAAGGCATGGTGAGTCTTAAGACTCTAACAATATGTGTTATGTAAGAAAAGTCCCTCAGTGTTGCCCATAACAATCACTTGGATTTGTACTGGTTTCAAAAACAGCAGATGCCATATGGCATTACAAAATGGCAAAGTGTGTAAATGAAATACAAGTCAGAAACAGCAATAGACACAGAAAACTGGAATCTAGGTTGCTATATATATCAACCAAAAATTAAAAACACGACAGGTCACTTCATAAAATCACACAAGAAGAGCTCATCTAAAATTTATCCCCCACTCCCTGTTATTAGACAGATGAAACACTTCACTAAAAGCTATCAAACTCCTTTAGGTGCTCCCATAACAATGGGAAATGAAAGGAATACTACAGAAATTCAGACCTGGCTGTGTTGCAGCTGAGATAAAATATTAGACAAAATGTAGATACACAGCCTCGGGATTATCCTAGAGGTACTTACAAAATTTTAAGCAGAGCACTGAAAGCTGGTTGCTTCTCAAAGACATGAGCAGATGGACCAAATATCCAATTCATTTAAAAAAAAAAACCACACACACACAACCAGACACCCTCAACATAATCAACAACAAAGGTATTTCAGCAATATCAGCACATTGTACTGCAGCATCATCAGCAAAAGGATAATTCAGTACCTAATGAAACATTAACTAATCCATGAGAGCCAAATTGGGTTTCGCCCTGGATACAGAACTACTGGCCGTGCATTTACAATATGATCCCTCTTTAGCAGCGTTATTTTAAGAAACACAACAACAGAGAGTGGAAAGCATCCATTTCTCTCATTGACCTAAAAAAACCCCCAAACTTTATTCCATCTGGAACCTATAAATTGCTGTGAAGTGGAACTAGAAGGGAAACATATGAGCTTGTCACATCCATGTACCAGTACAGCATACTCCAAATGAAAGAGCCAAGCAGTGTATAACAGGAACCTGCATTTCATTCTGCCTTATTCTAGCCCTCAACACCTTTGGGCAGAGTCACCAGACCCAAGAATGCATCCGGGGTAAAGGACCTGCTGCACACACAGAGGGCATGTCCATTGCATACAGAATACCTAAAACTTTACAGAAACACAAATCTGCAACTTTCCAAATTATACTTAGATGAGGTTCCTCATTAATAGTTCAGGGAGCCTCAGACTAGCTATCAAAGCCCTGCAGGAGGATGTTCTATGAGCTTCTGGTGCAATTAAAAAACCATTGATGACAACAAAGCTGCCTCTTGGCAGGGGCATCCAGCCTCCCTTTGGTGAGTTTGAAAAAGACCCATGATCTCATATAAAAAAGAAACAAAACAAAAACAGTTTATAGAGAAAAAACTCCACGAAAGCTCATAATATTTATCAGGGGTGGTTCCCCCCCCCCCCCAGATTTATGTTCTGCCCGCCTGGCTTTGAAAAGCCCTCTGGGCAGCTCACATTTTAAAGCAAGGTTGGATGCAACAGATGTGGATCTGAAAATTAGACAAGAATAACAATAACTCCCAACTTTTATCCCAACAGGAATTCCACACATGTCCCTCAAACATAATCTGCCCTAGACTCTTCCCCCCCACTGTTGTACACTCCATTTAAACCAGATTAAGGCAGGCAGTGATAATGAAGATAAGATATAGATAAGCAGTGGGTGGTAAGAGAGGCATAGCTAGATAAATAGAAGCCCCAAAGGGTCAACCAGTCCAACATCTGACAATGCAGGAATCTGACGGTCTGTCTCCAGGCACTGTAGTCATCTGCAAGGGCTTCCCATGGGGCGCAGTTGATGCTGCCGGCCTTCATGGCACATTTGCAGACATCTTTGTAACACAGAGTTGGTCTTCCAACTGGCCTGGTGCCGGAAGCCAGCTTCCCATAAAGCACGTCCTTGTAGGGATTCTGCCATCTTCCATTCAGTGGACATCACCAAGCCAGCGTAGACGTCGCTGAGACAGGAGTGCGAACATGCTGGGAGAGTGTGGGCTTGGGGGAGTACATCCTTGCTTGAAACTCTGACCTGCCATGTGATACCCAAAATCCTTCTGATGCAGTGCATGTGGAAGGCATTGAGTTGTATATGACTCACTTCCATAAAGCAGTGAGCTCAACACAGAAGCCTGGTAACTGAGGCTAGATCTGGCCACACCAGATAGGGCCACAACTGCTGTATATACCAAAGCTTATGAAAAGCATCCCAAACCCTTACTGCTACTGCACCTGTCCAGGTAATAATGAGTCCAGCATCCAGGCTGTGCACCAACAGTTCTTCAAAGGAAGAGAAACCTTGTCCAGAATTAGTTTCACACCACTATCCAGACTACTGGACTTCCCAACCCAGAAGAACACCAGTCTCTCCCCTCCTCCCCTTCTTCATCTTCATTTTTCAGATTCAGAAGTTCTCACCAGCTCATTAAGTGCTCTGTGGGAAAGGCCAACTCAACAAAACATAATGCACGCACAAGTCAAGGGAAACGGTGTGTTGCCATTATTAGGTGATCTGCT
Organism: Podarcis gaigeae; assembly: GCF_964106915.1. Taxonomy (NCBI): domain Eukaryota; kingdom Metazoa; phylum Chordata; class Lepidosauria; order Squamata; family Lacertidae; genus Podarcis; species Podarcis gaigeae. The sequence goes on along the minus strand of NC_139690.1, from coordinate 51,465,702 downwards.
TCAGGAATAAACCCCTTTACCTTGGAGACTGGATATTAATAGCAATCGCTTCGTTTAATGACTGCAGAAATGCAGAGCCTCCTGCCAATAACAACTTGAGGAATGAACAGGTCGCTATAGAATAGGTTGTTTATGCATCACTGCCTGCAATTGCTATACGGAAACAGTTTTAATAGACTCCCATTCCCCTCCAGCAAGTTCGTGCAGCCTGGGATTTATGACTGCATTACCCATCATAACTTAACTGATTTACCACATTATTCACAGTGACACAAAATTCTAATGATATTGAAGGGTTTCGGTCTCATGATGATTTTTGCCCCCCCCCCCCTTAAAAAACATGCAATATTGCAACTAAAAAGGAAGCAGAAGTGTTTGTTGAGTTCTTGGTTGTGATGAAGAAAATGCAACAATAGCCAGAGCAGAAAATCTTGTAGTTGACAGTAGAAGTGATGGCTAAAATTGCAAAGAGGAAACAGAATATTGGAACTAGCCAATAGCGTCAGTGGGCCAGGATCAAATGAGCAAAGAGCAGTTGGTTGATGCTAAAAAGTACTACTGCAATCTGTGGAGGAAGGACTGCTTCTTGGGTATTTTATTGGCAGCTGGGCTAGCACAGGAGGAGTAGGACAGCACATTTTCCTTTTAATAATAATAATAATAATAATAATAATAATAATAATAATAATAATAATTTATTTGTACCCCGCCCATCTGGCTGGGTTTCCCCAGCCACTCCAGGCGGCTTCCACAGAAACCAAAAATACACTAAAATATCACACATTAAAAACTTCCCTGAACAGGGAAAACACTGCTTTTGAAGCAGTGACATCAGTAATTTGCTCAGGAGATGATCAGGAGGAGAGACCTCAGTCCAGTTTTCTTATTTATATGGTTAGGTCACATTGAGTGGGCATGGCAATGCCAACACATCAAATGGTTATTTCTAACCTGTATTTGTAAGTGAAGGCCAGGTTGATACAGAGTAAACAAATGAAAAGAACGTTTTTGTAAAATGTCATGGAAAGCATTGCTCCAGCCCCATCGTCCAGCCCAGACACTGAGATCCAGCACCAGGGGCCTTCTGGCGGTTCCCACACTGCAAGAAGTGAAGCCACAGGAAACCAGGCAGAGGGCCTTCTCGGTGGTGGCGCCCACCCTGTGGAATGCCCTCCCATCAGATGTTAAGGAGATGAGTAATTATTAACATTTTAGGAAACATCTGAAGGGAGTCCTTCATAGGGAAGCTTTTTAAGGTTTAATGTTTTACTATGGGCAGCTTCCAGCATATAGAAAAACAGAGTGGCTGGGGCAACCAAGTCAGATGGGTGGGGTACAAATAATAAAGAAATAGTACTAGTAGTATATTGCTCCTTTTCTTGAAGTCATTCAGCGCACAGTTTGGAAGAGTAAAAGGTGTTGGGGAAGAGTAAGTAAAGAAAAACCAACCCAGGAGAAATGTATGAACAGGGGGTGCAGTGAAAGAATTCAGGAAGAAGACAGGAGATTTAATGTTGTAAAAGCTTTTTGTTTTACTTTTTAAAAATCAATTTCTCTAAACCATTCCTGATGGTGGCACTTTCCATTCCTCTCATCTTTTATGTTAAATGCTCAATTAAGAAGTTGTTTGGAACACTGTTGCTGAACACCTACAGCTAAGCTATTTATATAAAAGATTAAGACAGCCTTAAAACTCTGCAACTGTGGAGCCTGCATGCACATCTCATAACTGCAATGCATACAAAGCGTGTTCTCACTAAAAGGAGAGCACGGGTTGCGGATGGGGCTATACAAGGCACCCCATGATTGCTAGGCAAGTTAAAGCCAGGGCTTGTTTAGATGGGAGGATCTGGTTATCTGGGGAAAGTTGATGTTGCAAACTTAGGGGTGGGGTCAGTGGCTATTTAAGCAAGGTCCACAGCTTTCTCTTTCTCTTTTGCTGTGGACATCGGATCTCATCGGATCTCTGAGTGACTACAGCAGAAGTTTGGGTCGTATACCTTTTCCCTTTGTTTTTCTTCCTCCATTTTCTCCTCTTTCTTTAATTTGTTGCTGAAAGATCCTTCCCCACTTTATTTAATTTTCCTGTTTGTTTTAATTCCCTTTAATTTAGTCGGGGGGGTGTGCTCGGCCTGGGCCCAGGGGCCGTGTGGGGAGGGCTTCCCTCAATTCCCCTGCCCTCTTGCAGGGTCGATCCCCAGTCAAGGGAACATTTCTTCTCAGTTTGTCCTTGCTTCTCCCTTCCCCACAGGCTTCTGTTGGTGCCGGAGTAGGCCTCCTGGGCGGCTTTCGCGCGATCCCCCCCCCCCCCGCCGCCTAGCGCGGCCTGTGTTTTCGGGCCTTTTTTCCTCCCCCCCTCCCCCCCCCCGCGAAAACGCTATTCAGGGCCTTTGCTTCCCTGCGGCTGGCTGCCTGGCTAGGGGTGGCTTACCTTGCCCTGTAGCAGGCCCTGGGAGGCCGGCCTGGTGTTGCTGGGGGGCTGGGTGCCGCTGGTTGTCCCCAGAGGTGCATTGATTTGAGCGGAGAGCTGTGAGGCCTCCATTTTGCAGCCTCATTAGGCGGGAGCGCCATTTTGATTCCTCTCGGCCACGTGGCGGCCTCTAGCGTTCAGGCCTAGTAATTGCAGGGCCTGGTGGTTGCTTTATCCTAGGCTGAGTATAATTGGTACTACTGCGACCTCTTGTGGCAGTTGATATGTTTGCAGGCAATTAATTTCTTCAATTGCACGCAGCCTGGACGGCTAGTGTAGGTGTGTGTGCTGGTAAAGAGCACAAGGTTGTGGTTTGTTTCCGTATTGGACAGCTTCTGATTTGGTGGCTGGTGCTCTTCCCAGCTGCTCCTGGGTTACCGATCTGTTGCATAATCTGTAAGCAAGGGGTTGCCTCCTGTCTACTGGTGCATCATTTTATAGTCTAGGTCTTAGTTTTAATTAACTATTTAATTCATTCTGCTTCATTTTCTTGCAGATTCTAGCGTCTTAAAGAACTTAGTTGGGGTTTTTTTTTTTTTTTCCTACTTAATTTTATTTTCTTTTCTTTTCTCACCAGTAGTAGGAATGGCTCCTAAGAAGGCAGCAGGAAGGCCTGTTCCAGCCCGCTCCTCGAAGCGGCCTATAAAAGGCCCATCCCAGGCCTTGCGATCTCCGCAGCCTGGTCAGTCCTTGAAACGCATCCAGGCTATGGTTTCAAGTTTGTCTGGCGACCCGGTGACACTGGCAAGGGTAGAGGCGGAGATGGATGGCCTGCTACACCGTTGCTCGACCCCGTCAACGTCATCAGCATTCCCGCCTCCCCCGGTGGATGTTTCCTCTCCTGCATCATCATCTAGTGAAGAAGGGGAGCCACTGTTAGCCGGAGTTGGCTTACCTGATGCTCCGCAGGTCCAACCTTCGGTGCTGCCTGTATCACAGGATGCAGTGCCTAGGGGCCGTGGTCGTGCCAGGGTCGGCGCCAGAAGAAGCGCATCGACCCGGGGCCGCGCTGTACGGGGCTCACCTGTACGGCCCCCAGCGCTGGGGCATTCTAATCCAGTTCATTCACAAGTTGTCTCTGTTCAGTCAGCCCCAGGTGCAGTGCAACAGGGTGAAGCGTCAGATTCTTCGATTGAAGACAGTCTTCCTCTTCCTCCAAGGTCCTCTTCCGGTGGGCATCGTCGCCGAAAAAGGGGCTCCAGGAGGCACTCTAAGAAGAGACGGAGGGACACATCGTCCTCCACTTCAGGTACTTCCTCCATCAGCTCTAGCAGTGATGAGGGGGCCCCCCTTAAGCTTTACTGGGGCTACGGGGAGTCGTCGGGGCTGCCAAAGTGGGTTTGGGAGCGTAGGGCAAATTCTCATAGGGCCAGGTATGGCGCCGTACAGGAGTGTCGAGAAGGGGTCCTGGTGCCTGACGTAAGAGTCTCCACCAATTCTGCTAGGGATATTATTCCTGGTGCCCACTTGTCTTCCAAATTGCGGTCTAGGATTCTGGATGGCCGCTACGTGGATATTTTCAGCTTGGCTCCTCCGCTTGATGGTCGGGAGCCGCTGGACAAGGGCCTTTCCGTTCCCAAAAGACGGACAATTGTAGCAAAGGCTGACAGGACTTTTGAACGTTGGATGGATAGTTTCCAGGTTTTTGCTGGTGTGATTTCTGCAGCGTATCCCAAGAGGTCTCTGCACCTCTGGGTTTATCTGTCTATTGTCCGTTCAGCTTTTACGATGGCTGGCGAGACTGCTGCATTATCATATGACCAGAACTTTAGGCGTAGGGCGGCCAAGATACCGATGGCCCGCTGGGACAGGAAGGACTTGGATGTGTGGACCACTTATGTGGCACCACGTATTGAGAAGAAGGCTTCTGAGTTGCAAAAATTCAAGCCTGCCACCCAAAAAGTTGGGCGCAAGTGGTTCTGCTGGGACTTTAATAAGGGCATTTGCCAACGTCAAGCCTGTAAATTCGCACACCTTTGTGACAAATGCTCTGGGAGCCACTCGGCTTCTGCTTGCTCCGCGGCCAGGCGGCCCTTTCGCAGGGGAGGGGGCTCCCAGCAGCCCCCCAAGGTCCCTGCCCAGCCTCCTGTTCCCGGAGCAGGAAAGTGATATCTTTCTTTGGCCTATACTCCGGTTCGGCTACAGCCGTTACTGGCGTTACTGGAATCTTACCCAGACAGAGAGTCAGCGTCGTATTTGAGTAATGGTTTTTCGCTGGGATTTAGGATCCCAGTGGTCGTGGCCCCTGTAGCCCAGAATCCTAGGAACCAGAAATCCGTTAAGGACATGCCTGGTGTGGCGCGTAAGAAAATTGAAAAGGAGCTGGCTTTACGTCGTATGGCTGGTCCTTTCGCCACCCCCCCCTTTCCTAATTTGCACATTTCACCCTTGGGAATAGTTCCCAAGAAGGCCCCGGGGGAGTTTCGCCTAATTCATAACCTCTCTCATCCTAATGGTACGTCGGTTAACGACGTAATTCCCCCGGAGCTCTGTTCGGTGAAGTATGCCTCTCTTGATCATGCGATCAAGATGATAAGGAAGTTTGGGCCTGGTGCCCTATTGGCCAAGTGCGACATTGAGTCGGCTTTTCGTTTGTTGCCAATTCATCCTGAGGATTTCTGGCTGCTGGGTTTTCAGTTTGACGGGGGATTCTATTTTGATAAGGCTATGCCCATGGGCTGCTCGGTAGCTTGTGCGGCTTTTGAGTGTTTCAGCTCATTCCTGGAATGGGCCTTGCGCGACAGAACCGGTTTGGGCGGGGTTACGCATTATTTGGATGACTTTTTACTGGCCTCCGCGAGGGACACGGGGAATTGCGTGGTTCTGCTGCGTGCCTTTGCGTCCCTGGCTGAAGACCTGGGGGTTCCATTAGCGGCAGAGAAAACTGAGGGTCCCACTACGCAACTTACCTATTTGGGTATCTTGTTGGATACCGTGGCCCAAACCTCTAGTTTGCCGCCAGATAAGTTAGTTGCTTTAAGGAAGGTCATTGAAGAACTGCTCCCATTGAGGAAGGTTACCTTGCGACAGCTTCAGTCGTTGCTAGGTCATTTAAACTTTGCTTGCAGGGTGGTGGCGCCGGGGTGCCCGTTCTGCTCTCGCCTGGCCAAACTTACCTCGGGGCTGCAGGCACCGCATCATAGGGTTCGTTTGTCCGCCCAGGTGCAAGCCGACCTCCGTGTGTGGCTGGAATTCCTGGAAGAATTTAATGGCGTATCACTGTGGCAGGACACTTTGAACCTCCACAATGATTTTCAAGTGCATTCGGACGCGGCAGGGTCACTGGGGTTTGGTTTGTTTTGGGACGGCAGGTGGTGTGCTGAACCTTGGCCCCAGGCTTGGTGTGGGGAAGCGATAACTCGAGACCTGACATTTCTTGAGTTTTTCCCCATAGTTGTTGCGGTACACTTGTGGGTCGAGCATTTTAAGGACCATCGGGTTTGTTTTTGGTCCGATAACCAGGCAGTAGTGACTGTTTTAGCTAAGCAGTCATCCCGGTCGTCTAGGGTTTCGGCCTTGCTTCGGGTGTTTGTTTTGCACTGTCTGCGTTTTAATATTGTATTTTCTGCTCGCTTCGTTCCGGGTATTTCTAACGAGATTGCTGATGCTCTGTCCCGTTTTCAGATGGAACGATTCAGGTCATTGGCGCCAGAGGCTCGAGACCGTCCGGAGATTTTCCCGGATCATCTCTGGAACCTTGGCAACACTTAGTTTCACAGGGAGTAGCAGCATCAGTCGCCCCTTCCACGCTAAGGTCCTATAAGAAGGCCTGGGCTGATTTTCTGTCCTTTAATGGCCAATCGGCGGGGGCGGTCATCACCCCTCATTCTACTGCCCAGGTGCTTAAGTATCTGGCACATTTGTTCCAGATGCGCCGGGCGGCTAGGACCCTGCGACTTCACTCGGCAGCAATTTCTTTCTTTAGCAGGGCCACTTTTGACAAGGACCCATGTAGGAAGTTTGTGGTGCGCCGGGCATTGGAGGGATGGGGACGGCTCACCCCATCGAGGACTGTTCCCAGAAGTCCCATCACTTTTGAGTTGCTGATACAGATGCGCAGTAAACTGCGGAGCATCTGTTGGTCCAAGTTTGAGGCCCGTCTATTTTCAGCAGCCTTTTCCTTGGCATTCTTTGGGGCACTGAGGGTAGGCGAGGTGGTCCTGGAGCAAAAACGGGATGGAGGTTCCAGGGGTTTGCTGTTGCAGGACGTGAGCATGTCACAGTCGGACCTGAGGGTGCATATCAGGAATTCGAAGACCGACCAGGTGGGTAGGGGAGCCGTCATTCGGCTCTCGGCAACGGGAGAGAAGGGTCCTTGCCCCGTAAAGGATCTTAAGAGATACTTGTCCTTGCGGCCGGCAGGCGAGGGGCCTTTGTTTATTCATGAAAATGGGCACCCTTTAGTCCGGCATCAGTTCACTAAGGTGATGCGCAAGGTGGTAGTGGCCTGCGGCCGCAAAGCATCGGAATTTGCTCCTCACTCCTTCCGTATTGGTGCCGCAACGACAGCTGCCCATTGGGGTTTGTCTGCAAGGAGGATAAAGGACCTGGGTCGTTGGAGATCGGATGCATTCAAAGTATATGTGAGGAAATAATGGTGGTGTGTGTACTGACATTTTTGTGTTTTAACCCTAGGTCTGGCCGCTATCCGTATTTGGATAGTGGGACACAGCATTGTGCACTGGGCCGCTGTCAGAGCTCGTCAATCTGGTCTGGGAGCTGGCTTGGGCCTTCCGCAGCACGTGCAGGTGTCCTGGATTTCCAGACGAGGGATGCAGTGGAGAGAATTATTGCCTCTCATGCACAGACGGGTCCTCCACGCTGGCCCCCCCTACAGCGATAGTGGTGCAGCTGGGGGAGAATGATATGGTTTCCTCTTCCTGCTTTGGGCTGCGTGCTGCCATATTACTGGACTTGAGGGATTTGGCGGCCTTGGTGCCTTCAACCACACTAATTTGGTCGCAGCTGCTGAAACGCCGCATTTGGAGGGGTAGCCCTTGCCCGGCGGCCACCGAAAGAGTTAGGAAGCGGATTAATTCCGCGGCAAGCAAATTGGTGGTTGGTTTGGGCGGATTTGTGATTCCTCACCCTCTGATTTCGTTCAAGGCCTCTGAATTATTCAGGGATGATGGGGTGCATCTTTCCCCGTTGGGGAATGATGTCTGGTTGGATGCAGTGGTGTCCAAGTTGAGGGTGTGGTTTAGTCTGTGAGTGGTTGGCGGCGAGCGTAAAGGGCTCGGGTGGCGGTTAGGCATTGGTTAAAATTGGTTGGTGGAGGGGTATGGATAGGCTGGGCCTGCCCCTCCAATGCTGCACGGGTATTCCGTTAAAGGAATTCTGGAACTTACCATCCCCTTCGTCCAAACCCTTGGTGCAGGGTGCGGGCCGTGTAAGTTCCAAGGAGCATGCGGGGATTAGCTGAGGGTCTGTTTCGCAGCTCCAGTTGACCCTGATCTTGCTCTTCCGCACTGACTACGGAGTCAGGGCTGTCCCCAAGGCGGGGAGGACAGATAGTCTAACCAATGCCTAAGCAACCACTCACAATTTGTATTGATAATAAAGTTGTGGCCAAAATTATGCCAAAAACCTTAAACAAAAATAATGTGTGAAGTTTGAGTTATTGGGTTTGGGGTGTCTTGGGGACCTCAGCACGCAAAGCGTGTTCTCACTAAAAGGAGAGCACGGGTTGCGGATGGGGCTATACAAGGCACCCCATGATTGCTAGGCAAGTTAAAGCCAGGGCTTGTTTAGATGGGAGGATCTGGTTATCTGGGGAAAGTTGATGTTGCAAACTTAGGGGTGGGGTCAGTGGCTATTTAAGCAAGGTCCACAGCTTTCTCTTTCTCTTTTGCTGTGGACATCGGATCTCCCGCCCGCCCTCCCTTGTTGGGCTTCGCTTGACCTTGCTATGCCTGTCATGGGGTCGTTCGCCTTGGTGCGGGGGCCCAGTAGGAATTTACCTCTTGGCTGATTAGTGTGTGCCAATTGGGTTTTGCCTACTGCGTAGCAAATCGTCACAACTTGTAAGGTTGGCGGTTAGGCATTGGTTAAAATTGGTTGGTGGAGGGGTATGGATAGGCTGGGCCTGCCCCTCCAATGCTGCACGGGTATTCCGTTAAAGGAATTCTGGAACTTACCATCCCCTTCGTCCAAACCCTTGGTGCAGGGTGCGGGCCGTGTAAGTTCCAAGGAGCATGCGGGGATTAGCTGAGGGTCTGTTTCGCAGCTCCAGTTGACCCTGATCTTGCTCTTCCGCACTGACTACGGAGTCAGGGCTGTCCCCAAGGCGGGGAGGACAGATAGTCTAACCAATGCCTAAGCAACCACTCACAATTTGTATTGATAATAAAGTTGTGGCCAAAATTATGCCAAAAACCTTAAACAAAAATAATGTGTGAAGTTTGAGTTATTGGGTTTGGGGTGTCTTGGGGACCTCAGCACGCAATGCAGAAACAAACAGCTCTTTGGCACTTTTTACTATTCCAGTCCTTGTACAGGCTATTGATGTACAGCTTGTTAAGATCTTGCAAATACCCACTGCTACGTGTTGCAGCACACTTTCTAGATCCATTTTAGTCTGGTTTCAGGCCTGGTTTTGGAAGTTGGACACCCTGATCGATGGCCTTTATCAGGAGAGACACAAGGGGAGTGCAACCTTTGGTTGTCCTTGACCTCTCGGTGATATTTCGTACTATTAACCATGGGAGTTTGAGGCACTGAATGTATTGTAGTTGTTTTGCTGCTACGCCCATGCCCCCTCACTTCCTACTGGTAGAAAGGTAGCTATTTAAATGTTTTGTTTGCAAATAGAACATGTTTTATCTATATTTTTTAATGATTTATACAAAATACACTTACATAAAATGATAGCAACATAATGAAATATTACTGAAGCAGAAAAACATAGAATCATCTTTCTAGTGCAGCCCCTTGCAATATAGGAAACTCCACTAAAGTGTCCATGACAGATGGCCATCCAACCTCTGCTTAGAAACCTGCAAGGAAGAGTTCACAACCTCCCGAGGGAGATCCATCTTCCATGTATTATAAAAAGTAAACAACACTTATGTGATGCCAGTTATTTGACACAGAGGGAGAAACCTACAGATAGAGTCCAAAAGGTGCACAGGAAGTTCTGTATATAAGGGAGAGTTTTCAAAAGCAAGTGGTCCTCACTGACCTGCTGCAAAAAGATCCTGTCAGACAGAGCAGCCCTGGCTGCCTAGATAAAACACTATAGCCCCCCACACCCTTACCTGGGAGTAAGACTCACTGAACTCAGTGCAGCTTTCTTCTGAGTAGACACTAGTTATTTACTAGATGCAAGTCAGCAGCACCAGACAACTCCACTCAGTTAGGCACTGGAGTGGATTTCATCCCACACCTTGCAGAGTTGGCCCCAGGCTGCCATTGGGCCCAGCACTGGCAGCAGCAACAGGTAGTTCCAGCTCACCCAGTCCTACCCATTGCCACCCCACCACCACACTAACCTGACCTGGGGGTTCTGGATCGCAGGTTTCACTGGTCAAAACAGGAGGCTCAGCAATCACCCTCTCCCTCTGGAAACAAACCAGGACCGCTCCACAAAACTGCATGTGGCAAAAAAAGAAGCATTATGCCCTGGTGGGCTGCCCCCTTACCCACTTGTGATTGGCCAAGTGGATGGCCAGTCAATCAGGATTTTTAAGAAATATATGAAATGTTTCCTTCACTTCTCCCTTCCGTCTGTGGCCCCTGAGCCTCATGCTGTGGCCCCTTATTTACATGATTTCACCTGTGACCCCCTTAGAATATCCTGGGGGGCCCCAGGGGGCCATATGCCCCCTGGTTGGAAAACACTGGGCTAGATTATTACATGGTGTGGTATTCAATTAAGTTTACTCGAAGTACACTCACTGAAAGTTTTCTGAGTAAAACTCCCTTAAATGCCACCCAAGTTGATACCATTTTAAAATTTCAACACCCTGGAAACTTCCATTCCAGTCTTAGCTTGGTTTGCTTGTCAGAGCAATACCATTGTCTCCAAAAACTATGTGGGTCGTTTCACCATTCCTAGGTCAGTGGAGAAACCATTCTAGAAAAGTGAGAGAAACCGTAACTGAGGATGGTAATATTGACATGAACAAACATGAAAATGCCAATTGCAACCTAACACCTTGTTGTTTGTTGTAGTACTTGTCTTGAATTCTGTTTCATGGTGACCTAATTTGAAAAGGCAAAAAAGAAATCCTCAGTGACTCAAAGGCTGCAAATCTTGAAACAAACAAGCAAGGCCAGGAATTGCACAAATTGATTCTGAAAAGTTCTATTTAGTTTTTAATTACTCAATAGACAGTAATAGCTCCTTTGGAGCAGTAACATTTTATTGTGTCAATTGGCTTACCACAAATGCACAGCTAAAAATCATTCTGAAATTATTCTTGGAAGAGGTTGCTAGGCATGTGCTGCTCAAGCTTTTCAAATTCCATGGCTTACGTTTTGTTTAAAAATTGCTTTTATAAATAGCTAAAGAAATTAGATTGCAGCTCTGAAACAGACAAGAAGCTTCTCTTTAGATCTAAGATAACCCGAGTTGCACAGGCACAAAGATAACCTCACCTTGACATGCTTCCCCTTTCTTTCTCTCCCTCCCTGCTAGACCCTCACACATTATCTAAGTCCATATAGACTCTGTCCTTTTAAACTCCCCTCACTTCTATGAAGTCAGTCACAGGAAATCTCTCAAAATATTTCAAAACAAGGAACAAACTGAGAGGCCTTCAGAGGTTTGGGGGCGGGGGGAGAAATGGACCACAAGCCAAAACAACATAAGGAGATAGAGGGAAGCAGAAGAAAGAGAGAGATTAATTCAAAGCATTAACTACAGCAGATGAGCTGTCTTGGACACTAATTACATTAAGACGAGATGGAAAGGAGACAAGAATGTGAGAAGGAAAAGCCAGATGAGGCTTAATTGAAATCACAGCCTAAAAATAATGAATGTGGTTTAGGGGTGGGATATATAGAGACTGAGATATTTAGTTAAGAGAGAGAGAGCACTCCCACCCCTTGCACTTGGCATTCACTTTTGGCCGTGTCACCAATCCATGAAGACATAGCAAAGAGACAAATTGATAAACAGCTCTACTGAGGGAGCTTCCTGGGCAAATTTGCACCATGTTACTGTAGCACATTTAATTGCATTGCATGAAAAAGGGGGAGCTTTCTCAAGTAGCAACAGAGGGCACCTTCAGCTAACCAACACCATTCAGGCAGCTTCTTCCTGCCACAGAAGGCAACCTGTTGACTTTCAGCTCTGCAAGCCTGCTGGGACCACCAGTCCTTTAGGATGCCTATTTCAAGTGCAATATGGAGCCACCCTAAATATACAAGGCTTTATGTTTTCTTTTCTTTTCTTTTCTTTCAAAAAAACACATTTTACTCAAGACCACCTTGGGAGATACTCTTGAAAACACAAGTGCTTCAAATGGCTTTTAAAAACAAGTAAGTGCTTATTGGTGTTGTGGAGTTATAAGCCATTTTAAGCACTGTAATTGTCTTGGTTTGAATGCACCCCAAGGGGTAAACAGGATGTCTTCTGAGATTACTATTCACTGACAAAAAAAGACAAAGTGCTCAAACTCAGACCAAAAGATTCTGCAGTCGTAAACAGTGTCTGGGTTTAAATGTCCAGATGTATGGCAACCCATGTTGTTAGTGTAGATTTTGGCAAATTTCCTTTAAAAAAGCTCAATAACTCTTGTGTCTGGATTTTCACTTTTTGAAATATGGCAACCCTATACTAAGTCAGACCGTGGTTCTTTATGGAGAGTAATCTGCTACTGGTCCATCTTCGGGCCTGGCCAGTTACTGGATAGGAGGCTGACTAATAATAGCCTTATCTATGCCACTACTGTGAACAAGCTAGTGGAAGAATACAAAGGTAACCAAACCAAGAAGACAGGCAGAAAATAAACTATTCAGTGAATTAGAAGCAAGTCTACAGAAGTTATGAGCAGATTTTTAAAAGGACTTCATATTGATTTATAATGTTTACATTTTATGGCAGAGCAAACATTTAAGTGAAGTAATCTGAAAGGACATAAGATTCTGAAAACACCTAATTTTGTTGTATTGACTTTGTTTTTATGTCTGGGTCAAGGAGTGGGACCCTCGCAGGGCAGGATCGTACAATGTAACAAGGAGTGAAGATTATTGAAAAGAGATGTGCAAGGTTACTCCAGATATTGTCATGAAGATGGAAATGGCCCAAAAGCCTATCAATACTATGCCAATACTGCAGGGCAAGACTAGTTGCCAGCTATTCATGCATCAGCAGATGTATGAAGAGTGCAGGATGTGACACAGAGAAGCCACAGTAAGGTGTCTACAGAGCAATAATCGAATGACTAGGAAAAACTCTGAAGCATAAAAAATCCTAACTACTGTCTCAATAACTTCCAACTTTGCCCAGATAAAAATAGGGACCAAAAAAACAGAGATTAATTGCATACCAAAAACCACTGTATTAATTTCCCTTCCCTGCGCTGATTTATATCAAAGTTGGTGGCAGATCTTTTCAGGCTAGAAAAAGCATAATGATCCCACAGTAGATTTGTGTGTGAAATGGTAGCTTGTGAGTTGCATGTCACTTTGGTGTTCATGCCACGAGTGCTAAAGACAAGATTCATCCACCCACCCACCACTCTAAGACTTAACTCTTAGAGATGAACCTGAAGAATGGCCATATAAGCAACTTAGAAACATTTCAGCAAGGCATCTCCAAAAAGGGGGGGTTGCAAATATGGTCAACTAAGAAAAGTTGGAAGGCAAGTGACTCTTCCTGGATAAATTTTATGGGGCATAGCTCCAGGTATTCCAACATCAGGCTGGTGGTGAAAAAGTGAAATTTCAAGCTCCTGCTGAGCTGGAGCTCAAAATAGAAATGATAGCAGACATTTATTGAACTCTGCCTCACCCCCAGTATCTTAACTAATATTGCCAGCTTGTAAAGATTCCTTACTTTTTCAGAGACCCACTGAAGGTATCCTTCCATACTGTGTAACCTCTCCCAGCACTGGTCTGGTGGAGATGACTTTGCCTAGAGAAATGATCATGTCTCTAAAACTCTTGAAAGGACACAGGAGCCCCAACACAGTTCTGGACCTGGCAAGAAAGTCTCAGAAGAACTGATAGAAAGGTCCCTGTCCCCCCATTTCCCAACTATGTTTGTTAATGGTCAATATGTGTGATGGGATAATGAGCTGCTTGTGCGTAAAAGCTTGATCCCTCTGGGGTTTGGCTGGTCATCCAAACCGAGGCACTAACGGAGCCCCCAAAGCATGGCTCCGTCAGTCGCTGGTAGAATCTGACAGTGGGCGTCTACGGAACTTACGCCAACATAAAAGCTGTTTGACGGACATGCGCCTTCGTGACTCTCTGCGTGACAGTTTCCGGCGAAGGGTGGGAGTTCCTAAGGGGGGTCTTGTTCCCTCTTCACTATTCTCACTAGAAGTATCCCAGAGCCTCCCCTCCGCTGTAACTCCTGCACTCCCCCTGCTGGTTCCTTCTTCTGCTGCAGAGTCTCTCCTATTCTCCTGGAGCCTGTCCACCACCTGTCCTTCCGATGGCAGTTCCCTGACAATATGCATTCCTTAGTTCTGGGGAGATATATATGGAGAGTCAACGAATTTAGCATCTCTCAGTTCTCCTTTTAATACATCATCTTTATTAAAGAGAGATAAATAAAGGAAACAGAATTGCTGGATTAAACTACCTGACAGCTTGCATCTTGCCTAGCTCCCTCACTTCATTCCATCACCCATACACATTTTTTCTAGATTGCTAAATTAGGTAAATTTACCTTGTATTACAGGGTCTGGAAAATAGCACTTCCAAATCCACACAGACTGTAATATCACCATGGTAATGCAAATCTACACAGAAATCACGCATTTAAAATTTCCCTGGCTCCTGTCGGTTTAGGGTCCATTAAAAGGGATTTGGATACCTTCGTACATCCCATTTAACTGATCCTAGCCTAGGTGACAAAATAGTGAAAGAAGGGTTTTTACAATAAAAGACATAGTGATATTTGATTATTGGACTGCAATCACAACATATTCTTTTAGCATAACATATCCTATACAAGCAGAGTTCTGAGCTTTAATATATTAATGAAATTTTAAATGCATCTTGAGAATAAACAAAATAAAATATGTAAACTGACAGTTAAAGCGACAAAAATTGCAACTTTTTATTTTCTTTCAGACCTTCCATCTTTCAGAAGAATAAGAGTTCAATAAATCTGTGAACCATTTGGGTATCTTGTAGAAGAAATATAACTAGGGGAAGTTTATTACACACTGTAGAATCCTGTAATCTTCATGCAGTCACACAAGCAGTATTTTTTATTATTATTATAAATTACTTTTTACTAAAATCACTGTGATGTGTGTAGAAACACCATCTGAAATATAGTCTCTTGCTTGATGCTGGGTCAAAGAGGTTGTGTAATTAGAGAAAACGTTAATATAATAATGTACAAAATATCAAGCAAGGTTTTGAACAGATTTTAATGAGAACGATAAGAAACCACGTTGAAAGAGAGGAAAGTTTCTCTTAAAGAATGTTCTAGAACAGAAAATCTCTCTCGCTTTTCCTAGATATTTTGACCAACTATTAAAGCACAGGAAAGCCAAGCTGTAGGCTGGCCTGGAGTGGCCTGGCCAATACATCACAGTAAGGCAAATTATGCTTTACTAGGATAATGAGAACATGTGCACTGTCAGAGAAAAACTTGGCTCTGCTTCCCAGTGCTTTTTACTCTTGGTTTGTCATAGAATCATAGAATCATATAGTTGGACGAGACCACAAGGGCCATCGAGTCCAACCCCCTGCCAAGCAGGAAACACCATCAGAGCACTCCTGACATATGGTTGTCAAGCCTCTGCTTAAAGACCTCCAAAGAAGGAGACTCCACCACACTCCTTGGCAGCAAAGGAGTGTGGTGGAGTCCTCTGAACCCAGGCTCATGGTTGAGCTATATCTGCTCACTAACTACAAACTGGATCCATGGCTCAGTAGAAGAGCATCTGCTTTGCAGATGGCTACAGGTAGCACTGTAAATGTCTCTAGTCTGAAACTCTGGGGAGCCATTGCCTGTCAGTGTGCGGAAAGTACTGAGCTAGGTAGACCAGGCATATCCAACAGGTAGATTATGATCTACCGGTAGATCACTGGACATCTGTGGCAGATCACTGGCTCCCCCCAAAGAAGCTCAACAACTTTGACCTGAATCCCCCAAAGGGGGACAGATCACTGCCAGTTTTTAACTCTTGTGAGTAGATTGCAGTCTCTTGGGAGTTGGCCACCCCTGAGGTAGACCAATGATCTGGCTACCTACAAGGCAGCTTCCTATGTACACACACATACTCCTACACATAATGTGCACAGACTGAGAGTATAGGAAGTGTTCTGGGAAGAGGCAACTTCCTGTGCATATTGTAGCACTCGCGTGGACCTGATAAGTCATACTGTTATCCATGTAAATATGGGCCCATGAAGACATACATGCAGGCAGCTGCCTCTTTCTCTCCCACCAAACCGCCTACCCATATTCTGGCGCACTGAGAAAGCAGCTAGTATTCATAGCATGAGACCTGATCAGCATGCAAAGCTAATAGCGAGTTGCTAGATAGAAGTGGGTTTCAGGCATGGAAAATGGGGTAGAGAATTGGGAGGGGGCAAGGTTGCCTGGTGATTACCACAATGATGGATTGTTTAACACATGCTCAATTTTGCAATTTTATTTAGCATCTTTTCCATCACAACAGAGCAAGACAGTACACATGAGAAAGTAAATGATGAAAGCAATTTTTTAATAGGATCTGGGGAGGGGGGATGGCAAGCCTATTAACGAACAAGAAAAGTAATAGACCTTCGCTTGCCGAAGCGTACACTCAATCCATAGTACATGCACATTTGGGTGAGGTTAAGATTAAGGAATTAGATGTATTCATTTCCATAGTTCTGCAATTTAATCAGATGGCTGTTTTTACTAATATAGACATGATTAGTAATATAATGAAATTCACCAGAAAGCACAGAACATGTGTCTGGGCTGCTTAATGAAAAGCAACCACAATGATGCCAGAATAGTACTAGAGTGAAGCAACCACATATTTTGCTTACTTACTTATTTCCAAAACTACTATTTTGCCTTTCATTGTAAAATGTCCATTTCTGCGGCTCGTAGGGGACAAAGGCAGGGTCCAGACCAAAGTCTGAGCCAAGCAGAGAGCAGTCAGGACCTTGGGGAGCTCCAAGAGGCCCTGCAAAGGTACCTACAAGAGATATGTTTGGGCTGAAGAAACACGGCATTTGATAGGCTCTGCCTCCCTGGAGGAGCTGTCTGGCTGGTTAAAGGGCCTTTGATTTCTGCAAGGCTAAAGAGACAGAGGGGACGTAGGAAACTTCTGCAGTCAGGAAGGTCAAGGATTTAGCCTGACCCTCTTCCTCAGCAGACTCATCAGCCATTCGCTGCAAGGTTCCTGGGTCGTGGGTTATGGCCTACAGTAAGGTTACCAGATTTTTTTCCAATGAAAATGGGGAGACTTTAAATAAATAAATAAATACTACACGTTTGGGACGTTGATGCTACAGTGATTGCGGTGGCAGAGGGGCGGCCGCCACCACCTTGACCTTCCTCCGAGGCTTCTATCTCCTTTCTCCATGAGCCTGGGCAGCCCCTGAGTTATTGGTTCTTCGGTGGTGGTGGTGGTGGTGGGGAAGTGGTGTGCGGTGGGTCAGGCATGGAAGGGAGAGAAGGAGGGCCAGGAGCGGTGGCAGTGGCGGTGGTGGTGGTGAGGCTTGGGCAGTGCAATGCCTCCCTTCCCAACGGAGCAGCCCCAATCCCATTCCTACTTGCGTGCAAACAGGAGGGGGCAGGGATCTCTCAGGCAGTGGAATGCCTCCCTTCCCATCGGAGCAGCCCCCTGCCCCCTCCTGCTTGCAAGCAAGCTCTGATAGGCAGTGTGAAGCCTCCCTTCACAGCTGAGAGTTCCCCGTCCCGCTCCTGCTTGCACTCAAGTAGGAGTTGGGAGGCTGCTCCGGTAGGCAGCATAAAGCCTCCCTTCACAGCTTAGTTGTTGGGGTCAGGGAAGGTGGAGGCAGCCCGGAAGCTGCATCTTAGAGCCCCTGCCCCACCATCATCTGGGGACTTATGAGCAGCTCCTGAAGCCAGCCAGAGCCAACTGCTCTGGGCTGCTTAAACTGCCACTGCTGCATTTCCCGGGGACATTAGATGAAATCCGGGGACATTCCGGGGATAGCATTTGTCCGGGGATTTATTCACAAATCCAAGGACTGTCCCCCGGAAACCGGGACAGCTGGTAACCCTAGCCTACAGATAATCTCAGGGCAGATCACTATGTTCATTATAACATGTTGCCTTGTAGATATCCATAGAAAATACTTTTGCTACCTATTTTGCAAGGAGGAGTTTTGTCCCAGGGTGTGAGGGACTCTAATTAAAAGGGCTCTGGTAGCAGTCAATGGGTAATATCTTGGCTAGAGAGATGCAGGATGCAGCCTGCAGCCACTCAAAGTGGATGATACTGAGCTAGTTGGACAAAGAGTTTTATTCAAAATAATTCAAGGAGTTGGAAGTGGTAGAACGAAGTATTACTGTCTGCGTTGTGTAAACCTCAATTCTTTTGAACGCCCCAATTTCTGGACAAACATGACTTTAAAATACCAGGGGCAATATAACTATGATTTAGACACACTAAGTGATAGTTTAGTAGGCCATGAAGGAGCTGGAAAGAGCCCCAAAGAAATCTCTCTCCTCCCCACACTGTGACCCTTAAGAAGGGCCTGGGGACTGTATACAAAATTTATATTATTTATATTCCACTCTTCATTGCTCACAGGATCTCAGGGTGGGAGGGGCCATTAAAATACAGTAAAAATATTTCATTGAAATACAACTTAAAAACAGGCAATTTTTCAAAAATATAACTTCATCAGACAGGCAAGCGGCACCACTTTAACCAAACACATAGGTGAATAGCCATATTTTTACCTTACCACAGGATTGTCACATCATCTGAATCGAGAAACTGTGACTAATGTTATCTTTTCTTGGAAATAGCCAAGGTGGGGAGTGGTGTACATGAGCCTGAGGCTCACTGCAACTTGTTCTGGCCCATTCATGTCACACTAAACTATGGTGTAACATGGCAATTGAATTCAGCCAATGGCTCTTTCACAGACCAGCTCGACACTTCGAAAGGAGAAAAGCAAGGAAGATAACTGCTCACTTACTGAACAGTGCTGTCAAATACTTTTTAAACTAGAAATCAGACTTCACATCCAAAATAGCCAAAGGAAACACAGCATGTAATAAAAGGAGAGAGAAAGAGAGAATAAAAAAAATGTGTCACAACTAGAAGAGGAGGAAAGGACAGAGGGTGAAGAAATGGCTGTGACTGGAGGGGAGCCCATTCCCCATCCTTTGGACCACCTGGGAAACTCAACAAACCTGCTGCACCTGGAACAGGGCAGCCTGAAGAAATACCATCCACCTTGGACCTGCCTATAAAAAGCAAGTCTAGAGTGAAAGACTACGGTCTTCTGTTTCCAAGAACTCTTCTCATAATAAGACTTTTGTGGATGAGCTGACAACTTGTTTGGACCCTAAGTAAGAACCCAGAGGCTGTGAGGCAGTGTGTCAGAAGGAAAAGTTATCAGAATTGATGAACCATAGAATCATAGAGTTGATACTGATCTTTATATATTAGTATTTTTAGTGATGTAATATTTTGTTTCAGTTGTCTGTTGTTGCTTCTTTTTGTATACCACTTAGAGATATTTTTAATTTATTAAGTGGTATAGAAATTAAATAATCAATAGTAATATTTATTGGACCTCAAACACTTTGCAAACCTCCATCTACGCATTGGCCTCCTAAAGCATTTGCTTTTAGGCAGTCTTCATGTCACCATATACCGGTACGTTTCAAAACAAAGGAGCAAAGTTCTGTTTCAAAAGTCAATTCTCCTTTTATGTATGTAAATAATTATTCGTTTTCACTCTGAAACTGCATAGATGAATGTCCCCTTTGCATACTGCTACCATTGTGCTCTCTGGGTGCCGATGGCCAGATACAGCATAGAATCCTTCGCAGGCATCCAATTTCTCTAAACCTTCTTCTCCTGCTATCTTACCTGCATGATCAAATTCAAACAGGGGAGAGAGCATGATTTAAATGCACGGCACCACTCATGCTGCAATCCAATTATGTGTGTCACTTTAAGGATCACACAAGAGTCTTTACTGAATAAACCACATCTTTCGGATAGATTAACAACCTTCTCAAAATGTTTGAATGGGAGAATATTAATTAAACATTTTGTATGATTAGAGCAGGTTGATAATATCTTGCATATATTAATAGGAATAAAAAAGCAGACAAGGCCGCCATTGTTTTTCCTGTAAACATTTCTGTAATTTTCATTGAGATGAAAACTGCTTGTGCAAGGTTCTTCTCTCCACACCCCCAAATAGCATACAAGTAACACAGGAAAAACTAGTATCAAGGTGCCAAGTAGCATTCTTCTACTACTACAGTTGTAGTCCTGTAAGTATTAAGACGACCCTTTTAGTATCCCAGTTCAGAACCCCAATTTTCAGGAAAGCTTAGAACTTAGAATAAAAGTCTCATAATGAATCATTTTCTACTTTATGGCACACATTAAAATGAGGACACAGAGAGCAGGAAGTGGGATCAGGCTCACTAGTTGCACCCCTGCCCTTACATGCATTCAGCTTAGTTATTTTAAAGCATTTATATATGTACTAACTCTACATAAGACCAGTGGTCCTGCTTCTCCAGGGTTCTAGGCTGCACGTGCCACTTGTAGGGTTGACTTCAAGCAAGGCTAGCAAAAGCACCCTGTTCCCTCAAATATGCATGCTGTTGATTACCTGCAATTGGCCCACACATTGCCCTCTCCTCCTTTTCCTGTACCCTGCATCTTGAGGTGTCTTCCTGAGATTCTTCTTGCACTGTAATTTTTCACTTCTCCACTAAATCTTTGGGAATGTACCGCTGATGGCCCCAGGAGCCAGAACAGCAAAGATGAAGTAAAAGGAGAAACAGAGCTGTCTTGTTTAATCTATGAGTGTTCACAGCCAGGTTTCTGTGTAGAAAATTTGTAATCAGGTTCTTCACAGGTGATAGTGGGGAATGGCTTTCGAAGCTAGGGTTTGTGTCACTTGCAAGACTTGTAAAACAGTAATTCATGGGCGTCTGCTACTTTTTCAAAAAGCATAAGGATTCACAAAGCCATCTTGCAATATTAGGCATACTCAAAATGTATACCTGGTGCTATATCCATAAATATACCAGTCTTTTGCCATAGGATTATGTCATGAACCTCTCTAATTTAGTATTTTCTTAGAATCATAAGGAACCATAAAAAACTCCTGTTGACTAGAAATGGAGGTGGAAATTCTTTTTTCATCACCAACATTACATTTTCCACTCCAGTTATTATAACAAATACCTGCTCTTTGCTCTGCTGAGGCCAAAGGAGCAGGTCTGCAGGAAATTTGCCCTGAATGCTACAGAATCACCCTGGTCTTGGGAATCTTACCAATCCCACACCTCCTGCTGCTATAAAGCTCTGCTGGAATCCCTCAGTCTAGGCAGCTCAACTTCAAGGGAGACCAGCATCCTCTCACTCTTTGCTTTCAGAATGATGTTACTGTTTGTTGGTTCTGCCCAGCATACTGGATGGCCCGCTCAAGCTACTTGGAAACACTATCAGTTGACCTCAGAGTATTGAACTTGGATGTGGGAAATCCCACCTTGAATCTCTGCTCACTGATGCAGCTCAGTATGATCCGCACCGCTGGGTTATTGTAAGGCTAAAAGACTGTTAAGGCAGCTTGGAGGAACAGTGTAATGTAAATGAAGGCATCTGTTTTGTCTCCAGCAGTGATCCAAGCTGGCAGACAGAGGATTGTGCTGGGCATGGAGTCCAGGGCCACCAGATCCCATGAAGCTAGCACCTGTCCAAAGCTAAGAAGCAGAGCTGGGCCAAGCACTGATCAGCTTCTAGCAGGTGAATGTCAGACACTGTAGAGGGCAAAGTAGCAAGTTCAAAAGGCAACAAGCAAGCTGGGTAGCACCCTGGACAGCTCCGAGTGGCGCTTTCCTTGGAAGTCAGACAATGCAGACTTGAATGTCGCACCAACCAGCAAACTCCAACTGAGCCTTAAATAGGCCTGTAGCTTTCTCTGAGAAGCTAATCTGAACCCGGATGAGTGTCAGACAGCGTGGAGAAGACCATGAATTTATTATAGCTTCTGAGCTGGAGTCAGAATTCACAACCCTTTTCAGGCTAGAGAGGTGCTGGCCTCAAGAACACTTCAGGTGAAGAGGCAGGGATCTCAAATGCTAGTTCAGAGAGCACATTCTCCTCCTGATTTGACATTCTCTTTGAATGCATCCTCTCTCCTCCTCAGGATGGGGAGTCCAAATCCTGGGTTATAGCAACATTTTCTGTGTGTGTTTATCTCCACATTGTTTTGCCTTCTTTTCATTCTTCGGGTACTAATTAATACAACACTGGTGGTAACCTGGGCTTACTCTGGCTTTTAATGCTGCCCCGTGTCACCATTGGTTCATCATCTGATTCATAAGATATTCTGTCATTCCCATTTTTCTGTTACTGCCCAGTGACATAGACACCAGACCATATATATATATATATATATATATATATATTGCAGGTTTTGGTGTCCTCGGGTGTCTTCCCGTGTAAAAGTTGGGGTGTCTAGGCGACGTTTCGACGAGGTCTCACTCGTCATCTTCAGGCTGGTGCTTTCGGCTTCTTGTTACTGGAACAGAGCGGGATCTCAATGTTTGAGTTCCTATAAATACTGTAGAGGGGGTGTGGTGTCTAGCCTCCAATGTTCTGGGCAGAGAGGAAGTTCCCAGGCTAGTGTGCCTTTTCTTCTTTTGTTCCTTAATTACTTGAGAGATACCTTGAGTGATTTCTTGAGTGATATCCTGAGTACCACTTAGGTGGGTCATTAGGTGTGGATTAGTTGCTAAAGTCTTTGTGTCTTGACCTCTTGAACTTTGTGAAGAGTTTTCCTGAGAAGATGGCTGTATTGCACTTAGTTGTGCTTTGGCTTGGCTTCGTGTATAGGGGCGAGCTGTGGTTTTGTGGCTTGTGTCAGCCAGATCTGTGTAAGGATTGCAGGGGGGTGCAGCATCCGGAGGTGCCACCATGGATTGGCTACTGGATGGTGTCAGTAATTCATCTGTGGAGAGGGTCTGGGTTTGGGTCTGGTGTGGTTGATTGGTGTTGGCGTTCTGTGTGCCTCTGGATCTGGTGTCAGTTTTTGTGGGGAGGGCTAATTTCCAGATGTCTGGCAAGCGGGATGTGTCGTCACGCTTGTTCATGTTGTGAGGGTGTTTCTCTATCTCGATGGCTCTTTAACACGGAACATCACCACAAGAGAATAATCATGGAAGCCATCGAGATAGAGAAACACCCTCACAACATGAACAAGCGTGACGACACATCCCGCTTGCCAGACATCTGGAAATTAGCCCTCCCCACAAAAACTGACACCAGATCCAGAGGCACACAGAACGCCAACACCAATCAACCACACCAGACCCAAACCCAGACCCTCTCCACAGATGAATTACTGACACCATCCAGTAGCCAATCCATGGTGGCACCTCCGGATGCTGCACCCCCCTGCAATCCTTACACAGATCTGGCTGACACAAGCCACAAAACCACAGCTCGCCCCTATACACGAAGCCAAGCCAAAGCACAACTAAGTGCAATACAGCCATCTTCTCAGGAAAACTCTTCACAAAGTTCAAGAGGTCAAGACACAAAGACTTTAGCAACTAATCCACACCTAATGACCCACCTAAGTGGTACTCAGGATATCACTCAAGAAATCACTCAAGGTATCTCTCAAGTAATTAAGGAACAAAAGAAGAAAAGGCACACTAGCCTGGGAACTTCCTCTCTGCCCAGAACATTGGAGGCTAGACACCACACCCCCTCTACAGTATTTATAGGAACTCAAACATTGAGATCCCGCTCTGTTCCAGTAACAAGAAGCCGAAAGCACCAGCCTGAAGATGACGAGTGAGACCTCGTCGAAACGTCGCCTAGACACCCCAACTTTTACACGGGAAGACACCCGAGGACACCAAAACCTGCATTCCTGTACCCGTGAAAATCTACGAAAGCATATATATATATATATATATATATATATCACACAACCATCCCTTCATCTAACAGGGATTTCCAGTTTCCCAAGTATAATAATAATAATAATAATAATAATAATAATAATAATAATAATATCCTATTCAGCATCTAAATACCATGTGATCAGCAATAGAGATTGCAAAATATCTTGCATTACAGAGCCTTCAATATGGCAATGGTATCTAACTTCATATATTTCTTATTCTGTACGGTCATTTGAAATAATTCAGCCATATGATAGAACCCATAAGAACAGTTAAAAATAATCCTAAAATGATGGGGAAACCTGATCAAGTGGCAAAACCTAAGACACCACACTCTTCTAGAAGTAGCAGTTATGTATCTTATCCAAAATGCCTGGACATTTTTTCCCCACCATATCCCCAGATACATACAACCTGTTGAACATATATCCACAAAACTATGCTCTCTTTGTAGCCTAGCCATGACACTTTAAAACACTTTGCTTTATTTGGGCTGGAAGAAGACAAAAAGATAACATGGACACACACACAAGCCTACCCAGATATTTAAAAATATTGTATAAGTTTTAATTTGTTTTAGTCTACTGCAGTTTTACCTTTTTGTATTTTTAAAATTATGGTTGTAATTTTTTTAGAGATAGTTTTATTGTTTTAACTTCTTTGTAAACTGCTTTGAGGTTTCTTCTACAACCAAGAAGTATATAAATTTTATGAAATACATAAGATGGACCTGGGGGATCAAATGGGCAGCCATTTTGCATCCTCTCTCTGGATCCTGGAATCGCAAACAATTTCCCAGAGCCAAGGGACACAGATAAATGCAGCTAGCAGAAGTGCCACGATTCAGAGCCTGCCCTATCCTTGTTGCTTAGGGCCAGCTGCAAATACAGTGGTACCTCGGGTTAAGAACTTAATTCATTCCGGAGGTCTGTACTTAACCTGAAACTGTTCTTAACCTGAAGCACCACTTTAGCTAATGGGGCCTCCCGCTGCTGCTGCGCTGCCGGAGCACAATTTCTGTTCTCATCCTGAAGCAAAGTTCTTAACCTGAAGCACTATTTCTGGGTTAGCGGAGTCTGTAACATGAAGTGTATGTAACCCGAGGTACCACTGTATTTTCATAACTCACATTTAAAGTGGGGAGAGAGTAAGAAAGAGAGAAAGGAACATTGAGAACTGCAGTGCCATACCAGGGCCAAGTCCACACCCCTTATTTAAAGCACTATGATGACACTTTAAGCAGTCATTGCTTCCCTCAAAGAATTATGGGAGCTGTAGTTTGTTAAATGTGCTGAGAGCTTTGGGAGGTCCCTGCTCCCCTCTCAAAATGTTAATCCCCAGAGTTCTTTGTGAAGAAGGATTCATTCTTAAACCATTCTGAGCAGGAGCGCCAACTTGAATAAAATATTGTGGGGGCCCAGGTAAGCCCTGCCTCGCATAATCGATCACATGACACAATGTGCACACACCATTTGAATGGGAATGCCCATTAACTTTGTGGGCGCCTGGCCCCCTCAAATATTTTATTGTGAAGGCTGAAACCCCCATGGCTCCTATGAGATGGCTCCTACGACTCTGAGAACTGTAGCTCTGGAAGGGGAAAAGAGGTCTTCTAACAGCTCTCAGAACACTTGACAAACTACAGCTCCCAGAATTCTTTGAGGAAAGCCACAAGTGTTTGAAGTGCCACCAGGGTTGGAGCTTGGTAATATGCCGCCCTGTGTGAGGCCAACATTTGATGCCCTCCCTGCAGCATTCATGGCTTCTCAAATCCCAGTAAGAACTTGTCAGGCATTGAGGAGATACCCTCCTCAGCTGTGTGGCCAGTGATTCTGCCCTGCTTGCTTTAGTGTCCGACTCTTCGTGACCCCATGGACCAGAGCATGCCAGGCACTTCTGTCTTCCACTGTCTCCCACAGTTTGGTCAGACTCATGTTTGTAGCTTCGAGAACACTGTCCAACCATCTCGTCCTCTGTCGTCCCCTTCTCCTTGTGCCCTCCATCTTTCCCAACATCAGGGTCTTTTCCAGGGAGTCTTCTCTTCTCATGAGGTGGCCAAAGTATTGGAGCCTCAGCTTCAGGATCTGTCCTTCCAGTGAGCACTCAGGGCTGATTTCCTTCAGAATGGAGAGGTTTGATCTTCTTGCAGTCCATGGGACTCTCAAGAATCTCCTCCAGCACCATAATTCAAAAGCATCAATTCTTCGGCGATCAGCCTTCTTGATGGTCCAGCTCTCACTTCCATACATCATTACTGGGAAAACCATGGCTTTAACTATACGGACCTTTGTTGGCACAGTGATGTCTCTGCTTTTTTAGTGGCTTAGATATGTGCATATATGCACATGTCAGCCAAAATTATACATAAAGCAGGGTGTGGGGGGTGTTTTCTATATCGGCTTCAGGCTCA
Organism: Podarcis gaigeae; assembly: GCF_964106915.1. Taxonomy (NCBI): domain Eukaryota; kingdom Metazoa; phylum Chordata; class Lepidosauria; order Squamata; family Lacertidae; genus Podarcis; species Podarcis gaigeae. Next base: position 51,439,542 of record NC_139690.1, on the reverse strand, counting down.
GCTCTGATACTGCAATGAAAAGTGCTTGAAGCAAGAGACCAAAATGCAGTGAGTAAAGGGAGGGATGGCTGGGGAGAAATCAGGATTTAACTTTGCTCACATAAATGCATCTTTTCTGTGTAAAAAAAAACAACAACACCTCCCATATCCTGCATAAATATCCCTCTAGTTTGGTATCCACTCTTACATTTTGGGTAGGCTGAAAAGACTCAAGAACATCCTCCTTTTTTTGCCTCCCACACATTCACTCAACTTGCCTCAAGCACCATGTTTGTCTAAACCTTTAGCCCTCCAAGTATAATCATCCAGGAGTAAGTTCTGAACTTGTCTGAAAAAAAGGCACATAATAAAATTATATGCACTGTGGGAGATTTAGCTTGCACAAAGAGAATTGCTTAAACTGCAGTTCCAGCATCTATAGTAATTTCATGTATTTCATGTTTATGACAAGCCAGAGTTCAATCCCCCATTGAATAACCTGGCCACTGCATTTCAAAGTATTTGGTAATTTGATGGGGAGGGGAAAGCAGAATCTCCCAACTGGCAAACATTAAAAAATTGTAAAGGATGGGAAAGTCTCCATTTTATAATACTTTTTCATTGCCATGGGTAGGCAATCTGCCATCTGCCTTGGTGCAGGTATTTTGACTGTGGAATTCCTGTGCTATGCTTATTTGCCTCTCACTTTCCCCATGTAGCACATGTCCATTTTTTTCAGAAAGAAAATCCTGACCTATGAAGCTCCACTGAACAAAATAAGACTGCATTACTGCTGGCAGGCACCTCTGAGGAGCAAATCTGGCCTCTTAATGAAAAGTCACAAGCCCTCAATTCTACGGGAAAATGAAAGAGAGCATATTTATTAAAACAATAAATCATTGTAGCAGCAAAGGTAGCAAATAGTGTAGGCTTGCAGGAGGTAATTTGGGGCAACAGAAGGTTATCACCTGACCCACACTCCGCTGGTTTTTCATGGTTACTCCATTTAACAGCTTTCAAGCACCTCTTTCTAGCCCTGGCAGAACTAGCCACAGCTGGCAGTAGCGTGTTTTTCACTACTCAGGTTGGCTGTAATTCAACTCAACTCTGGCATACATTGATACATATATTATTATTAATAATTATGTATCTATTAAATTTCTATACTGTCCATTGTCTGAGGATAACAGGGCTGTTTACAATACAAAAACACAAAAATATATACCTAAAATAGTAACAATTGAAAATAATACTCCCAGATGGTTTAAAAGGCCATAGATTGGCTAATTAGCCAAAAGCCTGGGAGAAGAGGGGTGCTTTTGCCTGGTGCCAAAAGAGATGCAACAGTACACACACACATACACCCAAAATCCACAAGTTAACTTCAACAGGTGTTTGCTAAAAAACCTGTGATCCCCAAAGCCACGCAGCTACTATCTCATCTGAAAATTCACTTCATGTACAATGCCTGCAGTTATCTGCAGCAGTTTAATGCATCTTGTCTAAATGCTGACCACTGTTGATCCATCTTTTACCTTATTGATCACTCCAGCTAGCAGTCGTGCCAAGATCTTTGGTTCAGCTTCCTTGACTGTCTCAAGATAGTTACCTGCCACTACCTGCCTCTGCCTGGTTCCTTAAATATGGATTCTCTCCCTCCTTCTCTCTCACGCAGAGAAAGACAGCATGTTCTGCCACAAACCCTTTGATTAGGGTCTTACTAAAATGGAGAGGGAGATGCAGCATGGTAGACAGAAAGAAAAACCCACCAAGCAACCCAGGATAAGTGGAGAAATCCTCCTTATTCACCCCTAAAACAACTTCTTTAAAGGAGTTCTGTGCTTGTCCTATTAGCTTACCGAGAACTCCAATTTCTCCAGGCTCTTTCCCCTCATTTATATGTCTGTGCCTGAGTGTTGGGGAAAAGGTTATATAGGTGACCAATTTCTATTAACAGTAGAGGGAATTGCATCCGTAAATCTCCCAGGCACTGACTCCTTTTCTTTTCCCATTAAGTTATTTCTAACATTTCATTTCTGCACTTGTGTGTTTCTTTTCCATATATTCAACGTATTGCTTAGATTGCCCTTGTTAAGAAAAAGGGTCTCCCTCATCATACACCACCTGCCTTTGCAGATAAATTGAGTGCCACAGCGATCTTAGTAATATTTGTTTCTCCTTCATCGGATAGGTAGGTAGAGAACCTGAGAGAAATGAAATGACCTTTCAACTGAATGATCCCTCCTCGCTTCCTTGCTTGCCTCCATGCCTCCCTCCCCTGCACTGCTGTTCCTGCTTCTGCAAGTTAAACCCAGAATAAATAAGTAGATAAATTCTTTATCCGGGCGGTCTTCTTCTTCTTATGAAGATGGAGGAAGACAGTGCAGAAATTTATCTGAAGGTGTCTTTGGAAGGAAGGGACAGCATGCTTAGCACAAGGAACTGTTGGTGAGTGGGAGTGGGATCTGCTAGTAAGCAGCTAATTAGACACAGTGGCCAACATTTCTAAGAATTGAATACCAAACTTAATTAGTAGCTAGTTAGCAATTTGGCCTTATTGCAGCTAAGCAAGGTATGCCCCAAGTACAACCCCTCCTGGGAAGAAATAATCAAATCCCTACCCTTTTGAGATGCTAAGTCCTGTCCTGGTCCCAAGGAGGAGGCAAGATAGGTTGGCAGCCCTAGCACCATGGAGAGCTCAGAGTGAGAAACATGCGCTGGGAAGGGCTGGATCTGAAGGGAGGGGCATTTTGAGTCTCTGCCTTCAGTCCACCTCTCCTGTGCTCTTTCCCCTTTGCTAGATACTACAGACTCTTTGTCCTTCTCCTTTGCTCCATGGCCTCATGCCTGGTTCACTCCCTGCACTGTTGTAATGGTGAGCTAGTCAGAGAGCAACTCAGATATGACTTTCAGAATCATAGGATATTGTTAGGGCGGGCAAAATACATTTGAATCTAAACTTAAACAGCAGCTTCAATGTATTTATTCAAATATATGAATTTCTCAGAGTTTTCTCCCTTCACCCAGGCCAGACTTTCCTGTAACCATTTGGCCTGATCCTGTGTACATTTACCAGCAAGTTCCACTAATCTGAATAGAACTCAAGCTGCATACACGCCATACATTTAATGCACACATCATTCCCTAAAAGTACCCTGGGAACTGTAGCTTGTTAAGGAATTGTAGCTCTATGGGGGTAGACTAAGTTTACAGGCTTCTTTGGGGGCAGTCATGTGATCAGAATGCACTCAGAATATGCTTTAAATGTATGGTGTGTTTGCAGCAAGGTGCAGTGAGCATCAGATTGCAATGTGGAATCAGTAAACCCTCCAGTTTGACTTTCAGTCACAACCTGGGCCATTCTTGATACAGCAGTCACCAATCACATTAACAACTTTTTAGAAAAGAAAAGAAAACAGAAATAAAGATGTTTTTAATGGGCTGTTTAACTTTATCTCTCATCAGACTTCTGTCAGGTTCCTTCAATGGTAACAGCTAAAAACATTAGTTGCAAAAAGTTACAAAATCGATTGCTACCACAGAGTAATACTCAACATGGTTTAACTAATCTAAAACAGCAAATCCAGCAAAACACATTACCATCTTCAAAAAGGAAGAGAGACTCGTGGCAAAACAGCAACCAGAAGCAAACCAGAGTTCTGTGAGATAACTCTGGTTTTTTGCATGATAATGGCCAACATCCTTATTTCTAAGAGGATTCTCTGATGGAGAGCGAAATAATGCTAGATACATTCAAAGCGTATGTTGCATATTTACATTACTTCTGCTTCCAGATCACATCCATGCTAGCTGGAATACTGTAGATTTACTTTCCTGTGTGTACCGAGAAGGTAAATTGAACTCAGCTTATCTCAGAATAGATACATGAAACTTAAACCGTTAAAAGAAATTCTTGGCATTTTTTACCTTTGATCTGAAATTCTTTAAATTATGGCTGCATAGCACTGACGGCCTTACTTATACCACATGTTTCAACCAGAATTTTTAGGAGGCACACGCAGCATATAAATAGCAGCACCTGCCTGTACCCATGCATACCGATTTCCCTGAATTAGATCCACATTCTAAATAAAGCATCCTTTTCATGTTTAATTTATCCAAGTCATTTCCATTGTGGTGATGCTTGTATTGTTTTGAAATGATAGGCAAAGTGATTGGAATTTTGCTGCTTTATTAAAAAAACACAAATGCTCTGTGCTTAATCCACAAAAGCTTCTGCACAATAAACCCACTGCTTTATTACTACCTGTGAATTGCTTCCTTTTCATCTGATATTTTTTACTTCCTGATCATCATGATGAGACTCTTTGTTGTGTGTTTGTTTTCCTACACCTCTTGCTGCCTCTCCAGTCTCATTCTGCATCTCCTTGTGAATTTCTGGCTACCATATCTCTTTCTGTTGTCTTCACTGGGATGACTCGGTGCTAGCTCAGATTATGCCGCTTTCTCTCCAAACCATTCCCCTCGTCCTCATCCCATTTCACTGTTAAAAGTTTTCATGCTTCTGGACAAACTTACATTTGGGGAAGGGATGCAGCTCGGTGGTATAGCATCTGCCCTGCATGCAGAAATTCTATGTCCAGCATCTCAAGGTGGGGTTGGCAGAGACTCCTGCCTGGAACTCTGGGGAGCCCCTGCCAGTCAGAGCAAGATGGACCAATGGTCTGACTCAGGATCCGGCCACTTCCTATATTCCTGCAGCCTCTATTATGATATTCTTTTAAAATTATATTTCCTCAATAGTACAGTCCTATACATGTCTACTCAGAAGTAAGCCCCAGCCATAGGCAGCAGTCCTATATGCACTTACCTAGGAGAAAACTCATTCAATGAATGGAACTTACTTTTTTGGTAAACATACAGAGGGCTGTGCTGCATCATCAGCAACCGATCTTGTGCACCTTTCCTCTTATATTGCTTGTTTTGGTCCCTGATTTATTATTTTATCTTATGCATATTGTTTCTATTATTACTGTTAGCCACCCTGAGCATCCCATTCCTGGGATGCAGAGGTGAGAGATAAACATTTTAATGAGAAAGTGAAATTATTTCCTGCCTTGATTACTGTAAAGTTTGATTTATCGTCCCTAAAATTCAACCTCTATGCTCAGCATCTTATTCCTACCTACCCGCTTCACTGCATTAAAGCATATCATTCCTGTTCTCCAATCTCTCCACTTCTTCCTCCTGTTTCTTGGATCCATCTTGGCTGTGAGTCTTGGGGGACGCGCTCCCTGCCTTTCAGACTTTTTCCACTTGCCGTGGGATGGAGGGACCCTGACTGATTCCAGCCACAAAAGCTGAGGCAGCTGAACAGACTTTTGGGTTAGGGCAGTGTTGCAGGGGATGAGGGTTGTTGCTGTTATTATTGCTCTAATTATTTGAAATTGATTCATGGTCTGGAAACCAAGCCCTATGAGGAATGGCCGAAGGAGCTGGGAACATTTAGCCTGGAAAAGAGAAGACTAAGAGGAGATATGATAGCAATCTTCAAATATCTCAAAGACATAGAAGTTGGAGCAAGCTATTTTTTCTCCTGCTCTGGAGGGTAGCATTCAAACAAAAGGCTTTAAGTTACAATAATGGAGATTCCATTATTCCAATAATTACTCCAATAATGGAGATTCCAATAATGGAGATCAAACGCATCCATTCTTAAGGAAATCAGCCCTGAGTACTCACTGGAAGGACAGATCGTGAAGCTGAGGCTCCAGTACTTTGGCCACCTCATGAGATGAGAAGACTCCCTGGAGAAGACACTGATGCTGAGAAAGATGGAGGACACAAGGAGAAGGGGGCGACAGAGGACGAGATGGTTGGATAGTGTTTTCGAGGTTACCAGCATGAGTTTGACCAAACTACGGGAAGTAGTGGAGGACAGAGGTGCCTGGTGTGCTCTGGTCCATGGGGTCACGAAGAGTCGGACACGACTAAACGACCAAACAACAACAACAACAACAAATGGAGATTCCAACTCAACATCAGGAAGAACTTTCTGACAGTAAGAGCTGTTTGACAGTGGAACACACTCCCCCAGGTGGTGGTGAACTCTCATTCACTGGAAGTTTTTAAGTAGAGGTTGGATATCAATCTGTCATGGATGCTTCAGTTGAAATCCCAGCTTTGCCAGGGGTTGGACTTGATGATGCTAGGGGTCACTTCCAACTCTACAATTTTATGGTAGCACTGTTTTAACTCCTTTTGCCTTGTTTTTAAAGGGGGGATTTTGTTGCTTTTTTTTAAATTAAGGGATGTAAGATGTTCCTGGGGCTGGGGAGAGCAGGGGCAACCTCAATTGCAGTGGTTCTGGGCAAGGGGAGGTATGGTGTGGGGGTGGGGCAGGCTGGGTAAGGGGCACGTGGCACAGACAAGTTAAAGGTAAAGGACCCCTGACAGTTAAGTCCAGTCGTGAAGGACTCTGGGGTTGCGGCGCTCATTTTGCTTTACTGGCCGAGGGAGCCGCTGTTTGTCCACAGACAGTTTTTCTGGATCATTTGGCCAGCATGACTAAGCTGCTTCTGGCGAAACCAGAGCAGTGCACAGAAACGCTGTTTACCTTCCCTTCCTTACCTATTTATCTACTTGTACTTTGATGTGCTTTCGAACTGCTAGGTTGGCAGGAGCAGGGACCGAGCAATGGGAGCTCACCCCGTCGTGGGGATTCGAACCCCCGACCTTCCGATCCTAGGCTCTGTGGTTTAGACCACAGCACCACCCGTGTCCCTACAGACAAGTTAGCTCTCATTTAATACCTCTTTTTTCATTAACTTTTATATACTTTCTCACATTCCTCTGTTTTCCCCTCAACAGGTTTTTAACTCTGATTCTGCCATGCCTCACTAAATCTTCAGCCTGCTTTCTAATGTTTCCCTCTGTTATTGTATCATGTCTATTACACAGCACCTTGTATACTGTAGATGCTGTAGAAGTGTACGATGACAATTCAGATTTGCCTTACAGTTTGTTTCTTTTTAAGCATTTAGAAATATCGCTTTCGTAGAAAGTCAGTGAGATGCAAGGGAATAGGCTATGAGCATCAATCTCTTTATTAAGGTCAGTGACCAGTATTGTTCAGGGGAACAAAAGCCTTTTTCAGGAATTCTGGTGCAGGAACAGGCCCTCCTGACTTCAGCTGAGAAGTGATGGGCAATGAAGAGAGAATGAAAGGCTATAGGGCAAAATGCAGAAGAGTCTGCTGGGATGGTAAAGATGGACTCAGAGGTCAGCCAAGTCCAACGCTGAAGCCAGGGTCATAAACTGGAGGGCTGTCAGGCCAAAGGCCGTAGGAGATGATACTTGTAAGACAAGAAAATGAAAAGAAAGAAACCAAAATAGAGAGAGAGAGAGGGTCAGAGAAAATGACTGCAACTGGAGGCTTGGAAAGCTACATGTGCAATAATATTTCCCTTCACATATTTGTTATTTATACCTCTTGGTAGCTAATCTGACCTCCATCTGGTCTGGGGTTAGAAAACATTGCGTGTTTCAGCAAAATGACAACATCCAATGGATAACCTTAACTATCCTCTATGGGCATCCCTCTCCTAAAGTGATGCCAGCTGTTTAAACCATTTAGTTTAATAATATTCTTTTACTGTAGGTTTTTTTTAAAAAAAAAAAAAAACAACACTTAAGAACTAATTCTGCTTTGTCCTTACAATTATTTAGTGGCTGGAGTCCATTATGTTGTGGCAGGGTGCTTATCCAGTGATTGTAGTCCTTAATCATCATAACCCAAAAATTTAGCTGGGAACTGAGGAAAGAGTGGGAATCTGGCTGGTAACTGGGATGTCAAGCAATTATCTTTAAAATCCCCAGATTTGTATGGCACTATGTTCAGACTGATTGTACTTGTAGCTCTCAAGAGAAATAAGGACTCAGCGTGTAAATGGGAACAGGCTTGCTCTCTTTTTGTTTTGTCTAATAACAAAGCAAATGAGTCAGATTAGCGGCGGCAGCAGCAGCAACCGTGGCCGGAGGCATTTCTTGGGAATTAATGAGCAACTGTCACATGTGGCCAGAGGCAAAACTCATCCAGTTGGTCAGAACTGCCAGGAAATATTCAAGGCCTTGACCGTGTCTACTAATGCTGCTTTGTCTCTCCATAAGCTTGAGTCAAAACCATTTTTAATAAAGCTGTATTCATTCTGCATTTTCCTAAGAAAGCATTAACTCCATCACGTTGGGAGATTTCCCACATAATCCTTCAGATAGCAACAGATAATATGAGCTGGCTTCTCTTCAGATTAATCTACTTCTGTTCACATAATAAAACAGATTATATGCTTGATGGCAAAATAAAATTAAAAAATAAGGCAGGTGCGATGAGAGCTTACTGTTAAATCAAAAGCTTTAAGCCACAACCTCAAGTGTAGCTATCAAAGCAAGAAGAAATGGAGTGGATTTCAAAGTGTGATCCATGTCATATTGTTATTATTCATGATTCCTACAATACATCTGATGCACAATTACAGTCTTTACGTCAAGCATCCTCACAATAACCCTGTGAAGTAGATCATTAACATCTCCATTTACAGATGTGGTAGCGGAGTGACAAAGGCCACCTGGCAAATTGACAGATGAACAGGAACAAACTGAACATTATCCAGTTGATTCAATTCCATTAACAGGTGCATAATTTGTATTCCAGAAATCAATCTAAAAGTTGGCCCAACAATTTATTCAGGTCTTTCTTGACTGGTGTTTTCTTCACACTTACACATCCTTTTTTTATTATTTATTATTCAGTAATCTATATCCTGCCTTTCCAAACCATGTTTAGAAAACAAGAGCTGATTAAAAAACAGCAGAAAGCCCCCAGAGAATAAAACAGTAGTCAGTTCAAACCTGTTAGAAACAAAGCAGCAAAGAGTCAGATCAAACTGCAAGCCAAAAGTCTGAATAAAGATGGCAGTAACCAGGAAGCATGAATGAATGAGTGAGGAGCCCAGAGGAAGCAAGGAGATGGATGGACATGCAGATAATATTTAACATGAATGACCACTGTCACTAGTGGTCACTTCTTCTGTCCCATTTCCATACTAACTTTGCAAAGGGGAAAAAGAAATAAATCTGCATTAAATGTCACATATAAACAAAAAATAATAATATGTGGTTTAAATTTTATTTATTTATTAAATTTGCATACCACCCTTCATCAGTAGGCCTCAGCACAGTTCACAGCATAAAAATACAAGATAAAAACAGAATGTGTTTTGATACTTTTTTTGAGCCAAGAAGTGCATTGGGACATTTGGGAAACGTGAAAGCTTAAAAATAACTAAGGCTCTAATCCCAACCCCCCCTTTCCTGAGTGCAAGTCCCCTTGAATTCCACTGGACTTATTTCTGAGTAGACATGATGGTTAGAACTGCTCTGTAAATTCATACTTGTGCATTAATCTGAAATGGGCAGATTAGGGCAGTTCATATGGATATCATGAAGATCAGATTCCTCAAGAATCCCTACTGAGTAATGGTCTTCCCCCAGGCCACAGAGGCAGCCTCGTAGCCAACTGCAATGTTGGATGCTAAGTGTTCAAGTGTGATTCCATTTGCTGAGAGTTCTTCAACTCACCCATGCTGTCAAAAGATAGCAGTAGTTATTAGGTGAGGAATATAATTGTGGTCACAGCCACACCATATATTTAAAGCACTATGATGCCACTTTAAACAGTCATGGATTCCCTCAAAGAATTCTGGGAGCTGTAGTTTGTCAAGGGCGCTGAGAGTTGTTATTCCCCTCACCGGGCTACAATTCCCAGAATTCCCTGTGAAGAGGAATTGATTGTTCAACCACTCTGGGTTTAACCAAATAATGTGTATTAAAATGCTTATATGGAGGTAAAGTTTGCATAGAAATTCATATATATTACAATGCATATATGCATGAAGATAGCATTAAAAATGCATTGAATTAGGAAAATTGCTTACAAAAATGTATATTAAGGCAAAATTGCATACAATATGTATATTAGGAAAAATCCTCACTAAAACATAGATGAGGACTTTCTAATGATGATGATGATGATGATTCACAAACTGATGTGGAAATGTGAAATCTGAACTGGAAGACTGGGAGACTGAGAAGTGGACAGAAACTGAAACTGACAGATGAACCTATCCCTGCATGCCAGTACTTGGGAGTTTATTCCCTATGAAATAATTCACCACTGCTCCAATACCTTCCTTCTCCATGGCCTTTGAACTTGGTTCATTTCCAAGCATCTGCTCTGCCTTGACCTGTACTTTTAACACCAACTAACCTCATACTGGTTTCCTGTCGTGCTTTTGCACCTTGTGACTCTGCATGATGCAGGAAGCCTTGTGCACCCTCCACAAGGACATCATCTCTTGCTGATCATTCCTCACTTTTATCTAGGACATCATGAATTTCAACCTTGAGATATAAAGGTTTCAAAAATCATTCCTTTGTTGACATTTAATCATTAGTGCTACTTGAAGCTGAAGCACACACCGTAGTTCCCTGCAATTTTCTGTCCTTATACTGACATTCTGAGCCTAGTTCAGGCCACTATCATTTGTTCATGGCCAATAAAAATGGTATGTTCTGCCCCATCATTGTTTCAGCAGCATTCAAAAGAACTAGCTACATAGGTGAAGTCGGGAGGGGGGGCAGGGAGGCAGCTGCCTCCCCCATCAAGTAAAACAATAGAAATACTTAACTTAGTGACCCATCATGTCAGCTCTGCCTTCCTAACAAAAGTCCTGTCCTTCCCTAACAAAAATCCTGGCTACACCCATGACCATCTATTTACTGTTGTCTATCTTATATATAGGCTTCCCTGGTATCTCTGTTAAATAAGTCATCCCTCAATAAGTTATTTGCCTTTACTTCATATTCTTTGTTTCGGTCTTTAGTTCCACATCCAAGGTCACCTTCAGTTAAACCTGCATTTTTGAAGTCCTCATTCAGTGTCTTCTCTAGTATGTTTTTCATCATAATTTTCAAATTCAATACTGAGAAAACTCTTTGAAAGGGGCATCTTGAGATCTAACAACCTGCACGTTTTTGTTTTAAGCAAGGTGGATTTCCAATCACCTTGTAAGTATGTGCAGTATGAACCATGTGGGGCTATTTTTATTTCAGTGTTCACAACCCACAGCAAAAGTTCAGAGAGTGTCTGTATCTTCGTGGTCCACACGATCTTATAACCATAGAAATCTACAATTTGTGTTTTCAATTCCATCCTACTGGTCAAAGCCAACTTATATGAAAATGTGAGATCCATGGTCAGCTAGAGGGTTTTTTTTTAAAAAAAGACGGTGGAGTGCAAAGAACCCCAAACTCAAAAGGGCCATAGCTCAGTAGCAGGACATCTGCCTTTGGTACAGAAGCTCCCAGGCTCAATCCCCAGCATATCCAGGTGGAGCTGGGAGAGACGGATTCTGCCAGTCAGTGTGGGCAATACTGAGCTAGATGTACCAATTGTCTGAGGATAAGACAGTTTCCTAGATTGCTGTGCACTCAGTGACATGTCAACAGCTCTTGTTCCCACAGCTTTGACTCTCCATGGCACTCTCACTTTTTGACTTGCAGGAATCTCACACCGCTTGGAGATTGGAGTGGCATGTAACAGTGCCTTGTACACATACCCTCTGAGGGGGGAAACTTATGTGATTCACATAGATCTAATCCATGTGACATTGTGAAGCACAAGAGGGAGAAGCACTGGGGGTCTTTTCAAAGCAGGTACACATAACTGAGTCAATTGAAGGACCAGCATCCCATCTGCAAATGAATGGGCTATTATGACAATTATATTACAAGCCTATGCATGTCTACTCAGCAGTAAGTCCAACTACGTTTGTTTGTTTGTTTATCTCTGGCATTTCTATCCCATCTTTCACCCAATGAGCTCAAGGTAGCATACATAGTTCTCCTCCTCCCCACACTATCCTGTGTGGTAGGTTAGGCTGAGAGGTCAGTGGGACTTGCTCCCAGGAAAATGGTCATAGGATTGTAGTCTTAGTTTCAAGGCTACTGGTATAGCTTTTCTCTCAGAGTCAATTTTTTTGTCTTAAAAAAAAAAGCCTTCAGCAGAAGTTTTATAAAGCATCCCTTGTCAGTACAAGTGGAACAGTTTTATTGATTAAGTGTGTCTTAAAGGTTAAAGGTTTAATAGCACTAAAGAATTGCTGTGGGCACCATGCCCAAGCCTTTGATTAGGGAGTAGCTCATGTAGCCTGCTAAATGTTACTATGAAGTGCTGAGCATCCTCACTAGTTACTGTACCTGGGAATTGAGTTGTGGATGCAGAGAGCTAGATAAAGAAGACTCCAACATGCACTTTTCTGCATTAACTTACTTCCAGAAGTCATCCCTGCTGCTAATGATGAGCATGCATAGCTGAGGCCACATAGTTTCCCCTGTTATTCTTTGAATAGCTAAGCCCGAAACCTTACATTTACTCTTCTATCTCTCTACAGGCTATCTCCCTCCAGTTCTCTCTCTCTCTCCCTCCCTCCCTCCCTCATGCAGAACTGAAATAAATGGCATAGTAAACACTACAGTTTGTCCTGCAGTTATTACGACATCTAGGCTACAGCTTCCTTTCCTTTTTCCAAAAAATTGTGCCATACAAATGACTAGTCTTACATTGTCTTGTAAGACAGCTGGAATTGGGAATTTTCAGGTCTAAAATTGAAGATAGAGTTGAGCTACCAGAATCCAGAGACCCAAAACCACCACCTCTAGAAGATATGTCCCTTTAAAAAGGCCATGTTTTTCAAAACCCTCCTCACCTAGCCTGTTTCTATAATGGATTTCACCAAGGGCACCTTGGGTTAGGCTATGTTCCATCCCTGCTCACCTGTCTGCTGTGACCTTTTGCCTTCCTTACATGATCACTTGGGACATCAGTTTCCTCAAACCCCCCCCCCCTTCTTCTCTACCCTCTGCATTTTGCAAGTGCACCTTTGCTAATGTGTCCCTCCTGCTGCTTGATCAACTGTTAGGGAGTTACAGCAATATTTTCTCCACCTTAGCCTTGGCAGCAAGAGGGGCAGTGTCCTCCCTTCTCTGCCCAACACACACAATCCTGTTGCTTTTCAGAGACCAACCTGAATGAAATGCATCCATTCACCCATTTATCCACCTCAAATTATGAAAAGGAACATTATGTTCATTAAATAATCTTTTCATAATTATGACATCCTTGATATCAGGAAGGCTCAAGAATGATTGACCTTGGCATCCAGGATTAAGGCTGCATTCTGTTTCTTGATTACGGGCAGCAGAATAGTGGGTAAAATTATAAAGCCATTGAGAGGATTAATACTGCCTTGATCTCTCCCCCTCTCTCCTGGCTCTTTATCTCAAGTGATTAAAATTCTTAAGGGGGTGGAAATTGGTCATGTAGCATACGCCGGCTGCCGTGGATAGATACAGTATCGGTTAAAGGTATCAGCTCCCCATGACAGCCAGCGCAAAGGTTAATTATGCATGCTGTATATAGTTTTAATCACTTTAATCAGAGCACCATTCTGCTCCATCCCAGGCTATAACTTTTATACAAGCAGGAGAAGCACTTCAGGCATGGCAGTGTTTGTTTAGGAAGGGCGGAAGAGAGAGAGAGAGACAGGAAGAAAGATGCTACATTAGCCACAGACAACAAAGATAATGTTGTTGAAAGCTATTGACTGAAGGAGACTTGATTATGCCTTTAGTGAATGGTTATGTAATGGCTAAGAGTGACTAAGGCCAGCACCTATCTGCCTTGCAGGAGCCCTTGAAGTCTCCACTCCCAGATCAGCAAAGACAAGCTCTGACCAGCAAGTTTTACAGCCCTACTAGATCAAGCTGTGTCTCAGCTGAACAGGTTAAGATGAGGAACATCATGCACTCAGAGACTGATTCCATTTAAGGGTTCTTGACTGGCGCTTGGTTGGTTCCAGTTGCTGAATCTATTATTGCTGAATTGTGATTGAGCATGCAACCCTAGTGGAGGAGACATCTTCCCATGCTTTCAGTGTGTCATCTTTGTCAAGTCAAACCTGGAGTTCATAGGGCCATTATTTGTATATAAAAATATGTATGTAGCACCTAGTCATATAAGATATCAAGGTCCAACAACACATATAAGTATGATAAAACATCTGCTACACAAAAACAATACAAAATATTAACAAAAATGACTGGCTCATCTTATTTACAACTACAATTTCCCCCCAAAATGTCTTAAGGCCTATTTGGGAAACTTGTCAAGTAATCATGAGGGAGACTAACGCAGCAACAATCCAGTTATTTTGAGAGCAAAGGCAGGTCAGAGTAGCAGAAGGATGACAAAGGTGGAGCTGTCCTTATGAGTTGGAAATGTTAGAGCAGTGGTTTTCAACCTGTCTGCTGTGGCACCCTAGGGTCATGGATGCCGTGGGCAACACTGGCCTCTGTCCCTCTTTCCTTTTCTCCCTCCTCTGATGCCCTATCATGTCTCTGCCTCCCAAAGGCTTGAACAGATGTTTGTTGCAGCAAATGGTGCCTCTGGAGCTGGTCAGGGAGTCCTTTGCAGGCCCCTGTGGGGCAGTGTGAGGAGGCACCTCTCCTTGGGGCAGGCGGCCAGCTCAGAGACCAGGGGTAGCAGCTGTGGCTACCCAGAGGAGGCTGCCCAGATTCCCAAGGAGAGGGGAGAAGAGAGGAGGCTGAGGGATCACTCCACAAGGGAGGGTGTTTGAGAAGAGGTTAGGGGCTTCCTACTCTACAGACAAGGGGTGACATAACTGGACTCCTAAGCCCCACAGGGGTGCCACAGAAAGAATGGAATGGGTCAAGGGAGCCATGGACCCAAAAAGGTTGAAAACCTCCGTGTTAGAGGAAAGAGTGTTGTCCTCTGTCTAGAGTCACATTCTTCATAGAATAATAGCCCAATTCTTAAAAAACCTAAAATAAAAATACTGCAGAGTGAACAGAATATTCTGAATGGATTGGATATTTTATTGTAGCTGTAAATGCGCAGATAGGCATTTTGCCATTGGGAGCAAAATGTCCGAGTAGTTTTAAATTTTGATATCATTGTCTCTGGATATGAAAACTATAAATATTCCATTACTGTTTGAAGCATGTTATGTTAAGAAGATGGTTGCCAGTTGGGATGCCTTGTGAAATACCCAATATTCTCCACCCAGAAAACCCTTAACATTTCAATGTGTATTGTCAACAAACAGGAGCCAAATCCAGCTTCTTACTGTTGCCCTGTATCAGCCTCCCAAACTCCAAGGAAACCATTTTAATTGGGATTTGTTGACATTACACAGGAAGGCATCTAATGGCCAAACTGGAAGCAATAATAGCAGTCATGATTCTTCTTTTTTGCCTGTTCCACACATGTGCAAAGTGGGACTGAAAGAGGTTTAATTTTCACATCAAAGGGGGACATGAATAAGGGGAGCTAAACCTTATCCTTCCCTTCTTCCCCCCACCCCATCACTCAAATTCATTTCCCCCCAACCTAGCTCCAAGTTCTCTCTCTCTCTCTCTCTCTCTCTCTCTCTCTCTCTCCCTCTCTCTCTCTCTCTCTCTGAAACACCAAAGAAATGTCTAAAAATAATTATGTCAGGGGCAGAATTGGACAATATTTTCAGACCTTGTCACCATTTCTGAGGCATGAATGCTGCCAAATTCCAGAGGGACAGCTGCAGTGGTTTTCCTGCAAGGGCCGCCATTACAGTTTTAAGGTGAGTGAAAAAAGGAGGGGAATGTCTCCCATAGTGTTTTGTGGGCAATTGGATGGAGGTGCCACTGCATGACACCTGTCACATTGCAGGTAGATTGGTCCAAGGCTTTTGTGCTACAGTACATACCTTTTACAATGAATGCAGGAAATAAGAGACTTGCTCTGTGGATAAAATAATCCTCTCTGATTACAAACTGAAGCGGTCAGTTACAGTGGAGCTCTCCCTCCACCCTCTCTGGTGTTTGTTCTCCCTTCCTCAGCCACCTCACTCTGGCATTACGGTGTTATGGCAGTGGTGTTGCATCCTTTGCTGGTGCCCGGGGCACGTGCATGGCGGGACCAGGGGTTGAGCACAGAGGGTAAACAAAACCCACCGTTTCAGCCTAGCCCTCACCACCAGGCAGGCGCAGGGCAAGGAGGGTTCACAGGGCCGAACTGCACCGCCTGCCCAACCAACCGAACAGGGAGGAGCCCGGCCGGTCAATACAGTCCTTTGCAAGCACATCCCTCTGACATTGGCCAGGCAGCCATAGTAATAGCTGTAGAAGATAATAGCATATTCAGGACTTATTGAAAGTCAAATATTTTGAAACCAATACTTCGATACTGCAATCTCAATCATAGAGAAGCTGTGCATTAAAAAGAAAAGTAAACCACCTTAGCCAGGTTACAGTTCTCTCAGAAACCATGATGTGCCATTTATAAAGTTTTTCTGCTTGAAATGTACTAAATAGCAATGCAAATTAGCTCTCATAACAGGATAGTGAACCCTTAATTGGGTGTCACTGGTGATGGAAAGTCAACACTGATGAGGCATCCTTCACTCTCTCTGCTGCAATAAAGTTTAGTTTCCTTATGTAGGCAGTTTCAATCTCATTATACTGAAGATTTTGTTCAACAGTATTTAATAACCCTAGTGTTATCAAGAGACACATCCCTTTGGTAGAGATGCTACTGTTTACTGGAATAAATTATATACCACATTCCCCCAGAATCAATGACTAGTGACAAGTTTGTTTACTGTTCATTAGCAAACAATAAAAGGTTTCAGTACTGCTGAATAATACTGAGGTTACTTGATTACATTTCCCTCCAGTTATTACAACTGACCTATAACTCACTTGAGATCTCAGCATTTATTCTGAACTTTGTGCAGAATGCAGCAGCAGCCCTTCATTGTGGCAGATAAATATGCCAGGATTAACATTCTGCTCAACAATCAAACAGAAAATTATACCACAGTTGTAAAAGGAGGGAGGGTATTATGAGAGAGTTTTATGCAACTTGATGATTCTGATTGGCTCCAAGAAGATATAAAGAATAAATAATGGTCCACCAGGAGGAGATGATATTTATCTCTCTGTTGAGCAAACATGCCTGGCCCCGATAATGAAATGAAAAAGCCAAAGTAGAAATTGTAGGTCTTTTAAACCTAAAGTGATACTATCAGAGATAATTATAGAGCACATCAAAACTAGACTACAATACCGGCAAAAACACCTCTATGCCTCAAAATTAAGTTGTTTTACTCCGCATAAAAAATCCAAAATGAGGAACAGACTTGCTAAATAAATTCTGCTCAACGTCGTTTACACTAGCATGGGAAGCAGGTTGTTCTAGCAAATGCAAAAATTCATTCCTCCCTCCCTACCAGCCTTACAAACTGATCAAAATTTAGTTAATCAGCAGCATGCCAAGTTTATCCATTAAATTATTTTGCAAAATAAATAAATAAATTTCTACACTGCCATTTATCTGAAGATCACAGGACAGTTTATGACATAAAAATACAAAAAATAAAACACAAAATGCATAATAAAACAAAAGCAAAACAAACCAACCACCTCACTTCCACAGACACATTTAAAAGGCCGTGGAATGTAAATCAGTCACATGCCGGGTTGAAGAGTAATGTTTTCATCTGGTGCCTACAGATATGTAATGAAGGCACCAGGCAAGCCTCTCTAGGGAGAGCCTTCCACAATGGGGAGCCACCACAGAAAAGGCCCGTTATAACACTCAGCGATCAAGGTTTTCTGGGTGGTTTAGATATTTTGAAAACCATGATTGCTACATGTTAATGAATAACCATAACAATTCATCATGGGATCCAGAAGCCTTCCCGATTCACATCTAAGTTCAGCACAACTGGTGCGTGAGGCAGTCTGGTTACGTAAGACTTCAGCACTGTCTCCCCAGCTTTCCCCATTTGCCTCGGTGCTATTTTTATTGGATGCTTCATTGTTATCTCAGATTCAACATGCCCAAGACATCTTTCTTCTACTTGCATACTTTTCTTTTCCATTGAGACTGTTACCATATACCTTGTTTAACAGGCATGTAGACTTGGTTCTGTAGCTGACTCCCCTCCCTCTCCTTTGTTCTTTCTATTCAGTCTTGTCGCCAAACTGTGTTGCTTCTTCCTTTACACCACTGCAAAGGCATGGATAGCCCTTCTTCCCTGTATCAGCAACAAACATTCTGGTCCATACCCTGCTAGTCTTTCACATAGACTATTGCAGTCTTCTCTGTGGCCTTCCAAGTGTCACCTTGGTCCCATCATGTCTAAGTGATAAAACATTTAAAACATCTACAAACAATTCCAATACAGATGAAAATGTTCAAATAGTTTAATTCATCTTTTCCTGCTTGCTTTATAGATGTGGAACTCCCTTTCTGTGGAACTATGAAAGGTCCTTTAAGAGCAGATGTGCCTTGAAGACATATTTTTGTTCCATTCTGCCTTTTTTCAACATTGCCTTTTTTAATCCTGAGATTTAGTGCTTCTTTGTGATCCTGGATTCATCTTCTTCTCCCCTTTAACCATTGGGATTTATACCGCAGAAGGCAGAATAGAAATACTTTTTAAATAAATAGAGTTAAATAAATAAAGCTCACATTTGACTTCTCTGAAAGACTTGATTTAAAACAGACAAACATGTTTGCTGGTTTCCCACCTCCAAAATATAATCACACTTTTGATGATTAATTGCATATCTTTGTGGCAATAGAAACCCGTCACCATGCTGCAGGAGACTGGCTTTCAAGTCAGTGTGATGACTATGGGTCTTCCTGTCAGGCATCTTAAGAAAATCATGTGTTTTCTCCATTAAACAATCTGATGCTGTTGTTGGTTCATTTTGATGTCTCAATTGGAGAGAACCCAAGGGGAGGGAGAAATGTTTTCAATCAATATTTCTCTTAAGAATCCAGCCTGATGTGACCTCACTTGCCTTGTACAGTTACAATGCAAAGTCAATACCAAGCTCTAGCCAATGGCTTACCCACAACACTAGTCACTTTTCACTGAGGCATATGTTGCACATCAAAGTTAGTTTTATCTCCTTATTGCAAACAGACTTTATTGAATGTCTACAGTCAACAACAACAGAACCAGTACTTCAACCACTTCCTGATTTTTTTCCCCTAGAAGGAGATTTCCCCTTCCGCTCATAAATGAAATACACACAAACTCTTCTAATTTAGTAATCAGGAAAGATAATCACACCCCTTGAACTGACCTCCCCCGATTTAGGTCCATGTCAATAAGAGGTGGTAAAATTAGTCCACAGGCCATCTGAAGTTTACTGCTTGCTGATTAAAGCCCTAATTGATTCAGAATGCTTTACAAATCAATCTCTGAGAATTGCTTTGGGATCACAACAGCAACCCATAAAGAAACATTTAATCAAACCTCTCCCCTCCCTGCTCCCACTTCTCTTGCCATCTTCACTGAGAGACAAAGCGGCCCCACTACAAAAGCACCCTCTCCAACAGGCCACTGAAATAGTCCTAAAGCAAAGGTAGAAGTACTTGTCCCACTGCTTATTTATTTTCATATCAATAAAAACAGTTGCAGCAGGAAGCAAGCTGGGAACTGAAAAAGAAAATAGAATCAGAAACTTGCTGGCTATGGGTCAAATCTGGTGTTCCATCTGCCCCCAGCTGTCAACCCATAAACAAGAGGGTGAAGCGCATGTAACTGGTTAGCATGCAACTGTGGGGAGGACTGGCAAGGGCTAGCCCAGCCCAACCCTCTCCATACCCTTCACAAAGCAGCCCTTGCTGGTAGCACACATGGCCCTCTCTTCCCAAACATTTATCACTCCAAATGGTGAGTGTCTTCTCTAAAAATTGGTACTTTTGAGAGAATCCCACTTTTGAACAAATATTTTTCCCACACCATGTCTTGTGACCATAAAATATGTCAAAAGTGCAATTATATGGTGTGAAAGAAAATGGCTGGCTGTTATTGTTGTAAGAGTGTCATCTTAACCAAACCAACTCCTTATTGATCTGGAAAATCCTCTTTGCTGGGATGGGTGCATGCATGTCTTATTTCCTTTGAGGATCCAGTAGACACTTCTAAATCCCCTTTTTAGCTGGTTATCATCAAGATGGATGTTTGTGTGTGCTCAGTTTCCTGTCTCACCCAAGTACTCTTGCATGTGGATTTACAGGTCACGTTGACAGATGATGATGCTATCCTATGATTGGTGGAATTTTTCCACCCTCTCCATCCCTGGCTGGTTTTTCAGTCTTCCACTTCACTGATTCCCATCCCAGCATTTTTTATTCCTGGGATGATTCACGTCAGTGGCGGAGCTTCATGCTCCGGCACCAGGGGCAGAGAGCAGGTGGGGGTGGGGCTGGCGAGCCACCTGCGGGGGTGGGGCACCCAGCATGGGTGGTGCGGGCAGCCACGATGGCACTCTGGGGATCGCACTGCCAGGGGCAGTGTGCTCCTCCCCCCACTCCTCTTCCTCCGCCAGTGATTCATGCAGAGGGTAATTCTTTTGTCAGGGCCTCATTTGTTCCATGATGGGTTCTTGTTTCTTCATGCCTCCTTGTATTGAAAAGACATGTGTCCATCTTCATACTTTTGAAGAAAGGTATTTCCTGAAACCATATATATTTTTCAGAAAACACCTAATAGCCACAAAAAGCTTTTTGCTCATGATCTCTTGCTTTCTATTCCCATTCCTTTTTGTCATTTATTTCTTTAAAATGTTCTTCTTTTTAAACTTCTAATGCCAAATAAATGAACTCAACATTATTTCCAACAATAATTCTGTGCCTTTGAGTCCATTTTAATGTAGCCCATCCAAGCTACTCCTTTGACTAACATCATATTAGAACTTTTAGACATTTCTTAAATACTGGAATTTTTGTTTTTGTTGTCTTTTTACAGGCAAATCAAGGTCAGGGACAAATAACTAAAGGGTATGTAGTGGGGTACTTAACTGAAGTTTTTATAAATTGTGGGGCTCTTTTAGGGCAGGAAAAAATGAATGCATGCATACATACATAATTTTATTTGTATACCACCTTTCCACAGTTAAAACCATGATGGAATAGCTCAGTCGGTAGAGCATGAGACTCTAAATCTCAGGGTTGTGGGTTTGAGACCCATATTGGGTGAAAATATTTCTGCATTGCAGGGGGTTGGACTTGGGGGTACTCCTGAATCCTTTGCTGTCACTTGAGGCTCAGGTGGCCTCAGTGGCATGGAGGTCCTTCCATCAGCTTTGGCTAGTAGCTCAGCTGGACAGGGATAGCCCAACCTCTGTTGTCTAGGGTCTGATAACCTCATGGCTGGATTACTGCAACACATTATATGTATGGCTGCCTCTGAAGATGGTGCAACTGGTGCAGATTTGGGCAGCCAGGCTGCTCACTGGGGCAAGACGCTTTGAGCATCTTATACCAATCCTGCACTTGCTGCCAATTGGCTGCTGATTTTGACCTATAAACCCTCAGGATCACAATACCTTAAGAACTGCCTCTCTCCATATAAACTGTCCCAGACTCTGTGTTCATCATCTGAGACCCTTCTTCATGTGCCTCCTTCACATGAGGTCTAGAGGGTGGCAATACAAGAACGGGCCTTTTCTGCAGTGGCTCCCCATTTGTGGAATGCTGTCCCCAGGGAAGTTTGCCTAGTGCCTTCATTATATATCTTTAGGTGCCAGATGAAAATGTTCCTTTTCAACCAGACCTTTGGCTGAGTAATATTCTACAGCCTTTAAAATGTCTTGTTTTTGTTTGAACTATTTACATGTATTTTTACCTTGTTTTTATCTGTGAACAACCCTGAGCTCTTGTGATGAAGGGTGGAATCATCACCATCACCATCATCATACCAGCTGAGTTCATTAAAAAAAAACCCACTTGCATCACTTAAAAATAATATATCTACATATTCAACTTATTTCTGTGTGTCAAATCACATCTGCATTGAGTGTTATGCAGTGTTACTTTTAAAAGCACACACAGAGAGAGAAAAAATCCTGAATTTTAAAGCTGTTGTAGTGATCAAAGATAAAATAGAAGGAAGCCTTTACATTGTTGTTCTTAAAGACTCATCACAGTGAGTAGCTCTCATACTAAAAGCAAGGTAAGCCCTTTCCTCCTCCTGGGCTTGCAGAGGTCAATGTCTCTACAGTATTTTGTTAATGCAGCCCTCCTCCCGCCCCTGCCCTTTCCTCTGCAGTGATTCATTTCGCTCATGGCAGCTTCAAGTCTGAAAATGATAACACTCTTGTCAGTGTTGAGACCACTTAATCCATACCATTGCACCATTTCTCTAATAGAAAAGCCTGTCTTCCATCTGATATTCCAACTCCCCCTGCAGAAAAAGAAGGAGAAAAGAAAGAAACCTGCCAGTCATCACAAAATGCTGCACCCTTAATTTTGAGTCACCTGCTTTCTGAAATTACATGAAGGGTCATGAGGTGAGCCACAGACAACTTAAATCAATTTTAGGCCTCATCTCATTCATCAGAATGGGCTGCACAACAACTAAAACATAACAAAATAAGTGTCACAGAAGAAAATGGAACAAGTGACTATGCATAGGATCACACTGCAATTTATTTTAAAAGTGTCTGCTTTGCTTTCATGTTTTGATCTTCTTTCATTCACTAATTTCAAATGTTTATTCTCACAAGGAATGTGTGTATCCAGGCAAACTGCTGCACACACACACACACCCCAACAGTCCCAAATGCTCCAATGAATTGTTTGGCCTTTGGCCATGTACATACATTGTCCCCAGTGACAAAATCAATTTTTAAATGTGTTACAGACACTTTAAAATGGCTCTGGTTTGTGCTTAACAAACAACATGAAATAGAAAGGGCAAGAGGAGGGGGCACTGGAACTGTTAGCTGAAGCCATAAGGGATGCAAGTGCTGCTAGTTCACTCTGTGCTACATAACGCAAAGTGCTATATAATTATTCCTTTGATCGCTTTACGATCTTTACACAGAAACGAGTTGAAATACTGAAAAACTGATACAGCTGCCACAAATACACAATGGAGAGGCAGAGAGCCAGATTGTTTCTGGAAGTAAAGAAAAGGAACATGTGGATGTGATCTACAACCATGGAGCCAGCCTCAGTTGTCTGGGGAGAATAAGAACAGCTTTGCATTCAACAACGCAAAGCCACTTATATTCAGTAGGTGTGATAGTTGATAATGATTTCTGGTGCGCCTGCTCCTTTGATGCAGCTATGCATGCAGCATCATGTGACTTGGGTAGGTGGCCACACCTGACCTACAGGAACCTCAGAGAACCCAGCCAATGGACAACTGACCCAGTCCTTTCTTAATGGTCCACCTCTTCAAGTGATGACTGCATCAGGAAGCCAGCCTGGTTTATTTTCTAACATGGCTTATATTTTAACATGCTCAATTCAATGTCTGGCACCCCAGAATTAGAAGGGGAGTCCACAAACTTAAATATTATATTTATGTTCAGCCCTCTGCTGCCCCCCCCCCACAATCTTACACTCAAAACAACTCTGAGTTAGTGATCGATCTAAAGTTTCTTAGTGCACTTAATGTATGAATATTTGAACCTAGGTTGTGTACACATTACTGGCTAAGAACACAGTTGGGTTGCTATTTTTCTCATTTGGTATCAAAAGTGGTTTGGGAAAAACACAGTATTCCATACAAAACAACAGAATAGATCTGGATTGTCACTAACATCATTCCCAAACCAGCAGTGTGAGTGCATTGGGTGCTGAGTTAAATGCGAACGTGTACCTAGTCTCCCCAGGCCTCTAGAGCAGATTCACACACCATACACTTAAAGTGCATTCAGCACACATTTAGAGCACAGGATGCCCTCCCCCTACAAATAATTGTGGGAACTGCAGTCCCCCCCTCTACAGACCTACTATACCCTTAACCAGGCATAGGCAGACTCCGGCCTTCCAGATGTTTGGGACTACAATTCCCATCATCCCTGACCACTGGTCCTGTTAGCTAGGGATGGTGGGAATTGTAGTCCCAAACATCTGGAGGGCCAGAGTTTGCCTATGCCTACCCTTAACAAACTTCCATTCCCAGGATTCTCTGGAGAAAACCATGTGCTTTAAATGTGATTTGGATGCTAAATGTATGGTGTGGATCTGATCCCTAGTCTGACACCCTAGACCATAGTAGGCAAAAGGGCCTGGGGGCCGGATCCAGCTCAATCGCCTTCTAAATCTGGCCCATGGATGGTGCGGGAATCAGCGTGTTTTTACATGAGAAAAATGTGTCCTTTTATTTAAAATGCATCTCTGGGTTATTTTTGGGGCATAGGAATTCTTTCATTTATTTATTTTCCAAAATATAGTCCAGCCCCCCACAAGGTCTGAGGGACAGTGGACCGGCCCCCTCCTGAAAAAGTTTGCTGACCCCTGCCCTAGACACAACACCATGCTCACAGGAACTGCATGGTGCTGGTCAAAGATGCTACACTGTGAACAAGCACACACTTGTGAGTGCTTTTCAGCAGAACTTGCAATATGCTATGAAAGGACACAGACACACAGGCATATTATAGAGTGTTAAGTACCTTGGTGTCCTCAATCCATGTGAGGCGCCCTTCATTCTGCTCAAGTTTGAGGAGCTCATGTACATCAATTTAAACATACTGCGGATAGTAGCTTACAGTTATAAACAGAGTGAAATGATGGAGATATTTCACTGTTGTCCAGATTTTACTCAAGCCCATCTGGAATAATGAGAGCTGTCTGCGCAGAAAGGGTTACTGGTGTACTGTGAATAATCAGTCATAAACCAGCCTATAAATCACATAACTTGCACTGCAGGTTAATCCAGCTGCATTTGGAAGACAGTTATTAAAAATATGATTGGCAAGTGTTCGCATCACAAATATTACTAATATAAATTGGAGCTCACAAGGGATTAATATTTTGAAAATATTGGCCCATTAAAGATACCTGCTTATGATAAATCTAATATCTATAATAGATTAGTTTTGTGCTTCCAACCCTAGTGGTAGACTGCATCATCAAGCAGGTGCAAATATTGCAGCTAGAAATTGAAAATCACCAAAATTGCTTACGAGATTATCAACAAGAAACTGGAATGAATTACCAGCTAAATCACACACTCTAAAAGAAGGATGACTGGCTCATTAAAATCTTACTTTTACTGAACTCAGTAATCAGATTTGTCATCCGATTTCATAAAAACATGTATTTTAAAGGAACAGCTCTCAGATCAAAAGTTTTATTAGTGCGGTTTTACAAGCACCGAAAAGTGCATTCCAGTGAAAACTTTTATCTGCTCCTATCAACAAATTATATTTGTAACAGCTTCTGCAAAAGTGCCAAATTATCCACAGTATTAAGTTTACATATTTACATTTCAACAGATCTATAAATCTCTGTAATTCTGAAGTTACAGTGAATAAATGAGAAGCTGCATTTTCTAAATTGACTAGGCAGGGGCTCTCCAGGGTTCCAGGTCAGTCTTTCCCAGCTGTACTTGGAGATGACAACAATGGAACCAGGAACCTTTGTGCACAAAACATTTATTTTATTTATTCATTAATCTCTCACCCTTCCTCCCAAAGGAGCCCAGGCTCCTGCACATCTACAATAAAATAAGATGCAATTAAAAATAAAATAAAAACATTTAAAAGATTTTAAACCCATTAAAATATATAAAAATTATAAAACGCAATGGAATTTTTAAAAACCCAAGATGCAATGGCTATCAAGATGTAACCAAACAATGTGTCTGGATAGGCCCTCTAAAACAGAAAAGTTTTCAGAAGGTACCTAAGAGAGTATGGTGATGGCATCTGAGTAATGTCAATAGGCAAAACATGAGCTTTACCACTGAGCTGCAGTCTGTCCTCTAAAATAGAAGTAATATCATTTGGGGATAATTTTTCAAAACTTCTCCTACAGTCACAGAGAGACAATTGAGGGACCATACTAAAGTGTGGAGGATGTGGAATTGCATGAAAGCAGTGATTGTGCTCAGAGAATTTTCTCGATCCAGGACACTGCATATGGAGGGAGCTCTCTAGTCCACTCACCAATAATGCCACACCCTTGCCCATCCTTCCACTCTTACTGGTGCTGTGCTATATACCCAGGTGAGCAAAGCCTCCCAACTCACCTGCCCAGGTTCCAGTGATGCACCAGGTCACCCACCTCATCCATGATCAAATCATGAACTAGAGTTGTTTTATTGTGGGCTGACAGTACCATCAGATCAGAGGGCACTCGCCTACGATGACACTGCATACGATCCATTCCATACTTCCCAGTATGTTTCCGAGCACAATTCAAAACTGACCTTGAAAGCCCTAAACGGCCTCGGTCCAGTATACCTGAAGGAGCATCTCCACCCCCCTCGTTCAGCCCTGACACTGAGGTCCAGCTCCAAGGGCCTTCTGGCAGTTCCCTCCCTGCAAGAAGTGAGGTTACAGGGAACCAGGCAGAGGGCCTTCTCGGTAGTGGCGTCTGCCCTGTGCAATGCCCTCCCGTCAGATGTCAAAGAAATAAACATTTATCTGACTTTTAGAAGACATATGAAGGCAACCCTGTTTAGGGAGGTTTTTAATGTTTGATGTTTTACTGTGTTTTTAATACTCTGTTGGGGAGCTGCCCAGAGTGGCTGGGGAAACCCAACCAGATGGGAGGGATATAAATAATAAATATATTATTATTATTATTATTATTATTATTATTATTATTATTATTATTATATTTTTTATTATTATTATTTTATTAGTAGTAGTAGTATTATTCCCCCCTCCCCAAGACTTTGGCAATAGAAGGCCTCTGAGCTTTGCCTCACCTGCTCCCTGTGACCCAGACACATGCTGCTTTAAGATCCATTGACTGATACCATTGTAAAACACTGTCAACAAAAGCAAATACCTCTGCTATTTGACTAGTCGTAAGTGACAGCATAAATCCACATTCCAATCTGTAGCAAAGATGTATAATTGTATGAGACTCTCTTGGCAAAATGAAGCCTGCATTAAAATCCAGAGAAGAATTCCGCAGACACCATAATGTCCAAAAAGGTCTGTCAGATCCCATCATAATATTCCTCTGCATTAGCTTCTGAAGTGCAAATAGCTCTCTCCATCAATGAGTGCAGTATCTGATGTCTCATCCACTGCTTAATCAAAGGCTGCCTCTATTTCTTCTTGTCCTTGCTCCTCCTGCTTAATTCCGGGGGGGGGGGGGGCTGCTAGCTTCAGATGGTACTCATGTCTATTTTGCAGTATGTTCAAGCTTTTCCTACATGTACATGTATATAAAGCTATATGCTATCACTCAGGCACTGACATATTTTTATATGTTTTTATTTTTAATTGTGTTGTTTTCCTGTTGATGTTTTTTGCCAGCCTGGGCTCCTTTGGGAGGAAGGGTGGACTATAAATTCAACAAATATTTAATAATAATCTTGCATGATCATTTCATTTCAAAGCAAAAAAGATTTTCTTTACAGAAGAAACAAACACATTTATGCACATTGTTTCTGACAACCTTGTATGTGTATGCAATGGGAGGGGGGTGGTACTGGCACAAGATGAAATTGATAATCAACATTTCCCCCCTTTGAGCTTCCTTTCTCTGATACATAAGCCTTAATGCAAAACTATATATGCCAGCTGGCAACACCCCTGCATTTTCACATACTGTGTGCCCCATGTAACTCCATTTACTCCAGGATTGCATCAGCCGGAGTCAAGGTCAAAAGAGATCCTTCCACAAGCGTAATCAACTTCAGTGATCATAGACAACAGCAGCCAATGATAGTAATTACCTATAGACTAGTGTCATGGCCATCTAGAAGTTTTTCAGAATCAGGCCCAGAACATGAACTAGAAGGTAGGGGAAATACAATTTATTATTTATTTCATAAAATTTACACACTGCTTGGTTGTAATAAATAAATAAATAAATAAAACACCTCAAAGCAGTTTACAAAAAGATAAAACAGTAAAATAGAAATTTACAGCCACCTATCTACTGAAGCTCAATGAAAGTGATGTGGTCAAAAATTCATGAAAGTGAATATTATAGGAGAATTGTTGGACCCACCTGACAAAATTAGCATTTATGACTCATTAAAAAGAGTGCCAGACAGATCTAAAAGTCAACCATTTTATTCATTTTTATGTGGGATAATCAGTTTAGGAGATCTATATCACTATCAATATTTATAGATTCTTTGCCCAGGTTATTCAGACTCCCATGAGATAAAAAGAAAGTCAGGTTTGATGCATATGCAGTCGAACACACGTACGAAACAGTATACATACAAATGTAACAGTTTTACTGCAGTCTCTCTCAGGGCCTAAGAGAATCTGTCTCCAGTTTCAATCACAATCCTGAATGGCGGCAACAGGGTGACAAGCACCTCATTTGCACTGCAATCCGAATCCCAGCCGGACAAAGCTCTGTTCCTGCCTGGAGCTGGTGCAGCGACTGGGCTTCCATCAGGCCCAGTGCTGTCAAGTGGGTCCTATTTGGAGGCTTTGTGTGGGCTGCAACCAGCAGAGATCCCATCCACATGTTCAGCAGGTGAACTGGGGAGCTCTCTGTCAAAGGAAAGATGCTGGCTCTGTGGGTAGAGGCTGGCAGAGTGGTAGGGCTGGGTAGAGGGACAACTCTGCCCAATGAAAACTCCCCTCCGCCCCAATAGGGTTTTGATTGCCTCCTTAGGTCCCGTAAAAAGTACACTATGAAGAAGCTGCTTTATCCATTATTTGCAGAACTGGGAGCAGAGAGAAGCATGTTTGACATTGACTCAAAAATTCAGTGTTCTGTTACATTTAGGGTATAGTATATTCTTTTTGTCTCTTTCGCATATCCTTTCAGTTATCTTTTAAAGACTCAGTTTAATGTCTCCAATCACCTGGAAAGGATTATCTGCAATTTTAATCACTCTCTACAAATTACCTCCGGCAGTAGCTGCTGGACTGTCACTCACACACTGATAACTGGGATAAATCTGCTATGTCAAGGGAGAGCTGCTGCCAGAGTTAGAGCATTTGGAAATTCAGAACTTATACCAGGGATGGGAAACCTGTAGACTTGCAGATGTTGCTAAACTACAAATCCCATCATCCTTGACTGTTAGCTATGTGGCGGGAGCTAATAGAAGTTTGGGACTCCAACAACATCTGGACGGCTGCAGGTTCACCATCCCTAATTTACACTGCTCGTTAACTCTGGTTGGTGTTAAAATCCTGGAAGCACCAAATCCTGGAAGCAAGTCTATTATTTGTAGAGTGATCTGCAAAATCTACTGAGATTTTGGATGAAGTAAAAGTCAAAGCAAATCTGAGGAGCAGGGGTAGCCCATCTAATTTGGCAGGACAGGAATTACCGCCACCTCCTCCCACCACCACCACTTCCGCCACTGCGCCCCAGCTCTTGTCAAACTCAGTGGGAACCAGGGTGCGCCTCAAAGCATGGTCACAGGAACACCCTGGTTCTTGCCGAACTTTACAGAAGCCGGGACACTTCTCAAAGTGTTGTCACTCAGCTTGTCTGCCAAGAGGTGGGGAAGATGAGAGGCAATGTTATGCAAGGTAGTGGACTCTCCTTCCTAAGCAGAGGTTGGACAGCCATCTATCAGTGATGCTTTAGCTGAGATTCCTTTCCAACTCTACAATTCTGTGAATCTACTATCACCCCAGATTTTTGCCTTGCTGGCTGTGGATGATGGAAGATGTACAGTAGTCAAACAACATGTGGGGTGGCGGGCGACAAAATGATGGATATTTTTTTTCTATACATAAAAAGCTTTTACTTGCTGCTGCATTGATTAGTAATCAAGGGGGAGTTTGCTAACAATTTCCATAAGGATGGCATTGCACCCCTTTAGCTGTTATATACACCTGAGGAAAACAAAGGGCAAGCTTTAAGAGGCAAACTTACTAACACTGCATCTCCCCCACTGTTCAAATTGCTTCAACATTTGCCAAAAGAAAAACTACGTATGTGTGTTTATAGTTGAAAAATGACTGTATCAGCTACTTGTCATATATCCCTTTTTATGAAAAATTTAGCTTACATAAAATAGTTCCTCCTTGTAGTTTTGCAAAGAGCTTCTTTGTTAAGAAATAATGAGAATGTAAAGAACAAGTAAGTGACATGTTTAGCAGGTAGTGCAAACACTTCCCACCCCACAAATTTGCTTTACAGTGGTTAATAGTGGATAAAACACGGGATCTGAATTACTGTTTCACAAACTGAGCAAGTCATTTTTAGACATTATGTATATAGTTATTACTGAGGGCTCAACCCTGTAAGAATTCCACTTGCATACAGAAACCCAACTTCTGGATGTGGATAACCTGACATCAGTTGCCTAAACTCTGGAAACCTCCAGGTTAGACTACTGAAATGCATTGTACTTGGTGCTGCCTATGAAGATGATTTGTAAACCGCGGCTAGCACAGATCACAGTTGCTAGCTTGTTATCTGGAACAAGAAAACTTGAATACATAACACCAGTTCCAGTCCCATTACAATGACTGTCCATTTCTTTCCCAGCCCAAATCAAAGTGCTGGTTTTTATCTTTAAGGCTTCAAGACTCCTATACCTAAAAGGCCACCTTTGCCTGAGCCCTGAGATCATCACATGAAGCCTTCCTTTGTATACCACTTCTAAGGGACCTCCAAGGGAGGTCAGAAATTGGCAACAAAAGAATAGACCTTGGTAGGAGCCTGTTGGTGGAATCATCAGATAGATGCCAGGCAATGACATTTTTGTTTTCCTGGGCATTTGGATAGCACAACTAATATTTTCAAAAAAATGCAATTCTTATTAAGTTTTTTTGAAAAGGATAGTTATACAAATCATAACAATGACACAGGAAACACAAAGATTATAGCAAAGGTAAGTTAAAGAAAGGGGAAACACTGACCATTGCCTAGTCTAATGAATCTGTCTTTTTTCACAGGCTCATGATGGTGCAGCATAGAGTTCCAAAGTTACCATCCTGCTAGACTCAGATGTCCTGTCTTTTTAAATTTAAGAATGACAAACGTGGAATCTTGCCAGTTTTTTTTTAGTGCCTCTGCTACTCCATTACTGTATTTATTAAGATCAAACAGAAACAAATAACACATGTCCTGTTTTGACAGTAATCTGTGAAAATGAACTTTTTGCATTAGTTTTTCCAAGTTAAACAGAAACCACACTTTCCCATACCAAATCTCCACTGCGGCCTTTTCCAAATGTTTCTAAAAAGACATGATGGTCAGTCTTGCTGCCATCAGTAAATATCCAAATAGTTATGTATTTTTGATATGACTCTATTGTTAAATTTGCTTTTAACAATGCTTGTGGTTTTATTATTTGGTTTGTGGTGTTGTTTTTACTTTGTTGGGACTTTTTTTAGTGATAAGTGATAGACAAACTCAAAAAACCTGATCTAACCTAAGAAAACCATAATAATTCTGTAGTGCTCTTGCCCGGTCTGATCACTTAAATGCAGTCCAAGTAGAAGAACTTTGTAGAGTGGTGCCTTTGGTAGTAATAAAAGGTAAAGGGACCCCTGACCATTAGGACCAGTCGTGACCGACTCTGGGGTTGAGGCGCTCATCCCGCTTTATTGGCCGAGGGAGCTGGCGTACAGCTTCTGGGTCATGTGGCCAGCATGACTAAGCCGCTTCTGGTGAACCAGAGCCAGAGCGGTACCTATTTATCTACTTGCACTTTGATGTGCTTTCGAACTGCTAGGTTGACAGGAGCAGGGACTGAGCAACGGGAGCTCACCCCGTCGCGGGGATTCAAACCGCCAACCTTCTGATCGGCAAGTCCTAGGCTCTGTGGTTTAACCCACAGTGCCACCCATGTCCCACTTGGTAGTAATATATTGATACAAATACCAGGAGACTGAATTTTCCCATCTGATATCACACAGTAGACCCTAGTAGTCCTGCCATAAAGTATTCACTTAAAAAAGGTAAATGAAACAATCACAAGAAAAATACAACTTTTATGACTAGGTTTCCTCTAGAATTAATGTTGCATTCAGTAAGCCCATCACTAAAAATATTATTGGCATAACACTACTGGTGATTTTTTTTTGGGGGGGGGGGGGGTTAGAAAACTTTGTAACAAGTAATAGAGTTCATGTAAATTCCATGGCCGTGCAGTTTTAGAGTGGTATAAAGGCAAGCAAAATGTGTGTTTGCTTTACTGAGGAAACAATAGTTGACAAATGATTTTGAGAGTAAGTCTAATTAGGCTGCCTCATGATGTGGACTTAAAATAATTTTAGTTGCATTTGCTGCTTGGGTGGGCTTTCTGTGTTGGGGTAAACTGACATCCCAAAGGGTTATGGGTTATTTGTGGTCAGGCATCTAACAACCCAAGGAAATGCTCACCGCAGGACATTACTACTGAGCGCTAATGAAATTTCTAGTTCAATAATAGAATATATACCGTCCATTATCTGGGAATTTTTAACTTTTAACTTTGGCCTTGTAACTATGCTAGCAACTGCAGTCATTCTATTAAGAGCCTCATCAGAGCCGAAGTTATTTTATAATCCTGCTTTCTCCATCCACAAATGTCAGTTTTCATTGAAATAAATGTTTCTAGTTAGCAGAAAGAAGCCTATACGAAGCAAGGCATGTGCTGAGTCTCACTTCCCCCTCTTGAATAAAGTTTTCTCTTTCATCATCCGGAAAAACTGCAGTCACAGATGCACATTGTGGGAAACTGCACACACAGCTACCAACTGTGGGATACAGGGACTACACATGTAATGGCCACTGAGCTAGCAGGGTCCCGAGATGCTTAGCTTTCATTAAAAATAAAAAGTCAATCAGACATTCCTGAAGAAAATTAGAGCACAAACCATGGAGATAACTCTAAGGTTTCAGCACTCGCCAGGCAGCACTATTGCCAAAGAAGCTTAACCAAGATGATCAAGGGTCTGGAAAGGAAGCCTTCTGGGGAAAGGCTGAAGTACCTGGGTGTGTTTAGCCTGGGAAAGAGGAGACTGAGAGGAGATACGAAAGCCATCTCCAAATATCTCAAGGACTGTCACATGGTGAATGGAGCAAGCTTGCTTTCTCCTGCTCTGGAGGGTAGGACTCAAACCAATGGCGTCAAGTTACAAGAAAGGAGATTCCAACTAAATATCAGGAAGAACTTTCTGATAGTAAGAGCTGTTCAGCTGTGGAACAGATTTCCTTGGCAGGTTGTGGACTCTTAGGTAAAGGTAAAGGTAAAGGGACCCTTGACCATTAGGTCCAGTTGTGGCTGACTCTGGGGTTGGGGCGCTCATCTCGCTTCACTGGCCGAGGGAGCCGGTGTCCAGCTTCCAGGTCATGTGGCCAGCATGACTAAGCCGCTTCTGGCGAACCAGAGCAGCGCACGGAAACGCCGTTTTCCTTCCCGCCGGAGCGGTACCTATTTATCTACTTGCACTTTGACGTGCTTTCGAACTGCTAGGTTGGCAGAAGCAGGGACCAAACAATGGGAGCTCATCCCGTCGTGGGGATTCGAACCGCCAACCTTCTGATCGGCAAGTCCTACTCTCTGTGGTTTAACCTACAGTGCCACCCGCGTCCCTGGTGTAGACTCTTACTGGATGCTTTTAAGTAAAGGTTGGATGGCCACCCATCAGGGATGATCTAGTTGAGGTTCCTGGCTTACTGCTGCTGGGCAGATGCTGAGCAGAGGGGGCGTATGGGAAATGCATCAGGAAGACAAAAATGTATTGAGGAGTTAGTGATCTGACACAGTCACCTTTCCTGCCTCTGTTCCTTCCACCTCCCCGCTCTTATTAAATTTTTTAATGGTGTGAGAACAGTTTTCAATGTCCTGAGAACGTTAGGAGGAGGTGAGGCCACACACACAGCTGCCTTAATCAGTTGTGGAGGATAGTGCTGGGCACTTCTTTGATGTTGGACATTGTTTTGAGAAAGTGAGGCATTGGGAGGGAGTGGCTAACGCATGATCTGCACATAGCAGTCTTGGAAGCCACACAGGCTATCTATAAAATTGGACTGTTTTGGCAGAGTTTCTTTGAAGCTCATGCATGGACTGATCGGCTGCAGGGCCGTGCAAACTGAGGCTACCTGGGGGAGTCGCTTTGCTGTTTCTTGAGGGCTTCCAAGTGGCAGGCTGAAGTGCTTGCTTGGTATGTATACGTTGCTTGCTGTTTTTGAATAAAATCTTTAACCTTATCACTCACTTGTGCATTTTGTATTGCTTCTGAATCTCATTTTAAAAGAACCACCTTGCCTTGGGCAAGTTAGGGGGGCGGTGTCCTGGGCTATATTTGTTTAAATACTTTTATCCTTGTCCAAATTATTTCACACTACCCAAGTGAATAAAACACAATTGGTTGCTTGGGCATGTTAAACTCAAAAGCAATTCCTTTAAAATAAACAAGACTTAGAAAAAGTCCTACTTTCCTGGGACGCGGGTGGTGCTATGGGTAAAATCTCAGCACCTAGGACTTGCCGATCATATGGTCGGCAGTTCGAATCCCTGCGGCGGGGTGAGCTGCCGTCGTTCGGTCCCAGCTCCTGCCCACCTAGCAGTTCGAAAGCACCCTTAAGTGCAAGTAGATAAATAAGTACCACTTTATAGCGGGAAGGTAAACGGCGTTTGCGTGCGCTGCGCTGCTGCAGGCTCACCAGAGCAGCTTCGTCACGCTGGCCACGTGACCCGGAAGTGTCTCCGGACAGCACTGGTCCCCGGCCTCTTAAGCGAGATGGGCGCGCAACCCCAGAGTCGGTCACGACTGGCCCGTACGGGCAGGGGTACCTTTACCTTTACCTTTAGGACTTTCCTATTTAAAAAAAAAAATGGTGCTATTACAGTTTCCCATGTACCCCACTTAGCCACTACCAGGCTCTTGGCATCTCTGGACTGTTGTCCGTTATTAATAAATTATAAAGCAACACCAGCAATAAAAATAATTTGTAAAATTAGTTTCTGAAGATACTGCGAATATTCTCATATGTCCATGTATGGCGGGGAGAGATTACGATTTTTAATGTAACCAATTTTAAACTGTATAAATGGGTGGGGGATGAGTGAATATCTGAAATAAATACCATCTACAGGATTGACAAAGAGGGAAATATCACAGCTGCTGAAGGCAATCTTCAATTAATGGGACTCAAAGCATCAGATTAAAGGAAAACAATATTCTATGGGAGATAACATGGTGAAATAACATTCCTAGGAAGAAGAAATGTCACATTTAAAAACAGTTGTGCTCACTAGCTTACATGCATCCAGGTTTTAATACTAGCTTATTCTTTCCTATTAATAACTGCTTTCTTATCATTAGCTAATCCCCCCAGTGCTTCTTCTCACACCAGTATAGTAAAAGGTCCAGAGAAAAGTAAGTAAACCAAAATACTTGTACAGAAAAAAGTTTTCCAGGTATCATTCTAATGGCAAATCAGCACAGTTTGTTCAAGGCTACATTTCCCTGCTTGGCATGCATAATTGATGTATGTCACATTTTATATAATGATTGCAAGGTAAATTCAATTTTATATTTTCCTTGTTTTTGTCCTCTAAGAAGCTCTTATCATCACATATCAATTCTAGGGCACAACAAAGATAGGAAACAAATCACTCCAATGAATGTAACATCAAAACTGATTAGAGACAGAGAAAGATTAATTGCTTGTGTCAGAAATAAATAAAGGAGGTAGGATGAAATTGCTATTGGATTCTAAAATATAGTGAGAGAAAGAGAGAGAGAGAGAGAGAGAGAGAGAGAGAGAGAGAGAGAGAGAGAGAGAGAGAGAAAGAGAGAGATCAAATATAAATGCAGCACAGGGCTATAAAGTGATTTTTTTAAAGTTAAATTTAGAAAGGCCATATTACAAAATACTTCAAAACAACTTTTGTTTCAGTAAGATGAAATAGTAATGGGTTGGATACAGCTGCAAGTGCTGAAAACATTTGCACAAGAGTTTATTCAACACTATCAAGTGAATTCTACAGCAGTTCTGCTGCTTCGGCTTCCACAGGAGAAGTAACTATGTGCAAGAAAACACTCCTGCAGTCGGCTAGCTAGGGTGGAGCCTGCTGACATTTCCCCAGCAATAGAAAAACTACATTTTGGGCAAGTACAAATGCACTCATTGAGAATGGTGTTCAGCACCCATTTGCCAAGGTTGTGGCAGTCCATTTTGGGTAGAAGGCTGGAGCCTTCCTCACACTGGAAGTGAGGCAGTATCATTGTTAGCAGCCGATTTTGTTCTGATTGGGGGAGAATTTTGTGATTTGTTGACTTCTAGGAGGGTAGTGGGGTCTGTTCCATGGTTTGTTCAGCCCTGTTTCCAAAAGTTCTGAAATGATTGTCGTAGGAATGTGCTGAATATTTCCTGTTTGGTTTCTTGTCATCTCTCTTATGATCAGTATCTTGCCTTTATTTCTGTATTTAACTAGAATGTCTTTCAGAGCTTCTTCTCCAAAAGGTTTGCCAGCCACATAGGGGGCGATGCAGAAGTTAACACAGGACTGTGTGTTTGCTTCCCACTCTTAAAGCCATAGAGTGTCTGGCCACTACATCAGGTACGGGGCACAAGATGCATATTCATCATAGCATCTGCTATGAATGTTGCTGAACTGTGTAGATTCAGTATGGTTTAGCGGGGTGACTCATATCCTGAGTAGGTTGTCTAGTAGGTCATCCACTCACATTGAAGATGCACAAGCAAACATTGAAGCTGTGCAAGCTGCTCGGATGGCCAAGGCATTGGCTTCCTGTGCCCTGTGGATGACATAGCCAAGGCAGTGTTCATTGGGATCCTTCAGCTGAGAGTCTCCTTCCCTTGGAAGTAGAGCCTTAGAAACCACAGTGGAAAAAAGTGGATCCACACTGGGCAGTTTAAGGGAGTCCATGAAATCAGAGTCTAGGTAGTATAGCTTATTAGCAAGCACCATCACTTTTTTATATTGGAGGGGTAAGTCTCATTACGTCCTGGTAACTTTTTTGAGCAGGGCTGGAACTGGAACGTCCAGCACAGAATGTTGTGGTTCCTTTAGCACTTTAGCTTTAGATGGAATTGGAGATGGCTCTGCAGGGGGATCATTAAGCTCTAAGGTAGCGAAGGCTTTACCCAGGAAAGAAATATAATGAGAATCCTGAAACAGCCAGTGGGAGGGTTGTTGGGGAGTTAGTGGGTTGTTACTCCATTCATCTTCATCTTGATCCATGAAAGCAAAAGGATCAGAGAACTCAAGACTGTTGGGATTGTGCTCAGTCTTGGGTTACTAGATTAAGATCCTTTTACATCCCAAAGGGATTGAGAGACTGGGTTCTGGTTGTAGACTGCAGTCTGGCTGAAGCAGATTCCATGGAATGTATGTTAGGTTGCCCAGAGTTGAGAGAGGGCCTTTTAGGCACTGTCTGTGCTTTCTTGCCGGCAGGTCTTGTCTGAGATGATGAAGAGGCTTTTAAAACAGGCAGAAATTCAGCTGTAAGCTTGATTTGATTAAGCACATCCTCAGACAGCTGTAAGGTATTCATAATAGCTGGAGGGGGAGGACCCCAGAAGAGCCCTGGTCCATATTAGTAGTTGGAGGAGAGGATTCTTCCTCATCTGATGATTAAGAGGGGCTATTGGAAAGTAGAAAATGTGTTTAAAGCCTTTTGCTTGCCTCTTTTCCTTTTCCCAGTTGGGATCTGCTTCAGAGGAGGGGGTAGTGGTCTGTCCCCCCCCCCCCAGTTATTTAGCCCTCCTAGCCTCTCCAGACTGATTATTATTTAAATGAATAATCTTTTAAAAAGAAATCCCAAATGCTGAATCGGAATGGATAGCAGGGGAATATAGCACACCCAATCGATATATGAGTGGGGTGGATGCAATCTGCTCTTAAGTGAAGATGTAAGGCTTTCCTTCTGGAGAAATGGCTTTAAAAAGCTCAATGAAGAGGTTTCCTTTTTGCAGAAGGGAAGAAATGGCTTTTGCGCCAAAAGACGCAGCTTGCATGTCTCTCCAGGCTTCCCCTTGCATTCCTCCTTCACTACAGCTGCTGTTGTAATGGAGAAATCCCTTTTCTCCCTTGGCCAACCACTTACAGCGGGAGGAAAATGATGAAAATATTAAGATTTCTTTTTAAAGAACAGCAGAGAAAATGGGAAGTGGGCGGGTAGGGGAGCACACTCCTATAACAAGGAAATAAGCTGCAGAAAGCTTTAAACTTAATGATTAAATAAAAGTCTAAGAAGAAGTATTGAGCAAACTACTTTAGAAATACAAGATAAAATATTTTTTAAAAGGTAAAAGCCTGAAAGATCAGAGGGAGCTTGTGGCAACTGGCTGCACTTTGACCGGAAGGTTGGAGCAGAACTGCAGAACTACCTCCCAAAAGGTTGCTGCCTGCCTTCAATCAAGGGGTGGTTCTGTCAACCCATCCTGCTGACCTGAACTGGGAATATGAGAACAGTTTTCACCTGCTGCCAGATGGATAACAAAGAGGGAACCAGTCTGGGAGCAACCACTGAGAAGGCCTTATTCTGCATCCCCACCAAGCGTGCCTGGTAGGAGAGGACCAAGGGAAGATCTCTGCTGAAGATCTCAGAGCCCAAGCAGGTTTGTATAGGGAATTATGGTTCTTCAGATAGCCTGGTCCCAAGTTGTATAGGACTTTATGGCCTAACAACGTCAGATAGTATCAATAACCAGCTGACAAAGCATTGTAGGGTATTGAAAGCAAACTGTACTCTTCCAGGCATGTACTAATTCACAAGAATAGGCAATCAACTTGTCAGCAGAAGGTAAAAAATGCTGGAAAGATTCCACTCCAGCAGCCCTGGCCTCCATATAGGAGGGATTTGTAAATGTTATTCTGCAAAACAGAGATACAACAATAGTGTCCACGATTGTTCAACACATCATACATGGATGGCAAACTGTATGTAATGTGTTGCATGGAGGCAGTCAGCCCAAATACATCTGGCAGGAATCAAACCAATCTTGTGCATGTATTAACTCCCTTTGGAACTGGGGAAAACAGCAAGAAAGATCTTGGTGGCAAGGGAAATTTCAATATGGCAGCAAATTATGGATCACATTTCTAGCAATAGTATCCATATAGATCTAGCTCAGTTCCTAAACACTTGTGCAGCTGCTTGAAATTAGCTTTCTGGGTGACAAAAGAATATTGAATGATTGCTGGAGCATACAGCAGATATTCGTCTACATGACAAGAGCAGTGGAGAGAACAAGTCAATGCAGAATTTCCCCCGGAATTTTGCTTGGCAGAAAGAAATCTTAAAGGTTATCAAGAAAGTGAGCAAAATGAAATGTCATTATTTCCAAGACAGATTTAAACATGGCACAACTCATAAAGCACTTTGATTTGGGGCTGCGCTAGATTTCCATCCTATTTGTTGAGCGAACCAATGCTGTATAAAGTTGAGTCACAGCAGAGAAATCCAATTCCCCCCTCAACTTTTATGTACCTTTTCTTCACATGAAAAAACAATCTTATTGGAGCATTAATTTCATTTTTGTCAATCTGATCCATGGAGGCTAAGCAAATGCAAAATCTGCAGCCCCGCAACCCAGCATGAACTAAAAGCAGTTTGACAGGATGATACAGCTGGTCTAAGCCTGACCCTGGCATTGCAAAGTCTGTTACATGGAGGATTTGGCCCGCCTTGCTTTGTTTTCTTCCCACTCCCTACATCTTAGCTGCTGGAATTCCCCATCAAAAATTAATGCAACAATATGTTTCAGACACTCCATCTGTAGCCTCAACATCTGCTGAGTCTGCCTCCCCATTAAAACCTCAAAGTGAAATCCTTTCTCCTCACCTGCCATTCCCTCCACTTTTGAGCACACCTTGATGGTAAATTATTGTTTAGCAAGATTTACTTCCTCAGTTGAAAACACCAAACAATAAGTTTATCTTCACAATAGCGATGAAAGGAAGACTGTACAGAGGGAGGGGGGATTGTAAATGAGCAGAGGGGAGATTGCTAAAGTAGGACAGCAACTTGGGACTAGTTCTTAAAAGGCGAGTGTTTCAAAGCGTGGTAAAACATTCTGTTAAAACAATAGATAACACATGAATCTGCCCTGTGCCCTGAGATCATCTGGGGTTCAGGTTCATTTGCTTATTGAGATTGGGATGGGGAGGCTGAAGAATGGGCCTTTTCTGGTGTGACACCACTGTTTCGGATTGCCCTTTCTAGATCCATGCACATGTTGCCCAAAATGACTGTGGCCACAAATCATGGTAAACCACAAACACCAGCACAGAGGAAAAAATCTCTCCACTCATGGAGGGAGGGAGGAAGCGAACCATCACCTCTTACTTAACATTAGGTCTGGACTAGGGTTTGGTTTACTCCCGTGGTTTCTTTTCTGGTTCTACTGGCTGTAGTTTGCTGGAACAAAACAAACCGCAGTCCCTGGCTCAGACATAAGAAGAATTTGGATTTGGATTTGATATCCCGCTTTATCACTACCCAAAGGAGTCTCAAAGCGGCTAAAATTCTCCTTTCCCTTCCTCCCCTACAACAAACACTCTGTGAGGTGAGTGAGGCTAAGAGACTTCAGAGAAGTGTGACTGGCTCAAGGTCACCCAGCAGCTGCAGGTGGAGGAGCGGAGACGCGAACCCGGTTCCCCAGATTACGAGACTACCGCTCTTAACCACTACACCACACTGGCTCTCATAAGGCAACATTAGGGTCATGGTTTGCTTCCTCCATGCACTAACCACACCCCATTAAGGTTTTTTTATGAGAAGGGATATCAATATATTTGATAAATGGTTCAGAATAATTTATTCGAATGACATGGTGGAGGCATTCAAAATGTTTGGGTAAGTATAATTTCTGATGAATAGGAATGCAGTTGGCACCATAATAATAACATTTTTATTATTTGTAAGCTGCCCACTGGACTGGGTTGCCCCAGCCACTCTAGGTGGCTCCCAACAAAATATTTAAAACACAATAAAACATCAAATATTAAAAACTTCCCTATAAAAAGGGAAATACCACAAATGTTGTAGGATATTATTTTGGGTACTTAAATGTAGCACCATAGAACCCTTAATATTACCTCCTTCTAGAGTTTGTATTATAAATAAGGCTAACTGAATCACTAGACAAATTTGAGGAAGGAGCTATTTAATGCAATCTGGGCACCTCTGATGCCTTGGGACAAAACACCTTGTTACTACAAATGGAAACTGGCTAGGCCAACATGACATCCTTATATTTCAAATTAATTACAATATAACCAAACCAAGAATTAAACTTCAGCCCCCTCACTACTTTAATCTTATCAACAGGACAATGGGTTCCTTCCTTTACATTTGCAGTGCTTGGGAGGACGATTTATCTTCGTTAAATAATAATTGGCTTTATTATCTTTTGACTCTTCAGAACCACAGGCTGGCAAGGTTTTTAAAAATTTCATCAATCTTATTTTGCGTTTTTCAAAGCTGGCACTGAAAGCTTGGAGGGAAGACGTCAAAGCCTGCAAAACACATTGTATCTCCTAACATTATGAATTGGGCTCGAGAATATCTAATTTACTAATACATATACTAAAGTGACAGGCACCTCTATATTTCATAACTTGAACAAGGAATTCCAGAAGCAAAGACCTGAATTGCAGTTTCAGATGATTAGTGTTGCAACAGGAATACAACCTTCCAAAAACACTTACAAATGCTCACCTTTTGCAAACTTGCTTTTTCAGCCATTTACTCAATCTACACTTCTTGTGTCTTTTCTCAAAGTGTTTGAAGATGCACAGAGATATAATGGCGCATTGTTAACACTTCTAAAGATGGGATACTGTATATTGGTTAAGAGATACATATCAGGCTCTGAATTTTGCTCTAGACATAATTGTTCATCAGAGGGGCCAGGATTGAGGATTGAGGGGACCCAACATGATGTGACATTGCACACAGGGCCCTCTGAACATTGAGGGACCCCCCTCAAAAAAATGATTGGGGGGAGGGCACAGTGCCTCAGTCCCTAGGAGCCAACACCCTTGTTGTCCATCCCCTACGGGGTGAATTGGGCGACAAGTCTTGGTTTTTTTCCTGGCTTGTAAATTCATCTGGGGGCCTATGCACACTGGGGACCTATGCTGTT
Organism: Podarcis gaigeae; assembly: GCF_964106915.1. NCBI lineage: Eukaryota > Metazoa > Chordata > Lepidosauria > Squamata > Lacertidae > Podarcis > Podarcis gaigeae. The sequence goes on along the minus strand of NC_139690.1, from coordinate 51,397,445 downwards.
AGCCGCTCTGAGCCCGGCTTCGGCTGGGGAGGGCAGGATATAAATAAAATATTATTATTATTATTATTATTATTATTATTATTATTATTATTATTATTATTTTGTTCATGCCTTGCTTCCTTCTGCTTGTCACTGTGCAGACTAGTACCACCACAAGTTTTGACTGGAATCCTGACCACACCTTACTCTGCACTATTTCAAGGAGGTGTCCCTGAAAACGCACAGTATATCCTGTCCATCACATTGTTTTGCTGTTTCACTTTCCTTTCTTCTTACCTGCCCTTTCTGTACCCTTTCCACCACATTGTGCCACAACTGCACATGCCTTCATTTTCTACTGCTTTTTTGAGGGGGGTTCTTGTCTTCCTGCATATATGCGCATAAGCCCACGATATCCTGTTGTTGCTTCTCTCCCCCGCCCTCCTTGCCCCTCCTGGACAAAGCCCACTCTTTTGCAGGCTCAATGGACTGAAATGAACACACTTTTAAGAGCTGGTCAACAGTGGGACGGACTCTGCTTCATTAGAGCTTCCAAAGCAGAGGTTAGATGGCCATCAGCCAGGGATTTTTTAGTTGAGATTCCTGCTTCACAGGGGGCTAGACTAGATGAACCTCTGGGTCCCTTTCAACTCTACACTTCTACAATTCTATTATTCCTGCCTGGTTGCAATCCTGTTCAGCTTTATTCATGTCTGTTGAGTTTAGTACATTTATTGTTTTCTTTCTTCTCAGTTGCAATCTCAAGGCACGCACCATTATATTGTTTTCTTTTAAAAAATATATAGGTTAACACCTTAAAAGCATTTCAGCCACTCCAGTACTCAAATATCATCAAAGCAGTTCTTATCAAGATTATGACCTTTTCATTGGCAAAAAAAAAAAGGCCTCAGATTTCAGTTTCTCCTGTTATTCTCTAAATCATTATCTCCCCACCCCCACCCCTATTAGTCAAAAGACCACCTGTGTGGACTTCAAATCCCACTTTTATTTTCCCCCTCTTCATTTTGTTTTCTTCGCTATATGTCCATGCCATTCTTTGTAGCCTACGGTGTGTTGCAAATGTTTTATTCACATGGCCACAGACTGACTATTCCCAAATGTTAATTAAGATCAGAAAATGAGCTGCAGAGTGCATTAGTGGTTATGTAATACAGACCATTAAAGCCTGCTTTATAAATGAATGTCATTAAATTCTAAGTATAGCTGTTTTTCCTCTGCTGCCAGGGGGGGAAAAATGAGAGACACGGCACCTTTTATTCAAGATTTTTCAGGCAACTTAGCAAGGTGGAGGGGGAACGTAATTATCAAACCCATTTTGTAATGTAAGAGAAGAAGTCTGTGCCAAAAGCTGCAAGGTTTTCTGGGTTTGGCTCCTCATTATGTGACAGTAGCTTAGTTCATCCCTAACATTGAGCCAAACCATGGTTTAGCATGAATGCTCAAGCTCCCAGAGACGAAGGTAATGCCTGCTTGGTTCTCCCTCTCGTTCTGCTGCTGCTGCACTATTGGAAGTTTAGTCATGGTTTTGGTTATTGTGTCATCTAAACGTGGGCTTGTGGTTTATTTTATATTGAAGTTTTTGAGCTATTGTTAAGGTAAATTGCCAAAAATTTCACTGCTCACATGGATTGCCATCTATCTGGATTTTCCCTGACATTTAAGCGATATCTGCCTGGACACTGTTTCCAATGGCTGATTACCAACTATGTCTGGGAAATTGCATATGGCAACCTTTTGGCATGAGGAGGTTGGTATAAGCAGTAATAGGAGCAGCTGCATAAGTTAGTATGAAACTAACTTCAGTTCTGCATCCAAAATATGAGTATGGCTTGCAAATCCTATGCCATTTAAAAAGCACACCAACCAGAAATAGCTATATAGAATCTGTGAAGATAGACAATTCTAAAATGTGCGGAGAAGTCTACACCTCACTCCCATCTCACAGAACAGCTGGATCATGACACTTATGCCACTCCCAAGGTCCCAATAAGCGCTGCTTGGCATTGGTTTTTCCATGGCAACCCTGCATTTCTTATGCTGCTGACCAGCAGGCCTAGTTCAATCTGTCGTTTCTTTAGCAAAACATATTTAACTAACTGTTCTCGATTATCACTGGACTGCTCAACAATTCATTTTTAGAAAATAGACCTTAGGCAAGTAGATGCTTTGGTCACCCAAAAGCAAGCATTTTACCTTTTAAATTATATGTATTAATCTTTTTTTTCTAAAAAGAAAGAATCAACAGGAGATGCTGGACATAAAAAATACAGAATGTATGTGTGATATAAACCAACCACGGAAGCAGTTGATCTGAAACGGTATGAAATCAAGAGCAGCAAAATACCAGTAACTCACAAAGAGAAAACATAAACAGACTTCTGTTTAGAACAGGTATTTAAAAACACCCCTTCAAAGCTATTCTTTTTCTTTTGCGATACAAACTGTTTAATGCAACCCTTTCCTTTTGGTGATCTTTGCTGAGAATAGTTTCACTTGTAAAAGGTACTTTTAAAAAAGGAGGAGAAAAGTGTCCACTATACGAACACTGTAACACACCTTTTAAAACCTATATTAACCCGTTAATAAGGAAACCAATTTCATTTTGCCTTACTTGCTTCACAACATCTGAACAACATAAAACTGGCACAAAATGCCTGTTTCGATCCATCATCTTTTGGAATCTGTGAATATAACAAGGATGATTCCCTGCCTAGTAATTTTTTGGCTATCACACCTTCACATGTTCTAATTCAGATCATACAGCAGGATGCCCATTATCTCATTATCTGAGCCATAATTTGCACAAACCTCTAATCACACAGACCCACTATCGATGTCTCCTGTAGGTAAGGTTTAAAATGAAACCACTGGTTTAAAGGACCCAAGGATCTGCTAGGAGGCAGGTATAACATAGTGCAGTAGCATCCTCAATCATCAGCATATAAGGGCTCATCCATACTTCTGCTTACCCCATGACAAGGAAGCACAGGTCCAAGGGGTTTTCTGCTTGACCCACACTTTCCACGCATGGATCTGAGTGATTTTCCCCTTGCCCTGTTCCTTTCCCATGGAAAACCCACAACACATTGCAAATGCTTCCTTTAGGGCACGAATTATGATAAAAGCCACATCTAGATGCTTCAAGTGAGTGATATTGAATGTATATGCTGGGTGTGTGTGATGTGGTCATCACTTCAGTTAAGAAGTTGTCATAGAAAAATACTAATAGCATAAGCAAACAAAAGAAAAGAATGCAAAAGTCCAGCTTTAAAAAATACTGATGGATTAAAGAGTTTTCATTCAAAAGGGCACCCAAATGTGTGGCTTTTTTGGTATGAATTTCTGCAAGGAAAGTGACAGGTTTAAACCCTAAGATTGAATCTTCTTTGCTTAATGCACACTTTGAATACGCTAATCAAAGAAAGGCTGAATTCCTTCCAGGGTCTTGCTTTTTGTAGGTAATACTGCTACCTCCAAAACTGCTGCTAAAGCTATTTTTTGTGGGGGGGAAATGTCTCTCCATGGTACACATGTCATCCTTTTCAGAATACATTTTTCAAAATCAGTACTCACCTGTCACACTCAGGTAAATAAATGGGCTTGTCTTATTCTCTCCGTTTTTTTCATTGACTGCCTGGACATAGTAGCACCCAGCATCCGCTGCTGATGTCGCAAGAATGACCAATTGATTCTCTAGTGTGATGGTTCTATTTGGAGAAAAAGGCAAAACAGGGTTTGTTAAATTAGGACAAGAAGACTAAAGTTGCAAAATATATCTCTGAAATCTGGCAGGCTTGCAGAGGAAATCCTTCTCAAACTGCCTGGAAATCATTGAAGTTCATTGATCTCTCTTTCTTTGGATTTTTTGTGATTTTTAATTTGACAGAGACCAGAATCTAGAACACTCAGGAATGGGCAATGACTTGTTTATACACAGTGGGGTTTTTGAATATATTTATTTTAACCCCATGCTATATCAGAAACTGCTTTTGAAACTCACCTTGATTTTAAAAGCAATTCATCATTCAGCATGAAAGGCAGCTGCTTGAAAAACACAACCCAGTGTACACATAGTTCTGCAATTCTTTGCACTCTAGCTATAGAAAGATTAAAAGGAGCACCTAAAGCAAACTGCATGAAGCACTGGAGATCTGTATTCAGATAAAGGTTGTATTTTTACCTTTAAGCAGCTTCTAGGGTTCTGATTTGAAGTAGATATGCTGTGCAATAGGTGGTTTAATATTTTCCTTCTGCTGTTTTCTAAATCTAAGTTCCATCCCTATGGATCTAATAGCAGGTGGGAGTGGAAGAGACATGATTTAGATCAAGAAAACAGCACAGAGGTAAAGTTATCCCCTCCCTGAGCACCAGTGGCAAAGATCCAGTGGCAAAGATTTTTGTATTTAAATATTGGCAAATGCAAACAAAGATCTTCTGCATCTTGGGCAGTTTGACTCTTAGTGACACCACCAAGCTCTAATATTTAATTCAAACAATTGACTCCAGTCATCCCAGTAAATACTATTTCATTGCAAAGACAACAACAACAGCAATACAGGAAGAGCTACCCTATGGCTTCTTCAGACAGACCTGCTTCTTAAACATTCATCCTTATTTGCTTGTCCAAATCCTATTTTAAGGTTATATGATATTCGCTGTTTGCTGAGCACTTGTTCTGATTTCCTTCCAGGAAGATTATACAACAATGAATAATCATCCTGATTTTTGATTGCATAGGACTGATATGTCTTTCCATCAATTTCCTCATCACTTTCCTAACTGCAAAAAGACTATTGTTGCTTTTAAAGTGAATTTGTTGTGCCAGAGTAATTGAGTACTGTACTTGATTACTCAAATTTAATTTTTGCAGTCTGCAATCAAACTCCTCTTGCAAAATACTTACAGCTCAGAGGTAACCTTATGAAATGTCACTGTTAAGAGAATGCTAATGTCCATTTCTGGGGAAGTTAGAATGTGTGGAGACAGATCAAAGTCATCAGAATCTCAGGAGATACAAATGTATGGCCTATGAAGCTTCATATACCAAGAGCTGCAGCAAATAGCTAATTAACATGCTTAGCTCGAAGAAGTTCTAGAGAAAAGGAAGAGCAAAGCTGCTTCTGACAGCTGTAATTGTACCACCTCCTAAGTTAGGGCCCATCCACACTTTTGTTTGTCCTGTGATTTCACGTGATTTCAAGTCATGGGTACGAGAGGGTCATTTCTTTGTTTCTGTCCTCCCACTTCCCCCAGAAACTAGATTCCCCAGTCTACTGCTGAATCAGAACAAACTTCCATCCGCAGAAAACCCAATTGATGTTTGTTCTGATTTAGCAGTAAACAGTAGTTTTTCCTAGGGAAAGTGATGGGGCAAATAATAATAATAACAACAATAAAACTTCTCAGCCCCGTGACTTGAAATCACTTGAAATAACGAGATAAACGGCAGTGTGGGTGGGCCCTTAGCATGGCATCTTCTCAGAGGAATCAGCAAAGTCTAGTATAAATTTGCCCTTTCTTGTAAGAAATGCTTCTATAAACCAGTCCTTGTAAAATTGCTCTAGCCTTTTACGTCCGCTTGCCTGCAACACTAGACTTTCCACATTTACTCAGCAATCAACCTCCAGTTTTAAATTAAAATCTATAACAATTGATGGACAAATCATTGTCAAAGAGTTTTCCAGCACGCTTCTTCAAAAAGCAGAGGCCACAGAGGGGAAGAATGGGGACGATGCATGATTTGTGTTTGTTATCTTGACTTCTGGGAGAAATGATGCTACCTTTAAGTTGTAACCAATCTCTCAGAGGCTGCAATGGTCTGTGCTGTAGTAACCATCTCTTCAGTACATCTCTTGATTGCATTCATCTCTTGAGTACATTCATATATAGTGCTAATGCTACTGCAACCTGTTCAGCGGCAGCGGCAGCACTTGGAGAAGGCACAAGAGAGCACTCAAGTGACTCCTGCTCCATTATAAGTCTTAATAAATGTGCACAATCTTAGTGGTATTTTGTAACTTGGAGACTATGTGCCCATATTGATAACTCCCCTCTCAGATTTCCAAGACCTATGCCATGTTCTCAGCCAGGCAGGTGTAACTCTGCTTGCATGGAATGATGGAGAGGAACTAAGCGGTTGGTGGTGATGTGGCTTTTGGTAAGGAGGTGCCAAGGAGGGCAGTGGGACAATGTTAGCATCATAACTTATTGGTGGCCCAGAAAAGACTTTGGAATAAGCGAAGCTCCCACACAGAGGGCTTACTCACACTTCCACTTGCCCTGTGCCTAGAAAGCAAGGGGTCAAGCAGCTTACCCTTGCCCCACTCATTTCACAGGGAAAACCCACTCTTTAGTGCTAAATCAGAGCAAATGTCAATCCAGAGAAAACCCAAAGTGCTTTTTTGTCCGATTGCGGTTTCCCCGCAGGGAAAAAGCAGAACAAGAAGACTGGATAAGCTCTGAAAGCAGGTGGTTAGGAAGGATTAAAAAAAAAAATGTAGTACTGGGATTGCAATTAAGGTAAAAGTTGATAGGGACTATATTGTTGGACAAGATACATTACTTCAAAGATTCCTGCATTTCAGGGGGTTTGACTAGATGACCTTTGGGGTACCTTCCAACTCTACAGTTCTATGATTCTACCTAATAAGCCCTAATTTTAAGGGATCTGCACTACATATATGGAAGACAGGAAAGTAAGACAGAGAATGTTTTAACTGGAGTTAACTGGGAAACTTTTAATTTGAACACAGTTAAATTAAATCAATATATTCAAATACAAATTAGGTATCTATTTACCCTTCCACAGAAAGAGTAATTCTAAGCATGTCTATAGACTGGCACCAGCAGGGTTTGTTTGCTTTTTAATGGCTCTTAGACATGAAAGGTGGCTGATCCAATCCAGTCTCAGGGATGGAGTGAAGAGATGCACCTTTTCCTTGTCTTCACAGAAAGTATCAACACCCCACCATGCCCCAGTTAAGAAAAACCAAGATATTACAGTAAATCTGCTTCATATTAAGCATACATTTTAAAAAAGTAAAGGTAAAGGACCCCTGACAGTTAAGTCCAGTCACGAATGACTCTGGGGTTTCAGCACTCATCTCGCTTTACTGGCTGAGGAAGCTGATGTTTGTCCGCAGACTATTTTTCCAGGTCATGTGGCACGTATGACTAAGCCGCTTCTGGCTAAACCAGAGCAGCGCACGGAAACACTGCTTACCTTTCCGCTGGAGTGGTACCCACTTTATTTATCTACTTGCACTGGCGTGCTTTCAAACTGCTAAGTTGGCAAGAGCAGGGACCGAGCAACGGGAGCTCACCCCATTGCAGGGATTTGAACTGCTGACCTTCTGATCGGCAAGTCCTAGGTTCAGTGGTTTAGACCACAGTGCCACCCGTGTCTAGTATGTATAAACGTATATCATACATCTAGTATGGCTTAAATTCCTACTGAGTTCATTAGGACTTACTCCCAGCTAAGTGTGTATAGGGTTGTAGCGTAAGTCAGGATAATATTTAGATAAAAGTAATTTATGGTATTGCCTTGGAGTGATTATCTTACCAGAAGAAATGATTTGTGGAAATCAGTCATGGAGATTACTTAATTTAAGATGGAAGAATTTTTTTCAATTACTTAGTGCACTCAAAACTGGAAAGTGAAATTGCAAGTCTAAACAAATCTGCACACACTGAGAACAATAGTATCTTGTAATTTTGAGAACAGGTAATACTGTAACTATATTTAATATGATAAAGGTAAAGGTACCCCTGTCCGTACGGGCCAGTCGTGTCCGACTCTAGGGTTGTGTGCCCATCTCACTTAAGAGGCCGGGGGCCAGCGCTGTCCGGAGACACTTCCGGGTCACGTGGCCAGCGTGACGAAGCTGCTCTGGCAAGCCAGCACCAGCGCAGCACACGGAAGCGCCGTTTACCTTCCCACTATAAAGCGGTACCTATTTATCTACTTGCACTTAGGGGTGCTTTCGAACTGCTAGGTGGGCAGGAGCTGGGACCGAACGACGGGAGCTCACCCCGCCGCGGGGATTCGAACCGCTGACCATGCGATCGGCAAGCCCTAGGCACTGAGGTTTTACCCACAGCGCCACCTGCATCCCACATTTAATATGATAGGGGAGACTTAAGCAAGCATCCCCATTAGACTCCATGGGTGATAGTTCTAGTTCCAGTTGCATTCCAAAGGATCTCACAACCAACTGTATGCCCTGTACTGTAGTGTTTTGTTTCTTAAACCTAGTAGAATTTCATAAGTATTTTGTGAAACGCAATTTGATGAGATACTAAGTTTGCTATTCAGTCCAAAGCTTTGCTTAACAACACAATCCTACTCAAAGTTCACTATAGATTTTTGAACTTACTTCTAAATAAATTGGTGTGGGATTATAGCCAAGAACAGCACTCTGGATGGAGGCTCCTATTTTCCACATGAAAATGAAAGTGCTTTGAAAAAGTAAACTTTACTTTCAAATGTGAAGTTGCTGTTTCTGGGGGGTGGGGGGAAGGCCATAAAGCTTGAGGAAAAACACTTTCCATCTTCAGTGTTGTTATTTTTTACTTATCCCAGTGCCTTGGGTTTCTAGCCTAAAGTCTGATTCCAGGATGCTTAGCTTGTTAAACTTTTTAAGGTAGACAAAAATGGCATAATGGCTTTAATCTGTCAATATTTTACAATTGGCATAGAGAAAGAAGAGAGAACGGTATGATGCACTGTTGAATTTTGAGAAATACGTAAACATGTCTAACGGAAGATCAACATGCAAATGTATATCACCACCTTGACTCTCCAGGTTAACAAAGATGAAGGTTAACTAATCCTCCAAGGATGATCTGAAACATAAGCCTCTGGAATCAAATGAAAGGTTAAGAGGAAAAAGAAAACAGTAGCCATCATAGGGAGAATAATGTCTGCTTCCTGCCAGATGGTAACCTGGCCCCACATACATTATTGAAGAAGTCACTATGTTAAACACTGGGGGGGGGGGGCAAGGCACCTGTCTACCTAGAGCAGTTAATTCTGTCCAGTTGAAACAGTGATAAGCAAAATATAGATTAATAGTCGGCATGGGGCATCAATGATGCATTTTCAGCCCTTGAGGCAGATGTGTGAGAAGGAAGAGCAAGCAGGAAGAAAAAGACAGGAACTCATGTCTGTAGTAAATTACTTGCTGTGCGGTTGAAGAAAGGCCCCCCCGGGGGGGGGAGTCTCTGTGTGCTACAGTTTCCACACTGAGAGAAGAAAAGTGGTGGCTTTAAACAGCAGAAGTTTGGATAAAGCAGCAGTGAAGGAACACTATGGGGGGAACAGTCATTTTAAACACCACCATATAAACTCCCTAATTTCCGCAAACTCAAGATGCTTACTAAGAGAGAGAAAAATGGCATTATTTATCAGGAAGATGGCCAGGGTTAGGCTTTATAGGGGTTATATGTAAAACAAGACAAGATTTTTCCATTTATGGATCTTGAGAAGATCATTCCTCCCCACTGCAACCATCAATGGTCTTATATGGATGCTGAAGGAGAAAAGTCAGATGATTCTTTCCTGCACCTCAATTATTGAAGACGAGGGAGTTCAGGGCTTCATTTTTGTTGATTTCTCCCCCTTTTCATCCAAGACACCAACTCCTGGAGAGTTAAATATTTGCTAGCTTTATAGTGACTAGATTGCATGATAAACAGATAATGCCAGATTACTGTATCATAACAGAATAAAATCCAAGCCACGGCAAAACCTGATTTGGTCTATACTTACAACACAGCCATCTGTTTAGGAGCCAAAGTGCATTCTATTTTGTCAAAAGGCCTAGATAAAGCTCCCTTTACAGAGCTGCCACACAGCTAATACAAACATCAAGCTGCTTTTTGTGCAATATTAAATGCGGGGGGGGGGGGGAGGGATCTATGTGCCTTATAAAAACTTCAGTTTGGATCACATCTAACTGGAGCTGATCCTTCTACGCAAGAACTTAAGCGACTCAGAAACAGCGAGTCTAGGAAGAAATGAGGAGATTACAGGGCAATAACAATGTAATCACTCAGGGATTCCCTGTAGGATTGTCATCTTCTGGCAAAGTCTTTCTGACATGAGCCTGTCAGGAAAAAATATGCTAGTCATTCTTTTGTAATTATTAATTGCAGTTTCATTGCTTTTAACAAAGAAAAGGAAACGTACAAATGTATGCTCAATATTTGAGGCTGGGGTGGAGAACCCGTCCAGATGTTGTTGGACTCCAACTCCCACCAGCCCATTATAGCCAATGGTCAGAGAGGGTGAGAGTTCTAGACCAGCATCTGGAGGGCAGCAGGTTGCTCACTCCTCTTCTTGGCTTCGTGCCACACTAACTTTCACAAAGCACTTGCTTTTAAATACATTCTAGGGAACCGTTAGAAGAAGCTTATCAAGTGCTATTTAAGGAGAAGATCAGTAATGGCAGGCAAACTATTTTGGAAGGCAGATCTTTACATGATTACTGAAGTCCCTGGCTAGGCAAAGAAGCTGAGAGTGCCCCTAGCTAACTCCTCCATTCACGCAGTGTGGCCCAACAGACCAAACCCCAAGGCAAGTGAAGGTCCCAGAAGGTCCCAGCATTCATGACAACAGGCAAACAAAGAAATGCAGAAAGGGACCCACTTCCCTGATGCCAGGACATTGGCAAATGACTGCTGTTGAAAAATTAATACTCGCCAATCCCACAACTGTTTGAGCAACCACAATGCAAAAGACATACTCTTTGTGGAAACTAGGTTTGTCTGGTTTTGAGGTACACTCATATTCCAGAGCACTCCATATCCACAGAGCAGAATGATGTACCATGATGTATAGAGATAGCCAATAATAATAATAATAATAATAATAATAATAATAATAATAATACAAGCAAGATACGGTAGTGTCAGGGAACTGCCATCAGTGCCGGAGGGAGAGAGCAAAAGCCAGAGGGATTCCAGAGAGTGTCCAGGGATCGGGAGAAGCAGCCCATCTTCTGGGCAAGGGAATCAGCATAGCACCAGTGGAGAAGGGGGGCAGATGGGGGAAGCGGCGAGGCGGTCCCATGACTCCTTGCCTGGGACCAGCGGGGAGAATAGGGGTCCTCCGTTGCCCACACCCTCCTTGTGCAGAAGGCTTTCGCGCAGAGAGAGTAGGAGGAGACTAGGCATCAAAGACCTTCTTTGCTGGAAGAAGTTTAAGAAACGCCCACTGACGGATTCTGCCAGCGATTGAGTCAGCCACGGGTGAGTGGCTGTCAGGACAGAAAAGGTTCACTTTGGCAACCCACCCAGGTGTTTGCACCCAGCCGGGGAGATAGACACCTGCTTACGCACGAGCAACCCCTAGAACCATTACAGGTAGCATTTTCTTCTCCAGGTGATTGCCTCAGCTTCTCACTCGAATAAGAAAATGCTTGATCTTTTTCAAAATGCTGCTATTTGTACATGATACATGCAATCCAATCTAGAAAAAAGCCTACCACACAGGTTAGCTACCACTTGAAAAGTCATGTGGTTCTGCTGTCCAGCATCCCTCTCAAATAAAGACAAAGTGAGTTTTAATTTTTTTAATTCTCTTGTGTTTAAAACTGTAGCTCAGCTTCTGATTCAGCAAAGGCCTTTCATGTTTGAATGTCTACAAAACACCCAACTGTACACAGATTTTCATTTCACACATACTTGGAAATACTAAGATATGGTTTTCAAGTCCTTTCAAAGCAGGTGGCTCACACTGCATGTATAAAACTAAACCCAGTGATGTGCAAATTCAGAACTGGCATAGTAATTACAAACTATCTCCCTGCCCCCCACTTATCAAGAGACTCATTTATTTTCCGAGCATTTTCTCTTGACATGGAAGGGTGGGACATGTGTGATTATGGTGTTGCATTGTCCCCTGGATATTGTAGCTCACAGCTACAGCCACTGCTGAGAGCCACTTCGAAACTGAACCACCCACACCCTGCCATAACAAATAGGAAGGGGAATACTTAAATCTGGATTGGAGACAACTACATAAAATGTTTGCAATAAACAAATCAATAGCAGTGACTCAAACAGAGGGAAGGTACCAAGTTTCATTGTCATGCAGTCTCATTACGTTGATCACAGAAATCAAATGTTTCACTCATCAAATATTTGATAAATTCTGTGCCTAGACCTGCAAAGCAGTCTTACTAACAGAATCAGCAGAAGTGTAATGTTACATATGAAGCCAGAGAAGAACTTCCTAGGCAAAATATGATAAATTCATTATACAATTAAGCTTGGTGACCTCAGGTAATTATGAAGCAAAATTGTGAATTATTACCTGAACCAGGTAATTATGAATATCAGTGATATAGTGAAACACATGTTCATCTTCTTAAAGAGTCCAGGCTGAGATACTTCTAATTGCTGTTCCACTATTTGCCGAGTTTAAAAAATAGGCTAAAATCCAGACAAAGTCAAGTACTTTTATTTTTCACTGATGCCAATGGGATGCCCACTGAAATCAAGAGGACTTTATAATGCTTAACTTTGGCTGGATTGTCCTGTCATTTTCAATCTTCACCTTCAGAACCCACCATGGGACTGCTCTAAATTTCCTGAAACACGCACTCATCCATTATGAACTCAAATTGTCATGACAGCCCTTTTCCACCGGGACTGTCAACCTAGAGAGTTGTTTGCAACAATGCTACTATTTGACATTCATCCATCAGTGCAAAACAAGAACAGGGCTTATTTTCAAATCTATACCTCAGCCTTAGTGGAAAAGACATTGACGAGGAATTATTGACCCTTTTATAGCATAATCCAAAAACAGGGAGAGAGAAAATGAAAATAAGAGATGAGTTATCTGGACATGACATGGCAAAATAATAAATAATAAATAATACCTGGTCTTGAAGTAGACATAGTAAACTTGGGCAGGTGTCACTTATTAAAGAACACGATTATAGGGCCAGTTTGCACTAAAAAAATCAAAATCAAAAAGTAATGTCTGACCACTTTATCCCAGGAAGAACATTACATGTATAGTTTTAATCCAGGCACTGAACAGACCCAGACCTGCTTGCCTTCAACCAGGGTGCTGTGTCTTGTGCCTTAAGACATTAACATATACTAGGCATAACCCAGAATGTATTAAGATTTTGCAAATATAAACACAGAAGATTCTAGCTCTGTTTTAGGACATGAACAGAGTTCTACAACTTCTGCCTGTGACCAGATCTCTCTCAAACAACAGAAGAGGGGAGGCTTAATTTGGTTTCCAAAAAGGGGGATGCAGATGTTCTTGAAATCCAGGAGTTATATAGCTATGGTCAAAATGAATAATTAGTGGACACCCCCCCCCCCCCCGTTTGTTGGTTTGTTAAGAAGTGATTGATTTTTTAAAAAACCATCACATTTCCTGTCACTTTTTCTCTTACTTATCATGAAAAGTGATTGTTTCAGAATAGCCATCTTTTGCTGAACAGGATCTCATAGCGTGTCCCAAATGCTACAGTTCAGTGCCTAGAAACCATGGGTCTGAGCGATTTCGCCTTTGCCCCACCATTTGCCTCCAAGAAACCGTCTCTTTAGCACTAAATCAGAACAGACGACAATTTGCAGAACACTCAATTGCCCTTTGTTCTGATTCAGCGCTAAATGCAGGTTAATCCTGGGGGGAAGGGGCAGGGCAAACGGCAGCAGAACCGCCTCCTGGCTTGCTTCATCACTCTGGTGTACACTAGGGGGCCAAACAGGCTCTATCAATATATTCAATATTGATTCTATTTAATATATCACCTTATATTCAGCTCATTTAACTCCTCCGCCTGTTGAACTCCCCAGTCTGGCAATTTCTGTAGACAGAGCTAGCAGTCATTGGAAAGCAGAATGGTAAAATTACTTAATTAAAAAGGAGTATTTCTACACAATCCAGATTTCCACATGACTGGTCTGCAAAGGGAACTGTCTGTACTAATGGTGGGCATGGAGCTGATTTGCATTTGGAAGGCTGATGACCAGTTTTCAAATACAAATAAATACAATCATTCATTGTCTCACTATGCAATGGCGTTCTTTGTTGGCACAGACATTTTCTCCGTTATCTCGCATGTTATTAAAATAGCACCTAGCTTTCAGATATATTATAGCACCACCAGAGCATGCTATGCTATGGAAGTAGTCAAAAGCTTTATTAAGCCCTCTGAGGATGTGATTGATGGTCCCCCCTCGCTGTTCCAGTGGCAGGCCCACTTGAAAATACTGCGCTGAACAAAAAGCAAATTAGTAATGAAATGCACCACCCCTTTGTCATAGGGTAGCCTGGTGAGCAGATGGTGAATGAGGTGACAGTGACAGAGATGAATTTTTAATGACAGAGCAACAGTTTTAGTCCATAAATTGAGAAAAGCTTTAGCACTGCCAACCTTGCTGTCCCACAGCTGCTTCTATCCCCATATTCAGCCACACCGCTGTTGCTAAAGTGAATTCGTTATCTTTGAGCTACATGTTCTGACATACACTGTTTCAAGGCTCTGTAGTCCTAATGGCTCGAAAAAGTGAAGCATGCCATCGTGTGTAAAAAGACCTGCTTTCTTGTTCCAGCAGGCTTTTTTGGAATTGACTACTTTTAATTAAAGGGCTGGTGTCGTGCTGTTTTTATTGGAATTATTGGTATGTTTGAAACAGATTTGATATATGTATATAGTTTTAATTCTATCAATGTTTAATTATATTATAATGATGGATTTTTCTGTGTTTTTAGCAATTCTTGGTTTTTCCCCTGTAAACTGCCTTCAGGCCTGTCAGGAGAAAATTCGGGGTATAAATAAACATGCAATAATAATGATCATAATCATAACCATAGTTGTTTTAGAACCATGAACTCTAATCTTTTACCACACCTTTGACTTGCATTTAGTTTGAACTAATGTAGTATTGACCAATTCCTTGCTTGATTATAAATTCAACAGCAGATCCTTCGAAGCAAGGATTGCCAGCTGACAGCATGAGGCTCCTCTACCAAATTTGATTCACATCTACGATTGAAAAGTCTTTCCAAAGTTCAGTCATAAATCTAATGTTTTCAAGTCATAAGTGATGGTCTTCATTTGTTAATGTCGACAGTATGAAAGTAGTTTGTGATCTGGGCAACACATTGGAGAATAAGTGGCCCAAAGAAAATAAGAAAGCTTGGATATTCCTGCTTTACAATACTGAGAAGTCAACACACCAGGTGGGACAGACTCACTATGCTTTCTCCCTGGTAGGTGGGTCACTCTTACTTACTAGCAGAGGTGAGGTGACAGGAAAGTCAGTGAGATGCAAATGTCCCAGCAGAGCCAAGGCAGAACTCCTTCCAATGAGTTTGCACAGCACCAACTTCTCCCTCCTGGTAAGCAACAATAACCCACCTGCTGGGAAGAGAGCATAGTAGAAGCACCCCACTTTTGGTGAGCTGTTTCTGCTGCACACTCCACTGAGCAGGGGACATTTTCAGGAGATGCCAATTTCCTCAGCTCAGGAACACTAATGACTGGAGCTTGGAAGTAAGTTGTTGTTTCTGCAATGAAGCAGTTCAGACTGGGACGCTATATCACTTCCTGGCTCTCACCAAGGCATTGACCCAGGTAGCTGGGCACTTTGGCAGTAGCTCTGAAGCTCCTGCATGGCTCACCATGTCCTCTGCTCTAGAGGTGAGGGAAAATCTGAGAGCCTGCCAGGAACCGAGCCAGCTGGTATGGGGACCTCTGATCTTCTGGTAGGGATGTCTACCTCCAAGGGCTCTTTGGAGGGGTCCTGCTTCCAATGTTCCTTCTCTGAGGAGACTTCAGGACAGTACCAAGAGAATTTCCGCTCTCTTATCTATCAGGCCTAGCACATTTCACCATTCTTCTTCATGAGAGCTTCCCCCTTTCAAATGGAAAATGAGAATACAATGAGAGCTGCTTGCAATAGATGTTATTCAAATGAGGCTGGAGGATCAGGGAAACAGTTGAGATATTGCCAGGTTGTCCTTCAGCCCATAGATGAAAAAAAAACACCCCAAACCTTAAAACCTGTTGTGCTCTGTTCAGTAATTTTGCGACCAAAGTTCTTTCCTATACCCCCTTGAATCAGTTGAAAACCAGAGAATAATTACTATCCTGCTGAAGCAAATATATGGTTTACCATCTTGCATACAGAGGTGGAGGCATGACATATGATTATGCTGGTGACACTAGACCAGAACACATTTTATTTCTATGGAAAAGCCCGAAACACAATGCAATGTTTTATTAGTCTTCCTATTCAGTTTGAGTCAAAGGCCTTTTTAAAAAAATCAAGTGATGTTCTCTAGGGTGAGAGAGGAGTATGTATGCCCTTCCTCTGATCCAGTTCTCCCAAAAACAAGGGCAAAATGATTTTGCAATCAGCCTTTCTTGTTTGAGTCTCTCTGGCTTCCTAAGTGAAAGAGGTCTGTGCTAAGAAACCACAAAGAATCTTCTGATCCCAAACTAGATTTTGTATTTCTCCCAACATGAGTTATTTTGGATATGGCCCAGGAAGAATATTCCTAGATTCTAACACTGTAGAAGAAAACACTGGTGCTGCTTACCATTACAAATCTGGATCTAGTGCTTATCAATGACAGGACAGTGGTTTAAGTGTATTATCTCTCCAACATAGGAAGATTTATATATCGTGGAGGTTCTCCTCCTTAATGTGGTACACGGAGAAAACAACAAGACAGAAGATGTCTTAACATAAACATTTATAATGTTTTATTGGCATGTTTTTAATGTTTCTCATTTTTAACAACATGTTTATTGCTTTTCATATAGGATCAAATGCCTCTCTTGTGATTCAGTTTATCGTATTTTTATGTCACCCTCCAGTTATATTCCCAGGATGGTTTACAAAACCTACAGAATTAAAATGTTAATACAAAAATTAGAACACAACAGTCTCCACCAATTGCAAAACAGTGCTCAAGGAAACTTCATGATCGGGATTTCACACATTAAAAAACAAAACCCTGAATAGCAGCTGGGGAATCAAATCTGGGCTGAAGTGCTTAGGAAACAAGGGTTACCTGTTTCCACCATGCCATTTCTCTAAATTCATCCTCCCAAACCTCCTAGTTGCCATGCCGAGGGGGACATATCGGGGCCCAAATGGCAATTGCATATTTTACATGCAATAGAAAGCACAGCATTTGGGACATGGTTGTTTTAACTGGGAAAATGGTGCAGTGGGAAAAGGATTAGCCCCTCTGCCACCAACATTGTAGCCTCACATTCTGGGCCCCTGGTGCTTATTATTAGAAAGAAAGAAAACAGAGAAAGGGGAGATCCTGTTCACAGGTCTTGAGCATCACAACTAGTTTCACCCTATTAGGAATTATTTTAGAAGTATTTATTTATTTATTTATTTATTTATTTATTTATTTATTTGGGCAACCCAAAGCAACATACAACCAAACAAATGTCCCAGTCATTAAACAGTTAAAAGTTTGCAAATAACTTGAAAACAGGGAATGGGGAGTAATTATCTCAAGTCTAAGTATTAGTCTTATTAGTATTATGGCTTAATTTCCCCTACTTCTGCCTAATGCCTTTTTGTGCGCCTGTCAGACATTCTGTTATGACTGCGGGGAAAAGACAACTGCTACTTCCCTGCTCATTTTCAATTCCTTTAATAGCACTTGAATTACACACAGTGGGTGGGCGGGTATTTCAGTTTTAAACAGCAGTTTCCCAACAACCCTTTGTATTGGAGTATGTTGCATATCACAATATTCACGTCCCCTGAATTCACACTTTGCATGAAGTATAGGCACATACTGTAATGGGCATATTTATCTTTCTCACTGAGTAAGAGCGTCTTCCCCAAAATCTTCTTTTATTTATGTTATTTTGAAGTTTGTCAATCAATCCAATATGTCTTGAATACAACCCTTAACACAAACACATTAATGTATCTTAAACATGTAGATATAGACACCCAGATTCATATCCAATGTTAGTCAGACTCAGGGTTGACCAACTGAGAGAAATGGACTTAAATAATGACCAGTTCTGAATATGACTGGGTAATGGGACATCACCCCTAAGCAAAAGTGCAGCTAAATAAATTAAATTTTAAGATTTAACATACTGACTTCAACTCCAAATACATTCTATCAAGTATGTCACACTGGTGTGGACGGTAAACACAAAAATAGATTTTGTAAGCATTGCAAGTATGGATAAAGTCATAGCTGTCAACGCTTCCCTTTTTTAAAGGGAAATTCCCTTATTCCAAATAAGATTCATCACAAGTTGACAACTATAGGTAAAGTATGAATGAAGGCACACAAAGGCACAGACAGAAACAATGACCCACATATGCATGAATGTCTTAATGTGGACACAGCCCTAGTTAGCTATTTCGCTGCTCATTGAGGAGAACTTCTGGCAAAATTCACTGCAGGTCTCACTTCACAATGCAAAGCCTAATAATAATAATAATAATAATAATAATACAATAATATAATAATAAAAGTAGTAGTAGTAGTAATTTATACCCCACTTATACCCCACTCACTCTGGGCAGCTCCCAACAGAATACTAAAAACAGGATAAAATGTCAAACATTAAAAATTTCCCTGAACAGGGCTGCCTTCAGATGTCTTCTAAAAGTCAGATAGTCATTTATTTCCTTGACATCTGATGGGAGGGCGTTCCACAGGGCGGGCGCTACTACTGAGAAGGCCCTCTGCCTGGTTCCCTGTAGCTTCACTTCTCACAGTGAGGGAACTACCAGAAGGCTCTCGGTGCCGGACCTCAGTGTCCAGACTGAATGATGCAGGATTCAATATTGCTTATCCTTGATTAAATAAGTCTGTTCCTGTATCTTGAGCCAACCCACAGCAGCATCGGTGAAAGTCCCTACACGGCTTACATGAATAAATGTCCCAGTGCAAATATAATGTCCCTGATCTCCTAAGAATATTTAGGAGATGGGAAGAGTGCATTTCCTGTTAATCCCTCCACCTGACTTACATGAGCCCTCATCTCCATTTCAAGATGTGTGCAATGATGTAGGAATGAAAGAGGTTTGCCAATCATGACTATTATGGGGTCCCAATAGTATACTTTCTGTAAATAACGTTTTTCTTCAGAGGGCCTTGTGAATCAGAAAACTTAAAAGTACACAGCCAAACAACATATTCCCTGTATATATTCATATTCAACATATGAATATGAACATATGAAAGAGACATTCTTAACACACATATAACTGAAGAGCAAGAACTGCTATAAAATAAAGGAAAGCACTTGAGGAAGGACACTGTCTTAATAATGATCCACTGCTTCCTCTCTGTCCCCTTTCTAAACAAAATGTTTGCTCCTTAAGATGTAAAGACTTCAAAAATTAGTCAAAATGCTCTGTCTGGGCTTGAATATTTTGTGGTAAAAGCTAATGGGACTATCTCATGGAAACTACAGAGTCCACTCTACAGTCAAAACATAACACTAAACTCTGGTAACTAGATGACATACTTTGTCCCACATTAATCTAGACATTCAGTACTGGGGAAATATAAGACATATGCTTAAACTTCCTGCAGGTTTAAACCTAGACTACATTTGCCTGTGTGAGCTTTGCCTGTGAGTTACCAACGCATCTTCCTTTTCTGGAGCTGTGAGCAGAATGCTGATGCTCCTCACCTTGCCTGGGACTTTGATAATAGCCATGCCAAGAGCTGAATGCCTGTAATTCCAACATAGTCTTCACTGCATATGTCTTCACATATTTATCTCTCAACTTGCAGACATTTCTGCTGCTGAGGCTTTGGGGATTTGCTTGTGCAACACAGCAAAATGCTGGTGTCTGTGAATCCTCTCGTCTGGAGAAGACGAGGCGCTATT
Source organism: Podarcis gaigeae (assembly GCF_964106915.1). Classification (NCBI taxonomy): domain Eukaryota; kingdom Metazoa; phylum Chordata; class Lepidosauria; order Squamata; family Lacertidae; genus Podarcis; species Podarcis gaigeae. Next base: position 51,377,565 of record NC_139690.1, on the reverse strand, counting down.
ACTGAGTTAATGGACAGTATATACAGTTCCATCACCCTCAGTTACTGATTCATATTATCCACTTCACTCTGTAATGAGGATCTCACTTTACTCGCTCACATTTATGCAACAGCAGCATCAGCTACCCACTAATCCTGCAACACACTAAAATGTACAGGCAGATGCTGGGAAACATTAAAAATGTCCTTATCGCTTCGCTGCAGGGATATCAACTTAAACAGGGGAATTGATTTCCAGTTAAAAATAACCAAATAAATATATTTTGCTTCTTAACTAAACTTTGTCAGTGTCAAAAGCTTAATTTTATTATTCCTGCCATTAGTATGGATGGGGGGGGGGGGGTTTCAATTAAATTTTATTTCAGCAAGATAGAAACATATCTATTACCTTCTTAATTTTTTTTCCTAGATAGCATAATTAAAAGCTGGGCAACAATATCTACATGACCAGAACTGAGCTAAGGCTGGGGTGGGGGAGAATGCTACCCACCCAAATGAGACAATCAATTTAAATTAGGGAGCACTTCTGGATTTCCCCTATGTGATGCTTGGTGACAAGATTTTTCCAGTCCATCAGGAAAGCAGCACAAGTCATGAGTAAAAGGGAAAACTTAAGCTCTAAATAAGGAACTGGAAGTGTGGTGGCCAAACACAGCTCCCAGTAGCTTCCCAGTCAGTCACTGACCTCCACACACACACACACACACACACACACACACACACACTTTTTTAAAACAAAAAACCCCAATCAAATCTGTACCTTTATGGGGTTCCCTGAACCCCAGGACTTCCCTCCCCCCACCCTTGGCTTCTGAAGTTCTTCCTCTTTTAACTGCATTTAATTAATTTATCCCAATTTGTTCTACTTCATTTTTATCCTTTGTTGTTTTAAATTACAAGTAATATGTGAATCCTGCTAATGTTTTTAAACTTTTACAGTGTTCTTTGATAGATATTCAATAAAATTCTGTCATTCCCTGCTAAATTTGTTATCTTCTTAGTGCCATCAGGCACCAGTCACTGACCTCCAAATGTTCTATTACGTATTCCTGCATAATTCAAGATTTAGACAAAGGGCTCTTTGACCAGCCATTTGGAATATAGAAAGTACTGTCTACCCCAGGGTAGTGTCTGGGTGTGAATCACAAAAATGTCCAGGAAAATCCAGATGTATGACAATCCATATTGGAAGTGAAGATTTTGACAATTTTCCTCACAAATAGCTCAACAACTTTTTCACTTTTTGAAATATGGCAGCCCTAGCCAAGATGGTGATATCCAGTTGTAATTGAACTCCAGTTCCAATCCTCACTGACCAGTAGGGATGCTGCCTTTCATTGATGAGTGCTATAATAAAACAACCTCTGGAGGGCAGTACATTGTCAACACATTTGGCTATTACTCTCCCGAGTCAGAGGCAGGGGACATATTGAGCCCTATCTAGAAATGCAGGAAAGGAACCAAGAATATTCTGCAAAGCATGTAGCCTACCACCACCAGCAACTAGTAACATTTTTACTTGGTAGGGCTGCCATTTTTTATTTTTTTATTTTCATCACAATAGGACTTATTTAGAAAAGTGAGCCATTACAAATGTGCGGAGTGCAATTGTCTGCTCACATCAGTTATTCTCTGCACATCTGGAAACCAAGCCATATGAGGAATGGTTGAGGGAGCTGGGTATGTTTAGCTTGGAAAAGAGGAGAATGAGAGGAGATATGGCAGCCATCTTCAAATATCTAAAGAGCTGTCAAATGGTAGATGAAGCAAGATTGTTTTCTCTTGCTCTGGAGTGTAGGAGTTAATCCAATGCATGCAAGTTACAAGAAAGAAGATAAACCTCAGGAAAAACTCTCTGGTGGGAAGAGCTGTTTGAATGAAGTCCCTCAAGAGCTTGTGGACTCTCCTTCATTGGAGGTTTTTAAGCAGAGGTTGGATGGCCATCTGTCGTGGATGTTTTAGTTGAGATTCCTGCACTGTAGGGGACTGGACTAGATGACCCTCCAGGTACCTTCCAACTCTACAATTCTATGATTATGATTAATGGACAGGGGAAGGTATTCCATGTAAGAAGGTCAAAGTATGATTTTCAGGCAAGGTTCACACAATAGCTCTTAGATAGAAATTAAGCCATACCACATGACATATGTTTTTTAAATTAATGCATCAATTACACTGATACATCCATTACCAAAAAACCTAAACAAACACACAAAAGCCTTTAAAATGCATGCAGATTTCCTCCTCGAAAAATCAATTTAATTTTTCATTATTCAAAACATTTTTTCTCTAAATTAAAAACAACAAAGTATCCCAACCTAAAGACAAAAAATGATTGCTTCACTTGAGCAAGAGCATAACAGAACATATTTGCAATGCATGGCTCAGTCCTGAAAATGTGAAGTAGTAATCCCTGCTTGTATGCAGAGTGCATCACACCAGTGAATAATCACACTTAGCCTCTTATTTCTGAGAGATGAGAGAATATCTTTCAGAAATTTGGGAAGCAAGTGAAGTCAGTCAGAGTGACATCCAGAAAGGCATGAAGCCCAAACTTTTCATTGACAAACTCACAGAAAAGCACGTAACAAAAGTACCAGCATTTTCTTCCATTCTGCGTTCTAGAACATTCTAATATTAAGCTAGGGAAGGGCATGTTTGAAGCAGAGCAACACACTTTCCCTGAAAATATTATGGAAAACACTCTAGAATTGCCTATGGCTCTGATCAACCTGACCTGCTTCACCCAGCACTGGCTGTAGCCTTAATGGGTGAATGCAGGGAAATAATTATTGCAGAGTTTGTTCCAACACATACACAAGCCATCCACCATTTCTCCTGCCAATCCCCCAATGCAAAATGATTAAGTAAAATAAATAGCTATTTATTAAAGAAAAAGGTTCACATTGTGTCTGTTGTTGCTCTGGAAGAGTGTGTGGCTTTGAGATTTTGGGAAGTGGGAGAGGAATTTTTAAAAGGCTTGGCGTTTTCCTTCTAATGGTGAACTACTATGAACTTCAAGAGCGGCTTTTGCAGAGCCTTCCACTCATTATGCCCCACCCACCACAACCACCACTTTCTCTCTGAGGCTTGTTACTCATCCTCTCCTGCAGCATGGGCAACAAAAGGGGGCAGGACCTTCCACTGCTCACTCCAGTACAGAAAGAAATAAGAGTGAAAAAGCTGAGTGAGATATTCTGTGCATTGGCTATGGTGGATCAGTGGGCAGAGCCCTTCAGCCTTTGCTCAGCTGAAAATATGGTGTCCAATTAAAAAAAATAGTTGCTAAACAAAGGCATAAATTGTTGAAGCATTTATTATATGTTAACCTCAGTTAACATTGCTGCTGTTATAACACTCAGTTGCAGCTAAGGCCGACAGTGGGAATTCCCATTCCAGAGGGGAGAGGGTGGGAATAATCCTACAGTCTGCTCTTGATTGCTTAACCAGTTGGTTAAACAATTGGCAGTCTTATGTCTGTACTGGCCCAATGACACTTTTGATAAAGCAATATGCTAAATGCAAACACTGTAAAATAAACATCTTGATTAGCTGTTAGCTGACACAGCTGAGCAGAACCAATTCGATACTTGAGAAGCAATGGTGCATGCATGCTGACACCATCAATGCCACAGATATAAGGAGGTGAACTTCTACAGAGCACAGCATGTGCTTTACAACCTTGCTTATGCATGCAACAGTTGTCCATGCTATAACCTTGCCTCTTAAGGACACAGAGATATCTCCTATTATTAGCAGTAGCCAATGAGCTGGAGTAAATGGTTAGTGGTTGCTACTCCTGTGCAGCAACCATGAGGAAGAGAAGCCATGTGATGCTTTGGTTGGCATCGGTTGAAATCAGTCTGTTAAAATCTTGTTTTTAATATGTAATGCTGTACTGTTTTTAACACTGATTGGGAGCCGCCCAGAGTGGCTGGGGAAACTCAGCCAGATGGGCGGGGTATAAATAATAAATTATTATTATTATTATTATTACTTGTGAAGTCATGGGCCCAGCAACCCAGCTACCAGAGCCAATGGGGTTTCCATGCAATACTATGCTTTGTGTGCTGGGATGTTCAGAATACTTGGAAATGTTTCAGAAAAGGGCAACCAAAAGCAGATGGAGCTATTCTCCTTTGCGAAAAGGTTGCTGCATTTGGGAATATGTTCTTAAATGGCTAGTGTGCTCCAAGTTGGTATGGTCCATTGGCACCAGTGGCACATATCAGGCACTGCTTGCCATTCATCATACTAGTACCCCTCAGCTGCAAACACCCATGGGTAAAGATTTAGGGTCCCCTCCTCCAGGTCCTCATTGAAACCCTCAACATTCCCACCCTTGCCTTCTACTATTGCCAACTCATTTACAGTGGTACCTCGGGTTAAGAACTTAATTCCTTCTGGAGGTCTGTTCTTAACCCGAAACTGTTCTTAACCTGAGGTACCATTTTAGCTAATGTGGCCTCCCACTGCCGCCACACGATTTCTGTTCTCATCCTGAAGTAAAGTTCTTAACCTGAAGCACTATTTCTGGGTTAGCGGAGTCTGTAACCTGAAGCGTCTATAACCCGAGGTACCACTGTATATTGAACAGTTCTCTTGTGCGGCTCCCCATTCAATCTTCGCAGAACTCACAATGATTATGTATTGTTGTACAAGCATCTACAACTTTTAATAAAATGTCTAAAAATCAAAGCAAGAAGTGTAAGCTGCTATCAAGAGGAATATTTACATTCTTCAGAGTACCATAGGAAATGTGGCTGTCCTGTTTTCAGCATTCACAAGAGAAAGCCCTTCAAATTAAGTTTCCTGTGCTCTCACGTGAGCTGCTAAAAAGATTGCATTCAAACTTGTTTCACAAGGGAAATTAAGCAATTTTAGCAAAGCTCTGAATACTCAAAGACTTACACTGCATCTGCCTTTAAGTGGTACCTGGCACTTCCCAGGCAAATAAGATAAGCTTTGTAGTTTTCATTATTGGTCTTTATTTCCAAGGTTGTTAGAACAGTATGGAGGGGGGAGAGAGAGATATGAATGTATTCTCCTATTTTTTCCAGTAAAAGAGTCAGCATTTTATCAACAGCACAGACTGTGTAGATTTAATACATCCAACTGAAAGGGGCAAACATAGCATTAGCTGCCAATGGCATTTTCAAGCTGTGAGATGCTACCAGCTTTAAACTGTGTGTCTTTCCTTCTGTAGAATTCAAAATGACCTTGACAGAATGGGAAACTGGATGGAAGCTAACAAAACAAAATTCAAAAGGGACAAATGCAAAGTTCTGCTTTAAAGAATAATATAAAACAATACACAGGATAGGTGACACCTGGCCTGGCAAAAGTGCACGTGAAACAGACCTAGGAGTTGTAGATCATCTCTAGCTGAACGTGAGCCAGCACTGTGTTGCAACTACAAAAAAGACTAGAGAGATTTTAGTCTGCGTTAGTAGAATGTTTGCTTCCAAGACAAAGGAAGTAATAGCGCCGCTTTATTTTGCAGTGGTGAGGAAGTAGGTCGACAAGGTGGAATGGGTTCAGAGGAAGATAAAGATTGTATAGAGCATGGAAAGCAACTCTTTTGAGCAAAGGTTGAAGCAAATGGGTGTTTAGTCTGGCGAAGAGAAGACTGACGACGAGGAGGAGGAAGGACATTCAAATCCCCAAGGGAATGTACTGGGCTGAACTTACAGGAGCACAGATTTTGGTTGAACCTTAGGAGAAGCTTACTGATGATAAGTGCACTTCAACAATTGAATCAATCACCTATGCACTGCAGATATCTAGAAGGTTGGACTAGATGACCTATGGAAGATGGCTGTGGAAAGGACAGTGTACAGAATGATTCCTGCCACTTGTCAGAGGAGGAGGACATGAGTGGTGGTGGTAGGTGACTCTCTACTGAGGAGGACAGAGTCAGCCATGTATGGAAGTAACAGGATGTCCTGGGAGCTGTGCTGTCTTCCAGGTGCAAAGATTCAGGATGTAACAGAGAAGTTGCCAAGTTTTATAAAGCTCACTGGCCAAAACCCCATCCTTCTGATCCATGTGGGTACACAAGATACTGCCAGCCCCAGCCTTCACCATATAGCAAAAGGGCTGTGAGACCCTGGACAGCGAGGCAAAAGGCCTTGGGGCACAGATGGTCTTTTAATCACTCCTTGCCCTAGGAAGAGAGAAGGAAATACTGGAAACAAACTACGGACTGTGCGGATGGTGTCATCAGGAAAGGTTTGACTTCTTGGACCATGGTCTCTGCTTCATTGAGGAAGAATTTCTGGCAAGAGATAGGTTGCACCTCACAACGGTCGACAAGAATGTGTTTGCTAAGAGACTTTAAACTAAATCCTGAGTGGGAGGGAGACAATATTACAGACAACAGGGGAACACCTGGTACTGGGAATATCAGCTTCATTGAAGGGCAAGAAACAGAGGAGGTGTTCCAGAAATGAGAAGGCAGGATCACAAAACCTTCAAAACAATTTTACTTCACTTGAGGAATCATAGAATCATAGAGTTGGAAGAGACCACAAGGGCCATCGAGTCCAACCCCCTGCCAAGCAGGAAACCCCATCAGAGCACTCCTGACATATGGTTGTCAAGCCTCTGCTTAAAGACCTCCAAAGAAGGAGACTCCACCACACTCCTTGGCAGCAAATTCCACTGTCGAACAGCTCTTACTGTCAGGAAGTTCTTCCTAATGTTTAGGTGGAAACCTAAACATTTTAGGAAAGCTGAGCTAAGGAACTCCTTGTCACAAGGAAAATGTTGCAGCAAAGAAATTTAGCAATTTCCAAAGATGCGTCAGATATTAGTGGAAAGAGATGTCATTAACGGTATCAACAAAGTAACTGAGAGCTGATTGTGCCAAACTCTGCCTCCATCTGCCACCACTTTGTGACTATCTCAAGTGATCCCTAGAGGCAGAAACATTGAGAACACCTGGTATACAGGATTTTAGCCTAAACAAATATTTAGCAGCAGCAAAATAACACAAAAAACACAACAGTGTGATACAATTTAAGATCTAAATTTAAGATTTAAATAACAGTAGAATTTTCTTTATAACTTTGCTATAATCTAAGGCCATTAATATAATGTTAAATTAAAGTTTATTAATAATTCAATTGTTCAGCAAATTCCACCTGGTAAGTTTTGAAATGCTTGCCTCTTTCAATTGAACTATAGCGATGCTATGGGAGACTAAACTCTTATGTAAGGAAAAAATGATGCCTGTGCAAACTTTTCCCCAAAAGGACTATTACTTCTGATTAGAGCTAACAACTGCAGTAAGAGAGCCAGAGAATAATGGATGGCAAAGGATTCTTGCACATCTCTTGGAACATTATAGCCCCCAAAGCACTAAGGAGCCATCATTGGGGATATTCTGTGGGGAAGAAGTTGACAGTAAGACATACACTACAGCATGTTAAAGGAAAGCCCATGCAAGTGTTAAATTAATAAGGAAAGTTTGATTGCCGCAGAGAGCTTTTGGTAGAGAAGTAAAATATCTTCCCAATTATACTTTTGTTGTTGAAACGGTGGGCTTGAATTCAGACAAATAAATTAACAGTTTCTACCTAAAAGAGAAATCACAGGTGCACAAATATCCCACTTGGTATGTTCACATTTTCCTTTCTGTTGTCCTCCTGGAGATATTCATACTTCAATGAGCACATTAGAGTGCTCAAGTGCTTCATATACATAATAATATTACATTATCTTTAAATGGGGACTTCCTACTTCACAGCTCTGCCTCTTACATTGAAATCCTATTCATGCCTGCTCCGATCATGAAAGTCCCATCCCAAATCCCCTGTGCATCTTGCAGCAACCAGGTGGAAAGACTTCTCTGTTGGCGCTTCCAGCCTTCTGAATTCCCTACCCCTGAAGTACAAACACCAACCTTAGCTGTGTTTTGTTGAAAGACTTATCTATTTCTGAGGATGGCTGCTCTGTGGCCCCACAGGTCAAAACCAGGTCTTAATGGGCCTTGAAGAATTACTGTATTTTTTTATAATAAAGAAAAAAGTAGTGAATTGATAAGATCAGTTTTGAGCACACACATAGTCTCAAAATCAAGCAAACATAGGTAGCTGTTCAGATGGGAGATATACCTTATGATCAAACAAATATTAAAACAATCACCTCATGGAACCCTCTGTTTAAAAACATCCTACCAAACTGGCTCATTTTCAGCTATGTCTGCCATGGGGCATTCCCACCATAGGTTAGAATATGATCTTCAGAAACCCACATGGTTTTTTTATATATAAATGCAAGAAGCAAGACGTATAATTATTGCCCCCACCCCTCAACAACCGCTTGCCATAATTTGCAATTCATGGTATTGTTACGGCAAAATCTGGGTGCGAGGCTGCTCTGCCACCCAGCTCATCGGACTAAGTCCGTGGGTCCCTGCGGAGGAAAATGAGCTCAGCCGTAGACAGGAGCAAACTGCAGAAGATCCAAGTTTATTGCGCAACAGGTTCAAGGCGAGATTGAACAGTGAGAAAGGGGTGACATGAGTTTTTGAAACTCCCTCCATGTCCCAGAATACAGTGCAAAACACATCATGAATACATTAAAGAGAGGTTTGGTTACACTGATTACATCATGAATATATTAAAGGGAGGTTGGGTTACACAGCTTAACATATGGAGGAGGGAGGGGGGAAGATGCAGAGTCGGAGATATGCGCAGATAAACACTTCCTGAGTATTGGGGATGAGAAGACAATGGTCCAGTCTGCCACCTGACATTGCCTGGAGGAAAGGCTGATCAGAGCGATTTGACAGGATTAGGGTCTTGACACCTTGCTTGAAGGATTATAGATTTTAGTCCCTTTTGACATTGACAATTGGGAATAAATGGATATATTGTAGCGAAGAAGAAGGTGAAGAAGACATGCCCCCCCCCTTCCGTATCAGTATCAAATGACAAAGAACATATTTGCTCGATGCCTTGCCCCACTTCAGGACAATGATTTACTGCAAGCTGTTTTTGAATCACTGCAGTTTTAATGTAATTGACTTCTGCAGCATTAGGCAACTTGGCAAACGTCATCTCTGTAACCACTGTATTCTGAATTTTTGACAATTTATTTTGAACTTCTCCCTAGTACACACTCAGACAGATTGTATGTTTATTTTTCACATCAATCAATGCAGGGAAGGACGTACTGCAAGAAAGGGAAACCCATAGAGCTCTTTGTCGGAAAAGAAGAAAGGAAAACATCAATAATTTAGTACTGTCTTTGTTAATTTCATTTTTCACTCTCAGGCATTCAATTAAAGTGTCACGTAATAAAAGCAGCCGGTAAAATGAAAATCCAAATCCTATTAAGTGTCAAAGATGTTAAATCTACAAAACTAACACATTCCTTGCTCTAAGACGATTTAGCAACTTTTTAATGCTGTCAGCAAATATCCCAACTGAATAGTGTTTCGTGGACAATGTTTTGGCTATCAAATACAATCACTGCAATGCACTGAAATAATGAGCCTCATAGGCCTCTTTAACCTTATACAATCTGAGTTACACAATTTTGTATCCACCAGTTTTGTTTAGGGTGTGATTTGAAATATAACTTCAAAGTACATTTCTTTCAATCACATTCTAAACAAAATGTCCTCGTTTGCATTTTAAAAAAAAATGTTTAAAACAAACAAAGCATACTTCTTCCTTTTTCGTTAAGGAGGCTGTGTTAGATCCTAATGGCGGCCTGTTTAGTTCAGCATCCCATTTAGTTGACATAAAAGTCTTTCTAGTTACCAGGCAATAGTCAATAGATACTATTATTGTACTGTGTATTTGGGGTCTGTGGGCCACAATAAAGCTGTGTGTGTGTGTGTGTGTGTGTGTGTGTGTGTGTGTGCATTCTGTTTAGGCAAAATACCTCTGGGAAGCCCAGTCTTCCAAGTAAGGCGTAAAAGCAAGGGACCCCTTCTCTTAACTTAAAACTTTGACGGCATATTCCATAAAACTTGCTACAAATGTGTCTTCTTTTCAAGAATGTTTTAAGGCAGGCTTCCTCAACCTCGGCCCTTCAGATATTTTGAGACTACAGTTCCCATCATCCCTGACCACTGGTCCTGCTAGCTAGGGATCAAGGAAGTTGTAGGCTAAAACCATTTGGAGGGCCGAGGTTGAGGAAGCCTGTTTTAAGACAACAGTTGATGCAGTCTTACACTCAGATACATTAGGTAGTATCCATCTAAGTTCTACTCAAACTAGACCAATTGAAATTAATGGGCATGACTAATTTGGGTCCATTAATGTCAATGGGTCTACTCTGAATATGACTTCAGTTGGATGCAACCTATATTTATATTGATTTCAAATATATATTCTGGGTAAATTGAGAGCAATTTGGAAAGTAAAAGCAATGTTGTTTACAGATAATGAGTTCCTCTTTATAAACAACACGGCTGATGCAATCCCTGAGCTGAAGCAGCTCCTTCAGGAATTCTATGATATCTCTGGTTTAGGAGTAAATTAACAGAAGTTGGCACTGCTGTGCATAGCAACACCCTCGGAGGCACAATGATGATTAGGAAATGATACGCGGCTACTTCTCTGCAAGCCTAGTAGAAACACATATGTGTAATTTTGTCTAAGGAAGCTCTATAGCTTAAAAAAACCCCTCACAATTATGTTCCATTGGTTCAAGAGGTCAAGTGGGAGTTGTGATCCTGGGACAAGTTGCAGCTCACATGGCTCAGGAAGGATGCAGCAGTAAAGATGGCTATCCCTCCAGAAGTATCTATACCTGTTCCAAAGTCTCCCTGTATCGTTAGAACAAAATCAGAAGGCCAAGGTTAAGAAAGATACTATGGATACCAAACGAGGGTTGGGAGCTCCACACCTGCAATTTTATTTTGATGTGTGTAATCTTAAGCAACTGATTCATGTGTTGTAGGGAGAAACAATGATGTGAACTGGGTAATCCTGAAGCAGGTCTGAACCTAGACTGAAATGGGTCTAGATTAGAGGTTTTCAACCTTTTTGAGTCCATGGCTCCCTTGACCAACTATATTCTTTCTGCGGCACCCCTGTGGGGCTCAGGGGCCCAGTTATCTCACCCTTTGCTTGAAGAGCTGGCAGACTCTTACTCTTTTTCAAACACCTTCCCTTGTGGTGGGTTCCCTCAGGCTCCTCTCCTCTCCCCTCTCCTTGGGGGTTCTCTGGGTAGCCAATGCCCCATGTCTCTTAGCTACCTCCCTGCCCCAAAGCAAGGTGCCTCCTCACACTGCCCCACAGGGGCCTGGGACTTGTCTCTCCATTCCCAACAGCAAGAGCTGATGGACTGGCTGGCTGGGCTCCTTCACCCACTTGCTTTAGTCTGAAGCCACCTCAGCTCCTGGCAACCAACATCCCTTGACCAGCCCAGAGGTACCATTCACCTGAGGAGCTTGTAGCCAGGGCTGCTGCACCAAACAGCTGTGCAAACCTTTGAGAGGAAGAGACATGAGAGAGAATCAGTGGAGAGAGGGAAGGCAAGAGGGACAGAGGCCAGTGTTGCCTGTGGCACCCCTGACCATCATTCAAGGCACCCCAGGGTACCACAGCACACTGGTTCAAAACCACTGGTCTAGATAATCAATTTCATTCAACAATGCCTACAACTGCTCTACTACAACCTTCTGAATCACCTTCCCAAGACAAAGTGCATTAGCTCTCGGTCAGCAATTATTGCAGACTATAAGATCCAATGTGTTGTTGTTGTTGTTGTAGTAGTAGTTGTTGTTGTTATTAACATCCACCACAACCTGAAGCAGCTTGGGCAGGGAATCTTTGGTGCAGTGGGGAGGTCGGTGCAGCAAAAGGAATCCTGTACTGCCCCTATTAAGGGACATAGGTGGCACTGTGGTCTAAACCACTGAGCCTTGGACTTGCCGATCAGAAGGTTGGTGGTTCGAATCCCCGCAACGGGGGGAGCTCCCGTTGCTTGCTCCCTGCTCCTGCCAACCTAGCAGTTCAAAAGCACATCAAGTGCAAGTAGATAAATAGGTACCACTCCGGTGGGAAGGTAAACGGTGTTTCTGTGTGCTGCTCTGGTTCACCAGAAGCAGCTTAGTCATGCTGGCCACATGACCCAGAAGCTGTATGCTGGCTCCCTCGTTCTATAGAGCGAGATGAGCACTGCAACCCCAGAGTCATCCACGACTGGACCTAATGGTCAGGGGTACCTTTACCTTTACCTTTACTGCCCCTATTGCCCAACTTCCAGAACATGCACTCAGAAAACTGGGTCTTCTCAATAGGATGGCTGGTGCAAGCTAATGACTTCATAAAAATCACTGCAACCACCACCACCTGCCACCCACATGACCCGTGTTGCTGCGCATAAGAGAAACCTGGTGGACAAGCAGTGGCAAGAACAGGCCCATCTGCCTTGTCCATCCAAGTCTCTGTTACACATGCCAGGTAAATTCCTCCATCCACAATCATGTCGTGGATGGCAGTGGTCTTGTGAATTATTGGCCTGGCATTGCACAGTAGCATTCTAAGGTTTTGTGGGTCTCCCTTGTTGATTCCAGTATCCTTCCAGTCAAGACCAGACCCAGAGGCAGGGATAGTCTTCAAACAATGACTAAACCTGCCTCCTCAGTAGTGACATGGTCTGGTCTTAGCGTAACTTCTCCTCCTACCTGTGATCAATGTGATCAGGTGTCCCAGTGCATCTCCCCCTGTAGAACCTACCCCAGCCATTCTGTTGGCTGGGGCCCACTCTCAGGCAGCCCTGAGCCTCTCCCCATCAGAACAGAATATGGTACGTTATGCAGACTATACAATAAACCAATAAAACAGTAGAAACTAATAATAAGAAACAAAATTTACAGTTAAACTAAAACTAAAATAATCCCCCACCCCAACTAAATGTTTATCCCACCCCCCAAAAACAGCAAAAGGGGGGGGGGACAAAATTTTAAATACCACAGATTAAAAACTATTTAAAAACATTTAAAAGCATTTTCGACAGTTGCCCCAACCCCAGAGTTTGCCCCAGTGAGTCTGGGCTCTTCAAGACTCACAGCAGGGCACTGTCCCTCTGGGCTCCCAGGAGTCTCTTATGTTGAGCAGGGTGAGTCTGGGCCCTGCCCCCTAGGCCAGGCGGAAAGGGCCTTGCAGGGAGATTGCACCATGCCTCTTTCAAAGCAGTGGGCACAAAGTCATCCCATAGTGATGCATTCCTCACACCCTGGACCCATCCGGTCATTTCCTGCTGGTTAGATATTATTAACCACAAGGGAGACAGTGATCAAATAAGCATGTGTTAAGATGTAGAGTTGCAAGAACTCTGTCGACATCTTCAGGGAACGTCAACTGAAAAGGGATCCTATCAAAGGAGGCTTAACAAGGCATTAGACACTTCGTATAATCCTGCACCAACAATGATGTGAAGATCACCATGGAGCCAAGCGACTTTACCCCCAATGTGACTCTGAAGGGTCTGAGGAAACTCCCTCAGGGAGCAATACAGTAACTTACTTCCAAACCTGCCTGAAGAGCTCCACTTTATACTGTCATAACGTCTTGCTTAATTCCAGTCTCGATTCCCATTTCAGCTCCTATCTACTCATTTTCTTCTCTAGCCTTTGTCCAGAATGTGGGTTTCCTGGATTCAGCACTGCCATTTACCAATCTGCTCTTGGCTCCTACTATTCATACTTGACTGCTAATCCTGTCTGACACTGCACACTGTTCATTTCTTGGAACGCTCGCCGACCATTTCTGCCAAAATATCTGCACTGGCTCTTATCCTGCGCACACCACCTTTGCCCCAGTGGTGCAATTCAAATATAAATCCTTCATAAAGTCAGGGCTTTCATATGTTTATTCTACAAACTGGTTTACTGATAAGAAGTTTTCAAATGGCACATACTTTGTCCATTCAGAGGTGATAGTATTGATGATTTCTCCTATGAGAGAAAATGTCAAACACCTGCCCAGCATGGTTTGCGGGATATGATCTTTCATTCTGCTATGACTTGGTTTTATTTTCTTGGTTTTTAATCGACATGCTTCCAGTAATCTCTGTGCTAACAACCTGCAAAAGCAGACTTCAGACTATGGCAAGTTGTATCCCCACAGACACTCAGTTTCATCTATTATCCAGAGAGAAGTTCTCCTACTTATGAATAATAATATTGTGTGCACAGAGATTTATACTCTGTATAAATACAGTATCATCAAGACAAGGCAGGTTGAAAGTCGCAAACTACAATAGCTGTGGTAGGTCAACATTTGCAAGGGTACTGAAAATAATCTGGGTCATTATTGCCACAAGGCAATGGCCATTTTTGAATTATTTATAGAATGTGTAAGGAATGTATTATATTATAAAGACTGTATTATATTTAAAATTTTCAGTATTTTCAGTATGTCAGAAAGCTGCCTTAAGTGGTGGATATTAGAGAGTAGTGGATATTGGTTGTGGCACCCACCCTGTGGAATGCCCTCCCATCAGATCTTAAGGAGATGAGTAATTATATAACATTTAGGAAACATCTGAACGCAGCCCTGTATAGGGAAGCTTTTTAAGGTTTAAGGTTTTACTTTGTTTTTCTATATGCTGGAAGCTGCCCAGAGTGGCTGGGGCAACCCAGTCAGATGGGCGGGGTACAAATAAATAATTACTATTAGTATTAGTAGTATTAGTATTAGTATTAGTATTATTAGTATTAGTATTAGTATTAGTATTAGTATTAGTATTAGTATTAGTATCATCATCATCCCTGGAGTTCAGGCCAGAACCACAGCTCTAGGCCAGGTCTCAGAAGAGGGGAGGCATCTCCCGTGAAACTATGCTGCTAACAACAGTATATATGGTGGAAAGAGTTGGGAGGCTGATGAAGCATTGGTTTACATCTTTACTCAATCACTAGAAGCAGCAGGAGGGAAACATAGGTGGACCTTAAATTTCTTCCCCCATCCTTATCTGAGGCCCCAGATGATGATGGTGGTGGTGGTGATGGTGATGATATGATATTCTGTATGGGAGTATATTATATTTAAAAATGGGGTATCAGAGTTTTTAGGGGGCTAACCAGGTTGGGATGGCTGGGATAGCAGGCGTGTTGGGTTTTGAATGTCTTATGTAGATTTTTCAATTTCATTGTTCTGTATGGGACAATGACAATAAAGATATTGTATCATATCGTATCAGTGATGATAATTTTTATTTATACCCCGCCCTCCCTGGCCACAACTGGGCTCAGAGCAGCTAACATCAAATGTTTAACACATTGGGAGGGTTGGGAGAGGGCAAGCTGGTGAGACTAGTGGGATACACTCCATCCCTGATGGCTAGAAAGGAGTGCCACATGGAGAAACCTGAACTGTGAGTCCAAATCCACAAGTGAATAGCATGGGCATTCTGATTATTGGGATGGTGAAGAAGAAGAAGCTGAGTGGTAATGCCTTAAGCAAAGTGAAGGGCAGAGGCTCACAGCATAGGCTCCGCACTACACCAACATTGCTATGGTGTTTTCCCTAGAATAAGGTATGGAAAATGTTGACCAAAACACTCTAGCAGCTTTTCAAATTCTGTGCTGGTGAATAAAGATCTAATTTTTAAAATCTGTTTTGTTGCTGAAAATTATATGATGCATACAGAAGACAAAGCCCTTTCCCCATCAACTGTGCTTGGGAAAGAAATCTATATGAAACCCAGATAAATATTCCCTCCCTACTCATCTACCGATGCTACAGCTAAAATCACTAATCATAAATCTTTCAGCTACAGCAGGTTCAAGAAATGGGAGCACATGTTGTTTGCAGGTAATGATATTTGGACTATGTCTAAAATGGATCTGATTACTGAAGCATGAATTTACAGAGCATTCAGACTGAGATGGATGGAGAATTAGTTTGCATATTTTACATGAAATGGTAAGAAGGCAGATCTGATCATGTTATAGAGTGCTAGTGTTCCCCAGACATGGAACGCTAAAGGTAGCACATTTTGTAAGATGCAGAATGCCAGTCTTCAAATGCAAAATGTTAGATCTGTCTTTGAAAAATGTGATATTCTGTCAGGTACAACCATGGATGAATGTCAAATCAAATATAAAGCCCTCTGAAAAACATCCAGAGTTCTCGCTAGGCAGGTTGAAGCTGCCTTAAGAACCCAAATTGAAAAAGCATACATATAGCTCCAGGATAAAATATTCAAAATATTGTGCTGCTTTCAGAATGTGATACCCCTCATAAAATATACCCAGTATCTTAATTGTGCAACAAAAATTCCTTCAAACATGTAAACTAGTGGAATATAGAATTACAGTCAAACGATTTTAACCACATGCAAATTCATGGAACCAGCTTTCCCCCTCCCAATCAAGGCTGGCGGGAGACATTTTGGCCACTGAGATGAACCCCAAAATGGTGCCCCACCACCACCACAAGTGAAGAAGGGATGGGGGAAGAGCTACCTCAGGAACAAGCAGGGAATAAAGATCTACACTGGGATCTGCTGCAACTGTGCTTCCTGCCATCTGAGGCAGTTGCCTCACCTTGCCTCATGAGTGGGTCAGCCCTGCTCCCAACTGTACGTTCCCTACTTTGGATGACAGTTCTCTATGCCAATTCTGTCACAATATGGACATTAGTATAATGTACCTTTTCTTTTCTTTTTACTTGCATGACCAACCTGTAACTGGAACTGGATGTGGAGAGTGACAACCTGAGGAAGCTCTAGTTTGGGCCTGCCCATAGAAAACAAACCTAGAGTGAAAAACTAGGGTGCTGTCAGTAGTTCATAGGAACCTCCTCTCTGTGAGATTTTTGTGGGAGAGCTGTGAGTTTGTTTGGGCCCTGGGTGAGAGCCAGGTTCATCTGTCCACTGTTGGCCCTTGAATGAAGCTTCACATACAGTTAGATAAATTCTCTTTATAGGAAACCTGTTCACTTTGTAGAAGAGCGACCATCAATGTTTGCAACTAGCCATTGCTGAAAATGCCACAAGTGATTAGGGACAGGAACAAAATCACAGAAATGTGCCACCAAATAAATAACAGGCAGAACCAGTGATCTCTAAAGGGGAAACTTGGGATGGCTTCCTGTGCTGCAATTCACTTTGAAAGTTAAAAAAACACACCACACACAGACTTTTGAACTTGTTGTATTCCCCTGCCTCATCCCATCATTATTTCAACACTTGCTGTTCACAGGGAAACAGGTGCTATCTTGTCTAACGAGCCTCTCTTCCTTTTACCATCCTAGAGTTACTCACTGTGTATTGTTACAGCTGACAAGGGCTCTTTTTTCCCTTTTGGTTACCTGGAAACCGGGTCATGCTGATATAGCTGGAGTGCTCCCTGAATAACCTGATGTTTTGGGAGAGGGCAAAGGAGCCGGGGAATTGTTACATGTTCCACAGCTTCCCTCCAAGGAATTGCAATGAATTAACAATGGCCTGAATCCAGATCCCAACTAGAAGAATTTAGCCCTGCAACCCTGCAGAGTGCTCAAAGTGTGAAGTGAGCCTCCCGAATGTGGAGCAGGCCATTCTGATGAGAAGCAGAAATCTCTGATTTTTGGCATAATTTGGTAATTTTAGGTCAGAATATCAAGTAATTTCTTGCTGCTATTTCCTACCCGTGCTGCCCCCCGATCGCTCCTTATCCTTTGAAATTTACTCACTCGCTCATTCGTGTTAATTTGTTGTCTTTTAAGCACCAGACTTTTCTCCTGTTCTCCTGTCCTATAACTTGCATCTAAGATCCTTTTGAATGCTGTTTTAATTTTTAAATACTGCATTTTTATTTGGGTTTTGCTAATTTTCTTTTGGAAGTCACCTTAACAGCTTTGTAAGTCCACAAAAATGCTGTAAATTCTCTCTCTCTCTCTCTCTCTCTCTCTCTCTCTCTCTCTCTCTCATTTCATGGAAATAACCATTTCTGTAATCTGAGGATTGTGTTGTGTTATACTATGCCAAAGAAGAATCCAATCCTGCTACATTGTTTACTGTCTAATTAGGTGCTATCTGCTATGTCATGCATTTGAAAGGCATAATATTAGCTGGTTTTCTACAGATCAGGATACTGCAGGAGCATGAAAGTTTAGCTGTTGCTAATTTTGATAACCCCATGAGTGAAGTAGTGAGGCCTAAGCAACTTTACGTATGTCATGAGGGAAATATCAGTATGTGTTAAATGTCTTGTTGGTACAGTAGTTTGAAAGTTATCCAGAAGGAGAAACAGAATAAAATTGGCTGCAGGAAACAACATTTGATATCCAACACGACAATAAAGTTCAATATTCAATTGTGAAGCATACACAAATCCCCAGAGCATATGAAAGCTAGACAATTGCTTAAAAGTAAGTGCTTGCCTTCAAGTGTGTTTCAGTTCAGTTGAATAAGAAAATATCTCTTTCAGCACAGCTTACATAGATCTTGTATTGCATTACCGATGGCTATTCGGAAACCCATGTTCCAAAACAAGTACTGAATTTTCCAGGCAAGCAGTATCTTGTGGGGTGGGGGCAACTTTCAAGGGGGAACATGAGTGCAAAAAAATAAATAAATGTATGCAATCTAACATAACTATTAAAAATTCCCAAAACTAAAAGTTTAAAATAAACATTTTCCTTAGTCTTGCATTGTCCTTGTACTAAAACCAGTAGTGGAGCAGTTCTTTTTTCTTTTTTTCTTTTTTGACAGAAAACATAAATGATGACATTTGAAACAGAATGATGATGGTGGTGACACTGCAAGTTGAAGTTATGCTTGTCATTTCTGCCCCAGAAAATGATTGAATTTCCAGACAATGCTGCTTATTTATGCAGTCCTGGTTGTCCAATATAAGTATAAAGCTTTATGCATATAAAAAGTCGATACCCCAGAGACCTCCTTGCTCTTCACAATGACACTTAGTAACATTTGTAATACAGTCTTCCCTGGTAACAGCTGAAAGAGGTGTTCTTCTAAATGATTTATTGCAGCAGCCAGCTCATGAGGTAACACTCGAAATAACTGAGCTAGATCCACAAGTAAGCCAAGCCTTGAATGTTTAAAGCTAGTGATATACGAAAAACCTCTCTCCATCAAGTGTGCATGTGGAACAGACAGGAAGAACGGACCAGAGAACCATGTTATAAAGTGCCACAGGAGGAGGTGATGGAGGAGGGCTGGTCCTCAGGATTAAAGCCTTGATTCAGCTCCTTGAAAAAGCTGTTGGGGTGGGGAGAACGTAAGACGGATGTGTCTCAAAGAGAAAGCAACTTTGGACCTATTCTTATGTATTATGTAGCATTGAATAAGGACTATGTGACATTTCTGAGAATCAGTTAAGCCTTCCTGTTACATTTACCCAGTTAAAGGTAAAGGTAAAGGTACCCCTGCCCGTACGGGCCAGTCTTGCCAGACTCTAGGGTTGTGCGCTCATCTCACTCTAGAGGCCGGGAGCCAGCGCTGTCCGAAGACACTTCTGGGTCACATGGCCAGCGTGACAAGCTGCATCTGGCGAGCCAGCGCAGCACACGGAATGCCGTTTACCTTCCCGCTGGTAAGTGGTCCCTATTTATCTACTTGCACCCGGGGGTGCTTTCGAACTGCTAGGTTGGCAGGCGCTGGGACCGAACGATGGGAGCGCACCCCGCTGCGGGGATTCGAACCGCCAACCATGCGATCGGCAAGTCCTAGGCGCTGAAGTTTTACCCACAGCGCCACCCGCGTCCCTATTTACCCAGTTAGGGTAATGTAATCCAAAGCATAGAGAACTTTAACACAGCCACTGGGGCTGAGAAGTCCCTAGCAATACGTTATCCCCATGAAATATAACAGCTGCCTCTTTGTCTAGTCATTATTTCAGGTATGGATAGTGCTGGTTTTGCTTCATGGTGAAACAGATTTTTGTTCCCCCCCCCCCGCCTCCTGGACAGTTCTACCCTTATTATCCCATGCCGGGACCTTTTGTTTTCTGCTTCTATGTGATCGACCCATACTGCAATCCCACTGGATCCCAAAAGTTGAAACTCAGGGATTAGTGCCCTTAGGTGCTCCCTGGGTGTGCTTCATGGCAGGACCATATCCTTCCTTCCTGGGTTTCAAGAAAGACTTGTGCTCTCAACACCTGGGGTGGAGATCTCTTCACCATCCCTTCCCAACAGATGGGCAGCACCAAAAAGGAAACAAAAAGTCTTGTAAATAAATATCTGATCTAAGAAAAATTGCCTCCAAAGAAGACAAAAGCCATTTTGATGGAACACATAACCAAGGAAGTTAAACTGGGCTTATAAATTAATTAAGTAAATTGATTGTAAAAATTTAAAGCCCTACACAACACAGAATAAGTGTTGTGGGAGGTAAGTTACTGAAGTCAGTTTTAGCCCTTCAACCATGAGGTACTTGTAAACTGCCTCATAAACTCCATCAATAATGATGTACAAAGAAAACAGAAATGCCCTATGCAGACTAAAGACTCCAAGCAATAAATGGCTAAGGGCACCAAGTGATTTTGTTTTTGTTTTCCCTTTGTAGAGAAAACCTATAGCTTCATTCATTCACAATATTTTTCTTTGTCCATCCTATATATTGTTTCCATTAAGTAAATAGAGTGATTTCCCCCCTCTACGTATATATTTTCTTTAAGTACAAGATTTTAAATCTCCTGTAGTACTTTGGGGATCTCAGGCCTGTTTTAAATAAGTGACTAAATTTCAAGAACACACTTCCAGTCCCCAGACATATCAGATGATAAAACAACAGCAACAAAAAAATTATTCCACCCTTTGTTAAAGGAGTTCAGAGTGAAGCATATGACTCATTATCATCAGTACAACCTTGTGAAGTAGGTAAGGCAGAGAAGGAAGGGAGACATATACAGTGGTACCTCGGCTTACAGATGCTTCAGGTTACAGACGCTTCAGGTTACAGACTCCACTATGAGAAGAGATGAGAACAGAAATCGTGCGGCAGTGGCATGGCAGCGGCGGGAGGTCCCATTAGCTAAAGTTGTGCTTCAGGTTAAGAACAGTTTCAGGTTAAGAACGAACCTCCAGAATGACTTAAGTTCTTAATCTGAGGTACCACTGTATAGGCCAACTTCACCCAGTGTACTTCAGGGATCTCCCCAATCCAAGCCAGACACCCTAGCCACTATACCACCCTGGCTGTCATGTTCATATAAATCTCATCTCCCGAGATGCCTACATTGGTTCTGTAGGGGCATTCATAGGTTCAGATCTGAACTGTAGTCTGAGCATCACTGAAATTTCAAAAAGAACAAGGAAAGCAGGGAATAGCTTTCAGAAATTCATTACCCCACCCTTTCCAGCTATCCTAAATTTGCCTCCATAAGCCACATCGTGTTATCTCAACTTTCCAGCAAATCCCAAATCATGGAACTGGAGAGAGATGTACAGTAGATTCCTAGGGTCTGCATCTCAGAGGCAGAAGGAGCTCGGGACATTGGGCTGCCTGGAATAGAAACTTCTAAAGATACTCTGATCATCATTGTACAAATAATGCCTTACCATGTAAAGGTAAAGGGACCCCTGACCATTAGGTCCAGGCCGAGGGAGCCGGCATACAGCTTCCGGGTCATGTGGCCAGCATTGACTATGCCGCTTCTGACGAACCAGAGCAGCGCACGGAAATGCCATTTACCTTCCTGCTGGAGCAGTACCTATTTATCTACTTGCACTTTGACATGCTTTCAAACTGCTAGGTTGGCAGGAGCAGGGACCGAGCAATGGGAGCTCACCCCATCGCAAGAAGTCGCCGGTACACACCATGCCCCCCCATCCCCTCCACCGTCCCAATCACCAAAGCGCCTTCCAGGAACTTGCCTGACAATTGTAAAAGGATCATGCCAAAGTAACTCCATCGTGGAAAGAAGCAGCAGTGGCAGACAAATACGTGGCACAGGGGCGAGAGAGCTGGTGGCACAGCATATTGGGGTGAACCACCTCAAAAACGTGCTGCCATGTAGAAAGATGAAGCAGGTGACAAAATTTAGGGGAAATAAATGAATGCAGGAATTAATGTCTTCATGGCACAATGAGACCTTAGCTTGGGGAAAAGGCATGGCGCTCCACTTCAACATCAAAATGTACTGTACGATCACTGCTACAAACCTAATAATTGTTGTTGGCTATTTGCTGACCCTTATAAGTACCTTCAAATATGCTGACTGAGGCAGGCTGCCCATCTCCCTTTAACAGTAAGGTTAGCCCGACTTGGAGGTAGAATTGGCTTCGCTGAGATCCAAGATGTCTTTCGAGGGAGTTGCTTGTTCAACTCCATGCTAGAATGGACACCCTTAATCATAAATAATGTCCTGTACTGGAGGTGTGAGATTTGTAATATCATTTGTGACAACATTGCAGCTTCAGGGTAGGAAGCCAGTGACAAGTTCACTCTTCAGGAAAGAAGAATAAAGGCAAAGGACAAGTTAATTAAAACTGCTGTCTCCCTGAGAAACCTTCAATGGGAAATACTTCCTCTTATGAACCTGGGAAGGGATGAGAGCCAGGCCAAAAATAGACAGGGATTATCTTGAACATGGCAATGACCCCAGTTGGTGCATTTATTGATGGCAGAAAGGGAAGTAGGCAGACTGGCTCCTATCTCAACCAAGACACACACAAGAAGGAGTTCCAGAGAAAATTTATGACATTCCAAATAACCAGACAGATGCAGCCCCAAAGACTTTAAGCAAACTGGAGACTGCTTTGCATTACCTTTTACTGTAAAATATACCAGCCTCCATAATAAAAAAAAAAGTGTGGGATTGTATCTAATCGTGGTTTTCTACTTAGTGGAAAGTATTCATAAAATGAGGTATAGTGGTACCTCGGTTTTTGAACGTAGAATCATAGAATCATAGAGTTGGAAGAGACCACAAGGGCCATCGAGTCCAACTCCCTGCCAAGCAGGAAACAAATCCGTAATCCGTAATCCATTCTGGAAGTCCGTTTGTGTTCCGAAACATTCAAAAACCGAAAACTGAAAGCGGAAGCCTCAATGCGGAAGCCTCAACGCGGAAAACTCAAAATGGAAGCCATGTTTCCTGCTCGACTTCCAAGGCATGTTTGAAGACTGAGGCACTTCATTTTTTATATAGAAGTAGAAGAAACAGCCATCTAATCCTAAGGACCCCTGCCAGTTTTCTTCTTTAACATGTATGTCCCTTTTATATTCTGACCTCTTTGGTGTCCTTATTTCATATGGCAGATGTCCTTCTCATTTGACCTTTTTTTCTTTTTACATTAAACCGTCTGATTAAGCCACGAGGTGTGGAATAATGAAACTATGGTCTATAAAATATTCTCATTACCCATTTTGTTTCCTTCTGCATTAAGTTTTGTTTTGTCTCTCATTTCCAAGATAATAAATCTTGTGACAGGATCATGGTGTCACTGATGCCATTAAGTTTTTTCAGCAATGAAAGACACTGAACTTAAACTGCAAGCACAGCATGCGGTGGCAAAGGCAGTAAACTAGCTTTTATGACTGCTGCAAATAAAAAAAAAACCAGAAGAACCATTACTTTTAGCACTTGCTTCTATTTTAAGATACTTGGTTTGGGGCAAAATTATCTTTTTCACGTAGGAAATGTATTTACTTGCTGGACTAATAGCATCTTACATGAAATACTAAGCTGGAAAAAATCCTATCCCAAGCAAGGCTGCCACTTCAGATAAGAGTGGGGAGATTCCAGGGGTTGGGTGGGAAGAGAAGATGGACAGCAAGATTCAAATACTGACTTCAGACATGTTCAAAATTAAACTGCAAAAGGGCTCTCACCTGGTTAAAGAAATTCTAGCCAACTGATTCTATGAACTTTAGATAATTACTGAAGCTTCTTTAGATCTGCATATAATGCACAAAAGCTAATACATCTAAAGAAAAAAATTATTTCTGGGTCAGGCTACTAAGAGGTAAGTCCTGTCTTATAGCCTGCTCAGTACAGTAAGAATGATGTTTTGCCTGGGTGGCGATGCAGGCTACTAGTTTTTCTTAGCTGTGGTAGCTCCTTCAAGAGACAATGCAAGACCTGGCGATGGTGCCAACATGCTACAGATTCTACCTCTGGACCTAACTCATTCTCCTGAGTTAGCCATCCAAGGAGAATGGGGTAGGGGTGGGAAAGTCAGGCTCCAACATAGAGCAGGTGGGAGGGAGGGAAGTCAGTCTGATTAATCAATTAAATGGGGAAAAGGGAGAACACTCAAGGTAGGGTTGCCATATGTTCTCTCTTTTTCCAGGACACATCCTCATTTTCATGGGTAGAGTCATCATAGCGATCCATAGTTAAAAATAGAAGTCGGCAAATGTGTCTTCTTTTTTGCTCTTCAACATATGGCAACCCTAAACTAATTGTGTTGTGGGGTGGAGATTGATCTGAGCCTACTGGGCCCAGCATCCACATGCTTATAGATGCCATGGGAGGCAGATTCAATCCTAAGTGGCATTGATGACAGTGAGGCTCTTGGTAATAGGGCAACAGCAGTGTCAAAGACATGGCTGCATACCTGGGAAAATCTATCCTTCAGTACATCTGAATCACAGGATGTTAATAGTCATCCAGGTTCCAATCAAACACAATTCACCCTGTTGCAAAGGGAGTAAGTGGATGGTTTTACTTTCTCATGACCTAAAACCAGATTCCTTTCTGTAATTAAAGCACATTTCCACATCCCTTTCAGGTTCATTGATAAACAATGCCCTCAGTGCTCCTTCTGTTTTTTTTAAATTTTTTTATTAAAGGTTTTCTCAATACAACAAAAAAGCAAACAAAATAACATATAATTTTTTCAATATCCACATTTTCTTCACTTCTTTGGACTTCCTCACATCTCTCGTTCCTGCGTTCTAAGTTTTTCGAACTTTACCCAGCAATTTATCACCTTATTTCAATTCTTATATTATAATTTCCAATATTGTGTCCCTAATTTTAGATAGTTTTACCCAAGCCGTAAAAGCTTAATTTTAGCATAATATTTATCCAAAATTAGTCTTTTCTTATATTTTCATTTATCTTCATACTCCTTTTAACTATCTTAATGGTGCCATATTATTAATAATCTTACATCTTTCTTAACACTCATACAATTTACAGTATTTTTGTAAATAGTCCTTAAATTTCTTCCAGTCCTCCTCCACAGCCTCTTCTCCCAGGTCTCGGATTCTGCCAGTCATTTCTGCTAATTCCATATAGTCTATCAGTTGCATCTGCCATTCTTCCAGTGTGGGCAAATCTTGGGTTTTCCAGTGCTTGGCGATAAGTATCCTTGCTGCTGTTGTTGCATACATAAAAAATGTCCGATCCTTCTTTAACACCCTCTGGCCGACAATGCCCAAAAGGAAGGCCTCTGGTTTCTTAGGGAAGGTATACTTAAATACCTTTTTCAACTCATTATATATCATTTCCCAGAAAGCCTTAACTCTAGGGCAGGTCCACCAGAGGTGAAAGAACGTTCCTTCAGTTTCTTTACATTTCCAACATTTATTATCAGACAAATGGTATATTTTTGCAAGCTTGACTGGGGTCATGTACCACCTATATATCATTTTCATAATATTTTCTTTCAAGGCATTACATGCCGTGAATTTCAACCTGGTGGTCCATAACCTTTCCCAGTCAGCAAACATGATATTGTACCCAATGTCCTGTGCCCATTTTATCATAGCCAATTTAACCGTTTCATCTTGTGTATTCCATTTTAGCAGCAAATTATACATTCTTGAAAGTACCTTAGTCTTAGGTTCTAACAATTCCGTTTCCAACTTTGATTTTTCCACCTGGAATCCTATCTTTTTATCCATCTTAAAAACCTCTTTGATCTGATCATAATATAACCAATCTCGCACTTTATCTTTTAGTTTCTCCAAACTCTGCAACCTCCAATTATCTCCATCTTTTTCTATTATTTCCCAATATTTCGGCCATTTGGCCTCCATATTGAGTCTTTTCCGGGCCTTAGCCTCCATTGGTGACAACCACCTTGGGGTCTTATTCTCCAATAAGTCTTTATATTTTATCCAGACATTGAACACTGCTTTCCTGACAATATGGTTCTTGAAAGCCTTATGAATTTTAACCTTGTCATACCACAAATATGCATGCCATCCAAAAACGTTGTTAAATCCTTCCAAATCTAAAACATCAGTGTTTTCAAGAAGCAGCCAATCTTTCAACCAGCAGAAAGCTGCTGATTCATAGTACAGCTTTAAGTTTGGCAGGGCAAAGCCCCCTCTTTCTTTAGCATCAGTTAGTATCTTAAACTTGATTCTGGGCTTTTTGCCCTGCCAGACAAATTTGGAGATATCTCTTTGCCACCTCCCAAAACACTCCATTTTGTCCACAATCTGTAAAGTCTGAAACAAAAACAGCATCTTTGGCAATACATTCATCTTTATAACAGCAATTCGTCCTGACAAGGAAAGTTTCAATCTTGACCAAACTTCTAAATCCCTTTTAATTTCAGACCAGCACTTTTCATAGTTTTTCCACCTTTGGTCCTCACCCAACACAGCTCTCACCTGTAATTCCTATGAGCTGCCAGCATGCAACAGTGGCCAAACCCCAGGAATGGCTTTGAGTGGCTGGCTAATCAAACTGGGAAGGTAGCCCAACTAGGAGAAGGAAAATTCTGATCCTTCAGGATCTTCAGGAGACAAAAAGGCTCAGGAGTAAACTCTACACAAATCTGGAGCCCCGAAGATGGTTAGATGGCGCCTTGTAAGCCTCCTTCCAGCAACTCCTTCAGCAAAGCTGGTGCCAAACATCTTGTTCTGCTTTCCTCTGGACCATATCAGTAAGGCTGAGAGAGGTAGGTAATGTTTGGGCAGCCCAAGTCCTCAATGCACACTGCCCAGGTTTCCACCCTGGGAAGATCACTTCGGTGCTGCAAACACAGCAGTTTGACTTTGCCCTTGGTGGCATACTCGAATGTCTTTCAAGACACACAGATGCAAACAGCAACAACATACACACAATTATCTGGTTTTACAATGAGCTTCCTTCTCAAACTCCTGCCTCCCAAATCAACCTTAAGTTCTCTCCTTTCTCTCTCATCCCCTGAAGCCTCTCCTATTAGCTACAGCCAAATCCTTCCAGACCCTTTTGCACCAAGGCTTCTTGCCAAACCCAATATATACTTCCCCTGCACCTTTTGTCCAACCTCTTCTCAACCTCTTTTAAATTATACTCCAGTAGTATGGGGATTAATGGCAGGACAACAAAAGTGGGTTTTATTAGCTTTTATAGTCACCAAGGGACTTGTACTCACATGGAAGGACAAACACACACCCCATCTATTACGCAATGGTCTGAGGACTTCACCGCCCTGGCTATGTTTTAACACATTTTTATTAGCATCATCTTTGTGTGAATACCTATTCGGACATTTGGGTGGAATATATCAATTTTTATGTTTAAATTAAAATGGATGTATTGATAGCTATTGCATTTTTAATGTGAACTGGGTTTTCTCTCTCTTCTCACATTCTCCCTCTTCTCACCTTCTCTCTCTCTCTCTCTCTCTCTCTGTGTGTGTGTGTGTGTGTGCGCGCGCGCACACGCGCATGTGTATTACATGTGAAAAAGAGACAGAAATAGATGTCAAATAGTTTATTACATGAATTTGCATGGCTCCTGGCATTTCATTCTGAAAAAACTGTCACTGTGAGATGGCTGTCATCTGCCTCTCTAGAAGAACTGAAAGTACTTTTTTGATATAACACTCTGCTCTCCAATTACAACCTATTTAAACTGGGGTAGTTAGATGCATGATGGGTTATCAGCATAAACAAAACACACTTCACAAAAGCAATGCTGTCTGCAGCTAATTATGTGCACTACCTAAAACCAATATGGCATTATTATTTAATTAGTTACTGCTTTTGCTTCCATAAGATTCCTGGGCCTAATTTGTAACTGCTACTCCATCATACCTTTCTGTAGCCAAAATTGATATCCATTTGACAGGCTCTTTCTGAACTTTACTTCCAGATTTAAGTGTTACAAACTTAAACTATATGTGTGCATGCACACACCTACACCCTCTAAGCCACTGGTGAGTAAGGGCTCATTACAAAATGTGGAAATAGTACAAGTACCTATAATCACAAATTTGTAGCAAATCTTAACTCCTGCAAGGGCAAACACCAGGAAAGCAGGGACAAAACACAGCACTAATAATAACACTAATAAATATCAATAAGACATTAACAACAACATCTAAATACTGCTGTGGGTGGTGCTCTTTGCAGTCCATGGCAGACATCTTTAGAAAATTGCAACATTTTTTTTTTGAGCTGCAAAGTTCTGTACTTTGAGGTCACCATCTAGCCTGCAGTATTAGCATGCCTGAGCATTGTCAGCTGATCCCAAGGGCCAATCCTGATCCACCTGATTGCGTCTTAATCTGATGAACTCCTCTCTTAACATTTACTTATCTACTGCTATCTTTTACTGAATGATGTTTTAGATCTTGACCTCTGCCAGTTCTGAGAAGATACTTCTGGCCCTCCTGATCCTCCTGATCCTCTTACTACCTTCAAACTTGCCTGCTTTGGAATCTGATCCCTGCCAGTTTGAGACCATGGCCCTTGCTCTGATCTACTTCTACTGACAGAACAATGATCAGAACAACCAGGAAGCCACCACTAGCCTGGAAAAAAGAAGAGGGAAATTTCAGGTGCTTGAATAAAAGTTTAATGCAGGTCTAATGCATTACATAGTAATCCTTCACCAAGGACATTTTTAAAGTATCAATTCTCATTATAGTGATAAGTGGCACTTAAAATTGCCCCTAAATGATTATTCCAAAACGTGTGGATCCTTTATTCAATTTTATTCAACTTATTCAAATACCTGCAATTTCCTCCTCTTTTCTTCACTTGGGCACCATCTGTACTATAAATTTAAAGCAGTATCATAGCTTTATCCCAAAGAATTCTGAGGCCTGTAGTTGTCAAGAGCTTTGAAAAGAGACCCCCTCCTACCATCACAGAGTTACAATCCACCAGAAGACCAATTGATTGTTAAATCACTTTATGAATTGTTTGGAGAACCCTAGCCCCCCCCCCAAGCTACAACTCTCAGCATCCTTAACAAACTACAGTTCCCTAGATTCTTTGAGGGAGGCCACGGCTGTTTAAAGTTGTATCATACTGCTTTAAATGTATAGTGCAGATGAGGCCTGGGATTCAGCCAGCACAACACCCAGACTTCCCAGGTGCTAGAACGCGACAACTCATAGTACACCCTAGTTGTAGTGTGGTCTGGCATGTTCCTATCATTTCACGACATCATACAGCACTCATTTCTTCCCAAGAAGAAGATTCTTCCCAAGACAAGCTCAACATCATTTCACATCTAGTTAAGTCTGTTCGGGGCCTTTTTTAAAAAAGCCTTTGCAAGAGCTGTGGAATAGTTTAAAACCTTCTGCTCAATAAAAGGTAATAACAGATGCAGATTTCCTGTTATAAAGAATGAATTCAATGCCACTGGGCCTAATAGCCTCACTTGGGTATCTTTAGGTTGAAGGCCTTTCTACTGCTGTGCAGCCAACGTTCCAGAAACTGTAACTGGGTCTAGCCTGTGCGCCACACAGGGAGAAACAAAGGTAACAAAGTGTGAGTTACAGCACCGCTGGTCGCTGCTTCAACATACACACACCACCTTTCTCCCAGATATATTGCTCTCGCTTAAACATCAATTGAACAGGCCTAACAGAACGTTAAAGCGGTATGTGAATAATGATGACTCAAGCAAATTAAGTGTGCCTCTCTGAATGTGAAGGGTCTTAATAACCCTATTAAAAAGTATATATATATATATATATTCTATGGTAACAGAAATATGACATTCGTATGATCCAGAAGACATATGTGATTAAGTCACAGAGCCAGTAAATTGAACACAAACTGGGTAGTTTCCTCATTCAATAGCATCTTCCACTCCAGGACTAGAGGCCAAGCGACCCCTGTACATAAAACCTTAAATGTTAGCACTAAATTAGATGATGGAGGCAGCTTTATTGGACTATAGGCTGAGATAAACAACTTTATAATTATTCTTGTTAATCTTAAAGAGCCAAATGGAGATGACCCTAAGTTTCCTTCTGTGATTTGTTCCTGAGTATGAAGGATATTGGAATAGTGTCCTCCCTTTGGCTGCTGTCCAGAGATCTCAAGCGTATGTTACCAAGAGATCCTCATGGACAAACAAGGCTTTCTCACTCATATGTGGCCCCAATGTAGGAAAGGGGTGGGAGCCACCAGATATTTCAGTGGAAAATAGGCTGCAGCTTGATCTGTTAAAACCAACTTCATGTTATTACTTGGGTGAAGATTTGCATTCTACAGCGTGGCAGGACTGGGAGTGATAGGAACTGGAGGCTTCTTAAGAACTACAGCAATGGGAGTAGGCTTTGAAAAGGACCACTGTTTTTGGTCTGAAATGCTGCATATGAGTAAAAGGGAATAATAATGATGATAATGATGATAATAATGATAATAATACCCTTCCTTCTCCCTGCTATAGTGTTACTGCAACCTTCTCTACTTCTTACTTGAATGTAAGGGAAAGGTTGGGCTGGTGAGGTGGACAGGTTGCTGAGGGGGCTGTGGAAGCTAGGGGAGGATGGAAGCCTGGAGCTTTCTCCAGCCTGGATTTCAATCTGGTGGGAGAAGTATGTGGGATGCTCAGATTTGTTTATTGGTAGCTATTTGCAGCAGCAAACAGCATGATGGAAGCACTTAGCTGACCTGCTCAGCAAGCGAGCTGCTGCTGCTGCTGCTGCTGCTGACCAGGAAGGAGAGAGGGATTGGCGAGTTTGCAGGGAGGATGGCACAGTGCAAATGCCTAGCAAGAGCATTAAATCAGCTCAGCCGATGCATTTGCACAGCACCGACCTTGCCACCGTCTCACCACTTCCTCTCCCAGTAAGGAGGTCAGGTAAACACCTCTGCCCCACCACAGCATCTGTCACTGGTGTCTAGTAACCAGACCATCACAAAACAAAACAAAAGTTTAACAGTGTGAAAGATGCAAATAACACATCCGCTCAACGACAACATAAGGAAACTTAAAATGCATTATTTCCTGATGTGAGGTGCTCCACAAGAGCCTTAAAAACTTGTCCCTTCTGGGAGGCAACCTTTTAAGAATGTGGGGAGTCTGTTACTGAGCTAGGCTTAGGGGACATCTCTAAGCGCAGCATTTACCCTCCCTGCTTCTATCCTTGCAGCTCACCTAGCACAAATCTTTTTGAACCAAAAATTGTCTTGGAAGAGGCAGCTTTATCTAAAAGTAGCTAGTTAGAAGATTTCCGGTACAAGGAAGCACATTTATTTTGCATCCTTAGAAAGGCTTCCAGCTTGAATAATTTTGTCATGCGTTGAATGAGCCCAGAGCAGTCTGCATATGAGTCCTTGCTCACGCAAGTAAGAATCCTCAGCTATTTTCCTTGTTGATGTTGCTATGATTTAAGGGCTATAAACTGACTTGAAAAGAGAATATGTTGGAATGCACAATATAAGTTGGAACTAGGCTGTACCTGCCAAGCAACATGTATCTTCAAAGCTGCAGGCAGATGTAGGAAGCTCTGGGAAACAGAGTGCTCTAATCTCTGCTGCAGGTGGCCTTCAAAAGTGCTTTGGGCAAGTACAAAAACAAGGGCTTCCTTGTATCCTTTGACGGTATTATGTGCTGGCTTCTGCAGCATAGGAAGAAGTGAGCCACACTTCTCAGTGAGAAGCTTTTGCCAACTATTAGTGAACCTCAGTCCAACAGAAAACAAGACCTGGCTTGCATATAAAACTCTGTAAAACATTTACCTTAGAGAACTCTAATAGTCACACAGTGTCTGTTGGGCTTATTATTATTATTTTAAATGATATTGGGCTTACCTCATGGGCTTATTATTACAACAGCTACATTAAAAAAAATATCAAAATGTAATGTAATGGACCTCGTTCACCATAATAGCTTCCTCAATAAGTTACAGAAGCTTTGTAATTCAGGATGCAAGAGAAGGGCATTTAACCTTAGTTCATTCAGTGCTGAGTAAGAGAACACATTTTGAAAGGCTGACCTTCAAAGTGGATAAAAATAAAAACATTACTGTACAGTAAAATATTATATTTTAGTTTGTGGCAAAGAGAGGAGGCATTATGAGCTTTCCACCCACCATTAAACATTCAAAAATACTTCAGTCTTTATATTCCTGTGTTTCATTGTTTTTAGATGACATTTATGTAGTTAAGAGAAGCCCATTTCCTAAGAGTTGCCATGCTCCCTTGACTACTATTCAATGAAATAGAAAACCTCCATGAGCAACTGTAGAGAGCAAGAACTCATCTGGTGGCTCTCCTAACAGAGAAAGATTCAAGAACCCTAGAGAGACATTTAGCGGCTGGAAGCACAGGAGATGCTGAGCAGATTGGTGCAAAATATGTTTAAAGGTTTAATTTTTTCTAAAGAAAGCAAATATTCAGGTCATCACTGATTTCCATTTACAAGAAAATATGTAAGGAAAAGGAATCCAAGTTTCATTTAAAAGCAAAATTTACATAATGGCCGCTTACCCAGTTGAAGGTGGGCAGTGGTTGTGGCCCGTCATGGTGGATCTGCTGCCCCTAAAGTAATGCCATCATGGCTGTGGTTGTTAGCTTCTTCCCCAGGCCAACCATGCAGCATCATGAGCCCCCATTGGGACAAGTTTGAGTTCCAATATCTGCTGTTATGGTTTTAATGGTTTGCCTTCCCCATAGGAATAGTCACAACTTTGCCAACTTAGGCCTTGGGTGGAATTCTTTCGTCTAATTTCTGGTGAAAGTGTGAAGTGGTGACTCACCCTCATCTTGCAGCAGTGATATCAGGGTACCCCGTTAGAGGGGTCTTGAAGGATGTCTGTGCCCAAAAAGTCAAAGCGTATGGCTGGAGGGTGATGGAGCTTCCTTCAGTGCTTGGGGAGGGGCAGAACCATAGCTAGGGAGGGTCTAGCCAGGGTTTCTGCCCCGGGTGAAGCCTCGGGGGGGGCACCATTGAGGCTCCCAGTCTCCCAGCATGCCTGGGTTTCAGCCGGGGAGAAAGATGAAAAAGTGAATTGCAGCTACGTGCTCCATCCTTCAGCTTCATTGGAAAATCTGTGGCTCTCTCCAGTGAAGCAGAAGACAAGGATCCCCTGTGGGTTTGCAACTGTGGGAGAAAGAAATTTGGGGAGGGGGAGCTGAGGATGAGAATCAGTTGGACTAGATGATCCTTGGAATCCCTTCCATCTCTACAATTCTATGATTCCATGATCCCTTCAGAACTTTGAATGTGTTTAAATAGCTACGGTTGAGTCATTTTACAGACTATACTATACACACAGGAAATTAAGGAAGGTGTGAGCATTCATATTATTCCTTTTTATTATGCTCAATTATTTGAGAGGGAAAATATAATGCAATTAAATAAAACAACGCAAGTCATAATTTTTATAACTTCCCCTTTTCCCACTGTTTGGGCAGAAATTGAACACAAGCCTTGTGTATCAGTGAAGCGCTTTTGTAAAAAAAAATTCCCCACCTGCTGAGTCAACATTAACACTCCGTGGAGAATAGAAAGAAAATAAAAACCCCACACAAACTGCACTATAAATGGAATAACACTATTTGCACTGGATATAATATACGGCACCATCTCAATGCTGTGTAATGACATCATAAAGGGTGACGGGGGAGGGGGAAAAGAGAAATTGCAGGGGGAGTCAAATAGTGTGAGACACCCACAGCAAGAAAGGTGAAGAATTTGAGCATGTTTATTGCACACCGCTGTCTGGGGGTGTCTCTGTTCCATCGGCCACCATGTTTGCTTTAAGATATGTTGTGTTTATTTGGATGGGATTTGCTTTGAAACAAGCGTGCTGACACATTGTTTTTATAGAAACCACACCGAGAGAGTTTTTACTCTTTAAAGCAGCCCATAAATACATACTATATCTTAAATGAATAAACACATGCAGAAGTGAAGGCAGCAAAGGAAGGTAAGGAGAGTGGGAGCTAAGCCAGGTTTGGCAGGTGCAAGAAAGGGGGAAGAGGTGATACAGGAACAAAGAGGTGAAAGGGGACCTATAGGGAAGGAGAAGAACAAAAAGGGGGGGTAACAGCATTATTATTCCAACCCCTGCTAACTCTTGAATCTTCCAGTAGAGCATGCACAGGTTCCTATCCCATGTGAATTGGGTACCTATAGAGGTGAAAGGGGACCTATAGGGAAGGAGAAGAACAAAAGGGGGGGGGTAACAGCATTATTATTCCAACCCCTGCTAACTCTTGAATCTTCCAGTAGAGCATGCACAAGTTCCTATCCCATGTGAATTGGGTACCTGAGACATACACCCCTCCATATTGCACATATAAGCAAATGAACAGGTCTGCACAGTGCCGGATTTACGTATAAGCTAAACAAGCTATAGCTTAGGGCCCCACTCTCTTGGGGGCCCCCAAAAAAATTAAAGGAAAAAAACCCTGGATGTACATTTCAAAAATATGAGATAAAAAACAATTAAAATAAAACCTACATACAGCAACCATGTTTTGTGTTGTGTAGGCTCCTATGATGTAAGTCATGGGTCCCGCCTGCTATATAAAGGGCCCCATTACCTTCAGTAGCTCAGGGCCTCATCAAATCTAAATCCGGCCCTGGGTCTGCAGACAGCTAACAAGTCAAATATGTCCTCTTCTACATATTATTTTTTGTGATCTGCATTGTCCTTGTATAAGCAAAATATAGAAGGTTATAACTAATCATTTCAACTCTTTTTAAGAAAACAGAGGAAGTGAGATAAACAGATTTCCTGCAGTGTGGACAAGGTGGACATTACAGAGCTGTTGACTATATTTTAAAACAACAACCCTTAACTTCACCTTCTCTTCTTATATTCTGATTTGATCTTGACAGTAATGCAATCCCAGAAGGCAAATTATCAGGAAGGTTTTATTTGAATCCTCCTCACCTTCCCTAGCTTGACTCATTTGGAAACATGAAATTATGACAGTGTTTATATTCCTGTGGCTTCTATCATCTCATTCTAAGTGGGATGACAGGTTGACAAAAAGATGGAAAAATTTATCTACTTAACTCTCCTTGTGAAGATGCACACTGAGGTGAATCTCAATTACAGAACAAATTAAAATACACCCTGTATGCAGTACAAAAACAGCATCACGGACATGCCAGATTATAGAAGGCAATGAAAGCAGGCCTGTCATCAAAGGAACATCAGGGTGTAGAGAGTTTGCATTTTATGCTATCGTACTATAACAGCATGCAGAGGAGAAGTGGGCAGGGGGGCCTTAAAAAACTACAATAAATACAAAGAAAACAAGCCACAACTGACAACCAAATCAGCAGTTTAGCCAAAGCAATCCATAGCAGCATCCTCAACTGCACGATGTGACCGGTGATGTTTTCATCCTAGCCCCTAATTACTGGGCCTGAAGATCCAGATGAGGGCAAATGATAGACCTGTGGAACACAATATGCTTCTGCTTTGTTTAAAAACAATATGTATCCAACACACCTCTATTCCTTGAGATCCCAACTGCAGATTGGGATGACATTTCAGTCCGCAGGAGGCTGAACTCTCCTTCCTACAACTATAATAGCAGGGTTATTCTCTCCATAGCGTGGAAACAAATAACTCAAGTGGACCTTATTCATTTGGTATTTGTGGTGACTTACACATTATATCTATAATAATTGGTTATGAAGCTGACCCACTTTCTCAGTTTGGCTCATCCTCAGAGACTATATCTTGAGTTTTTTACCCTAGTATCTTCCAGAATGTTTGTTTCTATCTGCTTTTTTTGCCTGCAAAATTTATTATTAAATATATGACCAAATACAAACATTTCATGGCAGACTAAACCATTACAACACAATCCTATACATGGCTATACAGATGTAAGCATCATTCAGTTTGATGGGATTTGTTCCTAAAGGTGGTAGGATTGCACCCTTTTTAAAAATGGACCTAATTTCAGTTGATATTTCTTCTTTTTAAAAAAGTCATTTAATTGCATGCAATGGTTTGCACGGCATGCTAGGCCAAATCATGGTTTAGCATGGAAGTGTGAGGGCTCTGGGAGAGGAGATCACAGTTCCCTTTCTCCTCACTGGTTGCTCTGATGTTGCACTGTGCTAAGCCACGGTTTGGCTTAACATGTCATACAAATCTGCACTCGTGGCTTACCTAGGCCAGACAAACCATGAGCCAAACTATAGAACAAATATTCTTCACAAACTCATGTTTAGCCTGGAAAGACCTAAACTGTGAATCCGGTTTCAGCAGATATGACATGCAAAACCATGGCTTAGCCCAGCATAGCAGAGGATGACTGGGGAAAGAACAAGGAAGCCACAATCTATGCTGTTTAAAATTTAGTTGGATGCAACCTTGGTTTGTATACCATTTAATCTTTTTTTTTTAAAAAAAAAAACCATGATGAAAACCTACTGTACTGAAAACAGAGTAGCAAAGCTTAAATCAGGTGGGTCCAGTGACAGCTATGCATCATGGTTGGTAGCTATGTGGAATTTCAAATGTAGAATGTGGAATTGATGTCTGGGGGGGGGGGTTCTGAATTGTGGTGATTTGTCCTGGATCTTAGACAAGTCAATCCAAAAATCATAGTTTTTTGTGTTTTGTTAAAAAAAAAGCTGAACAGCTTTGAGGTTTTCAAAAAAAGCTCAACAATTACCATATTTTTCTGTGTACTGGGGGGAGGATATAACTGTGTATAAGATGACCCCCAATTTTAAACAATATTTTCTAGTTTAAAAACCTAGTCTTATACACAGAAAAGTACAGTACTTGAAATATGGCAACCCTATGCATACCTCCAAATACCAGGTGCTGGGGGGAAGGCCACTGTGTGAACTAAAATACTGAATTGGAGGCTCATCCAGGAGGAGCCCTCCAGGATATCCCACCCACACTGCAAGTTCCTTACAATGTGAAACCGATTAGACTTTACTCAGTCTCTTGAGGGTCAATAATGACACCTCTCCCCATCACTGGTGCCTTCAAATTGTCTTCATACATGATATTTTCACACCAAGTTTGAATGCTGCAAGCCCAGAATCCAAGGGCCACCTATGTTAAGGTTACCAGATGTCCTTGTTTCCTGGGGAGAGTCTCCAGATTTAGAAGTCAGTCCCCTGACAAAATCCACTGGATTCAACTGAAGTTGAAAAGTGTCCCCGGATTCATTGAAAAAAAGCTGGTAACCTTAACCTATGTGGCTTATGTTCCAGCTTTAAGTGTGCATTCTCTCTTTGATTTCCTACTGGAAATCGCAGGGAATATACCTCCTTTGAAAACAATGGAGGTACTCGGTCAGCTGGAAAACCAGCTGTGTTTACAGTTCTAGCATCTGGATTCTAAATAATACACGCCACATTGCATAATGAACCTGTAGCATTTATGATCAATCAATTTCACAGTCCCAGTCAATACAGTAAGCACTCTGAGTAGCTGCAAACTGGGCTATTCCCCCAGACTAGTTTCAGAGTGGATGGGAAAATAAGGACCACCTGAAGGACAGCTACTAGAGAACTAATTTGGCTGCATGTCTGTATGGAGACAATCGGCTTTAGCATTTTAGGCTGCAATCCCACCACACATATTTAGTGGGGCTTCCTTCTGAGTAGCATGCATAGGACTGCACTGTTAAAACACTGATCCTCACTGTCTTATATTGTCAACGGTCTCAAGATCACAAGTGTACAATGGAACCCACCTTCAGGTTCAGCAAATGTTGCAATATACAGTGGTACCTCGGGTTACATACGCTTCAGGTTACATACACTTCAGGTTACAGACTCCGCTAACCCAGAAATAATACCTCGGGTTAAGAACTTTGCTTCAGGATGAGAACAGAAATCATGCTCCGGCAGCGCGGCAGCAGCAGGAGGCCCCATTAGCTAAAGTGGTGCTTCAGGTTAAGAATAGTTTCTGGTTAAGAACGGACCTCCGGAACGATTTAAGTACTTAACCTGAGGTACCACTGTATCATGTTTTTGCACCTTGGGATAGCATGACCATTATTATCATGTTCATCTGTTAAGGCAAGTCAAATCAAAGACAAATTCCACAAATTCCTCAGTTTGGTTTTCTTGATCATCCTACTCATTTCTTAATTTTGTAATTTTCTTTATTTATTGCACTTTTAAACAAAGTAATACAAACAAACCCAGGAAAAATGTGTAAACCAACTCTTCCATCATTTTACAGGCTGAGGGTGTATAATAAAAGTTGCAAAATTGCAAAAGGAAGAATATAAGTTGCAAAAAAGCAAGGAAACAAAGAAACGACCAATAACATACTATATCTATATCCAAATAAATTAATATTTAGCTGGCACGAGGCCTCTGAGAGATTGTTTATTCACATGCTTAATGAAAGTCCACCAAACTGCCCCAAAATCTTAGGCTCTGTCTCAGCCTTCAGTGCTCTCAGGTGGTAGGTCATCTTTTCAGAAATAGCAATATTTCTCCACAGTAATATTGGCAGTGCTTTTCCATCCTTGGGCAATAACCTGCCATACAACTAAATTGTGAGAAGTTTTATAGTAATTTGAGTTATCTTAATAACATAGAAAGGACACATAGTTTAGGGTCATGGTAACTTTGGCTGATAATTCCAGTCAACACAACTGTCCAGAAGACACTGACATCTGGGCAGGCCCTCAAAAGGGTCAATATACCCCTGGTGCTTCATTATTTATTTATTTCTTTAGTAGATGTATAGTGCCTGGCATG
The DNA here is from genome assembly GCF_964106915.1 of Podarcis gaigeae. Lineage (NCBI taxonomy): Eukaryota > Metazoa > Chordata > Lepidosauria > Squamata > Lacertidae > Podarcis > Podarcis gaigeae. The sequence continues at coordinate 51,338,793 of NC_139690.1, read as the reverse complement.
CTCTGGTCCATGGGGTCACGAAGAGCCAGACACGACTAAACAACGACAACAACAAATATCCCACTTCTCTACTAGAGTCCTCAAAGCACTTACAACATTTGTGCCCTGATAGGCAGGCACATAAGCTGGGGTTGAACTGGGCTACTTTTATTTAGACCTTAGATTAAAATCACCAGAGGGGGATGGCTGGGGGGACGGGGACTAACTTCACTGTATAACTATAACCACTGGGAAATCTGCCCTTGCCTAAAGAATTAGGACACAGCTCCCTAGCCTCCCCCCGATTCCCGAGCCACACCCTGAAGGTGAGGAAGGGAGGCCTTACCTTATCAACCCCCAGGACCTCAGGACCCCAGGTGGATGAGGGAGTTTGGCCTCAAAGGAGGCCCCTGTCTCACCCTCTTAACTGTGGAGTCCGAGAAGTGAGCCTCAGGGCTGAGCCATCACCTGAAAGGTGCTTAAAGGGCATCACCAGGCTAAACCAAAGTATTTTTTGTCCCACACCTAAACTGCCCAAAGTGACCAAATCTAGAAGATTAACCTATTTAAACACCACAACAGACCAACTAGCAATCTGTCCTGCTATTGAGTGTGAAGTAGGTAAATTTTCCCAATCTGCATTTTGCAATCCAAAATGCGGATTGGGGAAAAATCCTACCCGGCCCTCTAGTGGTGACCCCGAAGCACACAGGGTGACAGGGAGGGAGAGCGAGAGCTGCTGCAAACTAAGAGGCTGAAGGAAAAGTAGAGTCCCTTATATAGGGTCCAAGCCCTGCTTCCCCTCCTCAGACCACCTTAGGAATGCACCCATTGGTGCCAAGGATTTTCCCACTCTGCCTTGCTTGTCCAATGACTTGCAAAGATGCCCAGCCTTGAAGGCACCATATAGGCCATTTGGTTCAACATTTTTTATAAAATAGCAGTGGATACATGAAGTACAGTACAATCAAAGTCAACTCTGAAACAACCAGCCCAACTGGACCAGGAACTGGCACCTGATATTCCTTCTCACAAGGCAGAGTTGAAGGGGGACAATTAGCTGGCTTTGCTGCCAGACTCCCCCACTGTCCGCCTAGAGGCTCCAAATTCCTTGTATAAGCATATGCATTGTATGAGTACAGCAGCTGCACAGCACTAGAATTATTGTAGGTTAACTTTCTAAAAGGTACATGGAAAATATAGAGAAATTACAGTTTATCAAGCCGCTTTGAATCAGTCTAGTAAAGCCACATGGGCCCATCTCTATAGCACTGACAAAACTGACTGAAGTGATTGATGTTGACTAGAAATTGCTCTGAGTCACAGAGTAAACGCTCGCTCATATACTGGTAATTCATTTTCAGTGAGTACAGTAGACTCGGCAACTGGAGATGTAAGGGCCAAATTCAGCCCCCCAAGGACTGCAAAATAGCCCTCAAATGTCTGTTCAGCGTTAAGAGGTGTGAGGTTTTCCCCCACTGCCACAGCTGTTCCCAGGACTGTAACCAAGGGAGAAGGCAATTCCAGCTCTCCAAGTTTCCATCACTAATGTCCTCCACATGTTGATTCGGATCATTAGCTGCCTTGAGCGGGCCACTAGAAAGGCAAGGTATAAATCCAACAAAAATAAATAAGGTACACAATATGTGGAGGCAGTGGTGGATATGGCATCAAGGCTTCTGGTCAGTTCATCCAGGCAGTGCTGGGAAGGGGCTAGCCCACCACCTTTAACACTTCCTCAGTGGTGATCCTGTAAACCTATTTGCAGACCAGGATAGTCCAGCCATCATCATAGAATGATAGTGCCTTATCAGTTTCTTCTGGTGAGGCCCCTCCACCCCCCCCCCCCCGCCAGAGTAGAAACTAGATAAAAGGTGGCATTTATCACATCCGATAAAGGTCTTGAGAATTCACAGGATCTCTCTCATTGTAAATATACCACCCTTCCAACAGCATTTACTACAATGCAATGTTCACATGTCTTCCAAGAAAGCAGTGGCACTTCTAATGGACAATTCAGAAAGGATAAGGCATTTGGGGGTTTTCAAAATAAACCCCAGCTTTCTTGTCATTTCAAACTAAGAGATAAGGCACTTACTGAATGTCTTTCCTGTTTAGCACTTCCGATTCAACATTAGATCACTCGACACAAACAAACAGGAGTCAGATAAAATCAATGCAGCAACAAGGCTGCCTTTTAAACTAAAAGTAAGTGGATTCTCTTTCTGCCATGTAAACAGTCACTGAGCAATATGTCTTTCCCAATTGTCTATTTATGATGTAGGCTAGAAGAAAGAAAAGAAAGAAAAGATCAGTTGCCTTCAAGGAAGGGAACCATTTACTGTCTGGGAAAAACATCAGCAAAGGACCTGTGCTTTTATTTTTCCTTTTCAGAGGCAAACCACTTACTTTGTTGACAAAAAAAGCCCTGTGCTAGCAATGCCAATCAAAAGAAAAGATCATAAAAGTTTTTTCAGCAGATGAATGTATGTTAATTAGCATATGATTTGCATCCCTTCTGTTCCCATTGCATAACAAGATCACTAGCCTTTAAACCCTTACTCTCAAATAGTTTCAAAGTCAATCGGAACAAATAATAGCTTGGAAATAATGATTTCAAGTGAATGGATCATGGCCTTGCTATATATCATAGGCTGAAGAAGCATTCATGGCCTGCTAATCAAATCTTAATTATCTGTCTGCCTGTGAAATCGATCTGGTCTTGACTGGCATTCTGCAGAAATTGATTATTCTGTGTCTATAAAAAGGTGGCATGTATAACAAAGGAAACAAGTAGACATTGTCCACTGATGTTATATCACAGACAGGAAAATCCTTCCACAACCAAATGTATTGCTTTAAAAAAATTAAAGAAAAAAATCAGAAATGCAACCACTGGAAAAGGTGTCAAGCTTTTAATGCTGCAAAGTTACCTTGAGCTTCTGAACTACAAGATGATAGACATGAGGATTTTGTGTGATTCAGACGTCATAATAAACCACAGTTTATCATGAGCAATGAACAGCAGCTCCTAAACATTTCACTTGGAAGGAGTCCCACTGTCATTAATATACTATAACCTCACATTTCTTCATGTACAGTTGTGGAAGCATTTTGCTGTAGCATTTCAGAGCAGTCACAAAATATGTTAAATGCGCAGTTTAGTCCACTAAAGAAAAAGGACAAAACTTGTGGCATTTTTTTTTAAAAAAAAGCTATACAACAGCAAAGAAACAGAAGAAATTTTGGATTAGATTTTATACAGCTGAAAACTCATATAGTTTTGGATTGTTCTAGAGCAGTGTTTCCCAACCTTGTGCCTCCAGATGTTTTTGGCCTACAACTCCCATCATCCCTAGCTAGCAAGACCAGTGGTCAGGGATGATGGGAGTTGTAGGCCAAAAACATCTGGAGGCACAAGGTTGGGAAACACTGTTCTAGAGCCATCACTGAGATCTGCTAGCACTATAGATTAGGAACTGCTGCTGTTTGTTGCAGCCAAAAAGCTAAGGATAATAATAATCATTAGGGATTACTGTATTTACATGAATCTAATGTACCATTGAATGTAATGTGCACCACAATTTTCAAAATCTTGAAACAAACAAACAAAAATTGCTAGCAAATGTAAATGCGCCAGCAGATCTAATGCACACCTTAATTATTGCAACATAATTTGGCCAAAAAAGGTGCACATTACAATCGAGTAAATATGGTATTTGTGATTTTCTTCCAAGGAGCAGTTTACATGCAGAACTCATACAGTTGACCCACCCAGGCAGGTTATAGGCAAGATCATCCTAGATTTAGCAGTATAATTGAGTCATGTACCTGAAACATGTCTCAGCCCCAAATCCAGACTGGAGAGGATCATCTGTTTCATCTAAATAAACATGGAGTTGGGTCACTGCCACCAGCTCATCACTTTTCCCAAAAATGACAAATTTGAGAGGTGGGAACTGCCTGAGCAAAAGGACAAGATGGCACACACTCATGTCTATTTCATTTACAAAAATCTAACGTAACTTCAGCACTGGCAATACAGTGGTACCTCGGGTTATAGATGCTTCAGGTTACAGATACTTCAGGTTACAGACTCTGCTAACCCAGAAATAGTACCGCGGGTTAAGAACTTTGCTTCAGGTAGGACTTCCGGGTTGGCGCCATCGCCGAATGGCGGGCTCCCTCCGTGCTCCGGAGGGAGCCGGCTCGGCAGGGGTTGGGTTCTACCGCGCCGGCGACGCGGGGACCCTCAAAAGCCATGGGCACGGAGCCCCATGGACATGGTGACTCGGCTGGCACCTTTGCGCCCCTCCCCGGCCCGCGAAAGAACCTTTTTAAAGGCTAAGGAACGGGCGCCTGGGGGGGGTGGTGCTTTGAGTCCGCCGCTTCCCCTGCCGAGCGAAGCCGCATGCCATTCGGTGGAGAGCGCTAGCTTCTTCTATTGAAAATTTGGATCCAAAAGAAAAACCCGTGAGTAATTGGACTATGGATTAAAAAGAGGGATAAATTTTTAAAATTTGACGCGAACGGGGGAGGTGGAAAAAGGAAGTCAGCCCCCCCTTTATTGTAGAAAAGACAAAACAAAGGACTTGACAACTAAGATCGAGTGTAACCCTATCTTGATGAACTAACAACTTCGCGAGGGAAAATTATAAGTTCGAGCTGGAGGAGAAAAGGAGAATTTGCATTAAAAAGCAACCCCCCCCCCCCCCGGAATCCCTGGAGCGATCTGCGAGAATACCTGGAGAAGAGTAATGGAGGTTTTGACAGCTGTCAAAGAGCTGTCAAAACGGAAGAACAAAATAGAGACGGTGTTTTGAGGACTTTGCCAGTTACATTTGGATATAAATTGGATATAAATTGTTTCAAATAAGGATTAATAAGCTATTTGGACTGGTGGATGTGATCTGGAAGGGAACTCAGTTACCGTAATCCATCTAGAGGAGCTGAGGGATATTGCATGTGTTTTTGCTAGGAAACTTGAACAGTTGAATAGAACTTTCAACCTCCTGGGAAACTGCAGAAATGGAACATTATTTTGTCTACAGAGGTCCACATACTACAAGAAACAATGGATTTATCTGTTGGAAAATGAAAGGGACATGACGTAATGTTTTGCTCCTGAATAACAAGCCTCTGCAGAGGAATTAGAAGCTTTTGGAAAAAGAACCTTTCTGCGGGAGAACAGGGAAACAAGAAGGAGGAGAGTGACCGACAAGAATAAGGAAACAACAAGAACTGGACAGAACTGGAAGTGGGGACATTTGGGATATCCAGATTTGACAAGCTTATGGAAATAAAATTGGAGTTTTTACTCCTGGATACAAAAATCTGGATAGAAGAAATGAGCCCCTTTTTGAGATAGACTCCTTCTAAGATTGGACACTTGTGATTAAAAATGACTGGTAAAGAATCAGAGAGATATGGGTTTAGTGAAATGTGGGAACACCAGGAAGATATTAGAACTGGAGGGATATAAGGAACGCAACAGGGAAAGAGGGGAGGGAAATTTGGAATCCAAAGGCTGTAAAATTATTTTTTCTTTCTTTTTGTATTTTCTTTTCATCTGCACTATATCTGAAAGGGGGGAAGTCGTGGAAGGGAAGACAGATCTTAGGGGATGGGAATTTGAAAAAATTGGGTTATTGACGATGAGTGTAATTTGGGGATAAGAACTTGTTGAATTTAATTGTTTATTTGGAAGATTTGGAACACAAGAGGGGGGGAGGGGGAAGTCCTGGTTATTGGAAGAAGTGTATAAATTGGATTTAATTTGTTTTAATTTGGAAAATCTTAATAAAAATTATTTAAAAAAAAAAAAGAACTTTGCTTCAGGTTGAGAACAGAAATCGTGCTCCGGCGGCATAATGGCAGCAGGAGGCCCCATTTGCTAAAGTGGTGCTTCAGGTTAAGAACAGTTTCAGGTTAAGAACGGACCTCCAGAACGAATTAAGTTCTTAACCCAAGGTACCACTATAGTATCCTCTAGCACAGTGGGGGGCAACAGGCTAGCTGGTGGTGGGGTGGGGGCACGGGATAGGTTGCATTGCCTAAAAGTCTGTCTTCTAATAGCTCAATGCTCCTCTTTACCCAACAGCATCTGTTTCCTGCTGCTGCTGTCCTGCTCTACCTCATAGGAAATCCACAGTGGGCTCCAGAGTCCAGTCCAATGAATGCTTTTCAGGTGGGTCTGATGACTCACCTGGCACATTCACCGGTACATGTATGAAACATGTAAAATGTTTGGTGTGTGCTCAGGGAAACTGAGTCACACCAAGCAACTCCCAGTTCAGAGTGGGCAGAGGGCTAGACCTTATGAAACACTGTGAGCAAACAGGGAGCTCCTCAAGGGAGGCTGTGAAAGAGAAAGAAGATAAACTGATAGCTAAGTGCTAGAAATTTGTTTGGTGGAGGAAATAAAGGTGGTTGCCAGCAGTGCCAAATGCAACAGAGAGATGAAATAAATTAAGAACAAAGAACCTCAAGGAGATCATTTGTGACTTTCATGAGAGCTTCTCATGCTAAATATGGTAAAATATGCCCCATCTTGCATTCATTAGAGAATTGGCAGACAAGGAGTAGAAATTTCATTTCTACAGGCCAGTTAAAGCAGCATAGATGTCTAGCATTGGTAGCCATCAAATTAGGAGAATCTATTGCAGTACATCAATAAATGGGGTCTTCCAAGTTAGCAGTACTTAGAGAAATTTAACTCGTGTTAATTGAATGCTAATGATATGTGCAATTATTCTGGATCACAGGGAGCTATAAGTGAGGCTGCCTTAGCATTCAGTATGAGTCCTCAAGCCATCACTTGGAAATTTGAGCTAATTGAGAGGCTTGGGGTTTCCTAACATCATTCTCCATCTATTTTGCTTTAATAAGTTTTTGATATTGTAGCACAGAAGGTCACACCAGGGGAAAAAATTAAAGATTTTCATACTCATAGAAGTTTACATAGAGAGGTAACACTGTAAGAGAATAAGAAGTTTCAGGTGCCTAATGCTATTTCCTGATTTTGCATCAAAGCCATTGTTTGCTCTTCAAATCAGTACAGTACTTTATCTTGGTGTGCATCACAAGAGCAAGATAAAGTAGGAGTGGAGTACATCTTACATGTTTACTGGTTCTTCGCCTTTGTCTTAAATTAAACATACCCACACTGAAATCTGACAAAATCAGATTAGATTAGATTAAGGCTCATTTTTATGTTGCTGTTCATTTTAGGCTCCAGAAGCCATGCGCATGAATATGAAAATGCAAATGGAACAGAACAATTGTACAAGAGGAAGATAAGAAGCTGCCTTACTCTGAGCCAGACCATTATTGGCTCATCTAGCCCAGTATTGTCTCTCTATACCAGCTGACAGTAGCTCTTCAGGTTCTTGGCAAGGGTCTTTCCCAGGCCTCCCTGGAGATGCACTGGGAATTGAACCTTGAAGTATTTGCATCCAAAGCATGTGCTCTCCTACCACTTACGGTCCTCTTCCCTAACAATGACAAATAAATGTTAGGAAGATCTGATCTGTATGTACTGGGCTGCAAAAGAAACAGGGACAAAAAAAAGGATGGGAATGCTACACCAAAAATGGTAACTTTCTGACAGGTTAATCCTAGGATGTTCCCTCCTATACAATCCATCCTCGGAAAGGTAAGATGCTACTTTGGGAGGGATGGGGGACAGACGGCATATCATTGCTACCCTTTCACATATTGCAAATCAGAGCAATCCAATCAGAGAACATAAATACAAGAAAGCAAACCAACTTTCATTTTTGTGTCTCATGTTAGGATTCAGTTTCACACAGAATCTACCGGGGGAGGTAGTCTATACAATGGGGGAAGGTGGGGTGGAGAAGAGGACAGGTAGGAGTTCAAAGAAGCTCTTATTGAAGTTCTGTGAGTTTCCTCTCACATTTATGGTGTCACCTTGCTTACCGCCTGCAAATGCTATTAATGTTGTTTTAAAGGGCAATATATTTTAACATTTCTTCCCCTCAATTTAGTTTTAGTGTGAGAGAATTTATATGGAGTTTGGTTTCAGAGTATGTCATTCTGGTCCTGTTCTGTTGGCTTCTTTGAAATTCTTAAAGTGTAATAAAAACAACAACAAAATACCAGGAACAAACCATTCAATCTATACCATACCTACTTCTGAATTCATACTGGACAAGCAATTTTGCCTTTGCTGTCATTGATCTGTTTCTGCATTTCTAACAAACAAACAAAGATATAAAGTCTGTGTTCTGCTTAAAAAGAGCAAAGTGTATGTTCTCTGCATCAAGGAAATGAAAAGAGCACAGCCAGCACAGAATTTGTTTCATTTGAGGAAGCAAATGCATTTGGGCCAAATGAAGGTCACTCTAAACAAACGGTTGGAAACCTGTGGTCCTCAAGAACTTGTTGGACTACAACTTCCATCATTGCTAAATAATAAAATCCCATAATCTACATTTGTCCACCTGCTTGTTGAATGCATATTGACTTTGGTCCTGTTGATATATTTGCGTGAATGCAACAAACAAATTAGCTAATCTGTGTGTCCAAGAGACGCATTCCGCAGTTAGCTATAAGTGGATGCGGCTCCCAGATACCACAGCAGAAAGACCAACCTAGCAATTCACATTTCTCCAAAGTCCCATGGGTAGCTCATTCCCTGAACAGAACTACATTTTCCCACCAGGCCCAGGTTGCAATTGTGGGGACAGTGGAAGCATTGCACCAATCCTCTAGGAATCAACCTGAGGCTAGCAACTTACAGTAGCTTGTGTCATGCTGATTTTCCAGGCCAGATGGTGGAAATGGCTGTGCAGCATGTCAAGGGCAAAAAGCAACTGCAAGGTGGCCTTGCAATGGCAGCCCCTGTAATGAAATCAGACAAACACGAACTCTGAGGTGTTCACCCGTAGAACGTGCTCCTTTGGTGATCTGAGCGACTCTTCTCTGTCTCTAAAGGCAACAAAAGTCTTCAGCTCAGGGCTTATCCACACTTCCTCTCATCCTGCTGCTTTTCCCTGGGGAAAACCTCTCTTTGTTGTCAATTGCAGCAAATGACAATCGGGTTGTCTTCAGATGGACGTTTGCACTAAATAGTGGCGTTTCCATGGGAAAGGAATGGGGCAAAGGGAAAATGGCTCGGACCCATGGCTAGAAAGCACTGGTCAAGCAGAAAAGTCATTGGACCCATGCTTTCTAGCAGAAGTGTGGGCGAGCCCTCAGACATAAGATTCAAAGGAGGATGCAGAAAGGAACTGGGTTTTTAAAGGCAGTCTCCAATCAATTTTGTTATACAGTCTGACTCCTAGTGGCCTGAGAGCAGCATAACTCATCTTGCAGAGTGGCAATTAGGACAGTCTGGAAAGCAAAGCACTGGATGCTTGTCACTAGACTACCAAAATGCCATGCTAGTAAATAAAATCTGGCTTGGGACTGAAAGGGTATGTGAAATATTTGCAGTCTGGTACTATTCTCAGCATACAATCATTAGTAGTTAGGATTTATTATGAAATGCTAGCTGTTGATGTTGTACGCCTTGTTTTGACTGTCAGGCACTGAATTAGCTTTTTACACGTTCTCTGAATTCTCAATAATTTGAGCCTAACTAGGAATAATATTAGCTGAAGCACATTCATTCTTACACTAAAAGAAAAAGGTCATGGCGAAAAAGAGAAAAAAATCTATACAATTGTTCTGCATTGGAGCTGGCTAGACAACATTTCCCCCAATATGCCATAACACTAAAAGGCAAAGATTATATAATTATTTCATATGACTTAGCCCTGCTATTCAGAACAGGGCATCCTTCCCCCCCCAAAAAAAAAAATTGATTCCAATGAAGAGCCACAACTCCTATTATACCAAGCATGGTGGCATGAAGATTTTTAGTTCACTAAGCCTTGTAGGTGGGTTACAACAACAACAACTTACTATAATTCCACGCATATCTTGTGGGAAGAAACACAAAATGCTAATGCTGATGTTTTCCACAGTACAGTGGTACCTCAGGTTAAGTACTTAATTCGTTCCGGAGGTCCTTTCTTAACCTGAAACTGTTCTTAACCTGAAGCACCACTTTAGCTAATGGGGCCTCCTGCTGCTGCTGCGCCTCTGGAGCACAATTTCTGTTCTCATCCTGAAACAAAGTTCTTAACCTGAGGTAATATTTCTGGGTTAGCCGTGTCTGTAACCTGAAGTGTACGTAACCTGAAGCGTATGTAACCCAAGGTACCACTGTAAATACAATGCACAGAATCATGCACACATCTTTACATGTATACCCTTGTGAAGGAATTCTGGACACAAGGAGAAACCCCAAACATCTGCACACAGACATTTGAAGTATTGAGTATAATGTCCAGACTCAACAAGTTTGTTGTGAGAAGCTGCACATACACAGATCAGAGCTGCACTGGAAAGTGTGGAGATTCCCTCAGAGTTAATGCACATGAGTTCATATGTGCGAGGGACCACCAGTGGACTTCAGTCTACTTTCAGGTGGTCCCCACCACCAAAGGACATCCATGCTTGTCTGTGTCCTCACTTGCTTGCCTTGGGGGGAGGGGGTGATTGGTTTGTGATTTTTGTTTTGTTTTTATCATGTATTTTGTGTTTTTATGTTGTGTTTTTATATTGTGAACTGCCCTGAGATCTACAAATGAAGAGTACTGGTAGTACACAAATTAAATAAACAAATAGTGTTGACTGAACCAGCAGCCCCAAACATGCCCAGCATGTAGGAATGCAAAACAGAGAGTTAAGAGAGTAAGTTTGGGGCATACATGGTTAGGGGCAGGGGAGGAGAAACGGACATATGGCAGCTCTAGCTGCTCCACCTTCTGGCCCTTACCCTTCACACAAACATAAACACACAAATACACATTCATATCTCCACACCATGCAAAAGAGGCAGAGAAGAAGGGTGAAAAATTGTGAGCCATCCATTTCCATGTGAAATGAGAAGGGGGAAAACATGACAAAGGAGATGACTGAAATACTTTGAGAGGCATGTGGGGAGAGAGGGGGAATGAAAGTACAAAATAAAAAGCCTGGTTAGGAAATTCTGCCACAGTTGGAGAGGCTGAAATGCAGCACGAGGTGATGGAGGTGCTTAGGGTGGATGCAGCCGGAGGGGGGGGCAACTGCCCCATAAATCAAGTAAATAAAACAAAATACTTAACTAACTCAGCTTCCACCCCCCTCACATAAATCCTGGCTATGCCCATGGGTGCCGTGGGGGCCAAGATGGGGTTGGGAGCAGGGCTGCCTGTCATACCACAGGGGAGGAGCAGATGCCAGCTGCCTGCTATCAGGCCCATGCTCACCACAGCTGCCTGAGTGTATGCATGTTTCCTGCTCGTTCGCTGTCTATGCTTTAGCCATATGTATCTCATAGGGTGTTTTAATTAAATAGGTCCTTTGGCAACTCCCCACGTATGCTGCATGTTCTTTGGTGTGGAAGATGACAGTGGCCTGTGTACATGTCAGGGTTGCTTGGGAATCGTGTGATGCTGCTGTCAAATCGGCTGTACAGTAAATAAATGTACTGTTGTTATTTGTTGCTTTTTTAACCCATTACCATCCAGGTTCTTAACATTAATGGGACTGTTACCATAACGAGCCATGGAATTAGGACTGGAGGCACTGATGCCATAGAGACAACTGGAGGGGGTGGGGAATCTATACTTTGTCATAAGCTGTAGCATGGCAAAAATAGTTGCAAAGCAAATTGTGTGCCATAATAACATCTGTCAAGATGCATCACAATGTCGAGCATGAAGCAACCAAAACTTCTTGTCATAATGTAAGCAATTTTTTATCTGATTATGTTATCAAAAAAGATTGCTTTCAAAGACTATGCCATTAGTTCTGGTACTCTTGGGAAGTCTGTCAAAGAGAATACATCATTTTTTTTAAAAAAAAAAAAATACTATGTTTTTAGGGATATTCAAGTTTAATAATACAAAAAAAACAACAACAACCCCACAGCTATGGCAGGTGGAAGGAAACAGAATAATGGGTATTAACAGCGGCATTCTTGACTGCTACTGCTGAATACAGCACTTTCACAAAAATAGGAGAGAGACACTTTTTGCTATATAGAACGTAACATGTAATGAGCTCACATCTCCAGTAGTGATAAAGACTTGTGAAGGCATCACCTAGCAAACATACCTCTGCCATCAGGGAAGAGAGTATGAAATTAACAAACAGGAAATGCTTCAAAGTTCCAGTGAGAAGTAGTGGCCCAAATATAGAGAAATATTTTTAGCACAGGCTACGTAAATGCAAAGTTGTGTGTAAAAGCAACATAAATCTGCAAATGATTCAAGCACAACTATGAAGAGATCACAAGGGCTGAGCACTTTAACTGTATCCAGAACGTTTTCAATGCTTGTATGTTCCATGAGACTCACGTAAAGGATTTGCAGAGTGAAGCCCCCAGAATGCACATGTTGAATGCAAGCAGACAAACCCTGCGTGCTACCTAAGTGAATGACTCTCATTTCAATTTAAAACTCTCTCTTTATAATTATCTATTCTTTCTATACTTTTTTCCTGTCCTCTTGATTGCTATTAGACTGCCATGACACCTCTGTCCTGTTTCTTGTGTTGTGTGTGTGCTTGCACTGCATTTACTTTCACAATTGCACTAACAGGATGTCCCAGGAGATGTGCTGCTTTCCAGGTGCAAAGATTCACAATGTGGCAGAGAAGTTGCCCTGTGTTATAAAGCCCACTGACCACAACTCCTTACTCTGATTCAGGTGGGTACAAATGATACTACCTGACACAGACTTCAACATATAGCAAGGGACTATGAGACTCTGGGCAGAAACCTGAAGGGTCTAGGGGCACAGGACCTGGAGCATGGAAGGCAAACTGAAATTATATGGTATCATAGGAGAGAGAATTGTAGGAGAGGGAAACAACAGTGACCTTACTGGGTGTGTCTGCTAGAGACCTCCAAGCCAGACCAAAGACTTGGATGATTCCTTTCTGGAGCAGATTTCCCAACATTCAAAAGGAGAGATATAGTAGTCATGGGAGACTTCAACTACTCCAATATCTGTTGGAACTCAAACTCTGCCAAGAAGGAAAGGTCCAGCAAATTCCTCCATTGCCTCACTGACAATTTCATTCCCAGGAAGGTGGAGGAAGCAACAAGGGGAACCTGGCCCTTGCCAACAGGGAGGAACTGATCGACAAAGTGAAAGTATGGGGAAACTTGGGAGGAAGTGATCATGGCCTCCTGGCTTTCATGATACAGAGGCAAGGGAAAGCTGAGTGTAAGTCAGACAAGCACTCTGGGTTTTAAGAAGGCTCGTTTAAAAAGCTTAAGGAACTACTGGGTGAGATCCCATGGTCAGAAACACTCAAAGAGAAGGGAATCCAAGATGGATGGGAATTTCTTAAAGGTGAAATACCGAAGGCACAAATGCAGACAACTCTACCATGGGGGAAAAGTGGGATGCGCCTAAAGAGACTGGTGTTCCAACTCCCTCCATTTGAATAGTTAAAATGCTTACACTATGGTCAAAATCAGCCTATTATGTGCTAGTTCTACTTTGTGAGCACACATGTATGTTCTCATTTAATTCCTAAATAAGATTTATAAAAGCATACTCTTTCTTTCTTTCTTTCTTTCTTTCTTTCTTTCTTTCTTTCTTTCTTTCTATTTACAGGTATGCTTTTGTGGGAAAGGAAAAATACTGTGTTTTGATGGCACATAAAGGCAGCCTGAGTTATATTAACACAGCTGAATGCACAGTGGCATCACATCTTCATTGTCTAGTGCTATAAGGTGCCCTTTTAATACAGTAAGTGAAGTCTTGGTGCACAATTTATTATCTCAGGTTAAAAATGGCCCCTTAACTCAGCTGTTTTACAGCTATGGCATTCATGAGTTATGAGTTCTCCTTAAGCTGGATGTCATAAGATATTATGTACCCTTGTGGAATGCAGCCTTGCTCTCTCCTAACCATTCCTGTTACTGAAAGGAAAAGGAAAAAGAACAAGAAAAATGTGTAATGAAAGGACCTTAAGCAGAATTTCCAGCTTTGTCTCCCTTTTAAATTTTGCTTCAAGAAATATATATATATTTATGTTATTGAATATATTTGTTCAGGATAACATTTGAAATGGTACCGTCAAAGTTTGTCTCCATTATTCAGATATATACAATGCCTCAGAGGGGTCACAGCTCTGGAACATAACATGTGTTTTGCATGTAGAAATTATTTTAAATATATTTATTTTATTTATGTTATTTATATTTTATTCAAGTATCTTAGATGGCAACATTTACTGGCATAAGGCTCTTTTCCAACATTAATTTTGTGGCATGGGAATCATTGCTGCTCGGTGGCAGGAGAAGCTCCAGGCCATGTGGAAGAAGCCAAAACATAAGTTTTCTTCTATATGGCTTGGATCTTCTGGCATTACCTGACAGCATAGGAAACATGTGGATGTATGGAACTGCCTTGTGCCAAGTCAGAGCACTGTCCATCAATATCACTAGCCAAGTTCCTTTCCTTTCACCTGCCATCAGATTGTGCCTGTGTTCAACTCATCAACTGGAGATGCCAGGGACTGATCCTAAGACCTTCTGCATTCAAAGCATGTGCTCCATCACTAAGCTGCAGGGACTCTGGTTTTTGTGCCCATGGAGCTCAGGGCTTTGCCATCGTAGGAGATGAATATGTTACCAGCTGAGTAGGAAAAATAACCTAGAATATTGGGGGGGGGGGGAATGTCACACCACACAGAGCAGCAAATACTCTTTGTGGGGAAAGAGGATTATTGCATTTATGTAGAATCTCTGCAGCATGAAGAAGTGAAGAGAGATGATGTAGATGCCAATTGCAAGGAATATCCTCCCAGTTCCTACAGATGATTTATTAGTGCCAAACTGCAGATACTGGGCAGCACCAGGGTGCTGCTCAAAGAAAGCAGGACAGCACCAAGAAAACCAGAACCACCACCACCAACATCAGCAAGGGAGGAAGGGAGGAGAGCAATTCCTCTAAGCCTCCTCCTGTGGAGATTCAACGTGGCATCAAGTCAGTTGCCTGAAGAAAGAACTCTAGGGAGGAGCCACCTTGATTGCTTGGTCCAGACATAGTCACCTACTCTGCTCCCAGATCTGATCTGGGGTGGGGTGTCCTCTCCTAGACAGACAAAAGTTGTAGACAGAACTATGTACTTGTCTCATTGGAGCCATAAGGGCTTGCTAGCCTTCCTGCTCCTCCTCTTCCTCCTCCTCCTTCCCACAGCTTTTTCCTACTGATTTTTGCAAGCTGTTCTGGCAGTCTGTTTTTGGCTAAAGGGTGAAATATAAATGGTTTAAATAAACCAAATGCTAAGGAGGAAGGGAGGAAGTGTCCTCTTACAACAATGCACAACCTTCCTTTGATTTGCCCATCCTCTCAGATGAGTGCTGACAATGCTGACACCTCTCACTCAATCTTCATTTGTTGCAAGCGGGGAGGACATGGAGCAAATTCACTCCTGACCATAGGCTGCAGGCTGGGATAGCACTAGTTGTTTCATAAGCATTTAGGACTCCCCACCCCCACCCCGGCTTTGTTGTTGTTGTTCAATGATATTTCCTTAAACATTGTTACTGAAGAACTAAAAGGGGGGAAAAGTGTAAGAAACTAGTAAGATGTGACCTAAATTTAAAGCATGTGACTGGGGTTTAAACTGTTTTTCTCACTCACACGCCTGGTTTTCTAACTAGATGGGTTTTCCCTGGGAATAAAAAAATAATAATAACCTTTCCCAGATTTCAGGCAGACTATGTAAGAAAATCTTGCTGAGATCTTTTTAAGCTCTTTCAAACATGCTGTTCTTTCACTCCAAAGACTGTAATTGAAAGTTATATGGTACAAAAATTGATTTACTTTTGCTGAAGGACCATTTAAAATTATCTGAACTAAATGAAATGCAACTCTATTTTAAAAGAAAAAAACACACACATCAATAATTCTACCTTCAATGTTTATTTTAAAGGGAGAGTTAGAACAAAGCAATACAATGTAATTTAAAAATGAACCAAACATTTGTTTTAGTTCCCTCAGAGTGCAGTTTATTGGCTGCCATATAGTTAAGTGAAAATACCAGGCAGAGAATAAACAAAGCAGCAGGAAGCAGAGGCAAGAAGAACAGGTGTTTTGTGGCGAGGATTAACCTTTTCACTCACTGTAGAGACAAGATAGGGATAACACTGCCTACCATGTTGGGGGTAAAAATTAAGATGTCACCTGATATCAGAAACAAGAACAAAACTGTCATACTGTATCGGAATACTAAGGCGAGAATTGCCAACCCAGTTCCTGTGGACCCATGGCAGCGACAATGACTTTCATTGGCACCCCAGCAGGGGCCCCAGACTCTGAGGTTTCATGTTTAAAAAGTCTCTAAAATTATGCAGAAAAACCAGCCTAAGCAATTTCTGTGATATGAGTCAGCCTGGCTGCTCCTGCCTGTCAGTGCTTTCTAATGAGTGACATCAGAGCTGTGATTGATAAGTGTTTTGACACCAAGCAAAAAGTAAGCCCTGGGGTCCTAAACAACAGCTGTTTTCCCTCCTCTTTAGTGTGCTTTTCCTATTTCTGACTTATTATAGTCCTTGAACTCTTCATAGTTTGCCCTTCCTTTCCCTCTAACAACAAGGGCACAGCTTGCCTGTGGGGGGGTTCGTCTGAGATCAGGTAGTCCCAAGAAGTGTGGGTGGATATTTAAAAAAAAAAAACCTGCAAAAGACAAATATGAAAACTTTGATAAGAGGTTTAGGCATGTATCCTGCTGTGCAGGAGCTAAAAAACAGGCCCTTGTTAACAACCCACTGTATAACTAACTGAAAGTAGAATGGTATGCATATCTACTTGGAAGTAAATCTCTTATGGTAATTGGGCTTCCTCACAGGTCAGTGGGCATAGGATGGTAGCCTAGGTTTTGGTTCAGGACTGGAAGGGGGAACAATTCTTGAGTTTTTAACTGTTGTATGGCAAGCAGAAATTCAGCAGGTTAAGTCCTGCCTACTATGGGAATATAGTTGTAGAAAGTTGTGCCGGGTGCATCTGCTTGCTGCTCTATTTTGCTGCCTGCCAGCTGTATTGTAGCAGGCAGCTACTTGAGAGACTTCGTTTTTTAAAAAAAGGATGTTGGGTTGGGAAGGAAAGTGTAGGAATCACCTGTCAACCATTTTTCTGCCTGCTGGCTGTATGGAACCATCAACAAGCAGCTGTTTGATGAACTTTTTAAAAATGCAGGGGTGGAGGAAACTACATGGGAATCCCCCTCTTGCTGCTCTGGTTTTATTTTAATTTTCCCCATTTTTTAGTTTTTATTTTTGCTGCCTGCATGTGGAACAGACATCTGCTTGGGAGAGGCCTCAGTTGAATGTGTGTGGGGAGGATATGGCAAGCCTTTCTTGCTTCTGCTTCCTGGCCCACAGCAAGAATTCTCCCAAGTTGTTTGGGGAAGGAGGAGCACAGAGCAAAGGCAGAAACATTATTATCACCAGTGGCTTATCCCTAATTCTGAGAAGCCCATATATTATATTTGCCCTCAAATATCACTCTGGCCTGGGCCAGAATTGTTGCCTTTTGTGAATTTTCTGTGAATTTTCTTTGTGTTTCCATTGTTTTCTGCTCCATAAAATAGTAAATATATACTTACGAACCAGCATAAAGTATGTCTTTATTTTTAGAATCATAGAATTGTAGAGCTGAAAGGGACAACAAGGGTCATCTAGTTTGTAACTATGCACGTATGGCTGGCTGTAGTGTTTTAAAATTATTCCTGGATTAAGTTGTGTTTTATTTTCTAGCTCTAATCTACAGCACCATATAAGCAACAGACAACGTATCAGAACCCCAAACCAAAAAAAGTTTATCATGTGAATTAAGGCATTGTGGTGTAGTGGTTAGGGTTCCAGACCACGAACGACAGAGTCTAGTCCCCATCCATCCATGAAGCTCACTGGCTACCTTGGGCCAGTCAGTCACTGCCTCTCAGCCTAATTTGCTTCACTCTAATCACGTAGAGACCTTGTGATGTATGGTAATGAATAAAACCAATACAGTGGTACCTCAGGTTACATATGCTTCAGGTTACATACTCTGCTAACTCAGAAATAGTACCTCGGGTTAAGAACTTTGCTTCAGGATGAGAACAGAAATCGTGTTCCGGCGGTGCAGCAGCAGCAGGAGGCCCCATTTCCTAACGTGGTGCTTCAGGTTAAGAACAGTTTCAGGTTAAGAACAGACCTCCAAAACGAATTAAGTACTTAACCCGAGGTACCACTGTACCAATAATAATGCTAAACCTGACAGTTACCTGAAATTTATTCAATAAACAATGAAAAAGAAGAATGTTGTCTATTAAATGAGCACATATATTTAGTTACCATGATTATTCAAATCTGAGACCTAGTACAGACTGCAAATTATTTGAAAAGATTAAGTAAATGTCCTATTAAGAAGTCAAAGCTACATGGCTTATAACATAACCTTCAAAGACTAACTTTCTGATGGTAAGAGCTGTTTGACAGTGAATGGACTCTCTCGGAAGGTGGTGGGTTCTCCTTCAATGGAATTTTTAGGCAGAGGTTAAAGCAAAAGTTAAAGGATTCTTTTCAAGGATGCTTTAGCTGAGATTCCTGCATTGCAGGAGGTTGGACTAGATGATCCTCGGGTTCCTTCCAGCTCTGCAGTTTTATAATTGTATAACTCATAATTCATAAGCATATTTCAATGAAGAGCAACAGAACTTTAAAGAGTGTGCTAATCAATAACTAGAGTTACCCATTAGTTGTTCCTTTTGGGGTCCCATTATACACTATCAAAAAGGATATGATGCTTTGCATTAGAGAAATCCATAAACTTTTATAAAAGGTAAAAGTGCAGTTCTTCATCCTATATATTGGTTTTTCATCCTCTATTCTAAATCCTCACGGAGTTTCTTCAGAATTAAATTGGTTTATCATGTACTGCACGGAGGTGACAAGTGATATTTTACCTTTATGAATCTTGATTAGCAAAACCTCAGAGCAATGAACCTTTCTCAAAGGGAAAAAAATACAATGGAATTAACACTGACAGCTATAGATTAAAAGCTATCAGGCATTAAACTATTAAGCCTTTTTTTTTACTTCCGTAAAAACATTTTCCTTGCAAACTACCAACCCATTACATTATCAATGATATATCAGTTTTACTCTGTTAATGGAAATCTAAATCACCACCATGTCAGAAATACACTATTTACAAGGTCACTAATCAAAACAGGATATTAAACAAAGAGTGGGGCATACTCTGCTCAAAGACAGTACAGAAACTGTTTCTAAATTTACAGCACTAGGGCATTCACAGGTCATGAGACACCCCCACAAAAAATCAAATTACATCTCCGCTTCATTCTCAAACACTACGTACTGTGTGGTACCATATGGGGCCACAGCCGCCCAGGATCTATATACGGCACCACTGCAAACTTTTGAGATTGTGTTGCTGTCCCACAACCAGTCCAGTTCCACAACTCTCAACAGTCATTCATGTAGGCCTCACAAAGAAGTGCTGCTATGCTGTCTGGCTACAAGTACTGTCAGTCCTGCACACTTCAGAGGTGCATGTGGGAAGCTGTCAGTAAATTCAACCAGCCCTTAAACCAGATGAAGCAAATCCTAGGGTAAAAGATGTGTTAGTTGTTAAGGTGCCACAAGACATGTTGTTGCTTCAGACTTTAGATGGGCAAGTATACAACTTCTCAGCTCACTCTGCATTCCAGTCCTAGTCCCAATTATAAGACAGCAGAACCTCCAACGAAACAAGACTGATGTATATTTAACTGTGTGCAGCACTGCAGCCCAACTGAAACCTGAATGCATAAATAATTTCGTCTTGATTCAGTATTACTGCCTCATAGCTCTTGGATACAGAATAGGCAGGTGATCAAGTCTAAGGGCCTGGTAGAATTTCAACCTGATACACATGGCTTTGCTTTCCTTGTTCCATGGTCAATGGATTAAAAAAAAGGGGGGGCAGAGACTGCACCAGACTCTGGCCAGTGACATATGAAATTGGTAACTTGTAGATGTAAAGGAATATTTTTGCAGCTGCCTGAATAGTTCATACAATAATAAAACTGTAGAGTTGGAAGGGACTCCGAAAGTATTTTGGGAGAACCGACCCCACTCACCAGACCTTCTTGGCACAACTACAGACTCATCCTTCTCCCCCTTTCTTTATTTGGCAATAGATTATCCTCTTCAATGTTATCAATTCCCAACTCCAATAAAAGAATCATTCTATCAGCACAATGCCCAGAAACATGCACACCTCTCTGCTTGAAAGTATTAGAGGAGCAATAATATAAATTGTGAAGTGGCATGATATCGCTGAGCAATTTCACAAAGGTCATCCTGTGGATGAGTGTTTATATTAATAACCCATATGTAAGTCCATGTTATATCTGGATTTGAAATTTTCTTCCTATGTGCATAAAAATGCAGCCCCTGTTAGACTTGTAGTGCCACAACACAATCTTGAATTTGCATGAAGTCAGGGGAAGGTAGAGAAAAGAGATGGCAGGTTTTCCAATGGAGGTTTTAAACTGCAACAGAGGTTGGAGTAAAGCAGAGATGTGGAGCTACAGAGGAGCTGTGAGGATGTTGGTGTGGGACTAGTATGTACTAAATACAGGCACAAACACACACAAACCATGGACGTGGGGGTCATGTTCTGTGTTACCTCACACATCAATAACATTTTTTAAATATATTTATAGTTGAAAAACGACTGTAAACCCTGCAAACACCCCATTCCACTATGCCCCATTCTGCCACACCCTAGTCTACTCCTTTTTGTATCATTTTTGCAATCTTTTGGGTCACTTCCGGGTTCAGCATGATGCTTGGGTGCACCATCAGGCACATATTGAATGCGCGTAAATGGGGGGTTGCCTGTAACTGGTAGTTGTCATTGTTTTGGAAAGCTGTCCCCCTTCCCGCTAAAACATTCAGACACAGGGAGAGTTAATATTCTCAATGACATGGTCATAACGGTCATAACCACATGCAGAAGACATGCAGAAGACATCATAGAATTTGCTATTATCCTCCAAAGGAATTACAACAGAAATGGGAAATAGGTGCAAGAACAAATACTGTTATCATGTTTGCCTTTCTTTCCCCAGTGCAAATCTACATTGCTCCATGACAAGTTTTGATGATACACACAGCATGGGAACATATATTAAAATAATTTATTAGCCACCATTGTAGAAGTGGACAAAGGTTAACCTGGAAAAAGTTTCTGACCTGGCAATCATTAATTTTTAAATATATACCTCTGTATTCATCATCCTGTAATCATCAACTTCTCAACAAGAGAGAGAGAGAGAGAGAGAGAGAGAGAGAGAGAGATATTGTCCATGGATAAAGTAAAAGAAAGGTTTTTGTCTGCTTCACAATTTTTAATTAATGTAATTCCAAAATGAATCTGTAGTGGGATTCAAAATAGGGCTAGTTCCAATATCTGCAGACACTAAAAGAGAAAGAAGGAAAAGCATCTATAGCTAGTCAATTGCCAGAACTAAAATTTACAAGCTCCCCAATAAACTCTGCTTTCTCAATGCTCCCTCCCATTTTTGTTTCCATGGGAACAATAGATGATGGATTGCCCAAAAATGTGACCTGAAGTTTTAAAATAATCAGTGCTTTGAACCAGTGATCATTATTAAGAAAGTCTCACATTCTGTGTCTAGTAGAGCAGGAGTCCTAAAGGAGAAGAAGGACAAGAATAAATGGCGGCTGGCAGCCAGCAACAGAGATTTTAGAGCACCGGCAGGCGTCATTTGGTACTAATCAAGATAAACTGCTTCTTTCTCTAAAATCAAATGCAGACTTCAGTAGGATCAACCATCTTCCATTTTCATACGTAAGATATAAAACCAGAGGTGAGAGTAAGAAGAATCCATCAGACACAATGTTGATGAGGTGTTCCCAGTATGCATTTCTTTCATACATGCCACTGAATGTGCTTCCCCAAATCATTTCATTTTCCAGATTTATAAATCGCTTAACAGCCAAAAACTATTGAAGCAGTGTACAATAGGAATCATGCATGAAAACAGTTCACAATGAAAAGCAAGCATCCTCTGCTTTCTCTTCATAATAGCTAATGAGATGTAAAATGACATTTGGCACTGCATGAGAAGTGAATGTATTGCTCTAAGATCTGGGGTTTGGCCAGCTGAGGGTTATGGTCAGTGGGCCAAGTTGTGAGACACATACTTTGTTAGAGAAACTACAATCTGATAACTGGGTAATGGTGGGCACCCCGTTGCCTCTAGCAGGGGCAGGGGAGCAGGAGAGCCAGCTGCGAGCAGAGAACAATATTCTGCAGTTTTGTGTCACAGGCTGAAAAGGGGACAGAGATATAGAATGACAGAGAAAGAGAGCTGAGTTTGGGCTTTGTAAGCTAACAGCACTGGCCATGTTGGGTTGGTCATCTTGCCCTGGAGATACAGTGCATTGCTTTTTCCACTCTACAATTTGAGTCTAATTAGATTTAGAGTTCATTCTTTCAAGTTGTTAGACTACCTTTCCTGTTGGTCCTTTTCAATATCCTAAAACCTCCCTTACTTTTCCGGGGATGGAGAGACACTTTCTGAAGAATTGTGCGTGCACGCGAAAGCTCATACCAATAACAAACTTAGTTGGTCTCTAAGGTGCTACTGGAAGGAATTTTTTTAAAAAAAAATTCTTTCAGCTAGGTATTAGGGTTGCCAGGTCAGGAGCACCACAGGCCCTGAGATTTCAGAGCCCAAATTTGTGACTTAGGGGTAGTCCTGGTGCTGTCCTTGGGGGTGGGCTCCAGTGACATCATTAAGTATGACATATTAAGCATTAACCAGTTTCTGAAGATGTCCTTGAAATAAAAAAATGCAAAGTCTAGCAAATGAGCAAAGAGGTCACTAGTTAGAAATTAAGATAGAAACCTTAGCTAAAGAATGTGTTCCCAGGTCCAGCTGAAGTGAGGGGACATTTCTTGCTCACCTGCTTGTGAAGCCTGGGTAGGGAATATTTACCGTATTTTCCCATGTATAAGACTAGGTTTTTTTCCTTTAAAATAATGTCAAAAATTAGGAGGCATCTTATACACGGGGCCATCTTCCCCCATTTTCTGAAATATAAATTCCCCCAAAATAGGGGCCGTCTTATAGATGGAAAAATACAGTAATCTACCCTACTTGCTTCTGGCCAGAAGGGTTTAAGCAAGCAGCCTTATTAACATAAACAAAATTTAAAGGCACTTTCACCCATCTGCAGATTCAAGTCTTTCCGCTGCCAGCAGCAGAGGACCAGGCAAACCCGGAGACTTCAGGTTAGCCTTGCAGGTCTGGCAACCCTGAGTTCACAGAGGAGAAAAAAATGCTTTACCAGCTGCAGACAGAAGGTCAAGCATTACTAGATATGCAGTCACAGCTGAATAGACTATCCAATTCAAGCAGTGTTTGAATGTGATTCACTCCATTCCCAGACACGTGTGATGGGCAGGCTCAGCAACATCAGTGGATATATAGCGTATTTATCATTTCTAATCTCTGAGCAGCTTACAAATGCAAAGCAAAAAGCAACATCACATAACGAAATACACTATCAATATTTGAATGACCAATGGCAGTGATATAAACCAAGACTTGCAGGACAATTATTTTCTGTTTTGAGCAAGTTACTTCCGCAATTTGTTGACATCATGTTCCACAGTATTAGATCTGCTAACAAATTCCAGTTGGGGGACTTCATGTGAGAATCTGTCTCTGAAACTCGGTGTTATCGCTGCTGTTTTTGGCAAGGATAAAGTCTGCCACAGGATATCCTGGAAGATTAAAATGCTTCCCACACTGGTTCCTGAGTGTTACCATGTTTCAGGCTGGCCTGCTGTCCACTTATTCTTTTCCTCAGAGGTTGACCTTTTTATCCTATGTAAATGTTTTAAATCCACAATAGACTCTTCTGTATTTTAAGAACTAATATAGGTCATACAAATTTTGCTGAGTAATGACACATTCACAAATGCAGATGACATTTTAAAACATGCATCAGAAATGGGTTTCTTTGTGGATATTTCTGGATTGGTTTGTGTGTTTGCTTGTGTGTGTGTTTCTTTTTTCCAAGAAAAAAATCCATTTTTAATTGCACACCTGTTGCCTAAGGTTTTGGTGCGACCAGGAGCCAAACATCTAACATACATCAAAGAGGCCCATGAAATTTCAGGCGGGCCATTTACAATTTATTTAAATGAATTTGCAATCTGTTAGGTGAAGGCCAGACACAAAACTGCTAGAGATTCCACTCACAGTAAAGGATCATAGATAAGCCACGGGCAGGCTGCCAGTTCTTTCCTTTCTCTCCAGCACTAATTAATGCAAAGTCGGCTTCACATTCCTTTCCATGGACCAAATGCTTCAAATACAAGCTAAGTTTTGTTCAGCACAGTTGACCTGATACTCATAGGCTGCAAAAGCCAAAGCACATTGCAAGCATGCAAGGGTTTGCTTGTTGTTTTGTTTACTGAATCATGAATAAAGCTTTCAAACATGAAAAGGAAAGCTTTTAAAGCAGTCCTCTAAAAAAAAAAAAAACTTGCATCAAAAATCCATAGCAATAGGTTATGTAACTGGCCAAGCAACATTCTGCACTCTGTGGTTCCTCTTTATTTCTAGCTGAATAACAACAGCTATTATTGTTATAATTAAAAAATCCAAACAAGCACTGTCACAACATAAGGAAGGAAACATGTGTCCAACTAATGTTCCACTAGCGCAAGCACTGTTCTCCTCTTGCACACCTACCGGTAAATATGTTTTGGGGGCATATGGAGAAGAGAGGAAGGGCAGCTCAGAGATGGAAGGAAGAGACAGACCCGACCAAAGAAGAATGGCAAACCAAGTTGATGGGCTATGTTGAAATGGCAAAATTAACTGGGAAGCTCAGGAACCAAGAAGACAAGAAATTTTAAAAAGAATGGGGAAAGTTTGTAACATATATACAAAATCATTGCAAACAGGTTAAAGCATTAACAGTATTCTAAATACACTTGTAATGTAACAGATAACTTAATGTACAGATAACTTAGGAAGATGAAAAATCGGAGAAGTATTGCTATGCAGTTGAAAATAGAATTAAGAGGACTCATGGAGGGGATGGGGGGGTCAGAAGATTCAGCGTAATCTTGACATGCGGAATTTGTATGATCTTTTGATGTAAGCTTATCTTTTTTCTCTTTTTTCTCTCTTTATTTTTGAAAATCAAATAAAACAAATTATGAGAGAGAGAGAGAGAGAGAGAGAGAGAGAGAGAGAGAGAGAGAGAGTTCCACTGAGTAGTGGAAAGGACTTGCACAAGCAGAACTTTTTTATGTAGTTGGATACTTTCCAGAGTTATCAGTACCAATGCTATCAGTATTAGGGGGAATTAGAAACTGTTACCTACTTTGCAGATGGGAACCCTTAAAATGCACCGAGTCCCTGCATCATACCACATGCCTTACAGGCACTGGAACTGTCACTTTTGTTGGGTATACAGAAGAAGATGGCAATAGATTCTGTAATTATCAAGCTGGTTTCCCTACACAAATTTACTCAGACTTCAGAATCCGGTTGCTTCCAGGCAGGCTGTCTGTTTGCACAAGATCTGGTTGTTATCCCACACTTTCTAGTGTGATTATCCCAGCACTTGTTTAAACATGAAAAGAGCCCATTAGGAAAAATGCCCTGGAAAATGCAGGATAACAACCACTAGCTGGCAATGTTGTATAACTCCAGTGAGGGGGTGGGGCTCTGGTTTCCATTTCCTCTTGGAGCCTCTTCTTGCACAGATAGAGGCGACATCCTGATATGTACATGTATAATGGAAGGTTTTGAAATACAGTGAGCATCATCTTAGGCCATCTTTGACACCAATTTAAAACAAATTTTCTTTCCCCATTTTTATTGGCAGCCAGTGGGAGATATTTTGTCAGATGTTGTTGTTGTTTAGTCATTTAGTCGTGTCTGACTCTTTGTGACCCCCTAGACCAGAGCATGCCAGGCACTCCTGTCTTCCACTGCCTCCCACAGTTTAGTCAAACTCATGTTAGTCGCTTCAAGAACACTATCCAACCATCTCATCCTCTGTCATCCCCTTCTCCTTGTGTCCTCCATCTTTCCCAACATCAGGGTCTTTTCCAGGGAGTCTTCTCATGAGGTGGCCAAAGTATTGGAGCCTCAGCTTCAGGATCTGTCCTTCCAGTGAGCACTCAGGGCTGATTTCCTTCAGAATGGAGAGGTTTGCTCTTCTTGCAGTCCATGGGACTCTCAAGAGTCTCCTCCAGCACAAGAATTCAAAAGCATCAATTCTTCAGTGATCAGCCTTCTTTATGGTCCAGCTCTCACATCCATACATCACTACTGGGAAAACCATAGCTTTAACTATATGGACCTTTGTTGGCAAGGTGATGTCTCTGCTTTTTAAGATGCTGTCTAGGTTTGTCACTGCTTTTCTCCCAAGAAGCAGGCATCTTTTAATTTCATGTTATCGTGTTGTTGGGGAAGGCTTTGGTAATTGCAGCCATATTTCGAAGGGGTAGGTTCTGATCATTATTGCTGGCCACTTTGTATGTGTTTGTTGCAGATTATTTTGAATTTTGTTTAAATAATTTTTAAAGAAAATTGTTGTTACCCACTCTGGGATCTCAAAATTGACAAGGAGTGGAATATAAATCCAATGGAAAAAAACGATAAAAAATAACCTCTGAGCAGACATATCAAAAGGAATGCTGAACAAACAGTTGTTGCCATATAACCTCTGCAGTTTCGGGCAAATAATATGAGCATGAATATGGTTGCCTGACTTTTGTGGAACAGCATCCCTGTAGAGATATGACAGACTCCCACTATCTGCACTTTCCAGTAACACTTAAAGATACTTTTGTTTTGGCAAGCTTTTCCAGTTCAGTGAAAAACTCTCTGCCTTAGGTGTCCATTCTGTATTGTTTTTAAACTCATTTTGTGTTGTAGTTCGTACTGCTTTAACAACTATTTTTAGCTGCTTTTATGGCATGCTTATAAATGGCCTTAAGATGCATGCAAAAGGCGATCCATGCCTTAAATAAATAAAATGAATGAACACTCAATGAAGAGCAAGCCTGCTGTTTTTCCTAGGTTTATTTTCTCACCACAATGAAGAAGCGACCACACTTCAACTGAAGTAAAACTGGCATACATTTGTGATATAAATATGCCCCAAAGACATTCCATTGATAGGTAGCCAGGTACACACTTTCTTCTTTTCCTACTTGTGATTTCTAGAAGCATTAAGCTGCAGCTCTTGGAAAGGGGGGAGAGTCTTCTTCTTCTTTCTTCTTTGGCAGTCACTCGTAGCTGAGTAAGATTGCCTTCCATAAACACAGTTTTAACAGTGAGTCCATAAGTGACTGTGGATGCCAATTCTGGATCCACATGTCCTTCCACAGTGAGGACATTGGTTTCCAGGCGGGAGTTGATCACAGTGTGGATTTGCCAAGCATGCCTTCCTCTTAGCACATTTCTCCCTTGTGTCCTGAGTTTAAGTGTCTTCAAAGCCCATGGCACCTTTGGTAAAGACTGTTCTCCAACTGAAGCGCTCGCAGGCAAGCGTTTCCCAATTGTTGGTGTTTATATTACATTTTTTTAGATTTGCCTTGAGACAGTCTTTAAATCTCTTTTGTTGACCATCAGCATTGCGCTTTCCATTTTTAAGTTTGGAATAGAGTAGTTGCTTTGGAAGACGATCATCAGGCATTGGCACAACATGACCAGTTGTACAGGGACAGTCAGTGCAGAGCCAAGATAGCATTGTGGCCAGCACCAGCTCTCTGAACATCACCACAATGGCATGAAGGGAGGCAGGGAAGGCCAAGTGATTATTTGCTCTGATAGCACAAAAGGCCTGCCTGGCAGCGGTGTTGTGGACACTGGTTGTTGATTTAGCTTTTTTGATCTCTTGTCTTGCTGCTACTCAACAAAAGAAATGTCTCTGAAAGTACATAAAGAAAGGCAGGAAAGGCAGAGAGGTCAATGATCATCAAGAGAGATCTATAGAAAAACTATAAGAGAAGAGGTCATGGCCTGTAGTACTGATATACTTTTTCGCTCCTTGAAATGTACTAAACTATGTGCTTTTCACTTTAATTACTACGATCACTGTTAGATATGTGTCCCAAAAGGATCCTTTCTGAACATCCTACTCACACACTTTGGGATATATCTGCCTCATACAACCAACATGCTCAACTCTAAAAAAAATGCATGAATCCTACCAGGATTAGCTAGGTTGCACCCCCTCACCATGGGAGGAAAGGAACCAAATTCTTTGGTTTTTTACTTTCACCACATGAAGGAGGTCTAAGCTG
Organism: Podarcis gaigeae; assembly: GCF_964106915.1. NCBI lineage: Eukaryota > Metazoa > Chordata > Lepidosauria > Squamata > Lacertidae > Podarcis > Podarcis gaigeae. Next base: position 51,310,372 of record NC_139690.1, on the reverse strand, counting down.
GATGCCCCAAACTTAGACAGTGTGGCTTAAGCAAACCATATTTGTGTTTCTATACAAATAATTTAGAAACATTTACCTTTTGGGGAACCTAAGCCTGTTTTTTCCTACTGTTGCATAAAAAAAGCCATGAATCTGACCTGTGAAGAGATTGTAAGTAAGAAACTTAGGAGGAGATATTTTAAAGGTCTAGAAGCCTAGATTTCCATTCTTTACTTTGCTACATGTTTTGTGATTTTCAATCACTGCTGGGGCTCTCTCACCAAAGAGTTCTTGCCCCAAACCTGGATCTTAGATAGCCAATGAATTCTCTTTTTTAAAATTTTACGATAGCTAGGTTCCCCCCCCCCCATTTTAACCAAATTAAAACCAACACACACAGGACTTCTAGGTCAGTGAGCATATGTGTAACATAGGCCCTTTGCATGTTGGAATAGTTATGGCACATCAACATCCATTGCTGGCAACAAGATAAACTTTTATGTCTACATCCAGGGTGGAAATGAGGCAGGTAATGAAGCATTAACAGCCACCCAGCAGTGGAAAGCATATTTGAAGAGGCCATAACAGACTGAGATGATTTAGGAGGCAGGGTTTGTAAGACTTACTCAAATTAAACCCTAACAATGGGAGGGAAGCTTCATTGTGTTGGCTTTTATATCTCTAGCTGCGTAGCTCAAGAAGGCAACCTATACAGATCTGGGAGTTTTAATGTATGTATGGATAAATACTGACATTCTAAAAATAAACCTTGCATATTTAAAAGCTTCATTTTCTTTTCTCCCCCCACCATAAGCAGCAGTATTATTCAGAAAATGCACCATTGGCTTGGCAATCTCAGAATTTATTGTTCATTAAAAATACATGCTAATTATCACAATTTTAATTAAAGTATTATCTGGTATATGTGAAATGCAATTATGTGCAACTGGCATAAGCTGTAAGGCAGGCTAATATTTGCAGAGAAGTGCAGCACTGCTATTGGTTCAGCACACGTACAATAAAGTGGGGTTTGTTTTCAAGTGAAAAATGGATAGATAGAACATTAAGCTGAGCCATTGCATAATCAAAGCAAAAGCTGCAAGCCCTAGCAGGTGATTTTCAAAGTTTTATTTATTTATTTATTTGCCTCCTTTCCTATCCATATGAAGGTAACCGACTATAGCTATGATGTTCTAAGTGTTCCATTGCAGTCTTTGCCAATCTATCTTAGCAAGAAAGGGCACAATATGCCTGACAACATTACATGCATGAAAAGATGTTAATAAAGACTTCAACAGAACAATTACAAAGACATATGAGGTTAGGAATTTCCTTGTTTAGGCTCCCCACCGATGGATGAGGTCAACAGCTTTGTATTAGTTCAGCTGTACCAACTCTTGTGAACACTCCTCACATATACAATATTTTTTGTTTGTGATTATATAAATCTGCCCTGACAAAATTCCAGGGGTGGGAGAGCTGGGAAGCAGGGCTCATTTCACCAGAAATTCACCAGGCACCTCCTGCCCCTCAACTATGCCAGCTAATCATTATAGGAGCAACTGTTTAGAAACTGGTGCCTGAGTTTTGGTTTTGGTTTTCACCTTCCTTCCCTGCCCCCTTTCCCTTGTGTGTTGCATCATTTTTTAGATTGTAAGCCTGGGGGCAGGGACTGTCTTGTTTTGAAGAAACTGAAGCTACTTGAGCCTTCAGTGATAGAGCTGGATGGTATTTCTAGCATTTAAACACACAATAATACCTAGATTGTATATAATTCACCTAGGAAGATCTAGCCACCTGCATGTGACAGGCTGCTGATATTATTGCACAAGCAAGCTTAACACGTCAACAGAATCTGAAAGTTTGAGGTGTTTCATCTGTGTATTGCAGCAATTATAGGACACCATAAGAGGATGATACGTGTAAGAGGTATAAGACACTCCTGTTCTTGGCTGGAAGAGAAAGGAATGCACTTTGATGGAAACAACCTATAGTTAAGTAGAAGCCTGGCACTTTCTAAAACATGCATTCCTGTCTACTATGATAAGCACCTGCAGTGTTTGTTTCCTCAGATTGACACTAGTACATACCTACAATCACCCAAGGGAAAAATTATATACTAATCTCTTTATGAGACAAGATAAAATTAAGATAATTTTCTCTTTCAAATCAAGGTTGTATTGGATTTTGCATGAGCAACTAGTCTCCTTGCAGCTTTGCTACTGCAGAGAAAGCATGGCTTCAAATGTACACCTACCATAAATCTGTACCATACACTGCCTTATCATTTGATGCTCAGGGCAGCTTATGAAAAGCCACAAAAATATAAACAATAGCCACTTACAAAACAAGCACGCACTGAACTACTTTTGTTGAAACATAGAGGCCCATGTGAATCTGCATTGCATAGGTCTTGGTATTTCTGGTAAAGTGCCAAAAGGCAGAGAGCTTTTGAGATAGGTGCTCAGTCAACTATGATAAATGCACAAACAGGCAATATTGCTTTATGCAATTCTAAATTAATTACAATATTACTTTATTTTACACATGCATAGGATGGCTACAGGGTCATGTGCTTTCCAAAGTGTGTGGACAAGTAGCTTGGAGAGGCCCAGCTGACCACATGTATACTTAATTCTTACCCTTCCTGACTGATAAGATCTGCCTGCTAGAGACTGGCCAGCCCATTGAATTTGGTGCTCAGTGGGTTCCTTGCCCAAAAGGATTCAGCCCATTCCTTCTTAAGTGAGGCCTTAAGATTCTGCTGAGAAATAACAGCAGGCTAGTCTTCATTTATCATTTTTGGAAAACCTTCTTGATCATGTGGCAAATCAGCTTGACAATTGATGGGATCTGCATGTTACATATTGCACCAGAGGAAGATCTCTGATGTGACCTTTGCACAGGAATAAATCTTCTTTAACACAAGAAATAAGTTCCTTTCCTTGCAAAACCTGGTTTAAAATGTTACAAATAGCAAAAGATACATTGTTTTCAGTCTTATAAACTTTTTTACACTAGTCCCAGTGTGAGCCTTTAAACATCTTTTACTAAAATGTAGCTTTCTAACAAAAAAAATAAAAATATTGTTTCTCCCGCTTTCTTCTACTGCAACACCCAAAGACCAACTGCTACATGCAATTCTTTGTGTGTCTGTATAATGCAAGCAGCTTGATTGCACATATAAACATTAGCAAAGACACTCAGGTTGCAGCTTCTTTCATCGTCTTGTGATTCAACTTGTGATCCAAACATAAGACCCAGCCACAAGGTAGCCTACCACAACCTTGGGTTGAAAAACATCAGCTACCTATGGAAAAATACTGGCTACATGCTTCTTCTTTATAGCAATCTGAATACAATGCAACTAAAATATAGCAATTTATGTAAAATTAAACATAATTTCAACCCTGCAGAAATCTGGCTACTAGCCTGATTTTTAAGAGAAACTGCTTGGGCCACTCTTGTGAATGACTAGCATTGGGAGTGGGAGAATTCCTCACAGGTTTTGAGGGTGAGACAGCCAGAGGAAGCCCTGCTGCACATGTCTTGACTTTGCACAGACAGAAACACTAAGTGTGCCCTTGAGGAGCTCCTGCCAACCTAGCAGTTCGAAAGCACGTCAAAGTGCAAGTAGCTAAATAGGCACCACTCCAGTAGGAAGGTAAACGGCATTTCCGTGCGCTGCTCTGGTTTGCCAGAAGCGGCTTAGTCATCCTGGCCACATGAGCCGGAAGCTGTACGCCGGCTCCCTTGGCCAGTAAAGCAAGATGAGCACTGCAACCCCAGAGTCATCCATGACTGGACCTAACACTCAGGGGTTCCTTTACCTTTACCTATGCCAGACAGCATGGGGCAGCCTTTGGACACCCATCATACAGCTGAAGAAGAAATACAATTGAGGTGATTCTGATGACTTCCTTGTTCTTGCAAAAAAGCCAAGGAGAATGAAATATCTCTGTCACTTTTGATGAGCTACACTTGCTGATAATTTTTGTCCGGCAATCCATAACTTTATTACAGTCATAAGACCTATTCAAGTTAAAATGCAGAGCACAAACTATACACAAAATATACAGTTTCTCCAGTTTTGTTAATATGGTCAGTTGCCCTTTTCTGTGCAAGGTAATTAGGAAAAACTTAGCCATCTGTTCAGTTATATAAAAGATCTTATCTGATAAAAATGCTTTACTAATTGTTCTTCTGGTTGCCCTAGCAAACTAGTCATAAAGTTATACATCTCAAATGTTACTGATTATCAAACAATAACTTGAACTGAACTTGTTCTATATCAAAAATAATTCCATTAACTGCTAGGATGAAGATTTTCTTGAAGAAAAAAACTAATAACCAGGCTAATTTACAGTCTTTCAGATACTGAAGACTGTAAATTAATTTAAATAGCAGCACGACTCAAATAAAAAAGCAACCACCTAGTGAGAGTTTTTTCTGTCTATAAATATAAGAAGTGAAACATATAAGCAAACCCAAAAGATTCTGAAACAACTTAAAGAGCTTAAAATGATAACATGTAATGAAGAGATCAAAATTAGTAAATTGGATTACTACATTCCTGGCACAAGAATGGTAAATCATCCTATCACAGTTGAGCAGGGGTGGCATCTACAATAGCTGGTGTATCAGAAAATCCTCAAGGAAATCAGCAAGTACCAAATGGATGAAAGCAGTGCAGAATATTTACTGTGGATGGATTTAAGAAGGGAGCAAATCATGCATTCTACTTCTCTATAGACACCTTCTAGATAAAGTCTTAAAAAGATATAACTTCACTTCCGATCTTCAGAGCAGTGATCCAGCAAGCACAAGGGAGCCTTTAGATGCAGCATTTCAAGTACAGCATGCATTAAAGAACTATTTAATAAATATGAGAAATGACTACCAAAGCACTGGGCAGCATAATTAATAAAAAAATCCAAAACAGTTTAATGCAGAAGCCAATAAATTAGTTCAGAAGCAGCCTAATACCTATCACTTTACAGTGCACTATGACAATGAAGGCATCTAGATTTCCACAATTTAGAAAAAGTCAAAACAATATTCTGATATTTGTAGAAATACACAACAGGAGAACTCAAAGATAAGCTTTGCTAAGATAGGTATTTATCAAATGCTACTGATAAGCTGTGCTAAGGCAAGTTCACAATCAAAAGTTCAATGTTAACTAACAGGAGCCTGGAGAACAGCCTTAATGGGAAAGAATTAATGTGGAATATTAACTCTTCAGCCAAATTGCCCAGGAGCTGCAAGCCAATTTGCTCAAGTTTGCTATGCACCACCAATAGAAAAGATCAGGATGACTCAATGAACAGGTAACCTCTTTTCCCATGGAGTACAACTATGTTGACCCCATAATTAGGCAATGTGAGAAGCTTGCCACAGTTCGTAGATGATATGGGATGGAGGTAAACTTGTCCTCCCCAATCCATCCCTTAAAACCACAATAATGTGTGCACTCTCTCTTGAGAATATTAAATTTCTTCTTTTGCTGCTAGAGGAACCTGGCTAAATACAGCATGGAGGCTTTTGCTTCCCAGAATAACTGATCTTTCATTGAACCATAGAACTGCAGAGTTGGGAGGGATCATTCCACTGTTGAACAGTTCTCACTGTTCAGAAAGTTTTTCTGATTGTTTAGTCAGAATCTCCTTTATTGTACCTTGAATCCATTGGTTCGAGTTCTACCCTTCAGAGCAGGAGAAAACAAGCTTGCTCCATAGTCCTTGTGACAGTCCTTTAGATATTTGAAGATGGCATCATATTTCCTGGCAGTCTCCTCTTTTCCAGGCTAAACATACGCAACTCCCTCAACTGTTCCTCAAGGCTTGATTTCCAGACTCTTAATCATCTTGGTCACCGTCCTCCGTTGCTTGAATGCTTTCAAGCTGTATTGGACAGGGCAAGATCACGAATTTTGGGAGTTCAGAGTTAATGAAGCTGACTCAGTTGACTGTCTGAACAAGGAACTCCAATCAGCAAAGCATCTTTCTCCATGAAGCAATAAAGTTGTTTAATTGCATAAGGTTAGATGTGAAATGCTATCGGTCAAAACACCCTAAGGCTGTTAAAATACATTGGAACTTTTCTTTTCTTTTTTCTTCATTAAGTTTTTGTTAAAGATAAAATAAAATAAACAAAAACAAAAACAGAGAAAGAAAACACAGAGTCCTCTCTTAAAGGTATTTCTTAACCCTTGTCTCACAAAGAAAATGGTGAGCCCTCCCAGCTTTCACCTGGGAGCTTTCCCTTCTTCTCCTAATCTCTCACCCTGAGAGGTCTTCCTTCCTTTCCTCCCACTCAGGGTGTTTCCATCCATCCATCACCTCCATGTGTGAGTGTAATCCTCGGACCCCAATAATGGCTCAGAGCAGAGGACACCAAAGGAAAAATAAAAGAAGAAGAAAGAAGGAAAGAAAAGAATGAAAGAAGAAAAGAAAAGATTAAAAGGACTTCTAGTTTTCCGACTGTCAGTTACATAAAAGAAATTATTCAAAACATTCACTCTAGGATGACATCCAACTATTCTACTTTCTGTTAGGCAATATTTTCTCAATCTTCAGACCCAAATCTCTCAAATTCTTTCCCTTTCTTTTTCCCACAAAAAGTCCAAAACAATTAACAATAGTTTTTCTCAACATTATGATGGAGGATTGGGTTAAATTATGAAAAACTGACTTAAAATTTACAGATTGTTCACTATTGAAGGAGAACTACATGAAGATGATGTACAGATGGTATACAACACCAGTGCAGCTAGGGAAAATGTACAAAACTAGTTCAAACATATGTTGGAAGTGTAAGGAAAAGGAGGGAACATTTTATCATATGTGGTGGTATTGTAAAGTAATTTAAAAATTTTGGGAAATGATATACAATGAACTGAAGAAAATGTTCCATTTAACATTTGTTAAAAACCCGAGGCATTTTTGTTGGGGATTGTCTTCATGTATGCGACAATGGCCGTGAGAGTTCTGGTAGCACAAGGATGGAAAACTGAAGAAATCCCAACTAAAGAATCATGGCAAGAAAAATTGATGGATTATGCAGAACTGGCAAAATTGACACATAAGCTACGGGACAAGGATAACTGTGACTTTAAGGATGAATGGGAACCTTTCACAAAGTATTTGAAGACGCAACAAAGTGAACTGGACTCCTTGGCAGGTTTTGAATAAACATCCACAATTTTTTACTGATAATAATTAGCTAAACAGTTGGAGGATCTATACAACTCTGTAACATGCAGAAAATAGCATTACTGGAGAAACCAAGGACTGGAACTGAGGGAAGTCGGGGGGTGGGGTGGGGAATGGGTTTTATGGGGGTGGGGGAGGAAAAATGGGGGGGAATAAGGATATGTTTTTGGAAAATATGTTTTGTTATAACTTTAAATAAAAAAATTAAAAAACAACAAAAATAATTTTTCTCTAATCAAACACATCAACATTGCCTCCAATAACTTCAATAACCATTCCTCCATATTAAACAATAATAAAAATACAATTGCAAGTAAGACCTATTCATGTTTACTCAGAAGAAAGTTTCACTTATTTAAATGGAAGAAAGAAACACACAATGCATGATCCCATTTCTGAAAATTTAAATCCCATCTTTACTGCACCAGCTTCTAGCCTTAAGCAAAACATGCAGATTGTTAGGTATAGGACAAGAGTAAAGAAAAATATTGCATTTCTTCTGAGTTTCAGTGATTTACTAGTAAAAAAGCACACACATTAAAACAGAAGCTAAATTTGGTAGCATTACTGGGATAGAGAAAATGTAATAGAGAAAATGTAGCCATCAGAAAGTAAAGTCTCACCTTCAGATGGTAGAATGTGACCTTACAGTTTTAAGATCCCACTTTTGAACTGTTTTTAATATTATTTCTGTAGAGCATTAAAGAGGCTACCCTAGCCACAACCAAAGTGAAAATGGATCATCTTGGAGTATACAGCATGACTCATCTCTTGAAGAACCATCTAGAAATGTAGCCAAGGACGAGGTAACAATGAGTAGTGTGGTCTCTGTGTGCATGTGTTTTACACACTGTATTTAATGTGCAATGAACTGCTAGCAAAAACAATCCTTGCCAAACACAGCTAAAAAAAAAAATTGCCAGCTGAATCAATACATTGTTGAACGGTTTTTTTAAAAAAATGATTATTCATTTTTGAGTTAAGAAACTATTTAATTTACAATCCTTAGTATCTGAAATAAATTGCCCAGGGGCATTTCTTCCCCCTTAAAGAAAACTCCCTTCTTCAGTCACTGCAGTTTCATATTTGCAGGCTCTCTCTCTTGACTTTTGACGAGGGAAGGAAGGTGAAAACTCATCTCTTCACTGAATCATAATGGTTTTCTATCCTAGCCTAAATAACTTACAGTTCTTAACTTAATGACCCACTTAATGACCCACAAAGAAGAATAAGAAATTGGACTATTTTCTCTACTTATTACAAGTTCAGGGTGTCTCTAGTAGGAACAGAAACCATCTTAAGGTGTCAATAGTAACCATTAGGAAGAATAAGGAGGAATGAACAAAGTTTGCAAAAATATATCCGAAAGAAGAATGATGAGATAATGTGTCAGGAACTATAATGAGTTCTCTCTCAACAGATTATTTAAAAAATAAAAAGTAAATTAGTATGTTAATGTTAAACATCAGAATATATAGTGTCTACTTTACAAATTTATCAGTGATAGTAAGGCTACATCCTTACTATCTGAGCATTGGTACATACAAGCCTGGAAAATAACAAAAATAGATATTTAAATGTAAATTAAGTGAGTGCTGTCTATATTTTGATACATTTTAATTCTAACATTTATATTTCTGAAGCAACGGAACCCCAAGTAACCCCATCCTGAATTCCACTGCCTTGATATTTAGTCTTTTGTTCTGACAAAGCTGCCCCCCATATATTCAATGGCATAACGTTTAGAATCATAGAATCATAGAATCATAGAGTTGGAAGAGACCACAAGGGCCATCGAGTCCAACCCCCTGCCAAGCAGGAAACACCATCAGAGCACTCCTGACATATGGTTGTCAAGCCTCTGCTTAAAGACCTCCAAAGAAGGAGACTCCACCACACTCCTTGGCAGCAAATTCCACTGGCGAACAGCTCTTACTGTCAGGAAGTTCTTCCTAATGTTTAGGTGGAATCTTCTTTCTTGTAGTTTGGAACCATTGCTCCATGTCCGCTTCTCTGGAGCAGCAGAAAACAACCTTTCTCCCTCCTCTATGTGACATCCTTTTATATATTTGAACATGGCTATCATATCACCCCTTAACCTCCTCTTCTCCAGGCTAAACATGCCCAGCTCCCTTAGCCATTCCTCATAAGGCATCGTTTCCAGGCCTTTGACCATTTTGGTTGCCCTCCTCTGGACACGTTCCAGTTTGTCAGTGTCCTTCTTGAACTGTGGTGCCCAGAACTGGACACAGTACTCCAGGTGAGGTCTGACCAGAGCAGAATACAGTGGCACTATTACTTCCCTTGATCTAGATGCTATACTCCTATTGATGCAGCCCAGAATTGCATTGGCTTTTTTAGCTGCCGCGTCACACTGTTGGCTCATGTCAAATTTGTGGTCAACCAAGACTCCTAGATCCTTTTCACATGTACTGCTCCCAAGCCAGGTGTCACCCATCTTGTATTTGTGCCTCTCACTTTTTTTGCCCAAAATATTTATTAATATTTTTTATTATAAATATTTATTAATATTATTAATAAATTTATTAATATACAATTAAAGGTAACCAAATATTCATTGTGTTTAACAAAATTAACAAGATAGAATGTTCTCCCTGATTAAAAGTATTTTTAATAATAAATTGCCATTAGTGTCCATGGTACTTTTACAGAGAACAAGAGGGCAGATCCCTGTCCCAAGAAACTCAGTGTCTAAAATTTGATACAGGGCAATCAAAAGATGGAGGAGAGGCAGAGGCGAACAGGGAAACAACACACAGTACCTTCAGTAGCAAGGAGTTATGTTACAGTACAGATGGGATTGTGCCAAAGGCTTCAAATAAAAAGTAGGTTTGGGGGAGGGATTTGAAGCAAGAGACATAGTATCATGCAGGTGTTCCAGGAGGCATTTCCACAGATTATAGGGCAGCAGGAGGAGGAATCTTTTGAGGCCATCTGCAGGGCTACCTGCACTCATATCAACCTGCCAGAGCCTTACTCTTGGCTTCTGAGGCCCTGTTCTCTGGTCCTTCAGCAAAAAATATTAGGCTGGTAGGTACAAGAGACAGAGCCTTTCCTGTCATGACCCCATCACTTCTGAAACCTCTTTGCCAGGGAGATGCATATGGCTTCCTCTCTGCTGCTTTTTAGGAGAACCCTACAGATTTTTAAAAGAAAGCCAGCCAGCTTTTGAGTGAGTTTAAGTCTATTATTTTCTTCTAATACTGTTTTAGATTAGCTGTGTTTTACATTATAGTTTTATATTTGTGTTATCTTATGCTTTGTTTTAATAAGTTGTGAGGTACCTCAGGGAAGGAACATCCCTGAGAAGCAACATATAACTAATGAAATGAATGACAATTTTTAGGGAGGAGCCAGGAAACTTCTGAGGAGTGAAGCTAATGGCCAGAGACCAGTGCTGGATTAATGTACAAACTAAACAAGTTATAGCTTAGGGTCCCCTCTCTTGAGGGCCCCCAAAAATTTCACTATTAATATACATCTTCTTAATTGTTTTTCAGATCAACGATTACTTTGGTAAAATACATATTTTGTTATGTGCAAATGGCTTTAGATACCTATTAGGCCCATAAATTACCATATAGCATATATTCAACACAAAAAACAGCAACAATTTGTTGTTGATAAAGGACGGCTGGACATATAAATGCCCCCATTACCTTCAGTAGCTTAGGGCCTCATCAAACCTAAATCCAGCCCTGCCAGAGACATATCATGATATAAGAGTGGAGAGATAAGGAGGGGGGGCGGTCATAGAGGGCTTAACGGCAAGAGACAAGGAGCTACAGTCAACTATTACACACACAATCCTCCTATAACATTCCTTGGACAGCTGGATGTATGTACATTGCTCTTCTGACATTGCTGATCCACTACATGCAAAAAGCCTTGATGATCCATTAATTGCTAACTAAATTACATAAGGGAAATGCTGGAGGACTAAAATATGTTTTAAAATACCCTAATTAACAGGAAGGGTAAAGCTCAAGTTAAAATCAGATTGGCATTTTAGATGTGTCAAAATTGAGAACACTGGTACACCTAGAGACAATGCTTAGGTAATCAGAGTGCAACTGTTTCACTATGAATGGGTGAAGTGCTAATTAGACCAAAGGGGGGGGGGGAAACACTGTCATTCAGGGTAAAAGAGTATAAAAGAAAACAAAAACTAATTGCCATTTCATTGTCAAAGAAAAGAGTATCAAGCACAGCAGCACGGTATGCAAAACCCCATTTTATAAGTAAATACCGGAAATCATTGCTAGTCGGATAATAGTGTGCTTTCCTAAAAGCATGCCAAAACAATGGTTAGAAAGAGCAAGGATCAGGCTGCTACAGCAGTAGGCCAAAATATTATCATCACAGAAATTATTCTGCTGAAGGGTTTTAGACCCACTCCTAAAACACCCACATATCTCCACTATACAGATGCATTAGCTTGCTTTATTATCTCCAGAGCTTAATCAGGGTGCTTAACATGTAAGCAACATTATCAAGTGCAATTAGTCATATTTCAAACAATAATTTACTTTAACTCACATTCTGCTGCTTGGTATAATCTTGTGCCCATCTCTAAACCAAGTCACTTGCGGTCTGGGGTAGCTTGTGATGTGTGGAAAGTTTAGGATTGTGGCTTGCCCTTCAGACACTGTTTTCCTCTGGTCCTCATCCTGGAAATTCCCCATGTCTGCAAAGAGAAGTTACATTAAGAAACCCAGAAGTTTCATCTTACATGAGGCCTCTTTTTTAAAAAGGGGTCACAGAGAATAATAATTATGTTTTATAGCAGTCATTGGCATTGCCATAATTAAGCAGCAAGAGATAACAACCTTGGGGTAGTGCTGAGGAGTGCAAGTTTGCGGGTGTGTACCGAGGCATGAGGCAAAGCCCAGTGACTCTAGGAGGACACCCAAGAAATGTCTCCGTCAGCACTAAGGCATGCTTGCATTTCCTTGGACAGGCAATTGACTTTTCCCCCCAATTGAAAATTGACACATTTAACAGCAGAAGAGCTTCTAAAATGTAATTTTGCAATATAAAAAAACACTCCTAAGGTGCATGTAAGCAAAACAGCTTTACATTGCAATTCTATGGTAGCACTTTCACGGGGACTTTGGGCAAGTAAGGGGTAAAAAGGTAAAGGGACCCCTGACCATTAGGTCCAGTCGTGACCGACTCTGGGGTTGTGGCGCTAATCTCACTTTACTGGCCGAGGGAGCCGGCAAACAGCTTCTGGGTCATGTGGACAGCATGACTAAGCCGCTTCTGGCGAACCAGAGCAGCGCACGGAAATGCCTTTTACCTTCCCGCCAGAGCGGTACCTATTTATCTACTTGCACTTTGACGTGCTTTCAAACTGCTAGGTTGGCAGGAGCAGGGACCGAGTAATGGAAGCTCACCCCATCGCAGTGATTTGAACCTCTGACCTTCTGATTGGCAACTCCTAGGCTCTGTGGTTTAACCCACAGTGCCACCTGCATCCCCTAAGTAAGTTGGTACTGGAATCTTCATTTTAATAGAAATCTATACCACCTCTCCACTACAAGAATGCAATCCAGAAATAAACATTGCCAAAATAAAACATCAGCACTGATCAAACCAACTATACAAGCTAAACTATACAAGATAAAAGCTAAAAGGAGAAAAAATAATAATAGTGACAATAGGGATAAAAACTATTGACGTTAATTTTATCGTCATTGGTGGATCAGGTGCCTAAGTTTCTGCCATGGGTATCTATTTTCTGTAGTTTTTAAATTCATCTTTTTTAAAAAATGTTTTTGCCTTTCCTTTTTTCTTTTTCTTTTTTTCTTTCTTTTTTTTTGGGGGGGGGGTTGCTCCATTTTATATTGTACACTGCCAGTGACAGACTTGGAGCTATCAAACTTCAGCGCCCTGAATAAGGCTGGAATTTGGTGCGCACACACTCAAATACACACCTCTCATGCTTTGTTCTACAGCATTTGGTGCCCCTGCAGTGCAGCGACCAGTGCAACTCCCGGTCATGCCACCCTAAAACCACCTGGACACAGCCTTGAGACATACAGTAGATGTGGAAGGCTATAAATAAATACTAAAATAATGAGAGAGAAAATATGAAGCAAGCTTCAACACTTCGAAAGATGGTGTGGCACCACGCTAATAATAATAATAATAATAATAATAATAATAATAATAATAATAATAATAACAACCTGCCCATTTGACTGAGTTACCCCAGACACTCTGGGAAACTTCCAACAAAATATAAAGGGACAAAATGAAACATCAAACTCCCCCCCCCCGCACCCTGAAACAGGGCATCTTTCTATGAAAAGTCATTTCATTGTTTAATTTTTTAACATCTGATGGTAGGGTGTTCCACAGAATGGGCACAACTACTGAAAAGGCTCTCTGCCAGGTTCCCTGCAACTTCACTTCTCACAATGAGGGAACCACTGAAAGCCCCTCATAGCTGGATGTCAGTGTCCAGGCTGAACAAGGGGGTGGAGATATTCCACAAGTAGTCTCTCTCTCTCTTTTTCCCCAGCAGACATCCACCTGAAAATGGGGAAATTGAGAGAAAGAACTTAATTGCCAGCTTGGCTCATATGTCCTGTTACCACTGGGCTTCTAAGTAAACAGGGAGCTTGCCAGCAGCAGCCAAAGCAGTATCCATCACCAATCCAAGCAAATGGAGTGCACAACAAAGGGTCAGGCAAGAGGCAAGGATAGAGCAGTCTATGGGTAGGTACAACATAAACAGGAGATCGGAAGACGGGCACTGAGCAGGTACACAGACATTGTTCTAGCGGCTCTTCCAACCTAGGAGTTTTTGAGTGGAGCTTTTGGAACCACACCCCAACCTCATCTGACTCCCATAAACTCCCTCCCTTCCCGAGAGGAGGGTCTTACTCCGAAGAGGCTTTAATTGCCGGTGTGATTTTTCTAGGATTAAAATAATTAACTGCATATAGTTCGCAAAGTCTGCATCTTTTGTTTACTATTGTAATCAGATTACCTACTTAAAAAGAAGTATTGAACCATGCAAGTAGTCCTAATTAACCCTGTTGTTAAATGATCAGTTTAGCTTTCACAATTCAGACATTTTCTAATTAAGAATTGTTTAGCAATTCTTATGTGTCTCGGTCTGCATTAATTTACAACTCAGCTAATTATTTCAGGGGTATAATGATGGTCTGCACCATAAAGGTTGCCTAAGAACGTTGTTGATGTTTTTCCAGGAATGTTATGAATTTAAACTTTGACATGTATAGAAAAATACTTTAAATGTAATTCATTGCAAGCTAGAAGCATGGTGACACACACCTTAATTGCATCCTGTTTGGATTACTATAACACACTCTATGTGGGGCTGCCATTGAAAAGTGCTCAGGAACTTCAGCTGGTTCAAAGAGCCATTGTTGGCCGGGGCCAGTTATAAGGAACACATGACAACTTCTCCACTGGTCGCCAGTCTGTTTCCAGGCACAATTCAAAGTGCTGGCTATGACTTAGGTAAAGGTAAAGGGACCCCTGACCATTAGGTCCAGTTGTGGCCGACTCTGGGGTTGCGGCACTCATCTCGCTTTATTGGCCAAGGGAGCCGGTGTACAGCTTCCGGGTCATGTGGCCAGCATGACTAAGCCACTTCTGGAGAACCAGAGCAGCGCGCGGAAACCCCATTTACCTTCCTGCTGGAGCGGTACCTATTTATCTACTTGCACTTTGACATGCTTTCGAACTGCTAGGTTGGCAGGAGCAGGGACCGAGCGATGGGAGCTCACCCCGTGGGGGGGATTCGAACCTCTAATCTTCTGATCGGCAAGTCCTAGGCTCTGTGGTTTAACCCACAGCACCACCTATGTCCCTAGCTATGACTTACAAAGCCCCATATGGCTTAGGTCCGGGCTGTCTGAATGAACCCATCCTGCTCTCAGTCCTACTAGGCTTTGGAATTCCCTCCCTAGAGAAGTCAGACTGGCTTCCCCCCTTGCTTTCCTTCCATGAACAGGCCTTTGGGAACTGACTGTTTTTGAGGAAAAACAGATTACCAGTTGCTGGAAGCCACAGGAGGGGGGGGGACACTCCTCAGCTTGAGTCCCACTTGCACGTTTCCCACAAGCATCTGGTTGGCCACTGTGAGAACAGGATATTGGACTAGGACGGCCACTGGCCAGATCCAGCAAGACTATTATTATGTTCTTATGTTTAAATGCCTGGAGGGAAGCCTGAGTCATTTCTGGCTGTCCCACTGGGGCTGCTGGTGTAGGTGCACAGTGGTGTCCTTTTGTGCTTTGACTGCTGTGGTGCAGGAGGTGTACTGGGGAGAGAACATCTCCATTATATATTCATTGACTCTTTCTGTGTGGGTGGCCTGTGGATGTCCCTCCCAGTACAGTGACTGGCTGGTGGGCTGTGGCGGTATTGCCAGGAGAGCTGCCATTTTTCTCCTGTCTTTATATTTTTTGCTGTGTGCAGTTTTTCCCTCCCCTCCACACTGAGCACACACTGGATATGGCAGGGATTCGCTTGGAACAGCGGCAGTGTCTCGCCAGTCCTGGTGTAATGTGAGTTTTCTTTGTCAATTTCCTTATCAGAGGTTTTAGGACAACTAGTGCCTACACTGGAAACTGGTTTCCTCTATCATACCCTATGAGAATAATTATATTCTAGGATGATATACAGTGGTACCTCAGGTTAAGAACTCAATTCGTTCTGGAGGTCCGTTCTTAACCTGAAACTGTTCTTAACCTGAGGTACCACTTTAGCTAATGGGGCCTCCTGCTGCCGTCGCACCGCTACCGCGTGATTTCTGTTGTCATCCTGAAGCAAAGTTCTTAACCCAAGGTACTATTTCTGGTTTAGCAGAGTCTGTAACCTGAAGTGTCTGTAACCTGAAGTGTCTGTAACCCGAGGTACCACTGTACTGTGTTGGCCTGATTATAAGCCTCACTTTCCTCCCAAATTCTGACTGTGAAAAGATAAAGTATGCCTTATATTTGTGACCTTACGGTATGCAGCCAGTAGCATGGGGCAAACAGCGCCAGGAGCAGGGCAAAGTGGCGCCTGCCCCACAAATAATTCTCCATCCTCTCCCCCAAGGAGAGAGCGAGGAAAGGGAAAGGCCGCCAGCAACACAGCATAGCTCCCCCCCACCCCCGGAATGCAGCCAGGAGCAGTGAGGAATTGAGTGGCTTATATTCGGATATTTTTTTTCATTTTTTTCTCCCCACCCATCCAATTTTAAAGGTGTAGCTTATATTCAGGTGCGGCTTATATTTGGGCGAAAACGGTATGATTCCAAAAGTGCTTTTATAACAAAATGAGCATGCAACATGTAGCTGTAATGCTCAAAGTATTTATGTGGGTGTTACTGCATTATATAATATGCTACATTATGTTAAATTACATTATGTACATACTATGTAATGCTTAAATGAGATTAACATTCACACTTCAGAATGGAGGTGGGGAAGAACTGGGCAATCTGACAGTTCACTCAAGATGTCTTAGAACATGTAGCGTTGTTGTAAGGCCCCCAGCGATAGAAGGGTGGGACAGAAATTCTATATAATTGTATATAAATAAATAAAGAATAAATAAATATGGCTAAGATAGCCCCACTATTAGTTTCTGCACAAATCCAATACAGTGGTGCCTCGCAAGACGAAAATAATCCGTTCCGCGAGTCTCTTCGTCTAGCGGTTTTTTCGTCTTGCGAAGCAAGCCCATTGACGGCTTAGTGGATTAGCACTATTAGTGGTTTAGCGGCTTTTAGCGGCTTATCGGCTTATCGGATAAGCGGCTTAGTGGCTTAGAAGGGGGGGGGAACCCCGCAGGAACTCGCAAGACATTTTCGTCTTGCGAAG
The DNA here is from genome assembly GCF_964106915.1 of Podarcis gaigeae. Classification (NCBI taxonomy): domain Eukaryota; kingdom Metazoa; phylum Chordata; class Lepidosauria; order Squamata; family Lacertidae; genus Podarcis; species Podarcis gaigeae. The sequence goes on along the minus strand of NC_139690.1, from coordinate 51,293,307 downwards.
CAAGCCCATAGGAAATTTGTTTTGCGAAGCACCTCCAAAACGGAAAACTCTTTCGTCTAGCGAGTTTTCCGTCTTGCGAGGCATTCGTCTTGCGGGGCACCACTGTATTGGTTAAACCTTAAATATTTTACAGTCCCATTAGCTTTTTTAACCACTCTGTGTTGCATGATATCTGCAGAACAGGAATTAAATAATGACTAGCTAGAAGAGTGGGTGGCTGCTTGACCAATTCATACAGCATTATACATTATTATTCTTGATGCTAATATTAAACTGCAGGAAAAATAAATTCAGCACATTTTCCCTCATGATACCTATCTTCTCCATTTAATCACTTCCTTGTAAATGGTCATGTCTAATAAAGAATTCCATTCACCCACTTCATCTTCCTGCCATTTATCAAATGACAGCCACTGTTGCTGACCTTCCAGTTAAGTGCCCCGAGGAACAATAATCAAAGTCTCAGACAGAGACGTGTAGAGTATAAACAAACAGTGAAACTTCATCTTACTTGTGATATTTCTACTTGTCTTCTCCACAGGCAGATGATGATATGGAACTGGTGGATAAAATTTTCCAGTAACAGAAGAAGTTAACTGAAGATGCCTCAATTCCATGGGAAGCACTCTCCATATTCTCCTCCAGTAATACCAGATCTTGGGACCAGAGCCATCTTTCCCATAGGGGTTAGTGGTTCATTGTGCCAGGGCCTCGGCCTCTCAGGGGCGCCCCAGCAAGTGGGGGAGCTGGGCGGCTTTGCCAGCGGCCTCCCCTTTCCCTGCACACCCATCAGCTGTGCCCCACCAACCATATGGCTGGCAGGCGTGCAGCTTCCTTCCCAAGCCTCCGCGGGAGGAGAGCGATCCCCACAGAGGCTTAGGATGGAAGCTGCACCCCACCAACCATATGGCTGGCTGGCACACAGCTTCCCTCCCAAGCTTCTGCGGCAGGGCACAGCTCACCCTCCACTATCAGTGGTAATTTGGGGGCGCTGGGAGGATATTTGCACCCTGGCGCTGCATCTGCCAAAGACAGCCCTGCTTGGGATATAATTTCTAAATTTACTAACTTACTGATACAAATCAAGTTTTTTTTTAAAAAAATCCAGTTTCAAAGTTCTCCAATATAGAAAGAAGAACCTTCAGTCAAAAGGCTTAGATGGTGCCTAGAAGGCTGGGCACCTTTGCAAGTGAGGCACAGTGGGAAAATCCTTGGCACCAATGGGTGCATTCCTAATGTGGTCTGGGGGAGCAGGGCTTGGACCCTCTAAAAGGGACAATCTGCTTTCCCTCCAACCTCTGAGTTTGCAGCAGCTTTCACTCTCCCTCCCTGTCACCCTATTGCTTCAGGGTCACTACTAGGGGGGCCATGTAGGATTTTCCCCCAATCCTCATTCTGGATTGCAAAAATGCAGATTGGGAAAATTTACCTACTTCATACTCAATAGCAGGACAGAGTGTTTGTTGGTTTGCTGTGTTGTTTAAATAGGTTGTTCATCTAGATTTGGTCACTTTGGGCAGTTTAGGTGTGGGAAAAGAAAGTTTGGTTTAGCCTAGTGATGCTCTGTAGTCACCTTTCAGGTTATGGGTCAGCCCCGAGACTCACTTCTTGGACTTTGTGGTTCAGAGGGTGAGATTGGGGCCTCCTTTGAGGCCAAACTCCCTCATCCACCTGGGGTTCTGAGGTTCAATGGATGTGCGTGACAAAGTAAGGCCTCCCTTCTCACCTTCAGGTGACTGAGAGGAATAGTTTAGATTGAGGAAACAACACAGGGAAAGGGAGTTTAATACCACTGCTCCAGGTCCAACCAGTTTGGCCTGATTTTAAGCTAAGATCCTGCTAGTCTCCATAGTGTGAAGTTTGGTCCTGAGTTATAAAGAAACAAGGCAGGAGAGGGCGGGGGACAGCTCCAACACTGGTTGGACTGAAATTATTCAGAAGATGAAGACTATCTTGCGAAGGCCCTCCATCTGCAGAATAATCTGAGCCTTGAACAGTATAAACCCCAACTACCCAGTACAGCCTTCAGCAACTGCTCTCTGAAAAGTTGGCTTATCTACTTCTGCTGAAAAGCTCATTAGCTAGATAAGCCAACTTTTGGCTTATCTAAATGTTTTTGGCCTAATCAAGCAAAAAGGTTGGCCTAAACAGCCCTGCCTAGTCATGCTTAAGTGGGAAAATGAAATGGAGAAAAACCAGAGGAGGAAGGGAAGACCATTTACTTTGTGAGTCACCTTGAATGCCCCTTGAACGAGCAGAAAGGTGAAACAGAAATACTGATATAGGGTTTTTTGCTAGAAAATATTAAAGGAAATCTAACAACTGAATCGCAGTTTAGAATATGTACACTAATTTTTATCTACAGTCATGTTTTTCAGAGTTCAGATGGAAACTTTTTTAAGTTTGGAGAGAATATTGGCTATAAAAAACCCCAAAGCATTGGCTGATTATGAGCTCAGACTCATTTTACAAGGCACATGTCTTGGCATCTATAATTGAGAAAATCAACACTTATGCCCAAGTAAAAGTCAAGTATTTAATCAGAGGTCAAGCTTGGCAGTTTCTACAATCAGAGGTTTGGATGTGTCAGCCCTGAATGAGTTGGCTCATGCAGTCTTACTGGAGTAGTTGACTGTCAACCAACCCATTAATTTCCAGTTGAATTTAATTTCCGCAGAATTTAAACCTGACCTCTCTTTTGGGTGCTTTGTATGTGCATTTTTAGCAGCTTCCTAACCTCTTCACATTAAAGGGCAGCTTATCCTTGGTGGTCTTTAGCTTGCCAAACGACAGGCATAACAACTGTCTGCATTGTCAACTGATATATTTGGAAGATGGAATTAATGTCCAGGTAAGCACTCACCTCATACTAAGCATGCTCTGTGAGATGAAATGGGGACAACTTTATTCCTTTCTGAGACAACAGAACTGGCCTGAGCTAATGGTCAGGAAAATGACTATGACATTGTAATCTGCAAAAATGAGCAAAAATTAGGAAATTTTTGAAATAAATGCCCATCATACATACATGCCACTTGAACTTCTGATTTTCTTTGCAGGAGTGCCCCCATTCTGTTCCTCACAACACACTGATAAAAACCAGCATCAGATCTTTGCAAGGATGGGATAACGTACCTGTAAGACAGAAAGGGATATCACAATTAAAACATGTACTTGGACTTTGATATCTGTTCTCAAAAATAGTTTGAGCCCCAGGCAGCAGGAACCACAGGGGCAACAGATCCCAATGTAGCTCTTTATTTGCCTCCCTTGTTCCTGATGTAGATCTTCACTCACTCTGTCCATGATTTATCAGTCCTCAATTCAACATAAAACCCCCACTTTTGAAGACTTTTTAAAAAAAAGTGTATAGCACAATCAACTGAACTGAAAGTACTGAAAAAAGATAACGGATGATTAAGAAAAAATGATCACAATGAGTCCTGCCTTCCTTTTCTCAATAGGCTTCCACAAACACACATCCTGCCAGTTTGCCTTCCTTTTCTCAATAAGGTAAAGGTAAAGGTACCCCTGCCCGTACGGGACAGTCTTGACAGACTCTGGGGTTGTGCGCCCATCTCACTCAAGAGGCCAGGGACAGCGCTGTCCGGAGACACTTCCGGGTCACGTGGCCAGCGTGACATCGCTGCTCTGGCGAGCCAGAGCCGCACACGGAAACGCCGTTTACCTTCCCACTGGTAAGCGGTCCCTATTTATCTACTTGCACCCGGAGGTGCTTTCGAACTGCTAGGTTGGCAGGCGCTGGGACCGAGCAGCGGGAGCGCACCCCACCGCAGGGATTCGAACCGCCGACCTTTCGATCGGCAAGTCCTAGGCGCTGAGGCTTTAACCCACAGCGCCACCTGCGTCCCCCCTTTTCTCAATAGGCTTCCACAAACACACATCCTGCCAGTTCTGCTTTCCTCTACCCCATCTGCATTTCCTTCCTTCTGTAAGACGCAGAGAGCTGAAGGCAGTTCTCTAGAGCCATCATTGCCAGGACTGGTGTTTAATTTTTTGCATCGTGCCATGATTTCTGGTTAAACCAATTTTCATGGTTTCTTATGACACTTCAATCTGTACCCTGCAAAACTCAAAATCAGAAGAGCACATAAATCTGCTATAGCAGTGCATTTCAGTGAGATTGTCACAAGCCCAGATGATGAGTAACAAGCCCAAAGCAATCAAATATTATATAATGGTGGTTCCTCTGCAAGCACCCCTTTTTAGCTTGAACTCTTTTTTTCTTTTTTTCTTTTTTGGAAGCCCGCATCCTGATTATTGTAATATTACACTCTGTTAATTGAGAAAATACATAATGACAAAAATCTATTACAAACTCAGTAATGTTTTCAATTAATTTGCAAATGCGCCAAAATAAAATAATGCAGCAAAAATTCATTTCTTTATTTCCCCAAAGTGTTCACCAATGAACAACTCAATTAATTAATTCAAACGTTATGAAAGTTAATACATTTACATTTATTTATTTATTTATTTATTTATTTATGTAAATTTATTTATCTTTCATGAATTTATTTATTTCCCTAATACAGACAATACACAGCTAGTTGGACCAATGGTCTGACTCTGTATAAGGCAGATTCCTCAGTTTATACATTATGTTTTAGAGTATATCTCTATAGTCTTTTAAAAGTATTCAAATAAGTTCTTATACATTCTCAGTAACCCTGACAACAATTAACTAAGTTTAGGTGTAGCAATAGTAGCAGCACATAAGACTAAAACAGTTCACCCAATACACCTTAGTATTTGGCTCGTGAAAACATTTCCTGTTTTAAAAATCACATATATTCTGCTCCTGGAAAACTCAAAGTGTCTTTCACTGAGATCTCAGGCATATCTTCCATTCAGACATTGGACATGCTGCGTGCTGCTTAGCTATAACAAGAGGCGGATGGTGCTGTGGTCTAAAGCACTGAGCCTCTCAGGCTTGCCAATTGGAAGGTTGGTGGTTCGAATCACTGCAATGGGGTGAGCTCCTGTTACTCTGTCCCAGCTTCTGCCAACCTAGCAGTTCAAAAGCACACCAGCGCAAGTAGATAAATAGGGACCGTTGAGGCTTGTGCCATAAGCGGTTTAGTCATGCTGGCACCACTCCCTTGGCCTGAAAGCGAGATGTGTGCCGCAACCCCATAGTCGCCCTTGACTGGACTTAACCGTCCAGGGGGCTTTACCCTTTTAGCTTATTACAACATAGCATAGCATAGTAATAGTAGTAGTAGTAGTAGTAGTAGTAGTAGTAGTGTAACTGATTTATTAAACACCTTCTAAACTACCATCTTGATGTGATTTACACATAAAATAATTAAAAACAGAATGAGAACCCTCTCTCATGGTAAAGGACTCTCATGGTAAAGACCCATTTACCCATCTGGGAAAGCCCACTGGAACAAAAATGTCTTCAACAGTTTCTGAAAAGTGTAGATAGTGGGCACCTGTCATTTCTCGACAGGGATGCTATTCCACAGGACAGGAGCAGCCACATTAAAAACCCTGCTCTGATTTACTGCAGGGTAGGCTTCTGTGGTCTTTGGAACTTGCAGGAGAGAATCTCCCACAGACATCTACTGGGTATATAAGGAATAAGGCAGTCTGTCAAGTAATGTGGTCACAAGCTATGTAGGTACTTATATGTCAGTACCAACACCCTGAACATGGCCCGGTAGAAAATTAGCAGCCAGTGCAAATACCACAAGCAAGGTGTTTATGCTTGTGGGCATTAACCCCCACAAACAACCTAGCCACCACATTCTCCACCAGCTGCAGCCTGCAGATCAACCCCAAGGGAAGTCTCACTTAGAGTGTATTGCAGTAATCAAAGTGTGACGTTACCCATGCATAGATAGCTATGGTCAAGCTATTTGGTTCCAAGAATGGCTGCAGATATCATAGCAATCAAAGTTGGTAAAAGTCACTCCTAGCCACTGAGGACACCTGTACCTAGAGTAACAGGGTTGAATCTAGGAGCACATCCAAATTATGCACCTGCTCTTTCAACTCCATCCAGGGCAGGCAACTTACCAACTTACCAGATCCAGGAACTACTTGCTCACAGAGCCTCCTTCTTGACAGGATTCAGTTTCAGACTCAGTTTATTAGTTCTCATCCAGCCCATCACTGCATCCAGACACCGGCCCAGGGCCTCTCATTCCTGAGTCAGATGTTACCAAGAAATAGAGTTGGGTATCATCAGTATACTGATGACACCTTGGTCCCAAACTCCCAGTGACTACTCCTACCAGCTTCATGTAGATATTAAATAGCATTGGAGGCAATATAGTCCCTGTAGCAGCCCATAGCTCAAAAGCCAAGAAGCTGAGGAGCATCCAATGCTACCTTCTGAAAGCATCTCTGGAGTTAAGACTGGAACCACTGCCCCTGATACCCATTTCCCATAGGCAATCCAGGAGGATACAATGGTCAATGGCATCAAAAGCTGATAAAGGTCATCCATCAGGGCTACCAAGCCAGGTTCAAATCTGAACCCAAATGGAGATGGGTCTAAAAATTCAGTTTCTTTGAGGAATGCCTGCAGTTGCATCTCCATGACCCTTTCGAATGCCTTGCCCACAAAGTGGATATTTGCAACTGGACAGTAGTTGTTGAATATCATTAGGTCTCAGAGCATTCTCTTGGTCCAAGCTCTTGCCATTGTTGCATAGTATCTTTGAAACTTGCATAAAAGGGTGTACCAGGTATTCAATGCTAAGTTTATCCTCAAATGTTAAGAGTGTTTCCCAATAATAGTTTTCTAGTGATTTTGCATGCAAGAGAGAAAAAGGCATTTCCATTGTCTGAAAGCCAGAAGGGCACTTAAAGTTTCTGCAGATCTGAGCAAGCAATTTAGAAAAATGGACAATTTGTTTTGAGTGGAGCAGCCTGGAAGAGGCTTGCTGCTTAAGAAAATCTAAGACAGAAGATGGATAGTACATCAATAAGTGAAAATATCAATGAAAACACTGGAAATGATTCCTAGCGTTTCTTTTCCTTTCTGTTCCAGAGCTCAACGGCTAGGAGAGGGCTGCCATGTCTTAAGCGCCCAAATTCAAAATCTGGCTTCCCAAAGACTGGAATGCATTTTTTTTAGTTTTCGACGGCACCTTCAATAGGGATTAAAACTTTTTTTATTAAAAAAAAAGAACATATGGAACTGACCTGTGTCTGCTGGTCTATATATACATAATTTTATTTGTAAACCACCTTTCCACAGTTCAAACCATGCGAAAGGTGGCTTACGACATGAAAAGCGTAACAGCAACATAGTAGTCATAAGCAATAAATAAAACATCAAAAATACACAACCAAACGGAACAATTTCCACATAAATCACAAGATCTGAAAGAAAACTCCAAAAAACCACCACCAACAACAACACCCCCCACTTATACACATACACAACAAAAACTGAAACAACACCCCAGTCCAAGAGTTTGCTTGGGGCTTGCTGCGTGCCTGTGATCATACCGCTCTTGGTTCTTGTCATGCTAGCTTGGTTTATGGCAATTCTTAGTTCACTTTAGCAGTACAGGTTCAGCCTATAGCAGGTATATCTACAGTGAACTAGGCTCTGCTGTCAAGCTTTAGTCTGCTGAGCCCAAAACATAGAGCTGCAAGCCTGAAAATGCCATGACTGATGTCAACTCTAAGGTAAACCATCTCCTCCCAGGGCAGACAAGAATGGCATAGAGAAGAACGGCGTGCTTTTTAAGGTTGTTTCTGTATTGCATATTCTGTAATATTATATGCATTTGTTTTAATGTTGTTAATGTCCCCTCCATAAAATAAATAGTTTTGCTTTGCCGTTCCCACCGCCATTTGAAATTCTGCATATTATTTACATTTCCCCCTCCAGTCCCTCTTTGCCTCAGCCAGCCATTTCACCACAGGATCTTTTCTTTGCCTGCAGGGGACAGACACCTAAACAAATAACATTATTTCCCCCCCTACCATAGCCTTTTCCTCTTTGACAGGATTACCTAAAGTACCAACCCCATCCATCCTTAATCTTTTAACTGTTGTTATATGTGTCTGAGTTCTCCAGACAATATTTTATTTTACAATAAAATAGTGTCATAGAATTGTAGAGTTGGAAGGGACCCCCAGGGTCATCTCGTCCAATCCTCTGAAATGGGGGGGGGGGTTGTGTTTTACTATAATTTAAAAATACTAATAATTTTTACTAAATCTACTAAAATAAAATTAGTATTTTAGTAAAATTAGTATTTCAAAGAAATACTGTATTTGGAAGACAAACAAGAGTCTAAACAAAGCTACATGACCAGCACTATAAGACTTTTCAATTGAATTTAATTTTTAGTTTACCTTACCATGATGTACTGGGAAAGAAAGCCAAGGCACAGTTAGAATCATCTGGCCACCGTCTCATTTTATTTACAAAATAAAATGAAATATATTGTTGTAGTAAAAATGCGAAAAATAAGCATTTAATTATTCTTAGCTTTCCTTGAAAAAATACCCGCTGCCTAAAAGCAAAGTGTATTTAATTAGTAAGTGAATATTTTCTGAAGAAGATGTTGAACATTTAGACTAATACAAAACATTTCTAATTCAGCATAAGATTAAGTCTCTGAATGGGTAATAGATGGTGGGTAATGGAAGAAAAGAGTGTGCATTGCTGTAAAACAAATAAACGCGTGACATCACCTTCCCATAAGAAATAAAAGACTGTTTATTTCCTAGCTTTTCTGCTTTGGGCAATGCATGTTGCTGATTGCTGACAGGAGTAGAGAGAATCTGCCTTTTTTAAAAAAACGGGGCTTGTGTATGTCTGTTGCATAATGCCAATGGAGGGCACAGGGTCATCACCTAAATATAAAAGACAGAGTGCATAGACAGTTCCAATGCACAAAAACAATGGCAGAGTGCCAAGCAGAATTATGAGTTTAAGCACAGAGATCGAGAACAGTGGGGAGTAAGAAGTTTGGGGTGAAAAGTTTATCATAAGATTGGTATTGAAGACTGCTCATGAGCTCTGTACAAGCATGCAAGCTTTGAAGGAGATAGCTCTTCAGCTGGCTTTTAATGAACTTTCCCACCATCCCTACTTTTGACAATCAGTTGGCATTTTTTAAAAAGAGAAACTACAAGCCATGCTTAGTAGTTTCCAGTCCTGCAAAGTTAATTTAGAAACTGAAGTAGTTCAGCCAAATGAACTTTTTAGTCTATAAAATGTTCATCCTCGGCATTCAGTGTTATAAACTGCTGTGCTGAGGTATAGGGCCCAATAACAAATCAGGAGCCACATATAAGGTTTTTGACAGACAGACTATCATCAGGTGAAGCTTTCCCCTTTCCCCATAATTATATTTCCATTAAAATATACAGTCTTACCCGGTTTAATTTGTGCCAGTCACACAGCTACTAAAGGCACAAGGTATCATTCACTTTGTTCCTGTTCTTCATGCTGCAAGCTGCTCCCCTTAGAATATAGGGGAGGGAAGATGCAGAGAATGCTTCACATTCCTTCCTCAGTCCTGCCTTTTCAATGCTTGCAGCAAACTTTCCAAATATTTAGAGTGTCAGACTAAGACCTGGGAACCCTAGGTTTCAACCCCCCCCCCCTTGGCCAGTCACTACTTCCCAGCCTAATCAGGGTTGTTGTGGGAATTAAATAGGATGGGGAGAACCATGTTTGCCACCTTGAGCTCCCTGGAGAATAAGATGGGATATTGAACTATACTCAGAGTCGCAAAGTGATTTCATGCTCTTTATTCAGCTCTTAGTGGTGAGGAGGAATGAATGAAAGTCCCCTCAAAGTATCTGCTTTATATACATTATTTACACAATGGGCTGCACATGATTGGCTAATTCTGGAATTCTACTGTAAGCCAATCAGGTTGTGGGTTCACTTCTATCTGGAGCATGATTGGGTGGTTCCTGCCAACCAATCATATTGCTGCATTGTTCTAGGCCCAATCAGACTGCTGCATTCTGAATCCTATTGTTCTAGGACCAATCAGACTGCTGCCTTTTGGATCCTATTGTTCTAGGACCAATCAGACTGTTGCAGTTTGGATCCTATTCAATTCAGTACATAACAGATATAAATGCAACAAATAACATTTAAGCTACGAAAAGTGCTTATGCAACTATTTTCTAACTTGCACTCTGCCTTATATCAAAGGAATGCTATGACTAAAGAAACAGAAATATTCAAATTCATGACCCAGTTAGAACTCACACAGTTAGGTGCAGATCAAGGGGGCATTCTCTGCAGCACCCCTGAGAAGAGAGGAAATAAATAGAATAATGAAGCAAATGAGTATTGTTAAGGTGCCAGGCCCAGACAGATTTTCTATGGAGTGATCCAAGTCTCATCTTGACTTATTAACCCCCAAACTGCATTCCGTTTACTAGGAAGCTTCGGAAAGATCCTCACTCTCCCATCCTTCTCTGTACGTAACACAAATTCCAAATTCTGTAATTCCAAAACCTGGCAAACACCCAAACTCTGTGAGTTAAATCTCACTAATCAACACTGACAGCAAAATCCTTGTAGCAGCTCTAGTGGACAGGCTTCAGGAAGTGATGAGCATCCTAATCCACCCAAACCAGGTTGGATTTATATGACACCATCAAAGGGTAGATAAGCTCCATCTTGTAATTGATCTAGTAGCACTCAACAGTACTAGCACATTGCCATTAGACTTGCTGTCCTTGGATGCTGAAAATGAATTTGATTTGGTGCAGTGGCTCTTTTTCTTTACCCTAGGGCACTGGCTCTGTGGTATACCCCAAGAACGTGTGCACTGGGTGAAAACCATATACATAACACCTATGTCCAGGATACAGGCAAATGGCATATTGTCAGGTTCGCCCCCCCCCTCCCCGTGCAGAGGGTAACCAGACAGGGACGCCCCCTTTTCCCACTGATATTTCATCTTTTTCTAGAGCCCTTAATATTTGCCATACAGCAAAATACCAAGATCTGGGGTGCGCAATATGGGGGGATTTGAACATGCAGCTTGTTGACGTGATGAGACTAAGGCCAAATATAGCCCAATGTTATTCAACCAAAAGAAAATATACTTTTTTCTGCAATGATTTCATCTTAATGAATAAATGCAATTCCCTGCATATAAATACAAAAACATCCAGAGTGTATTTTGGTTTTTGGAAAGCAATTAGAAATAAATAATAGAGCTGAAATATTCATAGCAATATATTTATTCAAACTTTATAGTAAATTTTGATTAGCTTTCCATGCACATTCTGTAGAAGACAAATGCTTCAAGTATTCAAAACAAGTTAATCAAACCCTAAACAAAATAAATATGGTTTTTATGGTAACCTAAGGAATTTTTTAAAAACAATATATAATATATAAGTGTAGCAGGCAGCACTTAAAAGGAAAGGTCTTCTGTATGTCTCTTCAGTAGCAATATGTAACAATACACTACTTGGTTTTTGTATTACAGAATTATAATATAATATTAAGTAATGCAAGATGCTGGATGTATAACAATCTCCATACTAGGGCCTGTTCTATTTCCTATCCTCTTTCCTAGCTGACCTTTCTGTACTGCTTTCTTTTACACCTCCCAAATATTGTTGGTGTCCCATCAGAGTTGTGGATTTCTGTTCAGTTTTTTGGCTGCTGACTGCAGTAAAGCACCCCCATTGATCAACCCAATATCAAAATCACAGACATGCTTACTTCTGTGATTAATCAAGCCAGTAGACATTGTTGCCCTAAATAATAATTTAAATTGCCGTTCCATACATAACAATCCTGCATTCTGAGTGTTCCAAGCACATCACAGCCATCAGCAGCTGGTTGGCAATGGAGGCTTATTTTGCATGGACTAAGGGCTGGAGGGCCAGAGATGCTTGTTCTGCCCAGTGAAATAGTTGCCCAGTGAAATAGAAATGCAAGCTAAGACAGTGGCATGACATTTCTTCCTCTCTCCTACACAAACATAGGCTTTGACAATTTTATACGGCAGGTGTAGGGCTGACCTGAGACAGCAAAACTTATCTAATACCACTTGTTGAATTCATGGCTTGAAGCAGAGACATTTTAGCTCACAGCTGACACGTGTAGACACTATGCAATGCCACCTCTCAGCGAACAGTTTCCACACAGATACCAAGCTCATACAGTTCAGACATTAAGTGATATGGCAAAATGCATATCTCCATCAGACTATGTTTGGTAGAAAGTTCAAATGCAAGCAGTTTGCCATGGGATGCATTGAACAATCACTACATGTAGATTACCCCACCCATCCCTGAACCCCACAGTGAATCACACTGACAACATAAGAGGAGCCCTTCAGCTGAATCAGACCAAAGGCTCATCTAGCCCAGCATCCAATTCTTCACTTGCAACCACTGAGACCTTGACTCCACTATTAAACCAGATGAACCTTGAAAGGTGTCCAGAGCACTGCCTAGTCCTGTTGGATGAGTTTCTGTTAGTAAGGCTTGAGGATGCAGACATGGTGCTTGGATCAGTCAGGGAAATCACTTGCACTCTGGACCTTTGCCCTTTTTGGCTGATAAAAACTTGCAGGGATGGGACAGCTGGCAGGGCCAGGGAGGTGATTAATACCTCCTTTCGAGAGGGGGTGGTCCCTGCCTTCTTGAAGGAGGCAGTGGTAAAATGACAAATGACCTTTTGTTTGCCAAGCATTTAGTTGTTTAAATATTTGTAATCTGTCAATATAGGTTTTCATAACAATATTTATTTTGATAAAAAAATATCTATAATGCAGACCCTCCAAGTGTCCCTATTTTCCAGGGACGTCCCTAATTTTGAGCAGCTGTCCCAGTTTCTGATTTGATCATGGAATGTCCCATTTTCCTTAGGATGCCCCTATTTTCATTGGAGAAATGTTGGAGGGTATGGAGGTATCCGACTCCCGAGCCATCTAAAGGCATTTCTATATAGGGAAAGGTTTTTTTTTTAAATATTTAATGTTCTGTATACGTTGGAAGCTGCCCAGAATGGCTGGAGTAAGATGTGTAGGGTATAAATAGTAAAATTCTCATTATGGAATGGGACGTCCCTATTTTCATCAGATAAATGTTAGAGGGTATGTACAATGTGTTAGAACAAAGGAACTGCATTGCAGGGGGTTGTACTAGATGATCCTCAGGATCCCTTTGAATCTACAATTCTATGATTCTATGAGATATCATAAAGGCAGCCCATAAGATAGTTCTACTGCCTTAAGTTTTAACTGTATTGTATGTTTACCCATTTTGTTCTTTTGTGATGCAATGATACAAAAATAAAAATCTTTCCTCATTACAATGCTGAAAAATATAATCTATAGATTGCTATTCTAAAAGCCACTTACGTGTACTCGTTGGTGAAGGCCGTGGTTTCCCTGCCATTGTGCAGCCATTTGAATTCCAAAGGCCAGCTACCTTCTGCCAAACATGTAAGCACGAGGCGGTTCCCTTCTAGGTGAGTCTGGGGCAAGCCTGGCTCTGTCTTGAAATAGGGTGCAACATCGTCTGAAATAGGATAGAAAAATAAAGTCAAAATGAGGGAACGAGGTTGTGAAATTGCTTTATGTTCTTTTTCAAGACAGACTACAAATCAAGCGCTTACGGTTCTGATTTTTCTAGAAAGGGTTCAGGTACCTCCTAGAATTTCACACCAACTAAAGAGAAGAGACAGAAAATGCCTATCCAAATTCTTTATTTAATCTTACCATCATAGGTGTTTCAATACACATCACATATATGTACATATCGCTACTCTAATAATCTAACTTCTATGCAAATAAGAACATAAGAAGGGTATGCAGGATCAGGCCCATCTAATCTAGTTTACTGTTCTCATAGTGGCTCACAGACACCTGCAGGATTCAATGTCAATGGCACTCTCCCTTCTGCGGTTTCCAGCAGTTGGTATTCAGAAGCATTACTGCCTTTGATCATGCAGATGGAGCAAAGTCATCCTGGTTAAAAGCCATTGTTAGCCTTATTCTCCATGAATTCATCTAATCCTCTTTTAAAGCCATCCAAGTTGGTGACCATCACTACTTCCACTAATAACAATAACAAAAATTTTATTATTCGTATCCCGCCCATCTGACTGGGTTGCCCCAACACTCTGGGCGGTTTCCAACAGCAGTATACCTGTTTACTACCGGCCGAGTTTTGAGAACTGATTTTTGTTGAAATTAATTTAATCACAAAACAGTAAGTACAGTGGTACCTCGGGTTAAGAACTTAATTCGTTCTGGAGGTCCGTTCTAAACCTGAAACTGTTCTTAACCTGAAGCACCACTTTAGCTAATGGGGCCTCCCGCTGCCACCATGCCGCCACCGTGCAATTTCTGTTCTCAAACAGAAGCAAAGTTCTTAACCTGAGGTACTATTTCTGGGTTAGTGGAGTCTGTAACCTGAAGCGTCTGTAACCTGAGGTACCACTGTATTTCCAGCAGTGCCAGCCTGCCCATGAGGCAGGCTAAAGCAACTGAGGTTGCATGGCGGTGGCTTCTTCCAGTGAGATCTTGCAGAACTTGCATGAGATATCACAAGATATTGCCATAAACCATTGCAGCCACACGACCTCCGTAAGCAAGACTTAGGTGAGAAGGACACCTTGTTTCATCTCAGGTGGGGAAATGGGACGGGTGCCCCTGACCTCCACGCCCTTGTTGGCTTTGCTGGGTGTCTGGGTTGGACTGAATGAAGACTATTGCTTTAAAACTCTGGTCCAACAACTATTAGCTGCAGCACAAATGCTTATAGCTAAAGGTTGGAAATATTTGAAGAGAATTAACAAAGAGGCCTGATACAGACATGCATGTTCTTTACTGATAATGCAAAATATTGGGGCAATTTTTTTTTAAAAAAAAATAATGTTTGGCAAACTTTTATTCAGCATATAAATAAATGATGGAAATAATATCCAGACCCTCCCACCTAGATACGCCTGTATTTTGAATGTTGTTGTTTTTTTGATGTTATTATTTTTCATGGAGCTTTAGATTCGGTATCACTTACATGTATCTGCCCAAGAATAGAGAGAATAATAATAATACTGCTTTATAACATTTCACCACTCACCTCCTACTCTGATAATTAAAGATAATAGCTGTTTCTTTTTTTCATATCCTATTCCATCCTTTCTCAGACTAGTAAGCTTTTCTTATTCCTTTCTTCTAGGTATGTATGTATTTATGAATCTCTCACTGCCCACTTATCTCAATATAAGCCTGTATCTTTCTTTGTACTGAAAATTAAATCAAGATAAATTAATTTCTGAAAAATCTTCACCAGTGGCCAAAATGTTGAAAAGATAATACGGGGGGGGGGGGGTCGGAGGATTAAAAAACAGAGACAGACAGACAGAGAGAGAGAGAGAGAGAGAGAGAGAGAGAGAGAGAGTTAGGATCTTAGAGGAATGGATATCTATACTGAAGTTATATCATTATTCTGCCACTCATCCTTAGTCCCTAACTTTTTTCATAATTTTTTTAAAAAACAATGCTTCATAGAATGAGAGCATACCGTATCGCTGTACAAGATATTTGAATCCTACACAAAATACAATGAAGGGAAAATACAGTGATAGAACTTGGTAATAAATGTATGCCAGGATTTCCTTACATGCCCAAGTAACTTACAAAACCAATATGTTACCTTCCCTCTCATCTTCCCATTCCAGCTCCACACCCCCTACATAAAACTTTAAAAAGCCATAGTAGGGTATAGCTGCATGCTGTTATTGCCTTTTTCACGAAGTCTGAATGAGTGTGCTGCCTCACACTCAAATTTAAATAGATGTGGAATTGATCTCAGAAGCAACAGAGAGGGAGAAGGTTGGGAGGAAGAGGTGTCAGAAACTGAAGAGGTCACTGGGAGCAGGGAAAGTTTGTGGTGGAGTGAAGTCCAAAATCAGAATCAGAGGCAAAGACAGAAGCAGGAAAGAAGGGAGGCCAAGTGGTAGAGATGTTTTAAGGGGGGGGGGGTCTCCTGCTTCTGCTGCAGCAAGCTCCCCTCCCTCCGGGTCTCCTAGGACCAGAAGAGGTATGAAGAGGGAGGAGCAGAGACAAGCACATCAGCATAGTCTCAGATTGCTTGGGAAGGACCTACGGGGGGGGGGGATGGAGATTTAGGCAGCTGTGGGAAAGCAGAGACCTTCAGCCTGAATAACTGCCTCATAGGGACAAGAAGTACAGAGAAGAGTTGCTGGGCTCAAGATTTAACTCCATGTGATGTTTTGCTGACTGGGTCCCTGACACTTGGTTCACCCCCTCAATTTAATTATTTTAAATTTAAGCTGTGAACAAAAATCCAGGCCCGATAATGTAATTAAACTGTTTCTGTTATGGTTTTGTAACAGTATTGTCTGCAAATATCAAGGCCCAAGTTAAGCAGGATATAACAATCCTTTTAAACTTCATTGTTTATACTCAGCACTCACATATGATGAAAATGTTAATATATAAAGCTGTGACAAAGTAATATCTTAGTCAAGGTTTTTTTATCATGCATTGTTTTCTTTTGAAATGCAAAGATGTGATTTGTATTTATAATTTCAAATGTTTAATATAAATGCAATTTTATTAAAAGTTTTACCACAATAAATTTATTATCTGCACACAATGAGAGATTACTTGCACAAAAGACTACATAAGATTGTGCAGCAAGAGCTGGGGAAGATGATAGTCTAAGTGTCCAAGTCTAAATATATGACCCGACACAATAATTTCCATGAGGTGGGCATGGCAGTTGAACTACGTTAAACACTATTCAGGTTTGCTGTTTAAATTAAATGGCACTGAATCCAAAGTTCATCTGATATTACCTAAAGCTACTGGAGTTGTTTACCATCCACCACAGGGAACTGCTGTTTAGCAGGCTATGTATTCCAACACATTTAGCCCCGAGACTGAAGTAAGTTGTATGCTTCCATTCAACAGGGCTTACTTCTTAATAAGTGTGCATAAGAACACACTCATAAGTTGCTAAGGTTTCCTGATGTTCAGACAAAGGTACTCACTTCCTAACAGAATGAAGTTACTTACTTACTTCTATTAATTTCAATGGGTCTACTCCAAGCAGAACCTAGTTGAATACAACCAACCAATTTAAGTTTTGCATGTTTCATATAAATTGTAGAAAAATAAAGTGTGTTTAGAAGTGCATTCCTGAACAAGCCTCACACTAAATAAGACTTGAAATAGGTTTAATTTTAAAAGTTGGTTGGTTGTAGATTTGGAACGGAAGGACTGACATAGTAATTATGGCTGGGTTGGTAAGAGTTCATACATAATGTTGGCTAGATTCTTTTTCTATTGATGTGTAAAACAACTGCAAAAGGGCATAGAATGAATAAAAAAATGCTCTTTGATATTTTCTCCCTGCTAAGAAGAGCCTTTTTATGACTGATTCTCCAGCTCCTGCTTGTGCTTTCCTATCATGGAATCTTGTTAGCAATTTTGATCCATAGGTTGATGATAGTTTCAAAACTATATCCAACACTTGCACACTATTAAAAACTCTCTCATTCAAACCCCAAAGCGGATCTTTTCTTTACAAAAAAAAAGTAATTTTAAGACCGTCTGGTTAAAGACAATGTTGAAAGGCACATTAATCTTGCTGTTCTACAGGATGTTTTTGTTCAAAGCTGCTATCAAAATTCTTCATTTATCCTGAGACATGTCCTGCTGTGATAATCATTTCATCCAAGCTTACTTTTCTAACTTTCTAAAGAGAGTTTAATGAACTGCATTTAATTCTTGTGAATGCAAGAAGCAGAACAGCCTAGCACCACGTATTATACCAGAGGGTATAAACACAACTATATTTGAGGTCAGAACTTCAGATACAGTAAAGAGTAAAAAATAATAATCATTGAACAGACATTATTAGAATACTGTGCTCTGCCCCTAGGGAAGGGGCACATCAAAGGAGGCATTTTTCATACCTTCCATGGACCATACCTAGCAGAGGGCTCAAAGAAGGCACCAACTAATATCTGGTCAGCTGTATGTCATGCTTTATTCCAGTAATATTGCTTCACAACATCTGATTTTGCCTATGGCCCAGTGTCCTCTCAGCAATAAGTCCTTTGGCCCACCTCTTTTTCCAGGCTAGTTCACTGTCTGACTCATCCTCAGGCACCTCCCTGGAGCTGGGGTGCATTTCTAGGATGGGAGGCAATGCCAAAGACAGGTCAGGCAGCTCCTCCTCACCTCTTGGGATGTCTAATAGTAATGAGGCAGGACCTCAGCTCAATAACCTGCTTGATCCCTCCCCAACATACATATCAACCACTGGACTCCCCCCAGTCGCCAATTCCACAGCCTTGTCCCATTCTTCTGCCCCTTACCTTGCCAAGATGTCTCTACAGGACATCTCTACATTACAATCCCCATGTCCTGTCTCCCACCTAAGAGGTGATTACTGTAAAAGTAAAGTACTAAACTTTTAGTATACCTGTTTAACAGTACAAACACAGTAGCTAGGCAAGAGCAGCAGCTAATCCAGGTGCTCTTACAAGGCAAATGAGTGACAACAATCAATGAGGACAAAGGCCAAGTTTCAGGAGTTCAAGAGTAGTAGCAAGAGTTCCAAGACTGCAGGAGCTGTGAAGTTGTTACAACAAGGTTATCCATCTACCCAACAAGCTTTTATGCAGTCAGAGAAGATTTGATTACACGTGAGAGTCCCTCTACCTGCAAGAATTCCTAGACTGAAGAAAGGCACTAATCTCTGGGGCAAGGGAGTCTCCTCTTGTCTCTTCTCCCTGGAAGGCATTACCAGTCACCTCCTCCTCCAAATTCTTCCACTCTGTCAGAACAGTCTGGGCCCTGGGTATCTCTTATCTTCCACAGGCTGGGAAGCCCCAGGGTCCCCCAACTCATGCAGTCTTGGCATGTCCAGAGGCAGAGTGGCAGCTTCATCAAGTGGGTTCTGCTGCTTAGTTTCATCCCCCTCTCCACACACCTCAGGTGCTGTCCACATTGGAAACGACAACACTCTGAAGCTCTTATTTGTTCAAGCTCTTATTTGCTTCAAGTTACAAGAAAGGAGATTCCAACTAAACATCAGGAAACATTTTCTGACAGTAAGAGCTGTTCAACAGTGGAACGGTCTTCCTCAGGAGGTTGCGAACCCTCCTTCCTTGGAGGTTTTTAAATCTGTCATAGATGCTTTAGCTTAGTTTCCTGCATTACAGGGGCTTGGACTGGATGACCCTTGAGATCCCTTCCAAATTCTTTGATTCTATGATGCTATGAATAAAACTTCCAGTTGCACCAATAACTTTTTTTTGGGGGGGGGGGGTGGATGATTATAATTGAGTCTGCAGTTGTGGGGGAGGGTTAACCTCCCATTCCTATACACCATGCACATATTTATCTCCCCACAGCTGTTATTTAGAGGGAGTGCCTAAATTTGCTAAATGCAATCACACATTTAAAATACCTAGTTTGTTTGTTTTTTTTATAATAATTTTTTATTATTTTTACAAAACAAAGAAAACAGGGAACAAGGGTATAGGAAAAACAAACAAATCACAAACAAATACATAAAACATGACTTCCCCATACCTCCCCTTCTCTGCATCATTATTTTATAATGTGTCAGCAACCCTTCAGTCAATTTCTCTATATATTCTCATTAAGTTTCCCCCTTTAATTTACGATTTACAGCTGTAGTTCTTTGTTTCTAGCCTCTCGACATCTTAACCGTCCAATATTTTACAATAGTTCTTAAGGTATACTTTAAATTTTCTCCAATCTTCCTCCACCGCCTCCTTCCTCTGGTCACGTTAAAATACCTAGTTTGGCCCCTCCTAACTTGTCAGAGTGTGTGGCCATTTCCAAGTTTGCACTCAGTTATTTTTCTGGAACTTCAGTCTTATTCTAAAAATATAAAAGACCCCCCTCTGCATGTCCCTTCCAGGTATGATAGCAGTTTATGTGTGCTAATATTGCATTGCTGCTTCCATGAGCAGTTGTATGAAATCAGAAGGTGCAGGCAGAATTCTATGCACACAGAGTTTCTGTCTTCCCCTGCACAGAGTCAGATTATTTTTATTTTTGCATAAACAAAATCACAGAAAACAGATATGAAATATCAAAGCAAAAAGAAAGTGGGGCCAGAAACATTGGTAATGCATTTCAGACTGTTAGTATAAGACAAATTATAACAAGTCTATATAAATAAAAGGGACGTAGGTGGCACTGTGGGTTAAACCACAGAGCCTAGGACTTGCCAATCAGAAGGTCGGTGGTTCGAATCCCCGTGACGGGGTGAGCTCTTGTTGCTCGGTCCCTGCTCCTGCCAACCTAGCAGTTCGAAAGCATATCAAAGTGCAAGTAGATAAATAGGTACCGCTCCGGCGGGAAGGTAAACGGCATTTCCGTGTGCTGCTCTGGTTCGCCAGAAGCGGCTTAGTCATGCTGGCCACAAGACCCGGAAGCTGTACGCCGGCTCCCTTGGCCAATAAAGCAAGATGAGCGCCGCAACCCCAGAGTCGGCCATGAATGGACCTAATGGTCAGGAGTCCCTTTACCTTTATATAGATAAAAATGCCATGAACATAGGTAAAGGTAAAGGTACCCCTGCCCATACGGGCCAGTCGTGTCCGACTCTAGGGTTGTGCGCTCATCTCACTTAAGAGGCCGGGAGCCAGAGCTGTCCGAAAACACTTCCGGGTCACGTGGCCAGCGTGACGAAGCTGCTCTGGCGAGCCAGCACCAGCACAGCACACGGAAATGCCGTTTACCGCTATAAAGCGGTACCTATTTATCTACTTGCACTTAGGGGTGCTTTCTAACTGCTAGGTGGGCAGGAGCTGGGACCGCAAGATGGGAGCTCACCCAGTCGCGGGGATTTGAACCGCCGACCATACGATCGGCAAGTCCTAGGCACTGAGGTTTTACCCACAGCGCCACCCGCGTCCCCACCATGAACATGGATATCCCTTATTTTCAGGCGAGGGGGTGTTAGACTCTGTTGATGTGCACCAAATTCTTTAATACAATGCATAGGATTTCCTGAGCCAAGAGTAAGTCTTTCCTCCAAGGGTGGGAGCTAGGAGTCCAAGATCTGGCCCTAGTCTCCTCTTCCAGGATGCTGAACAACAGTGGACATTATGGGTGAAGAAGGAGCAGAGCTTGAGAAGAGAGGTTCCTGGGTATAGCAGTGGGCAAGTCAAGCTCAATGTGGAACTGCCATCTTTCTAATAGAATCTAGAATACAGGCACTGAATGGAAAATACTCACTGCTCCAGGCTTAGTACACTCTGAAAGAGAATTCGGGCTTCACTGATGCCCACTATTATCAAAGAACTTCTGTTAGTAACATTTTTCTTTAAAACTACAAGAAAAATGTGTTTTTTTTAAAAACCCACCCACAGTAGGTTTCAGAACTATGGAGAAAAAGGCATAAAAGTTTTATATAACTTAATTATGAACAGTTTGCATGCTGCAGCCCATAAGCAAGTAAGTAAAGTTTGCCCCAGGGTCCTCTCAAATCAATGGGAATTGCCAGCATGTGTGAAAGGCAGTTGTGGAATAAATCCACTAGTCCGCTTTTCCCCCCTCTAGGAAACTACTGAGCTATCCAATGAAACTGATGTCTAAAAACCAAATAGTTACCCAAATTATCTCTTTCTATCCATTTTCATTAGTTTATACCAACACCTATGTTAATAGAAAGATAATTCCACTCTGGGGATATTTTCCTGTTTCTTCTTTCTAGCTTAATCTTCTCCCCATATTCTTTTACTGTCCCCCAACCGACACTTCTTGTATGTGACAAAGCTGTTGTCGGTGCCTTTGGGCACTTGCCTCTCTACAGCTGATGAGTAAAATGGAAAAAAGCTTGAAAATAAGTCCTCAACAATTGCAGCTGAAATACTTGCATTATATTTTACTGTGCTGAAGCACAGATCAACCTTCCACAGCAAGGGGTTTCTTCAGCTCCATGGTTTGAACAGGAAATCTGTAGGCATGCTACTAACTCTACAAGATCCAAAATATAGTGTAAAAGAAGCCCTAAAAAAATTTGAAGAATTCGGTGCCGTATCAGGACTCAAGGTTAATAAGAACAAAACTAATTTATCCAAGGAAGAAACGGTAGATTTAGAGCAAAGGGTAGGAATTGAGACGGTTAAGAAGGTAAAATATCTTGGGGTATGGATTACGGCTAAAAACATTAACTTGTTTAAAGACAATTATGAGGTCACCTGGAAAAATATCAAGAAAGATTTGGAAATCTGGGATAGAATGAAATTATCCTTCTTAGGAAGGATAGCAGTTGTAAAAATGAATGTTCTACCCAGAATGTTGTTTTTATTTCAAACCATCCCCGTACTCAAAGGTTTAAAGCAATGCAAAGAGTGGCAGAGAACCCTGGCGAAATACATCTGGCAGGGAAAAAGACCGCGAATTAAAATGAAAATACTGGTAGATAGAAAGGAAAGAGGGGGTTTTTCCCTACCGGATCTGAGTCTGTATTATGAAGCGACATGTCTACTGTGGTTAAAAGATTGGATAAGATTGGAAAACAGAGAACTACTAGACTTGGAGGGCTTCGACAACAGGTTCGGGTGGTATGAAAAGGTGTGGTATGAAAAGGTGAAGGCACATAGGGGCTTCCTGAACCATATTTTTAGGGGACCAATATTCCAGGTATGGGAGAGGAATAAAAATCTTTTGGAAAGGAAGACCCCTTGGTGGACTTCACCAATTGAGGTGTTAACTATAAAGAAAACTAATATGGAAGAGAAGAACCCCACATATGAAGAACAAGGTCTTAAACTCAGACCATATGAGGAGACAAAGAATTTATTCACTAGCTGGTTGCAATACCACCAGGTGAATGGTTTGTTAATTGAAGATAAAAAGAAATCAGGATTTGAAGATAAAAAATCTAGGTTTAATGTGGAGGTGGTAGAGGGAAAGAGTAAAACACTATCTAAGATATACGATATATTACTGGAGTGGTACACTAAAGATGAGGAGGTGAAGGAGGCAATGACAAAGTGGGCGATGGACATGGGTTACAACATCGATTTTGAAAAGTGGCTAGAATTATGGAATAATAATATAAAGTTCACGGCGTGTACGGCATTGAGGAAAAATATGTGGAAGATGATATACAGGTGGTATCATACACCGGTGAAACTAGCTAAAATCTACAGGTTAAAGAACAGAAGATGTTGGAAATGTGGTGAGGCAGAAGGCGATTTCTACCACATGTGGTGGCTATGTAATAAAGTGAAAGGATTTTGGGAATTAATCTATAATGAACTTAAAAAGATTCTTAAATATACTTTTCCTAAAAAACCTGAAGCCTTTCTGCTGGGAATGTTGGGTAAAGAAGACAAGATAATATTCCTCTATGCCACCACAGCCGCAAGAATTATGCTGGCACAAAATTGGAAAACAGAAACTATACCTAGTATAAGTGACTGGCAGATTAAAATGGTGGAATATGCCGAACTTGCTAGATTAACGGGTAGAATACGAGATCAAGATGAACAAAAATTTCATAAAAAATGGAGTAAATATTGGAAGTATATTGATAATAAATTATAGAGGGCACTGGCGGTGTTGTAATAACTCTAACAGAGAATGTCTAATATTTAAGATCAAGATAAAATATGTGACTGTAGGATTTATTCGATACTTACCAATAGGGTGGAGGGGAGTCCAGGGCTCAATAAGAACCCAAATACGAAGCGGTTTTTTAAAAAATTATTATTATTACTATTATTATTATTATTATTAGATATATATACATATGTTTTCTTTCTATAAATAGGGGAAGAGATAAATACATTATGTAGATCAATTATAATTTATTTATATGTTTATTGACATGCTTATTGATATATCAATATGATGAATTGTACAGTGTACATTGATACGGGTTTGTGTCTTTGTAAAGTTTGAATAAAAAAGTATTGACAAAAACAAAAAAAAGGAAATATTGAGGTCTAACTTGGTGAGCTACTATAAACCTGGTGATGCCTGAACAGATTAGAAGGAAAATGGGCTTCTGACCAATACCAATTCCTGCAACTGGCAGGTAGTATGATTTTAAATTCTGGGAGCCTTGGTATTCTGCCTTTGCCTAGTCAAGCACCTACTGAACAATACCTTCAGGTCTAGATCTAAGTACAACCATCCATGGTCTTGGCCTGTCTATGACCAGGAACACCTGGCAACTCCAGCTGTACTCGTCAAAGTTTAAGGTCATTGGATATTATCTAGAACTCCATCTGACACCTGAACTTCTACAATTCAAATGGCACTGTAATAAAATTGTCCTCAAAATTCAATATTATTAGAAGTTTAATTTTAATGGAACTACTAAAGCATTATTAAAAGAATACAGTTTTAAAGTTTATAAAACACTCTGATGCTCTGTAAGATATAAACCCTTCAAGAAATTGTATCGCCTTTAGATTTGTTTTTCACATTAAGTACAAATCATCCATTTATAAGTTACACTAACTAATCAGCATACACTCAAACTGAGTTCAAACAAAATGGAAAATAAGCAAGATTTCAACCACAACCATGACAAATATAAATTCCTATTCCCCTGGCTCACAACAATTTGAGAGTTTACTAAGTATTTTATCTCCCTCGATACACATACCGTATTTTTCGCTCTATAACACGCACCCAACCATAACACGCATGTAGTTTTTAGAGGAGGAAAATCTGTAGGCATGCTACCCGTAGGCATTCCCTCCATAACACGTACAGACATTTCCCCTTACTTTCTAGGAGGAAAAAAAGTGAGTGTTATGGTGCAAAAAATACGGTAAATATGACTAGGAACATTTCTACTGTTTCCCCAGATGGAAACCACAAGATATTCAATGTTGGTTATGGAATAACAGGCACACTATTGATTGTTTTGAATCTCCAAGAAGTAAATCCTTCTTAACCCCAAATGTTAGTGATAGTGGTCAGCTGTTTTTGAATATCCACCATTCTGTATTATACATCTTTTCATGAAAACATGGCCCAAGGCCGCAATTTACCCCTTAGGATCATTTTACCTCTGTTATGAGACATTTTGGTCAAAAGAGGATTCTGAAACAATACAGAAACCTGCAAAAGCAGTGAAATTTGTATACTCCCAGGTCTTCCCTCTTGGGAAATAGAATTCTCTAAGAAATCTTCTGAAATGAGAACTTTATAATTGAGTGCAGAATGAACTTAGAAGCTGATATAGCCAGTGGTCACATGCCTTCTTTAGAGCAGGCCTGGTCAACCTGTGGCCATCCAGATGTTGTTAGACTCCCAACACCTATCAAGCCCCAGCAACCATAGCCAATGGTCAGAGATTGTTATTGTAATCCAAAAACATGTGAAGGGCTGCAAGTTCCTCACCCCTGCTATAAAACAATTCTAGATAATGGTTCCCTGCAATACTAAGACAAATCCAACCATTTAGATCCTTCATGCTTGGTTTTAACAAAGGAATACTCTATGACATCAGGCTAAGAAGCTGTGGAATTGCCAGCTACAAAGATTTCTTTTATTTCTATTTTCCTTTGTTTTGTCTTCTAGCTTTTCTGAGCCCTGAAGTAATTCCTGAACTTTCTAGCCCTTCAGTTCTTCAGGGACACATACCTTTTTTACATTCTGAAGAAAAAGTCATTTCATACAAAATTATTATTGCTGATAATATAATTAATGAACCTATTACAACTGATCAGTATAAAGTTTTTCATCTTCCTCAGTTACCTTTACAGAAACAAATCAAATGCAAATCCCAATACTAGCAGGTTAAATCTGCAATATGGGATGGTGTGTGTGGGTTCGGGAGAGAGACTTCCTTTGTATCAACAATTTGACTCCATAGCAAGCAAAAGCTTATATACAAGCCAATACAATACATAATTATTCCCTTTGTAGCAAAGCCTAATGTACATTATTACAAAATTACTAAGTAATATGCTATCCGTTCCCCACTACACTTTCAATCATGCTGTTAATTAAGAACAGGAAATCTTCAAAAGTACTTTTGAGTTGCCTGCGTTGCTGGCCTAGAAGCAGAGGGAAGGGAAGCAATTTTGGGAAAGGTGGTGAAATGGACAGAGTAAAATCTTCGCTTGATAAGATTCAGCATGCTTTACCAAGACCCTTCAGTAAATAGACTAGCTGAGTTTGGCAAATGATTCTGAGTTCTCCAGAGGGATTAGATGCCACAGTACATGCTCCAACTTCAGATTAGAAAGGTCTTTCAATTACTAGGGGGCATGAAGAATTATATCACCAGACCTGCACTAATCCATTAAATTATAACTGAATATTTTCTAATAAAAGGTGCAGTCTGAACTATGAACTCAGAAGCCCCTTTCTACACTTAAAAGGAAAGTTTGAGAGTTCCTTGGGAGGGAGTATGTTTCCATTCCTAAGAAATCTTGAGGAGATGCTATAGAATGCACAAAGGTTCCTTTCTGTCACCTCCAAATAAAGTTTTGAGTACTGATCAGGTAAGAAATGGAATGCAGTCACATAAATTTTCAATCAACAGTTTATGGGTAGCATTGTATGTCCCTGCCTACACTGACCTTACACATGAGTATACTTTGCATTTATGGATTTTATAAGGTTTCAAACAGCTCTTCATTAAAGGTACAGTTGAATACTTTTCTCATTACATGGCAGGGGGCGCTTCATATTATGTAGCTCACTAAAGGAGAAAGCAAGGACAGGGGAGCCAGTTCACAGTGTTCAAATCCAGTCTCTCTGTCCATTTCCCAGTACTCTGTGAATCAGAAGTGGCCCGTCTCATTTCACTGACTGAGTTGAAATGGCAAGATGCTGCCCACCCCCACACTGCTGCCCCTCTGCCAAAGCCTCACTTACTGAGGCCGTGAAGGATCTAGCTGGAAGCTGTCGTCTCCACTTCTCCTTACTTCCCCAGCAGCAGTGGCAGGGACAGCCAGAATGGCCAAGTGGGTGCTGCCAATTGGGATTCCACCACCCGAGGTAGTTGCCTCAGTCTGCCCCATGGGTGGGTTGGCCCTGCTGTGAATCCTTAGCACAGGCATAGGCAAACTTGACCCTCCAGATGTTTTGGGACTACAACTCCCATCATCCCAAGCTAACAGGACCAGTCGTCAGGGATGATGGGAATTGTAGTCCAAAAACATCTGGAGGGCTGAGTTTGCCTATGCCTGCCTTAGCATAACCAAGAAACAGAACCCAGAATGGATGAAAGAAAGCTTTATTCTCAAAAGCTAAAATTATCAGATGTGGAAGCAGATGTGTTGTGCGGATGCCCCAAGTCTTGTGCACGTGACACGAGCAAGCCCCATGGTGTGCATGCTGTATGGCCAGCACAAAACTTAGAGGGCTAGCCCCTTCATGGAAAATTTTCAGGAGAGTGCCCCCCACTCACTTGGCGACCCTGGTTGGAGGAATATTGAGCACAGTGTTTGTGGTGTATGTATGCAATTGTAGCATCAGTTTGTGTTTTTGCTTGATGTGCCCATATCATGCTCACCACCTTAGCTCTTTTGAAAGGACCAGTTAAGGTACTGATTTTTTTTAGAAAATTGAAGTAGGCATAAGATGCGGTACAGAAAAGTTTGTGTGAAAGAATGGAGAAATTAAATCCCAAATAGCATAATAGAACAGTTTTGAAATTCCAAGGCAATGTGGCCATATCACATGAAATGTCTGGTTCAGTCACAAAGATCAACAATTTTCAATTATTAAAGGCAACATATATATCCCATTCCTTTCTGATATTATTCTGTTCAGGTTTGTCAGTCATTAAACTAGAAAAGGTCATCACCTTCATATTTAATGCCAAAAGTAGCTTTGCGCTGTTTCACATTTTATTTTGTATGCTGTTCCTTTCCTATTAATTTCTGATCCTTATTCGTGAACTAGAAACAGTTTGCAAATTGGGGGGGGGGGGGGACTAGCCCTCTGCATTTTACGAAGAACTGATTCTCACTGTGAATTTTGCACTCCAACATGGATACTAGAGCTCTGCAACCAATTTGTCCAAATCCCAAACAGATTTGTTTACAGTTTGTGCTGAATCCATATAGGCAGATACAAATCACTTCAGAGCAGGTAGAGCCAATAAATATATTTGTAGTGGGTTGTGCTGATCTAGAATGGAAAAAAACCGTCTCTCTAAAGGCAGAGATACAGTCTGTAAAATGTTGCAAGTATTAATTACAGCTCCATATAATGAGAATGCCAAGGGAAGGAGAGGGGAAGGAATGAGTTAGATGGATTTGGAGGCCAGGATAGGATAATATTTATTATATATCCTTCCTTTGACCATCCCTTTTGCAGCATAAAATGCGACAAGGGTGGGACAAGGGTGCTTAACCTTATTCATAATTATCCAGGACGGGATCTTCCCCTTTTTATCCCTCTAAACAAAACAATCACAAATAGCTTTATAATGTAAGCAGTACAATGCTGTTTACTTACATAAAGGTTCAGACTTGATTTCATCAGTAAGTAGCAGTGAAAGACAAGGCAGGCAGAATATACTTCTAGATCACAAAATACATGGTTACGATTTTTAAAAAATGGAGTCTGTGCTCAGGAAAGCACAAAACAAGCATCCTCTCTCTAGTTACATAGCAAAGAAAGAGACTGAGCTCTGAGCAGGGAGGAAGTACAGTGGTACCTCAGGTTACAGATGCTTCATGTTACATACGCTTCAGGTTACAGACTCCACTAACCCAGAAATAGTACCTCGGGTTAAGAACTGTGCTTCAGGATGAGAACAGAAATCGTGAGCTGGCGGTTGCGGGAGGCCCCATTAGCTAAAGTGGTACCTCAGGTTAAGAACAGTTTCAAGTTAATTCGTTCTGGAGGTCCGTTCTTAAGTTCTTAACCCGAGGTACCACTGTAATAAGGATTATTTTCCTTTTGATTTTCCCACCAGGGCAAGCAGGGGATATGACCTCACAGAGGTCATATGACCTAGGAATTTACAGGGGAACTCCATGTGCTTTTGCTTATCTAGCAAAACCTGACATTTCATTTTGGCTGCAATATAATTTCCCATAGAATGGAACTGGGCTTTGCTTATTGAGCACTCCAGTCCAGGGCTAGAATACCACCCAACTTTATCCAATCACAGTGCCAGGTGGAGGGTGGGAGTGGTAAGGAATGGTGAAGTCTTCAACTGCAGCAAGCTTACTCTACCTTTTGTAAGTTCTGTCTCTTCTAATTTGGTGGCATTTTCTCATCTTGTGTTTTGTTTATTTGTTATCCAACCTTTCCCAATCAATCTCAGTTTCATCATTATACAAAAAAGGTTTCTTCTCAGTATTAGTTACTTAGGCAATGTCACTTTCCTTATCCCCACCACCACCATTTTGTCACTGGTTTGTTAGGCTAGGCTTGCATTTTAGTTCTGTTTTCTGTGTGTCTTTACTAGTACTGTGTGTGTAGGTCTTATAAGTCAGTGCACAAGCAACACACATACAGTGTAATATTACATACATCATTGCAGTTCACTTAAAGTATATTAACCAATCCATTCTGAAGAACTCTTAAATGTTTGCCATCCATTAGGAGCTTTACAGCTGGGAGTGTGTATGTGTGTGGAGAAGATGAAATACTTAATCAAAAGCAGAAGTGAAGAAGACAGAGAGACTGAAAATAAGGGAGAAGGAAAGGGATGACACAGGAAAATGGGATGAGATAAAGAATCAGAATGGAGGTAGAAAGTAAGAATGGAAACATGAAAATTCAACATTTTCTTTTACCCTTGAACTAAAGTAGTAAAAGAATTATCTATTTGACAAAAACAGTATAATACAATTCCTAGGAAGTCTATACTCCGTTTTAATCAGCTTCAGGTATGTATAGCTCACATAAGCGTTATGGCTGTACAAAAATTAATTTTTTTGCATAGATTCATGTTAATGCTCTCTATTAAAGTTGAATATATGGAAGTGTTTGAAAGCTACTGCTTTAATCATTTGTACAATACACACTATTATACATTTGTCACAAATCTTTTTTGTCTGCATAATGGATCTTTGACTAGTGATTCCACATGAAGCATGAATATGGGCAAATTGAAAGGTAACTTCTACTTAAGCCATTCTTAAAAGCTTAGATATTTCGAAAGTTTCTTTTTGTTCATTCAGTTAACAATTTCTATTAAACTTCTAACCAGACATGGAGACCTTTGCTTAGTCCCGAACATGCTACCCATAGCACAATATCAAACTATTCCACTCACCACCATCCATATTTTATGCGTACTTTGTAACAGCCAGAGTGCATGTCCAAACTGAGCCAACATTTAATAAACTCTTAACATTGACTCCAGAGGAATTTCTGTGTCCTGTTGAGCCTACAGGAAACAATCTTTTCTACTGCTCATTTTTTAAACTCTCTGCTGCATCTTACAAGAGCCTACAGTCATCTGTTTCTGTTGCATGATACATCATTTGAATGACAATTCAGAAATTGTACCAGATGGATGTGTAACCCAAAACTACAAATAAGTTTCCTAAGAGAAAAAGCTATTAATAATCTAAGTCGCATACTTCAAAAACTGTGGAGGAGAATGGGTGCATGTTACATTTTCAATTGCGCTATATCACAGCTTTTTGCAAATCTGAGGTCACTCTTCACACTCCACCTGATCAGAAAGAGAAAGTTAGAGAGACAGATTCTGAAATATAACCTAACAGTAGCTTCATTGCTGTCTCTCAACAAGTGTCACAAAACAGAAAACAAGATAATTCATTTCACCAGATTCTTATCACAGCCACATGTCTTATGTCACTACTACATCTACTCCCTCTGCCATTATTTCATGGAACAAACACAGCTGACAATCAAAACAGCATAAAGTTTGGACATTAAGACCAATCAAATTCTAGCAATAGAATAAAATTCATTCATTGGCTTAAGCAACAAATAGAAATGAGTTGCTTAAATCAGTAAGTTATCTGTGGACTCTGAATTTTGAGTGCCTAGCCAGATATTTGCTACTAAACTTCTTGAAAATCAATCTTACCTGCTTATGCCTTGTGTTACACACAGGAGAGACTCGCCTTGTGCCTGTGCACAGCACTAAGTAACACAATGTCTTATTAGTCTTGCCTCCTTATTGTCTGAAGGAACCTGAATATTTGTTTCAAGCTGGCATTTAGAATACCTGCTTTACAATTTTGAAAGGAAATAAGACTAGACCATACTTAATAAAAAATCTGGAAAGTAAAACTGCACTCACTATGTTCACATAGCTGCTTCTCTAAACCTTATGTGGAAGAAAGCTTTAACTCACCACTTCTTTTTTCAAGCTGAATTAGAGAGCATATTTTTCTTGAATTTCCTATTTTTTAATGCAAAACCTCAGGGAGCCTTAATTTTCTCCATCCAACTACCAAGGTTACTTTAAAAAAAAAGTCTTCTTTCTGTTCTATAGCTTTGCCAATGTGTATGCTAGAATTCATTTGTTCCAATACCTTAGACAAAGGATGTATGAGCTTAGGACATAGTCCCAATTAGTTTTATCATAGCTGCTTTGCCAGGAAAGACAAGCATATATGTGCACATATCAAAACAGGTCTTAAATCAAAGCGCAAGCATATACTATTCCCCTTCTGTTCTGTAAATCAATCAAAGTGAATTTGGAAATGTGAGGTCTATTGAACTCCTGATAATCCAGATGGAGCTCAGAAGGCTGGTGCCTGCCAACAGCTCAGCTGCCCTCTCATTTTGGAACACCAATCATCACCTGTTTCAGAAATGAATAAATAACCTGCAAACCTCTTCTCATTTCTCTTCGCTCTGTCTGCCACAAGAAAGCCATGAACAGCTTTTCTTTCCTTCCTACCATGCTCCTTCCTTCCTTTTGGCCCTCTCCTGCCATCTCCTCCTCTTCTTTGTTTCCAACTCCAACTCAGTTCCATTCTGCAAGATCTCCCCCTCCACCATCAATTACGTACTTTCTTTTTCCTACTGCTAGTAAAATGCTGTGAATGCAAGGCAATGAATCTGGGCATAAAATGTCCTCCCAAACACTCCCCAAAATGTATCTTAGGTTTGCTGCCTCTGTGTTGCGGAAGCAGCAAGTAGAGTAGCCAGTTCCTTGTCATCTTGTAGCTCCCAGTAAGAAGGCGGGAAATGGTGCCTGCCCAGGCAATTGGATGGATCTTGCTATTTGCCAGCATATACAGTGGAATATAGTGTGACTAGGCAATGAAGAAACACCCATATCCCTGGTGTCATGGCTCATATCTCATAGCGGGGAGGGAGGGAGGTGTTGCCCAATTGTCTAGATAACTGGGCAGCAACATCCTGTCCCTGTTTGCAGTGCACAGCACTGGAAACAAAGGTGCCCCTGCATTGTCTTGGCAAATGTATATCTGCTATCTTCCTGACTGCAGCAATGGGGGGGGGGCATCTGTCACGGTCCAGTTCACAGGCGATTGAAGTCCTGGCTGGGGACGTCGGGGCTGGGGGCAAGATGGCAGGGTGGAAGCAGGAATGGGAGTCCAGAAGCCAGGAGTCAGGAAGCCAAGGGTCTGAGGGTCAGGAAGCAAGGAGTCACATAATCAAGGGTCTGAGGATCAAGAAGCAAGGAGTCATGAACTCAAGGGTCCAAGGATCAAGGAGTCAAGGAACCAAATGCAGCAAGGCAGGGAACGTATTGCTGTGGCAAAGAGCTAAAGGGAAATGCTGACCTTATATCTCTTCCCAGCTCTTGCCACCAGGTGCTGTGAGTTACCAATCGGCCTCACCTGTGAGGCCGCACCTTGCCTCTTCAAAACAAACTTAGGAAGGCCCCAGTCCTCCAAAGTCCTACTGGTCACAGGGCCTGGCTCCTGCAGGCACACCTGACAGCATCATCCATTGCCTAGGCACTTAAGCAGTGTTCCTTACCTTCTGGCATGATGCTAGGATAAGTTGGAAAGACAGAAAAGAATGCCCAATGAGCAAGGCAAGAATGGGTACCCTCTTCCTTGCGCCTATCCCCCCAGCACTCTGGTTTGTAAGGCTCTCTC
The DNA here is from genome assembly GCF_964106915.1 of Podarcis gaigeae. NCBI lineage: Eukaryota > Metazoa > Chordata > Lepidosauria > Squamata > Lacertidae > Podarcis > Podarcis gaigeae. The sequence continues at coordinate 51,260,300 of NC_139690.1, read as the reverse complement.
TCTGAAGATCTGGTGACAGGCAAGGCTCCATCTTCATTGTCATTTCATTTGTCCTTTCCCGACTTTATTCTGTTGGCTCCTGATGCTGCCCTTGGAGCATTTTTGGGAAATGGATTAGAAATATGTTTCTTTTTAAAAAGAAATGTTCCAAGAACCTTATTCCAATTTCTCATTACCATCTCACAAGCTCTTCCCCAAGTTTAGGGGGATTTTTTTTGTGAGTTCCCATTTCAGGCCTGTGTCTCTTAGTTATGAAACTGGTGAAATGGCTTACACAGCTGGTTTACACAATTTTTAACACAACTGAGAATACATAAAAATTACTACTCCGTGCTTTCCGAGAAGAGAAGAAAAAAACCAATGGCAGGATTGTTGAATGTGGATCAATTTTTATAAGGTGTACAGGGAAGAAATATACCCATCCCTCCAATGCATTATGCTCGGTGCCTATATTACACAGCTGAATAGACCTACAAACTTCTAAATTAAACCTAGTATGTATTCTAATGCATTTGCTGTGATATACCAAACTAAACATTATACTAAATTTGTGGCTGCTATGAAAATGGCGAATACATATTGAGCTTCCCAGCTTCCCTTTAATAGCAGAGTATAAGTTCTTCCTCCTCTCTCTCAACCCCTTTTCCTTATGTGTCATATCTTTTAGATTGTAACTCTAAGGGCAGGGGTATTTGAAGATGGTCTAGGAATCTTTTTGGTTGAATAGCAGCTTTAAAACCCTTGAAATGAATTTAGCCTGTTTAATATTATAGTGTCTTCGAAGCTACAAACATGAGTCTGACCAAACTGCGGGAGGCAGTGGAAGACAGAAGTGCCTGGCATGCTCTGGTCCATGGGGTCACAAAGAGTCGGACACGACTAAACAACAACAACAACAACAATATTATAGTGTTCTGAATCTCCATGTGCTTCCCCCAGCAGCCAGCAAACCCCATACTTTATGAGGCACATTCTATTGGATATTACGAAAAGGGAGACCTGCTGTTTTGTTTTCAATGACAACTGCAAGTTTACACTCCTCTCTGGCTGGGCTCTGCGTCTCATACAATTTCTTTTTATCTATTGCCACCTGATAGTATCAGATATTTACAGCTGTGTATTACTGTTCTGGGTTTTAAGAAGAATTCCCTGGCTTGCCATTTGTTTACATTTGCTTACATTCACATATAATGAAAAGGGATTATAACATTAAGGCCTCTCTCTGTAGTTACACATATCATTGGAAGCACACACTTAACCACAAACCTTTGTGACGGATGTAAGGTGGATTCAAATAACAACATACTATTATTTGCTCATTAAAAAGCAAATGAGCTGCATTTTACCTTGTTTGCTTAACATCCTCAGGCAATGCTTAACAGGTGCTAATTCTGAAATTGGTTTCAGGTGCAAATAGATTAAATTAGCATGTTTCATGATTACAGAAAACACTTACTGGACAAAAGCCAATTCAGAAGGCTAACAGCAAAACAGATACATTTTCAATTAAACCAACACACATTAAATCAAAATGCATTAGAGTATTTTCTGCATGCATTCTCAATAGCTTGCAGCATCTGGCTACAATATGGTCATTTACATAGCTGTAATGCATCTTCCACAGGAAATATGAAGCACAACTTTGTCAAAGCGATTGACATGTTGAAAAAAATGAAGTTTCAAAGAACCAGCATTATCTCTCCATAATATGGATACAATAGGGTTTCGTGTCATTGTTATAATGAATTCCTTACTGCTTTTAGCAAAAATATTTTGCCAGTAATTGGGAGATGTTAGCAAAAACATTTTGATAGCATATGTACTGTATAAAGTTACCATAAGTACGTTATTAGCCAGTAACAATTATTATATTTACTGCTTATATGACACGAGGCCAAAATCAAGTAATTAGGAAGGCCCTTAAGAACTTAGCTCCAGGATACCTTAAGCACCACCTGATTCCTTAAATCTCTACCTCAGAGGTTTCCAAACTGTGTGTTGCAACACATTTGTGTATTGGCTGCAGTGTGTAGGTGTGCATTGCGAACACTCCCATGATCCTCCCGGGGCTAGAAAGGAGTTAGTTTATCCTCCAGTTTGCTGGGAAATTACTGGATTACTGTGTTGCAAAACGATGCATTTCCAAAAAGTATGTCACTTACATGAAAAGTTTAGAAAGCTGTGTTCTACCAGATCACATTAAGTCTTTGGGGGATCTTCCATGCTTCAGATGCATGGCTTGTATCCAACAGGAGTCATGTAGTCATTATTGTGGGCCAGATTCTGTTGAATTCCCTCCCAGATGAGATCAAACAGATCCCCTCCCTGTTGAACATTGAGCACATGGTGAAGACCTTTTTATTACAGGCATTCAAAGTCGCCGTCCCCCCACTAAATTTAGCGGATTTTACCTTTATTGTTTGTTTTTCTTGTTTCTTTCTTATTGTATACCACTTAGAGACGTCTATAGAAATAGTACAGAAATTGTTGTTGAAATATATACATAATAAATAAAGGTTCCTCTTGTGTACAGTCAATAATCCCCCAAAGAAGCTTGTTTTAATTAAATGTAATTGTGGCTGACTACAAACACATGCACACAAGGATTTCACACTTGGCTACTCATTTTTCAATGCGCAGGTAAAATTATGAATATACTTGTTAAGATATTACCAATGCCACTGGGCACGTCTCAGTATGGGACTTACCTCCAAGTAGACATACATAGTGTTGTATGACCTGTAAAGGAGAGAGTATATACAGGGCAAGATCCAAATAGGAATTCATACTCAGTAGGTATAGACATGTACTTTTATATATTCAGAAAGGTTCCATGAATTACTACCAGACGCTGGGCCCCAAGCAACAATCAGACATGGTTTGGCATAAAATACACAGATCAGGGATACTAGAAACTAAAGGAGATGAATGGCAGCTGGCTCAAGTAGTAATAAGATTACCTGTCTTCATGACATGAAAATGTTTTTTTAATTTAAAACTGTACTGTAGATTCTGAAAACGAAAGCATAGAAGCCAGGGCGAGGAATGTGTTCTAATTTTTTGTTACTTGCATCACTGGGTGGGGGTAGGAAACTGAGCAATTAATTAGCTGTCCAACTTTTATAGTTTTATATATTGGAGTGGCAAAGGATATGGTAAAGCACAAGAGGTTCTGTTAGAATTTTTTTGCTTTGTTGACTTGGTCTAAAGCACTGAGCCTCTTGGGCTTGCTGATCAGAAGGTTGGCAGTTCAAATCCGCTAACGGGGTGAACTCCCTTTGCTCTGTCCCAGCACCTGCCTACCCCGCAGTTTTAAAGCACACGAGTGCAAGTAGATAAATAGGTACTGCTGTGGCGGGAAGGTAAACAGTGTTCCCATGCACTCTGGTTTCTGTCACAGTGTTCTGTTCATAGCTGTCAGCATTTCCCTTTTTTTAAGAGAAATTCCCTTATTCCAAATAGGATTCCTCAGAAGAAAAGGGAAAAGTTGACAGCTATGGTTCTGTTAAGCCAGAAGCCATTTAGTCATGCTGGCCACATGACCTGGAAAGTTGTCTGTGGACAAACGCCGGCTCTCTTGGCCTGAAAGCAAGATGAGCGACGCAACCCCATAGTTGCCTTTAACTGGACTTAACCGTCCAGGGATCTTTTACCTTATTACAATAAAAAAACATATTTTCAAAAAGGAAAAAGGATGTGGTAGTTTCATGCACATTCCAGATTTCCCTTTTCGTTGAACAATATCATTATAGCTTTTTATAGATTTCCCTTCAACACACCACTAATAAATTATTATTATTTACTGCATTTTTTCACCAATTGTTGCATAAAATGTCTCAAAGTGACTTACAATTGTAAAAGGACACAGAATACAAAATTAAAAACATCAAATTTAAAGTAATATCCAAAAAGGTGTTTCATGTCTTTTTGTAAACAGCTTTAACGGTTTTGGGGTTTGTTTGTATATAAATTTTATGAAATATGCAAAATAAATAAAGATGTCTCTATTTAAAGTTACTACAAAGAATTAATATCACATTGGGCCAGGATATGAATAACCACATAACTCAAGAAAATGAATGGGCTTGTATTTCACTGTGCATGGCAAATTACTTTCGGAATTGAATTATTTCAAGAGTAACTGGGATCTAAGGGGTGGTGTTGCTGTTCAAATTTTTAAAATTTTCTTAAAACCGAAGCACCATAGGGGACGAATAAATATTTGAGTTCGATGAAAGTAATTCTTTTGATCCCAAGTGGAGTGATTACAAATTCTACAATTTTGTTTAATACTGGGTTTGAGATCTAACATGTAACTGAGTACTTTTACATTAGAAAGCTTTGAAGATGTATTTTATTTTGGGCTAGCAACCAATCTATTGAAATAAAATTTCAACATCTGCCTAATGCTCAAAGGCTAAGTCTGTGATAAGCCCACTGGTTCCCTGGGGAGCCCAGGAATTTCCGTGTAAACAATTCCTCATTCTTTTTCATCCTTTGAAATCAATGCTATTTATTTTCTACCTCTTGAATTGTTGCTTCCCTTCCAAGCAATACAGATCACAGGAACTCAAATTCTTCATTGCATTGAACAGACTTGACATTGGTAGCATTGGAATGCAAATTTAAAAGATGCTCTTAGGTGCTCTATTGGCCCCATGGGCCTTTCCTTACTAGGGTTTTCCAAACAAGATGGCACTCTGCTGCCATCATGTGTGTGGTTCACACTTTTTGCTGCTGGGCTACAGCCAAGTCAAGGGTCACTGTTGTTCCTCCCTTAGTATATATTTTCATGGTTTCTTAAGAAGAGCCCTGCAGCTGGATCAGACCAAATCCCTATGTAATCCAGCATCCTGTTCCTTGCAGTGCCCAGCTAGATGCCTCTGGGAAGCCCACAAGCAGGACACAAACACTCATTGCAGGAGGTTGGACTAGATGACCCTTGCGGTCCCTTCCAACTCTACAATTCTATGATTCTTCCACATGGTCCATTTATTCATTTTCTAAATTTATATTCTGCCCTTCCTCCCCAAAGAGCCCAGGGCAGCACAGTTTGCTTGATGCCATCAAGCAGACTGCCCTAAATGCATTTTTAACACCAGTACTGATATTTCCAGATTCCACCAGTGTTGCACCTTTGTCTTTTCGTAGGACTATCATTATCGCTCTTGTATCCAGCCTAATGTCTGTCACTAGAGAATCTTGCAGTGTTGGTGCAGTTCAAACATAATTGAACTTAAATGCATTCTGGCAGCTACAACTATTGGAAGTCAAAATGGATAGACATGGTGCTTGATTTCTAAGGTGATGCATTCTTCAGAAGTCATGCTACAAAATGCTAAGTACCTCTCAAGAGAGATTTAAAAATGAAATTGATCCCATAAAGTTACTGTCAACTATGTTTATAGGAACACCTTTTTATCGAGGAAAATTGAAATAATAGAAAAACAGCTTAAATGAGGGAAATGCAGAAGACTTAATATCACAAAAGCTTAAAACTATTGGTAATGTCTGAGGAGTAAATCAAAATTCTATTATAAAATGAATATAGGTAAAAGCTCCTAATAGCAGCTTCATTATTCTTTCCATATGTTTTGCCATCACAATATCTGGAAATGAGGCTATTTAAATTTATTGGTGGGGGAGAGAACTGCCAAGAATTTGATCTTCTACCAACGATCCACCAAATTAAAAACAGAACTATATAATTTTTTTTGTTCAGAAAGTACAAAAAATCCTAGCACATCTTGTTCCCCAGATCTTATTTAAAATATAGAAAGGGCATACACGACTTCCCATCCAACTCAATTCACCTAGAAATGCTTGCATTTTCAAGATTAAGTTTGACCTTGGAAGTCCATGTCATCCTGTCTGGTGCCAAAAACATTGGTGTCTTGCGCCAATTTCCCTCCCTAGATTAGACTTGGCCAGTTTGCTATATAAGACAAAATGCAAATTATTGTTGGCTACATCTAACAGAAGCCAAAACAGTTTGTAAGGGGGGGTGGAGAAAGGGGGGGTGGAGAAAAAACAGGCCAAATGAAACACCTTAGTACACACTAGTGTTCTTGGATGAAACTGATTATCTAGACCCATTTCAATCTGGTTTGAGGCCTGGTTCCTGAAGTGAACTGGCCTCAGTCTCCCTCATAGATGACCTTTATTAAGAGGACAGGGAAAACGCAACCCTGTTATTTTTACTTGATCCTTCAGCAGTTTTTGATAGTATTGACAGTGGTCTATTTCTGAGACAACTTAGTAAGATGGCTATTTGAAGCATTGTTTTACAGGCGTTCTAATCCTATCTCCAGAGTCGGCTTCAGAGAAGAGCATTGAGTGGTTGACTGATCAGTGTTGCTTTTGTTGTATTCCTGGGGTACAGTATTCTCATTTGTAACACATGTCTTCGCATCAAAAGTTGTAAATGACGTTTTTCCCAGCATCATTTGAGATACTCTTCATCAGAAGCTAGTTAAAAATAAAATCAGGGTTAGGCACCGTTCCCCCCCTTAAACTAATTCCAAAAAATACACTAAAAATAATACAGTACATATTTATGTGACAGTTGCAATGGTATTTTACTAGGCTCATACTTTTTTGAATTTTGTGATTTTAATGGCAGATTATTTTGTGCTCCTCCATGCACATTTTATAGTCAGAAATAGCAATCAGTCAAGAAACAGAAATTTGAGCTTTAAAGTGGAATATTTATGGAACTTTTAAGAAATGAAAAACTAGTCTTTAGAATTTACATGGAGCTTGGGAAAAGGGTTAGGTGTAAGGCCTGAATGTGGAAACCAGAAAGCCTGCAGAAAAAAACAAACAGAGAGAAGGAATGAGATAAGAGTTTTTAGCAGGAGTCGGCACTAATTGGGGTGCAGCCTTGGGAAGGATATGTCCAAATTGCTGTCTTTGAACCTGCCTCATAGGAGCACCGGTTTGTGTCCACAAATTCTAGCTTGCATATTTGTAAATAAAGCAAAATATGACAGAGGCACCACAAATCTCTTGTGATCTCATATCTGAGGGAAACTACACCTGGGATTTCCTTCAGTCAAGAGTTTTACATTATGCTACATACAGCACTTATCAGACAGAAATAAGACCTCATATAAACTTTCCCTTCTCTGTTCAGCAAAGGACCACTTAGCTATCTCCAAAAAGCTCACTTGTCACTTGCCTAGGCCAGCCAAGAATTCAACCTGACTCTGCAGTTACAGAAAAGTTTTACTTCTGAAAAACACTTGGAGCTGCTTTTATGTAACAATCAAATTTGATGAAACATTGAGTACATTTTGAGGTCCTTGTGTCAATCGTTTTCTGTTACACCATTCCTGGTTTATAATTAGGGCTGGCTCCAGATTTTGGAGACCCCATACAAGGGAACTGAAGTTACCTCTTGTAACCTCTCATGTCGTATTTTTTCATTGTGTTTTATTTGCATTGGATCAGATTGTTACAGGATGTGTGATCTATGTTGTATATTTTGTGGTTTTGCCTTGTGTATGGCAATGTAGAAAGACAGTATACCAATTAAAAATGAAATGAAATAAAAAAAGAAAAAGAAAAATGTCTATGCACGTTCTCTCTCACACACACACATCTGTAACACAGTCTGAAGCCTAAGCAGCCTGAACGCTTGCTTTTTAGCTTGGGGGGGGGGGGGGAGTTACGTCAGTAGGTGGCATGTTGAGGTGGTCGAAAGAATATATTCTGTCCAGTGCAACTTCTGTAGCTTGTATCCCAACTAAGTTTTTCTAAGAATAGACTGATTAAAATTAAATAGACCTAAGTTAATAATGTTAATTTGTCTACTCTGAGTTTGGATACAATCCCCATATTTCTATGGGGCAGATTGTGGCAGCAGAGCAAGATCCAAGCGCAGAGAGCTCCCCGTACCTCCTTGTAAGTAGCTTCACGTCTGCCCACCTGCACCTTCACTCTCATGAAACGGAAGTCATTTAGAGGTCAGGAAGTCATTTAGAGGTCAGGAGCCCTCCGGTCCTTCCATTAGGAATGGAGGGAAACTTTCTGGTGAAACTGTACTGTGCTGGCAGTAGCTCTCCTGAAACCAGGGCTTTAGTACCAGTTTCACCAACTGAAGAGGTTGAGTGGGCACATGTTGGGTAAGGTGATCTCAGAGGTAACAGATCCCAAGTTATGAAGGGCTTTGTATACTAACAGTAACACCTTGAACCTGGCCTGGTAGGAGATTGGCAACCAGTGCTGATCTCTGAGCACAGGTGTTATAAGCTGACAGGGGGATAGTATTCTGCAGTAACTTGCAGCCTCCCAGTCAAGCGCAAGGGAAGCCCCGCATAAAGTGCACTGCAGTAATCCAGTCTTGAAATAAGCAATACATGAGCTATTGTGGCAAGGCTTTTCTGCTTCAGGAGTGGCTGAAGTTGTCAAACCAGTGGCAGCTAGTAAACTGCACACTTCTAGATACCTAAGCGTCCAGTGACAGAACTGGATTCAGAAGCACCCCCAAACTGTGAACCTGCTCCTTCGGGGAGAGTGCAACACCATCCAGAGCAGGCAACTGACCAATTTCTCAGACGTGGGAGCTACTCACCCACAGTGCCTCCATCTTGTCGGGGTTCAACCTCAACTCATTTTCCCCCTTCCATTTCACCACTGTGCTCAGGCAATGCCCCAGGGACTGTGTGGCCTCTCCGGATTCAGATATTCTGGAGTACTGTAGTAGAGCAGTGTCATCAGCATACTGAAGGCACCTCACCCTGAAACTGCTAAGGACCATTTGCAACATCTTCATGTAGATATTAAGTAGCACCAGAAGTAGTCCCCTGCAGCACCCCACAGTGTAGCTGCCAGGAAGCTGAAAGACAGCCTCTCTATGCTACTCTCTGGACTCAGTCCTGAAGGTAGATTTGCAAGACTGTCAATCTAACAAATGTGCGTGGTCTTGAGAATGCACAAAAGCGGCTTCCTGAAAGGCATTAACCGTATCCATGACATCTGCATGGCACCTTAAATTGCTAGGGCATTTAAAAATTAATAGCCTATAAACACTATTCAGCTCCATTCTTTCTGGCAAGGCAAGAGACTGCTCCATTAGATATAATAAAATAAAAATTAATGCCAGTGAAGTATCATTATGGATCAGCAGCTCACAAATACATGAGAGACAGAATAAATCTAAAATCAGGCTTCCTTTGTTTAATGCTTTGCTTTAATCAAGCAATGGAACATACAGAGCCCTGACTAAATTGTGGAAAGGTAATTTGTGATCAAGGTAAGGAGTTTCAAGATAAAACGTAGTAAGCATGTGTGAAGTATGTAGTGAAAAATGAAAAGTTACTGATCCCAGCAGAGCAGCTTATATGAGTAAGTGCTCATCAACACCAATATTTTGCTGAACTTCATCATAAGAGGACCGTCTTGTTGTAACCCTTAGCAACTCCATAGCAAGTTACATGAGCATTCACTTGCTGTCAGAGTTCTTTCAGGTAATAAAACTTAATATCATGCAAATGAAAATAGGGGCATAGTTGAAGTATCTCGATAGTCATACCAAGGATATGAATCCTTCTCTCACTGCTACCGCAAACTGCTACATTCCCTGCTCTGCCTTTTCTATGGTGTGGTGTATTCCTTTCCTCTGCTATTGCCTCTCTTCCATTGATTTAAAGCTGTGGCTTTTCCAATCACCAAGGCCATGTTAAAAACTACGCTGTGGGACATAGACCGCCAGGAACTAATCTCAGCTGCGAAAAAAACATGTTCCCCTCTTTATTTTTGACTCTCCTGGGTGCAGGAATTTAACCTTAATTATTAACAATTATTTAAAATTTAACAAGCAAGAAAGAAGGGCTTTTTTGCTGGCTAGGTTCAATTGTAATCCTTCTAACCTCCTTTGGGGTAGGTTTGCAGGTATGGCAGAAGGAGACAGGATCTGCCCATGTGATGCCCACCTGGTGGAAACTCTAGCTCACATGGCCCTTAAATGTAAAATATATGATGATCTCCGCCAACAATTCTTAGACCACCTATGTATCCCAACATGGAAACCAGAGACAGAAGTTATACGCTTCTTATTACAGGGAAGAGACCAGGAGTTCACCAAGACAATAGCCAAGTTCCTCTATTTGATTTTCTGCCGCTGAAGTATGCTATAGGACCCTGCCCTTGCTGGAGTCCCATAGAGGTGAAATAGATTGCCCGCCTCTTCTTCCCTTTGGCAAATGACTGTACTGTTGAAATGGCGACGAGATCGCATTGGCCTATTTATTCTGAATGTTTGTAAGTGATGCCAATAAAGGTTTGATGATGACTGATTTAAAAGCCAGGCGGGTGCTTGTTCTTTTGGGTTAAAAATACACTTTTAAAAAATGCACTGACTCAGAATGCACCATAGTATCTACAGTGGCAGGATGTGAGCTACAGGGTGCCTTAATGTTCAAGTTCATGCACTGATATCAGGAGTGTTATGTTGGCTCTTCAACCTGAATTTTAGCTTTGAGACGCTCTGGGGAGTTGAATTCTGAAGAATGAAAACTGCATCAGCTTAGTCCAATGACATTGCAACAAGGCAAAAATAAGGATGACATGGAAGCAATATTTATTAGGACGGTACGTTTGAGTTCATAGAAACATAAGAAACAGCCTTATACAGAGTCAGTCCAATGGTCCATCTGGCTCAGTATTGTTGATATCAACTGACAGGAATTCACCTGTCGTTTCAGGCAAGAAACTTTCACCAATCTGCCTGGAAATGCTGAGGATTAAACCTGGGATCTTCTGCATGCAACAGATAGTCTATTATTGAGTTATAACCAGGAGCACCTCACATGATGGGCAGTGCCATAGAAGCACCCTGCTTCTATGTCAACACTGCTTATGAAGCGGGAGTAGGGCAGGGCAGTAGGGAGATCAGGGAACCCTGGACACACTAGAGGTGTATAAATAACTTAAGTAAACAAAAATAATTGTCATGTTCAAGGCATTTTATTTTAGACATACTGTAAAATGAATACTTCTGTCTTAGTGCCAATGTTATTTATACACAGTTCTCTTAATGGATTTATTGTAATATTTAAAGTTCTGATTTCTTTAAGTTTAGCCTTTCAAACAGAATGAATTTGCAGCTTTAAAAAATATTAAATACCTTGAATCAGTGTTATTAAGTTAAATTCTTGGAGTTTGTTAAGCAATCATTTCCTTGATGGGGACTTATTCAAACTGTGCAAGAATTTCAGTACCTGAATATTTGCTTATACTCTAATTTACTTTTGATGGGCATATTAAAATGTACCTATTATGAATCTGAAACAGAGTATGAAATTCTTATACATCTCTGTCTATTTGGAAATGAAAGGTTATTAACTTGACAACAGAAACTGGATTGCAAAGGAGAGTAGACACCTTTGTTTTCCAGCAATGAATTGTCGTATTATTCTTCCTGCTGTTAAGGTGCTTCTCCTGGGCCCCGATGCACGGGGTGCCTGATAGGTAGGTTTGGAATGGGCTAGCAGAGAGATGCCCATTAATTTACAGAGGTGGGAGATTTCCTAACCAACTCACTTTTTGCAATTCTCATTTAAGGTAAGCAGTTGGAAAGATTTCAGGAGTTTCTGAGCACAGAGATCACAAAAAGTGAGCGGAAATGCAAGCCAAATGAGAGTTTACCTTTACTATCCCAAAGTAATAGATATCCATTTAGCCTAAGCCAATTTAGTTTTGCATGAATATCTCACTTAACTCACTCTAATTCAAAATGAATTGCTTCCAATAGGAGGTGCAAAAACTAGGGGTGTACAATACATGTGCCACAAGATTTGACTTGCATCTGTAGCTTTGGGAGGCAGCCTGATCTGTCTCTTTCCAAATTGCCTTGTTATTTGGGACCAAATTAGATAATGGGGGAAATAAATATGGGTTCCCTTACCTTTTCACAAAAGCATATGAAATTTACAGGAATAGCGGCTCATCAATAATGGATTAAGCCTGCCAAATTGTAGCCAGCTTATCTAGGGGGGTTTCATCTTCTGCCAGAAAACGTTTTCATCTTCTGCCAAAATAAGCTGTTACTTGCAAGCATAGTCACCCCTTCTGAAGGGACGAAGCATGTCAAATTTGAGAATGATGGTCACAGTGGTTCTTCCACAATGGCAAACTTTACCATTTGGGGATGGGTACAATAGATATCACAGGGGAAGACTTCCGGGGGGAAATAGCATAAATGCACAGAATAGACTGTATTGAAATAAATATCACCCCCTCCCCAAGAAGTGCCCTGTCACCCTAAGAGTAATTGATGGTGGGTGGGTTTCTGCTTCTCCCTACATGGATTCTCGGCAACACAGTGGAGATCCTCCCATTGGCTTGCATAGGGGAAGGCAGGGGTGCCAACTTGAATAAAATATTGTGGGGGCCCAGGTAAGCCCCGCCCCACAGAATTGATCACATGACGCAGTGCGCACACACCATTTGAATGGGAATGCCCATCAACTTTGTGGGGGCCCAGCACCCTTCAATATTTTATTGTGGGTGCTAAAGCTTCCACGCCCCCTAGGAGTTGGCTCCTATGGGAGAAGGTATAGATCCACATGAAAAAACAAACACAGGGCCAGATTCAGCTACCTGGTTCTGTTGGCTGAAACCAGCACAAGGTCACCCACTAACATAACAGGGCTTTCCCTCCCCCCTCCCCCCCACCTCCCACAGACCTGCTCTGGAGGGTTGGGAGACATCTTGTTGATGGTGCAATTCAACTCAGCATCATGAGACCCTTGTGTGATTATGTCTTTTAAGAAAGTATATTCACATTTAAAATCTGAGGTAGTTTATTTATTTAATTAATTTCTATACCACCCTGCATCCGAGGATCACAGGGCAGTTTACAATATAAAAACACAGTTCAACAGGACACTCAACATTAGAGCTGACAGTTATTTGTCCTCAGGTGTAATGCTATGTTATTTTAAAAAATACATTTGAACTGTAGTATTTGGTGTTTCTCCTGGTTTCCCAATAAGGCAATTTTTTTCAAAAATATACTGAAATGTATTGACTGACATTTTGAGGCACAATTCAGCAGTATTATCACTTGACTTGAGCTCAAAAGCAACCATTTTGCATTGTAGAAAAGATTATTTGTGACTTATTTTCTGAATGGGTCACAGAGTTTTACAAGAGCTATGCGGAAACAGCCTCTGCCTCAACTAAATCCAAGTTCTGCCAAGCACCAGGGAGAGAGAGAAATCCACTGCTGAGCCAACGAAAGAATTCTGGTGCAAATTTTTAAACTGAATAAGGAAGAACAAGAGAGAAAAGGTAACAGGATGTATGGAAACCACAGATTTAAGATCTTCTGAAGTCCACACTGATGTTTAGTAGTTTAGCCAACAATTTCTGTATGCTTAACAGTGCAATCCTATGTGTGTTTTTAAATATATTGCATTGCATTCAGTGGGGCTTACTTCTAAATAAGTGTGCATAAATTTTACACCCCAGAATATGTATTTATAAAACCAGGAAATAAATTTCATGTCTGATGAAAAATAAAATATCTGGCATATCTTTAGCAAAACAGAATTATTTATAAATAATTTAATCAATCTGCTATAGCTTTTCCCATAATAAAAATAAATAGCAAGATTCCTTCTTGCTTGCAAAAGGGTTAATATTATATGACTGTGGTAGCAAGGAAGAGTTTTGCTTTGTTTCACTGCTAGAGTTGCAATACCACCTTGTGCTGTAGGAAAAATAATAATAATCAGTGGTATTTTTTATTTTTTTAACCCCTATAATAAAATGGTTGAAATCTGTATACTTTTAGTTCCACACCTATCTTTATAAATTTTGCCAGAGAGCAAATGCTGACAAAGTGAGCAAACTACCACTTCGAATTATGTTTTAAATTTGCCTCGAAGTGGATTTTTATACTTTGATCTAAAACTATTACCCAAGTCTTGTACAACGTAATTAAATAAATCTAACCAGCCCTTGGGGACCTCTTGCTCCAAAATGAAATTTCAGATCCAAAGAGCGCTTGTAACCATTATTGTAACTGTGTCTATGCTGTTTGTAATTTCAGCATGGTAATCAGATCTCCATAGAAAAGCAGACACTTGTTGATGTGTTTACAGATGTCCCCTAGGACATATTTACAACACCATGATTTGCACAAACCCTGTTAAAGCACAATACTTGTAAAAGGATATTATGAGTTTTGAAAGAATGCATCAGGAGCAGTAAGGGTCAGCTACAAATCAAGATATGGTCTTCATTTTCTCTCTCACACCAAACAGATAACAGTGCTAGTATTTGAATGATGGCCTTGTTTGTTATGCATATTCTCTGTAGGGTCCTTCTGATTACTATTTACGCACTCTGTCTGGAGAAGATCTTTGTTTTTTTAACTGATGCACCTGAGTTCAGTTTTGTGCAAAGGGAATATTATATGGCATTGGCCATGGTTGAAACCCATCTCACTCCCCACCCATCACATTGACCAGCCTCTCACAGGACCATACACCCCACCTAAATTCCCACAGTGTGTGCTAAATGTGACATAAGTTTGTAAACCCCCTCTGAAATTGCTTGCAATGAAAAACAGGATAGGAATAATTTTAACAAATAAACAGCGGCACACCTTGTGGCAACTATCAGGGCTGGCCTGCCCATGAGGCAAGGTGAGGTGACTACCTCAGGTTGAAGGATCCACAGAGGCAGCCGATCTGGAACGCACCACCTGCCACTGCTGACATAGTGCCAGCAGCGGTTGCAGCACACTCTTTGGGGGCTGGATCTGCTGCTTCCTCAGTAGCCCACCCCAGTGCTGCCTCCACAGTGGCCTCTTGGCAAATAGAAGGCACTGCTGTTCTCCTCCCACCCCCACAGAGGAAATGGTGGAGGCTGCCCTCTGAGGTCTGCACCCACCATTGATTCCCAGTTCAGCCATCGGGTAAAGTCGATTTGATCCCTCCCTTGTTGCTGATGTAGATCTTCACTCCCTTCTTCCCTGGCAGATGGGGAGGCACCATTTTGTGGATTGCCTCAGTTGCCAAAATGTGTTATGCTGGCCCTGGCAATTAGTGTCTCAAAAGAGAAAGTTTAGGAAGTCTAGAGCTGAGATAAGAGTTGTTGCTTCAGTAATAAAGCACCTCATAGTGGCAACTTATATAAGGCCTTTGCCCCTTCCTGGCTCTCACTCAAGTTCTGCTCAAAGCACATGTTTCCATGCACTTCTTCCTCCTTCCAAGTTGCTTTTTATGGTACTTTAGTGATGGCTCCAAGGTTCCTCCTTGGTTCACAATTTCCTCTACTCCAGTAGCTCTGGAGGAGCTGGGAGTGTTGAAAGCTAGAACACAGTCCAGATCTATTGACTCGTCAGGATCATTGGAAATATAGATATCTGCAGGAAGGTCCTGCTCATATCTGTGGAGACCTTAGGTCTGAGTTCTAGGTAGAACCTGGAACAGAAAATACTTCCTCAAATAAGAACTGAAAGTTATAAAAAGAATCAGAAATCATCTGAACCTACTCACAAATTATATGTGTTGAGCTGGTCCACTAAAGCATATTACCACTCGCAATTCTGATTTATGAAGAATTATTGAAGATAGTGGTTGCAAATTTAAAGAAAGCAGTGTAGAATGACTGGAGACATGCAATATAACTCTTCCAAACACCTTGCAATCCATAGGTCATTAATTAGGCAGAAGAACAAATTCAGAGAGTACTGCATTTCATGGAGAAAAAATGGAAGGACAATCACCTCAATTTGTTATACTAGTGAAATGCTAATGAGATCTCTGAACAGCTAGACTGCATTGTTCTATATCATTCTGCAAAATCCTTGAGGAACCATGCCTTTTACTGAGCCCCTGAGAGTTATGGTAAGCTGTCCTTTTCTGTGCATGTTAGGGATGCACACAGCTTTGGAAAGACTTCAATTATCTCCAGCACAAATTGAATCTGTTAAGAAGCTGTAAATGTCTAAATACTCTAATTCCTTGTAATACACTGGATGAATCCCTAAATCATAGTAAACACACACACCTCTCTCCCTCCCTCTCTCCTTCCTTCCTCCTTCATCTATTTAACTAAATTCTTCAATTAAGATCCTACAAATTATATATAATTTAAATATTTCTGGTTTATACCCATTCACAGTTTGCAAAGTGAAGATACTGGTGCAGCTAACCTTACACAAACTGCCATTTTAATGGAGAGAAATGCAATGTATTAGAAGAATCATACAACAGTATATACTGAATATCATCTAATTGAAGCTCAGCCTGGGGTGTATGTATACATTTCTAACGGAATAGCCCATATAAGAAAGATATAAAGATGGAACAAGATGTTAACATGTGCCAAGAGTAAACATGGTTAAATTATTTAGAATGTATAAAGGTGTTCCAAATGTTTGCTGGAAGTGCGAAAAATATGAAGGGCCATTTTATTATGCTTGGTGGACTTGTAAAAGAAATATCTAAGAAGTTTCAGCTACAAATACATACACTGATGCAGATGATTTTAAAATTTAACATTCAGTTGCTACTAATGTAAAAGCAACAATGAAGAATCACAGCCTATCTGATATGGAATCAAATCCCTCCTAACTTGACAATTTGCATCAGAGCAGTCCATACCCTTCCAATACATATTCCCCCGCCCATTTGTTGCCATCTACTGTGACTCATGCTATTGTTTTTGCTTCTGGGATTGTTCTAGCATGTGCACAAGTATACAAACTGAACTGGAGTATGTCTTCATTGCTGGGCCAGAATTCTTTCCTCATGTCTGAAGTGAAATATGGTAATAGTTATTCTGCAGCAATGGGACGCAGGTGGCGCTGTGGGTAAAAGCCTCAGCGCCTAGGGCTTGCCGATCGAAAGGTCGGCGGTTCGAATCCCTGCGGCGGGGTGCACTCCCGTCGTTCGGTCCCAGCGCCTGCCAACCTAGCAGTTCGAAAGCATCCCTGGGTGCAAGTAGATAAATAGGGACCGCTTACTAGCGGGAAGGTAAACAGCGTTTCCGTGTGCGGCTCTGGCTCTGGCTCTGGCCAGAGCAGCGATGTCACGCTGGCCACGTGACCCGGAAGTGTCTCCGGACAGCGCTGGCCCCCGGCCTCTTGAGTGAGATGGGCGCACCAACCCCAGAGTCTGGCAAGACTGGCCCGTACGGGCAGGGGTACCTTTACCTTTACCTTATTCTGCAGCAATAAAAGCAGCTAACAAAATGTTGACATCATTTTAAAAAAAAACTTTATTGCAAACAGATTGCAGAAGAGATTAGGTGACTGGGTTAAACAATGGCTCCAGGTTTATTACAAACCCTCAGAAAAGACATTGGAATATACCTTGTTCAAGTCAATCCCATGGCAGGAACTTTTCCCCCCCAAACTGTATGGATACATTGGGGTATTAAAGACTTTACCATACTGACAGGTAACCAAAAGCTGCTGCGCAAGAGAAGCAGCAGGACACCAGAGGGTCTGTAGTAGCATCAGTGTGGTTCACAAGTTGTTTTACTGACTGACATCATAAGGCAAAGGCAAGATGGAAGCCTGGATACTACATGGGGAAAACATTCATCTACACAGATTGGGGTATGAAGGGAAGGGGCAGGTTCACATTTGTTTCCTATCCCAAGAGAGAGAGAATGAGAATGAATTTTGGACAGCAATTGGCACCAATTGTTGCTCAGACAAAATACTTTCAAGATATAAAACAATTCTAATTCTAATATGGGGGGGGGTCAGAATACCAAGAAGGCTGCCAAAATAAGTCAGTAGATCCATATATTGCCACTGGCCACTCAGGCTTTCCCATTTGACCTGCAAGACTGGTTGGTCGTGCCATGCTCACCTTCTATACCCTTTATCTGGGACAGATAAAGATGTATCCTGGCCATAAGTTGAATTTGCAGGTGTGATGGATCAACTGATTAATGGTGCCAGCACATCCTTTACTTTTGGTAATGATCATGGCAGCAGCTGCAACCACTTGTTCTTTTGCCCACATGGTTTGATTTCAGATCACATGAGCAAAGGAAAATGAGTCACCCAGTACCATTGTGGTGTCAGGTGACTACTTCTCTCTATCAACCACAGATGCACAGACAAGTTCTGTAAGACTCTATTCTTACCAACAGAAGGGAGGCAGTGCAATTTAGTTGATTTTGCAGGAGGGAATACCTCCTCCCTTCTTTCAAAAGAAGAGTAACCTAAAACCTTTAACTAACCTTGTAGAAAAACAAAGTAATTTTAACCAGCCATTTTTACAATTCATTTCAGTTTTAATTAAAGCTCAAACAAAGCTGAAATGTATAAGTTATATCATTTTCTATTTATCCCAGAATGTATGATACATTCTATTAATATAATAAAGTTTCAGCAGAGTTGGGATGATATGCATGGAAGAATTAAGCCACTGAACTGGACAAAACAAAGGGTTTGAAGTAGAGAACCCTAAGGGTCCAAATCTCCAAATAAAAAGTATGTCAAGTTTTGCTGTGGGGTTTAACAACATCTAGCTTTGGAGGATCAGTTTCCTTAAATCAATTATGATCAATACAAGCCAGATGGCTGAGCTGTCACGCTGTATAGAGCTGTCTGTGTGATAAGGTCACTGCATCTGTCAGTGGGAGACGACTGCAGAGACATCACATCTGAAAACTCCCTAACCTCACAGCCCATCTATTTGAGAACACTCCATCAGGGATTAAGATGTGCAGTGAAGGGATTAGATGGGGTTACCATGTTTGACAGTATTTGTCAAATGATTTAAACAAAAAAAAAAAAAACAACTTTCATGTGAAAATAAGGTACACCAAAGCAAAGCTGTTGCCCTGACAGCCAGTGCATGTTTTAAAGGTTCTTCATCAAAGTGCATATATTTTACCCCCTTCTTAAAAAGTCCTTTTTATGTCCTTTCCCACAAATTGCATAATCTTAAAATACACCATACTGAGTACCTGCTATCTGGAAAGCTAGTACTATAATTAAATGTCATTTCTGGGAGGGGACAGACATTACAAGTTCAGACTCTTCCGTATCTAATATTGTATTGCAATTTGCAAAAACCATCTCACTCCTGCTGTTTCAGAAACCCACTTTCAAACAGGAGTGACTATTAGGCATTTCTTTCATCATAAAGCAGCTATGATTTCTATAGTCATAAAAAGAGAGTTATTATGGACGGTAGATCATACATCACTGTGGGGGGAAATAATGTACAAGCAGGTTGGACGTGCCTTTAATGCCACTGACAACAATAAAACAAACAAAGGTACCTTCAAGAAAGATTTTGTGAGCATCTAGTTTTCTTTCATCACCTCTAAAACATCAATATTTGTCATGGATATTTGCTTGAAATCTTTAAGACATACTTTTCCCTAAAGGAATATTTATTGTCGCTTAGGCTATTCAACTTTGCAGTATATATATTATTATTTCACTTCCTGGCTCCCCAAAGCTGGTACAAACAGGAGGGAATGCCACTTTTCACACACCCACACACCCCAGAAATATGGTAGTTAATAGTACTGCAATGTTTAATAGTGTAAGTGCCAATAAATATTTTACTTCAGAAACACTTAGCAAATATTCAAACATCATTTGACTGGAACACTTCATATAATTTACATAAAATAGATTACCCAATGAAACTAACTTTTCCATTAGCAAAAAGTGTTTCACATGGAACAAAAAAAGAGAGATATTTGTACTCTGATGTATTTTTCAAAAGCAGAAGGAGAAAATTACAGAGCTTTTATTGTCTTCAGACATTTGTGTATGAAAATATAATATAGAGGGCATTGCACTCATTAACTAATTCAGAAGAGAAAGGTTTCATTTCATTCATTTGTATTATCACAAAGCTATTGGACTGCATTTTAATCTGACAAAATTGTGCTCTCTGAATAATTTTATCACAATCACAGCAAATTACAAACATTTATAGTGTGCACGGAAAAAATACAATGTATCTGCAGTATTTTGGCTCTTCAAATGTTATTGGATTACAACTTCCATCAACTTCAGCCACTGATCAGGGGTCACAGCAATAGGCTTGTATCAACTGGTCTTAATTCTTGTGTTTAAATGTATTTGCTTAGTCCAAAGAAGCTATATTTAATTCCCCTAAATTTCAAAAAGTCTTCAGTGAAAATAACATTTCCTGAATCTAATTTTCCACCTTTTGTGTCAGGCCAGGGATGGGGTTGGATTGGGCAGAGGTGATCCACTTCCAGCCTCAGTCTGCAGAGTAACACCTTTGCCTCTTCACCAGTGCAGAACTCCCACTTACACCCACAGGATCCCTGGTGGTGACAATAAGGTGAAATGCCCCCAAATGGGGCATTCTAGAAAAAAGAGGGGCTGAGCCAGTCTGGGATTCATCAGACCTCAAGCCAGCCCCACTGTTACCATATGATGGTATCAGCTCAGCAATCTGTCTCCTCCTCCACCTCTACCAGCTGGTAGGCTCAGCAGGGCTATGGATACTGTTGTTGCCCTGATAGGCAGCAACCAATATTAGGATTGCACCCTAAATAAGATATGAGGTATTTGTGGTCCTTCATATGTTTTTAAGTATAGACTACCTATAACCTTTCAGCATTCTTGCAGAAGAGGTGAGGTCCCTCCAGACTGGAGGTGGGCAAATGTTGTCCCAATCTTCAAAAAGGGGATGATCCAGGTAGCTACTGAAAGGTCAGCTTGATGTCAGTACCAGAAAAGGTCCTAGAACAGATCATTAAATGGTCAGTATGAGAACTTAGAAAAGGATGTTGTGAGTACTAAGACCCAGTATGGGTTTTTCCAAAACAAGGAATGGCAGACAAATCAAATCTTCAAATATCTTAAGTCTGTAACATGGAAGATAGAACAAGCTTGTTTTCTCCCTCTCTAGAGGGTAGGACTCGAACTAATGGCTTCAAGTTACAAGAAAGGAGATTCCAATTAAACTTCAGGAAGAACTTTCTGGTGGTAAGAGCTGTTTGATAGTGGAACAGACTCTCTCAGGGGTTGTGGACTCTCCTTCCTTGGAAGTTTTTAAGCAGATGTTGGATGGCCATATGTCATGGAAGTTTAGCTGATATTCCTGCATTGCAGGAATGACCTAAGGGGTCCCTTCCAACTCTACAATTCTATTATTCTATAACTACCATTATCTCTGAATATTGGCTATGCTGGGTGGATCTGATGGAAGTTGTAGTCAACATCAACTGGAGAGTCACAGGTTCCCCAAGCCTGGTCTAAGTAATAACCAGTGACAGGCTTTTACTTTTTGCAATTAAGGGGTACTGTTTATTGTCTTCAATTTATGTGACATATTAACAAACCATAAATTTTGAAAGTTGTACCTAGAGCGCCCACCTTCCTTATCCCACTGTCTCCATCTCAAAGCACAGATATATAATCTCCAAGGAGCACACAGTCATTATCCACTTGGCTCAGATAAGTGATAAAGCTGGTCCAATGGAAGAAAAACCTACTTCTTTCACATTTGATTTATTTTGCTAGTAAACAACTGGTTAAGCTTAGCACGGATATTGAAAACATGTTTGCCAAATCTAGAATTGCTTTGAATTACAAGAAATCAACTGCTGAACCTTCATGGTTTTCTGTGAAAATAGCTACATAGCAACATAGAATAACATGAGCATTTATGGGATCAATAAGCATTTCTAGACTCATAAACCTGGACCAAATGCTCTAGAAAGCATGCCTCACCACCAGCAGATATTGGTCAAATAAAGATATTAGCTGATCCAAGCATGTTCTATATTCTTATAAATTAACTTATTTATGCTGTCATGTTTAATCAGGATGGAGATTTGAATTTATTCATACTAAATAACCTTTCTCAATGAGCCATAAACATTGTGCAGTATTTCCACAAAACATGTGCCACATGCTTAGCTGCATTTGTTTAATTTCAGCAGAAGACAGAATGAATTACAGCCCTTTAAAGCACCAAAAATGTAAATTGTCACATTTTCCTCAAAAAGATTAAGCCCCTTGGTACATGGAGCACTACTGTTTGGTATCTGAAGAAGTGTGCATGCACAAGAAAGCTCATACCAAGAACTGACTTAGTTGGTCTTTAAGGTGCTACTGGAAGGAATTTTTTTTGTTTGATTTTAGTTTGTCTTCCTTAAGGTTTCATTTTATGATCCTGATAACACTTTGAGAAGAACTTCAAACAGCTGTTTCATCATTTGGGAAGCACGGTGTCACAGCACTTGGGCTTTCCAGAGATGGCTCTCTGTCATATGGTTCCAAATCAGCAGAGTTCCATAGTGAAGAGCACAGGAAAAAGTCTGTTTGGGGTTCCAACATGATATAGAGGACTGTTTCCACTTGACAAAACAAAAAACAAAAAACCAACAATGCGGCCAGTTTGATTTTATCTGTTCTCTTTAGTCTCTTACAAAATACCTTCCCTTAAGATGCTTGGGTATGTGAGCTGGATGTGTTGCTTTTGATTTAGTTGACCTCACCATTCCAGGCTACTGCTGCTGCTGCAGCCTTTGTTCCCAATCATCAACACCTGCTAAGCCCAACTGGTGGCAGCATCAGCACTGTATTGCCATTTGTACCACTCCTCTCTGAGCCTCCTGCTCTCTCTGGGCATCTGCCCTCTCTCCTTCATCTTCCCCCTGCTCCCTCTTTTTGCTTTTCCTACCTACTAGCTCCACCCTTCATCCTGGCATCTTCAATCACTTTGTAGCTTCTTCGCTCCCTTGTGGTTGAGTGCACCACAGCCCTTTTCTCCTATCTTGTGTTGCTGGGTCCTGTACTGTTTCGGAGTCCCTCCTCTGGCTGACACCTTGCACTCCACACATATTATCTATGACAGACAGGAAGCAATGGGATTAAAAGCAATACAATCTGATTCAAATTTCTCTACAGTTTGCGCATGCAAATTGATATTGTATTATGAGACTGAATGTGGTCATGGTAATGTATATATTTCATAGATCAATTGGAAACCTATAAACTTGTTCTGTTTATGTCATACATTCACTCTGCAAAGTATTTCCCCTATTATTCAAGACAAATTATTTATGAAAACAGTTTCCTTCACAGTGCCAAAGAGCAGTGCAATTAAGGCTGGCCTTGCAGCATTTGCATGGGCCTCTACATGCAAGTTAATGTATCAGTTCATAGCACTTCTCCTGAGATTGGCCAAGAGTTATCCATTTTGGTTGCCCTTGATTCCACCTTTCCTTCCCCAACTTCAATTTGCAGGACTTGGTTACCTTGGATCTCTTTGAAATCTTTCCTCCATACATACCTTCCATTTTTGTGGTATGTGACAGATGCCTGTGTTGGCAGAGAATATTCTCTAGGTATCATGACCTTCTTGAAAACAGAGGCTTCCCTGCCTGATTGACTTCACACAATCAACTGGTTCTACCATGCAGAACTACAAAAAACCTTTTAAAAGTAGTACCATGGTTTTGTCAGGGCTACTACTAGAAATGTTTGAGGCATCTGGAAATATGTTCCATATGTCACAAACTAGCTTTTTGGCTTTCTTAGCAAAGGAAGACATCATATTGTACCTGGGGAATATTAACATAGTTAACATATTCGTTTATCTTGGGTTCAAACTGACTGAAATTTCATGAGCTGGTGGTGTTTGCCCACACCAAAGTGACTGAAATGTGTTACAGGCTGAACACAATGATGATAAAATCCAGCTACCTCTGCTTTCCTGAACATTTGCTGACTGGTATGTGGTGCACCTGATGCATGCAACATCATATTTGTGTCAGCTTCCTCATGAAAGCATGAGGAACAACATTGAGGTACAACAATGCAATTGTTGTACTGTTTGCCTGGTGACCATGGTACTTGAACCTCTAAGGTATTGTACACTTGTTTGCCTTTTAAAAAAAATTAACATTTTCTGTCAACAGATGGAACAGATCAGTTTTAACTTTATCAAAGCAAAGGAGGCAGTTCTATCAACCGACACCTCACACTTTTGCCTCTTTTCTTTTCTTTCTGCTTGCTGCCTACCTTTGATGTAGGCATCCCACACTATGTCTAGTTTGTCCACATACTCTAGGCATTGCAAAATATAGGGCAGGGAAACTGTCAGTGTATTCTTGAAATGCTTGTGAAGTTCCCAATGACATCATTCAATCTATTACACCTCTATCTGGGACCACTAAAGACAATTTCAGGGTTTGTTTGTTTATTAAACTATATTGATTGATTTAATTAATAGTATACTCTTCCTCCCAAACAAGCTCGGGGCAGCAGACAAGTGATAAAACAAAGGCTTCATCTGCTAGTGTATTGAGCTGCAAGAGATGGCCTGCTTTGCTACCAGAGTTCACTAGAGTTTGCAAACAGTGGAGGCATTGGCTGGTTCTCATGCCTGAACATGTATTCAGCCATCTCAGGATCACTGTACTATGTACTATCTGGAGAAAAAAGCATGACCATTATTCAGTATTGTGACATGAACCTTCCTGCTTTAGAAAATGCTTCTTTCTTGAGAACAGTGGCAGCTTGCTCTTCCATATTGTATCTGTAATTGGTTTGGATTGCTCCAGAATGAATTAATATAAGAACAGTTTGGTACTAACCATTCAGAGATTTATCAGTTTGCTGGTGTTTAAGTACTGCTGCACTATATGCATTTCTGAATGTCAGAGGAAATGGAACCCAGGCTTACATGGTAGCAAAATGGTTCATATTCCAGTATCAGAAACACTGGCAGGAAGACCTCATTGCTCTCTTGGTATTTCAGCACTCAACATTCCCCTCAGCAGCAGTTTAGGCTGCAATTCTATGCCCACTTTCCTATTGAACTCAATGAAATTTAAATGGCTGCTGAGGGACATGGATGTGTTGCTGAGGAGAACTCAAGAAGCTGAGAAGGGGCATGGGTAGACCTTACCAGTCTGGAGGCTAGCTTTTGTTATATTCTCCTGCCACTGGGATCCATGTAAAAAAATAATGTTTGCTGGGATCCATATTAAAAAATGTTTAGTATATGTCTGCTCCACTACCTCCCCTCTCAACATGCATGTAAAGTCAAATCAAGTTCACTTAAATTTGCCTACTTATTTCTTACATAGATCTTGAAACAGTCAGGGCCATGAAATTTCCAGGAATAAATTTCTGCAGCCACAAACATGTATAGGTTTCAACAATTGCTGGATGAAATGGTTGAGAGACTAAACACACAGACTACAAAATTTGATTCATAGTGATTTTTTCCATTAGGAACAATGTGCTTTCATATTTTCATAATCCTACAGAAATAGGAAGGGACGCAGGTGGCGCTGTGGGTAAAACCTCAGCGCCTAGGAATGCCGATCGAAAGGTCGGCGGTTCGAATCCCTGCGGCGGGGTGCGCTCCCGTCGTTCGGTCCCAGCGCCTGCCAACCTAGCAGTTCGAAAGCACCCCTGGGTGCAAGTAGATAAATAGGGACCGCTTACTAGCGGGAAGGTAAACGGCGTTTCCGTGTGCGGCTCTGGCTCTGGCTCTGGCCAGAGCAGCGATGTCACACTGGCCACGTGACCCGGAAGTGTCTCCGGACAGTGCTGGCCCCATGGCCTCTTGAGTAAGATGGGCGCACCAACCCCAGAGTCTGGCAAGACTGGCCCATACGGGCAGGGGTACCTTTATCTTTACCTTTTCACAGAAATAGGATATATGAACTTTCCTTTTTTTAGTTCTATGAATTTTTTCCCATCACTTTGTGAAGGAAAAAATGCTGCCTTGTTTTTAAGCAATCAAATTAATCCCATCAAAAGCTCAACTAAACATTTTGATTTTTTCTTTCAGTCCTTTAACAAATGTGCACCTGCCTATGTCTGTACAAGACAGATAATGTAGTAATACCAAGGAGAGTAGACAGACAAAAGCTGAAAGACTGGGGCAAAATGATTCCTCCTTCAGCAGTTAGTAGCTGTGGAAAGCTTCCCATTCTCATTGTCCTGGCTTGCATGCCACAGTAAGACAAATTATGGCTTACTGACACCACACAAACATGTTAGCTCTCAGAGAGGAGCTCATAACGCCTTTGCTCCTTCCTTGGATTTTTGGCACATAGTGACACTCTCCTCCTTAAGCATGATCT
The DNA here is from genome assembly GCF_964106915.1 of Podarcis gaigeae. Taxonomy (NCBI): domain Eukaryota; kingdom Metazoa; phylum Chordata; class Lepidosauria; order Squamata; family Lacertidae; genus Podarcis; species Podarcis gaigeae. The sequence continues at coordinate 51,234,215 of NC_139690.1, read as the reverse complement.
GGTTTGTCCTATAATTTACTTTATGGTTAGCTGCTATGCCATGTTCTGTGCTAAAAGGACTGGGAAAAGGAGCCAGCACATTCCCAGGGACCTGATAAGCTACCGTTTGGTTTACCATGATATGCAAACAAGGCCACTGTATGTAGATTATATCTGTATTCCTGCATATAGGCTAATATAGATTCTTGAGAAATGTAACTATTAACACCCATACTGACTAGACATTAAGGGTGTAATGATCCCCATGTAGACAGGACACTGGTCAGAGGAGGAATAGGGTGAGAGTGCGGAGTGCAGAGTTTGATATTGGGGAGAGGCCATGTGTTGGGAGATGGAGTTACCGGTATATGTTTTTGTATAGAAACCTCTGCTATGTGCAGATTTCTGTCACCTACATTGTTCCACCAGCTTTTGCATCTGGCCCCCAGAAGGTTGTTCATGAGGGAATGTGACCCTCAGAGTGAAAACGTTTCCACAACTGTGAGCCATTACCTCTTTTATTGTTTTGTCACAAAGCAAGCATGAACCAGATATCTGATTCCCCTTTTGAGAGGAGAAAAACACTGGTCTGTTTCTCAGAAATTATTGGTGCTGTTTTAAATCTGGGGAAATAGCTCAATTATTAACAAGGTGACAGCTTTCATATATGCACTCTGCATTTGTAAACAAAAGTTTCTAAAGGATGATGATTTTGATTGTCAAGGTGATAATTAATCATTATTACTTATCACTTATAAGCAGTTTAATTAGTAAACTCCAGATGTCCCTTTATATAAACATCACCAATCAGCAAATAAGTGTGACAAGTTGCTGGTTGTGCTTATTAGTTAGAGGTCCCATTTGAACTTCCCAGTTGCATTATTCTAATGCAGCTTTTCATTGCCTGAATTCATCAACAGAACTGAACATATTAATCCCACAAATCTGCTCATCCCATTCCCATAAAATCTTCAGACAACCAAGGTAGCAGTACTATGGGTACTTCTTTCCAAATGTTTACATTTCTGCCTTGTAAGAGAAATTACACATACATCGTGTGCCACTTTCTACTTATTCTTGATGGATAAAAGCAAACTGCATTGTGATCTTCAGTTGAAATCATTTTGTAATTTCATTCAAGGACCGTAATGCTTTCTAATTATACCAATGGTGCGTATACAAAAGTAAAATGTGCATTCATTACTTCTCTCACTTTTGCCTCTGGCCCTGCCTATCCCTGGCACATTGGCCTATGATAGTTGCCAAAAGGAATGAAGCCCTTTGGCTGAAAAGGGTGCCCCAGCCCTGCTCTACCCTGTGACAGTTCAGACTCCTTGGAAATTTGCATTTTTTGAATATTTGTTCTGGCATATAGAAAGCTGCTACTGCAGGGAGAAAGGAAAAGGGATAGCCTAGACCTACAGACAGTTTTTCTACTTATGGGCAAGTTTTGTTGGGGTCTTTTAAAAAGTAATTTTATTATTATTTGTTTGTTATGATTCCCCCCCCACACACACACCCTTTTTTACTCAAAAAGTCCCAGGGCAGGTTACAGCAGCAAAGTATACAGTTATAAAACAAATAAAAGCAGTTATAACCATAAAACAAGAAAAGTGTAAAACCAATTAAAACAGTTTCATATATAAAACAATTACAATCAATCCCATGGATAAAATAGTTTAAAAATAGTTCCAGTACAGATTCATACTTTCACAGTACGAAGGGACATTAGAAATGCAAATTGTCCTGCAATCTCAAGTGGTGCAATGTGCAATGCCCCTCATTACCCACTAATTCTGCTGATTGTATGTACCAGTTGCAATAACAGGATATATTTAATAAAGGTTTGAGGTATCTAGGTGCTATATATATATATACACACACACACACAATAGAAGGCAAAGTTAATAAATATAATCATTGGAGATTCTCAAGGCCGATAAAGTATGTGTTATTTAGATGCAGATTTTTCTTTCTGGATTTACAGTGGGAGAGCAATTAGGATCTCAGACTTTTGCACCCATGAAGTGACTAATGCAGGGTCCTCGCCTGGATGCAGCAGCAGTCTTCTGACATTCCTTTGATGGCTCGCTCAGGCTCCTCTGGCTGTTTCCCATGACAAATGATACAAGTCATGTATCATTAGGGAACTACACAAGCTACCTGAGAATCTATTTACGAATAATTACAGGCCTAATGCTGTTTTGAATATGTGGTCTTAATTCACACATAAATCCTCAGGTGTCATTCCATAACATGGTCACCACTACCCCTTCTTAAGCTACCCACAAACGCACCACATAGTTAAGCAGAGTGCAGGAAGCAACCCTACACACATTCCCCTGGGAATAAGGCCCACTCCATTCAATAAGTCTCACTTCTGAACAGACATATAGAATATTAGTGTTCCGTTTCAAACATCCAACCAATCACTAAATGGAGTGGTTTTTAACTAGAAAATGAGAAGACCTTAAAGATAGTCTCAGCCATTCTATATGCAATTGTTCCCTGTGTTTTGCAGATACCATCTTAATAGGAGGTCAGTTCTAAGAATAGGGTGTCAGAAATGGACCTTTGGTGTGGTGGCACCTAGCCTTTGAAATTCCCTGCCATTACATATCAGGCAAGCACAATCTCTATTGTCTCTTTAGTGTTGAAGACTTTGCTCTTTCAAGAAATGTTATCCATGTCCGTATCTGTATTGGATTTAAAATTGTTTTTTATATATGTAATGGCTTTTGTATTTGAGTAGCTTCATGGGAAGAAATTAATAACTGAAATAAATAATATGATTAGTTAGCTCATTTCACTGTGAGTAGGGATTTCCCTAGTAGTTTCCCTAAAACTTTGAACTGATCATTAATACATAGGATATGTACACAGCAAACCTAATCATATTTACCCAGATATAAATCACATGAGCTCAATGAGGTCTTTCTCCTTAGTGAGCTTAAGATTGCACTGCTAAACACAATGTTCCTTATTCTTCTGTACTTTTTTCTATTTTCTATTTATCTACAGTATATATTTAATAAAATATTCTTTGTCTTCAGATACTTCACTTGACTTATGCTTCCACTTCTGCCTGAGACTGCATTTGTCACAAATAAATAAGCTTCTGAAGGCAAGCAGAGCTGCCTTCAGTTTCTGTCATACAGTCTGCTCCCCAAGATGATGCATTGCATTTTTGTCAGGTTTAATAGTCCTAATTTGGTTTGTCTTCTTAGAAGGGCTTTTCAATTGTTTGTAACTTCATATGTTAACATTAAAAAAGAAGTTGATGGAAAAGTCCATATAGAGACAACTGAACTTTCTGAGATTAAAGTCAATTACTGTAAAATTGGTGTCAGTGTTCTGGAGCAAAACAGTTAACACCTGGATAGAGTTCTACAAAAGGATAACCTTTTATGGCACAGAAAACAGAGGAAAGTTCAGCAACAACCATGTTAAAAGGTAATAAGCCATGTTGTTTCAATTGAGTATGTGTCATCTTGGGAAAAAGAAAATTGGAAAACTGTGGGGTGGGGGGGTGGGAAGACTTCGTGGAGCACAGCATGGTTTGACTGGCTATAAAACTGAATGGAAACATTCTTGCTAGGACAAAGGACATGCAACAAAATGGTTTGTTTATTTGTTACTACTACTACTATATTGTTGGAGTCAAAACAGGATAAAAGTGGCATCTTTTTTATTAAAACCATTGAATTTCAACAGTCACTGAAACCATCACTTTACAAAACTATTGGTACTTTCACATGATAAAGATTTGCTGCTCACAATTGCATGGGCATTTTTGCTACATTGATAAAGATTCAAAGAACATGATGAATTTATGCAATTAAGTTTTTGTTTAGATTATTAGAACGAGTCATAATTGATTGCTCATCTCCCTAACTACATTAATGACTCCCTAATTAGCAAAACCTATCAGTATCTGTGGCTGGAGGGTTAATGCCTAGTGAAAAAGTACAGGTGTGAAATAACTCAATTTACAATATCAGAAAATGTTAATGATCTCTCACAAAGAAGCAAGGTCCCATGAAAAATAATCTGAATTCCTATTACTACCTACTGACAATCAGAGTTTTACATCATGCAGAAATTACTATACTTATCTTCTCATTAGCAACTAATCTCACTCATTCTTCTTGCCAAGCCAATTATAAGAAATTTTCTAGACTGAAATGAATTAATAGGACATTTGGACCTCAGTCATTTTTCTCATGACTGAATAATTGATAACTACTTGTACATAAAGCCAACACTGTTGTGTAATCACCAGAACTAAGGACAATAAAAGCTTTTAAATATAAAATTAATATAAACTTCTGTCACTTTATAATGAATCAGCCATCATATGTTTTTAGTATAGAATTATGTTATACTGTTGTAGGGAAAATACAAAATACCAAATCTCACCATAAAATTAATGTATTAGAACCAAAAAAATTTAATGAACATATTAAAATCATAGACAGACCAACATAAAATTTGGAATTGGGTTTAAATGTGAGACTTCCGGGGGGGGAGTTGAGTGTCTGGGTATATGAAATTAATTTTGAGTTCAACAATGGAGAAAGCATCCACTGGAATATCAAATTCAGATTCTGAATTCACAACTGAGGTGAAAAACAGGCGATTCTGAAAATGTAGGGTCAGCATCTAATCATTAATTGTGAAACAGTATTGAGCAGCTACCATGGAGCTGAGAATGTTTTAAGATGAAATATAATAATTCATATGTGAACAAGCCATCAGAATTATAATATTCTAAAGAGTAGTTTCATTTATTTAAGCCACAGTTTTATTGATGTTTTATCTTTGGAGTTCAAACCAGAGTAGGCTTTCTATACAGCAGATAGAGTCCCTTTCTACATTAAATCATAGGGACAATGGCTGTTTCTGATCATTGTCTGCAGGCTGTGAATTCTGTCATAAGCCTCACAGCAATGCTGAGATAAGGCTAGAATTGTCAGGCTCTGATGCAAGAGGAGGAGGTAGAAACAGAGAGGGGGGTCAGAGGAGGGGGAAAATCTCTTTTCTCACCAAATACAGCCACTCTGAAAAGGGGAGCAGGGATGCCACTGCCACCTCTCCCCAAATTTCCTGCACAGTGAAGAGCCTCAGTGGGGGCTCCAGAGAGCTTTGAGCAGCCAAGAGGAATGGTGGAGCCAGAGGCTGAAGGAAACAAACAGGAGTTCCAACAGAATAATGCAATCTTGCTGCCTAGAACCAGCACTGCCTTGCAGGTGGAAGAAGACCCACCCATCTAGGAAGAGGACACATTTGCAGGCTGGACATTCCCACAAGGTGAGTAAATCTCACAAGTGAGTTAATCAAGCATTGCTTTTAAAAGTTTGACAGGCAGAACATGGAAACTTGTTGGAATGTCATTGTTGCTTCCATCCGGTTCTGAACTTTCCCCCCTTCTCTGGAACTCCTGAACCATGACTCTCAAGCCTTGTGTCTGCTGCTGAACCTGCTATTTGCCTCAATCTATTTTTTTCCCATTTCTTTTTATTAAGTTTCATAAAATTAACCAAATAGGAAAAAACACATCAGCAGTTACAAAGAAAAAAAGAGAAAATAGATATAAAATATCCAAACATAACATAAAAATATTGTCCGTTTCCGTTACAGTTCTTTGTCTTCACATTTGTTTTTTTATGTCTTTAGGAACTTAACTCATTCTTCTACTCCCTATTGACCTCCATCCCTCCCGATTTCAGGCTTCTTAATATACAAAATTTATTTTTCCTGCATCTGGTGACTGTTAATGGTTTGTACGTCGTAAGATCTATATCAAACCTGCTATAGTTTTTAAGTTTCTATAGTTCCCTTTGATGTATATCATAAATTTGTTCCAATCGTTAATAAACTTTGTGTTTTTTTCGTTTCTAATTTTTTGTGTCATTTTTGCGAGTTCAACAAATTCAAATAATTTTGTTTGCCAATCACTAATTGATGGGATGTTTGGACTTTTCCAATTTTGGGCGATTAATAATCTGGCAGCGGTTGTTGCATACTGAAATATAGTCTTATCTTCTTTCTTGATTTCGTCGCCAGTTATTCCTAGTAGGAATGCCTCTGGTCTTTTGGGAAATGTATATTTGAATATTTTTTTTAACTCATTATAAATATGTTCCCAATATTTCTTCATTTCGTTGCATGTCCACCACATATGGAAAAAATTACCCTCTTTAGTTTTACACCTCCAACAGTTCTTATTTCCTGTTTTATACATCTTCCCTAATTTTGCCGGTGTAATGTACCACCTGTACATCATCTTTTCTAAATTTTCCCTGAGTGTTACACATGCCGTAAATTTCATTCCACTAGTCCATGATTTCGACCATTTATCATATTCTATATTATATCCCAGATCCATCGCCCATCTTGTCATAACCCCCTTTATTTCTTCATCTTTGGTGTCCCATTCTAACAATATGTTATACATTTTGGATAATAATTTAGATTTACCTTCAATTATTTCTATTTGAAATTTCGATTTCTTCTCATTCATACCTACTTTTTTATCGTCTGTCCACATTGCATTTATTTGATGGAATTGTAACCAGCCTGTTAATTTATCTTTAAACTCCTCATATGTTCTCATCTTCCATCCGCTTTCTGATCTTATCAATAGGTCTTCATAGGTTAGCCTTTCTCCCTCCATATTTACTTTTTTAATTATTAGAATATCAGTTGGTGATAACTACCAGGGTGTTTTCCATTCTAGGAGTTTTATATTTCTCTCCCACACTTCGTATAGGGGCCCTCTTATAATATGGCTTGAAAACCCTTTATGTACCCTTTCTTTATTTTGCCATAGGTAGGCATGCCAGCCGAACCTATTGTCAAACCCCTCTAGGTCCAACAGATCAGTATTTTCCAGGTTAATCCAATCTTTGATCCAGCAGAGGCAAGCAGCCTCAAAATATAATTTCAAATTGGGTACCGAAAAACCCCCTCTTTCTTTCCGATCTGTAAGGAGTTTGAATCTAATTCTTGGCCTTTTGCCTTGCCATATAAATTTCGAAAGGGTTCTTTGCCAATCTGTGAACATTTGCCTCAATCTAAATCTCTTTCTTACTTACAAATAAGAGCCTCTGCTTGCATGTTGTGGGGTGGGCAAATTTTTCTAGAGAACAACAGAGACATTGATTCTGGTAGCTGGAAGGGCCAGCTACTTCAACATTCCCTAGGTATAAACATCTACACCTGCTCAAAGTTTAGATCTGCCTTTTTACTGGCTTTTACCAAGATTACGGACAGCAACTATCTAGGGCTCCTTTCTGACTATTTTGAAATCAAGTTAGGAATGAAGGGGCAGACTGTAGATGCTTCTTTTTGAAACCTCTAACATATCTGAGGCACCTCGTAACAGATCATTTCACCAATGCATCAAAGCTATGACAAATTATACCTTCCACTATATTTTAATCCATTTGCATTTTATGGGCCTTTGGACCAACTGTTTACAAATGTCTCTTACCTCTGCACCTGTGTTTACATGGACTTTCCTTTAAAACAGTAAAGGCAAACTATACATGACAACAGGAGACACATTTCTTCCAACATGGGTCTTCCCATTCATGTCTATAGCGGGGCTGGGATGCTATTTAAAGCAAACTGAGAAGGAGATGAACAAAGAAAGAACTCCCACTTTCAACAGAAAATAAATGCCCACTAGCTTTGCTTTTAATCTTTTTAGTTAAAATATTCTGAAGATCAAAGCGGCCTTTTCATGCCAATGGCTAGTATAAGAAAAATGCCTTCAAGCAAACTGTTCAGTGAATCCATAAGTCATCACAGAGCAGAACAGGGAACACAAATCTGCAAAAGGTCAATGGATAACAAGAAATTTTTTTGCATTCTTGAAAAACTTTCATTTGAAAACTACTTTGAAATAACCAGTAAAAGGAGAATAATTGGGTATGGGTCCTACTAAACAGACAAGTGCTAAATAATCATAATAATGAACTTCAGGAATAGGATCAAGTGAATAGTATGCACATGTGTACTGAGAGGAAATGCGACTTTTTATTTATTCTATTTGCTACATTATATCATCCCTTTCCACAAAGAAGTTCAAATAAGCACACATGGTCCCCACACCCCATTTTATCCTTGTAACTACTGTGTAAAGTAGTTTACACAGAGATTGTGACTGACTCAGTGAGCTACATTGCTGAGCAGTGGTGTGAATTCAGGTCTCCCTAGTCCTACTCCAAACTTTATATACTGCACACTTCCATGGATGCATGCAAACCATGTTGGTGGCAAAGAAAAAATAGGCATAAAAGGAGAATTCTTTGATGCCAAGATCCAGGTTTGGGGCAAGTATTCTTTGATGTGAGAACACCAGCAGAAATTTAAAATCACAAAATATACAGCAATGTAAAGCATGGAAATATAGACTGTTAGACCTTTAATATATGTGCCCTTGTGAGTTCCAAAAGTGTACCCATAGATCGTTGCTCCCCCCAAATATGCCCAAATATGCCCTTCTGGTACTGGTTCCCGTCTTCCCCTAGCATAGAAAAAGGCCACACAATTGGTAAGTTAAAATTTGGTTAATTTACAAGCTCTTCCAAGGTCAGGTTCATGTGCCATACATTAGAGCCATGTGGTCTGAACTTGGAGCAACCAGCTCAGAACCTCTTCACATGTTGAGCTTCTCTGGTAGACCAGGAAGAACAATAGGCTTGATGATCTCCCTCCCAAGGTGAGGGGGAGTGACCTAGTTAAGTTTTGCAAGACAGCTTATTTCCTTCATGCATTAATTAGATTTAAGCATGATAATTATATGAGGCTAGTTTCCCTACAAACCAGACACCCAGAAAAGTGAAATAAAATGTCACTATGCACTATTTTGCTGCACCATAAACAGCACTATTGCAACTTGTTATTTCACCTCATTTTGTTTGCTCAGATCACAAGTTTAAATTCCACATATTCTATAGTCACCCAAAGAAGTATATTGTGTTAAAGCTCAACAAAGTTATAATCTCCTTCAGGCTAGTTAAAATTACATTAAAATTTCACTTATACCATATTAATACTTTCAGAATACAGTACAGTCAGTGTGGGTTAGTGCATAGAGATTTTACTAGAATCTGAGAGACCGAGGTTCAAATTCCCACTTCGCCACAAACCTCCTTGGATGCCCCTGGGCCAGTCCTCTTCTTTCTCACAGTGTTGTTGCAAGGATGAAATGGGGGAGGAGACTATATTCACCATGTTGAGATATTTGTAATAATAATGATCATTGCCCATTTACTAGAGGATATAGTATAATGCCTTCCAAACATTTCAGAAACCAATGAATAGGAATATACAGTACAACCACTTACTATTTCAATTGATTGTTTCCATTTAAACTGAGAGAAAACGAAGTATGTTTGAATTATTATGAGCGGGACACGAAGGAGGTCCTCACTTATTTCTTTGTGACGTCTTCTTAGCTACAGTTTTTAGAATGCTACAGATAAATGATAATTTGGCCAGAAGGCGGAGTTTATGGATTTCATTCAAATCCCCCTTGCATTTGCTTTCATAATTCAAACACTGGCTTCATTTGCACATGATGCTAGTTTAAAATAAGCCTCATTTTAAACAAACTATGGTTTAACATGAACAAGACAGTGTTCACTTCTCCAAAAAAAAAGATAATTGGAAGTCAATGTTTATTCTTGGCTTACCACTCATGATTTCTTTGGAGAAACCAATAATAAGTGCTCGTCTGCATGCAGTTTAGCATGCAGTGCTAAGCCCAGGAGTCAAACTCTCTGGTTTTTTCCTCCCCGTGTGGTATGGGTAGAAGCAGAGGAGAAACAAATCAAGCACTATTGAGTAGAATGCACTAACACATTCCTTGCTAGCTTTAAACCATAGTTTGTTTAAAATATTAAACTCTGGCTTGATGCTGCATGTGAACCAGGCCACAGCCAACTCAGTATGTAATTTTTAACCAAGATGCAATGTTTTGCAAGAGTAAAGAAAGACTGAAATGGCTGTAAATTGGTTTTCAAGTTATTGGAAAACAAACTTCTCAGTCTGCATGCAGGGGCCATTAGAGAGAAAAAATATTTTAAACATGGCTAACGTTTCAATAAACCACACTCATTTTTGTTGTTAAGAAAACTCAGTAGACAAACTGCAGCACAGCACATGGTTTCCTGGTAGACTGACTGCATGGGAGTTTCAGTGAGGAGTAGTACACATTCCATGAATGCACAAATGCTCTTCAGAGACATCAAAATGTGATTTAAACAACTGCTTCCCTTCTACACATAATTAGAATGTTAGATGGCCAAGTGGATATTGCACTCAAAGCTTCATTCTAGCCTTTAAACAGACAGTGATCAGATGGCTTATTATCTTTATATCATAGTTAACATAATTAAAAAATAAAACCTATTTTTCTCTAATCCTACAGATTGTTTATAGATATGGTTTTGAGTATGTATGACAAAACAAAATGACTCTGAGAGAGAAGAGCAGACTTATTTAGCTACTCACAGCAAGGGTTAATTTAAATCCTGATAAAGTCTTCAATCAAGCAATACTCAAATTTTACAGATATTCAGCTGTAATGTCATTTTCTCGCACTAACCTGTCAGTCAGAAAGGCTAAGGAATGATAAAACTGCCATCCCCACTAGCTTATATATATCTTGCTTGATTAAATCTCTTTCTGGAAGACATCCATCTTTTGTTCAATCTCCAGTGAGCATTTGTGTATTGATTATTCTCTGGATGAAAGAACAAAACAAAAACTATTCAATAGTCAAAAAAATTAATGTAAAGGGATGAATGATAACTAACACAGCAGCAGGATTTTCCTAGAAAACTATATCACATCTGCTCAGTATCTTTACTAGTTCCAAATGAAAAATTCATCCAAAGGGCAGTTTATAATATAAAAACTCAAAAATATATAACATAATAACAAAAAAGAACAATGACCCCCACATACAGACACAGTTTAAAAGGCCATAGATTTTTTGTAATTAGCCAAAGGCTTGGGAGAAGAGGAATGTTTTGGCCTGGAGCCTAAAGACATGTAATAAAGGTGCCAGGCAAGCCTCCCTGGGAAGAGCATTCCATAAGGGGGGAGCCACCACTGAAAAGTCCCATTATCATGCTGCCATTCTCCAGACCTCTCATGTGAAGAAAGGCCTCAGATGATGATCGCACGGTCCAGGTCGGTTCATATGCAAAAAGACAGTCTTTGAGGTACCTTGGTCCTGAGCCGTTTAAGGCTTTATAGGTCAAAACCAGCACTTTGAATTGGGCCCCAAAACTAATTGGCAGCCAGTGCAGTCAGGCCAGGATTGGGCCTGTAAGTGACTAGCAGGAATCTGAGCATTCAATTCCTTCCTTTTAACTGTTGCTACCTGAATGCCTCTTCTGCCTATCCAGAAAAGCAGAGTCTTGTGAAACATGTACTGTGTTGCAGCATCAATGATGAGACAATGAAGCAGAAAAAAGAGGCATTGCTGGAAATACCTTGTCACAGCCTTCTGCAAAATATGCCAAAGCTACTGAGAATGACAGGCTCGATGTGTTTATTATTCTCAAATGCCAAACCAGGCTTTCTAAGGGCAAAGATCCCCTAGAAATGGCTTGCTCCTATTTCATCTTGTAGGTTGGATATCACATACTAAAGAATAATAGCAACAATGGCAACACTTAAGCATTCAAACTATGCTGCACTCATATTGCATTTTAAGGAGCCGATATGATTCCATTAATCTTCGGGTGAGGTGGACCATTCAAATGGGCCCATCACTCTTGCAGGGAGGAACTGTCACCACCATCCCAAACTTTACCAGATGCTGGACTGACCATGACAGTAGAATGCTTTGCATCAAGTGTTTGCCCTGCTCATTGTGTTCAACCAATGACCATTTGATACAACCCCGTGGTTGGGACAGAGGCTATGAAGTCCTAGGTTGTAAAACAGCAGCCTCCATCCGGATGTTAAAATCACCCAGATTAGACAAATTCATGATGGCTATGCTCTACCCCCACAGTCGGAGACAGCAATGCTTCTGAGTGCTCTTGTGCTCATGTTCTGCTCCCTGGTTTCCCACAGGCACCTGGTTGGCCTCTGTGAGAACAGGATGCTGGACTAGATGGGCCATTGGCCTGATCCAGCAGGCTCTTCTTAGATTTTTATGTGAAGATTTATGCCTACAATGACTTTAGATACGGTAAGTCCAAGAGATGAAGAAATTCTTGTAAATTGTTAAATGGACAGAGGACATGTAGAACAAATACTGTATCAATAGTGTTCAAAGTCTGTAGAGAGAATTATGGCAGAATCCTATGCATAGCTAACTCAGAAGTATCACTGAGTTCAGTGAGACTTCTAGGGAAGTGGGTATAGGATTGCTCAGTTGCTTCAACAGGAATACAGTGCCTATTGGGGGGGATTTGTGATAACTATGACAAGGAGTTTCCTCAATAGTTGTGTATATGTCATTTCACTATAACTACCAAATTGCTCAAATTTGCATAATGTAAGTATGGCAGATCGTGTCTGTAATAAGCACCAACCGGTTTGCCTCTCTTCAATGTTACAAATCCATTTCTTCTCCTTCCTACATGCGAATGTGAACAATTTCCATTTTTAAGTTGCATGTTAAGACTGAACCTACTAGTTAGAAATTGTTATTACTGACATTTTTACTAAGGTACATGGGAGGGTTTTGCTAACCAAACTCCTGCAAACTGAAAATATGAGGCTAATGTTAGTCTTCAGAAAACATACTGTATTGGCCTGAATATAAACCTCACTTTCCCCCCCAAATTCTGTCCATGAAAAGTTAAAGTACGGCTTATATTTGTGACCTTACAGTATGCAGCCAGGAGCACAGGGCAAACAGCACCAGGAGCACAGCAAAGTGGCACCTGCCCCATGCGTAGCCCCCCATCCTCTCCCCCAAGGCCGGGAAAGGAGAAAGCAAGGAAGGGTAAAGGCTGCCGGCAACACAGCATAGCTCCCCTCCCCCCACCAGTATGCAACCAGGAGCAGTGAGAAATGGAGCAGCTAATATTCAGGTATTTTTTCTTTCCCCCCCCCCTCCATTTTAAAGGTGGGGCTTATATTCGAGTGCGGCTTATATTCGGGCCAATATGGTATTGGTGCTGAACATTTTTCTGACGTGACCAATAAATATGTAAAGATTCACAAATTACAAACCCTGTGCCGAGTTCATTGGCTTTGACTGCTGTTTGATTTGTTGAGAGAAGTCCATTGGTGTCTTTTGGGGAGTGAGAGGTAACATTTCATTGACCCTCAGGGTCCCTTGCAATTCTACAACTCTATGGATGCAGCTCAGGTCTAATATAAGGCACATGTCTGCATTATAATATACAATGATTGATGCTAATTTGTTCAGTATACACCATTATTGTCAAATAGGAAGCATAAGTAAATTGTTGTACACTGTTCTGGTTGAATGACATGAAGTAGTGAGGTATAAAGAAACTATCATTAGAATCACTTCACAAAGAAAGAAGAAAATGAATTGGCTCTTACTGTAGTTAAGGAACAGATACTAGTATTTTTTAAGTAAAGATGCTTAAAATAAGAAGGGTGTAGTTCAGGAGCCTGGATCAATAAGTTCATAACCATATTGACTGAGCATCTATTTTCCTGCTTCATGTCACATCACCCACAAGATGTCACTCACACAAATGTCTTCCCAAATTTCATGTATCATTTTTGCTACCTGCTGCTTAATGGCTGACTTGTTCACTGGATAAAAGTATATAGCTAATGACAGAAAAACACAAATGCAGTAATTGGACAATCAAGTATTTTATATGTAAGGTTGATATAGAAGGGCTCACATAAGAACGCCTCCATTCAATAAAAGCTAAGAGAAATATATCATTGCATATTCTATCATTTCCTTCTATCCCAGAAGTGTTCTACTCACAGCTCACCATATAAATAGCAAGAACATAAAGAGTTGTTTTGTGCTTTCTTGTAAATTAGGGACATTTCCCTTTGCTGTTCATAGATTTAAGTTTAGAGCTACTGGGTAATTTTCTACACACAAGGAAGCCTTCAGCCACTCTGTTGCTCCCCAGTCCTTTTATTATTATTATTCCTGTGACTCGCTGATCTAAGCCAAGGTTTGACTTAGTTTGTTCTCTGAACCTGGGCTTGCGGTCAAGCACCTCTATAACACTAGCTGTAAACAAGAACAAACTCTTGGATAATGAAGAAGGGCCCAGAGTGGACGGCATGATGTACCAAACCTTGGTTTAGCTCAGTGAGGGACAGAAAGAAGAGGGTCATGGAGGAGGAAAGCAGCCTCTCTAGGAACATGCACATTTGTGTGCTTCCACTAAGCCACCGTTTGGGGCTTACCATATCATGAGAACCAGGAGCTTCATGATAACAGTTTCACTGTCATTAAATATCTTGATTGGTCAGGGATTTGATCTTGCATTACTGTTTGGGGTTTTTTAAGAGAGGGGCAACAATCAAGAGATTATAGCGGCACAACAGTAATAATCAGCCTCAAGCTGACACTTCCCTCCACTCCCTGGCTGCTGCTATGTTTTGTAGCCTATGGGTCACATTTATTTATGTGCATATTAAAAGATTTATACCTCACCTTTCAAGACAAATGTCCTCACAAGGCTGAGTACAAAACCAGTGATAAAGTATATAAAATCAGCATTTTAATATCTACAATTATACTACTTTAAATGAACAGTAACGATATCAATAAGACTCAGAAACTAATGAAAATTAATGAAAAATCTATTAGAATACAAACATGGCATTGCACTGCCACATTGTGTAGCAAACAATACATTTTCCCATCACTGACCTTAGTGGGACATACTAAGAGGTAGCACAATTGTCATCCTATTTAAGCTAATGTAAGCATTCTTTAGAAAAATCATTTAGTTTTATTTTATCATCTGTTTAAATTGCCTGTTTAGTTTAATTTGCTGAATTAATTTTTATGCTTTATTATTATTATTATTATTATTATTATTATTATTAGTTATTACTATGGTAGTTATTTTTATTTGTATTCTTTGTTTCTTTGAAGACTGTTAGCTGCCCTGAGAATATAAATCTATGTTGAAGGTACAAAATATAAATTATGTAAATAAAATAAATAAAAAACTCCAATTCTATTTCGCATTTCTTAGACTACTGACACCTAGTCAAAAAAGAAAGAAAGAAATAGACCTTCCGTTTTCTTAAATCTATTTCTTTTCAAATAAATTACTTATTGGGACTTTGACTGACTCTTGCATAGGTACAGCCATCTTTTCCTAGATGAATGTAACCTTAAGAAAAATAGCATGAACAATCATTTTGCATGAAAAAAAAAATTCACCAAAGGGGTTGCCCTGTTAAATGAAGTTCTGAATAAATACCATGCCCTGGATCAGAATTTCCTATTTAAATGGTAATTGTAAAGACATAGCCCCATACAGTATTTTAGTACCAGAGTCTCTAGAACCATTTGGGAACAATTTTGTCATCTGCTGCTTTGTTGAAAATCTGGAAAGATTTTGCATAAAACAAGCAATCAGATGTAGAATGTGGCTGATGACATCTTATTAATAGGTTTGCACAGTATCATTTTTATTAGCGTAATAGACTTGCTCCCCTAGAAGACTCTTTTAAAAAAATATCTCATTTCACTTGAAAATAGTATTGTATGTTGGAAACAAATGAATATGTGAAATATGCACCCAAACCAGTTTTACAACCAAACTCCTGGTTATATGCAAAATGTATTGCTATATCACAGTTGATAAGTTCCACTGCTCAAGGAATACACTCTTAGGGTTCCAGTATTGTTACAATGGCTTTAGTGATACTTTGGTCAAGATTTTGGTATTCTTGCACAGTCAGCTGAACCGTCTTCTGATCTGAGTGAGCAATTTCCCTTATTGCACTCTATGGAATGTAAAGGCCCACAGAAACCATATAGGCAAATATGCAGTGACTAAAATAAATAGATCAATGGTGGGAGATTCCTGCAGGACCAAACTGGCCAAGTACCACCTATCCCATGGGGTCAGGACGCCTAAGAATTCAGATCAACCTCTGTCCATTCCTGATCTAAAGGACTCTTTGGAACCTGACCATTGTTAAGAAAACACAGGTATCCGGTGGCTCTGCAATATTTTAAAAAGCCAGTTTCTCAAAGGATTGCTTTATATAACAAGGAGAAATACTTTTGTTTGGTTCTCTTGGTATATCCAATAGAGCACAAAACTTTAGAACCAATAGAATTCTGCCCACAAGGCATATTTTTCCTATTAACAAACTATGCTTTTCAAGTCCTTCACAGCATTACTGGGACATAAACATCCCTATTAACAATAGTATGTTCTTCACCTGCTAAATCGGTTTACCCCTCAGATAGTAATTTGACTAGTGTGCACAAAGCAAAAGAAAAATTTGTGTGCATTTGCAACCTACTGATCTATTTCTAACAAAGGAAGAGGCATAACTTTCAAACTACAGGTTGCAGTCAAGGTTCCTCTTGAAAATTACATCAAGGAAAGAGCCAGAGCTTTGTCACTTTTCAAAAGCTTGAGCTATACCAAGTAAAAATGGTAACTTTAAAGTCAGGAGTGTTATTAAGTCTGTCACTTGCTGTCACCACAGGAGCTATCTTCACTTGTAACAAACACTTATGATGGCCAGACTTCTTTTGTCTGGGAAAAATGAGCATACCTTTTTCCAACAGAAAGTAATATTCCTTAGACAAAACCAATTTTACCCCTACACAGTTACATAAAGTAATATTAGAACACTTTATTGGATAATAAATGTGGGCTTGAATTTAAGAAGAAGTGAAGAAGAAGAAAAACCAGACCTCTTCAATCTGTTCATATACTGAACCGATTTGTATCCCAATTTAGTTACTGAAGAGTTGATAGACAAATTGATATATGAATATCCCCAAGCTCTGAAGGTTTTATCTAGCATTCTGTAGAATTGAATATTTACAAGCAGTAACGATAAGCCGAGAACTGCAGGCTGCAGAAGTATGAACGATGAAACGCTTTACTAGAAAAGTAATAGAACACCATCTACCTCCATTATGATTTGCAATGGATGGCAAGATTCCTTTTGGAGTGAGCAATTAGATTTTTGTGTATATGCTTCAACCAATATAAAATACTAGCAACAGAACAGTATAGCATTCTACATCTGTTATAAAAGCTAATGTGCTAAATTATCATTAAAAGCAGCTAAAAAAAACCTAAGCTCAGCAGATTGCTCACCATCTAATGCACACTGGAGGAAATTCTACTCAAAAGATTGTATATCATAATATATTGTTCCACCATCTATACCACCCCAAAAAACCTTGCACCCAAGGCTTTGTTTCTGTGTTCTTACTACAAAGAGTACAACCAGCATCATTTCGCTTACAGAATAGGGTTTTGCATCATCTGTCTCACACACAAACAGTTTACATCAACATGATTTTAAGAGGAAGCAGTGTATGTGATGCTACAAACAGAGATTATATCATGATCCATATAGGCAGAGATCCAAAGACCCACCCAACTACCTTCATGTACCTGGTGGCTTTTGAATTGTATTTCTCAAGCCTTACCTATTTTGCATGCAAACTGCTCTTGAAAGTGTGAGGATTTTAAAAAGCCTTTTGTGATGCAGCATATGGAAGGGGAGGAACCCTGATGTTCAAAGGAAAGACAGAGAAGGATATCATTAGATGTTGCAGTCTGGCTATAGTATACTACATACTACAATATTCTGTTTTACAGCTTTCTGTATTGAAGTTCCCCCCAAAATAGTTTTCTTAGGGTACACTAATTGGCAGGCAGTTCATAGTTGTCTCTCAAAGTCCACATGCACCAGCACTCCAACCAGTGCTTGTCCTGCAAACAAATACCTGCCAATTAGTGTACCCTAAGTGTACCCTGCCAAGCAGTTGACAACCAACGTAGCATTGTAATTCTATTTTTAATAATAAGGATAAAAAAAATGTATGCACATTTAGTTCAAAATGATGTTGTGTCTATCATGTGTCCCAGCTTCCCCCAAAAAGCTTTGGGCAGTGGAAGTTCACAAATCACTCTTCTTTTTAACCAAAACAGTCTTGCTATCCTAAGGATAGCAACTGGGCTTGTACCAAAACAAACCTCCGCAAAAATGAGTCAGACTGCTACATTAGCAGCACCAAAGTGACCTCCCTGGGGCACAAGGCTAGGCAGTGTGTATGGAGGTCCTGGGCTGCCCAGACAACAACACCCCACTCTCAGCCGCGCTGAGGAAAACTGCAGGAGTTGCTGGAAGGAGGTGTAAAGGGAACTATCCAATTGCCCTAGGGATTCTACTCTGTATTTCTGTAGGGTTTACTCCTTAGCCTTTTCTTCTCCCAAAGATATTCCACAAGATCAGAAAAGTCCTTCCTCTAGATGGGCTATCTTCCAAGATGGATGAGCCCCATCTGCAGTCTTCCCGCCTTCTTGACTGTGGGACCCACCATTGGTCTCATCTGCCAGAGCCTGTCTTTGCATGCAGGGGAAGTCCCTAACTCAGAGGGTTTGAGATCCATCAGCCACATTCACCTGGCTTAATCTGTTTAACCAGTTGAACCCGTTTCCTGAGATGTGGCTGCTGCCACATGCTGGCAGCTTCTAGGAGCCACAGGTGAGAGCTGAGTGCAGGGTGTGGACCAAAGGTGGACAAACTACCCCATATATCTGTCTGTGTATTAAATTTTGTTTAATAAATAAAATTATTAAAACTATTAATTGTGTCTGTATTCTCAATTAACTATATTAATTGTGTATATTAAATAATTATTTTGTGAACTCCTTAATTTATGATATAGAAACTTAATTTAGTTTGTGGCCCACATGTTCTGTGTCTTGCAGTCTGAATGGCTGGATCACCCTTGGGTACAAGATGGAATCCTGTGGGACACACAGGACAGCTCCCATGGTGCTGAACAGTAACCTCCCATGCTTATTTTCTGGAAACAGACCAAGAGGTAGGAGTGGAACCACTGAATTACAGTGCGCACAACCTCCACCTATCTGAGACACCTCTGTGGTATCAAAAGCCAATGAGAGATCAAGGAAAACAAGCAGGCTCACTCTCTCCCAATAAATGCTATCAACCACAGGCAACCAAAGCAGTTTCAGTGTCATGGCCAGGCCTGAAACCAGACTGGGATGGATCTAAGCAATCAGCTTCCTCCAAGCATGTGTGAAGTTGGACCACCACTGCCTTCCCAAACAGCTTGCCCAAAAAGGAGCTGTAATGAACCAGGAACAGTCACTCACTGCTATAGCTTAAGAGAGCTGTGTCACACAATAGAAGTCCAGGTGTGCCACCAAGTGTACATTTAATAGCCACAACCCATCCCAGCTCTCTGATGAGTGTGCCTTTATGATTGTGAACACATTCTTAATGCATTCCTACAGCTTATTCAACATCTACTTAAAACCACAAAGTGAACCTTAAGAAACAATTGAAAAAAGTGTCTTGATAAATATTCATTATCAGTGAATTGGCAGGTGCCCTTAAAAAAAAAAAAGCTCATCAATTTTGATTTTCTAAAAAAGGCTCAACAACTTTGGTCCAACCCAGGAGCCAGTGGAGGTTGCTATGGTGCTGCAACAGCCATGCCAAATTTTACTATGGTTGTGTTTTCAAGTGACATGAACTATTATTTTTAGAAGACAAGCACAGGAGAACTCTAATTTTTACAAAATAATTACAGTTTTCTACTCTGTTGTAGTCTTCTTTTTAAGTTACTTGCATCAAAAAGAATTCCTACTGTTTTCAAATGACTTTTTGGCTATCAGACAGATGTTAAATCACCAGATAAATTGCACTTAATTCCCCCCCCCCCCGTATCTCCTCTAACTTGTACTTTGAATTAACTGTTTAAAATTGTTTTCCTCCTTGCTGAACACTCTGGAATGAATTACCGTACTCTCATTTTGGAGTCCATGGTTTAGAAATGTAATGTCAAGTAAAAACATGCTTTTTATTTTTTGGTTGACTTAGGTGTCTAAATAGCTACCGGTACTTATATACTAGGACCTTAAATACTATATAATGATTTAAATATCAATTCACTTAAATGCTGATCTACATACAGAAATGTTTGCAGATGGTGTTTCTAAAGAATGTCACAATTTTAAAAAAATGTAAAACACAACTGCTATGCTGCGTGTGCTTTGGATGATAAACGTCCTTTGTAAGTTGCCAATGAAAACAGATCCCTGTTTTTTTAAAAACAAACAAGACTATGTTCCTTAAACCTGGGTCTTTAAAACAGGCTTACTTAATCAATAAACTGAAGTTGTTTGGTTCCTGCCGAATCAGCACAATTAAAACATACCAACTCTGCTATTATCGCCTCAAGCTACAGCCTTCAGCCACAGCATTTTTACCTTTTTATGTTTGCAAGAGGATCTGCAACTGCTGATGTGGGGTTTTCCACACAACATCTACAGGGACTAGTTCATAAGAAGTACAGAAGCATGTTTACTGGATGCAGAATTGCTCAAAGATCATCCATGGCACCAAGAAGAAAAATGCTTGTGATGTTTTATCTTTCAGCAATGACCTGCACAGGGAGGAAACAACTGACACTCCATTAGCCTCCAATTTGTCCTCCAAAAGTGTAGGGTCAGAATTTAAATGTAATCAAAGGCTGTAATACCACAATTGTCCTTATTCAAATATATATTTAAAATGCATATAGAATGATAATGATCTTTAATCGTTGAGGCACATATTAAATACATCCCTAATGAAAAAGGAACATTGTTTTCACAGGCCACAAGCCAATGAATTCAGAAACTACCTCCATGCAGCGAACTAATATTTTCTCACTCTATTTTTATCCATCAAACAATATTCCCATGAGTGATGTTATCAACTTACTTGTGAAAACTCAAGAGACTTTATAATATTTGTCTGGCAGGGAGTAAAAAAAAAGTACACTAGTCTTAGCAAAAAGATCTGTGACCTTTGCATTTTATTAACTATTCTTATTTTTATCATTTCAATCAAAGTATTATTGGTTCATTCATAGCCATTTCAATTTGTCACTTTTGGATAATGCCAGGACCACCAAGGCAACAAAATAATTCCTAATGTTAGAATACAAAGGATATTGGAGTAGGTTAGGCTGGCCGGCAGGCGAGACAGGTGGCATGAGTGACCAGACCATCAGTGTGAGCCAGCAGGGCTTCCCATTCTCCTCCTGTTGCTGTTGACATGAGCAATGGCAGTGGGGAGGGGAATGAAGAGAAGAAATATTTCCTCTCCTTCATCCTCCCCCTGCCACTGCCAGAAGGAAACCTGCAGTGGTGCACGGGACAAAGAGGACTAAGACTTTTCTCCCCTTCATTCCCCTCCCACCACCAGTTGCAGCAGTGGCAGGAGGAGTACTGGGATGGAGGAGCTGTAAGGGGATGGGGGAAGAGATTTTGGGGTGTGCTATGGGGAAGTGGGGTTGGGCAAGTTGTGAGGGGATAGGGGAACAGATACTTTGGGTGAAATGTAAAGGGAGAGGGTTGACAATGGAGTGGTAGGTAGGAGCATTTGGTGAGCAGTCTACACAGGGGCATCCCTTAGTAAATTCAAATTTACTAAACAAATAATCTAAATACACAAGTACAGAGCAAAACTAAATCTAACAAACAATAAAGTTCACAACTTCTGCTGCATATCTCCAAGAAGCTTCAACAGCCTAGGAGATAGACCTCTCATCATGCTAAATTCCTTGCAGAGGAGACTGACAGCAGCTAAAGGGAAATACTAGGGAGAGTATGAAAGTTTCAACTGTTAGTGCAGGTCTTACTGCATTTCCAAAGGCCAAGTAAAGTGTTAAAGTGTCTACCTAACTCCAGAAAGCAGAAGAGACTGTTGAAATTTCCCTAGGAAGGGAGTTCCATTTCACAGTCTTCACTGTCACTGTGTAAGCCAAGTCCAGAAATCTTGCTAGCAATTATCAGCAAAGAGAAGAGAACTGTGTGAATTCAAAGTACATGTTTTGACAATAATAGTATGAAAAAACAGCACGGCCCCTGCAACCCTCAGTTCTTCCAACTCAGTATCTAGGCCTGAACTAGGAGTATGTTGTCAAAGTCATCAGGGAGTCTCTTTACAAAGTACAAACTAGTCGTTCTTCTTTACGAGCACTGTCATAGCTCCTAATGATGAGGATTAGAAAGCAGCAAGCAATACTAGCAAGAATAAGAACAACTTTGTCAGAGCTAGAGTCCTTGATGGCCTTTATGTTAAAAGTAGCATCAGGGTTGAGAGCATGCCAGAAATTTCCCTTCATTCAGAACCTTGTTTGTTGTGTGAAAGGGAATGACTGAAGTTGACTGAAGATTCTGTTCCACAATTCATATTTGGGTTTCCCCGTCATAACATTTCTCTGCTCAGAAGGTCCATCTCCTGATATTCTTTCCATTAGGGTATAAATCTGGATGCTAGTAGCTAAGATTTTGCTTTTACTGAAGTTTTTGGGAAAGCATGAACATGGGCTCTAAGTAGCATTTGAAATCAAGAATAAAGGAAGTCAGTGTCATCAGAGTGCTCAAATGCTGCTGATGAGAAGGCATGTGGTTTCTGATTCTGTGACTTTGTATCAATGCCATCTGCACTGAGAAATCCCTTGGTACTGAGACTGCTGTACTCTGGTTAATAAGGCTAGAGCTTGAAGCCAAGAAGCTCTCTAAATAACAAGGGTGTTGCTTGGTATCAAGACTGTCCATGCTGAGAAGCTTTCTAGGCACTGATTCTATAATTTGGCACAAAGAAATCTCTGCTCACTTACCTATAAATGGTGTGACAGTTGCAGCCGACACAGTCCCACTGCCATCATCTGGCCTCTCCGTGCTAGGCAATGGCAGATAGGCCAGGAAGTGGGACCTTGGTTGGGCAGAGCTGACTGGGAAT
The DNA here is from genome assembly GCF_964106915.1 of Podarcis gaigeae. Taxonomy (NCBI): domain Eukaryota; kingdom Metazoa; phylum Chordata; class Lepidosauria; order Squamata; family Lacertidae; genus Podarcis; species Podarcis gaigeae. The sequence goes on along the minus strand of NC_139690.1, from coordinate 51,211,265 downwards.
CATTCAGGCCTGCTCCACAACCTTAAAATCAGGCCTGCCTCCTTGACCGACACCACCATTGCCTTTCAGATCTCTCTCCCTTAACTCATTGTTGCAATCTTTCACTTGTGTGTTATATCTTATTCAACCTTGCTATGAATCACTTCGGTCGCCAGATTGAAGGACAGGGAAGAATTTTGCCCTCAGGCTAATTGGGCCCATCTAGGGGTTATTGCCTACCTCACAACAATCGTTACAACTTTGGGGGATATGACATTGGGTAAGATCTTTAGTCTGTGTCAGAGGAGGAGATATAAGCTTCTGCCTTCCTCTCCAAGGCAGTGGGGTATCCCGTTAAAGGAATCCTGGCGTAAGGTGCTTCTGTCTGTACACTGAGATGGGAACCAAGGACAATAGCACTCCCCAATGTGGTGAACCTGTCGGGATTGTACCTATTTGATATATGTCACATGTTAACCCTTCCGCAGATTTGACCCTTCTGGTAATTGTCCAGCAGATGGGCTGGATGATATGGGTGATACCCAATGCCAAGCCAAAACTCACTTACATGGCCTAATATGAACCCAATAATCTTTTCAGTGGTCCCTTCATAGGGAGCTGGTGTTTGTTCACAGAGAGCTTTCTGGGTCATGTAGCCAGCAAGACTAAACCACTTCTGGGGCAATTGGACACTGTGACGGAAGCCAGAGCACATGGAAATGCCATTTATCTTCCCGCCACGGTGGTACCTATTTATCTACTTGCACTGGTACACTTTTGAATTGCTAGGTTGGCAGAAGCTGAGACAGAGCAACGGGAGCTCACCCTGTCATGCAGGCTCAATGGTTTAGACCACAGCGCCACCTGCGTCTCTAGAATCAGATGGTATCTTTACAGGAGTAGAATTGTTGGAAACCCAACAGCTTGTTATTGGGTGTTAACTTTTGCATATGGATTTTTCCCCAAACTTTAATTTAAAAAACTTTTTTTTTTAAAAAAAAAGGAAACTCAACAGCTAATTCATGAGAGTGGATGGTCTACAAGCCAAAGTCAGAATCTGTCGTCCTCTGGGCCACACAGTCAACAAGTGTCATCAAGACTATTGCAGCAATGAAGGCAGGTGTTCCAAGAGGCACCTGACAGTCCATACCTGGTTTAGTAAACTCATGCTGTGGTCAGGCATCAGACACTCTGGGGCCATACCCCTGGAGATAAAGGCCAACAGTACTGGGATCAGATTGGGCTTCCAAAGGCATAAATTCAGGGGATGTTCAGTTAATAAATCCCCAAAGCCAAAGAGCCTGAAGCCTTATCATAAAATGTTTGAAACCAGTGCAGACTAAAATTGACTGAGAAATAATCACAAGTGGCAATGTCAGAGACTCATCTGCCTGTAGCCCCTCTCTCTTTCTTTTCTAGTTTTCTAGTGGTGGACAACATAAAAATCTGATATAAAATATCTTTCTGATGAGAAAAGAATATAAATTTGTAAATAGAATTCCCTTACAGTGGCCAACCTATGATGGTCAAAAAGAGCATTGGTCCCATCCCTGAACCACACAGAGACCCAGGGTTTCTCCTGCTCAGGGCAGGAGCTGCAGGCCCTGTAAAGCTCTATGCAGCTTCATATCCCATATGGTTGACTGAAAAAAGGAAACACAAAATATGCAACCTTTTAAAAGTTCAGAACACAAGCAATGGCACCACTTTCTCTAGCAGCAATGCCTCATGGCTAAATAACTTTTAAAATAGTTTTACTTCTAGTTAATTTCATTCACAAGAGGAAACATGCTTTCCCCTCTTAAAAGTGAAACGGGTATGGCCACCTCTATAAAGCAAAGGGCAGGAGACCCACACAATGACCTTTGCTTCCTTACATCAAAGGTTCCACCCTTTCCTTTTAATCTGTACATTTGGCACACTGTACATGATGTATTTGTGACTAGAGCAATAGGAGTGCTGGGCTTAGGGATGAGGACTTCCATTTATTCCTACAAATATTATCTGCAACTCTCTGAGTAACTAGCAGTTACATTGGTCTCGGTGGAAGTGTAGTGATGAAATTTCACCATCACAGTCTTCGTTGTTGATACTGAAGAATGAGAAGAGGTTGGCACTGAAGGATCTGAATTAATAGCCAAAGGGACTGCTTGGAAGAGAATGGGATCACTACAGTGGGAGGCATTGATTTAGTGAACCAGCTTAGCGTGATATCTTAAATGTGTTTCTGAGTACTCACAGGCTTCAAAGTACCTTTTCCCTTGAAATTTATCTATATTTAACTTCTTGGAAAGAATTAATTTGTCTCTGTGTCAAAGGAGAAAAAATACCTGCATCTTGTTCAGCTTAGAACTCAAGAGGTTTAAGGAGGTTGATACTAAGGTTACTCTTACTTTTCCTTTTACCACATGCCAATCTGAAAGCTCCTACCACATCTTAGGGACTGTTTTGCCTGATAAATGAACTGGAGTCACTGATTCCCCTGGCCCAACTGGGGGAAATTCTGCACATAAAATTTGATATTGGAGCAAAGAAAGGAAGCAATCCTTTCAATCATCTGTGAAGCAAAGCTTTGGTTCATGAAGCTTAACTAAAGCCAGAGGATCTTGTGGTCATAACAGATGAGCTTTAGAAAGTCTGTCTCTATAATGAGCCACTAATATACTCTTGATCTGCTGTGGACAGCTTATTGAAAGTCCCCTCTGTGCACCAAGTTCCACTTCTTATAGCACATGCTGGAGCACGCTCAGTAGTGAGCCCACTTTCATAAAGACTCTGTCTAGTGAAGCCCATTTTAGTCCAAAGCTGTAAGTTTTCTGACTGTGATAAGTTACTTGTGCATTTTCTGCAGAGAAAAATGCCTTTCTTGGAACTTCCCATTTGAAGGAGCAAAAGGAGACTCCTTTTTTGTTTCTCTTTAAGACCCATCTCTCAGAAACATAGGTCTGATTTAGTGGTCACCAAACAGCAACCCTATCAGTATTTCACACAAGGTGTATAACATTTAGAAGATCCTTATGCACCAACCCATAGGCATGCAGTGAATACATTCAGTGAAATATATCTTCCTAGTATATTTCAGGAAGGCACTGACACTGGTAAGAACTTTTCATTGACCTCCACAAGAGGGGCAACTGCATTAAATATGTAGACAGTTAAATTTAATTCAAAGTGTCCTCCAAACTAGACTCTGAGTAACACTAAAATATGAAGAGCACTGGTAGGACATCTATTGCTGTAAGATATCTGTGTTATATTCAATTCTTTATTTTAAAATGTCACTACAATGCCACTATGTCTGTTTGCAGTTCTGGTTCCCTTGCTTCCATCTACCTGCTCAATTCTTGGTGTTTCTGGTGGCTCTTTCACTCCCACTCTCATGGTTACCACCTACCTGTTTTGTTTAATCTAGAACTACTCTGTGTTTGTTACACTATTGGTTGCAGGTCCTACTGCCTTGCTGAGTTTGTTACACTATTGGTTGCAGCTCCTACTGCCTTGCTGACCAGTAGGATTTGCTGCAAGCAAATTGACTGTCCATGGTGGTGATGCTGATTACATATTTATTTTATTTATTGAATTTATATACCACCTTATTCCCGCAGGTCTCTAAATGGCTGATTACACACTTTAAGTATCATGCTGGAAGTGGAGCATGGTATAAGAAAGTTAAAATCACTGGGGAGGAGATGGAGAGAGCAAAGAAGAAGAGGAAGAGGAAGAGGAAGAGGAAGAAGAAGAAGAAGAAGAAGAAGAAGAAGAAGAAGAAGAAGAAGAAGAAGAAGAAGAAGAAAAAGAAAAAGAAAAAGAAGGAGGAGGAGGAGGAGGAGGAGGAGTATCAACTACTGGGAAAGAATAAACGGCACCTAAGAAGATTTAAAAAGATACTTGTTATGAAAGTGATCAACATTATAAAATGGTAGGAAGTAGAAACTGAAATACCACAAGAGAAATTAAACATAAGTTTAGGCTCCAAAATTAAAACACTCATTGAATGGTTCTCATTAAAAGTCAAGCATTAATGAATATTCATTCCATAAATCATGAGTGTATGGCTTATAGATTGTCAACTGTTTGCACATCCTACACAATTACTTCAAGAGGTTTATGGATTCGGTTCCATCTGGTAGAAAGTTTCACTTGTGCATCATATTTTGAATTCAGAAGAGTACCTTGTGATATGTTTCCCAGCATTTTAGCATAACATTTATCTTTTAAAGCACACAGCTTATCTGGAAAAGGATGTTGACATCAACTATGTTTTCAAATGTAGTGTATCCCCTTTGCTTATAGTAAGTTATTTAAGTCACTCATTTTTTCTACCTTTTGGTATATGTGAAACCATTTGTTAACCTCAGTCTAGGTTAACCATTTGTTAACCTCAGTCAAGATAATGAGTGAAACTCACTTTATTTAGCTAACATCTCAGTCCCATACATATTTACGGTACTCAGAAGTCCTCAAAATTCTATCCTGAAAATGTTCATGACTTTGCAGCCTCATATTTGCAAACTAAGAAAAGCGTGTCATTTCCCTGTGACTAGTGTAAGGTTCTTCAGTAACACTAGGGTAAAGCCACTATGGTTTTGTTACAACAATATTAGTATCAAACAAGTACTGAAACTGAGTCCTACCATAATCATTCATGGCTCACCGACTAGGTCTAGCTTGTGTAGCGGGAGAGTATGTGCCCTAAAATAAAATCTGAAACCAATTTCTATTTCCAGTAGATCCTGGAGGGCATTACTCACTTCAAGATGGCTCCTCCCTCCAACCAAGGTTGGTAGGTTCTCCAAAGTCTTCCATGTTACTGAGGGAAGAAGTCAGCCTGCCTTTCAGACTGGCTGGCAGAGCAGGAATAACCAGGCAACCCCCCAACCATGATTCTGAATAAATCCATGGAATAAATTCCCTAAAATGGCCAGAAAACTGACCAACAGCTATTTTGAGGGGCATAAGTCTGTTTAAAATGGTGACATGCATAGTAAGCTCGATCAGGCTGTCCAAGTTTCTTCCCTTTCCATAAATATTCTGTTGACTGAAGTTTTCAATTGTTAAGTTAGCAACTCTGAGCATTTTTAAAGTCTATCAGTTGTTAAGTCTATCAGTCTAGATTGATAGACTTAACAATTGTTAAGTCTATCAGTCTATACAGCAAACTTGCAGTACTGGTGGGAAACCACCCCTTGAATCACAACAAATGGGCGGATAAACATTCGGTCGCAAATTCCCTGTCCCAACTGCTGGGGCAGACACTACGCCCCGTAGATATCGTGGTCATCTCATGGCTGCCTTCTGGACCTTATATGAGACGTATGGTTATTAACTTTAGATCTGCCCACTGCGTTGCAAAGATTCTAGGACTAAGAAACCGTACAAAAAAATGGCACATCTATTTCACAAGGGTATTCACCAATCTGACCCGCACACCGCTATGCACCAGGATAGGTGCTGTCTGTGCTGATGCCGGGCCTGTGCGCCATAAAGAACAAATAGTCGGGGGAATGGAGCCGGGACACATTACCCCTCAGGGAGTGGCAAGCCTGCCCGCAAATGATTTAATTGATTTTCTACACACACACACCCGCTTGGTACCCTGGTCTCTACGTGCAACGAGCCTGGTATTGGACTACCCAAGCAAGACCAGTTTGAAATGCTCTCGTCCTCATATGCCTCGATGCCGGAATTGGAGGCTTCCATTATTTTAAGCCCAATACGCAATCATGATCCACAGCATTTGTAGCAGTACCGACACAAGATTCAGCTGTTGACCTGCTACCTGTACAGCCTATACGGGTCGGCAAAGCCCTCGCTCTGCAAAAACCAGCTGAACATCATGATACATCAGCTGATCATCATGATATTTGTAATGGTGTCATCGAAGATCCTCTGGGCCAAATCAACCTATTGGCCCCTCAGTTAAAGCCATCACACCTACTTAGGGACCAGCGACCTCAAACCTGGAACCACCAAGCAGGGCAGAAGGAGGAGGAGCTTAACTCAGGAGCCCCAAACCACCGGAAAAGAGATTGACTGCCACTATTTCCACCATCACCCTATTTCCACATTCTATCTTGGAATGTGGCGGGATGGCTATCTAAGCAGGGTGACGTCGACCTTCTGGATTTCCTTACAAAATTTCAGATTATATGTCTACAGGAGACATGGTGTCTAGATCTCCATGTCCCTTCTCTACAGGGATACGAAGCCTTTGCTACCCCTGCGATAAAACCAAATTTCCGAGGCCGACCTAGTGGTGGCTTAGTCACTTTTGTTTCCACCAAGCTAAAGTGCAAGGTCCGGCAACAGCAGTGGGCGAAGAGTAACAATCTACAAATCCTACTTATTTCTAGCAGTGAAGGAGGAGATTTCCTTTGCTTTAATATATATATCCCTCCCATAGGCACCCCTTCCCAGTCGTCACAAATCTGGGAAGATTTAGAGCTATGTTTGGAGACGCGGGTGGTGCTGTGGGTAAAAGCCTCAGCGCCTAGGGCTTGCCGATCAAAAGGTCGGTGGTTCGAATCCCCGCGGCGGGGTGCGCTCCCGCTGTTCGGTCCCAGCGCCTGCCAACCTAGCAGTTCGAAAGCACCCCCGGGTGCAAGTAGATAAATAGGGACCGCTTACTGGCGGGAAGGTAAACGGCGTTTCCGTGTGCTGCGCTGGCTCGCCAGATGCAGCTTTGCCATGCTGGCCACGTGACCCGGAAGTGTCTCTGGACAGCGCTGGCCCCCGGCCTCTTGAGTGAGATGGGCGCACCAACCCCAGAGTCTGGCAAGACTGGCCCGTACGGGCAGGGGTACCTTTACCTTTACCTTGGAGAAGGCTGAACTAGAATTCCATGGCATGGATATCCTGCTGGCAGGTGATTTCAACGCCAGGATAGGAAACGACATTAATACGTACTGCTCTAAATCTCAGTTACTGCCAGAGGCAGATTGGTTTATTCCCTGGTCCTCTGACGATAAGGTCTTGAATAAGGCAGGCATTACATTAATGGAGACTGCCTTCAAACATAATCTGTATAATTTGCATGGTACCCATATGGACAGGTCAGGGGGTTTCTTTTCTTTCCTTGGGCCTAGAGGTGCAAGCGTTATTGATTATATCCTGGTCTCCCCAAAACTCTTGGAGAGGTCACAGGGCTTTAGGACTTTCAACAGAACTGAGAGTGATCACCTCCCTATATCAATCTCACTAATTCCCCGTGGTTTGGAGGATCCGCAATACCGCAATCACTGTGCAGACCCACCTCCAACTCTGGCCCTTCGTAGGCATAAATGGAACAGTGACCTGGAATTCAAAATCAAACTACACCTGCATTCATCAGACTTACTGGCCTTGAGAGACCAGTGTATTTTATCTAATTCTGACCCCTTTTTAACATTTCAGCAGGTCTCAGAGTCGCTCCTCCCACTACTTACGAACTCCAACCCTCCCAAACAACAAAATAATTTGAGGGCCTGGTTTGACAAAGACTGTAGGAATCTAAGATCTTTGCTTAGGAAATTACAAAATAAGGTAAAACAGGAAGGGACCCTGTCCTCAGTGGAAAACCTGCACAGGTGGCGCTCTCATTATAAAAATACTCTAAAATTTAAGAAATCCCTTTATAGAAAGGAACAATGGGAGGCACTCAACAAGGCGACCAAACTGCGGGACGACAAAAAGTTCTGGGAAATAATTGCTCAGGGAGTTTCACCCAAAGTGAAAATTGTAACCAACAGTATTCCATCTAACTTATGGTACCAACATTTTTCCCGGCTATATACAGCTCCAAACATTGCTAAACCAAGCCAGTTTCCTCCTCTTAAAAATGACCTATTAATGGGCTGGGATCCTGTTACTGGATCAGAATGTTTACAGCTAATTAAAACACTCAGGAATGGCAAAGCTCCCGGTGAAGATATGATTCCTCCTGAGGTGCTTAAACTAAATGCCCAGTGGTGGGCTGCTTTTTTGGCCCAACTTTTTACGGTAATAAATGATACATGCAAAATCCCAGAAAACTGGAAACTGAGCCTGGTAGCCCCCATCTATAAGAAGGGAGAGCCCCAAGACCCCTCGCCCCATAAGTCTCCTGGACATTGTGTATAAACTTTATACTCGCCACCTGCTAAATAAATTGGTTGACTGGGCTGACTACTCTAACTTGCTTAATCCGGAACAGGCAGGGTTTAGAAAGGGCCATAGTACAATAGGCCATTGTTTGGTACTACAGACAATGATAGATAAGTATACAAAGACACATAAGAGCAAACTTTTTGTGGCTTTTGTAGATCTCACATCCGCTTTTGACTCAATCTGTAGGGACAAATTATGGCAAAAACTATATGACACAGATATTGATAGACGACTTCTCAAAATACTTAGAGAGTTACATTCAGACACCACAGTTAAAATCAGAACTGGGATGTCAGGCAACTATACTGACCCACTGCCACTGGGGAAAGGGGTTAAACAGGGCTGTTTGTTAGCGCCGTTCCTCTTTAATTTCTATATAAACGACATTGTTCAACATATGGCAAAGTATAAGTCATCAGCTCCTGCCCTGGAAGGCAAACACCTGAATATACTGCTATATGCTGATGACATGGCGGTCATGGCACTCACTCGAAGGGGCCTACACAGCATGCTGGAGGGGCTCGCAGCTTATTGTTCCCAAAACTCTCTAAAGATAAATTATGACAAAACAGAAATTGTGGTATTTACAAGAGCTCGCCACACATTTAGATGGTCTTTAGATGAACACAAAATTGAACAATGTCTTTTCTTTAAATATCTTGGTATCACTTTCCAAGCTACATCTAGCTGGCTTGCCCACTTCAAGACTGTAGCCCTTCTAACACGTAGGACAACTGGTGCTCTGCTCAGCTTTTTTTATTCGAGGGGAGGGCAACTGGTGACCCCGGCACTAAAAACTTTTGTTGGAAAAGTGATTCCCCAGATGTTGTACGGAGTAGAACTCTGGGGATGGAATCAGAAGCTGTTAGAACGGCTTGAAATCTTCCAAAATTTTTATCTCAGAAGAATTCTAGGCCTCCCTCAGAGTACTCCGGCAGCTCTCCTAAGAGTGGAAGTAGGATTACCTTCTGTGTCTGCCAGGGCCCACTTAAGATTCCTGCGTTTTTTCACCAACCTCATAGATGCCCCGAACACCTTATTGGCTAAACAAGCCTTTGTATCATTACAAAATAATACCACTTGGCATAAAAACCTACTAGACATTCTATCCAGATACAACCTACCTGAGTTTAATACTCTCAAATTGTGGAGCCCTGATAAAGTTCGGGAATGGATCTTTGAAAAAGACGCCTTTTTGGACTCCACTAAGATAAAAAACTCTGGGTTTTCCTACTGGTTCCCCCGAGTAAAAGCAGTCAAAATCTGTGCCAACTACTTGGTGGAGATCACTGATCCCACCCTTCGGAGAGCTTTCACTATGGCACGGTTTCAAACATTGCCAACTGCTTATCTGACCGGTAGATACACAAAAACCCCAGTAGAACATCGTTTATGTCCTTGCCTTATGAAAATTAAAGAGGATCTTACACATTACTTCCTCTATTGCCCCATTTACTCGGGCTTTAGAGACGCATTGCTGCAAATTATACCCAACTCTATAACCAGTCCTGAAGATAGAGTAAAATTTTTGTTAGTTGATGCAAACCCACGCATTACCCATGTGGTAGCGGTTTTTGTGATGAAGGCCATGAAAGCCAGGGAAAGATTTATGGACGACAATGTAAAGACCCCTTCATCGTCTGTTTAACTCGTTGCTCGTTTTCCCTCCTTTTCTATTTTGTGGGAAGAAGGTTTTGTTGGCATAGTATGTAATGAATTTTAATATTTTTAACTATTGTAGTGTTGATTTTTGTGCACAGGCATGGTCCTCACAATAAACGGATTTGTTGTTGTTGTCTATCAGTTCAAAGATAACCTGACTGAAAGGAGACATCCCAGAGTAAGAACCTAAGGAGCACATGTTTTTATATACTTTTGATTACAACAGACACACAAAGATAGCAAATAATAACAGGCAAAAGCCTATACAAATATAATAGAAAGAAACAACTTTTCCGATGGAATTCTCTAGTTACACTATTAAATAAAAACAAGATATAAAAACTGAATTGCTTTCAGTGTGTATTTTCAACAGGACTATACTGTATTGAATTATTCTGAAGTCCCTTAAATATACACCTAACATCAGTAGATTTTCAAATATACTGAAACAGATTCACTGTTGCCAATATCCAGCAAAGAACCTCAGGCAAAAGAAGTGCAATTATTACTTCAAACAAAGAATGAAAAGATCCAATACTACAGATAGCTAATTTAAGTGTTTGAATATTCAAATGGCAGATTTACATTAACAGCTACAAACTATTCAACTATTGTATGTTTACTTGATTAAAAATTACAAATGTCAAAACTAGTATCCTTAAGGAAGTTAGTTTTTTTTACTCTGACATTAGCTATAACTTACCGTAACTGTAAATTTCCTAACTATGTAGAAAGTTATGATGACTTTCTACATACTGAATAGTATGGAATAAAAGATAGACACAGATCCTGTTTTTAGATGGCAGCCATTCATTATTGTGCTGTCTAGCCTAGCTCCAGAACACCTTTCTTGCTTCTTATATAATCTTTTTATTTCTAGTGTGAGCTATTTCTACATACTTATACAAAATAGTCTTCAGTGGTAGGTTTATTAGTTATAAGTACTATATGTTTCTTCAGTTGTATTAAATGTTTGTACCCAGTGGTGGCTGCTGACGACTACTACTACTTATTATTATTATTATTCACATTTTTATACCACCCTTCATCCAAACATCACAGGACACTTTACAATATAAAAACTGCCCACAAAAATAAATACCATAATAACAAACAAAAACAACACCCCGAACACACACACACACACACACAGAGAGAGAGAGAGAGAGAGAGAGAGAGGCCATAGATTGTTTAATTAGCAAATGGCCTGGGAGAAGAGGGATATTTTTGCCTGATGCCTAAAGATGTGCAATGAGGATGCCAGGCTAGCTTCCAGTACTTATTTAGGAAAGTGTGCTATTACACATGTGCAGAGTGCCACTGTCTCCTCACTGAAAAAAAATCAAATATTCTTTGCAGACCTATGAAAAGGGAAAGAGCTTCCATGCAAAACTGTCCAAGTATGATTTTCAAGCAACATTGACTCCAATCCTCCTATTTCAAACTCTCCAACATTTCTCAGCTGAAAATAGGGACATTCTATTCTACATCAGTCTCCCCACTCCCCCTATACTGTATTTATGAAATACAGGAAAAGGGTGGGGCTGGCTGAGCTGCCCCAATGGCTGTTACTCAGAGGAATATGTAACAATACCATACCGGCAAATGTCTTCCGTTATATGTGGGTGCCTTAGATTATTTGTGATAAAACCATGAGGCCTCCATCTGTACACCTTGGGCATCAAATGAGGCACCAGCACTCAATGTTTATAATGTGGCATTTCCTTTCAAACAATGTAGTCTCTATGACCACAGAAGGGTCCCAGGGCAAGCCGGGCCCCGCTAAGCCGCTCCTGCCTCCCCCATCACCGTAGTCAGATGCATTAAGTGGCAATGACAGGCAGATCTGAAGAGCAGAGCAGCAGCAACTGGTAACCCCTCCCCTCCCCATAGCTCCAGTTGTGTCAACATGAGGGGCTAGGTTACCTCTTCCTCCTCCCCCTAACCCCACTTCCCAAATGCAGAAATCCTGATTCTGCATGATATAGTGGGAAGTCTATATAGTGAGATGGGTTTTCGTGATGGCCCCGATATTTTGGGGGCAGTTGGGGACTATGCTATTTAGAAATTAAGACATGCCATGTAAGTTTTTTTAATTCATGTATTATTTATACCTACACCTCCATGCCCAATAAAGAAATAAACACTTTTAAAATGTGATGAACACTTGTTTCTACCATTTTCTCCCCAAAAAGATCAATTTAACTTTTTATTATCCAAAATACCTTTTTCTCTAACTTGAAAGTTTTATTTAAAAAAGTATTGGGTATATATTGACACACACACAGCTTTTATGGAAATGGTTAATACTGTACAGAGTTTGTGGCAACACATTAACAAGCCATCACCATTTATTGCCCCAATACCCCCAGTCACTCCCCCCCCCCAAAAAAAATTGTTGTCACTGAATAGTTTTGAGAATGAAAATAAACTTTTATTCTCAAAAAGGGCATCACTACAGGCTTGAGAAATATGACAGTACGTATAACTAAATGCACTAGAACTGCATGTACCTTAGCACCTATTTTATCACTTTCATTTTCATTTTTGTGATACATAGCAAAATAGGTTTGGTGATATGCTCTTTCTAACTTCTTGTTTTAGGATAAAGTCCGAAAGGTTCTGTACTGTTTTTGTTGTGGCTTCTGTGCTTTGTCACAATGTAGTTTTGGATTTTTGCTATCATTTATTTTGTTGTAGGGAGATTATAAAAAAGGTGGTAAAGGGAAATTATTTGGTTTCTTTAGAAAAAGAAAATGGTTATATATGTTATTTTAGGAAAGCTGGAGCGTAAACACATATAATATAAATATAATATTATAGGTATAATGATGCATATAATACATGAGGATTTTTCATTTTTAAAAGCAAATTTGTCATTATTTTAACTTGCCCCTAATGACGATCAAGAAGCAAGATAGAATTAGAAAAAATCTGGGAGGATTAGTTCAACATCTTCAGAAAGGTCCATCCCTAGCCGAGCCTAGGGTTCTCTTTTTCACCCATTCTATTTAACATCTATATTAAACTTATGGGAAAGGTTATATGGGTCAGCTGTCATCAATATAAACTGATGACTTGGCTCTATTTCTCCTTTACATCATATTCAAGTTAGCACTTAGGTCTCTGTGTGCCTGTTTAGATTCAGTTACTGACTGGATGTGGTAAATAAACTAACTAAATCTAGGTAGGATTATTTTAGAGCAAAAGAAGAGCCCTGTTGGATCCAACCAAAGGCCTATTTAATCCAGCTTTCTTTTCCCATAGTCACCAATCAAATGTCCCAATGGGAAGCCATGAGCCCAATACCACTCTCTGGCTTGTGTACCCAAAACTGGTTTTCAGAGGGATACTGCCTTTGATAAAGAAGATAATTCAACACTGTGACTAGGAGCCATTGATAGCCTTATCCTTAATGAGTTAAAGGCCATCCATGTAGTGAGAAAGTTTTTGATCTAGCTGCCTGGGACAGAGGCACACGGCAAGCACACCTTAAAGGTAAGGTTCACAGCCTGGGAATGCACAATATCTCTTTACTAATAAGTTAAAGTGCCCCACTTCTGGCTGCCTTACAACAAACTTGAAAGAATGCTGTGTTCAGAACTGGAGGGGCTGACGTACAAGACAGCGATGAAAGCAAATTAGCTTGCAAATGCATTTCTCTTTTCCACATGTGAAACATAACCAATGGTGAGAAATTAAAACTGAAGGAGGGAAGAAAGTCAGAGAACCACAAGGTTATAAGTAATTAACAGGAGCTGCAGAGCTTGAAATACACTTTTAGCAAAAGACATACCAGAAGAAGCCAAGAGGCAAAGGTTTAAAAGAACATTAGTGGTAAAAATATGGTTTGTGCAAAGGAGCAGCAGATTTCTCTGTCAAAACTGACTGTGTGTGCATGCACACATGCACACACACATAGAGAGATGCACCTCTGTGTGGAAGGCCAATTTAGGGGCTGCCATGGAGTATGCCTTCTCCCAGGCCACCACCCCATGAACTTCTGAGAGCAGTGAAAATACTCTGCTCATCTTAACACTTCAGAGGGCCTGTCAGGATGGAGACCCTCTCAGATATTTGGGTCTAAGTTGTTTAGAGCTTTAACCAATGTGAGCACCTTTAACTGGACCTGACTTTATGGCAGTGGCGTAGCATGGGGGTGCAGGGGGGGCCGGCCACACCAGGCGCAACATCTGGGGGTTAGGGTTAGGGGGCGCAAATCCACGAGTTAGGGGGCGCAAATCCACGGGTTAGGGGGTGCAAATTACTTGCCTTGCCCCGGGTGCTGACAACCCACGCTACGCCACTGCTTTATGGGTCTGCTACCATCATGTGCATTCTGGCTCTTACTTCAAGTGTAAAAAGGTACAAGGTTAGACCCTGACATTATATGATAAACAAACTCTATCCAACTTGCCAAGAAGGAGGGGCTCATGTAAAATACTTTGTAAATGCATCTTAGTCTCTTATTAAGAAACTGGCTGAGGTGAATTGGAACTCATGACCAAGTGTTCAGAAATAACAAGCCCTGTATTGAGTAAACTCATGGAAACTGCATGGTGCACTGGCTGGAACTTCCCAATTCAAGCTATCATACATAATATGTCACAAAGAATATTTCAAGGAGCCCACTTTTTAATGTTCATTAGACATGTATGCCCTTTTGTCCCCATTATATTATGTTTATTAGTTTTACATATTTGGGAACTAATTGCATCCGTCATAAAAAGAGGATTAACATTAGGCCTTCTTTATTTGTATGAAGGACAAATAAAAGACCTCTTTTGCCAGCCAAGCCATTTGAATGGAAAATTAGAAATTTGTTGAATCACAGGTCCCTAAAAGACCAATTTTCCTAAATGAGGGGTATAGCAAATGTTTAATTGTACCATTTATGTGCAGCTAAAAAAGAGCCAAATACTGTATAGAGCTGTGTATGACAGAATCACACACATTACATTAGATGCTTCATTATAACATGAAGTTAATGAACACCAAGGATTTATCAATCTGACAACCTATTAGAATGAAACACAAACATGGAAGGTTCTTTTATAAATTCTTAAGTAATGTAAAAGGAGTAAAAAAAGTCCTTTATATTACAGAAAATATAGACTAGAATATCTAGTTTTGATAATAAACTGACTTCTCAGTATCAAATTCACAATCATAATTAAAACACTGTTCTCTTTAAGACATTTTGACTATTAACTTCATTTTACAAATGACTTAGTCTTTGTGGCTTTTTAAAATTAACTCCTCTTGGCTTAAAAAAGAATTAGACTGTAAACACATTCTGGAAAGTTTGAAGTCTATTTAAAATTCCTCATGCTTTCAAATACTGTATAAGCCAGACTTGGGTGTCTCCAATTCTTAACCACGGTCTAACAGTAAAGACAGAACTAATGAAGGCTAGCAGATAATAGTGAATAAAATTGTGTGGTTTTTTGTTTTGTTTTTTTGTATATATTTTACCTCTCCTCCCAGGGTGTATACCTGAAATATAACATCTGTGATAATTGTTGGTCAGTCCTATGACCAGACGTGGGACGCAGGTGGCGCTGTGGGTTAAAGCCTCAGCGCCTAGGACTTGCCGATCGAAAGGTCGGCGGTTTGAATCCCTGCGGCGGGGTGCGCTCCCGCTGCTCGGTCCCAGCGCCTGCCAACCTAGCAGTTCGAAAGCACCTCCGGGTGCAAGTAGATAAATAGGGACCGCTTACCAGCGGGAAGGTAAATGGCGTTTCCGTGTGCGGCTCTGGCTCGCCAGAGCAGCGATGTCACGCTGGCCACGTGACCCGGAAGTGTCTCCGGACAGCGCTGGCCCCTGGCCTCTTGAGTGAGATGGGCGCACAACCCCAGAGTCTGTCAAGACTGGCCCGTACGGGCAGGGGTACCTTTACCTTTACCCTATGACCAGACAGGGCTCCACATTTTGTCCATCCAGAAGGGGAGGGTGCATTGTGCTAAGGACAGGCATGACAACTCCTAGGGGCAGAGGTGTCTTCGGTCACCTCAATATCTGATGGCAAGGGGTGCAACCCCTCAATATTGAAGGGGCAGGGGAAGCAAGCGCCGAGCCAAGAATGGTGTCGTTCAGTGGCTGGCTCCTCCTGAGTGCAAGAGAGAAAGCTGCACTGCACTGGCCTCTGAAATCGACCTCCTCCCAACAATGCAATGTTGCACACGTGATGCATAACACGCACATGATGTCATGTGCGCAATGTGAGCCAGGCACACAAACATCAATTTTGGGTGCAAGATTGCGCCTCTGGCTAAGGCTTGTCACATTGTGCATAGGTACAAAAATGTATTTTCAGTAAGCAACAGGGAGTGGGGAATCCTCATGCAGAACCAGATTAGTCTTCATGCTTGAAAGAAATATTTTATTGTAGCCAATAGAACAGATTGTGGTATGAGGTTGGCTGTGAGTGGCATCCCAGCCAGATGGGTGGAACATTATATTATTATTATTATTATTATTATTATTATTATTATTATTATTATTATTATCTGTTTATGGTGCCCAAAGCTCCTCTAGCTTTCAAATATGTCCAGGGACCCCAAAAGATTGACAACCCTGGTACAGAACTATGCAACTAATTCCGTGCACTCAATGAGATTTAGGACATGGTTTATTGATTTTTCTAACAGCAGTTCTCAGTGATGCCCCACTAAGAGGGTATTAAATAGGGTCTATCTGAGAATCACAAGTGCAAAACTCCACTGGGCATATGGAACTAGTTCTGGGATGTTTCGGATCCTGGCTTTAAAATCATTAATTGGTGGTACCATTTTTAAGCATATAAAGATTGCATACTGCTCCCATCCATTGTTCATGAATCTCTGGGATATGAATCTTCAACAGAGTACCAAACTGAAAACAACATTAAGCATGCAAAATAGTTACACATAGCAGAAAATTCTACACATTTATTTGCAGAACCTGCTTGCACTAGGGCAATGCCTTTTCAGCAAACTGTTCTTTTAAAGTCTCTAGAAAGATTTACCATCAGGTAGCAATGAGTGCTCTATAACCAGCCAACAAGATAACTAAGAAGGTGTAATGTGATTTAGAACAGATCTGCTTCCTGTTCTTCCTCTCTTCTTTTCTTTTTTCATGTATGTTACGTTACTGTTTTAGATGACCGTATGGTGATTTGTATAAAACTCAATAAACAGATTATTAAAAAAAAAAAAAAATAGAACAGATCTGCTTAATTTAAATGTTACCACAGAAAAACAAAAAACCTTTATCACAAACATAAAAACAGTTCCATTTTGAAACTTGTCCTTTGGGTCACACCCATTTGTCCAGTAAAAGCTTCTGGATATGCAAATTATTCAGATGGCACTGGAATTTAATCTGTACTATGCATCAGTAGTGCTCTGTAGTCATTAACCTTTTAGGACTTCAATAATTTGTATAATTAGCCTCAGGGAAATAATTTTTCTTGGGTACATAATTTTGTGCCCATTTAGGGGAAATTGCATATTTTAAGCTTCCTGTAACAATAACTGTTTCAGTAAAGTAAATGTCAAGAAGCATCTTCTACCTTAATCTATTAATATCCCAATAATAAGTAATATGACTTTTGATTACATGCCTTTAATTTCTTTTTAACCAGAATAATCAGAAAAATAACATGATCTTTCCACCTGTAGGTCTATTTCAAATGACAGTCCATTAAGAATGGATGGATCTGAAGACAAATAAGGAAAGCTATTCAGAGGTAATAGTATTGTTCTTTAGTTTCTAAAATTACTTGAAGTGCAAACCACATCTTCTATGAATCAACATGTCTCCCATGAATCACCTATTGTAATCTTGCCTAATTCTTTCTTGCTGGTATTTTCAACTATGTTCAATGCAATCTGACACAGTTTCTGTCACTGAAGCTAATGTGAACCAGCTTGGATCAATACCAAGTACTTTTAAACTCCAAACCGAACAGTTACAAAACTCAAAATACCATGAAATATGCTGGGAAATATTAAAATTTACAATGCATATACAATAACTTGACTAATCAATTTCATTTGAATTTATACGACCCCCACTGCTGATTTGTTTTGTACAGCTCCTGCAGATGTTACATAAATGTTTGTTAACTTTTAAAGTTTAGTTTGATGATGCAATACTTTGGAATTTTCCAGTAATAGCAGACATAGAATAAGATTAAAAAAAAATCATGTGCAGTGGACAGGTCTCTTTTCTGGCCTGAAATTTCTATATACTCAAAGTTTTCAGGAAATGATGGGTATTAATTAGAAATGTTTATATTCCTTTTTTTTTAATGGCCTAACCACCTATAATTGAAAATAACAATTTCTAAACCTTTGACTTGTGCATCATCCAGTATGGGACAACATGGTATTTATATAGTGGGGCATGCATTCTCAACTTCAAAAAGGCTGATTTCAACAAGCTTAAGGAACTACTGGGAGAGGTCCCATGATCAGAAGTACTCAAAGAGAAGGGAATCCAAGATGGATGGGAGTTTCTTAAAGGTGAAATACTGAAGGTTCAAATGTAATAAGAAAGTTAAAAGTGGGAGGCATCTAAAGAAACAGGTGTGGCTGCATAAGGAGCTTACAGATGAGCTGTGATTTAAGAAGGGCATATATAAGAAATGGAAGAAAGGGGAAATCATGAAGCAAGACTATGCATGAGTAGCCACCCAGAATGGCTGAGGCAACCCAGCCAGATAGGTTGTCACATGGAAGATGATGTAAGCTTGTTTACTCCTGCTGTGGAAGGTAGGACTCAAACCAATAGCTTCAAGTTACAAGAAAGGAGATTCTGACTAAACATCAGCAAGAACTTCTTGACAGTAAGCACTCTAACCAGCTCCCTTCTGACGGTGATGGACTTTCCTTCATTGGAGATTTTTAAGCAGAGGTTTGATGGCCACCTGCCCTGGATGCTTTAGTTCAGATTCCTGTATCTCAGGGGTTGGACTAGATGACCCTTGGGATCCCTTCCAACTTGACCGTTTTATGAATCTGTGATTCTATAACAGCATGCGGGAAGACTTGTAACTTTGAGGCAGGAAAGTTCCTCCTGCTTATGCAGCAAACAACTTAAATACACAGGTAAAAGTTTTTATTGTTTTATGTGAGGTGCCCTAGGAATGCCAATCAGCACTAAAGGGCAGAATAAAAACCATAAGAAAGATTAAAGAAAAAATAAATTCTGACTATATGGAGATGTCCCATTTAAAAACTTGACTAGTAGCTTATATTTTGCATGTTGTCCAAACACAAGTAGTTCAGGTATGTCACACTGAGTATCAATATAATGGTGTTTCCTTTGTATTTCTAAGAATTCCTAAACCTTGGTTGGGCAGTTCAGCAAGCACCACATCCCAAGTCCTACTACATGGAGGGTGTTATTGAGTTGTGGGGGTTTATTGGGTTGTTTTTATTTTGATTATATATATTATGGTTTTTATGTTGATCTTTTCTGTGAACCTCCCTGAGACCTCCAGCTATAGGGCGGTATATAAATTCAATAAATAATAAAAAATACTTGTGCCGGACAGGTTTTCCCCCTTTTTTCCCTGCCATCTCCAGGCTAATGTAGCAGAGTACCCTGAAATGCCCTGTGCACCTGTAGTTTATTGCCCTCCATTATATAGAAGGAAAATTCTATATGTTAGCTCCACTGAACACAATGGGACCTACTTCTGAATAAATTTGCATAAGATTCCTCTGCATTTACTTGCCAAGCCTCTTTCTTAGAGATCACAGAAATCAAATACAGCTGTAAAACTGGCTCGATACAAACTTGCTCCACGGTTTTCAAATGAGGGGTCAGCCTCAAGAATGTACGCACCCTTCAAAATCTCCTCTCTGAAGATAATTCACATTGCTTTAGTGTCACATCTACAAAGACACTAATGATGGTCAACACTAATTGTTTTAACTTGAGATTGAAACAAGCGTTTGAAGTGGACTTGTTGCCCTGATTAAAAAAGAGCCTGGTTATCATCAATTGTGGTTAGCATTTGTGCAGTGTTAAACTAAGCTATTGTTAAATCTGATTAGGGTATTGCACTTCCCTTGTCTTGAGATGAAGAGTAGACTGGTTCCTTAAATCACAGGGTATGTCTCCATGGAACAATAGGACATGTTTCTACCACGTTTTATGTAAGAATACACTGATCAAACATGAAGAACCCAAAATACTATATAGCATAAAACCACCATCAGCATATGTTATTGCACACAATGGTTGAAATACAACTTAAGTAAGAGTTATCAAGAACCTCATAGAATGAAGAATACTACAAATATAATTTACAGTATGTCGGGTGACCCACTTGTGAATTGGAACACTTTCACGCATCCTTTGCCATGATTAGAAAAGTCAAAAAGTACTTATGTGAGCAAATTCTTTGCAAAGGTTCATTTGGTTTGGTATCATCTGATATGACTACATTTTGTCTTTGAAGTAGAATGTTGGACTAGGTGGTCTTTTGGACACCATCCACCTTGAGAAACATGAAGCCTGAGGCATATTAAAAAGAAAGTTGGCAGATAAGTTCCAGTAGGAGCATTATATGCTTTTGATTGAAACACATGAAAGGCAGGGGAAATAAGGTAGCAGAGAAAGAAAATTATAAGCAGCCAACATAAAAATATCACCAGTGTGGTCCTTTTTACAGTTAATCATCCTTTTGGCAGTAGTTGGTCTGGTTTTGTTATTTGCATCTACATTGTCTTCCCCAAGTGCTGGTCTGAAGCTGTAACAGTTGGAATATTTATTTTGTTGTTTATTAGTGTATCTGCTTTTCTGGGCCATTGGGCCTCATTTTATTTAATTGCTTTAAATTTGTACAGCTTTCAAATCACCTACCAATGGGGGCTTTAGAAAATAATAGAAACAAAGCCTCCAAACTGCTTGAAGCTTTGCCAATGTATTTTCATCTCATACAGCTCTATCCAGTCCAAGATGCTAGCTAATTCCCTCCTAGAATAGGTTAACAGAAGATGCTCATTTTCACTATCAATAAACTGTGAAATGTATTCTAACATGTTTTAATTACAAACGGCATTCACAAGGCCTGCATTTGTGGGCAGGCTATTCTACTGAAATATAATGTGATTTGAAATGCTAGCAGTGTGAAAATCCATAGTAAAATAGCTTCTAACTTGGTTACTAATGATGGTTTAACAGCCTGAAGAAAAATTCACTGAATGTCTTAATACAAGTGCTTTTTTAATTTACATTTTTGTTTGCAACACAATTATTTAATTAGCTTAACGTTCAACTTAAATCATCCTCAGAACATGTTTAAATTCCAGATCTTTGAGAAGCAGGTTCTGTAAGACATATAACAAATGTTGCAAGAAAAGAAAAGAAAAAAGTGTTCTCAAAATTCCCATCTCAGTTAAAAGGTAGAGTGTTCTGGTTTGCGAACATTTTTCTGAAGCCAAACGCCCAACACAGCATACGCGGCTTCTGAAGCTTCTGACTGAGTGCAGGAAGCTCCTGCAGCCAATCGGAAGTCACACCTTGATTGTTGAATGGTTCTGGGAAACGAACGGACTCCTGGAACAGATTAAGTCTGACAGCCAAGTCTTTAGCAGATGCAGCGCTGGGGTGCAAATATCCGCCCAGCGCCCCAAATTACTACGGATAGTGTTGGGGTGGCCATAGTTGCGCACTGCCAGCCGTGGGAAGGCGCAACTCTCCCCCATGCTGCTGCAGGAGAGCGATCCCCACAGAGGCCTAGGAGTTAAGTTACGCCCCTCCCAAGCCTCCACGAGAGGAGAGCAATTCCCGCAGAAGCTTGGGAGGGAAGCTGCGCACCCGCCAGCCATATGCTTGGTGGGGCGCAGCTTCCACCCTAAGCCTCTGCGGGGATCGCTTTCCTCCCGAGGAGGCTTGGGAGGGCCAACTTCACTCCCAAGCCTCTACGAGGATCGCTCTTCTCCCAAAGAGTCTTGGCAGGGAAGCTGCATGCCCACCAGCTTTATGGTTGGCAGGGTGCAGCTGGTGGGCGTGCAGGGAAAGGGGAGGCCGCCGGCAAAGCCGCACAGTTCCCCCACTTGCTGGGGCGCCCCTTAGAGGCCGGCGCCCTGGCACAATGCACCACTAACCCCTATGGGAAAGACGGCTCTGTGCGTCTGTATAACTATAAGTTTCTGCAAGTAAAGTTTTTGAATGTTAAAGTCTGGACAATGGTTTAATTTCCAGAGAAGGGTGTCGGTCATGTATATGACTTGAGCTTCTTAGCTGCATTTTCACTACTCTTACTTCAACATGGGTCCCTACTCTGACAAATGAATCTGCTCTGTGCCAGAGGGCAAATGAATGTTAGTGAGAAAGGCAAAAGCCAGAGTGGTGTGTGTGCTGGGCTAGAAGCAGGCAGAAGCCAGAGGAGAGACATCCTTAATTTCGGCTGAAATCCGTTGCTGTGGCACAGACTATTGTTAGACATTATTCCTGTGACAGAACATACTGTGGCTTTAACCATACTTATCTTCTTCCACACTTTCCAGGCAGAGTTCATGCTTTAAAGCTCTGTGTTCTAGTGCTCTTTTTTTTCCACCCTGAAGATTTCATTGCAAAAACCCACTCTTTACTGCTGAATTGGAGCAAATGGCAACCCACAGAAAACCTGAATTGCCATTCGTTGCACTTCAGCCTTAAAGAGCGGGTTTTCACAAGGAAAGCTCCAGAGTGGAAAAATAGTGCTCAGACACAGAGACCCGAGCCTGAGAAGTGTAGGATAAAAGGTAGGTGTGGATAAACTCTGATTTATCTCTCTGCTAGTCTCCAAAATTAAATTGCTAGTAGCCACCAGTGACTGTATTCATGGACTCCTGGTCTTTTGTTTATTAGAATAATCAGAAATGTACCCAGGAGAGGGGGGGTCTTCTCAGCCATTATTTATTTATGGTTAATAGCCATTGACAGAGCATCTTCCATTAATTTGTCTAAGCTTTTTAAAAGCCACATATGCTAACAGCTATCACAACACCCTGAGGCAACGGATTCTATAATTACATGCTGTGTGAAGAAATACTCCTTGTGTGTGTACAGACTGCCAATTGATTTTTTATTTTATTTTTTTATGCTGGGGGTGGTTGGATAGGAAGAGTCTGATAGAAAAAGGATTCTCTGTTCTAACCCTGCAGTTCCAGTCAAATATTTGATCACACTAATCTTAAGAGAAGACAAAAGCCTTGAATTTATGTCCAATGGAACACTAGTCCACAAACACAATTCATACAGGAGAACTGTCAGTGTCTGGAATGGAAATGCAAACAGATCTCTATTTGATACAGAACAGAATAGTAAATGTTTCTGCCTGCATGAGAACTCTTCCCATCCACAGGAATCCCTAGATCTGATGGTGCATTGTCTAATTTCTTACAACACCAAGTTTTGTATGCAATGGGCAACATCATCAGGTTCATGAAGCTAATTGAGATGGTCTTATATATATTCACATGGGTTGGTGTATTCTAAGGAATTGGTCTTCAACTGGTGGGGTGTGATTCATTACCAAGTCACAATCTGATCTAGATCAAGAGTATAGTGTAGTGGTTACACTATCAGACTAGGAGCTCAGAGACCAGTGTTCAAATTCCCATTTAGTCATGAAGCCCACTGGGTGACCTTGGGTGAGTCACTGCCTCTCAAGCTAATCTACCTGACAGGGTTGCTGTGGGGTTTAAATGAGGAGGGGGAGAACCATGTATGCCACCTTGAGCTCCTTGCAGAAAAGATGCAATAGAAATGCAATAAAATAAATAATCTAAGGAGGGTTGCAACAGCCGTACTACTGTACTGCATCCAACAGTGAAGCTGGACCATAGCCATCTTGCCTAACATCCCCTGGTGGCCTTATCCTCAATGATCTTGGCTGATCCTCTTTTAAAGCCATGCAATTTGGTTGCTATCACTACCACTAGTAGAAAAAGTCATTAGTTAAACTATGCACTGTGTGAAGGAATATTTTCCTTTTGTCTGTCCTGAAACTTCCAGAATTCAGCTTCATTGGAAATCCTATTCTAGTATTTTTGAGAGAGGGCAAAAACCTCTCAAACACAACATTCATAATTTACATACCTATGTCATATGCCTTCTTACCTGTCTCTAAACTACCGCCAGCCCATCTGAGGCAACAAAATCCAAGGGGCACCTGCACAGACAGGCTCCTCACCCCACCACTACCGGAGAAGCAAGGAGGAACAGTTGCCATGGCTTCTGGGGTTTGGCAAGTTCTTGGGAGAGCCCCATTGAATCACACAGAGGCTTCCATGAGATCTTCCTGGAACCACAAACTGCAGCCATGCAACCTTGGTAAGCAAGGCTTCACAGGGGTGTCAAGGGGAGCAGGCAATGTTGGGCAGCACCTTCCCAGTTCACCTCAAGCATCAAAACAGGACAGGCCATCCCTGCTCTAAATGATTAATATTGTAATCTTCCTTAAAAAGCAGTTACTCCAACCTCTTAATTGTTTGAGTTACTCCTTTGTCTTTTCTGATGGCTTAAGTGTTTATTATATGTTCAAAAGAGAAACCAGATTACCCTCATCACTTCTCTTTGTGGCTGATCAGATGGTGGAAGGAGGAGGTACTATGTCACTATAGAGATTCTGATATAAATTTATGCTTTTAATTTGCAAACACTTTGAGTGCCTTCCAGCAGAAACAGAGACTCAAGTACAAAAAAGTTATTAATTATGTAAATGCAATGACAGGTACCTATAATAATATAAGTTAAATAATTTATTTAGAAAATACTACTTTTGGATAACTAGGCAGAAAAATATAAACTATTAGTGCAGCATTGCATTCCATTTGCTAAATATTTTTGTTAGTGCTCTCCGATACAGTTCATATGGAAATATTTAAATTCTTCTAAGTTGGATATATCATTGCCACTAGTTTTTTCTGGAGATATGCTTTGAACTGCAGAACCAGAGTCCCATTCTGCCTCCTCAGACATTTTTGTCAAGATGCTGTCAGAGTATTTCTGTGTATTCACAGCAAGAAGACCAGCTTGGAGTTCTCCTTTTCCACACAGATTATTGCAGACCTAATTTAGGCTAAGTCACTAAAGGAATAGCAATTACAGATGGGAGAGCCATTGGGTCACCTTGTCAATCTAAACCTTGTGCAGGATTGCTCTCTGTTGTACTTAACTCCAGCCTGGGTTTAAATTAATCATTCTAGTCTTTTCTACTGTCCTTGGGAGACTGTTCCATAGAATGAAGTACTTCACTGTTGATTCATCACATTTTAATGTCCAGTTTTCTTTGATTACTTTAGCTTCAAACCTAAAGAATGTGCTAGACAATTACTCTCTCTCTGTACTTTTATAATCTTAAAAATATTGCAAATGCTTACACACCACTGCTGCCTATTCTCCAACATGCTTTCTTATTATAATTGTTCCATATAATAGAGATAAATGCTATTTACTCTAATGCAAAGCCCCCACATATGTTGGCACTTCTTCCTTGAGGTACCTATTTCTCCACTTCCAGTTTAGTGATTAATGAACCATGGGATTCTCCTGCCATCTGGACAGTTTCTGAAGCACTTTGAGTTATATATAGAATTCTATGCAATTTTAACCTAATTAGTGAAAATAAATATCTTTGGATCAAGGTATTGGTGTCTTTATATTGACTAAGTACAACTGAAAAATAATGCAAGGATTTAAAAAAATCAATCAATCAATTCATAAACAATAGCTGAGATACAAAAAATAGGACTAGTGTTTGTTCAGAGACAATATTGTCTATTAGGCTGCTGCCAGAGGCAAGTGACAAGAGATGGCTATCAGTTTTTAGGGGCATCAAGGTAGCCAATATAGGAGGCTGAATGGTGGACTTATTTTCAACAATTTATTTTGTGATGTAAGAAACCGTGTGTTCTCATTTTGCATGTACTGAAAAGCTTCACAAGAGTAAGTTGAAAAGATATTGACCATCACCTTAAACTATTAGCTAAAATTTCATACATGCTTTGTGGATCAACTTCACTCAAATACGATTATAAGGCAGTTAAACAGTATGAAACTGAGATTATAGCAAAACTAAATGAAATGCCAGGTTGCTAGTCTCTTAGTCCTATGAACACAGATCCTAATTCTTACACTAGGCCACAAGATATTCCATGTAAGTTAGTTAATTGGGGTACAAACATGTCACAACTGTTTATTCATGAAGTTAAATCATTCAAGTAGCTTTCTTAGATATTGTATTGGGAAAGCATTATATTATTTGCCCAGAGTGAAAGAAACATGAGCTTTATCAGCTCTTAAGAGAACTCCAAACTAATAAAGGTAACAGCTCTGGCTGAGGAAGTGATAGAATTTGACATATGTAGATGTTGGTCCCTTAAGAGTGATTCCAATGTCACAGTTTGTGTATGGGGAATGCACTCCAGAACAGTAAAATCAACATATGAACTTCCAATTAGCTTACAGAAGGGGACCACACCAATCCTCTAGCATTAAAAGGAACATTTAAAAACCATGGAAAAGGAAAGCGATAAAGACTTAAAACAGTTGTAGCCTTGATTTGCAAGGATATTCTGTAAACACTGAAGAAGTAACACTGCATAACACTAATTCAATTCCTGAAATGCCTGCAGAAATATAATTATATTAAGGGCCTTAAATGTTGTATTCATCTATTTAGATTTATTTGTAAAATCTAGTGGGCCATAAGGTTTAATCTAACAATATGGTGCTAATGTTATAGAAAAAATAGGGAGTCTGGTTTTTGCTGCCCAACTCCCCAAGGGACTGAGCCCACAAGCCCATGATTGGTCAGAAATGAATGGATGGAGGCAAGAGCCATAGAAAACAAGACAGATCTTTTTATGTTGCAAGGAGGTAGGAGAGACCCAGAACAATGGTGCACAAGCCCCTTTAAAGACTTTTGAAATTGCTCACCCTGTAGCCCAAGGTAAAGGTAAAGGTAAAGGGACCCCTGACCATTAGGTCCAGTCGCAGATGACTCTGGGGTTACAGCAGTCATCTCGCTTTATTGGCCGAGGGAGCCGGTGTACTGCTTCCGGGTCATGTGGCCAGCATGACTAAGCCGCTTCTGGAAAACCAGAGCAGCGCACAGAAACACTGTTTACCTTCCCACCAGAGCAGTACCTATTTATCTACTTGCACTTTGAGGTGCTTTCGAACTGCTAGGTTGGCAAGAGCAGGGACTGAGCAATGGCAGCTCACCCCATCACAGGGATTCAAACCGCCGACCTTCTGATCGGCAAGTCCTAGGCTCTGTGCTTTAGACCACAGTGCCACCTGCGTCCCTTGTAGCCCAAGACCACCCCACAAAACATCATACATATATCACAGAAGGAGGCGGTCTCCAGTAGAAATCTGAGTGTTGCTTCTCTCCTATCTGCCAGGATACCTGATAATGCCATGCTTGATTGAATGTTCTGGGTAGCCTGGCCATTCCTTTGAGATGGTAAATACTTTACTTCCTGAATCTCTTGCACATGTTGAGAGTTTGTTCAGCTTCACAGATACAGTGGTACTTCGGGTTACAGACGCTTCGGGTTACAGACGCTTCAGGTTACAGACTCCGCTAACCCAGAAATAGTACCTCGGGTTAAGAACTTTGCTTCAGGATGAGAACAGAAATTGTGCTACGGCGGAGCAGCGGCCGCGGGAGGCCCCATTAGCTAAAGTGGTACCTCGGGTTAAGAGCAGTTTCAGGTTAAGAACAGACCTCCAGAACAAATTATGTTCTTAACCCAAGGTACCACTGTACTTGCCAGACTGTATTTGCAGGAAAGTGTAAGTCCCTACGGTTCAAAGACAAATGGAAAGCTTATCCCATTTCCTTCCTCCTTGCAGAGAAATATTTGAGGTCAATTTGGGAGTCAAAATGGTTTCTGGATTGCTCTCCTTACTATTTCAGGCACCATACTTAGGTATGTGTGTTTGCCTTATACATTTATGAACATTTATTCTATATTTGATTCCTTAGAATTCTTGTAACACTAACATTTTGAAAGCTTTTCAAGAGTGAATTAAGGGGATACCACAAACATAAACAGACTGTCAGATAAATTTTAATTAAATGCTGCTTCTTGAGTTTCTTAGCATTCCTAGGGAAAAGCTAAAGAGGGTAAATGAGGTTTTCATATAAAACAGAAAGATTCCTTTCGAGACTTTATTAATCTCTGAGACTTGCTCCATTTACCTTGTGGAAGCAGCTTAGGCTGTTTTTCTCTTGCTTCCTCAATGAATTTAGACTCCCTCTACTGGACTACTACAGGACATATTCTTTACACATTTTTTTCCTTAGCATCTGTAGCTCCAACTAAGGAGTACAGCTACTTTTTTCAATCAGATGTTGATAAGTGCTACTTAAGGGCAGATATTCAAGTAAGGCTTGTAAAGGGGTCCTATCGGCACAATGGTTAATTTTAACTTGACCAGCCAATTTCCTTTGCTGAAATAGTCAAGCTTGGCTTTAAATCAGAGAAGGCAATGAAGAAAGGTATATCACAGCTT
Organism: Podarcis gaigeae; assembly: GCF_964106915.1. Lineage (NCBI taxonomy): Eukaryota > Metazoa > Chordata > Lepidosauria > Squamata > Lacertidae > Podarcis > Podarcis gaigeae. The sequence continues at coordinate 51,182,989 of NC_139690.1, read as the reverse complement.
CTCCAGGACCTTTTATGTGGCCTGCTACACCACTTTTAACGTGCACCAACCTTTATTGCAAATGCCAGCTATCAGCCTGTGTTATGCAAAATTGGGGGAGATAAAGTGTACATCAAAATTCTGAGTACCCAAAGGATGCTGGCAATTCCTAATAAGCAAACCCACAGGACATTCACAACTGGAAAATATACACTCACAGGTAAGTAACTCACAGGTAAAACTCTTTCATGCTATGCTTTCATGAAAATACCTATACAAACCCAGGAAACATTTGTCAATTTAAAAAAATGCTAAAAATTGCACACATGCTTCGTTCTATAGCAGCAACACACTGCAGTATCCTGGTTCTACATCAATATTAAAATGTCTTGCAAGAGGAATCCCACACTACAGTAAATATATGTATTGTATTAGATTGAATTTCCACCAGCTAGAAACCTGCAAAAAATAACCACAATAACCATGCATTTTTAGAAGGCTCACAGCAAGAAATCAGCGGTAAATCATGCACCATAAGTCAATAAGAAATGGCATAAAGCTAACTACAAGCAGTTTAATATGTTTTAATGTATTATGTTTTAATAATATATTGCAAGTACCAAGTGCTTGCCAGTCATCTTATTAAGTCAATTCAGAAAGAATAGCAAAGCATGACTTCTTATTACGAGCTAGAGCAGATACAAGACTAAGGCTAACCTCTTCCTCCTACTCTGTACACAAGGGGAAGAGATTAAAAGTGTCATTTTATTGTTAACAGTTATTGATTGCCGTTATATATGGTTGAGGGGATGAATTCATATACAACAGTGAAAGAATTCTAGACCACAGAAAATAATGAAAATTCTCAAAAGGCTACAGAACAGTAGAGGAATGCTGAATCTCATACTGCAAGTTGCCCATTCTGAGACCAAATAACAAACTTTTTTTACAGTCTTTCACACATGTACTTGGGAGTAAAGTCAAGTCATTTTATTGCGGTCAATGACAAATAGCAGGATAAAATCACCAATTATGAAGTTTAAAAACCTCAGAACAAAGATCCCTTGAACTAAATGGGACATTTTAAATTACCGGTAATTTACAGAACCCATACCAACAAAGCAGGTTACATAAAAACATACTTAAAATAATAGGACATCTCAGAAACCACACAGCCATTACAATTTTTTTTTTTTATTAGGGGTTTTTACAGAATAAAGTACAAAAACAATAAACAACCTTGCTTTTAACAGAGTTTCATAACTTCTTTGGACTTCCTCACATCTCCCGCTACCATTTTCATCATCATAGATTTTTTTTTTCATGCAATTTATCATCTAATTTGCAAATTTTATAACCACTTATTTAAATATAATCCTCTGCAAATTAATTTCTCTTAATCTCACTTTACATCCCATTCCGATCCGATTTTGTGGTGGCCAATTATTTATGATCAAACATCCTACTTAACTTCCACCAAATCACAATATTTTTGTAAATAAATCTTAAATTTCCTCCAATCTTCTTCAGCCCTCTCTTCTCCCAGGTCTCGAATTCTGCCAGTCATCTCAGCCAGTTGCATATAGTCCATCAGCTGCATCTGCCATTCTTCCAGAGTGGGTAGATCTTGAGTTTTCCACTTCTTGGCGATAAGTATCCTTGCTGCTGCTGTTGCGTACAAAAAGAGTGTTCGATCCTTCTTTGGCACCATCTGGCCGACAATGCCCAGGAGGAAGGCCTCTGGTTTCTTAAGGAAGGTATACTTAAATACCTTTTTCAGCTCATTATATATCATTTCCCAGAAGACCTTCACCCTGGGACAAGTCCACCAGAGGTGAAAGAATGTTCCTTCATTTTCCTTACATTTCCAACATTTATTGTCTGGCACATGGCATATTTTGGCAAGTTTAACTGGGGTCATGTACCACCTATATATCATTTTCATTACATTTTCCTTCAGAGCATTACATGCCGTGAAGTTCATCCCCGTGGTCCACAACCTTTCCCAATCCTCAAACATAATATTATGCCCAATATCCTGTGCCCACTTTATCATGGCCGACTTAACCATTTCATCTTGTGTGTTCCATTTCAACAGCAAGTTATACATTCTTGAGAGTACTTTAGTCTTAGGTTCTAACAATTCTGTTTCCAACTTCGATTTCTCCACCTGGAATCCTAACTTTTTATCCTTTTTAAAAATTTCTTGAATCTGAGCGTAATGTAACCAGTCTCGCACTTTGTCTTTCATTTTTTCCAAACTCTGCAATTTCCAATTATTTCCCTCTTTCTCTATTATTTCCCAATATTTCGGCCATTTGGCCTCCATATTGGGTCTTTTTCGGGCCTTAGCCTCCAGAGGTGATAGCCATCTTGGAGTTTTATTTTCCAATAGGTCTTTGTATTTTGTCCAGACATTAAACACTGCTTTCCTGACAATATGGTTCTTAAAGGCCTTATTGATCTTAACTTTGTCATACCATAAGTATGCATGCCAACCAAATGCATTGTTAAAACCTTCTAAATCTAACACATCGGTGTCCTCTAGAAGTAGCCAGTCTTTTAGCCAGCAGAAAGCTGCGGCTTCATAGTGCAACCTTAGGTCTGGCAGGGCAAAGCCCCCTCTTTCTTTCGCATCAGTTAATATCTTAAACTTAATTCTGGGCTTTTTGCCCTGCCAGACAAATTTAGAAATATCTCTCTGCCACTTCCTGAAACACTCCGTCTTGTCCACAATTTGCAATGTTTGAAACAAAAACAACATCTTAGGCAATACATTCATCTTAATAGCAGCAATTCGGCCTAACAAAGAAAGCTTCAATTTTGACCAACTGTCCAAGTCTCTCTTAATTTCAGACCAACATTTTTCATAATTATCCTTAAAAAGACTCAGATTTTTTGCTGTTATGTTTACCCCTAGGTACTTTACTTTTTTAACCACAGTTAGTTCTGTTTCTCTCTGAAACCGTTCTGACTCTGCATCTGTCAAATTTTTTCCCAACACCTTAGTTTTCTGTTTATTTAGTTTAAAGCCCGCTACCCGACCAAAGTCCTGAATCAATTGTAACACTCTTTTTGTGCTAGATTCTGGCTCTTGCAATGTCAAAACAAGGTCATCTGCAAAAGCTTTAAGTTTATATTGTTTCGCTCCGATCTGAATCCCTTGCACCAACCGGTCCCCTCTAATCAAGTTCAAGAGCACCTCCAGGACAGAAATAAACAGCAAGGGGGAAATCGGGCAGCCCTGTCGTGTCCCTTTTTCAATCTTAAACTCTTCTGTAACCACATTGTTGACTATCAGTTTTGCCTTTTGTTCTGAGTAAATGGCGTCAATCCCATTTTCAAAACCCCGCCCCACTCCCATTTCTTTTAAATTCCCCTTCATAAATTTCCAAGAGATGTTATCGAAGGCCTTCTCCGCGTCTATAAAAATTAAAGCTGCTTTAGTGTTAATATTTGTTTGCAGAAGTTCCAAAATGTCAATAATGTTCCTTGTATTAGCAAACAAGTGTCTTCCTGGGAGAAAGCCTGCCTGGTCTTTATGAATTATCTCATTTAAAACTCTTTTGAGTCTTCCTGCCAAAACGTCAGCAAATATTTTATAATCCACATTTAAAAGGGAGATGGGACGGTAGTTCTTAAGTTGTGTCTTTTCAGTTTCTGATTTTGGTATCAATGTGATGAAAGCTTCCTTCCACGATTCAGGCGCCTTCTTTCCCTCCATAATTTCATTGCTGACCTCCATCAGTGGTTGAATCAAAAAGTCACTTAATGTCTTATAATACTTGGAGGTCAAGCCATCTGGCCCTGGAGACTTGCCCAGCTTCATATTCTGAATGGCATGTTCTATCTCTAGACGTGTTATTTTACTATTCAGGAGAGATCTATTTTCTTGTGATAGTTTTTTAAGTCCATTTTTCTCCAAGAATTTTGCAATCTCTTCCTCATTTTGTGGCCCTTGAGTGTATAATTTCTTAAAATACTTCTGGAAACATTTTCTAATTTCCACCGGGTTCTGAATATATCTTCCTTCTATTTCCAAATTTGTTACTATGTTCAACTTTTGTCTCTTCTTCAACTGCCAAGCCAGCAGTTTCCCACATTTGTTAGCCGATTCAAATGTTTTTTGTTTCATTAATTTAATCTTCCATTCTATTTCCTGATTTATCAGTTTAGAGTATTATGCCTGATGAAGTTTAATTTCTCTCAAGATCGGCTGTGACTTCGGGTTTACTCTTAGTTTCTTCTCTAACTCCTTAATTTTCCCCAAAATCTTATCCTTTTTCTCATTTTGTAGTCTTTTCTTTATGGCGTTCTGTTGTATCAAGAACCCTCTCATCACAGCTTTGCTTGCGTCCCAGATTGTTCTTTTTTCCACAGCAGTGTTCAAATTTATCTCAAAATAGTCCTTTATTGTTTTTTTGGCCTTCTTAATAATCTCCTGATCTCTAAACAAATTGTCATTCATCTTCCATCTGAAGGAGCCGGTTGGTAATAATGTCATGTCCATTTTCAACGCATTATGATCGGAGCAGGTCTTTGGGCAGATTTCCACTTTCTTCACCTTAGGAGCCAGACCTCTAGAAATCCATATTTGGTCAATTCTTGTCCAAGTCAGTTGGGCTTCAGAGAAAAATGTTCCTTCTTTCCCCAAGGGGTTCTTTGTCCTCCATATATCAATCCAGTCCATATTGTCTGTCATTTCGAAAAATGTCTTTGGTAGTCTGCCATCTTTAGTAACCTTTTGGCTTTGTGACCTATCCATATTCGTTGAAACGATCCCATTCATATCTCCCATCATAATGATGTTATCATAGTCCAGATAATCCAGCATAATCTCATGCAACTTCTTGTAGAATTCTGATTTCCCTTCGTTTGGAGCGTAGATTCCTAATATCAAAATTTTCTCTCCTTGGTGCTGTATTTCAATTGCCAAAATTCTTCCATGTTCATCTTTAAATAGAAATTTTGGTGAGAGGCTCTCCTTTGCATATATCACCACTCCTCTCTTCTTAACTGAATCCGAAGATATAAATTCTTGGCCTAACCTTTTATTTACCAATATTTTTCTGTGGAGCCTAGTCACATGTGTTTCTTGTAGACAAGTGATGTCTAGTTGCTCCTTCTTTAATATGTGAAAGATTTTCTTCCTTTTTTCCGGGCTGTTACAGCCATTTATGTTCCAGCTTAAAAGTTGCAGAGACATCCTGGATAAATCTGTTTAGTTTCCTTGGGATGGTGTTTTGTTCTGTAAGTCTTCAGGGTTCTGAGGTACAGGTACCTGTGGTGGTTCAGGCCCTGAGGGTAGTTCAAGTCCTTTGTGAAGGTCCTCTCCGTAGGTAGTCAAAAACTTATCCCTATCTTCCAAAGTTCTAATTTTAATCTTCTTCCCTCTAAAGGTAAAGGATAATCCTTGGGGAAAGTCCCACCTAAAGATGATTGAGTTGCTTCTCAACAGTTTTACTAAGTCCAAATATTCAGATCTGAGATCCAACAGCTGTTTAGGAATGTCCTTAAAAATCTCAATTCTTTTGTCCGAAATATTCAGAGATCTTCCGTAGTGCAGGCCCAGAATCTTGTCCCTTTCCTCCTTTGATCTCAACGTAATCAAACAGTCTCTGGGCTTTTCTCTCTTTGTAAGTCTTCCAAGTCTGAAGGCTGACACAATTTTGAAGTCTTCCTCCTCTAGACCCCAGAACTTGGAGAATTCTTTGGTCAAAAACTCAGCTAGGTTACCTTCTTCCACTTCTGGTATCGATCTTATCCTTAAGTTAGTCTCCCTGTTCCGAAGTTCCAACATAGAGAGGTAGGTCTGGTGTTCCCCAACCTGCTTGCTGAGCGGCCTTACTTCTTTTTCCAACTCTCCCACTCTTTGGCTGGTCTCTTCGGCCAGTTTCTGATTTTCACCTGCAGCCTCCTTCAGTTGTCCGATTGCTTGTGCATTCTGTGCAACTTGCCCAGATAATTTGTTTAAAGTTTCTGTATTAAGGTCAATTTTCGCAGTTTGTTGGTCAACTTTCCTGTCCAAAGATTCCAATTTCTCAAGAATTCTCTCTAGTACAGAACCAGATCCTCCTGAAGCCATCTCTTCTAGTTGTAATTCCTCAGTTTCTCCCTCCCCTGCCTGTGACAGGGAGGTAGCTTTTTCCTCCGAGGGCAGAGTAGGCACAGATGATCTACGTGTTTGTGAGGCTGCAGTTAAGGTTGTCAGAGTTGTTTGTCTAGTTCTTAATCCCTTTCTTTTTGCGCCACTCATTCCAAAGTTATCTAGCAGTCAAGGTCAAGCTGAGTTGTTCCCATGGGAAAGCTACGGCCCAGATGGTAACAGTCAAACAGAGGGCCGGGAAATAGAAAGTAAAACAATGTTTTTGTTATAAATCCTCAATCCTCTAGGGGGAGCATAAAATGTCCTAGGAAGAAGAGTCCATTCCAATCATACGAAATCTGAACCAGTACTTAGGGATCTTCACAAAAGTAGTTTTAGCAGAGTTGGTTTTAGGTTTGCCACAATATTTCAAGTTGTGCTTACTGGAATTCCATAATGCAAGAACGTAACCATTCTGAACTCCCTCAGACTGTCTCAAAGTTTAAGTACAATATATCCAAATTTGCAGTCTGACAGTTCTACTGCTCCGGCAGTTCTGACACCTGGGCTTCTTAAATAAAATTGTAATCCACAAAGAAGAGAATATATAAGTCCTGATCAAAGTCCAAAATTCAGTTGCTTACAGTCTTTAAAGGGATTAAAAGTAATTTCTGCGGGTGCTCAATCTGAGCTGTCAAAAAGTTCTCTCTATGCCTCCACTCCTCCTGCTCTTTGCTTTAAAGGTCAATGGCTGCGGAAGACGGACTTCCTTTTCCTCGTCTCTCCGCTTTCAGCTTATTTTCAAATATTTTAGTCCCAAAATTTAATTAAGTCCTCAGTTACTCACGGGTTGTTGCATTTTAGGATCTTGTATTGCAGGAAGAAAGGTCGGCGCTCACCGGCAACGGCAGCGCGGCTTCGCTCCGCTGAATGCGCATAGACCCACAGCGCCGCTGCCCCCTCTGCGATCCGGAGCCCCTTACGGGGTTCCCTCAACGTTTCGGGGGTTGCTCCTGGCGCCCGCCGGGTCCCGAGACCGCAGGCTTCCGCTGCCTGCGGTTTTCCAGAATGGGTCTCCGCTTCGCCGTAGCGGACGACCCTTTTCCAGCGGAGCTTCCCTCTCCCAGTTAGGAAAGGGCAGCCATTACCGTTCGCGCCGCCTCCGGAAGTCCCCACACAGCCATTACAAACAACTTACACCTGAATAAGCATGCATAGGGCTTACCAATCTGCTTCTTCTGCAAACAACACTTTTTATCAGATTTTAGATCAAAGAAAATTATCACATTATTTTTTTTAAGTTCCCAGTCCAGTACTAGAATTTTGTTTTAGCTGCAGCTGTATCAACCCTGATGAGGGCTGCCACATAAAAATAAATAATCCAGTGTTTATATTTTTTACTAGAAACATCCAGCAAACGACTGTGTTAATCAGGTCCCTTTTCAGACTCCACCAGCTAATAAGGTGTCAGTGTCCCTCAAAGGCCCATTATATGATGCAGAGTGGAACAATGAGGAGACACAACTCAATCCCATGTCTCTCTTGCTTGTGCCATAAAGCTGCACTTTCCCAGTCTAGCATGGAACAAACAGCTGAGCAAAAGCATCAGTGGCTGCTTGTGTGTCAGCAACAGGGCCAAAAAGGACAGTATTGGAGACTCCATCCCAGAATCAGCTCCACATTATAGATACTGTGGATTATGTACATATGTAATTAACACCAGGTGTGCTAATATGCAGTCTGTTGCTCTGACACTAATGAGACTTCAACACTTTTAACAGCCTTATATTTGATGAGAGGCTCCAATGGACACTTAAATGTCAACTGTTAGGTACACTGCTAATAAGGGATGCAATTTTTGCCAGAGTAGCAATCTAGCTCAGAGTATATGTGTTAAAAATGTTGATTGTACAAGAGAATGAAGCAAAGTGCATTTTGATTTGCAGCTTCTATATCTATACTCTACTTTTGGGGAGGAAGTATGAACTAGCATAGATCAGGATGAAAAATACCGTATTTTTTGCACCATAACACTCACTTTTTTCCTCCTAAAAAGTAAGGCGAAATGTCTGTGCGTGTTATGGAGGGAATGCCTACGGATGGCATGCCTACGGATTTTCCTCCTCTAAAAACTACATGCGTGTTATGGTCAAGTGTGTGTTATAGAGCGAAAAATACGGTACTTCATACTAAGGCTTTCCCCCCTTAATATAAAAATAATAATGTTTTATTGTAGCCACATTAAATGATTAAATATGCAATCATATACCCACTTATGTTGAAGAAAGCCCAATTGATCTCCATAAGACTTTCTTCTGAGTATACACATTGATAATTATGTGTAATAAATTATTTAGACAAAAAATCCCAAGTGTTAAAATGACCATAAGACAAAATGACCAAAAACAAAATTAAAATTCTGATCATCTCACTAGAAACTGCAGAAACTCATTCAACAGCTTCATATGCAAAATGAGGGAATTAAAACAGCACTGAAGGGTTCTACATGAGAATATCCCAATCACCCATCCACAAGCAGCATCTGGAACCAACCTTCCATTAACAATTGGAACTACTTGAGAACAGCAATCTCCAAGGACACATCACCCACATCTTCTGATCAACAGGATCAGACAATTGAAAGATCTAACAGATATAATAATGTAAGTGTCTGGAAACCAAGTCTTATGAGGACCAGTTGAGAGAGCTGAGTATGTTTGGCCTATCTCAAAGGCTGTCACATGGAAGATGGAGCAAGCTTGTTTTCTCCTGCTTCAAGTTACAATAAAGGAGAGGCTGACTAAATATCAGGAAGATCTTTCTGATGGTAAGAGCTGTTTGACAGTGGAATAGAAGGCTGTGGACAGTGGAATAGGAGGTTGTGGACTCCCTTAGGAGGTTGTGGACTCTTCTTCATAGGTTTTTAAGCAAATATTGGATGGCCTGGCCTTCTGTCCTGGATGTTTGTTGAGATTCCTGGATTGCAAGGGGTTGGAGTAGATGACCCTCAGGGTCCCTTCCAACTCTACAATTCTATGATTCTAAGCTCATGAGACCTAAGAGACAGTCAGCAGGCAATCTGGACACTGAAGCAGGGGCTCTAAAGTGGACTGGATGAAGATTTCAACCACTCAGATCTGTTAAATGGGTATTTAAGGAGGACACATGATGCACTCAATGTCACAGTCCTCACCACAATTGGACACTCAATTACTGGTGTAACTCTATTTCAGGTGTGAATTTATTTCAGTAAAAGAAATGTAAGAGCAACAGTAATAAAAGCAAAACAATTTACACATTGATTTGGCTCGCCAGAGCAGCGATGTCACGCTGGCCACATGACCCGGAAGTGTCTCCGGACAGCGCTGGCCCCTGGCCTCTTAAGTGAGATGGGCACACAACCCCAGAGTCTGTCAAGACTGGCCCGTACGGGCAGGGGTACCTTTACCTTTTTTATATTAAGGAATGGGATTAATCCTAATAACTTCAACAATACTTATTAGTGGGCCTTGCTCTACACCTAAATTATCCATACAAAAATTATGAGCTTAGATGCTACAGCCAAAAGCTTGCTTTTAGAACTCCCTTATAAAATATACTAAGAATTTCTATTACATTAAAATATTAATACTACAATAAGAGTTCACTAGATGTTAAGCAAGCCATAATTTAGTAATGTAACAATGGCATGCAGATTAGATTTTCGAACACCTGGATTATTACAGTGGGTTGTATCCAAAGGTAGCTGTACATAAATGGAAGGTAATTCATCAGCAGAACTGGGAGGAAGCAATCCATGGCAATCCCTCATCACCTTGGCAACACCCATACCCCCTCTAAATCACCTCTAGAGGAGACTGGGGGTGTGTGGGTGGGTGTGAAATTTTGTAGATGGGCAGAAATTGACAAAAATTGCCTTCTTCCCTGTTCTGATGTCATCTGTGGACAGTCCTTTTCCTCAGCAGAAAGTCTCCATTGGATTCCACCCAATGTAATAATATTACAACTAAAATTAAAAGCAGGCATGTCTTCAAAGAACACAGCATTTGTTATAAAAATATTGTCATGTAAGAATTAAGTTGGCATTACAGTAAATTTATTGTTAACATGACCATGGGGGAAGGGGGGGCTCTTCCATACAGTGGTACCTCGGGTTAAGAACTTAATTCGTTCTGGAGGTCCGTTCTTAACCTGAAACTGTTCTTAACCTGAGGTACCACTTTAGCTAATGTGGCCTCCCGCTGCCACTGCACTGCCACCACGCGATTTCTGTTCTCATCCTGAAGCAAAATTCTTAACCCGAGGTACTATTTCTGGGTTAGCGGAGTCTGTAACCTGAAGCATCTGTAACCCAAGGTACCACTGTAGTTTGGTGCATGGGACAGTGTTAATTAGCTGCTGCTATCTGGAGATGGGTAAACTGGACTCTATCCATCATGAGGGTGGTCTCTGGCATGGGGAGGGAGAAGGCAGACATTCTGCAAGCAACTGATTGTCCTGTGATGGGCCATCACCACAAGGAGTAGACACCACAGAGGATTAGGGGGCAAGGACTGCACCTCAATGAAAGTGAGACTAGTGATGGAAGGGAGAGAAGTGGAGACCTCCTACTGGGAGAGACTGGGAGAGGAAAGGAAGCTCCTAGGTGAGAGTTGGGAGGGTTCTGTCACTTTTGGTGGGGTGAGGGAATTAAGAACTAGCTTTCTGCTTAGAGAAGTATATGCATTTGTACACTGTTTCTGGTGATGGTTGTGGTGATGGTGGCAATATTTATTACCTGCCCTCCACTCAAAGACCCCAGGGCAAGATATAACTATTGTATTTATTAAATTCAAAATTTTGACATTATTATTATTATTATTATTATTATTATTATTATTATTATTAATTGAATGTATATACCACCCTAAACCCACAGGTCTCAGGGCAGTTTAGTACAACATGAACATAGATCTTTACAATTCAGTGCTACATGAAACACTCTATACAATAATCACAATATTAGAAACTGAATATAATCCAGAAACAGATATAATCCAGGCTATAATAATTTGGAATATCATTGCTTATATGTACCTGTAAGCATAAAATGGCAGCATTAATATTTTGAAAGTGAAGCCAAGGCGCAAGTTTTTCTTTTTTACAAAGCGGGCATGACATAAAAACAACAGCCGTGACAAAAATAGTAACAAATGAATTTCAGCACAGAAATCAGTTTCAAGACAGGTTTGAATCACCTACTCTTTACTATTATTTGGTATCTCAGGTTTCTGAATTCTACCAATTGATTTAAGTTGCTTTAATGCAAGCAATTATTTTTTGCCCACTGAAACCGATACACAATCCAGTGCCCAGAAAGTAGAAAAATACTACAAAGTTCTATCCTGCTTAACTTGAGGCTAATTGGGCCAACTCCAAGTCTGAGGGACCACCCAGCCAAATGCTATCTTGTGAGTCTCAGCACATTATTCCCTCCTGACAGGCTTACCAGCAGTAGTGGGTGGTGGGCAGGGACCCTCTTTTTACAATTTTCCACAATACCTAAATGGAACTTTTAAGGAAATTAAAAAGGCCAGGGAGCTTCCCCAAATTCAGCTACTCTCACCAAATATGTATGCACCAGGGGAGACAGGTGGGCAGCATCAATGGTTATGGGCTAGAATTCATGGTCCCCAGCAATTGCCTGAAGGTATTATTGTTGCCCCTGAAGGTAAGTTCTATGGTCTCCCACACTATCAGTTTGTGTTTATTTTTACTGACATCTGTATGTAGGATGCTCTGGAAGAGGGTGCAAAGGAACCCAATTGCAGATTCCCTTCTGCTAAGCCAAAAATATACAAAAACTAGTGCAAAAGGCAGCAGTGCTAGGCAAGGACTAGGAGAGAGGTTGGGGCCAGAGTCATCCTATAACTGAAACTTCTCCTTACGATGGCAGCAAAGTGCTTATAGCAGAACCTATGTGTTGCCACCACCTCAAGCAGTAGCTCAGAGGATCTAACATTTGTCCCCAATAACTCTGCATCAGTTATCTTTCAAGTGGTAACAATATAATTATCCATGACAGTAGCTGTAAGGTTCAAAACTATCACTTGCTGCATCTTAGTGGCAATTCTTGAACAAAGGAACAACATGGGGATAAGCAAACTAAGAAAAATAAAGAGAGAGGAGTATGTTGTCAAAGTTAATGCTATAAAAACAGACATCTTTGCTTGAAAGGCTTTGTTAACAGCACACACAGTGCCCACTTTGGGATGATACAAATGTCATTTTCAGCATCTTACTGGGTATTTTTGTTTTCCTTGCTCCAAGCTATTGCAGCCAGATCCCCTGCTACTTCTCTCAGTGCTAGTTTGGTCAAGTGAAAAGCATTGGGGGGCGGGGAGGGACAAATACAAGCTGTTGCCTTTGGAGCAGCATTTCCCGACCTGCACTGTGTCCTGAAGGCCATCCTTTCAAACAACCACATGACAAGACATGCCAAGCATCATGCCCTAAAGTGACAAGAAGCATCTTTCTACACACACACACACACACATACATGTCTAGTAAGGATGCTACAGACGTAATTTACAGATTAACATTTCCTTTTAAAATGTCATGCCAAAAAATCTGGACTAATTTGTTCTATTCTCACGTGTGCTTTTTTTTTGCCAAAATAATGTACATTTTGGCTTGATAATAATGAAATGAATCAAAGGGAGTTATTTTATTGTTCTACTAAAGGGACTACCTATTAACTTCATGTGTCAGGATCTAATAAACATTCCTTAACGCTAATAGATGATAGAAAGCAGATCTATATATTATATATCTGTAGATAACAACAAACTCAGTATTCAAATGTGACTGACAGTTGGATGGTCTAATCTTGCCCAGTACTAAGCTGACAGATGGGGAAATAAAGGTTGGAGTGTGTCATCATTTACCAAAGCAGCAAGACCTATTTGTTTCAAGCTACAATGATTCTGAAGTAAGCATCACACAAGCACACTATCCACCTAAAAAAATTGACAACTGGAAGTTATTCAACTGCAGTGACAGAATATGCAAAAACTATTTGTATACAGTTCAATAGATTTGACACAATAAGTATAGAAAGAGTCAAAGCAAAATTCTTAATACCTGGCCAAATATGTTTTGTTATCCCAAGCAGTTGGATCAAGGAATCCAAGAGGTGCATCCAAAAATCTCTTGAAGTAGCTCAATGACTATGTCAATAGGAATGTTTTTTTAAAAAGAAAGAAAGAAAAGAAAGTGAGGGAAAAGAAAAAAAAACATGAAAAAATATACACCCACACACACTTTGCCAGCCCTTTAGAATTTTGGAAGGGGCAATTTCTCTGCTATTGCCACAGACTCTTTCCTTATCACAGTCTTCATAAGTATTGCTCTGCTAGGGGAGGGCAGGCTGGGAATATATACTTTTATTTAATTCCCACACTTTAAAAGATACACATCCATATGTTTTTCAGAAAGTTAACTATTTCTGTCCCAATAATGCCATTTCAAATATTGGATTCGGATCATTGAATATGATCTCTACTAAAGAGAAGTAAAATTAATGTCAAATTATTCTATCTATTAAAGTAAAGTGGGGGCATCCTCACAACAGAGTTTGAAAAGAACATCAGGCTATTTACATGTGGATGATAAACATATATATGTAATCAAATTATTTCTATGTTATTCATTATACATTTATGACACAATACTTCTTATAAAAATAGTTTACAAATACATAAGTATATCCATTCAAGGCTGAAAAAATATCCAGGTTGAGGGAAAGGGCTTAACCCAATGAATCAGTGAATACAATTACCTAACCATATATTTTCATCTTTGCCCTCACCCCCTGAAATGAAGATACAAGACTCGAACTAAAGTTGTACTGCTTATGAACTAACTCGAAAAATCTGGAACCGATATTCTTCCTTCAACAACCAGTGCATATTGTTTGACTGATTCTAAGATGCAAAGTAAGAAAGGCAGAGCCTTATTGTCAGCCTAGTTTCTGCAACTGCATTTGCTCTCAAAGAAGCAGATCAGTGAAAGAACTTGTCCTTCTCCTCACTGCCAACTCACCTGAGGGGTGGAGTTTTCAGCCAGTGAGCTATGCAGGTAACTAGGCTGTCAGGGCACAAGGGCAGGCATCCTGGCTCCCTCCATCTGATGGGAGACTAGAACCCATGACCCTGGATTTGCCAAGGGCTTTCATTTCCAGATTAGAATTGTACATATGTCCAACCACCCCCTCCATGAAACTCATGACCAGTAGTTCTCTTTCCAGATTTCTATCCCCTCCCCAAACTGTAAGAGTTTACTTTGGGGTAAGTGTGTCTTCACTGCTATGATGCTTTAACATGCCCAGTGGTTTTTACCATCACTCCTCACTGAGCCTGCACAATTGTTTTGAATCTAATTAATCACCTACCTAGTCCAAACAGCACAAATCAGCCTTAGCAACATTAGGTAAAGGTAAAGGTACCCCTGCCCATACGGGCCAGTCTTGACAGACTCTGGGGTTGTGCGCCCATCTCACTTAAGAGGCCAGGGGCCAGCGCTGTCCGGAGACACTTCCGGGTCACGTGGCCAGCGTGACATCGCTGCTCTGGCAAGCCAGAGCTGCACACGGGAACGCCGTTTACCTTCCCGCTAGTAAGCGGTCCCTATTTATCTACTTGCACCCGGGGGTGCTTTCGAACTGCTAGGTTGGCAGGCGCTGGGACCGAGCAACGGGAGCGCACCCCGCCGCGGGGATTCGAACCGCCGACCTTTCGATCGGCAAGCCCTAGGCGCTGAGGCTTTTACCCACAGTGCCACCCGCGTCCCATTACAGATAAGTAAATAAAGCAGGCCAATTAGGAAAAGGAGAAAAGCAAATCCGCTTCATCCTCCTAGATGCATGGGCATAGGATTTTTCTTAGGGGGGGAAGCCACATTTGTTACAGGGGCATGCTTCTGCAGGGGGGGACAGAACCTCGTAATTGAGTACTTTCAATACTTTTCAATAATGATTCTGGATCTAGAGGGGCCACTACCCCCCCCCCCCGGCTACACCCATGGCCAGGTGACTAGTTAAAATTCTCCTCACCCTCCTCTGAGGTGACCAGTTAATTCTACACTGCAAGGAAGTTCAGATCGTGAGTGAGCTTTCTCATCACCTCAAACCAAAACAGAGGGAGAAAAACAAGCACTCCAATGACAATTCCCCCTTGATTGTGTAATTGGGGGCCCTAACTAGCCAGTTTTCTGTCTACATTTAGGCTATAGACCGTTTAGAATAGATCATATTTTATTGTTATTGCTATAAAAATAATAGCCTTTTTATTTTATGTTGTAAATCACCTCTATAACTTTTTGTTAAATGGAGACCTATAAATTCAGTACATAAATAAGTTTCACATTGTTTCCCAGCTAGAGGATGGAGGCAAAACTGGATCCTGCTCTGAATAAGTATTTTATTCAGGATGTGCATCAGCAATGGAAATGCAATCTAGGGAAATAATTCACTCATTCTTCTCAGATACAAAAATAATGTGTTATTATTGCAACAGAAGCACAACTTCAAGCCAAGAAGTCTAGATCATAAACAACAAATAAGTTAAAACTGTGGTGTTGTTGCAGTGAAAACTAATTGTCTAGGCAACTTAATATGCCTACAACCAAGTTCAGTGCATAAAAGAGAAGCTTCTATTGGGAGGGCAATGGAAAAAGAAACGAGAGGAACTGCAATATTTTACAGTTCAAAGTAGATAAACACCTGATTGGCAATTATTCAAGGCAAACTAGGCAGCAACATATTGTGGTATTAATACTTTGAAATATCCACTGTGGCAACTGAAACTAGACATCTGCAAAGTAAAGCCATGGAATGCAATAAACATTACAGAATTTGGTGTCCAAAAGAGCTCCACGATGGCAGCATATCTGGCAATGGGCAGAGACATTCTCAGTACCTAATGAAAATCCATTATTGTTCTGCAAACCTGATACATAGCATGTTATGAAGAGCAAACTGTACTTATCTGAAAGCAGCTGGTATTCTGGGGGATAAAGAAAGAGAACAGCTAAATTTAAGAGGATAGCATTGTGCTATGTTTGCATACAACAGCTCCAGGCCAGACATTTCACTGTATGCAAAATGCCACCAAAATTCACAACTCATTATTCCCTTTAACAGCTTCATATATAAATAACTACTGCTGTCTTAAAAGAAGAATAAATACCTACATTTTGTAGCCTTTCTACGGACAAGCTAGGGAAATGAAATCTAGAAGACAGATACATATCACAGTTACTATAGAGGTTAGTTACAGTATATACTGTAAAAGGGAGAAACCTGAAACTTCAAATTGCAATTAGAAGAGAGGAAAAACAAATTAAAGTTTCACAATAATAATGTAAGAATAGCTTTTCACAAGACTCCCACTTTCAACTTTAGCTCACAGAGGTCTGGTAGAATGTTTTAAATATATGAAAAAGTTTTCCTAGCACAGTAAAAGAATATATTTTGAATAGAATAAACCCCACCAAGTCATAATTTGAGAACCAGAACCCGTGTCACATTTCAAAATACTGGAAACAATGCTAGTTTTGACTGACATACTTTACACCAAGGATGCTTTGAATTGCATGCAATGTGACTACAATAATATTTGAAAGGTTAACAATTCTGATAAATAAAGTTATAAAGCACCCTAGTAATCTTCCTTTCATCTGTGGCGAGCAACAATTGCCTGCAGAGGAGAAGTGGGAGTTTGCCACTCCACTCTCCATAATTCCATGCTGGTTCTCACTTGCATAAACTCTCCTTTCCTCCCCCTTCCATTGAGGTTTCTGGAGTTGTAGTCTCAGCATCTAAAAGGGGTCATAAACATGTGGGAAAGCCACCACAGTAATACAACCAAATTAAATGCCAAAACACAGTTGTGTGGAAAGTTAGTCTGTGATTGCTTATCTCACACCTGATTATCTACAGTGAGTGAGGTAGCAGGAAAAGCATAATATTGGATCTGTGCTTGAATCCTAACCTCTTAGAGTGCTGATGCAATGAACCACTCCATCATAGGCTCAGGTTGTATAAATGTGTAAATATTATATATATGTATATATATATAAATGTATATTTGTATATATGTTATAAACCACAATATAACAGCTTACTGTAGTACTCAGAGAGTCACTTTGTGTATGTATGGGCATACTCAGTATTTGAGGAGGCATGTGTAGGAGAGCTTGTTAACTTTTTTATTGACCAGCATTTTAGAGGGGGGAAAAATATGCCTGCATCACAATTGAAAACCAAAAACTATTATTAAATGTGATGTCACACTGTATTATGTAAATAAAGTGTGAAACAGAGAGATGGAACTACTGGCAGAGGAAGGGGGTGCAGTGGGTGTGGTTCACCCCGGGTGTCATCCCTGAGGGGGTGACATCACCGTGCCACCCCCCTGGGATGCTCGCTGTGGGTGAATAGCCCCTCCCCTCTAGGCAGCTAGGCCTGCCCCCACAGGTGCACAGCATGTGTGCCGCTCCAGGTGCCAGAGCAGCTAGCTCTGCCTCTAGATGGAACTATTTCTATCTTGAACCTGACTACCTGTATTGCCAGAACATAAATAGATAGGGAAAAGATCCTGCCAATATATATTAGTGCATGGACAACCACTGTTAAATCACAGTAGAACATCAGAATCACAAATGGATGAATTGAGTTAATTAGACAAACACTTCACAAAATGGAGAATAATAGAATAGAGAGCTGGAACCACCTCCATATATGTTAACTATTAAAACCAGCAGATAAGTACATATATTCCAAAATCTTCCCTTTCCCCCATGCCTTATTGGATGGGGAATCTGTGGCACCTTTTTAGCAGCAAGTATCATCAGATGCATGGAACACTCTAGAATGGTTTACCTCTAGGCACATTCTATAGTAGCTGCTGTGAGGCCTTCCAGATGCTGTTGGACTACAATTCCCATTATCTCTGAGCATTACCTATCTTGGTTGGGGCAGATGGAACTTGTGGTCCAACAACATCTCTTGGCACCATTATGACTACCCCTGTCCTGTTTGCCACAGAATTTAAGAGAGGAGTTGTTCATGCACCCTAGGATAAACACCAAATACTGTATGTCTCTTCGGTTAACAGATGGGTTGGCAGCACTTATACAGAGTATTAAAATGGTTTGTTGTCAAAGCCACAATATTCTGAACTAGAACCACGAAGAACAATCTGTTATATTTGAATAATTTGAAGAGAATTGTTCAGTTTTGCTCAAACCATTATGAACATAACAATGCTGTGCTGGCTGTCTTTCTAAAACCCATTAACATGCTCTTAGAGGTCTGCTAACAATATTCACCCCATTTGGTCACACCAAAAATTGTGTGCTTTGCCTTGTAGGTTATTCAGATTTGCCTCAGCCCAGAGCCTAGGGTGGGGGTGGGTACATAGCTGTCAGAAACAATAATAACTGTTTTAAGAAACATACTGTAATCACAGAATGCTGTCCAGGAAAAGAGCAACTCCTTAATATCAAGTTAAGTTCACATTTCTTCCAAGCCCATTCTTTGTTTAATAAAATCCAGGCCACGTGTATAATCTGCAGAGTTGCATTATTTCTATTATGCAGAAACTTCAAAAGGTGCCTATGTTATTGATGTAGCACATCATATCACATTATCTCATATTTTTATACAGTTATCAAAAAGGGCTGACCTTTATCTATGCCACTAGTACTCATATTATGTGCATTTCAGAGTCCACTTTTATTACTTGTATACAAAGTGAGATTAAGATCAGGGTGCCATTGTTCAGACACTATGGAACTTAAATAGAGTAAGATGCCTATCTCCATGTTATAGGTGGGAAAGGGTAAAAAACAAACAAACAAATAACTCCTTTGGTAGAGTAGGCTGGTAGCAGCATTAAAGCATAACCTGAACACTGCATGCATTGCAGGATGATAAACATCGCATGGTTTCTAAGTATTAACAACTACAATGTTTCAGATTGTATAAAGCTATCACAAATCAAATATCTGTTTAAAGTAAAGGCTCCAAAATTATTACTGTTCCCTTAACTAACATATGTGTCCACCCTCTTAATATCAAACTATTCCACAATACTGGTACAGCCACCAAGAAAGCCCTATGCTTATCCCTCTCATTCATGCTTTCACTCCAGGTGGAAGACAGAATGGCCTTTAAAAGAACAGACAGGCTAGCATACAGGGAAGACACTTGGAACCAAGCCATTTAGGGTTTTACTAGAAATCACCAACACTTTGAACTGTGTTCAGAAACATAATACTAACCACTGCAAATGTTACAGGATGGTTAAAAGGTAAAAGGTAAAGGGA
This sequence comes from Podarcis gaigeae, assembly GCF_964106915.1. Lineage (NCBI taxonomy): Eukaryota > Metazoa > Chordata > Lepidosauria > Squamata > Lacertidae > Podarcis > Podarcis gaigeae. The sequence goes on along the minus strand of NC_139690.1, from coordinate 51,163,557 downwards.
CCCCTGACCATTAGGTCCAGTCGTAACCGACTCTGGGGTTGCGGTGCTCATCTCGCTTTATTGGCCGAGGGAGCCGGCGTACAGCTTCCGGGTCATGTGGCCAGCATGACTAAGCTGCTTCTGGCGAACCAGAGCAGCGCACGGAAACACCGTTTACCTTCCCGCCGGAGCGGTACCTATTTATCTACTTGCACTTTGACATGCTTTCGAACTGCTAGGTTGGCAGGAGCAGGGACCGAACAATGGGAGCTCACCCCATCGTGGGGATTCAAACTGCCAACCTTCTGATCGACAAGTCCTAGGCTCTGTGGTTTAACCCACAGTGCCACCCGCGTCCCTTACAGGATGGTTAGCCATCCACTAATATCCTTGCGGCAACATTCTGAACTAATGGTAGTTTCCAAAGACTTTTCTAATATAGCCCTTTGTAGAACACACTGCAGTAATCTAGTCTGCATGTGTTAGGCCAGATGGTCCCCTTAGGAATGAATGAAACTGACCAGTCCCAATAACTCTTTATGTATATATAAACCATTGCTTAGGGGATGTGTAACCTTTTGAGTTACAGATAAGTACAAGGGTCAATTTAAAATTACTAGAGTAGCCTGAGTCGCAAAAATGGAACAGTCATTCTGATCTGCTTTATCAAGTCCGGAAAATGCCATGATAAGGAGATGAATAAATTATCTCCATAGGAGCCCACAGTTCCAGCACACTGGGTTTTTGCTTTAGAGAATATCCACACTTTTACTCTTACCAACACTTTGAACTTCCAGGTGTGGGGGGGGGGGAAGGATATATGATCTCTCCCTTCCATCTACTCTCCAGCATGCTGCTTGTGCACCAAGGAAGAAAGGCACCAGTGGTCCTTGGGCTATTGTCAGCAGCGCAAGTACACAAGCACCTCTCTAAATCCAGTTTTCCATGGTTAGAGTGAGTGAGGTTGCATTTCTTATGTGTTAAAAGTCATCTCAGGGCTGGGTCTAAATTGACTCAACTAGACTACTCCAAGAGTCAATGGCAACTTGTTAATATGTATTTTCCAGTTCTGTAAGTAACCATCCAATATGCCTCACTGATGAAACAGTATAGACTGGGAATGACCACAAATAAATGCTAAAAAATATATTCTCTTTTAATGACTTTAACCCTATTTTAAAACTGAAATTGCATCTGACAATATAAAACTTATTCTGTTTGTTTCTGCTGTGCAGTAACTGACATCTCACACACATACTTGTCTGACTTTTATAGGATAGCAAGTTTGAGTTTATTTGTAAATTGCACATCATTTCAAAGTTCTTCGTCCTATGTATGTCAAATGCAGCTTCTATTTTCTATGGAATAATTGTTGAAATTAACACATGTTAACACATTTGCTATTCCTGCCAGGTCATAAATTCCATGTCTTAAAAGCCCCTTTGTCCCATAAAAAACATGTTCCTCTAGCATCCGTTTTCCTATTCTAGCAAAGTGTAATGGACATTAGTGCCACTTTAAATAAGCATTCAGCTCCTTATACAATTTTAAATTATAGATTTGATCAAGTGGCATAAAAAATTACACTATCATCTCTTTTAACCTAAGAAAACCAGACAAGTTCTCTTTCTTTAAATATTAAGGTACTATTTCTCATTAAAAAATGCTTAAAGCTATGCACAAGGGTTTTATCTCCCTAAAAAAATCAACCAGCTATTGCTGTAAGTGCCAAAGAAAATGATATTTCTAGGTTGCCTTTTAATACTTAACGTATTTCTTTGCTGCTAACAATTCTCACTGCATTTAAGAAAGTGGCAAATTTATTATTTCCTTTCAAAGATAGTTCAAAATGCATTGTAATATATTAGTATATTACATCTACCACTCTAGTAAGGTTTTTTTATAGAGTTGGAAGGGACCCCTAGGGTAATCCAGCCCAACCCCCTACAATGCAGTATTCTCAACTAAAGCATCCATGGCATGTGGCCATCCAACATCTGCTTTAAAATCTCCAGTGAGGGAGAGTCCACAACCTCCCAATGGATTCTGTTCCACTGTCAAACAGCTCTTACTGTCAGAAAGTTCTTCCTAATGTTTAGTTGGGATTTTTGCAGATAAAGGCGCTCAGATTTGGGAAGAGATAGACTCCACCATGGGAGCAGGGCGGGGGCGGAAGAGTGCTAGAGTCCTGTCTAGTCAAGTTGCGTGGGATCAATTCCAATCTGTTACCTCCGAGGATGTGGACAGGCTGCTTGGACAAGTGAAACCAACAACCTGTCTCCTTGATCCTTGCCCATCCTGGCTTATAAAAGCTAGCTGGGAAGGGATGGGTGATGGGCTTCATGGGGTGGTGAATGCTTCTGTCTGTGAGGGAGCCTTCCCAGATCTGCTGAAAGAGGTGGTTATCAAACCGTTTCTTAAAACACCATCTTTAGATGCGGCCAATATGGCCAACTAACGCCCAGTCTCAAATCTTCCATTCTTGGGCAAGGTGATTGAGCGAGTGGTTGCTGAACAATTCTAGGCATGCCTGGAGGAAGCGAACCATTTGGATCCCTTCCAGGCAGGATTCAGGCCTCATCATGGGACTGAAACTGCCTTGGTCACACTGATCAAATTTTAATTTATTTATTTACGGCTATTAGCCCATAAAATATGTACAAACCTAAAAGCACAGAAACATAAAAACCAATACATCTAACAACAGAAGGGGAACACCACGATGCAAGGGTGGGTCATTGAGCAGTGACAAATAACAGCTTGGGTCCCGGAAAAATCCAAGGGACGGTTCACAGAAAAAGGAGAACTGGAGACGAGATCCGTCATGCACTCTCATCATAACTGTCCGATTAGTTTTTGTTGTTGATGTTGTTTTTTGGTGGTTTTTGTGTGTGAGATAACCGCATTCAGGAATCTCGCCACCTGCAGAGTTACAGAAGGATCTGTATCCTGCAAAAGCAGTGCGGCATGTGACTCAACAGGCCTGCCAACCAAGCGCAGTAAAGCAGGACCCAGGAATTTAGTCCTGGCTATGCTATGTAAGGATGGGACGCAGGTGGCGCTGTGGGTTAAAGCCTCAGCGCCTAGGACTTGCCGATCGAAAGGTCGGCGGTTCGAATCCCTGCGGCGGGGTGCGCTCCCGCTGCTCGGTCCCAGCGCCTGCCAACCTAGCAGTTCGAAAGCACCTCCGGGTGCAAGTAGATAAATAGGGACCGCTTACCAGCGGGAAGGTAAACGGCGTTTCCGTGTGCGGCTCTGGCTCGCCAGAGCAGCGATGTCACACTGGCCACGTGACCCGGAAGTGTCTCCGGACAGCGCTGGCCCCCGGCCTCTTGAGTGAGATGGGCGCACAACCCCAGAGTCTGTCAAGACTGGCCCGTACGGGCAGGGGTACCTTTACCTTTACCTTTATGCTATGTAAGGGACCTCCAGCGGGCTAGGGACAAAGGTGAAAGCTGTTTCCTAGTTCTACTGGATATCTCAGCGGCTTTTGACACCATCAACCATAACATCCTTTTGGACTTTCTAGAGGGGCTGGGTGGGAGCTGGGGGCACTGTTATACTGTACAGTGGTTCCACTCCTTCCTCCTGGGCCATGTTCAGAAAGTGGGGGGGGGATGAGTGTTCAGACCCCTGGGCTCTCACGTGGGGTGCCTCAGGGTTCTGTCCTCTCCCCCATGCTTTTCAACATCTACATGCAGCCACTGGGAGAAATCATCAGGGGGTTTGGGCTGGTTGTTCATCAGTATGCAGATGATACCCAGCTCTACCTCTCTTTCAAATCAGAACCAGTGAAGCCGGTGAAGGTCCTGTGTGAGTGTCTGGAGGCGGTTGGAGGGTGGATGGTGGCTAACAGATTGAGGTTGAATCCTGACAAGACAGAAGTACTGTTTTTGGGGGACAGGAGGCGGGCAGGTGTGGAGGACTCCCTGGTCCTGAATGGGGTAACTGTGCCTCTGAAGGACCAGGTGCGCAGCCTGGGAGGCATTCTGGACTCACAGCAGTCCATGGAGGTGCAGGTCAATTTTGTGTCCAGGGCAGCTGTTTATGCAAGCTATTGTGAATCCCTACCTTTTGTCCCAACATACCTATCAAGTTATACACAAGTAAACATCTCCATGAAATAATTAACCATTCTGGTCAAAAAATGCACACCAGCTACATTGATCTCCAGTTCTGATAATATAAAGACTAGCATGCTGCCTGCTTCACAATGACAACATTAATGCATTCTGATTTTTGTTAGATGCATAAATGAATGGCTACTGGCTTTTATATTTTCAAACGGAAAACAAGCATATACCATTGTAGTCTCTGTTGCAGTCTGCGATCTTTTTGAACCAGGCACAACCTAACCTGTGTGATGCCTTCCTCTGTTCCATTTTAGAACAATCACAAGCTACAGACTTCAATTTTCATCTTGTCTTGCAACAGCCCTTTCTCTCCCACTCCTAAAAAAGTATTGATTTGCATAACATACTGCCTTATGAAGAAATTTAATTAACACAAAGACTTGAACACTTATTTGTGACCTTTTAGTGCAGGTTGCGCTGTGGGTTGAACCACAGAGCCTAGGACTTGCTGATCAGAAGGTTGGTGGTTCGAATCCCCGCAACGGGGTGAGCTCCCGTTGCTCGGTCCCTGATCCTGCCCACCTAGCAGTTTGAAAGCACATCAAAGTGCAAGTAGATAAATAGGTACCGCTTCGGTGGGAAGGTAAACGGCGTTTCTGTGCACTGCTCTGCTTCACCAGAAGCGGCTTAGTCATGCTGGCCACATGATCCGGAAGCTGTACGCCGGCTCCCTCGGCCAATAAGGTGAGATGAGCACCGCAACCCCAGAGTCGGTCATGACTGGACCTAATAGTCAGGGGTCCCTTTACCTTTAACAAAAGATTTACCATACTGTTACTTTTGAATTCAAAATAAACATATATACCTAGATCCATTAATCCTTTAAGTGACAGTAGTGAATCCTAAACAATAAGTTCTCATTTTCAACTTCTCTCCTTTTTTTACATTTTGATTAAGATTTCCACAAGAGGCAGATTTCAACATGTTTGGTTCAAAGCCTTGGTACCTGGTAAGTTTTTCCATAAAGGCAAACTTGAACCTGCCTTTAGGCTCTTCAGTCTTCTTATGGAGGAGCAATAATGGCAGAATAGTCTTAGAAAAGTTTTCCACTAGTGACCTAATGCTATACCATACACTGGCATCTTGTCAAGAGATAGAACTGATCTTTTGCTTTCTATGGCTGAACTTGTAATATCTGTATGAAACAAATATCTACCATATTATGTTATGTAATGTCATGTTTTAAGCTAAAAGCAGTGCTTGAACTAATGGGGATGGGGAGGTAGGTTAAATCCACATGTCCAACCTCCTGAATCCCATCAAATAAATGGTATCTGCCTTGTTGCCTCTTGAATATAGTAGCTGAGGGGGACCAGGTGTCCCCCCCCCCAAAAAAAAATCTGGGCACTGGTTATTCTACTGAGACTTTCCACAGAGACCCTTCTCACTGTCTCTTCAGGAATTTTAAAGTGGCAGACAACATGCAAAAGGGCCTCTTCTGTATTGGCCCCCACCACCTAAGAAATATGTATGGCTCCTTCATTGCTTGCATTTAGACAGCTAGTTAAACTTTTCTTTTAAATCAGGCTTCTGTGCCCTCCTAGATGTTTTGACTACTATATGTTTTGTTACTGTTGTCACATTATTGCTTGTTTCACTGTAACTTTTTCTATTGTAGTATGTGAAATGACCTTCAGTTTGAATGCCCTTCAGTTTCACTTATCTTGAAAATACATTTTCAGGAAGAGGAGAACACAGAAAGTGTTGCTGCTTAATTCTCTTGATAGTTCTTTGTGTGTGGTTTTAGGGAGGGGTCAGCTGTCTTGGTCAGCTTCTAATGTCAGTGTTGAATCAGAACCCCATTTCATAGATCCTTGCCTACTGCAGCAGGCTACATACAGCTTTGTAAGAAAATCACCACCCATTTGCTTGTGAAACAAAAGATTGGTGTTAAGCAAGGAAACCAAGAGGTAGGGTAAGTTCAGAAGGGAAAGGCAAGTTCCAAATGTTGAGAGAAGCGTTACCCAATGGATAACTGAAATCACACTCACTAATAGGAAAGGGCTGTTGCATATTATTATTATTATTATTATTATTTCATTTATTTACTATATAGTAAATCTATATATTACATGTGGAAATTAAGACTTCTGATAATGGAGAGCCAAAATATTAGTTTCCAATGGTGATAACTATTTATTGTTTCTGACAAAAGTTTTTCTCCCACTGATTTCAAAGCGCCTTTCTGATGTCAAGTAATGAGAAATTAACATAGATAAGAAGTTAACATAGATTAACTTCACTTGCCATTGCACAGAGCATGAGTTATCAGATTCAGATTATGGTGGATGAAGACCCAAAGAACCACAGGACTAGTTTCCACACCCAGGAGATGAGTTTTTAAAAACAGCAGCTGCCATGTAGCAATTGCGCAGCAAACTGCTGTTGAAACAGAGAGATGTTTCAAAAGTAGTTTGTTACATGACATGGGTTTCTGATGCTCAAAGAAAGGAAAAACATTCAAAAGCCCTCTGAGTATATACTTTCACTGAAAGATCTTAGCCTCTTTCTGTAGACCAGCAGCATACTCATATGTACAAGTATCTATTGTATCATGTAACAATATATATAAACCATCTTTCACTGCAAAGTAATCCCAGGGCAGGTTTCAAGAGTATTTAAACAATATCACAAAGCAAACCATAAAATACTAATAAACATTAGTATAAACGATTACAGTAAAAGTAACAAAGGAATAGACAAAGACCTCAACCAGTTAAAAGTAACACCTAAATAAGTTTCAAAGCCAGGGACACCACTACACAAAAGCTTGTCCCTTGTCATGGCATAGCAGGCCACACCCACCAGTGGGACAAAAACCAATGCGTCCTCTGCCAATCTCAGGATCTAGGCTGGTCTCGTTAATATTTATTTATTAAATATACTTTTGCCCTTCACCTGAATACCCCAAAGCCCAGCGCGCGCGCACACACAATCTATCTTGTGAACAATAATTCACCTAAAACCACAGTACATTACTCACAATATAATCTCAATAAAAATGATATGGCAACAGAAAGCACATAAAACACAGTCTCAGTCATCGTTATATTTCACTATATCCAAAGGTCTAAGTAAAGGGAAAGGCACTCCAACAAGTACCTGGGTTCCAGGTAATTTGGGGTTTTGTAAGACAACCCTGATGCCTTAAACGTGTCCTAGTAACAAATACAGGCAGCCAGTGCAGATCCCACAGGATGGATGTTATATAAGCTTAGGCACCTGAACAGCATTCCGCCCCAGCTGCAGTTTCTGTACCATCTTCAAGGATAGCCCTAGGTAGAGTGTATCACAGTCATTGAGATATGAGGTTACCAGAGTGTGTATTACTGTGGCAAGTTTGGTCTAGGAATGGCAGTAGCCAAAGAACAGCTGGCTGAGGGAAGCAGGCCAAGAGAAAAATATATAACCACCTTAAATGTATATAATTATCCACTTACTTTCAATTATTGATCTTAGAACCAATATTACAGCATGCCATTATATTATTTCCACTACTAACAATAATCATATTTTATAGCAAGATTTTACATTTTGTTTCACTTATTTTTATCTAATGCAAAGGGATAGTCACAAAATGCTCCTGACCAACTAATCAATCAATTTGAAGCATCAATAGAAACTCCAGACATCTCATTTTCAAGATAAGCTTTGATCAAAGTATATCTTTTCTAAAATATGCATTTCTAATTTTTAAAATGTTTTAAATGATGAGATACAAATAAATGCAGAGGACAGCGAAATTTCATCCCTTACAATTTAAACCTCAAGTTAAGTTCATCACACTAAAAAAGAAAGCACTCCTCTATAAATCAATATAATTTTCAAAGGGTTGCAGAAGTCATCCTTCATAACAAGGCCACAGATACTTTCTTCTTATTTCCTGCAGTGAAGTGTTCATACTTCAGTGAGTCATTTGAACATCAGTCACAATGTAGCACACAATTGAATCTCCACTCCTTAGAGCTTTTAGGTCAGTTTTGTTCTACTAGCAATCATACACACACTTCTATAACTGGGGTTTACTTCTGAGCAATGATGCTATTAATTGCATTACACCTTGAACATTGCCAAAGTGTTCATAGAAGACATAGGAAACAGCTTATACCAAGTTGGACTTACTAGCTTGTCTACACTGACTGGCAGTGGCTCCCCAGGGTTTCAGACACACTTCCCTGAGAGTAAGTCTCATAGAGCTCACTGGGACTTCTTTCTAAGAATTAGTTACAGATAGGTAGCCGTGGGTAGGAGTTTAGGAGTGGGTAGGAGTTTACCCACTCAAACCTCTCTTGTACCTGCGATACATTGATGATATTTTTATCATCTGGACACATGGTCAACAGACCCTGGACACCTTCCACCAGAAATTCAATGATTTTCACCCCACAATCAACCTAACAATGAATCAATCTATGCAAGAAATACATTTTTTGGACACTACTATAAAAATACAGGATGGGCGCATAGACACCACCTTATACCGTAAACCAACTGACCGACAAACATATCTACATGCCTCTAGCTACCATCCCAAACATACCAAACAGTCCATTGTATATAGCCAGGCACTACGTTACAGCCGCATCTGTTCCAATTCTACAGACAGAGACTCTCACCTAAGAGATCTACAGCAAACCTTTTTAGAACTAAAATACCCAGCAGATGAAGTTAGACAACAGATCAGCAGAGCCAGACTGATACCCAGAGAGAACTTGCTGCAAGACAGACCCAAAAAAGAAAATAACAGAACACCTCTAGTCATCACATACAGCTCCCAAGTTAAAACAGTACAACACATCATCAGAGATCTACAACCTCTCCTGGACAATGACAGTTCTCTTTCTCAAGCTCTGGGAGGAAGACCTTTCATTGCCTACAGACAGCCACCCAATCTTAAACAACTCCTAACCCACAATAATACTACAACCAGACCTAACACGGACACTGGCACCAGAGCCTGCAATAAACCCAGATGCCAACTTTGCTGCCACATACACCCGGACAACACCATTACTGGCCCCAACAACATCACACATACCATCTCGGGACTATTTAATTGCTCATCGTCTAACATTGTGTATGCCATCAAATGCCAACAGTGTCCTTCAGCTCTCTATATTGGACAAACAGGCCAGACCTTACGCCAAAGAATAAACGGACATAATTCGGACATCAGGAATCACAAGACAGAGAAACCAGTAGGAGAACTCTTCTATCTCCCAGGACATTCTATACAAGATCTCAAAGTAGCTGTTTTACTACAAAGGAATTTCAGAAATAGACTGGAAAGAGAAGCTGCTGAATTGCAACTTATCACCAAACTTAAAACCATGGAGAGACCTGGTCTGAACAAAGACCTTGGATTCTTATCTCATTATACATGACAAAGCCATTTTTCACCTTCTCACCCCTTGCTTTTTCCTGTAAGACCTATTGCAGTCGTTAAGAGTCGTCAACAGGCTCATCACAGCTATCTGCCAATCACCCATTCCCACCACCCTTCTGAGTAATACCCCTCCCCACCTTCTCACTATATAGAAGGGTCTGGAAACTTCTGTTTCAGTGTATCTGAAGAAGTGTACATGCACACGAAAGCTCATACCAAGAACTAACTTAGTTGGTCTTTAAGGTGCTACTGGAAGGAATTTTTTTGTTCTTTCTAAGAAGACATGCATAAGTCATGAATAGCAGCCTTAACTTTCTTCACAATGAGTAATTTATTTTTCCAGTCCATAACGTTCCTAATTGAACATTGTAAATGACAGTGAAATAGTAAATACACTTCTCATAAAACTACAGAAGACCTCAAAAGTTAGATGTGAATGTCTCCTGTAAGATCAATAATGCCTTTGGCTCTTAGGCATGGTCAAGCATTTAAGTTGAATGGGGCTTACTTCTAATTAAGTGCTCACAGGCATGCAGTCTTAATATTTGCACTAAATGCAGTCACAAACCTTTCATTATGATATTACCTGACATACAAATATACATACTTTCCGATGCAAGATGAAGGTTACTTTCACCATTCATCCACAGAAAACAATATTTCTTAAAAAGGTCACTTTAATTGATTGAGGCATATGCATGTAAAACTGGCTTCACTGCAGACTTCAGGAAATCCAATTTAAATAGCTGTTCAAATATTTGTCTTGAAAAAGGTCAAAATTATATTTAGCCAAAAAGAAAAAGTATACAAAGTAGGGGGAGGAAATGTGTAGTTTAACTTGCTGAAAGATTACAAGAGGTTTGGTATAAACATAACACTATTCTGCAGAGACTTCCAGGCCCTGATTGTCAAACAGTTCAGGAAAAGGAGGGACTGGGAGCATACACAATGGGCCGGAAGAGGCAGCCTGATGCGGCTGGAGGCAATTAGTAAGGAGCGTTTTATACAAGAATTAAAACTTCATCCTGAAGTAGTAAACGCTGACAAGGCATGGCTGGAAGAACACGCTTAGTTGCGTAGCCCCTCCTCTCACCGCTCGAGCGAACGCCGAGCTGTTCCTCCCTAAGTAATTCTACAACTCCCCAGAAACTGGGAGGAGGCGAGGGAAAGATATTCTGAAAACTTCTCTGGGCTGCCTTAAAGTCAAGCTTGAGGAATACTCTCATTACCAGAGGCAAAAAGAAAAAACCCAACCCCAAACACCATTTACTTCTTATTAATTCTCTCGGTTGCAAAGGAGCATGCAGCAAGCATCGTGGTCAGCCATGTAAATGCTAGCAGGAAGGAAAAAACAACCTTCAGCCTTTGCCTTGTTTCCATTCTTTGTTTCTTTAAAGGATCTCATAGGGGGGAAATGGACCACCTCGTGTGAGGTGGGGGGGGGATATATAACCAAGAAATCGCTCTGCTTATGACAAGGAAATGCTTGGGCAGATCCAACGCCCTCTTTCCCCGGCATGAGTAACTTCCACATGCTTCTCACTAACTCAGCCCCACGAGAGAGCAGCAGGGTGCCCAACAGACCGCTCCAGCCCAGCTTGACAAACAACCACCAACAGCACACGCGCCGAAAGTGAAAGCAGCGCTTGTTCATCAGGTCACTCTGCATAACCAACTGCAATACGCGGAGCCCACGTTGCAATATATTATGTTTTTCACTCCGTCGAAACATTTGGAATTTGCAGAGATCTGGCTATTAAAATGCACACGCGCTCGCGCACACACTCACACTGACAATTATTCTATCCAAAGTGCCTGGCACTGGATCTCTGAAGCCTGTTGTTCCTTTCCTCTGCTATATGACCCCATCGTTCGACTATAAAGGTCCTTGATGTGGAAATGTGGAGACACGAATCAATCGCACCGTTTGTCTGTGTTAAATCCATGTTGTTGGCAACCTGAATGAACAGCGCTCAAACATACAATGGTACTGTATTCATTTTCTCTCTCTATTTTTTTAAAGCACGCCTGATTTAGCCTTAGCTGGCAGATTTATGGGCCCTCCTTTCTCTTGACAGCTTAGCTCAATGTATTTCATATATGCACACACACACACACACACACACATCCAAAAAGTTAACTCTTCCATTGCCTGGAAGTATTGAATTGCAGATTCATCCCCAAACAGTTAAAGGGGGAAGATTAGCAGAGGCTCAGATAGGATTACACCAATGGTGGGGTGGAGGGAAGTGGGGAGGGAAAGGGATATCGTGGGAGAAAAGATGCCCAGACACATCCTATGGCTGTTTATGCCGAGGCAGCCCTTGTGATCCGAAACCCATTGTCGAAGGGAAAGGCTGCAACGAGAGGGTTGTGTCTCTGGTGTGAAAAACAGAAAGCCAGGGCTGTATACCTAACCTATCACTCCAGTTCCCCAGAGCAGCGGGATGCCTGGCGTCCTTTTTTGCAAGGGAGGGAGACAAGACTATCCCAATAAGCCCAAAGCGTCTCAAAGCAAGCCTTACCTTGTGCCAGAGCTTGCAACATGTGGAGCTGAAGGAAGAGAAACGCCCACCATCCCCGGCAGAAGAAGAAACAGAAGTTTAACTTTATCATCACTCGATCTCGCCACCTATTCCTCGGCGGAGCAAGGTTCCCAGCTCCCCTTCTCCGGATCACTATTTGCTCCACACGATCCGAGGAGGGCCCGCCACCAAAGCTCACTCCGTCCCCCAGAGAGGCCATGTTCTGGCGGGGGGGCTTCCCGTTGCGGCCATCCCGAAGTTTTGGGGGGACCCGAGCCCCCGCCGGGAAGGAGCCGTGGTCTCCCTGGCTCGCGCCCACTTTGCATAGAAACCCCAGGCGAAAGCATTCCCTGTGCATGACTGCCTTGCAATCGCCGCCCCAATCGATGTGTTGTCTCGTGGAGGAACTGACTGCACCAAAACAAGCAGGCAGAAATGCAAAACACATGTTCCTCTGGACTCCTCCGATGCCTTCACCACACACACAAACAGAAAGAGAGAGTGAGTGTGTGTGTGTGTTAAGTTTACTGGCGTCAATATCTCAACAGATCGCCGTTCTTCATCACATCCCTAGCAAAAAGCAAAAGCCATCAGAGCACGGCAGGAGGAAGAGAGCGGTCCAGCTCCGCCAGGCACCGGCAGACAATCCAGAGAGCACCTTCCATAGCCACCAAGATGACGGAAACTGCCCGCCCCCCTGATGCTGAAGAAGCGTGGCTACGGTTTCTGCGCCGCCGTCCCTCTTCTTCCTCCCCTCCTCCTCCTCTCCAGAGCAAAGACCCTGCGCTCCCGAAGTTCTAAATTCTCGGGCAAGTCCTTCAATCTCGAGCGAGGCAGGGAGGAAGAGCGATCGTGGGATTCAAAGAGTCACTCCAGCCCCGCTCCAGTCAAAGGAAAAAAGTGGGGAAGCCCCACGCTGACAGGTTGGGCTGGGTCCCGATGAACCTTCCCTTCTCCTCCTTGCAGAGCCACGGGGATGTTCTTGCGCATCCGATTTCCTTCATCCCTCCATCCCTCTCCGGAGTTGCAGTCGCGGCGTGTCCCCCCCCCCCCCTTTGGACAGCAGTCGCGAAGGCTCGTAAGATCCCCAGCCGAGCAGGTAAACTGAGCCCGCGCCTGGCTGCGCTGCTCTTTCCAGCTCGATTTGCAACCAGTTACACGCCAGGGGGAGGCGGGAGCGGAGGGGGGGGGTGTCTCTCTCTTGAACTCTCCAGCGAAGGTGGGGGAAATCTGATCAGGTTTCCCTCGCAGGAGACAGGAGGAGGTTGCTGGGAGAGAGGGAGAGACCGGGAGAGGAAGCAACAGCTCACCTCCAAGGAGGCTTCCTTCTCCTTCTTCTTCTTCTCCTCCTCCTCCTCCTCCCCACTTCTGGGTCAACTGCGGAGGCAGCCCAAGGCAGAAGCCCCCCCCCCCCCAGCAGGGAAGGAGACCCACGGAAGCAGCAGCAGCAGCAGCAGCAGCAGCAACAAGGTGAAATCCTCCGCTTGGCTGGCCACCCCCGGCGTCCCTCGTTGCACAAGCCCGGAGGGATCTTCCTGTGCTCGCTCGCTCGCTCTTACGCAGAAGCTGTAAACACAAGGAAGGGAGAGGAGAGCCGTTCAGAGAGGGAGGACGGAAGGCGACACCGCGACACCCCCAGCGCCAGCAGACCCGGGTTCAAAAGTGCTTCGAAGATGCACCCCGTTCCCAACTGGGACCATCGCCACGAGATGGATGCTTAACCCTTTCGGGACTGCCTGCAACGCTTCTTTATTTCTGGGACTTGACCGGCGGGGTGCACAAATATCAGGTGGGGCACCGAAACGAGCCAGGGGGGAGATTGGTTCACATTGGTGGCAACGTCCCACTTCGGCCAAGGCAGCGATCCTAAGCACATGCTTGACGTGCTTGCAAGCCCCAGGAAACTGAAGGGGGCTTGCTTGCTGCTGAGCAAGCAGGCTTGGTGTAGGGTTTTTTAGTCTATACATCTCTTCTCTGCTCCCCCCCCCCCCCAATATTGAGTGAGATATGCTCCCAGGTCCATTGATTTCAGTGTGTGTGGTATGTGAAACACCCACCCCCCAATAACTTTTTCAGCCCCTTTTGTCTAAAGTGCAGTCCTAAGCAGCTTCACTCAAAAGCAAACCCCACAGACTAGACCCATAGATGGGCGTCTGGATTAGACCCATAGAAACCGGACCCCAAATGGGTCTCACTTCCAAGTGTAGGGTTTCAACCCCCAGTTTCTGTTTCTCTCACCCCTGCAGTCCGCACACTTAACTTTTCCGTCCATCACTCTCTACCCCTGAAATCCACCCTTAGTTATCTATTTCATAAAATTCGTATACTCTTTGGCTGTAGAAAAAACAACAACCCTCAAAGCAGTTTACAAAAAAAAGATCAAACAATAAAATTATCACTGAAATGTATCATTATTCTTCACCCTCCCATCACTCCTCCTCTTCCCTGTAAGTTTTACCCAGCTTTCCTATTGTTCTCTGTCTGGCCTGCATTTCCCTCCCACCCAGGGCCAGCCCACACCTGAGGCAAGGTGAGGCGGCAGGATCCACAGGGCAGCAGATCTGGCCTCCAAGGAATGCATCACACACTGCTGCTGCCAATCCATGCACTCCTCAGAGGTCGGATCCACCTCCTCCTCAGCAGCCCCACCGCCACCAATGCCACCTCTACAGCAGCCTCTTGGTGAATAGGAGGCAGCCCTGGTCTTCTCCCAACCTTGTTCCCTTCTGGCTGGGGAGGGCACCATTTTGTGGTTTGCCTCGAGTGCCAAAATGCATTGGACCAGCCCTGCTCCCACCCCTCTCTCAAATGGTCCCCTATTGCCTTATCCTACCTCACAGGGCTCTTGTGAGGATAAGCACAAGAGGTTATCTTTACAATCAAACAGCCTGCAAATTTCGCAAAGCAAATACATGAAACAAATAATAATAGTCTATGGACTTTTAAACGGGGGGGGGGGTATTGTTTTTGTTTATTCCTACGTTACGTATTTTTGCATCTTTATATTGTAAACTGCCTTGTGATCCTCCAGGGAAGGGCGGTGTAGAAATTTTCATACCAATAATAATCTTAATAATCAGGGGTTGTTGTTTTTCCCCAGCCGGAACTTGCCAGAATTCAGTTCTGGTACCTCTCAGGTGGGCATGTTGCCATTATAAGAGAATAAAGGAGGTGTTCGTGGTGAGTTCTGATACCCCTTTTTCTAGAAAAATAGCACAAATGATAATAAACGAGCCTGGGAGACAAAATAGCCGCCATGCCAGGCTTCCCTGAGGAGAAAGGAAGGCAGGAGTTTGTGCCTGGAAATGGTCCTTGTTGCCTCCTCTGAGAACATTCATGCTCCTGTGAGAGCTTTGGTCTTCTTTCTGTCAAGAAGACTGAGAGAGAACTTGTTTCTATTGAGAACTGGGAGACTGAGAAACCTGCTCCCAGAAGGGGCCTCGGAAAGCCGGCCCACCCATGAGGCAAGCTGACACAACTGCCTCAGGCAGACAAGGCCAGAGGAATCCTACTCCATGAGGGGAGGAAAAACTTCCTCCAAATGTGTCCTGAATTGGGAAGCAGCATGTATTATAATTAATAATAATAATGGCTTAAAATATAGGAATATGTAACGTGGAAATGTCTCTCTTTTCCCTCCTCCTGAGGCGAGGAAAAACTTCCTCCAAACGTGTCCTGAATTGGGAAGCAGCATGTATTATAATTAATAATAATAATGGCTTAAAATATAGGAATATGTAACGTGGAAATGTCTCTCTTTTCCCCCCTCGAGGGGAGGAAAAACTTCCTTCAACTGTGTCCTGAACTGGGAGACAGTATGTCAGTTATGACTAATAATAATAGTGGTGGCTAATAAATACAGTATATAAAATAAAAGCTTGTTTCTCCCTCTCATGAGAGAAGCGCTTCCTTCAAATGTGTCCTAAATAGAAGCAGCATGTATGTGTCTATTATAATTATTACAGATGCACACAACAGCAGCTAATAAATAGGAATATATAAAATAGAAAAACTATCTTCCCCCTCATGAGGAGAGTAAAGCTTCCTTCAATCATGTATTGAACTGGGAGACAGCATGTATGCGTGTCTGGTGTGATTATTATTTCAGAGACACACATTAATAATAATGTTAATATAGAAATATTTATACTTTGCTTTTCCCCAAGGGAAGCTTCCTTTAAATGCGTCCTAAATAGGGAGGCAGTGTATATATAACGAAAATATATTTAAAAACAAAACAAAAATCCTAAAATGCAACAATTTGTGCGGGATGGCGTTACATTCGCCGCATACTGTTTACACATCTGTTGTTCTGAATAACAATGACTAAGATAGAGAACCAGAAATCTTAATTTTAAAAATCTTAAAATGCGATGATTTGTGAGGGGCGACTTTACATTCGCCGCATACTCTGTACCTATCTGTTGTTCTGAATAAAAATAGCAGGCGCAGGGAAACCTGCGAAGGGGGTGGCTTTACATTCGCCACATACTTTATATGTACTTTTACTGTTTCTTATTTCTCGGCCGCCTGCTCTGCACACAGGCGCTGAGAGGCGGGCAGAGCAGCTCCTCGCCTCAGCGCCCCTTCGCAGAGACTGACAGAGTCTGGCGGGTGAGAGGGAGAATAAAGAGACACCCGCTTTCCCGCCTCTAAAACCTCCCGCGACGCTCCGCCCACCGCCCTCGAGCGCCGCCTTCCCGCTCGGCGATTGGCCAAGGAGGCGCGTGAGGGGAGGAGCCCGGAATGTGGAGTGTGTCCTCCGCCGCCGCCCCGCCCCGAAGGCCGCGCGCTCCCCCCCCCTTTTCTTTTTTTTAAACCCGTCTGCCTAACGACTGGGCGCGCGCGCGCTCAGGTTCCCCCGCCTCCCTGCCCGCTTCGATTGATTGGTTTGAACCCGGCGTTCTCCCCGCCCCCCCGCCTCGCGCTTTCTGGCTCCGTCGCGCGGCGCGGGTCTGCGCCCCCTGCAGGTCATTGCAGGGAAGCGCCTCTGCAGCAGCAGCAGGAGCGAAAGGGGCTGCGCCGCCGCCAGAGAGAGCTTTTGCGAGCGGGGAGACACGCCCTGGATCGGGGACGGGGGGGGGGGGGGGATAGAAATACTAGCCATGGGAGGAGGAGGAGGAGGAGGAGGCTGCAGCGGTCCTCCAGGCTGCATGTTTCCTGCCTTTGTGTCTGGCAGATCCTTGCTGCCGCCGTTAAATTTTTGCAGCAAGCGAGAGAAGGGGAGGCGTGGGATGCGGGTGGGGGTGGATTTGACAAAAGCCAGGAAGCCGTGCAAGGGGGGGGGGGGCGGGAGGAAGCTTTTGCAAATACTTCCCCACCGCCCATCCTCGTTGCTTTAAGGCGCTGCTGTTGTCTGCCCGGGCTTGGCTTAGTTTGTTTCGCTGAACGTGCTTTTTGCTTGCACACACCAGGGCTCTTTCCCCCCCAAAATTATTTTAGTTTTAAATACCTCGGGAAGCTACGTATTGTGGCAAACTCATTCAGCGGTGCCGATCAGGTCCCGTGTCATTCCTCTTCATTTGTGCGTGTCTCGCTCCGTGTGTACTGTATTATTAATGGACGGCATTAAGAGGATCGGGCCAAGTGTTTTGAGAGGCGTTTAAATCAAAGGAGTGCAGGCAAGCTTTCTGCACGCAGTTGCCCGTGAAGCTTGCAGAATAGATGGTACCAGCGCTCCCTGGGGATGTCGCCTGTTTTGCCTCGCCATCACTCCGGGCCCACTTTTTCTTTTCAATGCACCAATCTGGTGCCTCGTGCCTGCGACCATCGCCCTTTTTACAGTTTCTTACACCTACACTAAAACACACACACACACACACACACACACACACACACACAAAACACTTCCACCCTCTTATATTTGGCACGGCAATTTGTTTCATTGCATCGACTGTTATCTCTCGCTAAGCCAAATATTCCAACAGGGCTCCCGCATCCTTAATCTTCATTTCATTCATTCGTTTGAAACACTTTTGAGTTGCTCTCCTACCTGCGTTTCCAAAGCAAGGTACAATGGTAATACATAATAATAACAGCATCCCTGCATGTCATTAAACTAATTCAACAAACATGAAATAATAAGAACAAATGGCAGGACATCAAAAGCTGTTAAAATCCCAAACCACCTACACAAACACTTTCATAGCCGAGTAGTCCATTAAAGGTCATGGCAAAATATAGGGAAGCTTCAGCCGGTGCCAATGTGTCAATAAGGAAGAATACAGGATCGGTTTGAGGACCTTATTTCAAAGATGAAGTGCCCGGCCCCAGAGTAGCCGTTTACTTATTTAAATTAAATATCAAAACATACAAAAAGATAAAAGGAAGTAACCATTTCAGTGCAGAGTTGAAACAGACTCTAGCTAGGTACATAATATAATATATATACATAATATAGGTACATAATAAACAAATGATGGGGGTGGGGTGTTACTTTTAATCTGTACCAAGATAGGTAAAAGGTAAAGGTACCCCTGCCCGTACGGGCCAGTCTTGACAGACTCTGGGGTTGTGCGCCCATCTCACTTAAGAGGCCAGGGGCCAGCGCTGTCCGGAGACACTTCCGGGTCACATGGCCAGCGTGACATCGCTGCTCTGGCGAGCCAGAGCCGCACACGGAAACGCCGTTTACCTTCCCGCTGGTAAGCGGTCCCTATTTATCTACTTGCACCTGGGGGTGCTTTCGAACTGCTAGGTTGGCAGGCGCTGGGACCGAGCAGCGGGAGCGCACCCCACCGCAGGGATTCGAACCGCCGACCTTTCGATCGGCAAGTCCTAGGCGCTGAGGCTTTAACCCACAGTGCCACCTGCGTCCCCTGTACCAAGATAGCTCTGCACAAATTATAATGAGATGCACAAATGTAGTTTGGGCCTACCTGTGAAAAGGATCTAGGGATCATAGTAGACCACAAGCTTAACATGAGTCAACAGGATGATAAAGCAGCAAAGAAGAAGAAGAAGAAGAAGAAGAAGAAGAAGAAGAAGAAGAAGAAGAAGAAGAAGAAGCTCATGCTATTGTAGGCTGCATCCAGAGAATTATAGTGTCCCGATCAAAAGAAGTAATAGCACTGCTCTATTCTGCCTTGGTCAGACCACACCTGAAATACTGTGTACAGTCCTGGTCACCACAATTCAAAAATATGTTGACAAGCTGGAATGTGTGCTGAGGAGGACAACCGAGATGATTAAGTCTAGAAACCAAGCCTTATGAGGAACAGTCAAGGGAGTTGGGTATGTTTAGCTGGATAAATGGAGACTGAGAGGAGATATGATAGCCATCTTCAGATATCTAAAGGGTTTTCCCATGGACAATGGCGCAAGCTCGTGTTTTCCTGCTCTGGAATGTAGGATTCAAATGAATGGATCCAAGTTATAAGAAAGAAGATTCCAACTGAACATTGGGAATAACTTTCTGATGGAAAGAGCTGTTCGACAGCGGACCTTCTTTTGCTATATTTTTTTAAAATATTTTTTAATATAGAGATTGGATGGCCACCTGCCTCTCTAAGAGATTCTTTAGCTGTAGTTCCTGCATTACAAGGAGTTGGACTAGATGACCCTTGTGATCCCTTCCAACTCTGCCATTCTATGATTCTATTGGAAGAATGTATATACTTGTGAAAACAACTGATTTCTATTGGGGGGAAATGCTTGTGAACATGCATATGGGGGCAAAACTGCATGCAGATTTTCATACAGACTTTTAAACAAATTTGCAAAACAGGCAGAACTTAGGAAAGGAAAAATAAGACATGAAAGTAACCAATGTCAACCGGTTCATCCCTACTGAGAACAGAGGTGGACAACCTTTCCTCGTGAGGAACCTGGGGTGGGGGGGCACATGCCAGTGATCAGCAGGATCAGAGGCAAAAGTGAGCTATAGCTTCTATAAGCTATGGGAAGGGTTGCAGCTGAGTAGTAAAGCACATTCTTTTCATGCAGAAGGTCTTGGGTTCAGTCTCCAGCATCTCCTCCAGGTAAGGCTGGAAGAGATCTGAAATATACTCGGAGTCGAGTGTGAATTTCATGCTCCTTATTCAGCTCATAGTAGCAATGAATGAAATTTCCCCAAAATGTCTAGCTATATATACATTATTTACACAATGGGCCCCACGTGATTGGCTAATTCTGGGCTGCTCCTGTAGGCTAATCAGCTTGCGGATTCACCTCCTCCAGAAGCCCAATTGGCTGCTCCTGCAGGCCAATCAGTTGCTGATTCACTTCATCCAGGAGCCTGATTGGCTGCTCATGCAGGCCAATCAGGTCGCTGATTCACTTCCACCTGGAGCTGGATTGGGTGGCTCCTGTGGACCAATTAGACTGCTGCATTTTGGATCCTATTGTTTTAGGATTCAACTCAGTACATAACAAGATCCCTTCCCTGAAACCCTGGGAAGCCATTACCAGTCAATGTGGGTGGATTATGAACTATATGGGCCAATCGTCTGGCTCAGCATAAGGCTTGTGTGATTAGTTGGGAGTGTGAGGACTACATTAAATCAAGCACTGTTCAAAGTGAGGGGCTTCCCTGAGCCCCTTAGTTCAAGCTCTGATTTCAGAGCAGGCTTTGCATGTGCATGGGATTTTTACAGGTTGCCAGGTAATCCACCTGCCAGTCATGTGATGCCATGTGGCTGACATGGGATTTCCCTGCCATCTGCTAAAATTTGGCTAATGGGGTGGGGCCAGATCTTACTATTTTTGTATAGTAAGCTGCATTCCAGCCATGCAGAAATCAGAGGTTCCTAAATACACACAAACAGCTTCTCTCCCCAAGCAAGCAAGAAGCATCATCATGACGGGAGACACTCTAGCCAGGCAAAAGCACTTGAGGAGAGGCTGCAGCAGAGGCAATGCTTGCTTGCGGAGAGGGCGTGTGGCCTAGGATGGGTCTTGAGGACCAGGGAGAGAATCCTAAAGAGCCACATTTGGACCCTTGGGCTTGAGGCTCCCATGACCCAGAATCCTTTGCAACATGGTAAGTTTCTGTGGCTGACACAATCAGTTTGTAAATGTGTTCACTGAAATAGATTCCCTAGGAAATGGGCAAAACATTGACAAAAACATTTTTGCTGAGTTCTAGCAAAACATTTCACTTGATTTCGAAGGATAGTTACCAGGGTGGTGTCTGTGTGTGGATGTAATCTGCTTTCCTATCACAATACAGATATGCAAAATATATTGTGTTCTGTATTTTACACTCTTCCCTAACTATCTATCTTGGAAAGAACCCAAATCGAGCCGAGTGGTACAGAGTGCTGATCCCCAGAGAGAGCTTGAATTTACAGCGTCTGCTGCACAATTACCAATAGTTAATTCACAGCAGCAGAGAAGAGTTACCTTGATCATAGGGTTTTTGAGGTGCAGGCAATATTTAATTTACCTTCGCTGGAAAGGCAAAGCACCCTTAATTGGGTTTTTAATTACTACTAACAAAGAGTAGAGCAAGCAAAAAATAAAATAAAAAATCTCCTAGCAAACTAGTTTTCCATTCTCAAGGTCAATTGGGAGTGTAGTAAGGACTATCTGGGTGCTCGCTTCCGGACATAGGTCAATTTAGTCCCTACACTAGTAAAGGGAAGAAAGGTGCATTTAAAGTCATCCCAAAATTTGTTTACAATGAAAAGATGTATAACTCCCATCAGCCTCAGCCAACATGCACTTGGACTTAATTCCGCGTCAGAATAAATAGGATTTGGCTAAACAGTATACAGTGGTACCTCGGGTTAAGTACTTAATTCATTCCGGAGGTCCGTACTTAACCTGAAACTGTTCTTAACCTGAAGCACCACTTTAGCTAATGGGGCCTCCCACTGCCGCCGCACTGCTGGAGCACGATTTCTGTTCTCATCCTGAAGCAAAGTTCTTAACCTGAAGCACTATTTCTGGGTTAGCGGAGTCTGAAGCGTATGTAACCTGAAGCGTATGTAACCCGAGGGACCACTGTAATGAAATCTTGTGGTGGTGGTGTGGTGCAGTGGTTAGAGAAAATTTGAGGAACCTGAAGACCACTGGTTTTTCTTGGGCTTCAGCTCCCATCAGCCACAGCCAGGAAGGGGCAGTGGTTGGGGATGATGAGATTTAGGAGCGCAATAGCAGCTGGAGTGCCTCAGGTTCCCCACTCCAGGGTTAGAGTGCTAGACTAGGAAAGTCTGGGTTCTAACCTGCTGCTTGCTCTTGAAGCACACAAGGTGATCTTGAGCCACCTCTCTTTCTCTCTCTCTCCTCTCTCTCCCCTTAACAGATCTCACAAGGTTGTGTAGAGGTAGATAGGGTGAGGAGAAATGTATGTCAACCCTGTTTTCTCATTGGAAAGTCAAGATCCAAATGAAATAACAACCAGAACTGAGCTCAGAAAAATCCCCCCCCCCATAATTTTCTTTTTTGATCCTTGGGGAGGGGAGGCAAATCTTGCAAAATACTCTCCAAATGTTCACTACCGTGTGTGTGTGTGAGAGAGAGAGAGAGAGAGAGAGAGGGGGGGTGGGACACCACCAGTTCTTGCTCACCATGCCCCTTAAGGATGGCCAGGCTGCCAACAAAATCGCTTCTGGCCGCCACCAAAACCTTAAGAAACTGTTAAGAGGTTTTTCTCTTCCCCCTGAAGGATATTGTGTGAAACTCAAGACTCCCCAGTTGCTAGACAATAGCATTTTCACTCAAGAGTTGTACAGCCTAATCGGAATCAATTTGACCCAGAAGTATGTGCCGTTGATTTTCAGTGGGAAATGCTTCCCAGTAAGTGTGCTTAGGTTCAATATCTAAATTTCAAAAATCACTGAGCATAGGTTTTGATGCAAAGACTGAGATCCAAGGAGCTATTTTAGGTAAGTCCAAAGATTTGCTGGCAACCCAGTTTTTCCCCCTTTTCATTCCTTCAAACAGCAGACGTCCATGTCAAATTGCAAACTGCATTTGAAACTTTTCTAGGTTTCAAAAATAGCTTGCTTCGTGGAGTGGAGAGCTGCCATTCCAAATTTCCTTTGGGTATGCAGAAATAGTGGAAAAGTTCTTTAGAACCCGGCCTTATATGGAGAGGAGTCAAGAGCACTAAACCAGTAGCATTGTAGGAGTGTGTGTGTGTGTGTGACTGATAAATATTTTATTCATTTTATTTATTTATTATTACATGTATAGCCCACATTTTCTCCAAGAAGCTCAAGATGGTGTACATGGTTCTCCCCTCTCCATTTCATTCTCACAACAACCTTGTGAGGTAGGTTAAGGTGAGAGACAGTGACTGACCAAAATTACCGAGTGATCTTATGGCCGAGTGGGGATTTGAACCCTGGTCTCTCCCATGTCCTAGTCCTGACACTCTAACCATTACACCACACTGACTCTTTCTGTTTTGATTAACTTTAGGTAGAAAGGCAAAATCTAACAGAGAACCAATGCTAAAAGCAGTTAACTGCATAAAAAACCCCAGAAGTGACTCTTGACACTGAAGTGCTTATGCGTTTTTAAATAGAAAGTCGATGAGCATAGATTTCAGCAGGAAACATGCCTAGAACAGGGTACGAATGTCTAGGCACAGTTCTGGAGCTTGTATTTTCCCTTTATATCCCAAATATTACCTAAATACTGCTGTTTATGGGACGCAGGTGGCACTGTGGGTAAAAGCCACAAGACTTGCCGATCGAAAGGTCGGCGGTTCGAATCCCCGTGGCAGGGTGCGCTCCCGTTGCTCGGTCCCAGCGCCTGCCAACCTAGCAGTTAGAAAGCACGCCCAGGTACAAGTAGATAAATAGGGACCGCTTACTGGCGGGAAGGTAAACGGCGTTTCCATGTGCTGCGCTGGTGCTGGCTCGCCAGAGCAGCTTCGTCACGCTGGCCACGTGACCCGGAAGTGTCTCCGGACAGCGCTGGCTCCCAGCCTCTAGAGTGAGATGAGCGCACAACCCTAGAGTCTGTCAAGACTGGCCCGTACAGGCAGGGGTACCTTTACCTTTACCTTACTGCTGTTTATTATATTCTACCATTCACAAGCAGACTCTTGTACCCCAGATCTATGACAATATTCTTGTCTGGAACAACAAGGCAAGAAATTGTGTGAAGGTTATTACAGTACCATGAAGACGAAGGTCTAAAGAACTAATCAAACACCCCAATGTGAGTGGAAGTAGCAAAGAGAAGGAAGAGTTCTCGCCAGAGGGATATAGGATGAGCTAGAGGTCAAAGTGCAGGGCTGCATACACACTGACCATTTTTAGCACAAAAACGAAGTTTCTATCAATCCAGAAAAGTTCATCGTCCTCCAGAACATGCTGTTTTCAATCTAGATTGATTGTGGTTACTTGATGGGCATTTCAAAACCCTTCCCTTGAGTCGCTCCATGGTTTTTCCTCCCTGCACATGCAATAATAATAATAATAATAATAATAATAATAATAATAATAATAATAATATTTATACCCTGCCCATCTGGCTGGGCTTTCCCAGCCACTCTGGGCGGCTTCCAACAAAATATTAAAATACAGTAATACATCAAACATTAAAAGCTTCCCGAAACAGGGCTGCCTTCAGATGTTTTCTAAAAGTCTGGTAGTTATTGTTTTTCTCTTTGACATCTGATGGGAGGGCGTTCCACAGGGCGGGTGCCACTATCGAGAAGGCCCTCTGTCTGGTTCCCTGTAACTTGGCTTCTCGCAGAAAGGGAACCGCCAGAAGGCCCTCGGCGCTGGACCTCAATGTCTGGGTAGAACGATGGGGGTGGAGTCGCTCCTTCAGATATACTGCCACAGGTGAATGAATGACGAAGTGGTGATTGCGATCTCGATATACGCCTATCTGCAACATCATTGGGCGGGGGTGGGGGTGGGCATCATGGGTCAACCACCCCATTCCCTGACAGTCCGTGTGGTCAATTCCCTGCTCACCAAATGCTATTTTGCCTTACAGGCCAGCAGTCACCATCCCAGGGCCCAGCAGCAGTCGAGATGCAGTGTTTGAGGGGTGGGGCTTGGGAGATGTGGGATAGAAGAAGAGGCTCAAAAGCAAGTTGCTCACTTGGTCCTCTCCATGGTGCTTCCAGGCATGCTTTGCTCTCATTTTATTCTCTGTTGTCCATTGTAAAGGCCTTTGGCTACATACAATAAAATTGACCTTCCATTGCCCCCTTACCTGCCATTCCACTTCTCAGCAGAGACAGCTACTGGAAAAGAATGTTAAACGATGCAGTTTACAATTGTGCCTGCAGAAAAATTTACGTTCAATATAAAATTGGCCAAAGGAAAGGCAAAACCTTTTGGTGTTTTTGCTGCCTGCATCCCACTTGTGGAATAAGTTAAGAGGCTTCCGTCTTCTGCCATTTGGAATCTATCATTTATTCCACTTTGGATATCCTCAAAAGCTTTTCAGCTGCTTGTTCTTGCATGGGTGGAGGAACTTGCATGTCTCCGTGTTGTTGTTGTTTTCTCATGAAAATTGAAAAAATAAATTTTAAAAAAGAAGACTCAGTAGCTACCAGGCATGATGCTGTTTTCTACCTCCATGGTCAGAGGTAGTAGTACTTCTGAATACTAGTTGCTGGAAATGGCAGTAGAGAAGAGTGTCTTAATAATGATAATGATAATAATTTATTATTTATACTCCGCCCATCTGGCTGGGCTTCCCCAGTCACTCTGGGCAGCTTCCAACAAAAGATGAAAAATACATTAAAAACATCAAACTTTAAAAACTTCCCTAAACAGGGCTGCCTTCAGATGTCTTCTAAATGTCAGATAACTGTTTATTCCTTGACATCTGATGGGAGGGCGTTCCACAGGGCAGGTGCCACCACCAAGAAGGCCCTCTGCCTGGTTCCCTGTAACCTCACTTGTTGCAGGGAGGGAACCGCCAGAAGGCCCTAGGAGGTGGACCTTGGTGTCTGGGCAGAATGATGGGGCTGGGGATGCTCCTTCAGGGATACTGGGCCAAGGCTGTTTAGGGCTTTCAAGGTCAGCACCAACACTTTGAACTCTGCTTGTGCTCAAGTCCAATAAAGGCATCTGCTTGGCCCCTGGGCGAACAGAATGCTGGACTAGTTGGGGTATTGGCCTGATCCAGCAGGCTCTTCTTATGTCCTTAAGGCATGTTATTAACATCTGGCAAATAGGATGGGTAAAACACTGAAGATTGTCATAGCTGTGACTGGACACTGTAAAAAGGATCCCTTTGCTTACCTATGTGGAGTGCTCTGTCCTGGGTCTCCCCATTGGAGTAGAGTTTAGTGCTGAATATTTTTATGTCCAGCATCTTGTGGTCTTTCTCGAGTTCCTCCCGTGAAATGGCATTTTATTCCAGCCTCTTTATTAAAAGAAACACAATGAAATAAACAGAATTATGCATTTGTCATAAATGACTAATTGGTACTGACTCATGCAATTATTTTGAATTATGCCACCACTGTTACAACTTTTCGCCCTCTCCACCAATCAAACTCCCGTGGAGAGGTCTATTGTAAAACGGACTGATTGGAAACATTCCGTGTTTGCAACAAATGTTCTCCTACTTATTCTTGTAAAACTCTCCCACCTGCTACAGTGAATTGCAAGGCCGTTCCTGCGAGTAGTTTTTCCAACCAAGAAATCACTTTCCTTCAGTTGCTTATTTTAGCTGTATAATTAAAAACTGTGTCACTTGTTGACTGTCCATTCTTTGATTCATTTTATGTCAGCAGGTGGTATTAACCCACCTCCCCAACCTGCACCAATCTGCTCCTTTGGACATTTTTAGAGCAGAGTGTTGATCAGTTATGCCGAGTGGAAAATCATACAATACTGAGATGGGTTTAGTCACAGGTTCCCTGTTACCTGTAAAGGATATAGTTTGCTACCACTTCACTAGAAATGGGAGAGAAATTTGACTCAGTTTGCATTTAAAGGCAAATCTAACAAATTTGCAGTGTCTGAAATAATGCACAAACCGGAACACAACCACCCTCCAAAATTCACACTTCTGCAAATTTTGCAATACAGTTCTCCAGCCAGTAATGTGTATGAAAATGCATAAAGTGTGCATATTAAAGAAGATTACACACAAAAATTACCGGTATACTAGGGATCATGGCTTTGTCCCGCCCCCTAATAATAATAATAATAATAATAATAATAATAATAATAATATTTATTAATTATACCCCGCCCATCTGGCTGGGCCTCCCCAGCCACTCTGGGCGGCTTCCATAGAAACCAAAAATACAGTAAAATATCACACGTTAAAAACTTCCCTGAACAGGGCTGCCTTAAGATGTCTTCTGAATGTCAGGTAGTTGTTTATTGCTTTGACATCTGCTGGAAGGGTGTTCCACAGGGTGGGCGCCACTACTGAGAAGACCCTCTGCCTGGTTCCCTGTAGCTTTGCTTCTCGCAATGAGGGAACCGCCAGAAGGACCTTGGCGCTGGACCTCAGCGTCCGGGCAGAACGATGGGGGTGGAGACGCTCCTTCAAGTATACTGGACCGAGGCCGTTTAGGGCTTTCAAGGTCAGCACCAACACTTTGAATTGTGCTCGGAAACGAACTGGGAGCCAATGTAGGTCTTTCAAGACTGGTGTTATATGGTCTCGGCGGCCGCCCCCAGTCACCAGTCTAGCTGCCACATTCTGGATTAGTTGTAGTTTCCGAGTCACCTTCAAAGGTAGCCCCACGTAGAGTGCATTGCAGTAGTCCAAGCGGGAGATAACCAGAGCATGCACCACTCTGGCGAGGCAGTCCGCGGACAGGGAGGGTCTCAGCCTACGTACCAGATGGAGCTGGTAAACAGCTGCCAATATGTGTATATTAGGCAAAATTGCATACAAACATGTAATTTAGGAGAAATTTGCACTGAAATGATGAGGGAAAAAATTAATTAATTGCAAACCGATGTGCAAATGTGGAGAACTGAACTTCAAATTTGAAAAGTGTGGAAATCGCAGAAACATACCCTGTTATTAATATAATCTTCTGAGACCTTTCTCTAGGTTTCCCCATCCTCTGCAGTGAGACAGATGGCGACTAGGGACAGGGCCTTTTCAATCATGGCACCCTGCCTTTGGAACGCTCTCCTCAGGAAGGTGTTCTTTCCCCTGGTACTCATGTCTCTTCAGCACCTCAGATGAAGATCTTCTAATCTGAATCAGCCTTTAAGACCTTTTGAACCAGGGTAGGGAACCTGTGGCCACCCAATTGTTCCTGGGCTACAACTCACATCAACCCACACCCTCAGCAATGCTGGCTGAGGATGATGGAACATGGAGTCCAACAACATTCCTTGTTTTAAAACCTTTGCTCTGGTTTTAATGCTGTTAAAAACGGTACTGCTCTCTTGTTTCAACAATATTATATGGCTTTTCCATAGTTTGTTTGTTTTTTTTCAGTTTATCGCCGGTGACCCTGGGAACACTTTAAAACTGAAGGACAGAGTACAAATTATATTAAATAAAACAATAATAATATTTTCTACTATAACACCAACTTGAGGATTCTTGGAGTTACTGAGCAGAAGAGAATTTCAGCTCTGAGATTCCAGAAGCCAATAGTCTGGATTTATCTTATGAAACATGCTGTCCTGAGAGCTCTGCCAAGAGCACCTCTGATTGTTTTCTGCTGACAGGTAAGGACCCACCTTTCTCACAGGTTTTCCCAACCGCTGATTGAACTGTGCTGTTATTGCCGTTGTCATTCTGCTTCTGTTGCTCTCGCTTTTCCTGGATCAGATCCCCCAAAACCACACAACTCGTTTCGCACACCCAAAGCAGCTTTGGATCTGCCCTTTTGAAGCACCATCCTGCCAGGTGGCATGGTAAACTGACTATGAAAAATGGGGGGGGGGGTTTTCAAAATTTTGTGATATAGTGTAAAAGTCTGCTTTTTCAAAAAAAAAAAGTTTCAAATTCCTGCTAGGCATGTTTAAAACTAAAATACGTATTTGGACTGTGGTCAGGTGTACAACCCCATCCTATGTACACACACTTGAAAGTAAGCCACACTGAATGCAATGAGACACAGAATTTATAATCAAATTTATATCCTGCCTTTCCTAGGGCAGCTAACAACAAAACATATGATAAGATCATACCCCAGGGTGATAACTCAAACAACCTGAATGTTCCCCTTCCCATTTTTATTTTCCAAATCAAAATTTATTTTCCAAATTAAAAAAATAAAACATTTCCAAATAAATGTAAAGACTGCGGAGAGAATAATTTGGTGCACTCTTCCCACCTTGGATCAAATCTATGCTTCCAGGTGTCATAAGAAAGCTGCAGAGATAGCGCAGGATAGTGTGCACCCCGGAAATGATCTCTTTCAGCTTCTGCCTTCTGGAAGAAGGTACAGGGTGATAAAGACTAGGACTAGCCGTCTGGGAAACAGTTTTTATCCAAATGCGATTTTGGTTTTAAACGCAGTGTAAGGTAGTCTCTGTGGGAGTATATTGTATTTAATTATGGGGTGTGTTATGTACTGAGTTGAATAGGATCCAAACTGCAGCAGTGTGATTGGTCCTAGAACAATAGGATCCAAAAGGCAGCAGTCTGATTGGTCCTAGAACAATAGGTTTCAGAATGCAGCAGTCTGATTGGTTCTAGAACAATGCAGCAGTATGATTGGTTGGCAGGAACCACCCAGTCATGCTCCAGATAGAAGTGAATCCACAACCTGATTGGCTTACAGTAGAATTCCGGAATTAGCCAATCATGTGCAGCCCATTGTGTAAATAATGTATATAAAGCAGATACTTTGAGGGGACATTCATTCCTCCTCACCACTATGAGCTGAATAAAGAGCATGAAATCACTTTGCGACTCTGAGTATATTTCAGGGTATCAGAGTTTTTAGGGGGTTAACCAGGCTGGGATAGCAGGGATAGCAGGCTTGTTGGTTTTTGAATGTCTGATGTAGATTTTTTTCAGTTTTGTTGTTCTGTATGGGACTATGACAATAAAGATTATCGTATCGTAAATGTCCTCAAATTCTGCTTGAGCATGGCTAGGAATGGGGACTGCCTGATCTCACCCACAAAGGAGTTCCATAGATGGAGAAGGGCTTTCCCTGGAGGGAAAAGAAGTCGTCTCTCATACTCACTGCCTGCTCACCATCAGACTTCTGGCACACTCCTAAATCACTATCATGCCTCATAGGTCTGTCTCAGGTTGTCACCAACCTGTTGCACAAGGCAGGGCTTATCCTTTACTTCCTCTTTGCTCCAAATGGGGAGAGGGGTTGGTCTGGAAATAGATAGGAGTCTCTGTGACTCTGTTGCCATGGCTAGACCACTTCCTGGTGAAGTTTGGACTCAGAGCAGCTGTCTTTCTCCACAAGGTGGGGGATTTAGATGGTGCACCATTCTTACGGATCCTTTTTTTTTTTTTTAAATAATATTTATTAAGATTTTCAGAAATACAGAAAGAAAAGATTAAAGTACATTCAAAGCCTTCTTTTCATACACCCACTTTCCGGGACTCCCTCTTTCCCCCACCCCTACCATATTCCCCTATCGTGTTGTTGGCTCCACAAGCTCTCAGTTCTAATTAAAACTTAGTTTGTTTAAACCATTAGTCGAATTTAAGTTTAAATTTGTACAATCCCCATCAATACCCTTACTAACAAAACAAAAGTTCTTTCCCCAGGGCCCACCCCCTTTCCATTCCACAATTTCCCTTTTTTTTAATGATAAAGACACCCCACACAATAGAAATATAAGAAAATAAAAAATAGAAAGTATAGTAAGTAAAAGAAAACCAATTCAGAAAATAGTTGACACGCCTTTGGATTCTATTTCTCCCCCCCCCCCCGTCCCCGGTTTAGTTTCCCCCTGACCACCAATCCATGTTGTCTGCCTGGAATTTTTAAAGTCCATAAATCACATTTTTCCCCCAACTCCTTGCTGGCTTTTTCTTTTTATAATTATTTTTAGAGTTATTTTTAAACCATTTAGCATCAAATCTTTAATAACGCTCCCCCTATTGTTCTTTCCTAGTTGTAGTCCAGTTTCCTCTTGTTCCGCTGCTAAAACGTTCTAGTTCAGAAATTTAGTAAGTCTGCAGGGGTTATTGTTATTCAGGAACAAAAACTTGCGTTCAGTCCCTTCCTTTCTTCAATAGAAAATTCTATTGTCTCCTTTAGCTGGACACCCTGTAGACACAATATTGTTTCCGTTTTGCAGCTTTCCCAGAAGATAACCAGTCCTGTAAAATTCCGATGGTATTTTTCCACTTACGACCTTCTTTGTAATGTCCCGAAGCTCCTCTAGGGGATTATTGTAACTTTGTTTTCTCTAGTCCAAAAGTCCGAATGTTATCCATGTTTTCGCCATTTTGTATCCAAGTTTTAACGAGTTGTAACTAATTGTAACAAAATTTAACCAGCAAAGTCCTCGTATTAAGGTCCTCTTTGAATTTCCGACTTTGACAGCTACTTTGACAGCTGTCAAAATCTCCTTCGCTTTTCGCCAGGCTCTCTCCTCAATCACCCCGGTTCCCGGGGGGGGGGGGGTGTTACGTTTTCCTTCTCCCTCAATTCTTCCTCCAGCACAGTTCTTGTAATTTCCCATCGTGGAATTCTTAGTTTTTATCAGCAATAGAATTCTTTTTGGACCTTGGTTTCCCAGTCCTTGTTTTGGAAGGTTTACAGTAGGGAGGGGGACTGACTTCCTTTTTGGATCCCCCCCCCCCGCTCGTATCAAATCCGAAAAAAATTTCTTTTTTTCTCCTTTTAAGCCCGGTTTCCAAATTACTCACGGGTTGTTGTTGAAAGTCCGAATTCTCAATGGAAGAAGTCAGCGCTCTCCGCCGGATGGCATGCGGCTTTGCTCGGCAGGGATAGCAGAGGACTCAAAGCACCACGCTTCTCCCCGGCACCCGATCCGTAGCCTTTAAAAAGGCTCCTTCACGAGTCGGGAGGGCGCTAGCGGTGCCAGCCGAGTCTCCATGTCCACGGCCTCCGTGGCCGTGGTTTTTAAGGGTCCCCGCATCGCCGGTGCGGTAGGACCCAGCCCCTGCCGAGCAGGCTCCCTCCAGGGCTCGGAGGGAGTCCGCCATTCGGCGATGGCGCCAACCCGGAAGTCCATTCTTACGGATCCTGCTGGGTTCCTGAATGCTCTAGAGGACTTCCCAGTGGACAGATCTTGTTGAGGCTGTCATCTAGGGCCAGCCCACTCATGAGGCAAGGTGAGACAATTGCCTCAGGCGGCAAGATCCACAGGGACAGCAGATCCAGCCTTCAATGAATGCATCACTGCTGTGGCACATGCCTTGAAGGCCAGATCCACCACTTGCTTGGCAGCTCCCCACCCCATGCCACCTCTGGAGGAGCCTCTTGGTGAATAGGAGGCACTGGTGGGGATGAAATGGTAGGAACTGCCCTCTGAGCTGCCCCCACCTCGGGAACTCACTCTGAGTTTGGCGATGATATCATGAGAGGTGTCTAAACCTGCAGAGAACAGACAGACCAACAAACCATTTCCCCAAATATATAGTATGTGTTGTACCCTTCTTGGGGGGGGGGGGTTAATTAAACAAAAGTGCAGGTTGCAAATACATAAATACATAAAATACTCGCTTCTATGTCAACATGCATATAGTTGCATCATTAGCATTATAACTGGTCGTGAAAGTGTTGTGCTTTTGGCCATGTTAATGTGATTCTGTAATTGTTGCAACTTACCTTGAGAAAGGCTTTATTAATAATGAACATGTTCTGAATTAGTGTGTGTGTGTGTGTGTGTGTGTGTGTGTTTGGCATAATCACAAGCATTATTCCCATATGTGCATAGCCCCAGTTTTACTTCTTGAGTTCTCTAACTGAATCCTGCAGTCCATTCCTAAACTTAGATTTTTACTTTAATATAAAACAACTATTGAAATGCATATCCAGGACAAACAACACTATTACCTTAATCACATGGCTGTCCCAGAAGACTGGATTACTGCCTTTAACGCACACTCTCTCCTCTCCCTAGAGAGGGAGCTTTTGAAAACAACAGCAATGTGAGTAGGAGGCTGGTGGGTTTTAAAAGAGGATTGTTCTCCAGCTCTCTGAGACTGCAATCCTATCCTTCCTTGCCTGGGAGTAAGTTCCATTTAACTTAATGGGCATTACTTCTGAGTAGGCATGCATAAGATTGCTCTGTAAATCATCCTGAGTGCTAGAAGCACTCAGAAGGTGCCGGACACTTTCTAAACAAGGGAATATTCCCAGGAGTCAAAAGGCAGCTGTACTGCTTTTATGGTGTAAATCTGTTTCTGCATCAGTAATAGAGAATGGAAAAGAATGGAAGAAATATCCCATTACATAGCTTGAAATCTGTTGAGGAGCATTAAAACCATGACCTCACCATTCTTCTGGAAGGCTGTGCCTTGTGCCTGTTGGGAATAATCCACCAGAAGAGAAATCGAAAACTCCATATGGAACTGCAGTGGTTTTAAAAAGACTCCAATACGCTATTGATAATGATGGATTTGGGTCCCCTTTCTGTTTCATAAAGGAAACAAATTAAGGAAAATAGAGAAATTCCAGTCCTAATGGAAGGAGTGAACTACTTTAATTTACAAGCATAATATTCAGAATCCACTGTTTGTGCTGTTATTATCAAATGTATTACCTGGCCTTCACCAGCAGGTCCCAGGGCGGGTTACAACAATGTAAAATTCAATTAAAACAAATAAAGCGAATGACAGTCACAAGTCCTGAAAATACCACATCTCTTAGGTGTCAAAGGCATTTGCAGTACCTTTACTACAGCCAACCAAAATGTCACGAAATAGGAAACTTTCGAGCTCTCCAAAACTCTTCATCAGGGAAAACGTTACACAAAGAAGGAAACAGGGGAGATGAGGAAAGTTTTGTGTTTAAAACGGATTTTAAAAACGGACTGGATGTTTTAGCCATGAGATCAGCTTGTAGATTCAGTTCCAGCCAAGATGGAGATTGCAGGCTGAAGGCATTCTTCCCAGGCCACTTCAGATATTAGGTGACACATCTAGGATTCTGGGATAAAGAAGCAATGGCCGCTCCATACATATAGGCCAGTATTGTCTTAGGCAAAACACACAGATTGGTGTGGCCAAGTACAGAAGCTAAAAAGAAACATAGCAGCCTTTCTAATAGCAAAACTAAAGATTAATTCAGGATGGGTGCACTTGGGTGAGTGAGTCAACAAAAGCCAAAGTGAGTACCTTGACCCAGTGGTTGGAAGGAATGTAACCCAAAATGGTGCCCAATCTCAGTCTCCATGGTGGAGAGACTCAGGGTGCCTGCACCTTCCAGGATTCAGTTTTCTTAGAATTCAGGTCAATGGAGACTGTGGTGTCTTTAAGATATATGGTTTTCTTTATGTGTAGATGCAACCTGAGCATTTATTCATTTATCATCACATTTATAGCCCACCTTTTCTCCAAAGAGTTCATTACGGCGTTCGTCCTTCTCCCCGTCTGAGTTTAATCCCTGCAACAACCTTGTGAGGCAGGTTAGGCTGAAAGGCAGTGACTGGCTTTCAAGGTGGCCATTATGGCTGGGTAGGGATTTGAACCCTGGTCTCCTAGGTCCTAACCCAACACTCATAGTACTACTTTCCTATAATGTCCTTGCATGTAGTAGCAGAACCATTGTAATACAAAGCCCCCAACTCCCACCCCAGCGCCGTTCCAGAAGGGCGCTATTGCCATCAGTCAACGTGATCAAGGCTGATTTGGTACTAAAAGCCAAACAGAAACAGGTATAGATCATTCCTCCAAGTATACCTGCAGCTGGCTGATCACCACCCTCTGAACGGTCACAGAAAGGGACTCTTGGAGATTGGGAGGCAATTGCTCAAGACCTCTGGATCCAGGGAGGACCTGTTCAAGAGGGTCCACTCCATCAGGCATAATACCCCCATCCAGTCAATCTTCTCCTAGATTTCATGTAACCCATCAGCCTCTAAAAGCCTGCTAAAAAGGTGAGTTTTCATCTTTATAAAGGAATATAAAGCTGGGGGCAAGGTGAACTTGAATGGGAGGTTATTCCACAGATGCAAAGCCATCAGTGACAGAAAAATAAGTAAGTTCCAGCTTACAGGGTGGTGGTGGTGGGGAGAGTTAGATACTTTAATCTATAGATACTCTAATATTCAGAGTTGTAAAGAGCCTCAGCTTACAGCTCAACATGGTTGTATGAAAGTGGCTAGATTCCAGCTAAGGTACAGCAGTTAAGGATGAAGGCAGAGAGAGAGAGAGAGATTGAACTTTTTGCTCTGTGTCTTTTATGGGTTTAAGACCTAGGCTGGTAGGGCTTTTAACAATGCTGCCTTGAATATCGTCCTAAAGTCAGATGAGTAGCTCAGGACAGAGTCTCTGTGTTTCCCAGGACGTGATAAGTGAAGTCTTTCCATTATGCCATCTTGTGTATTATCCCAGCGTTAACACAAGCCCATCCCATTTCAATGTCAAGGGACAATTTGCGGTGACCTGGCCATATTGCCCTGCTGTGTTTTATGGAATAAGAGGCAGAAACATCAAGACGACTTCTGCCATTGTTGAAATGTTAAGACACTTGAAAAACTTCTTAGAGGCTCCAGGTGGAAGATTCTTCTCCAGGCGAATTTAGATAGCGAATGAGCGAGCGAGAAGTATCGGCAGCCTTCAAAGCCCCATCTGTTCTAACAACCAACAACGGCTCCTTCAACAAGAGGCCAAATTACTAGCTTTTCATGGTTCAGAAGCTGCCCCAGGAACAAGTGACCTGAGTGTCTTAAAGAATGGCTGGTATCATCCATAAATCACGGGGAGTAGAACTACAAGATCTATACAATATTTCAAACTTTCACGTTTCATTTCTTTCACCTGACTACAGGAAGGTCTCATAGCTCAGTGATGGGGCACGAGATTGGCGCCCAGTACATTTCCGAGTTGGTGCTGACCTTTAAAGCCCTAAATGGCCTCGGCCCAGTATACCTGAAGGAGTGTCTCCACCCCATCGTTCAGCCTGAACACTGAGGTCCAGCTCTGAGGGCCTTCTGGCAGCTCCTTCATCACGAGAAGCGAGATTACAGGGAACCAGACAGAGGGCCTTCTCAGTGGTGGTGCCCGTCCTGTGGAATGCCCTCCCAGCAGACGTCAAGGAAATAAACAACTATCTGACTTTGAGAAGACATCTGAAGGCATCCCTGTACAGAGAAGTTTTTAATGTTTGATGTTTCGTTGTGTTTTTAATATTTTGTTGGAAACTACCCAGAGTGGCTGGGGAAACCCAGTCGGATGGGTGGCATATAAATAATAAGATTGTTGTTGTTAGAAGGTTGCAGGTTCAGTCTCCAACATCCCCCATGTGAAACTCTGGAGAGCCACTACCTGTCACTGTGGATGATACTGAGCTAAAGGGTTCAATGCTTTGACTAATAATAATAATAATAATAATAATTTATTGATACCCGTTGATTCCGTCTGGATGGGTTTTCCCAGCCACTCTGGGTGGCTCTCAACACAATATATAAAAAAGCAACAAAACATCAAACATTAAAAACTTCCCTAAACAGGGCTGCCTTCAGATGTCTTCTAAAAGTCAGATAGTTGTTTATTTCCTTGAAATCTGATGGGAGGGTGTTCCATAGGGTGGTTGCCACCACCAAGAAGGCCCTCTGCCTGGTTTCCTGTAACTTTGCTTCTCGCAGTGAGGGAACTGCCAAAGGAGCTGGACCTCAGTGTCTGGTCTGTGCAGTGGGGGTGGAGACGCTCCTTCAGGTATCCTGGGCCAAGGCCATTTAGGACTTAGTTTAAAGCCCCTTCCTATGTTCCTATGCCTCTTTCCTCCTGCAGCTATGTATTGCATTCTGAAACTGTTTGTGAATCACAATTAAATATACTGGTAGCCAACATAGTGCCCCATAGATGATTTTGGACCCCAGCTCCCATCAGCCCGTGTCACAGTCAGTGTTTGGTGCCAAGGTCTGGGGAGGGGGGCTGGAGTGCACTCAGGGTTCATCACCCCCCACAACAGCAGTTCAACATCCACAGTTCGAAACCCCCAGCCCCTGGTCCAACCTGGTGGCTTGCAGCCATTCTCTTCCCTCCACCGTGCAGGGGAAACTATCAGTGCTAGGAAATAGGCATAGCTCAGGGGTGGGTCACTAGTTTTGCTTGCAGGAAGTCCCATGTTCAGTTCTCAGCATCTTTAGTCTCTAAGGCAGCGTTGTCCAAACTTTTTTCAAAGAGGGCCAGATTTGATGAAGTCAAGGGCTGTGAGGGCCGGCCAAAGAGCTGACCAAAGTTGTTGACCTTTTTTAGGATTGAAGTTGTTAGTTGTTCAGCTTTTTTTTACGATTTTACCCCAAAGTTGTTGATCTTTCTTTTACGATTTTTAACTGCCACAGGGGCTGGATTAAACTGTCCAGCCGTCCAGGTTAAGCCACTGAGACAGACTTCGGACATGCCTGCTCTAAGGAGTGCAGCCTCTTTGACTGCACCGGGCACAGAGCTTCTGGGGCACTGCAGCAAGTGCTGCAACTATGACATCCAACAGAAGAGCAAGGAGTGAGGGGCACCGGATTTTGGCACTGCACAGGGTGCCACTGAAATTTGAGACACCAAGCTCTACCACTGTCTACACCAGCCATAGGCAAACTCCGGCCCTCCAGATGTTTGGGACTACTATTCCCAATCCCTGACCACTGGTCCTGTTAGCTAGGGATGATGGGAATTGTAGTCCCAAACATCTGGAGGGCCGGAGTTTGCCTATGCCTGGTCTACACTGAGTGGCAGTGTCTCTCCAGGAATTTGGATCAGAGTGTTCCCCAGGTCCATTTAGAGGTACCAGAAACCGAACAAGACCTTCTACATTCAAGGCAAGTGCTCTCTACACTCTGAGCTATGGTCCTTCCATATTTTTCTCTTTTTTCTTTTTAAAGGAAAATAATTAAATGTATACAAAGATAACATACTCTGGAAAAGCATTTTGAATCTATTTTGAAGTGCTGTAATTAATTTAGTTGACAAATGTGAGGGGAAAGAAAAAACAAACAAACATTGCATTGATTCCATTACTATCTAACTGCCTTTCTTTGAATGGCCTGGCATGTTTATAATAGAATAACTTTTTTATTTATTTTTTTAAAATCGTGTTTAGCTCAAGGTGATAAAGAGATAATGGAGAGACGGATGAAAACAATTACTATAAGGTCTGAACAATCACATTTTACTGAGAGAAGATAAAAACCCAAGTGCCCCCTTGCCATATTAATACGGTAATTGTCTGCAGTTTGCCCATTGTTGTAAAATAAACCTATCATGAAATGAGAGAGTAAGTTTCAAAACACACATAGGAAGTGGTTTAATGTGATCACAGCGCAGGCTTGCCTGACTTAACTGTAAATTATTTTTCTTCGTTCAGGAGGATGGGGAAAGGGTATTAATTAATGGTGATTTAGACGGAGATTCAAATCCACCGGAATTTGTTTTAAGGCTGCTTTAGGCAGACGGCTTTATCACATCTAAAAGCACTGCTTATATCTGAACGGCTACGGCACCACTTTGCTAATCTTCTCTGCATGCATCTGCTTGCCTTTCAAAGTGTTCTCCAGAGTTACTGACAGCTCGAGCTCAGACATCAAGTTGAAATTTCATAACTCCAGGTGGCAAAAGAAAAACTCCACCAACCCTTGGAGAAGATGATGTGACTTGAGGGAGAGGAAGAAGACAGATGATGAGAGTAGATGAAGTGATATGCCAGCCAGGCACCTGTCTTTTGCAAGTTCTGGGATCCCGACATTATCTGTCTGTCTGTCTGTCTGTCTGTCTGTCACAACAATGTATAATAACAGATGCAAAATAAAATAAAGCCAAAGTCGGAAGGAATATCCTATCAAATTTGCATACCAAGATCAAACACAGGTAAAAGGTAAAGGGACCCCTGACCATTAAGTCCAGTCATGGCCGACTCTGGGGTTGTGGTGCTCATCTCGCTTTATTGGCTGAGGGAGCCGGCGTTTGTCCGCAGACAGCTTCCGGGTCATGTGGCCAGCATGACTAAGCCGCTTCTGGCGAACCAGAGCAGCGCACGGAAACGCCGTTTACCTTCCCGCCGGAGCAGTATCTATTTATCTACTTGCACTTTGACGTGCTTTCAAACTGCTGGGTTGGCAGGAGCAGGGACCGAGCAACGGGAGCTCACCCCATCATGGGGATTCAAACCGCCAACCTTCTGATCGGCAAGCCCTAGGCTCTGTGGTTTAACCCACAGATCAAACATAATAAATGAATATTGCATGCTCCGAGTAACACAAATGGGTTTACAATATCCTGTCAGTGGTAGAGTATGTGGGTGGCACAGGGGCGGTTGCCCTGGGTGCAAGTTTGTTAGGGGCTCAACATTTCAACACCTGGTGCTGCCTCAGTAGAGCTGCCCACTTCTGTTGCTGGATTCCGCTGAAAACGGCTTCTCCATGAGAACCAGGAAGTGGCGTCTCCAGACAATGGAACGACTTTTCTTTTCTTATATCTATGGTTGCAGTCTCCTGGGTGACGTGGACGTCGTTAGGCAGTTGAATGTGCCTGTGTGCTCCAGGTATATGGCCCCAGCCCTGGCAACCCACGCTACACCACTGTATCCTATGCCTTATTATTCCAAACAAAAAAAATTCCTTCCAGTAGCACCTTAAAGACCAACTAAGTTAGTTCTAGCGGGAAGGTAAACGGCGTTTCCGTGTGCAGCTCTGGCTCGCCAGAGCAGCGATGTCACGCTGGCCACATGACCCGGAAGTGTCTTCGGACAGCGCTGGCCCCTGGCCTCTTGAGTGAGATGGGCGCACAACCCCAGAGTCTGGCAAGACTGGCCCGTACGGGCATGGGTACCTTTACCTTTACCTTTAAGTTAGTTCTTGGTATGAGCTTTCATGTGCATGCACGCATGCACACGAAAGCTCATACCAAGAACTAACTTAGTTGGTCTTTAAGGTGCTACTGGAAGGAATCTTTTTTGTTTTGACTATGGCAGACCAACACGGCTACCTATCTGTAACTTATTATTCCAGTATGTTAAAGACATTTCTCAATCAAGATGCTATCTTGTGGCCTGACCTCTCTGGTTCTCACCATACGTGTAAGCTTGACTGTGCATGCTATGTCCCAGACTTCAGTTAGCCCTTCTTTTGTAGATGGTTTTCTCCTTCCTCCCCCACCCTCACCCCAGTTTTAACAAATAATAATTCCGGCAGCAGCTAAGAGGTGTGGTATTAATTCCCTGCTCTCTTTTAGTGCAGTTTCTTTAATACACCCAAATAGTAACTGGGCCAGTTGTTACTTCAATTTCCATTACTATTTTTTGTTTTTTTAAAAACATCTTGTCTGTGGGTTTTTGTTCCCAAGCCGTTTGGCGCAGTAAGGATGCACAAATTGCCACTCATCCTCCAGCAGCAGCCAAAGGAATTTATTTGTTGCCACCGTCCTCCTTGGCACCTTCTCTGTGTATATCAACTTGCCCTTTCTCTGAACTGACTCCCCATAATTCAGCTGCACAGTCACTGTTTTCCCAGCCAGATTCTCCTCGCTTCTGTGTGCCCAAAAGCAAGCAGGATATTTAGTGCCCTGTGCCCTTGAAGGGAGATTTTTATTATGGCCAGTTTATACAACCATGGATCAAAGTGTTCCCCACTACAACAGCTGTAGGTGGTGTTGCAGAAAGAAGGGTGTTTCGATGATTCTCTGGGGTTCTCAAACCATTTGTCTGTCTGTTTGATTGTTTGTTTGGTTATTTGTTATACAAATATTTATATCCTGCCATTCACACAAAAAAAGACCAGCGCAGTTTACAATCATTATACATAAAACCATACGATAAAAACCGTATTAAATATTAATATCAAAACTAATATTTCAGGTTTTTTTACATTTTATTTTCGTTTCCTGTTAATTACGTTGCTTTGAGCGTAGACTTTATATCTGATTTCCTTCAGTAGTGTTTTGTTCTGGATTGTTTTATTTGATGTTTTAATGTGTTGCAAAAAGCCTTTGAGATTCCCCCCCCCTTAAAAATATAAAGTGGTACAGAAACGAAATGAATAATAAACATAATAATATAAAGAAAGTTAAATTCACGAATCAGATAACTATTGTGGAAAGATGTAGTCTGAACTACCTGCATAAGTCTGACCGACCAGGAGAAGTTTTAAGCAGGTGTTGGAAGGGAAGTTGCCTTTTGGCTCTCTCTTGGCAGACT
Organism: Podarcis gaigeae; assembly: GCF_964106915.1. Classification (NCBI taxonomy): domain Eukaryota; kingdom Metazoa; phylum Chordata; class Lepidosauria; order Squamata; family Lacertidae; genus Podarcis; species Podarcis gaigeae. The sequence continues at coordinate 51,122,385 of NC_139690.1, read as the reverse complement.
GTTCCACAGGACTGGGCCAATGGTACTGAAAGTTGGGTTTCTTGCTGTTGTCAAGGGAGTCTCACTAATATGGGAAATGGCTATTGATGTTCCTGCAGTGATCACAGAGATCAAGCTGGAATGGGAGGGTACAGGCAGTCCAGAAAGGATTCTGGACCTAAGCTGTTCAGGGCTTTGCAAATTACAACAACATTTAGGAATTGGTCAGATTCTCTAGGAGTCAGTTTAAAATGTGGGAGAGACAGAGAGGCAAAAGCATGCGAGTGAAAGGGTCTGTTCCTAATGGTGTGATCCAGTCTCTTTCCACTGCCCACCACGACCACACAGTATTTAACTGAGAGCCTCTAAGAGGAGGAATGTATTCAGTACCAGGGTGAAACTGTCAAGCTCCCTTGTTATTTTCACTATTGCCAGGGTGTGTAATGTTCGCATTGTAGTGCTGTTGCATTTATAGTGCTAAAATCTTGGTTTTTGTATGTCGCTATGTTTCCTGTTGCATTGTGATTTTACTAAGTTATTACAAAAGTCTTCGGTTTTTGAGATGCATTCCTGTTTTCTTTGTGGCAACCTCCTTTGATCATGTTTCTTTTTATGAAAAGGCAGCATACAAATAAAATTATGAATGGGTGAACGATCCTGTTTTATAGTGCCCTCCAGATGTTTCTGGCTGCCAGTCCCGGGAATGATGGGAGTTGTGGTCCAGAACACCTGGAACACACCAGGTCGGTGTTACTGCTTACATTTTTGCCCTCTGTAAACAGCTCGTAAAATGACAGGCTGCCTTGTGCTCCTTTTATCATACAAAGGCACAGAACAAGGACTTTTGGCATGTGCAGCTGCTGGTTCCTTCTTCTACACAGCTATTAAAGGTACGTGGGGAGAAGGGGGGGCCAGTGTCCTTTGCATTCTATCCATCCTCGAAAGCAAAGAGTGACACCATTAAAAACATTCCACATTTTGAAAGCCCCGTAATAGCACCTCTGGACTATTGCACCATTAGCGAAGGTCCAGTGAGCGCTGCACTCATGACAAAAGGGGGTGTGGAGCTGGAATTCAAGGTCAGCTCCCTTAATAGCTTCATTCCTGTTTCTGTAGTTAATATGTAAGTACTTGGAAATGCAGCTATATATCCATTTCCCTTCCCTGTAATAAAACAGCTACCTCACCACAACTCCTTTCTGTGTTCGCAGTCGACAGGGTCCTGAAAGTGACGCAATATCTAAGGCATGTATATAATGCCCATAGTTCAGAATTTCTTATCCAGTTTGCAGCCCATAAAAATCCCATTAAACTAAGTGGCGTGCACACACACACACACACAAACACCCTATTGTATTGGGATGGGATGTGGATGGCGCTGTGGTCTAAACCATTGAGCCTCTTGGGCTTGCCGATCAGAATGTCGGTGGTTCAAATCCCTGTGATGGGGCGAGCTCCTGTTGCTCTGTCCCAGCTCCTGCCAACCTAGCAGTTCAAAATCACATCAAAGTGCAAGTAGATAAATAGGTACCACTGTGGCAGAAAGGTAAAAGGGATTTCCATTCGTTCTGGTTTCTGTCACGGTGTTCTGTTGTGACAGAAGCAGTTTAGTCATGCTGGTCCCATGACCTGGAAAGCTGTCTGTGGACAAATGCCAGCTCCCTCAGCCTGAAAGTGAGATGAGTGCTGCAACCCCATAGTCACCTTTGACTGGACTTAACTGTCCATGGGTCCTTTACCTTTTACCTATACAAGTGTAAAATAAACCATATATCTTTTAAAAGCTACAGCCCTTGCCATGCCTTGAATTCACAATGGAAACAAAACCTGGGTGAGTGATTGGAACCCCTGGGATCTTGCTACCGTTCAGCAGAGATTGAAAGTGAGATGAGCGCCACAACCCCATAGTTGCCTTTGACTGAACTTACCTGTCCAGGGGTCCTTTACCTTTTTTACCTTTACTGTATTGGGAAACTGAGCAAGGAGCTCTTGAAAGCCTCCACCGTGTTTGTGGGTGAAGACATTGGGGAGACCCATTTTACTGAATTTCTACAGGGCAGGGTTGAAGTGCCTGTACTCTGCCCTCACTAAAACAAAAACCAAACTGACTGTGTAAAAGTCTGCCCTTTGTGATTTATGCTGCTTGGGAAAGTCAGAAGCAAAAAGTATTTTCAGGACTTGTTCTGTATCTCTGCTCTCAACATGTTTGCATTGCAATACCATTCAGTGGGCGCATTACTGGGAAGCAACAGAACATCATGTTATCTCCTTTATCGTAACAGAAAAATCCATAGGCAGAAGGTTCAGAAACAAAATGCATCCATTTATGAGAGTGGGTTATTTTCTCCTCAGATTCTCCAGATGAAAATAAGAGTTTTATGTTTTCTCTGCGGCTCCCATGGGAATAATTATTGATTGCTGTGATTTTCTAACATGCCATATATATAATCCACAATTTGTCCTTGGAGTTGCCCAGCTGAGAAGGTTCCTGGCACAGAGCAGCCTTTTTTTAAAAAAACAACTGAGGGATTTTAAAGTAAACAAAGGAAGACATATCAATTCCAAGTGCCTATAGCAAAGCGGAGATGGAAGCCATAAATATTTATGTATCCTTTTATTATACTGTATATAGACACACACACACACACACACACACACACAATTGAGCATGTGCATACATATATATATTTGTTAAAGAAAGTCTGTGAAAGGAGAAATTGAAATTTAAACTTTATGAGAAAATCTCTAGGTGAAATGTGCTCTGTAAAACCAGATATTGCAAAACTTAAAAAGGCATTGTCCAGTCTTCTCTTCAGCTCAGGCAATTGACAAATGCAGCCGAGCTGCATAATTTCTTCCTTGCTGTCTTTTAAGATCAATAGCACAAACCTGCATATATATATGTTTTTTAATTTCAAAGGCTCTCTTTATTTCATTTCTCAAAAGGAAAGAGATCCGCAAAATGCCTTGGACATCTTACAAGCATATATCAATAAAGAATAAATTGCACCTGAATGATGGCAAAATCCAAAACCATATGCTCAGGGACGCAGTCTATTCACTTGTAATTAAATTTTTACAAAGTGACTTTTTTATTCTTCTGTACTTTTGAGACTTCTTTAACCCAAGTAAATAGCTTCGAGAACCTTAGCATATTGATGGTGTTTGATTCATTTTAGGGCATGATGGGGGATGTTTTTATATATCACAAACTCAATCCTGAATCGGCCCATTTGAGCGTCAGTGTCTGGGTGTGAGGATGCATACAAAGATATATACTGATGTATAAACCAGGACTGAGCAAGACATTTCTTTTCAAGAAACTTGTTGGCAGTGTTGAAAAACACCCCCTTTTCTGATTTCGAACAAAACATCCACTTGCTTGCTTCCCTTCGTCTGTTGCTTTCTCAACTGACTTAAATTTGTCACAATGACATCATAGAACCAAACGTGATTGACAATGCCATGTTGTGATGTCACCCACTTCGCTGTGTGATCCCTGGTTGTGTGAGATCAGCTGTGGGACTAACTGAAGGAACGCAGCCTTTACATGCCATTGTCTTTATTTCCCCTCAGTGACATCATCGCACACTCAAGTCTGATTGACATAGGCTCATTCACTCTATGATCTCTGCTTAGCATTGCATGTGAAGGAGGGAGCTGAATTTCCACACAAAGCAATTTGTGGGGAAATATATCCACGCCACCAAACAACTGCTTCCTACCTGGGCATTCAGCACGTATTTATACTATTTATACTTAACTATTCTATTATACTGTTCTACCCAACCAACACACAGGTGAGACAAATTAGTGTGTATGCATGCCCATAGGCTCTTCATCAAAAAGGTATGTTTACCATCATGATGTTCAATGTAATTCAATGCCTTATAGGTTATAGCAGGGGTCTGCAACCCGCGGCTCCGGAGCCGCATGTGGCTCTTTTACACCTTTGCCGCGGCTCCAGGGTGGATACTAGCGAGGGGAGGAGGCGCATTGTGCGCCCTGACACTCCCCACTGTGACGGGCGCTGTACTGGCTGTGATGTCGCATGGGGGCGGTGCGTCCGTTAGTCACGCACTGTCCCGACGTCACCTTCCCACCCGCTGTCAGATCGCGGCTCTGGAGATATATTTGTTTTAAATGTCGCAATGGTTTTGCGGCTCCCAGTTTTTTTTCTTCTTCGGAAATGGGTCCAAGTGGCTCTTTTTGTCTTAAAGGTTGCAGACCCCTGGGTTATAGGTTAATAGCAGGGTCGTAGGAAGGGGGGGGGGTTGGGGCGCTCCGCCCCAGGTGTCATCTCTGAGGGGGGTGACAAAATCCCTCCTGGGCGGATCACCGCCGTGCCAATCACCCCCCCCGGCGGATCGCCCCATCCCCAGGTGCACAGCATGTGTGCTGCTCCAGGTGCCCAAGTGGCTAGCTCCACCACTGGTTAATAGTTGTGTTATGTATCCCATGGTCTGTGTTTGTCTTAGCTGGAGTCTCGACTAAGGGTGTTCTGATTCGATACATGATATCCAATCACAGAACATTTCAGGATTTGGGCATCTGCCATTGACCCTTAAACTATGTGTCATGATTCACAGCTTGGAAGTTTAGACAGCCAATCTGGTTGGGAGTGGGAGTGGCCCAGACCTTCAGAAACGTATATAAGCAGTTGCTTTGCCCCTGTTGTCCAGTTCTGTTTGTTCAATAAAGGTTCTTGCTGTTATGATGGTGTCTTGCCTCGTGGGAACCCACCTACACTTCAAGATGTATCCTTGAAAGTGGCAGAATTAAGAAGTGAAGAGAGGATGGGTCATTTTTGGATGACCAGAGGTCATTTGGGTTTGGTGGCAAGCACTTACATGGAGGAAAACCCTTTATGACGGAAAGAGATTAAGCTAGTAGCCCATCTCTTCCAGCACTCTGTTCTCACAGTGGCCAACCAGATGCCCCAATAGGAAGGCTGCAAGCAAGACCTGAACACAATAGCACTCTGCCCACCTACAATCCCCAGCAATTGAATCCTTGTGAAGTTTCCATGCGTACAAACATACTGCCTTTCTTCATTATTAAGTATGCTTAATGTATTTGCACTGAGCAATATACAAATAACCTTTATTCCTGATGTTGTAAACAAAACCTGCCCTTTTTTCCTTATGGGGTATCCAAGAGCCCATATAGAGTCCTTAAGTAGGTTCCCTATTGGTAGGAGAAAATAACAGAGGTCAACCAGATAATATTGAGAAGCAAAGCAGCTAGTAAGCCTTCATTAACTGTTGCAATGGGGTCCCCACTCCTCACACACAGGAGGGTGGAGAGAACCCAGACCAATCATATGCAAGCCCTTATATAGACTTTTGAAATTGCTACCCGGTAGTTCTGTGGGTTAAACCACAGAGCCTAAGGCTTGCTGATCAGAAGGTCAGTGGTTTGAATCCCCGCAACGGGGTGAGCTCCCATTGCTCGGTCCCTGCTCCTGCCAACCCAGCAGTTCGAAAGCACATCAAAGTGCAAGTAGATAAATAGGTACCGCTCTGGCGGGAAGGAAAATGGTGTTTCCGTGCGCTGCTCTGGTTCTCCAGAAGCGGCTTAGTCATGCTGGCCACATGACCCGGAAGTTGTATGCCGGCTCCCTTGGTCAATAAAGTGAGATGAGCGCCGCAACCCCAGAGTCGGCCACGACTGGACCTAATGGTCAGGGGTCCCTTTACCCCTTATAGCTCAAGACCACCACCCTCCCAATATGTCATACATACATCACAGAAGGGGCGGTCTACAGCAGAATCCTGCCTGGCAGGAAACCTGTTAATGGTCACTGATTGGGTTACCTGGGCAGCCTGGCCATTCTTTTGTGATGGTTAATACTTGTTCCTGAGTCCAGGTCACAGGCTCACCCTAGTCAAATGTGCCCTTAAGGCAGGATTTGTGAGCACAGAGACAATGGGGAGGCTTTTCCCATTTCCATCCAAACTGCAGAGGAATATTTGAAGTCGATCTGGGAGAGTCAAAATAGTTTCAGGACTATTTTCCTGTACTGTCTCAGACATGTGGTTTATGTATTTATGTATGTGTTCGCCTTGTAAATTTATGAACATTTAATTTATATATTTGAGACCTTAAATTCTTATAACACTGGGAAATTGCTGTGATACGTGCACTCATAAGGTGATGCAGAGGTGAGTTTACTGCTCTTCCCGACACTTTTGAGATCTTTACACACACCACAGGAATGATGTGCGGCTATATGTTCAGGAGATACATACCTCAAAAGAAACAAGAGTGGATTCTTGAAGGAGAGTTTTATGGCCACTAACATTTGCCATTATGACTGCCAGCGGAAATATTAGAGCACTTATGATTTAACGTAGTAACTGATCACCACAGGAGTAAGGGCAAAGATTCTACTGCAATATTACTGTGTTATAAAACATCATACATCAAGAGACAAAAGGCAGAAATTCCCCCTCTGCATAACACTACAGTATAACTGATGGATGAGAATCCGGAATGTTTTGTTTATTGGTTTATCTGACCTCTCTCTTGAAACATCAGTTTTAGGTGCGGCAAGACAGATATTGAACTTGTAAAAATGATCTTGCCCTGCGTTGCAAAATAAAATTAATTTGGAGGTCTGGGGTGGGGGTGGAATAGTGTGGGCTTTCTGGTACTTCAATCCAAGAACAATTTCCAAACCAAAACCCTTTCCCAAGTGAGCTGGACACCCACTGACTAACAGGTACAGGCTGAGCCTGAGATGTTTTAGTACCTGTGGCATAAAATCCAAAACTCTGCCCCCTTCTCACTAATTAACATGGGGCACAGTTCCTAGGAAGAGTCCTGGAAAAAGAGGAGGAATGGGTGAGGGAGCTGGGTATGTTTAGCCTGGAGCTGAGGAGACTGAGAGGAGATATGGCAGCCATCTTCAAATATCAGTGTCCAGCCCGGACACTGAGGTCCAGCTCCAAGGGCCTTCTGGCGGTTCCCTTGCTGTGAGAAGTGAGCTTACACGGAGAGGGCCTTCTTGGTAGTGGCACCTGCCCTGTGGAACACCCTCCCAGCAGATGTCAAGGCAATAAACAACTATTTTACTTTTAAAAGACAACTGAAGGCGGCCCTGTTTAGGGAAGGGTTTAATGTCTGATGCTGTATTGTTTTTAATATTTGGTTGGAAGCCGCTCAGAGTGATTGGGGAAACCCAGCCAGATGGGCAGGGTTTAAATATTATTATTATTATTATTATTATTATTATTATTATTATTATATCTCAGGGGCTGTCTCATGGAAGATGGAGCAAGCTTGTTTTCTTCTTCTCAAGAAGAGAGGACCAATAGCATCAAGTTACAAAATAAGGAGATCTTGACTAAACATCAGAAAAACTTTCTGACGGTAAGAGCTGTTCAACAGTAGAATGGATATGTACCTGTCATTTATGCTTTAGTTGAGATTCCTGCATTACATTTGGCTAGAGGACTCTCAGGTTCCCTTCCAAGTCTACAGTTCTATGATCCTATGTGTCAGAGCTTCACCCAAGCTGAAATGACCCCTCCCTCTATTTTCTTGGTGAAGTGGGGAGAAATGTTCACAGTTTGGGAGAGTGGAGGGTGGGCAAAATTGGGACAAAGCAAGATGGCATCCCAGCAACATCTCCTTTTGTTCCCTCAGAAGAAGAAGAAACCCTTTGAAGAATGGACCCTTTGAAGCCCATGTCATTGAAAGACTCTGCAACTACCCCTCATTAAGATCGGGGATAATAAAGTGTTGTTAGTAGTTCCAAGGTCAAACCACAGCTCCTGCTATGATAATAGAAGTGAGGAGCACATTACCTTGTCAAGTTAATACAGTGTGATAGACTTTCTCAGGCAGCACATCCAGAAAGACTGTAAACGTCTAATAGATTTAGGGAAACTGTACCTCAGGGGACACATTAGAAAGAAGCCATCAATGGATCAAATTGCTCACTGAGTATTACTTATTGGGGACCAGCATGGTTTTAAATGATTGCTCTCTTATCAAAAGCCCGGAGACAAATTGCATGCCTTAGATTAACTTTGCAAGAGCAGGTCAATAATTTATATTGGATAGCGTGCCGCGCTTTCGACGGGGTTGGGCTCCCTGCCTCCCCCTAAACAGTAGCATGGGCAAGTCATGTAATTTCAAATGCTGTAATTATGTTCTGGGGAGTATTTTTGCCAAATGATTTTCGAATTACTTAATATGCTGTTTATCCTCTGTCATTCTTTAGAGATGAAATTGGTCATATCTGCAAAGTCTCAGAGGCGCTTGCCTCTAATGACAAAACAGCTTTAATTATAAAACATGTTTATGGGAGGTTTGCATTAATCAAACAACTCCAGCAAAGTGAAAAGGATGCTCAAATGTTTGGAGGCCTCTAAAACATATGCCAGTTGTGGGGTTTTTTTAATCCGTAAAGATACCAACTGTGGGACAATATTTAGAATAACTGAATTTTAGAATTCAGAATCATCCCTTATACCGCTAATGCAATTCAGCTAATATAGCAGGCTGGCTTGGAGATGAAGATATGACCCACAAAATTCCCTATTTGAATCCCATTTCAGCTGCTTCCAGGCCTGGTAAGATTGAGTACATGGAACAGCTGATAATGAGAGCCGTTATTAAGTGAATAAACGCTGCCTGCGTGATACAAGATAAAGAACCATGGATGTCCAGTGGAGCTGAATGCTGGAAGATTCAGGGCAGATTTTTAAAAGTCCTTCTTCACACAGAGCATACTTAACCTATGGAACTCATAGAATCATAGAATTGTAGAGTTGGAAAAATCAAACCCACAGGGCTGCAGCCTTGGCTTTATCAGCACCACTCTCTAACCAACAGCAGCTAAGATGCACAATTGGGGAAGGGTCTGCCAAAGCCTCCTCTTTGTACTCCAGCAGAGAGAGGGCTAAAGGGCATTTGAGCCGCATCTGGCCTGGGTGGGAGCCAGGACACAAAGTCACTGCTTCTTCTGCCCTTGCCACGTTTGGAATATGGCCCCTGAAGTCCCCAGAGAGGGGCTGTTGGCTCTCTAAGTGTGATTACCTGGAGGAAAACAGGCATGAGAAGAGTCTGGACCAGAACGACCAGCATGTTCACGATCTCGATGAAGGCCAGCATCTGGCAGAAGTACATCATGTCTGCTGTGATGTGGAAAGCATCAAAGAAAGAGTCTTATTAAGCCTTGATATGATCACGTGAAGCCGGCCATTGTGAAGTCCAGGGGCGGATCTACTATGAAATTGATGAAGCTTAAGCTTCTGGACACCTAATCCTGAAGGGGCCCCAGAAACATCTTTAGTCCACAATGCTTTAAAAAAAATGGGTCTAGTTGACCCAATTTGAGTTGCACAGCTCAAATTGATTAATTATTTTCTGTATCTGTTTCAATGATCCCAAAATATGAGAGTCAGCAGCATCAGTGTTTTAACCTATCCATTCTGAAGGAAATCAGCCCTGAGTGCTCACTGGAAGGACAGATCCTGAAGCTGAGGCTCCAATACTTTGGCCATGAGAAGAGAAGACTCCCTGGAAAAGACCCTGATGTTGGGAAAGATGGAGGGCACAAGGAGAAGGGGACGACAGAGGACGAGATGGTTGGACAGTGTTCTCGAAGCTACCAGCATGAGTTTGACCCAACTGCGGGAGGCAGTGGAAGACAGGAGTGCCTGGCGTGCTTTGGCCAATGTTGTCACAAAGAGTCAGACATAACTAAACAGTCAACGACTAAACAGTCAACGACTAAACAACAACAACAATCTGTCATTGAACTACATTGAAGAAGGTAACAGGGGTTACCCAGACCTCATTACTGTTTTCAAATGGTCCCCCATGGTTGTTCAAACTTCAGGGCCCCCAAACTGTAGGTCTGCTATTGATGATGCCTGATGCTACATGAGGCTCTGTACGATAACGATAAGTTGCTACTTTTTACCGCTGTTAAATGTATCCAAAATACAGCACTGAATCTCTGTGTAGTGAACCAGACCAATAACACTGTGAAAATATTCTCGCTGCATTTACACTTGTCAAAACAATGCAGCAACAGGCGTGCGTATACAGGCAACCTTAAGAGAGCTGGATGAGGATCTCTGCCTTTTCATTCATTGCTTTCCATATTTGTTCCTCTCCCCTGCCATTTTTTTTATTTTTTATTTGCTTGTTTCCTGGGTGTAATTTGGATCAGAATTTCCGGTCCACAAGAGTTTCTTAACTGCTGCTGAAATTGGAGGGTTATTTTTATTATTCAATTGCATTTTTCTCCCCCTTTCATTATGCATGTCTCAGTTAAAAGGTTATTATGTATTGGCACTCAGCTATGTTAACCCCATTATGTTCAAGCCATTTAAAATCATGAGCATCTATAATGCAGGACTTCAGGGAGAAAAGGGTGAGAAGCTTTATGCTGACGGGGTGGGTGAATACATTAGACAAATAAGCATCCCGTTCTGGAGCAATTGTTATGTACAAGGTGTGAACCACGATCTGTGGATCTCATTTGTTAGTAAATTGTTTTTCCGTAAAAATGAGCTGTTCTTTATCTTTTGCAGGATGCTCATTTGCAAAATGTCTAGACAATGCTGGTGTGGAGCAGGTCTCCTCTAAAGGATGACTCCCAAGCATTTTTTATAAAAGCAGCATAGCATGAAAGAGCAGTTTGCACACCACACAGCAATGTGCCCAGATTTCATCTCCAAATGTACCATCCATAGGTAGCCGCAGAACAGACATTTGATCTATCTAGCCCACTTTGGTCAGCTTCAGCCTCCTCCAACCAGGGGTGGAGGAAGGGGGGTGCGGTGGATGCAGGCCGCCCTGGGTGTCCCCACTGAGGGGGGTGACAAAATGCCAGGCGGCACTCACCACAGGGCCTGCAGCGCACCCAAGCTACGCATCTCTCCTGGGAGTGACGCAGTGGCTTGGGTCCCCACAAGCTCCACACTGCCCCAAATGGTCTGCCCGCCAACTTCCCCTCAGCTGTAGGGTGGCTGAGAAAGTCATTGTGGTGTAGTGGTTAAGAGCGGTAGACTCGTAATCTGGTGAACCGGGTTCGCTCCTCCACATGCAGCTGTTGAGTGACCTTGGACCAGTCACACTTCTCTGAAGTCTCTCAGCCTCACTCACCTCACAGAGTGTTAGTTGTGGGGGAGGAAGGGAAAGGAGAATGTTAGCCGCTTTGAGACTCCTTAGGGTAGTGATAAAGCGGAATATCAAATCTTCGTCTCTTCTTCTGAGTGGGAGGAGGCAGGCGGACTCCTTGGAGGCCCCATGGAGTGTCCTGCCCCGGCTCGCCCCGCCCCACTGGGCAAAGGGCACGTGCGCTGCCCCAGGCGCACAATCAGCTTGCTCCACCTCTGCCTCCAAGCTAGTGGTCTAAAGCCCCATGCTTTAGACAGTGTATAAATGCTTAAAATAAAATAAAAACACTACACTTTCTGCCTGCAAGCCGCGTGGAGATTGTGTGAGTGTGGACTCTGCCCATGCAGCCCGAAGGTGCAAATAGTGAATAAACCACATTTCTTAAAGCTACAATAGTCTCTGTCGTGTCTCAGTTCTCCAAAGAAACACAGACCCTGGGTGAGCACCCGAAACCCCCTGGAATTTTGCTACCACTCGGCATATACTGAAGGGTGGCACCCATCTTTTGTAATAGCCCCCTTACAGTCCCCAACCAGAACTCCTGCCTTCATTCCAGTGGGGAAGGAGGAATAAAGAACTACAAAAAAATGTTGAGTAATTTGGCACTAGTTTGGAGTGAATCAGGCAATGTTGGATTTTGGGGTGTTAACTGTGACCCCCAGTTTAATGTAGCAATTGCTTGGGGGGGTGAGGCACAAAACGCTGAGAGCCAGTGTGGTGTAGTGGTTAAGAGCGGTAGTCTCCTAATCTGGGGAACCGGGTTCGCTTCCCCGCTCCTCCACATGCAGCTGCTGGGTGACCTTGGGCCAGTCACACTTCTTTGAAGTCTCTCAGCCCCACTCACCTCACAGAGTGTTTGTTGTGGGGGAGGAAGGGAAAGGAGAATGTTAGCCGCTTTGAGACTCCTTAAAGGGAGTGAAAGGCGGGATATCAAATCCAAACTACTACTACTACTACTACTACTACTACTACTACTCTTCTTCTTCTTCTTCTTCTTCTTCTCCTCCTCCTCCTCCTCCTTCTCCTCCTTCTGGGCTCACAGTACAAACCAGTGCAAAATGAGTACAAAACTTTGGCATTAGTTTGGAGGGGATTACAAATTTCAGGGTTCGTGTTTAATGAAGCTCATTCCTAAGCCAAGTAAGGCTCTTCACTGACTATGTGAAAATATGCCAAAAGGTCCTGTTACTTCTCTGAGGAAACCCCAGGGGTCAGAGCCTGGCTAGGGCTGAATCCGGTCACCTGGACTCCTCCAGCAGGTTCTCCTTGGGGTGGCTTGTTGTTGCTGTTGCTTTTAAACATATTGCATTCCCATATCCCAGAATCCCTGCAACATGCTGTGCTCTGTGCTCATCCTGTCCATCGCAATGACTAGCACCGTGTTAATGCTAAGTAGTGACCACAGCTCCACTGAGAACAACTGGAAATATTCCGAGCATAAAAATGCCACAATTGAATCAAGATTCTAGCCTCCCTCCTTCACCCCTAAACCAGCAAATTATACCATTTGGGCATAGGCTACATGAGCTGATTAATGAGTGGAAGTAAATTATATTTTTTAAAAGAAGATGCAGTGGAACATCCAAACAGGGCTGAATGAGAAAATTGCAATGTTTTTCTAAAATTGCTTAGATCCGAAACACGCAATACTGAGGGGAAAATAAGGTTAGAATGTGTTAAGATAAATTATAGGACGGAAAAGTGAGGAAGATGGAAAGGATTTGCTGAAACAACTGAAGTGGAATAGAAAAAAGGGAGGTGCGAGGAGGTCGCTGAAACAAGTAAATGAAAGATAAGGTAATGAAATTATTGGATATGTTTTTAATTGTTTTTGTTTTGTTTTGTTAAGATTAGTGTATATTAGTTTTTGTTTCTGTATTGTATTGTTTTGTTTTGTTTAATTCTTTTTCTTTTTTTGTAATCTTTAAACTTTTAATAAATATTATTTTTTAAAAAAACAAACGCAATACTGCCTCTTTGGAACTACAGATTTTATCAGTTCTGGGGTAAGGTATTTTTAGAAGTAACAAAAGTACTGCGAAAACCTGGGAAGGAGAGGAATCTCATGCAATAGCATTGTTAGTTATATTCAGTGAAGACAGCCAAGGGTTATTATAGAAGCTTTAAATCTGTTATAGTGGTACCTCAGGTTACATACGCTTCAGGTTACATGCGCTTCAGGTTACACACTCTGCTAACCCAGAAATAGTGCTTCAGGTTAAGAACTTTGCTTCAGGATAAGAACAGAAATTGGGCTCCGGTGGCGCGGCGGCAGCAGGAGGCCCCATTAGCTAAAGTGGTGCTTCAGGTTAAGAACAGTTTCAGGTTAAGAATGGACCTCCGGAACAAATTAAGTTCTTAACCTGAGGTACCACTGTACTTATTAATGGCAGCAAAAAATATTGCAAGCCAGATATTGGAAAGAAGCAAAAAGTTCAAATGCACCAAAATGATATCAAGTAATTTGGGAGACAGCATTTTATGAAAAACTGATGCAAACACTTTGTGTGACTAGAATGCAAAAACCCCAAAAAAACTTTTATGGTGGACTGATGGCCAGCACATGAACAAAGACTCTGCTGGACAAGCTGTACCTGCAGCAACTCATAATATACGGTTGTGTTAACATTTTCCTTTATATTGACTTTAGGACTAACTCTATTTCAGTGCTTGTGTGACATTTTGCTATTATTGTTTAGAGCTGAAATCTGCCTCCAGGTTGGGTAAAAGGAAGCAGGAGGGGGTTGTTCAGTTTCTCACCAAAAATATGATCAGCCCCAGCCAGTAAGGGTGGGGGGCATTGTCGTCTAAAACCTCTGGAGGGCACCAAATTGGGGGGGGGGGGTCGTTTTAGAATGCATCATCTTTCAGAGAATCATAGAATTACAGTTGGAAGATATTCCAAGGATCATCTCGTCCAGCATAGCTGTCAACGTTTCCCTTTTCTTAAGGGAAATTCCCTAATTCCAAATGGGATTCCTCACAAGAAAAGGGAAACGTTGACAGCTATGGCATCCAGCCATGTCCAAAGTCCATTACAGTCCGGTCCGTCAGTCGGTTTAATCCAGCCCCTGTGGCAGTTTATTTCCTGGGGTAAAATTGTAAAAAAAAAAAAAAAGGTCAACAACTTTGGTTGGCCCTTTGGCCGGCCCTCACGGCCCTTCACTTCATCAGATTTGGCCCTCTTTGAAAAAAGTTTGGAGACCACTGATCTAGTCCAATCCCCTGCAATGCAGAATCATGACATCCAAACTCTGTTTTAAAATCACCAAGGAAGGAGAGTCCACCACCTCCTGAGGTAGTCTCTTCCACTGTCAAACAGCTCTTACTGCCAGAAAGTTCTTCCTGTTGTTTAATCAGAATCTTCCTTCTTGTAACTGTCATGTGACAGCCCTTGAGATATTAGAAGATGACTATTGTATCTCCTCTCACTCTCTTTTTCTCCACACTAAACATACCCAACTCCTTCAAACGTTCCTCATGAGGCTTGGTTTCCAGACCCTTGATCATCTTGGTTACAATATGGTTTGGGCACAATCTGGCCAAGTCAAGCCCTAGGCAGGACATTCATTGGGTGTGCACAAACAGGACCCAAACCCAAGAGCAAGCTCTGTATCCTGCTCTTTCCAGCAACTGGTGTGCTGAAGCATTTCTGCCTCCAACCATGGCTAGAAGCCATTGATAGCCCTCTCCATGAATTTGTCTAATCCTCTTTTAAAGCCACCCACCATTGCTTCCTGCAAAAGAGAGTCCCACACTTGTGCTGCCTGAAAAAGTACTTTCTTCTCCCTGTCCCAAATCTTCTGACATTCTGCTTTGTTGGACATCTATGAGTTCTAGTGTTATGAGAGAAGGAGGCAGGGGTGTCCTACCCACAGAGTCTAGTGGTGTGGGGTGCCAAGTTCTGAAGGGTGACAGGGAAGAGGTAGAGGCTGGACTCGGCACCTCGTGGCTCCTTGCCACTCTCACCCGCCTTCGCCATGCCACTCCGAAGCAGTGCTGCGCCCGGAGCCTCCATCTGCTGAGGCCACCGTGGCACGAAGTGACAAGCTGAGCCGGGAGCTGCCGTGTCCAGCTTCTACCTCTTCACTGCCAGAAGAGCCGCCCTCTAGCCCCGCTGGCCGCTGTCCTCCCTAAAAAAACTCTGTGAAGCGGGCGCCAGAGGGAGCTTTGCACCATGGTGTCAGATATGCTTATGACGGCCCTGGAGGGAGGGATGTAATGCACCTCTCCATATTGGGAAAGGCTGTGTCGCTGTGACCTGCTGCGCTCCTGCTGCCCAGGTGATAACTCTGGAAGGGCAGCTTCAAGAACCCGCTCCCTTCCCCCACTTTCAGGTCACAGGTGGATCCAACTGAGAGTAAAGTGAGGGACAACATGCCCTATGAGATCACTTACATGCCAGGGAAAGAGTCTTTGTTTCCCCTTTCTGTGACATATCCACGCCTAATTAGATATCCTGAGCCTTCCAAGTTCAGACTCTGGGAAGGATGCCAGGCAGTGAGAGCTTCTTCTATGCTAGATGGAAATGGCATCAAGTTGTGCCTGTCTCCAAGCAGGGTGAGCTTTTCTCCTAGGCCTGGGCTGAAAAAGATCCTAGGTGGATATGCCTAGTAGGGGTTTCAAAAACATTTGTTTTCTTTGAACAGCCAACACCTCTCCCCTCCCTCGCCATGTACGCAGCAAGCTCCAAGCTTGGAGGTACACAAACAGAGAACTCTCTACGCCACTGGTTTCCAAAGTGGGTGGTGGCACCTGCTGGGGGTCCATTGGATTACCTGGGGACCGCTAAGAGGCAGGGGGTGGCAGTGGGGGGGCTGGAGGTGTAAATGCCTTTCTGACTTTGGAAAGCTGGTATTTGGAAACATGTCCAGAGGAGGGCGACCAGTCATACTCCAGGAGGAAGTTAATCAGCCTATTAGGCTGGTGTTGTTGTTGTTTAGTCGTTTAGTCATTCCGACTCTTCGTGACCCCATGGACAAGAGCACACCAGGCACCCCTGTCTTCCACTGCCTCCTGCAGTTTTGTCAAACTCATGCTGGTAGCTTCGAGAACACTATCCAACCATCTCGTCCTCTGTCGTCCCCTTCTCCTTGTGCCCTCCATCTTTCCCAACATCAGGGTCTTTTCCAGGGAGTCTTCTCTTCTCATGAGGTGGCCAAGGTATTGGCGCCTCAACTTAAGGATATATCTATATATTATTTATACCTGCCCATCTGGCTGGGTTTCCCCGGCCACTAGGGTGGGTGCCACTACCGAGAAGGCCCTCTGACTGGTTCCCTGTAACTTGGCTTCTCACAGCGAGGGAACCGCCAGAAGGCCCTTGGCACTGGACCTCAGTGTCCAGGCAGAACGATGGGGGTGGAAACGCTCCTTCAGATATACTGAACCAAGGCCGTATAGGGCTTTCAAAGTCAGCACCAACACTTTAAATTGTGCTTGGAAACGTACTGGGAGCCAATGTAGGTCTTTCAAGACCGGTGTTATGTGGTCTCAGGGGCTGCTCCCAGTCACCAGCCTGGCTGCCGCATTCTGGATTAGTTGTAGTTTCCAGGTCCCGTTCAAAGGTAGCCCCACATAGAGCGCATTGCAGTAGTCCAAGCAAGAGATAACCAGAGCATGCACCTCTCTGGCGGGAGAGTCTGTGGACAGGGAGGGTCTCAGCCTGTGTACCAGATGGAGCTGATAAACAGCTGCCCTGGACACAGAACTATATGTATGTAGAAGGGGTGGTGGCAACATCCAACCCCACCATGTGGGAATCCCTTGCAGACAACTGCAGTGCCTGGAGATAGACAGTCAGATCACGCATCCATAGCAGTGACCAGAGGAGGAATGATTGCTGGGAGGAGCGCAGAGAGAAGAATCGCCATGGTGCATCTGCATCAGCACAACTGGAAGCCTTCATCTGCCCCAGCTGCAGCAATACATGTCTCTCCTGTATTGGTCTCTACAGCCACAGCAGGCATTGCAAACTTCCAATGGTTTGACTTCACCTGCAAAAGTGTACTCCTCCATTGTCTCCTGAGAGAGACGGATACCAACCCACCAGAAAGTATCCACCATAGGAGCTTCTGTATCTGTGTGATCCATGTGGTGAATCACAGAATTGCAGGTGGCAGCTTCCCAGTGCAGGACCTTCAGGACCTGGGATAACTCAACCCACCCAGGCAAGGAACGGGACCCTTCTTGCTTGAGCTCTCGATTACTTTATGGTCCTGCCTTTTGGCTTCTAGCTGGCTTTGTCATTCAGGCTTAGCCTCTGGCTCTGACTTATTCATCAGTCAACCTCCTGGTTCCCCCCATGATTCTTGGATCTTGGCTCCTTCTCTCCTCAGAGAGTTGCCCTGAGACCTTCTGATTGAGGAACCCTAGAAGAGCTTCCAAGGAACAGAGGGAATTTCCTGGAAGACAGCTTCAAACGACCTTGGCTTGGATCCAAAGCTGTCCTTCCATTAGCAGAATGAGTCTGTGACTGGAAGGATTTTTCCATGAGCAGAAGGAGGACATCTCTGGATCTCACCCAGCGATGTGTGTTATTTATTGTAAGACACTTACGTTTCCGTGAGAAAAGTGTGATGGGAAAGAAACACTAGAATAAATAAGTGAGCAGTGGGTGCAGACATTCACCTCTGAAGCCCACGCACATCCCTTTGCAATGAAATCACCCAAAGATATAAATAAACTCATCCCAATAAATCTCAGCTTGACTGCAGCATTAGCATGGCTGCTAATGTATGTGAATGCCAGCCAAAATAAATTAACCTGTGATCAAAGTCATTTTCGAGAAATTAATTATTCCAGGTGCACTGTCACTGTTGCCTCATTTGGACGCTTTGATGAACTCTTTTCCATCCATCCCAGAGTTACTTACTGCCTGGCATTGCTCCCCCTGCCTACACACCCACCCTCCCAGCCTCCCACCCTCTTGGTTATGATGACATCATTGGCTTCTTAATGAAGTCAGGCCACCTGATGCTGAGAATGAAGCGTCATTGTTAACACACACAAATAAAAGAAAAATCTGAGGTTTTGCCTGGGATTCACAAGGGGAACGAAAAGTTACCCTCTCCTTTCACTTCCATAGACATTTAGGTCATTGATGAAACTGTCGTTTTGATTTCCTTTATTGGTACGTTTTCTCAAAGACTACCATGCAACATGGCATCGTTTCACTCTCGACTTTAGACATAAACGGATGGATCAGAGGAACAGAAAACAGAATTAGGCTCAGGGGTTGACATTCTTGGCACACATATCTCCACCCTGGCATCGGATCCTGAAGCTTCTGAGGTCTTGTTTCCTAACAGGCATAGACATGACCCATTTGCGAGAGCATCAAGTGACAATTTGCATGTGCGAATGAGGTATCCGAGATTCATCACCACATTGTTGCTTTCTTTTCTTTAGAGATTTGTATACCACCTTTCCCTTCGGGAAATTAATAAGGTAGCATTTGATAGAGATCAGAAACACACACCTGCCAAATCACTGCAGTCAAACAAAACCAAAGCATGAAAAAGAGAGTTGTTAGGAGACTCTTCCCTTGCAGGGCTTCTCAGAGCTTCTGAAAATTGAAGCCACCAATATAGAAGAACCTAGAAAGCCACCTCATACCAAGTCAGACCAGTGGTCTACCTACCTCAGTATTGCCAACACAGACTGGCAGCTGCTCTCTGAGGTTCCAGACAGGGTTTTCTCCCAGCCCTACTTGGAGATGCTTTGAACCTGGGACCTTCTGCTTGAAGATCAGATGCTCTACCTCTGAGCTACCTCAGGGGGAGGAATAGGGACCTTCTAACAACTCTCAGTCTCTTGAACAAACTACAGTTCCCAGGATCCTTTGGGGGAAGCCATGACTGTTTAAAGAGGCACGACGATGCTTAATGTAGAGTGCAAATGGGGCCATATACAAATAACATCCTCAATTCTCTGAGTGCTGGTCCATATGTGGCCATAAGGCACAATCCATACATATCAGGAGACTCAGTGGGAGAGCTCAAGGTTTGCAGAAGAATAGCAGAAAATTGGGGGGGGGGGAATCCTCTGGGGAACACCTCCCAGATGCTCAGTGGGCCTGGGATACTAAAGGAGGGAATGGAAAAGGGTGGCTGGAATCCTGAATAGGGAACATCCTACACCGCAACATTTTGCTGCAGATAGAACTTGTTTCTCTCTCCCCCCCCCCCCAAATATATTTCACTTATTATAATTTCTTCCCAGCGCCAACTTTAGGGCAGAGAGGCGACTGCAGTTTGAAAAACAACACACATAGATCAGACGCTTTAGTTCTCAAATCCATTCCAAACCTCCCCTTTACCTTGCCAGCAATTTCTCTCTTTGCTATCCAGGATTTATCTTGCAATCATCTCTGTCCAGAATATTTCATTCCATATCTTGTCTTTTCTCTCCCTTGAAACTATCCATTCTCCAAGGGGAGCAACAAGTTGTCGCCGTGGTTGTTTTTTTTATAATAAAAGTTTCACATGCCATGCTAAATGGCGCTAATAATAGAGGTCTGCCTATAGTAATGGAAAGGTAGACCTGGAGGCGAGACCTTCGCCGTTCCCTTTGGAAAGTTTGCTCACAGAGTGGGTTATAAATGGGCCCTTGCATTTAAACATATGAGTACGTAGAGAGATCATAATGCTCGAGGCGAGATTCCCCCCCCTCCCTCTCTCTCCTGCTGAACAAAGCTCCATTCGCTTCCGTTCAGGGCTGGGATGCCTCCCCCAGACCCATTCCAATCACAGCATTCCAAAAGAGAATTGGAGCATATACTATTCAATTTTGCAAAACTGTTGCGCTGTGCACTCGAGGTGATAAACACAGACAGCATGATAAACAGCCTGTTTTTATTCCAGCAACTACATTTGTTTTGGGTGTGCGTGTGCGCGCATTCTGTCTCATACGAAGCATCTAAACAGCAGCCCAGGGGCACGACCCTATTGCAATCAAACTGCCAAGTTTCACACATATATGCTATGGGGGGGGGGAGTTAAAAATACACATACACCCTGTAATAAATAAATGAAGGATTATGGCAAGTTGAAAAAGAGGCTGCCCTGTTTTTTCCACAGCTATATTTTATATATATATATATATATATATATATATATATATATGGCCATTGCAACTCGCTTTAAGACATTTGGAAGGTGATATTCATTACCTGCAGCATCAACAACCCCCCCACACCCTGGCCGTCTGCATTCCTCTGATGCCTGGTGTGTCAGCAAACACAGAGGCTTGAATAAACTGCCTGGACTTCCAGCTCAGAGTGGCTACAAAGTCGCTGTCCATTTTTCTACCTTCTGCCAAACAACCCGAGGACAAACCTCCACATCAGCTTCGCGCACCAGTAGCAGCATGCTCCATCCTTTGAAGAGTTTCGATAACTTGGTGCAGGCAAATAGCTAAATTCCTTTTGGGATGGTAGAGCAGAACCCTTTGTACAGTGGACGCTGCGGGTTGCGAACGTGATGCATGCAGGATGCACGTTCGCAACCCGCAGCATTTGCAACTCGCAGCGGCGTGTCTGTGCACGCACACACACAGGTTGCGATTTGGCACTTCTGTGCATGCACAACCACCAAAACCCGGAAGTACAGATGTACTTCATGTTACATCAGCTTCATGTTACGTTCTTTCAGGTTACGTCCCATGGCGACCCGGAAGTACCAGAAAGGGTTACTTCTGGGTGTTGCCACTCGCACATGCGCAGAAGCGCGAAATGACGTCACGTGCATGTGCAGAAGTGGCGAATCGCAACCCGCGCATGTGCAGACGCGCCATTGTGGATTGCACGCTTTTCAGGTTGCGAATGGGCCTCCGGAACGGATCCTGTTCGCAACCAGAGATACCACTGCAACCCGTTCCGCTACTTCCAGGTTCCGGTGGGTGCGTAACCTGAAAAAACGCAACCAGAAACGGCTGTAACCCGAGGTATGACTGTAATAGATTTGCATGTCAAAGTGTCGCTACACAATGGTACCTTGGTTCTCAAACTTAATCCGTTCCGGAAGTCCGTTCCAAAACCAAAGCGTTCCAAAACCGAGGTGCGCTTCCCCATAGAACATAATGCAAAATGGATTAATCTGTTCCAGGCTTTTAAAAACAAACCCTAAAACAGCAATTTAACATGAATTTTACTATCTAACGAGACCATTGATCTATAAAATGAAGGCAGTAATCAATGTACTGTAATATAAAATAAATAAGACAGTATTATTGTAGATAATAAACATAATTAATTGTTTTCATACCTGCACTGATGATAGTCATTGTTCGGATGGGGGGGGGCTTTTAACCATTTCCCGCCATCACACAATCAATCAATCAATCAATCAATCAGTAGCTGAGCTGGGTTCCACACAGTCACAAAAACAAATTAACTGAAACAAAACAAACAAAAACACAAAATAAATACCAAAAGCAAAAGTGCCAAACTTAATCTGTTCCGGAAGTCCATTTGACTTCCGAAATGTTCAAAAACCAAGGCGCAGCTTCTGATTGGTGCAGGTGCCCTGGAAACAATAGCCGACAGCCGCATCGGATGTTCAGCTTCTGAAAAACATTTGAAAACCAGAACACATACTTCCGAGTTTTCGGCGTTTAGGAACCAAGGCGTTTGAGAACCAAGGTACCACTGTACAAATGGGCATCAAGTAGGGGTACAGCCTTTTCCTAATCCTTTTATTATGCCTTCAGAGTATTGATCACAAGAACATAAGCAGACCCTACTGAATCAGGCCAGTTGCCTGTTTTGTCCAGCATCCTGTTCTCCCAGTGGCTGAAGAGTTGCCTGTAGGAAACCTGCAACCAAGAGCTTTCTCCCCATCTGTGGTTTCCAGCAACTGGTCTCCAGCTATTCAAGGGATAGCTCAGTTTTAGAGCCTGAAACTCTTGATCTCAGGGACATGGGTTTGAGCCCCAAACTGGGCAGAAGATTCCTGCATTGCAGGGGGTTGGACTAGATGACCCTCGTGGTCCCTTCTAACTCTACAGTTATAAGAAGCATTGCTGCCTGCAACAGTAGAGGCAGAGCATGGCCATTGTGGCTGTAGATATCGATAACCTTCTCTTCTATGAATTTGCGCTGTGTACAAGCCTGGAACTAGACATGCCTTCGTAGGTGCAAAAAAATGCAACCACATGTCTAACCAGCCCTACTTATCCGATCCCAGCAGTATTGAGCGTGACTTAACTGGTATCCCAACAATTTGCAACCATCAATAGCCCTCTTCCCCCATTAATTTGTCCAATCCTCTTTTAAAACCATAATTGTTCATAGTTCTGGTTTCCTCACCTCAAAATTGTAGAGTTGGAAAAGGCCATCGGCTTGATCCAGCAGCCTCTTCTTATGTTCTTGAGCTTTGCTATGCTTTCCCTGCCGTTGTGTCTTTAACTTTTTCTGTGCCCCCCACTTATTTCTTGATTGCTTGAGTCCCAAGAGGCCTGTCTTGCACCCCGTGAGAACAACATTATGCTAAGCCATGGAGATGGGGGTCCCCCTAGAAATCTGTTGGGAGTTTTTGCTGTAGAGGCAGATCCGGCACTCAGTGGAAGTGTAAATGACACCGTACATCACAAGCCTACAGTGACCATGTTCAAAAGAAGACAACTGAGGGTACCTGCCAGAACCCCTGAAACCACACTCCACTCGGTGCTTGGGCTGTGCCTAACAGTATGTTCCTGTAACTGTTCCAAGAAAGGTCCTTGAGGCTTTACAAGAGAGAGAGGCAATACCCAGTGGCGTAGCGTGGGTTGTCAGCACTCGGGGCAAGGCAAGTAATTTGCGCCTCCTAACTCGTGGATTGCGCCCCCTAGCCTGTGGATTTGCACCCCCTAACCCTAACCCCCAGATGTTGCGCCCGGTGCGGCCGGCCCCCCCTACACCCCCCACGCTACGCCACTGGCAATACCGCAGCTCGCTCACTTGAGCTGATGGTGGCAGAGGGGAGAGAGGGTCTGCTCTAGGAGGCTACAGAAGCTGGGTACCACATAACTACAGCCATTTTGGATTTCATACAATGGCCTCAAAACAAAGGAATTTAAGAAGGTGTCCATTTCTTCTGGCCTAATGCAGTGGTGCTAAGCTGCATGTTTATTTCACAGCGACATTTGATAACGTTCTTCTGAAAGTGGACTGTCTAGCTCAAGGTGCACTTTTATTTATTTATTTATTTATACATACATACATACATACATACATACCCTGCCCATCTGACTGGCTTTCCCCAGCCACTATGGGCAGCAACCAACAGACTATGAACAAGAACAACAACAGCAACAAACATTAAAAGCTTCCCTAAACAGGGCTGCCTTCAGATGTCTTCTAAACATCAGATAGTTGTTTATTTCCTTGACATCAGATGGGAGGGCATTCCACAGGGCGGAAGCCACTACCGAGAAGGTCCTTTGCCTGGTTTTCTGTAGCTTCACTTCTCGCAGGGAGGGAACCGCCAGAAGGCCCTCCGAGCTGGAATCCTAAATGTGTGTTGTGACTCAGTCCGCCTTGCATCACTGTTTGTGCTATCACCTTCTTGCGAGACTTTGAGAGTGGTATAAATGGCAAGACTCCACTTAGCTGACTAGCACAATGTGTTATACACCCACCCCACCCCACCCCGCTTCTCATGGGTGCTGAAGAGGGACTGTTTCTTGCTGTGCTGAAATATACCTTTCCTTCGATTGGAAAGATTATAACAAAACTCTCGCCCTGCTGTTATGCCCATTAGATAAATAGACACAACTCCTTTCCAAGGCCAATAGAATTCAGGTCTTGACTCTAAGTTGTGGGAAATGGGGAAAGCTATTGAAATGTATCAAGAGCTATCCTCTCGAGCCATTAGAAGATCATATTGTTTCTGAAGAGCTAAGTCAGTCTAATGACTGCGAAAGGCTTCCTAGCCATGTGTGACAAAAAATGAATCAAGATCCTGCACTCTCGTTCTCAAGTTCCACTTTAAAACACGCGCGTACACACAGCAGCTTTTCCACAAGGGCTCTCTTCATCCCAGCTGTCTGTGTCAAGGATGCTGTTTGTATCTTGCAAATAGAAAATACTACTAATATCAGTAATAAAGAGTGGGAGTGTCCGTGGTGGTGGCTCTTGGCCCTGAATTAAAATTAGCCGCATGCAGGCTGATTGGTCACTTTCGGCGGGGCCTGCAAATTATTTCTCCTTGGCCTTTTCCCATTGCAAAACAGGGTGTTGATTGGCGAATTCCCCATGAATGCTGAAAACTGCAATGTCTCAGGAAGGCTCTCTGTCCATATGAGTAGCAAGTTACTGTATGGATTTTGCTGAGCTGAAAATGATTAGAGTTCCACAATCCAGAGCATGCAATCCAGTCTTCCTCTTATTGTCATTTATCTCCTCTAATTTTCGTTGTCTGTGTTTCTCTCTCTCTCTCTTTTAACCCTTGTTGACCTAATTCTTTTTCATTGGCTCCCTTTAAGCTTTTGCTAAGCTTGCAAACTCTCTCTCCTCTCTCTCTCTCTCTCTCTCTCTCTCTCTCTCTCCTCTCTCTCTCTCTCCTCTCTCTCTCCTCTCTCTCTCTCTCTCTCTCTCTCTCTCCTCTCTCTCTCCTCTCTCTCTCACTCTCTCTCTCTCTCCTCTCTCTCTCCTCTCTCTCTCTCTCTCTCTCTCTCCTCTCTCTCTCTCTCTCTCTCTCTCTCTCTCTCCTCTCTCTCCTCCTCTCTCTCTCTCTCTCTCTCTCTCTCCTCTCTCTCTCTCTCTCTCTCTCTCTCTCTCTCTCTGGGGTTCTTTTCTTTGCCAGCTGTGATTTTGTGCTGCTTAGGGAAATGAAAACATATCCCATAAAATGCACACATGCAAACACACCCAAACTCTTCCCTCTGGAAGGGCTTGCTCGTGTTACCAGCAAAACCCAGCCGTAACCAAATACCCTGCAAGGAAACACCAGGGCTTTCAAAAGCGCTGAGGGAAAAGTGCCCTTTGATCTATGATGGGCTTTGTCTAGCTTCTATTATGGGTTTGCCTTAAGTAAGACGCAGCACTACCTTCTATTTCACTCCCTGAAATCATATATGTCTCTATCTCAACAAACAGCACCGGTAATTCTCAAATATCCACTTGTGGGTTAATATGTGTTTAGATACAGCCTGCCACCCTTTTGTACAGTCAGAATAATAAAAGGTTTATACAGCTGAATAGCAGCCTGCCTTTGAAAGGAAGGTGCTGTACTGATGTCACCAGAGCTCGGGCACTTTATCAATAGCTGCAGATCCCCGTGATTAAGTTGCATTCGGGTGGATCTGAGCACAATGTCAACTACTCTGCTTAATTTGCAACAAATATACAATGGCAGGCTGCATCCAGTCTCCAGTGGCGATCACATACCATTGATGTTGCAGGTGGGAAAGCATGTAGATAAATTTACAAGGATTCAATGTCTGTGTGCTCTGCGCATATTTACACATGTCTGTACAAGAGAGCAAAGTAATCTCTGTTGCCTTGTGCTTGTGGCAGCAAAGCCTCTTGACGCTTAATTGACTGACCTGGTGCAGCAACATGGAGCGTTCAGTCGCTCAGTGAGCTAAGGAGGTTCAGCTCCTGCAGGGGAATGAGAAATTGTCAGTTTGGTTGGAATTATAATCTCCCACAGGGGCAGGGATGGTCTGAGAAGAGGTTTTAGGGCATAGAGAAGTTAAGGGGAAGTTTAAAGGTAAAGGTAAAGGTACCCCTGCCCGTACGGGCCAGTCTTGACAGACTCTGGGGTTGTGCGCCCATCTCACTTAAGAGGCCAGGGGCCAGCGCTGTCCGGAGACACTTCTGGGTCACGTGGCCAGCATGACAAAGCTGCATCTGGCGAGCCAGAGCTGCACACAGAAACACCGTTTACCTTCCCGCTAGTAAGCGGTCTCTATTTATCTACTTGCACCCGGAGGTGCTTTCGAACTGCTAGGTTGGCAGGCGCTGGGACCGAGCAGCGGGAGCGCACCCCGCCGCAGGGATTCGAACCGCCGACCTTTCAATCGGCAAGTCCTAGGCGCTGAGGCTTTAACCCACAGCGCCACCTGCGTCCCCACTAAGGGGAAGTTTACCCAGAGACAAAGAAGTGAAAGGAGAGTGAGAGTAGAAAATGGGATATGGAAAAGGGAGGGAATTGAAGGAAGAGTAAGTGGTTTGATGGAAAGGGCAGTGAGGATGAGGAATTAAGGCAGAAAGCTTTAGGATCAGAGTTTTCCTTGTCTGAGATGGGCTACCTTCCCAGGGAGACAAGCCCCCCTGCTCCTCACTTCCCTCGATAGAAACCACCTTCTTGACCATTGGACCCACTGTTGATCTTGTCCACTCCATCTGCCAGAGCCTGTCTTTGCATGCAAGGCGAAGTTCATAACTCACTGAGGGTTTGAGACCCACTGGCTAACCTCACTTGGTTTAGCTGGCCAGTTGAAGCTGTTCCTGAAATGTGACCACTGTCACATGCTGACAACTTTTATAAGTCACAGGTGAGAGCTAAGTGCACGGTGGAAACCAAATGTGGATTAATTACCCCAGAAGGAACACGACGTGTCCCCCCCCAGAGGTAATACCCCTCCCCTAACACCCCACACACCCAGTGATAGAGGTGTCAGTGGCAGGAGAGGTGACGGGTTTAGTGAGCAGGAAGAGTCTGAGACAGACTCTGAGGTTGAAGCAGAGGCTGGAGAGGAAGGGGGTCAAGACAGAGGCTTCTGATGAATCCAGGGAATCTCCCTTTCCTGCTTCAACCAGCTCCCTTCCCGTCCCGCCCCACCGGCCTCCAAGAATCGCAGAGAAATGAAAAGAGCAGAACAGAGTGTGCACAGTTGTGCACAGACACAGTTTGAGACTCCATGGGAGCCTAAGAGAAGAATAGGAAGGTGGGGGCCCTCAGTCCTCACAACTGCGTCACTGGGGCAAGACCTCCTAATAAGAGTTGCTGAGACCACTAGGCCTGAGCTCTGTGGGTTGTTTCCTTGAGTAAAGATTTAACTTCATTGATTTGTTGTTTTTGTTGCTGAGCTATGCCTGACTCAAGCCCTGGCACCAAAACCATATCTGAACCAAAACACCTGTCCTTTAAAAGGTGTGCTTGTTTAAATCTTGCAATGCAGTTCTCCAGCCAGAACATGTGTGCAAAAATGCATGTTTTAGGGAGAAAGCAAGCCTAAAAATGCATATTTTAGTGAAGGTATGAAAATAGATTGTATTGAGGAAAATTGTGTATGCTAGACAAAAGTGCATGACAAAATGTGCAGAGGGGAAGCGCTAAGATGCTTGATTTATTTCCATGAGGACTTTTTTTTTAATGGCAAATGTGGCAAAGTGAACTTTAAGACTGGGGGAAGGAATGAGAAATGGAGAGAAAGTGAAATTGCCGGATCTATCCATCCATCCCTACCCACTCGTCCCACCCTCTAGCATCCATCACTTGAGGCAGCTGCCACACTCTGCCAGCACTCTTGTCACCCTAGAGCTGAAAAATGAAACTTCTGCAGTTCCCAGACTCCTGGACTGCTGTCGTCTTGGAGGAATAACCTGTCTACCTGCGCTGGTGGAGCAGCCTGCAAAGGCACACAATGATACGCTGCTGTTTTGCAAATTTGTCTAACGTGCTTTTTCAAGAGTGGACCCTTAAACCTTGTTGGCAATTGCCTCTCCCCACCCCCTCCCCACCGAAAACTGAAATGGTGTCCCTGGATCCTGGTCTTCACTTAACAACCTATTACATAAATGCACTTTCCTGAGGTTAATGACTGCCCACAGCTTGGCATCTGGAGCTGAATAACGAGATCCAAATCACTGATATGTCATGAGATGTCAAGAGTTACTATTTTTGCAACTAGCCCTCCCCTCCCCGGCAATACATAATTCATGAGGATTAATTAGTTAATGTTTGTACAGCTCTTGAGAAGGCAGCTTTTCTATGAGCGATAAACGCTCACAATATTAAATAGCGTGATTCAGCCTTCTGAGATTTGTAGATCAATGTCTGTCCTGCCTGCCTCTCTCTCTCTCTCTCTCTCTCTCTCTCTCTCTCTCTCTCTCTCTCATAATACAGTGCATTTCTGATATATTATACAAACCGTGTTTGGATTACTTACAAGGATAAATCAAGCCAGGTTTATGGTGGGCTCTTTTTTCTTTTTCTCCTTTTTTTTCTTGTGGATCTGCCTCCACTACTAATACAGAAGAATATCCTAGCTGTAATAAGAGGGAGAGAACGAAGTCGCCATTGGCTTTCTGTGCATTGTGGTGCCCAGACCTTGCATCCCTCAAACAGTCTCAGGATCTGTTCTCACACGTTGGACAGCCAATTCTCCATCCACATTCACATTTGTTGTGGGGACCGTGACCTAATGCGATGGCTTTTGCCATGGTCTGTATTGGTACTTGATGTTCCTGGAGCAAATGCAAAGCAATTTGAAAGGTGAGATTTTTCTCAGGGCAGCAAATCTCTGGAGAGGGAAGTTGAGAGCTGCGGGAGTTACTGGCCTCTCTCTCCAGCCCGAACAGAAGAAATGCTTTGCTGGATAAGATCAGAAGTTGTCCTAGTTTATATGTTTTTCTACTCTGCCCAATTAGCTGGTACAGACATACTAAGGTAAAGGTAAAGGACCCCTGGATGGTTAAGTCCAGTCAAAGGTGACTATGGGGTGCGGAGCTCATCTTGCTTTCAGGCTGAGGGAACCTACATTTGTCCACAGACAGCTTTCCAGGTCATGTGGCCAGCAGGACTAAACTGCTTCTGGCACAACGGGACACCGTGACAGAAACCAGAGCGCATGGAAATGCTGTTTACCTTCCCACTGCAGCAGTACCTATTTATCTACTGGTACTGGTGTGCTTTCAGACTGCTAGGTTGGCAGGAGCTGGGACTGAGCAACAGGAGCACACCCCATTGCAGGGATTCAAACCACCGACCTTCTGATCAGCAAGCCCAAGAGGCTCAGTGGTTTAGACCACAGTGCCACCCGCGTATGTGACCTCCCTACACCTATACAAGTGTCAAATAAACCATATATCTTAAAACAGCCACAGCCCTTGCCATGCCTTGAATTCACAATGGAAACAAGACACTGGGTGAGTGCCTGGAACCCCTGGGATCTTGCTACCACTCAGCCAAGATTGGGATGGCATGTAACAATGCCATAGTAACAAACAAAAGCAACAGTTTAAAAGGCATTGCATTTCAACGCAGCCAGGACCTCGGAAGCTTAGCTTTGAAGCTCACGGATCCAAGGGGAAACATGCCTTATTAAGGAAGACCCATCGGTGTGGGCACCAATGAGAACTCACTTGTGAGGAAGTGACAAAGCACTATGCCCAATGTTCTCCGCCTTCAATTTTTCTTGTTGAGACTAGCAATTTCGATGGGGTGACACTTTTATCTGGGAAACGCCTAACTAGGCAAGTGCTTCCCTCTTTCCTTCTTGCGCCATTTACAGCTTTGAAACACAATTGCTGGAACACATTTCCTCTCTCAATTCCAGGCACTGCGGTTGATTAAGGGTTGCTGGGAGCTGTAGCTCCGTGAGGGGTAAACCTCAGTGCACAGCGCCACTGATTCCCTTTGGGGTGGGTTAATGCTTCAATAGCAACCCCCCACTCTGGCGGATTGAACGCACAGGAGATCCCATGCAAACAGGGAGCCTGCTGTGAATGAAATGACATCACAGGGCTAGATAACTAGTCAGATCTGGCCACTGGTTACACGCTTCAAGGCAAGTTAGGGCAAAGGAATTTCACAAGGAGTGCTGGAAAAGCGACCACGCAAGGAAGGCATTTCTCAGCCCTGCCAAAAATGTTCCAAAAAATGTGAGTGTCTTCGGTTCCGCTCCAAAACTGACCCAGCCTAGCACCACTTATTCCTACGAGATGAGAAATCTATTTGTCACCCTCAATCCTCTATGTAAATATACAACAGTGGCAGATGGTTTGAGCTTGCACAGCTGCCAGTGAAATTGATAAGGATAGTTCTTTGCATTTTTATAGCACCTGCCATCTGAGGATGATTCGAAACCTATGCTCACAGGTTCCTCTGTGTAGCGGCTCATTTGGCCAATGATTTGTCTGAGGAACGTTCCTCAAGCAAGGAAGTTTAGGGATGGGTGGAACCGCCGTGTCGCCCTCTAGAAGCAGTTCAACAAAACTGGATTTC
Source organism: Podarcis gaigeae (assembly GCF_964106915.1). Taxonomy (NCBI): domain Eukaryota; kingdom Metazoa; phylum Chordata; class Lepidosauria; order Squamata; family Lacertidae; genus Podarcis; species Podarcis gaigeae. Next base: position 51,092,110 of record NC_139690.1, on the reverse strand, counting down.
CCATCTGGATTTTGCTAAATGTCTGAAATGCACTTCGGATTCTAGAACCCGAGTTCTGCTTGTGAGCTTCGTGGAAACTGGTAAATAGAAGTTTATGGAATTGTGCAAAGGGGGCAGAGAAAAGTCCCCCCCCCCCGCTAGAACTTCTGGGCATCCCATGTAGCAGAATGTTTGAAGGTTCAGAACAGATAAGTGAAAGTCCTTCAAAGCATGGAGGCTGCACTGCACTATGCAGACAGAGACAGCACATAGTTAAACTGTGGAACTCACTCCCACAAGAGGCAGAGATGGCCACCAATCTAGATGGTTTAAAAGAGGATTAGACAAATTCATGGAGGAGAGGATTATCAATGGCTACTGGCTATTATAGCTTTGCCCTGCTTCCACAGTCAGAGGCAGCTGTCATGGCCTGGGATTGGGGCTCGGACTCAGAACCAGAGAAGTCTCAGTCCGCACCGGATCCTTTGCCTCAGGCGGCATCGGAACCAAGTCTGGGGCCTGATTCTGAAGAGCCCCAGCCTGCACAGGTTCCCCTGCAACAAGCACCAGCTGGGCTGAGTCAGGGGCCTGATCCTGCCCTGGCTCCAGATGCGGGGATGACCTTGTTGCCTCCAGCTGGGCCATCACGTACAGCTGCCACTGGGGTCAGGGGAGGCTGAGGCAGCCCCTGGGTCTAGTAACCCACAGACGTCTCCCGAGCTGCAGAGACTAAGGTCTGAGAGAAGGAGAGACCTGAGTACTCGCAGGAGGAGTGCTCGCCTTTGGGTGAGACAGGGAGGTGAGTCACCAGGGGATCAGGACTGGCTGCTACCCCGGCAAAGATAAAAGGCTGTTGGACCCTGCCCCAGGTTGCGGGAGCAACATTGCTATTTGCTAGAACCTGCCTGAGACCCTGTGCCTGACCCTGCCTGGTTTGACTCTTTCTTATGTTCTTACGTTCTTCAGTTCTAGCAACCCTGAAAAATGAATCAGTGTTGTAACTGCTAATAATACTGCCCTGGAACAATGCTTTTGTGAAGGCTGCCCTGGTGCTGTTATGAAAGAACATTGGAACAGATGCCCAGAGCCCAGAAAGAGCAGGAGCGCCCACACACAGCAAGGCTGGCTTATTACACTTTGAAGAAAGCAAAATAAATCATATTGCCACTGTCTCTGTCTGCATAGTGCAGTGCAGCCTTCAAGTTTTGGAGGGGCATTGAGGAAGACTCCCTTAGTGAGACTCCTCCTCCTCCCCCAGCAAAACCCTGGGTTATGCCTATCCCTAACCCTGGGCAGGGATGCCTAGTTATGTCAGCCAAGTGGACTTTATGATGGAAAAGGCTTTCATTCTAGCAGCAAGCCGGGGCAAGTTTCACCTGCTGAGTTTCCGCTTGGTCCAGAGGTGCTAACAGAAGCCCTGCCAGGAAAGGAAGCTGGTAAACTGCTCTCTCTTCCAGATACCAAACAAAGCAATCCACTCTCTCCAGGTGGCCAGGTAAGCAGCAGGAAAACCAAAGTACCTGCATAAGCTGATCCCATTAGTTTCTGATGATTGCATCCTGCTGCTTCCCCCACCATACGCTCAGACTGACAGAGACTGTGGGGCTATTCTTTCCTGTCAAGAGGACGACCCAGTGAAGCAGTTTAGGTGGAGTGTGGTTCATACAAGGTCCCCTGTCTGTTGGCAGAGTAGCCAAATTGCAGCTAGGAAGCCAAATCATGTGCAGTGCTGACTCTTTTCTTGAAATGAAAACCATGTCCAAACACTTGTTAAAATATTCAAAAGCTTTAACTTGCAGAACATATATTCAAAGTATTTACAGTCACATGCTTATCCAAGCATGGGCTTAGTTTTACTTAGTTGAAGGTGACAGTGCCTTAAACATTCAAGCTAACTGTGTCTTTCTCTCTTTCCAGTCCTTGAACTCAGCCTTCTGCGCATGACCCAGCTTGGCCATAAAGCTGCTCCTTAGAGGTCTCTACTTTATCCTTCTAGCAGACTTCTCCTTACAGCTTCTTTGGAGAACATCAACTTTTGCACATCTTTCTGCCACGAACATTCACACAGAAACATTACCATTCCTCTCCTGCATTTAAAGAGAGAGTTATCTTCTTCAGTGTTCATGGAGATGCAGCCATTAAGGTCAAGTCACACACAAAATGGCGAATGTAATAAGATGGCTCCCATGTAACCAGAGTTAACCAATCACATGAGAGTTGTTGGGGAATATTCCAGAATTAAATACGCAGCAATGCATTTAAGCATTCTCAATTTCAGTAAATTCAATCAAGTGTGGATCTGAACCCAGAGTTCCCTGGTATATGGCCAAAATAGCATCAAGACTGGCTTGCTATGTCTTCTTTGTTATGGCAGTATATTAGTCGATATTTATGTGAAATATACTCAGAGTCCTGTAGTGATTTCATGCTGTTTATTGCAGCTTGTAAAACAGTGATTTAATTGCCCCCCAAACCTCAGGCTTTTATATACATTATTTACACAATAAGTCCCGTCTGATTGGCTGATTCTGCTTCCCTCCTGGAACCTGATCGGTCTTTTCCTGCAGGCCAATCAGTTGTTGCATTCTACAATCCTACCAGCCTAATGGAGGAGACTCTTGAGAGTCCCATGGACTGCAAGAAGATCAAACCTCTCCACACTGAAGGAAATCAACCCTGAGTGCTCACTGGAAGGACAGATTGTGAAGCTGAGGCTCCAGTACTTTGGCCACCTCATGAGAAGAGAAGAATCCCTGGAGAAGACCCTGATGTTGGGAAAGATGGAGGGCACAAGGAGAAGGGGGCGACAGAGGACGAGATGGTTGGATAGTGTTTTCGAGGTTACCAGCATGTGTTTGACCAAACTGCGGGAGGCAGTGGAGGACAGAGGTGCCTGGCGTTCTCTGGTCCATGGGGTCACGAAGAGTTGGACACGACTAAACGACTAAACAACAACAACACCAAATGAGGCTTCATGAGAAGAGAAGACTCCCTGGAAAAGACCCTGATGTTGGGAAAGATGGAGGGCACAAGGAGAAGGGGACGACAGAGGACGAGATGGTTGGACAGTGTTCTCGAAGCTACCAGGATGAGTTTGACCAAACTGCAGGAGGCATTGGAAGACAGAAGTGTCTGGCGTGCTCTGGTCCATGGGGTCACGAAGAGTCGGACACAACTAAACAACAACAACACCAGCCTAATAGGCTGATTAACTTCCTCCTGGAGCATGACTGGTCTTCTCCTGCAAGCCAATCAGTTGTTGCATTCTAGGATCCTGTTTGCCTATTGTCTAGGATCCAAGCTTAGTACATAACATTATGAATGGAGACACTAGATGGGGAAAGATGTGCTTTTGCCTCTTTGGAAACGCAAGCCTCCTTTGATGCAGCAGTAGCGGCATAAATGTGTGTGGCTGAGGTGTAGAGCACTCACTTTGTGTGCAACATGTCTTGAATTTAATCCCCAGCATTTTCAGGTTGGGCTGAGAGAAGCCCCTCAGTGAAATCCTGGAAAACTGCTGCCGACCAATGTAGACCCTGCACTCAGCTAGACGGACCAATGGTCTGACTCTGTATAAGGCTGCTTCCTGTATTCTTAACTGACCTGACAACTGTTTCCTGGGACTTTTCCCCAGTTTCTACATCAGACTCGGAGATGGCATTGCCCCTCCATTTTTATTTTGGATTATCAAACATGTGCAATCCAAGAGCTGCATCCAGTACAACAGCTGGCTGACTCCAGCTACAAAGGCTGAGTCCACTGCAGAGGCCATCTTAGCTGTGTGTCATTGAAGACCTTGCTAGCCTTTTCCCACCTGGACAAGGAGGGCCATAGCGCATGATGCACCAAGAGAGCAGCCCTGGCTCAGTGGTCCCCTCGGCAAATGAACAGAGAAGAGCGAGCGCTCTGTGGTCCACCTCTAACTCACAGAGTCTGCAGGCTGTCTTTTGCTTCCTCTTTCAAAAGAAAAGCTGAGCTGACAATTTGTCAAGAACAAGAGGTGGTTATAATGCGAAATTATCTGGAGTGAAATTAAAAAACATCTAAATTAAATTAACATGCTGTCTGACAACCTAACAAGGTGATAACTTTATCCCGCTAGTAATTAACACATAATGAAGTGTACAGCACCCACCAGCAGAAGTGTAACCGGCAAACAGGGGAAAGGATGGGCCTTAAAAGCAAGCAGAATACGACCAGTATACACGGACCTGTGTCAGCTCCTCAGCCATGGTAGCTTCCAGAGGACGCCTTGGATGCATGAATGAGCTACCACAGGTTATTCACCTCAAAAGAACCTCTACAACTCTGTGGGATGTAATCCTCTGGAGCAGTCAAGTTCAATATTTCCTGTTTGCCTAGAGTGGACATGTGGGGGAATGTTGGTCCAGCCAGTCAAACTTCCTGTTGCACATAGTTGGAGCATCCTTCCTTTGCATGTGACTAGTAGGTGGGCGTGACCTTTCCAGACCTGGTAAAAGGCCAAGTCAGGTAGCCACCTCCCTTCTTTTTCTTACTGCCTACTTCCTGCTTCACCTGGACTGCCAGCAGTCCCTAAGTTATCTCCTATATGGGGTAAACCTGTTTGTCCACATTTGTAACTTTAAGCCTAAAGCCTGCCTTCAGAGAACACACTGTGCTCTGCCTGATCATGAGTAAAACTTCTTTTTGTTACTTATGAATAAGACTGTGGTGTCATTATTCTTTTAGGAGGGATTCAAGGGGTCTTACCAGGAACATCTCAATCTGGGCAAGCCAGATTGAATTGCTTATTATCACACAAGTCGTCTTCTTCTTCTTCTTCTTCTTCTTCTTCTTCTTCTTCTTCTTCTTCTTCTTCCTCTTCCTCTTCTTTGGCGATCCCTCGTAGCCAAGTAAAATTGTCTTCCATAAACACGGTTTTAACCATGAGTCCGTAAGTGATTGTGGAGGCCAATTCTGGATCCACATGTCCTTCCACAGTAGGGGCATGTTTCTCCCTTGCGTCCAGAGTTTGAGTGTCTTCAAAGCCGATGACACCTTTGGTAAAGGCTGTTCTCCAACTGGAACGCTTACAGGCCAGTGTTTCCCAGTTTTCAGTGTTTATACTACATTTTTTTAGATTTGCCTTGAGACAGTCTTTAAACCTCTTTTGTTGACCACCAGAATTACACTTTCCATTTTTAAGTTCAGAATTGAGTAGTTGCTTTGGAAGACGATCATCAAGCATCCGCACAACATGACCAGTCCAATAAAGTTGTTGTTGAAGAATCATTGCTTCAACACTCGTGATCTTTGCTTCTGCCAGTACACTGGTATTAGTTCGCCTATCTTCCCAAGTGATGTGTAAAATTTTTCAGAGACACTGTTGATGGAATCTTTCAAGAAGTTGGAGATGGCGTTTATAAGTGGTCCATGTTTCTTGAATGTTAAGAAGGATGCTTGATCATAAATAATTGGCCACCACTAAATCAGACTGGAATTTGATGATAAGTGAGATCAAGGAAAATACAAACCCTTTGGGAGAACTATTAGATTATATTTAAATGAGTGTATATAAGATTGTAAACAAGATGATAATTTGCTTGAAAAAACTTTTCAACAATGTAAGTGGGAGCAGGAGACGCGAGGAAGTCTAAATAAGTTATGAAATTTTGTTATGATATAAGCAATGTTGTTTATTACTTATGTTTTTCTTTCACAAAAAATCTTAATAAATATTTATATATAAATATATATATATATAAGTGGTCCATGTTTCACAAGCATACAGTAAGGTTGGTAGTATAATGGCTTTGTAAACAAGCATTTTGGTTTTTCCTGCGAATGTCCTGGTCCTCAAACACAAGAGACTGCAGCCAGCTTTCTGCAGTGTAATAGGGGAATGCACGCTGCTAAGTGAAGAAACTTGCTTGTGCGAGTTAGGAAGGATAATATTAATCAATATATCCTCTCCTGTTATCCACAACATTCCTAGAAACTCTTGATTGTTGGTGACTTGTGCAAGTTGGTTGGTAGTTCACTGCACTTCAACTCGTGTGATGTGTCAGCAGAGGATGAGCAGCCCCAGCAGAGTCTCCAGAGATTTCCTGCTCCCAGCAGAACAGCTATCAGGTGTGGTAGTTTTGCCCACTGCTCACATTGCACCAACACTGATGTCTGCCAATGGACAATTTCTTCAAGTTGGGACAGCTGAGAGCAGGATTGGCAACCCAGTGAGTGTGTGACTGGCCGTGTGTCAGGAATGGGCCATGGGCAAAACCCTGGAGCAAGTCAGAACTCAGGAACCAGGCATCTTTACCAATCAGAACCAGGGCTGGATTTAGGTTTCATGAGGCCCTAAGCTACTGAAGGTAATGGAGCCCTTTATATGTCCAACTGTCAATTCTCAACAACAAATTGTTGCTGTTTTTTGTGGTGAATATATGCTATATGGTAATTTCTGGACCTCATAGGTATCTAAAGCTATCTGCACATAACAAAATATGTATTTTATCAAAGCAATTGTTGAACTGAAATACAGTGGTACCTCTGGTTACGAACTTAATTCATTCCGGAAGTCCGTTCTTAACCTGAAACTGCTCTTAACCTGAAGCACCACTTTAGGTAATGGGGCCTCCCACTGCCGCCGTGTCGCTGCCGCTGCGCGATTTCTGTTCTCATCCTGAAGTAAAGTTCTTAACCCAAGGTACTACTTCCGGGTTGTTGTTGTTGTTTAGTCGTTTAGTCATGTCCAACTCTTCGTGACCACATGGACCAGAGCACACGTTGTCTTTGTCCATGGAGTTTTCTTGGCAGGGATACTGGAGTGACTTGTCGGTTCCTGCTCCAACTTCCAGGTTAGCAGAGTGTAACCCAAAGTGTTTGTAACCCGAGGTGTTTGTACCCCAAGGTACCACTGTACAATTAAGAAGAAGTATATTAATAGTGCCTGATCACCTCATCTGTCTCCAGAGAAATCTCTATGTGGTACAAGAAGCTACAGTTAGAACTGGGTATGGAACAACTGATTGGTTCAAAATTGGGAAAGGAGTACGACAAGGCTGTATATTGTCTCCCTGCTTATTTAAGTTATATGCAGAATTCATCATGTGAAAGGCTGGGCTGGATGAATTCCAAGCCAGAATTAAGATTGCCGGAAGAAATATCAACAACCTCAGATATGCAGATGATACAACCTTGATGGCAGAAAGTGAGGAGGAATTAAAGAACCTTTTAATGAGGGTGAAAGAGGAGAGCGCAAAATATAGTCTGAAGCTCAACATCAAAAAACCAAAGATCATGGCCACTGGTCCCATCACCTCCTGGCAGATAGAAGGGGAAGAAATGGAGGCAGTGAGAGATTTTCCTTTTTTGGGCTCCATGATCACTGCAGATGGTAACAGCAGTCACGAAATTGAAATACACCTGCTTCTTGGGAGAAAAGCAATAACAAACCTAGACAGCATCTTAAAAAGCAGAGACATCACCTTGCCAACAAAAGTCCGTATAGTTAAAGCTATGGTTTTCCCAGTAGTGATGTATGGAAGTGAGAGCTGGACCATCAAGAAGGCTGATTGCCGAAGAATTGATGCTTTTGAATTATGGTGCTGGAGGAGACTCTTGAGAGTCCCATGGACTGCAAGAAGATCAAACCTCTCCATTCTGAAGGAAATCAGCCCTGAGTGCTCACTGGAAGGACAGATCCTGAAGCTGAGGCTCCAATACTTTGGCCACCTCATGAGAAGAGAAGACTCCCTGGAAAAGACCCTGATGTTGGGAAAGATGGAGGGCGTAAGGAGAAGGGGACGACAGAGGACGAGATGGTGGGACAGTGTTCTCGAAGATACCAGCATGAGTTTGACCAAACTGCGGGAGGCAGTGGAAGACAGGAGTGCCTGGCGTGCTCTGGTCCATGGGGTCACAAAGAGTCAGACACAACTAAACGACTAAACAACAACAACAATATTAATAGTGGAATACAATTAAAAAGAAGTATATTGGGGGGGGGGCAAGAGAGTGGGGCCCTAAGCTATAGCTTGTTTAGCCTATACCTAAATTCGGCACTGATCAGAACCAGATCTGGGAGGGGAAATTGTTGGGATACTGCCAGGGAGACAAAGGCCACCACTGCCTCCACGTCGACTCCGGACGTCCATCGATCTCCCGTAGATACAGTATCAGCGATTAGCGACACCAGCTCCAGAAATAGATTGCCACATTCCTGGGCTGATGCACACTCTGTCAGCAGAATTCACACACAGCAAAAGTTGCACTCAGGAGGGTATCATTTAGAATGTTTATTAAGCGTTGGTCAGAACAAAAAACAAACGTGACTGCCTGCTAGCGTGTTCTGGCGCAGAGAGAGAAAAACGAAAGCAATAGCAAACATAAACATCCTGTGAACAGGAAATACGCAGACTCTGTGACTCACAAGCCTGCTCCCTTTTAAGGTGGAACGGAAATATCCTAACAGAAATACCAAATGTTCAATGGGAGGCAGTATGGCCTAGGGAACTTGCATGCTCTACTTCCTCCCATATATGTGAGTATACAGTAAAAAAAAATCTACACCAATGGTATCTCACCTCCATGAGAGTGCCCCATATATTGAGCTGGAGGGAATGTAATGCCATGGGAACTTTCATCCATCTTTGGTGGCGCTGTGAGATAAAGTGTCCTGATTTCGTTAGCGGCCCTAACAGAAATGAGATCTGTTTGTAATACTAAGATAAATCCAACTCCTTTCTTAACCTTTCAAAGAATAATAGATGAATCAAGTCAACATTTATCTCACCAGGAGACGTTGACATTTTTGCTGGTAGCTGCTCGTTTAGAAAGTGCTGAACGCTGCCATTCTGCAACAGGCCTGTCAACAGACCTGTGGGGTTCTCAGATGTAGTCTGTTGCTCCGGCTGAGAAATTGACCTGCCAGGTCAGGGCGGCCAGAGGTAAAACGAGTCCTTTACCCTTTTACAACACCTGGCATCCATTCATCAACCAAGCCCAGCTTCCCATGGAAACATCGGAAGAGACGGATTGAACTAGAGACTTTAATATAAGGTTACCAGACGTCCCCGTTTCCTGGGGACAGTCCCCGGATTTACAAATCAGTCCTCATACAAAATCTGTTGAAGTTGAAAAGTGTCCCCGAATTCATTGAAAAAATCTGATAACCTTACTTTAATATGCACTAAAAACTTAGAACAAGCACCACTCTCAACTTAAAGCCTCTGTTACACTTCCCTGCCTCCGCAAGATGTGACTTATAAGCTGTTATTGTTATGGTTCATTGTGTTTTAAATTACATTTGTCATACAGTGGTACCTCGGGTTAAGAACTTAATTCATTCTGAAGGTCCGTTCTTAACCTGAACCTGTTCTTAACCTGAGGTACCACTTTAGCTAATGGGGCCTCCCGCTGCCGCCGGAGGACAATTTCTGTTCTCATCATGAAGCAAAGTTCTTAACCCGAAGTACTATTTCTGGGTTAGCGGAGTCTGTAACCTGAAGCATCTGTAACCTGAAGCCTCTGTAACCTGAAGCGTCTGTAACCCGAGGTACCACTGTATTTGAAAAGCAATGATATACTTTTTAAAAAACAAACCAAGCAGAATCAGAAAGTAAATTTTGGGTCTGGCAGCATCTGGAATTCATGAACACCTGGATGTATGTGAGCAAAATGGAGACCAGTTGCAGCTCTCATTGGGACAAGCTCGGGGCTCTCAGATGAAGCTGACTAGGGTACAAAGGCCTTTCGGAGAGCAGAGCTGAAGAAACCACGCCACTCAGAGCTTTACAGCTAGAAAAACACCAGCAATTAACCCAAATAACCCATTGAGAGGTCACAGCAGCAGGCAAGACGGGATGCAATTAGCGTCCTGAGCAATTCATGCCCCCCTCCGCCCATACAGCGCAGCTCAGGGGAGAAGTGCCGCTGCAGTCGTTTGAACTTTCTCACCTGCTTCTGTACTGTCTCTTATCACTGGCAGGAGAAGGCAGTCTCTCAGGAACCTTTCTGCACAGGGAGAGTCACCTGAAGGGGCCAAGCTGTGCAGCAAATGCATTGACTGTAGAACAGCAGTTTAGGCATTGTGGATTCCCCTAGAAAACCCTGGTGTGATGTGGTTCAGTGATGAGGGTGCTGCGGTCTCTCTGCTAGAGACCCCTGTGGGTTCTGCAGGTAGGTCTCCCTGGGCAATCTGCAATAGGCTGGCTTGGGGTTTGCAACGGATTGGGTTTCCTGAGCCCCAATTGTCTGGCAATAAGAACAGAAAGAATATCTCATCTCCTCCACCCCACCCCTTTAAATTAGGCTGCTGGGATTTGCCATGAAATTGGGGTTACATGAACTCAATCCTGATACCAAAAACATTTCTGGATTGAACAGGGGATCAGAGGTGCCTCAATTCTTTTCTTTTTTAAAATATTTTTTATTGATTTTGTTTTCTCATAACAAATAATCAATATCATCATTTAACATCCATTTTCTAGTTTCCCCCCTTCCTGTTGACTTCCCCCAGTTTCTATTTCTGGTTTAGTCCATTGAATGGACGCAGGTGGCGCTGTGGGTAAAACCTCGGTGCCTAGGACTTGCCGATCGCATGGTCGGCGGTTCGAATCCCCACGGCGGGGTGAGCTCCCATTGTTCGGTCCCAGCTCCTACCCACCCAGCAGTTCGAAAGCACCCCCAAGTGCAAGTAGATAAATAGGTACAGCTTTAAAAGCGAGAAGGTAACGGCGTTTCCGTGCGCTGCGCTGGTGCTGGCTCGCCAGAGCAGCTTCGTCACGCTGGCCATGTGACCCGGAAGTGTCTTCGGACAGCGCTGGCTCCCGGCCTCTTAAGCGAGATGAGCACACAGCCCCAGAGTCGGACACGACTGGCCCATACGGGCAGGGGTACCTTTACCTTTACATCGAATGTTATATTCTGCTGTTTATACATAATGTTCTGTTACCACTAATTATATATATTGTTCTCTGTAAATAAAGTTGTAAATGTTTATTTAAATCCTGCCGAGTCCATTTTTTTGTTGTTTCTGCGAATATGTTGTAAAAGGTTCCCATTCTTTTCCAAAGTCATTATTGTCCTTTTCACACAATTTGTCCATTAACTTTGCCAGTTCTGCATAGTTCATCGTTTTTTCTTGCCATTGTTCGTTAGATGGTGTTTCTCCAAACTTCCAGTTTTGTGCTATTAAAGTTCTTGCTGCTGTAGTAGCATACATAAATAATGTCCAATTTTTCTTCAGCATTTCTTGTCCTAGAATACCTAACAAAAAGGCTTCTGGTTTTTCCACAAAGATTATTTTGAACTTTTTTTTCAATTCCTTATATATCATTTCCCAAATTTTTAAGTAATCTTACAATCCCACCACATATGATAAAATGTACCTTCCCCTTCTTTACATTTACAACGTTTCTTTTGTTCTGTTTTTTACATTTTGGGCAATTTTAATGGTGTAATGTACCACCTACACATCATTTTCATATAATTCTCTTTCAACAGTATGCAATCCGTAAATTTCAAGTTCACTTTCCAAAGCCTTATCCAACCCTCAAATTGTATATTATGATCTATGTCCTGTGCCCACTTGATCATTACTACTTTAACTTCCTCATCTTTAGTTTCCCATTCCAACAGAATATTATACTCCTTCTAGAGGTTCCTTAATTCTAAGCATGTGTCCTCTTGCGCCAGTTGGTGGATTGTTGAGTTCTGTGGTTATATCCACCTACATTATTATTCATTCTGTTTTATTTATTAATCAAACTTATTAGTTGCTTGTCATCACAACAGATCTCCAAGTGATACAGTGGTACCTCAGGTTAAGTACTTAGTTCATTCTGGAGGTCCGTTCTTAACCTGAAACTGTTCTTAACCTGAAGCACCACTTTAGCCAATGGGCCTCCTGCTGCTGCTGTACTGCCACTGCACGATTTCTGTTCTCAACCTAAAGCAGAGTTCTTAACCTGAGGTACTATTTCTGGGTTAGCGGAGTCTGTAACCTGAAGCGTCTGTAACCTGAAGCGTATGTAACCCGAGGTACCACTGTACATTGAAAATCACATACATAGACTCACCATAAAATTGAGATGGCAGTGGTAGGGAATAATATAAACATTAACATCCTGCCCATAACAGTGATAACAACATTAAAGGTAAAGGTAAAGGTACCCCTGAGCATTAGGTCCAGTCGTGGTCAACTCTGGGGTTGTGGCGCTCATCTCGCTTTATTGGCCAAGGGAGCCGGCGTACAGCTTCCGGGTCATGTGGCCAGCATGACTAAGCCACTTCTGGCGAACCAGAGCAGCGCACGGAAACGCCGTTTACCTTCCCGCCGGAGCGGTACCTATTTATCTACTTGCACTTTGACATGCTTTTGAACTGCTAGGTTGGCAGGAGCAGGGACCAAGCAATGGGAGCTCACCCCGTCGCGGGGATTCGAACCGCCGACCTTCTGATTGGCAAGTCCTAGTCTCTGTGGTTTAACCCACAGCGCCACCTGCGTCCCTTGATAACAACATTGGCAGCACTTTAATACAAAATAAAACAAGTGTTGCACACACTTCAGCCTCCAAGTTGGAATGAGTCTGGAGTGGTTGTGCTTACCTTCATACACACTGTCCAGGCTTTCACCCTGGGGAGATCCCTTCAGTGCTGCTAACACAGTAGTTTGACTTCACCCCTGGAGGTGCACTCCATTGTCTCTAGAAACAGATGGATGCCAATAAGAAGTTTGATATACACATGGGTAACCTATAACACTATAGTCCTATACACTTGTCAGCAGGTTCCAATTTGGGAAAGATGCACAATACAAATAAACAGAAATAATAAGGTAGTGATAATAACAGGAGCAGGGCCTTTTCATTCGTGGCACCACATCTCTAAACTCCACCCCAAATGGGAGGCACCTTTACTGACAACATATAAGTGCCGTGTTGAAGCCTTCCTATTTAACAAGGCTTTTAATGGATCCCTCTGCTGTTTTATTGTTTGATTTCATTGCTGCTTATTGACTGTTGCACTGCTTGTATTTAGTAATTGGTGTTTTGAACATTTTGATCGCTTAATTTTATCAGCATCTGGCTTTTTTATGACTGCGCATCACTTTAGATAAATGGAGAGGAAAGCAACACAAATATTCTCAATCTATCAGCACACAGCTGCAACCTTCATTTAATTACACACATACACTGAAACTTTATTTGCATTAGCCGCTAGCCATAGCAATAAAATAAAATACAATTATTAGATTTACAGTTGTCGGACCTGGGCCACGGGCCGCACTTTGAGGTGAGCCTGGAGCTACTGTAGAAACCAGGAGCTGAGGCTCATCATTCAACAGAAGGTCCAGCATTAGGCCCCCACCTTGCTCCTCCTGCAAGACTTGTTCCCCGTTTCCACCTGACCTGGGAGGGGAGCAGTGGCTGCTCCAGGAGCCTAGCATGTTTTCCAGATGTTTAGGCGAATGTTAATATGAATGCCTTTGTTAGCTTCCAAATATAGATATAAAATACTGTAATGTGAGACTCCGATCTCCAAGAGACTGTGCTTACGCAGGGTTCAATTTCATCCCAGTTGTCATTCGTCCTCTGGTCACTGCTGTGGAAACATGACCCGGCTGATTGTCTCCAGGCACTGCAGTCATCTGCAAGGGATTTCTACATGGTGGGGTTAAAGTCGCCAGCCTTCCCGTCATGTTTGCAAACTGCAAACTCTATTAATATTAATTGCACTTCAATATTGCCTTTCTCCTGCCAGAGCTCTCAAGACTTCCATTCTTGCCCTCCTCACCTGCAAGCATCAAGTGGGCACACCTGCGTTTTTAATATAAACCACTGTGCCTAGGGCTTGCTGATCGGAAAGTCAGGGGTTCGAATCCCTGCGACGGGGTGAGCTCCCATTGATCAGTCCCTGCTCCTGCCAAGCTAGCAGTTCAAAAGCACATCAAAGTGCAAGTAGATAAATAGGTACTGCTCTGGCGGGAAGGTAAACGGTGTTTCCATGCACTGCTCTGGTTTCGCCAGAAGCGGCTTAGTCATGCTGGCAACATGACCCGGAAATCTGTCTGCAGACAAACGTCGGCTCCCTTGGCCAGTAAAGCGAAATGAGCGCCACAACCCCAGAGTCGTTCATGACTGCACTTAACTGTCAGGGGTCCGTTATCTTTAATAAAGAGCAACATTTATATTTTTATTTTCCTTACAATTATAGTCCACCTTTCTTTCATCATGGAACATACAGTGGTACCTCGGGTTAAGTACTTAATTCGTTCCAGAGGTCCATTCTTAACCTGAAACTGTTCTTAACCTGAAGCACCACTTTAGCTAATGGGGCTTCCCGCTGACGCTGCGCCTCCGGAGCACAATTTCTGTTCTCATCCTGAAGCAAAGTTCTTAACCCAAGGTACTATTTCTGGATTAGCAGAGTCTGTAACCTGAAGAGTCTGTAACCTGAAGCCAGTGGTGTAGCGTGGGTTGTCAGCACCCAGGGCAAGGCAAGTAATTTGCGCCCCCTAATCCATGGATTTGCACCCCCTAACCCTAACCCCCAGATGTTGAGCCCGGTGCGGCTGGCCCCCCCTGCACCCCCCACGCTACGCCACTGCCTGAAGCGTCCGTAGCCCGAGGTACTACTGTAATGCTGTATTCATGAACAGCCTTCTACATGTGTCTGAAATCGATTTACAACAAAACAGTTAAAATAGTTGGAAAATGGTACCATGCAAAACTGCTCTGGGGTGGGGGGTGGGTTTTCTGCTGCAAACTTGCAGAACAATTTTCTCCAGCGCTTACCTCTGGAAAAGAAAAGTAATTTTGAAACAGCACCACTAAGAATACTTCTAAATTGGGCCCACTGTTCCAACAATGTCGCACCAGATGTATATTTTCCCCCTTCTGCTATTCTTTAGCAAATAACACCTATAGCACAGGCGCTGGCTTGAATCCTTCATGTTCCATTAGGTCTCCCTGAACTGAAATTAAATATTATCACTTTTTGAAAAACGGAGTTAAACTAAAGGTATACACAACACTTTCACCAGAGGACACACGCTGGAATTAGCAGCATGATTGCAGGCAATAAAGATGGTGCTTCAGAGAGATATTCCCAGCCCTGCATTCTCTGAGAAGTAAACAAGGTCTAACACAATAGATTCTAGCACCAACCTATACAAGAGAAAGAGGTTGATTATTCTCCATTTTATTTTCACTGAGAAGATTTTTTTTTCCAGCTGGCTAAAGGGAAAGTAACATGACACCAGAGCTTTGTTTCTTCTCAAGTTCAGTTCCAGTTTCGCTTGGCACTGAACCTGGGTGCAAGAGAGACCAGCTCCCCACCCCCCACGGCCCCAGCTTTTTGCTTTTGCTGTGATATGAGGATTTTGCTGCCTTTTCCTGTCTGATTATACAAGTCCGCTCCACTTCCTTGTGGGGAGGATTTGCGGTGGACCACATGGCCACCCACTCTTCCCAGTGGTGGGGGACGAAGTCCCAAGTTGCCCTGGGGATCCTGGCCACATCATCACTCAGCCAGCCAATCCGCTGGCTGGTGGGGGCAGGGCTGGGGCCATTTAAACGGAGGCATGAGCTGAAGGCGTGGCAGCTCTTGGAAAATCGCGTGTGGCGTGACAGCAATTGCCCAGCCCCAACAGATCATGCCCGAAAACGCTTGAATTGTTCCGTGTCCCAGAAGGTGCTCAGGCTGGGTGGCCGGGTGATCGCGCAACCCACCATAGTTTTCAGCAAGATGGCCCTATTTCGTGTGGATGGTGCACACCTTTCCGATTGGGGGAATGATATCCAGTTGGCCAATATTGCAGAGGGCGTGAGCCATTGGTTACAGCTGTGAGGATATTTGATGGCGAGCCTTTTAGTCTAAGGGACGCAGGTGGCGCTGTGGGTTAAAGCCTCAGCGCCTAGGACTTGCCGATCGAAAGGTCGGCGGTTTGAATCCCTGCGGTGGGGTGCGCTCCCGCTGCTCGGTCCCAGCGCCTGCCAACCTAGCAGTTCGAAAGCACCTCCGGGTGCAAGTAGATAAATAGGGACCGCTTACCAGCGGGAAGGTAAACGGCGTTTCCGTGTGTGGCTCTGGCTCGCCAGAGCAGCGATGTCACGCTGGCCACGTGACCCGGAAGTGTCTCCGGACAGCGCTGGCCCCTGGCCTCTTGAGTGAGATGGGCGCACAACCCCAGAGTCTGTCAAGACTGGCCCGTACGGGCAGGGGTACCTTTACCTTTACCTTTACCTTTTAGTCTCTAGTGGCGGTTAGGCATTGTTTGACCTTAAGATGGGGGCAGGGAGGTATGGCCATCACCTGCCCCTCCAAGCTTAAGGGTATTCCATTAAACGGCCTCAGTCCAGTATACCTGAAGGAGTGTCTCCACCCCCATCATTCTGCCCAGACACTGAGGTCCAGTGCCAAGGGCCTTCTGGCGGTTCCTTTGCTGTGAGAAGCCAAGTTACAGGGAACCAGGCAGAGGGCCTTCTCGGTGGTGGCGCCCGCCCTGTGAAACATCCTCCCACCAGATGTCAAAGAGGGGAAAAAACTACCAGATTTTTAGAAGACATCTGAAGGCAGCCCTGTTTAGGGAAGCTTTTAATCTTTAATAGGTTATTGTATTTTAATATTCTGTTGAAAGCCACCCAGAGTGGCTGGGGAAACCCAGCAAGATGGGCAGGATATAAATAATAAATTGTTGTTGTTGTTGTTGTCTGGGGGTGTGGATCTTGTCCGAAGCCTGGGGTGGTGCTAGGGCCATGACCCGACCCCGTCAAGAACATCTGGGGGAGCTTGAGTTGGTTTGCATTGACGGGGCTCCCCCTTCAGGTGATTTATCCTTGCCGGACTCCCTGCGCAACGGGCAGGAGTCAGATATAGTCGGGTCCATTCAATGCCTAAGCCAATTACCGCTCACATTCTGTAATCAATAAAGTTGTGAGTAAAATTTGCCCAATAACATTAACCTAATATCTGTGTCATGGTGTGTTTTATTCATCAACGAGGGGTAGTTGCGGGGTCCAGACACGCAAAACAGTTCTCTGCACTTTCCAATTGCGAAAACCAGGGAGTTTGTCTTGTTAACAGAGCCTACGGTGGCCTTTGAGTCATTGTCCAGCGAGGCGTCGCATGAGCCAATTGAAAAAGCGCTTGCACCAGAAGATCAAAACTGTAACGGGAAGCTGGCACCTGCCTTTCCGATTTTTTCCGCCATAATCATGTCTTCTTTCAATTTCATTTTGCTTTGGTGGTGTCGGGCAGGGAACCGCAGGAGGGGAGAGTCCTGATCTTGTGCTCAAGTCATCCTTTGGGGCATTTGTTCAGCCACTGTGAGAACAGGATGCTGGACTAGACGGGCCATTGTCCTGATCCAGCAGGGCTTTTCTTCTGTTCTTGGAAATGAGCCCCTGAGGAGCTGGAGGCAGTGCCTATCCCAGTCTGACTTGCTTAGCCTTCAGATGAAAGGAATCTGACAGAGGAAAGTCAGGAGAGGCAGGGAGGAGGGAGGAAACTACAGCTGACATTCTGATTACCACAACATAAAAGCCAATGGCATATCGCTCCTTTGAAAGAGCACATCCTGTAGGTCACCTAAAGGACAAAGTGACCTTTTAAAGGTCTTTTCAACTCCTAGCTTACAAAATATCCAAATAAATCTAGGAATGGTGGCGGCAAAATTAGTTTTTTCCATGGAAGATTCCCAAGGATGAGTTATATCACAGGTATCGGATAAAATGCCTGGTGTTGGGCGGCCATAACGATCCTCGCTTAATGACAGAGGCAAGGTAAAATATTGCAATTTCAGGTTCTGGCGTCTAACCCCGCTGCCTTAATTTTTAGGGCTGCAAAAAGCAATTGCACTGATTTGATCAATTAAAGGTTTCATCCATCACAGATTGAAAATGGATTTTTAATCCGCTGTTAATGAGGGTTGTCCTCAGTGCAATAGATTCAGCGCTGATGGTGTTGTCGTTAAGCAATTTGGATAAGGCTGCTGCACAGCCACACCCAGACTTCACAAACAGAAAACTTAACAATGCACCCTTTTCTGGGTGCCGCCCAGAGTGGCTGGGGCAGTCCAGTCAGATGGGTGGGGTACAAACAATAAATTACTGCTAATTGTTATTATTATGCTGCTGCAACTGAAAGATACATTTTTTGCCTCTGTGATCTCAGCATTAGTCTCTGGGGCTGCAAAGCTGAAAGGATGCTTCCTGCCATGGGCCAGGGCTGTGAGGGTCACAGAGAGAATGCCCCCTTTTGCCTCCTCAGGAGGAACATGGGGCAGGGAGGCCTCATCCAGGAGGCAGAGATGGAGCACCTGCAAGGAGCTTGCTCCCCCCCCCTTCTGCCAGAAGGTACAGGATGTTCCCACTGCCAGTTTCTGTTGGAACTTCAGAGCGAAAGACACATGAGAGAGAGGGGCGGGGAGAGAATGGGCGAGGGACGAGAGAGAATAATAGTATAACAGAACTGTAGAGTTGGAACAGGCCCTGAGAACCATCTAGCCTAGCCTTCAGCAATGTGGGAATACTGTATGTGGCTTAGGGCCCTCGTATCTATGGGACCGCCTCTCCTGGTCTGCCCCGCAGAGGACCTTGAGGTCCATGAATAAGCATAGTTTAGAGGTCCCGGGCCCTAAGGAAGTCAGACTATCCTCCACCAGGGCCAGGGCCTTCTCAGTGATGGCTCCGACCTGGTGGAATGCTCTGTCCCATGAGACCAGGGCCCTTCAGGATTTAACTTCCTTCCACAGGGCCTGTAAGACAGAACTATTCTGCCTGGCCTTTAATTTGAACTCAGCCTGATCTTTTATTTCCCTTCTCCCCCCCCCCCCACTTTTTATGAAGATCACCCGCTCTGGGACCCCACAGCTAATTCTCCCCTGGCCCCTGGCCTCCCCACTGGCCTAAGTAGGACGTATTCAGCCAGCTAGCCCTGGTGACTACCTAATGTCTATTGGATGGATTTCCCTCAAATTGATTTTTGAACTTTGAATTTTATTGTTATTCATGCTTTTTTACTGTATTTTATGCTGCTTTTATGTTGTACAGTGGTACCTCGGGTTACATACGCTTCAGGTTACATTTGCTTCAGGTTACAGACTCTGCTAATCCAGAAATAGTACCTCGGGTTAAGAACTTTGCTTCAGGATGAGAACAGAAATCGTGCTCTGGCGGCGCGGCAGCAGCAGGAAGCCCCAGTAGCTAAAATGGTGCTTCAGGTTAAGAACAGTTTCAGGTGAAGAACGGACCTCCAGAACGAATTATGTACTTAAGCCGAGGTACCACTGTATTACAATTAAGTGTTTTAAATTCGTTGTTAGCCGCCCTGAGCCTGGGTTTCTGATCTGGGAAGGGCGGGGTATAAATAAATTATTATTATTATTATTATTATGTAAGTGTTCCATACGGGGATCGAACCTGCAACCTTAGCGTTATCAGCACCACACTCTAACCAACTGAGCTATGCAGTGCTGGGAAAGGGCTGCAAGAGTTCACTTAGAGATATCATACAGAATAACCAGCCTAGATGGAGTCTGCCTTGCACTATGCTCTACTTGTACATTTGAAAACAAACAGATACTGAGGAGACTGCAAGTGCCCAGTGCTATCTCACTGCTACCTTTTAATGACCTCAGGAACTCCCTGCTGCTTGGGGGAAAGTAGGGTGACCTCAGGAACTCCCTGCTGCTTGGGGGAAAGTAGGGTGACCTCAGGAACTCCCTGCTGCTTGGGGGAAAGTAGGGTGAGTCGCTTCCCCCCCCCCCGTCCCCATTTTGTAACAACATTTGTGTCACCTGTTCTCTCCTGTGTGTGCTTCGCATTTAGAACACTAGCAAGGATGAAACTCTTGGATAATGTCAAACACACTAATGTGCTTTACATCTAGCTAGTAGTTAGAATAGGTTCGCAGGATTTATGGCCACACATTTCTCCCTTGCGGGGATGTGAATACGGGCAGGTGTGGAATTGCAGGCCTGGGCTCTGTGCTCAGCGCTGTAGCGTCTCCAGCTCCTCATATCACAGGGAGCTGCCACCCCAGGAAGACGTGGGCTGATGTACTCTAAGTCCCAGGTGCTTGACCTCTGCCTGCTGCTCCAGGAGTGTCGGTTGCGGCAAATGTCAGTCCCTGAAAACTGTCTGGCCGTGGATTCAGGGGAGACAAAAGAAAGGTCTATTTCATGCAGTGCATCCTTAATTTGTGGGATTTGCTGCTCAGACATGGTGTAGCTGGGGGGGGCAGGGAGAGGCAACTGCCCTCCCTAAACCACTAAATATATATTTTAAAAAGACATGGCAAACTGAGGTTCTGCCCCACCCCCTAACAAAAGCCTGCCCCTCCCAACAAAAGGCTTGCCTCCCCTAACAAAAGTCTTGGCTACACCCATGTGCTCAGATGTCCTTCAAAAAGGATAAGGCTAATTCGTAGAGGAGAGTTCAGGTCCAGCAATGGCTCATTAGCCAAGATAGCTCTGTGCAGCCGCCATGGCAATGTGACACTCAATACTGATCTTTATGGGAACAACAGTGGAAGAAGAAGAGTTTGGATTTGATATCCCGCTTTATCACTACCCGAAGGAGTCTCAAAGTGGCTAACATTCTCCTTTCCCTTCTTCCCCCACAACAAACACTCTGTGAAGTGAGTGGGGCTGAGAGACTTCAAAGAAGTGTGACTGGCCCAAGGTCACCCAGCAGCTGCCTGTGGAGGAGCGGGGAATCGAACCCGGTTCACCAGATTACGAGTCTACTGCTCTTAACCACTACACCACACTGGCTCTTCACATTGGAAGAGAGCTATTGCCCTCTGAGTATATTTCAGCCTTCATGCCCTGTGTTAGGTTTTATACCCTGATATTTTGCATTTCCAGAGGAGCGCCAGAGCCCCAGGAGGACTCTTACTTCAGAGTAAACCTGGTGGGACCCTTGTTCCTGGAGGTCAGGAGCCCTTCTCAGCACCAGACTCCTCCCTGGAGGCTTTCTGCACCAGCGAGCATCCGCACACCTTGCTTGTGGGCATGGGAGCCAACTAGGCCTGGGGCACCATCACAAGTACAATAGGATTACCCCATCCTGTTAAAAAGGAAAGCCACAAATCTCAGCAACAAATCATAAAAAAAAATATTAGCAGACAAAATCAGCAACACAAACATTAATCAGCATCCACAGTGCTTCAGTTTGTTTGAAGAAAGAAAAGAAACCGGTTTACCATTAGTGGGGAAGTGATTTTTGATGCCTCCTCCCTTCTCTTAATTATATACACAATAATAAGTCAGTTTGTACATGTCCGTATTGCCTAAATATATTGTTTTGTAGCCACTCCAAACGCTTGAGAGATGATTTCCTTATTACTCGGCCGCCTGCCGCCGCCGCCCTAATGTCTTTGCCAGATATATTCTGGCAGGAATCAAAAGACCTTCCCAAGGACATACTACACTTTGTCTTTATTAAGGATGGGTGAATATGCAGTTTTTAGTTTCTCACAGATCCTCATTTTCCAACCTCACCCCATTTCCACATCTATTTGCATTTCACCCCCTAAAAACCTGCATGAAAATTGGTGTGCTATTTATTGTGGGCTTTTGCATACAATTTCCCCTTAATATAGCACACTTCCATGGAGATATGCATTTCTGTGCACACTTAGGGCCTGGAGAATTGCGTCACAAAACGAAGAGAAGTGTGAATTTCGAAAATGTGAGCTGAGTGAATTCCTTCCCTGTCCTTAATCTTCACCGTGTGAAGCTGCACTGTGGGACTGCATATCACAGCACAAGTCACCTAAACAAAGGCGTCTCCCCCAGCAAGTCCTTCTTTGAAGGGGAGTTGGGTTGCCAAGTCCCCAGGGCTGAAGAAGTCTCCAGTTTTCCCTGCCTTCTTTCCTGGTGGCAGGAGGAGGGCTTTCATCTCGAGGTGGGTGAGAGCATCTTCCTTACCTAGGGTCCCTGAGCAGATGAGAGCAATCCTCTTACTTCCTCCAGAACACCCTCTTTAGCTAAGATTTCTGTCTTAATTTCTGACCAGTGACATATTTGCTCACGTGTTATTTTTTTATTTGAATGACCTGCTCTCAGCAACTGTGGTTAATGCTTAATGGGTCCTGCTTAAGGACACAGGCCCCGCCCCCTGTGACTTCACTGGGAGCCCCAGTGACATCACCAGGGGCTGCCTCTAGTTTAGGGTCTGGGGTGCTCCTGACTCAGGACCCCCACAGGGAAGCCACTCAAACAACAACATGGACCAATGAAGGATTAGTACACCTTTGCAAATGAGACCATGCTAATGTGGCTTGGGAACAGGACTTGCTGAGTGCAGCCTTCATCTTGGGATGCCTATGTCCTCTCTTAGGGCTCACCCACATGTAGGACTTATCCATATCTACCTTTTGCCCCATGCTTTCCAGGCACAGGTCTGTGTACGAGCATTCCCCCCTCCAGGAAAACTCGCTCACATGCACCTCCTCATGCACACACACCTTGCGCATCTGATGGAGTTTCCTGCTTGGCAGGGGGTTGGACTCGATGGCCCTTGTGGTCTCTTCCAACTCTATGATTCTATGATTCTATGATCTCCCCCTGAAACTGCTGGCACACAGCAGGAGAGCCAGTATGGTGGACTCGTAATCTGGTGAACCGGGTTCGTGTCTCCACTCCACCACATGCAGCTGCTGGGTGACCTTGGGCCAGTCACACTTCTCTGAAGTCTCTCAGCCTCACTCATCTCACAGAGTGTTTGTTGTGGGGGAGGAAGGGAAAGGAGAATGTGAGCCGCTTTGAGACTCCTTTGGGTAGTGATAAAGTGGGATATCAAGTCCAAACTCCTCCTCCTCTTCTTCCTCCTCCTCCTCTTCTTCCTCCTCCTCCTCCTCTTCTTCTTCTTCTTCCTCCTCCTCTTCTTCTTCTCCGCCATCCTGCACTTTGTCTTCCACTGAGGCACCTTCCTCCTGTGCCCACATTTCTACAGCAGGCTCCCAAGAAGTAGAGAATCGATCAGCAGCAGATCCTCAGCTCAGCCCTTCTCCCTATGCATGGTCTTCCCCCCTAGTTTCAGCTACTAACTACATCTCCTTGCAATCCAAGTTCCTCAGCTGCCCATCCACATTCTGGATCTCTCTGGCCACCCCTTCCATCTGGGAGCCGTGCAGCTGGGCTCTTGCATCACTTTTACCTGCCTGTAGCAGGGCCCTCCCCTTGCACAGAGTCACGCTTTCCTCTCCATGGAGGTTCTTTGTTCCCTCTGCTTGCAGCTGTTTTATTTCACTAAATCATTGATTCTGCTGCTCCATCCGCTGCTGGCTTATTTTGTCAAACAGCTGGCTTTGTCACTCCATCTGTTGCTGGAGTATCAATCTGAACCGCTCCAGGAATGTGTAGTGGTTAAGAGTGGTGGACTCGTAATCTGGTGAACCGGGTTTGCTTCCCTGCTCCTCCACCTGCAGCTGCTGGGTAACCTTGGGCTCATCACACTTCTCTGAAGTCTCTCAGCCCCACTCACCTCACAGAGTGTTTGTTGTGGGGGAGGAAGGAAAAGGAGATTGTTAGCTGCTTTGAGACTCCTTTGGGTAGTGATAAAGCGGGATATCAAGTTGAAGCTCCTCCTCTTCTTCTTCTTCTTCTTCTCTTTCTCCCTCCATTTTGGCTCAGGCACACTTCGCTCACAGGCCCTCCTCCAGGAAACAAAATCTCAACTTCTGACACTGGTGTTGCATGCCACCCCAGTCTCCAAACTGTGCAAAATTCCAGGAGTTCCAGGCACTTACCCAATATCTATGCTTCCTTTTGGAAACAAGGCACAGAAGAAATTGCATTATCTTTAGGATATATGGTTTATTTACACATATGTTCTGCTCTGTATTCTGCTCTGGTCAGACCTCACCTGGAGTACTATGTCCAGTTCTGGGCACCACAGTTCAAGAAGGACACTGACAAACTGGAACGTGTCCAGATGAGGGCAACCAAAATGGTCAAAGGCCTGGAAACGATGCCTTATGAGGAACGGCTAAGGGAGCTGGGCATGTTTAGCCTGGAGAAGAGGAGGTTAAGGGGTGATATGATAGCCATGTTCAAATATATAAAAGGATGTCACATAGAGGAGGGAGAAAGGTTGTTTTCTGCTGCTCCAGAGAAGCGGACACGGAGCAATGGATCCAAACTACAAGAAAGAAGATTCCACCTAAACGTTAGGAAGAACTTCCTGACAGTAAGAGCTGTTCGACAGTGGAATTTGCTGCCAAGGAGTGTGGTGGAGTCTCCTTCTTTGGAGGTCTTTAAGCAGAGGCTTGACAACCATATGTCAGGAGTGCTCTGATGGTGTTTCCTGCTTGGCAGGGGGTTGGACTCGATGGCCCTTGTGGTCTCTTCCAACTCTATGTTTCTATGATTCTATTCTATATGCAATCTGAGCCTACGATGGAGCAGTTCACAGCATTAACACCCCAGAACGGTCTTGTTTCTCGCATAGCCACAGCCTTGAATTCAAGCAGAAATCAGCCATGGTTCTCTCTACGTTTTCTAGCCTGCAGCCTTTTTTTAAAAAAAAACCCTCTAGTTCATATCACACACACTTTCAACTCTACTTCAAACTCTGGCTTTTTCTTCTAACTGACTCTGAGTTGGGGAGGGTCCCCACCCACATGCTGCCTTTAGCTTTCCACATGAGTCCTTAGCTTTCTTAACAGGCCATCACTTTTCCTTTGTTTTCTTAATGAGTCACTTTTCAGGCAATTACCTCATGAGGAAGGTAGCCTGCCTTATATTACAACACTTTAGCAAGGTCTGGCACCCTGTTTAACACTCCAATCCTGGATAAAATTCTAACACTGTACTGGATCAAGTAATTTATGCTATGAGTTTGTGGCACCCACAAAGTCATAGCAATATGTACCCTGTACAGTATTTCCTGAAGTGGCTAAAGAACACCTTGTGCCCACAGTATTCTTTGTGTATGGCATTAGATCTTCTCTCTACCTGAGCACTTCAATCTGGCTTGGTGATAATAGGTTTTTTGAAACTGACAGCTGAATGTATACTCACATATTTTACAGCAGGATGCATTTCCTGACTGGCGAGTCACACCATTTCAAAGAAATGAGACGTGTTTTCTAATAAGGGGAAACGTACGAAACTTTGCAGTATGTCCAGAACACGTTGCTAGGTGGGATTATTATATTTTAAGGGCATGAAAACATGCCTCCCTCCCAATACTTCTCATAAAGATACTTCTGGGAGGCTGATGCTGCTCTTGGCTACCTCAAACGCTGCCAGATTTATTCTCAAAATATGCAAAAAGTTTTTGTGGGTTTTTTTAAAAAGAGAGAATTTGCTTCCAAGCTTTGGATTTATATTGCAAATCTCCACCCTGAGTGTATGTTTACAGTTGCATTAAACAGAGTTTATAATGGAAATGCTGATTGTGTTTTTCGTACTGCAGAATTACTGGGACAAGCTGACAAGGTTTTGATTCAGATAATATTTCAGGTGGGTGTGGTGTTTTATCCTTGCTCAGTGACATTTTCCAACAGTGAAGAATGTCTGCGTAATGAAATAGTTAGCTGTTGCGAGTCTGGAACTCCTACAGCTGCCTCTTGTCAACTGCAGCAACGAGGGTCCCTGCCCCCGCCTCCATTTCAAAAGGACAGCAACGTCCTAACATTTATTTTGTGGGTGCAAACAAAAACCTAGTCACATTTGGGATACTGCTTCCAGTTCCTGGCACACCAAAGAGATTCCGGGGAGCTGGGAAAGATGGAAGAAAAAAAGAAAGAAAAGTTCAATGGGGCCAGAGTTGTGTGTGTGTGTGTGTGTGTGTGTGTGTGTGTCCTTTGCAGAACTACAACTCCCTAGATTCAATGTATGGTTTGGATCAATCTTTGTCGCTCCCCCCCACACAATTTCAAAGCAACACCAGAGAGACACATGTAGACAACACTGAAAGCCCAGGATGGTTGCACCCGCTTTCCCTTCACAAGTATTATTTTTCCCCCCAAAGCTTGCTAATTAAATCATTAACATTTTTTAAAATCTCCATTTAACTGTGGATAAAAAGCGTTTCATTAATATGCGCTGCCAGAGAGAGTGAGAAGCCCAAAGCTCTTGGAGGGGGAGGAGGAGGAGGAGGGAGGTGAAGATGGAATGGTGAGAGAGAGGGGGGGGGGAGGGAGGCCTCTGTACAGAGTTCTGCAATTTTCTTGTTGCTTAAACCTGAACCATCCTGTGCAAGCTGCTAGTCCAAGTGGAGGTCAGCCAAGCAGAGAGAGGTTGTGTAATCTTTTGCCCTTGTTGTTGTCCTGTTCAGATCCACCCTCCCCAAACTGCTATTTCATCTTCATGAAATATTCAGCTGGTTAGAGCATAGTGCTGACAATGCCAAGGTTGCAGGTTCGATCCCTGTAACAGCTGCATATTCCTGCATTGCAGGGGGTTGGACTAGATGATCCTCAGGCTCCCTTCCAACTCCATGATTCTATGAGATATAGGTCTATGAGAAAACGGGTCCTCCTCTTTATTTCCCTTCCCCTTCTCTCTTTTTCAGCTCCGGAGAGAGGGCAAGTTTGAGCAGGAAAAGAGGAACGGAGAGGATAAAACAGCCCCGTCGTCCTTCTTCCTCCAAGAAGTAATCTGACCAGGCTGTTTTGGCAAGAGAGGAATATGCATGGAACATGAGCCATTTTCCTGCCGTGGCTGCCCTTCCTGGAAACAGCAGGAACCAGAGTGAAATAGGACTCTCCTGCCTCTTTCTGGCAGGGGTGGTTATTCTCAGTCCCTCTGGAGCAAGATTAGGGGATTCTGCTCCCCTCCAGATGTCACTGGACCCCACTTATTAGCAAATACAGGATGAATAAAAGAAAAAAGCTTATTTATGCAATTCATAGTTAAAATATGGCACTGGCTCTCCCAGGAGGCAGTAATGGCCATCAACTTAGGTGGCTTTTAAACAGGGTTGGACCAATTCAAGGAGGGGAAAGTTAGTGATGCCTTCTTGTTGTTGTTGTCTACTCCTTTAGTCGTGTCTGACTCTTCTTGACCCCCTGGACCAGAGCACGCCAGGCACTCCTATCTTCCACTGCCTCCCGCAGTTTGGTCAAACTCATGCTGGTAGCTTTGAGAACACTGTCCAGCCATCTCGTCCTCTGTCGTCCCCTTCTCCTTGTGCCCTCCATCTTTCCCAACATCAGGGTCTTTTCCAGGGAGTCTTCTCTTCTCATGAGGTGGCCAAAGTATTGGAGCCTCAGCTTCGGGATCTTCTAGTGAGCACTCAGGGCTGATTTCCTTCAGAATGGAGAGGTTTGATCTTCTTGCAGTCCATGGGACTCTCAAGAGTCTCCTCCAGCACCAGAATTCAAAAGCATCAATTCTTTGGCGATCAGCCTTCTTTATGGTCCAGCTCTCACATACATACATACATACATACATACATACATACATACACTAAGCATCTCAGAAATGCATTGTTACAAGCAAAAAACCCTGAACTTGAGCATCCCCTGGATAGGTGGCAGGGCATTTTTTCAATGGCTTTGTGGCCATTCAGAGGAGGTTGGAGAGCATCTCCTGCCCAAGAAAGAGTCTTCTGGCCACCTTCTCAGCTTCAATCACTGTGGTGTAGTTGTTTCAATTCAAAATCCCTTATTAGGCATAGCACACCACACATTAACAAACAAACATCATATACAAACTGTATAAAATACGGGCTCAGCAAACACAATTTATCCCAGTCCTATTCTTAACTCCCAGAAATTAATCGATGTACATAGATAACATAATACAATATAATATAATATAATAATACAACGCAGCAAAATCACCTACCATTAAAAACCACTAAGTCTCTTTATCATGGCCCATTCTTTCTTCATGGACAGCTCTTAAAAATTCAGCCGCTATTAAAGTAATTTGATCATCGCTGTCCGCCAGCAGGTCCTCTTGTAGTTGTTGTTTAGTCATTTAGTGGTGTCCGACTCTTCGTGACCCCCTGGACCAGAGCACGCCAGGCACTCCTGTCTTCCACTCCCTCCCCCAGTTTGGTCAGACTCATGTTAGAAGCTTTGAGAACACTGTCCAGTGATGGCTATGATTGTTATACCCTCTCCCCACTGTCGGAGGCAACAATGCTTCTGAATACCAGTTGCTGTAAACCATAGGAGGGCAGAGAGCTCATGTGCCTTGCAGTTTTCCCTTTGGGGTACCTGGTTGGCCACTGGGAGAACAGAATGCTGGACTAGATGGCTCATTGGCCTGATCCAGCAGGATTCTGCAGCCAGCAATGCCAGCAGCCAGTCCAGCAACGTATGGAGAATTGTGGGTTCCTCATCCCTGTTTCATTCATTCATTCATTCACCAAATTCATTTGCTGAATTTATATCCCGCCTTTCCTCCCCAAAGAGCCCAGAGCAGCAAACAGATGCGCTATTTGAAAACGAAAACACTGTAAAGCAGATTAAAACATTTCAAAACAATTACAGTTAAAAGCATCTAAAATCATTTACACTTTAAAACCAATTCCTAAAGCAATTAAAAAGAGCAGCCAGATTGCTGGCCGGGGGTTCTATTTAGCTATCCTATTTAGCCGGTCACTCATTTGCTTCTGAGCCCAATTGAAGGTGCTCAAAACCAATCCCTAAAAAATGACTCAGTCCCCAAATACCTGAAAGAGCACCACCCCCCCCCGCAGACCCCCTCGGATGCTGAGATTGTTGGAGGGGACCCTTTCAGCAGCTCCACTGCCCCCAGAGACTTGTGGGGTGGCCCAGGGGGAGAGGGCCTTCTCTGTGGCAGCCCCTAAGTTGTGCAGCTCCCTCCCCACAGAGATGCACCCGTCACTTTCATTATACAGCTTTTGGCAAATGAGGAAGACACCCCCTGGCTTTTGACGTTTGAGGTGTATATTTTTGGAGCCCGCCCTATTTCTATAATTGTTAAGTTGTTTTGAACTATTTTAAACATTGTGTTTTAATTGTTGTAACCTGCTCTGGGACCTTAGGATGAAATTCGTCTAGATGGTAATAATTATTATAATTATTATATGAATTAGCACATGCAAATTGGCATCCTCTTTTTTGGTGTTATGTTTCCTTTTTATTTTTTGGTGGTGTGTAATTGGTCTCCCTGGGATCATCAGCTGCTTGGAGACTCAGACTGGGCCCCCTCCTCCCTGAGCTGGAGACCATCTCTGCTGAAAACCACCTCCTTGTAGGATCTCAGGCCTCATTTAGCATCTCTGACTGCTCCACCTGATCCGCTCAGGTGAATGTTCTCTGTAGCTAATGAATGCCCTTGCCACTTCTTCTCCCCCCGAGAAAGGCATTCTGTCTAACAGGGGCAGGAATTTGAGACAGGGTGATGAAATGGCAATTCTTTTTAGCAAGAGGTATATAGCTCTTTTTTCTATATATATAAAAAATTAACATGCTTTACATAAAGGAATAAAAAACATCAATTGAAAATAGTGCTAAGGGACACTGGAAACAGTAGACATAATAAACAAATCAAAATACAGGTGGAATCTAGACACATATAAAAAAAGTTGTGAAAATGCTTTGTTAAAAAGGTTTGAAAAAATATATTGAATTTGCAATAGCTCACCATCACCATCTAGTGTCCCGTTTGTATAATGCACTTTACAACACACTTAAAATGTTTTATTTGCAGCTGTAGTTTCCAGAGCTGGCATTCAGTAGCATTACTGTGTGACGCCAGGGCACAGGCATGGACAGCCTTCTCCAAGAATTTGTCTAATTCTATTTTGAAGTCACCCCAGTTGCTGGCCATGACTTCCTCCTGGGGGAGTGATTTCCATCGTTTGACCCTGCAATCTTTGTGAAGGTGCAGCAACCATGGCGAACAGTCAAGAACCAGGGAGTTAATTTTACCCAAAAGAAGGAGAAAGGAGGTGTAGCCCAGCAACCTCTGGGCATTGGCCACCCTCATGTAAAATGTTTAAATTCTGCCTTTCGGAAAAGGCCGAACTAGTGAACAAAGAAAAAGAAATAAAGTACATACATTTAAAAACGCAGGCAAGAGAATTCTGCAACAGCAAAACACCATTACTTATTAAGGCAGGAAAGGGACTTACAGCCCTTTGGGGGAAAGGGGGGGCAGCTGATCTCCCCTCCGTTTCGTATTGAGGGTGTGTCTTTTCTTGTTCTATTTGGTTACTCCACACTTCTGCTCCTGCCATAAATAAATTGCTTATTGGCTGCTCGGCTTCCCCCGGGCATTTCATCATCTGTTGGAAAAGCTGCAAGGAAGAAAGACAACGCGAAGAACAGGGATTCTCACAGACTCACAAAAACCCTTTGCATTCCCTTCCTCCTCTCATTCCACCCAAACCTTCAATGTCATGATTACTCTGAAATTTTGCAAAGAAAAAGAAAATGTGGATGGAGGGGGGAGAGTCGAGAGAAGGAAGGAACCTCCGCCCAAATCAAAGCATCGCTCAGAACGAAGCAGCTGTTGTTTTGTCAAGAGATAGCCTGTGGCTGGGGGTTTGAGCTTGTCATGGCTAACAACACATAATGACAGAGTGCTGTTTCGAAAAATGGCAGCAGCAGCTATTAACCTGATACGTTTTGTAATGGGATAATGATGGAGGGCAAATCCCTCGATTTGGTTGAAATATTCTGAGAGTTTAAGGGCCACCTCAAGAAGGCAGTGCTGGAGAAGGCTAATTGTGCATCTCTCTGAATGCGCCGCCTTTCTGTTTCCTGAGTGTGCTGCTTGCTTAGCCTTAAAGCTTGGCTAGGCAAGGGGGAGGAAAGTCAAGGAGAAGCTTCTGCAATGCAGATAGTGCACCGGTGTCCCCTGAGCCCCCCCCCAAGAAGCTCATCCCCATTAACGATCTGGTATGCTGACTGAGACCCTACCTGTGCACTGTCTCACCAGAGTGGTACATACCCTGGTTATCTCTTGCTTGGACTACTGCAATGTGCTCTACGTGGGGCTACATTTGAAGGTGACTCAGAAACTACAACTGATCCAGAACGCAGCAGCTAGACTAGTGACTGGGAGCAGCTGCCAGGACCATATAACACCAATTCTAGAGAATCTACATTGGCTCCCAGTACATTTCCGACCACAATTCAAAGTGTTGGTGGACTAGATGGGCCAAGGACCAGCAGGCTCTTCATATATTCTCATAGGACATAAAGGAGGTTTTTCCACCTTCAGACATTCAGTGGGGCAAGGTAACCCTTCAGAACATAAGAGGTGCTATGGTGGATCACTCTAAGATCCATTTAGTCCAAGGATGGGGAGCCTGTGGCCCAGCACATGGTCTAGAACAGGGGTAGGCAACCTAAGGCCCGGGGGCCGGATGCAGCCCAATCGCCTTCTAAATCCGGCCCGTGGGCGGTCCAGGAATCAGCTTGTTTTTACATGAGTAGAATGTGCGCTTTTATTTAAAATGCATCTCTGGGTTATTTGTGGGGCCTGCCTGGTGTTTTTACATGAGTAGATGTGTGCTTTTATTTTAAATGCATCTCTGGGTTATTTGTGGGGCCTGGCTGGTGTTTTTACATGGGTAGATGTGTGCTTTTATTTTAAATGCATCTCTGGGTTATTTGTGGGGCATAGGAATTCATTCATTTCCCCCCCTTCAAAATATAGTCGGCCACCACATGGTCTGAGAGATGGTGGACCGTCCCACACCTGGAAAAGGTTGCTGACCCCTGGTCTAGAATTCCCTCCATCCCCACCCACTGGCTGTGTGGGCTGAAGCTCATGAGAGGTTGTACCCAACAACTGAAGGTGCCAGTTCCCTATCCCTGTTTTACCACCCAAGAAAGCCAAGAATGCTTCACTTTTTCTGCCTCCGTTGATTCCCAGATGTTGCAATCTCTGCCTTGTCACTTTCACATGATGTATTTTGGCCACCTGTGCATACCTGGGCCTGTGGCCACCTGCCAGCCACCCTGCCTGAACTTTCTTTTGATTTACACAGAGCCTGGATCAGGGATGCTACACTCATGGGCTTCCTGCATCTGCAGAGGGTTATCTGTGAGGCCCCTTCCAGCGTCTAATGCTCCCATCCCATTACATTTGAATGCTGTGGCCCTCCAGGTGTCGTTGGGCTCTAACTCCCATCAACTCCTGCCGGTTTGGAGAAATTGCCAAGGGTGGGAGTTACAGTCCCATCTGGAGGAAATGGGAGTCCTTGGGAAGCACAAGCCTGCCATCACCACCATATAGGGTTGCCATAGGAAACTACCAAAATGGTTGAGCTTTTTTAAGGAAACCCCCAAAATTATTGAGTTTCTTCTTCTTCTTCTTCTTCTTCTTCTTCTTCTTCTTCTTCTTCTTCTTCTTCTTCTTCTTCTTCGCCCTATACGGCCTAGGACCCTCGTACCTATGGGACCGCCTCTCCTGGTATGTCCCACAGAGGAACCTACGGTCTGTAAATAAAAACATCCTGAAGATCCCAGGCCACAGAGAGGTTAGGCTGGCCTCAACTAGAGCCAGGGCTTTCTCGGCCGTGGCTCCAATCTGGTGGAATGCTCTGTCATAAGAGACTAGGGCCCTGCGGGACCTGACATCTTTCCGCAGGGCCTGCAAGACAGAGCTGTTCCACCAGGCCTTTGGTCAGGGCGCAGCCTGACCCCCTCCTCTGGCAATCTGCACAGAATTTTGCTTAATGGTTGCCATCAATTTGATTTTAATTAATTTTATAATGAATGTTTTTAGAATGTTGGATTATTTTGATTGTTGTTAGCCGCCCTGAGCCCAGCTTCAGCTGGGGAGGGCGGGATATAAATAAAATTTATTATTATTATTCCTCTAAGATCCAAGGCAATACGCGCCTTTCAGAAATTCACCCCGGACATCAATTCTGCATTTGAAATCCCAGATGTGTGGCAGCCCTACCACCACAGGACACAGATATTTAAGAAAACCTTCTTAAAAAGGAAAAAAATGGGTTTGCAGATCTAACTCTTCCTTGAATTAGGACCACAGGAACCTGCCTTGTAGTGAGTCAGAATATTGATCCATTTGGCTAAGTACTGTCTGCATGGAGTTTCAGACAGGGTTTCCCACAGCCTTGCCTGGAGATACTATCAAGCCCCCTTTGAAGATCTTCTGCAGGCAAAGTAGTATGTGTTATGCCACTCAGCTACAGCCCTTGCCTGAGATGCAAGTTCATATACATGCCAGCAAGATGTTTCTTAATTGTACGGACAACAGAATATCGCCCCTCTTGACAGAGTTAAGAGATCGCTCTTTTTTGGTACCGTCTTCTGTGTTATAATTCCTGCAGTCATGGGATTGTTGTCTATCACATGACGGTGTATGTTTTGACTCCACAGATTGGGAAGTGACAGAGACAGGATGTTTGTGTTACTGTGTTCCATGAAGTGGGACT
Organism: Podarcis gaigeae; assembly: GCF_964106915.1. NCBI lineage: Eukaryota > Metazoa > Chordata > Lepidosauria > Squamata > Lacertidae > Podarcis > Podarcis gaigeae. Next base: position 51,058,817 of record NC_139690.1, on the reverse strand, counting down.
ATTGTCCTTTGTTCTTTCTCTTTGCTGTCTGATGCTAGAGAGAGAGGGAGCCATGTTGCAGTGCTCCGTGTGTGTTTATATCTAAATAAAGTAGATTAGCCAAAATGCTGAGTTGCTGAGGTCTGTCACGCAACTGCGCAAACTCTGCGGATCCATAAGTGTGCCGATGTCTGTTGCATCGGTCGCTGTGATGTTTGGGCAGAAGAAAGCTTTTGAAGCTTCCAAACGAAAGACCAGGAGGGAGAGAACATGCCAGTCGGGCATGTGTCTCTGCCAGGGTCCTATTTGAGTGTAGGACAAGCTCCTGACATTCTGAACATGGTTGCTGGAAACCACAAGAGGGGAGAACGCTCTTGTGCTCAAATTCTTCTTGTGAGTTTCCCACAGGCACCTGGTGGGTCACTGTGAAAACAGGACACTGGACAAGATGGGCCATTGGCCACCTTCCCCCACCCAAAAAAGACCAGTTTTCAGCTGAAGCACCAACTGTTTTGAGAGGTCTAATACAAAGCTGCAGCCACCGAGAGCATTTGAACAGGATTAGACTTTTGCCGGGGATGTTTGAGACCAGAGTGCACTGGAAACCAGAGATGGGAGCCCTGCCCACAGAGCCGTTCATCAGGTGGCAGCAGTTGCACAATGTCATGGAACAGGACCCAGCGCTGAGCAGATGGTGTGAGTCAGCTGCACACCTGGCCCACACCTTGAGGAGAGCTGAGAGCTTTACTTATTATGTAGGCAACACTTGCCGCAGCTTGTCTTTCTGGGAAAGTTCCCCCTGCCTTGAAATTGGAGAGAGCTCTAAATGATTGCCCAGGCAAACTTGAAACCATCTCTGAAGCAAGGGACAGAATTTTGTAGGTGGATTCGGTGACCTTTATTGGGTTTTTTTACTGTCAGTGTGGTTCATTTGAAAATAGGAAGCTCTGATGAAGATGATGGACTACACTAAAATGGTGAAATTGACCGGGAAAATCAGAAACCAGGAAGAGAAGAATTTCAAGAAGGAATGGGTGGAAATTATAATGTATTTAAGAGAACATTGTAAACAGCTAAAAACTTTGGCAGGACTTGAGTCATGCTTGTAGTGTACAAAAAACTATGGTAGAAATGGATTATTATTATTATTAAAAATGGAGACAAATAGGGGAAACAGTTGAAAAAAAGATTGATAATGGTAACCATGGAAGGGTGGAGAGGAGTCGAAGGATTCAGGAAATCCTAAATGATGGTGCAGATGTTTACTGTTTGAATTTGAACTTGTTATAGAATTATTATTATTATTTTTAAAAAATATTTTTAACAAAAGAAAATAGGAAGCTACCTTACATTGAGTCATACCATTGATCCATCAAGCTCAATATTGCCTACACTGACTGGCAGGGGCAAGGGTTCTCCAGGGTTTTGGGTAGGGGTGTTCCCCAACCTTACCTGAACTGGGACCTTCCAGCTGATGAAGCAGAGCAGAGCGAGTGTAGCCATTGATAGCCTTCCCCTCCTCCATGCATTTGTCTAATCCTCTTTTAAAGCTATCCAAGTTGGAGGTCTCCTGTGGCAGAGAGTCCCACTGTTTAAGTCCAGGAAGGTCCCTTTTAAACACGGCAATGTAAACGTGCTACAGCCAACAACCATGAGTTTTCATCAGCCGTTTGGGGTTGCTTTTGCCTTCCTCTCAATTTGAGCTGACAAGAGTTTTGGAAGCAGCCTGTGTGGGTTCCTCCCCCCTTCTCAAAAGAAGCTTTTCTACCATTGAGCTGCAATATTCAGGTTAAATCCCAGGGACGTATGTAATTGCTCCAGGAACTGCTGCTTCAGTGGGTCGGCATGCTGAAACATCGCTTTGTCTAGGCCGTTGGAGTTCTTCTCATTGGAAACAATTTCTGAGCTCAGGCATCGGGTGGGCAGTGAGCGACGCTAACTCCAGCAGCATGAGTAGTTTAGCAAAGAACTTTGCTCCAGGAAAAAAGCTGAACTGGAACAAAACGATCAACAAGCCACCACCAGGTATGGCGGCTTGGGGGGTCTTTGGTGTCTGGAACCAGTGAGAAAAAGGAGGAGACTAACCAGCTGCTCGGACATGGCTTATGTTCCAAATTCTCATGAAGCAGCCTCCTTCACATTGCTCCATAGAGCCAGATTGTCAGGAGTGCCTGCAGGAGCCAGGCCCTGTGACCAATAGGACTTTGCAGGACTGGGGCCTTCCTAAGTTTGTTCTGAAGAGGCAAGGCGCGGCCGCACAGGTGAGGCCCATTTGGTAACTCACAGCACCTGGTGGCAAGAGCAGGGAAGGGATATAAGGTCAGCATTTCCCTTCGGCTCTTTGCCACAGCAACACACTTCCTGCCTTGCTGCGTTTGGTTTCTTGCTTCCTGGTCTTTGAACCTCGGCACCTTGGCTTCTTGATCCTTGGACCCCTGACTTCTTGACTCCTTGCTTCTTGATCCTTGGACCCCTGACTTCGTGACTCCTTGCTTCTGAACCGCTGTTCCTGCTCCCACCAGACCGTGACACAGATAAGAATATAAGAGTAGACTGCTAGATCAGGTCTGTGGCCCATCTAGTCCAGCATTCTGTTCTCACAGGGGCCAAGCAGGTGCCTGTGGGAAACCAGGGAGTAGAACATGAGCACAGGAGAGCATTGCTGCCTCCGACTGTGAGACAGAACATATGTCAGGGATGGAGAACCTCTTGGGGTCTCATGGCGCCCTCCAAGTCTAGAGTATCGGTGTGACAACTGCAGATTGGATTGTGCATAGGCTCTGCTATATGCACAAGAAGACTGGCAAAACCGACTGTCCTTGGATATCAAATGCAACAAAGCAGACACGTCCTCCTGCAATACAGTTGATAATGAGATTTGTTGGATGACCCTTCAAGCAGCTGCAAGATCAGGAAAACAGCTCAAGAACAAATCCACAAGAACAGAAGGAGAGCCTATTGGATCTGGCCTGTGGTCCTTGTAGCCCAGCAGCCTCTTCTGGCTGCCAGGAGGAGGAATGGTGGAAACCTCCTCCCCATCCTGACCCTTCCAGGGAGGAGGAAGAAAAAGACAGTTTAGATTTACAACAGGGGTTTGAGGGAGCTCAGAGGCAGATGAAGGAGAAAGTAAGGAAATAATGGGAGAGGAGGAAGAGGAAGTACCAGGGAGGCAACAGCTGATGGACACAGTGTCTTTAGAAAGCATCCTAGACCCTCCATCTCCCAGAACCCAGTGAGCCTTGAAAGTAGGAGAGTAAAGAGCTCAAAGACAGAGGACAAGAGTACTTCTCAGCACCCATAGGAGAGACAATGAGATTGACGAATGAGGAAGTGGGAGAGACGGGGGTGGGGTGGAGATTCACTTGGGACAACGTCATTATCCAAGCGGCTGGGTTCTACAGCCTCTCTCTGTAAATACTGAATAAAAAGTCGACAGTAAAAAACATTTCCTTGTCTTTGTTCGTTCCTGGGCAACCGGCTGGGAGTCGCAGCCTGACACTCGCAGGGGCCGACCAAATGCCTGTGGGAAACCAGCAAGCAGGATTCGAACACAAGGCCACTTTCCTGTGGTTCTCAGTGCCTGGTATTCAGAAGCATATATGCCTCCAAGAAGAAGGGGAAGTCCATCAGCCCCGCATGTCATGGTCCGTGATTGGGGATGATTGGAGTTAGCATCCAACAGCATCTGGAGAGCCCTTGAGTTTCCTGGCTTATGCATAAAGCAAAGGCCATTTCCTGACACTCTCCATCCCCCACCAAACCCCTCCATCCACACCAGCACCTTCTTTTTGCCACGTTACTGAGAGTCAACCCCTCCATATGGGAACCCCTTGCAGATGACTACAATGCCAGGAGACAGGCAGTCAGATTGCACATGCACACCAGTGACCAGAGGGGGAATGACCTCTGGGAGGAGCGCAGAGAGAAGGAACACCATGGTGCATTTGCAGGAGCACAACCGTACGCCTTCCTCTGCCCCGACTGCAACAAAACATGTCTCTCCTGCAGTGCCGTATTTAGGTATAAGCTAAGCCAGCTATAGTTCAGGGCCCCACTCTCTTGGGGGCCCCCAAAAAATATTAAAGGAAAAAAACTGAATGTACATTTCCAAAATATAACATAAAAAACAAATAAAATAAAACCTACATACAGCAACAGTGTTTTGTGTTGTGTCGGTTCCTATGATGTAAGTCATGGGCCCCACCTGCTAGCCTGCTCTCTAAAATATCACTTATTTTGTTATGTGCAAATGGCTTTAGATACCTATTGGGTCCATCAATTACCATATAGCATATATTCAACACAAAAACAGAGACAATTTGTTGTTGACAAAGGACAGCTGGACATATAAAGGGCCCCATAACCTTCAGTAGCTGAGGGCCTCATCAAACCTAAATCCGGCCCTGCTCTCCCGTATTAGTCTCTACAGCCACAGCAGGCGCTGTAACTCTCCTACAGTTTGACTTCACTCCTCCTTTGTCTCCTAAGGAAGATGGATGCCAACCCACAGAGATATCACAGCGGATCTTGGCGCTTTCAACCTATCTTTAAAATACGGCAACTCCGTCGCTCTGATATTCTGCTCTGCCTTAGCAAACTTGCTGAAAACAATAAGGAAATAGAATCTCTGACTTCTGAGCACTGTGCTATCTTTGTCCAAGTCGCAAGTCTCCCTTTCCCCCTCTGTAGCACACGGAGCTAGCCAACACTTATTCAAAGTGGGTTTTTTAAATTTAAAAAATGTCATTTGCACAGCCCAGAAGAGATATCGCCAAACTCTCTTTGCCTTTCCTCCTCTGTATTTAGCTTCTGTTCAGGAAGAGGATGCTGCTGGTTAATTATTTATCCAATGATAGGAAATGGGAATGTTTTGAGAGGAGACAGGCAAAAGAAAGTCTCTCTCTCTCATCTGATTTTCAACAGCTTTCACTTATAAAAGTTGTGCGTGCACATCCCCCCCCCCTCTTGAATTTTTGGTAATGTTGTTCTGTCCCCAAAGGAAATCCTTTTTAACATTTTCTTTCAAATATTTATGTGAGAAGATGGTGCTGCTGAGATCCATATCAGCAAAAGCGGGCAGTTTGTGCATATTCATATCCACGTTTATGCCTAAATAAGAAGTTGGAAAGGTTACATCTGCAGACATCAAACTGACTCATTCCCTGTTAATTACCGACACCTGCAGTGGAAATCACTTTTTGCTAAAATGAAGCATTTTGGAGCGGCTTTCTCCACAACCCCCCCCCCTCCAGCCGCTGCTGTAGTTAAGAGATGTAAGCATGCATTTCCCAACTGTCAAGGAAGCAACATATTTTTCGCACGGCAGAAGAGGAGGTGGAGGTGGCGGCGGCAGCGCAGGGAAATGGTGTTTGCTTTCCCATTTATACTGCAAGGAAGGTTGGGATAACTTGCCAAACTGCAGTTGTTGTTGCTTCAGCTTTCTGAGTCTACAGGACAATGACTCTGGCTCTGTTAATGAGGCAGCAATGTCGAAAACACACAAACCACCCTTTGCAAGGCTCTGCACCTCTCCTTCCTGGCTGCGGCCGGCATATTTCAGCCCCTGCTGGGGATTTGCTTGTCACTTTCATGTGATTTATATAATAATGGGCTGGGGGTGTTCATTCAGAGGCTACAAACAGCCTTAGTGGCACCTAGCGGCAGCGGGAGAGATCTAGGGAGCCTGAACAGATCTCCTCGGCTCCAACTGCCAGATCAAAAGGAAAAGGAGAAAAGTGTGCCATAGAGCCAAGGCACATGGGAAGAGACCCATTTAAGACTGGCAGACATCCAGGCCTGATCTGAAGTCTCCAGAATTGCCTGGTCCCCTTCAGGAGGCAGGTGGATGAACTTGATTCTTTAAGTAGGCAGGAATGCTTTTAATTAAATGTGTGTGTGTGTGTGTGTGTGTGTGTGTGTGTGTGTGTGTATTATTGTTCATGCAGTTTACAAACTTCAACCCAGAAGAAGTGGGCTGCAAATGATAGCCTAGAAGTTGGGGGGGGGGTTCCAACCCTCTTCTGCTCTGCTCTCCTTTCCCAATTAACCTCCATCTCCAGGACATCACCAGGGGGATGCCTCTAGAGCAGTGGTCCTCAACCTGTGGGTCCCCAGATGTTGTTGGACTACAACTCCCATCATCCCTGAGCTCTGGCCTTGCTAGCTAGGGGCAATGGGAGTTGTAGTTCAACAACATTTGGGGACCCACAGGTTGAGAAAGGCTGCTCCAGAGGCTAGGGACTCAGCTACATTGGCAAAGAAAAAACACTTTATGTGTGTTGTTGATACATTCTAACACTGTGGCACCAGATGGCACTGTGGAGTTCCATTTCTGCTAACCCAATTTCTCATACACAGTTTGCAACACATTTCACTTTGATGTGTCTAGATCCAGCCCTAGTCTCAGGTTTGGGCCCTAAAATCGCAGGGTCTGGGATGCTCCTGACCTGGCAACCCTAGGCCCTTTGCATCATATCAAAGGTCCCTCTTGCCTTGCTTCTTACTTTCCACAATGTCCAGCCAGATGCCCCTAGGAAGCCCACCAGCAGGGCACAAAGACCATAGCCCCCTCCCCTTGCCCCCCCCCCGCAGCTGATATTTTTGGACGGGTCTATTTTGCCTGCTAGCAATGACAAACCTAGACAGCATCTTAAAAAGCAGAGACATCACCTTGCCAACAAAGGTCCGTATAGTAAAAGCTATGGTTTTCCCAGTGGTGATGTATGGAAGTGAGAGCTGGACGATCAAGAAGGCTGATCGCCAAAGAATTGATGCTTTTGAATTATGGCGCTGGAGGAGACTCTTGAGAGTCCCATGGACTGCAAGAAGATCAAACCTCTCCATTCTGAAGGAAATCAGCCCTGAGTGCTCACTGGAAGGACAGATCCTGAAGCTGAGGCTCCAAGACTTTGGCCACCTCATGAGAAGAGAAGACTCCCTGGAAAAGACCCTGATGTTGGGAAAGATGGAGGGCACAAGGAGAAGGGGACGACAGAGGACTAGATGGTGGGACAGTGTTCTCGAAGCTACCAGCATGAGTTTGACCAAACTGTGTGAGGCAGTGGAAGACAGGAGTGCCTGGCGTGCTCTGGTCCAGGGGGTCATGAAGAGGCAGACACGACTAAACAACTAAACAACAACAACATTTTGCCTGCTCCCTTTCAACTGAAGGCCAATGTGGTGTTGTGTAGTGGTTGTACCAAAACAGTTCAGGCAATTCATCAATGTAGGTAGCAGAGCACACACAATGCACACCCTTCCTCTGTTACAACCCCGATTCATAGGAACACAGTTACTGCCTGATACCGACTCAGACCATTGGTCCATTTAACTCAGTATCGTCTCTACGCTGACCAGGAATATCTTCCACCCCCTATCTGGGGATGCCAATGGGAATTGGACCCAGTGGGGTAGTGGCGGGGCAGACACAGGGGCGGTTGCTCCGGGTGCAAATTTGTAAGGGGTGGAAAATTTCAACACTCAGTGCTGCCTCCATATAGCTCTGCACTTCTGTCACTGGGCTCTGTTGAAAACGGCTTCCCCATGCGAACCAGGAAGTGACTTCAGCAGGCAACGGAACGACGCTTCTTTTCTTATCTCTATGACTGTGATCTCCTGGGTGATGTGGATGCTGTTGGGCAGTTGAATGCGCATGTGTATTCCGTCCGTTTCCTGCACAGCCCCGGGGCACTGGCAACCCACGTTACACCACTGATTGAACCTGGGACCTTCTGCTTGCAAGGCAGACTTTCATGGCAGCCAAACACAAGCTATCATTCAGGGGTCCAACAGTCAATCCAAATTGCAGGTCCAGGTGTGCAGGAAGCCTTTAGCAATCTATGAAACGGAACATAGGAACCTGCTTTGTACCAAATCCAGTGTTGTCTTCACTGACTGGCAGATTAACTCGGACATAGAGTATCTGCCTTGCAAAGGTCCCAAGTTCAACCCCCCAATATCTCCCAGTAGGACTGGGAATGTCCCAAGCCCGAAACCCTGAAGAGCTGCTGTCAGTCAGTGTGCGTAATATTGAGTGAGATAGACCAATGGTCTGACTCAGTAGAAGGGAGCTTCCAGTGTTCCTGCCCGCTTCTCATCCTCCACCAAACCACACCTTCTCTCCACCAGCGCCCAGCTGGCTGTGCTCTCAACTTATTTTGATTTGTTGTGTATCCGGGCACAACCTTTCCAAGTGCATATATAAGTCCTGCTTCCGAAAATTATTATAAAGCCATCTATAGCCGCCAGCATAAAATATGTTGCCCAATATAAATGGCTATCTGTATTTTTATACGTAGTTCTTCGCAGCGGTTTGGAATCTTCCATCATTTTAAAGAACCCCTTTGTTTGACAGCTAGGTGCATTAGTGTACGTTTTTATGAGGACTGTGTTTTTTTTTTTCCTTTTGAAGGTAATTATTATTTTTCTCTTGTGCTTCCTGTGAATTATATCACGGTTGCTAATATTATTCCATACTTCCAGCATGTATATATTTTCATTATGCCTTTTAGGGCCACAAACACCTCTTGAGGATGGGGCTGCATTGCCAAGCAGATAATATTGGCTAAGTTGAGTCGCCCCGCAACACAAAATGCAACTTAATAAATATGGGAGGAATAATTGGGAGGAAGGAGATTGGAAGAGGGCATGTTGTCACCACCCAAAACCAACACAACTTGACTACTGGAGTTTTTGAGCGGTTTGTTAACATCTCCAATTATAATGTAAATCTTTATGGCTCTTATCTCATTGTCACTTTCAACAATACTTGTTTATGGATCACTTTAAGGAGTCGCAGAGGAATTGTTCCACCTCAGAACCCTGGAATGAGTAATGAAATGCCAGCCACTTGGAGGAGTCTTCTGCAAAAACAGAGCAGCCCTGCAAAGTCGCTCACCCCACATAGCCCTAGTGCTGATCTGATTGAGGTGTGCCTCTCCTGAGCTGACCTACTGCCCGTTGGGTGGCACACCTGGGTACCTGGCTGGCTTTGAGGGTATGCCAGTGAAGCAATTTCCGAAACAAAGGGCGGATCGCAGAGCTTCCCTGCCATAGGGAGCAAAGCCGTGCGACTGTTAAATAAACAATGACAGCAAAGATGTTGGTACATCATCTCTGGGAATATTTTGGAGCATGCAAACCAGGAACTGCAGTTTCCTAACAGCCCTTGTGGAACCATTCACAGTTATATGCCTACAGTAATTCTAAGAGCAAGAGCACTCTTCCCGGATAATGGACTCCTCCACAATGGTGCTCCAGTGGCACTCCAGGTTTCTGTTTACATGCAATCAAACCCATGTCAGAGTCTCAATTCCCCACTCGGTTTGCCTTTGCTGTGTGAGCATTTCCACACTGCACATTAAAAGCACATGGCTTCCCCCAAGGGATCCAGGGAACTGTCATGTTTGTGAAAGGTTGCTGGGAACTGTAGGCCTGTAAGTGGTGAACTACAGTTTCTGGGATCCTTTGGCGGAAGCCACGTGCTACAAATGTATAGTGGCAGGGAGCTAGACTTGTGAAGCTACTCTGTCAAAAACAATGCAGAAACAGAAATGAAGCACACCCTCTTAAAGACTGCAATGCAGTTGCCTATGAAGGGTAAGTATATATTACAAATCACACTTTAAATTGCAGTAGCAGACTCACACCAAGTCTTCACTTCCCTGATTTTATATAGTTGTGGAGCATACAGGTGATGCTTCTTGTTTAACTAGAGTGCATGCAGTCATTAGCACAGTTTATGCATTTTATTTTATTATTATTTTATTGCACAAAAGCTCAAAGTGGTTTACAGAAAGCTAGTGGAGTCCTGTCTCTTGGAGAGCTAGCTGCCCATCACCCCCCCCCCCAAAATCTCTCCAGCTGCAGCCCCACTCTGCCCCTAATGAGTAATGAAATCAGTGGAGTGCAGCATCGCAGCCAGACATCAAGGGAAGGAATCCCCTATTTGATGCAATGTGGCCCCACTGTAACCGATCCCAACACAGTCTGTCAACGTTGTGTGCTTACTGGAGGCCATCAAGTTCTGAGTGCCGTTTTGCGGGTGTCAAATGTTTCTTTAGAAGAGATCCTGAGTTTTGCGTTTGATCCTTGGCAAGGCAAGGCTGCTTAGAAAGTGAAGTGAACACTCAGTGGCAGGCTTGGCAAGGAGGTGGCCCTGAAAAGCACAGAACGTGAACTTGCTTTGAACTCCGTAACTACACATCTGAGCCATCTCTTTAGCAGAGCAGAGCAAAACAAAAATGTAGGCCGACCTTGTTCCCATGCTCTCCTTGGGTTCTTTGTCTGAAATGCCCCACCACCACCACGGAAATCCATTTTTTGTTGTACACACACCCTCCCTACATACAGTATCTGTACGCTGGCATGGGAATTAGATGCTCCACTTGTTTGGACACTGGCATATTTATTGATGTTTAACGTTTCATCTTCTCTGTCTGGATGCTTGTGCAGGGGAACAAAATAACCTGCATCCTGCAGGTATATCAGAAGATTATTTAGCAAGAATGCCACTTTCCGTATTTCAGATTCGTTTGGAGATGGGTATCACGGCCCCCGGAGAATATCTCAGTGGAGAAGTGGAAATGAATTATAAACATACAAATAACTTTGCCGGGCTCCTCATTGGAGGCAGATGGCTTTTATTTATCATCTGGTTACCGCTTCTAATTTAAAGCTCTTGAAACATTTAGGAGGGACCCTTTGAAATATTAAAATGCTTTTTACCAAAATCAATTTAGGAAGGCGTTGGGTTCCAATGCCCTGTATGTCGCTTCTGTGATTATCCTCCTCTCAGAGGACTCATATGACATCTGAGCATCCCCCGCCGCTGCCCCCTCCTGCCGCCACGACTGCCCTTCTCCCCATTTATCAGCCTGTTGTGCAAAGATGGAAAAAGGGCTGCCAGCTGAACCCCAGCAAGGCAGGGTAGCCATGAGATCAATAAGCACCAAGGAGCTGTCACAGGGCGTCAGACGTTTTCCATCTCCTCACTTCGGTCTCTGCTTTCTTTACTGCTGAGAGCCTCCGCGGCTGAAAGAGGAGACCGTGTCAGTGAAATGAAAAAACACTTAGAAACTCTGGCAGGAAATGATCGGGATCATCCAGGCATGTAACAAAGCGGCCCCACATGGGTCTTAGTCGAGAGGCAACGGGGGTCTTGTAAGGACCTTAGGCTGAAACGGCGGGGAGCCTTCAATCTCGTATTTCAGCACCCGGACAGTGCTGTTTTGGAGGGGGAACCAAAGAAACCAGTGGGGGGTGCATTGAGAAAGTGGAATCTGAAACATGATGGAAGAGCTTGAGAAAGCCAGCTTCTGACCAGAGCTGAAATGAATTTGGGCAGGGAGGAGGGGAGAAAATGCTCAAACAAATCCATTTCAAGTCTCAAGTACGTATATTGTCGCATGCCAAGTCAGTCTCTGAGCAGTGCGAGATTCCAGGGGTACCAGGCGATTACCCAAGATTCATGTTTCCTTTGGAATGAGGTACCATGGAGATGGTGGTGTCTAAATTAATTGTGATGAACAGATTACGCTAGTAGGACTGCAAGAAGTTTTGTAAGGTGGATTATTTGAAATATTGCAAGAAAGACCATGAAGAGAATTATTAGTTAAGGACAATCAAATGTAATATAGAAATTAAGAAATGTATAATAAGTGATAAAGAACGGAAAATCATTAGAGGTGTTGATGGAAGTCTAAAAATATTGTACAAGATGAGAAGTTATGTTGTATGACTGTTGGAACCGATATGTTAAAAAATCAATAAAAATGTAAAATATTTTTTATTTTATTTTTTTAAAGGAGGTGGTGGTGTCTATATGGTTTATTTACATATATACTATGTGTTGTGGCTGGATGCAAAGGAGTGGTGGGAGGCACCAGCTGGGGGAGACCCCTAGGGAACCCCCAGGGGAAGAAGGCTCTAAGCCAGGGGATTGGTGGTGGAGAAGGACCAGACTGGGGGGAGGAGGTCAGAAGCAGAAGAGTTGACAAGGTTTAATGAGCAGGGAGAGGCTGTGGCAGAGAGCAGCTCAGACTCTAAGGCTGAAATGGAGGCTGGAGGGCAGGGTCCCCAGATTTGCAAATCTGTCCCTGGACAAATTCTGTCCCTGGAATGTCCCCAGATTTGCAAATCTGTCCCCAGGATACATGGCAGCGGCAGCCTCAGCAGCCCAGAGCCAGCCTGTTAGCGCAGTTGGCTCTGGCTGGCTTCAGGAGCTGCTCGCTGCTGTGGCACCAGGCATTTTTCCTCTCCGGAAGTCCCCATATGATGTGTCTTGTGTGGAACACTGACTTCTGGTGAGGAAAAATGGCAGGCGTCACAGCAGTGAGCAGCTCCTGAAGCCAGCCAGAGCCAGCCACGCTACCAGGCTGGCTCTGGGCTGCTAACTGCCTCTGCCACTGCCGAAGGGGAACCAGGGACGTCTGGTGGTACAGATCTCCTGCCCCCTGCTAGTTCCATATAGTCTATCAGTTGCATCTGCCACTCTTCCAGTGTGGGTAGATCTTGAGTTTTCCAGTGCTTAGCGATGAGTATCCTTGCTGCCGTTGTTGCATACAGAAAAAATGTTCGGTCCTTCCTTAGCACCTTCTGGCCGACAATACCCAGAAGGAAGGCCTCTGGTTTCTTAGTGAAGGTATACTTAAATACCTTTTTCAACTCATTATATATCATTTCCCAGAAGGCCTTCACTCTAGGGCAGGTCCACCAGAGGTGAAAGAATGTTCCATCATTTTCTTTACATTTCCAACATTTGTTATCAGACAAATGGTATATTTTGGCAAGTTTAACTGGGGTCATGTACCATCTATATATCATTTTCATTACATTTTCCTTCAAAGCATTACATGCAGTGAAGTTCAGCCCATTGGTCCACAACCTTTCCCAGTCCTCAAACATGATATTATGCCCAATGTCCTGTGCCCACTTTATCATAGCCGATTTAACCATTTCATCTTGTGTATTCCATTTTAACAGCAAGTTATACATTCTTGAAAGTACCTTAGTCTTAGGTTCTAACAGTTCTGTTTCCAATTTCGATTTCTCCACCTGGAACCCTAACTTTTTGTCATTTTTAAAAACTTCATTAATCTGAGCGTAGTGTAACCAGTCTCGCACTTTATCCTTCATTTTCTCCAAACTCTGCAATTTCCAATTGTCTCCATCTTTTTCTAATATTTCCAAATATTTTGGCCATTTGGCCTCCATATTGGGTCTTTTTCGGGCCTTAGCTTCCAGCGGTGAAAGCCACCTTGGAGTTTTATTTTCCAATAAGTCTTTATATTTTGTCCAGACATTAAACACTGCTTTTCTGACAATATGGTTCTTAAAGGCCTTATTGATCTTAACCTTGTCATACCATAAGTATGCATGCCAACCATAAGCATTGTTAAAACCTTCCAGATCCAGAACGTCAGTGTCCTCGAGAAGTAGCCAGTCTTTTAGCCAGCAGAAAGCTGCGGCCTCATAGTACAGCTTTAGGTCTGGCAGGGCAAAGCCCCCTCTTTCTTTCGCATCAGTTAATATCTTAAACTTAATTCTGGGCTTTTTGCCCTGCCAGACAAACTTTGTTTTGACTGATTGGGGGAGGCTCAGGAGTCGCGGGCGGGCAGCCGTTGCCCAGTTTTTTAAAAACTCTGTGCATTTATATTTCACAGGGTGTGAAAGAAGGGCTTTGCTCCTTTACACAATATGCATGTGTTCTTGGGCCCAGGGTCTTTTGCCCCACCATCCCCACTACTGACTCCCTGTTGCTACTCAGCTCAAAAAAAAAAAAAAGGCCCCAGATTCATTGAAAAAAAATTGGTAACCATAGGGGCCCCAAGGGGCATAGTGGGGAGAGGCTGCTGAATAATCCAGGGAGTCTCCCCCTCCTGCTGTGACCAGCTCCTCTCCCCCCTGGTCTCCTAGATCTTGCAGAGAAATGAAATGGGCAGAGCAGAGGCAAGTTGTGCACAGACGCAGCCTGAGACGGTGTGGGAAAGACCCTATAGAGAAGGCATCCTAGTGAACCCTGGGAAAGTGGGGACCTTCAGTCCTCACAACTGCTTCATCAAGGCAAGACCTCCTAGAAAGTGTTGCTGAGACTTTGTTTCCTCAAATAAAGATTTAACTGCACTGGCCTCCAGAGATTCATTGTTTTAGCTGCTGACCTACGCCTGACTCTAATCCTGACACTTGGGGGTTGTTCACAGCATAAACACCCCAAGAGGGCTTTTCTTCCCTCATATTATTATTATTATTATTATTATTATTATTATTATTATTCTGCCCATCTGGTTGGATTTCCCCAGCCTTGGATTTAAACAGAAATCAAGCATCGTTCTGGCGCTCTCCAGCTTCCCAGCCTGCAACTTTGCTTCTAGCTTCTTAACTCACATCACTCAAATCTCTGTCCTCACCAGCTTCCATCTCACACAAAGCCCCTCCTTTGTTCCCTTAATGGCCCCTTACCTAGGCTATCACCTCACCAGGAAGCTAGCTTGGCTATTCCAAGAATTAGAAGGGAACCCAGACATTCAGCCTAATTCCTTGCCAAAAAAAGAGAGAGACTCATAACACTATGTTTCCACCAATTTTGACGCTCCCATCACTGTCTGTTGGAGATATTGCTAGACTTGAGGACAATAATCGATAGAATTAAGTGTATTTAGGGGCGCCTGAAATCAATTTGCTTAACAGTGTGTTAATTTGCTGTAGCCAGGGAATTTGGGGAGTGGGGGGAGGATAAGTAGAAATATTGAGTTGAACAGACTGGCAATTAAGGGCTTAATGTTTGCATTTACCAGCCAGAGTTTTTAAGATTTTGACAAAAATCCCTCTAAGTCATATTTCTATCTGGGGACTATAAAACAGCAGGACATCTTAGATGAGGAACACAAAGCTTCAGCTGGATTTCTGAGATTGGACCAGCTTTTCTGAGAACCAGTCTGCTCAGGTAAGACTGATATAGCATAATTGTTGTGCATGGTGGTCTGTCAGGGGCATGGAAAACTACTTTTTATATACGGTATATATCTCAGGTGGCCAGCAAAACCTGGAGGCTTCTCCAGCCCAAGCTAGGCTGAAATATATCCAATCATGCTGCGCGTCGGAAGATTTAGGGCAAAGCAAAGAAAGTACTTTGCTCCTGCAAGATGTAGTGATGGCCACCAAGTTGGGTGGCTGTCAAAGAGAGGAAGTGAAGCGCCTCTCCTCTCTCTCTCTGCATCATGTGGCCAGTGAAGAAGAATATGTGTGATCTTGTTTCCAAGCTTACAGCATGTGTTTGAAATTATATTCTGTATTTTCTTCCCAAGAATATTTCTCCTTGCAGCTGTATGGAGCAACACATGTATCAGACCTATGAATCTGTAAGTAAAACATTTTAAACTTACTTAGTGTTGTGTGGTCTGTTCCTTCCAAAAGGGGCAGAAAGAGGGGAGTGTTGTAAACAGGATAGAAAAGGACTAACTACCTATACTGCTAAAGCTTCACTGTACTGCTAACTTTTGTGAGTTTAATACTCTGCTAGTGGCTCTCTCTTCTGTGCAAGCCCCTTGTTTTGAATCCAGGCACCCAGCCAACTTATTTTGCTATTCACCCACACACATGGGTCCACAGGGATTCATATATTCCCCCCCCTCCCCGCCCCCAGAAAGGGCATCACATTCTCTAACCACTTTGGCAACCTTTCTTCATTTAAACTTCAGTGCATCCCATCTGAGCCAAGCACTCTCAAGGAACAAAGCAGCAAAGGGTTTTGCACAGTATTAAAAACAAACAAATTTATTAAGGCATAGGTTTCCACAGAGTCCAGGGATGGGCAAACCTGTCAGTTTCTCTGTTCTTTGAACCTTTGGCGCATTTCCTCCTCCTCCTCCTCCTCCTCCTCCTCCTCCTTCTTTTTCTTTTTCTTTTTCTTTTTCTTTTTCTTCTTCTTCTTCTTCTTCTTCTTGAAAAGAGATGTGAAGAAAAAGAAGAAGAAGAGGCCCTCAAAGAAATTTGTCAGCATTTTAGGGTGCATTTCTTCCAATATACATATTTCGGACTGCAAATCTCCCCAATATTCACATTTTTTGCACTTAGTGTTTCTTAATATAATCACTTTTTATATGCTATCTTCACTAATACATATGCTTTTCTTAATTCACACCGTCTGCTTACACACACATTTTGTTCACTTTTTTTTACATTGTTGGACTTCACCTCCCATCATCCCTGACCCAAAGTGGCCAATAGGGAGAGGCAAACAGCTTTCACCTGACCTCCCAGCAGTGGAGTCACAGTCACTTCCTGGGTGAGTGACAGGAACACGGGTGCTGTGTGGGTGCAATGGAGTCACCCTGGCCCTCCCACTGGCCCACCAGCACAGTTCTAGCCTTCCTCCTCTCTCACCTCACCTCCTCCCTGCCAATAAGCAGAGGTGATTCAGGAGCTGGGAGGTCAGGGGTGGGCCAGAAACCCTCCATATTGGCTGTGACTGTTCTTGATAATTCTCTGTGCTTGCTGGGACCAATGGTAGCACAGCAACATTGGGGTGGGGGTGGGGCATAAGAAGATCCTGCTGGATCAGGCCAATGGCCCTTCTACTCCAGCTTCCTTTTCCTACAGTGGCCCACCAGATGACCCAATGGGGAGCTTGCAAGCACGATTCAAGTGCACAAACACTCCCCCCCTCCTGTGGCTTCCAGCAAGTGATAGGTAAAGGTAAAGGGACCCCTGACCATTAGGTCCAGTCGTGGCCGACTCTGGCTTTATTGACCGAATAAGCCGCTTCTGGCGAACCAGAGCAGTGCACGGAAACACCGTTTACCTTCCCGCCGGAGTGGTACCTATTTATCTACTTGCACTTTGATGTGCTTTCGAACTGCTAGCAAGTGATGTTAAGAAGCAATTCCTGCCTCTGACTATAGAGGCAGAGCAAAGCCAGTGTGACTAATAGGCACTGATAGCCTTCTCCTCCATAGAATCATAGAACTGTAGAGTTGAAAGTAATCCCAGAGGTCATCTAGTCCAACCCCCTGCAATGCAGGAATCTCAACTAAACCATCCATGACAGATGGCAATCCAAGTTCTGCTTAAAAACCTGCTGTGAAGGAGAGTCCACAACCTCTCAAGGGAGTCCGTTCCACTGTCTAACTGCTCTTACCGTCAGAAAGTTCTTCCTGATGTTTCGTCGGAACCTCCTTTCTTGTAACTTAAAGCCATGGGTTCGAGTCCTGCCCTCCAGAGCAGGAGAAAACAAGCTTGCTCCTCCTTCTATGTGACACAGCCCCAATAAATTTGTCCAGTCCTCTTTTAAAAGCAGCCAAGGTTAGTGGCCATCCGTGTTTCCTGTGGAAGTGAGTTCCGCAGGTTAATGATGCGCTGCTACCTCTGCCCTCTCATTTGGTCCTGGCATAGACTCCCTCTAGCGCCATCTCTGATGCAAAACTTCCCTGCCAACCTGCAAGATGGCCTCATTCTGCCTGGGGCTTGTTCTCTCCCTTCCTTTTGAAGCACTTCCCTCAGCGAACATAGATAGATTTCTGGCCTTAGCCACCAGGGGGACTTAAATATGCATTGCAGCATGAAAATTACAGCAGTCTCATCGTCTATGCAACACCGAAGTGTCAGGAGTCTGTGGATCTCATTCTCCAAAACTAGTAGTTAGGGAGAATAAGTACACGTCATTGGGCAGGAGATATTACACTGGAGGCTCGAAATGTCACATTGTTTTCAATATTGAAACAGAGAGGCTATTGCATTCTGGCTGTTCCTTACCTATCATGTGTCACCGGCGGCAGAAAGTGGTGAGGTACAGGCCACTGAGAAGGAACAGAAAAGCTTCCTTTCACAAGTGGGTAGTGCAGCAGCCCACAATAGAAAGAGCCAAGGTCCCTAAATAGCACCCAGCTCAGGGCCGGCTCTATCATTGGGCAGAGGAAGGCAGCCACCTTGAGTGGCAAGTCTTTGGTGTTGTGAAAAGGCAGCAAATTCTGGTGTTTCCCCCCTGTACTTTTATTAACATTATTAACAACCCAAAACTGCAGTAGCAGGGTGCTACATTGCCCCATACACAAAGCAAACAAGCAGTAAGTAATAAGAGAAAGAAAGGGCAAGACACAAAAATAAGACATCCAGATTTCCAGAGCTGGTGAATTTTGAGCATCTAAGTCCAAAGCATAGGACATATACTCCTACCTTTGACATGATCCTACATCCCCTTGGAAACGCACAGTTCAGTTGTATTATTCCCCCTCAATAGCCCAAAGTCCTTAAGTTCTTACACCAAACAGAGAAATGCAGATTGTTCAAGGTTTTCCATTGCTGGGCTGTTGAAATCCTAGCTGCAGCTAGCACCCATGTCAAAAGCAAATTCTTAGCTGCTGAATTGACTATTCTTGCATTTTTATTTGTAGAGAAGGAGAGAGCTGATTGTGGGATTTCCTGTCTTGGTTGGGAGGCCTTGAGTCCTATACACCCTGACTTTTTGTGGGGGGAGCACCATTTGCTATCCCCCTCCACCCCCTTAGGCAGCCAGTGCTACACAAAATGAATCAGACTAATCACAATTTCAGGGGTAAATTGTGAGGCCATCAGAAAAGGATCAGGCCAGTTGGCCCATCTGCTAGTCCAGCATCCTTTTCTCGCAGTGGCTGACCAGATGCAAGGACAGTTTTAAACTGATGTGAACTGTGCATTATCCTCCAGTTCCTTCACTCACTTTCAAAATTGCACGTTTCGAAATGGATGCTGTGTGCTCCAGAGGGAACAATACTTTACTGGGTCCTGCCCTGTGTATTATTTTTACATGCACACACACACGCACAAAAGCAAAGAGCAATTTCAAGTTATTGGGCTGTAATTTCTGTGTTTTATGATGTCGTCAAAACTCCTCCACTGTGGCTGAAATCACAGCCCTGTAATTGACGCAGCTGATCACACTTAACACCTCCCCCCTTCCTTTTTTATATAATGTGCCTCACCTGGGTGGAAGTTTATTTATCAAAGTATTTATATGCTGCCCTCTGAACCCCCCCTCCCAGCAACACATTAGGGGGTGTATGTGAAATGACAAAAAAAACTTTAAAACCAATGCCAAGTATTCATTACAACCAAGGGACATTTTTAACAATTTCATAGGTCCGTCGTCAGGAGGGGGGGAGCCTTCAAGAGACACCAGAAAAGGCAAAAGTGAGGACGCCATCTGAGACTCTGCAGAAAGACTGCCACACAGCATAGGATTGGTGACATGATATGTGTGGCTTCCATTTGAAAGCATTCAGACTTCTGAAACACAAGGGACACCTAACAGCTTTGCTCTAGATGATCCCAGTGATTGATCTGGAACCACTTCGATTGGCAGAACTGCCACAGTCACTGTTGTTGTTTAGTCGTTTAGTCGTGTCCGCCTCTTCGTGACCCCCTGAAACAGAGCATGCCAGGCACTCCAGTTTTCCACTGCCTCTCGCAGTTTGGTCATACTCATGCTGGTATCTTCGAGAACACTGTCCAACCATCTTGTCCACTGTCGTCCCCTTCTCCTTGTGCCCTCCATCTTTCCCAACATCAGGGTCTTTTCCAGGGAGTCTTCTCTTCTCTTGAGGTGGCCAAAGTATTGGAGCCTCAGCTTCAGGATCTGTCCTTCCAGTGAGCACTCAGGGCTGATTTCCTTCAGAATGGAGAGGTTTGATCTTCTTGCAGTCCATGGGACTCTCAATAGTCTCCTCCAGCACCATAATTCAAAAGCATCAATTCTTTGGCGATCAGCCTTCTTTATGGTCCAGCTCTCACTTCCATACATCACTACTGGGAAAACCATAGCTTTAACTATATGGACCTTTGTCGGCAAGGTGATGTCTCTGCTTTTTAAGATGCTGTCTAGGTTTGTTATTGCTCTTCTCCCAAGAAGAAGGTGCTGCATAATTCCCACTCCCCATTTCTAAGAATTCAGTCTTTTAGTGTGGCAGCACCTCCACTCTGAAACTCTCTGCCTATTGACACCAATCAGGCGCCTCCAGCTCTCTCAAACAACTCTGGCTGTTTTTATTCTAGGCAGGTGAGGGGGCGCAAATTCCCAACACTCCCATCATTCCTGTAGAGCACCATCACTTAGTCGTAGCTCTTGCACCCTGGCTCATTTTTGGGGGTGCTTTTGAGGGAACTCAACTGGCCAGCCAAAGCCATTGCCATAGCAAAGGAACTGGTTTGGCATTCTCCTCAGCCTCTTCTGCTGGATTAAAGCCCTTACTGGATACAGGATAGCAGACCTGGAAGGGATTCAAGGACATCATCCAGCCTTACACAAACACCCCCGCCACAAACCCAGAACAATATCGATACAAGTGCCTTGAACCTGGTCTGGCTGAAGATTTATTTCTTCCAAGGCTCTCTCTCAAAAGAGCATTTTAGAAAGCACAAGAGTGAGATAATATCCTGCCGTGCCTGGAATTTATTCTTCAATCAGCTGCATATTGTTACAAACGCGACGTAAAGTGCTTTTTTTTGCCCTGGTTTAGCCTGCTGAGGCATGTGATTTACAAAAACATTGCCAAATGAAAAGCAATTCAAGGCCGCAGAGCTAATAATGATTTGAAATGGATTAAAAAGCCGGCGAGAACAAATCGAGCAAGCCCACAATTTAAAAACAAAAGGAAATATTCCGTGCCACTGTGAGATGGAGAAGCTCTTGGCCTTTCGTAATGAACAGTCTGCTGAAAGTCAAGCGTCAAAGCGTTGAGGTCTGTCATATTTGCCTTCATTCTGGCATAATCTTTAAGATAAACATACGCCTTGAGCTATACTGTCAAACATGCCTTATCCCCACCCCCTCATGCTCTTTCAAAATAGAATCATAGAATCACAGAACTGTAGAACAGGAAGGAACCCTAAGAGTCAATCTAGTCCAACCCCCTGCAATGCAGGAATCTCAGCTAAAGAATCCATGGCAGAGGGCCACCCAAGCTCTGCTTAAAAACCTCCCAGGAAGGAGAGTCCCCTAACTCTAGAGAGAGTCTGTCCCACTGTCAAACAGCTCTTACCACCAGAAAGTTCTTCCTGGTGTTTAGGTGGAATCTTCTTTCTTGTAACTTGAATCCATTGGTTCAAGGCCTGCCCTCCAGAGCAGGAGAAAACAAGCTTGTTCCATCTTCCATGTGGCAGCCCTGGAGATATTTGAAGATGGCTATCATATCTCCTCTCGGTCTCCTTTTTTCCCAGGCTAAACATACCCAGCTCCTTCAACCATTGCTCATCAGCCTTGGTTTCCAGACCCTTGATCATCGTGGTTGCCCTCCTCTGCACACTTCTCAGCTTGTCAACATCCCTCTTAAATTGTGGTACCCAGAATTGGATACAATATTCCAGGTGTCATCTGACCAAGGCAGAATAGTGGTATTATTACTTGTCAGGAGTTCAGCCTACACTCGAGTAGGACTCTGGCAGAGACACATGCCCAACTGGCATGTTCCCTCCCTCCTGGTTGATCATTCGGGAGCTTCAAAAGCTTTCTTCTGCCCGAATGTTATGTACTGAGTTGAATAGGATCCAAACTGCAGCAGTCTGATTGGTCCTAGAACAATAGGATTCAGAATGCAGCAGTCTGATTGGCCCTAGAACAATGCAGCAGTATGATTGGTTGGCAGGAACCACCCAATCATGCTCCAGATATAAGTGAATCCACAACCTGATTGGCTTACAGTAGAATTCCAGAATTAGCCAATCATGTGCAGCCCATTGTGTAAATAATGTATATAAAGCAGATACTTTGAGGGGACATTCACTCATTCCTCCTCACCACTATGAGCTGAATAAAGAGCATGAAATCACTTTGCGACTCTGAGTATATTTCACCGAACATCACAGCGACCGATGCCAACCAATACCGCCACACTTAGGGATCCACAGAGTTTGTGCAGCTTGAGTGACAGACCTCAGCAACTCAGCATTTTGGCTAATCTACTTTATTTACATATAAGCACACACGGAGCACTGCAAAATGGCTCCCTCTCTCTCTAGCATCAGACAGCAAAGAGAAACAGAACAAAGGACAAGAGTCCCACTTCACGGAACACAGTAACACAAACATCCTGTCTCCGTCACTTCCCACTCTGTGGAGTCAAAACATACACCGTCGTGTGATAGACAACAATCCCATGACTGCAGACACGGATCAGGAATTCTAACATTACTTCCCTTGATCTGGACACTATTCTTCTGTGGATGCAGCCTAGAATAGCATTCTCTCTCTCTCTTTGCTGCTGCATCACACTGTTGACTCGTGTTAAGCTTGTGATCCAACAAGACCCCTCACAGTAGGGCTAGTCCTGACTTATGTGTTGTATTCACACCCCACCTGTTTCTCCAAGGAACTCAAAGTGATATATATGGTTTTCTCCACCCCTCATTTAATCCTCACAACAACCCTTTGAGGTAGGTTAGGCTGAGATGTTCAACAGTGAAATGGAGTCCCTCAGGAGGTTGTGGACTCTCACTCCTTGGAGGTTTTAAACATAGGTTGGATGGCTGTCCATCATGGATGCTTTAGTTGAGATTCCTGCATTGCAGGGGGTTGGACTAGATGACCCCTGGGTCCCTCCCAACTCTACAATTCTATGATTCTGTGAGATGCAGTAACCGGCTCCTGAGGTCATCCAGTGAGCTTCATGGCTGAGCAGAGAGTTGAGCCCTGGTGTCCCAGGCCCTAAAAGGTAAAGGTAAAGGTACCCCTGACCATCAGGTCCAGTCGTGACCGACTCTGGGGTTGTGCGCTCATCTCGCTCTATAGGCCGGGAGCCGGCGCTTGTCCGTAGACAGCTTCCGGGTCACGTGGCCAGCGTGACTAAGCCGCTTCTGGCGAGCCAGAGCAGCACACGGAAACACCATTTACCTTCCCGCCGGGGAGCGGTCCCTATTTATCTACTTGCACTTTGTGGTGCTTTCAAACTGCTAGGTTGACAGGAGCTGGGACCGAACAACGGGAGCTCACCCCGTCACGGGGATTCGAACCGCCGACCTTCCGATCGGCAAGTCCTAGGCTCCATAGCGCCACCCACGTCCCTCCTCCCAGGCCCTAGTCAGCAGTAAAAAAAATTCTGGCCGCAGTTAATAGATGATACATTAATTCCCTGTTGTCTATTAGTACAGCTTCTCTGAGTTATCCAAATATCAGAGGATCCTTGGGTAAAGCGTAGCTAGTTAATCATTTTGAAATGTTGCAAATTCTGTTCCTGAATCCCATCTAAGGCGGCCCCCTGATACAGGAGAGACACAGAGAAGAGTCAAAACTGTTGTTCGTTTTGCTGGGGGCCTTGCGCCCCCACGAGAGCTTGAAAATTGAGTCTTGCAATGATAGCTGTTGCCGCTGGTTCTTCCAGGCGTGGAAGTCCCATTCAATGCAGGAGAAGCTGCTCTTTATTTCCATAACTGCTAATGTTTGCCGCCGCTTGACAAAAAGGCAGGCGAAGCTGTTTTATTGCTGACACATTGCTCTTTACTTTGCCAGTTTTCTTTCCCCCTGGGGGAGGGCGTCCCTCTCCCCCCCCACACCCCATCTGAAAGGCCCCCCCCCCCGCTAAACAGCCTGTCACTCTGAGCTTCAAGCCTCCCGACTTCCGTCAGTTTAAGCAAGACCTTTAATGCTCTTTAAACACAGATTTCTGAAAGTAATAGAATCATGCAGGAGGAATGATGCCGTATGTCACATAAAACGAGATGTTAAAAGGTACCGTAATGCAGTAATGTGGTTTTCAAGGCTGCCAGGATGCCCTCGCTAAATGAGAATTGATTTCCGCCACCCATTCCCACCCCTTTCCCTTCTTCTCCCCAAGGATTCTTCAACTGGGCAAAATAAATTGAATCTACGTTTTAGTTTTATTTGTTTGAAAAATCTTTGTTCCCTCTGTTCAACGGGGGATGGAGATGCAGAGGAACATTGTAATAAATTAAAAGAATATCAATTATACCCAACAGGTTGTTGAGCATTGCCAGTTATGAAATGTTTTATATCTGCAGAAGCAGAGCCACCACAGAGGAAGGGTGCCTGTAGATGCACGAACATGTTGATTAATTGGCATTTCTTACAACTCAGATTGTGTAGCCGACGGGTCTGTCTCTCTTCTCACCTGATTTATTTAATTGTTCTGTTTCTCCTTTTGAAGTGAACTGGGTGCCTTTGACATGTGAGAAACAATCCTTTTTGCAAGTTCAGACCTTTAAACCTCCCCCTTAAATAAATCCAGACAAGACTCAAATTTTGGTTTGGTTTTTGGCAGAATTTTTGCCACAATTTTATTGATTACAGCATGTGAGTGGTTGCATAGGCTCTGGTTCGACTAGCTCCGTTGCAGGTAGCACTGACCCAGGGCACCAGCACAGTGGCGTAGCATGGGGGGTGCAGGGGGGGCCAGCCGCACCGGGCGCAACATCTGGGGGTTAGGGTTAGGGGGCGCAAATCCATGGGTTAGGGGGCGCAAATCCACAGGTTAGGGGGTGCAAATTACTTGCCTTGCCCCGGGTGCTGACAACCCACGCTACGCCACTGCAGCAGCATAGGTCAATCAAGGGTGAACACCTGGATAAACAGAAAGCCAGGAACAGGCTAACTCTGTCACCCAAATACCCCCATGGACTCAGGCACAGGCACAACCCCCTCTCAGGGGTTGACCAAACCATCGAGTCCCTGGATTCCTTTAACAGAATACCCTTCACATAGGGATGGCGAGAGCGTTCTCCCATCCCTATCACCTGAACCAGAGTCAGTGGCGTAGCGTGGGTTGTCAGCACCCGGGGCAAGGCAAGTAATTTGCACCCCCTAACCCGTGGATTTGCGCCCCCTAACCCTAACCCCCAGACGTTGCGCCTGGTGCGGCCGGCCCCCCCTGCACCCCCCACGCTACGCCACTGACCACAGCCTATCCGCAACCTTACAAGTTGTGATGATTTGCTACGCGGCAGGTGAAACCCAAATGGCACCAGCCAATCAGCCAAGTGGGGAAAATTCCTGCCGTGCCCCTGTCCCAATGACAGACGACACACGACGGCATAGCAAGGTCAAGCACGAAGCCCTAAATATAGGGAGAGGTGGGCGGGTGTTCCGAATGCATGCGCCGAAAGAGGAAGCTCTGGGTCACGTGCATGGGCATAAATAGGTCCCTCGAACCATTTGGACTGCGTCCCATTGGCCAGATTGCACCCAGCTTTGAGGGACCTACCAATTGGGTGTTGTGGCTGACCAATTGTACCCACCCACAACACAGGGTGTCAGTTTTCCAGGTCTCACTGCAATACTCTTTAAGGGAGGACCCGATTTAAGTTGCTCCTAGGCCCTGCTCTTGACCTTCCAAAGGCTACATGCCTTGATTCAAAAGGCCTTATGACTCCAGGGGAGGAAAAGAAGAACGAAAGCTGCGTCAGTCTTGGGTTCCAATGCTGATTCTGCCATGAGATCATCAGGTGGCCTTTGCCCTGCTGTTAACTCTCACCCTGAGGACCATCCCGTATATTAATAGTAAACTCTTCCTCCAGGCATGTAGGTGAAATGGCACGATTCATGCGCAAGAGGAAGCTGTGAAGAGGCTCAGGAAGGGGGTTGCAAATGTACATGAAAAAGTTGGGGCAGAGGATTAAACAGCTTGATGAGGACTGAACATGCTCACTGAGCATGGAATGCTGACTCGCGGGGGGTGGGGCAGGGTTGGAAAGGTCCCGTATTAAAATCAAGTCACTCTTTGAATCTTTAATAAAAATAAATAAATTTCAAATAAATAATAACAATAATTTAAAAAGTTCATGTGATCAGCAGTTTGGATAGCTGTTTTTAAATGCCTTTATTCTTTCTTTCCTGATATTTTATTGTGATGGCATTTTTACGTGGAGCGTGGATCAATTTGATGGTGATACTGCAACGTAAAGGTGCGATATAAATTTAATAAATAGTTAAATAAAGCTGTCTTGGTTTCCCTCTCTTTTTTCGTATGAACAAATGACTTCAGCAAAATGTAGTTTGCTTCTGCAAAAATATTAACTGAGCAAATTTATTCTCTCCCTCACCCCTCGCTAATATCTTCTCCCCTCTCCTTACGGGGCCATTAAGTTGCCTGCTTGGCATTGTGTATTTCTTCTGGTTACTGCTCTGTTTCCACCTTTCCAGCTGGGACAATCTCATCCAATCAGGTCTCAGATACTACACCGTATGTCTTCACAATTCTGTATAGCCAGTAGGACACAGTTGTGTCATGATGACATACTACTACTACTACTAATAATAATTTTTTATTTGTACCCCGCCCATCTGGCTGGGTTTCCCCAGCCACTCTGGGCGGCTTCCAACAAAGATGAAAAATACACTAAAATGTCACATATTAAAAACTTCCCTGAACAGGGCTGCCTTCAGATGTCTTCTGAATGTCAGGTAGTTGTTTATCGCTTTGACATCTGATGGGAGGGCGTTCCACAGGGCGGGTGCCACTACCGAGAAGGCCCTCTGCCTGGTTCCCTGTAACTTGGCCTCTCGCAGTGAGGGAACCACCAGAAGGCCCTCGGAGCTGGACCTCAGTGTCCGGGCAGAACGATGGGGAAAGAGACGCTCCTTCAGATATACTGGACCGAGGCCATTTAGGGCTTTAAAGGTCAGCACCAACACTTTGAATTGTGCTCGGAAACGTACTGGGAGCCAATGTCTTTCAAGACCGGTGTTATATGGTCTCGGCGGCCGCTCCCAGTCACCAGTCTAGCTGTCGCATTCTGGATTAGTTGTAGTTTCTGGGTCACCTTCAAAGTAGCCCCACGTAGAGGGCATTGCAGTAGTCCAAGCGGGAGATAACCAGAGCATGCACCACTCTAGCGAGACAGTCCGCAGGCAGATAGGGTCTCAGCCTATGTACCAGATGGAGCTGGTAAACAGCTGCCCTGGATACAGATTTGACCTGCGCCTCCATGGACAGCTGTGAGTCCAAAATGACTCCCAGGCTGCGCCCCTGGTCCTTCAGGGGCACAGTTACCCCATTCAGGACCATATAAAAAAATGACACAAAGCTTACATGCATGCTGAGATGGACATGCATGTATGTCATATATCACTCAGCTGTCTCTGTAAAACCAATACATCCCTTTTTCCCACATGAGAGCACGGCGGCCATTTTGGGCGCCACAATCTCACCCCGAAAAAGTGCTTTTCTGGGGTCACAATCTCATGCAGTGCCCCCAAACATTCATTTTTTGGCGCCATGCTCTTGTTCGAAAGCACTTTTTCGGGGCCGCAATCTCGTGCAGGTCATGTACGACGTCCTGGTTTTTCACCTCAACGTGTTAGAGGGTATGGTCACATATGATTTTATGTCACATATGATTTTGATCTCTGATAGTCGGTGTCCCCCTGGTTTAGGTGGTGATGAGTAATAAAAAGAGAACAGGAAATAGCGGGAGATTGCTAGACTTAAACGCCGCTCTACAATCTTCTCCCATTTCCTCCATGATCACTGCTTAAATGTTTCTTTTATGAAATGACAAATGACAAATTCTTTTTATAAAAAATCTCATTTTTTGGTGCCCCTGCTTAATCTTTAACCCAGCACTGATGACCCAAGATGAGGACAACTGAGAAAGGCAGAGCAAGTACAAGGAATGAAGGAACAAACAGTTTCTGCTGAAAAAATCATTGGGAAAGGGAACTTCTTTTGGCACCATTGCAAAGGTTTGTGTAAAACAACGAATTGTTCTGGAGCAGAGCTGTGACTTATTCATTGGAATGGGAAAGTGGAGAACATCCGAACAGCTGTGGGCACCATTCTTTTTTCTCCTTGTGAAATATTGACCATGGAAGCACTAACCACAGCACTTTAGAAGCAAGGCCAAAAAAAGAAGAAGAAGAAATAGCTTATGGAAGAGAGTGGCCGGAAAGAGAATTTATGGGGGGGGGGACCACCCCAGGGCTGTCACCTGACTGAACAAATCAAAGTCAGTGAACCATAGGTGCCTGAGGCTGCACTTACCTGGGAGTAAGTCCCATTGAATTAATCAGGACTTACACTTTTGTTAAAAGACCAGAAGCTTTCTAGCTAGACATTACAGGTCAAGACTTGCCAAAAGAGCAGAAGAAATTATTCATGTACACTACAACAGCGGCTCAGATACTACTAGCCCCACCCAAAATGGAAAGACGACAAGGTGCCAAAGAAAGAAGAATGGCAAGAAAAACTGGTGGAATATGCTGAAATGGCGAAGCTAACCGGAAAACTTCAAGACAAGGACAATAGAGATTTAAAAAAAGATTGGGTACCGTTTATGTTGTATTTACAGAAATATTGTAAAGAAGTGGACTCACTAGCAGGGTTTGAGTAAACACTTACAACTAACAAAACAAATACAGAAAGTAAGATAACTGGAAAAGAACAAAGTGTAAGATACAATGTGAAAAGAATTATGGAACAAAAATGACAAGGGTATAACTATATTTAATTTAAAGATTACAATATTAAGGTAGAACAAAATAAGCAGGAGAAGCAAATATTTAAAGAACCAGAAGAGGGCGTCACAGGGATGGGGGTGGGGGGTTTCCCCAGCCACTCTGGGAGGCTCCCAACAGAATATTTAAAACACAATAAAACATCAAACATTCAAAATGCCCCTAAACAGGGCTGCCTTCAGATGTCTTCTAAAAGTCTGGTAGTTGTTCTTCTCTTTGACATCTGATGGGAGGGCATCCCACAGGGTGGGTGCCACTACCAAGAAGGCCCTCTGCCTGGTTCCCTGTAACCTCGCTTCTCACAGGGAGGGAACTGCCAGAAGGCCCTCAGAGCTGGACCTCAGTGTCCGGGCAGAGCGATGTGGGTGGAGACACTCCTTCAGGTATACTGAAACTTGGGTGGACTCAGTGAGATTTCAGAGAGCATCCCAGAGCTTTCCATAGCTGGTACAATGAGTGGGTCTTGCTGCCTAGTCAAGGTGGAAAGCTTAGTAGCTCTTTTTTATGCTAGGTAAGCCCAGTCTGACCCAGCACAAAAAGAACTTTTAAGCTCTCCACCTTCCTTGGGACTTGCCTTGTTCAATTTCAACCTGCCCAAATTGCACAAATCAAAAGCACATAAGATGAAGGATTACTGTATTTCCATTTAAACAATTGCAACTGTTTCTAAATTTGAGCCTACGCCTCTTTTGTGATGGTCAGGTACCACCTTACCTGAGACATCTGGTTGACCACAGTGAATAGATGAATACGTGACCCAACCCAGCCTCTTCCTATTAGCCTTAGACTTCTCATGCCCTTTATCTTGGCATAAATAAATGTGTGTGTGTATCTCTGTGTGTTGCCTGGTTAATTAAGGGCACGTTTTTAGTCAATCAGAAGGTTTTTAATTAATTAATATTGCCAATTAATCAGCTAAATATTGCAGGCTTTTTCTTTTTAAAAAGTGTATTATGAGGAAATTTATTACCAGGAGATGATTCCTCCCAGAAACAAAGTGACACGATTGTCAGCGCTGGAGTCGCTGGGCATGTCATTTTGAAAAATACATCTGAGTTGTGCGGATGAGAAAAGGCTTCGATTTGCTGGAGGTTGTATTAAAGCTCTGTGTCTTAATGAGCTCGCTGAATTTAAAACCATTGTGCATCTGTGTTTACAGCTGCGTCTTAGTTAAATGTTTGGCTTGCATTATTTATAGAGGCTTAAAACTCAATAAGGCAAATTTTGGAGGGGAAAAACAAGCCACAGAGTGATGAAACCAGGGACTTAGAAAATATATGTTTTCAGAAAAATAATATAACAGCTTCAGTGCTCAGTTGCATACTAAATAGGCCCAGCTACCCAGCAAGTAAATTCTCATAACATGATATTGCATAAATTTACAAGGACACCAGGCCATATTTGGAGCTGAAAGAGCAGGCAGCATGGCTATAGAAGCTCTTCACCTCTCAGTGGGCTTTATGCTTTGTTCACAATGTACATTTCAAGAGCTGTGATACCACCTTAAACAGTTATGGCTCCCCCCAAAGAATTATGGGAGCTGTAGTTTGTTGAAGGGGCTGAGCCTTGTTTAAGAGGCTCCTATTACCCCCACAGAACTGCAATTCCCAGAGTTCCCGGGAGGAGAGATTTTATTCTAAAACTACTCAGGGAATTGTAGCTCCAGGGGGGAATAGGAAAACTCTCAGCATCCCTTAAAAAACTACAGCTCCCAGGATTCTTTGGAGAAGCCATGAGTGTTTAAAATGGCGTCACAGAGTTTTAAATGCATGGTATGGATGTGTCCCTGATGTCGAAAGGACTTTTCCAGGAGTGGCCACCTTGGACGCACTGGATTTTACTTCCACGTAGACTGGGCTGTGATTTACCTGAAGAGACAGGTAGCTTGCGACCCTTCAAGCTGAGCAGGGTTCACCTGAGTGGGTGGCATCACCAAAAAAGAGGAAAAATGAGAATGTAGTTATAGACCCTCGAAGTGTCCCTATGTTCCAGTGACGTCCCTGATTTAGAGAAGCCATCTTGGATTCTGATTTGATCCCAAAATGTCCCACTTTTCCTTAGGATGTCCTGATTTTCATTGGAGAAATGTTGGGGGGTATGGCGTTATCTGACCTTTGAGCTGCATTTATACCTGTTGGAAGCTGCCCAGAGTGGCTGGGGCAACCCAGTGAAATGTGTGGGGTATAAATAGTAAAATTATCATTATGGAATCGTACGTCCCTATTTCCCACAGAGAAATGTTGGAGGGTGTGCTGTTTTGCATGAATTTTGCATATCGCCGTTTATATGTACAGATGAAAACTTATAATTACTATAATTTAAATAGAATTTTGTTTTTTGTTTTTTTTTATAAAAATTTTATTACATTTTCAATTTACAGAAAAGGAAAAAAGAACAAACAAAAAAAGAAGAAAAAGAAAAACAATCCAACTTTCAAAATGCATTTTTACGTTCCTAGCTGGACTTCCCCACATCTCCCTCACCCTGCGTTCTTTACAATAAACATATCAGCAAATTATTACCTTGTTTCGTATCTTATTTATATCTTTCAAAATATTTTACTTCTAAATTTAAAGTACTTTTTGTCAATTATTTATACCTTAAAGTAATACATAAAGTAACTTTAAATTTCAACTTTTTCTTACTTATAACTTAATCTTCTGTTTTCCCAATCTAGTTGCAGGAGCTAAAATTTCCAAAATTTAAATAGAATTTTGACCAACCAGGTGAACCATGTGCCCGGTCAGTCTGCTGCCCAGGTGATCACAGCTGATGTGCAACTTCAACTCCCCCCATGCCCAGGTAGCAGGATCAGCGGTCAGGGATGATGGGAGTTGTAGTCCAACAACATCTGGGGATCCAAGGCTGAGAAAGGCTGACCTAGATCACAAATGGAGAACACGTGGCCCTCAGTATGTTATTGGACTACAACTCCCATCAGCCTCAGCAGAGGCCAGTGACTCAGGGATGGTGGGAACTTAGTGTTCAGCAATGTTAGGACGGTTGCAGGTCTCACACCATGAGATCTAGCAACATGCTTTAGCTTTTTTAAATGATCATGTTGCCCAGCACAGTTTGTGTCAACTCCTCTTCCAAAGTACAAGTTACAGAGTACAATGAACAGGGGAGTTCGGCTTTGGGATTTTTTTTAATGGTCTTCAAGTGCAGAGTCTGCTTCATGCAAAAATAAAATCAAAGAGAAACAGCATTTTTCTCTTCTCTGACAACATGTTTTAATGTCTCTGGCAATATCACTAGAGGAATATGCATATTTATACTCTCATAGGGCTTGGCACAGCTGCCTTGAAAAATGTAACTGTGAAACACATGACAATTGTGGCCGCAAAGCGCAAACACATGCAAATAAAACTTGCAAAACAAAAGTTTTAAAAGGGAGGAAGTCCATCATATATTTTCCAAAGCTTACGTAAGGAAGAAGGCCTTACATGGAGTGAGTCCATTGCATCTGTGACTGGCAAAAGCTCTTCAGAATTTCAGACAGGGAGCCTCTCAAAAACCGCCCTGGAGATGCTGGTCAGAATTGGAGCTGGGACCTTCTCTGGGGGATGCGGATGTGCATGTTCACAGCAGTGTTTCAGGGTCTGGGATGCTCCTGCCCTGGTAGCCCTAGAATTGAACCAGGGACTTGAGAACATAAGAAGTGCCTCCTGGATCAAGCCACTGGCCCATCCAGTCCAGCATCCTGTTCTCACAGTGGCCAACCAGATGCCTGGAGGAAACCAGGGAGCAGAATCCATGTGCAAGAGCAGTTTTCAGCAGCTGGCGTTCAGAAGCATTGCTGCCTCTGGCTGTGAAGATGGAGCCAGTCTTTGGCCATCTGTCGTAGCCAAGGAAGATTGTCTCCCATGAACACGGTCTTAACAGTGAGTCCATAAGTGACTGTGGAGGCCAATTCTGGGTCCACACGTCCTTCCACAGTGGGGATATAGGTTTCCGGGCGGGAGGTTATCATAGTGAGGGTTTGCCAAACGTGCCTTCCTCTTAGTGCATTTCTCCCTTTCGTCCTGAGTTCGAGCGTCTTCAAAGCCCATGACACCTTTGGTAAAGGCTGTTCTCCAACTGGAGCGCTCACAGGCCAGTGTTTCCCCATTGTCGGTGTTTATACTACATTTTTAAAGATTTGCCTTTAGAGAGCCATTCTGGCTAGCAGCCATCAACAGCCCTTTCCTCCATGAATTTGTCCAATAATCTTTTGAAGACATTGAAATTGGCAGCCCTCACAGCTTCCTGAGGGAGGAAGTTCCATAGTTTAACTCAGTGCTGTGTGAAGAAGTACTTTCTTTTATCTGCCCTGAATGTTCCAGTCTTCCAACTTCTGATTCCTGACTCACTGTCTCCAGTGTTCAACAGGCAAAGAAGCATTTTCATCAAGCTGAGATGGTGCAAGGCTCAAGTTGTGTCCCTTCATCTGCTCAAAGGTGTTCAGAGTCCTCATATTCATCTGGAATTGCTGGAGGGGGTGTAAAGGAAGGAAGCTGACTAAAAAATTTGTCCTCTACATCTGCAGGGGATAATGCAACGACATGTCGGCTGTCTTTTTATTCCACCCATTAACCATTTCGAAAACATTAAAAATGCACAGCCACGGGGGGAAAATCACACCTCTGAATTAGAAAAGAGTTATAAAAAATGTTGATTTAAACCCGTCGTAAAAACTAAAGGCGCCAAGACTGTAAGGAGGGCTTCCAGTCGAAAGAGACAGAGCAATATCCATTTAAATGCACAATAATTCATTTTGCAAATGTGTACATGAACTCACGCAGTTCCACCCAGCTATAACAAATGTTTCCATTGCAGCAAAAGGATTCCTTTCTCCCGGGTCCCCACAGCCGTTCCCTGGCATTGCAATGAACAGGCAAGTGTGGAGGACTAGAACATCTGTTTCTGGAGCAAATGGGGTAGTGAAAACGTGGTGCTCCAGAGGTTGTTTGACTCCAGCCCCCAACACCAACCAGCAAAGCAAGGAATGGTGGGAGTCGGAGTCCAACAAGATCTGCCGGACCACAGGTTCCCCACATCTGAGCAAGACGGAATTTCGGCTTGGGGACAGAGCTATGTGTGCTACTTAGACAGAGCTGCACATGCCCCATCACCACCAGTCAGAAATGAAGTTCAATGGGCAATTCAGTCAACTTCTGCACACAGAATGGGGAGGAGACCATTGTGTCCTTAGCCTCAGACGGCAGAATGTCTAGGACTGGCCTTGGCTCTGAAAACGTAGCCCCCACAAGTATCTGGGTGGTTGCATTCTGCGCCAACAGGAGCTTCCGTTTGTTGAAGAACTTAAGAAGAGCCTGCTGGATCAGGCCAATGGACCATCTAACTGAGCACCCTATGCTCACAGTGGCCAACCAGACACTCATTATGGGAAACCTTCATGCAGGACCTGAGCAGAAGAGCACTCTCCCCTCTTGCAGTTTCCACCAAGTAGTATTTAGAAAGCTGTAGTAATGGTCGCCTCCAACCTCTTGCCCCTCCCTTCTCCTGCCTCTGCTCTCCGGCCAGGCAAGGACGCACCAGGGCAGGGTTGGCAGACGTATTACTTTTATCAAACACAACAAATAGGTCTCAGTAGAGCTGCCACCACTCCCTCTTGTCCAGGGGACCCAAAATCACAACCCAGGGAGAAGGCTGTGACCCGTTATCTTGGCCGTCCCCCTACTCCACAAGCTGTATCCACAGTCTTGCAGGCTGAAGTTCTACGGTAGAGCGTAACCAGGCGTAAGGCTAGGACTTAGCTATTCCCCCCGGAAAGGCACACAACTAAAACAGTTTCATACTAAAAGGATTTATTTTAAAATAACATAAGAAACATGCTAAAATAGCAGGCACTTCTTTTGAGCATTACAGATAAGAAAATAACAAATTGGTATAGTATGACTAAGTCTACATACTCACAACTCTAACACAAAGATAGGACAGTTGAAGTTCTTTAGGACTCTGCTAGTCGAAGACGATTGAAGATCTCCATCTCAAAAGATGAATAGTGGCCTATTAAGCTGGAACAATAGAGCCTGGCATCTTTGCGATTTGCAGAGTAAGGGCAAAGAGCAAAGAGCAGATAATCCTCTGATCTTTTATTCCCAATTCGCAACCTGCATCGTAACTTTCAAGCCAATCATAAGACTCAAATTATTTTTGAATGCGCCAATGATCGGCTTGCTGGTCAATCAATTTACCTTTTGACAGCTGGGCCAATTTAGAATTCAACTTTTAATCAAAGGCTTCCTCCCTTCCGTGGAAACTAACCAGCGATACATTCCCAAGCAATTCAAGGACAGATAGCATCACTGGGAGGGGGGATGTTCACACATTCGAACACAGGTGTTAAATCAAGACTTCCTTGGTTCTAATAAACCTTTCAGCTGAGGAGTCAGCTAGTCTGGGGTTTTAAAGATACACAACTCCTTTCCCAGGGTCCTTGTGGCTGATGAAACTCCCACAAGGCCTCACTCTCATTGCTTGACCAAAGAATAATTTTCTAAATATTACTAACTTTACTACAAAAGCGTTACCACTTCTGACTCCAGAGGCAGAGAACAGACTTCATGACAAGTAGCCATTGATAGTCTTCTCTATGAATCTATTTGATCCTCTTAGTCCAAGGCTGTCTACGTTGGTGACCATCAAAGCTACATGGACAACATTTCAAGGCCAGCAGTAGACAATGATATGGAATGTCTTCTTCAGAGACAGGACACCTCTGAGTTGCTGGGGAACATCAGGGACACATAAAAAAGCTATTGCTTCCAAGCTTTGCTTGTGGGCTTCCAAAAGCACATGGTGGCCACTGGATTTTCTTGCACATGCTTCTGTTCTCCCTGAGCAGCTCTTTTCTGACTCCAAGGAACCACAACACAAACACCGAGAGAAACCAGCTGTCAGTATGAGGGCCTAGGATGCTATCCATGTAACCCACTGCAGTTGAGTTTATGCAGTCACCCTCACCAGCTTCACTAGCTGCCAGGCCCAGTCCACCGATGAGGCAGGTGACGTGCCCACCTCGAGTGGCAGAAGCCCAAGCAGTGGTGCCCACTTCATCTCTGCCACCCACCTCACCTCCTCCACTACCAGCGGAGAAGCGGCGTTGGCAGCGCCACCAGTTTCTGGTGATATCTCACCCCAAATCTCATGAGATCTCAGTGCATGAGATCTTGCAAGCATTTGGCAAGATTTCCCTGGAAGGTGCCGCTGCCAGTGCTTCACGATCACCGCTGTGCAATGCAGGTACGTGGGGCTTGGCGGTGGGATGGCAACAGGGGGCTGGGCAGTACAAAGCAGGTGGCATATTCTCTGTTTGTCTCAAATGGCGAAGTGGGATGCACCACTCCGGCCTCTTACTTTTTTTTGTAAGAGGGTGTTCCTGGCCATAACTGTGCTGGCCAACATTACTCTCCTTGTTTTGGAAAGTTTTTGAATAAAGCATGCCTCTAGATCAGGGCTCAGCAACCTTTTTCAGCCGTGGGCCGGTCCACCATCCCTCAGACCATGTGGAGGGCCAGACTATATTTTGGGGGAAAATAATGAACGAATTCCTATGCCCCACAAATAGAGATGCATTTTAAATAAAAGCACACATTCTACTCGTGTAAAAACATGCTGATTCCCGGACTGTCTGTGGGCCAGATTTAGAAGGCGATTGGGCTGGATCCGGCCCCCAGGCCTTAGGTTGCCTACTCATAGTCTAGATTTCATTATGAGCCCAGGGGAACTGCAAAGTTTCACACTTTCCTTCAATAAAAACTCAATAAATTTTGCACGTGCACACACACACACACACACTAACAGTTTGGGAAAGGTCCAAAACTGAGTGCTGCTTTGCACATAAAGGGAAAGGTAAAGGACCCCTGACAGTTAAGTCCAGTTGCGAATGACTCTGGGGTTGAAGTGCTCATCTTGCTTTACCGTCTGAGGGAGCTGGCGTTTGTCTGCAGACCGTTTTTCCAGGTCATGTGGCCAGCATGACTAAGCCGCTTCCGGCGAACCAGAGCAGCACACGGAAATGCCGTTTACCTTCCCACCGGAGTGGTACCTATTTATCTACTTGCACTTTGACATGCTTTCAAACTGCTAGGTTGGCAGGAGCAGGGACTGAACAACAGGAGTTCACCCCATTGCGGGGATTCGAACTGCTGACCTTCCGATAGGCAAGCCCAAGAGGCTCAGTGGTTTAGACAACAGCGCCACCCACATAGAAGCTCCCAAATTCAGTTTGTGGAATTTCCAAGTAAATGGCCAGGGAAGGAGCTCAGCCAAAGTCACAGCCCATCAGAGTAAATGAACCATAAGGCCAGTGGTCTTCGTTGGTGTGAGGCAGCTTCCTGGGCCCAGGTGGGGAATATTCCCCAGGTGGTGGTTGTTTTCCTCTGCAAAGATGCCACACGCAAGAGGCATCCTCTCGCTGCGTCCTTCTACCCGGACTTCATCACTTTTACAAAGTGCGCTGTGGCACATTTTGCTAGTACACTGCGAAGCCTGATGAATAATTAACGCCCAGCCCGCACTTGTCAGAAACAAATGAACAAAGCCCATTTTGGTAATGCGGCTTCCTTGATTTATTTTTCATCGCGTTCACTTAGAGCACTTGCTAATTCACAGCATCCAGCCATCCCGCCTCAGCCTTTCCAGCCGTTGAAGGCAGACAGGAGAAGTTTGGCCATCCACTGTCAAGACTTTGCGACGGGGGAAGAGAAGGAGGTCGGGGGCAGAAAGCCAGAGTGGGGGAACTCACCACCAGGCACACCTCTCTGGAAGCGAAGCTCCCAAACGTAAAATTGCCAGCTGAGTCCATTTATTTCGGCAGAGAGGGAGACATTTGCATTAAATTTACATCACCCCAGGAATATGGCAATAATTGTGCCTATTTGCTATCTGACATTGTGCCTCAGGCTTTGGAGCAAATAACAACAGTGCATACTAAAAGCACCTATTAACAATTAACACATAAGCCCAGGCACAGGCGTCCATAGAAGGGCATTCTCTAAATTGTGGGGCCACCACAGAAAAGGCTCTGTTTTGACCATGCAGGTGGCTTTCAGGCGACTGTGCCTGCAACAGGCAGGGCAGATATATGCGACTGGTACTGCGTTCAGTTCTGGTCCCCAGACCTCCCCAAAAAGGATGCTTTAGAGCTTTCCTATTCCCTCGGAAGTAAGCTCCACTGTGTGCAAGGGGTCTCATCATGGCTAAGTATTTAATTATCATTATTATTAATTCATTTTGTATACAGTCGTACCTTGGTTCCCAAACGCCTTGGCTCCCAAACAAATTGGCTCCAGAATGATAGAAATCTGGAAGTGAGTGTTCTGGTTTTCGGAAACCGAACATCTCAGGAGTCTCCTCCGGCACCATAATTCAAAAGCATCAATTCTTCAGCGATCAGCCTTCTTTATGGTCCAGCTTTCACTGCCATACATCACTACTGGGAAAACCATAGCTTTGACTATACAGACCTTTGTTGGCAGCACATATTCTACTCATATTAAAACACAATGATTCCCGGACCGTCCGTGGGCCGGATTGAGAAGGCGATTGGGCCGCATCTGGCCCCCGGGCCTTAGTTTGCCTACTCATGCTCTAACCTCTGCACCACCCTGGCTCTTAAGGTACCAGGACACCTGCTTTCCTATTGGCATTTTTGCTTCCATAGAAGAAGAAAAAAACCAAATATCATTTATCCAAACCAAAAAGGAGATGCCCAGGGTAGACACTGATTCATTCGGCTATCACTGAGCAAAGCATTAAAAAGCAGAGCCTGCAGCCTTCCTTTTGTTTCCCAGCACAGAGCTATGTAATGGGCCGATAAACCACACAATTATTGTCTTTTCAGATGCCAACTGCTTTCTGCAGGGCACCAACAAGTCACTATATAGGGCAAGCTGTAATCAGCTCTGGCAACGGTAAAAGCCAAATGAGAAATGACACTTTTCAACTCAGCACAAAAAGAGGGGAGAGAAAAGAACTGAAAGGGGGGGGAAACACGGAGGGGAGTGGGATCCCAGGTTGCCGCCCCTACAAGCACTTGCCCCCTTTGCCAGCGGGCACAGCTGTCACTTCAGACTAGGTTTGGGAAGGAGGAAGCCTCAGAGACTCCCAGCTCCCCCATCTTCCTTCTCACTCTCTTTCCCTTGCTAACACAGTTGCTCTCACAAACTTGCCTTTCCCCTGCTTGCACTTCTGCACAACTGTCCTCCTCTGATCTCGGGCTGGTGTATCGTAGCCTTCTGTGGAAAGGAAGCAAAGGCACTGGCCCCACAATAAAAAATATATATCACACAACGACAGCAGAATGACAGCCTCTTATTTCACAGCGGCTGCTCTTTGCGGGCCCAGAGCTCTTCCTCCTGGCAACTCCGCAAATAGTGGCAGGCTGGCATCTTTCCAGGTCAAGCCAGGGTGGCTTGTGTTGTGTTGTAAACAAAAAATCTGCCCTTTTCCCCTTATGGGGTATCCAAGAGCCCATATAGAGTTCTTACGTAGGTTCCCTATTGGTAGGAGAAAATAACAGAGGCCAGCAGAGAATATTGAGGAGCAAAGCAGCTAGTAAGCTTGATCTTTATTGATCTGTTGCAACAGGGTCCTCACTCACCACATGCAGGAGGGAGGAGGAACCCAGAACAATGGAGCGCAAGGCCTTATATAGACATTTTAAATTCCCTGCCCTGGAGCTCAAGACCACCCCTCCAGACACATCATACCTATATCACAGAAAGGGGTGTTTACAGCAGAAATATGAGTGGTTTGTTTACAACCTGTCTGCCAGGTTACCTGTTTAATGGTCACTTGATTGGATTGCCTGGGGAGCCTGGCCAGTCTTTTGTAATGATAAATACTTAGTTCCTGAGCCAGGTCACAGCCTCACACCCTATTCTTAAGACAGGATTTGTGAAGGAAAAGACAGTGGGGAGGCTTTTCCATTTTCCTTTGACTTTGCAGAGAAAACATTTGCTCAGTTTGGGAATCAAAATGGTTTCAGGTCGGTCTTCCCGTGCTGATCTATGTACGTGCTTGATTGGTCCACTTATGAACATTTAACATATATCTAAGACCTCAAAATTCCTATCACAGTTGGGATGTGAATACATGCAAGGAGATGATATATTTATCCTTTTTCCCCTCACGTTTGTAAATTCTCTTTGCAATCCCTTTGAGCTTAAATGGAAGCTCAGATAGGCGGGTTTTAGCCTAAGTAATCTAGGATGCTTTGAGGCAGACTGGCTTTTCCTGCTATTTCCCCTGTTTCTGCCCCTTTAAATAATAATCACACAAAGAGTCTTGTAAAAGGTAAAAGTAACATTTACTCAGAACACTTGCAGAAGAGGAACAGATACAGGAGCTTTGTTCAGGCAGGCTTAAAATGGTAATTCAGTTACAAAGACAACCTGAAGTCTAGCTAAAATGTAGCCTGAGCAAGGAGCTCAGACTTAGCAGATGTTCTCACATTGCTGGCAAAGCAGAAGAGGTGGAAAAATGAAGAGGTTGTCCCCTTGCAGGTGTAATCAATGGAAATCTGCCCTTATTCCCTTATGGGGGGCACAAGAGCCCTTATAGAGTCCTTTGCAGGTTCTCCATCAGTCAGACAAAATAACAGAGGCCAACCAGAGAACATTGAGAAGCAAAGCAGCTAGTAAGCCTGATCTTTACTGAACTGTTGCAACAGGGTGCCCCCTTCACACGCAGGAGGAGGACCCCGAACCAAGGTGTGCCTGCCCTTATATAGACATTTTAAATTGCCAGCCCTGGAGTCCAAGCCCACCCCCTCGAAACTTCATATATACCTGCCAGAAGGGGTGTAGCTCAAGACCACCACCCCCAGACACATCATACCTACATCACAGACAGGGCAGTCTACAACAGAAATCTGAGTGTGTTGTTTACCTCCTGTCTGGCAGGTTACCTGTTAATGCTTACTTGATTGGATACCCCAGGGAGTCTGGCCTGTCTTTTGTAATGATAAATACTTAGTTCCTGAGCCAGGTCACAGGCGCACCCCATTCATACACAGAGATACCCTTAAGACAGGATTTGTGAATGAAAAGACAATGGGGAGGCTTTTCCATTTTCCTTGACCTTGCAGAGAAATCATTTGGTCAGTGTGGGAGTCAAAATGGCTTCATGGCTGTTTTCCTGTGCCACTTCAGATTTGTGGTTAATATATTTATGTACGTGAACATTTATTATATATATAAGACCTTAAATTTTTTATTTCACAGGTAAGAGAATATACAGCTACTCCCTCTCCTGATCAGGGCACAATGGGAGTGTCTCTTTCAGAGTTCTCTCTAGCAAACTTACAGGGAAACTCTGTGAGCTTCACCTCCTATCATGCGCCTCTCTAGCAAAACATGAATTGTTGGCTTGACTGCACTTTAAATACCCCACACATCATGTTTTTCTCAGAAGCAGCAGGGAATGGCAGCTGTGGCCTCATCTCTTTTCAGGATGTTGGGTTAGAGAGGTTCAATACCGCTGTGTTGTGAATGTAAGCCCAGTGTTTGGCTCCAGGGCTGAATCAAGACCTTGGGAGGCCCTGAGCACCAAAAACGCCACGGCGTCTCCTTCCATATGCAATTCAAAATCAAAACAATACTAAACTGTGAAATAAAAATTTTAAAAGCTCAAATTTGTTGCAATACATGAGAGGATCCGATTTCCTTGCATTGTTTTGATCTGCATTAGTAGGACAACCCCTGTCTCGGAGGGGGAGAGATAATAAAGAGAGCAGAATAATGGGGGGAGATTGGGTAGAGTATGTTTGGCTAGGATAGGTAAGGAAGCCTTAAAAAGTTATGATTTTCCCCATGGTGGCTATTTAAATGCTTAAAAAATAATAATCAAAAGTCATTTTTTAAAAACCCTCTCTCTTTTTTATGCCCCTGCTTTTCTGGTGCCCTCTGTACATGCTTAGCCTACCTATTGGGCAATCCAGCCCTGCTTGGCTCAGTAGCCCAGGGCAGAAAGAGGGTCTCTTGGGTTTGTAACTTATTGGTCAACTAGCTTTTTGCATGGCTGTTTCTTGAGAACTGCCCAAGCACCATTGATAAGTTGCACAGGTGACCTGAGAAACCCCATTCACACAGAAGCCCTGGTTCACGTGGTATACTCTGAATGAAACAGACCAAGACACAGAGGCCACTGGCTTCAGCTTGAACTCATCCCCACAATGAGAGGTCCCAGGTCCTGACTATTTGCTGTCTTAATCTTTACCTTTTGCCCTCCACATGTAGGTCCTGGTCCTGACAAGGAATCCAAGCTCCCACAAGGTCCTAGTGCCTGTTAGCTATTGCTTCCCACTCCAAAGGCATTTGGAGCCGAGATCTGTAAGAATCGGCTTGCAATTTTGCAAAGTAGCTAAAGATTAATGGAATCTGGCGGTATAATGGCACTATTCATATAAAGCATCATTTAATTTCATGGCACCAGACTGGCATGCGTAGATTTCTCACCCTCTTTGCTTTTGTTCCAAAGAGGGCCATTTGAAAAAATTCAACACTAGGTTTGACATTTATGGGTTAATAAATAGCAGCCGTATAATTCTGCATCCAGGTTGAATCCCACATAACTGTAATTATCAGTGAAATATGAGCACTATTTATAAGCAACCTGAGACTCTCTCCAAAATGATGTTTACTTTTGTTCCTGAAAAAGAATGGGAACGCCAGAATGTAGAGAGAGCAAATAGTGCCAATGAAAGTCAAATAATTTATCATCAGAAAATCGTCAAGCAATCAAATATACTAACATTATGACGGTGATCTCCCAACATCACTTTCCTCCTAGCTCACTTAAATTCTAGGACTTTATTTGAAGAAGCTTTAGAAGTTGATGGGTGAAAGCCTGGCCTGCAGCTTCTAGTGTCCTTCCAGAGCCCTTCACTCTATATAGCAAGTTAACTTTCAGGAATATGTTATATGACCTTTACTGCACTTAGCTTCACGAATCATTGAGAGGGTGGTCACATCTGCACAATGGATTAAGAGCCATTCCCTTTCCCCAGAGCTAGGAAATCTCCAACAGAGTTTTTTCAGCCAAAACTAAAATCCACAATTTAAAAAAATTAAAAAAATTGGGGGGGGGGACTAAATGGACATTGAATTTCTGCAGATCCAGAATATCAGTGTGTCCTATTGAGGGCAGCTACATACAGAAAGAGCAGGGCTCTTGCATGCTTAATTGTTCCTTCCCTGACGAGTCACACCAAATAAAATCCATTTTCCTACCCAGCCATTAAAGGCAGAGGAGCTACACCTGGCTACCCTTGTCCTGTTACTCCCATTTTCCAGCTAAGGCTGGAAGACAGCAACTTGGCTCCAGGCACAATGTTCTAAATCAGTGACTCCTGGACTTTTTCAAGTGCCCCTGTGATGGATGACCTTTGTTCCAAAAAGTGTGGTCAAAATTAAAGGGTTCAGGAACTCAGACCAGACCAAATTTCATGAAATCATACACAGTCTTTACTAAAAAAAAATTAAAAAATTCCTTCCAGTGGCATCTTAGAGACCAACTAAGTTTGTTATTGGTATGAGCTTTCGTGTGCATGCACACTTCTTCAGCTCATACCAATAACAAACTTAGTTGGTCTCTAAGGTGCTACTGGAAGGATTTTTTTTATTTTGTTTCGACTACAGCAGACCAACACGGCTACCTACCTGTAACGTTTACTAAAACAAAACTCTACAAGAGAGGAAAAACTCCAAATAATTACAGTGGTACCTCAGATTACAGATGCTTCAGGTTACAGACTCCACTAACCCAGAAATAATACCTTGGGTTAACAACTTTGCTTCAGGATGAGAACAGAAATCATGCTCCGGCGGTGCAGCGGCAGCAGGAGGCCCCATTAGCTAAAGTGGTGCTTCAGGTTAAGAACAGTTTCAGGTTAAGAACGGACCTCCAGAATGAATTAAGTTCTTAACCCGAAGTACCACTGTACAGAGATTAATATAGCTCGGAAGGTAAGACAACAACAAACACTAACTTATCCAGCTAGTTAACAAAAACACTTACACTTAAATCTCAGTACGTTGTGCAAAGGAACAAGAAGCTGTCAAAAGCCCAAATAGATGCTGACCTACTATCAGCCCAGCTTTTATGGGAACTTAGACCATGGGCGTTCGAACACCTCTTCCACCCAATTACCTTGTGGCACTGGCCTTGAAGCCTTAACGGGGGAGACAACTGTCTGTAGGCTCATTGTTTCTGAGGTTCAAACCCATTCCCATAAACCAGCCTTGAAGGGGAGATATCAGACCCCTCATAAATTCATCCCCAGTGCCCTATACCCCTAAAAGCATTATTCAGAATAGCAGTTTGCACAACCCATGAAGGAAGAGAACGGCACAATGAAATTCAAAACAGTAACGATTAATTGTACGTTTATTCAAAATCCAATTACAGCTATTCTGTTTAATTAATCCAACAAAACTGATGAACTGGATCCAGCGAATACCAACTTTTCACATAGTCATTTACACCGCCAGTGCCCCCTGCCACCCCCTTGCCTCTTAGTGTACCCCTGTGTAATCCCACCATCTCCCAGGAGGCAGTACCTCCCACTCTTCTAAATAAACCAAGATTCAATAACAGAGGGAAGGACAGAAGCAGGTTTGCCAGACCCCTAGGACTGACATGAAGTTTCCAGGTTTGACCCATTCCAATGATTTGAATATCCAGGTGGGTGAGAGTGGAGGAGAAGGAGGAGGAGGCTTTGCATGCAGCTTGCAAGCTATAGCCCAGCAGCAGCTGGTTGCAAATTATAACATGGAGACCCTGGTGGATCTGCTCTCCTCTGCTCCCCCTCCCAATTAACCTCCTTCTCCAAAGACCACTTCCATTGCATCACCAGGGGACACTCCTAGATCTCAGGTTTGGGCCCAGAAATCTCAGGGTCTGTGATGCTCCTGGCCGACCACACATGTCGGAAGTGGCATTTCAAAGTTCCCATCAACCTCTCGATCAACTTTCCTTTTATTAGGCATTGGATGAAGTCCATCCATTCTGCAATAGCTGCTTTGAAGCTCAGCATATTTTTGCTTTCACAGTTCCATTTTTGTGACTGCGTGTTGCTAGTGACAGTGTCTATAGAAAAATAAAATTCACACCTTTTCTGGTCTGGAAAGCTGGCTCCAAATCAAATTCTGCTCCAGGTGAATTATGTCCAGTGATGGTTCCTGGAGCTTTAAGAAATTTGTGGTGAAGAGAGATAGAGCTGGCACTCCCAGTCCAAACCCAGGAATCTGGGCACCCTCCGTCCTACCGAACAACAGAGGGGCAGCACTGTGCAGAAATGAACAGGTAGTCTGCCTTGGCCACCCAGGCGTGTTCCAGATGTTTTGCACTGTGACTCCCATCACCCCAACCAGCACAAGTTGGAATACCATGCAATAAACAGCAATGGCCGACCAGGTGCTCCAGTGGGGACAGAGGTGGTGAGTTTACAAGCCCAATTGA
The DNA here is from genome assembly GCF_964106915.1 of Podarcis gaigeae. NCBI lineage: Eukaryota > Metazoa > Chordata > Lepidosauria > Squamata > Lacertidae > Podarcis > Podarcis gaigeae. The sequence goes on along the minus strand of NC_139690.1, from coordinate 51,013,939 downwards.
AACTGCTGGTTTTGACCTATAAAGCCTTAAATGGCTCAAGACTGCAATAATAATAATTATTTATTTATACCCCGCACATCTGGCTGGGTTTCCTCAGCCACTCTGGGCGGCATCCAACAAAGTATTAAAATACAGTGGTCTGTTAAACATTAAAAGCTTCCCTAAACAGGGTTGCCTTCAGATGTCTTCTAAAAGTCTGGTAGTTGTTTATCTCTTTGACATCAGATGGGAGGGCATTCCACAGGGCAGGAGCCACTACTGAGAAGGCCCTTTGCCTGATTCCCTGTCACTTGGCTTCTTGCAGTGAGGGAACCGCCAGAAGTCCCTCGGCACTGGACCTCAGTGTCTGGGTTGGCCGATGGGGGTGGAGACGATCCTTCAGGTATACAGGACCAAGGCCGTTTAGGGCTTTAAAGGTCAACACCAACACTTTCAATTGTGCTCGGAAACGTACTGGGAGCCAATGTAGATCTTTCAAGACCGATGTTATGTGGTCTCAGCAGCTGCTCCCAGTCACCAGTCTAGTTGCCTCATTCTGGATTAATTGCAGTTTCCGGGTCAACTTCAAAGGTACCCCACGTAAAGCACATTGCAGTAGTCCAAGCAGGAGATAGCTAGAGCATGCACCACTCTGGTGAGACAGTCCACAAGCAGATAGGGTCTCAGCCTGCGTACCAGATGGAGCTGGTAGACAGCTGCCCTGGACACAGAATTGACCTGTGTCTCCATGGACATCTGTGAGTCCAAAATGGCTCCCAGGCTGCGCACCTGGTCCTTCAGGGGCACAGTTACCCCATTAAGGACCAGGGAGTCCTCCACACCCGCCCACCCCCTGTCCCCAAAAAACAGTACTCCTGTCTTGTCAGGGACCTCCTCTCTCCATATGAACCTACCCAGACCCTGAGATCATGAGGCCCTCCTTCATGTGCCTCCCTCACAAGATATATGGAGGGTGGCAACATGTAACCAGGCCTTTTCTGCAGTGGCTCCCCATTTGTGGAATGTTCTCCCCAGGGAGGTTCGCCTGGCACCTTCCTTGTGCACCTTTAGGCATCAGGCAAAAATGTTCCTCTTTTAACCAGACTTTTGGCTGATAGACATCCAATTAAGTGTGTTGTGGGAGGGCGGTTATTGGTTTGTTTTTGTTCTTATTTTTATGTATCTTGCATTTTTCATGTTGTGATTTTATGTTGTGAACCGCCCTGAGATCTACGGATGAAGGGTGGTATACCTGGCTGTAGCCATCAAGTAAAGAAATAAATAAATACTTAACTAAAAATAGAAAAAACTAGCTTATCAAAGCACCTTTGAAACTGCAAAGGCATAAATGTAAAGATAAAAAGGTAAAGGACCCCTGGATGGTTAAGTCCAGTCAAAGGCGACTATGGGGTTGCAGCCCTCATCTCACTTTCAGACTGAGGGAGCTGGCGTTGGTCCACAGACAGCTTTCTGGGTCATGCGGCCAGCATGACTAAACCACTTCTGGTGCAACGGAACACCATGATGGAAACCAGAGTGCATGGAAACGCCATTTACTCTCCAGACACTGCGGTACCTATTTATCTACTTGCACTTTGACGTGCTTTCAAACTGCTAGCTTGGCAGCAGATGGGACAGAGGAATGGGAGCTCACGCTGTTGTGTGGATTCGAACCACCAACCTTCTGACCAGCAAGCCCTAGGCTCTGTGGTTTAGACCACAACGCCACCCACATCCCTCCTGCAAAGGTATGGCACTCTGCTGACCTCACAAACATTAGGAAGGAGGGATAATAGCCAATAAATATATCCTCTCCAAGCATCTATTCACAACCCAACAAATGTTGTATGAATGAGGAGGAATTAAAGGAAACACAAGGGGAAAGGGAAACACAAGGGGTACATATTCGTGTTAAGCCAAGGTGCACAAAGGCCTTGTGTGTCTCTCCTTGGCTCTAGCACCCCCTACTGTTCGGCTCCTTGCTGTCCACCCAACCAGTTCCAAGAGGCACCAGGTACCCCTGACAGAAGCGCCCAGCGCCTTAAGCAGAGATAGTACCGCATTCTTGGAGCTTGCCCCTTTCTACACATCGCTGCTGCTGCCTGCACTGCTCTTCTCTCTCTCTCTCTCAAATTATTGTTTAGATCTCACTATAAATACATTGCCATATGTTAATCATGACAGTGGTGATTATGATTATTCTTGCTGCGCCATTGCCTATCCCACTGTGTACAGCTCTTTTTAAAAAAAAAGATTCCCTTCCTCCTGACCTTTCTTGCTCAACTTCAATGAGGAGATATATCCGTTACGAAGATATATCTGTGCAGGTATTTTTTTTCCACCTCTCAATTTGTTTCCATTTAAAAATTAGCTAATTGCTAATAAAAGAAGAAGAAACGTTGACCTTTAAAAAGATAGTGCCGAGGTATTGGCTTCAAATGTTAACTTTGGCGCGGGAGGAAAGAGATGGGAAAAGAAAAGAACGGTTCCCTGCCTTGCTCTTGGTACTTGTGGGTTTCTTTGACAGAATAGCCGTGGTGCTTGATGGATGCTGGAGCACTTTGCAGCTTCACTCAGACGCTCTCAGGGCAGTGAGTAGAGTTTGGGGAGCAGGTGGGAAGTGCCTTGGTCCAAACCTGGGAACCAGGATTTCTCTTTCCTTCTGTGCAACAGATGTCTTGGGAGACCCCGGAGACAGAAATTGCTTGGCTCTACGCAGGCATCGTTTTCACCCGCTGTAAAATGGGGTCTTTGCGAAAGAGCTTGCCAAGTCGGAATGCATTTCTTGTAAAAGTTCTGGGGGAAAATGGATTTTAAAATGCCACAATGAAAAGTTACAGGGAAGTAACTCAGGCCACATTGACACCATGCATTTATTTACCTTCCAACATGACGTGGAGGAAGATTCGGACGCACGTCTTTTGGGGCCACGCTCCCACTTTTCTTTCCTGTTGGAATTGTCTGAATTTCTGCCTTCAATGTTTCACATTTTAAAAACTCCCATCAATCACTCTTCTCAAGGAACTCTGAATCATAGCTTTGGGAAGAGAATAGGAAGTCCTCTTATAGTCTTCTTGTCCAGGAGCGTCCAATAGTCAGTTTGGGTGGATGGTGTGAGGCGAAAAATTTAGCTGCCAACTTAATATTTGGTTCACTACATGGGTGGGCTTCACACATAATTGTAACCACTCCTGATAAGCTGCCTGGACTGAGGGGCAATATGAGGCTGTGGGCATCCATCTGTCTTGTGCCTCTGGGGTGAAGTCAAACCGCTGCATTAGCAGCACCAAAGTGACTACCCCAGGGTGCAAGCCTGGAGGTCCTGGGCTGCCCAGACATACAAGACCCCTCTCTCGGTCTCGCTGATGGGGTCCCAAGGAAGGTAGAGCTGGGCTGCAGGAGATGCCAGAAGGAGGCCTACAAGGCGCCATCCAACTGCCTTAGGGAATCCACTCCAGATTTGTGTAGGGTTTACTCCTGAGTCTTTACTTCTCCCAAATTTGTCCTGCAAGGAAGTGGAGGTTTAGGATCAGAGTTTTCCTTCTCCTAGATGGGCTCCCTTCCCATCTGCCCCTCACTTCCCTCTTCACCAAGTGCAGAAACTGCCTCCTTGACCGTTGGACCCACTATTGCTCAGAAGCCACCCAGAGTTCCTGTGGCAACCCAGTCAGATGGGTAGGGTATTACAGTTGTACCCTGGAAGTCGAACAGAATCCATTCTGGAAGTCATTTCGACTTCCAAAACGTTCGAAAACCAAAGCGCTGCTTTGGATTGGCTTCAGGAGGCTCCTGCAGCCAATCGGAAGCCGCGGAAGCCCCATCGGACGTTCGGCTTCCAAAAGTCGTTCGAAAACTAGAACACTCACTTCTGGGTTTCGATTGTTCGGGAGCTGATTTGTTTGGGAGCCAAGGCATTTGAGATCCAAGGTATGACTGTATTATCATTATCATTATTATTATTAAATAAAACACATTAAAGAAAGAGCAGGGAACATCCACCCAAAACAGGCAACACTCCCACAACCAAACAATAAAAAGCAACTCAATTAATAAATATACATTGGGAGGAGCAGACCTCTTGGCAGGTGCCAAGGGGGCTATCTTGAGGGTTGAGCACCCTAGATGTAGATAATTTGTTTCATCCAAAAATCTCTGCACAACTAAACAAAAACAAAAAGGCAGTAATGTTTTGAAGGAGCTGTCAAAGAGGTGTTTAAACCTAGTTTGTTGCAGAGGATGGATCAAATATTACAACCAGCCCATTGAGTGCCTAATGGTCTGGCTTATTTTGCACTTGGGTTCCAGTGACTCAGACAGAATGATGTCACAAGAGACGGAAAAGAAGATTTTGTGCTGACAGCCTTCCCAGTATAGAAATCTGTGCAAAGGTCTCTGAAATGCGCTTTGGGCTCCTGGAAATGCTGTTTGAATCTCTCTCACAAACCCCACCCCCCTTGTGTCTCCCTGTTTGACAGAAGAGGGACTTCTCTGACGAGGGAGCCTGGGGATGGCAGCTGTTCTGGAAGCCACTAATCCACAGGTGGGCAGCCGAATAGAATAACAGCCCTGGATGGGGAAATCAGTCCTCAGAGGGGAGAAATAATGGAGCGTGGACTACTATCATAATTAACGCTAATGATCTCTGAGGAATCACTGCATATATAAAACATGAGGACACCGTTTACGGATGGCGTTCCTGAGCTCTAAAACACTCCGAGCAGTGGAGATGTTGGGCCCGCAGAGGAGAGTTCAGCGCTGCAGCATTCAGGAGGGATGCAAGCGATCTATTCTCAGATCAATAGGTTGCGAAATGCATTCCTCCTCTGGAGGGACTTCCTGGGCTGTTATGCTGATAAACAGCCATAGTTTTGAGGGGAGGGGGGCACTCCTTGCATGGGTTGCTGTGGAATTGCTCTCTAGGGAGGAGAGAGAGGGAAGTCTAAAAGTCAACAGATTGGGAGCTGAAATGAATGCACCTCCCAGAGCGATCAGACTCTCCAAAATGGGATCACTGTGAGGGAGTCTGCTGCGACCCAGCCTCCTTCCGCATTGATTTAGGGCAGCCCTGGCAGTTCACTGCAGACCTTATGCTGCTCACAGCTTGCTGGGTCCCCCCCCCCTCTTTTCCAGTGTTGGCACAGCAAAGGAAGATGAGAATTAACAAATACAACAAGAAACCACATCTGGAAACCAAGCTTTAGGAGGAACAGTTGAAGGAGCTGGGTATGTTTATCCTGGAAAAGAGAAGACTGAGAGGTGATAGAATGTTGTTGTTTAGTCGTTTAGTCATGTCCGACTCTTCGTGACCCCATGGACCAGAGCACGCCAGGCACTCCTGTCTTCCCCTGCCTCCCGCAGTTTGCTCAAACTTGTGTTGGTAGCTTCGAGAACACTGTCCAGCCATCTCATCCTCTGTCGTCCCCTTCTCCTTGTGCCCTCCATCTTTCCCAACATCAGGGTCTTTCCAGGGAGTCTTCTCTTCTCCTGAGGTGGCCAAAGTATTGGAGCCCCAGCTTCAGGATCTGTCCTTCCAGTGAGCACTCAGGGCTGATTTCCTTCAGAATGGATAGGTTTGAGCTTCTTGCAGTCCATGGGACTCTCAAGAGTCTCCTCCAGCACCATAATTCAAAAGCACCAATTCTTCGGCGATCAGCCTTCTTTCTGGTCCAGCTCTCACTTCCATACATCACTACTGGGAAAACCATAGCTTTAACTATATGGACCTTTGTTAGCAAGGTGATTTCTCTGCTTTTTAAGATGCTGTCTAGGTTTGTCATCACTTTTCTCCCAAGAAGCAGGCGTCTTTTAATTTCATGACTGCTGTTATAGAATAGCCATCTGAAGGGCTGCTACATAGAAGATGGAGCAAGCTTGCTTTCTCCTGCTTTGGAGGTACAAGACCTGAACCAATGGATTCAAATGACAAGAAAGGAGATTCCAACTAAACATGAGGAAGAACTTTCTGGTGGTAAGAGCTGTTTGACAGAGGAATCGACTTTCTTGGAAGATGGCAGACTTTCCTTGATTGGAGGTTTCCAAACAGAGACTGGAGAGTCATCTGTCAGAGATTCCTGTTTTGCAGCGGGTGGACTAGGAGAACCTGGTGTCCCTTCCCTCTCTACAATTCTATGAACAGTAATAAATCTGCTCCCCACCTCGAAATACACATAGAGAAAAACTTAAAGTAATTGGGTTAATAAATCAAATCACTTTCTCAAACCCAAGTGTCATACCATCAATCCCCATATTGGTAGCCTATATGCATGTTCCTTTGTTGCCACGTAGGAAATAAATTTGTACCAATCTGAATAAAAAAGGTCTGTCCATTTTTCATAAACATGAGTTGTTAGTTTTCCCATCAACATTAAAGTTGTGGTAGCCAGTTCCCAAACATCTCTGTATTCAACATTTTCCAATATTTGGACGATGATTAGACACAGGTGGCACTGTGGGATAAACCACAGAGCCTAGGGCTTGCCGATCAGAAGGTTGGCAGTTCGAATCCCCGCAACGGGGTGAGCTCCCATTGCTCAGTCCCTGCTTCTGCCAACCCAGCAGTTCGAAAGCACCTCAAAGTGCAAGTAGATAAATAGGTACCACTCTGGTGGGAAGGTGAACGGCATTTCCGTGCGCTGCTCTGGTTCGCCAGAAGTGGCTTAGTCATGCTGGCCACATGACCCAGAAGCTGTAAGCCGGCTCCCTTGGCCAATAAAGCGAGATGAGCGCTGCAACCCCAGAGTCGTCCGCAACTGGACCTAATGGTCAGGGGTCCTTTTACCTTTACCTTTAGTCTTGCTGCAGTCATTAAGCTGGTGATTAGACCTTTGTGTGATGAAGTGAGACTCATACATACAATTTGGGGCAGACTGTCCCATACATATGATTTTTGTGCAGCATCTATCCACACAATGCCATCCTCATCAAAACACCATCCTGGATCTCCTATATCTTACCATTTCTGCAGGGATTTTGTTACCTATCAAATTTTCCAGGGAAACAATAAATCTGGGTTAAATGGGAATATGAGACACTGTTTTGATGAGCAGCATGGAGTACAAGATAAACTGCCATGTGGAGCAGCCCTGGGTGTCCTGCTTTTACAGAGGGTGAGCCTCTCTTTGAAATGTTGGCTGGCCTCAGTCCAGTTTAAAGATGGAGGAGGAGGAAGAGGAAAACCTGCAGGGTTCTTGAAGTTGCCCATCAACAGTCACAAAGATTGAGCAAACACGCAGCTCACCTGGTCACTGTCTTTCCCACTAAGATGGGATATATTGCATTTCTTATTTAAATTAAGGTAATGTCTGTCAGCAGGAAACCACTCCTGCTGGTTGAGAGGGGGAGAAGGTTGAGGTTCAGAGTGAATCATGCAATCATAGAACTGCAGAGTCGGAAGGTAACCTGAGGACTTAAAACAAAATAAAAAAATTCCTTCCAGTAGCACCTTAGAGACCAACTAAGTTTGTTATTGGTATGAGCTTTCATGTGCATGCACACTTCTTCATATACACTGAAACAGAAGTCAGCAGACCCGAGTGAGTGCTAACATCAAGGCTCTTTTAAGCTCCTGTGTTTGATGGCTGGTTCACATTTTATTATACAGTCCTAGCTTTTTGAAATGGCTATTGCTAAGCTTTCTTATGGCTCAAGAACACATCTATGGGGACATCTTCTCAACCATGACTAAGTCTATTTCAATAGCTGGTGCCTCTATCCTACGAAAGTAGGATAGGCTGAGAGATTGTGACTTGCCCATGGGCTTTGCAGCCAGGAGATTTGAAGCAAGGTATCTCGGGCCCATAGCCAGTGTGGCATAATGGTCAGAGTGGGACCCGGGAGAGCAGGATCTGAATCTCCACTCAGCCATGAAGCTCACTGGGTGACCTTGGGCCAGTCATAATCTCTTAGCTTAACCTACTTCACAGGGTTGTTGTGAGGATGGAATAAAATGTGGTGAACCATGTACACCACCTTGAGATCCTTAGAAGAGAAGGGTGGTATATACATGTAATAAACAAAACAAACAACCCCCTGCAACACAGGAATCTCAAGTCCATGACATCCAAGCTCTACTTAAAACCCTCCAAGGAAGGAGAACCCACCACCTCTCATGGGAGACTGTTCCACTGCTGAACTCTCAGAAAGTTCTTCCTGATGTTCTCCTTTCTTTCTTTTTTCTACTATCCTATAAATATTCAACAATGTCTTTTCAGTACAGTTGGAATCCCTTTTGGACTGATTATTGGACTGCCTTGAGGGCCCCTCTCCAGCACGCAAACTTGCAAAAGGATATTGTGGAGCTGGAAAGAGTTCAGCCAAGGGCAACCCAACTGATCAAGGGAAAGGAGCCGCTCACTTATGAGGAAAGGTTGCCACGTTTGGGACTTCTTGGTTTAGAGGAAAGACGGGTTAAAGGAGACATGCTAGAGGTTTATAAGATTATGCATGGCATGGGGAAAGTAGAAGGTTCACGGCAGATCAAAGAAAGGGCTTCTTCATGAAGCACATAGTTAAACAATGCAACTTGCTCCCACAGGAGGCAAGAACCCACCTAAATGTCTTTTAAAAATTAGACAAATTCATGGAGGAGAAGGGTACCAATGGCTCAACTCTGCCTCAACTGTTGGGGGCAGTGGTACCTTTTATCATGTGTGGTGGAACTGCAATGTAACTAACAAAATATGGGAAATGATATATAATGAAATGGGGAAAAAAATGTTTAAAATAACCTTTATTTTTTAAAAAACAGAAGCTTTTCTATGAGGAATTATAGGTACCGAAATTCCAAAAGATCAGAGGAATTTTTTTATGTATGCTACAACGGCCACCCAGATGTTACTAGCCCAGAGGTGGAAGGGCAAGACAGCCCCGACCAGAGAAGAATGGCAAACCAAATTAATGGACTATGCTGAAATGGAAAAATTAACAGGGAAGCTAAGGAATCAAGAAGACAAGAAATTTAAAAGGGGGGGGGATGTTTATAATGTACATACAAAATCATTGTAAACATGTTAAAACAGTAGCAGGATTTTAAATACACTTGTCATGTAATTGATTATACAGTGGTACCTCGGGTTAAGAACTTAATTCCTTGTGGAGGTCCGTTCTTAACCTGAGGTATCACTTTAGCTAATGGGGCCTCCCACCACCACCACTGCGTGATTTCTGTTCTCATCCTGAAGCAAAGTTCTTAACCCGAGATACTATTTCTGGGTTAACGGAGTCTGTAACCCGAGGTACCACTGTATAGACCACCTCAGGACGATGAAAAACTGGAGAAGTTTGATATGCAGTTGAAAATAGAATTAGAAGGACCCATGGAGGTGATGGGGGGAAGTCAAGAGATTTAGAGTAATCTCGTTATTTGAATTTTGAACTGTATTTTAGTTGTATGTTTCTTCTTTTGTTGTCTCTTTTTATTTATTTTTTTTGTTCTCTTTTTATTCCTTTTGAAAATCAAATAAAAAGTTTTATTTAAAAAAAACTGTTGATTTAAAAAAAAATTGATTTCACCTTTTTATCTTTTGTAAACCGCTTTTAGGTTTCCTCTTTTTTGCAGCCAAGCGGTGTATAAATTTTATAAAATCAATGAGCTTCACAGAAGCAACCAGCCTCTCCCTGTCAACTATAGAGGAAGCTTAGAAAGATTGGGGGGCGGTACCCCAGGGTGCCCACTTGCAAAATGCGACCCCACCCACCCCCAAGCGCTTTCGCTCCTGCTTTGCGCGCCCTGGTTGCAACGCTTCCCGCGTGCCAAGCGCGCTGTCGCGGACTGCAGCGCTCTTCTCAATTTGTCAAGGTGATTGCGCGCGCCTGTGCGCGCACTTCTCTTTTAAAGTTTTTCTGCAACTCGGCTTCCTGCCTCTCTCTCCCCCCCCCCTTCCCTTTTACCCCGCCTCCCGGCCTTTCTCCGCGATGCCTCATCCGCGCCCCTCCGCCGGGCGTCCTCAGCGCGGCTGACTCCTCTCCTCTGCCAGCAACTGCCTCGCGTCGGATCCGAGCAGCAACAAGCGCCAAGGATGCGCTCCTGGATCGCCCTCTGGGCAGGCAGCCCGGCTCGCGAAGAAAATTGACAAAAGACACCAGAGCCGGTAAGATCCGCTTCGTTTCCGATTCTGCTTCAAGTTTTGTTTCTCTTTCAATACCGAAGTAAAAACTGGCTGGGAAACTCGGTTCCAACGCGATCTTTATGGGACCGATCATCGACTCTCTTCCTGGCGCACGTGGTTAAGGATGGGCAAAATAATCTTTGGCCACTCTCGCTTGCTCAGTCCTGGGCACCGTGACTTGCCTACTCCGGAGTAAGCCCAGCAGTGCCGTTCAGGAAGGAGGCAGTGGCGGAGAGTTATTGGTCTATTTCATTTATCTCATAAAATTTATACATCGCTTGATTATTTTAAAAAAAAAACCTCAAAGTGGTTTACAAAAAGAAGAAAGCAATAAAATTATGTGCAAAAGCAGTTAAAAACAACTATTAAAAATTCTAAGTCAGTGATAAAAAGCACATGTCAGCATGCTACCTGGCTGGACAGGCTCATCTAAACAAAGAGCAGGTGTTTTTAGCAGGTGCCAAAAATGATACAGTCAATAGGCAGAGAGTTCCAAAGGGCCGTTGCTACATTAAAGATTGATTTATTACCAATGTGGAAGGAATATTATGTGGCGCCAGTAAGAGGGCTGGTTCTGCAGATCAAAGCGGTGGAGAAACACCCACAGTCCTAGTTATTACTCCCAATTTGAACTTTGACTGCAACCAATAGATTTCCTCTTCCTCTTCCCCTCCCCAAACCCAGAAATCACCTGGAAGTCACTGAAATTGCCTCCATCAGCTGGAGAACTTGGCCTTCACATGGGCACAGTGGGAAAGATCTTCTCACTTACTACAGAAGAGGAGGTGGTGGTATCCCAGAGTTTAGGCAGGAATCCTAACTCCATTTTCCTGGGAATCAGCCCCACTGGATTTAATAGGATTTACTTCTGAATAGGCATGATTAGCCTTGCACCGCAAGTCCCCATTCTCTGATGTAACTAAGCATATCTATACCTAACTGAAAGTAGGGTCCCCTCCATTATAAAAGCTGGCGCAAGAGCTTATTGTTTATCTATTTTTCAAAATGATCACTTAATGTAACAAAATCTCTGGATGGTTTACATCCTCCTCCCATTTTCCTTCCTTTCCTTCCTTGTCTCCCCTGATTGTAAGGTCTTTGGGGCAGGGATCTGCCCTGTTATCCTTCATAAAAGAGGCAGATCGATGACAATTCATCTGTCTACCATCACCATCATCGGTGCGACAGCAACTCTCCCCTAAACTGAAATAGTCTTCATGAGTCAGACTCAACGGGACTTGTACATGCATGACTCAATTCATCTATACGAGGGGTTTTTTAATTCATTCATTCATTCATTTATACATAACATTTCTGTTCCACTCTTCTTGTGCCCCTGCACCACATGGAGTGGCTTACAACAATTTAAAATTGCAAGACAATTAAAAATATTAAAACACATGTAACAATGACCTTAAAAATTAATTTGTTAAAAATCAGCAATGGCCTAGATCAGAGGTTTTCAACCTTTTTGGGTCCACAGCTCTTTTGACCAACTGCATTCTTTCTGTGGCACCTCTGCTAGGCTCAGGAGCCCGGTTATGTCACCCCTTGCCTGCAGAGCTGGCGGCCCCTCACCCCTTTTCAAACACCCTCCCTTGTGGAGTGGTCCCTCAGCCGACTCTGCCTCCGCCTTGGGAGTCCTCTGGGCAGCCACAGCTGCTGCCCCTGGCTCTGAGCTGCCTCCCCACCCCAAAGAGAGGTGCCTCTTCACACTGCCCCACAGAGGCCTGGGAAGCACCCCCTGGCCAGCCCCAGAGGCACCATTCTCCTGGGAAGCTTGTAGCCAGGGCAGCTGCAACAAACAGCTGTGCAAGCCTTTGGGAAGCTGAGATATGAAAGGGCACCAGAGGAGGGAGGGAGGGAAAGAGGGACAGAGGCCAGTGTTGCCTGCAACACCCCTAACCATCATTCAAGGCACCCCAGGATGCCACAGCAGACAGGTTGAAAACCACTGGCCTAGATCACAGAAAAAAATGTCTGCGTATGTAAGTCGTAGCAGGCAAAAGTCTGCCATAATTGTTGTTGTTTAGTCGTTTAGTTGTATCTGACTCTTCGTGACCCCCTGGACCAGAGCATGCCAGGCACTCCTGTCTTCCACTGCCTCCCGCAGCTTGGTCAAACTCATGCTGGTAGCTTCGAGAACACTGTCCCACCATCTTGTCCTCTGTCGTCCCCTTCTCCTTGTGCCCTCCATCTTTCCCAACATCAGGGTCTTTTCCAGGGAGTCTTCTCTTCTCATGAGGTGGCCAAAGTCTTGGAGCCTCAGCTTCAGGATCTGTCCTTCCAGTGAGCACTCAGGGCTGATTTCCTTCAGAATGGAGAGGTTGGATCTTCTTGCAGTCCATGGGACTCTCCAGAGTCTCCTCCAGCACCATGTATGGTGCTGCCATAATTAAAGATGCCTTTTCTGGCTGGAGAAAGAAAGCCAAAGGGTGGGGTAGGGGTGGATACTTTATGGGGTGAAGTATTCCACAGTATGGATGCAGCCACTGAGCTAGTGTGGAAATACCAGAGCATCATTTGGAACCCTAATTTTTGATGTGCACCAGTCCTATAAGGAGCGGTTGAAAGAGCTGACTGTGTTCAAGCCCAGAGAAGAGAAGAATCAGGGGAGACATGATTCCCGCCCCCCCAAAGACCACAGGAACTGTAGTTTACCACTCACAGCACCCTCACAAACAGGATTATTTGTGGGAAGCCATGTGCTTCAAATGTGTGGTGTGTCTATCACGACAGTGATCTTTAAATATCTGGGTGATAGGCTTGTCACGCAGGACAGGCCAAGCGTGTTATCTGTTGCTTCCGAGGGCCAAAGAATGGAAATGGAAGATTTGGGCTAAAGGTAAGGAGAGGCTTCCTGCTGCTAAGAGATCCTGGGCAGTGGGAGCAGCCAGCCTCCAGAGACATCCTGCTCTCCTTGGCTGGAGGCATTTCAGCAGAGGCTAGACCGGGTCATCTGCCTGGTTTGCTGTTATTGCAAGATCCTGCATTGAGCAAAAGGGCTGGGCTGCCAGGGTCCCTTCCAGCTCTGACAATCTATGACTCTGCATTTGTTCCTTTGCAAGGGGAAATTTCCTCTGTGTCTGCTCAGGGGCACTTGGTGCATTCTTGAGTGTTGAGTGTTGGCCCTGAGCACAGGCACGGGGGACCTGAGACATGGCACACATTAACCTCTTCCTTTGGCACTTCGGCAACCTGGCGGAAAGCAAGCAAGGCTATCTTGCCACTCCAGATGCTTCCAAAGGAACAGCAACTGCAAGGAAGAGGAAGAGAAGGAGCAAAAGGAGGTGGGAGAGAGGCAGTTCTGACAAGTGGCCTCTGTACATTGTATGCATACAGTGGCGTAGCGTGGGTTGTCAGCACCCGGGGCAAGGCAAGTAATTTGCACCCCCTAATCCGTGGATTTGCGCCCCCTAACCCTAACCCCCAGGTGTTGCGCCCGGTGCGGCCGGCCCCCTCTGCACCCCCCACGCTACGCCACTGTATGCATACGAGCCTGGAGAGTTTGAATTGCTTCCTATCATATGGCTTTCCCTTTCAGGCTGGGCCAGAGACCTTTCTCTTTCAAGAGATTCCTGAATGTTGCGGTTCATTCTTGAGCATGTTCCAAGGCAGAAGCTGGCAGAAAGCAGATTTGGCGTCTAGCGGGTAGATCACTGGGCGATCTGCGGTAGATCGGCAAGCCTTTCTGATTCTAAACATGTTAACAAAATTGAATAATATTGCACAAAGACAAATAATTGCCTGTTTTTCAGCCCCCTGTAAAATAGGAGCATTACCTGGTTGTCTTTGTCAAGATCTTTGCTCAACTCCGCTGGCTGCTTTGAGGTTAGCAACCCTGATAATTTAAGAATTCAGATGTTGATCTGTTCTGGTAGATGCAGACCAGCCGGTGCCGGATTTACATATGTTAGACAAGCAATAGCTTAGGGCCCCACTCTTTTGGGGGGGGGGCGCCCAAAAAATGTAAAGGAAAAAAACAACTGGATGTACATTTCCAAAATATGAGATAAAATACATATTTTGTTATGTGCAAATGGCTTTGGATACCTATTAGGTCCATAAAATACCATATTCAACACACAAAACCAGGAACAATTTGTTGTTGACAAAAGACAGCTGGACATATAAAGGGCCCCATTACCTTCAGTAGCTTAGGGCCTCATCAAACCTCAATCCGGCCCTGAGACTAGTCCATTGCGTGGCTCATTCTAGTACCTGACACTGAGCCAGCATTTTGTATCTGACTCTTGTCTGGTAGACCATGAGAGTTCTTGTAAAAAGGAAGGAAAATGATCCCACCGCAAGCTTGAGGTCTGTCCACCACAGCTGCAGGGTGCCTCTTGATCGTCACGATCCCCACCACAAAAGCAGCACACTTCCTACAACGCAGCCATTGCTGCATGTTGCACAGAGAAAATCAGGAGTGGTGGGCAAGTTTCCTTTCAGGGAAGCTCTGCCACCATTCCTGAGTTTCTCACTGATCCTGTTCCCTGGTGCACTCTTTGAAAACCTTTCTTTGGTTATCCCTAGCAGCCGAGTAAGATTGTCTTCCATAAACATGGTCTTAACAGTGAGTCCATAAGTGACTGTGGATACCAGTTCTGGATCCACACGTCCTTCCACAGTGGGGACATAGGTTTCCGGGCAGGAGTTGATCGCGGTGTGGATTTGCCAAGCGTGCCTTCCTCTTAGCATGTTTCTCCCTTGCGTCCTGAGTTCGAGTGTCTTCAAAGCCCATGACACCTTCGGCATGCAGCACCCTGGGTCTGGTCCACTTGGGCAACAGAGAGCCCAAGGTTAGAATTAATGGAGGTGGCAGCATGGACTGTACCACCTGAGACTGCAAGTGGGAAATCAGGCTGTTGAAAATTATTTGCTATAGTACAAAAACAGCAGGGAGCCTGCAAGTAGAAAATTAGCAGCAGGAAAAGGCAGAAGTAGAAGCTGATGTTTTCTCTTTACAGTGAGTTTTTTGTTTTTGTTTTATGTAGCATTCAGAAATGACATTCCCCACCCACAGTCTGCAGAGATGCAATTCATTCCACCGACTCTGCTTTTGCACCTGTGCATGCAGACCGGGCCTAAATGGTTGCTGTTCAGAATGGGGTGCACAGGCTTCAGGCTTGCGGGACCTATATTTTGCTAGAATCCTAAAGTCCATCAACCATTGCCAGGGCTGGGTGGGTGCAGGGCAGTTGGTGATGGCAGATACGGCAGCTCAAGTGAAGGAGGTAGTTCCCAACATATCCCTATCTGAGTTCCTAGCACCAATTTCAGAATCAGGACTGAGATTACAGAACTGAGATCCACTCCCCCCCCCCCAGCATTCTTGGGGCACTTCCACATGGCCTGTATATGTACCATTCTGTCTTCAGAAAGCGTAGGCAGCTCCAGCTATTTAATGAGCACAGTTATCTCACACTTACCAGTGCACCTCCCTGTCAATTTCCTTACTCCAAAAAAAGTCTGATCTTTTAGGGAAGCGGGTTTGTTTTGCAAGACCTCCCAATCAATTATAATTGTGCAACCTGACTTTGTCTGTGTCTGTAGGACTCCCACCCTGAAAACAACATCAGTCTGGGAAAGCCCTTTGTTTCAGGAACCTTATTTGGGACTTGGGGAGGAAAGAGTTTTGTTGCCACTGTTGCCATTGGCAAACACTTATGAGTCATATACAGTGGTGCCTCGGGTTAAGAACTTAATTCGTCCCGGAGGTCCGTTCTTAACCTGAAACTGTTCTTAACCTGAAGCACCACTTTAGCTAATGGGGCCTCCTGCTGCCGCCACACTGCCGGAGCACGATTTCTCATCCTGAAGCAAAGTTCTTAACCCAAGGTACTATTTCTGGGTTAGCGGAGTCTATTACCTGAAGCATATGTAACCTGAAGCATATGTAATCTGAAGTGTCTGTAACCCGAGGTACCACTGTACTATTGTAGATCTACCTTCTGGCTGACTTTGCATTCCAGCATCCTGCAAGTAGGATCATAGATCATAGAATTATAGAAGTGTAGAGTAGGAAGGGACCTTGAGGATCATCTAGCCCAACCCCCAGAAATGCAGGAATATGCAGCTGTCCCATGCAGGGATTGGACCTGCAACCTTGGCATTATGAGCACCACACTCTAACCAACTGAGCTATGTAGGATCACCCCCATGCTGTAAGCTGTTCTCAGATGTCTTCTAAATGTTAGGTAGTTGTTTATCTCTTTGACATCTGATGGGAGGGCATTCCACAGGGTGGGTGCCACTACCGAGAAGGCCCTCTGCCTGCTTCCCTGTAGCTTTGCTTCTCGCAGTGAGGGAACCTCCAGAAGGCCCTCGGCACTGGACCTCAGTGTCCAGGCAGAATGATGGGAGTAGAGATGATCCTTCAGGTCTACTGGGCCAAGGCCGTTTAGGGCTTTAAAGGTCAGCACCAACACTTTGAATTGTGCTCAGAAACGTACTGGGAGCCAATGTAGGTCTTTCAAGACCGGTGTTATGTGGTCTCAGCAGCCGTCCCCAGTCACCAGTCTAGCTGCCTCATTCTGGATTAGTTGTAGTTTCTGGGTCACCTTCAAAGGTAGCCCCACGTAGAGTGCATTGCAGTAGTCCAAGTGGGGATAACTAGAGCATGCACCACTCTGGCAAGACAGTCCAAGGGCAGGTAGGGTCTCAGCCTGCGTACCAGGTGGAGTTGGTAGACAGCTGCCCTGGATACAGATTTGACCTGTGGCTCCATGGACAGCTGTGAGTCCAAAATGACTCCCAGGATGCACACCTGGTCCTTCAGGGGCACAGTTACCCCATTCAGGACCAGGGAGTCCTCCACACCTGCCCGCCCTCTGTCCCCCCAAAACACTACTTCTGTCTTGTCAGGATTCAACCTCAATCCATTAGCCACCATCCAGAATATGCTCTAACCCCCTGAGCTATGCACTTTCCCTTGCATGTGGCTTGGGAAGAGGTGTTCTTGAAAAGCTGCATACACTTTTATTAAATTAATAGAAATAAATGAGATCACGGCTGGGGCAAGGTGAACTGGGGAAAGGATGTTTTGATCCTCAGACACACAGCTGGTGGGGGGGCATTTTCCCTCCCTCGCTGTGCTTCCCTTTCGGGAAAGGATGTGTGACACAGACTTTGCCCTATAAATAGTCCCTTTGCATGTTACTCATTCACAATCTCGTCTTCTTCCTCTTCTCTGTTTCTTTCTTCTGGCCTCCCACACACTCTTCTCTCCTTCCCACAGTTTGCCGCGCTCTTAACTGCAGGCCCCGCCGTGATTATTTTGCTAGCAGAACTCTCACTGCTGCTTCCTCCCCAGCGACGATGTTTCGCCCACGTGCTTCCGCTCCCTTTCGCTTCCCTTGATCGCAGGCAAAAGAGGAAAAGGACGGTGCTGGCCAGCCTGTGGGGAAGAGTGGGGGGGAGACATAGCCTTGCTAGTTAGTCTGTGAAGCCTTGGGATGCATTTGTGTACAGAGAGTCCCTGCACATGCTCAGAGGCACTCTCCTCTCTGCAGTTGTTTCATGTGTTTCCAAGCTGCACCCTGGGCTTGGAAACAGGTTCTGGGGCTGAGCCCTCACAGGCAAGACAGTTAGTCAGACAGAGTTTGCACTTAATGGTTAGAGTGCCGGGCTTGGACCAGGGAGAGTCCAGAGTTCGAATCCCACACTCGGGCCTGAAGCTCACTGGGTGGTTGGGAAGTCAGTCAACGTCCTCT
Source organism: Podarcis gaigeae (assembly GCF_964106915.1). NCBI lineage: Eukaryota > Metazoa > Chordata > Lepidosauria > Squamata > Lacertidae > Podarcis > Podarcis gaigeae. The sequence goes on along the minus strand of NC_139690.1, from coordinate 50,996,139 downwards.
CTCTCAGTCTAACCTACATTGCAGAAAACGAATGAAATATCGTGAAAATCCCTGAAACGAGAAGTAATCAACTAGAAATTTTTTCTTATGGAAATAAACTAAATAATAAAAATCAAAAAGTTTAAGGAAAAAATTAGAAAAACCTAAAAGTGAACAAAGCCTTAACAGGATGCTGGCTACAAACCTCATTTCACTGAACTATTCAGTTTCCTCAGAAGGAAATAGAGGAATCATAAACCTTAAATGACCAAATTTTTTTAAAAAGGGTAAAACTCTCAAAAATTCTGAAGTATTATAATCCTAGCTCGACCTAGGTGAAGCAAAGCGCAGTAATAAAGGATTGAGGACTCAAAGGCACAGTTTCTAATACTGACTTTACAAAAAAGGTTTGAAAACCTCAATGGCAAGTTTTAGACACAGCCCAACTTAAAGAAAGCCAAGCACAGTAATAAAGAGTTGAGAACTCAGCTGTCAAAATTCTAGTAATGCCGTTACAAAAAGGTTTTAAAAACCTAAATGGTACAAATTCAAAGAAATTAATACAAGATAAGCTGTTTTAGATTTTAAACAAACTCAAGAACAGGGCTGAAACGCTCCCATGGTCTAGATGTTACTGCTAACCTATGGTACATTGCAGGGCTGCTGTGGGGATTAAATTAGGAATAACCATGTACGCCAACTTGGGCTCCTCGGAGAAAAGGGGGGGGGCAATAAATGAAATTAAATAAATAAATAAGTCACTATAAATAAGTCTCTAAAACCACCCACCAAATCTGTCAGTTTGAGGAATCTGTTGATTTTGGCTTCTCTCAGTTTCACATTCTCCCTTTCTCCACATTCAAATATCAGTTTGTGATTTCCTTTCTTACCTTTCTTTAAAGTCCTCATAAAAATTCATCAGCATCATACTGCAAATTTCTCTCAATATGTGCATTTTTTGCAAGGAATTCCCCCGAATAGAATGCATTTTGGTATGGTATTTTTTACATCTTTATGCATGCCTCACCCAAACATGCAGATTTTTGCACACATTGATTGGCTGGAGACAGTGACGTCTTTAGCATATGCGCCGCTGGGTGCAAAGATCCACCCAGCGCCCCCAATTTTACTTTAGCTGCCCCAAAGGTGTCAAAGGTGCCACTGACCCCTCTGCCGTATAGCAGCTCAATACAATAAGTAACATAATATTTTGATGTAAGAGTTAATTTCGTGTGCCATTGTGAATGACGTGCCGCCCTGGCATGGCGCATCTTTGGTAAATGAGCGCACAAAGTCGAAAGTCCTTTAGTGAAACAGTAGGTATACATTTCGGTAATACCTAGGTATATATGTATTTTGTTTTTCTAGCTTGATCAAAATTATTTATTATTTCATAACAGGTAGATAGTTAAGAACTTAGTGCCCACCAGAATTTGGCGCCCAGGTGCCCCGCACCTCTTGCATCCCCGCGTAAGGACAGCCGTGGATGGAGAAGCATGTTGCAAAAAATAAAAATGGAGAAGTGGAAATTTCGGTGGAGATTCGCTTGTTGTGCGATCCAGTAGATCGGAATGGGATTTCTGCCCTGTTCTTAACTGCAGCCAAGGGGAACCATGTGAGTGTACAGCAGGGGTGATGGTGCCGATTGGGGCTAATGGGAGCTGTGCTCCCGAAATATCTGCAGGGCACCAGGTTGGGAAAGGCTGCTTTTGCCTGCTGAGCAGACTCCCTAGGGGCAGTTCCAGTCTCTGTTACCAAATTCCTCAACATGCCATGCTTGAATTCTGCTGGATTATTACGATGTTTTAACAGCGCAATAGTGCAGTAGCAGGGTGTTACATCACACTATATACAAAGCAAGAAAACAATAAATAGTAAGAGAAAGAAATTGATGAGCATTCATCTGTCTCGGGAGACAATGAAGGAGTGTGCATTCACAGAGGAAGGTTGCAGAGCCTGCTGTGACTGTAGTAGCAGATATGGGAGAGACATGTTTTGTTGCAGCTGGGGCAGATGAAGGCATCCAGTTGTGCTGCTGCAGATGCATCATGGCATTTCTTCTCTCTGCGCTCGCCCTCCCAGTGGTCATTCTGCATAGATGTTGCTGAGACAGGAGTGAATAAATTGGGACACACCATTGTAAATCAAGACACCCATATTTCCCGAGCTGGTGTGGATGGTGAATGTTGAGCATCTAAATCCGAAGCATAATAATGTCCCACCAGATGACATATAAATGCATTCTGGACCCTCCTTCCCTCTGGAGACACACAGTTTATGTGTGATTCCCCCCACACACAATAGCCAAAGTCCATAAGTTCTTATACCACACAGAGAAATGCCAATATTTCACCCTTTTCCCATTCTGGGCTATTGAAATCCTAGCTGCAGCCAACACCCATGTCAAAAGCAAATTCTTAGGTGTTGAATTTATTGTTGCATTTTTACTGCCGGAGAACAGGAGAGGTGATTGTGGGATTTCATGCCTCGGGTCCCCAAAGGACTTGGGTGGCCTTGAGTCCTATACACCCTGACTCCTGGGGTAGCGGGTGCACCAATTGCTGTTCCCCTTTAGGCAATTTCATGATTTCCCATTGCTGAGCTACCAAAATCCAGGCTGCAGCTAACATCCACGTCAAAAGCTCTTTAGAGTGAGGAGCTCCCATGTTGTGTCTGTGTCTTCAGCTGTGGGAAAGCCTCAACAGGTGATTGACTTAGTTTAGATATTTCTTGATATCCTTGAGACCAGTATAATGAATCTCACTGGTTTTGATGGTCAGGCTCCTTCGCAAAGCCTCCCCTTCACTTCACTTTCTGCTGCCTCAAAGCCCATAACAGGATGTTCCATCAGGATAACAGATGGACAGCAACTCTGCGTCCCCAGACCATGTAAACAAGTTGTATAGCTCCCAGCCTTTTGCTGTTTTATTAGTCGTAGGGAACTTTGGCATTGACCTCTGTTGCGAAGACTTGGGTTTATTAAACTGCCTTCTCTCCACTGCTCCTTTCATTATTATTTTTTAAGTTCGGTAGTTTATTTTCAGTTCTGCTGATGGAATGCTCACAGGCATAGATACATGTTTGTGTGTGGAAACGCCTAAGAGTTACTTGCCTGTGCGAACGTTCCCACTGCTTAGAGGCTGCTCCCCACCCCCTCCAGCTTGGGTCAATAGTTGTAATGGAGGTGAACAGTTTTTTGAGACTAGCCTTTCTGTTTTCCAATATCTTTGTGGGCTTTTTGAGTTACAATGGGTTGCTCTCAGAGGTGCGTAATTGGAACCTGTAGCACAAAGCCAATGAGTTGTAAAAAGGGGGGGAGCATGTCTCTCCACTTCTTTCTCTCCTCTTTGATTCCCTGCAAAAGTTGCTCGGGGTTTTGCCCCTTTTCACTAGAGCAGGGTCAGCAACCTGTGTCCCTAGGGCTACAGACAGCCCTGTGGAGAAATTTCAACTGCCCTCGTAAAATAATCTATACAAACCGCTGGAAGGAGCACTGCGTCTCTGCAGCAGAGGAAGAGGGGGGAAACAGAGAATGAATGGGAGTAGCTCCACCACTTGGGACTCTGGCCCCACCCACTTCTGGCTTTGGCCCCGCCCACAGTTAGCATGCAGCTCCTGACAGATGTCCAGCAACATCTGGTACAAAGACAAGAGTCACCTTCATTGCTCAGCCAAGTGTTGCCTCTAGCCCTTCTTCTTCTTCTTCTTCTTCTTCTTCTTCTGCTGCTGCTGCTGCTGCTGCTGTCAGGGTGGTTCACAACATAAAGTTACAATATAAAAAGGTAAAGGGACCCCTGACCATTAGGTCCAGTCGTGGCCAACTCTGGGGTTGCACGCTCATCTCGCTTTATTGGCCGAGGGAGCCGGCGTACAGCTTCCGGGTCATGTGGCCAGCATGACTAAGCCGCTTCTGGCAAACCAGAGCAGCGCCCGGAAATGCCATTTACCTTCTTGCCAGAGTGGTACCTATTTATCTACTTGCACTTTGATGTGCTTTCAAACTGCTAGGTTGGCAGGAGCAGGGACCGAGCAATGGGAGCTCACCCCTTCGCGGGGATTCGAACCGCCGACCTTCTGATTGGCAAGTCCTAGGCTCATAAAAAGCACAAAATACGTGGTAAAAATCAGAACAAAAACAAACCAATAATAACCCCCTTCCCACAGACACATTTCAAAGGCCATAGAATGCTAATCAGCTGGACACCTGGTTGAAGAGAAACCTTTTCACCTGGCGCCTAAAGATATGTAATGACGGCACCAAGTGAGCATTCCTGGGAGAGCATTCCACAAACGGGGAGCCACCACAGAAAAGGCCGCTTCCTAGCTTGCCACTCTCCAGACCGCTCCTGGGGGAGGCGCTCAAAGAAGGGCTGCAGATGATGATTGCAGGGTCTGGGTCAGTTCCTATAGGGAGAGGTGGTCCTTGAGGTAATGCTCTCCTGAGCTGTTTAATGCTTTGTAGGTCAAAACCTACAAAAGGGACGTGAGTGGCACTGTGGGTTAAACCACAGAGCTTAGGATTTGCCGATCAGAAGGTCGGCGGTTTGAATCCCCGCGACGGGGTGAGCTCCCGTTGCTCAGTCCCAGCTCCTGCCAACCTAGCAGTTTGAAAGCACGTCAAAGTGCAAGTAGATGAATAGGTACCGCTCCGGCGGGAAGGTAAACGGCATTTCTGTGCGCTGCTCTATTTTGCCAGAAGTGGCTTAGTCATGCTGGCCACATGACCCGGAAGCTGTACGCTGGCTCCCTCGGCCAATAAAGCAAGATGAGCGCCGCAACCCCAGAGTCGGTCACAACTGGACCTAATAGTCAGGGGTCCCTTTACCTTTACTAGGTCAAAACCAGCACTTTGAATTGGACTCAGGAACTAACCAGCAACCAATGCAGTCGGGCCAGAATTGGTGTTATATGCTCAAAACACCTTGCCCCAGTGAGCAACCAGGCTGCTGAATTCTGCACCAGCTGAAGTTTCCGAACCATCCTCAGAGGCAGCACTATGTATAACGCATTGCAGAAATCTATAGGTGGCCCCTGGAAGTTTCCCACACCCCAGCACTGAGGGCTCAAGGTAGGACAGTTGGCAACCTTACATTTAAGTTCCATGCTGCTGTAAAAGGTTGCAGGCGAGGTGCAATAGACTCAGCAGAAAGAAAATATGCACAACCCATTCTAATCAGGTCCCTTTGCTGCCTGCCACGCAGCGGAAGAGGAGCGTATCAACTATCACCAGAAGATTATGGAAAATGTCAGTCCAAGGCTATAATCCTCCAGCCAATTCCTCTGAAAGCAGCCTGCCAACTTTGCTGGAACTACTCCAGAGTAAAGCGTCTGGAGACACACACCCGCCCTGGCCCTAAATGTTTGACATGCTTTTGTTGCAAAGGTTAAATATACACACAGCATTGTCTAAAGATTAGGAAGAAGCGGCTTTTGTAAACTGTTGTTCTCACAAAGGGCTGGCCTCAGGAAGCAGACGCAGCCATTGTGCCGGCAGAGACTTTGCCTCCTCATCCCTGAAGCCCTTTCAGGGATGCTCTCCAGCTACACAAAGCAGCCTCTGTTGTTTGGCAAGGAAAAGATGTTGCATTTCAAAGCAAACAGGTGAAGATGGTTAAGGGCCCATCCAGCCAGGTCCCTTAGTGAGCATTGGGGTGTTTTCTAGGAAATGTGCACCCTCAAAACTTTAAGGTTGCGCACACAGCATCTCTTGCAATCCATGTCTGCTTTGCAGCTTCCCCTCCCTGCAAATGAAAATATTCAGAACGCATAGGTTTCAATTTTTTATTTACTTAGTTCATAAAATGTATACAGTGGTACCTCTGGTTATGAACTTAATTCATTCCGGAGGTCCGTTCTGAAGCTGAAACTGTTCTTATCCTGTGGCACACTTTCACAAATGGGGTCTCCCGCTGCGTGCACGCCTCCGATGCGCAATTTCCATTCGCATCCTGGGGCAAAGTTCGCAACCGGGAGCAGCTACTTCTGGGTTAGCGGAGCTCATAACCTGAAGCGTTCGTAACCAGAGGTACCACTGTATTCCGCTTGATTGTTAAAAAAGGGAAAAACCTCAAAGTGGTTTACGAAAGGAATAAAACAATAAAATCAAGCAATTTAGACTGTCAAAAATATCAATAATAATAATAATAATAATTTATTATTTATACCCTGCCCATCTGGCTGAGTTTCTCCAGCCACTCTGGGCGGCTCCCAATCAAGTATTAAAAACAATACAGCATTAAATATTAAAAACTTCCCTGAACAGGGCTGCCTTCAGATGTCTTTTAAAAATAGGATAGCTACTTATTTCCTTCACATCTGAAGGGAGGGTGTTCCACAGGGTGGGCACCACTACCGAGAAGGCCCTCTGCCTGCTTCCCTGTAACCTTACTTCTCGCAATGAGGGGACCGCCAGAAGGCCCTCTGTGCTGGATCTGTGTCCGGGCTGAACGATGGGGGTGGAGACGCTCCTTCAGGTATACAGGACCGAGGCCGTTTAGGGCTTTAAAGGTCAGCACCTACACTTTGAATCGTGCTCGGAAACGTACTGGGAGCCAATGCAGATCTCTCAGAACCGGTGTTATGTGGTCCCGGCGGCCGCTCCCAGTCACCAGTCTAGCTGCTGCATTCTGGATTAATTGCAGTTTCCGGGTCACCTTCAAAGGGAGCCCCACGTAGAGCACGTTGCAGTAGTCCAAGCGGGAGATAACTAGAGCATGCACCACTCACGCAACACGCAACAAAGTCCAAACACACCAGCATTCCAGATATTTGGGTAGGCTTGTCTAAACAAAAGAATGTTTTTAGCAGGTGCCGGAAAAAGCAAAGCAAAGGTACCCATTTGATGTCAGTAGGCCTTTTCGTGGCGTTCCAGTTTGGTTGCAATTTGCTTTGGGTTGCCTTGGGCAAATTTAATAAATAGATAGATGATTCCGTCCTAGGGCAGCCTGATCTTGTGGCTCGCTTCTTGGTGGTGCAGCCACTCCCACGTACTTCCTGTTAGTGCCGTTTCGGTGGAAACGAGTGGAGGTTTAGCACGGAGATTACATCTTTTATGCTTTAAAAACAACAACAGGTGATGGGGCAGAAGGTCGCCTGGGGCCCCGTGGGACTCTGGCACTAGGAGAGCTGGCTTCCTTGCTGTTGCCGCTGGATTGGTTGGCATTTACTTAGCTGGTTAGAGGTTGCGTGGCCATCTGCTGGGATTTTTTGGTTAGACTAGATTTCCTTTGGGGAGCCCTCCCGAATCGACAATCCTATGAGTCTATGGAAAGCAGGAGGGGGTGGATGCCTTTTGCAATGCTCCGTTGACACAATAAGAGTGCATTCATGGCGGATTCATACTGGACCATCCTCACATCTTTTTGCTCCCACGTCACTGTCACCTGGAGGGGAGTGCTTGCTCTATAGCTCAACAAAAACAACAACACTAGGACATTTACTGATTGGAAACCAAGCAGTAGGGCCACCCCAAAGCTTTTTGCAGGTGCAAATAATATTGAAAGGGGGTTTGTTTATTACTACCCTGAGCAAAAAAATGAAAAGTTAACAGATGAACAATGAAAAGGACATCTGGAGAGGCTCTTTCTCAGGTTAAGCCCCACTGAATTTGCTGAGGCTCACTTAGAGGGGAAATTCAGACGATTGCAGCAGACTTTTCCCTTTGCCTTTCCAGATGATGATCTTAATCTGCCCCATTTTGCAGCCTGGATATCTCCCCTGCGCTCTCTCTCTCGCTCTCTCTCTCTCTCTCTCAAAAAGTGTTCACGTCAATGGCCTGCCTGTCACCCATTCTCATTTTCGGACGCCGCTGTGAATGTGTCGGTTTACAAAGTGTTTCTCCGACTCGAGGCTTGCCACTTCCCAAATAGGGGAAGTGTGAAGAGCTTACGTGGAAACTTTGAAGCATCCTCTGGTTCTTGTACTGTAAATGAGCGGGTTTTGTTTCCTTCTGCTTCATATTTTGTAACCTTTTCTCCATGAGGCATTAACATATGAAAAAAGATGGTTAAATATTTGTTTGTAAGGCAGAATGAACCCCTAGGCTCCCGTGATCTTAAATTAAACTGAAGTTTGGGGAAACAATGCTTCACTCACAAAATACTGTTATGTGTTTTAGAGGGGTCAGTTTGGATGATACCTGAGGGTCCCTTCCAGGCCTGCTTAGAATCTAGTAGAAGAGGCTGCTGAGCCAGCCAAACCAGTTCCTTTGTTAAGGGAATGGGGTTGCACTAGATGACAACGATTCTATGATTCTATGCATGGCTTTGACTGGCCAGGTGGGTTCTGCTAGTTACCATATCCAAAGAGGCTGCTCTGTTGCCATGGAGACAAATGCACGGGGCCTTTTCCCACCACACTTACAGGACACCACATCCTCTGAGGATGGAGAGCATGGGCCAAGTGAGAGCTGTGTATGAAAGAGTTGTATCTGTGGGTTTGGACGATGCTGGCAGCTGCAGAGACATGCCTTGCTCTGGGTCTGACCCATTTGCCATGTCTTGCCAAGTGACCTCCCTCGGGTGGAAGCCTGGACAGTGTGGATGGAGGTCCTGGGCTGCCCAGATGATTAGATGCTCCTCTCAGCCTCACTGATGGGGTCCAAAGGAAAGCAGAGCATGATGTTTGGCACCAGCTGGGCTGCAGGATTGGCCAGAATTACTCCTGAGCCTTTTCTTCTCCCAAAGATGTTCCATGAGGCAGCGAAGGTTTAGGATCAGAGTTATCCTTCTCCTAGATGGGCTCCTGTCCCAGGGGGACGAGAACACCTGCCCCTCACTTCCCTTTACAGCAGTGGGTAATACAGCAGTTGCTAATCCCCTCTCTAGAGTGGGTGAAGGGTGCAGATGGCACTGTGGACTAAACCTCTGGGAATCAGAAGGTCGGCAGTTTGAATCCCCATGATGGTGTGAGCTCCTGTTGCTCTGTCCCAGCTTCTGCCAACCTAGCAGTTCAAAAGCACACCAGTGCAAGTAGATAAATAGGTACCGCTGCAGCAGGAAGGTAAACAGCATTTCCGTGCACTCTGGTTTCCGTCATGGTATTCAGTTGCACCAGAAGTGGTTTAGTCCTGCTGGCCACATGACCTGGAAAGCTGTCTGTGGACAAATTCCGGCTCCCTCAGCCTGAAAGCGAGATGAGCGTCCCAACCCCATAGTCACCTTTGACTGAACTTAACTGTCCAGGGGTCCTTTACCTTTACCTTTTTTACCGAGTGGGTAATAGTAATAACAGTAGTAGCAGTAATAGTAGCAATAGTAGTTGTTGTTGTAATGGTTTTCTGGCCTAGCCCTCCTTCCATAGACTTCAAGTATCACTTTCCTGTGAGTTTTCAGCCATCATTGCCCCACATTAGGCAGTCATCTGTTCTATCTTTCTGTCCACATACTGTACTGAGTTATCCATTATTTCTGCCAGCCTTGCTGCGGTAGGAGAGGAATCTGAATTAAGCCATCTCAGTTAGAGAAACCCAGTGGCGGTTGCATAAAACAAGGGAATCAAAATCCAAATGTCCGGAAGAAAGCAAAATAACTAGGTATTAAAGCAACTAGGCTATTCTCTGCGGGCAAACAGCGGGGAGATATTGGCAGGGATAGAGCTGCATGCTAAAGAATGCCAGGGAGGCCGAGAGGGACACTTCTGCCTCTTGTTCAGTCACCCAGGTGGGTGGGCAGAGGCCACAGAGGTTGGGGTGCAACTCAGCCTGAACAGGGATACAAAATAAATTGTAGGGAATACATCAGGGCTTTTAAAACAACCTGAAATTATGCAATAATTTCTTTGCAGTAAGGGCTATCAGAAGGGTCGTGGGTGGCCCTGTGGGTTAAACCACAGAGCCTAGGACTTGCTGATCAGAAGATTGGCGGTTCAATTCCCCACGACGGGGTGAGCTCCCGTTGCTCTGTCCCTGCTCCTGCCCACCTAGCAGTCCGAAAGCATGTCAAAGTGCAAGTAGATAAATAGGTACCGCTCCGGCGGGAAGGTAAAGGGTGTTTCCTTGTGCTGCTCTGGTTCACCAGAAGTGGCTTAGTCATGCTGGCCACATGTGGACAAATGCCAGCTCCCTCAGCTTATAGAGCGAGATGAGCACGCAACCCCAGAGTCGTCCGCAACTGGACCTAATGGTCAGGGGTACCTTTACCTTTACCTTTAAGTGCTAACAGATCCTCCCCAGCTAGAAAAGCAGGGTGTCCCCCCCCCCGATTAGAAAATTAAAATCCAGATATCAGCCTGTGCAGAGGTTCAGTATGAGCAGTTGGCCAGTGACGTATGCATATGAGTCATATGCAATGGAATCCAATGGAATCGGCTCCTTTACTCCCTGATTTTTGCATTGTTATTGTTATTAACCACAGTCCTGCTGATAACTTCATCCAGTCCCATTAATGCCACACAGCCAACCAGATCCCAGCAGTGGGATTGGACAGAGGAGCCCTGGTGCAGCTGCAAAGCTTGAAGGACACGTGATAAGATATGGAGGAGCACCTCGCCACATTCACTGTGCTTCCTCCAGTTTCCTCTTGAGTGACGGGTGGGGAGTGCTTGTACTTCATCAGAGCCCCAGGAGAGCAGCTGGGAACATTGCAACAGGAATTCGCCAGAACTAGGCGTCCCCTTAGAGCAGTGGTGGCCAGACTTGTCCCTTCGGCTGTTTTGGGACTGCAATTCCCATCATCCCTGACCACTGGTCCTGTTAACTAGGAATGGTGGGAGTTGTGGTCCGAAGGCAGCTGGGGGGCCAAGTTTGGCCACCACTGCCTTAGAGGCATGCTCTGCAATGGAGACACATCTGGGCCCAGATGTGGAAGGCGCGGCAGTTGGAATTGCTGCTAGGCCATCCAACAGGTGAAGGCAGGGGGGTTGTGGCTCTTTGCTTCCCTTCCGCCTCCTCTGGGGCCTGCAGAAGGAGGCGGCCGCAGAGTGGACTGGACCATTTCAGATGGCGTAAAAAGGATGCCATTTTTGAAGAGTTTCCCCAGGCCAAGAAGGAGCCCTCTGTCAGCTTCAGGCACAAACACTTGCATGTTTCCGCAGGCATTTTATGAGGAATTTTCGTTGTTCATATCTTTGCATGCTTTTATTTTTTGCTTCAAATTTTATGCACCCTCGTTTTAAAAAGTTCACAGTTGAGTATATAAAGGCCTTCAAACAATAAATCAATTGGCTGGTAAAAAAAGAAAGAAAGAAAGAAAGAAAGAAAGAAAGAAAGAAAGAAAGAAAGAAAAGAAAAAGAAATTCGCCAGAACTGCTGTTCAGCCACCCCAAGTCCTCAATACATACTGCTCAGGATTCCACCCCGGGGAGGTCACTTAGGTGCTACTAGCGCAGAGGTCTGACTTTGCCCCCAGAGGTGCACTCCATTGCCTCTCGTGACAGACGGATGCCAAACAAGCAACTAAGGGCCCACCTGCTTTCTCTCCCCACCCAAAGTCCCAAACACAATAACTTCTCCTCCTAGGACAGTTGCTCTTCCAGGCCCCAGATAATTTGGGCCCTTTAAAATCCATCTGAAATGCTGGTCATCTTCACCTTTCATGGCTTTTCCATTTTGTCTGCTTTAACAAGGCTGCCTTTTTATCCGGGACGAAGACTTCTGTGTTTCCTGAAAGCAGATCAATTTATTTATGCTTGCCATTTTTATCGTACCTTTCCTCCAAAGAGTCCATAATGCCTTATAAGGTCCACCTCTGATTTCATCTTCACAAGAACCCTGCTCCAAGTTCACCTAGTGAGCGTCACGGCCGAGTAGGAATTTGAGCCCAGATATCCCTGGTATCAAACTGGCACTGCGACACCACAGATAGGCTTGGGTTGGCCAGCATGGTGTGGTTGTTAGAGTGTCAGACCAGGGTTCAAATCCCCCGCTTGGCCACGAAGCTCTTACTGGGTGACCCTGAGGTTCAGTCACTGCCTTTCAGCCTAACCTACCTCACAGGGTTGTTGTGTGTATTCAGTGAGGAGGAGGAGAACCGTGCATGCCACATTGCACTCCTTGAATAAAAAGATGGGATAGAAATGCTTCATGGTTGAGGGCGGACTTGATTTATTATATCTAATAATCATAATAATAATAAAAAATTATATCCCGCCCTCCCCAGCCGAAGCCAGGCTCAGAGCGGCTAACAACAATAAAAGTAACACAGCATTCTATAATCAATTCATTCTATAATCAATTCAAATCAAATTAATGGCAACCATTGGGCTAGAGTACTATGAGGATTACTGAAGGAGGGGGTCAGACTGTGCCTTGGCCAAAGGCCTGGTGGAACAGCTCTGTCTTGCAGGCCCTGCGGAAAGATGTCAAGTCCTGCAGGGCCATAGTCTCTTGTGACAAAGTGTTCCACCAGACCAGGACCACGGCCGAAAAAGCCCTGGCTCTGGTTGAGGCCAGTCTGACCTCCCTGTGGCCCAGGATCTCCAATATGTTTTTGTTTGAAGACGGTAAGGTCCTCCGTGGGACATACCAGGAGAGGCGGTCCCGTAGGTACGTGGGTCCAAGGCTGCATAGGGCTTTAAAGGTTAAATCCAGCACATTTCTATGTGCTTTGCATTCAAATGAATTGCAAGGCGGCTTACAAAAATAAATAACAATAACATCATAGAATTGTAGAATTGGAAGCGGCCCCGAGGGTCATGCAGCTGTCCCAGGCAGAGATCGAACCTGCAACCTTGGCGTTATCAGCACCATGCCCCTAGTAATTCACAACTATGGCATAAAACATATGGACTAATTAAAAAATCGTCAGTAAAACAATTACAATCTAAAAACGCCATTAACAAAACAACTAAAAGAAAGAAAGAAAGAAAGCCAAACAGCACAATTACAACAAAAGCCACATTATCGCATTAACAAAGCACTACGGCATTCATAATCTATAAAACAATATTAACAACATCAACAAAACAGCAGCCAAAAATTAAACTAAGCACTGTTGAATTCATGCACACTCCCCACATCCCCATGACTCATAATCTTTCACTCTGTTCAGCTCATTAAAATGCACATGCACATAATGTCCGTGGCAGCAGCTCTCTTCTGAAGGTGGGGCAGCACAGGTGAAAGCAACTCCCACACACACACACACACATACACACAGTGGCAAACAGAGTCTCTCTCCCTTCACAGTTCTTCCTCTAGAAACAGTTGCCTTATGAAGGCTCCTCAGATTGGATGGTCAGCCAAGGCAGGTGGGGAAAGCCATTGCCTGATGGCCAGCATAAAGTCTTGCTCACCTCACCCAGATTGCCCTCGGATACCCTAACCACTGTACCACACTGTCCCACACTGGCGTGTCTCCTACTGACAATGCTCACCTTGTTACTGATCACAGGCAGTGCCGGATTTACATATAAGCCAAACAAGCTAGAGCTTGGGGCCCCACTCGCTTGGGGGCCCCAAAAAAATTAAAGGGAAAAAAACCCTAGATGTACATTTTCAAAATATAAGAATAAAATAAAATAAAAGAACCTGCAGTGTGTATTTCACTATTAATATACTACTTCTTGTGGAAGACAGGAGTGCCTGGCGTGCTCTGGTCCATGGGGTCACGAAGAGTCGGACACGACTAAACAACAAATACTTCTTCTCAATTATATTTCAGTTCAACAATTACTTTGATAAAATACATATTTTGTTATGTGCAAATGGCTTTAGATACCTATTAGGTCCATAAATTACCATAGAGCATGTATTCAACACAAGAAAGTGACAATTTGTTGTTGACAAAGGACAGCTGGACATAGAAAGAGACCCATTACCTTCAGGAACTGAGGGCCTCATCAAACCTATATCTGGCCCTGGTCACAAGCAGAGGAATTAGAGTGCATGTGATGAAAGATTGTAATGAAAGAAGCCTTTACTGAAAAGTAGAAGGACCCCAAAGTGTTAACCCAGTTACTGCAGAAGTGTGTCCACATGACACTTCTTGTTTGCGTTTTATGCTTGAAGTTTCAGTGCCTCTGCCCATCTTCTCTTCCACAATGACTTCATTAGCAGCAAGCTGCTAATTAAATTCCATATTTATGATTGGAAAATAAAACCATTGGACCCTTTGAAAATAGATTTTTACGACTCTGAGCTGTGGCAGCTGACTCAGCAATTAAGGGTGTGCAAAGCTGGAAACTTAAAGGCTTCCATGAGGAAGATAAACAGAATGAGAAATGACAGACGGAAAGGCTTGTCGGAAATCCCACCTCATTTCTGGGCTGTGTTAATTTTTCAGCCAAAAACAAAAACACAAAAGCATTGTGTTGTGTGCGTGCTTTCCTCAACACCCTGTGTGGCTCAAGAGATCAATATCAGCCGCTTCTACGGAGGGCTTTTAGGGGTAGGCGTATATTGCTATTCTAAGATAGCACCAAAAAAAACCCCTACAGAACTTGATACTGGACAGGACATTCAGCCTGTTGAGAATCTTTCACTGTTTGCAGGGAAAGGGCAGATTTCTAGACCTCATGATTGCAACAATATGCAAACAAGTGTGTGGGTGATATCTGCTGTAATCTCAGAAGATGGATAAGATTTCTGGAGGTTGTAGGCAGCACCTCGGTATCCTCCTTCATTGTGTACTCTTCCTCCTGATTAGCAAAGCCAAAATAATTATGCAAAACCATTGTCAGTATTTGGAGTCAGCAATAAAAAAATCCCACTGGTATCAGTGAAGTTACTTCTTCATTCAAAGAAACCAAAATAGCGCAGGCCTAGTGATCCTACCAACTCCTTTCAGTAGCTCTTGCCCCAAGGAGGCAGCTGCGAGGACTCAAGGTCTTCTCACAGTCCCCTCCTCTCCAGGGTTTCTTTCCAAGCAATCTGAGACTTTGTCTGTGCACAGCCAATCTCTCTTCTGCTCTTTTCATGTGTCTGTTGGTTCTGGGAGGAGAGCTAGTCACAGCAGCAGTGTCTCCATTCTGCTTCTTCGCTTCTGCTTCTGCCTCTGAATCTGGACTGCTCTCTGCCCCAGCCTCTTCCAGCTCACTCAACCCTGTTGCCTCTTCAGATAATAATAACAACAACAACAACAACAACAATAATAATAATAATAATAATAATAATAATAATAATAATAATAATAAATTATTACTTATACCCCGCCCATCTGGCTAGGCTCCCAACAAAATATTAAAAACACGATAAAACATCAGACATTAAAAACTTCCCTAACAGGGCTGCCTTCAGATGTCTTCTGAAAGTCATAGAGTTGTTTATTTCCATGACATGACGGGAGGGTGTTGCACAGGTCAGGTGCCACTACTGAGAAGACCCTCTGCCTGGTAATCTGTAACCTCACTTCTCACAGTGAGGGAGCCGCCAGAAGGCCCTCGGACCTCAGTGTCTGGGCTGAATGATGGAGGTGGAGATGCTCCTTCAGGTATACTGGGTTGAGGCCGTTTAGGGCTTTGAAGGTCAGCACCAACACTTTGAATTGTGCTCGGAAATGCACTGGGAGCCACTGTAGGTCTTTCAGGACTGGTGTTATATGGTCTCAGCAGTCACTCCCAGTCACCAGCCTAGCTGCCACTTTTTGGATTAGTTGCAGTTTCCAGGTCACCTTCAAAGGTAGCCCCACGTTGAGCGCATTGCAGTAGTCCAAGCAGGAGATAACTAGAGCATGCACCACTCTGGCGAGACAGTCCATGGGCAGATAGGGTCTCATCCTGTGTACCAGATGGAGCTGCCAGACAGCTGCCCTGGACACAGCTTCCGACACCTCCTCCTCCCTGCCTCCTATCTCTGATCACTCATCGTCATCCCACCACCAATCCCCTGACTCTGAGCCTTCTTCCCCTGGGGGTTCCTTTTGGGGTTCCCCAGATGGTCCCCCCCCCCACTCTCTGCATCCAGCCAGTCCATGGCAGCCGTATACAAAGGCAGAATCAATTATGCAAAATAAGAGGAAAATGTGGACGTCGGCTTAATTTGTAGGAACTGAGCTTTCCGTAGCACCAGTAGCATAGTGGTAAATTCAGAAGCGCAGAGTCCCTTCACAGCCACACATCCCCCTAAGATTATACAATAATCATCATATGGGGTGCATTGCAGTGATTGGTACAGATGTCTTTGTGTTCCCTTTCTACTGTTTTCTTTGCATTTCCATGGGCAAATGATTTTGGTGTGCTCCAATATCTTATCCCAGAGTAACTTAGGTTGTCTTTTCCTTGAAGTTCCATTGCATGTAAGAGAACCTGCACACCGTTCTCTTCAAACTGAAGCACTTTGTGTTTCTAAATGCTTAGCTTCGGAACATATTGTGGACTCCCCTTGCTCGGACATGGAATGCTTCAGCTGAGATTCCTGCATTGCAAGGGGTTGGACTTTACCATTCTATGATTCTATATAGTACAACTCCTTGACGTTCTTCCTTTGTGACTTCTCCAGAGTGATCCTAGGAGCCCATCCTCAGTGTCGGGCTCCAGTCACACCTTCTCAGTGGCTAAAAGGCTCTCCTTACAGTCTGATTGGCCAGTTCAGGGATCCTGGAGACAGAGACCCTGCTGCAGAAATAGAATTGGGTCTTCAATCCCTCCACCCCCCACAATCCTGAACTACAACACCTCTGCTTAGCACAGAATTTGGATTATTTTTGCACAGTTTCAGGGGTAGTTTGTTTCATGATCACACTGAATCTATGCTTGCAATTTCTCATTATGGAGAATAGGATGGTTCTTCTTTGTCCCTAACTACAATTCTACGATTCTATGATTCTGTGAAAATGGCTAAAATGGAGGCAAAGCTTATGAGTTTCATGAAGGGCACTCCAAATGATCAAGCACCAATTCCTGAACATTTAGACAGCAGTACTTTGCTTTCTTGCTGTCTCAGTGGGGATGGGTGATTTTGTCAATTTCTATTCTCTCAGGTTCTCATTTTTTCCAAACCTAAAATTATCCACATTTCTGCAGCAATTTACCATGGGAAAAAAATCCTGGCGAACAAGTGTTTTCATGTAACTTTCTCCTAATAAACACATTTTTGCATGCAGTTTTGACTAAGATACACATTTTTGCAATGCAGCTTTCCCTAAACAGATGCAATTTTTTATGCTACTTTCATGAAGGTGTGTACGATTTCCCCTAATCTCTGTATTTTTGTAGACAGCTCTTGGCAAACTTCATTGCACCATTCAGAGAACTGTGGATTTCAAATGATGGCCGTGCTTCAGTTTGTGTGTTGCTTTAGTAGTTTTGAAACAGATAGTTTTGCCTTTAAAATGCAAACTGAATCAAATTGCTCCCCCATCGCACCCCTCAGACAAATATCGGGGGAGGGAGTGTGCAGTTGGGGGTCAATCTTCCAGGTGCTGCTCCCCCCCCCCATTAAACCCCCTCTCTAGGTGGTGAGGACACTTTCTGGCTCCCAGATAAAACTTCCTTTCTGGTTTTCCCCTTGTAAGAGGAACCACGCTGCATTGCTGCAAACTTCTCTCTGCCTCTGAACAGAGAAGAAGGGGGAGGCAAGGCTGGCCCCAGACCCCCCCCCCCATGCTAAAAATAGGCACCAGGTTTGCAAAGGCCAGCAATGGGTGGGTGGCTGGTTCCGGAAGCACGTTGCACCGTTCCACAGCAGCGACGCTTTCAGGGGTGCAAGCAGAGCAAGAGAAAGGAGGCCAAGATGGTGGGACAAAACAAGAGCGGTTCTGCCGCTGAGCTGGTTTGAAAAGCTCCAAAAGCGAAGCCTTTCTCTTGGACTGCTCTCCGGCAATGAGGTGTCTTCCTGCAAGGTTCTAAGGTAGGTGCTTAAATTGACTCAGCTCCTATGTGGGTTTCTGCAGAATCTCTGAAACTTTAGAGAAGGAGTCTGGCTGCCTCTTCTCGCTGCCCTTCCAGACGCTGTCGGACTCCAATTCCCAGCAGCCTCAGCACCCCAGCATGGCCAATGGTCAAGAGTGATGAGAGAACACCCAGCTTCCCATCCTGGTCTCTGCAGGACCTACAGGTGTTCAGCATCTACAGGAATGTCTGGTGACGCACTCGCTGACTTATTTTGGGCCACTGCCCAAAATCGATGGGCACCCTTTGAGGGACCTCCTCTGTTCCCTGAAGTTAGGTGGGTGGTGAACATGGAGGGAGTGCCTCTCCCCTGATGGTGCCCCATCCATGCAATGTCCTCCGCAGAGGAGGAGGGATGTGGGAGGAAATTTGAGCCAGTTCTCAGTTCAAGCCGAATTTAGCAAATTCGCTTCTCAAAACAATATAGAAACTGAAGCACCGCTGTCCCTCAAAATTTGCACTCATCCGAAATTTGCTGTGCAGTTCTCCAACCCAAGGATGTTTACAAAAATGCATATATTAGTGGGAGGTGTGCATATATATATATATATATATATATATATATATATATATATATATATGAATACTTCAGCAAGAATGCATTATATCAGGAGAAATTGCTTTTAAAAATGTGTGGACTAGTGATCCCAAAAAAGTGTGCATTTGGAGAAATTTGCACTAAAATGCTGAAGAATTTTCATGATAATTTCCCCCCATTTTTTTTAAAAAAGTAAACCACTTGGGGAAGTTGGGAATAACCAAAAAAAAGGACCCTCTGGGTGTATGAAGTTTATACTCTGTATGCACAATTGTGCTTTTTTAAGGTTCTTTCCACAATGTTGCTGAATGTACACAGGACATGGAGCCAGCGGGCATTATCCTGCTCTCTAACCGCCCCCATCCAAGAAAAATCCATGCACACACACACACATTCAGTCCAACCCAATATAGTACTGTGGTACCTCGGGTTACAAACACCTCCGGTTACAAACACTTCGGGTTACAGACTCCGCTAACCTGGAAGTAGTACCTCGGGTTAAAGAACTTTGCCCCAGGGTGAAAACAGAAATTGCATGGCGGCGGCAGCGGGAGGCCCCGTTAGCTAAAGTGGTCCCTAAGGTTAAGAACAGTTTCAGGTTAAGAACGGACCTCTGGAACGAATTAAGTTCGTAACCAGAGGTACCACTGTAAAAAGTAAAGGTAAAGGGACCCCTGACCATTACGTCCAGTCGTGACCAACTCTGGGGTTGCGGCGCTCATCTCGCTCTATAGGCCGAGGGAGCCGGCGTACAGCTTCCAGGTCATGTGGCCAGCATGACTAAGCCGCTTCTGGTGAACCAGAGCAGCGCACGGAATCGCCGTTTACCTTCCTGCCAGAGCGGTACCTATTTATCTACTTGCACTTTGACGTGCTTTCAAACTGCTAGGTGGGCAGGAGCAGGGACCGAGCGACGGGAGCTCACCCCATCGCGGAGATTCAAACTGCCAACCTTCTGATCAGCAAGTCCTAGGCTCTGTGGTTTAACCCACAGTGCCACCCGTGTCCCTCACTGTACCTGCACATTATAGTGTCACTTGAGGATTTAATTTGGTCTGCAAAGTGACCCCCTGATTTGCACTTCCTGTGTATGCAACATGCATTTAGAGTACATTTAAAGCAGATGGCTCTCCTCCAAAGAATTGTTGGAACTGTTGTTTATTCCCACAGAACTACAATTCCCAACACCACAAACTACAGTTCTCAGGATTCTTTGGGTGGGAAGCAACACATCTTAAACATGCTTTAAATGTATGGTGCCACAGTCACCCTTCAGTTTGCACACCTCTTAATTTTGAAGAACAATCCTCAGCTCAAAAGTTGCAATCGTTTTTTGCAAATTTCAGGATGCAATTGTGTGCCAAAAATGTAAAATTCTGTGTGATTTATTTTTTTTAAATTGAAATTCTCTGATGCAGAAATGGGGATGGGGTGGACTTTGGAAGAAACTCTTGAAAACTACACAGGCCCCAGATAGATCCATCCTGCTTTCTGTGCTGCCCTCCCACAAAACCAAGGTCAGGCACCAATCAGCCCCAAAGATGAACCTGACCATCCTGACATTTGGCCCAAAGTCAGGACAGGGAAAGAAACCAAGGGCTGCAGCTGCTTGCTTTTGTTTGACCATCTTTTCAGCAAGAGGGCTGGGGAAATGGCAACAGAGGATGTCCTGGAGGCCAATGCAGTGTTCAAAACAGCAAAAAAAGTCCAGCTCCTTGAAAGCGTTTGCCTTCTGTTGCCTCCATAACCATTGTCCTCTTCCCCCCCCCTCATCATTATGCGTAACAACACGGAGGGTGTGTAGATTAAAGCCTTTATTAAATGCCAAGCTTTCATCTCCTTTCTCGCGACTTCTGAAATCCCTTTAAATAGATGCACTAAATTCCTGTGGTAAATTATTAAAATTATTGTGCCATTACTTTGATTTGCATGCTCTGAGCTAACACTAATCCTGAGGACGCCAAGATCCATCTCAGGACCCTCGTTCTCTTTTTATTTCCACCCTCGTTTTTTTGTGTTTGTGTTTTTTCTTGATTCCTCCTCCCTTGGCCCACCCCACACAGAGTCTGATTCCCGATTCTTTCTGTTTCTCCCCATCCTTTTACATTTGGATGCTCAAAGCTACTTGTTCCAAGCAGGATGAATCTCGGGGGGCAGGAATGTGCCTCAAAGCGGCATCAAAGTCTACCCTCCCTGGACCTGTGCACAAATATATATGTCCATTCCTTGGGAACCTCCCCCTGGCCCCACCTCTCCATGCCACACTGAAGGGCTTTTGCCCGGCTGGCATTTGCCCTTGGACTTTGTTAGCGCATCTTCCTTGAACAGATGTAGGATGGAGAGATGCATGTGCAAAAATCTCTGGCTTCTATGTGGCTGGAATGCAGCTCACTGCACAGAGGAAACTGCGCACAGGTGCGCATCACATCCAACACTCTGCCCACTTTTGCTCACGGTTGGCATCCATTGGGAACTGTGTATCTTTGCGGGTGAAGTCAAACCATTGGAAGGTTGCAGCACCTGCTGTGGCTGTAGAGACCGACATGGGAGAGACATGTTTAGTTGCAGCTGGGGCAGATGCACCACAGTGTTTCTTCTCTCCATGATCCTCCCAGCGATCATTCCTCCCAGTACGTTTCCAAGCACAATTCAAAGATTTGGTGTTGACCTTCAAAGCCCTAAACGGCCTCGGCCCAGTATACCTGAAGGAGCATCTCCACCCCCATCGTTCAGCCCAGACACTGAGGTCCAGCTCAAATGGCCTTCTGGCGGTTCCCTCACTGTGAGAAGCCAAGTTACAGGGAACCAGGCAGAGGGCCTTCTCGATGGTGGTGCCTGCCCTGTGGAACGCCCCCCCCCCATCCAATGTCAAGGAAACAAACAACTATATGACTTTTAGAAGACATCTGAAGGCAGCCCTGTTTAGGGAAGTTTTTAATGTTTGATATTTTATTCTGCTTTTAATTGTGTTGGGAGCCACCCAGAGTGGCTAGGGCAGGCATAGGCAAACTCAGCCCTCCAGATGTTTTGAGACTACAATTCCCATCATCCCTGACCATTGGTTCTGTTAGCTAGGGATGTTGGGAGCTGTAGTCCCAAAACAGCTGTAGGGCCGAGTTTGCCTATGCCTGGGCTATGGGAACCCATCCAGATGGGTGGGATATTAATAATTATTATTATTATTATTATTATTATTATTATTATTATTATTATTATTATTCCTCTGGTCACTGCTATGGATGCACAGCCTGATTGTAGTTGTCTCCAGGCATGTAGTCGTCTGCATGGCAGGGCTGGTGCTCCCAGCCTTCATTCACACCATGTCTGCAGACATCTTTGTAACACAGAGTTGGTCTGCCAACTGGCCTGGTGCCGGAAGCCAATTCCCCCTAGAGCACATTCTTGGGGATGCTGCCATCCTCCATTCTGCAGACATGACCAAGCCAGTGTAGACGTCGCTGAGACAGGAGTGCGAACATGCTGGGAATGTGGACGTGGGAGAGCACATCTTTGTTTGAGGCTCTCTCCTTCCATGTGATACCCAAAATCTCTCTGACGCAGCGCACGCGGAAGTCATTGAGTTGCCCATGACTCCCTACCTTAAAGCAGTGCGCTCAATACACAAGCCTGGTAGACCTTCATCATGGTTTGGGTCATTAGCGTCACATCCTCCCAGCCCCTTTTGGAGAGGAGAGCCATTGCCGTAGGTGCCTTGCAAATCCACTTGTACAGCTCAGCATCGATGGAGAGGTTGCCGGTTATGGTGGAACCCAGGTGGACAAAATTGTCTACCACCTCAAGCATTGCCAGTAATGACTTGAGGAGTTTGAGCAGCTTCCTGACCCAGGATGAGCCTCTGTAGATCTTCCTTGGAGTGCGCTTTCAAGGCTACCTCATCTGCAAGCAACATCTCTCGGATAAGGATCTGCCATACTTTTGTCTTGGCGTGAAGGCGTGCCAGGTTGAATGGACCCCTGTCAATCCTCAAATCAAAGCATGCGCTGCCTTCAGTCAAGCTGAAGGCATATGAGACCACCAGGGAGACAAAGATGCCAGAGTTGGGGCTGGAATACAGCCCTGTTTCACAGCACTCTTTCTTTCTTTTTCTTTTTAAAATAATTTTTATTTGGTTTTACAAGCGTAAAGTTAGAACAACACCAAATAGATATCCACATTTATAAATTTCTCTGAAGCTCTAGACTTCCTCCCATCCCCTTCATGGGTCTTATTGTCAACTGCACATTATTTCATATTCCATATTTTGTATCTGTCCGTATTGTCCCTAATAATTGTTACATTACAAGTATTATTGAAATGCTGCTAATGTTTCCATCTGCTCACAGTGGTCTCCTAAATAAGTTATATTTTCCCCCCATTCTTTCTTAAAGCTTTTGTCCTCTTGGTTCCTGAGCTTTCCGGTCAGTTTTGCCATTTTAGCATAGTCCATCAGCTTTTTAGCATAGTCCATCATACGAAAGCTCATACCAAGAACTAACTCAGTTGGTCTTTAAGGTGCTACTGGAAGGAATTTTTTTTGTTTTGTCCATCAGCTTGGTTTGCCATTCCTCTCTGGTCTTCACTTTGTCTTCTTTCCATCTCTAGGCGAGTAAGATCTGTTGCTGCATACATAAGTCTTTTCTGGTCCTTCGGGATATCGGTACCTACAGTTCCTAATAAAAAAGCTTATGGTTTTTAAAAATAAAAGTTATTTTAATTTTTTTTTAAATGTCCGGCCCCCCACAAGGTCTGAGGGACATTGGACCGCCCCCCTGCTGAAAAGGTTTTCTGACCCCTGGCTTAGGGGCTGCATCCTGGAAACGATGCCTTATGAGGAACGGCTAAGGGAGCTGGGCATGTTTAGCCTGGAGAAGAGGAGGTTAAGGGGTGATATGATAGCCATGTTCAAATATATAAAAGGATGTCACATAGAGGAGGGAAAAAGGTTCTTTTCTGCTGCTCCAGAGAAGCGGACACGGAGCAATGGATCCAAACTACAAGAAAGAAGATTCCACCTAAACATTAGGAAGAACTTCCTGACAGTAAGAGCTATTCGACAGTGGAATTTGCTGCCAAGGAGTGTGGTGGAGTCTCCTTCTTTGGAGGTCTTTAAGCAGAGGCTTGACAACCATATGTCAGGAGTGCTCTGATGGTGTTTCCTGCTTGGCAGGGGGTTGGACTCGGTGGCCCTTGTGGTCTCTTCCAACTCTATGATTCTATGATCCCAGCCCCATCCAAGGTTCAGAGAGCAGTGAAAACAGACATTTAGGGCTTTAGAAACCAACAGCTTGAACTGGCAACCAACACAGCTGTTTTAAAGCAGGAGTCATATTAAATCTTAAACAGATCTAAGCAGTGGAACTTTCCGTGTCATCTTCCAGGACAGCCTCGCGCATTGCCATAATCCAGGCTGCAGGTCACCAGAGCGTGGAGGACAGTGGCCAGGTCATCGGTACGCAAAAAGGGGCCACAGCTGTCCAGCCAGCAGCAGTTGGGGGAAACGTTGCCCACAGACCAATTGCAGACACCTCTGGGTCCAGGTCCCCCCTTGAAGAACCCTGTGTGCATGTGAGCGGACACTGCTTGCTGATGCTCTCAAGATTGTGCATGTGTGAACTGGTGTTGAGCCCATGCACACCCACCTCCATTGACCATACAGTGCAAATTGCTAGATGTTACTCTGTTGAACTCAGGTTCACCCCTAAAGCCAAGGCCACTCCACATATCATGTGTTTGCTGCAGTATGTTTCTGAAACTGCTGGAAGCCACAGGAGGGAGAATTGCTCTTGTGTTCAGATCCTCCTTGCTGGTTTAGCCCTGGGGCATCTGCTTGGCTGCTGTGAGAACAGGATGCTGGACAAGATGGGCCTGATCCTGCAGGATCTTCTGATGTTCTTATAATAGCTGTCAACGTTTCCCTTTTTTTCGAATAGGATTCCTCGCAAGAAAAGGGGAAAGTTGACAGCTATGGTTCTTATTATGAATTAGGAGGGAATTATATAGTTTTGTGGAGTACAGTGGTACCTTGGTTCTCAAACTTACTCCGTTCTGGGAGTCAGTTCAACTCCTGAAACTGTTCGAAAACCAAGGTGTGGCTTCCGATTGGCTGCAGGAGCTTCCTGCACTCAATCGGAAGCCATGTCGGACATTTGGCTTCCCCAAAATGTTCGGAACACTTGTGGCATTTGGGAGCCGATTTGTTCGGCAACTAAGCCCTTGGAGAACCAAGGTATTGTACGACTGTATTTCTTAATGAGATGCTTTCCTTGTTGATTATTTAGATTTTGTTATATTTTGTAATTATGTAATGTTCTTCCCCCATTTTGTGAGCCGCCTAGAGCCAATGGCGTAGGGAGGGGGCAGAGGGGGCAGACCACCCCAGGTGCAACTCTGGGAGGGGTGACAAGATGGCCCCTGCCTCCCCCCAGCTGTAGAGTGGCCAAGGACGCCCGCTGTCTGTAAGGGCACCACTTGCGCAGCGTCCGTACGGGCTGCCGCTCTCATGTGCCGTCCATGAGCGGTATCTCGTACGGCCGATATGCGCAAGCAGCATCCCGTATGGGATGTGGTGCATGTGCAGTCCGTGTTCCTAGAGCACAATTTGTTGTGGAAAGGCATCGTGCAAATAAATGATGTGGATGACTTCCATTTGGGAGTGGTAAGATTTCCAGCAATAAAGTTGGGGCCTAGTCCATACCTTCCAATGTTCCACATGAAGATAGGGAGATTTTATTCTAAAGCAAGTGACGGTGTGACCACATTTGGAATACTGGGTGCATTTCCAGTGGCCTCGCCTCGAAATGGATATTGCAGTGTCGGCAAAGATTCAGATCAAGGGGATGGAGGAAAGGCTGAAGCATTTGGGACTTTATAGTTTAGAGAAAAGGGAACTCAGAGGCAACATGATAGAAGTTTGCAAAAGTATGCAAAGCATGTGGAAATCAGATAGAGAAAAGTTTCTCCCTCGCTCATAACGCTAGAACTTGCAGACAATGAAGGTGAATGTCGGAAGAGTCAGGATAGATAAAAAGAAGGACTTCTTCATGCTGCACATAGCTACGCTATGGAATCAGTGCATACGGGAGCTGGTCCTTTGTCTCTTTCTGTTGCACTGTCAATCATCCCCCTCTGCTTTTCTCCTCTTGTTCCATTGCTGTTAAAAGTGCTACCGTTTTTGAATGTTTTGTTTTTAAAAAATGTCTCTCTGCAAAAACCACAAGCGATGCAAGGCTGGCAAATTTTGGTAGGTGCGTTCACACTTGTGTCACATGTTAAATGTGGAAGCAGATGTCCACATTGGCAAAGGCCGTGTTTGCCACCACCTCCATTTTTCAGATACTTATCAAGTTGTCAGCGAGGGTCAGCGCTGCCACTGTTCCATATGCTGCCGGAGCTATCTGCAAACTCAACTAATGCACCAATTCCTAAACTTTATTATGTTTGCATCCACTATTCTGATTCACCAATATTCAGGAGCCTTCTGTTTTTCTTCTGAATTTTAAATGTGGCTCCTTCTGCACTCCAGTGCAGCTGTACTGAATGTACAACTTGGCTGCCAAGATAGCTAGCTGTAGAGTTTGTGCCATGCCATATATCTGGTGAGGCAGTTCTAGAGACATAGAGAAAGCTCAAACCTAGTACAGTCGTACCTTGGAAGTCGAACGGAATCCATTCCGGAAGTCCGTTCAACTTCCAAGTTGTTCGAAAACCAAAGCGCAGCTTCTGATTGGCTGCAGCAAGCTCCTGCAGCCAATCGGAAGCCGTGGAATCCCTGTCAGACGTTCGGCTTCCAAAAATATTTTGCAAACCAGAACAGTCATTTCCGGGTTTGCGGCATTCGGGAACCAAAACGTTCGGGAACTAAGCTGTTCCAAAACCAAGGTACAACTGTAGTCTGCTATTTAGCAACATTTCCCCTTCTGTCTTGTCATTCAGTGCAGCAGCACTGAAGTGCAGAAGGAACTGTGTTTGATGTAGTAGCACCAGAGTGCGGAAGAAGCTACACCCAAACTCCAATCAAAGTCTGACGCTGTTTAAAAATAGATTAGAAACTGAAAGTGTACTTACATTATTGTTTAGCTTGAAAAGCGTAACTAACATCCTGATCGAAAATGCATTTACTTTGAAGTAAGTCAATCTTTGCTAAATCCAGAGGCTACAAATCTATCTAGTCTCATTAGGGACATGAATGGGTGAACCAGGAATATAAGACAACATTCTTATTCTTTTCTTTCTAAAATGGTGATGTACACGTCTTTCTTATTTTTTTAAAAAATGAATCATTGATTTTGGAGAGACGGGGGACATGCGGTACCAGTTGTTTCTGGGCACACCTGATGGAAATACTCAGAAGTTGTGCAATAACATTACAGGAACTCATGTGCAGGGCCGGATTTAGGTTTGATGCAGCCCTAAGTTACTGAAGGTAATGGGGCCCTTGATATGTCCAGCTGTCCTTTGCCATCAACAAATTGTCACTGTTTTTGTGTGTTGAATATATGCTATATGGTAATTTATGGACCTCATAAGTATCTAAAGCCATTTGCACATAACAAAATATGTATTTTATCAAAGTAATTGTTGAACTAAAATACAACCAGTCCTTTCAGAATGTAGGCACCCTATATATAGAAAGTGATATTTTAGGGAGCAGGCTAGCAGGCGGGGCCCATGACTTACCTCATAGGAGCCTACACAACAAAAACACTGTTGCTGTATGTAGGTTTTATTTTATTTGTTTTTTATTTTACATTTTGGAAATGTACATCCAGGTTTTTTCCTTTAAATTTTTTTGGGGCCCCCAAGAGAGTGGGGCCCTGAGCTAGAACTTGCTTAGCTTATACGTAAATACGGCACTGCTCATGTGCAGCTCCGGTACAATTCCATGTGTTTTGCACAGGAGTTCTTCCCTGGGGGATTTCTGCCCTGCAGCTGCAATGCAAAACATCGTTAAGCAGAAGGAAGGCTCATAGAAGGAGCCATATCTGCTTGACAGAGCGCATGCTCTGCACTGTGCTGTATCCTCTGGGTTTGGAAAGGCTCCTGCATGAGGGAAACCTTGCAAGAGGTCTGCCCTAAGACTAGGAAACAGCAGGAGCCAGGATACGTTTGGTAGCTGCGTTGATTTACCAAATACACGGTTTAGCACTGAATTGAAACAAGTGGCAATTGGGTTTTCCGTGGATTGCTGTTTGTTCCGATTTAGCACTAAAGATCAGGTTTTCCCAGAGAGAGCGGAAGGGCAAAGGCAAAACTGTTCAGACCCATGAACGGCACAAACAGAAAGCCGTTTGGACCCCTGCTTTCTAGGCACAAGACAAGCCCTAAATGGAACCTCCAGAGGCAGAGGCAGCTTATCTGTAAATACCTGGCACTGGGAGCGAGCAAGTTAAGACCATTGCCTTCATACCTCTCCTGTGAAACAAGATGTTGGATTAGATGGAGTTTTGATCTTTGATCTGATCTGCCAGGGCTGCTCCTACTGCAGCTGCGGAGCTACTTCCTGCTTTGTTTAACAAGGCTTACAACTGAGGAAAGCTATGCGGTTGTTAGACGTGGATAATTATTCCAGCGTGGGTGCAAGCAAGCTCTTAGTGGGATGGTTAAGTTGATGGGTGCTGCAGCAAACCTGTTTGCTGGTGGCATTGCATAGAATTGAAGGTTTCGGATCACTGCCCAAACCCTCTTTTTTTATTAAAAAAAAAACCAACACAAAACAACTAAAAAAGTATTAAATTAGCTTGTGGTATCATTTCCTGCCCTTTTCCTGTCTTCATCAGTCTGCTTCATTAGCATTTTGCCACATTGGGGTGGTTTCCTGTGGAGGCGGAACTTCGCTCTATAACTCCAAATAATTTACAGAGAGATATGAAATACTTTTGCTGTTCTCTTTAATAAGGCCGAGAGCAAATTCTCACCGGCATCTCTTAGGTATATGTGTTTGGGCAATTCTCCCAGTTAATGATATAAAGCATTCATATTTATTAGGTGTGGAGTCAATAGAATTAAATTCCATGCCAAGATCTATACAGGAACATCTCCAATTTAGCTTTCTGGTTGTTAAATCACGGCCGTGAACCCGCCATGTAGTACTCTGTGTGGCCACATATGTGCCTTTATGTTGTGTTTTCGCTGTGACCCACAGCCCTCTCCTTTTTAATTTTGCTGCCCTTGAGCTGCCTGTGGGAGAGGCAATGGTGCAATTGCACTGTAGCTTTTCCACCCCATTTTCTGTTTTTTAAATACAGCAGGCCCCAAAGTGACACGGGGGTTACGCTCCAAGGGTCTGCACAGGGCCGGATTTAGGTTTGATGGGGCCCTAAGCTATTGAAGGGACGCAGGTGGTACTTTGGGTTAAACCCACAGAACCTAGGGCTTGCTGATCAGAAGGTCAGCGGTTCGAATCCCTGCGGCGGGGTGAGATCCCGTTGCTCAGTCCCTGCTCCTGCCAACCTAGCAGTTCAAAAGCACATCAAAGTGCAAGTAGATAAATAGGTACCGCTCTGGCAGGAAGGTAAACGGCATTTTCGTGCGCTGCTCTGGTTCACCAGAAGCGGCTTAGTCATGCTGGCCACATGACCCAGAAGCTGTACGCCGGCTCCCTCGGCCAATAAAGCGAGATGAGCGCCACAACCCCAGAGTCGTCTGCGACTGGACCTAATGGTCAGGGGTCCCTTTACCCTTTAAGCTATTGAAGGTAATGGGGCCCTTTCTATGTCCAGCTGTCCTTTGTCAACAACAAATTGCCACTTTTTTTGTGTTGACTATATGCTATATGGTAATTTATGGACCTATAGGTATCTCAAGCCATTTGCACATCTTGCCATGCAACAAGTCCATGCAGAATGTAGGCACCCTATATATAGAAAGGAGCAAACCAGTGATATTTTAGGGAGCAGGCTAGCAGGCTTACAGAACAACCAGAAAGCTAAATTGGAGATGTTCCTGTATAGATCTTGACTTACATCATAGGAGCCTGCACAACACAAAACACTGTTGCTGTATGTAGGTTTTATTTTATTTGTTTTTTTATCTTATATTTTGGAACTATGTTTTTTTTCCTTTAATTTTTTTTGGGGGCCCCAAGAGAGTGGGGCCCTAAGCTATAGCTTGTTTAGCTTATATGTAAATCTGGCACTGGCTCTGCACTTGTGCAAAGCCAGTAAGACCTCTGCAACCGCCCTGCTCACATGCGTTTGACCATCTCTGCCTTACTGGACAGGTCATGGAAGGTCTGTGGAAGGTTGTGGGTGGCTCCCACAAGAAGCAAGGTGGGGGGCTCAAAAACTCTTACCTTGCTAGGTTTTGCTGCCACAGAAAGAGTTTTAAGCCCTCTGCTTTGCCTACTGGGCTCTTTAAAGGTTTATGAGATCTCATGTGGCCTTCACGAGATCTCGCCAGATCTTGGATGACACCTTCCAACCGTCATTCCCACTCCCCAATTCTCCATTTATTTATTTCCACCACCCACGCAAAGTTTCAGTTGCATAAGTAAATGTGGTCTAAACCACTGAGCCTCTTGGGCTTGCCAATCAGAAGGTTGGCGATTCGAATCCCTGCAACAGAATGAGCTCCTGTTGCTCTGCTCCAGCTCCTGCCAACCTAGCAGTTCAAAAGCACACCAGTGCAAGTAGATAAATAGATAGCGCTGTGGCAGGAAGGTAAATAGTGTTTTTGTGAGCTCTGGTTTCCATCATGGTGTTCCGTTGCACCAGAAGCGGTTTAGTCCTGCTGGCCACGTGACCCAGAAAGCTGTCTGTGGACAAACACCGGCTCCCTTGGCCTGAAAGCGAGATGAGCGCCGCAACCCCATAGCTGCCTTTGACTGGACTTAACCGTTCAAGGGTCCTTTACCTTTACCTTTACCTATTGTATTGTTGCCCATGTGGCATGTAAAACACAACAGCAGTCAAGTACCACATTCCTAGAGTGAACATGTTTACACATGGGGAGGAATGTTTATCCAGCCAGCAGGTAAACTTCCTGTTTCCTTCTGGGCTGGGACAGACTTCCTCTGCATGTGACTAGAGGTGGGTGTGGCCTCACCTGTGCAGGTAATGCCAAAAGCACAGGGCAGGGCAGCCATCTCTCTCTTTTTTACTACATGCATCAAAGAAGCAACATCTGCTTAGCCAAAGATGCTGGACAGAGGGACTGTCTCCTTATGAGGTAGTTTCCAGGTGTATGTTACTTTTCTAAGCTAAGTCTGCCTTCTGGCATCCGATTGTGAACAGAATGTGAGTAAACTCTTTTTATACAGTGGTTCCTTGGGTTACATACACTTTGGGTTACATATACCTCAGGTTACAGACTCCGCTACCAGAAATATTACCTCGAGTTAAGAACTTTGCTTCAGGATGAGAACAGAAATCATACAGTGGTGGTGCAGCAGCAGCAGCAGGAGGCCCCATTAGCTAAAGTGGTGCTTCAGGTTAAGAACAGTTTCAGGTTAAGAACAGACCTCCAGAATGAATTAAGTTCTTAACGCGAGGTACCACTGTACTTTTATAGAAGACTGTGTTGTGTCTTATCTTTTATGAGGGAATAAGGGGGAAATACCAGAACAGCTATTATAGAGGCTTTAGTGAGCCTGAGCAAACGCATCCGCTGTGAGTTTAAAAAGGGGAATGTTACTCTGCTAAATTGTGAACTTGTTAACACAAGTTGGAAAGGCTATAATCAAACAACATATGCTCTCCTGCATCCCTGAACATTCCCACAGCCCACACCCCAATCTCTGAGCACCAAGAGATTCCAGGGGTTGCTATGCTTTCCCAGAGCTTGGTTCCTTGGAATGAAGGTCAATAGAGACAATGGAGTCTGAATAAATGGTTTCATTTACACACCTACACAACCTCAGCTTAGGATGGAGGTGCTCAAAGCATTCACACCCCAAGAGAAAGAATCATAGAATCATAGAATCCTAGAGTTGGAAGAGACCACAAGGGCCATCGAGTCCAACCCCCTGCCAAGCAGGAAACACCATCAGAGCACTCCTGACATATGGTTGTCAAGCCTCTGCTTAAAGACCTCCAAAGAAGGAGACTCCACCACACTCCTGGGCAGCAAATTCCACTGTCAAACAGCTCTTACTGTCAGGAAGTTCTTCCTAATGTTTAGGTAGAATCTTTTTTCTTGTAGTTTGGAACCATTGCTCCGTGTCCGCTTCTCTGAAGCAGCAGAAAAGAACCTTTCTCCCTCCTCTATGTGACATCCTTTTATATATTTGAACATGGCTATCATATCACCCCTTAACCTCCTCTTCTCCAGGCTAAACATGCCCAGCTCCCTTAGCCGTTCCTCATAAGGCATCGTTTCCAGCCCTTTGACCATTTTGGTTGCCCTCCTCTGGACACGTTCCAGTTTGTCAGTGTCCTTCTTGAACTGTGGTGCCCAGAACTGGACACAGTACTCCAGGTGAGGTCTGACCAGAGCAGAATACAGTGGCACTATTACTTCCCTTGATCTAGATGCTATATTCCTATTGATGCAGCCCAGAATTGCATTGGCTTTTTTAGCTGCCGCGTCACACTGTTGGCTCATGTCAAGTTTGTGGTCAACCAAGACTCCTAGATCCTTTTCACATGTACTGCTCTCAAGCCAGGTGTCACCCATCTTGTATTTGTGCCTCTCATTTTTTTGCCCAAGTGCAATACTTTACATTTCTCCCTGTTAAAATTCATCTTGTTTGTTTTGGCAATAAAAAGAAGGTTCTTTTTATTGTATGTGGTGGTCTTGTAGTAAGGTTAAAGCTTATTAGGAAATGATATACAATGAAATGAAAAGGATGTTTAAAATAACATTTGTAAAAACAAACAAACCCAGAAGCCTTTCTCTTGGGAATTATAGGGATAGAACTACCTAAATTGTATATAAATTTATTCATGTATGCGACTACAGCGGCAAGAATGTTACTTGCCCAAACATGGAAAGAAGAAGTCCCAGCAAAGGAGGAATGCATACAAAAATCTATGGAATATGCAGAAATTGCGAAACTTACCGGAAAAATAAGAAATCAAGATAACAAACTTTTTATAAAAGAATGGAAAGGGTTTACGGAATATTTACAAACAAACTGTAAGTGAATAAGAACATTGGCAGGATTATTGTAATAACTTGCAGTTTTATAGGAGTATATATTTAAAGTAGATGAATAAATGAGCAGATTAAGTTACTTTGGATTTGCAGAAGATATTAAAAATAAATTTAAGGAACCTCAGAAAGAGGGGGAAGGAAGTCAAGTTTTAAAATGTCAAAATGACTGTAAAATCAGTGAAATGTATATATCTGGAAAGTATATATATATATTTTTAAAGAGAGATCTTACTTCTCCATTTGGTTTCCAGGGAAGCCCCCAACTCACAGACTTGGGTCCAGCACATAGCAAGACACATCTCTGTGTCTCCATCTTCCAGTGGCGTCCAAAACTCAGACACACTTTTCTCTCACGCACAGCCCTGCTTGACCTATTGTTCTCCACCCTGGTATGGTGCGGCATCCCAACGTATATTGTTCATTGATGTATATTGTGCTCCAGGAGGCTCCGTTTGATTGGAATCAAGTATACCCTTCTAGAGATAACGCAAAATAACATCGCTTCTGGCAAATGAGCCACCATAGCTGCGAGAGGGCCGCGAAAATTTGTGTCCCCAGCTTTCCAGACTCATCTGCTATACAAATCCAAAGGGGCACATTGGTTGCCAGAGGTGAAACATATTGGCATTATTTTGACCTCTCCTACCCCACTATGTGCAACCTCCAACAAGGAACCCTTCATTTTTAAGCAGTGAAACAGCTGGACTGCAGCCCTCTCACAGATTCCTTCATTCACAATGAGTGCCCTTAGAAGCTGTGGTTTTCCTCTGCCTTTAAACTGGGAGACCCCAACTATTCTTTGGGTCTCTTGATGCATGCCATTGTTGTTGTTGTTGTTGTTGTTGTTGTTGTTACCCCACCCATCTGTCTGGGTTTCCCCAGCCACTCTGGGCAGCTACAAAAGATTAGAAATACATTAAAACACCAGTCATTGAAAACTTCCCTAAACAGGGCTGCCTTCAGATATCTTCTAAACGTCAGATAGTTGTTTCTTTCTTTGACATCTGATGGGAGGGCATCTTCATATTTCTTGAAGTGAAGTATTAGGCCTAACCTGCACTATGTGGCTGCCTGGTGTATAGAGTGCTCTCCCTCTCCTTCAACACACAGACACACACTCCATGGAGTGCAGTTGCTGTTTGCTCCTGGAAAAAAGAAACCAGAGTTCTAGCTGCAAGCCGATTTGTTCAAGCAGAAGCACATGTGCATTTGGCGTGATCTGCAAGGAAGTTAGTCCCTATGAGAGATGCACTGGGGGCAAAATTGCTCCACTCTTTCTCATCCCTGCAGTGGAGAACTTTGAAATCATAGGCATGCAATAGATCAGGAGTGACCAACTCCCAAGAGTCTGTGATCTACTCACAGAGTTAAAAACTGGCAGTGATCTACCCCCACACACACACTTTTTGGGGGGTTCAGGTCATAGTGGTTGAGCTTTTTTTAGGGGAGCCTAAGATGTTGAGCGTCTTTGAGGGGGAGCCAGTGATCTACCACAGATGTCCGGTGATCTGCCAGAAAATCACGATTTACCTGTTGGACATGCCTGCAATAGCTGAATTAGACAAGGCTGATCCACAAATAAAAGCTCCTGTTATATGCTAAGCATGGTGTTTGTGTGTGTGTGTGTGTGTGTGAAATGCCCTAAAGCAAGCAAACCCTTTGCTGTTCTGGTTATCTTCTTTTAAGACATGCATATGACATACCCCCCCTCTCATTTTGAGTCAGGCCACATTGATGACTTCACACCTGCGGTTTGCGACCAACGCTGAGACGTTTCCATGACACTCGAGTAGTTTTCGCAAGGTGTCGCGTGTACCTTAAGTGGCACTCAAATCAGAGGCTATAGAATATAGAATATTGTCAGAGAGCAAATGTGCTAAAATTGAAATGTGTTAGGAGCCTTTTGAATATCTTCTTGCAGCCTTGCTTGAAGTGAAGACAGCTTCCTTTCACCCAAGGAAGGAAGGAAGGAAGGAAGGAAGGAAGGAAGGAGGGAAACTTGCACTACAAGGGATCCAACTTGATTAAGAATAGCTGTAGAAATAATAACACACAACAATCAGTTTAGTCGCATGAATGTAAAACCAGAAATGTTACAGCAGCAGAGGGCCCAGCAATTCTGGATCCTTATCAATAAAGGAAAATTAAAATTAAAATTAAAAACATGTTTCCTCAAACCAATCTTTCTTCGCTTCACCTCTCACCACTTGTCTGTGTTGTGTAAGATGTTCAGGCAAGGCTATCAATTATCTATGCCTTGGGGGGGGTGTTATTGGTCATTATTGTTTGACAAATGACAAGTGTGTTTTTATACAAAACATCCGACAGACAGAACATCTATCTAAAAAAACCCCAGCCCACCTGCCCCCTGAAATATAGACCCTTACTCCTGGTACAGTAGAAAAAATATTAAAAACAATTTTAAAATATCAAAATCCATCAAAATTTCCAGGCTTGTCAAAAACTTACTAGAATCATCAACAGTATTAAAATCCTACTCCAGCCTCCTCTCTCCCAATTAACCTCCATCTCCAAGGCTAAGTGATGGGAGGGAGTGCAGAGGAGAAATCACCAGGGGCTTCCCCTGTCAGGTTTGGTCCCTGAAATCTCAGGTCCTGGGACGCTCCTGACCTGGCAACCCTAGCAATGGTGGATATTTTTGGAGGGCTTTTGGGATGAAAATGTGGCAACACCTGCCAAGATGCGCCCTCGTGCTTGCTGGTGAGGCTGAGATAAATCACCAGCCCTAGTTCATATAGAAGCAGAGTAACCTTTCCTGATAAAATTCATGTGCACCTTCTGTTGATGCTTTTTACCAACAGGGTACAGAACTTCCCTAATTACCGTATTTTTTGCTCTATAAGACTCACTTTTTCCCTCCTAAAAAGTAAGGGGAAATGTGTGTGAGTCTTATGGAGCGAATGCAGGCTGTGCAGCT
Organism: Podarcis gaigeae; assembly: GCF_964106915.1. Classification (NCBI taxonomy): domain Eukaryota; kingdom Metazoa; phylum Chordata; class Lepidosauria; order Squamata; family Lacertidae; genus Podarcis; species Podarcis gaigeae. The sequence continues at coordinate 50,960,830 of NC_139690.1, read as the reverse complement.
ATCCCAGAAGCCAGAACAGCAAGAGGGATCGCTGCTTTCGCTGCGCAGCGATCCCTCTTGTTGTTCTGGCTTCTGAGATTCAGAATATTTTTTTTCTTGTTTCCCTCCTCCCAAAACTAGGTGCGTCTTATGGTCTGGTGCGTCTTATAGAGCGAAAAATACGGTATTCTCTTCGTTGACCTGTCCATCCTCTTCTTCTCACCATCGTTTTCTAGGGAATAGAATCAGAAATGGATGATCTCAGTATGGACACCCTGAAGGATGAAGTGGATGCCCTCTGGGAGAATGTTGAGTGCAATCGCCACATGTTGACCCGCTACATCAACCCAGCCAAGCTGACCCCTTACTTGCGCCAGTGTAAAGTCATTGATGAACAAGATGAGGATGAAGTGCTCAACTCGCCAATGCTGCTCTCCAAAATCAACCGAGCAGGTACAGCCAGGTGCCCACAGCTACACTGATTCGGACGTTACAATGGCACCAGTCTTCTGTCAGAACATTTGTACCAAATTCAGGGTTCCTGGTAGGGTTACAGCAAGTGAAAAGCTGACCCTGGGTACATTGGGAGAGACATTTAGTGTTTTTGGGAACTTTAAATTGCATGTTGGGGAAAGGTTTGCCATATTCCTAAACCAGGACACACCAAAAGCTGTTGAGCTTTTTCTGGACAAATCCCAGAGCTGTTGAGCTATTTTTTACAAAGACACAAAAAAAACCCCCACAATTTTTCAATTGACTTGCCTAAGATCCAGGACAAGCACTGCCTTTTGAACGCCAATTTCGTCTTTGAAATCCAGACATATAGCAGCCCTAGGAAAGGTGCTTTAGCTATAGAAGGAGACACAGGGAGACCTAGGAGACTTCTAAGAGACCTCTAAAAGACCTAGGAAAGGTGCTTTAGATATATAGAAGGAGATACAGGGAGACCTCTAAGAGACCTCTAAGAGACCTAGGAAAGGTGCTTTAGATATAGAAGGAGATACAGGGAGACCTGGGAGACCTCTAAGAGACCTAGGAAAGGTGCTTTAGATATAGCCATTTCAAACTTTCTGTGCCACTTTTGTACACCCTCTTCAAATTATATTGGAAAGTTAATGAAACGAGAGTTCTCCTCCCTCTTCTCATCCAGATGTCCTGTCTTGGTCTCCCTCTAGGTCGGCTGCTGGACATCCTCCACACGAAAGGAGAGAGGGGCTATGTGGTTTTCCTAGAAAGCCTAGAATTTTACTACCCAGAACTGTACAAACTGGTGACAGGGAAGGAGCCGACACGGCGATTTTCTACCATTGTTGGTAAGTTAGATCCAGCCTTACCAGGGCTCAGTGGGGGAAGCAGAATCATTGCAAGGAAAATCATGAATAAAAAGGTCTGCATGAGCTTTCCCGGTTCTTATGCAGAGCACCAATGGGGCCAAGACTGGCAAAGTGGGGAGGAGGATCAGAGCAGCAGGACAATCAGGTGGGGAAGCTGTGTGGTTGGTGGTCCCTCCAGATGTTTCTCAACTACAACTCCCATCACCCTTGACCATTGGCCAGGCTGGCTAGGGCTGATAGGAGTTGGAGTCCAGTGACATCTAACCCTGCCTTTCTGAATCAATCCAAGGGTCCTTCCTCTCACCAAGCATCCTGCACCCCCCAGTCTGGGGTCATGGGGTTTGATTCTCCAAATAAATCTAAGGTTATCTGAGTGTTGGGAGATTAAGGTGATGACCACCAACTTGGATGGCTTTAGAAGAGGACTAGACAAATTCATGCAGGCGAGGGCTACCAATAGCTGCTAACCATGGTGGCAATGTTCTGCCTCCAGGGTCGCAGGCAGTAATGCTTCTGAATACCAGTTGCTGGAAACCTCTTGTGCTCGGATCCTGTTTGTGGGTTTCCCATAGGCATCTGGATGGCCACTGTGAGTACAGGATGTTAGACTAGGTGGGTCACTGGCCTGATCCAGCAGGCTCCTCTTAGATTCTTCTGTTTTGTTTGGACCAGAGGACTCTGGTTCTCTCTTCATCACCTCGATCCATGCTCTGCTACTCACTTTCTGCAATGTAACCCTGTCAAGCCACGTAGCCCTGGTACCCTGTGTCCGTCTCCTTTCCATTTCAGTAGAAGAGGGTCACGAAGGCCTCACCCATTTCCTGATGAACGAGATCATTAAGCTGCAGCAGCAGGTCAAGACCAAGGATGCTCAGCGCTGCGAGCTCCTGGCCAAATCCCGCCAGATGGAGGATGAGCGGAAGCAGCTGAAGCTCAACCTGAAGGAGCTGCTGACCTTCCAGGAGAGGTACAACAAGATGAAAGAGGAAAGGAACAACTACAACGACGAGCTCGTCAAGGTGAAGGACGAAAACTACAACCTGGCAATGAGGTATGCCCAGCTGAGCGAAGAGAAGAACATGGCGGTGATGAGAAGCCGGGACCTCCAGCTCGAGGTGAGAGAGGGATTTCGGAAAGAGAAGAGGGGCTGTTTTGACTCCACATCTGACTGCAAATATCTTCTTTGCCCATTTGTCAAAGACAGAAATGGAGAACCTACAGCCCTCCAGATGTTGGGCTCCAACTCCCATCAGCCCCATCCAGCATAGCCAGCGATGATGGGAACTGGAGTCCAACCAAATCTGCCCTTATACTGGTTTATGAATCATTCCATCAGGCTTCAGGGAACCAGATCCCTCCCATGGTGGCAGCCCAGAATCAGAGAAATTATAAATGCTCTTACCAAGCAATATATTCAATAATTCACAGAGAATGACAAAGGAATGCAGGCTTCCCTAATAATGGCGTTGCTCCAAGTAAAGTCCCTCCCCCCATCTCTCTTATCCTACATCATCCCTGGGCTTTCTGTCTCTGAGATTTCTGTTTGGCTACTCTCACTGCACGTCTAGTCCTGGGGGAGGCCCCCCCCCAAATGCTCTCCAAAGACGCTGGGTCTCTCAGCTGTCTTTCCCCCAGTGTTTCTGCTTCCTCTTCCAATATTTCCCAGCTTTCCCCCTCTACATTCTCTGAACTATGTCCTTCTTCAAACCACTGTTCTAAATCTATACTGTCTTCTTGTTCTCAGGAAGGTTCAGGAGAAGGGGCACAGCCCCCACCGTTCCTCCTCAGTCCGGCCCTGACACATTCTCTCCCAAAGGACCCACGGGAACACTAGTTCTGTTAGAAAACATGGTGATCTCCAACTGAGAACTACTAGCACTCTCACAAAACTATAGTTCCCAGGATTCTTTTGGGGGAAACGACAACAGTTAAAATGGTATAAAACGAAGACACATTCGGGGTTTTAATAAACCCAAAGTCCAAAAGCTGAATGAATCTGATGTCTTTAGGCAGGGCTTCTCATCAGTCACAATGTTCCGCCTTTTGAAACATAGGCTGTGCACACCATTCATCAGTGTGGAGTCTAGTTTTAGGGGACAAGCGTTTATTTGATGTTTCTTTGCTTATTTCCCTCTCTATCACACACATTCGCTCTACACTGGTAGATTGACCAGCTGAAGCACTGGCTGAACAAAGTGGAAGAGGAATGTAAGCTCGAGAGAAACCAGTCCCTGAAGCTCAAGAATGACATTGAAAACCGGCCAAAGAGGGAACAAGTTCTGGAACTGGAGCGAGAAAATGAGATGTTGAAGACCAAGATCCAGGAGTTACAGTCCATAATTCAGGTGAGAAAGGATTAATTTCTGGCTGGTTATTTTTATTAAATTTATATAACGCCCTTCATCTGAAGATCACAGGGTGGTTTACATAATAAAAATACATAATGAAAACACAAAAGACCTATCATAACAACAGCAACAGCCAACAGCCCCCTTCCACAAACACATTTAAAAAGCAATAGATTGTTTAACCAGCCCAAGGCGTGGTTCAGCCCAGACACTGAGCTCCACCTCTGAGGGTCTGCTGGCGGTTCCCTCACCGTGAAAGGTGAAGCCACAGGGAACCAGGCAGAGGGCCTTCTTGGCAGTGGCACCCATCCCGTGGAACACCCCTCCACCCCTGTTAGATGCCAAGGAGGTAAAGAACTACACAACTTTTAGAAGACACCTGAAGGCAGCCCTGTACTGGGAAGTTGTTTGACCTTTTCTTGTGTTTTTATAGGTGTTGGAAGCCACCCAAAGTGGCTGGGACAACCCAGCCAGATGGGCGGGGTACAAAGAATAAAATTGTTCTCGTTATTATTTATTAAACCGTAAAATAAAATTTAAAAAATTAAAAAATTAAGCAAAACATATATTTCCTGCAACACATTGCCGGATTCAATTTGTTCACATTATTTCAATCTACATTAGTATGATTCCCCTGGCTTTGGGTGGGGATAAGCGAGTAATAAGCAGAGAAGAGCAAAATGGGAAAAGAATTTTTGTTGGAGTGTAAGAAACTCTTTAACAAGGTTCTGATTTTTCCCGTGATGACATCAATGCTTTTTTTTTTTTTTTGAAATATCAAATGTCAGATTCTTTTTTTCTTTTTAAATGTTCTTCTTCAGTGTAGCTGCTTTGCTCGTGCCCTAAGCATGTGCATAGCTTGCCTCTCGGGTAACCCAGCAACCCTCTGGCTCATTCACTTTCGGCGCATTCCACCTTCCATCTGAGACGACCCTCCCCATATTCCCTTCTGCCATCTTCCCGGGAGATGCCTTGCAACTAATAATTTGGAAGAGTGAGAGCGTTAATCAGTTAATCAGCATGACTAACTTGAGCTTAATCACAAGCTGGAAACAAAGCAGTGAAGAAATAAAGTTGTAATTAATTGGAGCCAGACAGATTGGCTCACCCAGGAGTGCAGTAGAGAAACAACTACACAGAGATATGCACGTCCCCCTTGAACTCAGCGGGACTTAATTTTGGGGAAAAAGAAGTGCGTAGGATGAAGAGTTCTGTGGGGTTTGGATCTGAGATCTCATAGCAGAGCAGTGGATGGCTGTGTCAGGGACTTTAAAAAAGCGAACGCTTTTTATTCTTTGCTTGTCACGTATCTGTACCTTTCAACTCCTAGTTTATGGGATTATTTTTGGACACCTGAAGGGAGAGGGGGGAAGAGTCGCGAAGTGAACATTTGTTCTAGTCGGCAGCAGGGAGGATGACTTCAGGGACTGTTCACAGTGTAATTTTCCAGAAACGTGGAGGAGAGGGCTATTGATGGCTACTAGCCATGATTTCTATGCTCTGCCCCCAGTCAGAGGCAGCGATGCTTATGAATCCCAGTTGCTGGAAACTGAAGGAGTGGAGAGTTGCTCTTGTCCTCAAATCCTGCTTGCAGGTTTCCCTTAATGGGCATCTCATTGGGCCACGGTGAGAGCAGGATGCTGCACTAGATGGGTCACTGGCCTGATCCAGCAACTTCTTCTCAAATGGCTCTGCACAATTTAAGAACCTCTCTGCTTGTGCTTTCAAACCCTGCTCTGTGGGACAAAGGATACCTTTTTTGTTTGTTGACATTTTATTAATTTTCCAATTAATAGCAAGAACAATACAAAATCAAAAACCATGGTTTTTTTGGTTGACTTCCCTCCCCTCCCCCTCTTGATTCCATTATATTGAACTTATTCATGCACGTCCATAAAAACTTATACAGTCATTACCTCAGGTTACAGCCGCTTCAGGTTCCGGTTTTTCAGGTTACGCACCCGCCGAAACCCGGAAGTACTGGAACGGGTTATTTCCAGGTTTCAGCAGTCATCCATGCGCAGGAGCTCTAAATTGCACTTTGCGCATGCGCAGAAGCGCTGAATCACAACCCAGATGCACAGATGTGGGTTGCGAACGCTGCAGGTTGCGAACATGCATCCCACATGGTTCACGTTCACAACCTGAGCGTTCACTGTATTTTTAACAATCCAGTTTTAAAACCTAATGGACAAAGGACACATTTGAGGGCTTATCCGCATACTGCCTCCAGGATAGAAATAATGTAGCCCTCCTGCCCGGTGGCCATTTTAAATCAATCTAATAAATGAATGCACATCCCGCAACCTTCTGCATAAATACCCTTAGAGTAGCTAACCAAATCTGACCGTGTGAGCGATGACGCATCGTCGTATCATTGTTCCGAGGAGCATTATTGGGGGGGGGGAAATGGTGCATGTCCTTCTGTGGGTTGGACACAGTTTGTCCTCCAGAAGCCCCTTACGGGTGATGCTAGCCTACGTTTGGTAAAGCCACACAGAGGGGAGCTGCTGTCACTGCAAAACATGGGTGGCGGCAGCCCAGAAAGGTGAAGCAGCGAGTAACTGAACCCATCTTTTGCCCCCTCCCAAAACCCTGTTTGGCGGAATGTTCGAAAAGTCAGAGCTTTCTGGCCGTCTGTTTATTGATTGACCTTGGATAAAGAAATATATGACAAATAAGACTGATGGTACAAATTGCTGTAAGAATCTATTGGAGAATATATAAAGAACAGAGAAATGGTGGCAGGTACATTCACTATCAGAATATCAGAATAAAATCATACGACGGGAATTGACAGGAAGCCCAAAGCTTTTATGATATTTTTTGTTAATAATTTTGGTTAACGCTCTTTGTTAATAATCGCATAAAAAGCAGCATAAATACAGCTGAATACAGCCGAAGCTTAAGGTTTATAAATATGTAAGAAAAGATAAGTATATGTTTTTGTTTTTCTCTTTTTTATGTATATGATTGAAATTTTAATTTATTTTATGAGATGTTCTATATATATGTAATGTATTGCAAGATTATTAATAAAGATGGGGGAGAGAAAGAAAGAAAGAAAGAAAGAAAGAAAGAAAGAAAGAAAGAAAGAAAGAAAGAAAGAAAGAGCTTTCTGCCCGTTTCTGTTTATCACACTAACGGTGACCACCGGACGTAGCCTAACGCTTTAGAGCCATAGTCCAGTGGGAGAGAAATCTGCTGTGACCCCAAAAGGTCCCAACTGCAACCCCTCAGGTAGGGCTGGGAGAGACCTGCTGCCTGAAACCCTGGAGAGTTTCTGCCAGTCAGTGCAGGCCATACTGAGCTAGATGGAGCAAGGATCTGAACTCGGAGAATGCACCTGCCTGTGTCTCTTCAATTATAGACTCCTGCAGGCTTTTCTACACCTCCTCTGTGATTATATGCACCCTGCAATCACCTGTCCTGGCGTCTGAAGATGGATGTGTTGGTAAACAGCCTGTAAAATTTTCTTCTTAAAAGAGCAAAAATCTCATAATGCTTAATAGCAGGTTTAATCTCGCAGCAGCAGCAGCTGCTCCTCTGCCTGCCACGCTGAGATTTTACTTCTAGCCTGAAGAGCGTGTTGAAATCTGAAGAAAAGGAGCGCATGGGTGCATGCTCTCAGCAAGCTTTTTAAAAACCCATTCCTCCCAGAGGCAAAGATGTGACAGTGGCTTTCGCTGGCAGGGACAGGTACCTGGGCTGAGTGGAGCTTATGCTTTCCGAACATAGAGCATGATGTGTATCTCTCACTGGGATTGCATGTGCACAGATACCCCCTGGGAAAGGGGGTGGAGGGTTGGAGAATGCAGGAGTGCTTAGGATGGCGCATTCGCACCGCTTGTGTCATGCACATCCATTAAAGGGGGCTGGGAGAGCTTTGGCAGAACCCACTGGGATCCGTGCTAAAAGGACTGTGATCATGGCAGTGCATGTTTCTAGATGCCCTCCAGATAGGATGCAGGCTAAAATATATCAAAGGCTATGTTATAAAATATAGCACGGAAAAGCAATATTTACTTTGCCCTGTGAGATTGGCACGGGGTTTCTTTGTTTGTTTTCCTGAAGATGCCTACAATCTAAGGAAAGATCCACCTTTCGTTTTCTCTCCCTGTGATCCGTGTCTCTTCTTTCCTTTCCCTGTTCCTTCCACCCACCACTGGCCTCTATCTACGCCTTTTGCACAAATGTCTTTCAGGCTGGGAAACCCAGCTTGCCGGATTCAGACAAAGCCATTTTGGATATTCTAGAACACGACCGCAAAGAGGCCCTGGAGGATCGCCAGGAGTTGGTCAACAAGATCTTTAACCTTCAGGAAGAGACCCGCCATGCGGAGGACCTCCGAGATAAGGTGAGGGGGAAAGCAAGAGGCTCTAAGAACAGAAGCAGGAAGCTTAATCTAGATCTAGCGGTTTGGCGTAGGAGGTGTGGCGCATCCAGCAAAGTGCCCAATGGCATTCTTAGAGCCAGGGCAAGATTTCCATTCGCATCAAAACCAGAACTGTGGGAGAGCTGAAAAGAATTATCATTGCCCTTGCTTGGCAACTCTTTTGCACAAAGCCAGCTGCTGTGTTCTGTCACACGTGGTCCCCTCTTCCTCCTCACTAACACTGTTCATGAAATAATGTGTTTTACTGTGTTAGGCTGCAGGCAAAGGATCGACAGGCTGGCTTTCTGTCCTCACTAAGCCCCTGAACATAACACCATAGGGCTATTTGTCTGCCATCTTTAGTAAAGGTAAAGGGACCCCTGACCATTAGGTCCAGTCGTGGCCAACTCTGCGGTTGCGGCGCTCATCTCGCTTTATTGGCCGAGGGAGCCGGCGTACAGCTTCCGGGTCATGTGGCCAGCATGACTAAGCCGCTTCTGGAGAACCAGAGCAGCACACAGAAATGCCGTTTACCTTCCCGCCGGAGCGGTACCTATTTATCTACTTGCACTTTGACGTGCTTTCAAACTGCTAGGTTGGCAGGAGCTGGAACTGAACAATGGGAGCTCACCCCGTCACGGGGATTTGAACCCCTGACCTTCTGATCAGCATGTCCTAAGCTCTGTGGTTTAACCCACAGCGCCATCCATGTCCCATCTTTAAAAGATGCTTAATTATTCCACGAGCAGCATATAACATTTTATCTTGTTGGTTATCCAGCAATATGATACTCATTTTACACACTGTGCAAAGGATGCCCCAGTTATGCAGCCTACCCCATCAACAGCAACAACAACATTATTATGGTACTGCTTGACCAACTCTTCTAATGGAGGCACTGTCTGCAACGAGGCCTTGCAAACAGATTTCAGAGAAATACCAAGGCCATGGGACTCAGTACCCCCCAAACCCTCTTGCCTCGCTGCTACCTGGCGCCCTGACATGCGGAGATAGATCAGCAGGGGTTCCCCGCTTTGGAGCAGGCTAGCCCTTCATCGATCGCCTTGGTGCCCTGTGCTTATTGATTGATTCCTTTGTAGTACCTCGAGGAGAAACAAGAACTGGAGTTGAAATGCTCCACTCTGGGGAAGGACTGCGAAATGTACAAGCATCGGATGAACACGGTGATGATTCAGCTGGAAGAAGTGGAGAAGGAGAGAGACCAGGTACTTGGAACCACAAGAGTTGGGGAGGGAGGGAGAGAAGTCAGGGAAGGAATCGGAGTGGGAGCCGAGCAGAGAGTTCTTACAGGAATGTTTGCAGCTCCCGTTTTGGGGAAGAGGGAGGCAAAACATTTTGTGGAACGATGTCTCCCTGTCAAGCGTGGAAGTATCCTCTCCTCGCCCAGTGGCCTCAGGGTCAAGAAGAACAAACAGTTCATATTTTATGGCTTTTTATTCCGCCACCTGGTTGCAAGCCAAAAGATCCATGTCTCCACGCTAGGTTGTCTATCTTAACGTTTTTATGCATTTATATGCCTTTCACACTTTTAAACTTAAAATCCATTGTTGTATATTGTTTTAAATGTTTTGCTATTGGGATTGTAGTTCCATTTGTGTTTCTCAAGCTGGTCTCTGACCGTAATAAATTTCACGTCATATGAAGGGATCTGTGCAAGAACAAATTCATCCAACTCTCTTTGCTTTCAAAGGCATTCCATTCGCGGGATGAGGCGCAAGCCCAGTATTCCCAGTGTCTGATTGAGAAGGATAAGTACCGGAAGCAGATCCGGGAGCTTGAGGAAAAGAACGATGAGCTCCGAATCGAGGTGGTCCGGAAGGAAGCCTGCATCTTTAACATGGAGTGCAAACTTAGGCGTCTCTCTAAGGACAACTTCTTTGATCAGGTAGAGCCAGTGGAGGTTCTTGCTCTGTGTCACATCACACATTGAAATTTTTTTTGGGGGGGGTATGTTTACAGCCAATATTTGTTTAAGTGTGCAATGAGAATCCTAACGTGCGAATGCAGCATCCATGCACCTGCAACCCTCAGGAATCCTTCCCTGGGTCCCAGGTCAAGAATATCCTCCAAGCAGGGTGGCACTGACGAAAAATGGGCAGGACTAGGAGAGGGCTCTGGGAACATCTTGAAGCAATCCTAGAACTTGTCAGCTCTGGGACATTAGCCCATGGTCCATATACAGTGGTACCTCGCAAGACGAAATTAATTCGTTCTGCGAGTTTTTTCGTCTTGCGAATTTTTCGTCTTGCGAAGCACAGATTTTGGAAAAGCTTCAAAAATCACCAAAGTCTTCAAAAACCTCAAAAAAGGCTACCACCCCGCGTGCTATGAGTTGCTCCTCGAAGTCAAGTCGCAACTGCACCCCCAGTATGCACCCTGGGTATTAACGGTTTTAAGAAAATGGAAACAAACTTGCAAGACGTTTTCGTCTTGCGAAGCAAGCCCATAGGGAAATTCGTCTTGCGAAGCAACTCAAAAGACGAAAAACTCTTTCGTCTTGCGAGGCATTCGTCTTGCGAGGTACCACTGTATTTGGAACTCTCCTTCCTTGAAGGTTTTGAATGGCAGAGGGTGGATGACCAGGGAAGATTTAGATGAGATTCCTTCATTGCAGAAGGTTGGACTAGATGACACTCAGGGTCCCTTTGGACTCTACTATCTGGGGCTGGTGGGAGCTGGAGTAGAATAACATCTGGAGGGCCACAGGCTCCCCACCAGTGCACTGGGTGAATTATTTTGAAGTGCAGTATTCGAATGCTAGAATCCTAGAGCCCGAAGGGACCTTGGAGGTTGATTATTCCAACTCCCTGCTCAGTACAAGACGCTGCAGATGCAGGATGCAACCACCACATCCCAGATGGTGGCCAGCCTCTGCCTAAATCCCATTGCCTGCTGGGACCACCACTTCCACAGCTGTTACCATTAGGAAGCTTCTCCTAATCGTCTCTTGGTGGCAACTCTACCATGTCTACACAGAATTGAGTCCTACTGAATTCAAAGAAGCTTCCTCCCAGGTATGTGAGGTTAGGACTGCAGTTCTAATTAGGGAGCCACATTGAGCTCTCCGATCACTAAAGTCTTCCTTCCGTTTGCTTCCAGAGCTTACCAAGGAATCTGCCCCTCACTGTGATTTCTCGAGCTCCCAGCCCCAGGATCAACGGCCAGGAGGCAGACGATTCCTCAACCTCTGAGGAGTCTCCAGACGACAGCAAGTTCTTCCTGCCCAATCAGCCTCGAATCCGAAGGATGAACCTGAAGGGAATCCAGGTATGTTCCAACACAAGGCAAAATTCTCAGAGGCCCAAGGTCATGATTTAAGACCTCTAAGATGCCCTTGGTCAACTTAGTACTCTGCAAAGGTTTCAAACAACAATTCCCAACAGCCCCAGCTGGCTGGTTGAAACTGGTGGTACTCCAAAACATCTGGAGAGCGCCAGCTTGGGGAAGGCGATACTGGGGCATTTTCTGCAGGGAATCATCTTGAGGGTGTCAGGAGCTCAGCCTACCCTCGAATAGGACCCTGGTAGAGACACATGCCCGACTGGCATGTTCTCTCCCTCCTGGTCAATCATTTGGGAGCTTCATAAGCTTTCTTCAGCCCGAACATCACAGCGACTGATGCCAACCGACACCGGCACACTTAGGGATCCGCAGAGTTTGCGCATCATGCATAACAGACCTCAGTAACTCAGCATTTTGGCTAATCTACTTTATTTACATATAAACACACACGGAGCACTGCAACATGGCTCCCTCTCTCTCTAGCATCAGACAGCAAAGAGAAAGAACAAAGGACAATAGTCCCACTTCATGGAACACAGTCACACAAACATCCAGTCGCAATTACTTCCCACTCTGTGGAGTCAAAACATACACCGGCATGTGATAGACAAAAATCCCATGACTGCAATCATGGAGCAGGAATTCTAATATCGGGTAGGCAAGCATGGATGCCATGTTATTGATAATATCCTGCCTTTTGGATGGAGAATACAGGAAGTGCAGATAGAGGACCCAGGGCTTTTTTCAGCTGGAACTCACCAGAACTTAGTTCCAGCACTTCTCAGGTGGGCACCATTGCCATTATAAGAGAACAAGGGAGGCATTCAAGGTGAGCTGCAGCACCTCTTATTGCAATGAGCATACCTGGGTCAAACCTACAAACAGCTGTCAGTATGGTGCAGTTGGGCCAACTCTGTGGAGAACCATATTTTGGGAGTAGGCAATCCATTCCTCTGTTGCATTCTGTGGAATACAGTGTTTCTCTGGCTTCTTGATAGTTGCAATAGCAAAAAAGAAGAAAGAAAGGCTGGAAAATTGGAGTGATCCTTTAAGCTCCAGCGCAAATGGAAAAGCTGATAGACAGCAGAAGGCTGATGGAAAAGTTCCCATTGGGTGGGAAGAATAATAGGGAGAAGACAGCCAAGATCCAGAGGAAAATTAGCTACCTAATTCAGAGTTAAATTAAACCTTGTCTTTTTTACTCATTCAAGTGTACAGGGAAACGTGCTTGAAGTCCTCGATTCTGCTTGATTGACTGAATCTTCTGCCACTGTGGGAAACTGCAAAAAGTTTCACTAAGACAAATTTAGCCACAATGGGGGGGGGGGACAGGGCTTTTTTTAGATTTAGGGTTCCATTTAAAACATTGCCAGGATTTACCACATGGGTAAGCAAACTGAGACCCAGTGGCCGGATCTGACCCAATCACCTTCTCAATCTGGCCTGCAGACGGTCCAGCAATCAGCGTGTTTTTACATGAGTAGAATGTGTGCTTTTATTTAAAATGCATCTCTGGGTTATTTATGGGGCATAGGAATTTGTTCATTCCCCCCCCCCAAAACAAAAAAATATAGTCTGGCCCCCCACAAGGTCTGAGGGACAGTGGACCGGCCCCCTGCTGAAAAAGTTTGCTGACTCCCTGATTTACCATAATCTGCTAGCCTACTCCAGTTTGGAGTTCTCTACCCACCCACCCCATGCCTTGATGATCTCATTAGCACACATCCTACCCAAGAGGTTTTCAAAGGGGCTGTGGCTTGGATGTCATGGTTTAAGGCATTTAGTTTGCACTCCATTTTCTCTTGAGACAGACGGATGCCAACAACTAATAATTTATTATTTATACCCAGCCCATCCGGCTGGGTTTCCCCAGCCACTCTGGGCAGCTCCCAACAGAATATTAAAACATGATAAAACATAAAACATTAACAACTTCCCCAAACAGGGCTGCCTTCAAATGTCTTCTAAAAGTCAGATAGTTGTTTATTTCCTTGACATCTGATGGGAGGGTGTTCTACAGGGAGGGCGCCACTACTGAGAAGGCTCTTTGCCTGGTTCCCTGTAACCTTACTTCTTGCAGTGAGGGAACCGCCAGAAGGCCCTCAGAGCTGGACCTCAGTGTCCGGGCAGAACGATGGGGGTGGAGATGCTCCTTCATGTATCCTGGACTGTGGCCATTTAGGGCTTTTAAGGTCATCACCAACACTTTGAATTGTGCTCAGAAATGTACTGGGAGCCAATCAGGACTGGTGTTATGTGGTCTCGGCAGCTGCTCCCAGTCACCAGTCTAGCTGCCGTATTCTGAATTTGTTGTAGTTTCCAGGTCACCTTCAAAGGCAACCCCACGTAGAGCACATTGCAGTCGTATTAATAGATTTGTGCATTGCCTTTCCAAACACTTGTTCCAAACTACTTAACAAGAAAATGTAAAGTCCATCTCCAGACCATTGTCCATTGTTTCTTGGCAACAGTAATCACAGGTTTAATGCCTTTGAACTTCCCTGTTTACTTATTGTGGCTTAAATCCATTCATAGGCTGTTAGGAACTGGTGGGTCTGCATGTGGCTGCCCCAAGCGGTGAACCACAAAACAGCAGGCAGGAGCCTTCTCATTCTTCTGGACTGATCCTGATGATGCAGGCTTGCCACTGGATCCTTCTGGGCAGGAAGGTATAAAAGAGGGAGTCCTGCTCCAGTTGAGCCTTGCATGAGCAAAGAGATCATCCTGAGCGTTGCATGTTCCTGAAATTAAGAACCTAAGGAGAGCCCTAGTGACTCAGGCCAATGGCCCATCTAGTCCAGGATCCTGTTCTCACAGTGGCCAACCAGGTGTCTGTGGGAAACCAGGGAGCAGAACATGAGCACAAGAGCACTCTCCCCTCCTGAAATTTCCAGCAACTGGTATTCGGATGCATCACTGCCTTTGAGCGTGGAGGCAGATTGTAGCCATCAGGCTAGAAGTCATCTATAGGCTTCCTCTCCATGAATTTGTCCAATCCTCTTTTCGAGACATCCATTATTAGTTGTTCTTTGGCCCAACCTTGATCAATGCTTCTGACCACTGATCCGTCTCATGGCTCCCAGAGTCTGACTCATCTCTGACTGCTGCCCATAGCCCATGGGTCAGTCCTTCATGAATTTGTTATATCCATTTGCAAGCCAACGACCTCCACCCGTGGTCATGTTCTCCATGAGATAACTATGTGTGAGCTTCCTTCTGACAGCCATTCTCTCTCCCCTTTCCCACCATGCTCATAATTTTTATAAACCCTTCGTTTGTGGAACTGATGTAATATTGTTCTCTTACATTCACGTGAACGCAATCTTAGTTAGTTTCACAAAGCACAGGAGCTATGCTTATGCTTCTCTGCCCGTTTCTGTTTCTCCCCAAATCATAGAATTGCCCTTTGGCATTGGGAAAGCCTGGAAGGTGTTTCTTTTTATGAGGAATCCTAGCTTGTGTCCTGAGTTCAGTTTCATTTTTGTCCTTTTCCAGCTGCCAAGAACGAAATCCCCCGTCGGTTTGAGCCGAGCATCGGATTATCAAGGTCAGAGAAAGAACTTCCCTGCCTCGTCCGTCTTCCCTGTTAATGCTCAAGCTGTTTCCCTTGTTCTAACTAACGTTTCCAGCCAGGCAAGCACGAAACTCGCTCCCAAAAGATAAGAGCTGCAATGTGTATATATATGTCTGTGTTTATATATATCCCTCCCTGATAGCAAACACTTTTTGAGAATCATTTAAAACAGACCGGCAATTGACTCAGGTCTGCTTTCTGTCACTCTGGAGCTGAAACATTCCTACACAGAAGCAAGGCAGGTGTCGAGCCCGGCCCACAGTGCAGAGACCCAGAAGCAGAGGAGATCTTCCCAGAGGAGAACCCCCATGAGACCCCCGCCCTTAAACAAACACTTGGATAAGACGAATTAGTGTAGCTTTTGAGACAGATGGCTGTCCACCTGTATATGCAGTACAGTGGTGCCTCGCAAGATGAAATTAATCCGTTCCGTGAGGCTCTTCGTATAGCGGTTTTTTCGTCTTGTGAAGCAAGCCCATTGACAGCTTAGCGGATTAGCGCTATTAGCGGTTTAGCGGCTTTTAGCGATCAGCTGTTAAGCGGCTTATCAGCGGATCAGCTGATAAGCGGCTTAGAGGCTTAGGAAAAGGGGGGAAAGGGGAAAAAACCCGCAGGAACTCGCAAGACATTTTCGCTTGCGAAGCAAGCCCATAGGGAAATTTGTTTTGCGAAGCGCCTCCAAAACAGAAAACCCTTTCGTCTAGCAGGTTTTCCGTCTTGCGAGGCGTCCGTCTTGCGGGCCACCACTGTATTAGGGTGTGATGAAGCAAACATTAGCGGGAGTTGGGTGGCACTGTGGTCTAAACCACAGAGCCTAGGACTTGCTGATCAGAAGGTCCGCAGTTCGAATCCCTGTGACGGGGTGAGCTCCCGTTGCTCGGTCCCAGCTCCTGCCAACCTAGCAGTTCAAAAGCACATCAAAGTGCAAGTAGATAAATAGGTACCACTCCGGCGGGAAGGTAAACGGCGTTTCTGTGCTATGCTCTGGTTTCGTCAGAAGCGGCTTAGTCATGCTGGCCACGTGACCCAGAATAACTGTCTGCGGACAAATGCCAGCTCTCTTGGCCAGTAAGGCAAGATGAGTGCCGCAACCCCAGAGTTGTTTGCGACTGGGCTTAACTGTCAGGGGTCCTTTACCTTTACTTTTAAGTGAACATTTGTCCTGGGGGGGGGGGGAGTTGTTGAATTCATATTGGTGGGAGAAGGAGCACTTTTAGAAATGGATCTGCACGAGTGAAACATCTGCGCCCAAAGAGGTGCATATGTTTCTACTTAGAGCAGCCTTCCAAACCTGGGACCCTCCAAATGTTGCTGTCCTACATTCTCCATCTTCCCTGGCCATTGGCCACCCCTGCCGGGGCTGATGGGAGTTGGAGTCCAGTGACCACTGGTGGACACCAGGCTGCAGAAGACTGCAGAAGACTGACTCATCCCTCCAGCCCTGAAGTTTTGGAACAGAGAGGAAAGTGGTGGGAAAAGTTCAGGAAGCGAGAGAGATTTTTTGCACCACGGAACAGAGAAAAATAATAACGGCAGCACCGCGAGGGGTTGGGGCTGCCGCCGTGAACCAAACGAGAGCAATAATCGCATGTGATAGAAATCTTGTTTGCACAGAATTATTTCCACCGAAGCGGGCCTTAATGCCAATATCTCGCGTCTCTCTCATCCTCCCTGACTTCCTCCGCTTTTGTCATTTGTGAGCCCAGCAGTTCGAGGACACGATGAAGACAAGGGTGAGGCCAGCAGCAGCAGCCACGCGGACACCAATTCCTCTAATCCCATTTCCATCAGCAACTCGGTGGGCAGCTGCGAAGTTGGCAAAATCGTAAGGAGCTTGCGGGGGCCTTTCTTCCGTGACCTTCCCCCTATAATGTTCCTTTCTGTGCCGGCGACGATTCCAGCCCCTACGAAACAGGGAGGCCTCGCCAGCCAGCAACCTTAATCCTTTTAACATATTCTCTATATTAGAACGTTATTAACCTTTCCTCTTAAAATGCATCCCGCCGCTGGGTTATGTTTATTTAAAGCTATTTCACCAGGCTCTCGCTGTGTCGTCGCTCGGTTTTAAAACTTAGCAGTGGGGGGAGAGAAGCGGTGATCCTTACCTCACTGCATTGCAATTGCTTTTTATGCTTTATTCTTAGCGAAACATTTTGGATTCCTCGCAGTTCCTAACGCCCTTCATGTTTGTAAGTCAAAGCTGGGTCAGGAATGTGTGCAGATGTCTTCCCGTTGTCTCTCAAGGCAGACATCCCATTAGGCACAATGCGATCAGCGGCACAGCAGGTTGGCAGTTAGTGGCGGAGGGAATTGGTCAGAGAATAAAGGTGTCTTGCTGGTGGTTTATAGGAAATGCTGCCCCAGTAAATGAAAAGGATGTCTTCCCTCTATAGCTGGAGTAGCAAAACATGAATTATACTTCCTGGGTTCAGATGCCCAGCCTGGTCCCCTCCCAGCTTCAGCTCCTGCCATCTCCAACCACTGGCTGTGCTGGAGTACATCTGGTGAAGGATAGTACAGTGGTACCTTGGTTTAAGAACAGCTCAGTTTATGAAGACCTTGGATTAAGAACGCAGCAAACCCAGAAGTAGGTGTTTTGGTTTGTGAACTTTGCCTTGGAAGCAGAACATGTTCCGCTTCCTGTTGAGTGTGTTCCATTTGTAAATTGAGTCCCCCGCTGCTATGGGAAAGCACACCTTGATTTAAGAACGCTAGAGAGCCAGTGTGGTGTAGTGGTTAAGAGCGGTAGACTCGTAATCTGGTGAGCTGGGTTCGATTCCCCGCTCCTCCACATGCAGCTGCTGGGTGACCATGGGACAGTCACACTTCGTTGAAGTCTTTCAGCCCCACTCACCTCACAGAGTGTTTGTTGTGGGGGAGGAAGGAAAAGGAGAATGTTAGCCGCTTTGAGACTCCTCAGGGTAGTGATAAAGCGGGATATCAGATCCAAACTCCCCTTCTTCTTCTTCTTCTTCTTCTTCTTCTTCTTCTTCTTCTTCTTTGGTTTAAGAATGGACTTCTGGAACGGATTAAGTTTGTAAACCAAGGTACCACTGTACTGGGTTCAAGAGCTGATTTTGAGTCTTCTCAAGACTCCAATTCTTTAAGGACCACTTCTTCTCCTATGAACCAACCCAGATCCTGTGATGGTCACCAGACGCCCTTTTTCATGTGCCTCCTCCACGAGAGATCTGGAAGCGTGGCAACATGAAAACAGGCCTTTTTGTGGTGGCTCCCTGCTTGTGGAATGCTCTCCCCAGGAAGCTC
Source organism: Podarcis gaigeae (assembly GCF_964106915.1). Lineage (NCBI taxonomy): Eukaryota > Metazoa > Chordata > Lepidosauria > Squamata > Lacertidae > Podarcis > Podarcis gaigeae. The sequence goes on along the minus strand of NC_139690.1, from coordinate 50,942,650 downwards.
GCCTGGTGCCATCATTATATACCGTTAGGTGCCTAGCAGAAACGTTCATTTTTAACAAGGCTGGTTGGCCAGCCTTCTTGCTTGGTTGGTATGTTTTAATCTGGAGCGGGGGGGGGGGTTCTTAATGCTGGTTTTAATGAAGGTACATGTTTGTTGTGTGCTTAAAATATTGCAAGTCACTTTGAGTTGCTGTGGCAAATAATAATAATAATAATAATAATAATAATAATAATAATAATAATAATATACTTGAAGGAGCGTCTCCAACTCCATCACTCTGCCTGGACACTGAGGTCCAGCTCTGAGAGCCTTCTGGTGGTTTCCTCACTGCGAGAAGTGAGGTTACAGGGAACCAGGCAGAGAGCCTTCTTGGTGGTGACGCCCGCCCTGTGGAATGTCCTCCCATCAGATGTCAAGGAACAACTGACTTTTAGAAGACATCTGAAGGCAGCCCTGTTTAGGGAAGTTTTTATTGTCTGATCTTTTATTGTGTTTTTAATATCGAAGCTGCCCAGAGTGGCTGGGGAGGCCCAGCCAGGTGGGCGGGGTATAAGTAGTTGTTGTTGTTGTTGTTGTTGTTGTTGTTCAGAATCTGTTCTGAATGAGGATGCTAGTAATGAAAGTCCATGAGCGGTCAATGGGAAATAGCACAATGTTGATCTCTATGCTTTGGCGGTTTGAGAATATGCAGTACACCAAATATATAGAGACAACTTAACACCTCAGAACTGAACTGAGCTGCTTCCGGCGGAACTGCAGACATGATAAGAAGTGCGAGATAACCCTTCGGGGGGTCTCGAGTGGTGTGGGGGCTATTTGAGAGGTTTCGCGAAGGCTACGGGGACCTCGGATCCTTGGGAAGAGATCCTGAGGGGCACTGGCACCCAGCGGTGCCCAGAAGTGCTCTCTTGCTCCCTAGGTCTTAATAATAGACTCAGGGACGGGATTGAGCTGCAGGCACGAAGGGGGAGCAACTTTAAACCCACACTGTGAAGCCTCAGACTTCTTATGAAAGCAGTTAGCTTCCAAAACCAACAACGAATTCGGACCTACAGCTGACGGAGCTAATCCGAGCACTGCTTTAAAACTTGAAATCTATTAGAATTCGGCAAGTTACGGGATGCAAAAAGGGAGTCCGTCCCAGACAACTGGGAGAAAATGGCGCATGGCGGAAGGTTGGAGGAAGGAGGAGAGAAAAAAAGCCTGCCAGTAAATACCCTCAAACTCACTGAGGCTTGTCTCTGAGCAGGCATTCATAGGCTTGCCCTGCTGATGTTCTGCTTTTGCCTTTTGGGATGTAGCAAACGCTACGGAACCGCAACCCCAGTGTCATGTCCACAACCCCAGAGCCCCCAGGAAACGACTCCATCCTCCGGCGTTGCAAAGAAGACACCCCACACAGGTAAGGGCTGCCGTGCCTGTTAGGCTGGGCTTTCCAACACAGTGCCCAGGGGCACCATCCGACATGCCTGCCAAGGTGTTCCCCAGCCCCTCTCAATCTTTTGCTTTGCAACTGAGGGTTAATTTGCCCAATCCTCTTTTAAAGCTTGGTGTCCGTCTCGGCCTCCTGTGGAAGTGAGTTCCATAGATTAACGATGTGCTTCATGAAGGAGCGATTCCTTTTATCTGTCCTGAGCCTCCTGAGATTTAAGCTTCTTCGGACGTCCAATAGTTCTAGCATTATGAGGGAAAGAGGTTAAAAACTTTCCTCTTTCCGCTTCATCGTTTTATAAGCTTCTATCACGTCACCCCTCGCTCACCTTTTGTCCGAACTCAAAAGTCCAGAACACCAAAACCTTTTTGCTCCATCCCCTTGATCATGTTGGTTATCAGAGGGAGGGGAATAGCGGTTGCTAGTTTGTGGCCACAAGCACTCAACTCTTCACGCACCCGGTTGCTTTTCCTCTCACAGCGACAAGTCAGCATTTTTGTTTCCCTGGGGAGGAAAACACCCGCTTGGGGTGAAATTTTAAGAGGAAAAGCAGCCCCTGTGGAAAGCGTTTGGATATCGCTGCTGACTGCTCTTCCACTTTCAGTTCCAGCCCCCAGAGGCATCCTTTTCTTTTAAATCGTTGGGGGAATGATACGCATAACTGCTCATCATGTCCAGCGTGGTCCTCAGTGAGCTGGGAGCAGGTGCCGGTCAGCGGAGGACGTCATTCTCCTACCTCTCTGAGACCACGGCTGTCTTTTGATACTGCTTCTAGGTGCTGAGTTAGTGAAAGACGCACACATACACACCCGGGGGTGGGAGGAAGCTTGCATGAAATTGTCAGAACGCTTCAGATTGCATCTGACAAGGTGAACGGGGCAACTCTCTTTTGCCTCTGCTTCTGAGGTCCCTGAAAATTCTTCCCTGAGATGGGAGCGTTGCCACCGGTGAACCGGTGACATTTTGCCTGCGTCGTGGAATAAAGGAAACCACAGACAAGCAGAGAGCGCCTGGATATGAGGGTAGACCTTCTCTGTGTGTGCAGCAGTCTCCCACAATGTTTCAAAGGGAAGAACTGAATCTACAAGAGCCAGCCGAACTAGTTCAAGGTTTCTGGAGGAAACCAGAGTCCTCCTCCCATAGGAAACCGCCTGACTTTCCCCCACCCCGTGCCAGTGATTCCTTCCTTGAAAACATCCCGCAGATGTCCTCCTGATCCTCCAGATGTTAACCTGGGCTAGCGGAAAGATCACATCTGCCTGGGTGCTAAGATCTCACCTCTCAGTTCCAGCATCATCAAAGGCATGGTTGGTGGTGACATGACAGACAGACAGACAGACAGACAGAGATTTGTGGGGGGAGGGCTGTGCCCATATTGTTGGCTTCCCTCTGTCAGGGCAAACAATACTTTAATTGCCAGTTTTAAATGTGTCCAGATGTATTTCAATTACTGCTTTTAACTTGTTTATTTTTATGACTTTATATTGTCTAATGATGTTTTTAAATGTTGGAAGCTGCAATGAATCCAGGCTTGGGAGAAGGGCAGGATACAAATACATTCATAATAATAACAATAATACTGATGATGAGAATGATGATGATTACAACAACTTCTTAAACCTTGGCATCTTCCTGCCCTTTCATCGGCCGCTTCCAGCAGTTAGCAAAGCTAGATTCCTCTCCACTGCACATTTCCTTCTGCTAGCTGAGTCCTGAAATGTGTAGAAAGTCAGCAAAGGTAGAGCTGAATAATCTTTCTTCCTCACTTCCAGCCTGACTGAAGATGACAATGACAGTTTTGGCTGCGACGCTTTGGAGTTGGAAGGTAAGGACTTGCAGAAGGCTCTTGCCTCAAAAATCAGAGGCCCCAGTTATAGTAGCTGGTGGGGAGCAGTTTGTGACCAAGTGGTCAGGAGTGATGGGAGCTGCAATGGCTTCCAGGGCATTCCAAGTTGGCTTCCCATGCAGCTTTTTCTTCCATCTCTACAAACTAAGAGTATAACAAGAGCTTCTTACCAAAAGACCTGCCTTTCTCCTCCTCCTCCTCCTCCTCCTCCTCCTCCTCTTCTTCTTCTTCTTCTTCTTCCTCCTCCTCCTCCTCTTCTTCTTTGGTGATCACTTAACAGTGAGTCTGTAAGTGACTGTGGAGGCCAATTCTGGATCCACATGTCCTTCCACAGTGGGGACATAAGTTTCTGGGTGGGAGTTGATCATGGTGAGGGTTTGCCAAGTGTGCCTTCCTCTTAGCATGTTGTTCAATAATTAAGCGTGACTAATTGGTTTACGACCCCAATTAGGTGCAGCTTACAGCGGTCCGGCACGTTTCTCTCAAGCTGCGCCGATCTGCGTATCTCCGTCACGCCTTGCAGAGTAAAAACACAGCGGGGAAAAACTGTTGCTTGTTGCTTAGATCCAGGCAAACACATCAGGCACTTGTGTGTCCATTTATTAGCCTTTTATTACAGCAGAATATTTACAGCTCAGCATTTCTCAGATTCTCCTGGGCTGCTAGCATTCATGGCCACCCTTCTCTCTCAGAGACAAAGAGAACAGTGAGTAGAACTCCTCCCTCCTTCCAAAACTGACGTCAGAATGTGAGGCGTCACTCAGAACATCTTAACCCTGTAAGTTCTGAATCTCTACACCCCCTCTTGCCTTGCATTCTGACGAGACCTGTGGATGTACCTTTACAGACCTCTGTGAGATCAAACCCTTCCCCAATGCCTTGCGCCTTTTCCTGGCGTTTCTGTCAGGCACCTGTGGAACATCCTCACAACTCTCAGATTCGCATTGTGTGAAACCAGCCCACACCCCTGTGGCCTGATACCTCTCAGGTGGAATGCCCTTTGTTGTGCGACTGGACCGCCTGGGCACAAACTCAGGTGTTTCCTCTGACTCACTGCGGCCAGTAGGTGTGTCCTCTGCATCACGGGATTCCCCCTCTGACTTAAAGCGTCTTCGAATTCTTTGCATCACGCTAACTGGAGACCTAGGCTCACTCTTGGGCTCTCTTTTTACAACTTGTGGAGATGCCCCATCCTTTTCTTGACCCTGGTCAGTGACCTGGTCTTCATCAACAGACTCAGCCCCTGGCTCTCCTTCCTCCTCCTCAGAACCTTCCTGCTCTGAATCAGAAAGACATTCTGAGAGAACATCACGCCTGGCAGGAGTCTTTTACCTTTCATGCTGCTCATAGAATTCAGCGTGTTTACTGATCAGCAGCTTACTCTGATCACCTGCTGGGTACGCAAACCTCCATGCTTTAGAAACCGGCTCATACCCACAGAAGATCATTTTCTGGAACTTGGGTCCACCTGGCCTTTGCAAAGCCTTAGGCACCGGCACAGATGCGGCTGCCCCAAAAGAACGCAGAAAGTGAATCTGGGGTTTCCTGCCGTGCAACTTGAAAAAAGGTGTGTCACCTACCACTGAATTGTAGGTCCGATTCCAGGTGAAATTCACACTCTTAATTGCCTCCATCCAAAAACTTGGAGGTAACCCAGAGTCTGACAGCAACACCTGTGCAGCTTTGACCAGAGCCTCACTTCTGAGCTCTGCCACCCCCCTCTCTTGAGAAGTCACCTTGTGACGTATCCCTTTCTGGTGAAAGAACTTCTGCAAAGCAGACCCTGTAAACTTTGCACCTCTGTCACTAGTTACTGCTTGCACTTTGGTGGAGAACCTTAGTTCCACCTCCTCAACCCTTCCTTGGATTTGAGAGCATGAGTCCAGGAGTTCTGGGTATGGTCATCCTGCAGCGTTAGCAGAAACCTGGCCCCTCCCAGACTTGGTTCCTCCATGGGACCCAACAGATCTATGTGAACAAGCTCAAAAGGTTTTGTGGTTACCCTCTCCACCCTGGGATAACTGCACCCTTTTACCTTTGCCTTTTCGCAAGCCTTACAACGTAGGGTCTTTCCACATTCCCTGATTTTACAGCCTTTGGTGTACTCTGATAACACCTGGATTTCTTCAAGAGAACTATGAGCTGTCTTCCTGTGCCAAACACATGCACATGAAACATGAGTGGGAACTGTAGCACGCAGGGCTTGTGCTCTCTCAACCTTCCCCTCACCCTCCAGAGGCGTTTTAAGAATGAAGAGATCATTCTGCCCCTTTTCAACTCTGACTAGCTGCTTCCCTCCTTTGTAGATTGTGGGGACATAAGTTTCTGGGTGGGAGTTGATCATGGTGAGGGTTTGCCAAGTGTGCCTTCCTCTTAGCATGTTTCTCCCTTTCACCCTGAGTTTGAGCATCTTCAAAGCCCATGACACTTTTGGTAAAGGCTGTTCTCCAATTGGAGCGCTCGCAGGCCAGTGTTTCCCAGTTGTCGGTTCTCACTCGCTGGATCATCACCTCGTCGTGATGAGTGGGCTTGCACTTCCCTATGACCCTTGTGAGTGAAGCTGTTGGGAGTCTTGTACTCCCAGCGGGATCACCCAAGGCAGTAAGATCAAAGGGAAGGAGCTAGACAAAGAATGACCCAACAACAGAACAGGCAGAAGATAACAAGCAGTATATTACAACGGGTGTGAAGGCAGATGAAGGCTGCAGCAGATAATGATCTACCAGTCATCATGACCACTCATGCCATCGGAACAGAGCCTTACTGCAAAGACTGTGCGTGGGTCAGTGTGCACTGATCTACACACATAAAACCAATTCACGCAAAGGCATAGAGCTTTCTGCTCCTACAGTGGCCAACCAGGTCCACCTAGAGTTGAAACCCATTTTAAGCCTTCAGCTGGAGACTGAAAGTGGGACGTTCTGCCCCCAAAGTAGCTCTGCCAGGGAGCGACAGGCTCTCACCTATACATACGTGAGGGCAAAATGGCAGGGGAGGGCAAAATCAAGAGGAGCTTGGAAAGATGCTTGTGTTGGCATCCATGGTTTTATTTTGCTTTGGTGCTTGCTATCGGGACATGATTTCCCCCCCTTCCCTTTCTTTTTCCTGCACCTCCTTTTCCAGATGACTTCCAGGACAGGCATTCTCACGGACCTTCCTCGCTGCCTTCCTCTTCGTCTTCCCACCACTCTGAGGGGCTGGATCTTGAGCAAGTCAACTCCATCTTCAGGAAATTCTCTCTGGAGAGGTACTTGGGAGAATGTAGGATTTCTGCACCAGTTCATGCAATCAGCAAAACGAAAGGCTTATCCACATTTCTTCGTGTCTCACTTCTTTCCCCTGGGGGAAAACTGCTCTTTAGCGCTCAATTGGAGCAAGTAGCAATTCAGGGGGTTTCCAGATTGATGTTTGCTCTGATTTAGAGCTTAAGAGTGGGTTTTCCCTGGGAAAGTGAGGAAAGGGGGGAACTGCTCAGTCCCATATCTAGCAAGCGTGGCTCAAGAGGAAAACCACACTGGGTTAAAGCTGACCAAAAGTCCAGAGGCAGCATTATTATCAATTTACGATGGGGTGGAAGGTTTGCGGACTAGGAAGGCCTCACTCACACATTTATTGGCAGCTCCACAAGTTATTATAGCTAGGAAGTGGAAGGGGCAAGCAGAATATAAAATGGAAGAATGGTATAAAGAGGTGTGGGATATAGCTAGTAATGATAAATTAACATGTTTCTAGAATTTGCGCTGTTAAAAATGGAAAGGGGGTCAAACGATCGCAAGAGGTGTTGAAATTTTGGGAGGCTGAAATGGTCTCGGTGGTGGGGTCACATTTTTATTCTTATTTATTTATTATTATTACTTTGTCAAAAAAAATGATAGATAGATAGATGATAGATGATAGATAGATAGATAGATAGATAGATAGATAGATAGATAGATAGATGATAGATAGATAGATAGATAGATAGATAGATAGATAGAGATAGATAGATAGATAGATAGATAGATAGATAGATAGATAGATAGATGATAGATAGAGATAGATGATAGATAGATAGATAGATAGATAGATAGATAGATAGATAGATGATAGATTCATAGATAGATAGATGATAGATAGATAGATAGATAGATAGATAGATAGATAGATAGATGATAGATAGATAGATGATAGATAACACAAACTATAAACAAGAGGAAAACCAATCAGACCTGTGCTTGCACAGGATGAGTAGGAGTGTGGATGAGCCCTGAGTGACGAAACGTCCTCCATGGATAAAGCCAGCTGTACAGCCTAACTTGCAGGGTTCAGCCTCGCCTTCTCCCTGTCATGCTAGATCTCTCAATGCAGGGAGAATTCTTTTATGCAGGGAGGGTGTTACATTTTTGTTCTGCAAGGAAGCATTCAGATAGGCAATACCTTTCTGATCCTTCATAATACCACCCCAGATCTGCATTTCTGGATGGCTCTGCTGATCCCGCTCAGTGTGCATTGAAGAGGGAGTATGAATGAGCATTTATGGACAGAAACGTTTGCAGAAATATCGCAAATGTTTAAACCTGGAATTCAGGCGTTGCCACAACTTGCACTATTAAATATATGGGACGCTACTCTAAAACAATTCTCCTCGAAGAAAATATTAATTTGGTTTCTAGTGGCTGCCAGACTTCCTATTGCACAGAAATGGAAGAACTTAAATGGTCTGTTTCTTGAATTGTGGCATAAGAATTATGGAACCTCGCAATTGCTGAAAAGATAACCCACAAGATTTGTGCGATGAAAGGCAAAGAGCAGTAGAACAATTTTATGTAATTTTGTGGGACTTTGTCTTACGTTTCAAATGATGACCTACATGACTCCTACAAGACCTGCACCAGAAAAAGACATATGGTCTTTTTATAATAATTATATTATTCTATTTAATATCCCTATGCAGAATTGTACCTACCATTGTGGTACAAGCATCTCTCTGATGACTTTCCGCGTTCTTGTGTTGAAAAGTTAAAATATATATATAGCACCTGCCTTTCGCCAGCAGTTCCCAGGGTGGGTTGCAATGATTTAAATTTCAGAATTAAAAACAGTTAAAATGTATTAGGTTCTGTGAACTATTTCAATTCCAGCTGGTTCTAATAAAAACTGCAACTTTTAAGAACTGGTGCCTAAGCTTGCATTTTTCCTTCTCCTTCTCCATCCCTTTTTCCTTATGTGACATTTCTTTTGGGGACCGTCTGACTGCAGTTGCATGTGTGAGCTTGTGTTTGCATGTATGTATGGGGGGGAGCCTGCCCCCTACTAGCTCAGGGCCTTTCATTTTGGACCCCCACGCCTGGCTTTAACCTGATTTCACTGCAAACGAAACCAGCCATCACCTCCTTGCCCCTTGCCCCTCTGTCACGGGTGCCATGTCCCCACTTTGAAATCCCAGGTGACTAGGGAGAAGTCAAGGAGAGTGTTGCCTGTGTTGCCATTCCTTCCTTAGGCCCTTCCGCCCCTCGGTGACATCTGTCGGACGCCTGCACACCACCTACCATGCCGTCCAGCAATTCATGTTGAACGGAGACAGCCTGAGCTCGGAGATTACTCTGCTGGGGGGCAACGTCAAAGGAAACTTCGTCAACTCTGTCAAGCTGGATTCCCCGGCGGAGAAAGCCGGCCTTCGCGAGGGGCTACAGCTGCTTCTGGTGAGGGTTTGGCATCAGGGAACAGGCTTGAACACCTGACCTCTGCCTCCTGTCTATTTTCTTCCTGACTGACATCAGAGAACTTCCTTGTTTGTCCGTCTAGTCCAGCGTTCTTCCCTCCTAATGCTCCAGGGTGTTGAGCAGAGAAGGGTCTTTCTGGACCCTTTCTTTCAACTGGACTTGGTTATGCTAGTTCTAATTACTAATTAGGTAAAGGTAAAGGGGCCCCTGATCGTTAGGTCTAGTCGTGGCCGACTCTGGGGTTGCGGCACTCATCTCACTTTATTGGCCAAGGGAGCCGGCATACAACTTCCGAGTCATGTGGCCAGCATGACTAAGCCGCTTCTGGCGAACCAGAGCAGCGCATGGAAACGCTGTTTACCTTCCCGCTAGGTGGGCAGGAGCAGGGACCGAGTAACAGGAGCTCACCCCGTCGCGGGGATTCAAACCGCAACCTTCTGATCAGCAAGCCCTAGGTTCAGTGGTTTAGACCACAGCGCCACCCGTGTCCCTAATTACTAATTATGCTGTACTAATTGCTTGAAATCATTAGATGTCCATAGCGCACTGGGTTACTGCAATGTGCTCTGTGCGCTCTCTGTGGGCTTTTACCTGCTGAGAGTGCAGATTCCTGCAGCGTGAATTGCTGAACAGGACTGAGACCCCATCAGCACATCACACCTGTCCCCAAACACCTGCACAGGTTGCCGACTTGCCAAAGCCCCTAATAACTTGGGGCCAGTATACCCGCAAGTTTGGCTTTCCCCCCATATATGCCCACTCAACCATTTTGATCTGCAGAACTGGCATTGTGGTTGTTAAAAAAAGTTATATTTTATTAAATTTTCAAAAATTTCACATACACATTCCAACGCAGTAGTACCTCAGTTTAAGAACAGTCCTGTTTACGAGCTATTCGGTTTACGAACTCCGCAAAACCGGAAGTAGTGTTCCGGTTTGCGAACTTTATCTCGGTCTACAAATGGAATCCGAACTGTGGAAGGGCACTAGTGGCGGGAGGCCTCATTAGGGAAAACGAGCCTCGGTTTAAGAACAGATTTGGTTTAAGAACGGACTTCAGGAACGGATTAAGTTCGTAAACTGAGGTACCACTGCACGTAGATTTTTCTTTTGTTTTGTCATCTTCCCATCTCATTTTCCGCGGTGCTTTTTTATTTTTTCCTCTTGCTGCATCCTATCTTCTCTCTCTTGTACCATGACAGTAGTACAATAATCTCTATTTCCTTCTGTTGCTCATCGTTCAAATCCTGCTTGCAAATTCAGCATACTGTAATATTTCTTTAGATAGTCCAAAAAGAGCTTCAATTTTCCCACAAATCAATCATCATTAGGTTCTCTTATTTTAGCTGTTAGCTTTGCTGATTCGGCATAGTCCATCACTTACCCGTTCTAGAACTGGCATTGTTATGGGTGCTACATAATATTCAATCCACGCTTGGAAGAAGAGGCAGAGGATAGCCATCAATAGCCGTCTTCTCCATGAATTTGTCCAGTCTTTTAAAGCCATCCAAGTTGGTTGCCAGCACTGTATCCTGTGGGAAGGAGTTCCATAGTTTAACTATGTGCTGTACTTTATTTTAACTCTCCGGAATCCTTGCCAGGAGCAAAAATGGGAGCATAGGACTTGTCTCATTTCCTTGAAGGTGGGCGTCCCTCACAGCCCTCCAGCTGCATTTATAGAAGAGTCACGGATGTCCAAACGGAGTTATCCATCCATCTAGCAATTGCTGCTATTTTATAATCATGGGGTTGCAGGCAGCAGAGGAGGCAGAGAGAGAGAAATGATTATCATGGCAACTGCTGAATAAGACAGGCTGCGTGTTCCAAATTGATGTTGGCTACATAATTTAATAGGTGAAATAATTGCCTCCGAGGAGCGAATAATGCTGTTCACATTTTTCCAGGTGGAAGGGTGCATCAAAGGGGAAAACACAAGCGCTCCCTTAGATACCTGCACAAAGGAAGAAGTTCATTGGACGATTCAGAGATGTAGTGGGCCAGTTGTGCTGCACTGCAAATCAAACCACGAAGGTAAGAGATGTCATGTTGCTCAATGCAAACTTTCAGACAAGTGAGTATATTTATAGACAGCATACAGGGCCAGTACAATAGGCAGTCAAGGAAAAATCCCCAGCAACTGGGATGGTCTACAGTTCTTTCATCCACCCCTGCCAGTTCCCTCAATTGACAGTAAATGCTGGCAAAGCGGGTGTGTTAATGGAGACAAATATATTTTATGTCTTTGCCCTGAGAGCAAGGATTTGTGGCTGAGGGTTTTGAGAAACCAAATTAGGAGTCTCTTTGTTCTCACGGTGCCAGTGAAAATCTAAATTTGGTTTTTGGAGAGCTCAAGGTTTTTGAAGGGTTTGCTTTGCCGGCTGCCTTTGGCCAAGCTGGTGATCGCTAAAACAACAGACAGGGTGACAGACCAGGCTTTGCGAGGCTGGCGTCTTCTCCAGCTGTTCCAGGGCTCATTTCACCCCCCTCAATCCTTCCTTCACTTTGCTCCCAATTGAGTCAAGCTTTGTTTTTCATTTTGTTTGAGATATAAATACATAGAATAGAGCGGTGCTATGACTTCCCTCGATCTGGGCATTATACTTCTGTTGATGCAGCCTAGAATAGCATGGGCTGTTTTTGCTGCTGCAGCACATGATACACTCATTGGTTAGATCGTGGTGCAGATAACGCACACGCAGAAGCGTTCTGTGCGCTTCTCACATGTGCAGGAGCACTCTATTGCATCACACTCATATGCAGAAGCGGCACTCTACTTATGGACTTGTCGGGGTGCAAACGGCACCCCGGAACAGATCACGTCCATAAGTAGAGGTACCACTGTAGTTACAGAACATAATGTGAGTTCATCCCTTATGGGGATTGAGCCCGTGTGCTGCTGGCTAAGAGCCAGCAGACAGCAAAATGCATTAAGCGAACAGCATCAAGAGAAGAAAATGCCATCAAGAGAAAGATGGCTGCGTGACTTGGCTCTTCTATGGAGTCAGCCAGGGCCACGCCCATCTCTCTGGTCACATGCAGGGGGAGGACGCTCCAGACCAGTGGAACATCCCCCTGCCTGTGTCCACTCTAGGGAAACAAGGAATGTTGTATTTGACTGCTCCAATGGATTACATCCCACATCCATGGGTCTTGAGCTCCTTGATGTTCATATGCAAAAGCACCTGAGTCTGGATTCTATGCTGTGACCCCACTGAGCCAACAATCATTTGGGCCGGGACTTCAATGGGTGGCTTATACGCACAGACACCACAATTTGTGTGATCACAACCATCCTCTTTTCTTCTTTTCCCCTTTTGACCCACTGCCATTTAAACAAGATATTTTGAAGAGTTACAGAAATACCACACAGCTGTCACCCAAAGAATCGGAACATCGCAGCAGTGGGCATATTGCAGAAAACGCTTTAAAATAGCTCGAAAATCAATTTTTTAAACTCCGCGGAAGATGTACTTGGCCTCTGCCAGTGCAGGGGGTCAGGGGAATTCAAAAAGTGGAATTTCTCCCCAGGAAAGTATCCTCCCTCTTTCTCTCTCCTCCCCTCCCAAACTCTCCCACTCCTCTCCTTTCATGTTTTCAAACATAAAAATGAATGCTAGACTTGGCAGGAGCAAAAAGCAAGAATCAGATTGTGCGAGGTGCCAATTAGAGTTAATTATGAAATGATTGAGCTGCACTTTACACCATGCACGTGCGCACAAAGAAGAAATCACAGCGCACTTTCAAAGATGTAAACCTTCCGTTTTGTTTTATTTTTTCCTTCCACTGACAGCACTCACATGAATAGCTGCCAGAAAACGGGGTCACAGTACCTGTTCTTTATGAGAGGTTCCCTTTATATAAATGCTGCCTGCCAGCTGGAAAGATTTCTCTGTGCCTTCTAGCTGCTAGGTTCAAAGTGGGCCGCCTAATGAACAAGCCCGGAGCTCATTTGTGGAGTGACTGTTTTGCATGCAGCAGGTCTCGGGTTCAGTTCCCTCATCTCCGGGCGTCAGGTGGCGGGGGGTTAAGATATTTGTTTGCCTGAGACACTAGAGAGCTGCTCCACTGTCCGGGACGAGCAGGATGCTTGCGAGTGTGCGCCGGGGGAAGCGGGGCTGGAGTCTGACTGGGAAGAAGGGGCCAGGGGGTGGTGAGGAACTGTGCCAGCCAGGAGGCAAGCAGAGGAAGCTTCAGAGCTGGAGGGGGGCACAGGAGGGGTCAAAAAAGAAGAGGAGGAAGAGGCAGGGCAGGCAAATGAAGGGCCAGAGTAGCTCAGTTGGTTAGAACATGGCGCTGATAACGCCAAGGTTGCAGGTTTAATCTCTATGGGAATGTTGTGGATACTACGAGAGGATATATTGATTAAATATTATTCTTCCTGACTCACACTTGTGAGTCAGTAGCAGAGTACGTTCCCCAGTATATAGCAGGAAGCTAGTTGGTAGGTTCGTTTGAATCTCTTTACTTAAGCAATCCAATCTGGCTTTGTCCAGATTGGGTTATTCCTGGTAATTTCCCCTTCTTTAAAAATAATAAGAAGTTTACTCACATTCAGTTCACAGTTGGTTCCCTGAAGGCAGGCTTAAGCTTGGAGTTACAGGACAGAGTTTGAGTTCATCCCATATGGGAATGAGCCCATGTGCTGCTGGCTGAGATTCTCGGGGGAGCCATTTTCTAATTTGCATATAGTTTTTCAAATTACAGTTTTACAATCACATATCCAACATACAACATAAAAACAAGATTCCAAGGAATCTCCTGGACTTCCCTCCTCCCCTTTCTGGGTCCTATTGTCAGTCATTTCCTCCTGCACCTTTTTTAATAATCCAAATCTTTTACGGCTCCATTAAATCCAAAATTCACCGTTAAACTACAAGTGTTATTCTTCCGGTCATTTTTGCCGTTTCGGCATAATCCATCAACTTAATCTGCCATTCTTCTCTGGTCAGGACTTTATCATCTTTCCATCTCTGGGCCAATAAAATCCCAGCAGCCTTGGTCACAAACATAAGTAGCCTTTACTGCTCCATTTTCTGATTTGCTTCAGGCGGCAAAATGTCTTGGGCCAGCCTTGCTTGCAAGCGAGACAGTCAGCATCAGGTGTAGCCGAGCCATTTGACTAGGCTGAACCCAACTGGCAACTCCCCGCTGGGCCCGCATGGTCAGCTGAGCCCAGATCTTTCTTGCTGCAGGTTACCGGAAGCTGGTGTCCGAAATCGAGGAAGGCCTGGTCACTTCCGGAGACTCCTTCTACATCCGCCTCAACCTGAGCATCACCAGCCAGCTGGACTGCTGCTCCCTGTCTGTGAAATGTGACGAGATCCTGCACGTCCTGGACACCATGTATTATGGCAAGTGCGAGTGGCTTTGTGCCAGAGTTGACCCCTTCACGGACAAGGATTTAGAATCGGGGACCATCCCCAATTATAGCAGGTGAGCACAAATCCTGATTTTCGCACTCGGGCCCAGCTCTGGGTTTGAGGTAGGGATGTGGGCAAAGTGTCCTCTGGTGGGGGGCTGGTTGATCTGGGGCAGAGAAGAGGAGGGGCAGATAGATGACCCCAGGATCTTGTGGGCTGGAAAGGCATCTGCCTGGACTGGGAGAGCCTGAGGAAAGGGATGCTGGAGAGGGTTCCCTCTCATAAGAAAATAAGAATAGGCTGCTGGATCAGGCCAAGGGCTCATCCAGCATCCTCTTCTCACCATGGTCAACTAGATAGATGCTGTGGGAAACCCACAAGTGTCAGGCTTCGGGGAATCAGCTTCCTCCCCCGTGGCAGTAGATAAGCAGAACAAAGGAAAAGGAGTCATCTTACCAGTTAGAAACTTTAATAATCACGGCAAGAGAACAAAGAACACATCTCATAGTCATGGAGGTCTCCCAATTAAGGATTCCACCCCCTTTGGTCCCTATCAATCTATGTCACTTCTGCGTCTCGTAATCTGAGTTTGTACTCCCTGTGCTTTCTGTTCTACCACTTTCTGAGCCCTTCTCGACTTTGGGGAGGGCGGTGGAGGAAGGCTGTCTAGAGACTGTGAATCTGTTAGCCCTCTCCCTTCCAGTGTCTCTTCTCCTAGCTGTCCCCCATCCAGTATTTCCCAGCTTCTGCCTTCTGAACTATGTCCCTCTGCAAACCGCTGTTCCAAATCTATACTGTCCTCCTGCTCCTGGGAAGATTCAGGAGCAGGGGTTGGGGAGGCTCCCACCATTCCTCCTCAGTGCAGCCCTCCTCAGCACGGCCCTGACACAAGCAGGATTCAAACACAATAACACTCCCCCTTCCTGTGGCTTCCAGCAACTGGCCGTGAAAGCAGAGCAGAGCTGTCATTCCCAGCAGCCATCAATCGCTTTCTCCTCCATTAAATCTGCCCAATCCTCTTTGAAAGCCATCCAGGCTGGTGACCATCGTTGCCTCCTGTGGAAGTGAGTTCCATAGTTCAACTATGCACTGTGTGTTCTCTTCCCTCCACCCCTGTTTCATCCCTCCCTGCTGCACAAGCCATGGGCTCCCCTCCCATTCCTGGAGCTCTAGGGGCCCGGTTCCTGCTCAATCACTTTGTCCATTGCCCCACCAACTCCACCTTGAGTTTTCAAAAACCACATCCAGTCCCACCAATCCAGGGGATGTTGTTGCCCTGCTATGTCTGTCCATGGTAACAACCTCTCCACCATCTGGCTTGCAGAGATGCCAACACAGACGGAGCAGATCCTGCCTTCCTGGAGAACTCTCAGGTGGCTTTGCCAGTCTAAGGACCAGAACTGCTTGCCATGCCAAGTTGTGCCAACCCCATTCGTTGCAAGGGTTGCAAGGGGCGTGTCGTTGCTGGATCAATATATTTGCTTGTGTAGCATCTGCTGGGCCTTTTAACTGCATTCTGGCTGTGTGAGCCAGTGTGGTGTAGTGGTTAGGAGCAGTGGACTTGTAATCTGGTGAACTAGGTTCACTTCCCTGCTCCTCCACAGCTGCTGGGAGACCTTGGGCCAGTCACACTTCTCTGAAGTCTCTCAGCCCCACTCACCTCACAGAGTGTTTGCTGTGGGGGAGGAAGGGAAAGAAGATTGTTAGCCACTTTGAGACTCCTTAGGGTGGTGATAAAGCGGGATATCAAATCCAAACTACTACTACTACTACTCATAGGCGCCGACTCCATGGGGCCTGAGGGGGCCCGAGCCCCCTCAAAAATTCATTTGGGGGGCTCTGCCCCCCCAATAATTTAAGAAAATTATTAGTTATATTATGCTTTGTAAAATCACAAAATTATGTTGGTATTTTTTATTTTCCTTGTTTGACGATAGTTACCTTTTAAAATACATTCAGTAATGAGTTAAAACAAAGCCACTCCCGATCTAGAGAGGGGGTGGGGTTGCGGGCTCTCGACCCATCAACAATCTCGCGGGGCTGGCGTCAGCCCCGCAAGAAGCGGGGATTCCCCCTAGCTCATTAATATTCGCCGCCCACGGCGGCAGCCAATCGGCTGCTGCAAAGGGTGGGCCCTCACAGGTTCACTTAAGGTCGGGGCAGCCCGGGGCTCGCCCCTTTCGTTCCCCCAGCAGCAGCGGTTTGGAGGTCTTGGGCCCCCCCAATATTTTTTATAAGTCGGTATGGGCCCCCGCCCCCCCAATATTTTTTATAAGTCGGCGCCCCTGCTACTACTACTACTGCTACTCTTCTTCTTCTTTCTAAACAAGCATTTCCACAGAAGCTACAACTTTGAGTTCTGCATTGAGTGGTTGCTGGGACAGCCCCCGTCTGATGTTGATGGGCCCCACCCTGTCTTACCTGTCGGTGCACACTGCATGCCAAAGGGGGCTGGGAATGGGGCAATTTGATTTCCCACAATGCTCTGGAACACCCAACATGGTGTCACTCTGGGGCACTGGGAGAAGTGAAGTGAAGGGCTTGGGGCAAGTTCCAAAGCTGGTGGGTCATAGGAAGCCAGGTGCTGATAAGAGGGCTGTCAACTCTAGAGCAAGTGGAAGCAACACAGTGAAAATGGCTTGGCTGCCCCGATGGTGCAGTGGGTTAAGGGAGCTGTTTTTGCAGTAGCTGCTTCGAAGATTCCTGCAAAATTGCTTCCAGAGACAGCTATGCATTGTCATGGTGATGCCCTGATTTAAGGGTGATTTTTATTATTGATTCCTTTGCCTCTGTGCGTGCACGCATTTTAAAAAAAATACCTCTGCTTTCATTGCCTGCTTTTTATCCTCGATTCTGGCTTTTATTTACTGTGTTTTATAGACATGGTGTTTTCGGTATTTGTATTTGCAATTGCGGTTTGCTTAATATATCTTCGAGCTCGTTTGAGTTTTGCAAAAGGCTTTGCCTGCGAGCAATAAAAATCTTCTGAGAGGCCGGAGTCGTAGATCGCATTGTTTTCTTGCACAAGGTCCATTGTGCAACCTGTGATCACTCAAGTCTCTGCTGCCAGTCAGAGTGGCCAATGGAATGTGACTTGGAATGAGGCAACTCTGTGTGTTTGCATTTGAAAATGCCCTAAACAAGGAGCTAGGGATGGGATAAACATTTGGCTTGGTTCGCATTTTAATGCAAAACCTACCTAATTCATGCTTTCCAAAGCAATACACAAACAGATACTTAGTTACCCCTTAAAATTTATGCACTTCTCTAAATTTTACAATGCGGTTATCCTGCCAGTTAATGAGTACAGTCTATATATTATGTGAAAGTGAACACAAAAATATATCTATTAGTAAGAATTGACCATCCTGTTTCATTTTTGCCCTGTTTTGTCCATTCCATCCTCCTTTTCATGGATTTTTTGAAATAATGCATGAAAAGTTTGCATTTAACTTGCATGCGTTATTTTATGCATGCATAATTTTCAATGCACCTTTTTGCAAAATTCGCATTTTGTACACATTTTAACAGTAAAAGAACATGTTTTCACACACACTTTCTGCTCAGCAAAACGGCATTGTGAAATCTGGGAAAGCACGTAATACCATCAGGAGTTGCTTTCCAACCTGCCAACGAGTTCCAGACTGTCAATTTGGGTAAGCCCACTGCAAAAAGCAGACCGGCCGAATCCCTCCTCAATCCCTATATGTTAGTGACAATAATCTCAATGGTTTGCAGAGCGCAGCAGCTCCTCCTAGTGAAACTTCAGCGCCTGATGAATAGAGGTAACAAGGATGAGATTGACAGTTCGTACGGTACACTCCGAACCCCTCGGGTGAGTAGCCGATTCCACATCCACTTCAGCTTTAGAGTCTGAGCTGCCCTCTGCCACAGCCTCTTCCGGTTCACTAAACCCTGTTCCCTCTCCTGCTGCTGACACGTCCTCCTCACAATCTGCTCCTTCTCCTCCTGACCGCTCATCATCACCCAACCACCAGTCCCCTGGCTCAGAGTCTTCTTCCTCGGGGGGTTCCCTAGGGGGGTTCCCCGGCTGCTGCCTCCCACCACTCCTGAACATCCAGCCAGTCAGCAGTTGCCATCCTGGAAATTCTTCAGATCAAGGGGATCTCATCATGTTGACAGAAGTTTTGAACCCTGGGAGGGAGGGAGGGGAAGACCACTCTAGAACAGGGTCTCCAATCTGCAGCGTTCAATTCAGAACGGTACTATCAGTGCTTTCCCCACCCAAAGAAAAAATGTTTAGGGGTACTCTCATTTTCCTACTCATATAGAAATACTGCCCCCCAATGAGGCCAAACTTAGATTCACAAAATGTTTAGGGGTATGCGTACCCCCATGTCCCCCCATAAAAAAGCACTGGGTACTACGGTCAATGGTATCGAAAACTGAGGAGATCTGTTGCTCGACTGCACCTCTCACAATTCCTGGTCCTTAGCTATGCTGGCTTGGACTGATGGGGTTTGGGGTCCAGCAATACCCTGATGGCCACAAGTTCCCCACACTTGACCTGCACTGCAGGGGGTTGGCCTAGATGAGCCTCAGGGTCCCTTCCAACTCTACAGTTCTACGATTCTAGGGCCCAGAACTGCCAACAAAGGTGCATTGAACAGGCTTGATGATTCTTTCTCCAATGTTTTTCTTTTCTACCAGAATACACTGCAGCCAGAAGAGGTTATGCCACCAAGTGACCCCAAAGCCAGCCCTCGCCTCTCTCGGGCCAGTTTCCTTTTGGGTCAAATCTTACAGGTAGAAAAGTAACTCTCCAAAAATCCCTTTTGTGCCAAATATGTTTTTAGCTGGCAAATGAAAATAATAATAATAATAATAATAATAATAATAATAATAATAATAATAATAATAATAATTTATTATTTATACCCCGCCCATCTGGCTGGGTTTCCCCAGCCACTCTGGGCGCCTCCCAATCGAATATTAAAAACACGATACAGCATTAAACATTAAAAACTTCCCTAAACAGGGCTGCCTTCAGATGTCTTTTTAAAGTAGAGTAAAGCCTCAGTGCCTAGGACTTGCCGATCGAAAGGTCGGCGGTTCGAATCCCTGTGGCGGGGTGCGCTCCCGCTGCTCGGTCCCAGCGCCTGCCAACCTAGCAGTTCGAAAGCACCTCCGGGTGCAAGTAGATAAATAGGGACCGCTTACCAGCGGGAAGGTAAACGGCGTTTCCGTGTGCGGCTCTGGCTCGCCAGAGCAGCGATGTCACGCTGGCCACGTGACCCGGAAGTGTCTACGGACAGCGCTGGCCCCTGGCCTCTTGAGTGAGATGGGCGCACAACCCCAGAGTCTGGCAAGACTGGCCCGTACGGGCAGGGGTACCTTTACCTTTACCTTTTAATTGCTTATTTATTTGACATCTGGTGGGAGGATGTTCCACAGGGCAGGCACCACTACCGAAAAGGCCCTGTGCCTGGTTCCCTGTAACCTCGCTTCTCACAGGGAGGGAACTGCCAGAAGACCCTCGGCACTGGACCTCAGTGTCCAGGCAGAACGATGGGGGTGGAGACGCTCCTTGAGGTATACTGGACCGTGGCCGTTTAGGGCTTTAAAGGTCAGCACCAACACTCTGAATTGTGCTCAGAAACATACTGGGAGCCGATGCAGATCTCTCAGGACCGGTGTTATATTGTCCCAGAGGCCACTCCCAGTCACCAGTCTAGCTGCCACATTCAGGATTAGTTGTAGTTTCTGGGTCACCTTCAAAGGTAGCCCCACATGGAGCGCATTGCAGTAGTCCATGTGGGAGATAACCAGAGCATGCACCACTCTGGTGAAACAGTCCACGGGCAGGTAGGGTCTCATCCTGTGTGCCAGATGGAGCTGGTAGACAGCTGCCCTGGACACAGAATTGACCTGCACCTCCATGGACAGCTGTGAGTCCAAAATGACTCCCAGGCTGCACACCTGGTCCTTTAGAGGCACAGTTACCCCATTCAGGACCAAAGCCTGCCTTTTTCACCACAGTTCCCTTGGCTTATGGCTCATTTTCTGCAAGTCCCGTTTCCCCGCTGCTGCCTACCAGAGAAATTCATGAGGCCGAGTTATGGGTGGGGGGTGCCTCTTTTTAAATGGGAACAGAGGGTACTGCGCTCCCAAACCAATGACTCTGTGCTTCCACTCCGTGCTTCCATCCTGGTTGTTCGACAAGCAACAAGTGGCCTGCCTTGGTGTCAGGGACAGAAATGCCAACAAAGCTTACCTTGACAAGGGTCTCTCCTCTGCTCTCAGTTTGTCAGCAGGTCGGAGAACAAATATAAGCGCATGAACAGCAACGAGCGAGTCCGCATCGTCACTTCGAAAGACACGCGGGTCAGGACAGAGGGGCACCCGGTGACAAAGGCCCTGCTGGACAGATTTGAAGGTACCAAGTTATGCAGCAGAGGGGCTGGCATTCAATGATGCACCTGGGAACTTGGCAGGAAGAGAACTCTAAGGAGAGCAAAGTTGGTTTGGGGTGGTCAGGACAATGGCAACCAGGAAATCCTTATTGCATCCCTGCTGGCTAGTGAACACAGTGTTGCACCCGCCCCAGTTTCCAGGGGATCCTGTGCTAATCCAGGGTTTGGTTTCCTTGGAATGATGGGTAGTGGAGACTGTGGAGCCTTTAGAATATTTGGTTTTATTTGCACATGAATAAGAGGGAAGCAGGTGGCACTGTGGGTTAAACCACAGAGCCTAGGACTTGCCGATCAGGTCAGCGGTTCGAATCCCTGTGACGGGGTGAGCTTCCGTTGCTCGGTCCCTGCTCCTGCCAACCTAGCAGTTCAAAAGCACATCAAAGTGCAAGTAGATAAATAGGCACCGCTCCGGCGGGAAGGAAAACGGCGTTTCCGTGTGCTGCTCTGGTTCGCCAGAAGCAGCTTAGTCATGCTGGCCACATGACCCGGAAGCTGTATGCTGGCTCCCTCAGCCAATAAAGCGAGATGAGCGCCACAACCCCAGAGTCGGTCAAGGCTGGACCTAATGGTCAGGGGTCCCTTTACCTTTACCTTTTACCATCTGAGTATAGGATAGTGCAGGGTTTCCTAAACTTGGGTCTCCAGCTGTTTTTGGAGTACAACTCCCATCATCCCTAGCTGGCAGGACCAGCGGTCAGGGATGCTGGGAACTGTAATCCTAAAACAGCTGGACACTCAAGTTTGGGAAACCCTGGGATAGAGGGGCTCACAGCATCAACTCTCCAGCAAATCTTGCTCCCCTATTAGGATTCCAGCAAAGCCCAAACTTTGGGTCCAGCACAGAGCAGACATGTCTCTTTCTCTCCAGCTTCCAGCATACCAAGGCAGTGAAATCTAAAAGCATAGAAAACTACAGGGGCATTGGAGAAGTTTTATTCTTGAACCCACATTCAAGATTTTCAGTAGCAAGGTGATAAGTGCTCTGTGGTGCACTTATCTGTGGTGTTGAAACTTAGGGGTCTTGCTTTGGTTTCATTAAATGCTTAGAAACTGTGCAGAATATAGGTAATAACCAACACACTTTAATGTAACAAACTGTAATTTGAGCAAGATTTTGATTTTTTGCACCATATTTAACAAGCAGGGACTGTGCAAATCTATTATTTGACCTCTTCTGACACCCTGTTGCACATCTTGCACATTACACACTTGTTTTCTAGCCAGACTGGTAGGTTCCGTTGCACCCGTCACCACCAAGCCTTTTGTCTGGTGGATGCATTTTTCTGTGTTCTGACACCACCCTTCCCACTCTAGGACTTTTCATAGTGGTCCCCTGACTGCGTTTCTGGAGTTTAAATGCTCCCCTCTCTCCCCAGAGTTTGACTCGGTGAGCGAGATCAACAAGAGCTTCAGCCTGATCCCATACAGCTCGGTGAGACCCATCCATTGTGACCGTCGGCGCCCTGTCCTCTTCACACCCACAATGCTCTCCAAGACCTTCATCCAGAAGCTTCTCAACTCAGGAGGGGCCCTGGAGTTCAATCTATGCAAGCCAGGTAATCTCACCAGGGAGAGCATCTGCTGGGTGTGTTAAATGCCTACCTGTCAGGTGACAGAGGAAACAACCCCCACGGCAGGTTGCCAGGAATGGATAAGACAAGGAAAGTCCTTACCATCTGCTTTTTATTCAATATTTACAGAGAGGGGCTTGGAATGCAGACTCTTGGAATAATGACATTGTCCCGAGTGACTCTCCACTCCCTTTTTCTCTCCCACTTCCTCATTCGTCATCTCTTCTACGGATGGCGCTGAGGGTCCTTTGTTTCCGAGCCTTCTGCTCTACTGCTTTCAAGGCTCTCCAGATTCTGGGAGAGGGGAGGTCTGGAAGGCTTTCTAAAGACATGGTGTCCATCAGCTGTTGCCCTCCTGGTGGTTCCTCTTGCTCCTCCTCTTCTCCCATTATTTTCCAGCTTTCCCCCTCATCTGCCTCTGAGCTGTGACCTCCCTCAAACCCCTGTTGTAATTCTGAACCGTCTTCTTCTCTGGAAGGGTCAGGCTGGGGAAGTGGTCTCCACCATTCCTCTTCTGCCCAGTCCCTTGTACTACCTAACCCAAGAATAGGCAAACTCCGCCCTCCAGATGTTTTGGAACTACAACTCCCATCATCCCTGATCACTGGTCCTGTTAGCTAGGGGTGATGGGAGCTGTAGTCCTAAAACATCTGGAGGGCCAAGTCTGCCTGTGCCTGACCTAACCTGTCAATACAGATCCACAACTTCCTTGCTTCAAACCAAACAAATCCAACATATTCCACATTGAACATAGTAGGGATTTCTTTCCAAGTAAATGTGCATAAGATCATGCCCTAATCATGATTAAGGGACGCACACTGGCACCTGTGGCCTTGAATAAAGATTGGACAAATTCACGGTGGGCGGCCATTATAGCTAAAGAGGGTGCCCCACATTGAGAAGCAAGACACCTCTAGATCAGTTTTCACCCAACTGGTGCCCTCCAGAGTTTTGGACCTCAACTCCCATCAGCTCCATGGCTGTGCTGCCTGGGGCTGATGGGAGTTGTAGTCCGATACATAGATATCACACAGAAGCTGGGAATATATAGTAGAAGTCAGCCATTGTCTGAAGAATTTATTTGGCTGCTGCTGAGTTCTGGATTAGATTCACCTCCTTGGTCTGCTCCAACAAGCAACACAATCCTTGGGTTGTCAGACCCTTTCCATGCATATCCATTTGTTATATCTGTTGCAGATATTGCACACATTGTCAAAATACGGCCTTTCAAAGGTGTCTGACACTGCAAGGTGGGCTGGCAATCACACAAACGCCAGCTATTCTCCTGTCCTGGCAGTCCCTGTGCATTTTCTTGAAACAGATCATGCTCAGGTTCAGCAGATTTAACTAGCTGGTGGATAAACACACAGCCAACTATGTCCTCTGCCAGCTAAAGCCCTGGAGTTGTAAATCTGAGGATAATAACAAGAGCAAATCATTATCCTGCACCTTTTATATGCTGTGTCCTATTCATCTCAGTACTTTAGGGTTTCTCAAGCATTGACTGTGGCTCAGTTTGGATTAAAGTCAAGTTTCAGACGTAGGAATGAGGCAAGTTAGATGTCCAAAGCCTCCATCTCATCATAAGGGCTTGTGTGGTGAACCAGATGAAATGGTGGTCTTAGATGTGGGGATCTTTGATCTACATCCCCCCCGACTCAGCTGTGAAGTCAACTGGATGACTTTTAAAAGCCACTCAACCTAACCTACCTGAAAGGGCTTTTAAGAAGCTGAATTTACTATGAATGGGCTCCTCTTGTGGGGAAACAAACCACAATTCCTGTCCTTGTTATCATTCTCTTCTCTTTCCTACTAAAACGAGTTCTGAAAAAGTGTGGCAAGGGTCTGCCCCTTCTGAGTGTTCCCTCCAGTTTATCAAGGAGTAGGGGAAGTGTTTTGAGGTCTTACAAAAGCAAAACGCTCTTTGTTTGCCAAGGTGGCATCTGAAAGTGGCCTGGTTTTGGTGATGTCTGTCCGCTAGGCGCCGTTGTTTGATGATGGCAAGGATCCTCCAAACCATGACTGGAGATCTTCCATGCTTACTACAAAGTTTGTCTTCGTCTGCCTTCTTTTCCAGATATCATAACGAAAGAAGAATTCTGTAGGAGGCAAAAGACAGAAACAATCATCTATTCCCGCGAGAAGAATCCTCACACCCATGAATGCATTTTTACTGCAAATATTGAAGCGGTCGCTGCCAAGGTAATTGGGGTAGTGCTGGGTCACCCTTCCCCAATGTACTTTGGCCTGACCCTGGAGCGAGGAACCCTTTTTTTTAATGCCAAGGTCCATGTCCCTTGCGGGGGGGGGGGGGGCATCCTGTGAAATTGAATGTTGCAAGATTCAACTGAGATTTTAAAAAGTATTTTTCCATGCAGCACAGAGTTAAACTTTGGAACTCCCTGCCACCAACTTGGGTGGCATTAAAAGAGGATTGGACAAATTCGTGGAGGAGAGGGCTGTCAATGGCTACTAACCCTGTTGGCTCAAGACGGAGTTGGTGGGGCGATGGACAAAGTGATTGAGCTGGAACTGGGTCCCCAGAGCTCCAGGAATGGAAGGGGGAGCCCATGGCTTGTGCAGCAGGGACGGGTGGAGGGATGAAACATGGGTGGAGGGAAGGAAACACGCAGTGCATAGTCGAACTATGGAACTCACTTCCACAGGAGGCAGTGATGGTCACCAGTCTGGATGGCTTTCAAAGAGGATTGGGCAGGTTAATGGAAGAGAGAGCAATTGATGGCTGCTAGGAATGACGGCTCTGCTCTGCTTCCATAGTCAGAGGCAGTGATGTTTCTGAATACCAGTTGCTGCAAACCATGGGAAGGGAGAGTGTTGCTCTTGTGTTCGGGTCTTGCTTGTGTGTTTCCCATAATGGGCAAATAGGCATCTGGTTGGCCACTGTGAGAACAAGATGCTGGGCTGATCTCGCAGGCTCTTCTTTTGTTCTCCCCAGCTGTTTTTTAACTCCCATTAGCATCAGCATAGGAGTTACCATCCAAAACAGCTGGAGGGACTCTACACCGGAGAAGGCAGGCCTAGATTGTTGCGCAATGCAGAGCATATGCCTTTTCTGTAATGCTGAAGGTCTTGTGGTGGGCTCTCCCAAACCGTGAGCCATTCCCAGCACAGTGCTATTGGTTCTGTTTCTTTTGGGAAAGGAAGGACAGGATCATAGAATCATAGAATCATAGAGTTGGAAGAGACCACAAGGACCATCAAGTCCAACCCCCTGCCAAGCAGGAAACACCATCAGAGCACTCCTGACATATGGTTGTCAAGCCTCTGCTTAAAGACCTCCAAAGAAGGAGACTCCACCACACTCCTTGGCAGCAA
Source organism: Podarcis gaigeae (assembly GCF_964106915.1). Lineage (NCBI taxonomy): Eukaryota > Metazoa > Chordata > Lepidosauria > Squamata > Lacertidae > Podarcis > Podarcis gaigeae. The sequence continues at coordinate 50,916,969 of NC_139690.1, read as the reverse complement.
ATTCCACTGTCAAACAGCTCTTACTGTCAGGAGGTTCTTCCTAATGTTTAGGTGGAATCTTCTTTCTTGTAGTTTGGATCCATTGCTCCGTGTCCGCTTCTCTGGAGCAGCAGAAAACAACCTTTCTCCCTCCTCTATGTGACATCCTTTTATATATTTGAACATGGCTATCATATCACCCCTTAACCTCCTCTTCTCCAGGCTAAACATGCCCAGCACTTAAGGTATCTTTGTAAGGGTTGTGTGGGTGTGTGGGTGTGTAGCATTAAGGGTGGGATATAAGCAATCCTGCAAAGTAGGAGAAAGTTGAGTAGCTTCTCTCTCCATGAAGCCTCACCCTCCTCCCCAATTTCACCCGTCTCTGGTTACAAATGTGCAGGTCTTTATCACATACACAGCCCAACAAGACAATGACAAAAATCCACCAACAGCATGCAAATCAATATGGCTGACCTAATCCAAAACACCCACCCACCCCACTCACACATGAAAACAAAGACCACCACAGCCAACCACAAATGAACAGCCACACCCTAGGCCAACCCCAACCTCTCTCACCACCAAAGGAACACAAGTGAACAGCAAAGAAGCTGTACAAGCAACGCTGACACCAAACCCCACATATAGTAAGTAAAATAGAAACATCACCACCTGACCCCACCCCCACCCATCTTTCCCCCCTCCACCTCTATCCCACTATTCTTCCTAATGTCTCAACAAATGAAACCAATTTGTTGTTTTTTTAAAAAAAATGTGTTATGTGGAAAAAATACGAGAGAGAGACATTGGACATGCCTTTGTAAATCAAGAAAATCTTTAATAAAAAATACATTAGAAAAAGACATGTGCAGGTGCCCCAGTTCTCTCTGTGTTTTCTGAATCTGCCAACTGGCTTTTGCACACACACACACACACACACACACACATTTTCCACCCTCCCACCAACTAGAGGTTTTCATCTTTCCCAAACGCTCTAATAGAAGGGTCACCAACCTGTTTAGGCCTGTGAGCACATGGGGCATGGCATGGGCGCTAACCACTCTGATCCCGTCTCACTCCCCCAGATCACCCCTGCCCAAGAAGAAAAAGTGCGTGCGCACACTCACAGTTCATTTTCCCAAGGGATCTGTGCATAGGTCAGGTCCAATAGAATTCATCTGAGCACTGGAAAGAACACAGAGCTGAAAGAGAAAGTGGGAAAGAGAGTCACTCTTCCAACCTCCTCCTTTACACTGTATGCCAGGGGTAGGCAACCTAAGGTCCGTGGGCCGGATCTGGCCCAATCACTTTCTGAATCCGGCCCACGGATGGTCCGGGATTCAGCATGTTTTTACATGAGTAGAATGTGTCATTTTATTTAAAATGCATCTCTGGGTTATTTGTAGGACATAGGAATTGGTTCATTTTCCCCAAAAAATATAATCCGGCCCACCACATGGTCTCAGGGACAAGGGACCAGCCCACAGCAGAAAAAGGTTGCTGACCCCTGCTGTATGCTTTTCAAGGAGGGGAGAGATTAACCACATCATAACCAAGGAGGGGGGCTCAGAGACTTCAGGGGCACCAGCGAAAGACCTCAAGGGCACCATGGTGCCCACGGGCACCACATTGGCGAGCCCCCACTGTAATAGGTGTCCCGGGAGAGGGAGAGGGAGAGTTAACAGAGGAGCTGTCCAACAGAGAGTAGAGGTGTTGCTTCAGCACTGCTTAGACTTCAAGGGAGCCGCTTATAATAGTTGGGAATGCTATCTCACCCCTTCCTGGCCTGTCCTCGGGGCCACGATACAGAGAACTTGAGGAATCAGGCACCTCCCTTGTGTGTAGGGCTCCAGAGACTTGTCCTCATGCTGCTGAAGAAGCATTTTGTACCCTGCCTACTCTGAGTTTTCATTTGGACACCCCAACACCTCTGCCCCAGGATGCAACCATGGTTGACTGGGAGAGAGTCACAAGTAGGGGGAGGAGACCAGTTAGGGGGTCATGTTTCCTCCAAGCCTTACTCCATCCTCCCTCTGAGGAAGCTGGGTGGAATGGCTACTGAGAATTTTAGGCATGTATTTTTCCAGGGCAATGCTGGGCACGCTTAGTGGGACTGCTCCCCAACTGGGGTGAGAGTGGAAGAACGCTTACCAGCTGTCCCCTTTTGTATAAAAGTCAGCTGTCATCATTTTATCCCTCAGTTTCAGCTGCTGAACAGGTTGTGACTATTCTGCAGAGACAAAGAAGAGCATCAGGTTTAAAAAAAAACATAAAAGAGGAATAATTACTGAAAATATGCATGACAGCAGACATTGCCATATGACTAAATAAACCACATGCAGTGCTAATCACAAATCAGGATAAACTCTTAGACCATGAAACAATTTATCAGGCCCTGTGCTCTCTCGCTCCCTTCCCAACCACCTCAAACTCCCACAGAATTTTGGGCACTCTCTCTTTTCAGAATCTCACAGACTAGATAACCCTATTCTTGTTTAAAACTGTTTTTCATATTTTATTTTTTAATTGCCGTAACCCACCTTAAAGTGAAGGGCAGGTAAGAAATAATAATAATAATAATAATAATAATAATAATAATAATAATAATAATAATTGGGGCCTGCAACAGAATGTTGCAGCATAGCACTCCTGTGCAACGTTCCAGCCAGTTAGTCACACCACCTTCCAGAATACTCCATTCCACTCCCACCCCAGTTGGGGAGCATGCTCACTAAGCATGCCCAGTTCCTGTTGGATCCTCCCCCTTAGGGGAAGAATGTTGTACTTCTGCCAATCTTGAGTTTCCTCCAAACTTTCTCTTTTCTTTTGCCTTGGTGGTGCCCTTTTGTGCACATAAATACATGCTCATAGTTCACTATTTGCAGATACATATACTAGACTAGAAGCTTCACCCCACCACATTAACCTCCTAGTGCTTAATATTCTATTGTATAAGGTACTTGACACAAAACTCTGCCGTTGTTCCCTGTCAGTTCCCTCCGTCCCTGCTTTACCCAACCTTCTGCAGCTGTTTTAAACCACCACTTTTCGCCAGTCGGTCTCCCTCCCCCTCCCACCCCATGCCATCACCACTGGTGTTGTGCAACCTGCCTTCTCTTTTGCTCTTCCACCTCACCCTGATGTTGCTCTAGAAATCTTCCAGTGGGGTTTGCGCTCTGACTTCTTGCACATCTAGGACTGTGATGCAGCAATACAAATCCTTCAATGGAGGCTGTGTGATGACAGCCTTACGTTTTTATGTATATAGGAAGATACATAGAATGGTGTGGGATCCTTCTCTTATTCTTTCTGTCACTCTCTTCCTAGTTTGATAATGAAATGTACCTTTCTTCACAATTTATTTTTTCTCTTTCCATTCTTCGTCTTTTTTTCCATTATCAGCTCTCCCTTCTCTCTTTCACTCTCCCTCTACTTTTTTTTTCCAGTCCTTTGTTGCGTGATCCGCCTTGACACAGCCAAGCACCCTTCAGTTCCTCAAATTCACTTTTATGTTTCATGCACCAATATGGAAAGGATGGGAACCTGTTAAAGAGACACACACACACACACACACACACACACAAAAGGAGGGTCTGAGCTGCAGAAAGAGACAATGATGTGTAGAACAAAGATTATAATGTCAAACCCAAACAGATGGCATGAAATGCCGGATGCTTGTTACGCAGCAGGGAACAAACAGCCAGACGAGAGTAGTGGAGGGTTTTTCTCTTTCTTTTGAGAAGTAATTACAGAACATGTTGCAACTGAGCAAACAAAGTTCAATTATGTCGGTACGTTTGGTACATGCTACCTTCATTTTGACATAATCCCCGCCTTCAGATCAGTTAATTCTCTTTTGGAAAGGGGGCCTTTGCAGCAAGTTATCCCGTGGTGAGAGAAAGGATGGGTTTTGTCGACGGACTGCCCAAATCTTTAGTGGTGCAGCATCATCCAAGTTACATGGTGCTTTATGGAGGGTTGGGGCCAGGGGTTGGGGTGAGCCACAGAACTGGCACCAGCCATAGATTGAGAACTTCAGAACAGCCTGCTAGATCAGTCCAGTGGTCCATCTCGTTCTCGAAGTGGCTGAACAGTCAGCTATTGTGAGAAACCAACACACAGGATTTGGGCACAAGAGCAACTCTCCCCTCTGTGGTTTCCAGCAGCTGTGCTTTGGGGGGGTTCCCCACTCCTGGGTCCCCACAACGGCCTTGTGGTAAAGATGAGTTTGGCAAGATGTGGCTGCGTGAGGGTAGTGGGGGCACCAGGCCTAAGGAGACGCAAAGGAAGATGGACAGGGTCATTTAAGAGAGCAGAGCTGGAAGAGCGAACGTTGTAGGCAGAAATATCCAGGCTAAAGGACAAGAGGGGCAAGTCCTTGGACAACATCAAAGGGAAGGTTGATGCATAAAGCCATTTGATCAGAAGGACAATTGGCCTGACCTGTTTGAGATTGTGTGCTTACAAGCCCCAAGATGTGCATACCAAAGTCCTTTTCCTGACTTCCTGTTTACAGAACAAACATTGCCTGCTTGAAGCTGGGATCGGCTGCACAAAGGATTTAATCAAAGCCAGGATATATCCTATTGTTCTCTTTATTAAAGTCTCGGAAAAAAATATCAAGAAGTTCAGGTATGGCGCAATTCAATACCACATTCACAACGCACATAGCTCCACTTTCACGCCACCTGTTTAAAGCAATATCCTACCACTTGAAACTGTCGTGGGTTCCCCCAGAGGCTTCTGGGAGCACTTTGATAAAAGTGCCGAGAGCTGTTTGGATAACCCACAAGTTCCCTCCCAGAGCTACAAGTCTCAGAGTGGTTTAACAGTCAATCCTTCTTCACAGAGAACTCTGGGAAGTGTGCCCAAAACCGACTGTAAAAAAAAAAAAATGCATGATACAAACCGCATTGCATTCGGGGAAGTTGGATTGCAGAATTGTGTCGTGCAAAATTCACATGAAAGTACTGGCGATTTTCATGAGGATTTCTTATTTTAATTGAAACTGTGGGGAACGGAACTTAAACTTGGGAAAATGAGAAGCTAAAAGGAACCAAAACTGACATATTTTCCTACTCTTAAGTGTCATACAGGTGCATTCATGAAAAAATCAGGCCTATACGCTTCCTAGTATTTTGCTTTTTTGTGGGGGAGGGGGTTGGCTCAGGAGTGCGAAAAGAAGTTGGGGGATTTGTTTGAACGGAAGGAAAAAGAGGCTGTGTGCGCATACATACGTATTAAATGCATATCCCCTTTGGTTTCCTTGCATGAAACAGGAAGCTGCTCCCAAACCCATTGGTTGAGGACGAATTATTACGGACATGCCGCCAGAATGAAAAAGAACTGGAGGGTTTGCCGTGCCTTTACTCCTCTTTGGAGGCCGACGCCTGGAGCAGCATTGAGGACCTCCTACGGATCATCAAGGAGAAGGTTTGGGAAGAACAGCAGAAGACCATCTGGATCGACGAGGATCAGTTGTGAAGCCCAACAGGGGGTGCGGACAACAAGGAACTAGCTGGTCGTTTCAAAGAGCTGCGTTGGAGGCTCTGAGATACCTCTGATGTAGAGCCCTGGTTCCATCCATAGCAGGGGCAGGGACTCTCGACAACTGGCAGAAGGTGGAGCATGAGAGAGGAATCAAAGGCTCTGAGCACACAGCAACGGGCATCCCAGATGCCTCTTTAGGATTTTGACCAGGTTTGTGTCACTCAGAGGGGTTGACACTTGCCTCTTCCGGAGCAGCCGTGACTGAAGGACGGAGATCTCAAAGAGAAGTTCAAAGCTGCTTGCTGCAGTTCTCAAAATGGGAGACACACTAAGAGGACTTCCGCAGTTTCTAGGAAGAACTGGCTGCAACCCTTGCCACCTCCCTGCACTGACATAGTCTCTTTGGAGAGACCCCACATGCCGACCACAAATGAATGTATTCCACAGAAGAGGTTTCGGGCTGCTCAGCGCTTATATTTCACTACAAAATGCATAACCAGTTTCATGCCAGGTTGCCACAACTTCCACCAAAGAACTTAAAATTCTTAGATCCCTAACGTCCTACTCCTTCCCTCCTGCCCCCCATGGCATCACAACATCACAACCAGAGTTTGCCCAGGTTTGGGAAAGGCTGTTTTATTGCTACTGCATGGAATACAGTGGTACCTCAGGTTACAGATGCTTCAGGTTACAGACTCCGCTAACCCAGAAATAGTACCTCTGGTTAAGAACTTTGCTTCAAGATGAGAACAGAAATCACGCGGCGGCAGCGGGAGGCCCCCTTAGCTAAAGTGGTACCTCAGGTTAAAAACAGTTTCAGGTTAAGAACGGACCTCCAGAACGAATTAAGTTCTTAACCCGAGGTACCACGGTACTCTGCATTTTTCAGATAGAAGAGTCATCAATCTTGGAAAAGCAGAAATATTTCACATACTTCATCTCTACAAACATTCACATTTTTCCCCCCCAACCCTGTTCTGCATCATGGGTCCCCCCCAGCAGGGGCTGTTGCAGCTTTGGCAGAGTTCTCCCGCCCACCCCCTGGCTCCGACGATGACTGCCGCCTCCTCTAGAGATTAATAATATGTGTGATGCCACCCCGTGAGCATTCCACCCCCATGGTGCCACCCAGTGAGGGATCACGAAGTGCAAGATGGCTACATCTCGGCATAGCCAATCAGCTGCGACTGTGCGATGACATCGCCAAGGTCCACAGAGAGCAGGGCAACGCAAATGAATAGATGGGTGTATCCCCAAGGAGCGTCGCAGGCTTGCTGCAAAGGGAAAGGCCTTTCTCAGCACTGCCAAAAACGTTGACGAGAAACGGCGAGTGGTTTAGCCGGAGCATTCCTGTTTAAACCAGCTGAAGTCCATAGTGCAGATATGCCAGGCACAGTCAGATTTGGCCCTCCAGGTGTTTTGGGACTACAACTCCCATCATCCCTGACCACTGGTCCTAGGGGTGATGGGAGTTGTAGTCCCAAAACATCTGGCGGGCTGAGTTTGCCTATGCCTGAGATATGCCTTTTGCCTTAGGTCACATTCACACCTGACATAGTAAGCGCTATGATTCCTCTTTAAACTGTCATGGCGTGCCCCAAGGAATTCTGGGAGCTGTAGTTTGTGAAGGATGCTGAGAGTTGATGGGAGATCACCTACTGCCCTAAAAGAACTACATTTCTCAGAGCAGTGTAACAGCCAATCCCACTTCCCAGGAAAGTCTGGGAATTGTGGTTCTGGGAGGAGAAGAGGGTCTCCTACTAACTCTCAACACCCGAAAGAAATGACAGCTCCCAAGATTCTTTGGTGGGAGCCATGAATGTTTAAAGTGATATCACAGTGCTTTGGCCTTAGAAACCTTGGCTGTCTGTAGTATAAACAGAAGGGTCCGCCAGGCCCTCCAGCCATGTGCTTCTATGTGCCTGTGCACCTCAATGGGCTAAAATAAATTAAGGTTGCACAGCTGCGCCTGGCAGATTGTGCCCTCCGCGTTCAGTCACCGTGCACTCTCCCCGTCCAGTCCTTTGAAGAATACAGATTGCCACGGGCTTTGGAGCTGGCAGCTAGAACAATTCCCCCACTTTAAAAAATCTTAAATTAAGCAGTGAGTTTTTCCACATGCCCATAGCAAGCTGCCTTGTCACTTGACATATTTTCTTCTATATAAACATTTATGAGCACATAAAAATAACAGGCTCTTTCGTTCTTTCTGTCTCTCTCTCTCTCTCTTAATAAATTGCACCATTGGAAATGCTGCGGTTTTTAGTCCTTTCGCTGATTGCAACAGGCTGTGAGCTGAGAGGGAAGGATGCAAGGAACTCCAAAATAACTCATATGTGGTTTTGGTAAAGTTGGTACCTGCACTGAAGAGGAAGGAAACCTCGAAGGTTATTTATAAATGTATAACTCATTAGAGCGTAGTGCTAGTTAGAGCGTGATAACGCCAAGGTTGCAGGTTTGAGCCCCGTATGGGACAGCTGCATATTCCTGCATTGCGGGGGGCTGGACTAGATGATCCTCAAATCCCTTCCAACTCTACAATTCAGGATTGTGTGTGAGTGTGTGTGTGAGAGAGAGAGAGATTCATACTTCTTGTTGTGTTTGCTTCAGGTTAAATCTTTACAGGTTGCGTCCCGCAGCAACCTGGAAGTACCAGAAAGAGTTATTTCTGGGTTTCGCCGCTCGCGCATGCGCAGACGCTCAAAACGATGTTACACAAAAGCGCAGACACGGCAAATCACGACCCACAGAAACGGGTTGCATTCTGCTCATATTGCAAATGGGGCTTCGGCACGGATCCTGTTCACAACCAGAGGTACCACTGTAGATAGACAGACAGACAAACAGACAGATAGATAGATGGATGATGATAGATAGATAGATGATAGATAGATAGATGATAGATAGATAGATAGATGATAGATAGATAGATAGATGATAGATGATAGATAGATGATAGATAGATAGATAGATAGATAGATAGATAGATAGATAGATGATAGATAGATAGATAGATAGATAGATAGATAGATAGATAGATAGATGATAGATGATATGGTCACAAGGTCGTCAGTTCGAATCTGCACAATGGGGTGAGCTCCCGTTGCTCTGTCGCAGCTCAGTGCAAGTAGATAAATAGGTACTGCTGTGGCGGGAAGGTAAATGGCATTTCCGTGTGCTCTGGTTTCCGTCACTGTGTCCCATTGTGCCAGCAGCGGTTAAGTCCTGCTGGCCACATGACCCGGAAAGCTCTCTGTGGACAAACGCCGGCTCCCTTGGCCTGAAAGTGAGATGAGCGCCACAATCCCATAGTCGCCTTTGACTGGGCTTTACTGTCCAGGGGTCCTTTACCTTTACACACACACACACACCAAAAAATAAATATGAAAAGTAAATGATGCTTTGTGCTGGCAAGGTGGGATTCAGCATCTGCAGTGAGAAAAACAAACAAATTAGACAGCTTATCTTTACCAATCTGCTTTGGCCAGCTAATCAAATGATTTTGTATTATATAAAGCCAGGATTGTGCAGTTCAGCACATAAGGGATTTGTCTCTTGTAAGAATTCCCCACAAACTTTATATCACGGTATTTGATTTTCCTGTGGTGCCAGCATGCTGGCTGGAGGCTAGCCCCTCAATCTTTCTTTTCCTCTCTCTCTTTCCTCTATTTGCTTTAGCAGAGAGCATAATTTGGGGAGGAGGAAAGTGAGACTGTTTCTTCTCCCTCCTACCAAGTTAAAATGGAGATTAGCCCCAGCGATTGTAAATGCATCAACAGCCGACTTAGATATTTCTCTGAGCAGATTCTGCTGATCTGTATTCATGGCCTTGGGTTGCCATCGTGGGCCACATGATCAATCTACCTTACACACATCGAGTAGACTAATCATGGAGCTGCAGGAATGCAGAATGTTTGTATCATGCGGCCCAGCAGACCAGGCCAAGCTGCTGCTGGAAAATTAGGATTCTTAAGCAGCGCAATTTATTATTCCATTCCGTGGAAGCTCAAGAGAGAGCAGATGAAGCTAACTGTGGGAGTGGAAGCATTGACTTCAGCTGCTGGGGTCTAAAGATCATTTGGGACAAGGTAGCCCAGTACAGTATATAGTCCAGTGAAGGAGCTTCTCCACCCCCATCATTCTACCCGGACACTGAGGTCCAGCACCGAGGGCCTTCTGGCGGTTCCCTCCCTGCAAGAAGCCAAGTTACAGGGAAGCAGGCAGAGGGCCTTCTCGGTAGTGGCACCCTCCCTGTGGAACGCCCTCCCACCAGATGTCAAAAAGAAGAACAACTACCAGACTAGGGAAGCTTTTAATGTTTGATGTATTACAGTATTTTAATGTTTTTTTGGAAGCCGCCCAGAGTGGCTAGGGAAGCCCAGCCAGATGGGCGGGGTATAAATAATAAATTATTATTATTATTATTATAGCCCACGAAGCAGGAGTAATTTTGCTTGGCTGCACCAAATTTTAAGTGAGATGAAGTTACCCAAATATTCTCAAAATTCCCCTTGGAGTGACAACTTTGTGGTGCAACGCATAGTTAAACCACAGGAGACAGTGATGACCACCAACCTGAATAATAATACACCGGGGGGGGGGGGGAGTTTATTATGCTTGCTGGTTTCCCATTTGGATGGCGACTGTGAGAACAAGATGCTGGACTTAATGGGCCACTGGTCTGATCCAGCTAGCTCTTCTCATGTTCTTAATAGAAGCAATAAAACTTCATGAGCTAGCTCATGTGTGTTCTGAGAAAGCAAAGAACTCCTGCCAATTTGCCTCTTGAAAGGATCTGTCATTCCTAAGCCAATTCCAAGGTCAGCATCAAGGCCAGCCCAATATATTTTGCAGCCTGAGGCAAAGGACAAAATGGTGCCTCCCTCGTTCTTCAGGCAGAAACCAACCACAGCGGCAGCTGAATTTTACCGGGATGCTGTTGATGGGCATTGTCCTGCAGCAAACCTGAGGACAGCAAGGTAGGTCACACAGCATGCATAGCTCTGTCCTACACCTCTGCCCAACGGTAGGGCCGGTACTGATTGGCATGAATGGGCAACTCCCATGAGCCTGAACCCCAGTAGGGGATCCACTGCCAAGAGAACCCTGGATTAGCTCCTCTTCAGCACTGCAACTCTGCTTGTTCTCTTGCCTCTCACTCTGGCCCAGAAAAAAAGTCGTGGTCAGAAGAAGGATCAGTAGATGCCACTGCCTGCTTGATCATTGCCTGTCAAGAAAACAAGTGGTGGCAACCAAGAGAAGAAGAAGCAACACCTGGCAGCAATGATGTGGAGATATGGGAGACTGTGGAGCAGGGCTTTTCCAAGGACCCTCTAAAATCTGGAGCCACCACCATTCAGTCCCCTCCTGATCCCTACCTGAATACCGGTATCTCATCATGCCACAGCACTGTAGATATATCCATGCAACCTCCCAGTCCACCTTAACCACACATTCCTTTGTTAGTAGCCTTCTTCAAGGGTTACAATACAAAATTAAGTAGCCTTAGAGGTGGATCTAGGCTCCCTTAAGGGTGAGGACATGGTACATGCCTTAACAGAGTGTCCCCAATACTCAGATCTGAGGACTCGTTATCTGGATCCCCAGCAATAGCACTTGGTAATGGCTCCTCTTCAAGTAAAACTTTGTTTCTTTTTATGACTGCAGACTATGACGCAACGTACAGAACCACCACATTTGTTAAAACAGGAGAAGCAAAAGCTATCGATTGCACCTAAAGATCACACAGGTTGCAATAAATTTATCGCCCCGTTTTAGTGAGGGAATGTGTACAAACAGATTTTTTTACGATAACGGACTCTGTATGCACTTGTTTTAATGCTTAATTTTCTTTAGTGATGCATGCATTAGTATGAGTGTGTGCATTAGGCCTGATTGGCCAGAGAGCAATAAACTAGTCATTTAATCATAAAAATTCAAGATAAAATACGGCGGAGGGGTGATGTGGATGAGCATGCTTGCTCTGCCCCATTCATGGAGGTCAGCTATTGGCAATAGAGAGCCTTCTCCACTCATGGGCTCTATGCATGTTAGAACTCATCACAAGTACAGAAGACTTACTGAACCTGACGATCGTCTTGCATGCGTTGGAATGCAATGGGGACAAGGGATTGAGCTAGCATGCTCAGCCCTGCTCTGCTCCCAAGATGTTTAATGTGACTTTCATAATGCATGCCTGAAGAGGACTGGTCCTGCATGCTAAGTGGATCTTCTACAGCAGGGATGGCCAGCTCCCAAGAGACTGTGATCTAATCAGGGTTCAGGGTTGAGCTTTTTTTAGGGGAGCCAAAGTTGTTCAGCTTCTTTGTGGGGAGCCAGTGATCTACCACAGACGTCCAATGATCTACTGGTAGATCACGATCTACCTGTTGGACGTGCCTGTTCTAGAGTTTTCATGGGATTCTGGAGACCTGGGACTCAGCTACTTTGGCTAAGAAAAAGCACTTCATATGTGTTGTTGTAACACTGTGACACCAGGTGGCACTGTGGAGTTCGGTTTTTGCCAACCCGATTTCTCACACAAAGTTTACAACGTGTTTAACTGAAACACTTCTTTGATGTGTCTAGATCCAGCCCTGGACTCTTGGGTTTCTCTTAAAAAGGGGAGGGGGGAAGTTAGCCAATTGAACATCTATAAAGAAAGTTAGAAAGTAAAGTGTGGGGTGATTTTAAGGCTTATTAGGCAGAGACTGAGGTGCTGCTATTGCTAAGGCCTCTTAAGTTGCTAAGCAATTGGCAAGAAGGAATGTGAGGCATTTCCTGTATCATCCCTGCTGAAGAGATTTCCTGTCTGCCAACAGGAGCAGCTTGCAGTGAGGAGTACAGGTACAAAGCAAATGATGCTTGGTGCCTTCAGCAACTGTGTGCCAGGCACAAATGAAAGAGAGCAAGTAGAAGGGAAATACTTTTCTAGGAGGGAAATACATTTTCTGACATTCTGTCTGTCAGGTATCTTTTTACCTGTGTGTGGCCCATTTTACACAGCACAACAGCTTGTAACATTCAGAATGCTGAATTATTATTATTTTGCCAAGGATGAACTTTTTATGAACTAAAAAGTTCACCTGAATGACTTTTAACTAAACTGGTTTGTTCTGTAAAAGGACAGCTTTGGACAGGAAATAGTTCCCCTTTGGAAAAGTTGAATTTGAACTGGTTCCTTTTTAAAAAATATGAAATTTCTCAGCACAGTCTAGCGTCCACAAAGAAACTCTACTGGATCCATTTGACACTGCTGTAGTGACTCGCTACAGAGATAAGTTATGGTTCAGGCCAACCCAAAGGCAGCTTTTTATAGGCTTGATTGTGGGATGAAAGTTTAGTCAATCAGTTGTTAAACTCCAAACACTTAAAAACTAATCAAGACACTAAATCCTTTAATTGGATGGCAATCCTGAGAGAAAATGTTCAGCAGCTTTTGTATCAACAGAGTTTTTTAAAGCTTGTTTCAAATCTTGACTTTTTGGTATTCATATAGCTCAGAACTGAGTGAAATTGATGTGGGTTTTGCACTGTCCCCCCCCCCCCCATGCTCCACATGTTAAACACAGGAGATTTGCAGATTTGGAAGCCAGCTACTTCAAAACCCAAGTCCCGTTCAACTTCTATTAAGTGATTATTGACTCTGAAGTAGGTGTCACATCGATCTCACTGCTCTTTGAAACCAAAGAATGAGTTATGCCTTAAGGCTGCGCCATTAAAAAAAAAACTGTTCCTGATGCAGCTTTTACAACAGGGTTGCGAAGCCTGGTGCCTTTTAGATGCTGATGTACTACAATTCCCATCATCCCTGACTGTTGATCATGCTGGGCTGGGACTGATGGGGGCGTTTCCAGCCCTGCTTTGCAAAGCAAAAGGTTATAGTTTCTGTTTCTTTATTGCCCACCTTAACAGCACCAACGAAGTATGAGGGTACGATCAGATAATAAATGTGGCTTTCCTCCTATAAACCCCTAACAATAATCTTTTCCATCTTCTCATAAGGGCCAACTTCACTAATAAACTGGACTAGGGCGCTTGTATGTTGCTCCAGATTTTTCATTCTTCTTAAATTGCCTTCCCCTGCAGAGTACCCCAGGAACGTAGCTCCATCAATCAAGGCTGATAGATCCATGGCAGATCACATGATTGGCTTGGAGAAGATCCCATGATCAGTCCCTAATAGCTCCAGCTAAAGGATCAGAGGGCTGGTGATGCTGTGGAAAACGAGGACCTGCTTAAGAATAATAGAATCACAGAATTGTAGATTCTGCTGCTGCCAAGACCATATAACACCTCTCTTGAAAGACCTACATTGGCTCCCAGTATGTTACTGACCTTGTGCTGACCTTTGAAGCCCTAAACGGCCTCGGCACAGTATACCTGAAGGAGCGTCTCCACCCCCATCATTCTGCCCGGACACCGAGGTCCAGCACCAAGGGCCTTCTAGCGGTTCCCTCACTGAAAGAAGTGAGGTTACAGGGAACCAGACAGAGGGCCTTCTTGGTAGTGGTGCCCGCCCTGTGGAACGCTGATGTCAAGAAAATAAACAACTATCTGACTTTTAGAAGACATCTGAAAGCAGCCCTGTTTAGGGAAGTTTTTAATGTTTAATGCTGTGCCTTGTTTTTAATATTTGATTGGGAGCTGCCCAGAGTGGCTGGGGAAACCCAGCCAGATGGGTGGGGTATAAATAATAAGCTGTTATTGTTGTTGTTAGAATGAGGGTTATCTAATCCAACCCCTTGCAATGCAGGAATCTCAGCTAAAGCATCCATAACAGAAGGCCATTCCACCTCCACTTAAAAACCTCTAAAGAAGGAGATTCCACAACCTCCTGAGGGAGACCGCTCCACTGTTGAACAGCTCTTACTGTCTGGCTATCATCTCCTCTCTGTCTCCTCCAGGCTAAACATATCCAGCTCCCTCAACCGCTCCTTATAAGGCTTGGATTCCAGAACTTGGTAAACTGCTGACTTTCAAAGCGGACAATATGTCAGACTTCAGGGAATCCGATCCCTCCCACGGTAGGCGGTCAAGTATTAGATAAACAAGGAGAGTTCTTACCAAGTTTTTTATTCAATATTCACAGAGAGAGGCTTCGAAAATGTGCCTCTTGTAGTAATGGCATTGCTCCGAGTGAAACCCCACATCCTCTGTTTTTCCCATTATTCATCATTCCTACGGTGGCTGATCTTTGCCTTCTGCCTCTGAGCTCTCTGCTCTCCTACTTTCAATGCCCGTCGGGTTCTGGGAGAGAGTGGGGTCAGGCACGCTTTCTAAAGACACTGAGTCTGTCAGCTGCCTCTCCCCCTGGTTCTTCTTCTTCCTCCTGCTCCTCTCCTGATATTTCCCAGCTTCTCTCCTCCTCTGCCTCTGAGCTATGCCCTCCCGCATACCACTCTTCTCAATCTATCTCTGTCTTCCTCTTCTCTGGAAAGTTCCAGAGGAGGCGAAGGCGGTCTCCACCATTCCTCCTCCGATGTCCAGTCCCTGACACAATACTGGACTAGATGAACCCAAGGGCTGGTTCAGTGCAAGGCAGCTTCAGATGTTCTGTGGTTACTTTCTGCATTAACGCCACACCTCTTGATTCAGAAGAACTCTACTCCTTTCCCTTCCACCCCCACAACAAGCACTCTGTGAGGTGAGTGAGGCTGAGAGACTTCAAAGAAGTGTGACTAGCCCCAGGTTACCCAGCAGCTGCATGTGGAGGAGCAGGGAATCAAACCTGGTTCACCAGATTACAAGACTACCACTCTTAACCACTACACCACACTGGCTCTCACTACACCACAGGTTGCTGTTTGCCAGAACCTGCCAGAGATCTGGTGCCTGACCTTGCCTGGTCTTCTGCCTCATGTCCTGCCTTGGCCCTGTTGGACTGACTCCTCACAGACCCCTTGGATTCAGGACCGGACCTGGATCACATTACCCGGGTTACCCCCGGGCCCAGCACATCCAGCAACTGGTATTCAGAAGCATTGCTGTCTCGGATTGTGGAGGCAGAGCAGAACCATCATGGCTAGTAGACCTTGATGGCCTTATCGTCAATGAATTTGTCAAGTCCTCTTTTAAAGCCATCCAGGCTGGTGGCTATTACTGTCTCCTGTGGGCATGAGTTCCATAGTTTAACTCTTCATCCATTCTGGCTCAGTAGGCAAGATGTGTCATTGGGAAAACGAGATAAGAGGGTTTATTTTTCCCTCCAAAAATGGTAATGCTATGCATATTATGATCATAATGTGCATATTATTGACTCACAACATTAGGGGGGGGAATACAACCCAGGACCCATCTAGTAGTATAATTATTGTTCCAAAACTCTACAAGTTTATTCCAGTCAGTGATAACAGATTCCATTTCTACATTATGCTTTCTCGCGCCGACTTCCAGTGTCTCCAATTTGGCATCAGTTTCTTGACCAACAAAAGCGAGAGGGGTTTACCATAGGCAGGACCCTGGAAGGAGGAGAGATCCCTGGCAAGTAAGGACAAGAATTCAGGCAGTGGCTTTTCGGCCCCCTAGTGCCACATCTGCAGTCCGGGAACAATAATACCAACCTAATTTACAAGCTTGTTTTAAAGATTGCTGCGCCAATGTTTGTGCAGGGCACTGAATGCTCGAAAGCATTTTATAAGTGCCGTACATTATTACTCCAGAGCTTAAAAGTGCTTTTAATGTCACTTCTTAAAACAGCTTCAGAGAATAAACACAGCAACCCTGAGGCGTCCTGGTTTGGCTTCAGGATTGAGCTTTTTAAGACCCTGACTCTGAATTCAGTTTGTAACAACTAGGAATACAGGCACAGCCAAGTCTTCTTTTCTAAGTTCACTTTGCCTGTCATGGTTATCTCTCTTTTCCTGCTGCAGAAACCCTCTGATGTTCAGATCACACACACGGCCTTTTCAGGGTGGCTTACATCCACCATTAGTTGACACAGAAAAGTTTAAAAAATGAAAGTGAGAGATGATTCAGCCTCGTATAACCAGTATGCTTAACTCTAATTGATGCATTGAGGGGTTAAGACCATAGAGTAAGCTAACCTACCAGTCTTAGCTAGGTCACACCCACTCACCTTGGGAGGAAGGAAGGGTTACCAAAGCCTTTTGCTCTTTCTCTTTCCACCATGTGAACTGACCAGTAAGGATGTCTGAGCTGGATTCTCCAAGCTTAGACCGTGTTGCTTTAGCAAACCATCTTTGCGTTTCTATACAACATTTGAAACTAAATTGTACTGCCTGATTTTTCTTGCTGCTGTATGGGAAAGCACATGAATCTGACCTTTGAAGAGTTTGTAAGTAAAGCACGTTTAACTTACCAAACGTGTGGTCTCTTTCTATTCTAAGAGGGAATGGGAACTTTGAAGAAACTTAAAGGAGGATATTTTAAAGGTTTAATAGCCTACATTTCCACACTTTGCTTGATGCATTGATGCATATTTTGTGGTTTTAAATCTCTGTTGGGGCTCTCGCACCAAAGAGTACTTGCCCCAAACCTGGATCTTGGCATCCAGGAAATTCTCCTTTTGTTCTTTAATCAAAATTACAAGTACTAAATACCAACCGAAAGTTCCCTATAAAACCATATGGTGAGTTGAAGGAATGGGTTTCCCAAACCCCAAAACTGACTGTGCAGGCAGTTTTTAAACTGCACCAAAATCCCCATTTCTCCTTAGCTAAAATGCATAAACTTTAGCCGTTGAGCAAATGCAAAACAAGAACACAGCTCTCTCCCTTATCAGTTTGACGGCAAGACTGGCCTTGTCTTTACCAGTAGAACAGACACAGACATATGTCCTGACCACAAATGACGCAGAGACCCAAGTCTGGGACTAACGCCAGAGCATGTTCTCGGAAGTAGTGACCTCTTGCTCCAAGATAGGAGTAGGAACAGGAATATCCTTTTATGGTCAGAAGTACAGGAAGGAAGATCCTTTTATGGTTGAGAGTACAAGAGCAGGAACATATGTGATGTCAACCTGTGTTTGTACGCCGACATGGTTGGGCTCCTAGGGGAGGAGAGGGTGCCTGGAGAATATATAAACTGCATGAAACCTGTCATTTCTTTGTACTTGCTGTGGACTCTTTCTTTGAACCAACCTCGGTGTCATTTTGACTTCCTTCCTCCTGTCCCGGAGCAACGCAGACCCAATCAGTGAACTCTAATAAGGCTACAGAGTGATAGAAAAGCCATTTGAGTGCAACTCTCTGTCCCAGAGTGACTGCTCCATGAAGTCATCTGGCAACTTCGAACAAACAGCTGTATTGATATTATTCTAAACAGTGGAAGGTGTGCACAGGTAGGAGAGAGAAAGAAGTCACTCTCCATCAGAGCAGGCTCATCCTCAGCCAAGTCAGAGCCAAACCTGAGCAGCCAGAGGGACATTAAGAATTATTATTATGGTTTTAATAACAATACATCCAGTGCTTTTTTCTGGGGGTAGGCATGCCCCTAAACATTTTGTGAATCTAAGTTTGGCCTCATTGAGGGGCAGTATTTCAATGAGTAGGAAAATGAGAGTACCCCTAAACATTTTTTTAGGAAAAAAGCACTGAACAAATCTCATCATCAGGTTTTTCAGGTCAGGAGCATCTCAGATGGCCCAGCCCAGTTCTTTTTCCTTCATCTGCACTCCTTCTCACCACTAAGCCCTGGAGACGGAGGTTAATTGGGAGAGGGGAGGCAGGAGGGGAGGAAGGCAGCCTCCCCCCACCTCAAGATTCTATGCAATAATTTGAAGCTGGCTCCTGCCAGGCTGAAGGTTGCAAGCTGCATATGGTTTTCTTAACAAAACAGAAAAATTAAGGCGCTCATGCCCAACTGGGGATTCAAGGCCTTTCCCTGACACCAGAGGGAGCCAGGCATATCTGGAGACTTCAGCTCCCAGTACGTTTCCGAGCACAATTCAAAGTGTTGGTACTGACCTTTAAAGCCCCAAATGGCATTGGTTCTGTATACCTGAAGGAGCGCCTCCAACCCCCATCGTTCTGCCTGGACACTGAGGTCCAGCGCCGAGGGCCTTCTGGCAGTTCCCTCCCTGCAAGAAGCCAAGTTACAGGGAACCAGGCAGAGGGCCTTCTCGGTGGTGGCGCCCGCCCTGTGGAACACCCTCCCACCAGATGTCAAGGAAATAAACAACTATCTGACTTTTAGAAGACATCTGAAGGCAGCCCTGTTTAGGGGAGCTTTTAATGCTTAATAGACTATTTTATTTTAATATTCTGTTGGAAGCCGCCCAGAGTGGCTGGGGAAACCCATCCATATGGGTGGGGTATAAATAATTATAATATTTATTTATTTATTTATTTATTTAGGTCAACCCTGGAGTTCTGCCAACACTATTCATCATGGTGGAAAAGGTGGAGATCAGTGCACCTACTGCCCAGGTGCAAACTGCAAATGGGTCGTTCCAAGGCTCTCCCTCCTTAGGATTATTTATCGTCAATCAGAGGACTCTTATTTGTGGCCATCCTAGGCTGTTGACTCAATATTCTAAGTGCCATCCTGGCTGAAAACTAATGTGTTGCTAGCCTGGATCAAAGGGGAAGCATGATACCAAAATGAGTGGAAAGGAAACAGGAAGAGACACAGCCAAGATGACGGGAGAGTGCAAGGAAGTAGCCAGGTGAGGCCAGTCTAGGACCGTCGTCCAGGCAATGCCTCTCACCTGACCTGGAAGAATTTATAGCCTAGGTTGATGAAGGAGAACCTTTTGGACCCATTTCTGTGGTAGTGGAGTTGGTACGGCTTTTCCACACTGATTTCTTTAACTTGCTCCACGCTGACCCCAGAGCTGACTTCATGGTCGTTCCATCTCTGATAACCTTGGGAGACTGAGCCATCGTTTCAAAGTCAGCCTCCCTCCAGCTAATGGCAGCTTTTCGCCAGCCTGTCTTCCTTCCTTCCTTTTTGGACGCAGAAGCCAGCCGTGCTTCCATGGCCCCCCAGAGCCATTGGGAGGTCCTGCTCATTATCAGATTGCTCGTTATTAATCAAAGCAGCCACGACGAGACAGAGGAAGCTGAAATGCGGCGCGGCTGGTGCTTCGTTTGTTCCCATCGATTTTCCCATCACTGTTTATTACCAGTATTTACTTTGCAAGCCTCCAAAAATAAGCCGCACAGCATGATGGGGCACGTTCCCCGAATTCCTCTGCTAAACGGCCTGAGCGCTGGCTTATTTCCACAGTGATAAGAGCAGCCGGCTGGGATCATGAGCTCTGTGCGCATGAAGCAAAACATCCTGCTGTTTTTGTGTTAAAAAGGGGGGGGCTACTATTAAGCAACAGTTACTCAGAGCTGATATGGAAATGAAAGCTGGACCATCAAGAAGGCTGATCGCCAAAGGATTAATGCTTTTGAATTTTGGTGCTGGAGGAGACTCTTGAGAGTCCCATGGACTGCAAGAAGATCCAACCTCTCCATTCTGAAGGAAATCAGCCCTGAGTGCTCACTGGAAGGACAAATTGTGAAGCTGAGGCTCCAATACTTTGGCCACCTCATGAGAAGAAAAGACTCCCTGGAGAAGACCCTGATGTTGGGAAAGATGGAGGGCACAAGGAGAAGGGGACGACAGAGGACGAGATGGTTGGATAGTGTACTCGAAGCTACCAGCATGAGTCTGACCAAACTGCGGGAGGCAGTGGAAGACAGAAGTGCCTGGCGTGCTCTGGTCCAGGGGGTCATGAAGAGGCGGACACGAGTAAACGACTAAACAACAACAACAACACTCAGAGCTGATAACGCAGAACTTGGCAGCGGCATCAATAAGCCTTTTGTGTGTCTTGATTCTGCAGAAAAGACATTGGATGAGGTATCAGTCACATAATACGGTCTCCAGAAACCTCAAATTTATTTTTTTAAAAAACCAAGTTTCTAGTCCTCAGGACTCTGGGGACATGCTTCAGTGTTCTGCATAGCTCGCTGTTCCTGCTCATGACTATCAAAACCGGAATAATGCAAAATAGTGGAT
Source organism: Podarcis gaigeae (assembly GCF_964106915.1). Classification (NCBI taxonomy): domain Eukaryota; kingdom Metazoa; phylum Chordata; class Lepidosauria; order Squamata; family Lacertidae; genus Podarcis; species Podarcis gaigeae. The sequence continues at coordinate 50,896,527 of NC_139690.1, read as the reverse complement.
ACTACTGCAATATGCAAAATGGATAACATGAACATGTGCTTGATTTACATGATTTATTCAAAATTATGGATCATTTCCCTTAACATTTTGCACAGAATACACACACCCCTGGCTATGTTTCCAAGGTGTTTGGTAACCGATAGGGCAGTTTCTTAATTAAAGACATCTTAGTAGATCAATAATATGAGTTTCAGTCAATTCATTTGGACTTGCAAATACGTTTCTGTCTTGCCTTCTGTGTTTCTGTAGGAGCATGCTGGAAGTTAATGGTAAATAAAGCTTTATTCCTTTCTTTTTCTTCAGAATTTTTTTATTGGTTTCGGAATATAAAAATACAAAGGTTAGAAAGAATAACAATAGAGAACATTTCAGCAGGAATTACGATCATTGCTTACAATCCCGTTCAATATTATGTATAAATTTCATTAAACAGCTCTGATCTTGTTGCAGGTATTAGCCCAGATTGGTCAACCATGTTTGGCAGGGTCTGGTCATAGGATTGCAAATTTTTTTCTTCATAAAAGTATGCCATGGGATGGCTCCATCTGTAGCGCATGATGCTCTTAACCTCAGGGCCGTGAATTCGAGCCCCACATCGGGTAAAAGTTTCCTGCATCCCAGGGGCTTAAGCTAGATGACCCTCAATGTCCCTTCCAATTCTACAATTGTATATTGACATTTGTCCCAGCCAGATCCCTTTCTCAGTGCTCTTAGTTTAAGCATTGGTGATGGCCAAACTTGGCCCTCCAGCTGTTTGGGGACCACAATTCCCATCATCCCTGACCACTGGTCCTGTTAGCTAGGGGTGATGGGAGTTGTAGTCCAAAAACAGCTGGAGTTGGAGTCCAAACAGCTGGGAGTCCAAACAGCTGGGAGTTGGAGTCCAAAAACACATATTCCATGGCATCATTGTTGGAAAAGATTAGTTAAAAGAGATTGCTAGATATTAGCAATCAAAAGACAACAAGAGAAGCCACAAGATTATTGTATAACACATTTTTTGTCCATCAAAGATAAGCAGCAATGCCAACAAAGGATCAAAAAGTGAAGATTAGGAAGTAATTTTATGAATCTCTTGAAAAACTACCCTACCCCAAATGCAGCAATATCTGGACATAACAACCACATGTGGGAAAAGGTATCTCATTCCCCACAATTGCTCCAACACAATGGTGAAATCGTATGATTAATTCTATGGAGGATGTTGTGAGAGAGGCACCAACAGTATTTTATGTTTATAGCATTATCTCTTATTCTAGCAGAAACAGATTTCAAATGGGTATTTTACTCCATCTAGCATTCGACAAATCATTTATCCATAGTAGAAGATCCTGTTCCCAAATAATTTTATTACTTATGAATACATTTGTGCTTAGTCTTTTCACACAACCTGGCTGCTCCTAAAGGTTTTTTATAATGTGAGGTTTGTTGGTTGGCAAGGAAAAATAGGTTTTAAAAAAGGAGAATTCCTGGGTTCCAAGGTCCAAGTACTTTTTGGAGAGAGAAAACAGATATTTAAAATCACAAAACATGCAGCAAAGTAAAGCATGGAAATTTAGGCCATGAAACCTTTAAAATATGTCCTACTGATTTCCTTCCAAAGTTCCTGTCTTACCTTAGCATAGAGAAAGATCACATGTTTGGAAAGCTCAAAATGGTTTGCTTACAAACTCTCCAAAGGTCAGGTTCATGTGCTTTTCCATACAGCAGTCAGAAAACACAGGCAGTAACACTCGGCTTAGTTACAGTGTTGAAAGTTCCTAAATTATTGGTAGAGGAACACAAGAAAGGGTGGTTAGAGCCATGTGGTCTGAGCTTCAGCAACCAGCTCTGAGATCCCCATGAACTGAGTTTCTCAGGAAAACTGAAGGGTGAACAAAGACCTTAAATATCTTCCACCCCAGGCAGGGAGGAGTGACCTAGCTAAGCCTAGCAGGACAGTTTACTCTTCGGCATTAACCCCTTAGTGCATTAATTAGACTTAAGCATGTTGGTTATCCCACAAGGTTATTCTCCTTATGTAGCTTTTCCTGTATTCCTTGTGAATTTGATCCCATTAAGATTCTGTGCTTTAGCATGCCATCCCCATTGGGGTTAACTCAGGTCAGAGCTGGAGGTCTAGCAACCCTACCATCATCCCCGAACACGGGCGACACTGCCTACAGCTTATGAGAGTTCAAGTCTAACAGCGTATGGATCTCCCCATCCCTGCTGGAGATCATGGGTAGGCAAACTAAAGCCCGGGGGTTGGATCTGGCCCAATCACCTTCTAAATCCGGTCCACGGACAGTCCAGGAATCAGCGTGTTTTTGTTAGGATTATGATGTTCCGTTCCACCTAAACAGATGTGTGGAGCTGTTGTATGTCACATGTCTGTTTACATTCCAGCACAGCTTGCTGGGAACTTCTGTTTGTGTATAGCTTTTGCTTTGTGCTTCCTCCTTTTGCTTAGACACGAAAGAGAGCAGACATGTTTTCTTTGTCTATGAACTATGCTGAATAAAATGCTTGTAAATACGCTTTACATATGCCTCTGCCCGCCACTTCCGTTGTGAAGAGTTATTCACTCTGCTGATTAGAGCGTGCTCAAGTTTCTGAAGGCTTCTGAAGCTATGAGTCGCTGATTGATGCTGTTCCAAGGGAGACCAGAGTTCGCCCAGCTGCCGGCCGGTGGGCTGGAGTCAGCTGGGGGCCTGCGAATAACCCCCATCTCCCAGGACGCATCCCAACAGTTTTCACATGAGTAGAATGTGTGCTTTTATTTAAAATGCATCTCTGGGTTATTTGTGGGGCATAGGAATTCATTCATTATTATTTTTCCAAATTACAGTCCGGTCCCTCACAAGGTCCGAGGGACAGTGGACCGGCCCCTGCTGAAAAGGTGTGCTGACCCCTGCTGTAGATAAACAACAAGGAAGAGTCAACCTCTGGGAGCCTCCAGAGGCAGAGGGACCTAGAGAGAAATGCTGGAACATTGTCCACATGACCTGTGAAGCCGCCATCTCAAGAGGTGATGATGGCGAACAGGATTGCCGAGTTCAGAGGATGATTGAGAACACACAGAAGAGGCAGGAATATCAATAGCTATTAAGCAAGGTGGTCTGGGAATGTGCGTCCATAATGAGTATTTGGCGGCTCGCTGGCGGTCAATAATAGGGAACAGACTATTAAGTGACTCCATCTGGAACTAACTACCATCAGGAACATTAACAGGGGCTGTGCAAACCACTGGCCTGAGCAAATAAGGCTCGCTTTTCTTTCTGAACCAGCTGAAGTCAAATCCAACCAGATTCCTTGGGGTTTGTTTGTTTTTTTCCCCTCCAACTCCCATAACTTTTGTCCTTGGGCTATACCCAATAATAGTTTTTCTTGCTGGTTTTCAGGAGTAGCAGGATGGATAATTGAGCAAATGTACCATAGGGCACCAGGCCAGAAGGGGTTAACTGAAAGCTAAGTTGATCCCATCAGCAGAGCCAATTCTGGGGTCACCGTGGGCTGGAAGGAAGGCTGGGAAAGACCATCTGAGACCTTCATGTTGTAAATGTGTTTTACAAGTGCAAGCTTTGTGACTGATGGGAGGAAAGAATAGAAGGAGGGGGGGGGTGCAGACACACACACACACACACACACACACACACACACACACACACATACCAGCAGTGATGGATGGGACCAGAACCAGGTTTGAAAAGCTGGAGCAGACACAATTCAACGGTATCGATCAGAGACTGGAAGCATTAAATATCTTTGTTAATCTGGCACTGGTTTCATTCATACTTTATTGTTATTATTACTAGGGCCCGTAATTTATTGCAGTTGGCTTGGAACGCTGACAACTGGTTCACTCTCTCTCTCTCTCTCTCTTCCTCAAGATTTTTTGTCCTGTGCTCTTTTCTCTTTCTGCATTTATAGCAACAGGAAAATAAAATAAAAAGACTTGTTGAGGCTTGGGTCTTGGGAGTGTGTATGCGGTTTCCTTTGGAAGGATCCTAGCTCCCCCTACTGCCGAAAGCAGCCCATGCCTTGCATCCCAGACCATACTGAGTCACGGAAATGTAGGAAACACATATGGAGGGCTTAGGTTAAAAAGCCAGAAGGGTTGGTGGATCCTTCTGTGTGGCTTAGTCTGTAGGTGCCATCCTTTGTTCGCACAGTTTTAGCAGGCAGAGGTGTAGGAAGGTCAGATGGCACCCGGTGCAGAAAATTTCTTGTCACCCCCCCCCCCACACACACACACATTTTTTGCCTGCAAAAATAGTTTTACGTTATTTCATATTTTCTTACAAAGGAATGTGGATTGTGGGCCTCTGATAACAAGGAGGCGACTGTGGATAGATACTGGAATCTGCAGGATGGATTGTGTTTTGGCTCCACTGAATTGAAATTTCAGCTTTCACGACATATGAAAACGGCCAAGGAAACAGTTATTTTCGTGGAGGAGGGTCAAGATATTAACTGATATGCATGACATTTCAGATATAGCTATATAATCCCAAGTGTAGTAAGATCAGACCTTTGGAGCAGGCATTTTAAAAATAAAAGTTTTTAATGAACCGCCCTAGTAGGGCAGTAATGGTTCCTTTTTGACACACACACCCCCTCCATGATGGAACCCGGGGCGGCCCACCCCACCCCACCCCCTTCCTACGCCCCTGCAGACATAGAGCACTTACAAGAGGGGTCTGCAGTGTTCCAGCTAAAAACCTCCATGCATGTTTACTGCCTCGTGCTGAGCACATTTCTGGATGGTTTCATTCATGCTTATGCATCATTTGATTCTGTCTGCTTGATGACTGGTAGCTGTGAGCCATCTGACACATTGTGGAGAATGAGGAGACTCGACTCTGTTTGCTGCAACTTGGAATAGCTTAAAATTTAGGAATTTTGTCTAGATGCCATCTTGGGGCCCGGGGGTCCTCCCCTCTAAAACTGTGCTTTTATTATTGTAAAAATGGCTTCTGCAGAATATCCGCCCTCCCTTCCCCACAGGTGGGCGGGGTTTGCAGCACCAAGCGAGGCTCATCTGGGCGGGTGCCACCCACCTGCTTGAGCTGGCCTTTGACCCGCCCTCGGCCAGGGAGGACAATGGACGGCTGGCCGGGGTTGGGCCTAAGGCCAAAAGAAAAGAGGCTGACCCCTGAGCTGAAGCCTCTTTTGCTGTTCTTCCTTCTGGGATCTGGGATCATCTTAATTTTGCGTGTAGAGTAGCACAGCGCCAGGCCGTGCCTTTTGTGCCCGTCTGGCATGGCTCACGGACGGGGGGGGTAGCCCCCCACCATCACATCAGGGTGACAAAGCAGATAAAGGATGATCTGAGGGTTTGGCTTGCATTCCTGCAGGATTATAATGGGGTTTCTTTTTGGCAGAAGTGCCTTAACCCCGGGGCGGAGTTCCAGGTTCATTCTGATGCTTCTGGCCGCTTTGGCTTTGGCGTGTTCTTCAGGGGACATTGGTGCGCCCAGTCGTGGCCATCTTGTTGGCCCGCAGCAGGCATTACTCGGGATTTAGTCCTTCTGCTAAGTTAATGGCTCTAGCCAGGTCTGTTAGGTATCAGCTTTGTTATGTTAAGCTGGGAGCAAAGTGTTCCATAGGAACTATTAGCTGAAGATTCTGCTCCTGGCTGGAGGTGACGCCATTAATGAGTGGTCCTAAAAAAGAATCTGAGCAGCACATTGCCAAAAGCATTAAGACCATCCAGACCTTGTTTAAAGACATTAATGGCAGGAGAAGTTTAGGGAGGCAGTTGGGCCCTTGGATGGAAAAGGAGGGTAAGGAGATTGCAGAGAAGCTGAATGAATTATTTGCCTCGTTCTTGACAGCAGAAGCCATGGGGCAGATCCATGGCTGTCTAGAATTTCGTGGAGGAAAGATAGGATGTGAATGTCATGGATAAATAATAAACAACACACCAGGAAGTGGGTTTTGCCAAACAATGCTCCATGGTGCAATACAGTGGACTCCTAACCATGTCTACTGGGGTACATCCTATTGAATTCAATGGGTCTTACTCCTAGCCAGGGGCAGATCTTGATAGTAAGGCGCCCAGAGTGAGGGCAATATTTGGTGCTCCCCCCTAAATATTTCTTATTTTTACAATAATTCATTTCAGTACAGTTGCTATTTAATGAATCTTCTCAGTAGGTACCTGTAGAAATATAGGTGGGTATTATTATTATTATTATTATTATTATTATGCACCCCCTTGGTTCTGCGCCCTGTGCAGGGGAATTGCCCACAGCACCCTAAATCCAGCGCTCTCCTAGGTAAGTGTGGTTTGGATTTCAGCCTTACTTTTTTCTATGTGCAGGGAGCAGTCAGAATCATGGCTCCTCATCTGTAGTCTGAAGTGGTAGAGTCCAGATTTCTCTGCACCACACACACATCTCATTTTGCCATTGCACTCTGCATAATGTGTAGATCACCCCTGAATGCATGAACCAGCTCAATTGAAAAGCCTTTCTAGGGAGGCAATATGGAAATTCTACCTGCGCTATTAGCTCCATGACGGCCTATCTGGCTGCACAAGTCACCATGGATGCGGCAGTGATAAATGTGTAAATCAGTCCTAGGGAAACCTGCGAAAGCTAGTCTGAAGAGAAAATGGCAAAATGCAAAAAACAAAGCAAAAAAAAAAACCCCAAACACAATATATAAAGAAATGTTTGCAGCACAATACCGCCTCCATTTCTCTGAAAATCTCCATGCCTGTGCAGACCAGAATGCAAACAATCCCACCCCCTCAATATTGTCTGATACTTAAAAACCCAATTCCTATTGTCTCCCATCTGCTGATAAGCCCTATTTAAAGGACCTTGAGTTCAGCAGCATCCTTGCTCCCTGCTTAAAGCAGAAGACATGGCTCTTGCTGTTATTAGTGTGTACTGTGGCTCAAATGATGCAATGCTCCTCTTCTCTAAATGGCAAGGCACAGGGTCTCGTGCGTCAGGTTGAGCTCTGTTGCCTTCTGGTGGGAAGGAATGAACTGCAATACGTTTGACAATGGGGGTGGTGAGAGAACCCAGCCGCTGGGGGTCTCCACTTTAGTGACAAGTTGCTCTGACTGCAGCGCAGACTCCGAGGGTGAGACTTTATAGAGCATAGGGTAGTTTGGGATTGCCCCTTGCAGCCGGCTGCTGAAATGCTGGTGGCACAGCCCCCTTGAAGCATGTAAGCCAACCTGCCTGGCTTCCAGTGGGAAACAGATCTCTAGTGACGAAGAAGGATTACTTCTGGGAGACTCGATTTGAGGCAAATACCCTCAGAACCTTACAGCCGTCCCAGTTTCTGATTTGATCCCAGAATGTCCCACTTCTCCTCAGGACGTCCTTATTTTCATTGGATAAATTTTGGAGTTATTTGACCCCTGAGCCATCTGAAGGCAGCCCTGTATAGAGAAGTTTTTTTTTAATTTTTAATGTTTTGTTATGTTTTTAATATATGGAGGAAACTGCCGAGAGTGGCAGGGGCAACTCAGTCCGATGGGTGGGGTATAACTAGTAAAATTATTGTTATTGTTATTGTTATTGTTATTGTTATTGTTATTAGATGTTGTTGTTTGGCCGTGTCCGACTCTTCGTGACCCCCTGGACCAGAACACGCCAGGCACTTCTGTCTTCTACTGCCTCCTGCAGTTTGGTCAAACTCACGTTGGTAGCTTCGAGAACACTGTCCAACCATCTCGTCCTCTCTCGTCCCCTTCTCCTTGTACCCTCCATTTTTCCCACCATCAGGGTCTTTTCCAGGGAGTCTTCTCTTCTCATGAGGTGGCCAAAGTCTTGGAGCCTCAGCTTCAGGATCTGTCCTTCCACTCAGGGCTGATTTCCTTCAGAATGGAGAGGTTTGATCTTCTTGCAGTCCATGGGACTCTCAAGAGTCTCCTCCAACACCATAATTCAAAAACATCAATTCTTTGGCGATCAGCCCTATCTTCATTGGAAAAATGTTGGAGGGTATGAAATGAGAGCAAATGCTAGTCCGGTGAAAACTTGAATTGCTGTTTGCTCTGATTGAGCACTAAAGAGCAGGGAAAAGCAGCGAGACAAGTGTCAATGAACCCCCTCTCTCCGTAGGAACGGAGGCTGGGAGGCTGTGGCCTGCTGATAGCAAAGCTCTCTCACGTCCTCGTTGTCGGATACTTGAGGATACGGCCTGCAACATCCCTTCACACTTCTTGAGCTCCCCCCTTAATCATTCCATCTGCTTTCCCTCTAGCTGGTAAATATCTATTTCACGTCCAATCTTGAAAGCTCAGTGATAAAATATGAGGCTGCATTCAATGATCTAATCATAATATGTCAGTATTTTTGGTGCATAAAATTGAGTTGATTGGACGCCAGGATGATGGAGTGTGATAGTACTGGAATCCTTTGAGTGCCTCTCCCTCTCCCACCCTTTCTGTTTCTTTTGCGGTGCCATGTATTTCTCCAGATCCCGTTTTTTTCTCATCAATGTTGCCAGCATTAAGGTTACAAAGAAGCAGCTGCAGCCCGGGGGGGGTGGCAAATCGAGCCACCATCATAGTTCCTGAAGAGCAACATGCCCCCTACACTATTATTTTAAAGCAGGTGGGTGTCTTCCCTGCCAACAGCACTGTTTCCATGGGAGAGACTGAACTGGGCCATTTAGGCTGAAGGACCAAGCTGCCGGAACAGGTTAAAAAAAGCCTGAGTTGCAGAGCTTGTCCCTCAGTCTAAGAGCAACCCTGCCTTTGCTGTAAGGACACTGCTTGCATTTGCATTTCTGCGACCTTGGCAGTGGCAGAGGCTGCTCTGAACCAGACTGAGTAGCCGTCTCCTCTTGAGAAGATGGGCTGGGGTGGGCTCCAGTGTTTGTAGAGGGGGTGCCAGGATTGGGATCCAGGCTGGCACAAGAGTGGGTGCAGAACATCTGGGTGACATGAGACGGGGCAGGGCAGAGCACCCGTGGGACATGCAGCTGAGATCTTTCGGGGATCAGACTCCTCATCTGTAACTCCCTCCTGAGTTATTGTCAGGAGTGCCTGCAGGAGCCAGGCCCTGTGACCAATAGGACTTTGCAGGACTGGGGCCTTCCTAACTTTGTTCTGGAGAGGCAAGGCGTGGCCGCACAGGTGAGGTCTATTGCTAACTCACAGCACCTGGTGGCAAGAGCTGGGAAGGGATATAAGGTCAGCATTTCCCTTCGGCTCTTTGCCACAGCAACATGTTCCCTGCCTTGCTGTGTTTGGCTCCTTGACTCCTTGCTTCTTGATCCTTGGACCCCTGACTTCGTGACTTCTTGCTTCTAGATCCTTGGACCCCTGACTTTGTGACTCCTTGCTTCTTGACCCTCAGACTCTTGGCTTCCCGACTCCTGGCTTCTGGACTCCCGTTCCTGCTCCCACCCCGCCATCTTGCCCCCGGTCCCAACATCCCCAGGTGGGATTTCGATTGCCTGTGAACTGGACTGTGACAGTTATGCGCTCCATCTCAAAGCTGAATCCTGAAGCTGCCTGTCCCAACTCACAGGGTAACTCTTCCAACTGCTCCCACCCCTCACCCTGGTCTGACCAGCCCCTCCAGTACGACTTTTGGGGACATACAATGCTCACTGGAGCAACCTGCTGGAATGACTGCTGCAGCGACAAAGGTGCGCTTCCTCCACCAGAAGCTGGCCTCGAGATGACCTTCGCTTGGAGCTCGCTCCGTTTCCCTTCGCCCAACCGCTCTGGCCACGCACCATCTTTCTCAGGTCTCTCCTCCTCCCCCCTCCCCAAGTTATAAATTAAAAGTCAATCTCATTAAAATCACCAGTAATCATTCCCTACGCCAGAGCGCCTAACAACCTGGTTGCGGGGGGATCCCAGCTGCCTTCCGTCGCCGTAATTCAATCAGACTCAGCGGCTCTTGTTCCCAAACTGCTTGAGCTGCACTTTCTGTCCAAATTTATGGTGCCGGTAGCGTCCAAAGGCTGAGTTACAGCTTTGGGAAGGGGGAGGCGCTGGGTGGAGGGGCTGCATTATTCTGCATCTAATCCCTGCCTTTTGACAGGCGTGGAGGGGGAGAGGAGGGACCCTCTTGTAACACAGGTGCAGCGTGCATTGTCCCCCCGCTTTTATGCCAGCAGATAGAAAGCCTTAGGGAACCAGGAAGCTGTCAGCACAATGTTACAAGTAAACAACGAGATCGCCGAGGCATGGGGAAATAAATAAAAGCTCTAAATAATGGGAAATCCAATGGGCCGGGGCAGAAATGGGACGAGCACCTCTAGCCAGCAGTCTGCATTTGCTGCCTCGCTGCCTTGTGCACCTCCAAGGCATTTTCCCCCAAGCTTTTTCTGCCACTGTGTGGTGTCACTGTTTTCTTTGCGCTCAGGGAGGTGAGGCCAGCCCAAGACGTTTTGGCGCCTGAGGCAAGCCACAAAATGGTGCCCCCACCCTCACCAGGGAAGAAGGTGAAGGAAGATCTACCTCAGGATCTAGGGGAGGATAAAGAGCTACATCAGGAACAAGGGTGGGAGGAGACAAGCAGCGCCTCCTGTTGGCCAAGAGGCTGAAGTAGAGGCAGCATTTTGGGGGTGAGCTGCGTAGGAGCAGCGGTTGAGCTTATGCCTGCACTGCCCAGGCCTGGCATGCTCCCAAGGGGGGCACGGAGGGTGCCCTCTCACGCGCCACAGTCCAGACTTTTAGAAGACATCTGAAGGCAGCCCTGCTTAGAGAAATGAAATATACTTGGAGTCAAGAGTAGATTTCATGCTCTCTATTCAGCTCATAGTGGTGAGGAGGAATGGAAGTTCCCCCAGAATGTCTGCTTTATATACATTATTTACACAATGGGCCCCATGTGATTGGCTAATTCCTGAATTCACCTATAGGCCAATCAGGTTGCGGATTCACTTCCACCTGGAGCTGGATTGGGTGGTTCCTGTGGACCAATCAGACTGCTGCATTCTGGATCCTACTGTTCTAGGACCAGTCAGACTGCTGCCTTTTGGATCCTATTCAACTCAGTACATAACAAGAAGCTTTTAATGTTTGATGCATTACTGTATTTTAATATTTTGTTGGAAGCCGCCCAGACTGTGCGCCGGCTCCCTCGGCCAATAAAGTGAGATGAGTGCTGCAACCCCAGAGTCGGCCACGACTGGACCTAATGGTCAGGTGTCCCTTTACCTTTACAAAGCACTTCAGGCCGCAATCCTATACGCACTTACCTGGGAGTAAGGTCCACCGCACTCAATTGGGCTTACGTCTGAGTAGACAGGCCTAGTGCTGTGCTGCTTGACACTGCTGCAGACTGCTACACTTCGTAACTAGACTGGCCGTTAAAAATAAGAATAACAATTGTTACTGAAAATGAAACCACCACCCCACTGTTTGCCAAACCCTGAGCACCTCCCCCCTCCTGCGGCATTTTGCGAAAATACTTTTCATCTGATTAGACAGAAACAGAGACTGACAGAGAGATCCCCAGGCCAGCAGGAAATTAACAGGGTTTCATAAAACTCATGCGTGGCTCGCTGTTGCGGCTCTGCATTTGAAGGGGAAACAGATGTTCGCTTGAGCTGGTAGCTTCAGTTCCTGGCAAAAACTCTGCTGGTTCCTCTGGTTTGCTTTTAACTCTCATGCTTTCAAACGTGACGGGAAGGCCAGCTTCTATATTCATAGAATCATAGAGTTGCAAGGTACCGCAAAGGAGCACCAAGTTCAACCCCCTGCAATTCCACTATTCCAGCTCTTGCTGTCAGGAAGTTCTTCCTGAAGTTTATTCAGAATCGCCTTCCTTGTCACTTGAAGCCATTCGCCCTCTCTTCCAGAGCAGGGGCTTCTCTCTTCTCTATAGACAGTTTTGGGGGGACAGGAGGCAGGCTGGTGTGGAGGACTCCCTGGTCCTGAATGGGGTAACTGTGCCCCTGAAGAACCAGATGTGCAGCCTAGGAGTCATTTTGGACTCACAGCTGTCCATGGAGGCACAGGTCAATTCTGTGTCCAGGGCAACTGTCTACCAGCTCTATCTGGTATGCAGGATGAGACCCTACTTGCCCGCAGACCGTCTCGACAGAGTGGTGCATGCTCTAGTTATCTCCCGCTTGGACTACTGCAATGCACTCTGTGTGGGGCTCCCTTTGAAGATGACCCAGAAACTACAACTAATCCAGAATGCGGCAGCTAGACTGATAACTGGGAGCGGCTGCCGAGACCACATAACACCGGTCTTGAAAGACCTACATTGGCTCCCAGTCCGTTTCCGAGCACAAGTCAAAGTGTTGGTGCTGACCTTGAAAGCCCTAAATGGCCTTGGTCCAGTGTACCTGAAGGAGCTTCTCAACCCTCATCATTCTACCGGGACGCTGAGGTCCAGCACCGAGGGCCTTCTGGCGGTTCCCTCACTGTGAGAAGCCAAGTTACAGGGAACCAGGCAGAGGGCCTTCTCGGTAGTGGCGCCCTCCCTGTGGAACGCCCTCCAACCAGATGTCAAAGAGAACAACAACTACCAGACTTTTAGAAGGCATCTGAAGGCAGCCCTGTTTAGGGAAGTTTTTCATGTATGATGCATTATGGTATTTTAATATTCTGTTGGAAGCCACCCAGAGTGGCTGGGGAAGCCCAGCCAGATGGGTGGGGTATAGATAATAAATTATTATTATTATTATTATTATTATTATTATTATTTATTATTATTATTATTATTATTATACTGGGCCCAAGGGCCAGAAATGCCATGCCCCTTGGCCACCCCAACTTGCCACAAGAGGTGATGGCTAGAAGGAAGAGCCTAAATCTCAGGGAGCACACACGTCCGGGCATCACAGCAGCATTGCATGCTTCCACACAGCGGTGGAGCTAGCCACTCGGGCACCCAGCCATGCACCCAGGGGGTGGCGCGATTGGTATCCAGGGGGACGATGGGTGCGGCAATAGGCGTCAAGGGCAGTGATTGGCGCCCAGGGGCACGAGGCGGTGATCCGCCTAGGGGTATTTTGTCACCTGCCCTCAGGGATGACAGCCCGCCCACCTTCCTACACCCCTGCACCCACATATTATACCATGGGTAGGCAAACTAAGGCCCGGGGGCCAGATCCGGCCCAATCACCTTCCCAGTCCGGCCCGCGGATGGACCAGGAATCAGCATGCTCTTACATTAGAAGGTGTGCTTTTATTTAAAATGCATCTCTGGGTTATTTGTGGGGCATAGGAATTCGTTCATTTCCCCCCAAAAAAATATAGTCCGGCCCCCCACAAGGTCTGAGGGACAGTCGACCGGCCCCCTGCTGAAAAAGTTTGCTGACCCCTGTATTATACAGACAAGTGTCGCAGAAAAACCAGGACATCCTATTTCTCCCTGCGAGAGCATGGCAGCCGTTTTGCACATTATGGTCTTGCGCAATTATGTGCTATCTCAACCTTTTGGGACCCACAATCTTGCACGGTGCCCCAAAACACACAGTTTTGATCACTGCAACAGCATGGCCTCGAGAAAAGCACGTCTTTTGGGCTCCATGCGGGTCACATGGTTTTGTTACTCAACATGTTGGAGGGAATGTTCTTTGAACAGCATGGGTAACCCAGAGCCCACTGAAATCGTTTTAGGGCTGGATTTGGGCACCACACTTGCCCACCCATGCTTTAAAACCATGCTTTGCCTACCAACCTCCAACTGCAACTCCAATTGGTCCAAGCCAACTTAGTGGGAGCTGTAACCCCAAACTTGTGGAGGGACCAGGCTGGGGGAAGGATCCTTGAAAACATTTGTAGAGTAAGAGCATAGGAAAAGCCTGCTGGGTCAGGACCACAGCACATCTAATCCAGCATCCTGTTCTCACAGTGGCCCACAGCGCCAGATTTACGTATAAGCTAAACAAGCTATAGCTTAGGGCCCCACTCTCTTGGGGACCCCCCAAAAAAAATTAAAGGAAAAAACTGGATGTACATTTCCAAAATATAAGATAAAAAACAAACAAAATCTACATACAGCAACAGTGTTTTGTGTTGTGTAGGCTCCTCTGATGTAAGTCATGAGCCCCGCCTGCTAGCCTGCTCCCTCAAATATTGCTCCTTTCTATATATAGGCTGCCTACATTCTGCATTGACTGGTTGTGTTTCAGTTCAACAATTACTTTGATACAATACATATTTTATGTGCAAATGGCTTTGGATACCTATTAGGTCCAGAAATTACCATACAGTATATATTCAACACAAAAAACCAGCGACAATTTGTTGTTGACAAAGGACAGCTGGACATCTAAAGGGTTAATAATAATAATAAATTTTATTTATATCCCGCCCTCCCCGGCCAAAGCCAGGCTCAGGGCGGTTAACAACACTAAAACAGTGCAACATTATAAAACCATTATAAAAATTAATTAAAATCAAAATTGATGGCAACCATAAACTAAAGTTTTGTAAAGATTGCCAAGGAGGCAGTCAGGCTGCGCCCTGACCAAAGATCTGGTGGAACAGCTCTGTCTTGCAGGCCCTGCGGAAAGATGTCAAGTCCTGCAGGGCCCTTGTCTCTTGTGACAGAGCGTTCCACCAGGTTGGAGCCGCAGCTGAGAAGGCCCTGGCTCTAGTTGAGGCCAGCCTAACCTCCCTGTGGCCTGGGACCTTCAAGATGTTTTTATTTGAAGACCGTAAGTTCCTCTGTGGGGCATACCAGGAGAGGCGGTCCCGTAGGTACGAGGGTCCTAGGCCGTATAGGGCCTAGGGTTCCGTATAGGGTTCCATTACCTTCAGCAGCTGAGGGCCGCATCAAACCTAAATCTGGCCCTGGTGGCCCACCAGATGCCTGTGGGAAACCTGCCAGTGGGATGGGAGCAACTCTCTTCTCCTGTGGCTTCAAGAACTTCCATTTCTGCCGTGGAGGCAGAGCAAAGCCACCATGGCCAGAAGCCATTGAAGCTGGACGAAGTACCGTATTTTTCGCTCCATAAGATGCACTTTTTTCTTCCTAAAAAGTGAGGGGAAATGTCTGTGTGTCTTATGGAGCAAATGCATGGTCCCTGGAGCCGAATTGCCCAGGGGCTAAAAGCAGATAATGCTTTTTTTAAAAAATGAAATAAAAAAGAGGGAAGTGGGTGTGGAAACAAAGCCGCTAATTGGCAAGCGGTTGGGGAGGGAGGTAAGGAATGCTAGCAATAAAGGAGGCTGCCTGGGAGAGGGGAGGTAAAGACAGCAAACTTGCAAAGGGGGAAATTTAGGAAGACTAAATCAATGAGGAAAGAAAATAGAAGAAAAGGAGGAGCAAAAAAAATCCTCCAGCTAAGGAAAAGACACTAAGGCAAACAAGAGGGAAGGGAGTGTTGAAAGGAAGCAGCTGATCGGTGGGATCTGGAGAGAGATAAGGGACGCTAGCAGAGGCTGCCTGGGAGGGGGGAGGCAAAATCCCATGGATCCTCAGGATTTTTGCATTGGGTCACCCCAAATTCACCATCAGATCACATAGCATGTCCATGGCTACAGCCTGCACCCAAAAAATCATACATCCATTGTTTCGTTCATAATATTTCTTCTTCTTTTCATCCTCTAAAAACTAGGTGCGTCTTATGGTAAGGTGGTACTTCCTTTCCCCTGCCTTGCATCTTCCGACATTCAGCTTCTCTGGCTGTTATGAGAAGGGAGGGGGGAAACTTTTCTTTCTCCATGCCCTGCATAATTTGACAAACTTCCCTAAGGCCTCTCGCTAGCCTTTTCTCCAAACTATGAAGTCCATCTGTTTCCCATCCTTGTGGACCCCGCCATGTTCAAAGGTGCAGAGCCACTGAAGTGCACCGCATCCGGCCATCGCTCACACCTGCTCCCATCCCCACACCTGTCGAGGTTCTCCAGATCCTTCATTTGCATGGTGGGCCTCAACCTTGGCTATGCAAATCGCCGAGCCCAGCTCCTTACTCATTTCCTCTGTGTAACCGGCAAGGGCCTTGTTGCAGAACGTCGATGGGAGAGCCATACATCAGGTTCAAAAACATATTCAGCATCTTTCAAGAATTAATAATTTGAAGAGTAGTTGGAGGTGCCGTGTTCCGAAAGTAAACTAACTGTTTGGCAGCCCTGGCTCGGAATGCTAATGAAGGCGAACAGTCGTTCCTCTAAGAATTATGGAATGGGTGAAGATTAATTGACAAAGGAGCCATGACACACATATTTTAGTATTTATATTCCATCCCCCTTGGGGAGCAGGAAGAAGACTATGTGAGGAAAATGAAAATTAAATGTGGCACACCTGACCTAAATTAATAATGGAAAGAGACTGACGTTGACCCCGGAAGCCTAGCAGGCTTTTACATAATATGCAGCGCATATGAACCAATGTTAGCAGGGTGCATGATGGGAAATTACGCTGGAGCAGAGGGGTTGCAATGTTTCAACTCTGGCGTAATGTTATGCACAGCGCAGGGCAGCCACTCACTTCGTCAGTGGGGCTAAATGAGCGCTTCAAAGTACTTATTGCAACCAGAATATAAGCATGGATATCTTGTCATGTGCTTTTAATTACATTAAGCAGGACCCAGCCAGAGCTAAGCATTTTTAAGTCCCATTGATGCCACTGGGAAAGTCAAACATATGCTTAACTGTCTCTGCCAGAGAAATTAATAGGATGTTCTGAGCATAGACCAATCCTGGCCTGAGCACTGGCTGCCAATTACATATTGCTTAAGGTTCCTGATTTAAGCAAGACATCCAGGAATCATAGAAGCCGTTAAAAGCTTCTGACTGGATCCGGGAACATCCCATCTTTGGGTCCGGCACTTTGGCACGAGTCAGCTGCCTTGCACCAGAGCGCTGAACCCAAAAACGAGCACAATCCAGATAAAACCGTTTCATGGGCATTCCTTTGGGATGAAGGGAAGGGAAACGTCAGCAAGGCTTCTCAGGTCCCCTTTCCCTGCATCAAAGAGCTGCTTGCACCCCTATCCTCTCAGCCACTCAGAGCAAAAACATGCCTCACTTCCTGTTAAGTTGTGGGTGAACATATCAGACAACACAGTGATTCTTCAAACAGCTCTTGTTTATTCACAGGCCAGAACAGAACTGAGCTGAAGGGTTCAGCCAACCTGCTTATATAGAGCTCAACTACAAAGCAACAGTAACAACTTTCTGTAACTATCCAATCACTGAACGTCACTTTCAATTCCTTATTTGCATATGTCGACCTGAGTGAAAACCATCTACAGTATCCCCCTGCTGGCCCAGGGTGAGAACTTCAGTACATAACACTTCCTGTCTCATCAACAACAGCAACAAGAAAAAACTGAGGTTAGATTTCATTCCATGGGGCCAAGAGAATGAGGAGGATAATTGCTACAGCAAAACGAGGCTTCCCCTTTGTTTTGTATTCCGTGGTCTGTGTTTGCCTGAGCTTGAGTCTGCACTAAGGATTCTGAGCCCTTGTATTCTGATTCGATACATGCTATCCAATCACAGAACATTTCAGGATTTGGGCCTCTGCCATTGGCCCTTAAACTCTGACTTACGATTCGCAGCTTGGACGTTTAGACAGCCAATCCCGTTGGGAGTGGAAGTGGCCCAGGCCTTCAGAAATGTATATAAGCAGTTGCTTTGCCCCTGTTGTCCAGTTCTGTTTGTTCAATAAAGGTTCTTACTGTTATCACTGTGTCTTGCCTCGTTGGAACCCATCTACATTTCACCCTTAGCCAGTCAGCCACCTTCCTGTGACAGAGGAAACTCCCTGGACTGTGGGAGCACAGCTCCCGCATTCTCATATGCCCCCACCTGTTCCACTCACCACGTTGCCAGTGCCCAGTGGATGTGCAAACGTGCACAGGGTTTTCTTTTCTTCCGTCTTTCTTTCCCCTTTGGAGATGTTCCCCTTTGCTCTAGCCATGTAGAAGGAAATGGGGTGATCTTTAAAGCACAGTCCTCGCAAGGACCCTGATTTGGATCAGTCAGATGTTGTAATGCAATTAGTTTCTAGGTAAAGGTAAAGGGACCCCTGACCATTAGGTCCAATCGTGACCGACTCTGGGGTTGCGGAGCTCGTCTCGCTTTATTGGCCAAGGGAGCCGGCGTACAGCTTCCGGGTCATGTGACCAGCATGACTAAGCCGCTTCTGGCGAACCAGAGCAGCACACGGAAACACTGTTTACCTTCCCGCTGGAGCGGTACCTATTTATCTACTTGCACTTTGACGTGCTTTCGAACTGCTAGGTTGGCAGGAGCAGGGACCAAGCAACAGGAGCTCACCCCGTCGCGGGGATTCAAACCACCAACCTTCTGATCGGCAAGTCCTAGGCTCTATGGTTTAACCCACAGCGCCACCCGCATCCAATTAGTTTCTAGGCCTGATTCAAAGTCCTGGCTTGGACCTATCAAGTATTTAATGGCTCAAGACTGCAATACCTCAAGGTCTGCCTGTCTCCATATGAATTGAACCAGACCCAGCAATCCTCATGCAAGACCTTTCTTTGTGTGCCTCCTCCACAAGAGGTCTGGAGGGTGGCAACATGAAAACGGGCCTTTTCTGCGATGGCTCCCCATCTGTGGAATGCTCTCCCCAAGTGAAGTTTGTCTGGCATCTTCATTATAAATCTTTAGGTGCCAGATGAAAACATTCCTTTTCAACTAGACCTTGGACTGATTAGTAGTCTATGTCTTTTTAGATGTGTTTGTGGAAGAGGTGGGGTTTGTTGGGTTGGTTTGTTCTTCTTTTTATTATGTATTTTGTATTTTTATTTTGCATTTTTGTGATGATAATTTGAAAAGCATTTAATTTGGGCTCAATTTCATTTATTAATAGATTTGGAAACCAGGTCTCTCATGCCTAATGGCCGCTATACATATAGCACGATCCTATGTATGTTTACTTGGAAGTAAGGACAGGTGCAGGGATTTTGAAATGGCAGATGCTCCCACCTTGGATCACCCAGTGCTGCCAAGGTCATGTGCCCAGTCAGCAACCCAACTGCTGGGTGAGAGGAGAAGGGTGTAGGATAAGGTTGCCAGATGTTTTTCAATGAATCCGGTGACACTTTTCAATTTCAGTAGGAAGGATAGGATTTTGTAAATCCAGGGGCTCTCCCCGGGAAACGGGGACGTCTGGTAACATTAGTTGTTGTTGTTTAGTCGTTTAGTCATGTCCGACTCTTCATGACCCCCTGAACCAGAGCACGCCAGGCACTCCTGTCTTCCACTGCCTCCTGCAGTTTAGTCAAACTCATGCTGGGAGCTTTGAGAACACTGTCCAACCATCTTGTCCTCTGTCGTCCCCTTCTCCTTGTGCCCTCCATCTTTCCCAACATCAGGGTCTTTTCCAGGGAGTCTTCTCTTCTCATGAGGGGGCCAAAGTATTGGAGTCTCAGCTTCATGATCTGTCCTTGCAGTGAGCACTTAGGGCTGATTTCCTTCAGAATGGATAGGTTTGATCTTCTTGCAGTCCATGGGACTCTCAAGAGTCTCCTCCAGCACCGGAATTCAAAAGCATCCATTCTTCGGCGATCAGCCTTCTTTATGGTCCAGCTCTCACTTCCATACATCACTACTGGGAAAACCATAGCTTTAACTCTACGGACCTTTAGCTTTAACTCTTTAGCTTTAACTATGCTAGATCTGGCCAAAGGCCAGTCTAAACCATTATTCTGAAGCCAGCCAGCTGCTTCAGACACAGCCAGCCTCCGACAATGGAGGCAGAGCCCAGACATTGTGGTCAGCAGCCACTGATGAGGTTTGTTTTCATCTATAATAAACAGGTGTAATAGAACGACCAAAAGCATTGGCAACAAGAAATCAGGGGATGCAGAATGGGAATGAGTACTTTAAAAATTGGAGAGCAGTGTCACCTAGCGGCTTTGGGCTGTCACTACCCACCCGAAGAAGTCATGAGGAAACAATTGGTGGTTAATGATCAGGGGTCAGTAAACCTTTTCAGCAGAGAGCCGGTCCACTGTTCCTCAGACCTTGTGGGGGGCGGGCTATATTTGGGGGGGAATGAATGAATTTCTATGCCCCACAAATAACCCAGAGATGCATTTTAAATAAAAGCACACATTCTACTTGTGTAAAAACACGCTGATTCCTGGACCGTCCACTGGCCGGATTTTGAAGGCGATTGGGCCTGATCCGGCCCTTGGGCCTTAGTTTGCCTACCTATGTTATTGATGAAGCCTACAGAAACATTACCGTTTCGTATACAGGACTGGTCATGTGTGAAGAGACATGAATGCAGGATGTTTGAATTTTTTAAAAAAATGAGTTGTCCCTAGCAAAGAAGGGAGGCAGCATTTGAGCTGCTCTTTAGGTAGCAAATATATATTGGGCTCACATTCTTCATACAGGATTTTTATTTTTATATATATATATATTTGGCATGTTGTTACAACAGGCATCTTACCAAGCAGAAAGGGTGGATCTAAATGGTCTGCATCTTCCAGGCGTGCCTGGAGTTGTTCAGCGACCACCCGCTCAATTACTTTGCCCAAGAATGGAAGATTTGAGACTGGGTGATAACTGGCCATAATGGTCAGGTCCAAAGATGTTCTTTAAGAAGCGGTTTAATAATCACTTCTTTAAGGGAGTCTGGGAAGGCTCCCTCACAGAGGGAAGCATCCACCACCCCACAAAGCCCTTTGCCCAAGCCCTACCTGGATCGCTTTTATGAGCCAGGATGGGCAAGGATCAAGAAGACAGGTAGTCGGTTTCACTCATACAAGCAGCCTGTCCACATCCTCAGAGGTAACAGGTTGGAATTGACCCCATACAACCTAGCTAGGCAGAGCTCTGACACTTGCCCAGTCCAGCCCTGCCCCCACAGTGGAGTTTACCTTCTTCCAAAGCTGAGCTATTTTATCTGCAAAGAACTTTGTAAAGTCATTACAGGAGATTTTGGAGTCCTCACCAGACTATGAACCACCTGAAAGAGTCTCCTGGTACTGTTTGAAAGAGATTTACCTAGAAATCTTGTGCTGCTGGGCACTGCCACCACATATGGTGATAGCTTCCTCTTCTCTTACATCCGCTCCATCTGGCATTTAAACAATACAATTTGGCAGGTGTATAATCTATATTTGAAATTTAATGCCATCTCTCTATTTTTGAAGGAGATCGTTTTCCTTGGGGGCTTAGACTATAACAAAATCCATCTATTTTCAGAGATTTCATCATCTCGTTACTTTTGCATAAAAATTCATTCAGCTCGAAGATGGTTGGAGACACAAGGGCTGTAGAAACCTTCAGCTACCAAAGAAGAGGGGTGAAGGAATGGAATAATTATAAAAGAAAAATAGAAGGATTCACAGTATTGTAAGACACAGCCCCCAGTTTTTCTGGGTATTTAACCCCCTACAGTTCCAACAATCCTCTCTTCTCTCTCTCTCTCTCTCTCTCTCTCTCTCTCTCTCTCTCTCTTGGCTAAACCAAAGTGTAGCATCACACAATGTGTAATCTGCCTATGGAATCCATTGCCACAAGATGCAGAGTGGCCATCTCTGTGTCTCATGCCAATGGATTCCACAGATGAATCACACGCCATGTGAATAATAGCTTTTGTTTGTCTGCCCAAATCTACTGTTAATAAGTTTCACTGGGTGAGCTTCAGTTCTGGAATCACGAGAGGATGAAATATGTCCCTCTGCTTCTTGTGTTTATTTCTACCTATTTCGTGCCCCACTTGGTTGCTTCTCCCCCCCCCCAAAAAAAAACCCCTTAAAAGTCTCAAATGTTTCAGCCTTTATTTTCAGGGAAGATCCTTGAATCCTCTGGGCATTTGGGCTGCTCTTTTTTGAACAGAGTGATGGCACAACTTCAATATATTTGCTCATTATACAGGTTTACCAGGTTCTCTGTGCAGAGATCTTTCATTACACTAGCACTAGTGCGAAAGAACTTTTCCATATATAAAATGCTGCTTTGGAGTGCTCTTTGCTCCTGGATATAAGGGTGTATTTTGTTTCCAGATGTCTTCATCTTTTTTTTTTCCTACAGAAATTGTGGCACCTGACAGATGAGATGGTAGATTTCTAGGGATACTGGAGGAGGCAGCATGCATTGTACATGACCACAAAGGGAGACTGCCTTGAAAGAGTTTATTGTGTGTTAAAGAGACAGAAAGCTTTCTGCATGCCATTTTTGGAGCACATTTCTCTTCCTGCATGGAGATTCCCTGTTCGGGGTGGGGGTGGGGGGGACTTACATAGAAAGCAACACACCGTGGTTGACAAAATACTACCTGCTCTTCAAGCAGGCATCAAAATATCACACTCCATTATTCTGGATTAGCTAATCAGGGGGTGAATATGTTCCTTAGCCCCATATTCATAACCACCAACATGGATTAGAACATATTTATTGTTTGTTGAATTTCTATGCCAAACCCAGATGAAGACAAAAGGGTCTGATTAACTTGGCTGGGAAACAGGGAACTGAATATATCTCTTTTGTTACACTTGATGGGTGTTTGGTGGAGGGCAAGGGGAGGAATGTGGCAGGGTCCAAGATGCTCAGATTACTGCCACCAGACCTCCCCTTTCATGATGTAACCATGATGTATTAGTGATGTAGTTTGGGGAGGTGTGACATGGGAATTAGCAGCTAATGAAATTTTGGGTTCACTTTTGTACGGGGCTTCTATCTTGTCCCACCTTGTGGCAGGCGGGAGTCCTGTCGTGACAGTCTTCAGTAAAGACCAAGCGTACTGGCTGCTGTTTTGCTCTGGTATTCTTGGCTGGTGCCCTTCTTTCCTGTCCAAGGGAGCCCTCAGATTTATCCATTAACAAAGTGGAGATTTGAACCCAGGCCTTCGGTTTTCCCAGTAGTAATGTATGGAAGTGAGAGCTGGACCATAAAGAAGCTGATTGCCGAAGAATTGATGCTTTTGAATTCTGGTGCTGAAGGAGACTCTTGAGAGTCCCATGGACTGCAAGAAGATCAAACCTATCCATTCTGAAGGAAATCAGCCCTGAGTGCTCACTGGAAGGACAGATCCTGAAGCTGAGGCTCCAAGACTTTGGCCACCTCCTGAGAAGAGAAGACTCCCTGGAAAAGACCCTGATGTTGGGGAAGATGGAGGGCACAAGGAGAAGGGGACGACAGAGGACGAGATGGTTGGATAGTGTTCTCGAAGCTACCAACATGAGTTTGACCAAACTGTGGGAGGCAATGGAAGACAGGAGTGCCTGGTGTGGTCTCGTCCATGGGGTCATGAAGAGTCGGACACGACTAAACGACTAAACAACAACTTCCAGCTGATAGCGCAGCACTCTAACCATTACACCACACAGGCTCCCTTGGACTACAGCTCACAGGAACCCTAGCTGTAGCCCGAAACATCTGGAAGGGCAGCAGGTGTTGAAGGCGGCCCTGTAGATTTGGATGCTTCCTATATCATTGCTGTGTTCATTTATAACCTGTCTTTTTCCCTGAAAGGGGCTCAAGGCATCTTACAGCTAAAATAGAAACAGATATAATAAAACATTTGGGGGTGGGGGACGTGGCAGTCATCACCACCTGTCAGGGATGCTTTAGTAGTCATTCCAGGGGGTTGGACCAGATGGCCCTTGGTATGCCTCTACAATTCTAGGATTAAAAAGCAAGGAAACATTGGTACAATGTGTGTGTGTGTGATTTATTATTCTTATTTATTAAATTTGTATGTCGCCCTTTATCCATAGATCTCAAGGTAGTTCACATCATAAAAACACAATATAAAAAAACACGTGCTTATATAGGCATGAGATTTATTAAAACATACAGATCATTACAACTTCATGCCCTATATTCCAGAAGACGCCGGACAGACATCTCTAGAGGCTGCCCTTGCTCTGCATTTCCTGTCTCTTAGCAAAGGGTTGCTATCCCCGCCCCCTCGAACCCATCTCTCTACGAGCACCGCCCTCTTCCTCTTTTCCCATTCATGATTTCCCCGACTGACGTCACTCCAACGCCCCATCCAATGAGCGAAGCCGTCAGCCTCCCTGCCATTCTCAGCATGGGAAAACTCCTCCCACTACCTCTCCCTTGAAGGGGCGGAGCTCCTCCTCCTGTCTCCTCTTTTTTTTTTTAACCCCTCCTGGACTAATCCCCTTCCCCCTCACTTCCCTCGCCACGGCTCTTATTGGTCGGCGGGGGCGTCTAACCCCGCCTCTTCCCCCCCCACATAAATCTCTCAGGGTTTTTCTTTACAAAGTCCCCGCCCCGCAGTCCAGAGCGAGCTCACTCGACAGGGGTAAAAAAAAAAAAAAAAACCACCGACCGGCTTGGAGCGACATACGTCTCTCCCAATGAGAGGCTACTTTGCGAGAGATGCTTCTCTCCCATTGAGCTGAGAGAGGGCGTCCGCCCGCCCCCCCCCCCGCTGCCTGGCCCCGCCCCTCCGCCTGGTGGGCGTGCGGAAGAAAGTGGGCGGGGCGGGCGAGAGTCTGCGGCGGCGGCTAGTCGGGCGGTGGGAGCGAAGGCAGAGCGAGTCGCCCCGCTGTTTGCCCCCCCCGCCCCTCCCTCCTGAGGGAAGACCAACGGCCGGAAAGTGACGGTTGAGGGTTCAGGGGCGCGCGAGGGGCTCCTTTTCCCGCCCTTTTCTGACGGGTGGGGGGGGGAGGGGAAAGAAGCCTTTTTCTGAGGGGAATCGCTGAGGCGGCGGCGGCGGCGGCGGCCGGTTCCTCCCTCCGCCAACCGCGGCGGGCCGCGCCCTCAGCTCCGCCGCCGGGTGAGGAGGGGCGATGGGCGGGCCGGTGGTCTCCTAGCTCCGCCGCCGCCGTCGTGGCCCGCCGCCCGCTCCGAGGCCCGAGAGCGGCCCCCGCGGCTCCCCTGCCTGACGCCTCCTCAGCCCGCCGCCCTCTGTCGTCGTCGTCCTCCTCTCTCCGCGGCCTGCCATGTCCGGGGTGGTGCGGACCCTGAGCCGCTGCCTCCTGTCGGCCGACGCGGCGTCGGGCCGGGGCGAGAGGCCGCCGCCGCCGGGCGAAGCGGGGAAGGAAGGCGGGCGGGACGCGGAGCGCGAGGCCCGGCGCCGCAGCCGCGAGATCGACGCGATGCTGGCCCGCGAGCGGCGCTCGGTGCGGCGCCTGGTCAAGATCCTGCTGCTGGGCGCCGGCGAGAGCGGCAAGTCCACCTTCCTCAAGCAGATGCGCATCATCCACGGCCGCGAGTTCGACCAGAAGGCGCTGCTGGAGTTCAGGGCCACCATCTACGAGAACGCCCTCAAGGTGAGCGGGCGAAGGAGGAGAAAGATTTAAAAAGGGGGGGGGGGTAAGCTTCAAAAAATGGCATATGCTTAGGAGGGAGTGGCTTTGCTTTTCCTCATCCCTCCTCGCCCCCTTTTTCCTTTCATGATGTGTCTTGAGCCTTCAGGGCAAGGGGGTCCCTTTCGAAACCGCTGGGCTGGTTTGCTTGCTGGCTTGCCTGCCCCCTCTGTATCCCAGCTTCCCTCTCAATGGGGTGTGCAGGGTCCCCTCAAAAGAACCCCCGGAAGTAGGTTTAGGTTGACAGGAAGACGATGACAGGGCCGAGATCACCCAGCGTGCTTCACAGCCGAGTCAGGATTTGAACCCTGGCCTCCCACGTCCTGGTTGTTACACTGCCGGACGTTGGGAGAGTCGGGTCAAATTCTTCATGTGACGCATTGGCAGCCTACAGAACTCACCCCCACTGCAGCCAGAGATGGCCACCAATTTGCCTGGCTTTAAAAGTGGTTTAGACAAATCAGTGGAGGAGGAAAGGGCTGTCAGTGGCTCCTGGCCATGATGGCTATGCTTTGGCTGCACAGTCCTTGAGGGAGCAGAGCTTATGAATACCAGTTTCTGGAAAACACAGGAGGGGAGTGGGCTCTTGTGCTCAGGTTCTGCTTGCATGTTTGCCATCGGGGCATCTGGTTGGCTGCTGGGAGAAGAGGATCCTGGACTAGCTGGGCCCTTGGCCTGATGTTGATGATGATTCGATTTTCAGCAAGGCTTTTCTAATGCCAGCATGGGCAATAGGTATGGATGATAAGAGTTGGAGTCCAGCAACATCTGGAGGTCCAAAGGTTTGCATTGACTTAGGAATGCTGTTTTGAGTGGTGTACAGAATGCCCTGAATAAGTAGGTTGAAATAAAATGGGAGTGTAAGGCATACTGAAGCAGATGACTGGGGAAAACAGTGCCAGCACTTCTCATACAATTGTATAAACCCTACTACAACCCTGTGAGATGGAGCCAGACGATGGGTGGAATGAGTGTGGTGAGGCTGTTATGCATTCTGTTTAGTGTGCATTGATTCTGGGGGAAAGTAGTGTGTTTTGTATTCCCTCAGTTACAGTGTATAACACTGTAAGGTAGGAGATGAGAAGCAAGCAGCTGGCGGTGGAATTGTGTGTTGCTTTGAATGGTTTGATTAATAACTAGAAACTGTGCTGTAAGTATATTTAATAAAATAAACTGGAGGAATATATGGAAGGCAGCCTGTCAAGTCATAATAATAAAATGATTATTACAGTGGTACCTCGGGTTACATACGTTTCGGGTTACAGATTCCACTAACCCAGAAATAGTGCTTCAGGTTTAGTACTTTGCTTCAGGATAAAAACAGAAATCGGGTTCCGGTGGTGCGGCGGCAGCAGGAGGCCCCATTAGTTAAAGTAGTACTTCAGGTTAAGAACAGTTTCAGGTTAAGAACGGACCTCCAGAACGAATTAAGTACTTAACCCGAGGTACCACTGTGTGCTACTTTCCCTCACACGTCCATGTATGTGCTTCATATACATCCAGTTCAACTTTACAATGATCCTGTAAGGTAGGAGAGCTAGGCAATGGGTGGAGTTGTGTAAGGGGGAGGTGATACCAGAGATGGGCTGTCAGTGTTATGCTAGGTGGCATCATCTTGCTTTTCCTAAGTAGTCTGTTTTCTATAATTTATTTGAATTATTCTTGGAACAGTATTCTTGCTACCACTGTACTTGGAATCATAGAATTATAGAGTTAGAAGGGACCCAAAGAGTAATCTAGTCCATCCCCTGCAATGCTTCATACAACTTTGTACCCATTGGGTTGGTTGACACAAAAGGATAAGCCGAACCATATCTTACCAGGACTGCATAAACATATGGACTCCCAGGGAGAAGCTCACAGCTGCTTTACTCCTCACAGAGCTAAGCATGTCATCCAAACCGGGACTTATGGTTAAGCTCTCTCATTGCTAGCCATGGTTTATTGTTGGCTGCAGCTCATGGTTAGTGAGAAAGAGAGCATAACCATAAGTCCCGGTTTGGATAACATGGTAAACCAAACCATTACTTAGTTCAGAGTAGGAACAAAAAAGGACTGGGGAAGGAGCAAAGAAAAACTGCAAGGTCTCTGAAAGGCCATGTATTTGTGCGGTCCCAGTGAGCCACAGTTTAGCTTACTGTGTTGTGCAAACCGTTCTTGAAATAGTCCTGTAAGACCAATATTTGGAAGCCAACTGAAGACTGTACCTCAGACAATATAGATGATCTCACAAAATTCATACTACTTAAATGTTGAAAGCCAGGATAAGGAAATGTATCTCCCGCAAATGGCTATATAATGACAATCCTTGGCATACCTCTATGGGGAAGGAGTTGCATATTTTAGGAGTTGTGACAGTCAGTGTCCTCTTCCAGCATCCGTGTTTCCAAGAGTGACAGAATGTGGAATATTGGCTGCTTTCTTATTCTTTGCTTTGTCATTGACATGGATCAAAATCCACAGGTCACCATTAATGTACGTGTTGAAATGAAATAGATGAAAATTCCCCATCTCTGTTTAGAGTTGAATGAAAATGCACGTGTGTGGCTAAAGTGAGCTAAGGAGTTATTAATCTGGGCAGAGTTACACCTGTGCCTGTCCAGTTTTTAACCATGGGAAAGTAAGCTTATTTATCTCTCCTCTTATGTGAGAACTCCCTCTCCCTTCTATTTTTTGAGCTTAGCTCTGCTTAGAATTGTATATGTACCAGACTTCTTGCTGATTGTGCAATGCTCTAAATTACAGTTTGCAAACCTGGTTAGAAGGGTCACTGAAGTTGACCTTGGTAATTGCAATGTATTAAAATGACATCTAGAATAACAGGTGTTGAACCTATGGTATGTGGACTCAGTATGTCCACACTGGCCACCTCAGAACAAATTCAACTCAACTCAAATCTAGCCATTTGCACATATTGCTGTCTTAGAATATATACTAGTAAGTAAAGAGGGTAGGTGCAGAGTTGGAGGAACAAGGAACTCAGCAAGATATGCACACCCTGCCAACTGCACAGACTTGTTTTTAGATATTGCTCCCCAGCCTTCAGGGTTAAAAACTTTCCTTTAAAAATACCAGGAATCCACATTTTCTGTTGTACAAACAATATAAACCTGAATATTGCAAGCAGGTTCTAGGCTATTGGTTTTGACAACTATACTGTAATGCTTCCGAAGAGATGCATTATTTGTTAGGTTCATTTAAAAAAGCTCTGCTGCCGTACACAACCAATTCTTTATAGTATGAGCTTTCATTGCCAAGAACCTCCTTTATCAGATGTTCTTCTCTACAAACTAATACAATAATAAACATGTTAGTTTTTATGGTGTTACAGAAGTTGGTTTTCTTCTTCTTTGCCACAATATTACTAGTATGTTTGTGGTAATGCTCACAGTGTTCTTGAATGTTACACAGCCCTTGAAAAACAAGCCCCTACTTGGAAATAAGGATATAAATTTGCTCTGAGAAATGTGTTCATAATCTTATTGTGGGCAAATTGTATCTGAAACCAAGTAATCACAATAAGCTGCATAATGGGTGGTTCATTGACTGAAGGAGGTTATAAAGGAGGTTATAAATGGGAAGAAGACCTTATGAAGGACTGGCATAAACTAGAAATAATACTCAGCTTTTTAAAACCCATCAACATAGTTTAGCTGTAAGAAATAAGAGGATGAGGACTGAACAGTTGAAGAGGAAACAGGGAAAAGGTAAAATGAAAGAAGGTGCATTCATGCTCAGATATAGCAGTGGACTGAAGGGTAGCTTTAAATGAGTGGATTTAGAAACCCTTCAGTAGGACAAGGAGGGAGAAGTTGTCATCCTGGAGTTAATGAAGGCGGTACCCTTTGGTACAGGCACATCTTGATCTTCTCACATCACCTTGTATTATTGTCTGCTTGTGACTTAGGCACAGAAATGTGAGGAGCTGTGGATGTGGCACTGAATTTCTGCTGGTAACATGCAAGTGGATAGGAGTATAGTATCTTTCCACAAGACAATTTGTGTTAATGAAGTCATGTGCAAGAGCATTATCAGGTTGTGAGCTATTGTATTGGTATTATAAAAGCAAAAATTGTGTATTCTGACTTGGTGTGATGTAGTGTTTGCCTTTTAAGACTGTGCTGATGACAATGAACATTGGAGTTCTGTAGTTTCATATGAGAATTGTTATTTTTTATAAGACCACTGGCTCAAGTGGCAAGTGTGATACATTTTTCAGTTGCTCTTAGAACATACAAGTGTGTGCTGACTAATGGGATTTGGATGTGTTCACTGTCCTAAGCGAACATGTAACTGAGCATTTATTGTTATTTTTTAATGGCTCTTTTTAAAAGAAAAGAAAAAACCTATGTGGTTCTGTTGCTGACACTCTGCATTTTTACTGAATTCACTGAACTATTAATCAATATTGTCCCTAACATTAAACCCTAGAAGAGAACCTGTGATGTATTTCACTTTAGCAAGCAGTACAGTAGCATTTAGGCCTTCTAGGGAAATTTCATTTTCATTTACCTCATTAAGATTAATTACTCAATTATTTATTGTGATATTTTAATGACTTTGTGTAAAGAAGATAGGTGTTTGTATTATGCTCTTCAGGGTTTGAAAATAGTTGCTGTTTCTGTTATAAAAATGCAGCCTTTTTGAATTGAATGGCCATCTGTCATTTTCAAAGAAAATATTGCTGTTCTAGTACTTTCACAGATTTTATATGTGCTTCCATTTGACAGCCAAGAAGAGGGTTTGTAATCTTGAGGTTAGGAAAAGTGATGAAATGTGTATCCATATAGAGAAAACATAACTTAAAAGTGAGTGGATGGATTGATTTAAATCACAAAAAGAAAAAACCCAGTTTAAATCCAGTTGCCCACTTATAAATTCACACTTCCCTAACAAGCATATGTTTTGCCTGGTTACTGTAACAATTAGACTGTATTAGTTTTTAGCCAAATAGAGCCATTATGTAACCCTTCAGCAAAATTCTTATGTACTATAGAATTATGTTTGCTTACAGATAAGGTGTATGCACATGAAAGAATTCTAAGCAAGAATGCTTACTTGAAAGCTAAGTTTTGAATCCTGTGCATTCTTATTTGGCAACCAGTCCCACCAAACAAATTAGAACTCCCTTCCAGGAAAATATGCATAAAATAGGGCGGTAACATGTCTTAGGTGTTAAATACAGATTATAGAAATGCATTCATACACCAAGGTAATACTTGTTGTAGAAGGGAGTGGTGATGGATATGGAACAAAACAGTGTTATTCCACTTTATGGTAAATTAATGTCCATACTACATATAGTTTCAGAATTGAACACAACACAGAGCTCAGGTAACTGGGCACAAAACAGAAATGCAAGATAATTTGCATGAACTCAGTGGATGATCCTGGTGAGATAGAAGATATCGTCACCTGAATTCTAGTGCTTAAAATGACTTGCTAATTGATGCACAGTATCAAACCATAATATATGAACTCTTGTACTGTACTTGTACCCATGTAATGACTAGTAGCACCTTAGAGACCAACTAAGTTTGTTCTTGGTTTTGTTTTGTTTTTTGTATTTTTTTATATATTTCGACTGTTTCATGCCAACACGGCTACCAACCTAAACTTGTAATGACTGATGAAGATGTTTTCTTCCTCATTCTTTCTCTTCAAAGAAAAGCACTATTTCATGAAGGGATCATAAATTCAGTTTCATGACATTATAAAATTGAATTTAAGTTCATATTAAACCAGGTTTCTTTTTAGAAGAGAAACATATTAAGCTAAGCTTAAAAATTAAATCAAATTCAATTTTTTATGTTACCATTTTAGAACATCATTTTTTATCATGAGTAACCAATTATTGAAACCTTCCCTATTTCTTAGGTGTTAAATACAGATTATAGAAATGCATTCATACGCCAAGGTAATACTTGCAATTGGTAAACAATGGAAATACTTGCATATCATTTAGATTATTTTTGTTTTTGAAACTCTTCTGGTATCATCCTGTCTTTTTAAAATCTTTCTATTACAGAGAAGACACACAGTTAACAAAATGCTGAATGTAAGCCCCTAATCCAAAATTTACTTTTCCATTTAGCGCAGGCAATGGTTTAGAGTCGTAGCTTTTCCTAGCATTTTATGGGGCAGGCTTCCCAAACATCAGTTTTGCTTTGGCTTAAGTAAATAGTCATTGGTTAATGATGGTTTTGCTTGTTAACCAAGGCTAAGCTTCAGGGCAGTTTTTTATGAGAAGCACTAGTGTTGGGAATACACAGACTCTATTAGTTCAGTATATCCACCTGGAATAGAAAAGTATATAAAACACCTAAATTAGCACATCTGACAATCACATGACTCATGCAGTACTATTGTATAAATGGTTAGTTGGAAGTAAATCCCTCTGTGTTCAATGGACCTTACTCTCCAGTGCAGTTTTAAAGTTGACTTTAATTTAACTTGCTAGATCAAAGTCATCAGCAAATGCAGCCTTTGGACTAACAAAAGTCAGCTGCTGTTGCTTTGGTGGTCAGCTGGCAGTGTGTAACCTTAGGAGCTGAAATCTGGTTTATTTCCATATGGGTTTATCATCATGTGTGTAGTGTTCTTGGTAAGGACTGCACTGTTCCTCTGAAATGCCTGAACTTGTAGAGCCATAAATTTCCACAAGAATTGCCACAGTCTGAAGAATTCCTCAACTACTTCTGCATACCCAAGAGCCAAGACAATCCTTCTCTATTTTCCTTAGTAGCCCCTTCCTTTCCACCCCCACCCTATCCTGCATAATAGTTAGCTTTGAATAATTTCAGTAATTTCCAAATGGTTTGTCATGAAACATGAGGAACTTCCCTTTTGAAGAGAAAACAGTCAAACCTCACTGTGTGAACATGAGTCATTATTATTATTATTATTATTATTATTATTACTATTCTATTAAAACACAAAATGCATTATGACATATGCTAATGAATACAATCACCATTTAGTAATAAATAATTCTTTCTTCATAGTAAAATAGCAATATGTATAAAACATAGTTCTTAGCATTCATAAGACTGTAAGACTTAACTATTGTTACAAAACACTCCTTGAAGATACACAATGGGTCTTGATGTCTTCCAGATGAACTCTTGCTTTTAAAAAATTGACTCTTTCCTTGGTAGAGCGATGGTTGTGAGATGATGCTTAATAATGCTTTCCTCTGATGTTCTGGGATAGAGGCTAGGCTGGAAAACCTGTAAGATCCTGACTTGTTCCTCGCATCCTTTCTTTAAAAAAGATGCTACCTTGGCAGGTACAGTCTTCTAGAAATCTGGTAATGAGGT
The DNA here is from genome assembly GCF_964106915.1 of Podarcis gaigeae. Taxonomy (NCBI): domain Eukaryota; kingdom Metazoa; phylum Chordata; class Lepidosauria; order Squamata; family Lacertidae; genus Podarcis; species Podarcis gaigeae. The sequence continues at coordinate 50,864,068 of NC_139690.1, read as the reverse complement.
TGATGTTTTTGCAGGTTATAGCTCTCTTAGTTAACTAGAATTGATTTTTTAATTGCAAATTTATTAAAGAAAGGGGGGACAAAAGAAGAAAAAACAGCTCACATTCACAATACAACAAACATCAATACATCCATCTTAATCTATACTTGCAGATTGATATATGTCCAAATAGGTATCCCAATGTTAATGTTTGTAGAAAAGTTTCCCACCCCTGCTGCCAGGTGTTTAAGAGTAAGAAGTGTAACTCTAACCTGGGAAAGTTTAATATGCTTTGGAAGCTAAATATTCAGTGTTTTTTCTCTCTTAAAGTAAGGCATTTCTAAGGTCTTTTCTAGTCCTGCAATTTCAGTCTGAACACTTTAACAACTATTGCACAAATTCTGTGTTGGATCTATTCAGTTGTAATACAATGTAATATTGATTATAATCCTGATCATGGATGTTTGGGGGACTCCCAATAAGTAGCTCTAATCAGTTTGCATCTCCCAGAGTCCAACCATCATTTTTTTGTTTGCATTAAGACAACTCTCAAAATCCCTTCTCCCTTTCATTGGATTTACTTGGAGACAGAGAGTCGTATTATAGTTTACAGACATAACTGCAGTTACAAATACAAAGATTGGGTTGTTAAGTTCCTGTAGCCTAAGTAAAGGGCATTGTATTTTGTTCATGTGTTTAGTCTTTTAACTCTGTATACAAATCTTGATGTTTACACTACTCACCTGGGGAATAGCAGCATTTGAATGAATGATGAAATATATAGAAATATTTAAGATTCTTTGCTTTGATTTTGTGTTTGCAAGACACATAAAGGCCGGATGATGTATGTTTGAAGTGTGTTGGACAGGTTTCCTCAGGCAGCAAAATGGAACCATTTTAGTTACTTTTCTCCCATGCCAATAAGGTTAAGAATTTCTACTAGCCTCCTAAAAATCATAGTAGAACATGCATCTTGGATGCTGCGATATGACAATATTTTCATTAACGATATTAATGCATCCAGGCTGCTGCCCAGCACTAAATATAGGGTTTGTAATATATAAACACTATATTCTCCCGTGTTCCAAATCTCTAGGCTCTTCTTCCCATAATCTTGTCAAATGTGATGCAAATGTTTAGGAGAAACTGTTAGCATATCTTAAAAGGTCTGTATTTTTAAAATATTCATGTTATTTTATTAATATTTAGTGCTGAAGTTGGTGGTGACTTTGGAGCTCAAGAGTAGCACATGAAATAATCTGCCATGAGAGTATTATGCTGATAAAATGCATGTTTTTAGAGAAGCAGTTGGGTGGGTTTTTTCTATAATACCTGCAGTTGGCATCTGTCTTAAGAGATAATGGAAGAGTGTGCCATCAGGGGTAAAGTCAAACCACTGAAGAGTTACAGCACCTGCTGCAGCTGTAGAGACCAATATAGATGAGACATGCTTTATTGCAGCTGGGGCAGATGAAGGTACAGTAGAACCTCTACTTACAACCGCCTCAGTTTACAAACGCTTCAGGTTACTCCGCTAACCTGGAAGAGTTACTTCGAGTTGAGAACTTTGCCCCAGGATAAGAACAAAAATCGTGCACCGGTGGCGTAGCAGCAGCAAGAAGCCCCATTAGCGAAAGCACGCCTCTAGTTAAGAACAGTTTCAGGTTAAGAATGAACCTCCAGAACAAATTAAGTTCGTATCCAGTTTCATTGGTACAGATGCACCATGGGATTTCTTCACTCCTCCCAATGGTCATTTCTCCACTGGTCATTGCTGTGGATACACAACCTGACTGACTTGTCTCCAGGCACTGTGGTTGTCTGCAATGGACTCCCACATGGCGGGATTAATGTTGCCAGCCTTCATGTCAAGTTTGCAGACATCTTCTTAATACAAAGTTTGCAGATATTTTCTTAATACGTACCTAGTTACTAGTTCTTTTTTCTGCCTATTCCAAAGGTCAGGTTGAGTTATGGAATCTTACCCTATTTTTAATCCCCATACTGGCTCTGAAGCATGAGAGTCAGAGAAAGTGGTTTGCTTTTAAATGAGCAGAAATTCTAACTAAAATTGGTCACTGTACACATATATCAGTTTACTGTGTTTATTATTATTTACTAAAAAAAAATTGCTGCTGTTCAGTCAAGGATCACATCCAAGCATATTTACAATATAAAAACACAAAAATGTATACACAACATAGTAACAAACACACACCCTAGTTTAAAATACTGTTGGTTGATTGTTTAATTAGCCAAAGGCCTGAGACAGAAGGAATATTTGCCTGGAGCCTAAAGATATGTAACAAAGGCATCAGGCAAGCATTCCAAAAATGGGGAGCCATGACAGAAAAGGCCAGTTCTCTTGTTTTCACTCTCCAGACCTTTTGTGGAGGTTCAGGGCAGCCAAAGTTGTTGAGCTTCTTTGAGGGGAGCCAGTGATCTACCATTCACCTTAAACTGGATTTGCTTGTCATTCCCCTTGTGGTACATGACCATAAGCACCACAGAGTATGCATCAACAGAAGAACAACGTATTATATATATTTCTATATCCTGCCTTTCTGTCTGATAGCAGACTGACCCCAAGACAACTTACAGTAAGGGAAAAATAAATAAATAATATTTTTTAAAAAAGACACTGATGACTTACAAATGTTATGGGTAGCAGAATGAGAAACGTTAGCCACTGTCCAGTCCTTATGTTTATGTGAATGTGATTGTTAATCTACTGTATATTTAGAAAGTGGTTTGTATGTCTGTCTGTTCTATACATTTGGACACCTCAGGAGATACCTTTGCCAAACACAGCATTAGGGGTTTTTTTGGGTGGGAGCAGCAGTCTTCAGTGATGTTTGGATGCCAGGTGCCATTTTGAATCAAGTTGGCAGACCAAAACATAACACTAGATTCCCCAGTTTTTGGCATAACAGGTCCAAAGTCACAGATTCCACTTTTTAAAATTTTAATACAAAAGCTTTATTTTTGTTTCTATAAATACCTAGACACTGCTGGGCACTCCCCATTAGTACTATATCAAACTTTAAAATCTGCCAGTACAGATTTGTGTAGGCAAGTTGTGAACAAGTTGCCAGAATACTAGCAGTGGTTGCTCAGGAAAGCTTTGATTTAGGGACTAGGATTAGTTTTGTGTGAAATGTAAGGCAACAAGTAGGTGTTGAATGCACGTCATCCTTTTGTTCTGTGTACACATTCATAAAATTTAGGAATTGCTGATTGATGGACACTGGATTTAAATCCCCAAAGTAATATTGTAACTCTTAGAAGCACTATTTATAGCATTGTACTTAAATAAGTCAAAATACCATTATTCCCTATTGGTCGTAAAATGACTACCTGGGAGTTATACTTCTCTTTACCACTTATTGGAAATAATTTTGAAGAGGGGTGAAATAAAAAAGAGCAGCCACTCCATGAGAACAAGCACCACAGAAGAAGAGAACGAGTATGGTTCTGATAGGAAACTATTATGATCTCATTCCCCAGTGTAGGAAATCTTTCAGGCAAGGGCTGCAGCTGTGCAATGGTAACCATTTGAAAGCTGCTGGAGTGAAACAAGACTGCATCTAGATGAGTTTAAAGAACTTTAGAACACTGGAGCCTTAGCAGGTGAAAGGTCAGAGCTAGCTTGTATGGGCAGGGATGACGCATACATATTTGCAACCCAATTTAAGAGGCAAGTGGAAGATAATAGGCTGTAGCAAGCACAATATGGCTACAATATTAATAGCTTTCTTGCAATTGTTCTATTGTTTTACATACCATTCTACAAACTGGATACAAATGTATGTAATGCAAAATATCTTCAGATACTCATTTGTACTGTTCATTAACGTTGTAGCAAAGAATGCTCTGGAAGAGTAAAATGGGAGTTTCATAGCTTGATTAGCCTTTTAACATTTCTTTTAAATCTCTTTCATTCTGGTAATGCATCTTACCCATAATAGAAACTTCTATGCGGTGGGCATTGGGATAAGGTTTAACTCCTTAAAATGACCTCACAATTTAAAATTGCTTTTTGTCTGTATCATTTCACCTTTGATTTATTCTTAAATGGAAAACCCCAGCTAAAGCAGTAAACGTTGTTGGCAAACCAAATACTTGAGAATGGGAGCAGGTTTTTTAAACTCTTAGTTGCAGTTCAGTGAAAAAGAATGTTAACTGCATTCCTTGAGTTCATAGCTTCCTTTTTACAGGCTTTTAATAATTGTACTATGCTTTGTGTTGAATGCATGCTCTTTGAACAGTTTATCTGAAGGATTAAATTGTATGGAGATGAAGTAATAGTCATTCAGGGTGGCTCAGTGTTTACATTAGAGAAACTGCATTAGAAAGAGTCCAACCTGATAATGGATAGTTGAAAAATTTTAATTAGCTGCCCTTTTGCTGGAATACTGGAGAAGCTGCAACTCTCCTACATTGCTAAATCTAGCAGCCTTGAACCTGCTTCTTCATGATATTTTACTGCTAAATCTTGCACTGAAGCTTGTTTCTTACCCTTGATCTTCAGCATTAAAGTTCTTGGGTATACTCCTTAACTGTAGGAATAAATTCTGAGGTTGATGCTTGGCAGGTAGGATAAAAGAGCTCCTGAATAAGTATCATCATGTAAAATTTTAAAAAGTAAATATGGGTAGGGCAATGCTTACTGTTATAATCCTTGTGTGGTTACAGCAGACAAGCCTACATTTTAGAAAATGACATTAGTCATAATGAACAGAAGTTGCAACTAAGGATTCTATAGTTGGGCTTCCTTTGTCTCCCTGCTTTCCAAAAGCAAAGAAATGGGAGAAAATTAATGCCTGTGAAGCTTGGATAAAAAGAAAATATTTAGTTAAAGCTTTCTAATCAGCCCCCTTATTCAATCTTCTTTAGAAGATTGAAGTCTGGTATGGATGTTTGAAATCTGAGGTTAAATGTGCTTAATGCAAGTCTTCTATAGATAGAAGGCAACAAAACAAATTTTGATGTTAACTGATCATATCAACTCAGATCTGTGATAAGTACTGTGCTCTTTGACTAAGGGTCCATAATGAGAGTATTTTTAAGGAATTGCACAGTATGAAAGAATTGCATTGTTTCTAGGGGATACTAAATGAGGATGCTTTGCCTCTGTATACAAAATTGTTCATTGCATGTTCTAGCAAGTTGGCAGTGTTTCTCATGGTTTTTATTTTCATGGCTTGATCTATTACAAGGAGAAATAGATTGGTTTCGGGACTTGTGAACTCTTACTGCTTGGAATGCTGTTACTGTATGTGATCCAAATACATTTTATTGGGGGTTGCATTTGTGGTAACTAGTAAAGAAGAAAACCTTATTGAAGTGACTGGTCAGAAATCACATAACTGCACACTGCTAGAAGATTCCATAATTCAGACCTTTCCTGAAGCTTGCCAGAACACCACAGAGGCCTCTTCCCTCTATCCTCAGCAAAAGCTAAGGTCTTGGTTAGAGTCCTGACTCAAGAGTTCGTATAACCTATGTAAGGGGCCGTTTACTTTTCACAAAATTCTGGCACCTAATGTGAGTGTGCACAGAGTTTTTCCTTTTCAGGGATGCCAATAGTTGAAAAATGGCTAGTAGGACAGGCTAGGGTGTGTAGATAAACTGGAAAAGAGGGTAGAAGCTGAAGGTGAAGCAGATAGAGATGCTTCTAAATGTTCCTGACTCCTCCTGCAAGATGAGCAGGTAAGGAGCCCTCACTTCTGCCATTACTATTAGCTAATGTGATGTTACAGCACAAAGACAGACTGCCACTTAAATAAAGGTGTTTTAACTTCATCTCATATTTTATCACAGCCAGATATATATATTTTTAAAAAATGATTGGTTTTAAGTGTCATTTCAATTCTTCATTTTATATAGTTCTTTCCTTCAATGTAATAGTTTTTTCTTTGGTCACTAAGTGTATTTATCTGTTCCTCTAGGGCTGCAGGGTTCTAGTCGATGCACGGGACAAACTAGGGATCCCTTGGCAGTATACAGAGAATGAGAAGCATGGAATGTTTCTAATGGCCTTTGAAAATAAAGCTGGGGTGCCCATTGAGCCTTCTACGTTCCAGTTGTATGTACCTGCCCTGACTTGCCTGTGGAAGGATGCGGGGATCAAGGAGGCGTTTAGCCGTCGAAGTGAATATCAGCTGGTGAGTATGCCAAACAGAACTTTGTTACCAGTTCATGGTGAAAGTGGGCTAAAGTATTATTGCCACCATCCATTTTCAACTCTCAGCTCCACCCAACATGACAATTGATATGGATTCATTTGTATCATATAGCATGAGCATAATTTGGCCATAAAGCAGTGGTAGTAGCCTAGTGAGTATCTTTAGTTTTAAAGGGCTTTCTAGAATTTTATGTAGCAAATATTCGGTAGAATGGTAGGTTTGACTCAGAGCAAGTTTTAAGTTTATCTAAAGCAGTGGTTTTCAAACTTTTTTCTCTGCACCACAGAATAAAAATTTGCTCACACCACACCATTTTTAAAATAAGAAATACATTAGAAAACAAAAAGAAACACCACCTAACAGTGGTTGATTTAGAACATAGAACACAACTACTTCATAATATGATCATGGGACATCCAGAAACTATAAAACTATGTAGCCACATAAGAACAGGAATCATTCTCAAAATATAATATTGTCTGTCACTGAATCTTCCCACCACACATGCCATCCTCTCCTGCCACAGGTGTTTTAGTTACTCTGCCAAAGATGACACAGACCTGACAATGTAGCTGATATACACAATGAAGCTTTTGTCACCCTTTTAAGAACCACTGGTCTAAAGGTAAGAATTGAAGCACAGGTTATTTAACCAAAGGCATAGTTCACACATCCCAGTAAGCTCTAGTTAATAGTTTACTGTGGTCACAGCTTTATGGTCTGTTTCACTGTTCTCCCCTAGCCGGAGGATGAGACAAATGCAATCTCTGCCTTTGTGTTGTGTCTCATCCATGGATTCTGGTTTGTTTGGCTCACAACAAACTACAGTTTGTAGCCAAGGTTTGCTCTTGGCTTACTGGTTGGGGCTTTTTGGAGTGAAGCAAATTGCAATCCCTTGTTCTAATATAATGCTAAATTGGGGGTTGTGAACTTGTGTGTGCTAATGATAGGGAAACAAACAGCTCAGGAGGCACATCATGGCAGCCATGAATTATGGTTTACTGTGACTTGTGAATTGAGGCAAAGTGCAAAGTTTCATTAACAGCATCAAGTTTATGGTGACAGTACATTGCTCTCTCAGAACCTCCTCCTAATCCAAATTGGGAAGTATCCTGGCAATAATATGAATTAGTATGACTTTATTGAATTGAATTAATGGTTTTGATGAATTTGTAGTTTTCCTTATATGCTATTGTGTTTGATATAGTGATTGCAATATTTGTTGTTTTTTAATGCTACTGTGATTATTGTGAGCTACTTTGAGCTCAACATTTTTGTTGTTGGAAAAGCGGGATGCAAATATTAAACAAATCAAATTGCCTAATGGAAAGAGTCTAGGACCACAGGAGCGCTGTCTAAGCGCTTGAGGCACTCTACTTTTATAGACAGTGCATCAAGTTTCTGGCTGTGAATCCTTGCCTGGGACCTTGAGCCTTTAGCACTGTGTGGGTGGATAGTACAAAAGCGGTATTTTCTCTGCTTCCCTCTTTCTCCCTTAAAGCACACTAAGTAGCTTCCTCCCATCTGTGTCTCATGGTAAGTCCCACTGTCTGTATTATGGAAGCAAGTCTTTGGGTGACAAAAGCTTCATTGTGTATATCAGCCACATTGTCAGGTCTGTGTCATATTTGGCAGAGTAACTATAGAATAAGAATTCTTTGATAATTGGTATGTGCCCCCCCCTTGGATATGAAAGGAATATATTGCTTTCTCTGCAGATCCTGTAATTTCTACTTTCTTTGGCATTTTTTGTATCAACCCAAATGGTAGAGGCTTAGGAGTAGAGGGTTTGTAAGAAGTTGGGACCAAATTTCATGTTTGTTAGTACTGCTAATAGTTACCGGTATTTCCATTCTAAGCAATCAAAAGCTTTGAGGATGTCTAGGGACGTAATTGTCAGTGGGAGTTTAGTTGCCTTGTGGTGTTCAATCAGATTCAGTAGTTCCTGATGGGATCTGTTATATTGCGACCAGGGTATGAAGCCAGTCTGGTCTGGGGCTAATAATTTGTGTAGAAAAAAATTTAGGTGGTTAGTCAAGATTGATGTGAATATCTTGTAGTCTTGGTTTATTAATGAGATTGGGTGGTATGATTCTACTTTGAGGCTGTCTTTGAGTGGTTTTGGGATAGAGACTATCTTGGAGGAGGTCCAGGTTTTAGGAATGGTGCCCCCTTTTATGATGTCATTCAATAGGCAGGTGATGTAGGGCATTAGGGGTTCTTTGAATTTCTTGTAGAATTCTGCTGTAAAGCCGTCTGGGCCTGGGGCTTTGTGTGGTTTCAGGTTTTTGAGGATCGTATCTATTTCTTCCAGGGTGATAGGACTGTCCATTAATTCCTGTTCCTCATCTTGTAGGTGTTTTCTGGTATAGTAGGTCATTTCCCTATTGTGCAGATAAATGAGAGCATTAGTGCATGAACACAACTCTGCTTCCCTAAAAAGTGGTATTGTTCAGGCTGGCAAGAAAGCAGTTTATAAACCACCTCAGTAATATTTTCTGGGACAAGTGTGACGTTTATTCAAGGGGGGGTCATAGTTAGTTGTTGAAGTGTAGCGCTGGGGGGAGAAATGAAGGGGTTGGGGGAGAGAGACCCAAGCCTTAAAAAACGCTTCGACATCAGCATCAACTGTTCAGCTCCCCAGGCAGTCAAAATCTACAAATTTTTCACTCTGTTGAGTCCCAAACTTCTAACTCCAGTAACCAAACCAGGGAAACCTTCTTATCTAAACTCTGAAGAGCCACTGTTCTGTTGAAGGTGACAGAAGATGGACCACTGATGTGAATCGGTGCATGTGAAACTTCAGTCTTTTTCAGTTAAAGGGAAAAAAGGCTTTATGTGAAAATGTCTATAGTCACAAGTTTCACAACTAAAAAATCTACAGCTATGAATCCATTTTTTCACCTAGACTGTGTATTATAAAAGGAAGATAATTTCTTTTTTCTAGTTGGCAGTTATGTTTAAAGTAAAGAGGCTGTGTGAAGTAGCTGACTTGACTGTTTTAATGTGTCTCTCTCCTCCTTCCATAAAAAAAAGTTTCTGGAAACAATCTTCAAGGTGTTCTTTTTGAGAATATGGAATGTGTTGCTTTGAGTAGTAATTTACTGACACCTTTCAAATGTTTTCTCTGTTTCAAACATTGACTTCTGCAGTTCAGACTATGGCAGACTTGTGCTTCATTTGGCTTGACTCCTGAACAAACTTCAGGCATGTGTCCTGAGAGGGTAACTTGCCCTACCACATCACTAAAAGAAGCTGCTTAACTGAGCTCTATTTATTCATTTAAGTCAGACAAAAAAGCTTAGAAAACGTCTACCAGGAAGAAATGGTTTTTAATAGATTGCCATTGCTTTATGTAACATGTTTTGTGCTGGAATGCTAATGATTTGCATCCCTCTTCAGTAATTCTAACAGTAGCATCCCAGTCCAAGGAATGCTGCAGCTTGGGTGCTGGTGTTTTGCCAGTCTTCAGTGCCATTTTTTAAAGGGACATCTTGCGTTGCATTGTCTGGACAGCTGTACTATTTTGATGGGTGAGTATTTTCCTGCTGCAAGTCTCTAAGCTGCAAAACAGTGTAGCCTTCAAGCCTGTGAGCCTTCAAGCTTGTCTAGCTCCCAGTATTCCAGCTGAGGTGGCCTCTCACTTCCACAGTGGAGGACTGTCTTGCTCATAGGGGAAAGGGGAAGGCAGAGCAGCCTGAAGAGCTGCCAATCTCATTCATATATATATATATATTCAAATATATATATATTTGGGGGGGGGGAATCCCCTTTGTGTGGCTTATTCTAGTTTTTTCATGGTGCTGTTTTACCTGATGCTTATTATTTTAAAAACTATTTGTATGTGAAACATTCTGGGAGGTTCACCTGAAAACAATATGTTAGTTAATGAATAAACAATAAACAAACAAACAAACATTGGAACTGTCTTCACATCATGACCCTCAATATATTTTCTTGGTAGGTCATCCTCAGTTCATACCCCATTAGTGTACATGCGGTTAAGGTTTTCCTCCCGATGTGCATCACTTCACAAATTCTTACATTGCATAGTCTTTGCCATTTTAATGCTCTTTCATCCGGTTTGAGGGATATTTTTGGAGCTTTTTGCCATCGCTTTGTGTTTTCACTGCTCTAAACTATCTGATGTCATCAGCTAACTTGCTGATCACACTGATCACTTGCAAGTTCAGGTCATTTATGAATAAATTTAAAAGCATCAGGCCCAATATCATTCATTGGAAGATCCCATTTCCTACAACTTTATGTTGTGAGAATTGTCCCAATCTCTTTTTCCTGTTCTTTAACCATATCCTGTTTTAATAAATAACAAGATTATAGATATAGATAGTCCAAAAAGAACTCCCTTAAGAGAATCAAGTCTTTTGTCTTAAGACAGTCTTTAAAAGAATCTTTAAAAAAAAAATCCAGTAGCACCTAGAATCATAGAATCATAGAGTTGGAAGAGACCCCAAGGGCCATCGAGTCCAACCCCCTGCCAAGCAGGAAACACCATCAGAGCACTCCTGACATATGGTTGTCAAGCCTCTGCTTAAAGACCTCCAAAGAAGGAGACTCCACCACACTCCGTGGCAGCAAATTCCACTGTCGAACAGCTCTTACTGTCAGGAAGTTCTTCCTAATGTTTAGGTGGAATCTTCTTTCTTGTAGTTTGGATCCATTGCTCCGTGTCTGCTTCTCTGGAGCAGCAGAAAACAACCTTTCTCCCTCCTCTATGTGACATCCTTTTATATATTTGAACATGGCTATCATATCACCCCTTAACCTCCTCTTCTTCAGGCTAAACATGTACAGCTCCCTTAGCCGTTCCTCATAAGGCATCGTTTCCAGGCCTTTGACCATTTTGGTTGCCCTCCTCTGGACATGTTCCAGTTTGTCAGTGTCCTTCTTGAACTGTGGTGCCCAGAACTGGACACAGTACTCCAGGTGAGGTCTGACCAGAGCAGAATACAGTGGCACTATTACTTCTCTTGATCTAGATGCTATACTCCTATTGATGCAGCCCAGAATTGCATTGGCTTTTTTAGCTGCCGCGTCACACTGTTGGCTCATGTCAAGTTTGTGGTCAACCAAGACTCCTAGATCCTTTTCACATGTACTGCTCTCAGGCCAGGTGTCACCCATCTTGTATTTGTGCCTCTCATTTTTTTTTTGCCCAAGTGCAATACTTTACATTTCTCCCTGTTAAAATTCATCCTGTTTGTTTTGGCCCAGTTCTCTAATCTGTCAAGGTCCTTTTGAAGTGTGATCCTGTCCTCTGGGGTATTAGCCACCCCATAAACACCAACTAAGTATAAACTTTCTAGGTATGAGCTTTCGTGTGTATACACACTTCTTCAGAATACTGTTTCTTCATATACTGTTTCGTTAACTTGATTGTGGTGTTTTTAGTTGTCACCTAGAGACATTTGCCTAGAGTGGCAAATGGAATAATAGGATATATTTCTTGTCCCATGATTAGTTCTGATATATTGTGATTATTGAATCACTATAGTCCAGTGCAGTACCATATTTCTGATGTCCGTTGTATCTCTTGTTGAACAATCTCTTCTGAGACATTCCAGTTACCTGTATATCTGTGAGACAGGCAAATGAGCTTTGAACTTAGTAGATGTGTGTGTGTGTGTTTTCTGTGTAGCTAAGATGTGGTCTGTTCAGCTCCTGCCACTAGTGATGGAAAAGGATTAGTTTACTGGTTTTAGCACTTCTACTGAAACAGCAACCTCTCAGCAACCTTTTAAATCTCTGATATAGATCCATTGGAGAACCTGCAAGAAGAGTCTTTTGTTGGATGCTTTTAGTTCAACTAAGAGAAATGGGTTCATGGGTTTATCAGCCAAAATGTTCCCTTCTTTATTTTGAAAATATCTCAACTGAATAAAAATGTTAAAATGCTGAGAAATAACTAATTCCAGAGGATTATCTCTTTTCCCACAAGAACAGCAATTATCAAGCTTATTTTTACCTTTGATTTCTAGGCACACCTTATGCATCAAGGTTGGCTACACTATGTGTTAACATTGTGACAGCTTATCTTACTTATGGCTTGGCTGCTCAAAATACTACTTCAGAGCTATAAGTAGTAGAAGTCTAAAATGAATTTTACAGCATTATTATTATTATTATTTATTCAAATTATATACCATGCTTTACATCAATGATAAAAACAAAAATATAGCAAAAGGCATACTGACAGACAATACCAATAGCATGCAATTTTTTGAGTACTCCAGAACTCTTAATCAGATTTGATGAAGACATTAGATGAACACAAAAATGGGAGGGACTTGGCTGGTGGTAATGCCATGAAAAAGCATATAGTCTGCCAGATCTAAGAATGTACTATGAGGCGGCCTGTCCCACCTGGTTAAAGGAGTGGTGCACACTCAAAAATCCAGAATTGTTGGACCTGGAGGCGTACAACAACAGATTCGGCTGACATGCATACCTGGGCTATGGAAAGGTTAAAGTTCATAAGAATTTTTTGAATCATGTCATCAGGTGCGCACCGACCCCCCTCGCTCTCCAGGCTTCAGCGAAAGCCTGCATTCACCCCATAGGACGCACACACATTTCCCCTTCATTTTTGAAGGGGAAAAAGTGTGTCCTATAGGGCGAAAAATACGGCATAACAATAGCTAACAGAGGCAAAATCTGAAGCTATATACAGTTAAGGTATTCCAAGGTTTGGTTGTTACCTTAGTGGTACAAATTATTCAGTATACAGTACTCCTGACTTTTAGGGAAAGCTCTAGGTGAAAGCTTTTAGCCTTCTGAGAACAGGGCTATTGTTCTCAGTCCTAGAGACTATAACTGCAGTCCTAGACTAATCCATATGTGATTGTGCAGTTCAGTATCTAAGTCATAGAGTAATAGCTGTATTATGTGGCTTAGTTGCATGCTAGGGCTTTATTTTGAAGGCTGTCCTTTTATCTCAGTTAATGATGTTAGGGGCCCCAGAACAAGTTGTTTACTATTCTATTAACTTCAACTTGTCCTAGCCTGTTTCCATTACGTCCCATTGGCTCTTTCAGTACCTGTACATGGATGTAGTCATCAAAATTTAGCAACATATCATTGAAGTGAATTAAACAAGTTCATACACCTAAACCATTATGTATGACCACTTGTGAATTTATCTTACGTTTTTGGTAGAGTATTTGAAGAGAAAAATGCACTACTTCACTGAACTGCATTGATGCTACTAGGATTGTCATTCTAGCAAAATGATGTTTGCCTTATTTTCCTTTTTTAAAGATGTCATTGCTACATTAATAAAATTCTAGCTCCTTTTACAAATGTGCTATCAGTTATAAACTGTTATAAAGTTTCCTGGCCTTCTATTCATCTGTATACACTAATCCCGACTACTTTTCAGAGGCATTGAGACAGTTTAAAGTTTGTATTTCCATTATTGTGCAGAGGTTTCTAGATTAGTACTTCCACTAAAATATCACTTAACACATATGAAGCATACTGTGTTAACTACTTGGTTTTTAATGTGAGTGTTAATACTGTGAATCTTATGAGACAACAGTGTGAAACGGATGTTATATCTTCTTAACTCTACACTTACAAATTTGTAAGAATCGGCTTAATTATCTGATGCAACCCAAACTTAAAACATTGCAGATCAATGTCTCCTTTGGGGGGGAAATGAACTGAACGTAGAATTTATACTCTTGCCCAACTTGTGGAACTGGATGGGGAATATTTGCTTTTATCTGAGTTACAAATATTGCCAGTGGACTGTAATTCACAGGCTGTATCTGTAACAGGGGTTGGGAATCTATGCCCCACCCCTGATGTTGCTGGGCTACAACTCTCATCATTACTGGCCATGCTGGCTAGGGCTACTGGAAATTGGAGTCCAACAGTTCTAGAGAATCACAGGTTCCATGCCCCTGGTTTTACAATTATAAAACTTTAATATCAATCTATGCCTGTCACTACAGTGGTACCTCGGGTTAAGAATTTAATTCGTTCCAGAGGTCTGTTCTTAACCTGAGGCGTGCTTTCGCTAATGGGGCCTCCTGCTGCTGCTGCTGCATCGCTGGCGAGCGATTTCCGTTCTCATCCTGGGGCAAACTTCTTAACCTGGAGCAACCACTTCCTGGTTAGCGGAGTTTGTAACCTGAAGCATTTGTAACCCAAGGTACCACTGTACTTAGTGTTTCAAAACACCCTAAATCTTGAAATACTTGCTCACCTTATGACATGTTATTATATCCACACTTTGTTTATATAATAAATGATTGCTTGGCAACATTAAACTTATTAGAGATAACTTGAAATTGGAGCACCTCATATATAAACAGTGGAGTTCACTCATACATTGTTTCACTTGACTAGAAATTAATTCAACAATAGTTATTGCTTTGAAGATATTGGACACTCATCTCTCACTTGTCCTAGGTGCTAGTGCTGTGGTATTGATTTTGTGTCACTGTCATTTATATTACGGGCATATCATTTGTGTCAGGAGCGAGGAATCTCCAGTCTTGGGCCACATTTGGCCCATCAGGCCTCCCCATTTGTAAGGGAGGAGGTTTTCCAAAATCCACATCCACTTGTTGGCATATGTGGCATCAGATGTGCAGCAGATAGAGTTGCAGCTGGTTGTACAGCAGATCACTGCAGAAAGCAGGATTAAACTCCCCAGGTAATATGTGGGGAGTGGAGTTCTGATCTGGCCCATTGGATCAAAAAGGTTCCCCATCTCTGCTTTAGGTAGAGGTCTGCCTGCATATTAAATTTGATTTAGCAGCATTGGTGTTGAGAGTCCACATACATGGTACCTTGTGTTACGTACTGCCCCCCTTATGAATGCTTCCGGTTACGCACGCCACTAACCTGGAGGTAGATGCCCCTTATTGCGAACTTTGCCCCAGGGTGCGAGCAGAAGACGTGCTCCGGCAGCACAGCAGCAGCGGGAGGCGCCATTAGCAAAAGTGTGCCTCATGTTACGAGCAGTTTCCGGTTACGAACAGACCTCCGGAACAGATTTAGTATGTAACACAAGGTACCACTGTACCCATAAGCCAGTGGCTCTGAAAGGATGGCACTTGAAGATAGCAAGTATGGCAGAAATATTCAAGAAACATTTAAACATTTCAGTGTAGTATAATGTAGTATAGCTTACTAGCAAAATATTTTAATTTGCAGAATATGGAAAAATATCAATCAATGTTAGGTGTTGTTTCTTTTTGTTTTCCAGTGTTTTTCTTATCAACAAAAAAATGGGGTGTGGTGCAAGCAAATTTTTATTCTGAAAGTGTGGTGCAGAGAAAAAGACAGTTGAGGACCACTGTCATAAACTATATTTCTGTACTTTGGGAACTGTGAGGCAGCCAGTGAAAATGAAGCTCTTGTTCCTGTAAGATTAGAAAGAAAATATCCCACTGTCACAGCTAACACAGCGGTTTGACTTCACCCCTGGAGGCACTTCAGACAGAAGGATGCTTTAAAAATTGTTGGTTTTAGCTTATATTTTTGTACTAATGGATATTATTTATATATTGTATATATATTGTAGACTACTTAGAGATTTTTTTAAAAAGATGGAGTGGTTAGAAATGCTTTTTTAAATAAAATACATGTATCTGGAACTTTTACAGATGCTCTTTTTTGTAACTCCTGGTCTGGATTTAACCTTAAACTGTGAACTAAATTTAGGAACTGGGCTTCATAGAACCATAATCAGGAAGACTAAATTAATCCTTTGTCCTGGGAAAAGCAAAAGGTTAATGGGCTAGCAAATGTAGACCAAATGATCTAATTTCTTATCTAATTTCTTATTTCTAGAATAAATTAACTAGAGGGAAGCTTTTAGATTACTTGTAGAAAAATATCAGAACTGTTAACACTTTTTTTTTAAAAAAAAAAAGAAGGTTGCTGAACACCTAGCTAAAGCTTCAAGTGTGAAATTTCTGCAGTTTGTGCCTGTGCTTCATCTGACAACAACAAATTAAGTTGGCTTTGTCCCTGGGAGACCTCATATGGAGTTCATATCTCATGAGTGCTAAATCCATGAAGAAACGAAGTCCTACGGCTGCCAATTTCTTTATACACAACTAAAAATTGTGTATACATTACATCAGAGCTTTCCAAACTTTTCATGTTGGTGACACATTACACAGTAATTCAGTTTTACTATCAAATTAAGGAGCATTTGTGCAACACACATATACACTGCAGCCGACTCACAAATGTGTCATGACACACAGTTTGGTAAGCCCTGTATCGTATCATGTCTTAACATCTTATGTCTTAACACCAAACAAGTTGTTGTCTAGGTGCTTTTGCGTGAAGACTCTTTCCAAAGTGGCTGCTCCAAATGTCAATGCACTAAGCAAGGCCCTCTGTTTCTTGTTAACTTGTTAAGTGTCACAAATGAAAATGACACAGGAGTCCCCACAGTCCTCTCTTTTAAGACCAAAGCAGGAAGAAGCTCTACAATATAAGCCAGAAATATCCAAAGAACAAGATACGAAGCTCAAAGTAATGTTGAAATGTGGGACCTGGCCTATTTCAGGCCCTGCTGCTCATAGTTTTGGATTTTCCAATTCCCAGTTGTGCAGTGACTCATGGCTGCTGCTCAACAATGGGAACAGCACCTCCTATGTGGTCCCAGTTGGCAAGATTGAGTCAAAGGATATACAGCATAGGATATACAGCAGTGCAAAAAGTAATCACCCAACCTTTTGTGTTTAACTCTTTGGGTAGGAGGAACAGGAATATTAATGAGAATTTAATATTGTGTACCACAAAGCAAACACTATTGATAATTGAGCAGCTTAATTCTTTAAAATAGAATAATAAAAATTAAGTTTTGGGGACTTTAAAAAAAAAAGACTGCTGAACTAGGGCTTCCTTTCTCTCTAGCATTCATTGCTGCTATTAGCTTAGAATCAGAAACATTTTGTATCTCAAGGGTGAAAGGAAACTTGCTAGATTGTCCAAGTCCCAGTTGCTCTGAAGCAGCAGGTTTTGACATGCCATCCCTGTTCTTACTCTTCCTGTATGGTTGCTTCAGAGTAATCTGGAAGGTATTTCCTGGAGAACCTGCTTCTGGACATGAAGGAAGTAGATCAGGATTTTCAGGTGCATGTGATGGCCTTAACTGGTAACCATGTAAAGGCTGTATACCCTTTTCAGATTGGAAATGACTGGACTGAGCTATATTTTGTTGGAAGGCTATGCTACTTGGCATTATGTGTTTCCATATGCTAGTCTTTTCAAACTTGTTTTCAAAGATTATCAAGGATAATACAATATATTGCTTCTGTACAGTGAAGGTTTCCCCCCCCCCCTCTTTAAACATGGTTTTGGCTTTGTAAACCCCAGTTCCAGAAATTAGCTGCAAATGTCCTCTTCTCTCAACAGGGTGAATCGGTGAAATATTTTCTGGATAATTTGGACCGGATTGGCCAATTGGTGAGATTTACTTTTTCTTTGCCCCATTCTGTCCTCCAGTACTTAATGCATTGTGCCTTTTTATGTTCTTTGTCTGATATGCTCAAACCATATGGCCTTGAAGAAAACCAAAAACTATACAAATGCACAGTGTAGAAAATACAGAACTAAATGGAGAATCACCGAGCAGAACTAAACTCTGCTTACTGTCTTCCTCAACCACCCTTTAACTCAGTGGTTCCCAAATTTCCCTCACCCCAGGACGATTTGAAAATTGCAGGTGTTTGTGAACTACCGGTACTTAATTATTTTTCTGCCTGTGGTAGCAAATTAATTCCATAAAATTCAAATAGTAATACAGTAAAATAAATAAAAATGCAATTTAAAATAATATGAATATTCAGTGCAATTGATGTGCCATCTCCCATTTCAACCACAAATCTAGATAACTGAATGGAGCTTGCCTAACACTGGTAAATTCACTGACCAAAGTTTGGGAACAGTCACTTTCCAGTTTTATCTACTCTGTGGTGAAAGGCAACTGTTCCTAAGTGAATAAAGTTTACACCCCACCCCCTAAAAAAGAATATTGTACATAAAGTAGTTAGTACAATTCATATCCCATTTGGGAATTATGCAATTGCTTATATTCATATACTGTCGCACAAACAACCTTTTTTTCTTAATACTTTCAATATGAAGTATTAAGACAAAAAGGTTGTTTGTGTGACAGTATGTGAATATAGGCAACTGAATAATTCCCAAATGGGATATGAATTGTATGGAACTGTCAGCAAGTCAGACTTACATTAAAGTACACCCAGCACTCTTAATGCACATGGGCACG
Organism: Podarcis gaigeae; assembly: GCF_964106915.1. Classification (NCBI taxonomy): domain Eukaryota; kingdom Metazoa; phylum Chordata; class Lepidosauria; order Squamata; family Lacertidae; genus Podarcis; species Podarcis gaigeae. The sequence continues at coordinate 50,845,618 of NC_139690.1, read as the reverse complement.
AGGTGGAGCCTTTGTCTGGCAAAATGTGATTCTAACAATTTCTTAGATAATAATGACCTCCGCAGTATCATTTCTTTTTCAGGGAAGAGGGATGCTTCCCTCTACCCATTGTTCATATCAGAGGTGCCAACTTGAATAAAATATTTGGGGCAGGTAAGCCCCGCTCTCCCTGATCAGTCCCATGGTGCAGTGCAGGGGGGCCAACATGACCTTGGCCCCTAGGAATTGGCTCTATGTTTGAGACAGAGAGAGGTGGAACAAAGATAGGTCTGCATTGTTGCTCAATTCGTTGCAAAATTGTTAAACATACCACATAATTTTACTTTGGATGTAGTGGCAGTGAGACTTGGCCAGGGCCAGCAACAGTGAAACTTGCATGTTGTAGGCTGTCAGAAACCCCAGTTTTTATTGCATATGTTGTAAGGATGGTACACAGAATTTCAAAGGACACGTTCATGATACTGAGGAGTCTTGTAAACTATTCAGTTTGTTACTTCAAATTGAATTGGTTTACAGCCAGTTCATACAACCAAGCAGACATAACGAAAATAGCTTAAGTGAAGGTGAGCTGTTCGTGTAGCAGAGTGGCCTTGTGATTCACTTACAGAACTTGACTCAACTCACATTTTCAGCTGAGCAGGTTGTTTAAGATTGATCTTTAGTTTCTTCTCTCCTTCCTTTACCCCTCTGGTCACTACCCTGATTCAGTGTATCTGTACCCTCTTTCAATGGAAGCAGCTGTTGATCCATTTTGATATTTTCCCTGCCTCCGTGTCTCTTTCTGCAGAACTATTTTCCCAGTAAGCAAGACATCTTGCTGGCTAGAAAAGCTACCAAGGGGATTGTGGAGCATGACTTTATCATCAAGAAGATTCCTTTCAAAATGGTCGATGTGGGTGGACAGCGGTCTCAACGCCAAAAATGGTTTCAGTGTTTTGATGGGATAACATCTATACTATTCATGGTCTCCTCAAGTGAATATGATCAGGTCCTTATGGAAGATAGACGCACAAATAGACTAGTTGAATCTATGAACATCTTTGAAACCATTGTCAACAACAAGCTCTTTTTTAATGTCTCCATCATTCTCTTCCTTAACAAAATGGACCTACTTGTGGAGAAAGTGAAGAATGTCAGCATTAAGAAGTACTTCTCAGACTTCAGGGGTGATCCTCACCGGCTGGAAGATGTTCAGCGTTACCTGGTACAGTGTTTTGACAGAAAGCGGCGGAATCGCAGTAAACCCCTCTTCCATCATTTCACCACAGCCATAGACACTGAAAACATCCGCTTTGTGTTCCATGCTGTGAAGGATACAATCCTTCAGGAAAACCTTAAGGATATTATGTTGCAGTGAAGGAAAACTGAAGGAAAACTGTCTATTCAAACCTAGCCTAGTTGAAGGCCCAACCTTTATAGCCTATACGATGGATTTTTTAAAAAAAGATCCAGGCTGTTACTTGGCTCAAGGAAGCTGCAAAATAGCCAGTCCCAATGGAGGAGCAACAAGCAGAAGGATTGTGAGAGCTCAAGCTAGCTACTGTATCACTTAACAAACAAACAAAAACTACTGAAAGTAGTAAATTGCAAGTACAGTGCCTTCTTTTGAACTCTGAATAACATTATTGCCTTCTGTCTTTTGAAAAGATAATTCTAAGTTGGAAAAATTACGTAAAGACATTTTGTGTTTTTTAATCCACTGTCATTGTGCAAGAGAGTTGGTTGGTTGTAAAGCCTGTCTGCCTCACTTGCTTTGGGTGCTGAATTAACAAATCCAGTAAGTTCATCGATACTTCTATTTGGAGAATACATTGCAATATGTCAATATCTAGGTTTGGTGTACGCAAAATTGTGTGCCAGTACCCAGACTGTGCTTGCCAAAATGATTATCCAGCTCTTCTTTGAGACTCTCTACAGTTTCCCTCTTGTCGAAGTTTACAACTGTAAATTGAACTTGGCTGGCCACACTAGTGAATTTCATTTTAGCAATTGGCCTGAAAGGGGGCAGAAATCCAAGACCTGGGTTGGTGCAGCACAGGGCTGTACTTTGCACTACATGTTACAGTGTTTATTGCATCATGGAAAATAAGACTTTTATTTTCTTTTTATTTTACTTTTCATATAGCATGAGGCTGGAGCTCACACAGATGCTCTGCTGAGACATTAACTCTGTTTTCAAACCTATAGTTGGAACTATATGAAAACTTTATCTTGACAGAATATTATGTATGAGACATATTATGGGCGTTCTCATAAAAGGGAAGCTAATGCTATTCCTTAGCCAAATGTTTGGTAAGCAGAGGCTGCTCACAGGCTAAAGCCAAATGCTCTTGAGGTTTCCACTTTACAGCTGCACTGAGTTTGGAAAGAAGAGCTCTGCTTTGAACTAATCCTTAATTGTTGCTGTATGAATTTACTAGGTTATATAATATACACTTAAAATATTGTTAACTGTCAAGTTTAAAGTTGCCCCTTTAAGGCTACTACAGAGTACATGTGAATTTGCAGGAGGCTGTGAATAATGTTGATGTGAACTTCCTTTTTAATTCTAAAGTGTTGAATTTAACTATGGGTGCCTATTTTGTGTGTACTGATGTTTCACACTCTGTCTGATATGAGGTATGTATTAACTACACTAAACCCTACATTTTCAGTGCTATAGACTTTATTCAGGGATCTTCTTAAACATAAGAAATGTTTACCATACTTTTGGTACCATACTTGTCATATCAAATTATAAAGGGCTTATTCTTTCCTGTATCATGATATCAGAATGCTGTAGCTTATGCCCCTCGGGGACAATCATGTCTTACACAGTAGGCAAAACTCCAGGTATAAATGCCACCAATAACAGCAAACTAAAACAAATCTCTCATGACTTCTGCTTGGACAAATTCCAGGATTTTTTTTCTCCCTGTGGGGATTACTCACATTTATATAAGCATGTTTTTGTGTGGTGTACCCTACTTTGAACCAGAAATTTTCCACTCTTATAGTGATGTTTGTGCAAAATCAAGCTAAGTTTTGGAAATTAAGAAAGAGTTTGTCTCCTACTTTTTATCTAAAACTAAAATTTCAGTAAGACAACAACCACATAGTGACTGCAGACATTTCAACCTTTTGAGATGAAATTACATTTGGAGACTTTCTAGTGACACTTGTCTTACTTTATAGGACCAATTATTTTACTATTTTCATATCTGCTTCTAGAAAAGAAAACAATATTGCAATTTTGCCATGAGTACGCTAAAGTGTTGAATAATTTTGCAGGCTATGAATGGCTATTCAAGGGTTAAGGGGAATGCATCTCAGCTATGATTGCCGATTTCTATTCATTGGGTTTCTTCATTGATGTCTCTTTTGAAAATTGAAATTCCACATGCCTAAAAAGATGTTTGATTTGTGTTTCTCAAATAGCTATCTTGACATGAGAAGTTTCAAGAACGGTTTGTGATGTGGAATATGCACCTGCTTTTAAAGGAGAAAATTCCCATTAGACATGTTCACAACCCATGGCATTCATAAGTAGCTCTTATGTATTCTGGTCACAGTATTTTAATTTGCTTCCTTAGCAGTAATATACAATCTAGAAGGAGCCTTGACTATTCAATTAAAAAATTGAACTTTATGTATTTTCTACCCAAAAGTGCCTTGGTTTTACCTATTAACTTTTCTTTGCCCTTAAGTGGCAGGGAGTAGCACAAACCCATTTATAACAATCTGAACTATGCCACCACTTGCGTTTTAAAATAAAAACTTAGAAATAATATGCTGCAGTTCTCAAATTGTTCTTTTTCTTACAACTCTGCCTAGTCGTGTACTGTATTTCTTTTTCTGTATGGCTACTGTAGTATTTGCATGTAAAATGTATTATATTACTGTGTTCCTTTGGTATCAGATAGTTATCTTTTGGTATGATGGAAGCCCCTTGCTGGGGCAAACGTACCGTAAGGATTTTGGTAGCCAGATTAAGGCTGCAATCCTAAACTATGTCTACCTAGCAGTAAACCCAATTGAATTCAGTGGGACTTGCTTCCCGGTAAATGGAGATTAGGATTGCAGTCAAAATCAAGTTCAACCTAATCCATTTTTCAGCCAATTTATTTTGCCATTTAAGATGCTGTTAGCTCTAGTTCTCCAGTTTCTCATCCCTTCAGCTGCACGCCTTGGTCATGATCACACACTGATATAATTCTTGTGATTAACATTGTAGTAGAAGCTTAGCATCTAACAGGCAGGATGTTTTAATAATTTCAGGATTACAGTGCAGTCTGGTTTAAATAACTAGTTGGAATCCTAAAAGTATCTTTTAACAGTATAGCTTCACACAGATTAGTGAAACCTCTTTTCTAATCATAGCACTGCTCATATACTGTGCTTCAATAGTTTGCTTTGAATTCAAAATCTTTTTTTGCAATCCAGTACAGTAGTATTGGGTGCTCTGCAACCATTGAATTACCCGTTCTTTCTTCCTCTTGCCAAAGCCACAAGACATTTGCCTTTAATTGTAACCCTTGAGAACATTTTGTCCTAAGTACAATTAGCAGGGAGAGGAAAGATTTGTTGTTGGAATACTTGATGTAATGATACTTTTAAGCTGGGAAATGGGTTACACATCAGACAGTCTATTACAGGCCTTGAACTTATGCTTTGGCATATTACATACCAAACAGGCTTCAGCTTCTCATTTGTCAGATGAAGTTTTGCTGTAAATAATGTATATTGTGCATTTGGTGTTTTTAGCCATGGACAAAGAGGATCACCCCCTCATGTCTTTAACAGGGTGTGTGCGCATATATATGTATTTACATGCATATGCACACATAGGTGGAAGTAGACTTTCCGCTGAAAATCTGCTTGTTTTTGTATAAACTCTCCAGGAGCAAGGACTTGCCGGGGATGGGCGGTAAATCATTTTTCATGAAATGGAAGCTGCAAGTTGGCATGAGTTCACAGTTCCTATGTTATGCTATGCGCACACTGCATATTCAAGTGGGCTGTGCACATGAGCAGAATTTACCATGTTAGCATAACAGAATATTGTTGAAACTGACTCTTGAGTTTATCAACTTAGCAGCTGTGTTATCCAAAATAACGAGTAGCATTCTGCCATCCACAAAAATTTATAAGGCATGAACAGAGATTACCATACTTGGCAAGTTTGAGGCCCATTAAAAAAGACTTTCTGTGGCCTCTGGGATAGTGACTAAAATACCGCCACTGCTGTGGATATGGTAGGTGTTTCTACTTCTGCCACCAATTCATTTCACTGATTTAAAGAACCCTTATCAATGAGCCAGCAAGTTACCTAGGATTTAGCAAACCTCCCATAGTTTTATACCGACTCTCGAGGGTTGGGGTTTTTTTGATGAGCTCTTTTTTGATGGGTTTTTTTGTTGGGAGGGAGAGATTTGGAGAGGGATCTAGTTTCTAGACTTTCAAACAGTGCTGCTTAAGCATTAACGGTGTGCGTATTGCAACAAAATGCATTGAAACAAAAGCCACCAATGAAGAGCCTGTATGCTTTCCCCCAGAGTAAGGTTTTGGCAGCATATTAAAACAACCTATTGGCACTACTGTAGCTATTGGCACACACATAAATCTTTTTTTTTTCCTAGCCTGCCTGTTTGTTTATAACGGGGACATGCAAATTCAAGTTTCTTGCAGTGTGCTCTTGAGAGGCTTTGGCTATGCAGAAGGTCTGATAAATGTTCTAAAAGGCAAGCAAGTATCCTCTTCAAAACCAACAAAATCAAGCCTTTAGCATTTGGGGCCCTCATACCTTAAAAGACTGTTCCTTATTTTACTCCATTGTGTACTTTCAGATCAACCAAGACTGTTCTCATGATTTATGTGCCAAATTCAAACTGCAAAGACACACAGAATGGTATTTTCAGTGGTTGTTCCACAATGGTAAAATTCCATTCCCTTGTCAAAATACAACCTGAATACTTTCTTGGAAGCATTCAAAAATATAGGTAGCTGTGTTTGTACACTAGGTTAAGAAACAACACCACAGAAGCAACAGTATGACAAAACCCTTATTAGGACCAACCTAAACATTACAAAATCTACTTTCTAGAAGCACTGTAAGAGCTGAAACAGATGCATAGTTTGTACTACTGGGGAATGTGGGTAATCAAATGTTTGAATGATTTCCACATAAAAGTCTACCTGCACACACAAACCTAACATGCTGGAGAGGGGAGGAAGGCTGGTCCTGGCTTGCTTGATTAGTACTTCCAGGATCTCTCATGTGGGCCCAAACATCTGTTCTACCAACCCGGATGATTTAGCCCAGCAACAACTACATCACAAGGGAGTTCTTCCCCAGACTACCTCAAGAGTTCTCCAAAGATTTTCCTTAGCACACCTGGCCCATAGCATGTTATTGGGTTCTTATTGGTAGAGATTATACATAAGAGCAATACAGAGTGGCCATGCTGCAACTGATCTGCTTGGGGACAATTTCATCTGGTTCCTTTCCCTGGTTGGTGGCTGAAGAAAGCAGCATAAATCCAAGTTTGTGTTTGTTTTCTGTTCACTATCTTGGGGGCTTTAGGTCAAAAGTTGGGAGCAGAATAATTGAAAAAAATAAATAGGGAACTGACAAAAATGCTGCCTAGTGTTGACATTATACCTGAAAAGTGATTTCAGAAATCTCTTCCTTTTCAAGTGGTGCTTCATCTATATTCCACATATTTGCACGAGTAGGCTAGTTTTATACCCATATTGCAGACATAGTAGTGGTTTGCCTACAGCTACTAGTGAAGCACAACTGACATGATGAATGCTTGGTTTCTTGCTCACAATTGGCCACTGCACCATACCAGCTCTAGGGCAGTATTCCATGCTCGGTGGCGCATATAGAATATTGCCCTAGAGCTTGTATAGTGTAGTGAATCATCAGAAAATTGAGCATTGTGGACAGAAAAGGCCTGTGCTTGCCTTAATCTTTAACTTGAGCAAAAAAAACTTAATTATTGTTGAAAGGTGACAAATTTTAAAATAAGTTGTGATGAAAGTGCCATAATTCATACTGGTAATATTTTTTAATTGTGTGCTTAAAAACAACCCTGGTCTTTTGTAAGCACTAAAAGAGTATAATTCTTTGTGACCTATTTTGCTGTGATAGCATCAGCTTATGAAAGCTGTGTATTAGATTTTTAAAATGTGGTGTAAAAATGTGTATTATAGCTTTGAATTAGCTTACTGTTTTGTATATATGAATTTTGTAAATCTATTAAAATGTGACTTGTTACTGTACTTTCTAGTGAAGTGTCTGTAAAATAATTTAAGTTCTGTTAGAGAACAGCAGTGGTCATGTACGCTATAATACGGGGTCAGCAACCAGCAGTCCCTGAGCCGCATCTTACTTCCACAGAAACTGGCAGGCAACACTGCGTCTAAGACACCTCATTTTACTAGAAGCAAATGTGTGAGGCAGCCAAAAAATAAAGTGGGTTCAGGGGGGAAGAGGAAGGATGATGCCATTTAGGCAATGGTTAAAGGAGGTTTGGCTTAGCTGGTTATTTTTGAGGAAGTGGAAGAGCTGGCCTGTTGCTACGGCTGTGTTACTGTTGGCTCCTTCATAAATCTAGTTGCTGCTTTAAAGAATTCCAGAAGAGCAACAGTTCATTACAGCAGTAACTTTCTGTATATGGCATCTCAAAGTTTAATATGTTGTGGTATGAGATTTTGTAGCAATAGTCTCCTTCATCAGATGCAATAAATAGGCAGTGAGTTCTTGGAATTATATACAGACAACTCTCAACGCTGGAGTTACTAGCGCATAAGGCCAAACTTATGTATAACCAAACATACTATGATCAGTGGTGGGTGGGATTGGTTGGCATCCATCTGTCTTGGGAGACAATGGGAGTGTGCGCCTTCAGGAGGAAGTCAAAAAAATTGGAGCGTTACAGTGCCTGCTGTGGCTGTAGAGAAAGATACAGGAGAGATGTATCTGGGGCAGGTGAGGGGCATCCCATTGTGCTACTGCGGGTGTACCACAATGGGATGCCCATTGGTCTTCCCAGTGGTCATTCCCAGAGGGTGGGATTACCAAAGTCTTCTTTCCTAGATGTCCACCCCCTTTTCACCACCTTTAATAAAATTTAATGTTTGTTGCTAAGTGCATAAAGCTGAATACACACAAGTTAAATGAGTGCAGGTTGTGAGTTACCTGCACACTTATTCATCTTTCGGAGGCAAAATGTTGTTTTCAAAGCGCATATTTTAAAAATGAAATGCAGAGATACTGTTGTATGTCACTGGTATTCAACAGGGGTTCCAGGAGCTCATTGAAGGTGTGCTACAGCCATGACACTTTCTCTTAAAAATAGAGAAGGTAAAAGACTTTGACATGTGCAGGAAATTGGGACTCCCTTTTGGGCTTGGTTTGGAGAGGCACATTTAGAAATCTAAAATGGTTGTGGGTACCACAAAATATCCATTACATGTGTAAAGAAGTTGTTGGTACTCGTGGTCTCCGCAAAAGACAAAGCACCACCCAAATACACAGAACCAGACAAAACACTCCCTAAAACAACAGCAACAACAAAGTTTAAGCACTTTTAAAAACTAGTGAGTGGACAGGGAACCTCAGCAGATGCAAGTAGGGTAGCCAGAAGCCCTTCCTCTTGAGAGGCATTTCATGCTGCGCCATGGATTCAAGGCTGCAGTTGCACTTAGTTGATGGCACCTGTTAAGTCATTTCTCTTCTGCTGCACAGCATCCAATAATAGCAACATGATTTACATCTGCCTCCCTTTCCTTGATGTCAGTCATGGCTTTTCACTGTACACTGTACAGTTCTTCATACATTACTCCTTGCTCTGTTCATGACACTTTTGTGGAGGAAAATGTACGGAAATTGTAGAATCTTAAAGTTGGAAGGGACCCAAGAAAACTCAGCTAAAGCAGCTAAAAACGTCTTCCAAATGAGTAGCTAGAATTTTCACAAGTTACCTGTTGCACATCTTGGGGAGGGGGGAAATCACTTGATGGTGACATGAACACAGTAGTGCAGATTCTACCTTATTCTACCGCCTGAGTTTTCCCCACCGTCAACAAGCTGTACCATCCAATTGCAGGGTGAGTAGGTTCCTCGTGTACAGCTGAATGTATTCACTGGGGTCCTAAAGGACCAGTGGCGTAGCATGGGTTGTCAGCACCCAGGGCAAGGCAACTAATTTGCACCCCCTAACCCGTGGATTTGCGCCCCCTAACCCTAACCCCCAGATGTTGCACCCGGTGTGGCCGGCCCCTCCTGCACCCCCCACTCTACGCCACTGTAAAGTACTGGGAGACTTGAGAAACTTTCTACCTTGCCATCTCACTTTCTTTTTCAGTGTTAGCTCTGTGAGTAACCAGAACAAAGTTTGGCTAGGACTGATGCTGCCACATAGAGGATGTAGCACAACCTACTTAACCAAAGTAATGGGAGAGAAAGGGTGAGGAAGCCAGTCAGTCCAGACCAGCAACGTTGGAACAAGATTTCCAGGGTGCTTTAGGCCTCTACTCAGCAACTAGCATTAAAACAAGGGTGGCTCTCCAAATGTTACTAGATTACAACTCTCATTATCCCTGGCTATTGGGCATGCTGAGGAGAGTCTATTCTTTTGGGGGGATATTCTGCCTTTCTGATTCCAAAATATCAAGAAATAGGAAAATCAGATAATCCAGCAGCAATGTATCTCTTACCAGGCAGAGGGTCTTCTCAGTGGTGGCACCCACCCTGTCGAACGCCCTCCCATCACATGTCAAAGAAATAAACAACCATCTGACGTTTAGAAGACATCTGAAGGCAGCCCTGTTTAGGGAAGTTTTTTAATGACTGATGTTTTAATGTATATTTAATCTTTTGTTGGAAGCTGCCCAGAGTGGCTGGGGAAACCCAACCAGATGGGCAGGGTATAAATAAATTATTATTATTATTATTATTATTATTATTATTATTATTATTAAAATTAAGCCTGGGGAAATGGATAAATCTAACATGATGCCTAAGAACAGACAGTGTGGGGATCAGCTGGATCTTTAAGGACAGGGACTTACAGATCCAATGTGCCACAAAAGAGAAGCCCTGTTGTGCATTGTGGCACCATGAGTTGCAGATGTTGATAGAGCTGTGACCAGAGCCTCTCCTGCAGATCTTAAGGTGTGCAGGGTGGCAGGTAATGGGAGAGGGGAACCTTCAGATACTTGAGACCTAGGCCAGGTAGAACTAGGAGAGCCAAAACTAGGAGACCCTGTATTAAGAGCAGGCCACTAAACTCTACCACTGCAGCCATTACGCCTCTTCTCAATTTTCACTTGGCCCTTGTGTGCCAGCTGGTGGCACTTGGGTCAGATGTGGCTTCCAGTTGTCGTTCCATTTTAGACAATGACCTGAAAAGCAGGAACAGAGCAATTTCTGCAACCCACTTGCTGAATGCTTCCTGTCAGCCTTCACACTCTCCATGTAGCTGTTTTGAGAGCCTACAAATGGTTGCACAGAGTGGATTATTGTGAAGCACCTCATTTCCCAATGCTTGAAATTGTCAAAAGCCATCTGCAGCAGGGATGCCAGCAGAATGAGCTTTGCCTGGCAAGGACTGGATTGCTGCCACTGATGTATAACTCTTAGTTGTCTGGTTCTTGGATTCAAGGCTGCTGAGGGGCAAGTGGACCTTTTTCACTTTGAAGTCATTTACAAAGTGCCCCCCCCCCCCCGAGTAGGCTGTGACTGCCATAATTCAGCAGGCAGGCTCCCAATTCAGGATGGAGGGCCTCTTCTCTATTATGCTGAATAACAATAGACCCCTGTGTGTGCACAGCTTGTATTTCTAAGTGGCCCAACCAGTGAAACAACTGGAACTCTTTCCTGCTCCCAGCATGCAATGTAGCCTAGCATTTGGTATTCACCTCATGCTTCCTTGCAAATGGACTCAGCTGTTTGACTCAGGAACCTGAACTCTAAATAAATAAAAGAAAACTAAAGCCAGAAAACTTTACCATGTAATGCAGAGGGTTTGTTTCCCAAACACACACATCCCTTCAGGTTCATGAGTTTAAAAGTTGTGATGTGCAGAGACTGCAGCCATATAGTTATCAAAGTGAAGCGGCTGTGATGTTTGCACTTCACAGATGACTCTGGGGTCCTCCTCAACTTACTTTGTAGTGCAAGGTCCCAAGTTCGATTCCCAGGTAGGGCTGGGAGGGAATATTCTGTGACTGAAAGCCTGGCGAGAGGCTGCGACTCCTCCTCACAGATAAGGCCACAGCTGTCTGAACATCTTGCCCTCTGTCTAACCTTTTGCTGTCTCAGTAGTCTGCGGTGTCCTGTCTGTAACCTTTGTCTCTGAGACCTTTGTCTACTTCATCATACACTGTGCAACGGGAAAATGATGCGGTGGAAACAGGTGCCAAAATAACTTTGTACCACCCCACGATCTCGGGACTGGAAGATGTGTAAAGGTCGCAGCCCAAAATGTATCTGCCTGGGTTTGCATTTTGTGTCAATAAAAGGAGCCTCCACAGAGCTGGCTGGCAGCTTGCTTGCAGCTCACCTGCATTATCAACTCCTGCCTCATGTCCTTCACTTCAGACAATACTGAGTTGGGTCAGGCCAATGTCCAAGTGTCAGGCCTCTTCCTATGTTCATAAACAAAAGTCACTGAGAACCTGAGACACCCGCTCTTTGCCCCTTTACAACCCTCTGTTGTCTTGTAAAGACCCTTATTGTCGCTTCTTCCTAATTGCCATCCTAGTCTTCCTTCTGTGTTGCCCCTTTGACCTGATGGTGGGCTTTAGGCAAATTCATGGGGAATAAGGCTCTCAGTGGCTACATACTTATGGCTATGTACACCCACCCACACCCAGTGTTGGAGGCAGTAGGCCTCTAAATGCTAATTGCTGGGAATCAGAAGTGGGGAACGCTGTCCCACTCCGGTCCTACTTGTGGCATCTGGTAGACCTCTGTGAGATGCTGGATGAGACGGGCCTCTGGTCTGAACTATCAGCCACTCTCATCTTATGTCCTTATGGCTACAACAGGGTCATGTTCAGTGACACTTCTCCTATCCATTATAAAGCTAACTGCTGTCTATTAGAAAGTTAACACCTAAGGGAGAAAAGGCCTTGTCCCGTCTGCTCACAAGTGATACAGTTCCCAACAAAGTCACATCATGTGGGGTTGTTAACCCTGTGTGTTTTGCTTCACTCTTCAGAGCTGACCTGCAGTGGGTATAGGAAAAACACATTGGCTCTTAATACGCAATAGGCTCTTGATACAGACAGCACCGGCCCTACCATTACATGGAGTGAGGCATCTGCTTCAGACAGGAGATGCTAAGCGGCAGGGAGCACGTGGCCTGCCCTGTGCCCAAACTAGCCTTGTACTCTTACGTTCAGTGGAGGAACTGTCCTGTTGAAGTAAGATTCAACTGCCAACCCGAGCATCTCCTGTATATGAAAGGATTGGAGGAACCACCTTGCCCTTGACACAGCAAAATGTCCTGCGCTTGCCTGGGATACAAACTCTCCTGTTCTTCCTTCATTTGTATTGAATCCACAGATTGCTTGAGCAATGGGGAAAATTTCCAGTGTGCCAAGTTAAGCCCTGGGATAACATGGTGTGAAATTATGCTATTCAGCCTAAGTTTTACTCAAGATTAGACCCAGTGAAATTAAAGAATGTGGCTAAGTTACATCGACTCTGCGTGAAACTGAGTTGAATACCACCCATACACACAGAGAGATCACACACACACACACACACACACACACACACACACACAATATTGCACGCTCTCCAACACTCCTGCATACCACTTCTTGCTTAAAGAGGTGCTAGATAGATTCTCTCAGCCTGGTGAAGCAGTTGTCATAGCAACAGCAAGAGCGCTGCAAACACTTTTGCTGGCTGACGGAGGAGATGCAGACACATCTTTGCTTTTGCTTCTCGTTTATCACTTGCTGATAAAAATGAAAGAATCTAATCTAAATGTTTACTTTGAAACATTCCCTGCCTCCCTCCCTCCCTCTCCCTGTCCTTCTCCCCCCCCCCACCTCCCTTAGTGACGTTCCCATTTTTTACATACAGTTGCTGTTTTATTTTTAAGTGCCAAAAAGGAATATATAATGTTTATGTTTTGAGTGGCTGTTTTCCACAAACCAGAACGGATATTTCCCGAGCATTGAAACAGCAATATTTAAGCAACCAGCAGGTGGCAGCAACTTGGTTTACTCTCAATGCACCATTTTCAGATGTGAATTTTTTTTGGTGGGGAGGGATTGTTTTCACCCAGTAACCATAGCACTCGCTGTCCTGTGTTCACACACCACTGGATTCCATATTTTCCTTTTGAGCAATTCATTTTTCTTTTAACGTCTACTATGATTACACAATCTGAATGTAGAAAACACTATTACTCAGCCCTTGGTTTTGTCTTGGTCTAATGTGCTAAGATGCACATTATCACAGCAGTGACATTTCAACCGTGTTCTAGCAAGCGCTCCACTTATTTGGACGATTCACAGCAGTCCTAAGAACATCAGAAAGGGTCCTGCTGGATGAGACCCAAGGCCCATTGAGTCTAGCATCCCATTCTCACAGTGGCCGGCCAGATAGCTGTAGGGAGCCCCTAAGCAGAGCCTAAGCGCAACAGCACTCTCCCAATTTGTAATTCCCTGAAGCTACAGAAAAGGCCAATAAAAATGGCCGAATAGCTACCTCAAAAGAGAGCTTGCCTACCCCCACTGATCTTAAGGTCCTATGGGACCGCCTCTCCTGGTATGTCCCACAGAGGACCTTAAGGTCTACAAATGACAACACTTTGGAGGTCCCAAGTTGCAAGGTGGTTAGATTGGTCTCAGCTAGGGCCAGGGCCTTTTCAGTACTGGCCCCGACTTGGTGGAACGCTTTGTCCCAAGAGATTAGGGCGCTGCGGGACTTGACATCTTTCCGCAGGGCCTGCAAAACAGAGCTGTTCCGCCTGGCCTTTGGTTTGGACTTAGTCTGACCCTTATGTTTCCCCCCGCTTATGGTTTTGATCTATGGGCTACTATTAAAATGAGGCTGCATTTTAAATTGTATTTTTAACCTGTATTTTAAATTGGGTCCCCCCCCATTATGTTTTTATTGTAATTTTACTGGTGCTAGCTGCCCTGACCCCAGCTCTGGCCAGGGAGGGCGGGGTATAAATAAATAATAATAATAATAATAATAATTATTATTATTATTATTATTATTATTATTAATCTTACACTGCAATGTGTGGAGAGGTTGCCAGAGAGTGCTGGCTGTGCTCAAAGTCATGTTCTCTCAGTTCCGCCAGCCTGTGTCTTGCATGTCCTGAAGATCATAACAACATCTTCCAGAATCATCTGCATGTGCTGGGACCATGGTGCAAGAAGTTAGCACAACAGCTGAGATTTAGCATGGTTGCAAGAAGTTCTTTTTTTCTGGTATAACAACTTCATGGTGAGTACCAGCACTTTTTCTTAATTTTTTTTAAAAAGCAGTGCTTGCAATAATATGGTTTTTTAAATTTTAAATTGCATTTGTTTGGAAGAACTACATCCTGGCTTCCTGTTTCTAAAGGAACACTTGCAGATGCTTTTAAAACTTTGGGTACGTTGGAGGGACAATTTCCACACTGACAATTTCCACACCCGCTCCTCTTCTCCTTGGTTGAAAAGGCCCAAGTGTCTCTAGAGATTGCCAGGAAAGCATGCATTCCTCTCAATTGCTTTATTATGCAGCAAAGGAGCTCAAGTTATTTATAGCTGGATCCTTAAAAAGGTGACATTATTTGGGGGGGGGTGTCAATGGTTTAGCCTTGGAATTTGAGTGCAGCTATATAGAACAAAGTTCATGACTTGATGGGAGGTGGGAGAGAGGACAGTGTGCTTGTCTTAAAATACATTTAACTCTCAAAACCCTAAAAGAAAAATGCTAATTTTGGACCAAATAGTCTACCTGGGTTGATTTTCAGGCCCAATTTAAAGTACTGGTTAAAACTTTTAAAGCCCTATATGACTTACAACGGTTACCTGAAAGACTCTTCTGATCATATTTGCACATTTGGATACAACAAACCAAAGACTTGCTTCAGGAAGGACAAGGAAATACTTCAGTAGAAGATTTTTTTTTAATTGCACTAGGAGAGTTCTTGATTCTTTCTCTGATAAATCAACGAGAACTTGCAGTGGAAAGGGCGAGAGGCATAACGAGAAGAAAGGGAACTAACAAAACCCACAATTAATGAATATGAGAAACAGGCAGTGTGTCTCCGTGGGGCTAGCTGTCCTCCCATCTCCAGTGACAAGGGGAAGATTCACCCCTGGCTGCTTTCCTGGAGCTCAGTTTCCTTCTCAAGGAGGAGAATTTGTCTCCAAGGACCTTCCGCAGCCCCACAGTGTCACTGGCAAAAGGCAGGTCCCTCCGGACGCTGGGCAGCTCCCCTGTGAACATTTCCCAGCGGGCCAGGGCGTCCACCGCCTTGTCTACTTGCAAGAGATCCTCCTCGGATACGTCCTTTTCGAGAGCGGCGATGCACATCTCCAGCCACAGGGTGTACTCCTTAATTATGTCCGAGGGCTTGGGAGCAGCGCCCAGTCGCTCCTGGCTGGGAGCATCGGCCAGAGAACAGGACGGCTCGTCGAGGTCAAGATCCTGCAAAGTGGAAACCGCCTGGCTGCAAGTATCTGGGGTCAGGGGCTCCGAGAGGGACGTCACCGCTTCGGAATCGTTCTCGCCACCCATCCCAGAGTCAGCGCTGTATGGCAAAACGTCTTCCGACACGGACAAGTCTGCCGGGTCTTGGCTGGGCCAGGTAGACAAAAGAGTTTGCATCCAGGCATAGAGTTTCTGCACCAGAGAACATAAAACGGGTTGACTGCTTCTGTTGCCATTTCAGATCAGGGCACTGATAATCAGGGAACACAGAAACAGAGGGCGCTGCCTTGCTCAAAGTGAAACCCATTGGTCTACCTAGCTCGGGGTTGTCTGCATGGACTTCCAGAAACTCCCCAAGCAGAAGTCCCTACCTAGGAGATACCTACCTAGGACCTTCTCTTAGGCTTGGGCACTCCTGATTTGGGCAGGTTGGAGGATGGATGGCAGGTAACATGAGGTTGAATCCTGACAAGACAGAAGTACTGTCTTGGGGGGACAGGGGGCAGGTGGTTGTGGGGGACTCCGTGGTCCTGAATGGGGTAACTGTGCCCCGAAGGACCAGGTGCGGAGCCTGGGAGTCATTTCGGACTCACAGCTGTCCATGGAAGCGCAGGTCAATTCTGTGTCTATCTACCAGCTCCATCTGGTACACTGGCTGAGACCCTACCTGCCCACAGACTGTCTCGCCAGAATGGTGCATGCACTGGTTATCTCCCGCTTGGGAGCTCTACGTGGGGCTACCTTTGAAGGTGACCCGGAAACTGCAATTAATTCAGAATGTGGCAGCTAGACTGGTGACTGGGAGCAGCCGCCGGGACCATATAACACCAGTCCTGAGAGACCTGCATTGGCTCCCAGTACATTTCCGTGCACAATTCAAAGTGTTGGCGCTGGCCTTTAAAGCCCTAAACGGCCTTGGTCCAGTGTCTGAAGGAGCTTGTCCACCCCCATCATCCAGCCCGGACACTGAGGTCCAGCGCCAAGGGCCTTCTGGCAGTTCCCTCACTACAAGAAGTGAGGTTACATAGAACCTGGCAGAGGGCCTTCTCAGTAGTGGCGCCTGCCCTGTGGAACACCCTCCTATCAGACGTTAAGGAAATAAGCAACTATCCTACTTTCAAAAGACATTTGAAGGCAGCCCTCTTTAGGGAAGTTTTTAATGTTTAATGCTGTATTGTGTTTTTAATATTCGATTGGGAGCCACCTGGAGTGGCTGGGGAAAAAATAATAAATTATTATTATAGGTCTGATTTGCTATTGAAGCATTTGCTTCAGCTCAGATTAAAGCAGCCTTTGTCAGCTAGATCTTTTGGATTACAACTCCTATTGGCCCCAAGAAGCACAAACTGAGGCTGATGGCAACAGCAGTCCAAAGTCTATGGAGAGCTGAACTAAAGCATCAACCATTTCTCTTGAGTGTGGCCACAGATCCTGCAGAGCCCCTACACAAGCTTCAGGAACGAGCACCTGCTCCATGGCCAGTCCCCTCTCAGCCTTATCCTGTGCCTTAGGGGTGCATAACCTGACCAGAATGAGGACCTGTATGAGGAGAGCCACACAGGGACACAGACAGGCTGATCCCTTGCCTTTCCTACACAGCAAATGGCTTGAGACTCTGAGCCGCCTGTAGGTTTCTGCTCTCCAGACAACTTCTCTGCTTCCGTCTCCCTCTGATGGGGATTATAAGATGAGCAGCCTGGAGCTGGTGACCAGACAAACCCCCGCCTTTCAGAAAGGAGGGGAAAGAGCCATCTTGCTCTCTGATTCTCTTACCTTATAGCGCTCGATGAGTTTGAAACCCACCACGTACTGCAGCTTCCGGAGGCATATTGGGCAGGGCTCCAGCGGCCGCAGCAGAACTTCATCCAAACTCAGAGCCCCCTGCATGATGCACTGGAGCCAACGGCAATTCCCCAAGCCAATCAGGTGGCAGATCTCATGGCATGTGACCTTTCATTTGGGGGGGAAACCAAAAGCAGATTAAGCTGAACTTTCACTGTTGAGTTTGCCTTTCCTGCCTTGAACTGGTTCTCCTTTCTTCCACCAGGGCCGGATTTAGGTTTGATGAGGCCCTAAGCTGCTGAAGGTAATGGGGCCCTTTATATGTCCAGCTGTCCTTTGTCAACAACAAATTGTCACTGTTTTTTTGTGTTGAATATATGCTCATAATATATGCTCATACCCTTAATCTACACTGCCTGGTCATCATTCTACAAGCACTCTTTAATATTAGATAACAGCTACAGCAGCTTGACCAACATTCAACTGTGGTGCACTGCAGTCTGCAGCTGCATGCTATATGTTGCCCTGCAACCAGTCCATGCAGAATGTTGGCACCCTATATATAGAAATGAGCAAACCAGTGATATTTGAGGGAACAGGCTAGCAGGCTAGGAACAAAACACTGTTGTTGTTGTTGTTGTTGTTGTATGTAGGTTTAATTTTATCTGTTTTTTAATGTACATCCAGGTGTTTTTTTCCTTTAATTTTTTGGGGGCCCCCAAGAGAGTGTGGCCCTAAGCTACAGCTTCTTTAGCTTATATGTAAATCCAGCACTGTACCAGATCCTTTTGTGTGTGTGTTTAATTGCTGGACACTTAACCTGGGCCCTTCTGCATGCAACGCAGGTGCTCCACTGTTGGGGAAATATTGCACGCCTCACCTTGCAACACTGGAGCATCTCCAGCATGTTGAACAGCAACGCCTGATGTCTGGCGTGTGCCATAACTTCGTCATGAACCTCTTGCCTCCATGGCGCTGGGTTTAATGTGGTGCAACCCATCTGGGGGAAGTCGCCCGTGAACCTGGCAAAGCTGCAGACCCCCACCTCTGCGGAGGCAGGAAACAAGAGGGGAGAGAGAGATCAGTCTCATTTCCTCAAACGCCCAGGCATACCACCCAGATAGGAAAACCACCCTTACACATCTGGGTATAGAGATATCTGTCATATAATGAAGTCTGTTGAAATATATAGAGAAGATGGACAGATGTCAGTCTGATCCCAGCATTGTTTTATCTTCTAAAAATTAAGCATTAAGCAAGAGAGAGATGGAGCAAACCAGTGTTATGCCTATATAGAATAGTCAGGGGTTAAGTACCAATTTATAGGAGGTTTTGTTGCTGGAGAGTGTGTGGTAAACGTGTACTTGAGGAGCCTTGCTGCCTCAGAATGCATTAAGCAAATTGTGCAGAACTTTGCAGGCAGAATAATGCTCAGTAGTATATCTTATTGACTTCTTTTTTAAAAAAATAGTTCATTAAATTTATAAAAGACTGACAAGCAGAAAAATAAAAGTTCATAATTGCTCAATTTTTAATACGCTGCTATATGCAACTTTAATATTCAAATAAATCCATTATAGCAGGAGTTGGGCATCTCTGGCCTCTGGGCCAATCTTGGCCTGCCAGGGTGTCAAGTTTTGCCCACAAGGCCATTTTTCCAAAACCAGGCCCGGCTGTCAATCAACTGACATAACAGCTGACATAAGCTGATGGGTGCGGGAACAGAGTTCAATTCTACACTGGCTGTGCCCACCAGTTCCCCATAGGGAACTTGCACATTCAGCCAAAGTAGTAGCATTTAACTGATGAACAGAGAATTCAGCCCTGCTAGTGATGTATGGAAGTGAGAGCTGGAACATAAAGAAGGCTGATCGTCAAAGAATTGATGCTTTTGAATTATGGTGCTGGAGGAGACTCTTGAGAGTCCCATGGACTGCAAGAAGATCA
Source organism: Podarcis gaigeae (assembly GCF_964106915.1). Taxonomy (NCBI): domain Eukaryota; kingdom Metazoa; phylum Chordata; class Lepidosauria; order Squamata; family Lacertidae; genus Podarcis; species Podarcis gaigeae. The sequence goes on along the minus strand of NC_139690.1, from coordinate 50,826,225 downwards.
AACCTATCCTTTCTTAAGGAAATCAGCCCTGAGTGCTCACCGGAAGGACAGATCGTGAAGCTGAGGCTCCAAGACTTTGGCCACCTCATGAGAAGAGAAGACTCCCTGAAAAAGACCCTGATGTTGGGAAAGATGGAGGGCACAAGGAGAAGGGGACAACAGAGGACGAGATGGCTGGACAGTGTTCTCGAAGCTACCAACATGAGTTTGACCACGTTGCGGGAGGCAGTGGAAGACAGGAGTGCCTGGCGTGCTCTGGTCCAGGGGGTCACGAAGAGGCGGACACGACTAAACGACTAGACAACAACAAGATGCTGCTTTGCCACTGTGTTCCCTATGGGGCATAAGAGCCAACTCCGGCACGCTGTGGGTGCTTGGGCACCCACAATAATATTATTGTGGGGGCTGGGCACCCACAAAGTCAATGAGAAAAGCCGGCAGGTAGGCTGTGGTGCTGAGAGAGAAGCAGTTCAGCTCCGCCCTCCACAGCCAACCAGTGATGCACCCTTTTCAGGGGGAGAGCTTGGACACAGAGCCCCTCCATCGTGGAAAAGGGTGCGTCATTGGCTGAGGAAGAAGAGGAGCTGCCGGCCACCACAACTTCCATGTTCCGGCAGTGGGCATCCACAATCCAGAGGGCAAGATGGAATCCCTGCTATGGGAAACATGCTGGTGGAAAAACCCCTCCCTGACCCCCGTGGGTCAACTTTGATGTCATTATAACACCAGATGATTGACAAGTGGGTGGACTCACCTACCTGCCCACGGAGGGACCGAAAGATCAAGCCTGCTGAGCCGCAGAGTTTATACAGCACCACCCAGGCACCTGGCACTTGACTGCACAAGCCAAGAAGATGCTCTGCCACAGGTAGCTTTACCTAGTGTACCCTCACAGGCATTTCGTTAGTAATTATTTTATTATTTCAGATCAATTCCCAAGCAGCTTAAAATATAGAATTCCAGATTACTAAACTGCAATAAAATCTGATTTTAAAAGCAAAAAAACAAGCAGTTGGGAAAGCAGCAGGATTGATAACTGTGCTGCAAAAAAAAAAGCGCTGGTAGAGCTAAATGAATTAAATTACAATTAATCTGGTAGGATCCTTTGATTGTTTTATTTTTGAAGCAAACTGCTTAAGGTCCATCTGGTTGGTTTACCAGGGTTCCTCTATATCAGAAAGTGGAGTGGAGGCTGTCCAACTAATTAACCACCCAAAGAACCTCATTGATATCCTTGCCACATTAAACGCTTGGCAACTATTAATGAAACCGGAACAACAAGTTATAGAAAACTGCAGAATAGCGGAAGAACTGGCGGGATTTCAGGAGGAGAGGACCACAATCGATCATTGTTTCGCTCTTAAATTAATCCAGTCAAAAATATACAGGGAGGGGCAAACGCATTAAGAACTTAAGAAGAACCTGCTGCACCAGACCAGTGGCCCTGCTGGCCCAGCATCCTCTTCTCCCAGCTGCCTGTGAGAAACCAACAAGCAGGATCCGAGCACAAGAGCGGTTTCTAGCAACCAGTATTCAGAAGCACAGAAGAGGGCCAGTGTGGTGTAGGGGTTAAGAGCGGTGGACTCGTAATCTGGTGAACTGGGTTTGCTTCCCAGCTCCTCCACATGCAGCTGCTGGGTGACCTTGGGCTAGTCTCCATAGACAAGGAGAAGGGGGCGGCAGAGGACGAGATGGTTGGACAGTGTTCTCGAAGCTACTAACATGAGTCTGACCAAACTGTGGGAGGCAGTGGAAGAGAGGAGGGCCTGGAATGCTCTGGTCCATGGGGTCACGAAAAGTCAGACACAACTAAATGAAAAAAAACAACAAAAAGGGGAGTGAAAGGCAGGATATCAAGTCCAAACTCTTCTTCTGCTGCTTCTGCTGCCTCCCAACTGTAGAGGCAGAGCAGAGCCATTGTGCCTAGTAGCCACTTATAGCCATGAATTCCCCACCGGTGTGCATCTGGCTTCAGCATCACACCCCGCACTCCAAGGAGCTCACAGTCCCAAATGGGAGTGGTCAACCTGCGACTGCAACTCCTGCCATCCCTGGGATAGCAAACGGAGGTGAGAGCCAAGGGCAACAGGTGATAGATGTGAGCAGATGCAGCCAGAGGTGCTTATTCTGGGAAGGAAGACTGGAGTGTGGATGTTAAGGAAGTGCTTCGTGGAAAAGGTGGGCTTGGGTGTGGCGATTTAAAAGAAGGGCACAGGAACATAGGCAACAAAATCAGACCATCGGTTGGTCCATCTAAATCAGTACTGTCAACACAGATTGGCAGCTCTGCAGGGTTTTAGAGAGGTGTCTCTCAGCCCTGTCAGGAGATGTTGGGGGTTGAACCTGGGACCTTTAGCTTGCAAGTCAGGTGCTGTGCCACTGAACTATGGTCCTTTCCTGTAGAGAGGGAGATGATACAACATCTGTGATGTTAGACTGGTGGGTTCCAGGGACAGAGCCTTTCTACTGGTGGCTCCGCATCTTTGGAGCTCCCTCCCCAGAGGGCATACAGTAGGGTTACCAGACATCCCCGGTTCCTGGGGACAGTCCCCGGTTTTTCAAATCTGTCCCCAGACAAATTCCGTCCCCGGAATGTCCCCAGATTTGCAAATCTGTCCCTGGGAAACATGGCAGTGGCAGCCTCAGCAGCCTGGAGCCAGCCTGGTAGCGCAGTTGGCTCTGGCTGGCTTCAGGAGCTGCTCGCTGCCACCTTCACTGCTGAAGGGGAACCAGGAAAGTCCGGTGGTACAGATCTCCTGCCCCCTTCCCCCTTTGTTTTGACAGATCGGGGGAGGCTCAGGAGTCACGGGCGGGCGGGCATTGCCCAGGAGGAGTGCAAGGCACGTGGTTTCTTTGCCAGGCAAGGTGCAAAGCCCTTCTTTTACACCCTGTGAAACATAAATGTGCAGAGGGTTTTTTTTAAAAAAAAACTGGGAAACAGCCACCCGTCTGTGACTCCCAAGCCTGCCCCAAACATTCAAAACAAAGGAGGAAGGAGGCAGGAGATTGGGGAAGGCTGGGGAGTCACAGGCATGTGGCATGCTGTTGCCCAGTTTTTAAAAACTGTGCATTTATGTTTCACAGGGTGCAAAAGAAGGGCTTTGCACCTTTATACAATATGCATATGTTCTTTTGCCTCACCATCCCCACTACTGACTCCCTGTTGCTTCTCAGCTTCAAAAAAAAAAAGTGTCCCTGGATTCATTGAAAAAAATCTGGTAACCATAGCATACAGCCTCGTCACTACTAGAAGAAGAAGAGTTTGAATTTGATATCCCGCCTTTCACTCCCCTTCAGGAGTCTCAAAGCAGCTCACATTCTCCTTTCCCTTCCTCCCTTCCCTTCCCAAACACTCTGTGGGGTGAGTGGGGCTGAGAGACTTCAGAGAAGTGTGACTGGCCCAATTTCACCCAGCAGCTGCATGTGGAGGAGCGGAGACGCCAACCCGGTTCCCCAGATTACGAGACTACCGCTCTTAACCACTACACCACAGTGCTTCTCTTTTTAAGAGAACTATGGAGGTGTTTTCCTCCCCATCCCTGGACAAACCTTGGCCAGGCAAGAACTTGCTGAAGGTGAAGCTCCACGTTTCACAAGGGTAGAGGTCGGCAAGGGTGAGACCCAAGACGCAGAGGGCATCCATGGGCTTGTTGTTCTTCAGAAAGGTCAGGATCCCATCTACGGGGGGAAGGAAGATGCCAAAACAAAAGACACAATCCAGTGAAACTTGTCAATCTTGTCATTCGTTCAATTCCCTTGGAAGAGAATTTAGAAACCTATTCCCTGCCCTTCAGCAGCAAGTACAGCCTACCCTGTTTCAGGCTTTTGTTTGTCTGTTTGTGTACTGTATTTATATCCTGCCTTTCTCCCAAGATGGGATTCAAGGCAGCTTACAGCATTTAAAAACACCATTGGAAAATACAAAGCAGTAAAACTAGCTAATGGAAAAACACGGTTAAAATACATAAAATACATGGAACCAGCATTAAAGTATTTTTTTTAAAAAAATATTAAATTTATATACTACCCTTCACCTGAAGATCTCAAGGAGGTTCACAAGATAAAGTAAAAGGAGCCAGTCTGACCTCTCTTGGGAAGGAATCCCACAGTATGGGAGCAGCCCCAGAAAAGGCCCTGTCTCTCCCATGTCACCCCCAACTGTGCCTCTTATATTGATGGTGCCAGGAGAAGATGCTCATTTGAGGATCTTAATACCTGGATGGGTTTGTATAGGGAGATAGGAGCTTTCAGGTAGCTTAGACCAAAGCCATTATAGTCTGTAATGACTTGTTATTCCAATGAGGTTTTTAGCGTTTATTTTCAAGCCTTAGTTTAAATATATTGCAACCTTTCCTGAGTAGCTGGGGTGGAACAGGATGAGCAGAACACATCCACAGGGCATCAGTCTAATCAGGAATCCATTATAAACACACCCAATTTGGGTTAGCACCTTTTTCCATGAAAACAAAGGGATGGAAATATGTTTGTGTGGTGAGGAGGGGCGTGTTCCAAAAGGAAAATGTGGTTGCAATCCTCCATCTGGTTGCTTACTGTTGCAGCTGCTAGTGATGGAATGATTTTCCATGGAAAGACTATTCTCCAACCCCCTGCCTCACACCTTTCCTCCTCTACTGTGCAGGCAAAAGGGAAACATTGCCTAAATCAGGGTGGGAAAACTGTGTGGCCTTCCAGAGGCTACTGGACTCCAATTCCCATCAGCTCCACCAGCACAGCCAGTGGCCAAGGATGATGGGAACTGGAGTCCAACAACCTCTGGAGGGCCACACTGCTTCTCTATCCCTGGCCTAAGAGGGTTGAGGGGACTCAAGGACGTACTCAAGGGAGAAGGGAAGAGGGCAAGGATGACCTCAAGTTCCCGGTAACTGTCAAAGGCACTTCCCAGCCAAAGAAATGCACATGGGAAGTAAAGGTAAAGGGACCCCTGACCATTAGGTCCAGTCGTGGCCAACTCTGGGATTGCGGTGCTCATCTCGCTTTATTGGCTGAGGGAGCCGGCGTACAGCTTCCGGGTCATGTGGCCAGCATGACTAAGCCACTTCTGGTGAACCAGAGCAGCGCACGGAAATGCTGTTTACCTTCCTGCCGGAGTGGTACCTATTTATCTACTTGCACTTCGATGTGCTTTCGAACTACTAGGTTGGCAGGAGCAGGGACCAAGCAACGGGAGCTCACCCTGTCGCGGGGATTCGAACCGCCAACCTTCTGATCTGCAAGTCCTAGGCTCTGTGGTTTAACCCGCAGCACCACCCGTGTCCCTTACATGCTCTTAATTGTCAAAGATCACACTTAAAGTCACCTCTACAGCTCTGAATACCCACACACAACAGTCTCGTATCTACTATGCTCTTCCCAGGTCTGCCCTCTATGGAGCAATTGCAGAAACAGGGGACCACTTCCCCTCCACCAGTTTATGTACTTTCTCCCGTCGGGATTTGGGCACGCAGCCAGAGACTGCGCCTGCGTGGAAACTTCCTCTGCTGCTCCCTTTTCACTCCGCTTCTGGTTCTGGGAGACAGTGGTGCAGGAGAGGGTGAGGAAGCACCTGGCCCTTCATTTGCCTGCCCTGCCTCCTCCTCTTCCAACCCATCCTGTGCTCCACCCTCCAGCCATGAAGGATCCCCTGCCTCTGACTCTTGCCTCTGGGCTGGCAAAATTCCCCACTTACCCCCTTCTCCCAAGTCAGACTTGAGCCCCATTTCCTAGTAACACGCCTCGCCGTCCCCCAACTTGCTCTCCTGTCGGCTTACCTGTATGAAGCTGCACTCTGTCCGAATCCTGGCTGTGACGGTAACAGCAGTGGATGGAAGAGACTGGGACAGAAGGAAGGCACTTGACTCGGAGACCCCAAAAGAAAGACTCGACGCAGCCACAGAGGGAGTCCAGCAGTGAGATCCCAGCAGGGCCGTCGCTTAGATCTAAGAGCAAAAGCATCAAGCCAGTTCCTCTGGGGCTCTTTCTGAGGGGGGTGGGGACTATGCCCTACAGCAATGCAAGAAAGGAGAAAAATCCCAAAGAAGGAGAAGAATCCCCAGAGCACGAACTTCCAATGTTATTATTAGTATATGTTTTGTAAGAGCCTGGCATTTGCACTTTTTGAGCAGTCATTGCCTTCCTCGGAGAAGAACATTACTAATAAGGGAGAGGGCGCTCTGTATCTGAAGATTTACTGCAAGCGAAAACAATTTGCTTGTCTACCAAGGAAAATCCAGCATCTTCAGAATGTGTTGAAGACATACCCAGGGTCTTCAACTACATCCAAAGCCACATGCGAGACCGGCTCTAGGGGATTTTGGACGGGGTCCATTGTAAAACTAGAGATGGGTACTGGCTCTGGTGAAGTCCCTATGGGGACTTGAAGCAGGACTCCAAAGACAAGAGTAGCCTCCAAAGACAAGAGTAGCCTCTGAATCTTGGTCACCACCAAGTGAAATCGGTCAGACTATCATGTACTGTTGTGGTCAGAGCAACTACTGTTGCTGCAATAATAATAATAATAATAATAATAATAATAATAATAATAATAATAATAATAATAATTTTTTATTTGTACCCAACCCATCTGGCTGGGTTTCTCCAGCCACTCTGGGCGGCTTCCAAAGATTAAAAATACATTAAAATGTCACACATTAAAAACTTCCCTGAACAGGGTTGCCTTCGGATGTCTTCTAAATGTCAGGTAGTTGTTTATCTCCTTGACATCTGATGGGAGGGCTGGCACCCTTCTAAAGAACATAGGAAGCTGCCTTATACAGAGGTTCAGACCATTGGTCCATCTAACTCAGCATTGGTTACACTGACTGGCAGCAACTGAACAGGGTTTCAGGCAGGGGTCTCCCCCAGTACTACCTTGAGACTTTCTGCATGCAAAGCAGGTGTCCTGACCAAGAGGAAAGGCACTAAAGCCAGAGATCCCACTTTCCCTGCCTCCTTTGCATAGCTCTCCCTTCACAACCTCAATTCCACACATGGCATCCCTGTCCTCTTTGTTAGTTGGTGCCAAAGACCCAGCAGGTGCATTACCTATAGGCTGCAGGTAGATGTGCTTGCGGTAGACTCTCTGCTTCCTCCTCAGCAGGGAGTAGTAGAAGGTTTCAAAGTCCTCGGGGGCATCAGGGTGGCTGAGGAGCCAGTCGAAAGCCGTCCGGATGAACAGGCTGCAGAAAAGTGTCCTGTGCGGGTTGTACGCTTCGGAGAGGAAGAGCTTTTCGGCGCTGGAGAAGGCCTTGGCGTAGAGCTCCTGCAGCGCAGGGTTCGTGGAGATCAGGGCGTCCTTCAGCGCTCGGGGCCCAAAGCTGAACTCTTGAGCATGTCTGCACTGCAACATCGCTGACGGCAGACCCCGCTTCAGTGGTGCCGCCCTCTGCCAGGAGAAGAGACCATGGTCAGCATCTAACTACACTCTGCTCTCAGGGGAGCTTGCCAGGGGAGCCAGCAAGCTCTGAGGATCACCTGAAACATCTCAAGGTGTTGTAGGATGGCGGTTCAGAAGAGATCAAAGCTGGGAGCCCAGAACCCAGGGGGCACCATTTCACATTTGTTTTGTTGTCTATTAAATAATCAGATCCCAGAAAGATGTGAGTATTTAAACATCGCTCCCGCAATCCTTGGCACAATGGGTCAGGGCATCTGGCTGTTAACCAGAAGGTTGGTGGTTTGAGCCAGCCATTTCCCCCTGCTCTCCCGTCTACTTTTTCTCTGTCTTTATTTCTTTATTTCTTACTTATTTATTTGGCAGTGATCCACGCAAGTCTGCCATCGCGTAGGTGAAATTGGTGCAAGACACTATCTACCTGCCTATTTTAAAAAATAGTGATTATTTCTCCATCCCCTGGGAAAACTCAACCCCAATCTGCCGTTGCAGAATGGTTTGGTTTAGCGTTTCCATCCAAAATGATGCTCCGTGGAACTTCCTTCCTGTAATACAATGCATTGCTTAGGGCTGCCATCATGCCAGGAACCCCTAAATTACACCACGTGCAATTTCCAATGATCTCTTCATAAATGATTCCCTTTGTAAGTCAGCTACTACCAAGCGACTCCCCGACAAGCACCCATGAATTATTCTCTTTGAAAGTTCAGCTCCATCCTTCTCGTTCTCTGCTTTGCTCTGCCACCCCCCTCCTCGGATAAGACGTATTCTGGAGCAACGGCAGCAAACACGAGCAGCATAATAAAATAGGGCACGACTGTGTGGCAGAACGAGAGTTTAAGCGTGGGACCTCAAAAGGTTTTGCACCCTACTGCTTTAAACCAGAAGTGCCTACAAGGAAGACAGGGGTCTACTGGTGAATCTCCAGGTGATTTGCAAAGCTGTCTGGCTTCCAGTGGTTTAACAGTAGTATAAGTCCCTGTACAACTCAGGATCAGGTTTCCTGTGAATTCCCCTTATCTCTTATATACGGTACTCAGTAGCCCCGTGTGGTCTGTGGGAAAGTTTATCCTGCAAGTTCCAAAGATCTCAGAAGCCTCCTCCAGAGTAACTCGGAACAGGGCTTTTAGTGTGACTGTCCCTGTTCTGTGGAATAGCATCCCTGCAGGAGCCCACATTCTGGAAGCAACTGAAGGCATTTTTGTTCTGACTGCTTCCCAACGGGATAAATGGCTCTTCACCACAAATGTCTGCTTTGTATGGCTTAAGGTTCATTTTAAAAGTTTTTGCTGTTTCTTCTGTTTTAAATTATCTCTAGCTTACATCAGCAATTAGAAAGCAATTAATAAAAAAATGACAATAAAATATCACATTTCTTTTATTGTTGTAGTATTGCATTTATATCCTACCTTTCACCCAAAGAGCTCAAGGACATTCTCCCCTTCCCCTTTTATCCTCACAGCTAACCTGTGAGGTAGGCTATGCTGAGAGACTCTCACCCAGTGAGTCTCATGGCTGAGGGGGGATTTGAACCCAGGTCTCCTAAGCCCCAGTCCAACACTCTGGGCTGCTACACTGGGAGCAGGGCCAAGAGAAAAGAAGTTGGCAACCTGTTCCATAGGAAAAGGCAGTGGCAAGTGAATGGCTCAAGGGAGTGAGAAAGAGGCTGTGAATTCTGGGACAGTGGCTTAGCAGCATCTTGCATTGCAAGGAATTGTACCAAATGAGCCTCTGGGTCCCTTCATAAGAACCTAAGCCTGCAACTGGATCAGGCCAGTGGCCCATCTAGTCCAGCATCCTGTTCTCACAGTGGCTTAATAATAATAATAATAATAATAATAATAATAATAATAATACCCCAGCCACTTTGGACGGCTCCCAACAGAATATTAAAAACACGATAAAACCTCAAACATTAAAAACTTCCCTAAACAGGGCTGCCTTCAGATGCCTTATAAAAGTCAGATGGTTGTTTATTTCCTTGACATCTGAAGGGAGGGCGTTCCACAGGACGGGCACCACCACTGAGAAGGCCCTCTGCCTGGTTCCCTGTAGCTTCACTTCTCACAGGGAGACAACCGGCAGAAGGCCCTCAGAGCTGGACCTCAGTGTCCGGGCAGAACGATGGGGGAGGAGAGGCGCCTTCAGATATACTGGACCGAGGCCGTTTAGGGCTTTAAAGGTCAGCACCAACACTTTGAATTGTGCTTGGAAACGTCCTGGGAGCCAACGCAGATCTCTCAGGACCGGTGTTATGTGGTCCCGGTGGCCGCTCCCAGTCACCAGTCTAGCTGCCGCATTCAGCCGTGTTCTAGCTGAACCCTTTGAAAACGAGGAGCACTAAATCCAGTTTAGCATCGCTTGTCGCTAAAGGCGTTGGGCAAAGCCACCCACTCAGTCCTCGTTTTCCATTTGTAAATCAGAGAGTGCAATGAGTGGGACATTATGAACTGAAGTTCATAATGATGCTCTGCTCAAGCAAGCCGTATTTGGCTCACAGGTTCACGTGGCTTTTGCATCTCTGCCAAGGGCTCCCTCCCCCCCCCGCCTCCCCCCCCCCCCGCTATGTCGCTCTGTTTCAAAGCTGCATATTCCACTTGGCCGTTCATTTTAGTGATCTCTCCATTCTGTTTGTCCCCCCCAGCCCTGGCAGACATTCAGGAGCCTCCTTCCCCTGCCATTTCCCCTGTGCCCAGAACAGAGGACAAGGAAATGCACACAGACCGTCAGCATGCAGAGCTTCTCAGAATAAAAACCATGTCATGAAGGCGCCCATGGGCGAACTGCAGCTTTTCCACACTGTTCAGGGGCACCTTGTTCATACTTCTCCGGCGAGACCGATACTTTGCATAAATGGGCCTTGTTTTTAATGCAAGACAAGATTTAAAAAAGCAAAACAGGAGCCACCAGGGGCCCGTGCTCACACGACAGGCAACTAAAAAGAGGCGTAGGAAAATTGGAGCACTGTGACATAGCTGAACATGGATCTACCCTAAGGTTTTACCAGATTTTTTTCCATGAATCCGGGGACACTTTTCAACTTCAATGGATTTTATATGGGTAAAGGTAAAGGGACCCCTGACCATTAGGTCCAGTCGTGGCCGACTCGGGGGTTGTGGCGCTCATCTCACTTTATTGGCCGAGGCAGCCGGTGTACAGCTTCTGGGTCATGTGGCCAGCATGACTAAGCCACTTCTGGCGAACCAGAGCAGCGCACGGAAATGCCGTTTACCTTCCCGCCGGAGTGGTACCTATTTATCTACTTGCACTTTGACGTGCTTTGGAACTGCTAGGTTGGCAGGAGCTGGGACCGAGCAACGGGAGCTCACCCCGTCGCGGGGATTCGAACCGCCGACCTTCTGATCAGCAAATCCTACGCTCTGTGGTTTAACCCACAGCGCCACCTGCATTTATATGGGTACTGATTTGTAAATCCGGGGACTGTCCCCGGGAAACGGGGATGACTGGTAACCTTAATCTACCTCACCATTGGATGTGTGTGGCTCCTAGGAATTGTGCTGTGATGAGGAGCAGTAAGAGTCAACCTACACACAGTTTGGAGAAGCTCCTTCCTGTTTCCTGGGGAAGCAACCCAAACTGTCTCTCCTCCCAACGCCAGCATCACAGGACAAGAACTGGAGAAGAGTGCCAGCAAGGCAGCTACGGCCACAGCCTGCCTCTCCAAAAGGCTTTGGGGAAAGTTGATGCTAAAATCCAGTACCAAGACGAAGGTCTACCAGGCTTGCCTGTTGAGCATGCTGCTTTACGGAAGTGAGTCATGGGCAATTACAGCCACCAGGAGTGATGCCTCAACACTTTCCATATGCGCTGCGTCAGGAAGATTTGGGGTTTCACATGGCAGGGCAGAGTCTCAAACCAAGATGTGTTCTCCCAAGTCCACATTCCCAGTGTGTTCACACTCCTATCCTGGCTCGGCCATGTCCACAGAATGGAAGATGGCAGGATCCCCAGGGGCATACTCTACAGCAGGGGTCAGCAAACTTTTTCAGCAGGGGGCCGGTCCACTGTCCCTCAGACCTTGTGGGGACTGATAAATATTTTGAAGAAGAAAAAATATGAACAAATTCCTATGCCCCACAAATAACCCAGAGATGCATTTTAAATAAAAGCACACATTCCACTCATGTAAAAACACGCTGATTCCCAGACCGTCCATGGGCCGGATTTAGAAGGCGATTGGGCCAGATCCAGCCCCCAGGCCTTAGTTTGCCAACCCACGCTCTATGGGGAGCTGGCTTCGGGCACCAAGCCCATTGGCAGACCAACCCTGTGTTACAAAGATGTCTGCAAACGTGACATGAAGTCTGGAAACATTAACGCTGCCGTATGGGAATGCTTTGCAGACAATCACAGTGCCTAGATGGTCAGTCTGGCTGTCCATCCATAGCAGTGACCAGAGAAGGAATGACGGCTGGGAGTGTGCTGCAGCAACAAAAAGTACAAATGCTATTCTAGGCTGCATCAACAGAAGCATCGTGCCCCAATCAAGGGAAGTCATAGTATTGCTCTAGTCTGCCTTGGTCAGACCACAACTGGAGTACTGTGTCCAGTTCTTGGTGTCGCAGTTTAAGGAGGATGTTGACAAGCTGGAAGGTGTGCAGAGGAGGGCAACCAGGATGAGCAAGGGTCCGGAAACCAAGCCTGATGAGGAACGGTTGAAGGAGCTGGGTATGTTTAGCCTGGAAAAGAGGAGGATTTGATGGCTATCCCAGTGGCGTAGCGTGGGTTGTCAGCACCTGGGGCAAGGCAAGTAATTTGCGCCCCCTAACCCTAACCCCCAGATGTTGCGCCCGGTGCGGCCGGGCCCCCCTGCACCCCCCCACGCTACGCCACTGGGCTATCCTAAAGGGGTGCCACATGGAAGATGGAGCAAGCTTGTTTTTTCCTGCTCTGGCAAATAGGACCCAAACCAATGGATTCAAGTTAGAAGAAAGCAGCTTCAGGTTAAACATCTGGAAGAGCTAGAACTGTTCAGCTGTGGAACAGACTCCCTCAGAAGATGGCAGACTTCCTTTCCTTGGAGGTTTCTAAGCAGACCTTGGATGGCCACCTGTCATAGATGCTTTAGTTGTGATTCCTGCATTGCAGGAGGTTGGACACTAGACTACCTGTGGGGTCACTTCCACCGCTACAATTCTGATTCTATATCACTTTTTGGGTGGGCAGTATTATTATTTTTTTAATGATACCCTAGGGAACGGCTGTAGATTACCGCTAAAGAACCTGCTTTGCATGCAACAGGTCCCAGCATTTCCGTCTAGGGCTGGCAATGCCTCCTCTGAACACCTGGAGTGCTGCTGCCAGCCAGTGCCGGCAACACTGAGCTAGATCGGCAACGCAGCTTCCTATGCTCCTAAACCACGCTGCCCGCTTCAGAAGCGCTCACTCCATCTATTAAAAAGGCGGGGCGGGATTTACATGAATGTAAAGGTTAACGGAAGGGCCTCCAGAGGACCAGGGCGGGCGGCGATATTATTTTGCAGAACACCAGCCACTCTTGGCGCATCCTGCGAGTTTAGAGATAAACCTGGCACCGATCTCACCCCCTCTCCTTGGGACCCCTTTCCCGGACGCGGGTGCCCGCCCGTCACGCTCTCCCGACCCGCGTGCGCGCCGGACCCGGGAACGCGACTCCCGGGCTCATTCTCACGTTCACTCACACCCCGCTGCAGCACCTCCCGATCCGCAACGCCTCTGCCCCCGAGCCTGTCGCAAGTTGCTCGACGCTTGTCCTTCTTCCCGTCCGATGACAGGCGAAGGGCAACGGGAGCCCCAGGCAACGGAATTCTCCCGGTCGAGCGGCGGCGGCGAAGCCGGGAAGCGGATCTCCCGCGTCGACGCGGATATGAGCGAAGCCCCTTCCTAAGACGGCACTTGGCTGAGCCTGAGCAACGACGTGGCTCGCCAGCGTTTCTTGCAGTTGTGCGCGACGCACCTGCCCTTTTCTCCCCAGGGAGTGGGGAGTCCCCAAACTCCTCCCGCCACCTCCCCGGATCTGGAGAAGCCACTTTGCAAAGGCGCGTTTCCTCCTCCTCCTCCTCCGCGATTTGCAACAGGGGTCCTCCTCGCTCGCTCGCTCGCCTCTCTTGCAAATCTGCAGCGCTTGGCGGCGGAGAAGCGGCCGTCACTTACCTCGCTCTCCCTCCAAACGCAGCTGGGGTTGCGCGGGGATCTCCCTTCCTGCAGACGGAGAGGGAGGGAGGGAGGGAGGGAGGGAGGCCGGCTAGGGCGAGCGGGAGACGGAGCGGGGGCAGCTGGCGAAGCCGTGACGCGCCAGGCGGATGGGGTTTGCGCGCCGCCGGCTGGAGAGGCGGGGTGGGGACTGGGGAGAGAGCAGGCGAGGCAGAAGGAGGGGGGGCTCCGATGAGGGAGGGGGGCAATGTTGGGGAAAGTGGGGGCGTGATAGGAAAACAAGCCGCACGAAAAACAAACCACCCCGGTTGCCATTTGACTGGCCCTTCCTCAGAACACATTGGCAAGTCTTGCGCGTTCCAGCCTTTGCATCCCTGGCATCCGGAAAATGCTTTTAACAAGCCTTTTCCTCCCAAGAGCGTTCAAGGTGAGGAGCCAAGTATGTTATCCCTGCTGCCGGGAAGGACGTTAGGAGAGCCCTGGGGCCGGATCAGGCCAGGAGGCCCCCCAGTCCAGCATCCTCACAGTGGCCAAGGAGATGGAGAGAAGCCCGTGCGCAAGACCAGAACACCCTCCCCTCCGGGGTTTCTAGCAACTGGTACCCAAATGCACTGAAAACGTACGAAGATCCTGCTGCTGGATCAGGCCCATGGCTCACCTAGTCCAGCAGCCTGTTCTCACAGCGGCCAACTAGATACCTGTAGGGCTGTGGCTCTTGTAGTCTGGACGCTCAGATTTAATTCATTATGTATCTATTAAGATACAGGTAAACCACGTTTACTGGAGTGAACAATAAATGGAACCAATCAGGGTCATGCAGCCACAAAATTCACCCGTTAAAAGACAGTGAGGATGGAGTAAGAGAAAGTGACCAGCTGAAAATGCCCAGAGTAGGGTTACCAGACGTCCCTGGTTTCGGGGACAGTCCCCAGATTTGCACATCTGTCCCAGGACAAATTCCATCCCCAGCTAACACAGCAGTTTGACTTCACCCCTGGAGGCGCTTCAGACAGAAGGATGCTAAAAAAATATTGTTGATTTTAGTTTATATTTTGTATTAATTAATTTGTAACTAACTGCTATTGGAAACAGAATATTGGACTTAGATGGACCTTTGGTCTGGTCCAGTGTTAGGTTTGGGTGTTAGCTGTTGTGGGGGCTTGGAATCTGTCCCTCAGGGAGTGCTGAGCTGCTTCGTCTCTTCCGGCCTTTGAAAGTAGGCAGTTAAGTGGCTACGTCTCTCTGCTTTGAATCTCCTCCTGCCCAGTTAATAATCTCTGCCTGAATGAAAGCCTGTTGAGATCCAAGTCTTCCTCTTCTCCTGGTCAGAAAATGAATCCTTAATTAAACACTGCTTATTAAGAGTCTGAGGGAAGGGTTGCCTACTGGATGGAGAAGAGAAAGGAGCTTGTTGATCTAGGCGTTGCTGCCTCGGAAAAGGGAGCTCAGTTCTGGAAACCAGTCTAGAGTTGCCAGGTCAGGAACATCCCAGACCCTGATATTTCAGAACCCAAACCTGAGAGCTAAGGGCATACCACTGGCGCTGTCACAGGGCAGGCACTGGAGATGGAGGTTAATTGGGAGCAGAGGAAGGTAGCCCCCCCTCTAGTGTCTATGCTGTAATTTGCACCCAGCTCCTGCCAGGCTGAAGTTTCCAAGCTGCATACACAGTCTTCTTTATCTCTCTCTCTCTCTCTCTCACACACACACACACACAGAGAGAGAGAGAGAGAGAGAGAGAGAGAGAGAGAGAGAGATGTGGGAAGAGGGTTTTTGACACTCAGGTTTTGCTTGTGGGTTTCCTGGGGGCATCTGGTTGGCCACCATGAAAACAGGATTTTGGACTACAGTGACCATTGCCCTAATCCAGCCACAGGACTCTTACTACCCTCTTAAGAGCAACCTGAAATTGCCTTTACCTGGTGGAATCTCAGAAAACATTGTATGTGTGTGATCAGTAGGATAACCTGTGATTGGGGTGTGTGGCTTGTTCCTCCCTGTTAGCAAAAGCTAAATAAAGATAGAAGATAAGCAAACATGAACATTTGCTTAGTGGGCTTACTGTACAGACTGCAGAATTCAGCTCTTCTTGGTAGATATATACATAGATAGAATCTGGAAGGGGCATGCAATTAATTTTTCTCCACAGTACCCATTTTTGAAATCTGAGTATTTTGGAGCCTATTATTTGACTAAACCCAAGCCTTTCTTTGTAAGAAATGCTTTTGTTGAGATGTGATTCAATGATGCCTTCTGCAGTCTTGGATGGCTGCTATCGTAAGGTCCCATACGATGGCAGGTTTTGTATTCGTGGTCAGCTACAGGCGGAATACATTGTGCACTATTTGGTTAATTTGCCCCTTATACAGGGATCCAAGAGATCAATTTCCAGAATCTTTGCTTGTACATGGCAGTAGGGACACTTCAGTGCAAATGGTTCAGTTTCTCTTGAGTGTCGCTAATAGCTCAGTGACACATGAAGCCTTATGCACTGCCCACAAAAAAAGATTTGTAACAGAGGGTTAGATAACATTGCTGTAAGTTGTTCTGGGGACTGATCTGAAGCTGAGCTAGCTTTGAGCTAGCTAACAGTTTTTCTGACCTCTCTTCTTATCACTGGTGTTTGTTTTATATTATTGGTGTATGTTTTTACTATGGTTGCAGTTTGGTAATTATGAAATTGCCATGGCCTTTGGCTAGCACAATGAACTTATGGATGGTTATGATAGTATATAAATGGACTCAGAGTAGAGAGACCCAATTTCAAGCTCAGCCATGAAGCTCACTGGAAGTCCGTGACCAGTCAGTGTCTCCTAACCTACCTCACAGGGTTGTTGTGAGGGATAAAACAGGATTGGGGTGGGATAGCCACATATGCTACCCTTGAATTAAGGGTAGGATAGAAATGCTACAAATAAATAGTTATAGCATTATTATTATTATTATTATTATTATTATTATTATTATTCTCCCAACTCTCTGCTTTCTGCGGTTTAAGAGATGCAGTCGTTCTCACTCTCTGGGACTGCTTGTTATTGGCTTAGCTTTTGCCCTTTCAGAATTAAACTGCACGATGCAGCAGGGTTCATCTCTCTGGGTATTAATTCATGCCTCGTGGCTGTTCCCATGCCTGGGGAATCCTGGCAGCATGAACAGACACTGTTATCATTTTGCGCTTCAGGATTTCTTAATGCGATTTTACGTAGAATCTGCATTGGTAACGAGGAGCCAGACCCAGCTCTTGTTGAAGTGGGCTGTGAACGCCCGCAGACTAGAGCGGGGGCAGGATCCGGCCTCTAACCCCCCCCCCTGGCTTTTTTCTCTGCTGACGTCTTATTAAATGCACCAGCAAAGTGTGCAGACTGGAGGTTGAGGGGATTCTTTGCAGACAGCTAAAATGCTTGATCTTTTCTGCTCGGCTGCGATTCTGAGGAGGCGCGTTTTCAAAATGTAGGTCTCGTTAGGAAATGATCTAATCCAGCCCACTCCCTTTCTAAAACAACCACCTGCATTACAGAAAGAGGCTGCTGCTTACTGCTAGAGCATCTGTCTTGCATACAGATGTTCCCATATTCCGTCACCATGAACTCTAGCGAGGGCTAGGAATGTCCAGTCGCAAACCCTGGAGAAGCTTACTCATTTTGTGAGCGAGTTTATTTGGGTGCCTGACCTAGGCTGTAGTCTAACTGGGGAGGGCCGTAGCCCAGTGAAGAGCATCATTCTTGCAAGCAGAAGGCCCCAGAGTTAATTCCACAGTCAACGCTAGAAACTTTAGAAGAGGATTAGACCAATTTGTGGTGGAGAGGGCTATCGTGGTGGCTACTATCCACAATGGCTGTGCTGGAAGGCAGCAAGGCTTCTGTAAGACAGGCGCTGGAAGCCACAGGAGGAGACTGTGGCTCATTTGCTCAGGCCATGCTTGCGGGTTTCTGAGGACAATTCAAAGTGTTGGTGCTGACCTTGAAAGCCCTAAACGGCCTCGGTCCAGTATACCTGAAGGAGCGTCTCCACCCCCATCGTTCTGCCCGGACACTGAGGTCCAGAGCTGAGGGCCTTCTGGCGGTTCCCTCACTGCGAGAAGCCAAGTTACAGGGAACCAGGCAGACGGCCTTCTCAGAAGTGGCACCTGCCCTGTGGAACACCCTCCCATCAGATGTCAAAGAGAACAACAACTACCAGACTTTTAGAAGACATCTGAAGGCAGCCCTGTTTAGGGAAGCTTTTATTGTTTGATGCATTATGGTATTTTAATATTTTGTTGGAAGCCACACAGAGTAGCTGGGGAAGCCCAGTCAGATGGGCGGGGTATAAATAAATTATTATTATTATTATTATTATTATTATTATTATTATTATTATTATTATTATTATCTGGTTGGCCACTGTGAGAACAGGATGCTGGACTAGTAGGGCTATTGGCCTGATCCAGCTGCAGGCTCCTCTGATGCTCTTAAAGGATTGAAGAGGGGAATACCCTTTTGGACAGCTGTTGCTGGTTGCAATGCTGGGCTGCATGGATGCTGTAAGGCAACCTTCCTCCATCCTAGTGTCCTCTAGATGCTTTGAACTCCCACCACCCCAATGTATTTCCCAGGTTGGAGAAGCTGGCATAAGGGATCTTCATGTGTTTGCAAGCTGATTGAGATATGACAGACCCGGCTGGAGGCGTTTCCCTAGGCACCCCTCACCGAAATCCAGCAGAGCTTTGGAAAAGCATTGCCACCCTCCCGACGTTTGATTCTTGCAGGATCAAGATGTGGCTTCTATTCCAGTGCAAGCATAAACAGGTTTACTCAGGAGCAAGCCCCACTGGGTGCAATGGGACCTGCTCCCTAGCGAGTATGTTGAAGGTTTCAGGCTGAGCATCCTTCAAACCCCCAAAACTCTTGGTAAGCTGGCCTCCAAACCATGGGCATAGGCCAGGATTTTTGGGGGGTGGGGGCAGGTTTCATGTTAGGTGGCAAGAACCTGCTAATTTAAGTACAGTGGTGCTCCGCAAGACGAACGCCTCGCAAGACGGAAAACCCGCTAGACGAAAGGGTTTTCCATTTTGGAGGCGCTTTGCAAAACGAATTTCCCTATGGGCTTCCTTCGTAAGACGAAAGCCCATAGGGAAATCTCCGGGACAGCGGGGAAGCGCAGCGCGTCTTCCCCACTGTCCTCGGACCTCCTCCGAAGGCTGGCGGTGGGGCGGAGAGACCTTCTCCCCGCGCCAGCCTTCGGATGGCTGTCCTCAAGACTTGCGGTGGGAGGAGGGTTTTCCTTCCCACCGCCAACTTTCAGAATGCTGTTCTGAATGTTGGCATGGGGAGGAAAAACCCTCCCCCAACTGCAAGCCCCAGGAACAGAGGAGAAGCGCTGCGCGCCTTCCCCTCTGTTCCCGTACCTGTCCTGAAGGCTTGCGGTGGGGAGAAAAGCCCTTCTCTGCACCGCCAGCCTGGCAAGCGGTCTCCATAGGAACGCATTAATTGGTTTTCAATGCATTCCTATGGGAAACCGTGCTTCGCAAGACGAAAAACTCGCAAGAAGAAAAAACTTGCGGAACGAATTAATTTCGTCTTGCGAGGCACCACTGTATTTTTATTGATTTACTTGATTTAGGTGGGGCAGCTGCCCCCCTGCCCCCTCTTGGTTACGCCCATGGTCCAAACTCAAAATGCATCCACATCTTAGCAATTTAAGAAGCTTATAGCAAGGGGGACCTTGATCGATCCAGCTCACGGCTGTCTACACTGAATGACAGATGCTATCCAAGGTTGTCAGAAGGGTCTCTCCAAGCCCTACCTGGAGATGCCAAAGAGTGACACCTGCATGCCTTCTGCATTCAAAGCTGGCCCTCCCCAAAAACTCTTATTGAAAGAACTTACTATCTTAGCCGCAGAAAGTAAGGTTTGGAACATGCACAGACAAGCCATCCAGTCTGAGCTTGACAAAAACTTTGGGTTTTTTAAAACAATCTTTAATTGGTAATAAAACAACTCCTTCCTCGCCAACCTGGTCCCTTGCTCTGCAAAGGCAACAGCCAGCAAGTAACGAGAATTTGGACCAACCTGGCTGCGATGCTTTCAAAAGGGAGGACTGAGTTATAAAGGTACAAAGCTTCTCAGCCAAACAAAACACTTGGAAACCCGTGTGCAATTGCACCTTAAGTCTGAAAGGTACACACGGGGCCTCTAGACTTGAACTTGGTAGTCAAACGCTGCTCACGCACGACTGTGTGCATCAAAAGGAGACGTCAGGAACTCTCACTGCGCACAAGTACAGAATCCAGTCATGTCGCTTGCAGAGCCACCCTGAAACTTCTCAGTATCTGCGCTGAACCGTTTGTTCATTAGAAATTGCAAGTTTTCGGTAGTATGGGCTCCTGAAGACTTTATTAATTGTGTGGTGCTGGTTTTAAATGCAACACAGTTTCCTTATTTCAAGGCGGATTCAGCTTTTTACATAGGGTTTGACTGAGTTTTGCATTTTAAACCAGGGGTGGAGAGCCAGTGGCTCTCCCAAAAGCTGGACTCCCGACTCCCGTAAGATGCAGCCAGCATGGCCAGTGGTGAGAGATGATGGGAGTTGCAGTCTGGCAACATCTGGAAGGCCACAACTTCCTCACCTGACTTTGGTGATGTTCTACAAATCAACAACGGTGCGCTTGTCATAATCTCGTCAGTCGCTCCTGGCTTGGGCATCTCTTGTGTGAGTTTTAGCTCCGCTTTGATTCCCACCCCCCTTTCTCAGATTTGCATCAGAGCTGTCTTCCTCCAGATGAGTTTCATACTAATCCCTACATGACGGTGCCCAAACGAGCAGGAAGACGTGTGGTTTTTTTTTTGCAAAGTGGCCTTTTAAGTTCTTGGGGTCAGGGTCGGGTTGGCAGGGTCTAGCCCTCCCCAAGGATCAATTCCATTTTGGAAAGCTGTCAGTAGCAATCTGCTTCATTATCTTCCGTATTCCCTGCAGCCGAGAGGATATCCTGCAAGAGCGACTGGGGGCTCTTTTCCAGGTGATCGCTGCTCCTGTCTAAAGATCTCTGCAAACCCTCCAGGTCCGTCGTCTCTAAGAAAAGGATCAGGCACTCTGGATCCTGGGAAATCCTTTTAGCCGACTCTCCAACAGGAAGGATCAGTTCTTCCTTCTGTTTCTCCTCCCGCTGCTGAGATGTGCTGCCCAGTTCCAAGCTGCTCTCCTCCAGGCGACTGTCTTTGCAAATCTTGGATTTCACGGCTAAAAGGATCTCGCAGGCTTTCAGCGCCACTGGCCTGTCGCAGTCATACAGGGCTCCAAAGAGGAACTCAAAGAGCTTCACTCGGCAAAACGCCTCCAGCAATTTGAGGCGACGGGCAGCCTGGCTGGCAGGTGATGAGTCAGCGGCGTACGGGCAGTCGGAGAGCCCAAGCCGGCCAGACATTTGGCCAGCAAAAACCTTGGCCAGCTCCAAGCCGCTGACCTTGACTTCCCAGTCCAAGTCTCTGTCCACGGCTTGGATGGCTCTGGAAACAAACTGCTCAGGGTCAGCCAGGACTTCCGGGTGGCCGTCCCGGAGCCAGTCAATGAAGACGCGGATCACAGCTCTGCGGGGGAAGCCTTCGGAGTCAGCGGACAGGATTTCCTGCAGGCGAGCCCCAACGCTGGCCTTGAAGGACAAGGAGAAGAGATGGGGGGGGGGGATCTGAACACTGTTTGCAAGCTATGCTAGGTGGGGGGAGAAACCCACATCGTGTTAACTCCCGCGGCACCAGGGAAACATGGTGCGCATTCTTCCCCTACCAAAGCAAATCCATTTTCCTCATAGAAGTTAGATTAGCCTCAACCAGAGCCAGGGCCTTTTCAACACTGGCTCATGAGACCAGGGCCCTGCAGGATCTGATTTCTTTCTGCAGGGCCTGTAAGACAAAGTTGTTCCGCCTGGCCTTTGGCTTGGAATCAATTTGATTCCCTTCCCTTTCTCTTATTTCCTTTCTCCTCCTGTGATGGAGCTCCTATTTGGGGACTTCCCTGGCTTTTTTCTGGCCCATGTAGGTCCAGTCTGGATAGTTAGCCTTGGTGAAGATTTGGCGTTTTCATTCCCTAAAAAGTTTTTGATTTGAGTTTCCATTGAAATGAGGCTGCATTTAATGTTTTAATATTTTAATGTTGTATCTTGTTTTTTAAGTTGTATTTCAATCAATTTGTTTTTATATCGGTTGTTAGCTGCCCTGAGCCTGGTTTTGGCTGGGGAGGGCGGGATATAAATAAAATTTATTATTATCATTATTATAATTACAGCCAAATCCATTCTCCTTATACAGTCAAAACCACCCCCCCACAAGGTCTGCAGAAATACAAAGAAGTATTTGCAGGGTGTGTTAAACCCTAAAGTTGTGGGGTGGGGCCCAAACAGCCCAGTGAGGACTGAGTGTGCTGAGTGGCCATTTCATGTTGGCTGATTTGGGAGGGGGTGAAGAGAAAACCAGAGGGAAGAGAGAATGGAGTGTTCTGGCAAAGGCCATGGAACACTGAACAGGAGTACTGCGCCCTGCAAGGTTTCATACACCTGGCAGGGATGCTTTAAGTTGAGATTCCTGCACTTCAGGGGGGTTGGTCTAGATGACCCTCGCGGGTCCCTTCCAGCTCTAAGATGCTATGATTCTAAAAGCACTTTGAACTGAGTCCAGAAACTCAAGAACTAACCATTGTAGTTGGTGTAAGATTGGTGCGATGAGCTCCGATCACTGCACACCTACAACCTCCTAGCAGCCGGGTTTTGTTTCAATATCCTATCTATTGCTTCATAGTACAGTCGTACCTTGGAAGTTGAACAGCCTAGTTCTCCTGCGTTTTGGTTCCCGAACGATCAAAACCTGGAAGTGACTCTTCCGGTTTTTGAACATTCTTTCAGAAGCTGAATGTCCGGCGGGGCTTCTGATTGGCTGCAGGAGCTTCCTGCAGCCAATCAGAAGCTGCGCTTTGGTTTTCGAACGTTCTGGAAGTCGGACGGACTTCCTGGACGGATTCCGTTTGACTTCCATGGTGCGCTTGTATTTCTAGGCTGTCCTTTCAGGGGAAACCCACCTAAAGCAGCCCCCCCCCCCCCCCCGTAAACAGAGCTGTAGTCTTCCGGTCTGAATGCGCCCCCCCCCGCCTTGCCGCGTGAAAAGGCAGGGACAAAAACGTGCTCAGCAAAGAGGACTGTACCTCTTTGTTGCTGCCATTGTTCTCTGAGCCGGGCTTCTTCAAGACAGCGCTAGCAAGCAAGGAAAACTGCCCCAAGGCTTCCACCGCACTGGCTCGCACGTAGCTTTCTGGGTCGGCCAGGAGGCCCTCTGCCAGCGGCAGCACTTCCGAAGAGAGAAGCTCTTGCCAGAACCACTCCTGCCCTGTGTAGAGATGAAAACAAAAAAGGGGGAGGGAGAATAAACAGTGCCTGATCCCATCAGCCCTCTGTCCCTACCATTAAAGAAAATGCCTGGCCCCTAGAAGTAGGTTGGAATGAAGTAATGTGGTTCTAGCAGAAATGATATAAAAGTTTAGGTAAAAATTGGTTTTCTTTAATTGGTGAAAGACGAGAATGTAAAATTATAGTATATTAAGATAAATTATTAGGATAAAAACTAAGCTGGAAAGGATTTGCTGAAATATTTAATTGAACTAGAATACAAAAAAGGGAGGTGTGAGGAGGTCAGGGAAATAAGTTAATGTAAGACAAGATATGGAAAGATGGAAATGGTTTTTTTTAATTGTTTTTATTTTTCTGCGTTTTGTATTTTCTGTTTCTTTTTTTTATTTCTTTTTTCTTTTTCCTTCTCTTTTTTGTAACGTTTTTTGAAACTTTAATAAATATTATTGGGAAAGAAAAAGAAAAAGCAAATGCCTGGCCCCGGACAGATCTTGCCAAGAGCACGCAGGCTTCCTGGGAAGGCTCACAGTCTCCAGACTCGCCCCCGCAGCGCACAGAGGTCATAATTTGCTCCATCAGATGTACTGCTGCCTGGAATCCTGAAGAGGGAAGCGCTCCACGCTGCAACGTTTTGTTGCAGCCGCTTCTGGTGTGCATTTAAAGTCACCAACCGGAATGGCTTTAAAACAGAGCGACAAAATCATGGGGGAATAAAGCTGTAGATGGTTTGTCAATTTCGTGTGAATGGTGCCGTTGTGAATGACAAGTGCCACTGCTGGCACGGCGCATATTTGGTAAATGTGCGCACAAATTTGAAAGTCCTTTAGTGAAACAGTAGGCCTACATTTCGGTAATACCTAGGTATATATGTATTTTGTTTTTCTAGCTCGATCAAAATTATTTATTATTTTGTAACAGGTAGATAGTGAAGAGCTTAGGTGGCTTCAGCGGCGGACGGATGGCGTCCCCTAGAATTCGGCGCCTGGGTGCCCCGCATCCCTTGCACCCCCAGGTAAAGACGGCCCTGTCTCCTGTTTTAGCTCATCAAGCCCATTGACGGTTGTGGACTCTCCTTCCTTGGAGGTTTCTAAGGAGAGGCTCGATGGCCGTCTGGAATGGATGCTTTAGCTGAGATTCCTGCATTGCAGCGCGTTGGACCGGAGGACGTTCAGGGTCCCTGCCACTCATTCTGTGCTTCTAAGAGGGACTGCTCCTTCGTCACCCAGCTGTGCTCCCTGCCTACAGGTTCTGCCTTCCCTGCACTTACCTCTCAGGCGCTTCATTGCTTGCGTGAGATGCTCCAGGGCCGAGTCGCGCACTTCCCAGCTGGGGCTGTGCATGCGCTTCTGCAAGACGGGCAGCATGTCTGCTCCAAGGGGGTGGGAGACAGAGGGAGGGTCACAGACAGAACTGTTGCAGCTTATAAAACAACGTCAAGTCTGTTTTACACATTGTGAGTCAAGTCCCATCGAACTTAAAGAGGGTCACTTCTCCCCCCTTTTAAATTTAAATTTTTGGTTTTATTTTGATAGTTATAATCATAAATAAATAAGAATAAACATGTGCACCCCGCCACCGAGACCATTCCATTGTAACTCCCCAACCTCCCAAAATTTCAACACCTCTTGTGATGGTTTGACCCTTTCCGCTTTAACAGTACAAATTCTACAAACACTCTCCATATCTCCTCAAAATCATTTCTCCTGCGTATTCCCTGTCTCACCTTAATGGCACATGTTAATTTATCGTTAGTAGCTATATCCCACACCTCTTTATACCATTCTTCCATTTTATATTCTGCTTGCCCATCCACTCCCTAGCTATTATAACTCATGCAGCTGTCAATAAATTTGTGAGCAAGTCCTTCATAGCCTATATACCTTCCACCCCATCATAAATTGATTATAATCAATTATAATATTATAATTGATTATAATAGGACAGCACTGTAAGTTACAACCCCATCTGGGGTGAAGACAAGGGAAAGTCCCCAGACCACACTGAACTCTTTGAAGGAAGATCACAAAAGAAGGAAAACAGTGTGGCGTTTTTTACAGCAGGTTCATGCTCTGGGTTTGAGATGCCCCACCCCTGCCATAAATAAGAATCTCGTAAGAGCCCTGAAGGATCAGGCCCGTGGCCCATCTAGTCCAGCATCCTGTTCTCATGGAGGCCAACCAGACACATGTGGGAAACCCGCAAGCAGGACTTGAGCGCAAAAACCCTTTCCCCTCCTGCAATTTCCACCGACTGGGATTCAGAAGCCATGCTGCCTTTGACTGTGGAGGCAGCCCAGAGCCATCTCTCCCTCCACGAATTTGTCTACTCTTCTCGGTCCAGTATATCTGAAGGAGTGTCTCTACCCCCATCGTTCTACCTGGACACTGAGGTCCAGCTCCGAGGGCCTTCTGGTGGTTCCCTCCCTGCAAGAAGCCAAGTTACAGGGAACCAGGCAGAAGGCCTTCTTGGTAGTGGCACCCGCCCTGTGAAACACCCTCCCACTAGATGTCAGAGAGAACAACTTCCAGACTTTTAGAAGACATCTGAAGGCAGCCCTGTTTAGGGAAGCTTTTAATGTTTGATGCATTTAATATTTTGTTGAAAGCCACCCAAAGTGGCTGGGGAAACCCAGCCGGATGGGCAGGGTATAAATAATAAATAAATTATTATTATTATTATTATTATTATTATTATTATTATTATTATTATTATTATTGCGACCTGGGTTGGTGACCATCGCTGCTTTCTAGGGGGGGGGGTGAGTTCCATAGTTTAGTTCGTGCTGGGCAAAGAAGTACAGGGGTACCTCGGTTTAAGAACAGCCCTGTTTACAAACGATTCAGTTTACGAACTCCGCAAAACCGGAAGTAGCGTCCCAGTTTGTGAACTTTACCTCAGCCTAAGAACGGAATCCGAAGGGCACTGGCGGCGGGAGGCCTCATTAGGGAAAGTGCACCTCGGTTTATGAACAGTTTCGGTTTAAGGACTTCTGGACTGGATTAAGTTCGTAAACTGAGGTACCACTCTAATTTCTTTTCTCTGTCCTCAATCTTCCAGCACTCAGATTCACCGGATGTCCTGTACACTGGCTGCAATGCTACTTGGGCCAGAAACAGGCTTGCAAATTTACCTCTGAGAAACTGTTTGTGCCGCTGGAAGTCACCGGCAGAGTCAGATGCTTCCGAGGTGCTTGGAAGCCACTTCAGCGTTGCTTGGAATGCCTTCTTCAAAACCTGAAAGAGAGAAAAGGGGGATGTCGTGAAAGAAACCCCCGAGGATGACCAGCATCCTGGTACTTTTACTTTGGCCATCCCCAAATCACTCCTTTTGCAACCAAGAACCAATGTGGTGTAGCGGTTGGAGGGTCTGGCTGCTACCTGGGAGCCCAGGGCTCAAATCCCCTGCTCAGCCACCATGAAACCCCCTGGTTGGCCTTGGGGGGCCCAGTCGCTGCCTCTCTATCTAGCCTCCCTCACAGGGTTGCTGTGGGGATTAACCAAGGAAGGAGAGAAAAACCTTCCCCACCTTAAGCCCCTGCTTCCGACTCAAGAATCCATACTTACAGCGGGGCTGCTATCTGGACTCTTCAGGTACACAAGGAGGATGTCAAAGATTTGTTCCATGACTTCATCAGAAACTGAAGCTAAAACACACAGAGAAGAACAGCTGGGAGTTATTTTATTTACTTATTTATTTACTTTGCAATTTATACACTGCCCTTTAACCAAAGATCCCAGGGTGGTGTACAACACTAAGGAAAAAATATATAATCAGGAACTACACGGAACTCTGGAACTCACTGCGGCAGTTACAAATATGAATGTGCATATCTATTTTAAAGGGAAGGGTGGTTCAAACGAGGGGGGTGGTCCTAGAATTGCCCCCCACCATAAAAAATGCAACTCATTTTGCAACCTGTTGTGTTTGTGTTACGAGCTTCAAACGTCTCAGGGGCTGCCGCATGGAAGATGGAGCCAGCTTGTTTTCTCCTGCTCCACAGGCAAGCACCCAAACCAATAGCTTCAAGTCACAAGAAAATGAGATTCAACTAAATAAGAAGAACTTTCCTGACAGTAAAAGCTGTTTGACAGTAGAAAAGACTCTCTCTGGAGGTGGTGGGTGTGGGAATGTTCAGGGAGGCAGGAGACGATATGTTGTTTATTAATATCCTTCCTAACTTGCACTAGCAAGTTCTATAACTTAGCAGATTTTTAACATTCCCCTTTGAATGCACAGAGAGTAGCTGGTTGCCAGCTTGTTTAAGCTTCTCAATATAGATTTCTGGTAAGATCCCTTATTTTCCTCTTAAAAGAATAAACACGCCACAATCTTGTGTTAAAAGTAGTTTACTCATATTCTGTTCACATTTGGATCCCAGAAGGCAGACTTAGTTACAAAGATATATACATGTGGATCTACCCCACATTGGGGGGGTGGGGTTAATCCCAGTGACTGCAGACTGGCAGTCACTGCAGTTCAGATGACGAAAGGAAGATGGAGAAGGAGGGCTGTGTGCCTTGTGCTTTTGTTACCTGCACAGGTAAGCTCACGCCCACCTCTAGTCACATGCAAGAGGAAATATGTCCCAGTCCAGGAGGAAACAGGAAGTTCAGACTGGCTGGATCAAACATCCCCTTGCATGTCCACTCTAGGAAAACAAGGAATGTTGTATTTGACTGCTCCTTCCTTCCTTCCTTGGAGGTTTTTAAGCAGAGGTAGGACGGCCATCTGTCAGGAAGGCTTTTGTTGCGATTCCTGCATTGCAGGGGGTTGGACTAGATGACCAATGGGGACCCTTCTGACTCTACAATCCTGTGAGAAGCTGGAAAGGACCATCAAAGGAGCCCTCGTTCTTCCCTTGCCTCCCAGGAGGTTTCTTGCAGGGCCGCGGTCACCCTGGAATCGACTGAGATAGCTAGGGAGGGGGGAGAAACCATTGACCCCCTGCTGGTGAGGCTTGCTGACCTCCCGGTAAAGCAAAAATTCGATCTTCTCCTATTAGGCAAAGACCACAAGACGACCCCGATTGTCGCCAGATTGTGCGCACAGATCTGTAGGCGCAGACCATCCCCCGATTAAATCTAGTTTGTTAAGAAAATTCCCAAACCCGGATCCACGGGCGACTTTGGGTCATTTCTCTAAGGTCGTCTATTTTAAAGTTTTTTATGTGTTTATATACCTATCACACTTTTAAACTTAAAATCCATTGTTGTATAATGTTTTAAATGTTTGTTTTGCTATTGGGATTGTAGTTCCATTTGTGTTTCTCAAGCTGGTCTCTGACCGTAATAAATTTCCTGTACTTACTTGCCCAGCGAGACAGAGCTCCCAGGAGGCCCAGGGCTGCCCGCTGAACTCGGAAGCAGCCGACCAGGAAGTTGCCGATCTTAGCTGCCAGAGGGGAGACCGGAATAGCGAGGCCAACGCAGAACTGCAGAACAGTCACCACGGACTGGAGCAAAGGCTGATGGGGAAACGCCACTGCCAGAGAGGCCTGGTGAAGAAAAGGGATAAATGCAATCTCAGCCAATTTGCTAGAGGTGTCTTATACACAGGCTTCTGGGTATGCGGCAGCCCCACTGCACAGGGGCAAAATTCGGTAAGGAAGCCAGTGTTCAGCATCTCAAGAGTTTCAGCTCGATACTGCACAAGGATGATACATTTAAAGCCCGGGGAGCTGATTTTTCCTCCACTCTCCGGCAGGAAAGGCTCCTAGCATGGCTTACAAATATTAATAACAAGAGAGTCCCTGCCCACTCGGCTTATAGTGTAAAAGATGCAGCACAAAAGGAAAGAGAGAAGAGGAGGAAAGAGGAAAATAAGTGAGTACAGGACCAGTTCTTAAAAGTTCTTCTAATGACCTTTTCCCTATAAAAAGCTCAGGGAGAAGGAGGAGCCAAAGGAGGATGGGTCTTTGCTTATCTAGATCTTACCACATACTGGATTTCCTCCAGATGAGCCAGAGTCTGGCACAGGAAACTGACACACGAGGCCCTGGAGGACAGAAGAGACTCCACAGAGGCAGATTCAGGCGGCAAACCTGGAAGTGGAGAAAGGGAAGCCGGAGGACACCAACGGAGCAAAAGGCTTCTCTGAAATGGCGAGTAAAAGCAGCCTTCCCCAACCTGGTGCCCACCAGATATTCTGGACTACAACTCCTAACAGCTCCAGCTAGAGCAGCCTGGCTGGGGCTGATGGGAGTTGTAGTGTAAAGCAGTTGTAGGGTACCAGGATGGCAGAGGCTGGCTAAGCAAACGCAGAGGGGGAAGAAAGTTGATTTTCCTCCAATGCCCTCCCAAACAGAAGGGGGCAGAATCCACCTGGGACATTCCAGCAAGGCCTGTTGTTCTTTGGATCGGGGCCCAGGCGAAGTATTTCAGGGCCTGTTAACTGTACTTTGCTCCCTTAACCCACCCATCCCGCTTAATGCAATATGTGCACATAAGAAACTAGGAAGTTCCTGCTGAATCAGGCCTATGCCCCCCCTAATCCTGTACCCACAGTGGCCATGCAGATGCCCCCAAGGGAAGCCCCAAAGCAGGCCCCGAACACAAGAGCCCTCTCCCCTCCTGTGGCGTCCAGCAATTGGTATTCGGAAGCTATTGCTGCCTCCTAACGCGGAGGCAGAGCCGAGCCACTGTGGCTGGCAGCACTGAGCTCTGAGGCCGGATCCTAACTCAGCAACGCACCTGGGAACTCTAAGGATGGAGAAGCGCCTCTCAAGACACAGCCCATTGGCTGCAGCAAAAGGACCAGACCTTGCACCTGGATTGCCTGTGGGCTTGAAGGAGGAGAGGGAGCAAGTTAGGTCTCTCTTGCATCTGCAGCAAGGCAGCATCTCTGTGCTTTTAATGTAGGTTATGATACGATAATCTTTATTGTCATTGTCCCATACAGAACAACGGAATTGAAAAAAACTACACCAGACATTCAAAAACCCACAAGCCTGCTATCCCAGCCTGGTTAGCCCCCTAAAAACTCTGATAGGTTAAGGTAAAGGTACCCCTGCCCGTACGGGCCAGTCGTGACCGACTCTGGGGTTGCGTGCTCATCTCGCTTAAGAGGCCGGGAGCCAGCGCTGTCCGAAGACACTTCCGGGTCACGTGGCCAGCGTGACAAAGCTGCTCTGGCGAGCCAGCACCAGCGCAGCACACGGAAACGCCATTTACCTTCCCACTATAAAGCGGTACCTATTTATCTACTTGCACTTAGGGGTGCTTTCGAACTGCTAGGTGGGCAGGAGCTGGGACCGAACGACGGGAGCTCACCCCACCGCGGGGATTCGAACCGCCGACCATACAATCAGCAAGTCCTAGGTGCTGAGGTTTTACCCACAGCGCCACCCGCGTCCCAAAAAACTCTGATACACCATAATTAAATACAGTATACTCCCATAGAGACTACCTTACACTGCGTTTAAAACCAAAATCGCATTTGGATAGAAACTGTTTCTCAGGCTCATTGTATATCATTTCTCAGAAACTTTTAACTTTTTTACATTCCCACCACTGATGAAAAAACGTCCCTTCCTTCTCTTTACATTTCCAACATTTGTTGTCAACCTTATGCATCTTTGCTAATTTTACAGGTGTCATATACCATCGATAAAACATTTTCACAACATTCTCTTTCAGCAGCGTACATGCCGTGAATTTTATATTCTCTTTCCACAATTTTTCCCATTCCTCAAATTGAATATTATACCCAAAATCCTTTGCCCACTGTATCATTACCGATTTAACCTCTTCCTCCATAGTGTGCCACTCCAGCAATATCTTATACATTTTTGACAGAGTTTTGTATTCATTGTTTATTATGTCTTTTTGGAAAATTGATTCCCCCTCTACATAACCTTTTTCCTTCAAATCTTTTTTAATTGTTTCATTTACCTGACGGTAGTGCAGCCAATCATATATGTACTCTTTAACTTATTCATATGGCTTCAGTCTCCATTTCCCTTCTTCCTTAGTCACCAAATCACTGTATGTACCCCATTTTTTCCTCATATTGATTTTCTTAACACTCATTATCTCCAACGGGGACAGCCAGTGCGGGACTTTTGGTTCCAAAATATTTTTATATCTCTCCCACACCTCAATTAGTGAACCCCTGAAGATGTGATTTCCAAATCCTTTATGAACCCTCCTTTTTTCACACCAGAGATATGCGTGCCATCCAAATCTATTGTCAAAACCTTCAAGATCTAACAATTCATTATTTTCTAACTTTATCCATTCTTTTACCCAGCATAAACATGCTGCCTCGTAGTACAATCTCATATCTGGCAGGGCGAAGCCCCCTCTTTCTTTAGCATCTGTCAGTAACTTAAATTTTATTCTGGGCTTCTTTCCCTGCCAGATATACCTTGAAATCACTTTTTGCCATTCTTTAAAAATTCCTATACCCTTTAATATGGGTATAGTCTGAAATAAGAATAACATCCTTGTTAAAAAAATGTTAAGATACACTTTTGTGAAAAAACCAGAAGCTTTTCTTTTAGGAATGACGGGAAAGGACATAAGAAGAAAGGACTTTAAACTTTTCCAATATGCTGTAACAGCAGCCAGAATCCTGTTGGCCCAGAAGTGGAAACAAGAGGAGATACCGACGATAGAAGAATGGAGATTAAAACTGACTGACTATGCGGAACTGGACAAATTAACCGGAAAAATTAGATACACTAAAGACCAAAAGTTCATCGAGGACTGGGGGAAATTGGTGGATTATCTGAAAAATATATGTGGTATGAACACAACGTTAGTGGGTTTTCCAGAGGCACTGTAAAAATTAAATAAGTATTGTTTATTAAAAATATTGGGACTAAGGAATAATAATGGCAATATAAAAAAAGGGAATGCGTACTATAGATATAAAAATGGATGACTCTCAGAGACGCTGAAGGAAGTTCAAAACAGAAATAATTTGATGTATTCGGGTTAAAATGTATAACTGCACAAATTTATAATTGGTGGGAAATTAATAAAAATTTATGTAAAAAAAAAGAAAAGAAAAGAAAAGAAACTGTTTCTCAGGCGGCTAGTCCTAGTCTTTATAGCCCTGTACCTTCTTCCAGAAGGCAGAAGCTGAAAGAGATCATTTCTGGGGTGCGCACTATCCTACACTATCTCTGCAGCTTTCTTATGACACCTGGAAGCATAGATTTGATCCAAGGTGGGAAGAGTGCACCCAGTTATTCTCTCCGCAGTCTTTACAACCCTGGACAGAATTGCTTTTCCCCCGACCGTGAAGCTCCCAAACCACACACACAGACCATAAGTTAATACACTGTAATTTTACAATGGTAAAATGCCATCAACAGATCCTTTGAGAGATTATTTTTCCGGAGGATTCTCAGAAAATATAACCTCTCCTGTGCAATCTTCATCAGGTCTTTGCTGTTTTCTCCCCAGGTTAGGTCATCTCTCAACTCCATTCCCAGAAACTGAAACACAGAGATCTGTTCCACACACTTCCCCTCAAAGCTTTATTCCATATATTAATGCAAATGCATGCACAAACGCAATAGTCCCGCCTTCCCCAGCCAGGTGTTTTGGGTATCAGCCCCACTTGCAACTGCAATTTGTGAGTGGGGAGAGGGCGGGAGGGCAGGAGAGGCAGGAACAGCAAGGAACATGCAGCTCTCTCCTGTGCTTGGGGCACAATCCTTGGCCATTTTAGTCAGAAGTAAGTTCCATTGCTTTCAATGGGTCTTACTCCTCAGCAAAAGTTACACAGGGCTGCAGCCTTAGACTTCGTTGCAGCTGCGGGTGAAGGCTAGGAGGTTAAGCATGGCTTCATAGAAAAGGCCAGCTTGAGGAGGGATTCTGGTGACTGGGAGTGGCCGCCGAGACCATCATCATCATTTTTAATTTGTATACCATGTTTCTATCTTACAATACTCAAGGTGGTTTACAAGCTGAAGAAACAAAAAAATGTACCGATACATCTTATAACAATCTAATGCAATACAAAAATGTGATAATAAAACATAACGCCGGTCCTGAAAGACCTACTCTGGCTCCCAGTACGTTTCCAAGCACAATTCAAAGTGCTGGTGCTGACCTTGAAAGCCCTAAACGGCCTCGGCCCAGTAGACCTGAAGGAGCATCTCCACCCCCATTGTTCAGCCCGGACACTGAGGTCCAGCTCCGAGGGCCTTCTGGCAGTTCCGTCACTGCGAGAAGCGAGGTTACAGGGAACCAGGCAGAGGGCCTTCTCGGTGGTGGCACCTGCCCAGTGAAACACCCTCTTGTCAGATGTCAAGGAAATAAACAAGTGTCTGACTTTTTGAAGACATCTGAAGGCAGCCCTGTTTAGGGAAGTTTTTAATGTTTAATGTTTTATCATGATTTTAATCTTTGGTTGGGAGCCGCCCAGAGTGGCTGGGGAAACCCAGCCAGATGGGCAGGGTATAAATAATAAATTATTTATTATTATTATTATTATTATTATTATTATTATTATTATTATTATTATTATTATTTTATCTGTTAAAGGAAAACAAGGCCAAACAAAATACTTAATGGTTTGGGCTTTAATGTTGAAGGGAACAAATCCCTACCAGGCTTCCAGTTTCAGGAGTCCCAAGGCCAGAGGGCCCGACTGAGTGAGGCTCAAGGTCTTCAGAGCAAGTGCCACCAGCTTCCAGAGGCTGCATTCTGGGCAGCCGAACGCAGGAGACCTACAGGAGGGAGGAAGATGCATTAGTGTGCGCGCATAACCTTTAGATATGTATTTGTTGTTGCCAGCAATCTGTCTCAAGAGACCATGGCGTGTGCCTCTGGGGGTAAAATCAAACCGCTGGAGAATCGCAGCACCTGCTGTGGCTGCAGAAACCTGGAACTCATAACTTTTGCCTCCCGTGCTGTTTTTGCTGTGTTAGCAGTGTTGAAGTGACCTCCCTAGGCACAATCTTGGGCTGTGTGTCTGGAGGTCCTGGGCTGCCCAGGCAACAAGACCCGACCCCCTGGCCAAGCCTTGCTGATGAGGTCCAAAGGAAAGCAGAGCAAGACGTTTGGCACCAGCTGGGCTGCAGGAGTTGCAGGAAGGAGGAGTACAAGGCGCCATCCAACAGTCTTAGGGACGCCACTCCTGATTTGTATAGGGTTTACTCCTCAGCCTTTTTTCTGCTAAAGGTATCCCACAAGGGAATGGAGATTTAGAATCTGAGTTTTCTTTCTCCTAGATGGGTGGCCTTCCTGGGGGCGGGTGGGGCAGGTGGAGTTGTGGCAAATGAAGGCCTCTCCCCAAGCCACCCTACTTCATAACTTTCTTGCTCCAGAGCATTTTTGCCTGGCTGGGTGGGATGTGTCCCTGACCTCTGATGATGCCTCTTGCTTGCTTGGATGCAGGATAGAGAGCCGTGTGTAAGTGTGTCCAGAAACTGGCCTACTCTATAAAGGTAAAATTGACACCTGCTGCCCCGCCCACTTTTGCCTCTGGCCCCACCCACCACTAACTTGTTGGGCCCAGAAGGTTGCCCCAAAGGGATGGGAAAGGTTCTCTGAAGGAATGACCACCAGGTGTGGAGCACACTTCCACCCGCAGACAAGCCACAACTGTCTGAACATCACGCCCTCTATCTAACCTTTGGCTTTCTCAGTGGTCTGCTGTGCCCTGTCTGTGACCTTTGTCTCCTTCGTTATACATTGTTCAAGGGGAAAATGAAACGGTGGAAACAGGTGCGAAAATAACTTTGTATCCCCCCACGATCGCGTGATTGGAAGACGTGTAAAGGGCACAGTCCAAAATGTATCTGACTGGTTTTGCATATTGTGCTAATAAAAAGAGCCTCAGCAGAGCTAGCTGGCAGCTTGCTGTGCACAGCTCACCTGCATTACCAACTCCCGCCTCATGCCTTCACTTCAGTTCTCCACAATAGGTTCCCACCAAGTAGCATAATCTCCCCGGGGTTTCTGGTCAGTGGTCTGGAAATGTTGGAGACTCAACTCAGGAGCTTCTTTTGGCAATGAAGCTGCTGGATCACAGGTCTTCCGCTTCCCCAATGGCTCCCAATTCTATTCCAAGCATAGCTCAAACTAATGGTTTTAACCTTGGAAGACCTCTTTGATATAGATCAAGGTTGGGGAACTGGTGGCTCTCCAGCCATGGCTGGATTACAACTCCTATCCTCCCTGACCATTGGCCATTCTGCCTGGGGGCTGATGGAAGATGGAGTCCATCAATCTCTGGAGAACCACAGAGTTCTCCATCCTTTGCCTCCCCTCACATTAATGAAAGCCACTGTGCAGGCACCTACCTTGCCATGCTGAGGAACAGATCCACCAGCTGATGCCCAACTTGGAGCAGCTCCTCTGTCAGGAGGGACTCCACCGTTCCCGCGATCCGCGACCAGAGCAGTTCAGTCCAGGCGTCCTGGTTGTGCTCAAACAACGTCGTCAGCAGCTGCAAGGAATGCTTGGCCCGGGAGGCCGAATGGGATTTGAGGGACTCTTCGACACGAGCAACGATCATTCGAGTGCAAGCCGGCCAATCGCAGTCCATCGAGCTGAGGAGGCGAGAGGGTTCGGACTGAACAGAGAAGATGAGCACGCGAGCGAGAAGGCGGTTGGCTCCTGAAGCAACAAACAGGCTCGGGTCTCCTTGGAGAGTGAAAATCACATCTAGGGAACCTGGTGTTGAGGGAGACAGAGAGAGGAAGATGCAGAATAATTTTGTAATGAGGTCCATGAGGAAGAGTGGCTTGAGCACTGGGCTAGGACCAGAGGGGAGGGTTCAAATCCCACACTCAGCCATGAAGCTCACTGAGTGGCTTTGGGTGAGACACTGTCTCTCTCAGCCCGTCCTACCTCACAAGGTTGTTGTAAGGATGAAACAGGGAGGAAGATAACCACGTACGCCACCTTGAGCTCTTTGAGGGGAAAGGTGGGGTATCAATGTGATAAACAAAACAAAAAAAGAGAAGGAGAATAAGAGTTTGGACTTGATATCCCACTTTATCACTACCTGAAGGAGTCTCAAAGCGGCTAACATTCTCCTTTCCCTTTCTCCCCCACAACAAACACTCTGTGAGAGCCAGTGTGGTGTAGTGGTTAAGAGCGGTAGTCACGTAATCTGGGGAACCGGGTTCGCGTCTCCGCTCCTCCACATGCAGCTGCTGGGTGACCTTGGGCCAGTCACACTTCTTTGAAGTCTCTCAGCCCCACTCACCTCACAGAGTGTTTGTTGTGGGGGAGGAAGGGAAAGGAGAATGTGAGCCGCTTTGAGACTCCTTAAAGGGAGTCTAAGGCGGGATATCAAATCCAAACTCTTCTTCTTCTTCTTCTGTGAGGTGAGTGGGGCTGAGAGACTTCAAAGAAGTGTGACTGGCCCAAGGTCACCCAGCAGCTGCATGTGGAGGAGCAGGGAAGTGAACCCAGTTCACCAGATTACGAGTCCACCGCTCTTAACCACTACACCACACTGCCTCCCATCCAGCGTTTTCATCTGGGTGATGCTTTCCTTGTGCGTGTGGGTGGTGCTGTTTTGGCTACGTAAGCAACAGGACTTGCAGCACAAACATCGGAAAGGGAGAAAGCGAAAAGGGGCAGCTTTCTTCTGTTCAGCAGCGTTTCTCCAATGGCTAGTGAGCTCTATAACCCAACAAATGACCCTACTAGCCATAAGGTGCAGCAGACATCACAAAAGCAGGCCGACCCAGAAAACGAGTAGCCCAAGGAAGGCTGGGGAGATCAGAGTGCTGCGGCACGAGGCCCAAGACAAAAGTCCATTTATTTCTCGTTGTTACAAGCCAGACATCTGCTCTGGAATTATGAGGGTGATGATTTACATGTCAGAAGCCATCAGGGCACATGATGCTTCACAAAAGACAAGGCCTTGCCCCTAGGAGCTTACAAACCAACAGAGGAGAAACAACAGAGGAAGGGGAGCCCAGGCAGCAGGGGGAGACGGAGTGGGAGAAAGCCTGTGGCCCTCCAGAGGTGGTTGGACTACAACTCCCAGCAGCCCCGGTGAGTGTGAGCAATCACCGCGGATGATGGGAATCGCAGTCCTACAGCATCTGGCTCCCCAACCCTGCAGGTTTGGGAGCTAAAATGTTCTCAACAGGATTCAACGGACAGGTTAGCCATGGGTTTTCAGTTTTAGGAAGCCCCACTGCTTTCCTTTAGGCAGACGGCCACGATTCACCAGCAGATCACCTCTCCAGTAAGACAGAGAGAGACTTCTTCCAAAACCCTGGACAGATGCTGCTAGGCAGTGTGGAGAATTCTAAGTTGGATGGACCAATGGCCTGACACAGATGCCTCTTGTGCCTCAGAGGCAGGCCCAGGTACATTGTATAAATTCTGGCAGAAGAAGCAGTGCTTACCAGAGTTGCACAAGAACTGGAAGGCGCTGTAGTGCTGCAGCATGCTGTAAACGCCCTGCACCCAGCCGCTCCGGATGGACATGTCTTCCCACAATGCACTGCTCAGAGGCCCCGCTTCTCCAAAGGCACCAAACACGACTTCTCCCTGCTGAAGCGAGAACAGAAGAAAGCGGGAGATTCTCACAGTCACTGACTGTGATGGGATAATGAGCTGCTTGTGCGTAAAAGCTTGATCCCTCTGGGGTTTGGCTGGTCACCCAAACCTAGGCACTAACGGAGCCCCCAAAGCATGACTCCGTCAGTCGCTGGTAGAATCTGACAGTGTGCGTCTACGGAACTTACTCCAACATAAAAGCTGTTTGACGGACATGCGCCTTCGTGACTCTGCGTGACAGTTTCCGGCGAAGGGTGGGAGTTCCTAACGGGGCTCTTGTTACCTCTTCACTATTCTCACTAGAAGTATCCCAGAGCCTCTCCCCCGACTCCCCTTCCGCTGGAACTCCTGCTCTCCCCCTACTGGTTCCTTCTTCTGCTGTAGAGTCTCTCCTATTCTCCTGGAGCCTCTCCACCACCTGTCCCTCCGATGGCAGTTCCCTGACATCCACCTCCCCCCCAGGGCCCCCTTCACCCCCCCGCCTCCTCTCCCACTGGCGGTGAGGGCGGAAAGCCCCTGAAGGAACTCTCCTCGTCGTCCGAGGATTCAAACACTTCTAACCACGGCGTACCGTCTCTCTCCTCGTCTTCCTCTTCTTCGTCGGAGTCGGCTTCCTCACCCACCCCTGACTCTGGGAACCCTTCAAACTCCCCTTCCTCATCGGTGGTCCCAAAGTGTTCCCTTCTAAATCGTGCCACGGGTTGCGGTTTTTTTGGGAAACGCTGATGAAATGTTTCTATTAACACCTCGTCCTTGACTAACTCTGCTGGTACCCAAGTGTATTCCGACTCAACTTCCCCCTCCCATTCTACCAGATATTCCACCTGATTCCCCTTCCACCTGGAATCAATGATTCTTGCCACGTTCATGTCGCGTTCTCTCTCTTCTATCACGGGCGTTTGGGTGACCTCTCTCTCACGCTCCCCCCACTCACGTCCCTCTCGGTACGGCGACAGTAATGACCTGTGAAATACTGGGTGCAATTTCATGTGACTGGGCAGTCTGAGTTTGAATGCTACTGGGTTGACCTGTTGTATGACCTCAAAGGGTCCCAATCTTTTGGGTCTCAATTTCTTACTCCCTCCCTTGAACGGTAGTCCTTGGGTGGATAGCCACACCCGGTTTCCCACCCTTATAGTTTCACCTTCCCTCCTATTTCTGTCTGCTTGCTTCTTATATTCTTCCTTGGCTTTCTCTAAGTTAAGTTGAAGCTGACGGTGGATCGCTTCCATCTCTTCAAAAAAGTGTTCCGCCGCCAGCACGCTCCACCTCTCCCCTCCTTCTCCTGGAAATGCCCGGGGATGACACCCATAATTTGCCAGAAAAGGACTCATCCCTGTGGACACGTTCTCCGCGTTGTTGTAGGCAAATTCTGCCAGAGGTAACTTATCTACCCAATCATTTTCTCTGTCTTTTACATAACACCTCAGGTATTGTTGTAAAATCCCGTTTGCCCTTTCCGCTTGCCCATTTGTTTCTGGGTGCCGGGCAGTTGAGAAATTGAGTTCCACGTGCAGTAAGCTCATAAGTTTCCTCCAGAACCTGGAAGTAAACTGTTTCCCTCTGTCGCTGACCACCCTCAAGGGGGCGCCATGCAACCTGAAAATATGCTCTACAAATAACTTGGCGGTTTCCTCCACGGTGACCGCTTGGGAACAGGCTATAAAATGACACATCTTAGTTAATAGATCTACCACCACCATGACAGCTGTTTTGCCCTTGGATTTTGGCAGATCCATCATAAAATCTATGGATACTGCCTCCCATGGCCTTTCTGGTGTGGGTAAGGGTTGTAATAGCCCCGCTGGCGCCACCCTCTCCCCTTTCGCTCGCTGGCACCTGTTGCAACCCCTGACATATTCCCGTACGTCCTCCCTCACCTTGGGCCACCAAAACTCCCTGGTAACCAACCACATGGTTTTGTGCTGTCCAAAATGCCCCGCTGTGGGGCTGTCATGCAACTGCTTGAGTACTCTGCCCCTCAGTTCCCCATCTGGTATGTACAGTGCCCCTTTGTAATACAACGCCCCGTTCTTTTCTTCAAACCCCCCTGTGTTCTCCTCTGTCCTCCTGAGTTCTCTGAATTTCTCTTGGGCGTATTCATCGTTCTCAGTACCCTCTATCAGTTCCCTCTGCCCCACCAATGCCGCCCCACACACCCAGCGGTCTTCAGGGATTACATGCCTTGCCTCAGGCGCTCCCTCCCCCTCTAAGTACTCAGGTTTCCTGGAGAGGGCGTCCGCCCTCACGTTCTCGGAGCCTGGCACGTAACGAATCTCAAAGTGGAATTTGGAGAACTCCTGGGCCCATCTCACTTGTCTCTGGTTCAGCACTCGTGCTGTTCTCCAGTATTCCAGATTTTTGTGGTCAGTTCGGACTTGAACCTTGTGCTGCGCCCCAATCAGCAAGTGCCGCCATCTCCGGAATGCTTCATGAATGGCGAGCAGTTCTCGGTCGTATACTGTGTAGTTCCTCTCGGATTTGTTCAACTTCCGCGAGAAGAACGCACATGGTCTCCATTCGGACGTATCTTTTCCCGGCTGGAGAAGCACGGCCCCCACCGCTCGGTCTGACGCGTCAGTCTCCACCCTCATTGGTTGTTGTAGATCTACGTGCAAAAGTTGCTCTTCCGACGCAAACGCCTGCTTCAAGTGTTCGAACGCCCGCTGCGCTTCTTCCGTCCAAACAAATTTTTTCTTGCTGCTAAGACAATCCGTGATGGGCGCTGTTAAATGGGCAAAGTTTTTGATGAACTTCCTATAGAAGTTTCCGAAGCCCAGGAATCTTTGCACGTCCTTCTTGGTCTTTGGTGTTTTCCATTCCAGTACCGCTTGAACCTTGCTGGGATCCATGGCCAATCCCTTGTCAGACAACCGGTACCCCAGGAATTCCACCTCCCTGGTATGAAACTGACACTTCTCCAGTTTCACCCACAGCCGATTTTCTCGCAGTTTGCTCAGTACTTCTCTTACATCTCGCACATGCTGCTCCTCATTCTCTGAGTATACCAGGACGTCATCTAAGAACGCTACGCAGTTCTTGTAGAGCAATGGCCCCAGGACGTGATTCATGAACGATTGAAAACAGGCCGAGCCCGCCTGTAGACCGAAGGGCATAACGAGGTACTCAAAGGCCCCCAAGGGGGTGAACATAGTGTTTTCCACTCATCCCCCTTTCTCACACGTATCAAGTTATATGCCCCTCTAAGGTCCAGCTTGGTAAAATTTTTCCCTTTTCTCACCCGTGTCAGAATGTCATCAATTCTAGGCATAGGGAACGTCACTGGTTCTGACACTGCATTTAGGGCCCTGAAATCACACACAAGCCTGGGTTTACCCGTGTTTTTTTTGTCCACAAAGAACACTGGGCTGCCCCCCACCGCTCGTGACTCTCTGATGAAACCTCGCTTGAGGTTCTTGTCAATGAACTCCCTTAACTCCTGCATCTCACTGTCTGACACTGCATACAGCTTGCCCACTGGCAATTGTGCTCCTGGGAGTAAGTTAATTTGACAGTCAAAGGGTCTGTGCGGGGGCAGTTTATCTGCTTCCTTTTCGCTAAAGACGTCAATCAAGTCAGCGTATTGTGGTGGCACCTTCCCCTTGTCCATCACTTCCATCCCTGCTAGAGTGGCCCTGGCCCCTGCCTGAGCCTCTCCCTCCTTGCAGTGTTCTAGGCAATGTGCTGATCCAAAGGAAACCACTCTCTGATGCCAGCCTACTAGCGGATCATGTAGTGCCAGCCAGCTCATTCCCCAAATAATAAGAGCTCCTCCCAAGGTGGCTACGTTAAACGCTATCAGTTCTGTGTGTCTTGCCACCCTCATTATCATTGGTACAGTCTGTTGGCTCACTTCTCCTCCCAACAGTTCCCTCCCATCAATCGTGGTAACCTGCAAAGGCTTACTTAATGGGATAGTCTGTATCTGGTGTTCAGCTGCAAACTCCTTACTCATGAAATTACAGGAACTACCTGAATCCAATAGCGCTTTTATCTTTAGTGGGTGTCCGTTTGCCAGTTCCAGCAACACCTCTATCACAAGCGCTGGTCTTGGAGGTTCCGGCGTGGGCACATTCACTACTCCCTGGCCTGGCTGCTGTGCCCTGATGTTGGCAGCCAGGCGTTGGCTTTTACTTGCTCCTTGATTTCTTCTTCCTCCTTTCCCCCAACAGTTCCCGCCATCTCTTGCCATTCCTTCCTTTGCGGACAGACTCTGGCAAAGTGACCTGGCTGTTGGCAGAGATAACATCTCTTGGCGCTCTTTCCCTCCTTCTTCCGCCCCTCACTGGTGTTTGAAACTGCGCGTGCGCGCGCTGTTCCAAGTTCCATCGGCTCTGCTGGCGGGAAAGGCTGCTCCGGAATCTCCGGAATGCGGAAGTCCTTCCAACGTTCCCCCTTTCCTTCCCGCTTTTCCAAAGCTCTGGCTTCCTGGCGCACTCCTATGGACAGCGCCGATTTAGTCAGCTGGTCCATAGACTCCGCCCTAGGCGCCCGGGAAAGTTCATCTTTCACTGCCGGAGAGAGCCCTTCTTCAAACAGCATTTGAATAGGTTCACTCGCAAGGTCCCACCCCAGTCTATGAATCAGCATGGTGAACTCAGTCCAGTACTCAGGTACAGATCGGCTCCCCTGTTTACACGCCATTAACTGCCTGCGCACCACCCCTTGCTCAATCTCGCTGGAAAACATCAAGTCCATGGCGCGAAAAAATTTCATTGTGTCCTTTAAGATTTCATTATTGGCTGCCATCAGGGGCTGAATCCAGTCCTTCGCCCCTCCCTCTAGATGGCCAATCACGTACGCCACTCTAGAGTTCTCATCGGGGAAGTCATCAAACAGTAGATTGAGAGCATATTGCATCTCTGTCCTAAAGACTTGATAGTTCCTGGGATCCCCCCCAAATTTCTGCACCAATCCAGGCACCTTTCTGGCAAGTGGGGTGGTTTTCCCCTTATCCGCATCTTGAGCCCTCCTCTCCTCGAGCCTCGCCGTTTGCAGCGCGAGCTGGACCTCCAACGCCCTGTACCTTTCTTCCAGGCTTGGACCTGCTCCAGCTCCAGCTCCTCCGGTTCCGGCTGGTTCGCTCATGATGCCCTCTGCTTGCACAAGCTGCTTTCAAAGACTGTCAGATTGCTGTGATGGGATAATGAGCTGCTTGTGCGTAAAAGCTTGATCCCTCTGGGGTTTGGCTGGTCACCCAAACCTAGGCACTAACGGAGCCCCCAAAGCATGACTCCGTCAGTCGCTGGTAGAATCTGACAGTGGGCGTCTACGGAACTTACTCCAACATAAAAGCTGTTTGACGGACATGCGCCTTCGTGACTCTCTGCGTGACAGTTTCCGGCGAAGGGTGGGAGTTCCTAACGGGGCTCTTGTTACCTCTTCACTATTCTCACTAGAAGTATCCCAGAGCCTCTCCCCCGACTCCCCTTCCGCTGGAACTCCTGCTCTCCCCCTACTGGTTCCTTCTTCTGCTGTAGAGTCTCTCCTATTCTCCTGGAGCCTCTCCACCACCTGTCCCTCCGATGGCAGTTCCCTGACACTGACCTACGACCAACGTCCATTTCTGCATGGGGGGAAATCCTGAAACATATGCAACCTAGTGCTGCTCTTTTGTGCTTTTTAAAGGTAAAGGGACCCCTGACCATTAGGTCCAGTCACGGATGACTCTGGGGTTGCGGCACTCATCTCGCTTTACTGGCCGAGGGAGCAGATGTTTGTCCGCAGACAGTTTTTCCAGGTCATGTGGCCAGCATGACTGAGCCGCTTCTGGCGAAACCAGAGCAGTGCACGGAAACGCTGTTTGCCTTCCCGCCGGAGCGGTACCTATTTATCTACTTGC
Organism: Podarcis gaigeae; assembly: GCF_964106915.1. Lineage (NCBI taxonomy): Eukaryota > Metazoa > Chordata > Lepidosauria > Squamata > Lacertidae > Podarcis > Podarcis gaigeae. The sequence continues at coordinate 50,782,987 of NC_139690.1, read as the reverse complement.
ACTTTGAGGTGCTTTTGAACTGCTAGGTTGGCAGGAGCTGGGACTGAACAGCGGGAGCTCACCCCATCGCACCCCATCGCAAACTTCTGATCAGCAACCCCAGGCTCTGGGGTTTAACCTACAGCGCCACCCACGTCTCTTGTGCTTTTTTGGTGGTTATATTTTAAGGGTTGGACCGATGGGTCCAAAACCCTCAGTGAGTTAGGGGCTTCCTCTGCATGTAAAGACAGGTTCTGGTGGATGGAGCGGACGAGACCAAGAGCGGGTCCAATGGTCAAGAAGGCAGTTTCTGCAGGTGCTGTAGAAAAAAGCGAGGGGCAGATGGGGCTCGTCTACCTGGGAAGGGAGCCCATCCAGGGGAAGTAAAACTCAGGTCCAAACCCCCCCACTGCCTTGCAGGGTATCTTCAGGGGAAGAAAAGGAGTAAGTCCTACATAAACCTGGACTTCCTAAGATGGCTTGGTGGTACCTTGTATGCCTCCTTCCAGCAACTCCTGCAGCCAAGCTGGTGCTTAAGACTTTACTGACCTGCAGGTGTTGGAAACTACTTTCAGAGGCAGCAAATATCCCAGTGAGCCTCAGGACGAAGGAAAGGATGGTGGGATTTGGCTCCTCTTGTCTGAGCACAGCCAGGACCAGCTCCTTCAAACACGGGTTTTCTTCTAACAGCAGCAGGCTGGATCCTGGGAGGGGGAAAAGAAGGGCCAGCAGGGAATGACCAGATGTTTAGTTAGAAGACAAAACTTACGTAGTGCAAAGCCTCTGCGGTCTACTCAGACTAAGTTGCTTAGTCTTCTCTGCACTGACTCTCCATATTTTAAGGCAGGGGATTTCCTCAGCCCTATCTGGAATCACAGTCTCAACCTATTAAGAAATTTCACATGCCCCCAGCCCTCTACATCTTATACCCTTGCTTCCTAACATTTAAAGCGAAACATTTAAATGCTTCCTAACATTTAAAGCGAAATCTCCTTTCTTGCTATTTGAACCAGCTGCTTTGAGTTCTCTGGAGCTCCAACTTTGCTCCATCAACTACAACAGGCTTCCCCAACCTGGTGCCCTCACTACATTTTATATGACAACCCCTATCATCCCTGACAGTTGACCATGCTGGCTGGAAACTGATGGGAATTGGAGTCCAACAACATCATGGGCAGGTGGGCAGATTGCACCAGGCACGGGAACACTGGTTTCACTTTCTGTCTTGCCAGAGTGGTGCATGCTCTAGTTATTTCCTACTTGGACTACTGCAATGCATTCTTGTGGGGCTACCATTGAAGGTGACTCGGAAACTGCAATTAATCCAGAATGCGGCAGCTAGATTGGTGACTGAGAGTGGCTGCTGAGACCATATAACACCAGTCCTGAAAGATCTTCATTGGCTCCCAGTACATTTCCAAGCACAATTCAAAGTATTGGTGCTGACCTTTAAAGCCCTAAATAGTCTCAGTCCTGTATACCTGATGGAGCGTCTCCACCCACATCATCCAGCCCGGACACTGAGGTCCAGCGCTGAAGGCCTTCTGGCGGTTTCCTCGCTGCGAGATGTTAGGTTACAGGGAACAAGGCAGAGGGTCTTCTTGGTAGTGGCATCTGCCCTGTGGAACACCCTCCCAGCAGATTTCAAGGCAATAAACAACTATTTTACTTTTAAAAGTCAACTGAAGGCGGCCCTGTTTAGGGAAAGTTTTAATGTCTGACGCTGTATTGTTTTTAATATTCAGTTGGAAGCTGCTCAGAGTGGCTGGGGAAACCCAGCCAGATGGACAGGGTATAAATATATCATTATTATACTTTGGCTATCAAAAGTATTATTATACTTTGGCTAAACAAAGATCATGGCCACTGGTCCCATCACCTCCTGGCAAATAGAAGGGGAAGAAATAGAGGCAGTGAGAGATTTTATTTTCTTGGGCTCCATGATCACTGCAGATGGTGACAGCAGTCATGAAATTAAAAGACGCCTGCTCCTTGAGAGAAAGGCGATGGCAAACCTAGACAGCATCTTAAAAAGCAGAGACATCACCTTGCCAACAAAGGTCCGTATAGTGAAAGCCATGGTTTTCCCAGTAGTCATGTATGGAAGTGAAAGCTGGACCATAAAGAAGGCTGATCGCCGAAGAATTGATGCTTTTGAATTATGGTGCTGGAGGAGACTCTTGAGAGTCCCATGGACTGCAAGAAGATCAAATGCATCCATTCTGAAGGAAATCAGCCCTGAGTGCTCACTGGAAGGACAGATCCTGAAGCTGAGGCTCCAATACTTTGGCCACCTCATGAGAAGAGAAGACTCCCTGGAAAAGACCCTGATGTTGGGAAAGATGGAGGGCACAAGGAGAAGGGGACAGAGGACGAGATGGTTGGACAGTGTTCTCGAAGCTACAAATGTGAGTCTGACCAAACTGCGGGAGGCAGTGGAAGACAGGAGTGCCTGGCGTGCTCTGGTCCATGGGGTCACAAAGAGTTGGACACGACTAAACGACTAAACAAAAACTTTGGCTATCACCTCTTTATGATCTCTTTTCTAGGTTAGATATTTGTAAGTGTTGAATCAGGACCTGCGAGACCAGGGTTCCAACCCCCACTCAGCCATGAATTTCACTAGATGATCTGCCTCTCAGCCTAACATTCCTCACAAGGTTGTTGTGGGGCTTAAATGAAGGGGGGGGGGCAGAAAACCACATATGCCACCTTGAGCTCCTTAGAGAGAAAGGTAGGATACAAATGCAATAAACCATTTCTATACCACTTAACACCAAAATCACAAGCCCCAGAATGAGATTCTGTGACCCTCCAGATGTTCTTGGCCTTCAGCCTCCATCAGCCGCAGTGCAGATAATGAATAGTAGATGGTCATCCATCCTCTGTTTAAAAACTTCTAAGGCAGGACAGTCCACCACCTTCCAAGCTGATGGGATATGGGGGGCCACATGGTCTCAAGGCCCCTTGTTTTGTTTTTTTCAAGAGGTGGGTTCCTTTCCATACATGTGTGTGACGCTTTAGAGAAGCCTTACAAAATAAACATCTAACCATGGAACTTACCAGTGTTAATCAGCATCTTAAACCAATCCAGCAACTTTTCCAAACAAGTGTCATCCGAAAGGGGGTGCCTTGGATCTGCCAGAATCGTACATACTGAAGGCAGAAGTTGAGAGCACTTTCTATCCATGGCGAGTCTCAGTTCTTCCGCTCTGTTTTTTCCCTCATGAAATAGTGTAAGAACAAGGCAGAACCTACAACGCAAAAAAAATGTTTTTGAAGAGGAACCTAAACCGGAACATGAGATCTTGCATTTAAATCTAACAGCCCAACTGTACTCAAATGACAGCAAAGTGACCTGGTTTCACCCACTCTCACTTAGGATCGGACCCAAAGCTACTGTTTTTGAGAGCTAAGGAGGGGGACTTGACTAAAACTGGGGAGCATCAGGGGGTGGGACTCACGGGTTCCATTAAGTCCCCCTCCTTTCCTGCTCCGTGATCAAAGTATTGCAGCTCAGTGCTGAACCTGCTTACTCGGAAGTAAGGCAGCAGCGGCAACGAGTTCAGCTTGAGTTTATTATCAAGTACAGTAAGTGCACCTCTCGGGGTCTCCTTGGAATGCTGCTCTCCGCACGCACAGCTCGGCCGGCGCGATCAGCGTTTACTCAGAAGTAAGTGCCACCGACTTCCACACAACTAGCCTCCCCAACAGTTTGTGCGCCTATCACTTCTGCTTTAATTGGGAATAAGCCACAGGAATCTCTGGAGAGTCCACCAAGCAAGCACGCAAACGCCGCGATCCTGGAGAGGAAGCCTGCTGCACAAAACGGGACTTGCTCTCCGAGCAAACGTGGCTTGGATCGGGTTGCAATAAAATCCCCGCGCGCTGCTATCGCAAAGACCTTACCTGCCCCGTTTCCCTTCCAAGCGCTACTGGGCATGCTCAGTTCATCTCCGGCAGTGAGCATGCTCAGTAGCGCAAGCGAAGCCTCCCGCATTCCTGCCTTGCCAGCACTTGGCATGAGTTTCTCCAGGCTCGCTAAACACAGCATCTGTGGAGGGCAAGGAGAGCCTTTTTTCAGAGGCGGGACTGCAGGGCATGGGTTGCACCAGAGGGATCTGCCGGAGTCGGGTCAGAGAGGTTTATAAAGAGAGAATTTCTCCCACCTCCAGATGTTTTAGACTACGTCTCCCATCAGCCCCTGCGACTATGCCCATAATGCCTGTGGTAGCTTGCTGGGGCTGATGGGAGTCGTAGTCCAAAACGTCTGGAGGGAACCAAGTTGTGGAAGACAAGATGGCCAAACTTGGCTCGCCAGCTGTTTTGGGACTACAACTCCCATCATCCCTAGCTAACAGGACCAGTGGTCAGGGATGATTGGAATTGTAGTCCCAAAAAATAGCTGGAGGGCCAAGTTTGGCCATCACTGACATATAAGCTAAACAAGCTATAGCTTAGGGCCCTACTCTCTTGGCAGCCCCCCAAAAAATTAAAGGGAAAAACCTGGGTGTACATTTCCAAAATATAAGATAAAAAACAAATAAAATAAAACCTACATACAGCAAAAGTGTTATGTGTTGTGTAGGCTCCTTTCTGTTATGTGCAAATGGCTTTAGCTACCTATTAGGTCCATAAATTACCATATAGCATATATTCAACACAAAAAACAGTGACAATTTGTTGTTGACAATGGACAGCTGGACATATAAAGGGCCCCATTACCTTCAGTAGCTGAGGGCCTCATCAGACCTAAATCCGGCCCTGATTACATGCACATGACTCCAGCTACCAAAGCTGAGGCTGCTGAACAGATTCTTGGGCTGGAGTATTGTTTGGGGGTGGGGTGGGGTTGATACTACTGTTGCATCTTTAGTTTTAGATCTTACGATTGACCTGGAAATTGTTTCCATTTGGTTGTGTCCTTTTTGATGTGTTTGATTGATTGTTTATGGCTTCTGTTACGTTTGTAATTCTGTAAATCTTGTCGTGTTGTAGGCCGCCTTGAGCATACTTTCAACTACAAATAAAATGATGATTTATTTATTTTTGTGAGCCGCCTTAGGGGCGGGGCTTCTTTGGCCGAAAGGCGGCACACATACAAATAAAAGGATAGCACATTAAGCGGGGGGGGGGGGATTTAAACACTTAGGATCGGAACAACGGGCAGCCGCGCGGCCAGATCCTGTGCACATTCTCTCTTCCCGTCTCCCCATTGCCCTGCACGCCCAAGCCAACAGCAGCAGCAGCAGCAGCAGCGGGGGATCCTCTCCCGGGAGCCAGCCTGCGCTCGCTTCTGCGCCTGCGCGCCTCTCCCCCAACAGCAAGCGCGTCACTTCGGGCAAGCTCTCGTTCGGCCCGCGCCTTTGATTGTCAACTCCGGCGGCGGAGCCTCCCGGCCCGGGCTCGCCCCGCCCCCATCCGGGTCCTGGTTGCCGCGGCAGGTTGCCATGGAGCCCGAAACCCGGAAGTGGCGAGGAAAGGCCGCCGGAGTCGGAGAAAGGGCCGCTGCCGCCTGGGGTGAAATGGTGGTTTCGCTGGCCCGGCCGGCGCTTCCTCGCTATGTCTCAGAGCCCCGACGAGGCCGCCGCGGAGCGGGAGCTGGTGAGGGGAGAGGAAGCGGGAAAGCTCTCCCGGCAGGCAGGCAGGCAGGCCGGCCTTGGGGGAAAGGGAGCCTCTCCTGCGCCTCTCCCGGCTGAGGGGAGGGGAGGCCTGGTGGGGCTGGAGGCCGGGGGTCGAGGAAGGGGCAGCTGCGGCCCAGCCAAGCCTTATGGCGAGGGGGGAGGCAACATCTCCCTCTCCACCCCCCCCCGCGATGCCCCCACTTCCCGCCCCTCCATTGAACTCAGAGGGGCTTCCTCTAGAGCAGCAGGTGGGTCAAGGGTTGCCCCATCCCTTCGTGGGTTCCCTCACCTGCCCCAGTGCCGGATTTACGTATAAGCTAAACAAGCTATAGCTTAGGGCCCCACTCTCTTGGGCCCCCTCCAAAAAATTAAAGGAAAAAACAACTGGGTGTACATTTCCAAAATTGCATTTCACTTCAACAATTACTTGGATAAAATACATATTTTGTTATGTGCAAATGGCTTTAGATACCTAAATTACCATATAGCATCTATTCAACACAAAAAGCAGTGACAATTTGTTGTTGACAAAGGACAGCTGGCCATAGAAAGGGACTCATTACCTTCAGGAGCTGAGGGCCTCATCAAAGCTAAATCCAGCCCTGAGCTCTTTGCTCTGGCAAAAGACAGGACAGGGTGGTGGGTGGACGATTTTTTTTTGGGGGGGGGTCACAAAGTGACTTCAAAGCAACCTGTTGCAATCTGTTGCCAGTCTCACAGGAAGGCTCCTCTGGAATTTTATCACACACAAACGCATGGATTTGTAAATCCGCCTGTGCTTTGCGACCCAGAGCTTAAATAACACGCAGCCTTTCATGCCCCCTTTCCAACACGTGCATTTGGAGAAGGTCCCTAATATGGCAGAGAGAGAGAGAAGACCTGAAATACAGTGCAAAACTGTATCAGTACAGGACATAGCATTTTACATTGAAATAAACGGGACAATCCTGAACCATACAGGACAGGTGGCAACCGTAGCCTGCTGCTGCTGCTTCCTCCTCCTCCTCATCTCTGTCTCCCACCCACCTGCGCTGGCAAACCTAAGAAATAAATGAATCCAGCCTTCAAAACTGATATGCACCGTTCATAAAAGCTAAGGCCACATTCACACTGGACATGTAAAGCCCACGATGCTGCTTTAAACAGTTGTGGCTTTCTCACTGAGAATTCTGGGAGCTGTAGTTTGTTAGGGATGCAAAGAGTGAGTGAGTAGGAGCCCCCCTGCTCCCCTCCTAGAACTACAGTTCCCAGAGTGGTTTAACAGTCTCTCTCCTTCACAAGGAACTCTGGATATTGTAGAAAGGAAAACGGGCATATCCCAAAACCTCTGCACCCTTAACAGACTACAGCCCCCAGGATTTTGTGGGAGAAGCTTCACAAGAACTTACAAATAAACATTGACCTGCATGAAACTGGAGCTTTTTAGCTGAGAAAAAATATGGAGTGGGGGGGCCAATGTGTTTATGGAGGACATGGGCAAAGACAAATCTTTCTGCTTCCCTTTTAATAACCCATCGCGGTCACCCAGTACAATAGGTGATGCAATATTGATTTGTGGGACTTACTACTACAAGGTGTGGTGGTGGCTTAAAGGTTTATGCAAATTTGGACGAGCTTCTCTACAACTAGATGGAACTTTTGTGTTCAGAATTGCTTCCAACGGCAACCAGTCACAAGCTGGATTGGAAAGTCGTGCCCGTATTCTGTTGTTTGTCCTCAGTATCTGATACGTAAAGCAGGTTTTTCCCTGCTGCTATGGTCTATAGCTATTGACAGACCTATCTTCTATGACAAATACCTTCTTGTGTGTGCCAGTGATCCCAGGATCACACAAAGGCACCAATCCTCTGCCCCTTCTATCCTCCTGATGTCTTGAATTTAGTCTTTTCCACAGTTCTCATTGAGTTTATTTCTATTTATTGCCCTTATATCCCACGTTTTTCTCCAAGAAGCTCAAGGTGGTGTGCATGGTCCTGCCCTTCCTCATTTAATCCCCACAATGACCCTGTGAGTTAAGTTAGACTGAGAGGTAGTGACTGGTCCAGAGGTCACCCAGTGAGCTTCATGACCAAGTGGGGATTTGAACCCTGGTCTCCAAGGGCCTAGCCTGACACTCTAACCAGGCATAGGCAAACTCGGCCCTCCAGATGTTGGGACTACAACTCCCATCCTCCCTGACCACTGGTCCTGTTAGCTAGGGATGATGGGAGTTGTAGTCCCAAAACATCTGGAGGGCCGAGTTTGCCTATGGCTGCTCTAACCACTACTCTACACAGCTGTGCATATGGTCCTTGCATTTCTATCATGTGATAAGAGGACTAGCTTTAAATTGCAGTGCCTTTTACCAGAGCCCTGTATAAGAATTAGAATGAGCTTATTTTAGGAGTATCCCATAACTTTGTCATACCATCTCAGATGTTATCTTTATAACATTGTGTGCAAGCCTTACCCTCAAATGTCCTATGAGCAGATTAGAGGGAAAGCTCAGTCCTATGCATGTTCACTCAGAAGTAATTCCCAATGTGTTCAGTGGGGCTTAGTTCCAGATAGGCATGCATAGGAGTGCAGTCTTAGGTGGTTTATTTATCATTTATGTCCAAATTTGGAATTAAAGTGAAGCCTCACAATTTATTTACTGCATTTTTTCTTCTCCTTTTCAGACAAATGTGGCTCACATCAAAAAGAACAAAATCAGTCTTTATTGTTATTGTAATGTTTATTAGAAGTAAAATGTCCCCATAGGCATAATTTATAACTCCATGGATTAAAATTTCCTGACCACTATAAAATAGAGGCATCGCCTAAAGTTTCAGTTGATTAATCTGCTGCTAAAACCAGTCAAACACACCCTTAGTTCTTCTGTCTAAGCTATCTGTGACGTGCAGATTGCTGTGTTTTCTGTTCTTAGCATTAGCACAATTGAAATCTTCTTCTGAAAGTTGTTCCATCACTGTCTCTTGAGATTTATATCTCTTTCATTTAATTCCTCCCAGGTAACGGGAGAGACCAGCTCTTAGAAATTTCTGCCTATGCTCCACTCTCCTGGAGGTGGTTACCCATCTGCCTTCAAGCTCTGCGGTCCTTGCCTCTTTCGCAGTCTGATCACTCACTAACATTGCAGGGCAAATTGGATAGGAGGGAGATATAGCCTGAGATCAGATGCCTGAAGGATAGCAAAAAAATAATCTGCCAGTATGCCTTGAAGAATGGGACTTCAGGAAATTAAAAACTCTGTGATGCGCTGTGTGGCCCGAGTCTGCCTGCAGTGAGCTACCAGGAAGCCAGTTTATCTCTTCATGCCGCTATCCAGGCTGTAAATACCAGCCTAGACCCCGACCCCCCCCCCCCCCGCAATTCTGCCTTTCACACAAAGCGAAATCTAGATCTAACCTAAGGACCAGACTGGTGGGGCTTAGAAGTATTGGTGAAAGCATCAGCAGAAATGAACTGCAAAGTACTTCCTTAGAGAGTGACCTATTTGCAAAAAACAGGTGGGGGACAACACTATTTTTAAAGGAAATAAAAAAAAAAAGGGAAATGAGACTATATCCAACCCCACCCGCCTTACTAATACATTGTGTCATGTACAGTGGTACCCCGCAAGACGAATGCCTTGCAAGACGGAAAACCCGCTAGACGAAAGTGTTTTCGGTTTTGGAGGTGCTTCACAAAACGAATTTCCTATGGGCTTGCTTTGCAAGACGAAAATGTCTTGCGAGTTCCTGCGGGTTCCCCCCCCTTTTTCTAAGCCGCTAAGCCGCTTATCAGTTGATCCGCTAAGCCGCTTAACAGCTGATCCACTAAGCCACTTAACAGCTGATCCGCTAAGCCGCTTAACAGCTGATCCGCTAAGCCCCTAAGCCGCTAATAGCGCTAAGCCGCTAAGCCGCTAATGGACTTGCTTCGCAAGACGAAAAAACCGCAAGACGAAGAGACTCGCGGAACGGATTCTTTTCGTCTTGCGAGGCACCACTGTATTTCCACAGCTCTCCTGGTAATTCATGCAAGCAGATTTAAGTTGAAATCTGGTGCCTCTGAATGATGCCAGGACATTATGAAGAAGTTCAGGGATAGGGAACCCAGGGCCCATCAGAAATTGCTGGACTACAGCTCCCATAATCGCTGAGCATGGAGATGCTGGCTGGGCCTGGTGGGGGTTGGAGTCCAACAGTATCTAGAAAGCCGCAGGTGCACATGCAAAAAAAGTCCTATACGTATGCATTTTTATTCTGCAGGCAGAGGACAGTCTTTCTGCAATGACGTTTGAATCTGACACAGAAACGGTGAGTTTTACAAGAATGTTCTCTTTCTGTACACTTTACTTTCCCTTTCAGTGACTGCGCTACAATGGTAAACCAGGCTCAAGTGCTCTGCGGATGAGCCCAGAGCAAGCCAGATTGTCAGGCTGGCACTCGCCTTCCTCCCTGTGACCTAAAGCAAAACTTTTGTCAGAGTTTCGTTTCATTTTTAAGGAATCCCAGCTTACCCTCATGGCCATATAAAGGGATCCTGGTTTTAAACCAACTATGGTTAGTTTCATAACAGTATTCATAATATTCCATTTGGACTGATTTGTGCATGGTGATATTGATGCAGGTGATCTTGAGTTTTTAAAACACCTTGGGAGGAATTTTCTCCTGTTATATAATGTGGTAGTTTTTCCCCCCAGCAGCAAACTTAATATCAGGCATGTAGGTGTGAATTTGCTTCATCTATTGTGACTGTTTGTTTCCAGGCAACAATTCTGGACTCATCTGGGTATTTCTCTGGACCACTCCACTAATCCCAAATCTGCAGCATTCATTGTTCTAGTAGTAGTTGCTAATATATAAGAAGCTGTTACTAGTGAGCCTTTTTTACAAAAATAAGTGGGCTTTACTTTGTCCCTGGTGTGTGTGTGTGTGTGTGTGTGTGTGTGTATGTAATGCTACTGTAATCTGGAAGTTTAATTGAGAAATCTGGACAAGGAACAAAATTAGATTTTTTACTTTTACAGCACTGTAAGATATTGTCTTGTTTATTACACAGGGAGGGAGCATGGGGTGCTTCAGCTGTTGTTGGACAACAACAGCTCCTGAGTCCAGCATCATCTGAAGGGCCGCAAGTTCCCTATTCCTATTTTATTGACTTATTTTGATGAAAATTTCAGCTTTCAGGTTAGCGATTTGTTGATAAAGTTTTGGAACTTTAGTAAACCTGGCTGGCTAATTAGAACCCCACTTTCTACATATGTATAATGGAAGTGACACTGTTGTTCCCTGCTCAGAAAATAAATATGCTGTTTGTAGCCATCATGTTATTCCAAACCAATGAAATTGGTGAATTTCAGTGCCAAATAAATAATTTTTTTCAGAAATTGAAGAAGAAAACATCTCGCAAGCCTCCAAAATCACCAAGTAAGCATGACTAGACCTTTCCCTTTCCCTGAAACCACCTAATGACAATGCGACATCTGTGCTGGTATAGGGAATTGAATGGTCTCTCCAAAAAAGCTTTAAGATAGGAAGATAAGCTTTAAGATAAATATTACTGGCTGCTTTCTTACCTGGCTAAGAAATTCAGCCTTTTATTATCTTGTGGTTTACATATTTTTCGAAGGCAATTAGTTTACACATCCTTTGCAGCTTTACTCAGATGAAATGTTAGAAGCTTGTTGTTGCTGCAGTTTTAATCTATAGCACTGACAGGGTTTTTTTTTTCTTGCCTCAGAGTCTCCATACACCTCTAGCACATGTTTCCATTCTAAAAAGACTGGATTTCTGAGAACCTTGAAGGGCACAGACAGTAAGCACTTTGAAATCCCCTTGGTTAAAGCATCAAGGCAGCTGTGGCACGGATCGTTCAAGCAAGGTATCCACATGCAAAATCAGTTCCTTCTACAAGCTTCTTATTGCATAATCTTTGAGATGTGGGAACAAGGGCAATATATCTCTTTCCCATGCCGTGAAGGTAAAAAAGAGTATCCGAGGTGGGAGGAGCTCCTGCCAATGGGCTCCTGCCAAGTGACCTAGGGGTTCTTCTGTTACCTTTGAATATCAGTTGCTTCGGCATACAATGACGCATCACCTCTGCCAGCTCTGTTCTTGCCGCATGTAGATTACACGTTGCTTTGTCCGGTTACTGTGACTTGCCACTTTTTCAGCACTGCTAACATGGCAGCCACTTCACAACCTTCACACCTCCTGGGCTGTGCTGCTTTTGTCTTTCTCTAGCAATTCAGATATGTGCGCCGTCAACTCTGCTGCGTTCTCCCCTTGCCCTTTCACTAGGTGCTTGGATGAACCAGACAAAGTCGGACCCTGACGTGGGTCCTGTGCTGACCGCTCTCCCTGGCAGCACACCAGAGTATCTGAAGGAAGCTTTGGGCATGAAGAAGCCAAAACATGCTCGCTCTGCCGGCAGCGGTGAGTTCACAAAAAGGGAATAGCAGCTTAAAAATGATCCGTAATGGCGAACAGGTTGCATTTCAGGGTAGCTTAACCTTGAGAAAACCTTCGTGTGCTTTCAAGGACTTCTGAAGCAAGGAAAATCTGTTTTGGTCCTGCGGTGCCCGTCAATAAACTTGTGACATAGATAAATTCTTAGAATCAAAGGATTGTAGGGTTGGAAGGGACCCCAAGGGTCATCTAGTCCAACCCCCTGCAATGCAGGAATCTCAACTAAAACATTGCAAGTAAACTTTCAATGACAATAAGTTCAGGTGCAATAGCAAATATCAGTGGTATACAATTTTAATTAAAGGTAAATGCTCCAGTGAGTTTGCAACAGGTGCATCTTTTTAAACTTGCACAAATTGTAAAAAGCAACTGTCTCTGTTGTTTTCTGGGGTTTTTATAATGGACAGGAAGTCATTGCAGTCTTGGAATATTTCTACCATTCCTTTCGGCTCCCATTTATTTATTTGGGGATCATCTTTTCCAGGCTACATCCCTGGAACTCCAGACTACAAAGAAAAAGAAGATATGTACGATGAGATAATTGAATTAAAGAAGGTATGAATCACAAACTCTACATATTTATTTTTTTCGATTGCACCTTTCAACCCAAAGGTGTCCAGGGTGGTACGCAATATTTTATAAAATGCATGCACTAGTACAGTGATCAGAAAATCGACAATATACATGAAGTAGGTTGTTTTGTTTTTAAGCAAAGTCAAAAGGAAATCCAGCAGCACCTTAGGTCTTACTTCAGCCATTTTCATAGGCCTGAAGAAACAAGCATATCTTGACTTGATGCCTCCGTCGCTGCACCATGCAAAATGCAGTTTCTGAAGACTCTCAGTTGTAATGGGGGGCGGGGAGTTTGGTCTTAATGGATGCAAAGAAATCTTCAAATCTCTAGGGAGTATCTGCTCAGGAACTGAACAGCTGCTGGCAGGATTTCCAGGAGGGGCTAGTAATTGGGCTCCAATTATTATTATTATTATTATTATTATTATTATTATTATTATTAATACCCAGCCCATCTAGCTGGGTTTCCCACCCAGGGTCCCTGTTTCGGCTGCACTACCTTCCCTTCCTGATTGCCTTCTACTTCCGTATTCCTTGACCTAATATTCTGAATTCCACTGCCTTGTCATTTAGCACATCATCTCCAGTTTCCCATTCCCTGGTTGCATGGAAGGCCTTCTGGCACAGTGGAGGAAGCGAGATGGAGCTGTGGGAATGGGGGAAGGATGCTGCGCAGGGCAGGGAGCCTGGGTGAAGAATTGTGTGTGGGGGGGTTATTGCTTCATCTACTCTCTCTGTTAGTTTGTTCTGTTCTGATTTTTGAGATCTGGGGGCTGGCAGTTCTGTTTTGCATTTGTAAAAAAACAACAACAAACAAATGCAAAAGGAAGAATGTCACCGATGTTTATTTACCATGGAGCTACAAGGAGAAATTTGTCGGAATGGATGTTCTGGCTCCACTGTCAGAGGCAGTGTGGCTGTGAATGCCAGTGGCTGGAAACTGCAGGAGGGGAGATTGCTGTGAGAACAGGATGCTGGACTAGATTAAGGTTACCAGGCGTCCCCGTTTCCCGGGGACAGTCCCCGGATTTACAAATCAGTCCCCTGACAAAATCCACTGAATTCAACTGAAGTTGAAAAGTGTCCCTGGATTCATTGAAAAAAATCTGGTAACCTTTTCTTTTTAAATGAATATTTATTAGCATTTTCAAAAACCATACAAAAACAAAAATAGACAAAAAGTAACAAAAATACAAAAATACAAAACTTAAAAACAATTAAAAACACATAAAATTTCAATTACTTATTTTCTTTTAACTTATTTCTCAGACCTCCTCACACCTCCCCTTCTTGTATTCCAATTTAAATTATCAGCTCAGCAAATCCTTATCTTATTTCAACTTTAACTTAATAATTTATTCTAACATGTTGTTATTTTACTTTTCTTCTTTCTTCCATTTCCTCAATTTATTTTTGCAAACCTTATTTTCATTTAATTTAGACCATTTTAAAAATCAGTTTTGACTTATCCAAACTTAAACATCAGTACTTATACCTCATTAATTATTATTATTATTATTATTATTATTATTATTATTATTATTATTAATTTATTATTTATACCCCGCCCATCTGGCTGGGCCTCCCCAGCCATTCTGGGCGGCTTCCATAAAAACCAAAAATACAGTAAAATATCACACGTTAAAAACTTCCCTGAACAGGGCTGCCTTAAGATGTCTTCTGAATGTCAGGTAGTTGTTTATCGCTTTGACATCTGCTGGAAGGGCGTTCCACAGGGTGGGCGCCACTACCGAGAAGGCCCTCTGCCTGGTTCCCTGTAGCTTCGCTTCTCACAATGAGGGAACCGCCAGAAGGCCCTCGGCGCTGTACCTCAGCGTCCGGGCAGAATGATGGGGGTGGAGACGCTCCTTCAGGTATACTGGACCAAGGCCGTTTAGGGCTTTAAAGGTCAGCACCAACACTTTGAATTTGCTCGGAAACATACTGGGAGCCAATGTAGGTCTTTCAAGACCGGTGTTATATGGTCTCGGCGGCCGCTCCCAGTCACCAGTCTAGCTGCCGCATTCTGGAATAGTTGTAGTTTCCGAGTCACCTTCAAAGGTAGCCCCATGTAGAGTGCATTGCAGTAGTCCAAGCGGGAGATAACCATAGCATGCACCACTCTGGCGAGACAGTCCGCAGGCAGATAGGGTCTCAGCCTACGTACCAGATGGAGCTGGTAAACAGCTGTCCTGGACACAGATTTGACCTGTGCCTCAATGGACAGCTGTGAGTCCAAAATGACTCCCAGGCTGCGCACCTGGTCCTTCAGGGGCACAGTTACCCCATTCAGGACCAGGGAATCCTCCACACCTGCCCACCTCCTGTCCCCCAGAAACAGTACTTCTGTCTTGTCAGGATTCAACCTCAATCTGTTAGCCGCCATCCATCCTCCAACCGCCTCCAGACACTCACACAGGACCTTCACTGCCCTCACTGGTTCTGATTTAAAAGAGAGGTAGAGCTGGGTATCATCCGCATACTGATGAACACCCAGCCCAAACCTCCTGATGATCTCTCCCAGTGGCTGCATGTAAATATTGAAAAGCATGGGGGAGAGGACAGAACCCTGAGGTACCCCACAAGTGAGAGCCCAGGGGTCTGAACACTCATCCCCCATCACCACTTTCTGAACACGGCCCAGGAGGAAGGAGCGGAACCACTGTAGGACAGTGCCCCCAGCTCCCAGCCCCTCAAGACGGTCCAGAAGGATGTTATGGTCGATGGTATCAAACTCATTATTCATTCTTAAATATTTTCCTAAAGTTGACCAAAGTTTCCAAAAATCTGGTAACCTTACACTAGATGGGCCATGGGCCTGATCCGGCTGTGCTCCTCTTAAGTCAGCACAAGTAGTGCACACAAACCCTCTTTGTTACAGACAATACAAGCCCAGAAAAGTGAAGCAGATCGGATGAAAACCAAGCTTCGGCGACTCGAAGAGGAAAATAACCGGAAGGACAAACAGATTGAGCAGCTGCTGGATCCCTCCAGGGTGAGTTGTGCGCTCCTGGGTAAAAAAAGTGCAGTTAAGGGAGAATGTTTGAATCTATTCACTTCGCTCTTGGTTTTCTAAACAGGACAAGGAAAATACTTCCTAACTGGGGCAAGGAAGGCACAGTATTGTCTGTCTGTAGTATTTGTTGGGTTTTTTTGTACAGTTGTAGGATAGGGAGAAATGCCCGCTTTACTGTTGTAATGGGTGCTTACTGTTTTAGATACATTATATAATGAAATAAAAATAATAATAAACTTTACACCCCAAAAAATATATAATGGGTGCCCTGTTAAAAATAAGAATACAAAATTAAAGATTCCAGTTGCACAACTCTGGGTACATTTTTGCCCTTTAAAAATTTATTTCACTTCCTACTTCCTTTCACCATCGGACTCAAGGCAGCAGGCACCTAGTGTCTCATCCAGGCAGTGACCAGACCTGCTTTGCTTCACAGAGAGAGCTGCATCATGTGCCCTCAGACCATACCTTGGTCTATTTATAGCCAGATAGTCTGGAGGATGACAGCTTGAGGAACATAGTGAAAGTTTGTCAGTGAGAGCTAGAAGCATGATGGCTGAATTTTGACCCAGGAAGGTGCCTGGTTCAAATTTTTCCTCTGCCGTGATCTCACTAGATGATCTTAGGCAAGCCAATTTCTATTTTTAGCCTCAGCCACCCCACTCCCCTCAAATCTGCAAGTTGGGGATAAATAATTTTTTGTGTGAGGATCACAATAAAAGGACATGAACTGCTATTAAAAAGGTCCATCTTCACTTTTTATCTTGTGCAAAGCACTTGGGTTCATGAAACACCTTGTGAATAGTGAATAATGTTAATGTTCTTGTTTTTACAGTGGTCTGAATTTGGCTGGATGCGGACAGAGCAGAAAAATGATACCAGCTCGGTATTGAGCCTTCTCTTTTCCCTATCTTTCTTTCTAGCTTAAGAATTGTTGGTGGACCAGAACATACTGGGTTTGTAGAGTGACCAAGTGGCTAAACTGTGTATTACAGTACACAAGGTGAAAGTGCTCATGAAATGCCAGAAGGTTTTCTTTTGTTTTTAATGTGGATGTGCTTGCATCTGGATTCGGAACTCGGTTTATTAAATTGCCCTAAATTGCAAAGCACGCTACAAAAATGAACACAGAACCTTCCTCTAGGCTTGCAGCCAAAGAATAAAGACAAGAAACGTTAAAGAGGAAGATCAAGTAAGTAGGCAGGAGAGGCCAGAATATGCCAGGATGAATGGATGTTCTAAGGCGGAAGAGAGGTAGGTGTCAGGTGAAAGGCTAATTTGAGTCCTGGGGAGATGCAGAGAGAAACAGGCAGGGAATAGAGAAGGCAATGGGGCACAAAACTAGAAGAGTAGCAGAGCAAAGGGTCCAAGGAAAAGCATCTAGGGAAAGAAGGTGGGGCAGGACCATTAAGATGTTCAGAAGTAAACGCAAGAGGCTTATACAATACGTGGGGGGGGGGGGGGGGAGCCAGCAAGGAGAATGGCACAAAATAATAGGATTGAAACAGAAAATACCAAACTAGCAGCAGCATGTTATGGTAGAGTGAAGTGGCCTAAGAGTTGGCGTAGAAAGACCAACAAGAGAAGAATTGCAATAATCAAAGGAGAAAATAATAAGAGGGTGGATTAAAGTGTTGGCAGTGTCTGTAAAAAGGAAAGAGAAAATGCCAGATGTATTAAGTGGTTGAAAAGACAAGACCTGGCAAGAGCCTGGACATCAGCAGAAAAAGGAAGAGAATGGCTTTTTAAAAAAATAAAAAAAGGAAGGAGGAGAACAGAGAACCAGATTATCAGTGTGAGGTTAAAAAGGGCTGATAAGCAAGAAGAAAACAGCTCCATTTTAGTACAGCTAAGCTTGAGGGAAATGGGCACCCGTCCAATGAGAGGTGGTGAAGAAAGCAGCAGAGATTGAGGCAAGAGAGGAATGGAAAGGTTGAGTGAAGAACAGCAGAGCTAAAGGTCAACAGCATAAAGGTTGTATCGAAGGTCAGGAAAATAGATAATGAGACCAAGACACAGCACCTAGAGAAGAGGATGCTGGGGAAAGAGGGAAATGTGGTTTCTGTTTTCCTTTCCTTTATTTTGTTGTATTCCCAGTTGATCCCTTTGTCTCAGGAGGTTCATATTGACCTGCCTTTTGCTGAGACTGCCCTGCCTCTCATGGGTTTGTAGGCAGCACAGGCAAATGGTGAACTGTGTACGCACAATGTCTTAGGCAACCTGTGCTTCAGGAGAGGCCCTGTGTGCTTTCTCTTTGACAGATGCTTAACGGATTGAAGCAGAAGATCCTTAAACTGGAGCAGCAGTGCAAGGAGAAAGACAACACTATTAAGTATGCCAAATTCCATCTGTTTGTTCATTTAATAGTTTTCACTCTGCTTTTCCATCCTTACAGAAGTTCAAGGTTGCTAGCAATAAATCAGTTACAAAAGCATATTGAAAACATAGGTGTCATAAAATGACAATAAGGTAAAGGTAAAGGTACCCCTGCCCGTACGGGCCAGTCTTGACAGACTCTGGGGTTGTGCGCCCATCTCACTTAAGAGGCCAGGGGCCAGCGCTGTCCGGAGACACTTCCGGGTCACGTGGCCAGCGTGACATCGCTGCTCTGGCGAGCCAGAGCCGCACACGGAAACGCCGTTTACCTTCCCGCTGGTAAGCGGTCCCTATTTATCTACTTGCACCTGGAGGTGCTTTTGAACTGCTAGGTTGGCAGGCGCTGGGACCGAGCAGCGGGAGCGCACCCCGCCGCAGGGATTCAAACCACCGACCTTTCGATCGGCAAGTCCTAGGCGCTGAGGCTTTAACCCACAGCGCCACCTGCGTCCCTAAAATGACAATACCAGCAAGCAAAATTGAGCTAAACCAGGAGCGAAGCCCATGAGAGGACTGAGCAGATCAGGGGCGCTATCTCCTAGGAGCTGAGTTATTTTGCCCCGCCCCATAATTTTGGGGGGAAGCCATCCTCTCCCCCCAATAGCAGCTGGAGGAGGTAGAGAGGAGGAGCCGCCAACCATTGAAGCCGTGCTGGCGCCATGTTTGGCTCCTCCTGGTTTTGTGACACCACGTCCGTGCGACGCCAACCCCCCCCCCCATCTGAAACAGATAGTTACCATAGAGGCCCAAAGCATCCTGCAAAAACAGCATCTCGTCCTGAGGGGGTGGGAACCAATTAGGCATTCCAGGGCAAAGGGTTTCACAGTGCACACCACCAGTGGGAAGGCCTTGTTTGCACACCTGCTATGGCAAAACCACTTGTGGGTTGTAGAGCAGGGCCTCTGTTGAAGTTCTAAGCATTCATAGGGGAGGAGGCAGTCCTTATGATGCTAAGGTTCCCAAGCATGGTGCTTGCATTGAAGATTGTATTGTGCCGGGCAGAGGGAGATGGCAAAACCATTATGTGTTGGAGGCAGATGCTATGGCCACAGCAATCCTGTTCAGGAGCAAGTGGACTTTCTCTGATGCTGCTGAAATATAGATCGCCCCACGAATGATTGCTCCATTTCTGGCAGCCATGAATTATATGAAAATGCAGTTGCTGGAGAAGAATGGGAACATCCTCTTACAAGTGTGATGTGCTTTGGTTCTTCAGGGCAGCCTGAGTGGCCTGGTGGCCTCGCACATTGTCTACGAGAATCTAGTGCAAGTCAGTAGACTAGACCAGGGAGATGACAGGCCAGTTGGTGGTAGCATCTGCCCCCCAGAGAAATTTTCCAAAAGCCCTCTTAAAGCAACCAGAAATATTGGTTATGATCAGTACTATTGGTGGTAATTTTGTTTTACAGTAAGGGGCGAAAAAGGAATTCCTGCTGCCTTCACCATTAACAAATGTTCATGCTTAATTTATGTCTCTTCTTCTGTTCTGCCAGTTTCCGCATCTTTTATTTTTCTAATGTGTGTTTTCTATCGCTAAAAAGCAAACTCCAGACAGATGTGAAAAGCACTAATGTGGAAGAAATGAAAATTGCCCTGCAGACCTATTACGAGGAGGTACATTTTTCTTTTGCTCGTGCTAAAGGGAGAGAACATAATTAGAAACTTTCAATAAAAAGCTGGAACCAACATAGGTTTGGATTCTGTGTCCCAAATGGGCTCTCCTTGTTTCCCTCCCAATGGATGATGGGTAAACATGTCCATTGTTCGTGCTGCTGGATCTCATGCATTTCTTACAACAGAATTTCACCATGGAGAAAATGCTTCTCTGTTACATGGGCAACCCAAACAGTTTCTTAGGGCTGTGATGTATAGGGGTGCCAGAAAAGCATTGTGCAACCTGAGAGGTATGCACACCCAGATACGGCGATGCAGACTTAGATGGCCACAGACGATGCCAGAGCTGTGCTCTGGGAACCCTCTGCAAAATTGCAAGGCTTCCTAGTTGATTTCACGGTGCAACTTCTTAGTTACCAGAGTGTCACCATCCTATCTTCCTGCTCTCCTTCGCTCCTTTTCGCCCACCTGATGCAACTTGGTAGCAAATGCTTATGAAGCCACTTCCTTCGCACCTTGGTCCTTGCTCTGTCTCCCTGCTAACGCAAGCCATCCTTTTACAGATCCAGCGACTCCAAACCCTACTGGCAAAATCGAAGACGGTGCAACGAAAGTACGTTTATTTCTTCGGGGCTGTATGCATGTGTATAAGTTTTTGCTCGCTAATTTTTATACTTCACTAATAGCGGTGAAGTGAGAAGATGTTAAGAGCTTTAAAAAAAAATCTCATCACTTAGACGTTGTTTTGGGTTTCTTTCCCCAACGATGGATCTTTCATGTCCTACCTATGTTTCATTGTTTCCAACTAAAGAGAAAAGGAAGTTTGTTGAAGGTATTTCCTACTAAGGTATGTCACCAGGTAAAGCAGGGGTGGGGAAGCATATTTCTGACGATATCTCTGAGGTAATCTGCCAAGGGCTGTATGCTAATAAGGGGTGGAGCAGAAGCCGGAAGTGGGTGGGGCCAGAGTCAATAGTGGGTGGGGCTGCCCTTTCTCTTTCTTTTTGACATTCCCTTTGCTGTCTCTCTCTTTCGTCCCACTTAATGGGCTGCTGGGGGGAAGAACAGGTTACTCTTGTCAGAGGTGTGAACTTGCAGAGGGCTTTTGAAATTAATTCAGGAGTCTCGTGAAATTAGGCAGAGAACTGCAGTTTCTGACCTTTGCGTTGCAGTTTTAAGTTCACATCCTCATATTATGAAAACTGTACTCTTAAGTCAAGACAATGGCCTCTTAAAGGCTAAAACCTAGTTGGTTGGCTGGCATTCCAGCTCATGAGGCAATTAAATTTAAGGTAATTAAGGCTGCAGCCTTGATACCTGCTTAGGTAGAAATGGGTACCTTGAAATAAGTAGGATTTACTTTTAAGATTGAGGCTCAAGTCACACTGAAGTCAGTACCCTCCCTGATCCTATAAGCCCTATTGATTTTACTGCACCTTATTTGCCAAGCTCCAGTGAAAGCACTTCAGGCTGTAGCTAAACCATTTTGAAATTACCTACTTCCTTTCCACTGGATTATTATCAAGTTAAATTTTAAGAACATGTTCCTATGGAACAGGAAAATATATTGCATAGCAGGATCAAGTTGTAAACCATTTGAAAACAATCAAAAGCAGTGAAGCAGAATTCTGAGATAGCCTTTAATTTAAGCAAATAATCCCTCGTCCTGACCCCAACGAAGGATGCCTTTAGAAATTGATAGGATTCCTGTGTAGTCATCTAGTCATTTAAGCGTTCTCAGGTGAATGTGTCATGGAAATTATATACCTTCCAACAAAAAATAATCCCACAGTCAGGGCTCTCTATGTATTCTGCAGGCTTAATTATAAGTATTGATGTGGAAACTTGAGGTTCTCATTTTTTCATTGGTTAAAAATAAATACATGTTTCCAGTCCACATGCTTACGAAAAGAGAAAAGATTGGAAACATACAGGAAATTTTGATCTACCCATGTCTTGGAAACAATTGAAGCTCTAGGACCAGCATGGGGAACCTGTGGCTCTCAGCTCCCATCAGCCCCAGACAGCATGGCCAATAGCAAGGGATGATGGGAATTGTAGTCCAACAACATATGGAGGGCCTCTGATTCACTACCCCTTCTCTAGGACATGGGCAGCACCTCCAGCCTTTGGGGCAGAGTATCAAGTCCTGTACAATTATTCCTCCCTCTACCCTTAGGGTAGTTAAATATTGTTAAAAACATGCCATGCTTGCAACAAGCCTCTAAGCAAGTGGGTACCAGTTTAATCTGCGCCAAGAAGTTTGGGAATATCCCAGGTTAGTCGATCTGGGGGGTCAGGGGTGCACATCCTGCGCCCAGATCTGAAGCACATTGCAAAAGAGGGTAGATTAAGGGAACGCTTCTGTATAAATGTGGTGGAAATAGCATTTATCTTTTTTTCCACTGAATGAAGGTTCCCAAATCCATGTTATGTGATTCTTCCACCAATGCCACATTTCTACCACACCTTTGGTTCAGTCTAGCGGGTTGCAGTTCCCCCCACCTAAATCCACTTACCAGCTTTTCATAATCTCCCGGCTACACATACATGCATCACTTCTCTGTGCCTCCCTCTCATCTCACCTTGAGCACTTGCAAATACACATACTGACATATACATACAAACTCCCAAGTTGTATATATACTGACACATACATACAAACTCCATGTCCTGCCTCAATCCCAGCTTCCCTGAAGGGGGCAAATCAATGGCTTAAGGTTCTGGGCTGTCACTTCAATCAAACTGAAGTATCTAGCGGTGATTTTTAGTCTGCATTCACCATGCAGAACTTTAGGTTAACCCAGAAGGGACCACGACCAGTGATAAGACTACAAGTTTGCATGCAAAATGTCTCCTGGATCCAGTCCCTAGCTTCTCCACGTACAAGGGCTCAGGCAGCCGGTGCTGGAGAAGGAATCCCTTCCAAGCTGCTGCCCATCCGAGTAGACACTACTAGGTTCAATCCTCATATGGGGCAGCTGCATATTCCTGCATTGCAGGGGGTTGGACAAGATGATCCTCAGGGTCCCTTCCGGTGCCATATCATTCTCTGATTTTATGATTGCCCACGGTGCATAGTTAAGCAGTGGAGTTTGCTGCCATGTAGTGATGGCTGTCAGCCTGAATAGCTTTGAAAGAGGATTAGACAAATAGCTACAAGTCATAAGGCTGTGTTGTCTTCAGTACTGGAGGCAATGAAGCTCCAGTTCTGAATTCCAGTTGCTGAAGGATATGAGCAGAAAAATGCTATCCTGCTCATCTGGTTCCCCTGTGGGGATGCAGGACTAGAGCGGCTTTCCGTCTGATCCAGGTGTTGTGTTGTGTTCTTACTGGATGGACCAGGGGTCAGCAACCTTTTTCAACTGTGGGAGACCATGTGGGAGGCTGGACTATATTTTGGGTGTTGGGGGGGGGGGGAATGAACGAATTCCTATGCCCCAGAAATAACCCAGAGATGCAATTTAAATAAAAGGACACATTCTACTCATGTGAAAACATGCTGATTCCCAGACTGTCCACGGGCCGGATTTAGAAGGTGATTAAACCACATCCGGCTTACGGGCCTTAGGTTGCCTACCCCTGGGATAGACAGATAATCTGGCCCATGATAAGACAGCCTCATTTGTAATGGGTATTGTGAAAGATAGATAGATAGATAGATAGATAGATAGTACCCCTGCCCATCTGGCTGGGTTTCTCCAGCCACTCTGGGCGGCTTCCAACAAAGATAAAAAATACATTAAAATGTCACACATTAAAAACTTCCCTGAAGAGGGCTGCCTTCAGATGTCTTCTAAATGTCAGGTAGTTCCACAGGGCAGGCGCCACCACCAAGAAGGCCCTCTGCCTTGTTCCCTGTAGCTTTGCTTCTCGCAATGAGGGAGAACAATAATGCAGAGCAAAGCAACCCAGTCTTGAGAAGAGCACTTAACACCCACATGCAGAAACAGAGAAAGAAAGAGAAATGGAGATAGTTTTGAAAGTAGAATAAGCACTTATTTTGTTGTTGTTCCTTTTTCAAACCCTGAGCCCTTGGTAAAAAGGAGTGTTTCTGTAACTTGAGTGTTTGGGGAGCCGGATTGGAGGTGAATGCTAGCAGGAATTCCTGTTCCTAGAAAAAAAGACTCTTAACTCTAAAAGTTGCCCAGATACTATAGACATCAGGTGAAAAGATCCAGAGGAGGAAGAAAATGTTGGAAGTTCTGAAGGAAGAGGCGAGAGAGAGAGAGAGAGGTCTGTGCAATTGGAGGAAGAATGGAGGATTGTGAAGCTCAAGGTAGCGTGGAGAAGACGTCTAGTAAGATTAACGTTATTCTGTGTCTTGAATGCCGCTAACTTGACTAAAATCAAAGTAAGACCATTGAAAAGATTCAAGGGTGGGGATTCCAGACTGGACCTCTGAAAGGCTTGAGAGGCTTTTAGGACCAGCGTTTTTATCTCAGGTGTAAATAATAGATTCATCAACTGCACCCACCTCTGCTCCCACACTTTGTTGGAACAAGGGGGGATTAAAGGTAAAGATAAAGGGACCCCTGACCATTAGGTCCAGCCGTGACCGACTCTGGGGTTGCGACACTCATCTCGCTTTATTGGCCGAAGGGAGCCTGTGTACAGCTTCCGGGTCATGTGGCCAGCATGACTAAGCCGCTTCTGGCGAACCAGAGCAGTGCATGGAAACGCCGTTTACCTTCCCGCCGGAGCAGTACCTATTTATCTACTTGCACTTTGACGTGCTTTCGAACTGCTAGGTTGGCAGGAGCTGGGACCGAGCAACAGGAGCTCACCCCGTCACGGGGATTCGAACTGCTGACCTTCTGATCGGCAAGTCCTAGGCTCTGTGGTTTAACCCACAGCGGCGGCCGTGTCCCTAAGGGGGGGGGGGGATTAAGAACTGTGTAATACAGTGGTACCTCGTGTTAAGTACTTAATTCGTTCCGGAGGTCCGTTCTTAACCTGAAACTGTTCTTAACCTGAAGCACCACTTTAGCTAATGGGGCCTCCTGCTGCACCACTGGAGCACAATTTCCGTTAGCATCCTGAAGCGAAGTTCTAAACCCAAGGTACTATTTCTGGGTTAGCAGAGTCTGTAACCTGAAGCATATGTAACCGAAGGCTCTCCCCCTCTCCATGTTATCCTCATAACAACCCTGTGAGGTATGTTGGGCAGAGAGAGATTGTGATTAGCCCAAGATCACCCTGTTTGCTTCATAGCTGAACCCTGGGCTCCTAGGCCCTAGTCCAGCACTCTAACCACTGCTCTATACTGCCCCTTGTTACCAGCAATGTGTGCTGTGCTTTGCACAGTACAGGAGGACAGGCTCCTGCCCCAGTGAATTTAAAACCTACAATTTGACTTGGGAGGGAAATGGAGGCTGGGGTAAAGAGAGGAAGGACATGCAGCTATTTCATCAGAGACTTGGAGCATAAGCTTTTATGGACTTCCATCTGGCATCCCGCGAAATGAATGGAAGCTTTTCATGGCATAATAGATGCTTTAGTCTTTAAGGTGCCGCAAGACTTTTGGTTGTTTGTGCTGAAAGAGGCTAACATGATTATTCCCTCCAACCCATTGAAATCTCTTATTGCTACAGTTACATATATTCATTCCTAGTGTGAGGACCAGAGTTGTTGTTTATTTCCAAAGGAATTGGGGGGGGAAGGTGGCATTTTGAGGGACAGTTTGAAGGAAGAAGGAGGTATTCTGGGAGGCTGTTCCAAGCATGAGGAGCAGGAAGGGAAAAATGGCCTTGAGAGAGCAGGAGAGCTCTGGGTGCTGCAAGAATTAAAATCACAAGCAGAGGTCTATCCAGCTATGAGGTGGCGTCCGCAAAAGGATTTTGACTTGAAGTTGTCCGAAAGAGATGCAGGATTCATCTGAGCTCAGCAGCACATTTGTTGATACAGCTGTTGCTTGGGCTCAGTTTTAAGTTGAAGCCATTACACTTTTTCATTTCTTTGGCTTGTGTTGTGTATCACTTTTGAGGTGAGCAGTTCCTAATGATTTCATCAAGGGCAACCTCCAGAGAAAGGACTTTCCCTTCTCAGCCTTCAGTATCCTGGCTTTCCCCTCCCCCCATCCGAATCTGATACACATATTTAAAATGAAATTTACGGTGTGCTCACGAGCTGGAAGCCCCAATCTGGAAACAGTATAATTTTATCATTAAACGATATTCTGCACATACAAAGTGTTATAAAGTCTGTTCTCAATATGAGACACAGCAGCAGGAGACAAGCAACTCTTATCTGCAAGCAGAAAGCTACTTAACTGAGAGGCCACTTTTCCTTGCAAGGGACAAAAGTTTCGGATGAACCATCTCCCAACTTCAGCTGTTGTGATGCATCCCGTTGGCTCCCCAATAAGCTGAGCAGCCTTTGCCCTCCAGATGTTGTTGGATTACAACCTGCAGCAGCCCCAGCTGGCACAGCCATCTATTTCAAAACATCTGGAGGGCACCAGGATGGTGAAGGCAGAACAAAAGCAAGAATTTATTTTTCCCTTCGTATCCCTGGATAGTTCTGCATGCCATAAAGCAGGTATAGGGGCACCAGGCCATTTACAGGGCTGACTTTGTAATGTACGATTTAAGGTGCAAGATAGAAGCATGTCCCTGAATGCTGCCTTGTCCTGCATTCTACTGATTTTCCTGAATCTAAACAGCTTCCTGATAGTTCGAGCTCCTGCCTGAGTCGCTGGTTGTTGTTGTTAATGTCCTATCAGTGACAACTCCCCAACAATAAAATAAATGCATAAGTAGACTGTCTTTTCCTCTAAGGAACACAAGGCATAGCACTTGGAGCTAATCCTTTGGGGGGGGGGAGGGATGCAAATTTAATAAATCAATAAATAAAATGAGTACAATATTGTAATGACCTGATAGAGCATAACTGGCCCAATGCCACCCTGAAAATTGGATGGCTTGGTGTGGATTTGATCCTGTACACTGTATACTGAATCCATTACTCTGTATGCTTCACTGCACTGGCTCTCAAATCTCCTTAGTGTGAAAATAATCAGGGGGCATGTTTGCCATTGGTCGCTGTGCTGCTGCACTGTTGCTTGTGCATACATCCCATCTAAGAGTCAAGTCAGCTTGTTGATCCCAAGTCTAGTTAGATGCCGCCGCCCCCCTGCATTTTCAGTCTTGGCTACAGCTGTTCCTTCCCACCATTTCCACACACAGGTCCCCTCCCGAGAGCAAACAGCAGAAGGTGCTGAACGCTGCCATCCTGCAGTTATCTAGGAGCATCAAAGAGCTGCAGGATGAGAACCGGAAGCTGAAAGCAGACCTAGAGCACGCAATGAGCAGCTCCCCTGCCTCCGGCAGAGCAAAGAGTAAGTTTCTCGAGAATACCAACTGTTTTGATTCTGTTGTGTAAAAGAGGAGTGGGTTGCAGTGCTGTGGTCCTCATGCGGTGGCCCCCGCCCAGGTCTCTGCAAGTGGAAGCGTCTGGGCATGCGAAACCTCCAACCCCCAGGGAGAATCTGTCATGAGCTGCTGTGGTTAAAACTGGGAGCCCCTCAGCTCTTTGGCATGGCTGCCTTGTGTGATGAGCCAGCAGGATTGTAGTCTGGAGGGTTAGGTCAAGTGTTGTCTGTCCAGACTGGCTATTATGACATATGTTACCATTATTATTATTATTATTATTATTATTATTATTATTATTATTACTACTATTACTACTATCCCGCCTTTTCCCTTACGGGACTCAAGGCAGCTTACAAGAACCACCAACAACATAGAGAAAAGATGACATTCAAAAACAATTAAACATTGATAGAATTAAAACTACATAAATATATTAAAAGAGCTGTTGAAAACATACAGATCATTACAATAACAACAGCACAGCACCATCCCTTTCATTAAAAGCAGTCAGTTGCCAAAAAGCCTCTTGGAACAAGAAAGATCTTCACCTGCTGGCGGAAGGACAGCAGGGAGGGAGCCAGTCTAGCTTCTCTAGGGAAGGAGTTCGAGAATCTGGGAGCAGCTAGCAAGAAGGCCAAATCCTGCATCCCCACCAAACATGCCTGTGAGGGTGGTGGGAAGGTCTCAGAGCCCGGGCAGCTTCGTACAAGGGAATACGGTCTTTCAAGTAGACTTTTAGGGAGAAGGAGCAAAGAAAGGCTCTGTTTGGACTCAGACTTTGCCTGGGTACTTCCAGTTTTCCTGGCTCTGGTGCGCTGTCCTTATTTGACTCCTGGTTATGCCCTTAAGGGACGCGGGTGGTGCTGTGGTCTAAACCACTGAGCCTTGGGCTTGCTGATCAAAAGGTTGGCGGTTCGAATCCCCGCGGCAGAGTGAGCTCCCGTTGCTCTGTCCCAGCTCCTGCCAACCTAGCAGTTTGAAAGCATACCAGTGCAAGTAGATAAACAGGTACTGCTCCAGCGGGAAGGTATATGACGTTTCCGTTCACTGCTCTGGTGTCAGTGTTCCATTGCGCCAGAAGTGGCTTAGTCCTGCTGGCCACATGGCCCAGAAAAACTGTCTGCAGAGCAGACAAATGCCAGCTCCCTCAGCCTGTAAAGTGAGATGAGTGCCGCAACCCCAGAGTCGTTTGCAACTGGACTTAACTTTCAGGGGTCCCTTTACCCTTTACCTTTACCTATGTGCTTAAGAGCTTGGCTGCTGGGACAGGGCAAAGGACCATCTAGTCCAGATGCCTATTGGAAATGGCCAAGCAGGCCCTGGGGGCAGCAGCCACACTCTCCCCATCTGCCAATCACAGTAACAGCCATTCAGTGGCATCCTGCCTGTGCCAGTGGAGGTAAAACCTTGCCATCGTGGCTAGTAGCCATTGATAGCCTTATCCCCAAGGAATTTGCCTAATCCTCTTTTAAAGCCATCCAAGTTGGCAGCCATCACTACCTCTTGGAGGAGCAAATTCCTTGGTTAAACTATGCGCTGTGTGAAGAAGCACTTTCCTTTCGCCTGTCCTGAATCTTCCAGCATTCCGTTTTATGGGATGGCCCCAGGTTACAGCATTACGAGGGAGAAAAACTTCTCAGGGCCCACTCTTTCTATGCCAGGCAGTATCTCATAGACCTCTGTCATCATCATCATTTTTAATTTGTATACCGCCTTTCTTTCTTACAATACTCAAGGTGGTTTACAAGCTAAAGAAACAAAAAATGTACATCTTATAACAATCTAATGCAGTACAAAAATGTGATAATAAAACGTAACTTTAAAATAGGCAACCTCCATCAAAAAAGTAACATTCAACAATCATTAGAAAAGTATAAAATAATAATATCAACATATAAAAGTTAAACACAAGTCCACTCAATAGTTACAATAATTTCTAAACTATAATCAATAAAACAACGGCAAGCCACAGTACATAAAACAATACAATACACATTGAGAAGCAGAGCGTGGAGCAAGGCAGGTGGAAGGAGGCCTTGCCTAATGGAGTCTCTCCCTTCACAGTTCTTCCTCCAAGAACAGCTCCCTTATGAGGACTCCTAGGGCCGGAGGGTGGGGCAAGGCAGGTGGAACGAGGCCTTACCTAGTGGAGTCTCTCCCCTCACCATCCCCACATACTTTACACTGAAGAAGTCATGTCCTTCAGCATTGACTTCTGGCTCTGTTCTTGGCTCTGTCCTGACGGCTGTTTACAGCTCTGAGCAAATCAGAGCATAATTGACCAGACTGTTCTTAACGTAGGGTGGATGGGAGTCCAAACAGGAACATAGGAAAACAAGCTTTTGTGAAGCCAGAAATGATCAGGGCAACCAGGGAGCAGACAAAAGCAGTTTCATGGGCTGGCCCCTACCCAACCCTCAGTGCAGGCTGATGCCTTGCTTTTCTTCTCCCATCTCAAAAACCTGCTTAACTATTTCCTGCCAAAGCAAGTGCACTACCAGAGACGGCTGCCTTAATAGCTGCCAATACACTATCTGGTATTTTGTCCATTTTTGCACACGGGGCATGTCGCTCCCTTGCCCCACCTGAGCTTCAGCCAACAAGAGGCAGCTTGATTGGATGTCAAAACATCTCAAGATTAATCTGCTGCTCCGGCTTTTATAAATAGCGTCTCTCGGATGCCCTGCAGCTTGGTGGGCCTCTCCTTTCGGGGATTTGTGTCTCTCGCAATCTGACTTCCACTTCGAAAACCTTGTTAACTTTCCTCCAGATTACACTGAGTGGAGCAGACAGAGGCTGGTTCGGCGGATTTCAAGGCTGGAGAAAGTGAGTGATGGGAGCCCGATCGCTATCTTAGCGCTGCTGGGAAAGAAACAGTTGCAGTTGCTGAACCCCTTGGTCCATTTGCTTCAGTCTATTGCAAAGAGACTAGACCCAAGGAACTTGCTTATATAGGTGTTTGTGTGTGTGAGAGAGATGCTAATTGGCGTATTTTTAGGATGTGAGCATTACCATTACCGAGCAGTTGTTCGGGGGTCACTGGGCATCTTCGTTGACTAGACTACGTAGGACAAGGCTGAGAAACTCAAGGGATGTATCCCCTTTTGTACAACCTCCTTGGGAGCCGCATGCCAGCAGTGAACCTGGCCAGGTGCAGAGGTGGCCACAGCAAGAGATGCATCTCTCACCTACACTTCAGCCATGCAAAAGCGAGAGAGAAGCATTTTCCATCCAGGCAACCAAGAGGCATCATCACACATCCCCAGGCAGGCAAACAAGGGCACCCAAGGAGGGCATAGTATAGGGCTGGTGTGGGAGGTGGCCTGAGAAGATGGGGCAAGATTTGGGGAGAGTCTCCAGGGCTGGGTGGAAAGGCCTGGACATTTCCGGTCCCCCTGGTGCAGAGTAAGCACTTGGATTAGTTCCAAAATCACAAAAGTTATTTGTAGAAAGTGCTTATGGTGGTGATGATTTGAGAGGAGAGTCTAGATTATAAGCAGCTTCAGTTGTCAACCCTCTCTTAGCCACAGAAACTTCTTGAATCTCTAGAGCAGCCTTTCTCAACCTTGGGTACCAAGATGTTGTTGGACTACAACTCCCATCATTCCTAGCCAAGCATGGCCAGTGGGAGTTGTAGTCCAACAATACCTGGGGACCTAAGGTGGAGAATGGCTGTTCTGGAGCATTGCGCTGGTGGTTGCCACTGGTTGAATGTTCTACGACCACAGATGATTTCTGCACACCAGGACAGGGTTTTGTGTGCCCCTAGATCAGGAGACTGCTATAATGTGCCTCACTCTTTTCCCTTTCCATATTTCCAGAAAATGGATGAGATGCAGAATGGCAGGCTTTCAGAAAGTAGCACTTCATCGTTGCTCACCCAGTTGGGTCAGTCAGCTGCTGAGGAAGGTGGCCCTCCGGAAGAACGTGAGCATCTTCGCAGACTAGTGAACAAGCTGAAAGGCCAAAAGGACGTCCTTCAGAACCAACTGGCTGCTAAAGAGTTAAGTCTCTAGGTATCGCCAGAAACAGCGCAGCTGCCTTTGGTTGCAGTCTTGGGTGGTATAGTCATATGTATGTGAATATCTTTTGGTGCTCTGTGCAAGAATCTTTCTGCATTTTTAATTTGGCCATTTCCCCCAGTGTAAATTAAAAAGTGCTTAAAAAAAATCCAGGCCCTAAGAATGCTGCTTTCCTTACAGCAAATATGTGCAAAAGCCAGATTTGCTAGCAAATACCTGAAGTTGTAAGTGTGTTTGTTTATTTAAAAATCTTTGTAGCCTGCCCTATACAGTATATCATATTGATCTCAGGAGCAGGGTACACAAATGCAGGTTATAAACAACAATTTCATTGTTATGCAGAGCAGATAATGCTAAAAACCGCACAACGACAAAAGTGGTTTCTTATTACCGTTTTCATCTGCACAATCAATGAATCATGAACGCCTGCAAGAACAACCACGTCTTGATCTGGTGCCAGAAGTAAAACAAAAGTGGCGCCAGACCTGCCTTCCTTACTCACAGGATGATTGTCGTTCCTCCTCCACAACCTTGACAAGTTGGTGGAGCCTGTGCAGAATCGGACCCACAAGGAGTTGCAAAAGAGACTTAGCAGGAGTTGCGCAAGAGCATGACTTCATAGCAAATGTGACTCTGGCCCAGAAGCGCTATCAGCAGAGCTGGCAAAATGTTCCCATTTCGGCACAGTCAAGGCTGTTGACCTGTTAGCACCATGTCCTTTCGTTGTCAATTTCTTGGCAAATCCCTGAGGTTGTTGAGCTGTTACCCCCATCTTCTTTCTTGCAAGACTCCGCTGGCGAGTTAGAGGTTTGTGGCTAGGTGGTGGCCGTGCACCCTCACTTTGAACATGGGACTGAATGTAGCAGGATTTCTTCCCTCCCTCTGCTTTGAGGATCAGAGCAGTTGCCCTGCCTGGTTTTGCTTCAGGGGTCCTTCTGCAAGTTACTCCAACCTCCCCCAATCTCCTGCTGCACTGGAAGATTCACAAGATCCAAGTGGTGTGCCTCAGGATCCATTCATGATGTTGCACGTGCTACTTCCTTGGTGCACCCCTCCAAAAGTAGACACCCCAAACAACTCATTGCATTGTGTGCTCTGTAGAGGCGCCTGCAGGTTTCAGATTTCTGTGGAACTGGAAACTCTGTGCAAATGATTTGTTTTGTACTTCTGCAGGGAAGAAATCCAGAAGCTGACAGAGAAGGTGGGAGAATTGGAGGGAAACCAAGAAGCAAACTGTAGGCTGGCTGGAATTGATGTCACAGAACCTCCCAACCAGGTAAAAAAAACCACAGTTCGATATGTTTGGTACAGCAGGTCACCTAATATTAATTGACTTCTGTTGAAACTTCTGTGCAGGCTGTTTGGCATGGATTTCAGAGACTGCATCCCTCCTAAACCCTTCCTCCAGCCAAGTATTGGATTTTATGTTTATGGGTATGAAAGAAAGGCGGGGGGAGCCTTTTATATTCTTACTCTAGGTGGCTAAAGGAGAATGATGTATGACCTCCTAATAGCTAAGGCTGGCTTGGAGGAAATGTGTAGCTTAGGGATGTGAGTGGAGACAGAACACTTAATTGCTGGTAACTTGGCTGGGAAATCTCTGTCCTCACTTGTTCCTTCACTGATTTGTTAATAGCAGAAAAGTCCTCTGTACTGAAAGACAACGCCATCTTTTTGCCTTGGCTCTCACAGTGCTTGGAATTGGCAGTTATCCTCTCTTTCTCTCCATCTACACCTTCCTCTTCTCCCCCACTAACTCTCTCATTGTCCCAATCCTTTCTTTCCGTATTGTGCTCCTTCAGTTCTTTGCCACATTCTTCCTCCATGTTTGCATGACTTCTTTTCCCTCATTCATTTGTTGATCCTTCCAATTTCTTGCTTCTTGCATATGTCTCTACCCCTCCCCCCTTCATTCTTACAAACTAACTGCTGTTCCTGGTTTAGACATAATGAGAAGCTGCAACAAGTTTAAGCCAGGAAGCAGGTGCTTACCTATCTTCTCATGCCTGCATCAGAGGAGAAGGGTGGAAGGAGTGAGCATGCAAGCCCAAGACTCAAGCAAGCTCATTTATGAAACACTACACCAGGGATGGCAAACCTCCACTTATAGGCCTAATTGGGGCTGTAAGGCTATTTCAGCCAAGCCATGCCCACCTGCCAGGTAAAGGCTTGACCTGGATCCTGCCCACCTGTCAGTTGACCAGCAGGATGTGTGAGAGGAATGATCTGGCCCAACAGCTGGAACTATTTCCCACCCCTCCATCAAACTATGGCTTAGTGTTGCATCTGAACAGAAAGAACCAAGTGTGTCCAAACAGATACGTACTAATTCTTAGTCACTGCGGAGAGAGTCCTCCTTTGGCACTGCTCCATATTTTTTGTGGACCCCCAACTCCTGAACCATGAAGAATAGAGAGTAGGCTCCAAAGAAGGTGCCTCACTCAGTGCGTGACTCAGAACTACCATTGAGCTAGGAACAAACCATTCTTTCTATATAATTCAAAAATTTCCTGAATAGTAGTCAAGTGAACTGGTCAGCATGCCAACCTTTCACTTATCTGAGAGGTTTATGGGGCTTTTTAAGGTTTTGTGTGGACGCGGCTAGCACTGTGGTCTAAACCACAGAGCCTCTTGGGCTTGCTGATTGGAAGGTCGGCGGTTCGATTCCCCGCAACGGGGTGAGCTCCTGTTGCTCGGTCCCTGCTCCTGCCAACCTAGCAGTTCGAAAGCACGTCAAAGTGCAAGTAGATAAATAGGTACCGCTCCGGCGGGAAGGTAAACAGCATTTCTGTGCGCTGCTCTGGTTTCGCCAGAAGCTTAGTTATGCTGGCCACATGACCTGGAAAAACTGTCTGCAGACAAACGCTGGCTCCCTTGGCCAGTAAAGCAAGATGAGCGCCGCAACCCCAGAGTCGTTCGCAACTGGACTTAACTGTCAGGGGTCCTTTACCTTTTTAAGGTTTTGTGTGTGTGTGTTACAATGAAAACGTTTGTTTTTTTCAGCACTGGCACAATCAGTTGCTCATTGGTGCTAGCATTCCATTCCTCCAAGCTGTCCCTTTGACAGCAGCAATCACCATTCCTCTGGATTTCCGCTTCTCCATTCATACTTTCTCCAATGTTATTTTAAGGGCCTGCAGAAATGTCAGCCCAGCTGGCGACCGTTGAATCCAGCATGCATGCTAAAGTTCAGAGGTTCAGATTTGGAGTGCTCCCCTCCATGCTCTCCTGAGCATCACAGGAAAGAACAAGCTGCTCGGGTCATCCAGAGACAATGGAAGGCCTACCACACCAAGGTGATGCTCTTTCAGCTACAAAGGGAGGGGGAGGCATATTTTTGGAGCAGAAGAGTACAGAAATCGGAGGATGGGAGAAACCGGGATGATAGTGACACCCTTTGGCATGTGAGACTCTGCACCTCCTCACCACTCAAATGCCAACATGCTTTCAAATCTATCCTTTAAAAACAAAAGCCATCCACTCCTGATTTCTGTACTTGTACAGGGCAGTTGTTAAGGATGCTGGATATAGCAAATGGGCTTTAAATCATTACCAGAGCCTCACACTTTTCATGCAGAAGGCCCCCCCCCCCCCGCTCCATCTACAAAGATGTCCTGGAGGAGAGGCAGGCATTATACCCTTGTCTGAGACCGTGGAGAGCCACTGCCAGTCAGAGTTGGCCAGACTTGGCTAGGTGGACCAGTGGCTTGACTCCACATAAGTCCCATGGTCATACATAACTGCTCAGATAATACCAAGGAATATGAATTACACCGGGTGGGAATACGACTTGGACTCAATCTAAGATCAGTATACGTTTAATCTCTTTTATTGTTGTGTTTGTGCATTTCCTCACAAGCTGCTTTGGAACACATTGTTCGCAAAAGCAAGGTATAAATAATTGTAGTGATATAAATCGCAAAATGTTTGATGAGCCTCTGAGCACTGGGGCATACACCAAATCCAAAAGTAGAATGACCAAGTTTAGCTTAAAAGAATGGAAAAGGCCTCATTTCTGTCCAATGTTTATCCATTTCAGATTGACAGGGCTGCACTGGATGAGGTGAGTAATGTAAACTCTTCTTAGTTGAATTGATTTTTTTAAGGTTAATCTAATGGTTGCAGGCCTACAACTAATAGTTTCAATTGCTTCTGTTCTCAGTCATTCAGGTCTTGTGCAGTTTTTCTGCAATTTGCATCACCTCGAAACATGTTCATATTAGTGGCAAAGTCTAATGGGCAGTTGGAGACCCAATACCTTAATGTAGCCCTGCCAATGAAATGTTAGCTGCTGAGATGTGATTTCATTCAGCAGATTTGATTGTATGTGAATTTCCCAATAAACCTGTGCATAAGTAGGTTTCTTTTATCTTTCATTGGCCGGGACCAACTTTTGAATTGGAGATCAGTAGTTCAGCTTGCCTTTTGATTGGCAGGAATACTTTATAGAGCCAAGAAAATAGTCCTTTACTAGAACACAATTTCTTCCTGGGGCTGTGCATGGAATGTGTAGCTGCCATCTTAAAAAGGGACTTAACATCCATTATTCTCTCCCCCTGTGCTCTCTCTCAGGCGGTTGTTGTGCTCCAGGCAGCTTTCAGGGGACACTTGGCTCGGCAGAAACTATTATCAATTAACGCACAAGTGCGAAACTCTCCCAGCGTGCCTCAAACAGGACACAAGGCAACTATCAGGGCAAGTAGAGGTGCAGCCGCAGTATGTTTTCCCCTGATACGCAGATGGTTTGCAGGGCAAAGGAACAGGATCCCAAGCTCTTTTGTTGTTGTGTAGTCATTTAGTTGTGTCCGACTCTTTGTGACCCCATGGACCAGAGCACGCCAGGCACTCCTGTCTTCCGCTGCCTCTCACAGTTTGGTCAAACTCATGTTAGTTGCTTTGAGGACACTGTCCCAAGCTCTAGTAAAGGTAAAGGGACCCCTGACCATTAGGTCCAGTCGCGGACGACTCTGGGGTTGTGGTGCTCATCTTGCTTTATTGGCCGAGGGAGCCGGCGTACAGCTTCTGGGTCATGTGGCTAGCATGACTAAGCCGCTTCTGGCGAACCAGAGCAGCACACGGAAACGCCATTTACCTTCCTGCCGGAGCGGTACCTATTTATCTACTTGCACTTTGAGGTGCTTTCAAACTGCTAGGTTGGCAGGAGCAGAGACCGAGCAATGGGAGCTCACCCTGTCGCAGGGATTTGAACTGCCGACCTTCTGATCGGCAAGCCCTAGGCTCTGTGGTTTAACCCACAGCGCCACCCGTGTCCCACACTCTAGCCCTGCTTTAATGCTGGAACTTCAACTGTAGGCTTTGCTTTGCTTCTTATCTTTATTTACCTTTTAATAATAAAATCAAACCACACAGATTTAGTTTAAAACAAATATGAACAAATTTATCCCGCGTCTCTATCAAGCCAGTTTACTATTTTATTGTTGACATTTCCCCACTTCCCCAGGAGGGCAAGCTGGCCTTTTAACAGGAGAAGAGCCAAAGGTCTGGATCCGTCCAAAGGTCCATCTAGTCCAGCCCATGGCCAACCAGATGCTTCTAGGCAGCCCACAAACAGGACATAAAAGCCTTTTTTCCTCTCCCCCCCCCCACTCGGACACCTCAGTTGCCTGGCAGCAGCCTGTATTCAGAGGGTAGATGACCTCTGAATTAGGCTGCGCCCAAATTGCTATAGTTGTCCAGGACTTTAGAAACTACCAGCCATTCGAAGCTGTCAGAGGCCATTTGAATTAGGGGCTTCTAGCCATCAGTGCCCAATAAACTCCTTTTAAGTATAAACTGTTTCTAGACTTTTGCATAAGCATCGTGTGTCCCTTCACTTGACATAAGATGACAGCATTTCTGTTGCAATGTTAATCCTTGGAAGTCGCACATCCATCCTTCTAAAGGCTGTTCTCCTTATGCCCATGTTTTGCTTTTCCATTCTTTCCTTAACCAAAATCTATGGGTCAAAGCGTTTTTCCAGCATTATACAACAGATGGCTTTTCCGCTGCTAAAAAGTTAAAGCTAAACTCATACTGATGTTTACTGTCAAGTGACCAACCAAATTTGTTGTTGAGATCTTGTTGTGAAACAAGCTTGAATAACGTCTGAATCTTCCTGCCAGTATTTCCGAATTTTGCTCTTGCATTATGCAGGAGGAGGACCAAATTAAGAAAATAATGTTTTCTTTATAAGTAGTTTGAACAAATAAAAATTTAAAAAGAAAATAAGGTCCCTTTTTTGAACTTGATTTGGCTGTTGCTTTTGGCTGATTGGAATTTGTGGCAGTGATTGATAACCCTGGACAATACAGTATGTGGTTGGGGGACCTAATATATTAATTTATCTGCCCGCAAACATTTTTTTTAAAGTGAATGTTCATTGTTGGGAAATTGCTGAATCCCTTCCATATTCAGCGAGCCTAGTGAAAGCTGCTACTTCTCAACCCAGAGGTGTCTCATCTAAAGGCCAGAATATTTGATAGCCCGCATCCTTGCTCCTTTGTTCTCCCATATTTATATATC
Organism: Podarcis gaigeae; assembly: GCF_964106915.1. Classification (NCBI taxonomy): domain Eukaryota; kingdom Metazoa; phylum Chordata; class Lepidosauria; order Squamata; family Lacertidae; genus Podarcis; species Podarcis gaigeae. The sequence goes on along the minus strand of NC_139690.1, from coordinate 50,745,451 downwards.
AACGATGCCAAGTTTCTCATTGAGCAAGCGGTAAGAAGGCTGGATCAACATTGCCTTGGCAGCCCCAGGAATCTACTGGCATTCCCAAACTACTACAGCTGAAAAGCAGGCCAGTTCTTTTTTCTTTCTGTTGACGGATAAGGAATGCTTTGAGGTCAGAAACAGCAGAATCTGTTAAGTTGCCAATTGACATATTGAATGCCAACACCTTGTTCCTATTTGTGCTCCTAGAATTCACTTTCGTCTCGTGGGTCCAGCTCTTCACAAACAGCTGCTGATTACAAAGCGGAAGAAGATGCTGTGAGGCTTGTGCAGTCCGTTTTCAGGGCTCACACGGCACGCACTCACCTTGAGGAAAGGTAAGCCAGGAGTGGCTTGTTCTAATGAGATTTGAATTTCACAAAGCTTGATGTCAATGGCTTGAAGAACGTGAGCTGGAGCCCAGGTTGGGCCAAACAGTGTAACAATATTTGCACCAGCAAAATGGAGCTGCAGGCGACGAGGCTAATGTTGACTTCTCCCATGCTGTTCAACTCTTCTGCTGTCTTCACCCTCTCCCCCTCCTTTGTATTTCCATTTAGTCTTCCACAGTCTAGCCCAGATGCCAGGCAACATTGTTCCAGAACATCAAGCAGCTTGGCTGAAAAGGAAAACAAGAGCACGTTAGCTTTTTCTGAAGTGATTTAAAAGATTCTGAAGGTCCTTCATATGCCCCACTAAGTTTTGGGTCAGAAATGGTTCCAAACAACTTTGGATCAGAAATGGTTTGTTTACCTGCACAAGCAATTCCAGGCTATTTCCATCTTTTTTATTATTCCATGTGATCCTGTTGACAGCGTAGATCAGCCCTAACTGGCCTAGGTCCCAGTCCCACATGTGCCCCACAATGATCTTGTTGTGCTCCTTAGAGTAGGCAAGCCGGCCTCTGCTAACGGGAAATAATAGTGGCAAGCTCGTGAAAGGTTGAGCAATACCTTGAAAATTTCAAGTGCTCTATATATTCTGAATTTGTTAAGTAAGATACCTCATGGGGATGATCAAGCGAAAATCACTTATCTTTGTTTGAGTCTGAGGAATTCATGGCAGAGTTACAGGATTTGCTGTGGCTGCCCAAAAGCTGTGATTTTTTTAGGGCAATATGGTGAATTGTTAACATTTGATTGGATGATTTTACTGTAATGCCATGGTACACCTGCATCAACACAACCAGAGGCTTTCATCTGCCCCAGCTGCAACAAAACATGTCTCTCCTGCATCAGTCTCTACAGCCACAGCAGGCACTGCAACCTTCCAGTGGTTTGACTTCACCCCCCAAAGCCGCACTCTTCCAATATCTCCCAAGACAGACAGATGCCAACAACAATTAGTCCCTTCAAGCTTTTGTATTTTAAGATACATTTTAACCTTTTGTATATTATTATTTTAATATAAAGATATATGTCGGTAGATGTTGTGTTTAAATATTGATGTTGTCGCTGGCATCCGCCTGTCTTGTTAGCATCACATTCTCCCGTACCCTTTGGGAGAGGTGAGTCCCCGCCGTAGATGCCTGGCCAATATGCTTGTGCAGTTCAGCATCAATGGGCAGGTTGCTGGCTATGGTGGAACCCAGGTAGACCAATTTGTCTTCCACTTCAAGCGTGTGGCCACCAATGTGGATGCGTGGAGAGCTGGCGACGTCCTGATCTTTGTTGATCTTCGTCGGGCTGATGGCGAGGCCAAACTCCCCACAGGCTTGGGCAAAACGGTTGCTGAGTCTCTGCAGAGCCTCCTCAGCGTATAATGTCAAGGCCGTGTCATCTGCAAACAACATTGCATATAATGTTCTTCTGTAGTTGGTACGACCATGATGGTTGAAACAACAACAATACACTTTTTTGTGCTGTGTAAAAGAGTGAGGTGGCAGGACCTTTGATGTGATCCATGCAGCTATTCTGCAACACAGCAGAATGTGTCAGCACAGCATCTTTGCTCTAAGGCCATGACAACCGATGCTGCATCCCATTCCATCACTGGTGCTTGGCAGGGTGAGGTCAGAGCTCCTCCTGCCTTTGCCTCGCCCTCCTCAGTGGTATTAAAGAAAGGCCCTGAAGATCCTTTTTACTCCACTCAGCTTTCGGGTGGTATGTGGTGCTGTACCTGCTGTCACTATTTAAAGCTGTTTTCTCTACTGCTAGTATTCTTATCTAATTTAATTATTTGCTGCCACTGCCTTAACTTTTTAATGCTGTTGCTTTTGTTATCTTTGCATAAACGTATTATGTTGTTTTTCTGACTACCATAAAACACCTCGGGAGGGTTGCTTATGTATTATATTCAATGCTTTTCTTCTGGGGGGGGGGATGCATACCCCTAAACATTTTGTGAATCTTTGTACTTTTGTCCATTTACTGTATTTATTTTTCCTGATTTGAACTATAAAATGGTGATTTTCTTGAGTCAAAATGAGAGTACCCCTAAACATTTTTTTAGAAAAAAAGCACTGATTGTTTGTGCCTTTTACCTATGTGTAAAGGGGATTTTTATCTTGAAAGACAATCCAAAACCCAGGCAATAAAAAAATAAAGGTAGCAGTATAATGCTTGAGTCTTAAGCAGGTGGCCCATCCTGAGTTCTCAAATGTGTGCTACATTTAGGTGCCATTTAACAGACTATGCCAGAAAAACCTCCCCACTTAAGGTGTTACAAAATTGTCTTCCGTCTTTGAGGAGCATCTTTCTCAAATAGCAGGAACGCAGAGACTTGGGTTCTTCAGGCCTGCTCTGTTTCTCTATGCCCGTTCCACAATGTACCGCCCAACATAGTGGTAAGTCATGTTAGATGCTTTCCACATGGAGATTAAACAAAACGATGAATGTAACAGAATGCTTGCCTGCCTGCGTACCAGTGAACCTCTGCATCTGATTTAAAGCCTCAGGCCTGTGCTAGTTATTATCATAGGTCTCCTCCTTTATGGCTGGACCTCTCTGACTCTGGGCCCAGTTTCTGCTGGGAGCTATTTTTACAACTCTTGCCAATTCGCCACATATTTTGCAGGCCTCTGATCCTTGGTCCTGGAGATGAGAGAGCAAGCCGCACAGCCCCTGACAGTGGAGAGAAGAAGCCAGTCTGGTCTCCATTCAAATATTCGCCTCTAGCGTTCACCTCAGCGGTTCATGGTAATCTCATTTACTTCCCCACTCTGGGCTTAAAGTCAATCGTACGTTTTTGCAGTGAACTTTGGTTCTAATTAATCTTGTCCAAAAGGGGACTGCTGTGCACAGTAGGCTCAGCAAGGTTCCCAGTACTTCCACTTTGTCAATCAGTTCCTCCCTGTTGGTGAGGTCCGGGTCCAGGATAGATGACCCCCTTGTTGCTACTTCCACCTTCTGGGAAATGAAATTGTCAGTGAGGCAATGGAGGAATTTGTTGGACCTCACATTCTTGGCAGAATTTAAGTTCCAGCAGACATTGGGGTGGTTGAAGTCTCCCATGACTACTATCTCTCTCCTTTTTGAATGTTTGGCAATCTGTTCTAGAAAGGCATCATCCACGTCTTCAGTCTCAACGGAGTTCAAAACAAACCTGAGGCTAAGTAGGGGCTCAGTATTCAATCTTGCAGCAGAGTGACGGCTTCATTGATTTTCAGTTGTTATAACTTTTATTTGTCGACAGCCACTCCATCACATTGATTTTTATTTTTTGCACAGGCCTCTGAGTTAGGTATCAATTACTGTTTAGTTCACAGGGTTGTTGTGAAGGTTAATAACTATCATTATTTAATTGCTTAACTGTTCCAGAAGAAAACAGCAGCCCAAGATGTAATTCAAACATATAAAGAGGGCCATCACACCGGGGGGGGGGGGGGATAGATTGTCTATTGTGCTACTGCTATTTATTACTTGAATTGGAGTTGAATTGCTAATGTCCAAATGGATGACTTTTCTAATTAGTATTCATTGGTGGTTTCCTCCTGTTTCTGCTTAGAGTCTGCTTTTATCTTGCCCCAGAAGAACCTGTGGGTGCATTGGGGACAAGCTTCCAAATCATGGCTTGGAGGGTCATGCAGGAGACTTCCTGTGCTTGCATCCTCTCTCTCCCTCCTCCCTTCATGTGTCGTAGGGCTTAATGCATTGCGTCATGGTTTGATCAAGTCATAGGTTACTGTATTTTGATGCAGTGGACAGCAATATAATTCAAAATGAGGAAGTAGTGCAGTACCATAGGAGAGAAGGTGGAGCGTGCACTCTCGTTTATATGTAAATCCTGATGATTGGTTTAATGCCTGCCTTACTTTTGTGCATGAGAGGTTGTGTCAGCATGGAAACAGAAAAGGGCAATCAAAATTATTCACAACCCATTCTGAAACCTTGTTATTCTTAACAGAAAGACTTTGGCCATTTTTATCCACTCTCCTGTTTCGTTCGTTGTTCTTTCAGCCACATCCTCCCGTGATCAGCTGCAGCCCTCTCCCTCGCCACCTGCAGATGAAGTTCAGTCGGATGACTCGGATGACATCATCACAGTGTCACCATCACCAGTGAAGAAAGCGCCATCTCATGATTTCACCAGCCATTTGTCACATTCTCTGTTGCACTCCTAGCGTGACAACGAAGGACATTTTAGTCTTGCTTGGTGAGGTGAAGTTGTCCAGGCTATGCTACTCGGCTTAGTTTTTCAAAAAGGACAAAGAGAGAGAAAGAGCTAAAGATGGTTAAGGCCACATTTGCGAGGTGGTTCCTAAGGGCCAGGGGAGAGCATCTTTTGCCCATCCATTTCCCTATAATTCACAGGTACTGGCAAATTCTGCCCCTGCTGGTCCGCATGGTAAGAATCCAAACTTGTTTTAGTACCCCAAGCCATCTACGGCTGTTGTTTCTAAGTTATCTTTTATTCTCGCTTCCCACAGTTCATGTTTTGTACCCAACTTTTGGCCATGCCAATTCACCTTGCAATTGGACGCCCCAGTACAAGGTCCTTAAAGGTGAGGGCACCTTCCTTGTAATAGATAGTGATGCCCTTAAGCAAACAGTTCTGTGGGACCAGTGCTTTAGCATGAAACACAGGAACCCTGTGAATTTCTGAGCTTTGACTGGTTCCTGAACCAAAATTTGAGCCGACTTGTTCAAAGACTCCAGAGCAAAAGGATATGTCCAGGAAGGGGGGATACAACTTACTGAAATTGTAGAAGATGAAGGGGGTAGGAGTCAAGTCTGGCTTTAAGCTTTTTGCTAAGTACAGTGGTACCTCAGGTTAAGTACTTAATTCATTCCGGAGGTCCGTACTTAACCTGAAACGGTTCTTAACCTGAAGCACCACTTTAGCTAATGGGGCCTCCCACTGCTGCCGCTCTGCCGGAGCCAGATTTCTGTTCTCATCCTGAAGCGAAGTTCTTAACCTGAAGCACTATTTATGGGTTAGCGGAGTCTGTAACCTGAAGCGTATGTAACCTGAAGCGTATGTAACCTGAGGTACCACTGTAATATAAAATCAACAGGCTCCAGACTTCATTATCTTCTGGCTCTCTCGCAAGACTCCCAGCTCCTTCACTGGAGATGAGCCTTTATCTCCAAACCTGTGGTAGATTAACAAGCATACTTAATTGACATAGATAATCTCTCTCTCTCTCTCTCTCTCTCTCTCTCTCTCTCTCTCTCTTTCTCAGAAGTGTTCATTTTGCGCCAAACCAAGAATTGCCTTGCGCTTGCATTTCAGTCGGTAGCTTTGTGTGATCACCTTTGTATGAAAGAATTTCCTAGGTTCCTCAGTCAGATGATTGGTCTCTAAAGCCCAAGAGAGGGTACCCTGACTGGCAGCAGCTCTCCAAGATCTGATGCAGAGAAAGTCTTTGCCATTGCCTGCTCCTTATTCCTTTTAAACTGGAGAGGCCTGAGATTGAACCCGGGACCTTCTGCCTGCCCAGCTCTGCCCCTGAGCTATAGTCCATCTGAACGCTGCTGCTGCTACTACAGATAAAGTTGGGAATCTAAATTACAGTTCCTGCTTGGAGAAGGATGCTTCAGTCTCCTGTCTTGTCATTATTTGTGACTTGATGAATTATTCAGATTTATTCAGGAGCCATGGCAATCACTCATCTTCTTTGCTCGCCTTCTGGAGTGTAAGATGGAAGGGCTGCTCTTGCCCATTGATCATCCTGCTGATTGTACATGTGCCACTTATCAGACCCCCCACATTTGCAATGGAGGAGGAAGAAGCCCCTGCTCCAAACCTAACTCTTCCCTGTGCCGCCCAAAAGGCAAGTCCCAGATACTCTGGTGCCCATCCCTATTTTAAGCGACAAGTTTGCATTAGTAAGACCACTTCCTAAGTGGCAGGCAAGCATGAATTGCTGCAAATGCCTTTCCAGTTGATACCAGAAGAAAGGATGAATGTTGCCATTAGCATAGTGGTGTTAGCTTTGCTGCCTGTGCCCTTAAGAGACATTTATTATTGCAAGGTACCATGAAATGCCTTGCTCTCCTTACCTGTAGCACTCAGAGGCTCCCTGTTATGTCTTGCAGGGGTATGTTGGGGAGAGAAGCTGTGGGGAGCTATTTTCCAAACCTAGCAGCAAAACCTACATGTTCTACAAAAATCTCTTCATAGAACTCTTCCTGGATTGTACAATTTCATCCTGCAAATGTCGGGTTGCTCCTGCACGCACACTTGCAAGCAGAAAGCTAATGCTGCACACCTCTGGCATAACTCTCTGATGTGCAAGTTTCCAACATGTGGGAAATCTTGGTTTTTTGTTTCTTTGAGGTGGTATCATTCAAAAAAGCACACATAACCCTTTGTTTGCATTTTAAAGTGGCACAGCCCAAGAAGATCTCTGCCACGTGATTTTGCTGAATGTGTAAATAGGGGATGAATGGATGCTTCCTGACAGATTTCCTCATATTCTGAAATGGCCCTTTACTGTTCCAGAATGAGCATGAAACAGCAACACAACACCATAGCAAACACTTTTGGGACTTACTGTCCTTACAGATGAAACAGAGGAAAAAACATGGTGCCCATTTCTGAAGTTCAGTAGGGATAGTGGAGCACAGATTTGCCCCCGCAAGCCAAGGGCTGCCTCCTCTGCTGTACATCATTATTTCGAACAAATCAACATGTTGTTTCTTTGGGGGATTTGGTGTGTGGGGTGACAGCATATATGATCCACTTGCATGACAACAAAAATCTGTCTTATTTTAGGGATCAGAGAAAGCTACCTACCCCCTGCCATCAATGTTTACAAATCAAAACGTCTATCAAAATATCGGAGCTTTACATGGTTTGTGTCATGCACTGTAGTGCGTGGATCTGGCTGCCAAGCCATTAGCTGAGTGATTAAATTCTTGCCGGTTGGGGGGAAATGATGCCGTAGGGTATGTAACTACAGCGGTATCTCAGCTTAAGTACTTAATTCGTTCTGGAGGTCCATACTTAACCTGAAGCACTACTTTAGCTAATGGGGCCTCCCATTGCTGCCGCACTGCCGGAGCACAATTTCTTTTCTCATCCTGAAACAAAGTTCTTAACCTCAGGTACTATTTCTGGGTTAGCAGAGTCTGTAACCTGAATCGTATGTAACCCGGGGTACCACTGTATTGTTGTTGAGTCGTTTAGTCGTGTCCGACTCTTCGTGACCCCATGGACCAGAGCACACCAGGCACTCCTGTCTTCCACTGCCTCCCACAGTTTGGTCAAACTCATGTTGGTAGCTTCAAGAACATTGTCCAACCATCTCGTCCTCTGTCGTCCCCTTCTCCTTGTGCCCTCCACCTTTCCCAACATCAGGGTCTTTTCTAGGGATGTAACTATTATATTGGCACAATGGGATATCTGCAAACACTCAAGTGGATCTTGGGAAGGTGAAGCCCGGTAAACCAACAGCACAATCCTATGCATGTGAAGCAGGCCCCATTGAGTCAAGTTCAGCTTGCTCCTAGTGTATGTATTTAGGGTTGCAGCCAGAGTTGGATTTCTTTTGAGCAAAACCAGTAACCATTTGTACAATACATTCAGTGGAGTTTCTGTGTGTGAGAGTGAGTTAATGCACAGAATCTCCCTAATATTTTTTTTTTTAGTTCTTCAAATTGGAAGCAAAGATGCCTCTATGCCCACACAGCGAAAGCAGGATGGAGCCTGCTGTGTATAAACCTGTCCCCAGCCCTTCAGGACCGGCTTGGAGGAAATGCTTCCTTCTTTTGTGGGGTGCATTTTCTCCAAGCCGGTCCTGAAGGGCTGGGGACAGGTTTATATACAGCAGGCTCCATCCTGCTTTCACTGTGTGGGCACAGAGGCATCTTTGCTTCCAATCAAAAGAACTAAAAAATAATAATTAGGGAGATTCTGTGCATTCACTCACTCTCTCACACAGAAACTCCACTGGAGGAAATGCTTCCTCCTTTTGTGGGGTGTAGGGACGTGGGTGGCACTGTGGTCTAAACCACAGAGCCTAGGGATTGCCAATCAGAAGGCCTGCAGTTCGAATCCCTGCGACAGGGTGAGCTCCTGTTGCTCGGTCCCTGCTCCTCCCAACCAAGCAGTTCGAAAGCACATCAAAGTGCAAGTAGATAAATAGGTACCGCTTCGGCGGGAAGGTAAACGGTGTTTCCATGCACTGCTCTGATTTTGCCAGAAGCAGCTTAGTCATGCTGGCCACATGACCCAGAAGCTGTCTGCGGACAAACGCCAGCTACCTTGGCCAGTAAAGTGAGATGAGTGCCGCAACCCCTGAGTCGTCTACGACTGGGCTTAATGGTCAGGGGTCCCTTTACCGTTACCTTTGTGAGGTGCTGCTGATAGTCTCTGCCAAAACTTGGGCCTATGCTGCCATTTGCACTATCATGAAACTAAGTGCCATCTCCTCCATAAAAAGAGCCCTACGGGGTCAGGCTGAAGGCCCCTTAGGCCAGCAGTCTTCTCCCTCCACTGGCCAGTCCAATACATTTGGGAAGCCCAACTAACAGGATTGGAATGCAATAGCCCCTCTCAAGAGTTGCTTCTCAGCAATTGGCATTCACTGGCCTGCAGCATCTTAAGAAGGAGATTCCAAACCACCATTATGACTGACATTCCTGGAACATTGCCCTCTGGCTGCAGTCTTTCCCCTTTGGGGTTCTGCTGCGTTTACCAGCCTGCTTAATAGCAATCAAGATGGGAACGTTGCATCTTGGCTGGGGCTCCTCAACCTTTGTGAGATTTCCCTTGTTTTTCAAAGACAAAAGAGGAAAACTTTCTGGGCTGTCATTACGACAACTTTAATGCATCGCAGGCCGGGAGGGGGCAAGGTAGCCTTTCTTTAGTGGCAAGTGGTTACCGTTAATGCGTCCATAAAGCCCAGAGCTCTGTCCTTTGGAAGATATTGCTTGTTCTTCTTCCAGTGAGTCTCTCTGCCCCCCCCCCCACGCCCCTCTACATAAAAGAGAGAAATTGGCTCCCTCGCTTATGCTGAATGCTTGTTAAGTCGGGGACAGAAGTCTGCTCTCTATCTGATACTTGCTATCATTCATGCCAGGACTTGCAGCCAAAAAGGATGGCTACGGTACAGAGCAGATGATTTTTGCTTAATCCCATCAGTGGAAACGCTGTTTGTAGGGCTTCCAGAGGCAGCTGCTGAGAGCTGTCCAGAGCCCAGGCAATCGGGAGAGAGGTTTACACCATCAGGTAAATTAATTCCATCCGCTGCTCCAGTCACATTGTCAGGGGCGCAGAAGGTAGCTCTGGTGCGCAGGCTGGATATGATTCCTGAACAGCTCTGAATACACGGCTAAGCACTGTCAATGACGTAAGCGGGGGGGGGGGGGGGATACTTGCATCTAGAGGCTGAATACATCTGATGTGCAGGGAGAGGAGGCTGGAAGCCTGTAATTGAGGCACCTCCGCAGTCCATGGCAAAACCCCAGGCTTTCATACAAAACTCGGAGTGTGTACAAAGGCCAAGACAGGAGCAAAATGTTTCCCAGACTCCAGTCCCTGGGGAGCTACCAGTGTGAGTAATTTGATGGAACCAGATCTTCCTTCCCACAATAGCAAGCCGTAAGAGAGAGCTATGAACAAAGCTTGTGTGAGCGAGAGGTGAGGGGGAGAGGTTTGCATTTCCGCAGGACAGCTGAGTCGCTTTCAGATTGGTGCTTGTTAATCTTTTTGGGTTTATGAGAGAGTTGACATTATAAAGGTGTAGGTAGAACGGCCAGCCGGTAAACTGGCTTGCTGCTGGGACAGAAAGTGGATTTTATTCCTGGTAGTGATGGTGGGGGGTTTTTTTGGAGGGGGGAGGGTGAAGGCCAACTCAGAACATTGTGCTTACTGAGGCAGAGCAGCAAATGGTGCCACATGCTTGGAGAACGGGAAGATGGCATATTCTGAGTCAGACCATTGGCCCATCTAAGGTAAAGGGAGTCAGGCAGCCTAGTGGTGTAGATTATGTGGATCTAGCTACTGATCTGAAAGAAAATGTTCCTTGAAAGTCACAGAATCATAGAGTTGTAGAGATGGAAGTCAGTGGTCACGGGATCAATCCCTGGCATCTACAGATAAGACAGGAAGAGACTCCTGTCTGAAACCCTGAAGATGATGCTATTCTGTGTACATAAGACTGAGCTAGATGGGTGGCACTGTGGGTTAAACCACAGAGCCTAGGACGTGCCGATCAGAAGGTTGGTGGTTCGAATCCCCGTGACGGGGTGAGTGCCCGTTGTTCGGTCCCAGCTCCTGCCAACCTAGCAGTTCAAAAGGACGTCAAAGTGCAAGTAGATAAATAGGTACCGCTCTGGTGGGAAGGTAAACAGTGTTTTCGTGCGCTGCTCTGGTTCGCCAGAAGCGGCTGAGTCCTGCTGGCCACATGACCCGGAAGCTGTACGCTGGCTCCCTCTGCCAATAAAGCGAGATGAGCACCACAACCCCAGAGTCGGCCACGACTGGACCTAATGGTCAGGGGTCCCTTTACCTTTCTCATAGGGCAAAGATACAGACACCCAAAATCCCAAGACATCAGGCAGGGCCAGAGTGGACTATATGCACAGTACAATCACGTCTTACATGAAGGTATGGTTCCAAGCAGCATGTACCCCAAATCTTGGAACTGCCCCGCAGGTGGGGGGTGAGAGAGAGCAGGCCCAGCACTCCCAGAGGCCGTGTGCCAAGCAGGCTTTGCTCCCCAAGGCGAAGCGGAAAGCTTATAAACCCTTTTTGCACCATGTAACCAAAGCAGCACCCAGCATGGAAAAAGCTTTTAAGCTTTCTGCCTTGGTTGGGGCACCCCCGCCCTGGAGGCTACGGATACTTGCATGAGCTCTTGTGGGAAGTTGGATAGCCCTGTGAAATCTATAGTCATAGTCTATAGATAGTCATTCAGTACGGAGTAATGTGACCCCCCCCAAAAAAAAAAATTGGTAGTGTAAATAGCCAAGGACTGGTTTGTACAGCTGAAATTTTTCAACCTTTGGGTTTGTTGTAAGAGTAGAACAGGGTGCCAAAAGCAGTGCTGAGGAGACATCTGGTGCATTGACCTCTCTCTGACTTCCTGTCGACTAATCCCCTGGCGCAGCTAAGGTCATAGCCTGACTTTCTGGCATTTGCCACAAACGGGGGAACAGCATGCAAATAAATAAATAATCAACCTCACCATTTTTTGCTTGCTGAGATCTCAGTTCCACATCGTGCAACTGCTAGATAGTTTGATGTAGCATGAACTATATTTCAGGAGTCTTAATTAAAAACAGACATCCACGTCCAGGTGGCTGAAGGTTTCCATTGTGTGAGGTTGCTGCTATGGAATCACTGCTCCCTGCCTCCAGGAACAAGAGTCACGTTCAATAAACACAAAAGAGAGTGTGCATTTTTGTTTTTGTTTTTCTGGCCTTGTACAATACCATAGGGACAAACCCATAGGAAATAACGATGTATCATTCCCAAATGTGGGCTGTTTGCAGTGGAATTGCAATCTTTATAACTCATGGAGAAATCACAACACACATAAACCCACTCCTCAAATGGCTGGTCCGTGTGAGGGTGGGGGGCGCACAGGGAATAAATATGCCTTTGGCACATCATGCAGAAAGAACTCATCAGCAGGCATATCACCATATGGCATCATCTTGCACAAGTTTTTACAACCACTGCTGCGACAGGGCTTTTCCTCAAAGGTGGAAGTCCATTTAAAAATCTTGACATCAAGGAAGGCAACAAGGTCATTATGCTTCTAAGGGAGAGACACAGACATTCCTCTGCAACCACATGCATGTCTGTGGTGCGCAAATGGAGCCATCTTGCAAATGTTGTTACCTTATCCATCGCTAGCGGAGGAGCAAGTTGGTGTGTACAGGGTAACTGCTTGCATACTGACAAAAAAGAGGAAATGCATCAACCTCTCCCCCCGCCCCCACCCCCCGCAAATGAGACAGATTTGCATTACAAAAATGCATATGCTAATTTATAGCCATAGAGGTAAATGAATTAAATAGAAATACAATGTGCCTTGCCGTAGTACCTAGGTGACCTGGGAGCAGACATTGCCTTCACCACCTGCAGGTCTCATCCAGCAGGGCTTTTCTTATGAGAATGAGACAAACATTTAAAATGATGCCAATGAGTTTTGTATTCCTTTCTCTTTCCCATTGCAGCTTCTAATTGGACACACTTGAGAGTGTTCATTCCTATGTGCACCTACCCCCACATCCAAATTAGGCTTGCTTTTCAACATGCTGACAGAGAGGCTGCCTCAAGGACACACACACACACACACCCGTTCTGTAACTGTTGCTTCCCATTTTGGTTTTCAGACAAAACCGACAGGAGGTGTGGATGGAGAAGGGTGGCAACGTGGGAAGTGCCTTTACAATTATAGAGAATGGAACGCATCCTCGAGCCATAATTGGTATGGGATTGCTCACCATCTGCTTTCATGTAAGCAAAATTTCCCAAATAGGATCAAGTTGATCCGAGAGATTAGAATCCCTTCCCCCGCCATATCTGGCTGCCCGCTTCTTGCCACATGGTGTAGAATGGGCATTTGATGATGCAGTATGACAAAATGCCCACCAGAAAGTGGGGATGCTGTTGAACGGCTCGCCTCGGTGTTCCCAAACTCTTCCTTGACCTGTTGCTTCCAAGCCTATTAAGCACAGCCATCATTACCTCTTGGCTTAGGGTGAGGAATGTTTGAGTTCTGGGTATGCAAACCATTATGAGAGGACCTCTCCTACCCCACCCCAACTAATAAAGCAGTTGAGCAGGAAGATGGTCATTGGAAGGTGATGATGGAGAAGTCTTGGTGGTGATGACTGCTGCTTTCTCCTACAGGAAGGGCCATTGCACTAGCCAGTCATATTGTCTTAAGTGCATGATCTGGCAGTTTTCTCCATTGTGCCTGAAAAATGTGCTATGGCATTGCACAGCGAGTTTTTCCCCCTGTGGTTTTATGCCAAGCAACACACAAAAGGCCATGTCATCCCACATGTGCACTCTGGCAATCTCCATAGAAGGGAAGATAGGAGGCGTCTTTATACCTTATCAGGTATACCTTGTACCTTATCATTGCACCAATTACTGTTTTACATGGACGATCAGCAACTTGCCAGCATTTTAAGCAGAGACCCCCCCCCCAGCCCTTCCTTGAGATCCCAAGGATTGACCTGGGATCTTTGGGCTCCTCAGAAGGTCTTTGGGGTGGGCTCTTGAATCTGCAGCTGGGTTGACATCTGATGTAATGTAATGTCACAGTGTTCTGTCACTCTCTGTGTTGATAGACTTTGTAGGTTGTGTTCCCTGTTTTGAGATTGTTTTAATCTTTTGCAAACTGCCTTTAAAGTGCAGACTGGTAAAGATTTTAATAAATGTTTTGCCACTGGGAGTAATATAATGCCGCTTTTTCATGGCCCTGTCTGTTCTTGTGTATTATGGGCAATCATTCTTAAATTATACCTAGGCATTTCATTGATTCTTCACAGCAGGGTAACAATCAGAGTTAAAACAACTTTCTGATCGGTGACAGGTGAGTCTGAATTAATCCCTTTACCAGGAAGTGCAGATCTTTATCTAAGCATCTGGACCTGTCTGTAGAAATTTGCTGTGGGGACACTGGAATTGCTCTTTGTTAAGAGTGTTATGCTGCATACTTCCACCTATGTGCTACTTGTATATTTGAAAGTAAACCCAAATATCCCCCCCCCCCCACAGAAATGTACAGTGATCTCTCCTTCTAAAGCTGGGGTGGGAGGCAACTGCGGCCTTCCAGATGTTGTTGGACTAATATCCCCATATACCTTTAGTAGTACTTTCTGACATTTAATTGCCTGCAAGGGACTGTTAAGAAAGAAAGAGCTGTGCAAAGGTACCAACTTTTGATAGTTTAAAAGATGGTTCAAAAGTTTTGAAATTCCACAATGGTAGACAGAGACTGCTGTGGCTTGGCTGGTTCTCTTGCTGAGGCTGGTTTAATTAGATTAGAAGTTTTCCAATTTTAGTATGTAGAACAGTTGAACGTGGCCCATGTAAAATTGACTAATCTCATTGTATGGGCTTTGTTACTATTCCCCCCCCCCTCAGGCAACAGTGTGCTAACTGTAGCTAAGTATGTCACCACCACAACACATGAATACAGGGTTATTAAGCAGCTGAAGACAAAGAGATGTGGTCCGTAAGTCAAGCAGAAAAGCATGTGAACTGTGAGATGGGATCCACACTTTAGAAAAGTTTAAAGAATTCTCATGTTATACAGCCAGATTTAATTTTCATCTGGCACATTCTTCCCTAATGCAAAACATTTCCACAAAGAATCTCCCCACCTCCCCTGCCCACACTAATCTTTGCAAGAGGCCCAGCAGTAAATTTGGGATTTTTTAAAACAATGACTACTTGTTATCATGTTCTGTTTCTTTATGCCATCTTGAAGCTAATCAGAGCTAACTTATTTCTAGTCCTAAGAGGATATATTTCCCTTACATTCTGAAACAAAGGTTAATTTCACACAGCTGGGAATGGCTCTGGATTTTTGCAGCAATGGACTGGCCTAGAGCCAATTTTATGTTGCATATGTGTTCCATGAGTCCATGATAAGCATGTGACCAGGGCTTAATTTCAGCCAG
Organism: Podarcis gaigeae; assembly: GCF_964106915.1. Lineage (NCBI taxonomy): Eukaryota > Metazoa > Chordata > Lepidosauria > Squamata > Lacertidae > Podarcis > Podarcis gaigeae. The sequence goes on along the minus strand of NC_139690.1, from coordinate 50,730,395 downwards.
GGTGCCTGTGGGCTGGTTCCAAAGCCCAGAGTTTGTTCTCTGTGCCAGGACTGTGTGTGTGTGTGTGTGTGTGTGTGTGGAGAGAGAGAGAGAGAGAGAGAGAGAGAGAGAGAGAGAGGAGGGAGTGTGCCTAAGTCTTTGTAGAGAATGGTAATGAAAATTGGGTCCCACACTGATAGGGAGAAAAATTCCAGGTCAAAGGACATGGGCTTTAGGTGAGATTCAGACTTAGCACCTCAGCATGATAATATCTTAGGGACGAGGGTAACGCTGTGGATTAAACCACAGAGCCTAGGACTTGCTGATCAGAAGGTCGGTGGTTTGAATCCCCGCCATGGAGTGAGCTTCCGTTGCTCGGTCCCTACTCCTGCCAACCTAGCAGTTCGAAAGCACGTCGAAGTGCAAGTAGATAAATGGGTGGGAAGCTGGGAAGGTAAACGGCGTTTCCGTGTGCTGCTCTGGTTCGCCAGAAGCGGCTTAGTCATGCTGGCCACATGACCCAGAAGCTGTACGCCAGCTCCCTCGGCCATTAAAACGAGATGAGCGCCGCAACCCCCGAGTTGGTCACAACTGGACCTAATGGTCAGGGATCCTAGCTGGTTCAACCTAACCACTACGAAGGAGCGATTAAGTGATTTTTTTTACCTATGCTGAAACAATAATGGCTGCCCTTGCAGGAAAACCACTGCAGCTAACCTGAAATTCTGCTGATTTCATGCTCCCAAAAGGGACAGCCGTGCCTGAAAATGTTGTCCAATTCTGCCCTCCCCCCAAAAAAATTATAGGTGTTTCATTTCTCTCTCTCTTAAATAAAACATTAAAAGTATTATCCCCACTCCCAACCCTAACCCTCAGCCTATTTGCCTGTAATTTGGCAAACCTTATGCACTCTGAAGAGGATAATATGTTTGCAAATTCCATCCACTTCCATCAAAAGAAAAGCGAAGTTATAGCTGTTTTTAAATTTCCCTGTAGTGAAATGCAGGGCTGGGGTGGAAGAGAGCAGACTTGGACAGTCTCTGAGCCAAATCAGGCAGCCCATGAAGCACCTCAGATCAAGGTGACCTGTTTTCTGAAGCACCGAATCTTAGGATCAGTAAACCAAATCTTATGGTGACTACAAACTTTCAGTTTTTGCCTGCTGGCAGAAGGACCATCAAGGGGAACAAGTGAGCTTCTCTTGGTAGGGAGTTCCAAAGTCTGGGTTCAGCCACTGAGAAGGCTCTTGTTCACGTTCCCACCAAACATGTCAGATGTGGCAGGACAGAGAAAAACTTCTCTGTAGATTTTAGTGCCCAGCATCAGGCAAATAGCTTTTAAAAAATAGTAATCTAGGTCCTTTAAACTTGTTTGTATGAGCAGTTTAATTTCTACAATTCACTTAAGTTTTAGGATTTGGTTTTAGCTCTGTGAGGTGCTTTGTGGTTCTCATTATATGAATGTGGCCAAACCTACATTAACCTTGGCTCTGAAGTGGTTTGGTTTTTTGCTATATGGTTTTCCCTGCTGTTGCTTATATTGATTGATGGTTTCAGATTTTAATTTGTCACCAAGAGAACTCTGGTTATGGAGCAATCAATCAATCAATCAATCAATCAATCACTCACTAACTAACTAACTAACTAACTAACTAACTAACTAACTAACTAACATTGGCTTTCAAAATATTGCCAGGTGAGGTGAGGGGGCAAGGTAGAATTTGAGACTTTGGGATGGGACAAAGTAGACTTTTATGGGCTGGGACAGAGTCTGGAAAACTAGAGCATGATAAGTAGGGGGGAGAGGGAATTGCTGGGAAGTTTTAGACCCTCATCTTGGTTACGTGTAAAGATTGGAATATCGTTACCTGAAGAACTGCTTATATGAACCTGTCAAGGTTTAAAATAAAATGCTTTTCTGAATACTTCCAGTGTCTTCAAAAGTAGGGTTTTGGTGTCCAACACACGGGGCTGGCCCAAGACATTTTGGCACCTGCGGCAAACCACAAATGACCAATGCCAGGGAAGAAGGGGTGAGTGAACATCTACATCGGGAACAGGGCGCGAAACCAGGTCAAGCTTACTTGATGGTTGTGAATCAAAGGCTGTCATGGTGGGTTCAGAGCCCAAAGACACCCTCCAGGAGGCCAAGGATCCCCATACACACTGCCCAGGTTTGCGTACCTGAGAGGTCACTTTGGTGCTGCAAAGGCAACGGTTTCACTTCACCCCGGAGGTGCACCCCATTGTCTCTTGAGACGTCTTGTGTTTAGAGGCAACTTTTCGTGTGCATGCCTCTGTGTGCACATGTCTCTCTGTGAAGGGGGACCTTTATACGCCTATGCTCGTTGGTGTGTACGTGTGGGGAAAGCTTGTGTGTAAGGGGACCTTTCATGCCTGTGTGTTTGTGTGTGGGGGGGTAGGGCCTTTTTTGTTTATATGCCTGTTTGTGTATGTAAGCGGGTGTGTGTGTATATGCCTGTGTGTGTGTGTAGAGTGAACTTTTAATGTATATCCCCCTCACCCCGTGTGTGTGTGTGTGTGTGTGTAGGGGGCCTTTTTGTGTACATGCCTGTGTGTAGGTAGGACCTTTTTTGTTTATATGCCTGTTTGTGTATGTAAGGGGGGGGCTTTTGTGGGGGGGGGGCTGTGTGTGGAGAGAGAGCTTTTAGTGCATATCCCCCTCTCACTGTGTGTGTGTGTGTGTGTGTGTGTAGGGGGACCTTTTGTGTGCATGCCTGTTTTTGTGTGTATATAAGAGCCTTCAGTGTATATCCCCCTCATGCTTGTGTGTCTGTGTGTGTAGGGGATACATTTTGTGTATATGCCTTTGTGTGTGTGTGTAAAGAGCTTTTAGTGCATATCCCCCTCTCACCTGTGTGTGTGTGTGTAGGGGGACCTTTTGTGCCCATGCCTCTGTGTGTGTGTGTGTGTGTGTGTGTATGTATATGTATATGTGAGAGAGCTTTTAGTGTATATCCCCCTTGTGCTTGTGTGCCTGTGTGTGTAGGGGATACCTTTTGTGTATATGCCTCTCTCTCTCTCTCTCTCTCTCTCTGTGTGTGTGTGTGTGTGTGTAAAAGAGTATTTGGTGCATATCCCCCTCATGCTTGTGTGTAGGGGATACTTTTTGTGTATATGCCTGTGTGTGTAGAGAGAGCTTTTAGTGCATATCCCCCTCTCGCCATGTGTGTAGGGGGACCTTTTGGGTCCATGCCTGTTTGTGTGTGTATAAGAGCCTTTAGTGTATACCCCCCTCATGCTTCTGTGATACCTTTTGTGTATACTGTATGCCCGTGTGTGTAAAGAGAGAGCTTTTAGTGCATATCCCCCTCTCACCGTGTGTGTGTGTGTGTGTGTAGGGGGGGACCTTTTTGTGCCCATGCCCGTGTGTGTGTGTGTGTGTGTGTGGCCATGGTGTCCCTCCGTCCCCTATTCTCAGCAGCAGCAGCATCAGGGATGGCGGCCTGGCGGCGCCGAGGGCCTGCTCCCTGAGGCGCCATTTCTGCCCCCTCCGCCAGCCCACGAACACGCACGCACGCGCGCGGGCGAGGGAGCGAGGCAGGCAGGCAGGCAGGCAGGGAGCGAGCGGGCGGCGGGCGGCCGACTCGGGCGGCGCCGAAAGGGGGTCCTTGTGGGCGGCGCCATCCGGGGAGGAAGAGGCGGCGGCGGCGGCGGCGGCGAGAGGCGAACAAAGAGCGCCGGCAGCCGCGCCGAGCGGAGGGAGCGTGTGGGCCGGCGGGGCAGAGGGGCCATGTCGGGCACGGAGCCTCCGAAGCCGGGGCCGCGGGGCCTCCTGGGCCGCCTGAACCGGCGGAGCTGAGGCGGCGCTGCTGCTGCTGCTGGCATTGCCCCCTCATGGCCGCGGGAAGGGGCAGCTCCTCCGGGTGAAGGAAGGAAGGAGGTGGCGGCGGCGTCCCTGAGGGGGAGAAGGAGGCGGCGGAGGCGACCGGAGGAGGCCAGGCGCCTTCTCTCCTCAGGCCGGGCATGGCGGCGGCGGCGGCGGCGGCCGGCGTGAGCTACTCTCCTCCGTGGTGGGTGAGCCTCCTGCACCGCCTGCCCCACTTCAGCCTCCGCTGGGAGGCCGTCGGCGACGACTTCCGACCCGACGACGCCGAGTACCAGCAGGTGAGAAGGAAGGGGCGCCTCACCACCCGCCTCCCCCTCTGGGTGTGTGTGTGTGTGTGTGTGTGTTTTGTGTGTGTCCCCACAACACACACCGAGAAATACACCTACAACAGAACCCATTAGTAGATTCCCCTCGCCCGAGCCACCCAGAGAGACCTGCAGCCAACAGGCTTTATAATTTATATAAATTTATATTTATATAATTATTTTATATATAATTTATATATAATATATAATTTATATATTGTCAGTCCCTTCCTCCCTCCCTCTCTCTCTCTCTCTCTCTCTCTCTCTCTCTCCCCATCTCCCCCCCCCCCTTCCCGGCTTCGTCTGTTTATATTTAATTCATTTACATTCATTACCCTTCCACCCTCTCACTCTCCGTGCTTGCTTGGTTTATATTTATTTAGTTATCCAATTAGATTTATTTATATTATCAGTCCCTGCTCCCAACCCCCCCCCCGCCGCTTTGTTTTTTCAGACTTGTTTATATTTATTTATTTACATTGCCCATCCACTTAATCTCCCCCTTTGCCTGCTTGCCTTATTTATTTATTTAAATTATCCAGCCTCTCGCTCTCTCTGTCTCCCCCCCCATGCATACTTTATTTATTTATGTTTATTTGTTTGTATTGTCAAGTGCACTCTCACCCTTCCACTTTGTTTATATTTATACATTTACAGCATATTCATTATCGGACTTCTCTCTCTCCTACCCTCCTCTCCCTTTGATTTTATATGTTCGTTAATTTATGATCGTTGTACTTAATAGCGATTTTTCAGAACACAATGTCCTGGCTTTGTACAACTGTGTGGTTTTCTTCATATAGGGATTTGCTGGTGGGGAAAGGACTGGCAGGCTCTGTTTTTATTTATCTTCTTCTAACAGCCCCTTTCATTTGATTTCCATTGCTTAAAAAGATCCTAAGCCACCCTTCATCCGAAGGGTTTTCAGTACTGCATGTAATAATAAAAAATACAATGCAGTAATAAGAGCACCATATAATGAAATAGGATAACGTTTCCTCATGTGAGTGGCAGCTGAAGTGTGGGGCAAAGACCATCCACATCCCTTCATTTCAACCTCCAACCTCACTTACCTCATTCTATCCCATATGGCCCCCCTCCCTGGAAATCTTCCTTTTTCACTCCCCTGTTTTTATTTATCCTCATTTAACCCTGTACCTTCTCACCCCCCCCAAACCCTGTATATGCAGGCAGGGAACCTCAGTTCAGACAGAGGGGAGTTTCATATTATCCCCATTTTATATTCATCTACCTCTCATCCACACCTCATATTTTCTCATATTTCCCCATTTTGCACACATTTCCCCACATGTACACTCTCCCCCATACTGGTCTCTTCTCTGTCCACACTTCACACACACATACACATACACACACACACACACACACACACACACACACACACAGAGAGAGAGAGTGAGAGAGAGTGTGTGTGAGAGAGAGAGAGAAAACCAACATTTCCTCCACATATTCCCCTAATTAATGTTAGAATTTTGAGGGGAGAGGCAATAGTGAAACTGACAAGTCCCTTTCCATTCCTTCTAAAAAAATAATAACTGAGGGGGTTGTCAGAAAAGGAAAGAACCTCTATAATCTGAGGATAGGCTTTTATACATGCAGTCAGTTTCAAAGGAATTTTGCCATAACCTTTTTAATCATCTTTTCCAAACCTCATCTCTCTCTCTCTCTCTCTCTCTCTCTCTCTCTCTCTCTCTCCTCACACACACACTCACTTTCTTATAGTGGTTCAGGCTGAGGAGACATTTTCCTGGTAATACAATTTTCTGCATTTATGTGCACCTTCACCTTTCACTGTCCTCCATAGATCTCCATCATTTCAGTTTCCTACCCATCCACCCCTGTCTGGCAAGTATAATATATTCAGCAAAATCAAGGAATAAACCCTTTTCTTCTAGACTGTACCACTTGAAGGTCCAAGTGGGGGTTTACATATTCAAACCTTTCGCACAAACAAATTGCACACTGAACTGCAGGGGGGGGGGGAGAAGAGGAAAAAGCTAAATTTACCTTTTCCCCATGGCATGCTTGTTTTCTATATGCAGGGAGTTTTGTTTGTTAAGAGCAAATTCTGGCAGGCAGTTTCCTGATTGCCTTACTGTCAGACATAAAAATGTGGGCTTCAGAACAGCCTTCCCCAGCTTGGTGCTCTGCAGATGTTTCTGGGATACAGCTTCCATCATTGTAACCGTTTGCCGGGATGCTGAGAGTTGGAATTCAGGTTGGAGAAGGCTATTTCAAGCCTTAGGAGAGTTTGGAACAGTTCTTGTATTGATCCTCGACATCTTTCTCCTACAATTCTCCAGTTCTCTTTCTTATAGCAGTTCCGGTTGAGGGCAGTTCTGCTATGGCTCCTTCGTATTTACTGTCATCACCTCTTATCCTTTCTTTCACCCCACTCAGTTGCTGCTACCCAAAACAATTGGGGGAAATAGACCAAAGTCTGTTACACACCAAAGTATTTGGGGCTATGAAAAGAGCTGTTCCCCTTTCCCCCACAAATATTTCTTATGAGGTTACTGCTGAGAAAGTTGTGCCTCATCCCATTTGCTTTGCCTCCATACAAGAAGTTGAGTAAGAGTGACTGTAGCATAGAGACATCCTGTCTGAACCTGCTTCCTTGGGGATGAAAGTAGGGGTGTTACAAATTTTGTACAAACCCGTCCATTTTGCCTCCCATTTTTTCAAATCTAGAAATGCAGAGGTAGCAGAGGCGGAATTCAGGCTTGGAGGTTGAAAGCAAGTCTCTGTTTTACTGGGCTCTTCTTTACCCATTTTGTGCATGCAGAACATTAATCCAGAGTGGTTCATGTCATTACATCCTAGGAACTTGGGAAGGACTCTGGTGGTAGTGGGAAAGTCTTCCATATTGTATTTTACCCTTTGGTTTCATCATGTATATTTACTTCTGACCCAAGTATTGGTGTTAGTCTTTCACAAGGCTTATGTTCTGGGTATGTACCTAGGAAAACAAAAGGAATTTCACATTGAATTGGGCAAAGGGTACATCGAGCCCACTCTTTGGTCTTGTAGTTACTTGGAAGCCTATTGTTTCTTAGGAACAGCTTGCTGTATACTGCTTTTATTAAAATGGATGACTTACTATATTATAGCTCTGTGTTGAAATTGCAAGGATTTATTAATGGAACACTTAATTCTCCCACCTGCACAAAAAATTGGACCTGAAATCTCTGCTCTTGGTTTGACTAGCCTTCTAACTGAAATGCCTTTTACTTTTGCACCCTTCTTCCTGCCTTTCATTTTTTGAGTGGAGCTAACATGATTGCTGCCTTGTATAGCCATGATCTTTAGCTTGGAAAACATCATTTTGCACCTCTTAGTGCACTTGTTTACCTAAGGTTCAGCAAAAACCAAGCATAGAAATGGTTGTGTATCTATGCCTCCCTCTTGAACCTTGTTTCATGCATAAAGGCATTAAAGCAATCTGTTGACAAAATTTAAAATGAAGTGCAAAATAATTAAGAACCTCGCTTCCAGCCCAATCTTTTTTCTGTGTGTATTCTGTGGCTTTCATTTATTCCAATGATTTGCTATGTGGAGGAATATAGGCACGTGAAGGGGAATTCTTCTTATTTTGTTTTGATACCAGTTGTGTGGCCTAAATATTATAGCCTGTTGTTGATACAAAAAGTGGCACCTTCTTGGGGGAATGAATTAGATAGACCAACTGATATTTTACATTGATATGAAACTTGATTCTCTAGGCTGTTTTCCATGGTTCATGTTTTGTGTTGCAATAAATGTATTGCAAGATCCCTAAGTGCGTGAGCCTTTGAAGGATCTGGATATAAAGAATCGGTTAGGTTATGAAGATTAAAGATGTGTATAATCTATTGAACAAGTGTGAATGCAATTTCAATAATTGGTGCATGAAAAAAATACCTATACTGTATTTGTGATTGCAATTGAAAACTCAGGACTTTTGCCCATTCTTAGTATATTGTACCTTACTTCAACAGTACCAGACTAGGGGGAGTGAGAGGATAAATTGAGGGTAAAATCTACTTACAGGAGAGAAGAATGTAGTTGCAGTGGTGCGATTGTGTATTTGTGTACTGTAATGATAAACCCTTGCAGCTTTTCTGTGCTGAACACTTCTAACTAGGTTTCTATTGCAGAGAAATTTTTCAGTTAAGTTGGTCTTCTGAGAAATTTGGGGTCAGTTTTTCAGATGCTCTTTTGTGCACTTAAGTGAGATAAGCATTTGCATCTCCTGTAAATTTTCTGTTGAACTTCCTGCTGGATGCAGTTGTATGTATTTTGCTGTTTCAGATCTAGCACTGTTTTTTCCTGTTCTATGTCCTGTCATGCATTGTGGGCAAGACAATAGAAGACCACCTTAAAGATCAGTCTGTTGACTTTACAAGCACACCAAGCAAGTATCTCTAAACAGGAAAGTTAATAATACCTGCTTTCTCCTCAATTAACCCCTGATTGTGACTGAATGCTTGAAAGTTTAAAGTGTGTTAAGGGTTTATTAAGTTGCAAACTCTGGAAAAAAAAGGATTCCCTCTTATTTTATTTATTTTACTTAGTTTTTAGTTTCATTTCTATACCATTTAATATATTTAAAAATATATCTAAGCAGTGTGCCAAAAACGTAAGCAACAACAGACAGCTTACTGTAGATATTACAAAAATACAGTTGCATATAAAAATGTTACAAAGTTACCAATATATCAAGTTCAATTCATTTTTCTTCTGACTCACCCTCCCTCTCATTCTCCAGGTTCTCACCCAGAGTCCAGGTTCTCACCTCACCCACAAAAGTCTCAGAATGAGAAGAGATCCTGGAAATAGCAGTCATCTCTCTAGTCTCTCACTCTAAACTTGCTTTTTATGGGCAGCCCATAGTGGATGGTCCTTCCTCAGGCTGCCCACAGCAGTCTCCACACCCAGTTACAGGTGTATCACGTTTGTTGAGTTTCCCAGGGGGTCGAGAGGATGTGGAAAGGGCCCCCCTTCACTCATTCATCTCTTGAGGAAATATGGTCCATGCAGTCTCTTGAGGTGGCAGGAAACATTCTATATGGTGGTAGTGTTTTTAAATCTAACTATGGGCTAGAACTGAGCTTGAGGTTTCGGTTATGCCTTTTATTGATAAGTGAGCCAATTTTATCTCCTGAGAACTATAGTGTAGACATGAATTTTGCAAGCAGCTTTTTAGGTAAAGCTTGGTTTGTTTTTTTTGCAGCTCCTAAAGTGATAGTAAGGCATAAATGTTCCCTTATGTAAAATATATCATTTTAATATATTTTGCCTCATTGTAAAGGAAACAGCCAGCATAGCATATAGCTACTGAATGAGTTTGGATGTCCTTCCCACCATATGTGGGGTTTAATGTTGTACTCATTTTACTGCTTTGAAGTAAGCACCCTTCCTCTATTTTAAGGAAGTCCTGGGGCTGTTCTGTGTGTGCGCACGTGCACACTGAGCTTTTAACTGGTGATAAACCCCTCATGGAATGGAATGACTGCACTGCGTTTAGTTCTGTTTCTCCTCTCTGCAGAGAGACTACATAGCAGCCTTTAATTTGCCTGGAGAAAGAGGAGACAGTTGTGTACTAAGCATCTAGCTCTGCTGCATTCTGCCATTGAGACCTGATATGATCTTTATTGTAAAAATGAAGTTGCAAACTAACTGGTGACTCTTGGTTGACCTTTTCTATTGTGAAAGCCTAGTCCCCTTAGTCTGTTTGATCCAAGCTATGTGAAAGCTTTACATGTCAACATCAGCACTGCCTTTGATTCTTTTCCTTGTCACAACCGCACCTCCATCCCACATGGCTTCCCCTGGACTGTCCCTTCACTCTTTTTCACCTCAGTATGAATGTGTCAAAATGTCAGTGTTTCAGACACAACATTTACATTGTGTGCTGCTGCAAGACCATATAGTATAAGGATGTAAAATATCTCCCGTTTTCATTGATATAAGGTCTTGCTGCTGATTCAGAGGTAGCAGCCTCTGAAGCTATCTTCATGCCAGTACAAATGAGTAGGGTTCTTCTACCTTATGTTTTCATCTTTATATGTACCTATACATGAAGGTATCTCCCTTTAATCTGGGAACACACACCTTTGTTTTCCTTTCTTACCGCTTCTCCAGCTTCCATAGTCACGTCCTTTTTTCCATCCATCATCGCTAGAGGGTTAGAGTGTGGGAAGGTGAAACTCGTGGAGCTATTCTTAATCCTTCCCCTTTTCCCAAGAGAAGCTCCAAGCTTCACCTGACAGATGATGTTGCTGAACTTTGAAGTACGTTTGGGGCCAGCTTGGCTGCTGGAGTTGCCGGAAGGAGGCATGCAAGGCACCACCCAGAAGTCTTACAGAGTCCAGATTTGTGAAGTGGCTTTTGACCACTTGCAACCAAGTGAAGAAGACTAGGTGCCAAGATGGCACCTGACATCTTCGCCACCTGAGGATCATTGGATCTGGACTCGTTTCACACACTAATACCCCATCTTGTAGAATTCTATCAGTTATATTTTATCTGCACAATCGGAATGAATTTATGGAACCAAATTGCTTTTTCTGTGCAGCCTGAGCAGCAGCAGTCACCATTAAGAAAAAGGTTGGAATAGGCCAGTATATATGTGGACTGTCCCTGGATCAAGTGACTTTTCTTCTTGAAGTTCACAAAGCTCTTAACCTAGCTCAAGGTTGTCATCTCAACTAGCCAGATGTTTAATTGAGAATCAACCACAGTCAGTTCATCATTTGAAAAATAAGACTTTAGAGTCATCTTGCCCCAAAATAGCAACTACACATATCACTTGGGTGACTGCAACCTTGGTTTAAGGAGCCATTTGGCGCCTAGCTTATATACCTGAGTTTCTAACACTGGCGGAGGATTAGGATCAAAGTTTTCCTTCTCCTCGATGGGCTCTTTTCCCAGGTTGATGAACCCCATTGATCCTTGCTACCCTCTACAGCACATACAGAAACTTCCTTCTTGACCATTGGTCCCACTATTAGTCTTGTCCGCTTAATCCACTGGAGCCTGTCTTCCCCTACAGGGGAATTCCCTTACTCATTGAAGATTTAAGACCCATTGGCTACCCTCACCTGGTTTAGCCGGCCAGTCCAAGCCGTTCCCGTGGTGTGGCTGCTGTTGTGTGCTGACAGCCTCTAGGAGCCACATGTGGGATCTAAGTGAAGGATGGGGACCAAAGGTGGACAAACTACCTCAGAAAGTACATCACCTGTCCCTCACCAGAGGTACTACTCCTCCCTAACTCCCCATACACCCCTAAAGTACCCAAACTACCTCAGAAAGTACATCACGTGTCCCTCACCAGAGGTACTACTCCTCCCCTAACTCCCCATACACCCCTAAAGTACCCAAACTACCTCAGAAAGTACATCACGTGTCCCTCACCAGAGGTACTACTCCCCTAACTCCCCATACACCCTTAATTCCCAGTTCCCCTAGCTAAAAAGAATCTGTTGCAAAAGGACTGGGAAAGATTGTACCTAAAACTTTGGAGAGCAGTTGCCAGATCTGAGTATTCAATATGGTGTCCTCCAGATGTTTTTGGACAACAAATCCCATCAGCCCCAGCTAGCTTGCCAAATTCTATGGGATGATGGCATCCAATAATATCTGGAGGGCAACATGTTGGGTATCCTCTGGTGTTGATAATATTGGACTAAGAATCTGATCCATATTATGGTCCCATTATATGATCATATTCTGTAGAACATTCTGAAAGACGAACCTCTACCCCTTCTCTGCCTTCTTTCCCATTTAGTATGAATCACTATGGTATAGGCATTTGCATATCATGAGATGTAAGCCATTTTCTTCCCTTTTTCCCCACAGTTTAATATCTGAGTCATGCTGCAAGGCTTCTTACTTAATAGTGAATCATAAACCCAAAGATAAAGATAAGGAGGAGTGCAGAGCCAGTGCTTCTGAGAACTTTGTGCCAATAATACTCTGCTCTGTTTCTTACCAACAGATTTTAAAAATCTGTAGGACATGACAAGCCTTACATTGTTGGGCTTAGACAACCTCTAGGGATGCACACAAATAAAAAATTTCCCCACCCACCCCAATTTTTGCTAAAGTGAATTGGATTCTGTTGATTTGCTGTGAGTATAATTGTACAGAAGCTTCCAGCAGATGTGGTCAGATTACCGTAGTTGCAAGTAGCTCCTGTTCAGGAAGTTAAAAAAAAATAATATCAGTGTAGCAGTTGCTAATGGAATATCTTAAGAGTGACTGCTGCTTTAAGCCAATTTTTTTCTAACAGGAGTCCTGGCAGGAGCTGTTTACATATTTCATTATAATTGTATTTTTATCTACAGTACTATGCCCAGATATATGGCGTTTTATAAATCTCCTAAGCTAATTAGGGGCCATGCATTTGCCATATGCAAGCGTGTCAGTGCAACTTAGTCTCTTTGTGTAAAAAGGGCTGCTTGTTTCATGGGATTAGATAATACAATTTTTGCCCAGACTTTGAGGTCTGCCCAGAACTATCAAATTATGTTCCTTTGCAGTTTTGTTTGGCTATCAAACTGGAGATTAAATGGCCAGTTTTTATCTTCTGGAAATTCTTCTGTTTCCCTATATATGGTGGGTGTCAGTCTCTTAAATGTGGTAATAATATAAATCTGGGTATTGATTGCACAAGTGTGTGATAACCAGTAGTTGCTGTAAAATTTCTGCTATTGTGTACCATGTCTGGAGATAGATTTAAAATGCTGCTGCTACAAATTCTATACTACATTTTTTCCCTACTGTCTGGCTTTAGCCAGGGAATTTGTCTTCATTGTACTGAGCAAATGCCATGAAGTAGCTATGTAGTGTTTAAACACAGGGCATCAGGGTTCCAGGTTTTTCTCAGCTGGCTGGTCTTGGGCAAGTCCTGTATAGCTAACCCAAAGTAAATTGTGAGGAGAAACTAAATGAGAATTATAAAAGCATTCTGTACACCAAGGGGAAAATGGTAATAAAAAAATGGCAATAAAGCACTGCTGATACCTTGCTTCAGTCTTGAAACTTAACAGTTGAACTCCAGAGTCTGCCATCACTTTTCTATTCAGCTCAGGGCTGTCTGCATCTTGGAATTCTTTCCTAGCCCTTCTAATTGAAATCCTTTCTTTGGATTTGAGAAGCGAAACTTTTTTGCACGCAACTCTGTAGAATCATAGAATCATAGAGTTGGAAGAAACCCCAAGGGCCATCGAGTCCAACCCCCTGCCAAGCAGGAAACACCATCAGAGCACTCCTGACATATGGTTGTCAAGCCTCTGCTTAAAGACCTCCAAAGAAGGAGACTCCACCACACTCTTTGACAGCAAATTCCACTGTTGAACAGCTCTTACTGTCAGGAAGTTCTTCCTAATGTTTAGGTGGAATCTTTTTTCTTGTAGTTTGGAACCATTGCTCCGTGTCCGCTTCTGTGGAGCAGCAGAAAACAACCTTTCTCCCTCCTCTATGTGACATCCTTTGATATATTTGAACATGGCTATCATATCACCCCTTAACCTCCTCTTCTCCAGGCTAAACATGCCCAGCTCCCTTAGCCGTTCCTCATAAGGCATCGTTTCCAGGCCTTTGACCATTTTGGTTGCCCTCCTCTGGACACGTTCCAGTTTGTCAGTGTCCTTCTTGAACTGTGGTGCCCAGAACTGGACACAGTACTCCAGGTGAGGTCTGACCAGAGCAGAATACAGTGGCACTATTACTTCCCTTGATCTAGATGCAATACTCCTATTGATGCAGCCCAGAATTGCATTGGCTTTTTTAGCTGCCGCATCACACTGTTGGCTCATGTCAAGTTTGTGGTCAACCAAGACTCCTAGATCCTTTTCACATGTACTGCTCTCAAGCCAGATGTCACCCATCTTGTATTTGTGTCTCTCTTTTTTTTTTTGCCCAAGTGCAATACTTTACATTTCTCCCTGTTAAAATTCATCTTGTTTGTTTTGGCCCAGTACTCTAATCTGTCAAGGTCGTTTTGAAGTGTGATCCTGTCCTCTGGGGTGTTAGCCACCCCTCCCAGTTTGGTGTCATCTGCAAATTTGATCAGGATGCCCTTGAGTCCATCATCCAAGTCGTTGATAAAGATGTTGAATAAGACCGGGCCCAAGACAGAACCCTGTGGCACCCCACTAGTCACTCTTCTCCAGGATGAAGAGGAACCATTGATGAGCACCCTTTGGGTTCGGTCAGTCAGCCAGTTACAAATCCACGGAGTGGTAGCATAGTCAAGACCGCATTTTGCCAGCTTCTTTACAAGAATATCATGGGGCACCTTGTCAAATGCCTTGCTGAAATCAAGGTAGGCTACATCCACTGCGTTCCCTTCATCTACCAGGCTTGTAATTCTGTCAAAAAACGAGATCAGGTTAGTCTGACATGACTAATCCATGCTGACTATTGGTGATCACAGCATTCCTTTCTAGGTGCTCACAGACTGTTTGTTTAATGATCTGCTCCAGAATCTTCCCTGGTATTGATGTCAGACTGACTGGGCGGTAATTATTTGGGTCCTCTCTTTCCCCCTTTTTGAAAATAGGGACTCAGCCACTGCGCTGTGGGTTTTCTCCTTAAGTCAGGAACAAGATGTTAGAATTTGAACTGACCCCATTTTCATTTTAAGCTAAGTGCCCTCCCTAAAGCAGGGGTGGCCAACTCCCAAGAGACTGCGATCTACTCACAGAGTTAAAGACTGGCAGTGATCTACCCCCTTTTGGGGGTTCAGGTCAAAGTTGGCGAGCTTCTTTTAGGGAGGAGGAAAGCCCTGTTTTTGGGGGTGCAGGACAAAAGTTTTGAGCTTTTTTTAGGGTAGCCAAACTTGTTGAGCTTCTTTGGGGGGAGCCAGTGATCTACCAGTCATCTACTACAGGCGTCCAGTGATCTACCGGTAGATCACAATCTACCTGTTGGACATGCCCGCCCTAAAGGAACATTGTTTTTCTGTAACTACCTCAAGAGCATTGCGGACTAATAACGCAGGGTGAACATTTTGGAAATAGAATAATAAATTGGAAGCAAAAGAGTATCATCGTCTTATCTGCTAAGCAACTGGTACTTGAACCCCCGAGCACCTATTTCAAGTGTAGATTATTTGCATCTACTTTTGCATCTGGCACTGAGTCCATAGGTTGCAAATTTAAACTATCACTTAAGTCCATTTGTCATAACTCTTAGGCCCAAATAAATATTGAGAATTGCAGTCACTGAGCAAGCTAGGGATCTCTATAGAATGCTCAATGTCCTTAGTAGCTGCCAGGATTTCCTTAAGCAGCACAAAGTGTAATTTGAACCAAGTCTCAAGATGCAGAACCTTAAAAATAAAAAGTCTGCTTTTACCTTGAAAATTTACTTGGAATGCAGCTGAACATGGATACAGTAGCAGGTTTTTCATACAACTAAGTAACTACAGTTTCCATGTTGGCTTGCACTGTGGTGCTTGCCTTAAAATATGTATCCATTTGGTAGCTATGAAACAGTATTAAAAAAAGTTTCAAAATGTCAGGCTAGTTACAGTTATAGATCTTGCTGGAGTTGACACTTTCCCTTGTATTGCACTAATATTGTTTTTAGACTGAGTATATTGCATTTTAGTACTCTGAATTCCAAAGTAATTCCCATTTGCATTCAATCAAACCAGTCAGTCAGCTATTATTTTTGTATGCTGCCTTTCCATAGTTAAAACCATGCTCAAGGTGACTTGCAACATGTAAAAAAATCACATAATTGCAAACATAACAAGAGTAGTCATAAACAATAAATAAAACATCAAAAAGTACACATAGAACAATTTCCACATAAATCATAAGAATATCTAAATAAAGATACAAAAAAGTCATATCAATAACAGTAACAACGCCCCCCATCAACCTCCTAGACCAGGGGTTTCAGGACTCTAGGTGGGCGGTAGGGGGTTCTATGGCACAAGCTGAATCCTCTTTCCATTGAGCACTGGTGGGCGGTAAGGAACTTTTACCATCAAGAAAGATGCATTAGTGGGCAATAAGTATAAAAAGGTTGATTACCCCTGCCCTAGACAATATACCTCAGCCCAAGAGTCCACATAAATTCGCTGCAAAAGCATCCTTGGGTCTTTGATTTCTTTTAAGAGATCTTCCCAAATAACCTACGAGGAGCCCTGTTGGGTCAGATCAAACACCCATCTAGTTCAGCATCCTGTTATGATAGAGGCCAACCAGATGTGTATGGAAAGCCCATAAGCTGAATCCGATTACAAAAGTACTCTTCCCCACTTGTACTCTCCAGCAACTAGTATTCAGAAGCATACTGCCTCAGATCCATGAATAGATCCATTCATCTTTGATGAATTTCTCCAGTCCCGTTTTAGAAGCAATACAAGTTGGTGTTCATCTCTACATCTTGTGGGAGCAAATTGCATAGTTTAACCCTGTGCTGTGTGAAATAGTGCTTTCTTTTTGTCTGTCCTGAATCTTTCAAACATTCAGCTGTATTGAATGACCTTGGGTTTTAGTATTATGAGAGGAAGGGAAACTTCTCTATCCACTTTCTACACACCACACACCATTTTGCACCTCTGTCATATCCCTGCATCCTTTCTCACCTTTTCTATAAACTAAATGAGCTCAAAATGTAGCAACCTTTCATCAAAGGGAAGTTGTTTCAGCCCCTTGATCATTTTGGTTGCCCTTCTCCGGAGATTTTCCAGCTTTACGGAATCGTCTTTGAAGTGTGCCAATCACAACTGTACAAAGTGTTCTAAGTGCAATTGCACCATAGATTTGAATAACAGCATTACAGTATTGGCAGTTTTATTTTTAATCCCTTTTTTAATGATTCTCAACATGGAACTCACCTTTCTCATGGCTGTCACATGCTGGGTCAACATCTTCAATGAGCTATCCACTATGACCCCAAGATATTTCTCCCTCGTTAAAACCCTGGAATTGGATAAGCAAAGTTAGGATTTTTATTTTATTATTTTTTTGTGTCAGTGTGCATAGTTTTGTACTTTCTTATAGTGAATTGTATTTGCTATTTTAATGTCCTTTCACTCAGTTGGGACAGACCTTTTGGAGCTCCTCAAAATCCTCTTGTTATCTGTCTCCAAACATGGGATACAAAACATGTTTAAAATATTGTGTTCTTTCTGATAGTTTCATTACTAGATTTCGAGTTCATTAGCATTTCCCACATGATGTGCTCTTCTACCCTCCTGCCTCAAACTTTCCAATGAGAACTGATGTTCTCCCTCTGTCAACAGATGAATGTGGTGATGCCTGATAAAGGATTGTTTCGTATTCTTGGAAAAGTGACAACCGTGAGGCAGAGCACATAGCCAGGAATTTGCCTCTCCAAATTCATATGTTGAAAGAAATATATTTGGGAAGCTCATTCAAGTGCAGGTTTGTATCAGCTGACACATCTTCCACAAGCATCTGGTGTGCAGACATAGGGAAGTGAAAGGTTTTGTTTTGTTTTTTAAAAAAGAGAAGTACAAATCGACTTGTTTCAGTCAGACTGTATCTGTGTGCTAAAATACTCTCTTGAGAGCTGTCTACTACTGGAAACTCAAGACTGTAGTTCAGAGTCTGCTAATTAGAAAACCAGTAGGTTTGAATGCATCATTCTTTAGCAAACAGTACTCTCAATTGGTGCAAAGTAGTCACTTAAAGTGAATTATACTCTGTGCTGGAAAACTGACCTTCGCCTGTCTCATACTGACAGAATTGGGATGGTTGTCGTCTTTTTTGTTAGCTCTGGTTCTCCCCTTCCCATTTTCATTATGCATGTGGTCTATGGAACACAAATGAGAAAAGGGTAGACCATAGTTCATTGGTAGACCACTTGGAACCTGCAGGTTGTTAGGCTTCTGGTATAGCATGTTGGAGCTGATCCTACAAGGCATATCTGGTACTGTATTCTTAAGCAAGTGGTTTACAAATATATATAAAATTAAAATTGTCAATAAAATACAAGGTTAAAAACAGGTATTTGGAAAAATTCAAAATATAATGAAAAGCAATAGTTAAAAACAAATTAAAACATTGTCAACTTTTCCATGTTTGGATAGGCTTGAGTAAACAATAATATTTTTAGCTCACCTTGAAAAGAGTACAGTGCAGGCACCTGCCTGATATCAGTAGGTAGGAATTTCCAAAGTGTGGGTGCTGCCACACTGTTAGATCCATTTCTTACAGGAACAGAACAAATATTATGTGGCACCTGGAACAGTGCCAGCTCCACATTAGTGTAATGTGAATAACCTCATGTTGAATCTTTCTGAGTATTACTACAGCAGTCTTTGCATAAGGGAAATCATAGCCTGCTTTTTACTATGATTGAAAACGACACTTGCACTGGTTTATGTACAGTATTGAGGCCTTGTGTTTTGAATCACTTTAGCTTTTACACTATTTGTACTGCAATCTTATAAATGGTTATCCTGAAATAAGCCCTACTGAGTTGTGGTGGGACTTATTTGTAAATTAGAGGATACTGGATTGCAACCTTAATTATATCCTGAGGCATGGCAGAGAGGTTCTCTAATCTGTGATGTTATCTAGGAAGTGCTATGGTGCTATTAACGATTACCTGCAATCAAGGCCTTCATCTTGGCTTGACAGCGTGTGATCTTTTCAACTGCATTTTTGAGTTCCACATTCAGATTTTCAGAGTTTATGTTTTACTCCTTTAGGCTAGGATGGGGAACTTGCATGGCCCTTCACATATGTTGTTGAACTACAACTCCTAACCCCAGCAGTATGATGGGAGTTTTAGTCCCACAACACCTGGAAGGTTCACCACCCCTGTCTTAAGAAATAGTTTGAACTTGAGAGTTCATAAGAAGTTACAGTAAGAATTCTCTCTCACACTTTTGTGTATGTGTGGTGGTGGGTTGCCAGAAGTGTTGACTATTGTTAATTGTGCTGGTTTGCTGAAGTAGAACAAGGGTGCAATGTGTTTGCTGCTGCTGCTTTTCTTCTTTCTCCAGTTCAGTTTTTAAGAAAGCCTGAGAAAGTTGATGGAATTTATGAAATTCAAGCAGTGCTGTAGAGGAAATCTGTTTTCAATTTTTGCCTGGTCTCTGGGAGACTCAAACTGAGCGATAATTGTTAGAATTTCCAGAGTAGGGTGGGAGTGCGGAGCCAGATAGTGAATGCAAATGTACAGAGTAAGCACTTTGCAGACTTTTATCTAGCTGCTGTGTATTCAAAGGCATTTTTAATGGCTTCATCCAAAAGCCTTTGTGTTCAGCTGCCTGACTTGAAGTGGCATTTCCCTACCAGGTTCAATCCACCTGTCACTTGATGGAGGGGCAGAACCTTAATGTCATGTTGCATTATAATATGATGGAGAATGGGTGGACTTGTTTCTGAAGCCTTCTATCATTACTTTAAATAATGAAGTGAGAAAGCGATTAGCAACTGTTAAATCAAAGTCTAGTGTAAAACTCTTTGGTTCAATGCATATCCAATGGAATTAACTCGCTAAACCATCTGATAAGTACTTCTGAAAATTATTCCATCAGTATAATAGAATAGTGATCAGGAGCAACAAGCTACAATCCTTGACTTAGTGTAACATCAACTGGGGGATGTGATTTATTTCACTCAAAACAAACCATAATTTGAAGTCAAGAATGGTTCTTGGCTTACCAATCATGGTTGGAGGGGTAGTGATGATTTGCATGTGTCCCACTATATTTCCTCTTTTACTTTAAATAATAGAGCTGGATGTGATTTCACAGTCCACCTTGACAGTCCACAGTCCTGTCTTACTGGTTTCACTTGTGGCAACAAGTAGGATTACTGTTCCGAGTTGGAAGCTTTGTTGAGCATCTAGAACTCTTCTTTATTTTTGTTCCTTCCTGGCTAGAATTTAGATCCTTGCAAAGTTCAGTACAACATTGTTTGGTGCCTGAGAATTTGATTGCTTTAGTCAACGTGTGTTTAAATTCTTCTTCAGCTGCAAGAGGTAAAAAACTTAATCTGAAAAAAGAAAGATTATTGGAATTCCAGATCTCTGGTATATGTAAAACTGCAGATGTACACTATTTTCATCCCAGAGCAACAACTGTGAGCATTCTGATATCTGACTGGAAGGGACATAACTTGAATGAAAAGCTGTTCACCATATTTTGGGTTGTCTTCAGAGTTGGACTGAATGTACAGTATGAAGAACATGAAGTAATGAGGAAATATGGGACCGTTTTTCAGGAAGCCTATGTGTAATGGAACAAGATGACTTTCAAGGTCTTAATAAAATGGAATATAAAACCAAAGGTCTGTGTGGTGTGTGTGCTTTCTGTCTCTCTCTGACTTCTATAGTACACCTGTGTGGCATTTTTCAACAAAAGAACTTTTGCTGGAGCAACAGTTAAAATCCCTTTCCTTTCCTTTTTAAAAACTGGCTTGGGGATAGGTAACGTACCACAGCCAAGGTTCTGAGATGCTAGTTCTCTGCTTATTCTCTAATCAGAAGGTGGAGTGGGGAGTGACATTGTGTAGAGATCTTTAGAAAAGCCTTTTAGAGAGCTGGTTTCTGCTTTCATTATCTTAAAATACCCCATTAAATGCCAGGGAAAATCTAGGTATTGTCTACCTTCTGCTGTTGCAGGGAAATAAAAGTAATGTTCTTTTCTTTCTTGCTTCTCAGCATGTACTCCTAGCATGGTCTTTGACATCACTTTACCTAATTATAGCTTACATGAGTGGGCAGAAGATACTTTTATTCACAAATGGACCGCTACCCTATTCTGGTGCATCACCTATTTCCTGACTGCTAGAATTGTTGCAAAGAATGCTACTTAGGTCTGATCTAGCAAGGAGGTAATTATACTCTCGGGCAGCAAGGTCTTTGCAGGGTCACATAAACCAATTATGCCTTAAATGTTGTGAAAACTTAAATGCACCCTTACTTTGTAGATAAAATGTATCAATCAACTACAGGAATTCTGTTGTGATAAAAATCCAATATTCGTATGAGGGCAGCCCCAACATCACAAATAATGTGCAAGCTTTTGAGTTCCTCCATAACTTTTTCAGGCTTTTTCAACCTTAGGTGTCCAGATGTTGCTGCATTATAACTCCTGTCAAACCTAGCTAGTGGATCAGTGGTCAGGGATGATGGAAGTTATAGTCCAACAACATCTGGAGACCCAAGGTTGAGAAAGGATGTGGTAGATCAGTCTTTCTCAACATTGGGTCCCCAGATGTTTTTGGCCTACAACTCCCATCATCTCTAGCTAGCAAGGCCAGAGCTCAGGGATGATGGGAGTTGTAGTCCAACAACATCTGGGGACCCAAGGTTGAGAAACACTGAACTAGACAGTGAACAGAGCAGAGTTGCAGTGGGCAGGATTGATGGGTGATGCTGAAGCCAAGGGGTCTGCATTTGGTCATAGTCTTAAGATCGATAGGGGAAGGAGGTCTTAAGGCTATGATCAGATGCATACTCCACGGTTTCAACTTTTATTCTGCCCTCTCCATTGCTCTGTTTTACCTTAATACTTCACTCATCCATGGCTTCATTGGAAATGAGGTAGCCCATCTGGCCTGTATTATTACTGAGACCTGGGTGCAAGTTGGGCAGAGTTTATCTGACTCAGTACATATCTGGATATTTGGTACAACATCAACCTCATTTGAAGGGCCAGGGTCCATAAAATTTCGATCTTGCTTGCTAGGAAACCTCTCTATTCGCTTGTGGGTTATATCTTTCCAAAGACCCAGAAAGTATTCTTGTGAGTTACAGCAGATATAGGCCATTGCTGTATGAGAACTATATATGTACCCTTCAAAGAACAAGGCCAATTTTTGTGTGTGTCAAAATGTCAGTTTTTCTTTTTAAAGCCTTAACAAATGAGCCAGTTACTAGTTTATCCCAGCATGGCATCTTAAAATTGCTCGTAAGATATTGTTTCCTTCTGACAACTACCCCATAAAGTTATTGTGAGGATAAAATGGGGAGGAAGAGAACTTTCTATGCCACCTTAAACTGCTTAGAAGAAAAGTGGGATATACATGTAATAAATTGGCTATTTTGATAATTTTTAATGCATTTTGCAGGATAGGAAGTGGGGTTTGCATGAAATGTGTTGGGAAGCAAACAGGGTAGTTTGGATGTAAATTTAAGTTCCTGCTAATTGCATTTGCAACAGGAGATGACACTTCTGAGGTGTTACAGTAGAAATCCACATTCTTAAAGAGAAGCTTGAAGGGAATTTATATAGAGTGTTAAATATATGATCTATTCTTATTGGTTTATTTCATCCTTTAGGACTCCAGAGTGAAAAAGAGAGAGATTCCAAACATGCTTTTGCTTGTAATATAGAAATCATTTTTATGTTTAAGGGGGAAACTGTAGATGATGCAACCTGAAGCAAAACGTTGCTTTGTAAGCCCTTAGCATAATTTCCATCATGTCAGGAAAATGAACTCTGATCTAGTGGATAAGATATAATTTCCTAGGTTCACATCTTTCCCAAATTGCTGGGGATACTGTGGGCTATAAGTCAAAATAAATAATGGAGAGATATACACATGTATGTGCCATGCCAACAGCTTCTTTCATTTAAGACAACATCACCACCAGCTCTTACATGCAACTATTTGTATTGGGTGCATATGTATTGGGCCAAACTAGGTGCAGTTTTGAGTAACGCAATGTAATTTTGTAGAAACTGTTAGTTCAGTAATTACATAACTGTCACATATTAATGGCGTTGTTCCTGAAATCAGTGTGCAAATACAACTCACACTACTTTCATCTCAGAGACATTCCTTTTGGTTTAGTAAAGGTAAAGGGACCCCTGACCATTAGGTCCAGTCATGACCAGCTATGGGGTTGTGGCGCTCATCTCGCTTTATTGCCCGAGGGAGCCGGCGTACAGCTTCCGGGTCATGTGGCCAGCATGACTAAGCCGCTTCTGGCGAACCAGAGCAGTGTACGGAAATGCCGTTTGCCTTCCCGCCGGAGTGGTACCTATTTATCTACTTTCACTTTGACGTGCTTTCGAACTGCTAGGTTGGCAGGAGCTGGGACCAAGCAACGGGAGCTCACCCCGTTGCGGGGATTCGAACCGCCGACCTTCTCATTGGCAAGTCCTAGGCTCTGTGGTTTAACCCATGGTGCCACTTGCGTCCCCTTTTTGTTTAGTACTACACACAAATTTGGCACTTGTTGAACTCAATGTGTTAATGTTTTATTTAACTACTTTGTTGAAATGGAGAAAAGCTACTCCGAAAGCAAGAAAGATTGATCAAGCTCAGCGTTCGAAACTCCCATTCTTCTAGGCATGTTTTGCGGCAGGGAATTTAATTAATGCAAGCAGTTTCTGAGCTCTGGGTGCACTACTGTGCCTAAGATTTCAGATTAAAACTGCCACTGCTGGAATGAAAGGAGGACTTTTTTTCCTCCTTCCCCACTTCCAGTCACTTTCTGAGGACTGGAGAAGGGACCCTCATAGAAATATTAGGGGGGTGGGCAGGGGAAGCATGGCTTTTTTTCAGTCTTCATATGAGGACTAGACCATGTGAAAAATGAATATAAGATTTTAGCTGCAATTCATTCATTTTCAGCTTTGTATTCTTGTTATAAGTAAAGCGCGCCTAGACATTCCATTGTGGCGCCCATAACCTAGGTTTAAGGTGTCATTTAGCTCTTAGCTTTCATATCTGTTTCTAACACTGATCAAGCTGACTTTGTACTTGTAATTGAACTAGTTTGTATTATGTACAGTTTAAAAACTGATGTATTGGGTAGACAAGCCCTTAGGCTAGCTCTGCACATTCACTGTGATCACTTTTATACAGAAGCAAAGCAACCATAGTTAAACTATATACAAGCTTAAACAAATCCCTTGTGAGAAAAAACCTAATTCATTGTCCTAAAAAGTCAGGCTAGTTAAAAATCTGCCAGGGAACAGTATGTATATTTTAACTTTAACTTTTAACATCAAAACTGGTTCTCAGTGTAGCAGGTAAACAGTAGAATAAAAACCACTTTGGAAGGATAATGTATCTTGAAAGGTGGTTTGAAAATCTGTTAAAGATCTGTGAAATACAAGAAATTAAATAAACTTTTAAAAGCTTAGCAAATCACGATTATTGGGTGAACACGAATGGTATTGCCTCAGGGTATGGCTCTGAGTAGGTCTTGCACTTCTTTGAAGAGCTGTTGACATGTTATCATAGGAAGTATTGCTCTGTCAAAACAGCAGATTACCTTGCACCTGCGTCAAGCTGCTAATTATTCTAGTGGTGGCAGCATGAAGTATCTTGGGAGGCATGAGCTGCATTCCTAAAAATACCTTCCAGATTGGAGGTGGGGTTTCAGATGCTTCTGGCACCTTGCATACTGCCTTTTCCTGCACGAGGCAAGTCCAGTTCAGACTGTGCCTGGTGTGTGTTGATCGCGAGAGATTGTCCGAGGCAGGGGCAGACTGCCACTGTATTTACCTTCTCTTTTGTCAAAATATAAGGACTCGTCATATAAAAACAACACCGTTTGTACTTGGTGTAGCATTTGATAAGTTATGAACCAAGCCCATTTTTCTAACATACAGGTGAAACTCAAAAAATTTGAATATCGTGGAAAAGTTCATTTATTTCAGTAATTCAACTTAAAAGGTGAAACTAATATGAGATAGATTCATGACATGCAAAGCGAGATATGTCAAGCCTTTATTTGTTATAATTGTGATGATTATGGCGTACAGCTGATGAAAAACCCCAAATTAACAATCTCAGAAAATTAGAACATTAAATGAAATCAGCAAAACAAGGATTGCAAATAGAGTAATATTGGACCTCTGAGAAGTAGAAGCATACATATGTACTCAGTACTTGGTTTGAGCCCCTTTTGCACAATTACTGCCTCAGTGTGGCGCGGCATGGATGCGTGCCATGTGCAGTGGATGTGTGGCATGGATGCTGCATCAGTGTGGCGTGGCATGGATGTCTCAGTGCAGCGTGGCAGCCTGTGGCACTGCTGAGGTGTTATGGAAGACCAGGATGCTTCAATAGCAGTCTTAAGCTCTTCTGCATTGCTTAGTCTCATGTCTCTCATCTTTCCCTTGGCAATGCCCCATAGATTTGCTGGCCAGTCAAGCACAGTAATCCCATGGGCATTGAACCAGGTTTTGGTACTTTTGGCAGTGTGGGCAGGTGCCAAGTCCTGCTGGAAAATGAAGTCAGCATCCCCATAAAGCTCATCTGCGGAAGGAAGCATGAAGTGCTCCAAAAAGCTCCTGGTAGATGGCTGCGTTAACCCTGGGCTTAATGAAGCACAGTGGACCAGCACCAGCTGATGACATGGCTCCCCAAATCAACACAGACTGTGGAAACTTCACACTGGACTTCAATAATCTGGCATTGGGTGCCTCCCCATTCTTCCTCCAGACTCTGGGTCTTTGGTTTCCAAATGAGATGCAAAAGTTGCTCACATCAGAAAAGAGGACTTGGGAACACTGAGCAACAGACCAGTTCTTTTTTCTTTAGGTAAGACGCTTCTGACGTTTCTTGTTCAGGAGTGGCTTGACAAGAGGAATACAACATTTGAAGCCCATCTCCAGGATCCGTCTGTGTGTGATGGCTCTTGATGCACTAACTCCAGCCTCATTCCACTCCTTGTGAAAGTCCCCAAAACATTTGAATGGTCTTTTCCGGACAATCCTCTCCAGGCTGCGGTCATCCCTGCTGCTTGTGCACCTTTTTCTTCCACACTTTTTCCTTACGCATAACTTTCCATTAATGTGCTTTGATACAGCACTTTGGGAACATCCATCCTCTTCTGCAATTACCTTTTGAGGCTTTCCCTCCTTATGGAGGGTCTCAATGATGGCTTTATGCACAACAGTCAGGTCAGCAGCCTTCCCCATGATTGTGCTTCCTGCTGAACCAGACTGAGAGACCATTTAAAAGCTCAGAAACCCATTGCAGGTGTTATGGACTAAATAGCTACTGCACCTTTTCACAATATTCTAATTTTCTGAGATTGTTAATTTGGGGTTTTCATTAGCTGTACGCCATAATCATCACAATTATAACAAATAAAGGCTTGACGTATCTCGCTTTGCATGCCATGAGTCTATCTTATATATTAGTTTCACCTTTTAAGTTGAATTACTGAAATAAATGAACTTTTCCACGTTATTCTAATTTTTCAAGTTTCACCTGTATTAACACTGATGGAATATGTGCACCTTCCCCTCTGTCATTAGTGTGAATTTATGTTACTGTGGCTTCTCATATTCCATCAGTGTTAATAAGCAACTTCCTTGTTACAGCAGCAGTGGTGATTTTGGGTTCTTTTATCTTGCTTTCAATGGTTGCTTTAAAATATTGAAGTTTATTTTTGACATTTTTACTTTAAACAACTCAAAAATGGGTTTTGGGAATAGGAGCATTCTGTGTATTGGACAGTAGCTCTTTTCTAAATTTGAATCCTGGACTGGAATTTACAGTGGTTTTAAGAGCTATTTGAGGGGAACTTTATGCCAGTATTTTTGCATATACACAAATCAAGCTCTTCACTTTTAAAGCTTCAACTTGTTTTTTGCTCAGTGCTTATGTGAATTGTTCAGAAAAGGGCTTTGTGTACTGCTGCTCCTATTGTTAACATTTGACTGTACTGCTTGAACACCTCAATAACCCTGAGGTCAGAAGCCTGTTTAAAACACACCATGCATATTTTACATTAATTCATTTATGGTTTGAGTCTTGAGAATTTACCTAATAACATCGTGGCAGAAGGTCAACCTACTTTATCTTCAGACACACTAATTAAATATATGTGTGCATCATGTTCTGTTGTGTTTACAGCACTTTCCTTCTATAATATTGTGCTTACAAATCTCTTCTTTTTTATATATAACTGTCCTAAGAGAGTCTGAGATCCAGTCTTGATCTATTTTATTTTTTTTGTTATATTCTTTTCGGTGCTGTCTAGGCATTCTCCCCACCATTGCAAATTGTGCTTAGTTTCATTGATACAATACAATACAATTGTCTGACAGCTAGAAAATTACTTACCTCCGCTAAGACTGTCATTTTAGGGGAGGTAGTGGATTGCATTGCACCTTTTGGAGGGCCTAAAAAATGCTAGATTCTCATACATGATCAGCATTATCAAGGATCCGGAAGGAAGGGACTGACTGAACTAGAGACTGGATTAAAGGGAGAATTTTAGCCTAGGTTGCCAAATGGTTTCTTGGCACAATTCAAAGTGGTAATTTGGACTTCCAACACCCTATACGACTTGGGTAAATTATGTCACTTGTTTCTATATGAATCTGAAAACTGGTGGCAGAAAGACTGCTTCCTGCCCTTGCTTATTTGTTGAGGTCAGGAGCAGGTAGGTGGTAATGCAAAGGGGTGATTGTGGAAAGACTTTAATGAACCTTTGCAGCATGTGCTGCTTGTTAATTAAAAGAAGTTAAAACACAGCGCTTTCTTCTCATCCCCCACATGCTTGCATGTGCTGGGGGTGGGGTGGGACAGAACTCCCTGTCAGTTGTAATCTCAGCTGTAGGCTTAGTAGCAAATGCTGAATGCCAGCAATATTTTCTTCTACTCCATAGTGCTTCTGAAACACATTTCACTACTGGATAGCAATGTAACATTGAGAAAGAAGCATATGTTTGTGGTGTAATCTTACGAGACTTGCTGGACCTTGCCTTTCCATCAACCATCATCTTTTTTTCTGTCTATGTAAGGGAAAAGGCTGATCTGTGCATATATCTTGATATCTGTGCAGCTGCTCCGGCACAGCTCTACGGTCTAATCAATGGCTGGTTGTGCTTTGTGTGTCCCTGGGTTTGTTGTGCAAACTGGACAGAATGTAGGGCAAGACAGCCACCTGTTGGGGGATGCTCTATGTTGAATTTCCTACATAAAGCATGGGGTTGGGCTAGATGGCCTTTAAAACACCCTTTGGCTCTACTGTGTATCGTTACCACTATCAATTGCATTGCTTGGCCTTTTGGCTCCACTCCCCTTCTCCCCTGATAATCATGTTTAGGTACAGACACTGTTGGGGGACTCTGAAAGCTTAAGCCACAATAACTTCGCAGGTCTCTAAGGTGCTACGGGACTCCCATTTTACTAAATAAATATGCCCAAGAATACCATTCTATTTGCTTGCACTTATGAATATTGGCTCTGTCTGAATGTTTAAGAGTATTTACTAACCTTCAGCTTTTCTGGCCCCTTTCAACTCCAATTGGCAGCACAGGATCCACTTTTTACAGCACGTATCTGTTGTTTTCTGTGTTTGGAGCAACCAAGTACAAAGGACAGGGCCCCTAGCTGTGCAGAAGCAGGAATTTTGGCAGGTGCAACTTTCTTTGTTCTAAATGAAACCACTGAATAGAGTTATCCAGAGGTTTGGAGTATGGATGAGAGGCAACAAGCTGTAGCTCAATCCAGATATGACTGAAGCACTGTTAGTGGATCATTGCCTAGACTAGAAGGATGGGAAGTTGCCTGTTCTTGATGGGGTACGTAGCTTGGGGGTACTTCTGTATCTTTTGCTGTCGCTTGAGGCTCAGGTGGCCTCAGTGGCACCAAGTGCCTTCCATCAGCTTTGGCTGGTGGCCCAGCTGTACCCTTCTCTGGACAAGGATAACCTAACTTCTGTTGTCTATCCTCTGGTGATCTCTAGGTTAGATTATTGCAATTTATTATATGTAGGGCTGCCTCTGAAAGCAGATTGAAAACTTCAGATGGTGCTGAATTCGGCAGCCAGGTTGCTCACTCGGACAAGTTGGTTTGAGCATATTACACTGATTGTGGCTCCACTGCACTGGCTGCAGATTAGTTTTCAGGCCAGCTTAAAAGTGCTGGTTTTGACCTATAAAGCCTAAAATGGCTCAGGACCACAATACCTCCAGGACTGCCTCTCCCCATATGAACCAACCTGGACCCTGCAATCATCATATGAGGCCCTTCAGCTTTCTACTCAGCAAGGAGAGACAGACTAGATAAAATCAAGGTGAAACTGCCTTTCTGCATACCCCACCCCTTTTTGTATTTGCTGGTATTCCCCGACCATTTAGAAAGAAAAAGAACATGTGCAAAGTTCTAGTCAGTGTGTTTGAAGCCATTTCAGTGTCTGTTTTTCTCCACTGACAGACCTTGGGTGGAGGAGGAATGGAGCACTGAGCTTTCTTTGACAGTCAACCTCTCGCCTCATTAGGTTTTCATGTTGCTGTGCAACTGTGAAATTCATCAGCCACTTGCAAGTGTGGTAATAGAGAATAAATCTAAGATGACTTGTCTTACAAGATTGAAGCATAAACAGTTTTTGTTGACACCCTTTTCCTCTTGGAGGAATGGAGCTAAGCTTTTGCCCCAAGTGCTCACCTCTTCTAAAATAGTCTGTACCCCAAAATAAAAGCGTTGGCATCTTCAAGTGGATTTCTCACTTCACAGATCCAGAACTTTTTATCTCAGGTCTCCATATATTGTTTTGCTAGTCTTGAGTGAAGATGTCTGATAGCTCCAGTTCACGTTGGTCCAATAGTATTGTACATGGAAGTGGTTGTTTGTTGTTTTTTTAAAAATATATCCAGTGATTTCCTTGAACTTAAAGCAAGTTTTTGCCATTTCACATCATTTAAATAGCTGTCTAGCAAAATAGTTTTGCCTCTTTAAGGATTGGTTAGGACCTGAGCCAATGGTTTCAAGTTACAAGAAAGGAGATTGTGACTGAATGTTAGGAAGAACTTCTTTGACAGTAGAACAGACCTCCTTGGGAGGTGATAGATTTTTCCTTGGAGGTTTCTAAGCAGAGGGTGGATGGTCATCTGTCATGGGTGCTTTAGTTGAGATTCCTACATTGCAGGGGGTTGAACTAGATGACCCTTGAGGTCCCTTCCAACTCTACAGTTCTGTGATTCTGTAAAACTCAATGGAGGAATTTCCATCAGAATTGAGCTGCTCAACTTACAGCAGAAACAGCTGAAACTGCATACTAATAGGAGAATGTGCGTATTACCTGGTAGATGTACAAATTGCAGTTGAGATACACACATTCTCAGAGCCTGTTGGGGATTATGCATAATGATAAGAGAATATATGAAATTCACCTGATATATGCACAGTTACCTAGGTCTGTGAGAGATTATGTATATTGACTGGGGTACAGTTCTCTCTTCATGGAAGGATTATGTGCACATTCACCATGAAACCTGGTGAATGTGCACAATGGCCAGTTGTTATGCACATTAACCAGTCAACTTAGATTCCCCTTAACTTATAGGTTTTAGATTGTTATCTGTTTTAAGCTTCCTGTTTGGTTTGAAAGGTGGGATTTAAATATATGAACTGTCGGACTCTTTGTTGTGGAAAGCCAATTTTGGGTGCAGCTGTTTTTCCACATAGTTTCCAAATAGTATAGGAAGCAGCTTTGCCATTCTTTAAATGTGGAAAATGATTCATGTGCTGGTGGTTATTCTTAGAAATGAAACAAGTTTCGCTTTTCAAAAAGCTGCTAGCTATTGCAGTTGTTCCGATGTTCCCCGGGTGTTAATGTGTTCCCAGGATAAATAATCAAGGAATCAGGTCAGATTATTTCTCCATCGAGCTCAGTATTGTCTGCTATATGGGCTCTGCACTGTTTCAGACAGGAGTCTTTGCCATTCCTACCCAGAGATGCCAAGGATTGAACTAGGGACCATCACACATACTGTGGCTTCAGAGTTTTG
The DNA here is from genome assembly GCF_964106915.1 of Podarcis gaigeae. Classification (NCBI taxonomy): domain Eukaryota; kingdom Metazoa; phylum Chordata; class Lepidosauria; order Squamata; family Lacertidae; genus Podarcis; species Podarcis gaigeae. Next base: position 50,699,549 of record NC_139690.1, on the reverse strand, counting down.
ATTCTTTATCATTCAAAGAATGCTGCAGTTGTTTAACTCAGACTATTCTTTCTAGTGGCCCATGCAACATAGCTATCGTCTGTGGCAAATGATAACCTGGATAAAAAAATCCCACATCCCTTCAAGAGCCACATAACAGTATCCTTCCAAGTCCCTGTATCTTAGATGGGACCATCTATGCATTGTTACCATTTTCAGAATATTCTTCACGGTAAAATGTTTACTTCCATTTTGATTACAGCAAGCCACCTAGACTTTGTATTGTCAGCTTGAAAAACATGACAATGCGCACAATCCCTTAAAGCAAGCTAGAAGTTACTGGTAATTTCCTTTTTGAAAATATTTAAAAAGGTTTCTGAACAAGGTCTCTTAGTTCAGTGGCTGCCCCTGTCAGATCCTGCAGTACTGAGGAAAGTGGTTTGAGTCTCAGTGGTTCAGAAATGCAGTCTTCAGCTATACTTGTTGTAGGTCTTGGGTGGTTTTTATCTGTTTCCTGTATGTTGTCGATTTTAATTTGAATGTTAGTTCCTTTAATGTTCCAAGAAGATGAATAGTATTTGGTGTTCATGGTGGTAGAAATGAGCTTGGAATCAAGGACACCAGTAAAACAGCAACAGCAACCAGGCTGCTTTCAGGAACAATTTTCTCTCTCTTTGTATATGGACACACAACTCCACATGTAAAGAATCCATATGCACCCTATTAAATTCAAAGGATGCACACATACACAGCATTAAGCAAATGTTTCTTTTTAAGAAATGCCGAGGGAACAGCCAGAAAAGGGGATATTTATGGAAAGAGACAGCAATATATGTAGTCATTGCTTTTGGGGTGAATGCTTGAAGGAACTTGGCTTTTGATCACGTTAGGGATATGCTCTTAATTTGAAATAGTTTATTTTAAAATTCAGTGCATTCAGCTTTCAGCTTCAGTTTGCATATAGTTCAGAGCTGAAGAAGCTGTGGCCCTCTAGATACACCACAACTCCCATCATCCTGGCTGGGGCTGCTTGCAGGTTTGTTTTTTAAAAAACCTATATTTTATTGATTACCAAAATAACAAGGCAATTAACTAGGTAACCAATAGATCTCTTCCACATGGACCCAAAAATGGATGTATACCTAGTTACAACATCATTTGAAAAAGAAAGAAGTATGACAAAACATACTTTAGCTATGGCCCCAGAGTTTCAAGAAAGCATTAGATATGTGTAGGTTTTGTTTATGTTTGGGCTCAATTGATTATTAAAAACAACAACCTGAAAGCACTTTACAAAGTCTTATACTAAAGGTAAATTTTTCCACCATAGCCATATTCCTGTGGATCTACAACTGAAATGATTGTCAGCTGTCTTCCAACTTTCTGCAACTTCAATTCATGCTGCTAGCAGCAATGGAAATCAACATTTCATGTATTAATTCTTAATTTTCACCCTTCCAAAGGTTTTGAAGTGCCAGTTGCAGGAGTGCGTATTAAGTTCGGTTGGTGGCAGCATTACCGTAATTTCTCTGAAAATCATCTCCCATTATAAAGAATCTTAGGGCACTCCCAAGGCATGTTTATAAAGAACTCTTTATGCTCCATCCCCTCCAACGCTGAAAACTTTTGTTTGTTATTATATCGATTAGCCTTGGTGGAGGTTGATACCACCTATGAATCCACTTAAGGGAGTATTCCCATTCCCAGTTGAGTATCCCAAAATAGCAAAATCATTTGGGAATTCCCTCCCCACAGAGGTGTGTCTGGCACCTTCATTATTGTTTCCAATGTTTGCTGAAGGCACACCTCTTTACCCTGGTCTTGGACACCTGAGACCCACCCTATTCCTACCACTATAATTTGTTCAATCTGTTTTTAATGTTGAATTTTGAGTGGTTGTGACTCCCTGGGACCTGATGGTGAATGGCAGGTAAAAAATTGAATGAATGAATAATAGTTTATCCTCTAACAATTAGACTCATAATTACAATAGTTTTCAGGTTGAATTCATTTCTCTGTTGTGTGTGTTCTCCGTATTCCAGTATATCCAACCTGCAACACAGCACCCACTTCTGATTTTCTCCCTGTATTAGTCTGCATTTTTTTTCTCTTCTGAAAAGGAAAATGGGTTGTGCTAGGGCTGCTGATCTTAGCTTGGGGGTTAGCCCAGTTGTGGGTCCCAATCCATCCTCGTAATGGAGTCTCTTGATTTCTGAAATGAGCCCTGCCAAAAGAATAGGTTCTAGTCGAAAGCAGCTAATATATGAAACGGCCCTCTTATTTGGTAGTTGTCCTCCACACAATCATTTTCATATGTCATTTTCGAGTGGTTACACATGAATACTTCCTCTTTAAAATTCTTTTCAATCTAGCAAACCAATCCATCTTCAGAACACTCAAATGGGATTCTTCTTGTGCTTGTGGCTTGGTTAAAATGAAGAATAGGCTGTTGCTTGCTAAACACTCAGGCTACAGCAAACCAAATAGCTTCTAAAGCACTGCAGCACTTCAGAGGCTGTATTGTTGCCACAGACTAACATGGCTGCTTCTTCTGGAATTTGTCGCAATACAACTGAATATTTTGTCTCTGTGTCGCTAAGGGCATTTTACAGTCCTTGCAACAGTCAGTGCAGTTGGTGATACAAAGAGGGAGCTCCCAGGTTGACTGAGTACTAAAGCCTGTTTGGAAAGCATGGACATTAAAGGGAGAGATTTCCACCACCCAAATCAATTGTAGCGGTTAGGGCAGCCTGAGGACATTAGATGTGACACAACGTCAGGTTGTAGACTGGAGCATCCCTTTGAGCTTTTTTTTTTTTATCTACTGCTTTCTTCTGTTTTTAATTTTTCTTTGAGCGTTTAAAATATTCAAGCCACTTATTTCAGCTGCTTCTGGTAATATTCCAGCAGATTAGCTCATCTCACTGTTTATAAAAAGCACATTAGATCTTTTAAGAGGCAGCATCTGCTGATGTGAAAACCAGTGTGGTTCTGCTGCGCTTGGAGCTGGGCAACCTAGATTCAGATCCCTGTTTGCTTCACTGTCCTTGCAAGTCTAACATAGCTGCTTCTCCCCAAATTGAATTCTCCCTCTCCTGACATAAAATCATAAGAGTTGTAGAGTTGGAAGGGACCCTGAGGATCATCTGTTGTTTTCATGTTTAACAGGAAATCTATATTCTTGCTTGATAGCTTTCCACTGACATGTTCTTCCAGTTCTCACATAGCCTCCCCCCCCCAATATATCAGATTGTTTCCTTTTCGATTTCCCCAGCAATTTATTTTTAACATAAATTTCCAGTAATTTCATATCGTTGTGCCCTGTGGGCTTTGGAAAAACAAATGGCTATTTAGATAATGCATTCCCACCTCTGGCATTTTAGTAATGCCAGCTGTTCATCTGATGGGAGTGGCAGCAGCTATCTTAAAAGGTTCCCTGTATTTTGAAGAACCTCAATTCACATCTATGCACTCATGATGTTAATGAATTTTAATTTTTTAAAAACTCTTTCCATAAATAAGTAGTAACAAAAACAGGCTTTAAAATGGGAACATGTCACTCAAGCCTATGTTTTGTTGTCCTTCACTCATATCTAAATGCTGGAAATGGTTAGGGTTGATTGAAATATTAACCAGTTGGTCAATATTTTTGTGTGTGCGGGCACACACGTTTATTTACTTGCTTTGTTTAAGGCATTTAAACAAAGGTCAGGGACCACATCAAGGTCAAGTGGTGGGACAGCATCTTAGCTTATGCCTAGCCATGTACCTTAGAACTGTGCTGTAAACTTCAGAACCGTGTAACCTGCAACCTGATCATGCTTGGTCATTGTAATGATGTTTAGAACAAAGCATTTGGCAGTAATTGAGCTAAGAATCTGAATACTGTGTCCACAGGTGGGAGCTGGGGACATGGATGGAGTTACCTCCCTTGTTAGGGTCATTGTTGGTGGCCCTTTATAAAGGTGAGAGACCTCATTATGGGTTGAAGTATTCATTGTAGTGACATCCAGGCTCCAAGGAAAGACAGAAAAACTTTTGCTGAAGGCAAGAGTTGCCAAGTTTAGGACTTTGAGTCAAAATAAAATAATATGAGGCAACAGAAACAAGAATCTATCCTCAACATTGAATGCACTTTATTCACATGAACAATGTACAACACACCGGGTGCCTTTCTTTTTCTGGGAGTGTTTGCTGCTCCTCATACCCTCTCCAACTGAATTTGGTTGCCATGAAGAAAATGACCAGTTATATTTGACTCTTTAGTTGAATATAGCAGGAGGAAATGCAGGCTAGCATGTCAGAGAATTATCCTGTGATTATTTTCAGTACAGTGGATGCCACGGATGAGGATTTGTTTGAGTCTGGTGTGTGAATGTATATATTGACTTAATGTGCTAGCATCAGTTCATTATTCTATTGCAGTATTGGTTCATTTCCTTGAGAACAAATACCAGCTGGAAACGTCTGCAGGCCACCAACTTGAAGACCCTTACAACTCTTAACTACTACTGACATTTTGATTAGAAAAGTTAAAAAAAAACACTAAAACGAATCTGTGACAATTTCATTTCAGTTTTAACAGATGGATTTCAAATGAAACCACAAAAATTTGCTTGTCCTGAATTACTGTGTACTTGAGGACTCAGGTCTGCAGAAGTATATTAGTTTATAAATTAAAAGAGAACTGTATAGCCTAGCAAGGACTTATGATCAGTGACTTCAAGGGCTAAAAGAATGTTGAGGACAACTGAGTTGTTGGAGATTGAAGGCATCCACTGGAAAAAAAGAAAATGAGGCCTGTTTTATTTGTGTCCTGGTACAGTTAAAACTCGTATTTTGCAGGGACATATCAGATACATGAAAAGAAAAAGGATACCTCTCCCTTCCCCATGCCTTTCCCTAGTTACCTCACTAGACCAAGACTTAGGCTCAAGGTTCCCAGTTCGATCCCAGAATACTTGTTGCAGAGGGAATTTTCAAAGCTTTTTGGTAGAGGAATATTTCTCTCTCCCCCCCCCCACCTCCCTGAATCTGGAGATGCGCCAGATCTTTCCTTACACTGTGCCGTGTAATGCTTCATGATGCATAGATGGCTGTGATACACCACAATCCAATCCCATTGATTGCAAATTCTGATAGCAGAGATGTATGTTGTTTTTCCATACCCATGTTATGTAAACATGCCATTGGGACACCTTCTGTTTTCTATCTGCTTGAGAGTAATTTCTTTTGAGGCTGATAAGGTAATCTTTGTGGTTCTTGTTCATCTATTTGAGGCTTTACTGCTTCAAAGAGTGATGTAAACAAGCTGTTGCTGAACTCTGCATTTCCTACCTTACAGGTTAGCAGCCTTAGACACAGTTAATGCAAAACAAGTGAAGCATCCATTTTGTTGGACTTGCAGCAGCTTCTGTGAGGAAATCTGTCTTTTCAGTGAGCATGCTCAGTTGACAGCCTGCCAAATTTGAGCTAAGCTTCATTTAATAAAGATTTAGTCTGTGGGGATGTGTCAGTACAAACTGCATATGGAGAGCGGGAGAGATTATCCTTTTCTAAATCATTGTTCTGCTGAGAAGCTTTCAGCAAGTATACTGATAAAATGGAAAAGAACAACTTCCCTGCAGGAGTCTATGTACAACTCCTGAGTGGTTCATACTTGAAATTAGGGTAGTGATGAAAGAATCGCGTACCTGTGACCCCTCCTTGGAAGTTGTTAACATACCAGGACCTCAACTATGGGGAAAGCTCTCTCGGTCCAATTCTGACACCATTTTATGTAGGAAGTTCTTAAATAATAATAACAATTAACAGTATTTTTGTTTCACCCTTCCTCCAGTGGGTTCAGGGCACGTATGTATGCTTCCTCCCTTTTACCTTTGCAGAAATCCTATGGGGTAGATCACCAGTCAAGCTTTGTTACCAAGTGGTGTTTTGACCCTGGGTCTCCCCACCTTGTTCAGTGCGCCAGCTCCTAGACCAGTGTTTCCCAACCTTGTGCCTCCAGATGTTTTTGGCCTACAACTCCCATCATCCCTAGCTAGCAAGACCAGTGGTCAGGGATGATGGGAGTTGTAGGCCAAAAACATCTGGAGGCACAAGGTTGGGAAACACTGTCCTAGACTACCCAGGCTGCCTGCCCACATGCTACATTGCTTTTCAGTGTTTGACTGGGTTTTGGAGAGGTCTGATATTTGTGAATGCCTATGTCAGGCATAGGCAAACTCCGGCCCTCCATATATTTAGGACTACGGTTCCCATCATCCCTGACCACTGGTCCTATTAGCTAGGGATGATGGGCATTGTAGTCCCAAACATCTGGAGGGCCGGAGTTTGCCTATGTCTGGCCTATGTGCATCTTACAAAGAATTACCATTCACTTTGGCAACATAAAACGCCCTTCACTGCCTTCAAAGGGTAAATGTGGCATGTAGAACTCGAAAAACATTTCATCGTCACCTGGTCCTTTTAATACACCTCTGAGAATGGCTGCAAAGGAGCAAGGAGCAGATGATGTCACCCTTTGGCATGATACAGCGGAAACTCCAGTAAGCTCCTAAGAGTGTATGTGCATGCAGACTTCTGTGGTAGGGATCATTTGAGGGATCATTGTTTCTTTTCTTTTCTTTTCTTTTGTGAAAGGAGGGAATTCTCTCAAATCTTTCACAGTCCTGCAGCTCAATGCTGCTGTCTTAACCATGGTTAAGAGAACTTGAAGTAGCATGCTATTTTAGATGAGTTTGCTGCAAAATGATTATTGCAGACCACAGGTTCTATAATAAATGCCTTAGCACAACTTCAGCGTGTTTTGTTTTTAAATATAACTTTGGCCAGTGCTGCATTGAAATGAGAAGCAGGAGCAACAAACAAAAGGTTTGATTTGATAATTTATCATTTTTACTGCTCCTTGAGGCAGAACTGTAGTTCAGTATTAGGGTATATGCTTTGCATGCAGGGGGTTGCAGCTTTAGTCCCTGGGATCACCAGGTAAATGGACCACAAATGGGAGAATCCTCCCTCTTCTTGAAGACACTGGGGTGCTGCTCGTCGTCTGAGTGGGCCAGGAGTAGCCTGCATGTTGGACTTCAGATCCGATCCTCAGTACACCTTGGTCATAGTAACTGGGGCTGATGGAAATTGGAATCCAACAGCATCCAGAGGGCATCAGCTTAGGTAAGGTTGTTCCAAACTAGTTGTATTCTGAAATCCTGGGACAACTCCTTGCCACATGAGTGGTATCTAGTGTAGTAGGCAACCTGTCATTCTGTTATTCAGTGGTATTTGCTTATCTGAAAGCTTTGGTGTTGCTCAGTTTCCCAGCAAGGAGAAGCACAAATGTGTGTGCTTTCTTTTCAGCAGGCATTTTTGTGGTATTTCAATTGTATAGTGACAGTCAACCTGTTTTTAAGACTAACTTTTCATTTAATTATAGTATTTTTAATGTCATTTCCAAGGCTAAGGGAGAGTTTTTATTGTTAAAAATTCATACTTTCTGTAATTTTATCAGGATTGCAAGGGGACAGGAAGGGCAAAAGAGACATACCGGTAACTGATTAAAAATAAAATCCCTTCTATTGCACATTTCTGGGACAGATTTGTCTGTGGAGTGAAGGTTACTAACATTACTGTGTTGGCACAAATCTCTTGGGCTCCATTCCAGGACTTGCAATTCAGTGTCATTTTACAGTCAGTAACCTCCAGGTTTGTGTCCAAAAAGCAATTGGTTCAAGTATGTGTGTGTGTGTGTGTGTGTGTGTGTGTGTGTGTGTGTTTAAATTGCAGAAAATGAATGAATTTGAATAAGTCATGCTAAAATGACATCTGAGTTCCTCATACTGAGTTGGTATAGATGTAATACCAAAAACTGTGGTTTGGTACTACCTGAACAAGCCTTAAAGGAACCCCAATCTCATGCATTACCTCCTTCCCTGGCTTGCAGCCAATCATTGCTTGCCATTTCACCCAGCAAATGGTGATTTGCACTTTTCCTGCCCTGGAAATGAGATGCTGCAGTGTGGGGGTTGGGACTTTGCAGAAACTACTCCAGCATGGCCCGTTTTCTCAGTTGGCTCTGTTTTGCCCTCAGTGATGTCACATAGCCAAAGCTATCCCATTCATGATGTGATGCAATTGATCAGCTTGTCTTAAATAACCCTTGTAGCAAATCTGTAAAGAAGGCATGGTAATTTAGAGGTAGGGGAAAATGAAAAAGAGGAGAAAAGGGAAGTAATTTGGGTGGAGGGGAAGAACAGTATGATGATTTAAAAGGGTTATCGGAAAGATCTCTAACTTCTTAAAAGCATCACTCTGGCATAGAGCTAATAAAGATAAGTCTGGGAGGGATAGGCTCCCCATGTAGCCCCCAGAATAGCCCTTTGTCTTCTACCATGATGGCACTCCTCTTACTATGCTTTTTCAGTGGTCTACATGCATGCAATCTGAGAAAAGCAAAGAAGTCTAACTTACACGCAATCTTCCCAGATTTGGAGGTTTAGAGACGCATTTGTCTGCGCAGTGAATTCTGTGGCCACAGTGTATGCTACCAGTGTACTTAACCATCAGCCTAAATTATGACTCTGTGCAATAAACTGTATGAAGAAAAATGTTTTCTCACAGGCTTAGCTTTCAGTTTAAAACTGCACATTAATGAAGGACTTTACAAAAGCCTCATGTATTCATATTGAGGAGGAGTGGGCTTAAGATAAGGTTACCAGGGACAGTCCCCAGATTTACATATCAGTCCCCATACAAAATCCACTGAAGTTGAAAAGTGTCTCCGGATTCCTTGAAAAAATCTGGTAACCTTTGTTTAAGAGCCCCTTTCATGTGACAGGAGCCTTAGCTCATGTGGTAGCCAATGTTTGTGGCCTTCAGCCCTCCATACTTCAAAAATATGCCCCCAGTGCTAATCGGTGCTAATCAGTGATGCAAATGTGAAGTAGCCCTCACTTGAAATACAGTCCAGGTAAACTCCTCCCCCTGTGACTGAATCTGGATTTTAAAAGGGAATTCCTTATTTGCTGGCCTCTCAAGATTTTGTGAGCAATAGTGCTTGTGGAGATCACAGCAGTTGGGCCACAGAGGTGATTTTGTATATTCCTGCTATGGAATTCTCTCTCAGTTAACTGTTTTTTTCCTCTCTTCCTCAGGCCCTCTTGCTGCTGGGTGGTGTTGCTCTGTCCTGCCTTGCTCTGGATCTCCTCTTCCTCCTTTTCTATTCCTTCTGGTTATGTTGTCGCCATCGGAAAACTGAAGAACAGCTGAATGCAGATTGCTGCTGTACAGCTTGGTGTGTCATCATTGCAACTCTGGTCTGCAGGTAAGTCCTCCCCCTCCTCCAGACTAACAGAAGGGCAAACAGAACTAATCTGACAAAGGCAGAGATAAAGTTGCCTTCTCATTCTGCCACTGCTGCCACATTTACCCAGCCAGCTACCCAAAGTTGTAGCTTTTCAAACATAGCCTTCATCAGTCTATGATTCAAGATAATATTCTCTTCCCTAGCAGGCTCCATAGTAAGTGTAAATAAACTTTTGGTCTCTTCCTGATCCAGGCTCATCGGGCTGCTTAAGTCAGTGTAGATCTGTGGTGAAACTGTTGGCTTAGCATTGTGTCTGTTAGATCATAAACCTCTGGACAAGGCCTACCCTATCTTTGTATATTGCTTAGAAATCCACATCATCAGAGTATGTAAAATGAAACTGATACTACAATACATCCCCCAGAAAATCAGGAATCCACCAGGATCCATCAGTGGGGGCAGGCCAGCTGAATGGGCCCATTTTTGCAGGAGGAAATTGTTTCCACCAAGTGCTAACTTGATTATCACTTTTCTGCATGCACAGAGCATACTAAAAACTGCAAGAGTGATTGTAATGCTTTCCTCTGAGAGTAGCATGTGGAGGTAATCCCCCATTCAAGGTTATATTGTCCTTAGAATAGAAACAAACATGTAGTTCTGCAGTGTCAAGCTGGCATTCTCTCTTTGTTGTTTTTCTAACCTTCAGGAATATCTGAAATATCCTTCAAATGCCTTATCCTTATAGTCTTCTCCTGACTTGATTTTTGTGGAAAACTTTTGTTGTTTGCTAGTTTTATGCTAAGCACAGCTAGTAAGCTACTCTTCTTACCCCCATTTTAAAAAAAGGAATTCACACAATTAAAAAAACAAACCTGGATTCCTTGGAGAGTTTATTTGCTTGGGTTTGAATGGCAAAAGCTGGAAGTGTAAGCAAGCAAGTTTGTTCACCACCTGAGACTTAGAACAGGGCAGACAGTAGAGGGAATGGGGCTCCTCACCTCTCTGCTCTTGAGTGGGGATGATGATCGTACAAATTGGTTATTCTGTTAGCATGAGTAATAATGGGCTTATTTGCCCACAGACAGGTATGTTTCATGGAGCATTTTTCTAAAGTGAACAGGGCAGAAGTTCTGCTCTTTCTGCATCAAAGCTTGAGATAGATTTGCTTTCAAACTACATTGCAGCACACAGGGGTGACCTCTCTCCATCTACAGAGCTATTTTGATGCCTCTCTGCATTTTAAATTGCATTTATCAAAAGACTGATCAGCAGTTTACAAAGGGAAAACTTCAGCCAATGGTCCTTGTAGCTATTTCTGATCTCTTGGCACCTTGAGCAATTAGAAAAATTCACTGCCAGTCTTTTAAACGGTGGTATTTCTAGCCCTTTTACTGGACCTTTCTTGGCAACCAACCCATTGCTGTGTGACCAACAGATCTCCAGCACCTTGGTGCATGAGAGAGTCAGGGTCTCTGGAGAGGGCAAAACATTTCAGCTTTGAATAGCACAATTAACTTTCGCCTTTACTCTTGCCCATTCTGAATGTTATTTTGGGTTATCCTCTAGCCCCTTTCCTCAGTCTACCATCAAGCATTGCATTTGCAGACTTTTAATCCCACATATGACTAACCTAGACAGCATCTTAAAAAGCAGATACATCACCTTGCCAACAAAGGTCCGTATGGTTAAAGCTATGGTTTTCCCAGTAGTGATGTGTGGAAGCGGGAGCTGGACCATAAAGAAGGCTGATCGCCAAAGAATTGATGCTTTTGAATTATGGTGCTGGAGGAGACTCTTGAGAGTCCCATGGACTGCAAGTAGATCAAACTTATCCATTCTGAAGGAAATCAGCCCTGAGTGCTCACTGGAAGGACAGATCCTGAAGCTGAGCCTCCAATACTTTGGCTACCTAATAAGAAGAGAAGACTCCCTGGAAAAGACCCTGATGTTGGGAAAGATGGAGGGCACAAGGAGAAGGGACGACAGAGGACGAGATGGTGGGACAGTGTTCTTGAAGCTACCAGCATGAGTTTGACCAAACTGCAGGAGGTAGTGGAAGACAGGAGTGCCTGGCGTGCTCTGGTCCAGGGGGTCATGAAGAGTCGGAAACGACTAAACAACAACAACAATCCCGCATATGTTGAAGAGAAAGTGGTTACAGCAAATTTTATTTAAGCACTGTGATTTGAGGGTTCTTGTTATTGGTCTCTTAGGAGAGTGTTCCTAACCATGGCTCTAATCTAGGGTTTCTCATAGTTAGCCATCAGATACTTGGGGTGCAGCCACCAAGGCACTCTGTTGTCTTTTGTGGGATGTGTCTGGGCTGCAGGTGTTCTTGCAGCTGCCGTGCATAGGCAGGATTAGAACCAATGGGTAGAAATGGCAGTGAAGCAGATTTCATCTAAACATTTGGATAGACATCCTAGTGGTAAGAACTGTTTTACTGTGGAACAGGACTGCCTCAGGAGCTGGTGTCTCCTTTGCTGGAGGTATTAAAGAAGAGCCTGGGTGGACTCAGGAATGTCTTGCATGGTAGATCATGAATTGAGGAGTGAATTGGACTTCCAGGGCACCTTCCAACTCTGATTCCAATCCTCCAAAAACACATTTGTCACTTTTAATGTCCCTATGGACACTGTAGATTTTCTGAGGTGTGCTTTGTTTGTGATCTTTGGAAATAGTGGAAAGTATTGGAAGAATTATCATCATCATCATCATTATTATATATTGTGAACCTTCCTGAGATCTTCAGATGAAGAGTGTTATATATATTAAATGTATGAATGAATAATAAAACACCAGAGAAACAAGAGCATAAAGTTAGGGTTCCCAACAACAGAAAGGTTGTTGAGCTTTTTGTAGTTTTGACCAAAGTTGTTAAGCTTTATTGCCAAAATAGGACATTTTTGAGCTATTTCTGAGGAGAATCAGCAAAAACAACACTGCCAGCATGGGCTGCCATACCTCCGAATATTTAGCCGATTTCCACACGGACACTGCTTGCAGCTGCAGGATTCTGGATATGTCCAGGAAATTCCAGACAGATTGGTTCTGATCGTTGGGAAATGTCTTGAACAACTGCATTTAGCAGAAATAACATGCAAACAGATGTTGAAATATGGCTTTTACAGCTCTGCCAGAAATAGCATTTTCTCCCAATGTTGAAGAATAAGGTGGTAATTAGATGGGAATATTAACTCGTCCCCAGGAGTAACAAAGGTTCTTTTTTTTAAGGATTCAGCTTGTAAAGTCCCTTTAATTAAAGATGTCTTGCTGCCACTGCAATATTAACTTGTAAAGATGGGACTTTTGTGGATGGTGAGTCTCTTCTTAGGAAAGGGAGGAGGGGCTATGTATATATTAATTCCTGGGCCCTTACTTTGAAGCCTCAGTTTAGTGCTAAATAAGGGGAACAGGTCATTTGAGTGTCCACACACAGCATCTCCTGTATGCATACAACTTTGCTTCCATGTTTTTGATATCCACTCCCTTATTCAGAAAAAAAACCAGATTTCAGTGATTCTTAAGGAACTTTGTTAATCATATCCAGCCACATTCTCAACCTAACTCCCCCCCCCCCCGCCCCCGATAGCTACTAGGTCCTGCTCAGAACAAAGTTCTTAAACACAAAATTATAGTTAACAGAATACAACCATGTTCTCTTTTGCTCTTCTTTTATCCAACAGGCAATTTGTGCTCACTGGGCTGTATGTGACCTCCAGGAATTTTCATTTCTGAAAATCCCAGCTTTTATTCAGTAATGAATACCAGTGAAAAGCCTGTCAAATTTAGTCAATGAAGGGTATGGGAGGCTTTTCCACAACCTCAATTGCCTCCACCAAATGGAAAATCTAGCTTCATCCCATGGACATAATTGGGTTGAGGGGAGGGGCAGCTCTTGAAACCAAGCCTATATACAATTTACTCCACCTTATACAACAGTAATTTAGTGATAAATGCAATGGAGCATTTCCCATCCCCCATTCCCACATAGTGTTCCTTCTATTTATGTCTGAACCACAGCTGGTGTCAGGTATGGTGATTTGGTTTTGCTCTCTGTTAAAACACTGGCAGCGGATAGGCTTTTTTCTTCTTCTCTAGGAGCAGATGGCAGCCACTCACTTATTGGGAATGGGTAACCCTTTTCTGTTGGTGGGGGTGAACCATGTGCCTGACAGCCGCCTTTCCACCATGGCCTCCACCATGGTTCACTTTGTAGCAACCCTGACATTCAACCCTGACATGGTGACTGGGAGTGGCCGCCGAGACCACATAACACCAGTCTTGAAAGACCTACATTGGCTCCCAGTACGTTTCCGAGCACAGTTCAAAGTGTTGGTGCTGACCTTGAAAGCCCTAAACGGCCTCGGTCCAGTATACCTGAAGAAGCGTCTTCACCCCCATCGTTCTGCTTGGACACTGAGGTCCAGCTCCGAGGGCCTTCTGGTGGTTCCTTTCCTGCGAGAAGTGAGGTTACAGGGAACCAGGCAGAGGGCCTTCTCTGTAGTGGCACCCGCCCTGTGGAACGCCCTCCCACCTACAGGTTACAGACGCTTCAGATTACAGACTCCGCTAACCCAGAGATAGTACCTCGGGTTAAGAACTTTGCTTCAGGATGAGAACAGAAATCGTGTGGTGGTGGCACAGCGGCAGTGGGAGGCCCCATTAGCTAAAGTGGTACCTCAGGTTAAGAACAGTTTCAGGCTAAGAACGGACCTCCTGAACGAATTAAGTTCTTAACCCGAGGTACCACTGTACCAGACTTTTAGAAGACACCTGAAGGCAGCCCTGTTTAGGGAAGTATTTAATGTTTAATAGACTATCGTATTTTAATATTCTGTTGGAAGCTGCCCAGCGTGGCTGGGGAAACCCAGCCAGATGGGCAGGGTATAAATAATAAATTATTATTATTATTATTATTATTATTATTACTACTACTACTACTACTACTACTACTACTACTACCACCATAGGAACATGGGAGTCTGCCTTATACTTAACCATTGGTCCATCTGCCGCAGCAGCATTATATACAGTGACTATCTCTTCCCTCCAATTTCTATCATGGTGTGTGGGACTATTGGTTGCTGCTGTTAGAAGTTACTGAACCTTTCCTGCTCTGCTGTCACTGGAAACATGGTGACTGCAGAAATACCCGAACCACACATGATAGCATAAAATTTGAGTGTTTCTTTTCAGTCCCAAGCTAACCTCACTGTTTGTAGCTGGACCTCAATAAGGGCTTAGAAATCACCATTAAATAACAATCTTGGCATGACGATATAATAACTTTTGAAATATTGTGATTTTATGTATTGCTTTTGGATACTGTTATACAGAATGCAGTTCTACTGTGTCTCTTAAACAAGCCACACCTCCAAACTTCCAGTTGATGCCATATCTTATTAAATGATCTCATCGGGTCCCTTGCCTTTTTACGTGGCAAGACAGCTTTCCTCCCCCATGTGGCCCATTATTTTACCTCCATCTGACCTCTGTCTAATTCATACAACAACTGTGTGGGTTAAACCCTTAAAAAAATTTTTTTTAATGGATCAGTTACAATCAGTGGGGATTATCCGCTTTTTGCCTGACACAAAGATGAAAGCTTATCTCGTCACTAGATATGTGCCTTTGTTCGCTAGAGAAAGGTAAGTTAGGAGATTGTGATCTTACAGGGCCATCTGTACCTATTTCAGCCCTTGTACTTGTGTCACCTCAGGTGACAGATTTTTGCTTTACTCCATCTGCTGGGATGGCAACCTATAATAGTTACATTCTCATATTCTTAGACCTTCCACCGTCCTAAATACGCAGCCTAAGGACTGTTCCTGCTGTCTGCCTGCTCACCCTTTAGGTGTTTTGATACACATTTCAGTATTGTTGAATCCCAACATGGGATGCAGTATAGAAATGTTTTAATTAAAGGTAAAGGTACCCCTGCCCGTACGGGCCAGTCTTGCCAGACTCTGGGGTTGTGCGCCCATCTCACTCAAGAGGCCATGGGCCAGCGCTGTCCGAAGACACTTCCGGGTCATGTGGCCAGTGTGACATCGCTGCTCTGGCAAGCCAGAGCTGCACATGGAAACGCCGTTTACCTTCCCGCCAGTAAGCGGTCCCTATTTATCTACTTGCACCCGAGGGTGCTTTCGAGCTGCTAGGTTGGCAGGCGCTGGGACCGAGCAACGGGAGCGCACCCCGCCGCGGGGATTCGAACCGCCGACCTTTCGATCGGCAAGCCCTAGGCGCTGAGGCTTTTACCCACAGCGCCACCCGCGTCCCTTATGTTTTAATTAATTGTGGGTAATTTCTCTGTCCTGAGTCAATTCAACTTGACAGTTTTCATTCCTGTTTACAATATTTCTATGCCACATTTCTATTGATACTTGAAATGGCCTATAGTTTTGGTTTTGTTTTTTTCAAAGAATAAGTTGCAATTTATCAAATGAGGAAAATTAAAACAGCAGTGAATCACATTGTATAAATTTAGGAAGATAACGTCCCCTGTGGGTCATCGTTCAGTGTTGAGCATGAAAAGCAAATGTGATGCCGCTGATGGTTTTCTTTTGGAATGGGCGGTTTCTTGTCTCATTTTAAACTGAAAGATTTCTGGTAATCCTGTGTTAGGTAGGTGGTTTCTTCTACCAATTGGGTGGATAGAATGTGTAACCTGCCAAAAGTTCAAGGTAGAAAGCCTGGAAGCCTTGATTTGAAATCTAGAAAGCCCACACCTCCTGTATTGTTCTCTTAAAGCAGTGGTTTCTGAGTTGTCATCTGGAGTTCTTTGGTTTATCGGGACTTCCTCAATGACATCAGCAATGGTGGGCAACATTCCCTGAAAGGCAGCCTGGCCACAGCTTCCTGTCTTTCCCTGAAATGTGAATCAGTCCATGCAGACTCAATAGGCTTCTCCAGCCAGATGGCTGGGGTATAAAAAAAATATTATTAAAATTATTTTTATTATTATTACTACTCCCTATCCCACATGAACTATCTGCACCCTTGGAGGTGCCTCCGAGTGAACTGCAATGTGCTGGAACACTTGAGCAGGTGGAACAGTAAAATGTTCCCTGTCCTAAAACTAATGCTCAGTAGTGAGTGGGCCATCAGCTTTGTATATTACACTTCTAGCTAGAATCCAGAGCTAAAGCATGCAAACAAACAAGAAGTGTTTTTCCCCCTTATTCTTTCTTTTGGGGATTATAATTATCCAGTTGCAACCTTTCTTAGAGCCCAGAGTATACTGTTCTCTTCCTGTGGAGAACTTCAGAATATGAGGAATAAGTTTGCAGCTGCCTGCATAGATTGAAATGTTCAATCTCTTTCCTATTTTGTCTCCCCACAGTGCTGGCATAGCTGTTGGCTTCTATGGAAATGGGGAGACCAGTGATGGCATTCATCGGCTAACATCTTCACTGCGGCACGCCAATCTCACTGTTGCAGGGGTCCAAGACCGGGTAAGTGAAAGAAGGCTCCCCCCAAAGACAGAGAGGGAGAGAGCTGTTGTTGAAACCTTGTCCTCAGGTGAGAACCCACCTGTGTGTCTGCCTCTCTGTTCTTATCTGCTTCTCAACAGGTCCTTGACAGCTTCCATTAGCAGAAGGAAATGCAGTTCTATTTCCTTTCATTCCTTGTTCTAAAAATATCCAAGCAAGTCAAACCTGTTAAATAAAGTAATGTTCCATCACGATTATGCTTGGTTCAAGCTTCTGCATGTTAATGCTTTCCCCAACCTTCCTGAGCAGCGACAATACACAAAAAAACAGCAAAACCACAATGTTAATTTACACCTGTACTGCTTGACAATGAGAGTATAAAGAACTGCCTCTTAGGGAGCCATACCAATAATCCAGTTAGCCCAGTACTCTAGCAGCAACAATCCTGCGCCGTTTCCAATCTTAGTTATCTGAGATTCCTTACATGAAGATGCTTAGGTTAAACCCTTAAAAACAGGGCTAGCCCTCTTTTTTGCAGGGTAAGTTGCAGATTGTTAAGTGGGAAGGATTCCTGTTTCAGAAAGTCTAGAAGTGGAGATACTGCAAATGGCACCTCTAGCAGCTGTTTTTATTGTAGAGAAAGTAGGAATTTGTCCTCATGGAACAAATAATCCCAAATAATTTCTCAGTGCAACATGTGAGGCAGTCACACAGAAGTGAAAGCACATGGCCTGCTTTGTCTTCAAGTGAGCAGTAGTCTATTATGGTATGATGGAGTTAAGGAAGGTTTGGTTTTGTAAACCCAGGTTGCGTCCACTGAATGAAAGCCTTGCTCAGATCCACTTGTATATAAATTACTTATAAAATCTGACCACACTTGGAATTGCGGGTGTGCTTTCTGAGCTGATTTGCAGACTCTGTTTTAGCAAGACAGCGATCTGTGGTAGTAGAGTTAGCTCTAGCAGTGCCACCCCTGTGTACTGAGAAATACACTTTGCTGCAGCAAGCCCACAAAGAAAAGGGAGTGTTCTCTTTTCATTGGAGCAGCCCTCAACCACTGAGCAATAAAGTACCCTCCCTGTAAAAGAGACAGGCTGAATTTACCAAAATTTTGCTTGAGAAGATTGTGATAGCAGGTTGTCCTTGCCACATAGCAGCAGTCTGGATGCCTGGTGAAATTCTAATAGACAAAGCATCTCTTCCTGCCTGTCCTGTCCTGAAGAGATTATTAGTATGTATTTCTGCATGCATTGTCAGATTTGTGTGAGAGTGTTAATGGGACAAATCTATATCATTGCAATTAGCTGCCTTGCTAGTTTTTGGATATGATAGATAAGCTGCTTTAGAGCATCTCACTTGAAGCTGACCAACTTGCTAGCCCTTTACTTTTATGTGTGTGCCTGTGCTGATGTGGAGAACTCATTCCTGTCTTTCTTTTTCCACAGGTGCAAAACATTGCAGTTGCTCTGAACAAAACAGCAGAGCCCAACTTGGGGTTCCTGGAGGTAATGTTTGCTAAACAGACAGATTATCTGCAAGTGGTTCAAAAGCTCCAAGGACTCTTGGATGAACTTGTGAGGCAGACAACAGAGATTCCTTTCTGGAAGAATGATGACGTCTCTCTAGAATTGCTGGCAGGTCGTATTGATCTGTATGACTGGTACAGGTAAGCAGGCTGTGTACTCTTACATGTGTGTTTTTTAATGCTGTTTTGGTGCTTGTTCAAGCTGAGTGTTCAAGCTTCAGCTTCCTATGCTATCATTCTGTAGTTAGAAGTGCTAGGATCCCCACTCTTTTAAATAGAAAGGTTTTTGAGCATTTACCAGTAATCTTAGCCCAATTCTGAATTGCCTTGATATTGATGTGATGATAATGATCAATGGCATGTAGCTCCAAGCCAAAGCAAATGAGCTTCGTAGCATTCATTTCTCAATCTCTGTAGTGGGTGTGGGAATCAGAAGATTGCATTGCTTGTCCAAGACTTGTTTATCACTTTTGCGCATTTTAATTGTCTCCTGTGTTGTTTTTTAATCTGTCTTTTGGTTTTGCTACAGGTGGCTGGGATACCTGGGCTTACTCATGTTCCATGTCCTAATCTGTTTGCTGGTGCTATTTGGACTAATTAGAAACTCAAAGGCCATTCTTGTGGGGTAGGTTGATGTGGAAACAGTATGTGAAGGTATTAAAATGAGCTTGTTTTAATCTTCAGTTCTGTGCCCTTCAAGTCTTCCATACACTATTAAGTAGTGTTTACTCAGTGAGCGATGCTTGCTGCATTCAAAAAGGTCATTTGGAGTTTTTTTTCTGACAGGGCCATGGCTTTTTCTGGGAGGCATTAACAAGAAAGTGCATTCATGTAACAGTTCACAGTTGCACTGTGCTTGTGTCCATCTTTGAACTTGGAAAGATGAGAAAATGTTCTTCAAAGTGAATGTAATTCTAATGGTCTCTGGTGTACCCTTCATGGATAAGAAAGGTGAATGCAGTACTGTGTCTCTGGTTGAAGATATCTCCTCGTGGTGCAGAATTAGACCCATGCATATATGGGTTGGAAATGCCACATCTTAAAAACTGCCAAGTCCCTATGGTGTGCTTTGATCTTACCAGTGGAGATTTTGCTTATTGTAATAGACCTTTTAATATGGTTAAGATGATAAGGCCCTTCAAGTGCATGGTTCGCCTGCGTATTGGTCATTTGCAGTGTATCTTTATGCACTCAGAAGTTGAACTTGTGTATTTAATTTAGAGATGGATCTCACATTACAGAGGCTTTAAATCCAGGCATTTTGGGGGCAGGACAGGGAATGCTTACCATGAAGAATGTGTTTCTTGGAAACAAAAGGGTAAAACTGATAAAGGAAGGCATTGAGGTGCTTAAACAAAATGCAAAACAGCAGCTACCATTCTGTGGTTCAGGAGAAACTTACTTATCCACACAGTTGATTAATGGAGTCAGAAGGATTTCATATCTGTAGCTTCCTTATTGCTTGTGAAAGTGTATTGCACAAAAAAGATCAAGCTGTGTAAATTAAATACCTTGTTTTGACAAGTTAAAATCATACAATAACACGTGATGATTTTCATTATGACTTGGGAAGTCACAAGATGTGGCTAGAGCTTGACATTTCCAAGGATTTGCATACCTCTTTTAACGCAGTTGGTGCTTTGGTGGTACTGTATAATTCTGTTGATCTAAATACAAAATTTTCCTCTGTGATCTGGGTGTGTTCCTTGCACAGCGATACGTATGTTTGCTGTTCTCACTTTTATACTGCAGTCCCAGACCCTTTGGGCAGTGTCTCCTCACAGCCAATCTTCAGGACAAGAGAACCTAAAACTACTTGTCCTGCTCATTCAATCCTCAAATCCCTGTCAAAGTGCATTTCATGTGTTAGAAGGAAAAAAGAAAGTTCACCGATGCCAAATATGAAGGGCATAGGGCAAAAAATGAACTGCATTCGTTGCTCATGTTGCCTGCAGAGTAACTGTTCTGTTCATAAGTGGCTTGTTTTGAGGTTTCCTGTAAATAATTATTTATATAGCGCTGTTATTCCACAACAAAGAGGTCAGGATGCTTATCGAAGCAGCTACTCCTTCAGAATTCCAGTTACGGAAACATAAATTGTTTGGCAACTTTTCCTCTTCCTTATTGCTTTGAACTCTAAATTAGAAGTTACATTTAAGATTAAGGTATTAGAATGGAGCCAAGGTGTCTGCCAAACTGAGCCTGTTTCTCTTTCTCCTGCAGAGTGTGTCTTCTAGGGGTGCTTGCCCTCATTGTGAGCTGGGGGTCCCTGGGTCTGGAGTTAGCTGTTGCTGTGGTAAGTGGCTATGATACAAAACTCACACACCTTTCACTGCTGTTTAAGCAGACAGGAGAACCATTCTCTCCATTGACACATTATTTACTGCTAGATAAAAAACAGGAGCAGCACCCATGTGTATTATTATTTTTATCACTACTATTACTACATTGCAAAATCACAATATTAAAATTGGATAGAACAATTAACAATCAAAAAAATGAAGTCCCAATAGGCCCATGCCTCTTCCCTGCCCCCCCCCCCCCCGCACCTACCAAGGTAGCACAAGCCATTCAGAGCAGGGAGAATGGGAGATCTCTCAAATTCTCCTCTACCCTCTGCCCATCTGTGGGGGGTAGGAATAATGGGATTCCTCCAGGCTAGGGATAAGTACAGTGGTACCTCGTGTTAAGAACTTAATTCGTTCCAGAGGTCTGTTCTTAACCTGAAACTGTTCTTAACCTGAGGTACCACTTTAGCTAATGGGGCCTCCCACTGCCGCCGCACGATTTCTGTTCTCATCCTGAAGCAAAGTTCTTAACCTGAGGTACTAGTTCTGGGTTGGCGGAGTCTGTAACCTGAAGCGTCTGTAACCCGAGGTACCACTGTATTATGAAGCCCTCCAGATGTTTGCTGAACTACAACTCCCACAAGCCCCAGCTGGTCTGGCCAGTGGTCGGGGTGGTGGAAGGTGTAGTCTGACACCATCATGTTGGCTGCTCTAGCTCCAAGCACTGCACCCATGGTGTAAGTGAATCAAGGCTGCAGCTTCTAGTAGCAGTTATGTGGGACTATGGTTTACACACTGTTCCTGTGTAGAGACAATGAAGCTTCTTTGCCTTTATTTTTAAAAATTACTGGAAGCCTTATTTTTCAAGGAGCTGTTGATATGTATCACTTACTGACAAAAAGCTTTTGAGAAACAGGGTTGCTACTACCAGTGCCCTCCTTTTAAAATGAGAGAGATTTTATACTTGCAGCAGAATCAAGTGGCAAAGTTTTTCCTGGACTGGACTGCTTAAAGTTTATGCGGTAGCGCTGATGGTGGGGAGTTTCCATATTTGAATGCTTGACCACAAAAACTCCTTCCTGAACATAAAAAACTGGCTGATTTCCCCCTAGATCTGCTATCTTCTACAAATAGAGAGATTTGTTGGGGTGGA
This sequence comes from Podarcis gaigeae, assembly GCF_964106915.1. NCBI lineage: Eukaryota > Metazoa > Chordata > Lepidosauria > Squamata > Lacertidae > Podarcis > Podarcis gaigeae. The sequence continues at coordinate 50,677,867 of NC_139690.1, read as the reverse complement.
TGGAAAGCAGGTAGATGAGATGGGGTGTGCATCTTTCATCATATCCAGATGGTTGGATAGAAACCTGACATCCTGAACGTGTAGATCTTCTGCAGGAGTGCCATAAATTCTTAGAGCTGGGTGCTTTTATAAAATCATAATTTAAAAGATACGTTTGAAGATCAAATTGGGAAGAGTAATATCTGGGCAGGGGATAAAATGTTTTTGTGCTCTGTGTGGCTATTATTTCTCCCCCTGTGTTTCTTACTACTTGTGACATCTCTGCTCCTCTTTAGGGTTCCAGTGACTTCTGCGTTAACCCTGATGCCTACATCTCCAGAATGGTGGAGGATTATGCGGTGCTAAGTACAGGTAAGTGACTGCATTTTGTGTTTTGTAGAAAGGCAAGAAATGGAGGGTTAGGTTGAAGAGGGTAGGAGGCGTGAGGATGGCCCATGTCACTAGAACCTTGGTTCATCTCAGTGAACCGAGATCTGGCATAAGCTGTGGTGTCAGGTTACTGTATTCCCCCTTTGCCTTTCCCCCTCCTCTGACCCTTTTGTCTCCATTGAATACGCCATGGCATGACCCGGATGTCTTGGCTTCCAGTGCAGCAGAACAGCAAGGCAATGGCAGTTGGCATCTTCAAAGAAGGTCCTCTGATATGGGCATGGTAGCATCTCTTCCCCCAAGTCCCAGCTCTCCCAATAAAACAGTATGTGACCAAAGGGTTGTCCAAGGTCTTTGTGGGAGCATATGAGACAGGGGATATGCAAGGTTTGGTTTTTATGGATGAGTGTGTGGATATCTGTGTGAGAATCTGGTTGACTGATTGAGGGATTGTGTCTCAGCCTTGACCAATTTCCTTAAGGAACCTGCGATTGCTTAAATGAGTTCTGTATATAAGGAAAGAAGCCCAGTTGGTGGAAATATAATTCAAAGTAGCCACTGCTCATACCGTGTTGGTGACTCCACACAAATAGATGCAAGTGGATTTGGTATGATGGCTATGTAAACAATGGGAAATCCATTCATGTGTTGAAACTGTGATTCATGTTTCTGTGGATTGATCTTGGCTTTTTGTAGTTCTGGGAATATGAGATCTCTTTTGAAAGCAAAATAAAAGCCAGAACGAGTGAGCATCTCAATTTAAAAGCATCCAGTCCCCTGTCATGCCAGACAGGGCAGTTAAATAGGCTGGAACATTAAGAAAGAGAGAAATATAATGTTTTCTTAAAAGTGTCGTATGGGACTGTATTGACATTTTTTGGAAATTCAGATTCAAGTGCTACAGCAGTAAAACATTAGACGACGAAAGAATCCCAGTAGACCACTAGTGTGTGTGTTTAAATCTACAACACAAAACTGTGTGCTCAGGGTCTCTTAACAGTTAACACAGATTAACTATGACTTGCATGATTCTTAAAATAAATAGACAGATTAACCTAGCTGCCTTGCTGGATTATACAAGATCCACCTTTTTGCAAGAGCTTTGTCAACTAGCAGGTGATAGACATTCTACAATAAGCTGTCCAGTTCTCCCCCTGATGTAGAAAATGAATTTTTTGTTACAGTCCAAGAATAAATAAATTGGTTTCAGCCACTGTCATTTCCAGTATGCTAATAGTTTTTGCACCATCATTCCACCATGATTTCTAGTGCAAAAATCCTTGCTTATAACCAGTATTCGAAATTAGCCAAGTGCCAGGCACATTTTGCACCTGGTTATCAGCCACTTGCAACCAAGTGAAGATGCCTGGGCATCAGGATGGTGCCTGACATCTGCTGGTGCCTGCCTGGAGATCATTGGATCTTGAAGGTTTTCACACACCTTGGTATAAGGAGCCATTTGGCGCCTAGCTTATATATCTGAGTTTCTAACACTGCTTATAACTAAAGAAATAAAACAGTGAATATGTTCTTATTTCTAAATACAATTTGTAGCTTGAAGGCATATAACAAACAATGTTTTTCATTCTGAACAAAACATAAGAAAAACATCTATTATGTCTTTTCAGAATCAAGAGACATTTATTTATAGACAAACCCTCTTTTGCAGGAGACACCACAGATTTAAAATTGGTTTAAATTTGAATCAGTGATTATTTGTTAAATGGCATTAACTGATGTTTCTGTTCTTCTGCTCTACAAATTCAAAGAAATTGGGGATAGGGTAGAGAAATACTGAAATCTCTGTACCCTTCCCCCAGTAAGCTGCATGCATGTTCACAAATGCTGAAATCCAGGGTTTCCTGCCTCAGGGTCTTTGTATAAACTCAGCATTCAGCTGTGTTTAGCCCTGGGAAGCCTGAGCTCTCTGTACTAATTTGTTAGGCTTAGTAGCAGAGGTTCTTGACACATCTGTGACAAAGGGGTAATTGAACACCTTAGCTGAGTAATGTGCTCTCTTGGGCTTTGCCTCACCTGATCTAGACTGAGAAAGGTAGCAGATGAATGATGCCTTCAATTTGGGTCTCGGTAGGTAACGGTCCATTTGACAAAACGGTGCTTCGATAGCAGTCGAGGCGGGAAAGGGGGAGGCAGAATAGATGGCTGAACTGCTCCTTGGGTGAGCAAGTGACAGCTGTGGTGCTTGTGCAGGATTCTAATGGGGCTTTGTAGACTTCCTTCATGGCAGGGATAGCTCTGTCAACAGTGTGGTTTCACTTCCTATTTATTTATTTATTTATTTATTTATTTTTAAGCAACTGTATATCTGCATTGATATCTTAACTGTGTACACAGAAACAACATTTGTTAGTAACTGGCAATTTAAGACTATCCCCTAATCCTGCCAACAAAGATTTGTTTCTTTATAACGCATAAACAACTCCTGGTTTTATTAACCCATCTGTAAAAATAAACATGATATAGCCATGTCTTTAGACATGGAAGGTGGGGGTGGGGGAAGCATTCAGTCCATGCTGCAAAAGGCAGGGACTATTCCCCCCCCCCAAATAACTCTGTGCTGCAAGCAAGAGAGTAGGGGTGCTGTGGAAAGGGGCCTCCCTAACTGTGTCCCCAGAATCTACTCAAGACAGGAGTGCCAAGCCACATACTACGGCTAAGGTGCCTAGAAGTGCACAAGGGGGCAGCACAGCAATTGCAGAAGCACTGCAAAGCATTTGGGGGCAATTTGGGCAAATATAAAATTTTGGCCAGTGACTAGCTTTTCTGGAAGAGCTATTTTGGGATAGGCCAGGCAATATCCCTCCCCCAAGGGTGGGCTGCCCAAAGGTTCCCTTGCAGCCACTCCATCCACGTATATCCCCCACTTGAATAATGGGGAAGTCAGCTGGGTGTTCCTCAGTGGTATGTATTTCTTGTTTATTTTATTTTTTTAACCCCCCTGCAACTTCAGTGTGCCATTCAGCTGCTAGTCCCTGATACATACCCTGAAAGAGATGGTAATTGTCCATAAAATTATATCAAATGTTACATGAGTAACAGTTTTTTCTTGCTTGTTTTTGCCCTGGAAGCTTTTCTGATTCCATAAAATAGATGTATTCCAGAAGAGAAGGCACCTTGCTCTCTATGTCTGCAACTTTATAATTGTCAATACAGTGGTACCTTGGGTTACAAACGCTTCGGGTTACCAACACTTCGGGTTACAAACTCCACTAACCCGGAACCTTGGGTTGAGAACTTTGCCCCAGGATGAGAATGGAAATCACGCAGCAGCAGCGGGAAGCCCCATTAGCAAAAGTGTGCCTCAGGTTAAGAACGGATCTCTGGAACGAATTAAGTTCATAACCCAAGGTATCACTGTATAAGGTAGTTTCTGCCTACAGACTCACAATCTGCTAGACATAACACAAAAGGAAAAAGGAATGGAGAGGGAAGAGGAAAGCAAGGGTGGCAGTAGCTGCTCCTTCAACCAACCAACAGATGAGGCAACGTTGATCTACCCCTTGTCATGATGTACTTCCTGGGAGTCAATCTTCTAGTGTCCTAAGTCTCCTAGCTGGTGACAGAGGCCAGAGAAATGCTTCCCTTCAGTTCTGCAATCCCATGTAACTACCATTTGGAGCTCAGTGTGTTGTTGTTTTTCTGGCAGGATATGGGGAAGCAAACTGGTCCTACTTTGGTGGATGGATGGGGCCAGATTTGTCTCCCCTTTGCCAAGACCCAGGACTAGCTAAGGCAACTTGAATTTTAAGAAATACAGAAGAGATCCTTGAGCTGGAGAGCTTTTGATAGGGGAATTTTCCATAAGTAACTTGACTGAAGAAAATTTGAAATTAAAATCAAGCTTGCTTTTCCTAATCAGGGATATAAATTGCTTGTTTTGATAGCATCCCAGCCAGACCGATAGATGTGATCTTCTGTATGATGCATGATCCTTATATCCATAGTTGCATTTAATTGTAGGATAGTGTGGCATTTTTCCTCCTGTTGGAAAACAACAACAGTGAATAGCAGAAATTGAAATGCTTTTAAATATACCCAAATTACGTTGGCATGTTTCAAATCTAAGCAGAATAAATGGCGCAGAAGATAATCTGATTAAGTGTATCATCTTCTCCACTCACAGTTTAGAGATGAGATGAGATTCTTTTTGTTTTGTTTTTCCACATGCTGTGTGGAGGGCGGTGGAATGGAGCAGAGGGAAATGAAGCAATTTGGTGTGCAGGAAGGCTAGATTATTATATGCTCAGCTCATCTAGTATTCATTAAGTATGATAAGGCCAATAGAGTTGGACGCTGATGGGATAATCATCTTGCACTGCTAGGGGAACCCCAGTGCAGCCAATACGTTTGTTTTCAAGGCAGGAGGCCATTTGCCAGCCCCAGTCCTTCCAGCTGATTGTGTTTTATTACCAAGTGATTCAGTAAAGTTCAGAGGTGATGTACAATAAGATGTTTTGTGTCTGGATAACTGACTGGAATGATGCTGCATCAGATGCCATGTATCTGGGCTGAAAAGTCTCTCATTTCTAACAGGTCTATGATGGGCGGAGGAGGGAAGTAATTAGAGAGCGTGGGGACGCTTTCCCTTAATTAGTAGTTGTCAAGGTCTCTGAGCTCATCACCATTGGTCTTCATACATGTATTGTCATAATCCCCTCTGAGCCGGAAAAACCAATATGCTACTTCTAAAGGAGAACATTCATTTTGCAGGGGATTGATTTGGAATGGGGAAATGCATGGTTAGTTTACACAACCACCCCATCATTCCTTTACTTCAGACACCCCACTCCCTAGTTATCTGGAGCAGAGAAGCAGCAAGTGGGGAAAGGGTTAAAAACCTCTTCCGTCTGCTGATTCTCTACTCTAAATTACCATCTTCCCTTGGCAGCAAACAAGTTTTGACAGGGGCAAGGCACAAGCAGACCTCTTCTTGGTGTTTGGACCTCTTCCTGTGCTGTGTGAACACCAACATTTAAACTTCTGTATATTTTAAAGTATGGTTGTGGATTTGTCTCCATATTGTTCCAAACCACTTGGAGGTGCTTTACAATCAAACGGTGTACAAATTCTATGACATAAGTAAAATAAGCTTAAGCTTCATGAGTCCTATCATAGCCATTCCCTCTGAAATGGAGTCAGGGGGTGTCTTTAATCACCTCTGCTCTCTATATAGTGTGAATAGGATGAGGGTTGATTAAATATGCCTTTGTCTATCCCATTGTGCAACTGAGAGAGAACCACCCCTGACGATCTTAGTACCAGGACAGATATACAAGGTGGCTACACTCTCATTTCGCAGAAATCGCTTGGAAGGTGCTGCACATTTGGTCCCATAACTTTCTTGGAGGGCTAGAGACTTACTTAAAAATCAGAAAAGAAAGCTCAGAGGCTGAGGAGCCTGCCCAAGTTCACCCATGGAAGGCTTTGTGGGGGCCAGGTTGTTGACCCCTGTTAGGTTGTTGAATCTTTCCCCATCCCCTTTCAATCAAGGTTTGCACTCGATTATAACAACCTCTTAAAGTAAAATAACCCTTTCTCCGCAACACCTTTCTGGTCTCCCTGGATGTTGAACCCAATACAGTGGTACCTCGGGTTACATACGCTTCAGGTTACATACGCTTCAGGTTACAGACTCCTCTAACCTAGAAATAGTACCTCAGGTTAAGAACTTGCTTCAGGGTGAGAACAGAAATTGTGCGGCGGCAGCGGGAGGCCCCATTAGCTAAAGTGGTGCTTGAGGTTAAGAACAGTTAGGGGGTTGGACTCGATGGCCCTTGTGGTCTCTTCCAACTCTATGATTCTATGAGTTTCAGGTTAAGAAAGGACCTCCGGAATGAATTAAGTACTTAACCCGAGGTGCCACTGTACCAGATAGATAGCATAGACTGAATTATTGTGGGGGTGGGGGATTTCTAGGTGGTGTTTGAGGGATGCTGACAGGGCAGCCTGTTCTCCCATCCACTCATGCTATGCACGTTCTGCGAACAGGATTTCAATTTCCAGAACTGTCAGTGTGGCTTCCCCCCACACAATAGACAAGTCATACGCACGCACAGCACAACTTCTTCATGCATTGGGTAGTTGCACTGAATTATTGATTTCTCCAGGCTCGCCTAAGAGCAGCCTACTTTGCTGATATGCCCCTCTCAGAAAACTGGCATTAAACAGAGACTTTTCACTCCTTCTCACCAGAATTGTCGCTCTCTTTGGATCACTGAGGTGCAGGCAAGCACACCAGTGTCCTGAAGTCATCCAGAGTTGTCTGTGTGCAGTAGAGACACATCTGCACTGTCTTAGATGGGTGTGCACCCAGAGCCCACCCCATCCCTGCATGTCTACATCACATGTGGCAATATACAGGATCAGTATGGACTACATGGCTTGTGTGACATGGATTCTGTGAGGTACTTGCTTTGACCCACTTCCCATGTTTCTGCTTCGGTGCTCAAGCACTGAATGAAAAGTATAGCAAGCTATTCTTGGCATACCTAAGAGTCTGGCCTGTGACAATATAATTCAAGCTGTATGAATGCTCCAGGAATAGAGTGCACCTGCTTCTCAAATCTGTCGATCACTGCTGGGATGCTGCTACTCCTTCATATTACTAATCCAATGCTGTGTGGAGCAGCATGTCTTTATTTCACTGATGTGTTCAATGGTCACCTAAGGCAGGTCTAGACTACCTAAGCCTGCATGCTTCTCTGCAGCACTCCCCATTCATGTCTGGCTGTGAGCTCATCCAAGGGGTGTGTTGTGTGCATCAATCTAGCTGGTGGCATTTTGAAAGAAAGTCTGGTCTGTGCCCTAAAGTCAGTCCTGTGGTTTCTTGCCTGGAGCAGCATTCCCAGAACCATGGAATGATAAATCAGTTATCATGGGCAGCAGCCCTTCAATTTGTGGAACTTCCTCTGCTCTAGAGATAAAGGCTGCCCTTGGCACTGATGGTTTGTGGATGACAGCTTAAAACACATCTGTTCACACAACCTTTGTTGGCGGCCTGTAAGTGGGCATGGCTATGCTCCTGCTGAATTGTTTTATTAGCAAAGTGTGGTGTTTCAATTACATTTTTAATTAATTGTTGCATTGTTTTGTCGTGTGTTCACAGACTGGGATCCTGTAGGATGAAGGGCAATCTGTAAATAAATGACTTCTTCTTTAACGGTAGAGGTTTGAATTGACATACACATGTTTACCCCAAGTCATAGCCTTACCAAGAAGTTATCATCAGTAGAATCAGTAGAGTCAGGTTCAGTGGAATTTGCTGTTTCCCCTTGTGGCTTGATGCATACATGAGAGTACATTGCCATGTGTAGAGGAATAGTTTTGGACACGGTGCTAGTATGTTGACTCTGCTCTTGCTCTGGAAAGGCCTCCTCATGAATACAGACCTAGATACACAGTTTTTTTTTCCTTTGGGTCAAATGCTTAGTAGTCTGATGGATAGTTGTCCGTTCCTAGTCATTCATGGCAAAACCCCTTTTGGGGAATAAATGTAGGAGTCCTGCTACTTTCCCAGTTTCTGCTGATTACCACTGGATTGGCTCAGCTGGGCTGCAAGCGCAAGTCCTCCCAAAGAGAAATTCAGTGGGTGAGAGAAGGTGCAGCAGCTGGAAGCAGCCCCAAAGCGGGCTAATGAATTATAAATAACAGCTGTCAGGTTCCCTGGTTAGCAGGCAGGCAGCCCCATACGAAGCTGTCTCTCTAGCGTGTGCACTGGTTTCTGGAATCTGTGTTCAATATTAATGGTAAGTGCAGTGAAACAAGGAGAAAGTCTGGCCAGCTCTGTTCACTGGCTGCTGCCCCCTTTTCTGGCTGTTTCTTTTTCTTCCCGTACAAAACCATGGTCAATTAGAATAACTGCTTTCCCCCCACCTCCTTTTCACCATGTGCAGGGTGTGTAGACCAAAATACAAATCCCATAGGCTTACTTGTGGCTTCCTTATTTTTTATTTGTTTGCTTGTGGCTGTTGTCTGTGACCGTGCCTTATGAAGGAGGCATGGAAGCTGAGACTAAGGGTGAGAAATGGGAATTCCATTAAAACTGGTTCAGAGCGGCTCTGACAGGACGAATTGGGGAGAAAATGGTTGCTTGTGCATAACTCACTCCCACCGCATCTGTATCAAGAAAGGATTAAAAGCCAGGCTGTGAAAGGTTGTATGAGCTCGTTTTCCTTTCCTTTTTGGTGACAGTATTTAAGAATGATGTAGAAACGTAGTAGTAGTAGTGCTTGTATATGCAATTGGGTGAGAAAGCAGTGTGAGGGCCCTTCTCATGTTTTGAAAAGGACTTTATTCTGTATTGTATCAACCTGAGGTAGGTCCTCTTCTGGATGTTATACCAAAGTTAGGTGCCTTAATGCACCTCTTGCCTTCTCAGAAAAATTACCTGAAGCCGGTGCCTAAGAAGCAGCTCTTTGTTGGGCTTCCTTTTATCAGATTGGCAGTTGCGTTTATTGCCATTGGCACACTGTCCTTTACACAGTGGCGAATGTCAGTCCTTCTGCATGCAAGAAATGACTGGCCAGCTCAAGTTAACTCATGCTCAAGTAATCAATTTTTCTTCAGTCTCTTATACACCCGAGAGTAAAAGAAAGTCTGCTTTCTCACATTTGTGTGTGTGTGTGTGTGTGTGTGTGTGTGTGAGAGAGAGAGAGAGAGAGAGATATGCAGGGTGTCTGGTGCAGGTTGAACTCTGTCCCACCCCCCACCCCTCCACTTTGTTCCTGGCTCTTTTCTGTTCCCCATCCAGTTCTTTAGTCAGCCTACCTGTTTTGTCCCCCCATCCCAATACCAGCATTTTTATCTGTTCAAATATTTGCTTTTAAAAGCCTTTTTTACAGTCCATGAGGAGTAGGAGGGAGAACATCATGCATTATGTTCGACGCAGAGGTTAGAGGAAGACCGTCGGCTCTTAGTGGTGTGATACTTTTGAACAGCTTCTCCAGAAAAGTCAAGTGATTAGTTAAAAATTTCTTTTGAAATAGCCTTGTCTCTCTTTAATACGGTGCCACAGATGTGACTTGCAGGAGAGAAATTTTGTGTGGTGGCAATATTTTTAAAATACCATCACATTTGAGACTATTCCTTTTTGAAGATTCATTGAGCTTCATTTCATGCCACATCCTCCCACCCCTCTGGCAATTTTTCTAGGGCAAACCTGTTTGGCAGGCTGTTCAGAACAAAATATTCAGGTATTACAGGAATAGCAAGCTGTAACCAGAGCCAGATATGGAGCCTTGATTGCTACCCCTTTTTTTTGTCTTCCCCTTTGACAGATACTCTGAACTATTATCTTGTCTGCAATGCTGGCTCCCTAAATCCATTTCAGCAGGTGAGTTCCTCAGCCCACACACTTCTGTTTCGCTAAGCTGTACTTTGACATGACCAGGAGTCTTAACAGCAAGTCTCCAGGCTAGCTTCTCCAAAACGTCAGAATATTTTTTCATCTGCAGCTAAAAAGGAGAGCCCAAACGAATGTAGTAAGAACAATGGGCAGGAGGATTGGCCATTCACCATGTCTCACTATGATCTCATCTGCTCTCAAAGCAAATGCCAGGAAACGCTCGGCAATATTTGATTAGGGGAGCAGCAAGGAAGGGCTCTTCATTAATGTGAAAACAGCTATTTGCTATGGAAACTGACCCATGTCTTCAAATTCAGGTCACCACACAACCCCCTTCCAGGCGCAGAAACCAAAAATGATCCCTATGGGGACAGCAACCTGGTTGGTCTTCTCTCAGGAGGTCAGGCTCTCGGGTAAATTATCTGAGTAGCAATCACACAGGGTATTGCAGCAAAAGCCCAAAGGCCTGGTACATAAAGCTAATCTCCCTGGCACAATGTTTGAAAACAATTTAGACTACGAAATTTGTGTCTCCTTCACATATTTTAAAAAAATAAATCATAATACAAGGAAAACAAGCAAACCACAGGGTGTGTTTATGTAATGAAAACTTTGGTGTGCCTGTAGTTTGCTAATTGGAGTATGTTTTCTTTACAAACATGGAACACCAACTCTGAATTTTGCCACCCACTTTCCAACGTACATAGAAAACCTGCAGACCTGGAAAGAAGCACAAAATTCCACAATAAAGACTGACTTTTTTTGTTTCGGTGTCTTGTTTTCACAAAAGGGCTTTGCCTTTCCTCTCTCAGAAAGCTTGTGAGGCAGCTTAGGCTGACCAAGTCACCTTGTAAGCCTTATGCCCGAGGGGGGATTTGAACCTGGGGCCTTCCACCCCCATCCTGCCGGCTTCTAATTCATAGTGTGACACACTACGGTTCTCCTGTGTAGGATACTGGTGGCTACCCTTCTAGACAGTGCTTCAATAATTTAGGGCAGCTTGTCAAATCGAGATGTAGTCATTGCATTGCTTGCTGACTTGCCTTGGCCCTGATGACTGAGGTATGATGTTTGTGTTGAGCAGAAGCTGTCGGGAAGCCACAAGGTCCTGGTAGAAATGCAGGATGATGTGCTGGAGCTGATGAAGTCTGCCGTCAAAGAATACCCCGCTTCCAAGGTAAAGCTTGGTGAATTATTCCTTTCCACAAACCCAGTAAAGAAAATGCCCAGCTTTGCATTCCAATTCCTGTCTAACATCTTTGCTTTTAGGAGCACATCAGTCAAATCCAGGGAGTTCTGAATACCACCGAAAGCAACCTGCAGCACCTGACTGCCCTGGTGGACTGTCGGAGTCTGCATTTGGTGAGTACCAATGGGCAGGAAATACAGTAAATCATTTGGTGCTTGTAGCTATAGAGCTGTGGTGTGAAAAGCTGGGATATGGTGTACTGTGAAAGGACAGAATATAGAAAACCAGGTGGGACCTGATTGTATTTTCTGCACGAAAACTAGAGGTTGTATCAAATGTAGCGCTAAGTTAAAGTCACGTAGTAGTATATTTGTTCCGCTCATGATATGTTTCACACCAGTGGGATGTTGTTGTGCAAGAATGCATAAGCAGGATTCCTTTGTTGCACAACATTAAAACTCACTTGTCCACTACTGCAAGAGCACTTGCAAACAGAGAACTCTGCATTCAGCCCAAGGCAGCTTGTCTCATCTTGAGCTTCACTATGCAACAAGGGCATTCGAATACCATGAGCAGCACATACTTTTACACGAGCTGAATCTGGTGGCCTTCCCCATTAGAGGAAAAAACAATGTTAGCATGCCATTTTGGCCTTTCCTTGGCAGCAAAGATACACTGAAACGATTTGATAATGGTTCTGTGTAAAGCTTGAAGGGGCATGAAGGCAGGACAGCAGCACACCTGGATTATGATGTACATATTTAGCTAAGTGATTTTGAAAAGCAACAGCCGGAGAGAGAAGTGTGCCTCTCCTCTTCTTTCTGGTGTGCTTGTAACTTTAATAATACTTAGTAGTGTTCAGGGGTACCTTGCGTGTGTTAGCTCTGTAATCTTTACAACAACCATGCAAGGTTTATCATTGCCTGCACGTTGCAGGTGGGTAGTTTTGAGGCTGAGGGAGAACAGCTTACCTAAGACTACCTAGTTCAGTCTGTAGCAGACGTGGGACTTGAACTGGTGACTTCCTGGTTCCTGTCTTCACTTCTTGGCTACTATGCCATGGTAGCTCTCAAGCGTATAACTGTGTGTTGACTTTAATGTATTTGTCTCTGTAGAAAGCATTAGGATGAAAAGTCAGCATCTACCGCTTGTTAGAGTTCTTTCAGTTCTGATTTCCTTTGGAGCATCCTCATGTGATACCTGGAAAATAAAAATAGATGAGATTTATAAATTATTGCTATGACCAGTAACAACATGCTTAATGTATTACAGCAATACATCCAAGAACTATAGGGTTTGAATTTCTTTTTTCTTATTATTTATACTGTTGCATTATTTTTGCATTTTAAAAAGTGCAATTTTAGAAGGTGAGCCATTTTTTTAAAAGTTCCCATGGCAGTCTCACAAAATAAAACACAGTGTTACTACACATGCTTGAATGGAGGAATTGAGCAGGTGGGAGGCCAGGTGGCAGTGTTGCTTTTCCATCTTGAGCTTGAAAGAGTTTGCTCTGTTTCTCTCCTTTTAGGATTACATACAATCTCTGACGGGCTTCTGCTATGATGGCGTGGAAGGGCTTATCTATCTGGTTCTCTTCTCCTTTGTCACTGCCCTCATGTTCAGTTCTATAGTGTGCAGCGTCCCGCACACTTGGCAGCAAAAGAGGTATGCACACAAACAGAGGGAAGAGTGGTGCCTTTATATCTCTTCTTTCTGGCACAAGAGCACCACTCGCAGCTACTTACAACATTTAAAGTTCAGTTTTATAAAAAGCAACAATGTATAAAACAATGCATTGATTTATTTAGATAATTGTATATGCCTCCCAGTATTTTTAAGAAAAAGTCTTAAGTTGTTTACAAATCAAAGAGACAAGAATAGGCAGCCATAGCTCAGTGCTAGAACACCTGCTTTGCATGCAGAAGTTTTCAATCTCTGGCGTCTTCAGGTAGGGCTAGAGTGTCCCCTATCTGAAACACTGAAGAGCTGTTGCAACTCATTGTAAACAATACACAATGGGCAAGGCATTCCATAATCTGGAAACAGTCACTGTGAAGATCCCCTATCTTATACCGCTGAGACATGCTTCTACTCTAGATGGGACACAGAAGAGCCTCTCCTTCAGACCTTAGGGAGCAAGCGGGATGATATGGGGAGAGGGTGATCCCTAAGGTATCCTGGACAGAAACGATTTAAAGTTTTAAAGCTTAATTGTCCACACTTTGACTTTCCTCAGTCGGAGCCCCATGTAGACTGTGTTACAATAACCTGGATGTCCATTTCCTTCGGAATGGGTGCAGCTGGTGTACCAGCCTCAGCTGGCCAAAGACACTTCTGACCATCGCTGCCACCTGGTCATCCAGGTACAGTGGTACCTCGGGTTAAGTACTTAATTCGTTCAGGAGGTCCGTTCTTAACCTGAAACTGTTCTTAACCTGAAGCACCACTTTAGCTAATGGGGCCTCCTGCTGCTGCCGCGTCGCCAGAGCACGATTTCCATTCCTATCCTGAAGCAAAGTTCTTAACCCGAGGTACTATTTCTGAGTTAGCGGAGTCTGTAACCAGAAGCGTATGTAACCCGAGGTACCACTGTGTAAAGCTGCCTCCAGGAGCAGGCTCCCAGACTGCGAACCTGATTCTTCAAGGGGAGTGAATCTCCTTTCTAGGGTCCATCTCGTTTTTAAACAGGAACGTCTCCATCTGGATTAAACCTCAGTTTATTAGCCCTTAACCCCATCCAGTCTCCATGCAGCGATTCAAAACCACAGCAGCGCCTTTGGTATTAGATGAAAAGGAAAAATAGTTGTGTGTCATCCACATGCTGGGATTCCAGAGGCTGAGGAAAAGGAGCTGACAGCTCTGTGTGATGTAAGCAACCTACCCAAGCAGCACACGGCAGGGCAATGTGGAACCCTGGGAGAAACTGGCCAAATGGAGCAGGGAAGGAAGTGTTATGCATGGCAGTCTTCTAGATTTTGGGCTAAAATCCACCCACTAAGTCATCTCAAGCAAACATTATTAGCCACAACTCCTCACACTACCCAATAGTACTATTCAAGACGCTAAGTTTAGAGGATATGACGTCCGTGGGCTGCAAAATACGCATTAAAAGAGAAATGTCATGACAGTTTGGGAAGGACTGGCTGGTATGGGATGGCAAGTCTTCCTGGAGTGATTAGGATTGTCTTTAATGTCAAAAAGACCACTTAATAAGATTGACCTGTAAAATGTTCAGGAGACATAAAATGCTGTGTTGCTGACCCTTAATTCCTGTTGTTCAGCAAATGTTCACTGCCACCTTGTGGAACACATTTCAATTTACCCAATTAACTGTTGTCTGGAAATCAAATTCCTTGATCACTCTTTGAATGATCTCAGTCTTTCACCTGAGAACGTTATTGAGTCCCACAGAGAAGCTGCTGGTTATGTAAGCCCAGGCAGAGTTTTGCTGGCACCATAGTCTTTGCCCTTCCTCCTCTTCTTCCTTCAGACATACGAAAGCCACATGCCAATTATGTCTGTTACTTAAAAGTTTCTAATCATTTGTACCCCTGCTTTGGGCCCCTTACACACTTGTGGCCTGTGTTGTGTAGGTTTTTTCTCGTGACTTTTCTTTCAGAATACAATGTAGTCCATCCCCCACCCTGGTTGGTTATAGCTTTACTTTTCAAAGTGTCTCTATCACTTGCTCATTATTTCTGTGAGCTTTGGAGTCTGCATTTATTCTTTAAATATCTACAAAGCTGTTTTGAAAAAGTTCCTCAGTTGCACCAAAAAACCCCTGCAAATAGGAGGGAAATACTTCCCCTGTCTATCATATCAGGTGTAGGCACAAATATTAAATCCTGTGGTTAGGAAAAAACAGGATAGAAAGAAGGTAAGTTGGGATCTACTGGTAGATTTCTGGGTGATTTGGAGTGGATTGGCAAGGGTTTCTAACTCAGTATTGAACCCATTAAAACCTGGCAAAACTTGCCATGGCTGGTTCTGTGCTAATCACCTGTTTCTTAGCCTCAGAATGCCTTCTCTATAAAATAGGGATATGAATTAGTTGCTTCTGACCAACTGTCTGTGAGACTGCCAGGCAGCTTGTGTTTTGTGCTAGGATCTTTGGAATGCTGCAGCTTGGATATAGGCTGGCTCCAGGTGTAGAGTAGGCAATTGGCCTCAGCTTTTGAGCCACCATTTGGCACCTGTCTCTGCCACTACCACTATTTTTGCCCAGGTTCCAGTTAGAAGACATTGTAGTAAACAAACACAAAATAGAAGCTAGAAGTTGGCCTGTCTTTATATAAAACATCCCCAAGATTCTTCAGCACTGGTTAATAATACTGACAGAATGTGGCAATCTCCTAACTTGTAAAAAGGTGACTGTGTATGTGTGGCCGCCTCCTTACCCCACAGTCTTAATATTACACTGGCCCCTTAGATTAGTTATGCATCCAGTGGCTGTGTTCATTGCCACCCTGTATTCCAACCTGATGCCTTCCAGCTGTTTTGGACTGCAATTCCCATCAGCCCCAGCTATCCTGCACCAGCTCCTGGAAGACTGCTTTGTTGGTTCTGAGTTATTTGGCAGGCTCTGTGGGAAGAAATGTGACAGGCTTTGAAAGCCCAGGCTGCAGTTGTGGGAGGTCTGAGTCATTCTCTTCTCTGTGGGG
The DNA here is from genome assembly GCF_964106915.1 of Podarcis gaigeae. Taxonomy (NCBI): domain Eukaryota; kingdom Metazoa; phylum Chordata; class Lepidosauria; order Squamata; family Lacertidae; genus Podarcis; species Podarcis gaigeae. The sequence continues at coordinate 50,662,284 of NC_139690.1, read as the reverse complement.
AGGTGGTTGCTGTGAGAAGGAAGCTGTTGCTGTACTGAACTACTCAGAAGCAGGGGAAAGAGGGGGGAGGAGAAGCAACACCACGTGCTTGGTCTGGTTTGCTCTGCAGCAGCCCTGAAGAGAAACTTTCCTCCCGTCTGCAGGAGTTCAGATGATGATGGAGAGGATGAATCGACTGCTCAAGGGAACAGGCAAACGCACGACAACTTGTACAGGGTGCACATGCCTAGTCTTTACAGCTGTGGGAGCAGCTATGGAAGCGAGACCAGCATCCCAGCAGCGGCGCACACAGTCAGCAATGCTCCCGTCACAGAGTATATGTGAGTAGATGGTGCTCAGTGCATAGAGTGGGTAATGCGCATCCACAGGGACATCTCCACTGAAAAGTGTTAGCTGAGTAGCAGGACTGTTCCTGAAACCTAGGGCGGGCCACTGCCCTGTCAGTCAGGTCAGTCAGTAGTACTGTCCTTGAATGGGCCTGTGGTCTGGCAGTTTCACATATTTGCAGTGGGAGGATGAACAAGGAGGGAAGGAGGGAGGCTCTGTTCTGCAGCTCTCTGTACCTGAGTGGATCCTGGTATTTGGTTTAAGAGATAATGTATGGATACAGTTGAAGGCAGCAGTTACTTACTACTGGAGAACCAAAAAGGAGTTGTATGCGACTGCAGCTGCAAGCCAGTTTATTTATATCTTTCTGTATCGCAAGTGGATAAACTGATATTTGCAGAGCTTAATGGGAAATGACTCAGTGGTACTTAAAGATTGGAAACACTTGCCACTAGAGATGCTGTGTGTTCAAAACAGGAGTGAGAAACCTCAGACCCAGGGCAAATGTGGCCTCTCAAGCCTCACTATCTGGTTCCTCGCAACTCACCCCAGGCCACCCTCCTCCCTGGCCCTGCTTTGCACACTGAATGTTTTTGCCTCTTGCTTCTCTGGATGGGGGCTATAAGCAGGTGTGTGAATATGTTAAGAAAGTAGCCTGTAGTACAAAGATACATTGCATTTGTTGTCCTGCCCCCTTTTGCCACCCAAATGATGAAACCACCCCTTGGCCTGAAAAAGGCCTCACCACCCCTGGCTTAATGTATTTCCCCCATTGTCTCTGTAATGGAACGAATGGAACATCTTCCACAAACTTTAATAATATGGAATATGAGATAATTCTTTGCCTAGAGACAACTCAGAATAATGTGCAGGTTTTGGCCGTGTTTTGGACTGGCCTATGATGCGCATCTTTGGACATAACCACAGGGCTAGGACTCTTCATGGGAGTGGTACATCTCTTGCCTGCCTCCTGAGCCAAGGAAATAACATCCGCCAGCCTAATCTGCTGTTGAGCAGCAGTTGCCTGTTAAGACTCAGTTCACAGATTACATTCTGTGTATACAATTCCAAGATCACAACGAATGCAGCCACCTTATTTTTGACTTCCACAAATACTGTAATCCAGAAAGTGAATGACCTTTTCACGCTTTACTTTTTCTTGCCTTCCCCTCAGGAGCCAGAATGCAAATTTTCAGAACCCCCGATGTGAGAACACACCTTTGATTGGCCGGGAGTCTCCACCTCCCTCCGTAAGTCTGTTTTAATTACTGCTTTGAAGGGTGAGACAGAAATCTGCTTTGGAAATATGTGTAGTCAGCTCCTATATACTGCTTCATGAATAAGCATCTATTTAGAACAGAAACATGAGCTCTTCCTGCATCCATACACATTAACACAGCTTGTCTCCTGGTAAAATGTCTAGGTTCCTTTTCATATAGGAAAACAAACATGCATGTTGCTTAGAACATGAGGATTGGTGTCACAGATGTGAACCTTTAGAAGAATTCTGCAAATATATTCTGCTAGTAAGTCTGCAGATATATCACCATAGTAACTCTTGAGCTTGTAGTGGAAACTGTGTTTTGACATTAACACTGAATCCTTCTCCAAAATCTGCCTTTAAGATATACAGGTATTTAGGGGGTTTGTCGTCTGTTTCAACATTGGTAATTTTTTCATTTTTTTGTATCAAACTTTCAGAATAGGGAAATGTCTTTCATGAAAGGTTTTGATTGACCTGGAAGCTGTTTCAGGCTCAGCTTTGTTTCATTCACTGCTTAGTTTCTTTGGTTTCAAGCTTGTAATAACCTGCAGTATATCAGCCTTTGCACTGGTGAGTTGATAGTGTGCTTTAGCATCCAATTGAGATATGAATGACATAAATCCATCTTTTTTCCTTCTTTTTAAGAAGATGCCCTCTTATGATGTCTGAACTTGTCTTGTGGGAGTGCCTTTAGCCATTCCTGAAAGCAAATACACCCTGAAATATAAAACAAAAGCAATGAGAATTTTAAAAGAACAAATTGTGATAGTCTGTGCTACCAGCCCTAGTTGATTACCTTGACCAGCTCTCAGCAACAAACTTCAGAATTCTCCTTTTTAGCCTTTCCCCCCTTTTCTTTTTTTGTATATCGTTTCAGAGAACACTGTTTTTCTCAGCCATGGTGTTACCGTTTCAGAGGAAATATAAACATCTATTCTTGGAATTGATTACTGTTCTGACTGGGAGTGTGGTGGTGGGATCTGTAGCTGCAAACACTATAACTCCCTAATACTGCATGCTAAGCCTGATCATCTTAGTCGCCTGTAGAATTCAGCCAAACCATAGTTTTGCTTGCTGCAAAGCTCTTACTCTTTGGCAAAAGGAGTCTTCATTCTCTAATTAAGAAATGTCCCTTGTCACTAGCAGTGGTCTTAATTGCATTTCTTGGGAGAGGGAGATGGGGGACTTCAGACAGGTGTGGTGGGAGCGCTGTTGAAGATGTGGGATGGGCAGAATATCCTTCATCTCCTACCTGAACTTTTTGAGAAGACTGAATAACACTGTCCCAATGAAAGAAGGAAAGCGAATATGTCCCTACATGCATCTGAACTGATACTTTTATTACAAGAAGGAATGACTTCAGGTGGGTTCCTGCTTTTTGAGTTGTGGGGGGAACAGAGACATCTTCTTGCCAGCAGTTATCTATGCAATGAATTACTTTCAGATGGGAAAGAGAAGGCTGAATCTTTGAGGATGGGATGTGAGTCCTCCCCATGAGCCATGCGGCCTATTGGCCTTTTCCAGCTAAGGCTCAAATCCACAACCATAGGAAATGCCTTTTACTCAGCTTTGGCCACAATTTAGGAGTAAGAAATCTGTAAATAGGAGGCGCCTAAGAAGTCTTTAAGATGATGTTGCGTAGTCCGTACTCATACTATTTTGTCTCCGCTTCTGTTGTGGAAACCAAGGAAACCTACTCCTAGAACTGGAGTCGTCTTCTTCATTGTTTGTCTATTCTTTTTGTCCCCTTGGTCATACCTTCCCTTGTTTCCTCCTCCTCCTCCTTGCTCCAGAGTCTATTCCCATAGGACAGTAGAGCCTTCCCTGTCATTGACATACACACCCCAGCGTTTCACTTGCTTGCACTGTGTTTTTCATGCACGTTGAGGCTGCACTCTCTCTTTTTCTCTCTTTCCTGCATCATCACAGTTGTATTTGGCTGCCATGGACAGTAGCAGCCATATGAGCTGGCAGCTTAAGCCCTCGGACAGTGCTCGGACGTACTGGTAACAGCGCCCGCAAAATCGGAACAGGTACTGAAATAAGGTCCTTCTCGCTGAACTCCCACCCACACCCTGCCATCCCTGCACTTATTTCCCCAGGCCAGTGCCAAAGTATTCACATTCCTTCTCCCTGCACTTCCCACCCTATCCTTTTCCTGCCCAGGGTTTACGCTAGCTAGGCCTGCCCTGGTGCTTAGTAATGGAGCAACATCAACATCTTTCCTTGGCAAAGCTTCCTGTGGTCTTCATGGCAGTCAGTCGCACCTCTTGGAGATGAACAGATTAGCAGGAGTTTTGTAATGAGAGAGGAATCTCCTCCTCTCTAACTAGGCCTCCAGTTTGGATGCTGCCAAGTGTCTGAAACTGAAAACATGAGAAGAACCCAGTTTAGCTAACATGGGCATCTTTCTTAATGAAATGCCTATTTGTCTTTCGTCAGTGAATCTCTTGGTATCGCAGCTGATGCTGTGGAACACACATTTTAAAAACAACAACAAATAATGCCACCAGCATAGAACTGCTACTAAAGCTTCTCCTAACAAATCTATAATCCAGAGCACTTAAATTCTGCCCACTGCATGTTTCAAAATAGCTTCCTAGCTGTGTTGCACGTACAATCTTTCTATTAGAAATGTTTGCAGGCAAGGTTTGACAGGAAGAACGCTACTCCGGTTCCTGTTTAAAAATGGGTTCCCCTCTGGCTTTGACAAACTAGCCATAGAGTTTTCTTAATCAGTAACAAGTAAGCACAGTTGCCATGTGGTGCTTTCTTCTTCCTGTGATGCTAAGTGGCAAGAATCCATCAAAAAACAACTTCTGTAGAATCTTAAAGGGAAAGGGGAATAAGCATAGTTTGGTGATAAGAGACCATCTTTATATACCAAAGGGTCTAAATTCAATTCCTAGCATCCTAGCTGGGGGGGACAGGGGACTACAGTGGCTGTAGTTCAAAGTTAGAGCATATGCATTGCTCAGTTCCTAGCATCTCTAGGTAGTACAGTGAAATGGCCCTGCTGGAAATTCTGGGGAGCTGCTTCCACTCAAGTGTATAAGAGCTAGATGGATCAACGGTGTGACTCTGTATAAAGCTTCCTTATATCCATAACAAAAGCATTGTAAGTAGGTGTGGCTGGAAAGAGCCTTTGCCTGAGATCTCAGGTATTGGCGGGCAGTAGCAGGTAGCCAGCCCAGGGCCACATGGACCTATGGTCTGACTTAAGTACAAAGTAGCTTCTTGAGAGCCGTGTGTAGTTTTGAATCCTAGAGGCAGGTATTTGGGGAGAGCTTAATCCTGTGTGGTTCATCCCTTTAAAACAAGCCCAACCAACCAACCTGCACTCTTTATCTACTGAAGCAAACTGAAAGACGTCTGCCCTGGAAAAAGTGCCTGCCCTAATGCAGGTTCTTCTTTTGTTTCCCTGGTTGGTTGGTTGGTTAGCACAGCCCACTAGCCACAGTCTGCATCCTGTTCCTAGACCTGTTTGTATACATCAAGCTGTTACACCTCCACATCACCCATTCCTCCTGAGGCTTTTGTGCTGCGCTGGCTTCCATTCTCCGGTGTCACTTGCCTGGTCTTCATTCTTGCCACCTCCTTGTCATTGGCTTGCTCTGCTTTGGCAAATGCTTGTGGGTCTCTTGAGATGGCTGGCCTGTCAAGGAAACAGCCTTGGCTCGGCGCACTCTTTATCAAGCGCATGAATGGGTGTGTGCATCATTCAATGCATGTTGCTTGTACTCTCCAGAATGCCACTGCATCTTCCTCTCTTGTAAGCAGTCTTGCATTGGCCTTGCTTGGGCAACCAAGCCCCGGATGCAGCATTTCCTAATTCTCACGGGTGTATGCAGTTGCCCATTGCATTGTGTATTTTTAATGTTCTGTATTACCTACTTTGTATTTCAGGCAATTCCCCCCACCCCCACCCCAGGATAGTTTTACAGCGCAGAATATACTTAATGAAATTAGAGCACTATCTGAACTTTAAAAACAAAAGAAATGTTACACTGAATGCTTACGATTAATTAAGCAGTATATAACGACCTCAAAGAAATGAATATAATCAGGGGTACCATTTTGCATTGAGGGGAGGAGTGCATAGAACTTTCTGGTGGGACCATAAACAAGGCTAAATTGCATGATCAGTACTGCAAGTTTATCAGCGCAGGCTAAATACTCACCCTCTTTTATGTTTGAAGCAAAAATGTTTGGTCCTTTTTGTATGCATAACTTACTCTGTAGGCCTGCAATGGTTTATAACAATAGCTAACTAGAAAGAACAAAAAAATTCCTTCCAGTAGCACCTTAAAGACCAACTAAGTCAGTTCTTGGTATGAGCTTTCGTGTGCATGCACACTTCTTCAGATACACTCAGATAGATTCAGTGTATCTGAAGAAGTGTGCATGCACACGAAAGCTCATACCAAGAACTGACTTAGTTGGTCTTTAAGGTGCTACTGGAAGGAATTTTTTTGTTTTGACTATGGCAGACCAACACGGCTACCTATCTGTAACTGTAACTAGAAAGAATACATGAATTTTGAATGTGGGTGGCAGAGACTGCCCTCCTTAAGTGGTTGGCCTCTATAAAATGCCTGTCATCCTTCTTCCCTCACCCCAAAACCTGATTTAGATTAAGGACATGTTGTAGTATTTGTGTGGTTCTGCTGGAGAAAAGCTTTGAATTTCCACTAAGGACCAGTCCAGCTGCCCCTCGTAGGTCTGCTGTTTTTCCCCCCTTTTGCTTTCTAAGGAAAAAATTCCTCTGAGGTTAGGACCAGAAGGGGGAAAGAGCTGCTTAACATTTTACACAGCAAGAAACAATTGGAAGAAACACCACATACAGGAAGCAGCTGCAACAACTAATCTTGTTCCCAACACATCTTGAAAATGTTTTTTTTTTGGGGGGGGGTCAAGGGAAAGCTCTTATATTTAATTCTGAGTAAAACTGCTTTTTAAAAAAAATGTATGTTGCAGCTAATGCAGACAGGTTGGGGCTAGACATTTTCCTGCTCAAGATCTTGCAGTAGGAAGATTGGTGGGGAGAGGGAGAGAGAAGTGGAACTGTCACCTTGTGAAGAAGCGTCTCCTTGGAATATGTGGGCACAGGTTTTGGTTGGGATTGTTCCAAAGATCAGCAAAGTCCCTAAAATGTATTTAGCAGACTGAGCCCTCCCAGGTGAAAATGTTTAGTGAAGATAGGATACATGTTCCAGCAACCCAAAATGTGTACATGTTGACCAGAACATCAGCACCAATCAGGCTGGCTCATGCTCAAAAAAACTGGACATGAATATTTTTGTCTTAAATTCAGTTGCTGAGAAGGGGCCAAAGGTTATCAGCAAAATATTTATGGCAGTTGCAAGATATTGAAGCTACCCACATTCACAGTGTCATTCAGGTGAGGAATAAAATAGACTAGTCCTTAGAAATATTAACTGCCTACATAAGTGAATGAATCCATAATATATAAAAGTTGAACCAAGCTTCAGGTTCTCCTGTTTTCTCCTTCTCTTCCCACGGAACTAGGAGGAAGACTTGGGGGCAGAGTTTGTTTCACTGTTACAGAATCCCAGCTTAGCATTGTGTTCAAATGAGAGATCTCCATTTAAAACAACACTGGTTAATTTAACAAGCTAACTTCATAAATAAAATGAGAGGTGATCCAGAGAGTAGTGCTGTTTAGCTAGACAGCCAAAGACCTGGTCCACACGCTCATAACTTTAAGCCGTGGTTGGTTTAGCCAAAGTGTGGTTTGTTTGAATGTCTGAACCCAGCAGCAAACCATGATGGCAGGTTGAGTTGTGCACTATGGCATGTTTTAACTATGGTTTGGTATCTTGTTTGAACCCACCAGCCTTGTTTAACTATGTTTTGTTTGGCCCCCCCCCCCCATATGCTCACCAAGCTACACAGGTACAAGGCAAGAGTAGTTGGGTAGCAAACCAAGCTTTGGAGGAACAAACTGTGATTTGTTGTTCATCTGTGAGACAATCATTTGCTGAGCCACAACGGCTTTGTGCTGTATATGTGAGTGTGAAATGGTATAGACCTAAAGGTCATTGGATATTTGGGGGTGGGGGAGCAGGCACTGTATTTCAGCCAAACCTGAAAGGGTTGGTTGAGAGGATGAAAGAATAATGTACACAGACACTGAGCTCTGTGGGGAAAGAATGTGATAAAAGCATAATAAATGTTAGGTTTGGTTCTCCTTTCAAGAGAACTTTGAGAGTAATATTTTTGTCTGTAGGACATAACTTTTCTTTAGAAAGATGGGAATCAAAGGAATCTATCTCAGTGGGAACAGCACAGATATTAACCAGGAGGTATTTATCTAATTAAATTTGAAAGGTCGGGTTGGCTGTCCATAAGTCATCTGCAGTGAAAGACCTGACTGAAAAGATGTCCTCATACATGGGCATGTATGGGAAATTGAGCTCACATCAGGAATGCCATTGAATCACTAACCTTGCCTCTCTTATCCTAATACCTGCTCTGCTTTACAGAATCAATGTTCTCTTCCCTAGGGAACACATCAGAAATAAATGTAGTGGTGTCTGCCTTGCTCTCTGTGTAAACTTGCTCTGTACCTCTTAGTACACACTAAGATTTCACACTGTTCTTTTTAAAAAAGAGAGAGAGAGTGCGAAACTTTACATCATGAGCGACCTTGCCTGTTTTATCCTCTGTGTTGCCTATTGCCCAGCAAGGGGTACTTCTGGAGCTACTGCAACAACCTTGAGAACAGGATCTGGTTGACATTTGTAGCTGAGCATTAAACTGTCCCAGAAGAACATCTGTCTTTCCAGTAAAAACAGGTGTTAATCCCATTGAGGCAGGTGTTCCAATCCTGTCCATGTTTACTCAGATGTAAACCTCATTTCACTCCGCGATATTTGATCTTGTGTTTTTGAGCATTGGATTTTAACTTGAGTCCATCGCCATGCTTGGTTTCAGCAAGCTAAGTTGATTTGATCGCTGCCAAGGAGTAAAAGAGTGACTCTGGGATAACACCAAGTTGACTCTAAGGAGGAAACATACTTCCTTGGAAGACACTTTTATTTTTACTTTATTTCATTTCATTTACATTGTGCCTTTCTTCCACCTTGGAACTCAAAGCAGCATGCAAAGGATTTCCAGTGGTCTACTGCCCAGGTACCAACCCAGACCCAGAACTACCAGCTGTCAGAGTAGGGAGCTCAGGCTGCTACATCTTGTGTCCTCAGACCATCCTCTGGCATATCTGCCTGAGTTCCTTCCTCCTTGTCGGTCTTCCATTGGCAAGCGAAAATGTCACTTTTAAAAGCATGGCCCTGCAGCTGAAGGGTGTTCTGCTGTGTTTTAGCTGGCTCCTGGATGGGTGGATGGGTGGATTTGTAGGGTGGACTGTATCAATGTTTGGACTGTTGGTTTTTATGTTGGGTTATTTTTATTATGTGCTGGTTCAAGTGTGTATAACAAATGCCTATATATATATATATACACACACACACACACACACACACACACACACACACAGTGGTGCCTCGCAAGACGAAATTAATCTGTTCCGCGAGTCTCTTCGTCTAGCGGTTTTTTCGTCTTGCGAAGCAAGCCCATTGACGGCTTAGCGGATTAGCGCTATTAGCGGCTTTTATCGGCTTAGCAGATAAGCGGCTTAGCGGCTTAGAAAAAGGGGGGGAAAGGAAAAAAACCCCGCAGGAACTCGCAAGACATTTTCGTCTTGCGAAGCAAGCCCATAGGAAATTCGTTTTGCGAAGCACCTCCAAAACGGAAAACCCTTTCGTCTAGCGGGTTTTCCGTCTTGTGAGGCATTCGTCTTGCGGGGCACCACTGTATATGCATAATTGGCTTCTTATCAACGTGTTTTGTTGCATTATATGACAGAAAGGTAGGATTGTGTCCCCCTCACTAGCTCCTCTTTCCCACCTTGTGCCAGTGATTGTAGCAATGCCTCTAGAAGACCTGACCCTGCTTTATATCTCCCAGCATGGGTTCCTGGGCAGCCCTCAGTTTGCAACACATGTGGTGCCCTTAAATTTTCCATTTTTTTCTTTCATAGTAAAAAATATAGATATAGCGATGTATCTATATATTGCCACTCATCTCTTCCTTTCTTTGCATGATTGAAAGAGGAAATCTGGTGAGCCAAATCTCTGCTTTTTCTCCTCACTGTTTAATCAGGGAGCACTTGGATTGAGCACTGCAAGTATTTTGTAAATAGGCGTATCACTCATGGCCTGTCTAAATTCCAAATTTAGGTTTGTTTCTATACCAGCTTAACTGCCGAGGCTTTCCTTCAAAAAAATCATGGGATTTGTTATGCATATATCTTCCAAGCCCTTTTCTGCACCCAGGAGTTTTGGTTCTGGCATCTGTCAGAAGCCTAGGTGAACCTTTTGTTAAGGCGTTGGAAAGGATGATTAACCATTTGATATCTAACTTCAAATCTTAATACAAGGGGATGTATCAAGCAATACTTGAGTCTTAAGGTCTTGCCGATTACTCTGAATTGATCTACTATCTTCTTTGTGTTTTTTTCTCTTTCTCCAGTACACCTCCAGCATGAGAGCCAAATACCTCGCCACCAACCAGCCTCGGCCAGACTCTGGCAGTGTGCATTAAAAACTAGAATGTGGTCTAAGTTTAAAAAAAAGGAACAAAACGTGCCAACTGCTGCCATCCTGTGTTGTCCTCGCAGAACAGCCCTGCTTTTTTTCTGTCCTGAATCCAGCTCAGTTGCTTTTCTTGCTTCTCCACCCCTTTGGAGTGCACTTGGGGCAAAGCTAGGTGGAAGCTTATTACTGATTAAGGCTATACTTACTTGCACCTGTGTGTGCAGGAGTGGACAGAGAAGCAAGGTCCTGTGCACACCTGCAGGAGACTCGCCAGTTCACCCATGTTGTCCTGCTATGTGTGGGATCAGCTTTTGTTGACTGCCAATCAGGAAATTGCAAGCCGCTTGCCACCTTTTCTGCCAGGCCTCTGTCTAATTCATTGAGGACGAAAATGGTGTCGTGAGTCAAGCCTAGAAAAAGTGGATCATCTTACAGAAGTACTATGGATGCGACATACTAATCCGAGGAAGCCATATTTAATGCGCACACTGTCATAAAGTTCACATGCACTCAGCTTCTACTGCATATCTCTCATCTCTGTGCTACCCTAGAGAAGCGTCTCTTCATTCCAGGATTGACAAATCTGGGAGGCCACCTCTTCCTTCCATGTTAGAATGAGAAGGCCTGCTGATTCAATCATCCCCTTCCAGTACAAGTTTACTTCTTTCTCCCTCTCTCTAGACCTAGGTGCAAACACCTGGGGAGAAGTAGGGGGCTTCCCTTGCCAACTGCTGTATTCTCACTCCCCACACGCTATGCATGCACCCACATGCATGGATGAGTTCACATCGGCTGTGCTGAATTTTCCCACTCTACTTTGCCACTAGACTTTCTAATAGCAATCAGCAGAAGTTCTTTGACACTGATGTACAGACATGAAACTGGAGCCAGCATTCCTTCTGGTGCCAAAATATTTCAGGACAATGTTTAAGAAGCATTAGACGGGGGAGAGAAGGATCTTATCTCTGCTGTTGCCTGCATGGCACAAGTGTAACATGATAAAAGCGCAACTAAGAGTGCCAGCCAGGTTCGGTGCAAATGTTCCCCTGTGGCAAGATGGACTTACTGCTTTTTCTGAGCATTGGGACATGCAAGACCCTAGAAGCGTTGGATTCAGATATAGACCTTTGGGAGAGCTCCACAATCAATCTACAGATTTATGCTGCTCCTGTATCCCAGAAATGGGGAGCAAAAATACTGTGAATGTCAGAACAGGTTTGATATTTGCTTTTTCTCCCACCACCCTCTTTGGCCCGTCATGCTAATCTCTCATATCGGCTGCACAAACCACATTCTAGTTGCCTCTTAAAATGATGTGTGCTGGCAACAAAGATCAACAGCAGATTGAGAGAGATCAAAGTTCAGGGATGCCTGCACCAGTCCCACAGCTGCTGCATTGAAGGTGCTCTATTTGATAAAACACCGTGGGGGTCCAGGGGTGGGGGGTGACAACAGGAAATACTGGACAGGGAAGGCCCTTACTTATTTAATACTTTGATTTTTCATTTCTGTGTAACTTATCCCGCAACAAGTGACTAGAGACAGGGTAAAATACCTCCCAATGTCAGCTGGGATACCAGATCACTTTTTTGCGTGGCACCTTTATCAGAACTTGGGGGGTCCTCATTTAAGTTCACGTAGAAGCCACAGTGAGTTTGTCCCATCACCTAGGACAGTATTGGAGGAGAACTCCTCCAGACATAGAATGATAGAATTGTAGAGTTGAAAGGGACCTTGAGGATCATCTAGTCCAATCTCCTGCAATGCAGGAACATGCAGCTGCCCCATATGGGTCAAACCTGCAGCCTTGATGTTAGTAGCACCACGCTCTAATCAGCTGAGCTGTTCACCCACTTGATAACCCGTATCTCTTCCATTAGCAAAGGGCTGCTTTCAGGGGAAGGTCTGTATGCCTTCTCCTTGGAAATAGGTTACTTCCTACAAGGGTGTGACTCTTTTGCAGTTTGCTTACTGAGAAAGTGGAGGACCATGGGATCTTTGGGTGCTGCCTGCAGAAGGATAGAAAGAAAGATTGAAACAATCTTCAGTCAGTTGTCAAAAAGATTTACATGTATATGAACAGCATAGTAAGCCTTTAAATTTACCTCTGGGTATAGATTATGGTCATGTTCTACCCAATACTAATAGGAGAGGGTCTAAAAAGTTAAAGACTGTAAATGTTTATGTCCTCCCTGCCATCCGGCAACCTTTTAATAATCACTTTCCATCTGGCTAGCTCCAAAACTGGTCTCTTTTCCCACTCTAAGGACCATGCTGCGCATTGCAAAGCAGCAAACCCACATTTGCCATTGAGTGCACACTCAGTTGGGAGTTAATCCTCATTCTGCTTAGGTACATGGTTTTGAAACACCTTGTTTGTTCATGCTTCTAAAACAAAAAAATGTAGGTGTACACTTGAAACAGCTTATATTTATGGAACAGTTTTCAGATTGTACTGGAGAAGCAGCCCCCAAATATCACCCTTTGTAGCCTAGCCATGATTTTTAATGGCTTGAGAAAGGCAAGCCTTTAAACGAGGTCTCTTCCACCCCACGCCCACTAGTGTAGAAAGGAAGAGATTCACAGAGTATGAAATCATAGAGCTGTAGATTTGGAAAGGACCCCTTGACCCTTGCCCAACCCCCTGCAGATGCTCCAGTAAATGCTGTCTGTCCATACTGATGCTAACCAAGGGACCAACAACAACATTACAGTAACCACTATAGAAATTGCCTTCGTCCAAGGTGTAGCTGCAACTTACGCTCTGAAGAGGAGGGAGCAACCGGGTACACTGGTGGATCATGAATTGCCAAATGGAGATGTGCTTAGTATCTTCCATTGGATTTCTAGAAGGAGACCATTTGGGGAAAAGTGATGCTATAAGGCAAAGCTGCAAGGTCTCAACTGTGTGGATTTGATTGGGAGACTCTGGACTTGCTGTGACTTTTTTCCCAACTTCCGTAGAGTCGCAGCATCTAACTGCCTCGTTGCATGCAATGCAGGACCTTGGTGGATATCTTAATTAACGTGGGCAAGACTCAGCTTGGTTTTTAATTGAACCTCTTTTTTAAAAAGAACAACACCGATATGGATTCCTGAGTGACACCAACAGCACGTGGGGATTTTCCAAGGCTAGATTAAGTGGGCCTACTTCTGAAAAAGAAGCTTGCGTGTGGGGGCATTTGCACTGGCACGAGGAAAAGTGCGTACAGCGGTGACCTGCAAGTGAGGTGACTTCTCTATGCAGTCTCTTGTGCAATCCCAAACCATCTGTGGTTGCAGCATGTCTGTGGAATCGGCTTCTCAGGAGTTCTCTGCATCATTTGTTCTGCCCCCACTCTGCCCTGTCCTCCAGGCCAGCTTCCGAACAGACTAATTCCAAATTGCTGACTGGCCGGTTTTATCTTTTAGCTGGCTTTGGTGCCTGTTGGGGCTCTTAAATATCTTTGGTATAGCAAGTGAAACCACAAAAACTTTATTTTTTCTCTGTCCTAATTTGTATGAGTTTTTAAGTAATGTGATGGGGGTGGGGGTGGGGAACAATCTCAAGACCATATTGCTTGGAATGTGTCCTGGCTGATTTCCTCAGCGACTCTCAAATCATTTCAGAACCATCGCCCTGACTTTGATTTAGTTTCCGAAATTCTGGAGAGGGAGGAAGACTAATATCTAGAACTGCCTGATCAGAATCTAAATGAGGCAGTGAGACAACGGAATGGGAAACTGGAGTGATAAAGACTCTCCTTTTGATTGTCTTTCTCTCCCCCCCCCCCCAAAGTGCATCTGTGGCCATCTGCTTGTCTGCTTTATTTGGTCATGTTCCTCCCCTCCCCCCTAAAAAAACACCCCCATGGCATTGTCACAGCACTTTTTTTATTAAAAAAAAACCAATTGTGAACCAAGAACCTTGTCAAGCACACAAACATCTCCACAATGTGAAATGTATATAGCATGTTGGACTCTCTGCGTCCAGTGTTCAAGACTGCATTGTAATCGTTAAAAAAAAAAAAAGGAAATTGAATCAAGACTTGGCTGTGAATTTATTTTTTGTGTGTGTGTGCTGTCCTGGAAATAAGTGTAGTGTTTTGTATCCTGTATGTTAATGTTAGCTGACTCCATTTTGAGTTCATTTTTGCTTATTAAAAGAAAAAGAAAAAAGAAGGGTTCATTGTACGAACTTGGCGTTCATCCACATATGCCGATCTGAGGAGTTCGATTCTCCTCTGTTGTCCCCTATTCCTTGTTAAATACCACTGGAAACATATTTTAATTTAGTGCTTCGAGTGTGACCAGCTTAGCAGTGATGGAAGGAGAGGGAGGCCCAGAATTTCCCAAGCCGCAGATTGCATGTTCATGGAAAGGTGTTTGTGTGTGTGTGTGTGTGTGTGTGTGCTCAGGGTACGATTTCCAATAATAATTAAAGCTTCCACAGTACTGCTTAGCCCAGACACTTGGTGGCGCCTAGATGCATCTGGGCCATACAGCTTGTGACCTACCAAGCCAAACAGCACACCTCACTCAACAAGCCGCCTGTTTTTGTTTTTCTGCCTGCCTGGAAGTGCAGAAATGGCAGTGTTGAAACTCCTGGCGGGCTACTTACTGTAAGCAGATGGGGAGCCAGTTGCACTTGGCTTGAATTCGTGCATGTCTTGAAATTCTTGGTGCTAAACACTATTTAGAAAGCCTGTGCTGCCTCTGCTCTTTTTTTGTGGTTTATTAAATTTTATTTAAGAAAAAAAGTACTCTGCTCTTTATCCCCTGTTAGGATGAGCATTGTGTGTGTTCACAAAGGGGAAGAATACCACCTACATTTTGCAGTAATCAGTGTCGCAGTGGCCATGAGAAAGAAGTTGAGCTGCTCTCTTTTGACACAGCTTTAGCCTGCAGTTCAAGTTCCTACTTCAGCATGGAAGGCTGAAAGTCATAGGACCATTTCACATAATGCTGTGTAGCAGAGATTGTAGCAATGCTGATTGTAGCAGAGATACTGTGGGATAGTTTTGGTTGTGTGAAATGTGTCCCATGCGTAAGTTTTTGTGTGGTACTCATGAACTGGAGGCAAGCTTATGTGATTCACATGCAAAAAATACTTCTTAAAAGGCCACACGGATACAAGCCAGTGTTAACTTACACTGTTCTTGCCTGCTCTCAGCCAGTGTTCCAGGAGAGCGTACAGACTCTGCCATCCTTAGCAAGGCTTTGAATATCAGGCAAGATCTTTCTTTTCCAGGACCAGTATCCCATGAGGATTAATAGCTAGGAGGCTTGGATTTCAACTCCTTACAAACATTTATCTCATACATTTCCTGAATTTTCAGGCTATAATTCATTGTGCTCTCTTTGAATTGCCTGCAATATTAAATCAGCTGGGTTCCCCTTTTCTTCACCTTCGATATTTCCCATTTCTGTTACTCACGATTAATCTGTAACTTAGATGGGAAACCAGTGTCCATATGTTGTTGGACTCCAACTCCCATTAGCCTCAGCCAATGGTTCGAATCATCATGGATGATGGGAACTGTAATTCAACAACATCTGGAGGGCTTTCCCCACCCTGTTTTAACTAATGGCTGGCCTGGACCTCAAAAACCTTAAGTCTAACCCAGTTTGAACGTGTCTTGAGGAGCAGGCCCTGAGCCACATGGGAGCTTGCTGTTTGAAAGGAGTCTACAGGGCATGTGAGAGCCTTTGGAAACCTCTAGAGCAGGCTTCCTCAAACTTGGCCCTCCAGCTGTTTTTGGCCTACAACTCCCATGATCCCTAGCTAGCAGGACCAGTGGTCAGGGATGATGGGAATTGTAGTCTCAAAACATCTGGAGGGCCGAGATTGAGGGAGCCTGTTCTAGAGTAGCTTCTTGGATCTTAGCCATTTATGTATGTGTGTGTGAGAGAGAAATTACTATGCACAGCTAGTTGCAGGACTGCAGAGTTTGATTCCTGGAATGTTATCTGCTAAAACAAGAAAGAATCTCTGCTGCTAATCTTTATTTTTGAGCTTGCCCAAGAGAGAGAAGGTTCAGAGACACACTTTGCTTTTCCAAGGGATCCGATTAAAAAATGACCCAGTAGAATTAATCTCAGCCTTGAGAAGTGCACAGTGCTGAAAAGGAAGTGGGAGAGAGCCACTCTTCCAACTTCCTGTTTCAGCTCTATGTACTTTTAACCACCCTTATCGCCTAATGATCAAGGGGGGCAGCGAGTGGGGAGGCTCAGAGGCTCTTGCAGGGGGAGATCTCAAGAGCTTCATTGGCAACCCATGGCTTAAGCTCCCATAACCTCTAAAGCGTGGGGTGGTTGATTAAAGGAGTCGCTGTATCAGGAGTGGGAAATTTGATGGGACCATTGAAGGTGAGAGCTGGGATCCCCTAGAGCCTAGACTTTTTTCATTCTTGACTGACATGCAGTTGTCAGATGAGAGTTTGGCGGTGGGATTGGGGAGATGGCTTGGCTTCACTAGACTTCAGTTTTTCCTCTGTAAACGAGGCAACTCCCCTCTCGCCCAACTAGGTGAAGTTTTGCTTTTGACGTCCTGCATAGGAAGATGCAGCGGTCTGGGCTTTTATTTATTTATTTATAACAGAAAACTGCCCCTTCTGGGTGCACTTGGACCAAAAAAGAGGAAGAAAAGGCCAGTTTTTAAACAGGCAGCTATGAGGAAAGCAAAGCGTTATTCCTTTCAATATTTAAAGAGGGGTTGCTCTACTCCCTCAGGATCAATCTAGGTGCTGCGTGTCTTCGACAACAAGAACAACACCACTGTCCTCTCTATGCAATGTTGGTTTTTTCTATTTTACGTTAGGATTCTTATACTCTGAATTTCTCCACCACAAGGGCTCTATCTCCAGAGAGCGTTGGAAGTAGTTGGCAAGAATGTTGCTAACACACACACACACACACACACACACACACACACACACAGCATCAGGTGTGCTGTTAAATTTGCTTCTGGGATTTGCCAACTAGAATGATCCAGCTATGGTAGCTGTGCTTTTCATTAGCAGACCAATGGCAGCCACAATTGGGAGATGACTGTCTTTGTCCCCGTGCTGTAAAAAGGTGGTTCTGCTTTCTGGGCAGTGATCTGCAAGGAAAGGCACAAGAATAGGCCAGGCTGCTTTTCCTAGCTGTAACATAGGTCCTGGATCCTTTGTTAACAAGAGTCAACATGGGAATTGCCTGAGGACTTCTCTCTTCTGGCTTCTCTTCCTCACCTTTTGACTTACTGTCACAGAAACATACCAGTGAAGACAAAACTGACATTTTCTCTCTCTCCTAACTTGGTTTTGTTTAAAACCACAATGGCTGTACTGTATATCCTGCCACTTTATATAAAGATACACATGTATATGTGTGTAATTTTTTAAAGCCTTTGAACATGACTAGTTGCTTTCAAGTGTTCTGCGCTTACCCCAAATGTTTTGAAATTTTGTGGGAGTATAAACTGAGGAGTGAGCCTGTTTTTGTATCCTTCCCTTTCCTCTCATTAGTTTTATTAAATTGTACTGTAACCATTTTTAAATTTTTTTTACTGGTTTGGGTTTTCTTTCCCCCCTTGTTCAGCAAATGCTAAACAAAAAGTTCTAAATGTAATTTCTGTGGTTTCTATTCAGCTTCAGTTTAATGTTTTAAAATAAACTTTGAAAACGCATAGCCCTGGAGTTACGTGTCTTAATTTTAAATCACTGCCATTGTTCCTTGCGGCTTTTGTTTTATATTTAAGTTTGGGCATAGTTTGTTAGCATTGGGGACTGTGTTTTATGTATTTGTACACACAGAGGGAGAAACATGCAATTGGTTGCTTAGATTCTGCAATGAAAGGTAAAGGACCCCTGGGCGGTTAAGTCCAGTCAAAGGCAACTATGGGGTTGCGGCGCTCATCTCACTTTCAGACTGAGGGAGCCGGCGTTTGCCCACAGACAGCTTTCTGGTTCATGTTGCCAGCAGGACTAAACCACTTCTGGTGCAATGGGACACACAGAAGCCAGAGCTGCAGTGATATCTATCTATTTGCACTGCTAAGCTTTCGAACTGCTAGGTAGGCAGGAGCTGGGACAGAGCAGCAGGAGCTCACCCTGTAGTGGGGATTCGAACTGCCAACCTTCCGATTGGCAAGCCCAAGAGGCTCAGTGATTTAGACCACAGCGCCACCCGCTCCCTTACTATTCTGCAATAAGAGAGGATGAAAGAGGAGGGGGCATAGCTTACCAGCACTGGTTGCAGACGTGCCCCCTTCTCCAGTCCTTGGCATCGTCCATGGCATCCTTCCCTGACCTGGTGCAATCCAGATGTTTTTGGACTACAACTCCCATCCACTGTAGACGGCATATCTATTGGCAAAGGCTGCCCTGCTGTAACTGAGTCTAAGTGGGGTTACTGAAGCAGCCGCCTGTATTTTGCTGCCTCTGCTTCCTCTTGTTTCCCCTGCATTGAACTTCAGATGGTAGAACTCCTTAGAGCAGGGACCCGTCCTCCATAAAATGGGTGGCTCACCTTTCTTGGCCTGTGTGAGGTACATTTCCTGCTGACCAACCCTCTGCACTGCAGTGCTGGATGTTTTCTCCCGCTCTGGAGGGTAGGACTCGAACCAATGGCTTCAAGTAACAAAAAGTGAGATTCCAACTAAACATCAGAGCTGTTTGACAGTGGAACGAAATCCCTCAGGAGGAGGTGGACTCAGTGGGCGTTTCAAAGCAGAGGTTGAATGGCCCTCTGTTTTGGATGCTTGAGCTGAGATTCCTGCATTGCAAGGGGTTGGGCTAGATGACTCTTGCTGTCGCTTCCAACTCAACTATTATATGTGGGCATGGGGAAGTGTGCCCTGATGCACAGCATGTCAAAGCTCATGATTTTGTGGGGAGGCTTCTCCCAAGTCATAGTGCCACGAAAACCTTCCCTGATGCAGTGGCTGCAAATGTTGTACCTTATAACTCTTGTCAAAAACCATTGTGGGCTCAGTTGCCACAAAGGTGTGTAATGATGACCCATCATTTGTAGGGAAAGCCATATTGATCGGGTTTTGTTTACCGTATTGACAGTGAAAGTGAAATCAACCGCCTTACCTGTTCAGGATGGTTAATACTTCTCTCGTCTGCATTCAAAAGATGCCTGGATCGGTCAGTCCCCCCCCCCTTGTTCTTTCCCCCCAAAAAAATATTTATTGGTGGAAATGCATGCCACTCAGAATCTGAGCTTCTGGAAAAACCACTTGTTCTTGCCTGTCTTGTATCTCTCCTTAAATTTCACTCTGGCCTCCCGCCGGGCTTTACGTTTCAGCGCAGGGTCCCTACAGACATCCTTGTTGACAACAGTCTTGTCAAGGGGAGTATCAGCGGAGTACCTGGTAGGCATCAAATGGCTGTAATTGTAGATCTTCACAAAGGACTTGATCTTGGAATGCTTGGCAATCTTCTTGCCCATGCTTGCTGTCACTTTGCGTGGGTAGCGATTGATGCCGGCCATCAGAGCGTGGCTGTAGGGGCGGTCAGAGGTGCCATCATCAATATTCTTAACAATAACAGCTTTGCCTCCGGAGTAACGCCCAGCAAGGACAAGGACAATTTTCCCTGGTTTCATAAACTTGCCCTTCTTGCAGCTGCAGCAGCGATGGCACCCACACCCTATTGTGGGACCCTGACCCAGTCAAGGCAGTGGCGTAGCGTGGGTTGTCAGCACCTGGGGCAAGGCAAGTAATTTGCGCCCCCTAACCTGTGGATTTGTGCCCCCTAACCCTAACCCCCAGATGTTGCGCCCGGTGCGGCCGGCCCCCCCTGCACCCCCCACGCTACACCACTGAGTCAAGGTGCCCAGGGTGCAGTGATGATGTTTTCGGATATGGAATATCCAGAATATCTGCATTGCTTTCCCCGTCTGCCCCTCATGGTGCAGGCAGCCTTCACCGATTGTGCTAGTTGGGGCTGGTGGATTTGCCATCCAAAGCAATTGGAGCACATCAGGTTAGCCAAAACTGAAATAGCCACACTGGAACTAGAAAATAAGCAGGTTTTTTTAAAAAGACAACAACAAGGAACAAGTGGGATAAAGGTAAAGGGGCCCCGGCCATTAGGTTCAGTCATGACCGACTCTGGGGTTGTGGCGCTCATCTCACTTTATTGGCCAAGGGAGCCGGCGTACAGCTTCCGGATCATGTGGCCAGCATGACTAAGCCACTTCTGGCAAACCAGAGCAGCGCACGGAAACGCCGTTTACCTTCCCACCGGAGAGGTACCTATTTATCTACTTGCACTTTGACATGCTTTCGAACTGCTAGGTTGGCAGGAGCAGGGACTGAGCAACGGGAGCTCACCCCGTCACGGGGATTCGATCCACCTACCTTCTGACTGGCAAATCCTAGGCTCTGTGGTTTAACCCACAGTGCCACCCACGTCCCTTAACAAGTGGGATAGCGGGTAGATTAACTTGGTTCTGTGAAAGGAGTCCATCTCTGCTTCTTCCAGTTGCTATTTGCATTCGGCATCAATCCTATCTTGTTTCCACAGCTTTCAGCTGCAGACCATAATGCTATCTCTGCTTACTCACATTTCAAGTGTTCGTGTCACACTGCTTCCACCAGGTGGCGGCAGCACCCTATGTGTCCCCTGTAAAATTTTAAGCACCTCCAGGAAAAAACAAAAGAGAGCCTTGAAGCAGTGACTAAGGAATTCATGATAGCAAATCTGTTGTCAGCTAGAATCCACTTTGTTGGATGCATGAATTGTTATACTGAGTTGGTGTAGTAGAGAGAGAGAGAGACAGAGGGATTGCATGGGCGGGGAAGGGGTGAATTGTAAGCTGTGACATCGAAAGGAAATGAAATGTAGAAAGGTTCAGGTGTTATATTCACACACACACACAGCCAGTTAAGTTGATGATCCAGACATCCTGCCATTTGTAAGTCAGTTAACACATGCAGCGTGATAAAAACCCACTGCCTCCATCCAATTCAACCAGTCTTTCGAGGTGATGCAAGAGTAATTCTAGCTATTTTGCAGCAGCAGCAAAAAAACCCTGGAAAATAACATTGCAAGGAAGGATCTGCGCCAGAACTTAGTTATTTCTCTTGGTAGTTGCTGGCAGGTTGATTTTCTTGATGTGAGGGAGCGTTTCCCACACTACTCTGAAAGGTATAGCCTACTCATTTTGCTGTGTATGTAAATGATATATTAATTTCTACTTGGGAAGGGAAACTAAAGGAACTGCAATGCCAAATGCCCTTACTCGAGATTAAGGTAAGGGGACAGTCCTCGGATTTACAAATCAGTCCCCATACAAAATCCTATCATTCCTACTAAAAAATGTCCCTGGATTCATTGAAAAAAAATCTGGTAACCTTAGATTAAGGCCCATATCATTCACTGAAACTTACAGTCTGAGTAAGAATGTACACAATCAAGTTCAAGTGTTTGAGACGGTGTAATACTTCTGCAATTTTATCAAGCATATCCCCCCCCCCCGCCCAATGATGTGCTTCCTGCGGGTTTTTTTTCCTCCCCCCCTTTTTCTAAGCCGCTAAGCCGCTTATCTGCTAAGCCGATAATAATAGCGCTAATAGTGCTAATCCGCTAATCCGTCAATGGGTTTGCTTCGCAAGACGAAAAAACTGCTAGACGAAGAGACTCGCGGAACGGATTAATTTCGTCTTGCGAGGCACCACTGTACTTGAAATTGGTGCTTTGTTTAGCTATATATTCTGCCTTACTTCCAACATGGAAGTCAGGGCAGCATACATGTGACCCCTAGGAGTGTTGCAGGATGTCAGGGGTTCAGAAGGAGAGACACAGGAGGGGGAGCAAATGGAGAGTGAGGAGGAGGAGTACGAGGGGGGCGCAGGCAGTGACAGTGGCCAGAGTTATTCCACAAGCCTCTCTAGCGAATCGGAGGACTCACAGAAGGGAGCGCCGGTGGCCAGAGCGAGGGGGGCTCCAGGGGGGAAGCCCCAGGAGGAAGGGGCCAGCGGGGAGTCCCTGAGCAGCAGTTGGAGATCAGGACCAGCATCTCCACCAGAGCGCAGTGGGGAGGGGGAGTCCCAGGAGTCGGGACCAGTGTCCTCACCACCAGAGGGAGGAGAGGAATCAGGTTTGGCAACGCCCACATCAGGAAGCGGGGAAACGGTCAGAAGGAAAGTCACCGGCTGGGCGCGCGCGCCAAGTTCAAATGTACAGGAGCGCGGCACAGCGGGGAGCCCGGGAAGGGAGCCGGGTCCTAAAGCCCGCCGGAGGGAGGGGCAAGACTCAGGAGGCTCAGCGTCAGAGGAGTCCAGGAAGGAGGGAACCCCAGAGGGCAGAAGGACCCAGCGAAGGAAAGAACAGCGTAAGAGGTGGAGCTGGGCTAGAATCTTAAACTGGTGTGGGTGGAGCAGTGAGTCAGAGGGGACTTAGCCGGTCTAGCGTCGAGACGTGGGTCTGCGCGCCCAGAGCTTGGAAATGGAAACTAAACTTTAATAAAGACTTTTGTATATAACATCCACTGGGCGTTGGTCCTCTGTGAGCTGGGACCTAGCGGCAGTCCTGACACATGACCTTTTTATTCCAACTTAATTTTAAGTCTCTTCTGAATGCCATACTTCTCTTGCCATGTTGCAATTCTATAGCGTTGATTCATCATTCCATAAGCAGCCATGGCTACCATTTTCTTTTTCTTAATAGAACCTTTTCTGCGGCCATCTTCTACTTTGGTATCTATGTCGCATGCTTTTTTTAAAAAAGCTTCAATTTAAAAATAAAATTAAATTAAAGGCTTTCATCTTGCAGCTCTTTTCTGGGACAGGACATCCTGTTTACTTGTAGTGGCTCCATACAGACAAAGATTTTGTTTCTACTTCATAAGACCCCTTTGGGCCTTTCCTTTGTAACAGAAATAAACACGCAACTTGAAGGTTTGTCCAAAACCTCTGTAGAATTGTTTTGCAGAGATACCCATAGGTGGCAGGGTCTACATGTTCCACCAGTGCATGGATGGTTAAACAGGACCGGCTTCTTCTGACAGTTGGGTGTCAGGATCTTAGTAAGTAGACCAACAAAACTTTGGCTACAGCTTGGCCAAAGCTAAGCTGATTTCAATGAAATCAAGGCAAACAATATGTGCTCAGTAGGGAGAAATGTGGTTTTGATTGCATTTAAGGATAAACTTACCTACCGTATTTTTTGCTCTATAAGACTCACTTTTCCCCTCCTAAAAAGTAAGGGGAAATGGGTGTGCATCTTATGGAGCGAATGCAGGCTGCGCAGCTATCCCAGAAGCCAGAACAGCAAGAGGGATTGCTGCTTTCACTGTGCAGCGATCCCTCTTGCTGTTCTGGCTTCTGAGATTGAGAATATTTTTGTTGTTGTTTTCCTCCTCCAAAAACTAGGTGCGTCTTGTGGTCTGGTGCGTCTTATAGAGCAAAAAATATGGTAAGTTGCAAATCTCAAACCATGCCACAAACCAAAGCACAGCTATCCTTTGAAATTTGCACTGCTCCAAATTTTGCAATGCGTGTCTCCACCCAAACGATGCGTACAAAAATGCATTAGGAGAAATTGCTTGCAGAAAATAAGTGTTTTAATCAATGTGTTTATTGGGGCAAATTTGCAGCAAAATGCTGACAAATATTCTGAAGGATTTCTTTTTAAAAAATTGTAGATTGTAGTGGCAATGTGGAAAACGAGTTTCAGGATGCGGAAAAACTGGAACGTAAAATAAACTAAAATTGGTAGTCGCCCACCCTGCTTCTGACTGTATGGTGGTCATGTATTGGTACACCTTCCCTGTTTTTCTTGTAGGGGTCACTAAAGCAGGGCATGGGGCACCTGTGGCCTTCTGGTTTCTACTTGACTGCAACACTCCTCTTCCCTGATCCCTGGCCAGGCTGGCTTGGGCTGGTGGGAGTCTCCCCAGCAACACCTGGAGGGCCATCGGCCCCCCCACACCTCAAAGCTCTTTTTAGGCATTTTCAGTACCTTGCACAGCAATTTCATGTGCACTGCTTTCAGGTGTAAGCTGTGTTGCACCTCAACTTGATGCTATGACTGGGGAGCAAACCATGAGAGAGTGGAGGCAGCCCTTGGCCAGTGTCACGTGTGGTTCCTGAAGGGCATAACTGCACCCTCAGGGAGTGGGATGTGAAATCTTGATACATGCATTTATTTATTCCCTTCTGTTTATTTTCTACCTTTCTTCTGGAGCAGAAACCAAGGCAGAGTCCAGGAGCTTCCACGCATTGACCAGGCCTGGAGCTGCTTAGCTTCAGCAAGATGATGGACATCATGTGCCGCCAGACTGTGTACCCTTTGGGCTATAAGAACTCTGCTGGGTCATGCCAAAGGCCCATTTAATGCAGAGGCTAACCAGATGCCCACCAGCAAGCCTTGAAGCAGGACCTAAAAGCAATACTATGCATGTCGGTCCTCAAAGATAGCCTGCCCCTTCACCTGGAGGTTCTCTATAGCCATCATGACCAATTGCCATTGATAGAGCTGTTCTGCATAGCTGAAAGTATTAGTTTAGGGGTTAACTCATGGATATTTGTATCATAAAGGGTTAGAGGAAATTGGAGGTTGACTGGCACTGGAATGCCAGAGCACAAATCCCAATCCAGCTGCCTGCCTGGCAGGATGGCTTAAATCTCGCTCAAGAGGTTTGCTCTTTTGCTCTCTGTAGATTAATGCTTACTGCCTCTTGAATACATTGTGAGGTCTACTTCTAATGTGAGCCAAAGGTAGATTTTTCCAGGATATACTGCTGTTCTGATAACACTGCTGGCTAGCCATCAAATCTGGCTCGCTATGGGACAGAAGATTTATTCCAGAGGCTGCAGCCGCTGGCCAGACAGTGATGAAAAACGGCTTCCTCCGGTGGCAAGCACCCAACCCTCACTGCTGGACCGTGGAGAGCTAGCCCAGCCGTTATCATGGCTGTTCTGGGTTGCTGAACCATTACAAAGCAAACAACAGGAGCTGGCTTTTCCCAGCCAGAGTCCATATATCATTCCCAGCACCACCCCACACGCAGACCATTCCACTGACATGCGAGAATGAAAGTGTGCTTTCTTATGGGTGCGATTTTTTTTTTTTTTTACTTTTAAAGGGATTGCAGAGAGTCTCAGTTTTAAGGGAACACACATTAGCTACTGCCAATCCATACACCCAGAATGGGTGTCTGAAATGAGCTCACTGTGCTTGTGCCTCTGTGTGCGCATTGTTGTTGTTTTCTACCAGTCTTTAGCTGAGAAATGAGAGCAGAGGTGGAATGTGGGGTTGGGGGGACGGTGCCAGAGTTTTGCCCCAACTCACAGAAGTTTGTAGGACACATAGCGTGGAGAATATAGATTTTTCTGTGTGTGTCGTAATAGCAGAACTTGCAGGCATCCCATGAAGCTCAACGTTGGACGAGTCGGGATGGATAAAGCAAAACACTTATTCACACAGGGCATGTAGTTGAACTGTGGAACACCCTCTTGCAGAAACCAGTGATGGCCGCCAACTAGGATGGCTTTGAAGAGGGTTATATGTATTGGTGGAGGAGAGAGCTAGCGATAGCTACTAGTTGTGATGGCTCTGCTCTGCCCCCGCAATTGGAGTCAGCAATACTTCTGAATACAAGTTGCTGGAAATCACAGGAAGGGACCGCCTCTCCTGATCTGCCCCGCAGAGGACCTTAAGGTCCATGAATAATCATAGTTTAGAGGTCCCGGGCGCTAAGGAAGCCAGACTATCCTCCACCAGGGCCAGGGCCTTCTCAGTGATGGCTCCGACCTTGTGGAATGCTCTGTCTCATCAGACCAGGGCCCTGCAGGATTTAACTTCCTTCCGCAGGGCCTGGAAGACAGAGCTATTCTGCCTGGTTTTCAATTTGAACTTAGCCTGATCTTTTATTCCCCTTCCTTCCCTCCCCCTCCCCTTTTTATGAAGATTACCTGCTCTGGGATCCCACAGCTAATTCTGCCCTGGTCTCCTCGCTGGCCCAAATAGGACTAATTTAGCCAGCTAGCCCTGGTGATCATCTAATGTTTATTGGATGGATTTCCCCCCTAAATTGATTTTTTTATTCTGAATGTATTGTTATTCATCTTTTATACTGTATTTTATGCTGTTTTTTGTTGCATCAATTAAGTGTTTTAAATTTGCCGCCCTGAGCCCAGTTTTCTGAACTGGGAAGGGCGGGGTATAAATAAAAATGTATTTTTTTATATTTATTATTGTGCAAATATGGTATTATTCAGTAAATGTAACAGTGAAAGTAGCTTGTGTGCGCACCATTTATTAGGAGGAGATGGCGGTCCATGTGGTGTAGCAATCTGTGGCTGGGCTATCAACCGAGGATGGTTGGGCTACAAATGTGGACTTATCGGTGAGGCCCATTCAGAACTAGCGGGCTGTAAGGCAATTGTGTCAGATTCTGAGTGGCATCACTAGGTCAGGATCCCAGGAGGCGGTAAGAACATGTGGAGAATGAAGACAAGGAATCCCAACTTCTTCCTGATCAGTCAAAGAAAAAGGGAGCCATTCTCCACCCCTTCGTATAGGGCAGTAAACATGGAGCAGGAGCTAATGGCTCCCTTTTTCATTCACCCACCAGGAAAAAAGGCACTCGTTCCCCCTTACCCCCACCCCAGCTACTTCTGACCAGGTCTGTTAAGCACAGGAAGATGGTGCACACCTTGCCCGAGACCCTCTGGAACCTAGAACCATCTCTGCTTATTGCACCTTATTTAATGTAAAGAGATAAAATGCAGGCAAGGCTCTTGCCAAGTAAATGAATAGGTACAGGCAGCCCGATATTCTAAGCTTACAATAGAGTCAGATATTTCTCCTGTAGGTGAAATATCTGCTGCAGTCCTCCAGCCACTAAACCCCCCCCAAAATGTTCCTTCTCCACCTCACCACTGGCTGGGACCCTGAAAGGCAGTACTGCAACACTGTGTTGCAGCTTCTGTTGTTTGGCCACTACTCTCGTTACATCTTGCAGCAAAGGATGTGTGATCTTATTCCCTACATGCGCCACACACAAAACACCACAGTCAAATGACATTAATCAGCCGAAAAACTGCTTTATTAACAGCAAAAGAAAGGATGGTTACCACAGTTTCCATGGTAACAATCAGGTTTAATTCCCTGAGAACATTTGTCCTTGTTATATCCCCCCCCCTCTATTTTCCTCATTTAAAAACACACACAACATACATACACACACCCCAAACAAATTCCCAGATACTGGGACATATAAATTAAGGATAAGTGATAGTCACAAAAGACGTCCTGGCCCTCCCCATTTCATTTTTTTAAAAACAGATTTTTATAAAATTATTTTTTTTCTGATCCACAGGAAAAAAATATGTAATAAAAAATCCACAATTTACAAAAGCTACACAAAAAGGGCACAGTAAATAACACTGTTGCAATAAGATATTTACAAACACTACCCAGTGTGGGCCAATTCTTTTTCCTTCCCATTTGGAATGGAAGCTTACAGTTCTCTGAACATGCCCAAGAATCGAAGAAGCAAACACTCCCCTGGTTTTTGCACAAGAGGCTGGACACTTGCGTACGAGAATGTGGCCTCTTGTTGAGCGCTTGGGCTAGAGCAGCAGTCTCCGCATCAAGAGGAGAGACAACCAGGTAAGATGTTTTTTAATCGCCCCTGGAGAAGATGCTCCAGAGGAAACGACAGGTGGACCAAAGATGTTGCACTGAAGGAAGAGAGAAGGTGCTTGCTAAGCAGAAGTCACACAAAACCAGGCCCCCAAAGGTTTTCATCGCATATGAGAAGGCATGGCAGAAAAATAGTAATTCAAGCCACTTCTCATTAAACTGTAAAGGAAACCCTTACCCGTTGGGTAAAGTCAAGTCACTTGTATGGAATTCACAATCCTACCTAAGACTAAGTCCCTATCAACAGCCCCAGACTTCCTTCCAAGTAAACGTATACAAAATTCTGCTGCTAAATATTACAGTGCTTCAATAAAGCTAACTCAGTGTTTCTCTAACTTGGGGTCCCCAGCAGATGTTGGACTACAACTCCCATCATCCCTGGCCACTGGTCCAGATCACTAGGGAGGGTGGGAGTTGTAATCCAACAACAGCTGGGTACCCGAGTTTCAGAAACACTGAATCCTACACCTGTTTACTTCCAAGGAAGTCCCCGCCATATTCAGTGGAGCATAAATCCTCGTGCAATTGAGCTGTAGGCAAGGAAGTAGAGTTTGCCAAGAGGCTGAGTCCAGACTTTCTCCCTTCAGTGCAACCATAAAAGCTGGGAGTCCAAGGGACCAGCTCTAGAAGCAACAGTTCAGAAAACTGAGCATTATATGTATAAAATACAGAACACACTCACTCACTCATTCACTATGGAGAGGGGGGAAATTCCAAAAAGGAGCATTTTTTAAAAATTACAAACTTTAGTTTGTAAACCTTCATCTGAACAGTTATCCGGAGCCTAATAAGCAGGGAGGAACAATTAAAGGGGCGTTTAGGAATCCAGGATGGAGAGGGGAAGGCAGTGAAAAGTTTGAGGCAGGTGCAGGGAACCCACGGAGCCCCAGATGTTCCTGAACTACAACTCCCATCAGTACTGGCTATGCTTGCTGACCGAGAGTTGTAGTCCAGCAACATCTGGAAGGCTGCAGATTCCCTGCACCTGGTTTAAAGCAACAGGTGGCTAGCCTGTGGTCCTACAGGTGTTGCTAGATTCAGTTCCCCATCATCTCTGCCCATTGGCCATGTTGGCTGCTGGGCTTCTTGGTTGGGAGTTCAAGCACATCTGGGACATGGCCATAGGTTCTCTGCCACCGATTTAAGGCATACCCCAGCTCAGTGTTTGGCACTTGGGAAGCACCCAATTGATCGTTAATGGGTGAGATCTATGAAGATGCTCAGTTTTTCCCCATGAAGTCCATAGGTTTTGATTTTGTTTTTTCCCTTTAGTGCTTTAACTCTGGGCTGAATTGCACCCTGTGTTTTTGTTCGTTCATTCCAACACTGCTTTTACAAATTCAGCAGCAAGGGAGCGGGGGGAGGGGGGAACACAGCAGTAATGGTGGTCGTGGAAAAGCAAACAAACAACTTCTTACAAGAACACTGCAAAGCAATATTCAGAAATGCCCAGGCTGCTTGTTCAGGTGGGGGTTTTCGGTCAGTTTACACCTGTACAAACAGCCAGAACCACTCACCTAAGAAATGAGGGTTGTAAGGGCAGTTCCTTCTTGTCCAGAGTAAAACCTGCTTGCCCCATCAACAGGGGCAAATAGCAGGGGGAGCCCAAAAACGTCTCAGCTTCTCAGAGCCGGATGAGAGAAGAAGGGGCCGCACAGCAGCCTATAAAACACACGCACACTGTGAATTAACCACAGTAATTAAGCGCCAACAGCCTCACAGCAAAGGAAACAAACACACACACACGCAAATGCACAGGTCCCACGAGCTCTTCGGATACCGGGAAAACTCGGGACGAGGTTAAGAAGGGGACACCTTGTCTCTTAGTAAACTGCATTGCGAGGGCACCACGGAGTGTCCGGATACAGCATACAGTGGACGGTACGGAACCTGCGAGAGAGAGGAGAAGGAGGTATATCAGCCACATCCCAAAAATTATAATCCCCATAATCAGTGGCACAGTATTGATTAGGGCTGTAACATTTAGCCAGGGGTGGTTCAAACAGATTTAAAATCTGCTCCCTGATGAAAATCAGTGGTACCTTTCTAATTATAGAGCAAGTTATCTATAGCTTTTAGATCCAGTATTTCCCCTTTAAAGAGCTTGTGGTTCTTTGTCTCTCTCCCCTGCCCTGTTTTATTCCTAATGATCACCTTTTGAGGTAGGTTAGGCCAAGAGATTTGGACACATTCACACCTTACATTTAAGGCACTATGATACCACTTCAAGCAGGCATGGCTTCCCCCCACAAAGAATTCTGGGAGCTGTAGTTTATCAAGGGTGCTGAGAGTTGTTAGGAGGCCCCAATCTCTTCCCAGAGCTGTTTAACAATCAATTCCTCTCCGCAAGGAACTGTAGATCTGGGAGAGGAATAGGAGCCTCTGAACAACTCTCAGCACCTTTGATAAACTACAGCTCCCAGAATTCTTTGGAGGAAGCCACAGTTGCTCTTCCCTCACTGTCCCTTTCCCCTTGCGTGTCGTGTATATTTTCAGAATGCAAACCTGTGGATAGGGACTGTTTCAACAACTAGTATGCACGAGGGGAGGGACACCCGCTGCTCACCTGGACGGATCCTCCTCCACGGAGAAAGCTCCCTTGATATGGATGGAGTTCCTCTTGTTTTCAAACATTCCATAGCTCAAGGTCACCTGGGCAGGGGAGAGAGAGCACAGAAAGATTGACATGATGAAATGAGGAAGGGGCTCGTATGTCCACTTGGCTGAATTAAGATCTTTCTCTCAAGACTTAAGGTTCCCGACATGTTGGGAACAAAGAAAGAATACATCTGGAAATCTTCGGAGCTTTAAATATATATAAAGTAATAATAATAATAATAATAATAATAATAATAATAATAATAATAATATTTATATCCCGCCCTCCCCAGCCAAAGCCGGGCTCAGAGCGGCTAACAACAATAAAAGTAACACAGCATTCTAAAATCAATTCAATTTAAAACCAATTCAAAATCAAATTAATGGCAACCATTGAGCTAGAGTTCTATGAGGATTACAGAAGGAGGGAGTCAGACTGTGCCTTGGCCAAAGGCCTGGTGGAACAGCTCTGTCTTGCAGGCCCTGCAGAAAGATGTCAAGTCCCGCAGGGCCATAGTCTCTTGTGACAAAGTGTTCCACCAGACCGGGGCCACGGCCGAAAAAGCCCTGGCTCTGGTTGAGGCCAGCCTAACCTCCCTGTGGCCCAGGATCTCCAAGATGTTTTTATTTGAGAGACTGTAAGGTCCTCTGTGGGACATACCAGGAGAGGCGGTCCCGTAGGGTCCTAGGCCGTATATATGTTTAAAGCTACCAAGATTTCCATGTGTCATTCATTCATTCATTCATTCATTCTCTCTCTCTCTCTCTCTCTCTCTCTCTCTCTCTCTCACACACACACACACACACACACACACACACACACACAGGAAAGGAAGGAAAAACTGATAGGAAGCCCTTCCCCCAAACAGACAAAATGCCTGTGCCAACCACAAAATGTAACACAGACAAAATAACAACCCCTCCAGTCCCTGCCAACCAAACAAGAGCCAAAAGAGCTTAATTAAAAAAATTAAAAAATAGTAATGAGCAAGGGAGCTTTGGGGACATCGTGGGGGTGTCTAGGGTACCACGGTGCCCACAATTGCCATGTTGGGGATCCCAGCTTTTAGACACTGGACCCGGTGCCCCTGTGATTTAAAGCAGCATCACTGAAAACTTATGTTTGAGGATAATTCTGACACAATGCAACCACGAGTAACCACACAATTAAACACCTGTGTTGCAAACAATTGTCAGTAATATCCAAGGCAACACGATGACCAAGTACAATACTTTATGACCACTGCTCCATAGATATTGTTGTTATACAATTCCATTCACCATATAGATGGGTTTACGAAGCATTTCTGTATCCTTCTGCTGTGCTGAAGAAGAATTCTACGAAACAGTGGGTATATCCGGAATCCCTGTTCACTACGTCTGTCTGCGGACCACTTCAGCAGCATTGGATGTCATCAAACAAAGCTTTACGGCTTGTTCTCATCAGATAAGAATCTGACCCATTGCTTCTTTCAGAGACTTGCATAGTCTACAAAGACTTTCAGAGACTTATAAGACTTATGTTTATTTGGTTCTATGTTTTCAAGAGTGCACATTTAGTGCACATTTAGTGACTTTCAGAGATTTATAAGATTTCTGTTTATTTGGTTTCTCATATTGTTCAATGTTCCGTATAGACTACATAAAGAGTTTATATTGATATTGCATTGTTGTACTTGGTCATCGTGTTGCATTCCCCCCCCCTACAGAAAACAATAGCATTATTGAAACTGCCCTCAAATTATCCACACCTGGGAAGGGATACGCTGGAAAGACAAAAACACTCAAAAGGAGTACGCAATCAAACTTAAGTTTGGGAAACACTGGTCTATTAAAAGGTTTCTCGTTTTTTACCTGAACGTGAATCTCTGTCTTGGGCACTTGGTGGAGGTTCTCTAAATGGGAATGGAAGAGATTACTTCGGATCAGCTTCACCCCCAGCACAGATTCTATGATGTAGCCGATGGTGCAGTCGTCCGGGAGGCGAATCTTTTCTGCTGTGCTCATGAAGTGTCCGCCGCTATAGAGGAAGAAGCAAGACTTTGATATGGTGGGGGACTTAACAACGGGCAAGGCTCCCTAACGAAGATAGGAGAATTGCTTTCCCCCACCCCAATTTACCAAAACCTTATTTTTTAAAATATGAAAAATAACATAAAAACCCTCAATATTACATACAGCTTTTTAAAAAAAATCTACAGGCACCTCCAGGGGCAAAGGACTTGCAGGGAACCCAGAATTGAATCCTCACATAAGCAGGGAATTCCCCTGTACAGCCGTACCTTCAATCTCAAACGCCTTGGCTCCCGAACAGATCAGCTCCCAAACAATCGAAACCCGGACGTGAGTGTCCTGGTTTTCGAACGGTTTTCGGAAGCCGAACGTCCGGCGCGGCTTCCGATTGGCTGCAGGAGCTTCCTGCAGCCAATCAGAAGGCACGCTTTAGTTTCCAAATGTTTTGGAAGTCGAACAGACTTCTGGAACGGATTCCAAGGTACGACTGTACAACATTTATTACACGTACAGCACTTAAGAAAATATTAGGTGCTTTATGGGTGTTAAATAGTAACAAAAATAATTCTAACAACTGCAATAAAAAAGGAAAGGGGTGGGCTGACCTCTTTCTTAGGTGGTCCCCCCCAAAAAATATCCTCTGACCCACCGATGTTTTTTTACTTGCAAGGTGGGAACAAGCACTCATGTTCACGACCAGCAAACACAGCGCCCTCCAAATGTCAACCACTCACCTTGCCCAAGGGCTCATCTTTAACGCCAGCCCACGGCTGATGCAGAAACCAGCGCCCCCCGTGGCAAACCAGAAGTGGACCGGATGCTGTGTGGGGCAAGAAAAGGGTCAAGAGTCAAAACCAATCCGGAAGAAAATACTGGTCTAGAGAAAGTGGAATGTGTTGGGTATCATCTTGTATTTGTGGGATGTGATACACAAGTAGCAGTCAAGTACAACATTCCTTGTTCTCCTAGAGTGGACATGCGGGGGGAATGTTTGGTCCAGTCAGTCAAAAACTTTCTGTTTCCTCCTGACTGAGACATACTTCCTTTAGCATGTGACTAGAGGTGGGCGTGACCTAACCTGTCCAGGTAACAAAAAGGACAAGGCACGCAGCAGTACCCCTCCTCCTTGACTTCCTCCATCGTTGGACCAGCAGATTTTTAGCTAGAGATGCTCTGTTGGCTCAGCTTTCAGACAACAGAGGACAAAGGGGCTATCTCCATATGGGACAGACCCACATGTATATGTAACTAAGTTTGCCTTCAGGGATCCAACTGTGAACTGATGATGTGAGTAAACTTCTTTTATGTACTTTATACAAGATTGTGCCGTGTTCATTCTTTTAAGAGGGATATAAGGGAACTTAGTAAAGGTAAACCTGATCGTTAGGTCCAGTTGCGGACAACTCTGGGGTTGCATGCTCATTTCGCTCTATAGGCCAAGGGAGCCGGCGTTTGTCCGCAGACAGCTTCCAGGTCATGTGGCCAGCATGACTAAGCCGCTTCTGGCGAACCAGAGCAGCGCATGAAAACACCGTTTACCTTCCGGCCGGAGTGGTACCTATTTATCTACATGCACTTTGACGTGCTTTCGAACTGCTAGGTTGGCAGGAGCAGGGACCGAGCAACGGGAGCTCACCCTGTCGAGGGGATTCGAACCACCGACCTTCTGATCGGCAAACCCTAGGCTTTGTGGTTTAGACACAGCACCACCCACGTCCCATAAGGGAACTTACCAGGAACCTAATAGTGAAAGGCTTAAGCCTGCAACCAGCTATCTGTTGTACGTTTAAAAAGGGGAGTGTAAAACTCTGCTAAATTATAGAACTTGCTAGTGTAAATTAGGAAGGATATTAATAAGCAATATATCCTCTCCTGCCTCCCTGAACATTCCCACAGGATTGGTTTTTTAGAATAATTTTCTATAGATACCTGACAGTTAAAGAATCAACTATATAAAAGTGGTATCATAGTGCTTTAAATGTATGAGGAATGCGAATGTGGTCTAAGTGAAACAGCCTTTTATTTTTCTCCAGCTCCCCTGTTCGCTTACCATCTTGTTCTCGCTAATCCTCTCTGTGGCCTGGATGGGCCTATCCAGGCTTGGTTTTCCGATGTAGATGTCTTGCGTGTGAGGATAACTGGAGAGCAGTTTGATCAGCGCTCGAACATTGACATAATTGTCATCGTCCATGTGGCAAAACCACCTGATGCATCAAACGACAAGAAGAGGTGAACAGGTTAAGAGGGGGCGAAATAAATTCAACTTTGGTTTGTCATGAGTTGACCAGGATTCGTAGCCAAAACGCATTTTCAAACTTTAGTGCAAAACAGGAGTGTCTTAGCTTTATTTATTTTTATTGCTGGGATTAAATACATTCCAAGAATGAATCATAAAAGACAAAAGAACAGAAATATAGAGATTTTATTTCAGATTTGTAAGCAAATTTGGGGACACTCCTTTTTCACAGGCTTAAACATCAGCCTTAAGAACCAAAACAAATTATTTCCTTTTGCATGTTTGCACCAGGAGTCTTAATGAATTCACAATCAATTCCAATTGCTATATTTTCCTGGGTTGGTACCTGTGAAGCTCTAACTATTTATAGGTATTTATATATACAAATAGTTTTTATCTAAACAAGAACTGTTTGTTCTGCCTATCATGTGGCAGCTTCATGGGGCAAAAAAGTCTCTTTTCCCAGATGTGGGCCACTCAACTCCTTAAACAGGCATGGCCAAACTTGGCCCTCCAGATGTTTTGGGACTACAACTCCCACCATCCCTAGCTAACAGGACCAGTGGTCAGGGATGATGGGAACTGTAGTCCCAAAACATCTGGAGGGCCAAGTTTGGCCATGCCTGCCTTAAAAAGGACCCTTTCCTCAGCCCTTATCTAAAGTTGCCATTTTTTAAAATCCTTTTACTAGTGGTTTTAATTCTGAACATCACTTAGGACAACTAACTGGGAAAGGGACCTATCAAGGATGCAATAAAATTTCACTACAACCGAGGCCGTGATCCTCCTGCCCTAAAAAGCTTACACATTACATTCAGTTGGGCAATTTCAGAAAGAATTAGCATCTTAGGAAGCTGCCATATTCAGAGCCATCACTAGTCCATCTGGCTCAGGACTGTCCAGTCTTCCCAAAATCTGGTGTCCTCATAGAATCATAGAGTTGGAAGAGACCACAAGGGCCATCGAGTCCAACCCCCTGCCAAGCAGGAAACACCATCAGAGCACTCCTGACATATGGTTGTCAAGCCTCTGCTTAAAGACCTCCAAAGAAGGAGACTCCACCACGCTCCTTGGCAGCAAATTCCACTGTCGAAAAGCTCTTACTGTCAGGAAGTTCTTCCTAATGTTTAGGTGGAATCTTCTTTCTTGTAGTTTGGATCCACTGCTCTGTGTCCGCTTCTCTGGAGCAGCAGAAAACAACCTTTCTCCCTCCTCTATGTGACATCCTTTTATATATTTGAACATGGCTATCATATCACCCCTTAACCCCCTCTTCTCCAGGCTAAACATGCCCAGCTACCTTAGCCGTTCCAAAGGTTCTAGCCTACAACTCCCATAATCCCTGACCACTGGTCCTGTTAGCCTGATTAAGGTTGGCTTGGAACTTATGGAAGTTGCTCTCCAGAACATCTGGAGGACAAGAAGATGAGGAATAGCTCCATTAGTAGAGCATGAGGCTCTTCATTCTCAAGGTCATGGGTTCAAGTCGCACACCGGGCAAAAAAAAAAGGTCCAACTTTGCAGAGGGTTGAACTAAGATGACCTTCGTGGTCCCTTCCAACTTTAAAATTCTATGATTCAAGCTGAGATGTAGGAAGCTGCCTTATACAGAGCCAGCCTATTGGTCCCTCTATCTCAGTACTGTCTGCACAGAGGACAATTCTCATTCTCACCTGGAGATGTCAGAATTTGAACCCAGGACCTGCTGCTCTGCCCTGAGCTATGGGCCCTTCCTGCCTAGTTGGAGATGCCCCATCAGCCTGCAGAGCACACCCTCTACATTGCCCCTCCTTACACTGGCTTAACAAAGTTGCCTTTCCTCCACAGCCCACTCCCTGCGCTTACTTTCTCCCAGATTCGATGAACTTGTCATATTCCACAGCCATCTTGCAGGACAGGGCTTGGCGGCTGTGGGCAGCGGAGCAATTGGTGTTGATGACGTTCCCTGAAGGAGAGAGGAAGAAGAATGAATGGAAGGACATGGCTTGCCTGACAAGTTTGTGCCTTGCTTGAAAATATAAATACGTCAACAAAATGCATCGCAAGATCACAACCACAACCCTACTAACATACCTTCTCCCCTTTTACTTCCCACCCCAGCAGGTCGCTAGAAGAACCTGCAACTCAGAACTTGAGTTTGTTTATCTCCTTCTCCCTCCCCTCCACTTTCTTTTTGTGCCATGCCTTTATTTTTTTTAAAGACTAGAAGCCTGCCTTTCTCTCTCCCCCCCCCCCCCTTCTTCCCTTTTAGTAATTTATACATTGCTCTGGGAGCCTTTTTTCTGGCTGAAGAGCAGGATAAAAAATTCTTTGGATAGACAAATGTCAGGGAAGGGATTACGGGCTACATCTAAAGGCTGCTAGGCTGTTTCACTCCGCTGAGTGTTAACTCAGAGAGGGGCAGAAAGCCTTCCATGCAAACTGGGCCCTGATGGGCTGGGGGAATGTTAAGGAGAGGCTCTCATCTGCCTATTCAACCAGCATTTTCCCATCAGCTGCCACCTGTTACTCTCTGGGATGTCTTGAGGGGAATCATGAATAGAGGCATTAGCATAAGAATAGACTGATCTGATTCAGTCTCCCAAGGGCAGGGGAAGGGCGGCTTAATAAATAGCTGAGTAAGTCCCCCCTCTCCCCCCCAGCAACTCCAGAGAGTTAATGAGCAGGAGGTTATCTTCCTTCACCCTCCCATGAACAGCCTCCAGATGAAGGGATATTTAAGAAGCTCCCTTCCCCATCTGCCAAAATGCATTCAACCAGCTCACCTGTCCTCTTCTTCAGTTCATCGTCCTCACCATCCGTGAAGATAAATGTCTAAAAGAGAAAGGGAGATTTTTAAAATAATAATAATAATAATAATAATAATAATAATAATAATAAAAGTTTTATCTGAACCACTGTAACTTTTGAATGCCCCCAAACCTTTCTAGCTAACACTGTGCAAACAAGCATGTCTCACCTTGCCGGAAATCAGTGCAACCTAATCTAATCTGCAAAAATAAAATAATAATAATAATAATAATAATAATAATAATAATAATAATAATAATAATTTATTATTTATACCCCTGCCCATCTGGCTGGGCTTCCCCAGCCACTCTGGGCAGCTTCCAAAAAAATATTAAAATACTGTACTACATCAAACATTAAAAGAAAAAAACACCAACATGCAATTTTGTAGCGAGATTGGATTTTATCAACTAGAAATAAAAAGATTATTCTGGCCAGTCATCGGCCCAGAGACCAAGCACTGGATTTGGATGTGATGAATGCACCCAGATTTTCTAACATCTATCCGGCTATAAAAATGCAGTTCAGGCAAGAGAAATATTTGCCTGAGCTCACTTCCCCCTTTTGTGTTGGGCGTTGGTTGCCCTGAGGTTTCATGACAATGGCAATCAACTTTTGGGAATTTTCTCATTCCTGCCGGAGAGAGAAATCATTCACTGTAAGGGGGGGGGGGTAAATGATCTTAAATGTAACAGAGGAGAATGCAAAACCCCAGCCTCCAACAATTTTCATGAAGTGCCCTTGAGTAGATGTTTTAGTCTTGTGTCTCTCACACACAACCTGTTCAGCATTGCTCCTCCAACCACCTTCTCCTGCGCCCGTCAGTCTGAGCACATTAGGACATAGGAACCACCTCTGAATCAGGCCAATGACCCATCGAGTCCAGTATCCTGTTCTCACAGTGCAAGCACAAGAGCATTCTTGCCTCCTGCAGCTTTGAGCAACTGATATCCAGAGAATCACAGAATTCTAGAGTTGGAAGGGACCACGAGGGTCATTCTAGTCCACCCCCCACAACCTTGAGATGAAGAATCTCATGTCTACTAACTGAGCCATCCCAGAAACATTCTGAATTAATACATCTGCATACTAAGAGCACCTGTTGCAATAGCAGAGTCCAAGCCAGGGGTAGGCAGCCTAAGGCCCGGGGGCTGGGTGCGGCCCAATCGCCTTCTCAATCTGGCCTGTTGACGGTCCGGGAATCAGCGCATTTTTACATGAATAGAATGTGTCCTTTTATTTAAAACGCATCTCTGGGTTATTTGTGAGGCATAGGAATTTGTTCATATATTTTTTCCAAAATATAGTCTGGGCCCCCACAAGGTCTGAGGGACGGTGGTCCGGCCCATGGCTGGAAAAGGTAGCTGACCCCTGGTCCAAGCCTACAGAACTTTGCTGTTGTGCTTTCCTGCTCTGGCCTCTCTTCCTGTGCCAGAAATTCAACTCGCCACCATGAACCCGGCTGCGCTAGACCCCCTCACAGATCACCAACCAGAGACCTGCTCATCACGCTGGCTGTGCCGCCCTTGGGCAATCTTAAGACATGAGGCTTTTGTTTGGGGGTGGGCGCCCTAAGGGTGCATTTCGGAAGTGGGAAATGTTGCGCCAATTTTCCCGGTTATAATGCCAGTGCTTCTGTCCAACTTCCTAACGTTCTTTTCACACTCCAAAACTCCCACAATATCCTTTGGCTTTCCAGAAGCGGCTTTCACACTGTGCGAAAGCTCAGACACAGTGTGCAAATTTACAGCCGGGGAGACAGAATACAGTGGATGCTCGGGTTGTGAACATGATCCGTGCGGGATGCACGTTTGCAACCCACAGCGGTGCGTCTATGCACACTTCTGCGCAAAGCGCGATTTAGCGCTTCTGCGCATGCACAACCGCCGAAACCTGGAAGTACCCCGTTCCAGTACTTCCGGGTTTGGGCGGGTCCGTAACCCGAAAAACGCACCCTGAAGTTTCTGTAACCCGAGGTATGACTGCAAACTGCTCTGCGAATCCAGCCTGGATAGGAATGTGCATTCCTTCACCCCTCAAAATGTGCTGCATCTATGAGGCTGGAAGGCTGCTCATTCTACCAAGAGGGGTCGCAGGCCCCTGCCCCCAAAGTCCTGCCCCTCTCCATACTGCGAGGCTTCTCCCCACCTGCCCCCTAAGCATGATGGAGAACAAGAACCACAAAACAGCCCCCCCCCCTCGCCTGCAACTGATTCAGCTCCAACTGCCAGGGGAACCTGAGCCAAGGGAACAGTCTCCGCCCCGCCTTCTGAGCCCTGCCACCTGCCTGGCTGCACTTCCTTATTGACACAGGTAATTCCTGGCATCTGTTGCCTGTCTGTGTGCTGCCTGGTGGGAGGGGCGGGGGAATCTCAAATAATTCAGAGCAACACAAAACAAAGGACAGAAAAGGGAGGGAGGGAAGGAAGAAACAGCAGCCAGATGCACCCCCCACACAAAAAAAATAGTCAAAAGCAAAAAGGGGGAGGCACACAAAAGGAGATGGGGAGGGGGAGTACAATCTGAGCTGTCAGCCTGCGCCCAAACATCATTCACTCCAGCTTGCTTTGTGGTCTCTCCCCCCCCCCCCATTGAAGAATGTAGCTGGCAGGGGGTAGGGAAGCATGGGGCTGGTTAACAATAGATTCTTGCAGCCAACTTAATGCAAGCTGGAGGCTGAAATGGTGTTTGCTCTCTATTAGCATACAGCTGGGCTGGTTAACAGGGCTGGGCTGAGGGAGGGGGGAGGAGAGGCAGCATTCAAGCAACTTGGTTTCATCCGGAGGGTGGGGAGAGGAGGAAGAGAGCAGACACTCCCCACCCCCACCCCAGACATGGAGACAAAGGAGGGGGTGCAAATAGGCCAGAGCCAGACAGAATTCAGCACCCTGACCATTGCAACTCTCAGTTCTACAGTGGTACCTCGGGTTAAGTACTTAATTCGTTTTGTAGGTCCGTTCTTAACCTGAAACACCACTTTAGCTAATGGGGCCTTCTGCTGCTGCTGTACCGCCGGAGCACAATTTCCGTTCTTATCCTGAAGTAAAGTTCTTAACCCGAGGTACTATTTCTGGGTTAGCGGAGTCTGTAACCTGAAGCGTATGTAACCCAAGGTACCACTGTATTTTCTTTTAAAAGCAACACTCTAGTTCTTATGAGTACACACTCAAACAGATTTGGGGTACCGCAGGACTTGTTCGGTGAAGGTAAAAGTGACTTCCAAGGAACAGGTCCACATATTAGGAAGATAGGATGATGCTTTTTTCATCCTTATAGCTTATCTTCAGGAGTGGCATGTATCAATTCTTGTGTGTCCCCCAGGAGTGGAATTTGGTAATTGTGGGTACAGAATTTGCCCTCCTGTCTCAATTCTAATTGTTCTTCCTTTCCTCTTTCCTTTTTAAAAAAACTAAGGTTCTAGTT
Source organism: Podarcis gaigeae (assembly GCF_964106915.1). Taxonomy (NCBI): domain Eukaryota; kingdom Metazoa; phylum Chordata; class Lepidosauria; order Squamata; family Lacertidae; genus Podarcis; species Podarcis gaigeae. Next base: position 50,621,391 of record NC_139690.1, on the reverse strand, counting down.
CTTATTGGCTACAGGACCTAGTAATATCTCAGGAGCAGATTTTGCTGGGGTGTGTGCAATGCAGACTCTGCTTTCCCCATCAGTACCAGGTGGAGGGGGAGAAGACCCTTTGAGGCCTGGCTTGGCTCTTCTCCCCCCCCCCAAAAAAAAAAAACCTCACAGAAACATGTGGGATGTGGTACCTGATGTCTACTGAATGTGTGGGTTAGTGGCAAAGCAGGGCTAGGCGGCAGAGGCACCACCACCGCCCGTCCTGCACATTCTTTCAACATGGGTTTTTTTTAAAAAAAAATCACCCCCCCCCCAAAATGTGGAACATGGATGGGGAAAGCGGAAACAGCAGCAGGGAGAAAGAGATCAGAGATCGGCATCAGCTTGCGAGCCTTGACTGGGAACTTCATTGAAAAAACAGGGAAATGTTTACATGGTTAGATCAGGCATGTGCCGTCTCCAGCGACTGTGTCTTCGTTAGCCTGCTCCCAAAATAGCCCCTTAGCTAATCCTCCTGCTGCTATAAAAAGACCAGGAGGAGATTACTATTTTGCCAATTTTTTTTTTTTACTGGACTGCTTTGGAACAGTTCATCCTGAACATGCCACCAGCAGCACCGAACTTGCACCCTGGGAGAGTCCAGTAGGCCAAGAGGACCCTCTGTCAAGTTCTTGCAACAGGAAGAGACCCTGCAAGGCTTTGGAAGCCAGTGCTGGAGAGATGCAGCAGCCTCCCTGCTTGGCTCCCCCGCTGCCTGGACAGGAAGGGTACAGCCTGTCCACAACCCTCAGTGTCACCTCTGAGAACAATCTTGTCTCTGCAGGCTCCCTGCCTCCCACCCTCTCCATCCAGCCCCTTCCTGCTGCTCAGCAGGAACCCAGCCAGGAAATTCAATTAAAATCTGAACAATTGCTCTTTCTCTCTGTCTCTCCCAATGTCACCCACTCTTTTACACGTCATCTACTTGTGTTTCTTACAGCTCAGCCATTACACACAGGCAGGTAGAATGCAGGTAATCCTGAAGGCCGCATGTAAAATTTAACCTGGCCTCCTTTGTTGTCCCGAAGATGGGGAGATGACAACATTGTGCAACTGGACTGAAATGCAAGAGGCATGCTCACGAGAGCCAGTTAGACTTTATGAAAGCAACAAATCCAGCCCAGCACTCGAACAAATATACCTGGATGATGCACATGCATTTTTAAGCATGCACTTAAAAGAACACAGGATACTGCCTGGGTTCTTGGTCTATCCAGCTCAGTACAGTGCTACCTCGGGTTAAGTACTTAATTTGTTCCGGAGGTCTGTACTTAACCTGAAACTGTTCTTAACCTGAAGCACCACTTTAGCTAATGGGGCCTCCTGCTGCTGCCGTGCCGCCGGAGCCCAATTTCTGTTCTTATCCTGAAGCAAAGTTCTTAACCTGAAGCACTATTTCTAGGTTAGCGGAGTGTGTAACCTGAAGCGTATGTAACCCGAAGCACCACTGTACTGCCAGCAGTCTTAAAGTCTTAGATATATAATAAATGTGCCAACCAAGCACCTACATAGATCAGCACAGGAAGACCGACCTGAAACCATTTTTGATTCCCAACCTGACTAAATGTTTTTCTCTGCAGGTCAAAGAAAAATGGAAAAGCCTCTCCATTGTCTTTTCCTTCACAAATCCTGTCTTAAGAGTATGTCTGTCTGTGTTTGAATAGGGTGAGCCTGTGACCTGGCTCAGGAACTAAGTATTTATCATTACAAAAGACTGGCCAGGCTCCCCAGGGTATCCAATCAAGTGAGCATTTACAGGTAATCTGAGATAAACAAAGCACTCAGATTTCTGCTGTAGACGCCCTTTTCTGTGATGTAGGTATGATGTATCTGGGGGTGGTGGTCTTGGGTTACACCCCTTCTGTGATGTATGCATGATGTATGGAGGGGTGGTCTGGAGCTCCAGGGCAGGGAATTTAAAATTTCTATATAAGGGCAGGCACACCTTTGTTCTGGGTTCCTCCTCCTTCTCCTGTGTGTGAAGGGGGCACCCTGTTGCAATAGATCAATAAAGATCAAGCTTACTAGCTGCTCTGCTTCTCAATATTCGCTGGTTGGCCTCTGTTGTTTTCTCCTACCAACAGGGAACCCACGTAATGACTCTATATGGGCTCTTGGATACCCCATAAGGGAAAAAGGGCAGATTTTGTTTACAACAGGTGTCAGGCAGGGGAGAGTCCCCAGGAATCGAACCTGGGACCTCCTGCTTGCAGAGCAAATGCTCTACCACTGAGCTACGGCCTCCCCCACCAAATAAAAAGTTAAATTTAAGTTTCTTTAAAGCGAAGGCCACTGAAATTAATGGGGGAAGGTTAGTTATGACTTAAGACCTATTGAAGTCAAATGCAACTGTCCCTGCTCTGGATCTGGCCCAACGCATGAGGGAGGTTTCAGGCAGCTTTTTCACCTTCCCAGCTGGGAAGCAGCCTTTAAACTGGAGGCCAGGGCCCTCCCAGCAAGGATCCTGGTGCAGCTCTCGGCTGCTGTTCTCCCCTCCCCATCCCAAGCGAGAGCTTTTAAAGCTGAAGAAAAAGGGTTTCTCTTTCCTCTCTGGTGCTTACTCAGTGGGCGGCATTGTCTGAGGACCCTGGCCTGGGGACACGCAGGAAACTTCATTGTTTCTGAAGGCTGCAATTTAAAGAAACACAGGATGCAAAAAAAGAAAAGAGCCCCGAGGAACAATAGCAGACACCCACCAGAAGAAAGCCCAGGACAATGCTGCTACAGAGCCAGCCGAACTCCACTGGGGCAGCAGACCTTCAGGGAGATGCCAGGCTCCACAGACCCCCCTGCGCTCTCTTAAAGCAGCAGAAACCTTCCAGCTTCTTGTTCCTTTGCTCCAAACTCTGCTTGGAGCATTTTCCACCACCAAGCATTTTCTAAAATATATAAAAGAAAACACGGTGGTCAATCCCTGGCCGGGTAAAGCAATGGGCCTCTCTTGCACGCTTTGAGCACCCACGTTCCCAGGCCAAAGAACTCCACCTCCGCTGCTGTCCGTGCAAAAAGTTCCTCTCTGCCTGGATCTTCTCTGCAACAGGAGGGAGCAGCCCAGGAAGGGGGAAGCTTCCTTCAGCCCAAGGGCTGTGTTTGCTTGTGGGGCAACTCTTTGGGGGGGGGGCTGTGTGCCAGCTGTGGGCAAGATCTGAAGCAGAGCAATGGATGCATCTCTTAACTTTCATGCAGCAGCCTTGCAAAAATCGCAAAGGTTTCTACACTCTTTCTCACTCTCTCTCTCTCTCCATCCAGGCAAACCAGGGGCATTAGTTCAAGGACACATTCCAGCCAGGCAAAAGAATTGGGAGAGAGCGCAGAGCAGGGCCAGAAGGAGGCAAAGACAACACTTCGCCCCTTCTCCTATATGGTGTGCTATATCATACGCCACAGTTGTATGAAGGCTGGCCTGCTGAAACGGCAGGCTGTAGTCTTCATAGTGCACTGATGTGCCTGCATTGGGTACATGAATCTGCATGAACAGAACCAGAAGCATCCACACTCCTTGTCACTTTATCCTGGACCTGGGGGCTGCACATGCATGCACATTTTCTTGCAAATGTCACCGTTATCAAAGTGCCTTTACTTCCCCATTTAATCCAGATTTGTCATGTCTGCAGAAAAACCAGTAAGTTAACACCCCCACCCCAACACACACACACACTCAAAATAGTAGATCCATACTGAAAGTGGGCAGTGAGAAGAGGTTGGTATATTTTGGTGGGGGGCGACAACTTATAGATAATGCACCCAGCTGCCCTCAATCAACTGCCGTTCAGCAGTGTCATTTGTTAACCCCAGGACAAGGTTGGTTGGTTGATCAACCAGTCCTTTACTTATAAATAATAATTTATTATTTATTCCCACCCATCTGGCTGGGTTTCCTCAGCCACTCTGGGCGGCTCCCAACAAAGTATTAAAAACACAAAAAACATCAAACATTAAAACTTCCCTAAACAGGGCTGCCTTCAGATGTCTTCTAAAAGTCAGATAGTTGTTTATTTCCTTGACATGTGACAGGAGGACGTTACACAGGGCGGGAGCCACAACCGAGAAGGTCCTCTGCCTGGTTCCCTGTAACCTCAATTCTCGCAGGGAGGGAACCGCCAGAAGGCCCTTGGCACTGGACCTCAGTGTCTGGGCTAGACGATGGGGGTGGAGAGGCTCTTCCAGGGATACTTGGGGCTGCCTCAGTTGTGTCTGGCAGACAGCAGCTGCAGGACCACAGCTCCACCAGCTCTGCCACTAGGTAAGCAGAATGACTTACGCCCAGCTGAGCAATGAGAGCCTGTTTCCCTCCCTCTCCCCGTGCCCTTGTACTGGTCCCATTTCTCTTTTGGTTTGTGATTCATTTCCCCTTCCTGGTAGAGGCAAAGGCCAAGAAGCTGCAAGTAGAGAAAAAGTCCTGCAAGAGGACTGGCAAAGGGCACCCCCCCTCCTAGCAGGGAGCAGCGAGGCCCCAGGGAGGCGGCAGCGGACGGGTACAAGGGGGGTGGGATTTTTCATCTTCTTGCCATTTGCGGTCACATTTCACAGCAGCCATCGAAAGTATCTACAGGAAGGTGGAAGACGCACGCAAGATTTATCAAGCCATGTGACCAGCTTGCGATTACAGAAATCTTCCCCCTCCTTGCCCACTTCTGCAGAGACAGCAATCTCAGTTTAAGGAACTGAAGCAATTTAGTGTGATGAAATTAACCCCATGACCTGCCTTTCCGCAGAACTGCATGACGCACAGTCTCTCTCGCGCACCCCATTTTGATCTCCGTAGGAGGACAACGTGCTCCCAGCTAGATCTGTCAGTGCCCCGGGGGCTCAAAATTGCCTGCTGTCTTGACAGTGGTACCTCGTGTTGCGTAACCTCCAGGTTGCAGAATCTTCGGGTCACGGCCGCGGCAAACCCGGAAGTGTATAGGCATGCGCAGAAATGCTCTATCGCGCCATGTGCGTGCACAGAAGCATTACCTCTAGTTACAGATTTTTCAGGGTGCACACAGCACCCTGAAATGAATTAAATCTATAACCAGAGGTACCACTGTCCTTTGTAGATCTGTGGTGTCTGTGCTCAAGGTCCGAGAAGAACCATTTTCCTGATGTGATGCTTGAAACAAATTTGAACAGGGTCTGGCAAAGGACTTGGCTCTCGGAGAACCTGCTTTGGTTTTGAAAGGACAAAAGTTTCTAGACCTCATGGAAAATACCAGCCCTAGACCCTGCTGCAGAAATTGTAATGGGTCTTTGACCTCCCACAACCTCAGACCAAGGCACCCCCACTAACTCCCTCAGTTGTGAACCCCACAATCACCCACACATGCCTGAAAGCAGCTTTTCCACCAGTGAAATTAGTTCCTAATAACAAAAAAGATGAAGGGGGATATGTATTCTGATTTGCGCAGTCCTGCATAGAAGAAAAGTCTGGACTTCTCCCAGAATTATTCTTTCCGAAGATTATCCCCACCTCTGCTAACACCTTTAGCACTAATCATGAGTGGGGGGAGGCTGCAGATTTAAACCCCAAATGGCTCCAAGCAGATATTTCTACAAGAATGCTTGCACTTTTGAAATTCCCACTGGATGGGCGGACCAGTTGGGCTGGATAGTTCTAGTCCCTTTTGCAGTCTCTCTCCCGGACAGCTGGAAAAGTCCCTGGTGCCAAGAAAAGGGGGGGGGGGGAGGAAGACATCAGCAGCTGGAGGAACAAAGTATTCTGCCTGGGGCATTGTTTACTGAAAAGACAGAACTCGAACCCAGCCCTTGTGTACAAAACAGGCTGACGCAGACATCCGTTTTGGAGCAGTCCGTTTTCTCTTTGCAAAAAGCAAAACCCTTTTTTGCAACCCCTCTCAGGATTTGATCCTGAGCCATGGGGCTGCAAGGCATTGCTAAAGAGACACAGGTGCCCCTGATCCTTGCCTCCCTCCCTCTCTTTCTGCTCCTCTGCTCTTGAGAAGCTGGAAGACCCTCTAATTTTAAGTGCTATTATGTTTAATAACCCCCCACCCCCAGTGCAGGACAATGAAGGGCATTGTGCAATTAGATGCCCACACATCTCTCCCCCCCCCCACACACACACCCCACACTCCACAGATGCCTCTCCAGGACTTTGGTTTCAAGAGCTATTATGGAGCCCTGAATGGAAATGCCACATCGCCTAGGGCAGCCGATTAGCAGTGCTGACACTATGCACAGATCAAACCCTCGCCCGCTCCATGGATAGGGTGCTGGCAAAGCATGAAGGCAATGGGGGAACTGGGCCGGGAAGCCAGCCTGGAAGGGGAGGCTGTGGCAAGCCAACCGTGCTGAACAAACTGCATCTCAGCAGTCCAGCACCTGCTCTGCACACGCAAGACCTCCTGGGTTCAACATCAAGGCAGGGACTTCCTGAAACCCTGGAGTGCTGCTGCCAACCAGTGTAGGCAACCTTGAGCTACAGATGGACCAGTGGGAATGAGACCAGTAGTCACAGGTAGCCTTCTCTTTCCCACGGATGTGTCTAAACGAAATGTTTTATTGAAGTAAATCCGACCAATTAATACAATAGGAATACTACAGCTACAAAAAAACAGTGCAGTATACCTGTGAGAGTCTTAATATTCGGTCGGCAAAGGACTTGAGACTATTGGGTAAGCCAAAATTTTACATTTTGTCATGGGGAGGGAGTCCTATGTGTCTATTTGCTGCATGTAAAATGAAATCCCAGAATTAATTTTTCCAGGTCCTCCGAGCTTTGGGCAACATGTCATTTATGAGTTGTTGTTTTTTCAGCTAATGCTAAACTCCACATATTTTCACAACAAAGCAAAAGTCGCAAATCCAGGAAGGTTTTCCATTTGGGGGCAACTGAGGTTCTGGCAGCTGCCAGCATCCATGTCAACAGTTCCTGAGGGCTCAAAGCTTTCAGCTGATCATCCCTCATAGACTTACTAAACAAATCCATTTGCCATGGGGGCTCTAGTTGAGATTTCTGCATCGCAGGGGGTGCCTCCCAACGCTACAGTTCTATGAAGCTGGACTGGGATGCTTGATCATTTTGCTCATTTCCTGACAAACTATAGTCCAGAATTTGAATACTGGTGGGCAGTTCCACCATAGGTGGGAAAAGCACTCCATAGGGTTAACTCCACACTGTGCAAAGAAGCCCTTCCCTTGGCCTGCCCAGATCTCCTATCTCCCCCCACCCCTTTGAAGCTGGCCAGGCTTGGAGCTGTGCAAAAGGGAGGTGCAATCTATGCAAAGGCTCCATTATCCTGGAATGAGGGTGGGGGCGCAGCTCTGGGAATCTCCCACTCCTAAATTTAGCTGGAATCGCTGGCACTTAGCAGCCCCCACCCTCCACCCCCAGACCTAGGACCGTAGGGAGACAGGATCTGGGCACCCACTGAAAAGTCCTTCCCACTCTGCCCCAGCAAAGTGGCCAGAACTGGTTGGGAGCACTGGGTCACTGGATCCGGTCGGGCGGGGCCCACACCTGTGTTTGGAGTGTAAACAGTAAACACAGCACTGTTTCTTCTGTACACAGAAGCGCACCGGGCTTTGTGGGGCATGTGCGGAGCGCATGGCACGCACCCTAGCTAGCTATTAACCCCCAGGGCAGGGACTCCAGCCAAGGCGCTATGAAAATTTGGGAGCCGCAGCTGCTTAGGAATGCGCTGTCCCGAAGGCAAATGCATGGCTTGCGGAGAGAGGAAAGTAAGGGGAGGGCAAGGCAATTACCGTATTTTTCGCGCTATAGCACGCACCCGACCATAACACGCACATAGTTTTTAGAGGAGGAAAATCCGTAGGCATGCCACCCGTAGGCATTTCCTCCATAACACGCACAGACATTTCCCCTTACTTTCTAGGAGGAAAAAAGTGAGTGCAAAAAATATGGTATTTAACCGTTCTGCAAAAGAAAACATGGAGCAGGTCAGTCATGATGGGCGTGAGTGTGTACACTTGTATTCCATCACGTGTCTGGATGAGCATAGGATGTGGGACTGAATCAATGCACACAAAAGCAAAATCTTAAGCTCTCATGGCTTCTAAAGGCTGCTCTTGCACCAATCTCAGTTGTGACCACACTGACTGGCAGCCAGGGTTTCGGGCAGGGGACATTCCCAGCCCCATAGGAGATGCCAGGGATTTCCTGCATGCAAATCAGATGCTCTACCCCTAAGCTATGGGCCCTTCTTTATAGGAACCCATAAGGCTGCCTTATGCTGGATCAGACTGCTGGCATTGCCCACTCTGACCGGCAGCACCTCCCCAGGATTTCAGGTGGGGAGTTTTCCGCAGCCCTAGATGCTAGAGATTGAACCATGCAAAGCAGGTGGTGTTTTTTCTGCTGAGCTACAGTTAAAGTGGTCATTTTAGGACTAAGGAGCGCAAATGTGCTTTGGGGGTGGCAGCAGGGACCCCCTGCAGGCCTGACTCTTGGCAGCTCGAATAAGATGAAGCAGATATACATGGCAGCCAGGGAGAAGCTAGTCCAAAAAAAAAAAAAAAAGCTGCTTAAAGATCGAACAATATTCCATTCCAGCGACCAAGTTGTTACAGGAAAAATCCGAGGGCTCCCTTGGACAAAACAAAGACACCAACCAGGATAACTTGGAGCAAAACAGCAGCCTGTAGGCTTGGCCTTTATTGAACTGTTGCAACAGGGTATTCCCCTCACTTGCAGGAGAGAGAAAAGACCCAGAAGAATAGTGTGCAAGGTCTTATAAAAAATTTTGAAATTCCCCTCCTCTAGATCAAGCCCACCCCCAGAAACATCATGCATACATTACAGAAAGGAGGGGTTGAGGGAGGCATACATTACAGAGAGGGGCTGAGGGAGGCATACATTACAGAAAGGAGGGGCTATGGGAGGAGTTGGTGGTAACCTGAGTGTCTTGTCACCTGGCTGGTTCCCCCTTTCCCCCTCCCCATGAGTACTTTCCAGGTGACAGAGGGGAGTTGGCAGTTTCCTGCCCCCTGAGGGAAGATCTGATCATTGTCCTTTGTTTCAGTCCATACTGAATCAACTCCCATATGCAAGTTCTTTGTGATCTTGATTGTCTTCTGTTTGGGATCATCAGGGTTGGCATGGGCAGGGCTCCTGTGGATGTGCTGAGACAGTGAAGGGATTATGGCTGACCAGGACTAAGCCACCCCCCTTTGTTAGTTCTTGTCATATGGAGTAAAAATAAAAATGGAACAGTGCACATCCGATGTATGGTTGATTTTCTATGAATTTATTTTTTTAAAAAAAAATATATTTATTAAGGTTTTTGAATACAAATGCATAAACAATAAACATTATTTATATCATAACATAATTTCATCACTTCTTTGGACTCCCTCACGTCTCCCGCTCTCACTTACATCGTTAAAAAAGGTTTTTCCAAGCAAATTACCATCTTGTTTACAATCTTATATCCGCTCATTTAAATAGGATCTAGCAGTTCTCCAAAAGATTTATATTTTCCTTAATCTCACTTATCGTCGAATTCGGATCTAATTCAGTGGTGGGCAGGTGGCGCTGTGGGTTAAAGCCTCAGCGCCTAGGACTTGCCGATCGAAAGGTCGGCGGTTCGAATCCCTGCGGCGGGGTGCGCTCCCGCTGCTCGGTCCCAGCGCCTGCCAACCTAGCAGTTCGAAAGCACCTCCGGGTGCAAGTAGATAAATAGGGACCACTTACCAGCGGGAAGGTAAACGGCGTTTCCGTGTGCGGCTCTGGCTCGCCAGAGCAGCGATGTCACACTGGCCACGTGACCCGGAAGTGTCTCCGGACAGCGCTGGCCCCCGGCCTCTTGAGTGAGATGGGCGCACAACCCCAGAGTCTGTCAAGACTGGCCCGTACGGGCAGGGGTACCTTTACCTTTACCTTTATCCTTCTTAACATTCAACCAAATTACAATATTTTTGTAAATAAATCTTAAATTTCTTCCAGTCTTCTTCAACCCTCTCTTCTCCCAGGTCCCGGATTCTGCCAGTCATCTCGGCCAGTTGCATATAGTCCATCAGATGCATCTGCCACTCTTCCAGTGTAGGTAGATCTTGAGTTTTCCAACTCTTAGCGATGAGTATCCTTGCTGCCGTTGTTGCATACATAAAGAATGTTTGGTCCTTCTTTAACATAATTTTCTATGAATTTATAACAGAAATGTGGCGTATGTAGTGTGTGAGTGTGTAGTTTATACAAACAGAATGATTGGGGTGGGGGGGTTCCTGCTACAAAGTCTTCTGCCAGGAGGGCTGGCTATCCCAGGGCCGGGCCAGCTTTATTTCCACACCATTGGACCCAGGGCAGACCCAGATCCGCAGCTGGCGCTGCCTGCAAGTGGCAGAAAACCCAGACCACCCGCTTTCCTCGGCGCTGAGGTCTCTCTTCTTCGGCTCTGCACACTAAGACGATTTCTTGTGTGATCCTGTTAAGGCAAATCCCTCGACTCAGCAGGAATTTGCTAAGTTTGGATTAGCTTGCATCTGTATTCATCTCCTTCCCTCCCCCCAAGTGCTCCCTGGCATTGAAGTCCTCTCCCCTCTCCTCTGGCTTCCGAGTATTTCCACACTGAATCGGCCACAATTCTTAAGAAACCACTTCCAAAAAAACAACCGCAGCCCCAAACCACAGACTGGACTCTCCCCTCGGGGCTAGATCATCAGAAGAGCTTCTGCCAGAGTTGGATTACAGTTGAGATGCAAAAGAGAAGCTAGGAAGGGGAGAAAATGTGAGTCCTCATTGCCAGTTTTTCGCCATCCTGGCACCCTCCAGGTGTTCTGGACTACAATTCCCATCATCCCTGGCAACTGGTCTTGCTAGGTAGTGATGATGGGAGTTGTAGTCCAAAAACAGCTGGGAACCCAAGTGGGAACGCTGGTGTAGGCCAAAACATCACAAGGCTCACAATGGTAAAGTTGGAAATGATGGCTGGTGTGTGTTGCAGAAATGGGAGTTAAGTAGTCCAGCTGTTGGAAGTTTGGGTACAACTCACTTTAGAGCATATGATTTTTCTCATGGGTTTAAACCAGGGGTCAGCAAACCTTTTCAGCAGGGAGCTGGTCCACTGTCCCCCACACCTTGTGGGGGGCCGGACTATATTTTGAAAAAAAATATGAATGAATTCCTATGCCCCACAAGTAACCGAGACACATTCTACTCATGTAAAAACACACTGATTCCTGGACCGTTTGCGGGCCGGATTTAGAAGGCAATTGGGCTGGATCCAGCCTTCGTTTGCCTACCCATGGTTTAAACCGATGGGGTGAGGGACAGATATCTTTAACCTCTTGAAACGAACCCTCTCCCGCCCTCTCTCATATGAGACCGATATTCTCGGGTTGCATCCTGCTCACAACTTCCTCCTCCTCACATTTCTCAATCTTCAGAGAGCAGAGGAGCAAGCATGGCTGTCTTGTTCTTCTCTAGACCAGCTGGTGAGACTAGAACCACAAACTCTTTTCTCCAAGTTATGTATGTCCTACAATGGACAACTTTATTGCTTCCTTACCTATGAGCATCTCTGAGTGTGTGTTTGCCATGAGCAGAGTCTGCTCTTTAACAAAGCTTCACTCATTTAAGGGCTGCTCACTCTTGAAACGGTTGCAATAGGCCGATCCTGCTATCCCATTACTATAAGTGCAAAATCTTCGTTTAGAGGCAGAGCAGGAAACTGATAGGTGCGGGGTCAGAAAGTTGCTTTGTGCACAAAACAAGGGGCAGGATCCCATTGCACAGTGTGTTAACCGCTAGTCCCTGTGCATGCATTGTGTCAAATGCAACCGCCTACACTCCATACGTAAAGTAATTCTTTATGGGTTCTCATCTGAAAGTTATTCTAACTGTGGCGGTCAACCACTGGCGGTGCCTGCTGAGAGTTGCTAGAAAAATACCAAGCCCTCAAGTTATTAGCAGCTTTGGTGTCTGGGAGGGTATTTCCGTAAGCAGTTTACGTGGCAGCAAACCCTGGCAGGGTGGCAGTAAAAGGGGAACCATACACAGTCAGAGCTGATTTACTGGAACTAAACAGTTGCGTTCTGGCTATATATTTGGACGGTTGTTGCAAGACCCTGTGGGGAAGTACAGTATGCCCTCAATTGATGTGGAGGTTACGTTGTGGGGGTCGCGCCTAAAGCCCAAATTATATATATTCAAAACAGATTGGGTGCAATGGTGGGTGGGTTTGCCAAAGCCTTTTTCCTGGCTGCCCCCCCCCCCCTTATTTATTGCCTAGTGGATAAAGCTAAACGTAAGTTACAAGCTTACTGCAAAGTCCTCCACCATCTCCGGGTCATAAAATCATGAAAAAAGACTGCACAACAGTCTTTTCTACTGTTAACTGAAAATTCCTTTAAGTGTTTTAAATTGGTTTTAACTGGTTTTTATCTAAAATTTTCCTATTTCTTGTAAACCATCATGGTTTTATAACAATCAAACAGTATATAAATTTCATCAAATACAGTGGTACCTCGGGTTAAGTACTTAATTTGTTCCGGAGGTCCGTTCTTAACCTGAAGCACCACTTTAGCTAATGGGGCCTCCCGGTGCTGCCATGCCGCCAGAGCACAATTTCTGTTCTCATCCTGAAGCAAAGTTCTTAACCCGAAGTACTATTTCTGGGTTAGTGGAGTCTGTAACCTGAAGCATATGTAACCCAAGGTACCACTGTAAATACAAATGCACTGAGCATCTGCAGGAAAGAGCTATTGGTATTTGGCCAAAGTAGGACCCTCTTGTAAAGCTCTCACTGCCTCGTCACCCAGAGGAGATTCTTCCTCACCATGCAGGCGATCAGGCTAGTCACCACTTACAAGCCTGAAACAAAGTTCATTGTGTTACTCTTTCCCCCCCTCACAACAGGACCAAGGTCACAAAGCTCACTTGTCCAGGCCTGCTCAGGGATGGTCTCAACCAACAGGGGACCAAGAGGTCATTCTCCTGACCTACCTATGTGTGTGCAATTAAAAAAAGACCATGTGAACCAGCATCCCCAAAAGGCTCGTTTAGGAAGCCCTTCTCATGATTTGGGGAATTAACTGGTTCTGAGGAATGCCAGGTCGAATGGAGAGAGGACTCATTTGCCAAATTACACATTTTGCTCATTCTGCATGAATAGGGTAAGTCAACAGCACATTTGTGGGTTCTGAACATGCTGCCTACTCTTTGCATTCAAACTACAGGAAGGAAGGATGTTCGGTTTTAGATCTTAACATCTCACAACCACTTTTGCAAACAGCCTGAATGCAGCTAAAAGAGGAAGGATAAGCTTCAGGGAGATGTTTAATAAATGGCAGGTTGATGGGGGAGGGCAGAAAGACCTCGTGTTTTAGATAAACCCCTTAAGGCAGACTCCCCCACCTTCTGCTTCCGGTGTGCATACTTGGAAAACAAACATGCAGCTTTCCCTCAAACATTTGCAAACGGCTTTTTCCACATGTTAAGCTCTCCTTTTCGGTCTCGACTCCAAAATAGCTCCCCCTGTGATCTACGCCCCAGTCATTTCCCTTTACACACAAACACAAGGAAAGGGCAGGTAGGCACATCAGAACTGGAACACACGGCAATAGTTTGAAAACAAGACAGTGTAGGAACTTCAGTGAAGCTGACATGATTTCCCCCCCTGGCCGGCTGGTTGGCTTCACTAAAGAGGCGGCAATGTGGAAAGGGCCATACCAGGATGCCACCCAACACACCATGGTAGGGCAGTGTGCCAGTGTAGCTGAAGAACAGTCTAAGTCAGCAGCTGGGACAGGCCAGGGGGAAAGCTGTTTCATTGACACAATCTTCAAGGAGACATTTCCCTGTGAAGAAAGGTTGCAGCGCTTGGAACTCTTTTGTTCAAAGAAACGGCAAGTTTATAGATGTACACAAGGCATGGATGAAGTGGACAGAGAAAAGCTTCTCTCGAACTCCAAATCATGGACATCCATTGAAACTGAAAGTTGGAAGATCCAGGATGAGAGAGATTCTTTTTCCGTGCCTAGTTAAACTGTGGAACTCACTCCCGCAGGAAGCAACAACGGGTCACCAAACTTTAGAAGAGGATGAGCAAACTCAAGAGAGAGAAGGCTATCAATGGCTACTAGACTAGGCTCTGCCCTTTCCTAATAGTAAATCTTAATAATAATAATAATAATAATAATAATAATAATAATAATAATTTCTTTGTACCCCGCCGATCTGGCTGGGTTTCCCCAGCCACTCTGGGTGGCTTCCAACAGAACACTAAAATACAATAACCTATTAAACATTAAAAGCTTCCCTAAACAGGGCTGCCTTCAGGTGTCGTCTAAAAGTCTGGTAGTTGTTGTTCTCTTTGACATCTGGTTGGAGGGCATTCCACAGGGAGGGCGCCACTACCGAGAAGGCCCTCTGCCTGGTTCCCTGTAACTTGGCTTCTCGCAGCGAGGGAACCGCCAGAAGGCCCTCAGAGCTGGACTTCAGTGTCCGAGACCCTCGTCTCACGCAGAGAGCGCGCTTCCCTTTCTTCCTTCACTCTGGGAGATTTTTCCTTCCCTGCCTCTCACAGGGGGCCTTTTGCCAACCATTCCTTCCATGTACTGAGGTAGATCTTCACTCACCCCACCATCCCTGGAGGGAAAGGGGCTGCCATTCTGTGGTTCACCTCAGATACCCAAATGTCTTGGGGCTGCCCTGCTCTGCCTCCATGGTGATGCTTCTGAATCCCATTTGCTGGAAGTCACGGGAGTTGAGAGTTGCTCTTGTGCTCAGGTCTGGCTTTGCTGGTGTCCCACCGGCATCTGGTTGGCCACTGTGAGAACCGGAGGGTGGGCTTGATGGACCTTCTTCTCATGCTCTTATGATGGCAGAGTTGACTTTTGAAGCAGAACATGTGTACAATAGCAACGTACGTGAACTGAAGCATGTCTTGAGTCCAGGGGAGACATCCCTCATCATTACAGAACGTGAAAAGGGATTCCACCCACATGGGAAGATGCAATTGTGGCAATTCCCAAGGAAATCCCTGCTCTGCTTGAAGCCTGAAAAAGGCTCCATGCCACAGAGAAGCTGTGCGAATGTGGAACAAAGACAAGGAGGTGGAAGAGAGGCCCCACGGCTACAGTCAACTCGATTCCCCCCCTGAGAAAGAGGGTACATCATGATTAGCAAGAGATCAACCGTTAAAAGGTTGTAGGAAGAGCTTGGCTGCTGGATCCAGCCGAAGGCCCACATAGCCCTGCTTCCTGTTCTCCCCGGGGGGGGGGGCGCAACCAGGTGCCTCTTGAAAGCCCACAAGTGAGACCTGAGCACAATGTCTCCCCACCTGAGATTTCCCGCAACTGGCATTCAGCCTGAGACAGACGAGACAGGATGCAATCATGGCCAATGGCCACTGATTATCCTTCATGAATTGCTCTAATACTCTTTTCCAAAGCCATCCATGTGGGCGATCATCCCTACATGTGGTGTTGGCAGATTCCATAGCCACCTCATGAGAAGAGAAGACTCCCTGGAAAAGACCCTGACATTGGGAAAGATGGAGGGCACAAGGAGAAGGGGAGGACAGAGGACAAGATGGTTGGACAGTGTTCTCGAAGCTACCAGCATGAGTTTGACCAAACTGCGGGAGGCAGTGGAAGACAGGAGTGCCTGGCGTGCTCTGGTCCATGGGATCACGAAGAGGTGGACACGACTAAATGACTAAACAACAACAAAATAGCATTCTGTGAAGAACTTCCTTTGGTCTGTGCTGAATCTCCCAGTGTTCAGGTTGTCCTCCAATGCAGAGAAAAGCTTCTCCCAATCCACTTTCACCACGACACACCTCTGCCACCATGCTCCCTTATTCACCTCATTTCCCCCCAGCAACCAGGAAGCCCAAGATGTTGTAACCTTTCCCCCCAGCGGAGTTTGCTTCCCAACCTGATTTATTTGGCTTTCCCTTTTCTAAACCTCTTCCACGAAAGAGGAGGAAGAAAAGTCTGTGAGCCTGGCCGCTTGTCTGATCCAGTTCACAATGTGACATGCTCAAGTTTTAGATATATCCACAAAGGACCATCACCTGCTACTGTTGCAGCACATCAGCACTGATCTGGAAGTGTGGGAGCCCCGATCCACTTAAAAACAGAACACATCTTGGGGGTGCAGAGAGAAAAGACTGTTGTAAACTTAGGCTATCTCCGAGCAAAGAGTCAGCTGCTTTCTACGCTACAAATCAGTGGAGCTTACAGGCTAGTTTTTAACTGTAAGAGTTTATCCCAGAGAATGCCAGGCATTTTGACAAGGCAGCCAGCTGATCGTTCTATTAGAGGTCCCTAGCTCTGGTCCCCCCCCCCCTGCACAAAACTACAGTGCCAGTCACCCCTAAACTAGTCTAAGTCTGCACTGTAGCAAGGCCAAGATTTTCTGACCCTTCGCAGCCCAGCGCCATCCATCAAAGGAGTTCCTTTGAACAAAGCTTTGGCTTACAGCACTTTCCTCATCCTGGTGCCCTTCAGATATTTTGGATATTTTGGTCATGCTGCCTGGGGCTAATGGGAGCTGTAGTCTCAAAAATAATCTGGGGGGTGGGCAAGGCGAGTTTACAGTCTTCCCCAGGGGCCATTGTATTATGCAAAACTTTCAGGATTCTGAAGGTCACTCAGCGTTTGAATCTGAGAATGCAAATCTGCACGGAGAGGTTGGAACATATCACCAGTTCCCCACCCTGTCTGCTGTGATGCAAGGCGGGCTTTGGGAAATTCAGTTTGCCTACCCCTCAAGCACTGGAGGAGAGAGGTGTCACTCAGACACCCCGCCAAGAAGAGGCAATCTGGATTTTTGCCCCACTTCCCCCCGACACCCCCCACCCCACAACATCTCTAGGCAACCTGACCTGGCCACTGTGAGCTCCGGCGAGCTCCTCCGCTCCGTTCCCACGGAAAAGCACCACACAAGCGGCTGCCGAGTCTTTTCTCAGCCCCCGGGAGAAAAGGGGCTTTGTTAGCTTGCCTGGGGAGACAGCGTGAGAGCAGAGCCGCTAGGCTCTGGGAAGGCCGAGAGGACAAACAAGGCGGAACAAAAAACCCAGAAGAAAGACGGAATCCGTGAAGGGGGAAAAGGGGCCAGCTTTTCCCAGGATTGTCGGTAGGTATTGGGGGCATCGCCCACCTCCGGGCTCCCAGACATGCGTAGCGGCTAGAGATCCATGCTGGAGCGTCTCTGCTGGGTGGCCAAGATGCAAGGTGACCTTGAGAAATGGCCCATGAGAGAGATGGAAGGATGCTCTAAAGACCCGGCTACCCAGCTGGGTCACCAATGGCTCGGCAGTAGCAAGACACGGCTGCCACAGGCTAAGGGAGTTATCACTAGGGATGCTTGAACCACTAGGGATGTTTTGCTCATTCCTCAGTTTGAAGCAAACAGACCCAATTCCTACTCCCTGCGCAAGGGCATGAGGAGAGCCCTGCCAGATCAAATGCCCATCGAGACCAGCATCCTGTTCTCACAGGTGCCTGTGGATAGCCAGAAAGAAGGAGCAACAGCTCTCTGCTTCCGCTCACCTGGGATTCCCGGCCTCCAACAGCAGAGGGAGATCATAGATACTGTGGATTGTGGTCAATGATAGCTGCCTTCTCCACGGTAATACATGGAGCAGAAAGCAGTTGTCCTTTGGCTTTTGCACTCCTCTGAGTTCGGGGGAAACTGTAAAACTGGGGGTTTACAAAGTGCTGCGCAAGTGACTGCCTCCGTGTATCTTTTGCACCCGGTTTCTTTAAAAATAATTAGGGTAGCAGTTAGATTTTTCTGGAGTTGTATAGATGCAACATCAGGCACTAATTTGATCCGCAGGACAAAAATGGATCAAACCAGTGCTAAAATTCACCATCAGCAATGGGCTTAGTCATTCTCTCTGTCCTGCCTTAGTTTCTCCACCTGTAAAAAGAAACCCATCCTGTGTTGGTATACAGAGGCAGAATGAAAAAAGAACCCACATTTTGAGAATTAAGATGGTTGTATAAATAATAATTTTTGAAAATCACTAGCACTTTAATGCTAATTTTTTAAGCCACGAAACTTCCCAATTCTTCATCTCCAGTTGCTTTGGGGGCATCCTGGAATTCCAGTCACAGTTTAGGAAAGGGGAGCACTTGGTGACTGAAGACATCCCCCCTCTTGGCTCTAAAACAAGCCTGAGAATTCTTTTTTTTTTTCCTCCCTCCCCTTTTTCTTTATGCAAATGAGCCTGGTCTTAAGTCTCTGCTTTACATCTGACAAAGCTCAGTCCAGCGACACAAATTGCATTTCATGCTCCTCAGTCTCCAATCTTCCTGAGAGAGAGAACACAGAGAAGAGAAAGAGGGAGGGAAAGATTTGGGGAGGAGGGAATAAACAGGCACCGGAGCCTGAGAAGAGGGAATCATTAAAGCCATCAGTTTGTTAGGGAGCAGATTTAAATAATGAAGCAGCTCTCCAGCAGTACACCAAGGGGGAACCTTTGCAAAGATCCCTTGCAGAGATGCTATATAGGACAGGCTTTGCCAACCTGGCCTTTTCCAGATGTTTTGGCTGAGTGATGCTGATGGGAGCTGTGGTCCAAAACATCTGGAAGCTGCCACCACGTTGCAAAGCCTGAACTAAGGGGAACGAGGCCAAGTCCACATAACCTAACAGTCACAGGAATGCTCAGCTACACAAGCCAATGTGTTAAATAATAATAATCCCTCTACTCTCCACCTTGTAAGCTGGTCTGACACCAGATTCAACCAGTTAACCATTCCCCTTAGAATTGCCATTTCAGGCTGAGAAGCCTTGTTTTCAGAGTGCCTTAAGCCTTTTGACAGAAGGACAGACAGTCCCCTAGCATTCCCTCAATCAAGCCTGAAAGTGGTTTAAAAAATGCAGCAGAAACCAGGGCTGATCCACCCATGAGACAATTAAGGTGACCACCTCAAGTGGCAGGATCCACAGGGACAGCAGATCCTGATGTAGATCTTTCCTCACCCCTTCTTCTCTGGGGGGGGGGGGGGAGAAACCAGTCTGGGAGTCCACCTCAGGTGCCAAATGTCTTGGACTGGCCCTGGCAGAGACACACTGTCTCTGAAGTGCTATTATCATATCTGGTCTGTACTTGGCAGAAGTTAATTCCTAGGCAAAGCAGTTCAAGGGTAGCATTCACAGCCACAGTGGCAAGAACCGCATACAGCTCAGGTGGGGGAATCGCATGCACATTTGCTTGCAGTGGTGCAGTGCAATGCTTTCTTGCTGGGAGAACAGACAGGCATGCAAAGTTTTGAATAGAAACCTCTTCTACTCAAAACCTTGCACGCCTGTCTGCCCTAACAGGTATCCAATATGGGTGTCTGTGCACACACACACACAAACACACACACATCCCCTTTGACCAACTTTGTAGCAATTGCCTAGAGCAAACTAGACTCCCGATAGAGAACAAGGCATCTCTCACCCCATTCAACACCCTTCTCAGTTTATCAGAGAATCTCAACTGATAACGTTGCCCCGTTGCCTCCATTTGCAGGGGAGAAATGCATTTAGAGTAACTGACGGGCATCCACACTCTGAAAAGGGTTTGTCGAGGAGGAAGGGACAGCTTGAGCATGTGCAGAGTGCCTTTCTCTAACCATTGAGTCAACCACAGAGCGGTTCTGCCCATTTCAGAGTAGGGATTGCATGTCAAGTTTCAGATACACGCCTCTCTTTTGAAGCAAGCACTACTGCAACGCGTGGAAACAATGAAAGCCACAAAACGAAAACCTGTGTGTGTATGCACTCAAGCAAGCGAAATAAGCCTCCCTTGACGGAAACCATTTATAGGAGGGCAGCAAAAGAGGGAGGGAGGGAGGCTGGCTGTGTGGGCTTGTGGCAGAGGAGCGTGCCTCACTTTCCCTCCCTGGGGGGCAAGGGCGGAGACGGCACAGATCAAGGCGCTGGGCTTGCAGTTACTCGCCAGCCCGCATCCTTCCTGCTCATTAGCACGCCGTTGGCACGGGCTGGCACCGTGCGGCAGCCGCCCACTCGCTGCAGGCAACCCGCGCTTTTCTGGATGGGTGCTAGCGATCCGAGGGGCCTCTGCGCGCGCGGAAGCGGGTTCCCCGGGGCTTCCTTGCCACCACCACAAACTCGTTTCCAGGTCAAGGCTCAGCCTGGAAGATACGCTGCCCGGGAACACAGCACCCCCAAAAGAGGGAGTTTCCACAGCACAACTCCTCAACCTATTTCCCGTCCCAAAGCTCAGCTTTGGCACCGCCAGCAATGCTGGAAGCCGAGTGTACCCTTGAGCATGCACAGAGTGCATTCATCCAACACCACCACAAGTCTTCCAGCAACAGGGGATCGGGTTTTTGTTTTGTTGGCAGTCATCTTTTTTAAAAATAAATGCACAGCATCCATCCCATAACTGGGAGGTGGGAAGAGACCCGCCCCCGCGGCCCCATCTCCTTACCATGTCCTTGTTGCGCGAGATCCACGTATCCAGCAGCAGCTCCAGCCTCGACTTGTGGAACTTCTTGGTGGTCTTGACGGCGATGAAGACATCCTGGGGCGAAATGTCCTCCAGCTGCGGCCTGGCCGCCTTCCCTTCCTCCGGGCCGCCTCCCACCGCCGAGGCAGCCTCCGCCTTCCCCCGGGCCAGCTTGGAGAAGTACGCGCTGAAGCTCCGCACGTCGTGGTGGCTCTGCCCCGAGGGCAATGCAGCTCGCAAGCCCGCCGCGTCGCCGCGGGAGCCTTCGAAGGGCTGCAGGAGGAGGCCGGCGCCGCCGCCCCCCAGGCTCAGCACCTGCCCCTTCTGCTGGTCCACCACCAGCACCAGGAAGCAGGTCAGCATGGAGCCCACCAGAGACAGCAAAAGCTTCTTCCCGCAGCTTTTCAGCATCGCGGATTTCGGAGGTTTTGCAGTTTTAAGTGCAATTTTTTTTTGGGGGGGGGACAACCGCTGCCCAGGTGCGCGCGAGGCACAACAGCCCTGCCAAGACTTCCCCTGCCTCGCTCGCTCCAGCAGAAACAGCAGCAGCACCAGCCACCCCGTCCCGGGTCTCCCCTTCCTCCCAGCGCGCCGAGCTCAGCGCCGATCGCTTCGAGGCAGCGACTCAGCCGCGATTTAAAAACTCCTCTCTCCGCGGCCCCGCCCCTTTGCTCTGAGTGGCTGGCTTAGGCCGCGCCCACCGAGGGAGGGGGCGGGCTCAGAACGTTGCAACATTGCGGGACGCGGGGCCCCCGGGCTGGAAGGTAGCGGCGGGTCTCCCACGTGGCTTAGCTTGGAAAAGCGGGGCGGGGAGGACGGAGGCTATTAAAGGGAGGGAGGGTCTCCCTGGTCGTAAAGCTCGCTTGCAACAAGGCAAAGCGACGCGGTGGGGTTTTATGCGGAAGGGGACCAGCCCACGCTTGTAGATAAATCGTGCTTTAAAAAAAAAAAGTGTTGGAAAGGCATTCTTCCTCGCTCCTGCCATTCGCAAAACAGCCACTAGAATATTTTTTTGTTTGTTTTGTCTGCTTTGAAACAGGGAAAACACGCACACCCTGCAAGCTAAAAGCCCGTTCTCTGTGCTGGACTCGGTGGAGAGCGGTTCTCTGAGCATGTGTAAAATGTGCTCCCTTTGGCAGCACATACACTAAAATTGGAAGGACACAGAGAAGATTAGCTTGGTCTGAAGGCGTATCAGGAAGTTGTTAATGTTTGACGTTTTACTTTGCTTTTATATGTCCTGTAAGCCCATAACGGGACGCAGGTGGCGCTGTGCGTTAAAGCCTCAGCGCCTAGGACTTGCCGATCGAAAGGTCGGCGGTTCGAATCCCCGCGGCGGGGTGCGCTCCCGCTGCTCGGTCCCAGCGCCTGCCAACCTAGCAGTTCGAAAGCACCTCCGGGTGCAAGTAGATAAATAGGGACCGCTTACCAGCGGGAAGGTAAACAGCGTTTCCGTGTGCAGCTCTGGCTCGCCAGAGCAGCGATGTCACGCTGGCCACGTGACCCGGAAGTGTCTCCGGACAGCGCTGGCCCCTGGCCTCTTAAGTGAGATGGGCGCACAACCCCAGAGTCTGTCAAGACTGGCCCGTACGGGCAGGGGTATCTTTACCTTTACCTTTAAGCCCATAGCTGTCAATCTTCCCCTTTTTTTGCAGGAAATCTCCTTATTCCAGCACCGCTTCCCACTGCTATCCTGGACTGTTAGATATCCCATAGACAGGTGAAGCTGCTGATCCCTTATTTTCAAATCTGAAAGTTGACAGCTATGTGTAAGCCGCCCGGAGTGGCTGGGGAAACCCAGCCAGATGTGCAGTGTATTATTATTATTATTGTGCCCTTTTAGATAGCTGTTCCAAATGGTGTGACTGCGTGTTAAGGGTCAGGCGCTTTGGGGGGAAAGGATGCCTCAATTTCCTTGCCCAAAAAGTCCTTCTGGGGAGGTGAGGAAGAGGCAGTCCAGAAGTTCTGAAGCTCAGCAGGTTGGAAAACATCCCTCTGGAAAGAGTAGAAGGCCATACTCTGGGGCTAGAGGGTCAGATTGTGGCTGGATGATGGTCACCATGGATGGCTGCATGGTTTTCCTCCGCCTTCATTTTATTCCCGCTCCATGACCCTGCAAGGTCTGGGAGATGTGACTGGTGTAAGTCACCCAGTGAGTTTCATAGCGGAGTGAGGATTCAGCATAAGAGGCAAACAAGGTGTGATTAGGTCACCCAAGGAGGTCTTTCCAAGGCTGCCAACAGGATTTCCTGGGCGTCAGACGCTGTATGTGGATTAGGGCCCCTGCACTCCCCATCCCACCCTATTGAGAATAACTGCTGCTTCTGTACATGGATCTTAAAAAGGAGAGACATCACCTTCCCAACAAAGGTCCATATAGTTAAGGCTATGCTTTTCCCAGTTGTGATGTATGGAAGTGAAAGCTGGACCATAAAGAAGGCTGATCGCCGAAGAATTGATGCTTTTGAATTCTGGTGCTGGAGGAGACTCCTGAGAGTCCCATGGGCTGCAAGAAGATCAAACCTATCCATTCTAAAGGAAATCAGCCCTGAGTGCTCACTGGAAGGACAGATCCTGAAGCTGAGGCCACCTCATGAGAAGAGAAGACTCCCTGGAAAAGACCCTGATGTTGGGAAAGATGGAGGGCACAAGGAGAAGGGGACAGCAGAGGACGAGATGGTGGGACAGTGTTCGCGAAGCTACCAGCATGAGTTTGACCAAACTGCGGGAGGCAGTGGAAGACAGAAGTGCCTGGCATGCTCTGGTCCAGGGGGTCATGAAGAGTCGGACACGACAAATGTATATGCATCAACTGTAGTGAAGCCTGCCTTGCAGGACTGCTGCAAATATAAAAGCGGGGAGAGAAGAGGATAATGTTCACGACCTGCTGGGTGGAAAAGTAAGATACAAATGTATGATGTCACATAGTGCAGAGTTAAACTATGGAACTGGCTCCCACAAAAGGCCGTCACGCCCTCCCCTTGATCATTTTCATTGCCCTTTTCCAACTCTACAATATCCATTTTCAAGTGAGGCGACCAGAACTGCATGTGGTCAGACCCATTGGTTCACCTAACTAAGTGTTGCAAAGGTTGGATTAACCATTAAGCAAAATAAGCACATGCTTAGGGCATCAAGGGAAGGGCGGGGGCACCAAAGAAATTTCCCATTGCCAGATTGTTAACATTAATGGTCACAAGTTGCTCAGCTGAGCGTTCATTTTCTCAGTTGAAGTCTATTAAAAATCCCAACAGAACAACTACGCAACTAGGCAGGCTGGGTGCCTGATCTCTACCAAGCATAGAAGCAGATGTGTTACATAAGTTTTGAGAATCTAATCAGAGGCTTTGCAAATAGAGAAAGTAGGAGAAAAATTATCAAATATAAATAAAGTGGAAGTATATAAAACCAAACATCTTACTGTAGGTTTCATTTCATTTCAAAAAATAAAATTTTATTTTATGGTTTCTTATTGTTTACAATTTGAAATAGATATATATATATATGGGTGCACCAAAATATTTTAGGTGCTTGAGGCCTCTAAAGGTCTTAATCCGTCCCTGAGTGTTGTTTACACTGATTCTCCAGAGTTTCATTTGGGACATTTGCAGCCATGCCTGGAGATGTCAGTGGTTGAACCTCTGCCCCTTTTGCATAAGGGAACATGTGGCTGCCCAGATGTTTTTGGACCACAGTTTTTATCAGGCTTGACCCTAGTGATTGGAGCTGCTTGCAGTTGGCATAAGACACCAACCTTATTTTGGTAATCTCTCCAAAGGCAGACCCTGATAGTCCTCCTTGAACTGACCAGGACTCTGTTACTTAAACGACTTGCTGGGCACTTTGCAAGGGACTTGTGCCATTTGAAGTTAAAAAGAAGAAATCTGCAGGCACAGTGTAAACCAAACATTTGCGTTTACCAGCCTGGCAAACAGATGTCTCTTCCTTAATGCATCCCAGTGTTATACGAAGATCATTTCTCAGTGGAAATGGAGATGGATATAATGAGCACAGTCACTTTGTGATGAATGATAAAAAAATATATTAAGCTGCAGCAATGTGGTAGACATATGGCATGTTGATGAACTGGCTGTTTTTAGACCTGTAATTACTCCCATTCCACCTGCCACATGCCCAGTATCTGAAGAAGTGTGTGTGCACATGAAAGCTCATACCAATAACAAACTTAGTTGGTCTCTAAGGTGCTACTGGAATGATTTTTTTTATTTTGTTTCGACTACGGCAGACCAACACGGCTACCTACCTGTAACTAGTTTTCCAAATGTTTACTATCTTTTTTGCCACCTCCCATTGGCTAAAATACTGTTGTGCAGACCTCAATCTCCAAGTTCCAAGAGGCTCCGGGGGCAAAGAGCATTATCCCCTCAGTAGATCTTGCTTCTCCCTCATGTTTCCAAAGGAGACCACTGCCCAGCACAGAGCAAGGCCTCTGTGTCTCCAGCTTCCAGCATCAGTCAAGCTCACACACAACAACTCCACCCCCCCATTGTTCTCCATCCTAGGATGACTGTGGCATCTAGCCAGGTGAGGTGGGGAAATGCCCACAAATCTGTCTCTATGGCAACAGAACTCACTCTTTTAAGATGCAGATGTCAGTACTTAGACAAAGGAACTGGTCTGACAGGTTTCCTCTTATAGACCCTGCCCTCACAGATTCAGAATAGCAAGTTTGGAAGGTACCCCATAGCATCATCCAAACTGACCCTGCCAAACTCATTACAATACTATGATGTAACAACAGCATTGATTCGGACTAAAGACGGCCAGAGGTGTGCCTAGGATGGCCCTGTATCCTACTTTACAGAGGACAGCCTTTTATTTGATGTATCCTTCTTTTCTTAATAGGTTTGTTGTTCCAAGCTATAAAATTATGTACTCTTTGAGCAGTTTAGATACCCAAATAAGCAAATAAAATGTGAGGGTATCATGTTATTTCATTGGCTGTGCTGGCTGGGGCTGATGGGAGCTGGAGTCCAGCAGCATCTTGGGCCGCAGCTTCCTCACTCATGCTCTGTTTAGTTCAAGCTCTGGTTTTCCCAGTAGTGATGTATGGATTTGAGAGCTGGACCATAAAGAAGGCTGATTGCCGAAGAATTGATGCTTTTGAATTATGGTGCTGGAGGAGACTCTTGAGAGTCCCATGGACTGCAAGAAGATCCAACCTCTCCATTCTGAAGGAAATCAGCCCTGAGTGCT
This sequence comes from Podarcis gaigeae, assembly GCF_964106915.1. NCBI lineage: Eukaryota > Metazoa > Chordata > Lepidosauria > Squamata > Lacertidae > Podarcis > Podarcis gaigeae. The sequence goes on along the minus strand of NC_139690.1, from coordinate 50,595,766 downwards.
CACTGGAGGGACAGATCCTGAAGCTGAAGCTCCAATACTTTGGCCACCTCATGAGAAGAGAAGACTCCCTGGAAAAGACCCTGATGTTGGGAAAGATGGAGGGCACAAGGAGAAGAGGATGACAGAGGACAAGGTAGTTGGACAGTGTTCTTGAAGCTGCTAACGTGAGTTTGACCAAACTGTGGGAGGCAGTGGAAGACAGGAGGGCCTGGCGTGCTCTGGTCCATGGAGTCACAAAGAGTCAGACACGACTAAACATCAACGCCATCTACTTCAGCATCTGAGCCAGAGGCTTCTTTATCTTCCTGATCATTTCCATCCATGTAGGTGCAGCTCAAAGATTCTATGATTCTATGGCACACAGTTCCCCACTATGGCAAGATGTCATACATTTCTATACATGCAGTGAGTATTCTAAATTTTGTGTGCATGCGTGCACACAATCACACACTAATGTTCTGCAAATTTGCATCCTTTCGTCTCTTCTTAAGTGATGCCTAAGCGACTACCCTTTATAGGAAGCCCCCAAAGGATGTTGGATTGCCAAACTTCCCCCTGTAAGAATCTTGGTGTATCTCCTGATTGGAGAAATGTGTTTAAGATTATCTCTCAATCTATGCATAAAAAGCTTTGTGTTTTGTTATTGAGCGGAAAGAAACTGCCGTGTTCTGAAGACCTTTAGCCAAACGCTACCTCTGTCAAAATGTTGTAATAAATGAGGTAGGCTCCATTAGACTCAGTGGGATGCACATCTGGGTAAACATCCATAATACTGCATTGTTAACTGGGTTAATTCCTTGATAAATCCTTTCAAGGCAGGGCTGTTTGCTAGCTAGAAGCACACTGTCGGTTGATAGCCCTGGGAGTTGAACATTTAATGACGAGCCAAGTCACAAGTGTGGACTCTATTCCTGGAATGAGCTGGATGCACATTTCAAGTGGGGAGGCTCGGAGATAATTCACGCAGGAGAATGAGCTGTGCTGCCAAACACATTTTGGTTAGGCCTCGAGCTCAGAAATAGCACAGAACCAGTTGTGTTCTCCTAAGGCAGCCCTTCCCTGAGCTGGTGCCATCTCTGTGCTTTAGATCACAACTCCCATCATCCCTGACAGTTGGCTGTGGTAGATGCAGCTGATGGGAGTTGGAGTCCAGCAACATTGGGATAAGAGACAGCTCCTGAGGGAAATCACAAACACTGCACCATGTGGGTGAGTGTGCTTGTGTTTGGTAATCTACTGTTGTGTTCATCCCCAATCTCCAGGCAGCAAGAGACTCCAGCGGTGCCTACAATTACAGTGGTGGCCCGCAAGACGAATGCCTCGCAAGATGGAAAACCCGCTAGACGAAAGGTTTTTCCGTTTTGGAGGCGCTTCACAAAACGAATTTCCCTATGGGCTTGCTTCGCAAGACGAAAATGTCTTGCGAGTTCCTGCGGGGTTTTTTCCTCCCCCCCCCTTTTTCTAAGCCGCTAAGCCGCTTATCAGCTGTTCCGCTAAGCTGCTAAGCCGCTAAAAGCCGCTAAGCCGCTAATAGCGCTAATCCGCTAAGCCATCAATGGGCTTGCTTCGCAAGACGAAAAAACCGCTAGACGAAGAGACTCGCGGAACGGATTAATTTTGTCTTGCGAGGCACCACTGTACTGCAATTTTGGTTTCCTTGCAATGAAGGTCAATGGAGACTGTGGAGTCTTTAGGATACATGGTTTTCTTTATACATATATACAGCCTGAGGGTAGGATGAAGTGGCTCACAGCTTTAACACCCAAAAAGATCCTGCTTCCCCATAAGGGTTCCAAGGGAATCCCAAGCTAGAAGCTTGGGTTCAGCACGGAGCAGACATGTCTCTATGTCCCCAGCTTCCAGCCTTGCTCAAAACTCGCACCCAACCCTCCTATACACAGGTCTCTTGGCCTCTTGTTCTCCATCCTAGGATGGTGTGGCATCCAGTTAGGTGAGGTGGGAAAAGGCCCACCCCTTTGTCTCTATGGCAACAGAGCACGTTCTTTGGATATGTCAAATCACAATACTTAACTGGCCAGCCAAAGCCATTATCGTAACAAAGGAACTTGTTCAGCAGCCTCTTCTACTAGATTCTAAGGAGGTCTGGAAGGGACCCAGCCAGGGTATCATCCAGACACTACATTATCTACTGCTGATTCTGCACACTGAATGATGATTGTTATAAATGAGTGCATGTCCTGAGGATGCATGCCAATAAGCTGAAGAGTGTAGTCAAGCAGACAAGCTGTTTTGGAAACAGCATCAGTTTCTCAAAAGCAAAAAGCATGCTTTTGAGGTCTCTATTCCCAAGCAGCCTTCTTGCCAACCAGTTAGGGAAATAAAACCCAGACTTATTTATTTCTCTGGGGGAAAATCCACAAAATATCCCAAGTGCCTTAACAATATGTAGCATGCTTCTAACAATATTTAATGTTTCCTTGGGTGGCTGCATTCCAAACTCCTTTCTAGCCCTCATCAAAGCAAATGAGATTTGCTATCAGCCGTCCAAGGCCATCGCTGCTCAGTTAGGCAAGCAGCTTCAATCTTAACGGTGTATCAAACAAATCAATGTGCTAAACAAAAGCCTAGATTCTCTCATACAATGCCTGCAACAATATATTGGACGAAAAGTTCATGTCCACATGAAGGTTTGGGCTGCTTAGATCTGGAAACCAATGTTGACCAGTTAATAAGGGTGTGGGAATTTTCACATATGAAGCAGAAGTGCTTTTTTTTGGTAAGAGATTTTAACACAAGGTGGTTCCATGTGGAATTTTAAAAGCCATTAACTTTTCACTTAATCTAAACTCATTGTGGCAAAATGCTGGTTCTTTTAGCAAGCTGGGGTCAAGGAGAGAGAGAGAGAGAGAGAGAGAGAGACGGGTGCAATCTTAATTTTTAGGGATTCTGTATTCAGAATGCTTAAAATCCCTGGAGGAAACACACTGCATGGAGCCTTATCTGCAGAGATGCTGAAATAGGAACGCAGATACAAATCAAAGACCCTTTTCAAAAGGACATCAGACCAGAAGGATGTCCTCTCTCCCAGTGCCTTGGCAACAGCTCTCTGGAAATCTCCCAGATGACTGGAGAAACATCAGACAGATGTTTGGGTCCCTGTCAGGCCAGCTGCTGCTTTCGCCGCATTGCCAACCTGCTCCTTGCCGTTGCTACACAGTGTCAGCCACAATGCCCTGTCTGTCCAGCTTGGCATGTCCAGGGTCTGTGGGCTGTCAGCTCCACAAAGCCTTCCAGTCTTCAAGGCCCCAGATAAATGAATTACCCAAAGTTTCCCTCTTTAGCTGCAGGCAAAAGACAGTGATTGCGGTTGGTGTGCAGACCGTATTTTTACTGCGCTGGCTCTGGAGAGCATGCATGCCAGCAGCAGCAGGCCCTTCTGGAGGGCAGGAGACACCCCCTTTCATCTCTGACTAATTGTTTCACCAGAGTGCAGCTCCCTAGAGAATACGGTGGACTCCAGGCGCACGTCCCCTCCCCAGACTTCCCCTTCAGGCGTCGGCTCTGGTTTTTGGCTTGGGCTGAAAATGTGACTGTCTGCTGAACCCAGAGAAGATGAATGAATGCATCAAAGGCCGTTGCCTCTTCTCCCTGCAGAACATCTTCTTCAGCACGAAATTCAGGACCCAAACCGGCCACAGAGATAACACTTTGCATTCAGGTACTGTGAGTTAAGGGACGCGGGTGGTGCTGTGGGTTAAACCACAGAGCCTAGGACTTGCCGATCAGAAGGTCAGCGGTTCGAATCCCTGCAACGGGGTGAGCTCCCGTTGCTCAGTCCCTGCTCCTGCCAACCTAGCAGTTTGAAAGCACGTCAAAGTGCAAGTAGATAAATAGGTACTGCTCCAGCAGGAAGGTAAACGGTGTTTCTGTGCACTGCTCTGGTTCGCCAGAAGCCGCTTAGTCATGCTGGCCACATGACCAGGAAGCTGTATGCTGGCTGCCTCAGCCAATAAAGTGAGATGAGCGCCGCAACCCCAGAGTCAGTCATGACTGGACCTAATGGCCAGGGGTCCCTTTACCTTTACTGTTAGATAACTGTGCACCATACCTTGAACAACGACCCAGGTTCCAGATTCCTCTGCTGCCTCTCTTCCTTTTGTTTGGGAACATGTTGCCTTCCAGGCACTGTTGGACTCCATATCCCATCAGCCCCAGCCAACATGGGAGTGATGGGCATTGGAAGGCCAACAGCCCCTTAGAGGGCCATGGATTCACCATCCCTGGCCTAGCAGAAAACCTGATGCAGGCCTGTATTAGGAGCCCTGCCAGGGATCTGTATATAACCTTGTAAATCTAGTAAGAGGCACCTGTGTGAAACCTGATTTCGGTACCCAAGGTTCGACCTGATGCGGCAGCACAATTGCAAGTAGGGTTTGAGGCTACTTTCCAGGTATACTGCCTCTAAAAATGTGGGGGGGGAGATGTCCATATAGCTACCACAGGTAATAACTGTTAGTAGGCTGAACCTCCTTCAGGGGAATTTCCTTCATATGTGGTGGATGTGTACCAAGGTGAAAGCCTACCTTGACATAATATATAATGAATTAAAAAAAGTTTCTAAATACAATTTCAATAAAAAAGCGGAGGTGTTTTTATTAGGTTTAATTGGAGAAGAAAAAAAATGTGAATTTGTTTATGTATGCAACAACGGCTGCAAGGATACTCCTGGCTCAGAAATGGAAACTTCAGGAACTTCCAACATTGGAAGAATGGCAGAGCAAGATGGTGGAATACGTAGAGTTAGCAAAGCTGATGGGGAAGATCCGGAATCAGCGCGACGAACTGTTTCAAAGGGACTGGAGCAAATTTATATTATATATGAAAGAACATTGTAAACATCTGAATATGTTTGTAGGTTTGAGTTGAAATGTTTTGTAATGAGAATATAAGGAACTGATTTACATTTAATGAGGGGAAATACAAAATAAGAGAGAAGGCAAAAAAGTAGTTATAGAAAGGCTGAGAATAAAGTAATTATCTATGGAAGTCAGAAAGAGGGGCGGGAGGAGGTCAATGCTCTGTTAGAGTGATATTTGAGTTTTTTGAATTGTGTATTGAAACTGGGATTATGATAAAATTGAAAATGCAATAAAAATTATTATTAAAAAAACCTCCTTCACCAACCTGGTGCCCTTGTGATGTTTTGAACTACAACTCCCATCAGCCTCAGCCACAACAGCCAATGGTCAGGGTGATGGGAGTTGTAGTGCCAAACATCTGGAGGCCACTAGGCTGGTGAAGTCTGGCTTAATCCCATTTTAAAGCATTTCGTAAATGATGCAGGCCACCACTTGACATTCATAAGCAGCAGGGAACTATGCATGGCTCCATCGGTAGAGCATGAGACTCTGAATCTTAGGGTCATGGGTTTGGGCAAAACATTCCTGCATTGCAGCGGGTTGGACTAGATGGCCCTCATGGTCCCTTCCAACTCTATTGTTCTGTGCTATTGGAGGAAAAGCCAACATGGTGCCTTTCAGAGGCATCAGGGATCAAACCTGGGATGTTCTGCATGCAAAGGAGATACTCTGTTTACTGGGCCAAAGCCCTTCCCTGTAGCGAAAATGTTTATTTTGCGGCCCACGCAGGGATTAAGCTTCTCCTCCCTGCACACCAGCTGCCTAGATTGTAAGTGGGGTCTCATCCTGTACCTCACACACGACAGCATGCAAGCTTTTTGTCCAGCCCCGTAGGCAAAAACGTCGCAAATGAATCCACTTGCTTCTCCACTCTGTATCCAGACACCCAAATATGCTGCTCACTTTATTGTTATTTTAGTTGGGATTGTTTGCTAGCTTTCTGTGGGGAGCCACACGCAGCACACGAGACAAAGGAACGCAAATGGCCCCCACCTGCCCCCCCCGCCTGCTGCCTCCTTGCCACCTGTCCTGCTTCAAAAGGGGTTTGTGGCTCAGTGCAGGATTAGAAAAGAACAGGTGGATGTGGCTGGCCTGGTTGGGAAAGGGAAGGAGAGTAAAGGAGAACAATGGATTTCAAACGCATGTGCAATGTTTGCGTGTGTTTTATCTGGAAGGACATTTTTATTTATTTATTTCTGCCTTCCTAGAGTTTTGCCTTCTCGTTTGGGGTGGAGAACGATGCACAGATTGTGGCTGCGTATCTTAGAGGCCACATTTATACCATACAGTCATACCTTGGGTCCCGAACGCCTTGCGACTCAAACGTTTTGGCTCCCAAATGCCACAAACCCAGAAGGGAGTGTTTTGGTTTGCAAACGCTCTTTGGAACCCAAACGTCCAATGCGGCTTCCGATTGAGTGCAGGAAGCTCCTGCAGCCAATCAGAAGCCGCGCCTTGGTTGTCAAATGTTGAACGGACTTCGGGAACAGATTCTGTTTGACAACCAAGGTATGACTGTATATTGAAAACTCTCCAATTCCACTTTAAGTAGTTATGGTTCCCCCCACCACCACCAAAGCATATTGGGAGTTGTAGTCTGTTAAGGGTGCTGAGTGTTGTTAGGAGACCTTCCTATTGCCCTCCCAGAACTACAATTCCCAGAATACCCTGTGAAGAGGGATGGGTTGTTAAGCAACCAAGACATAGGGGGGAGAGACTTTGGGAGGGCTGGGCTGAAATTCCCCCTCAGCCATGAAGCTCACTGGCTGCTCTTAGGCCGGTCTCTGTCTCTCAGTCTGACCCATAGGAGCTAACTCCTAGGGGCCAGGGCCCCTTCAGTCCCCCAATAAAATATTTCAAGGAGCTGGGCTCCCCAAAACTGATGGGCATTGCCATTCAAATGGTTTATGTGTGACTGATAAAAATGTGACTGATTATTTGGGATGGGGCTTACCTGGGCCCCCCAATATTTTATTCAAGTTGCCCCCCCCTGGTCTGATCTGCCTCACAGAGTCGGTTTTCTTGTATGCGTGAGGCAAGGAGAGAACCCCATCCACCAGCTTGCATGGAATTAAAATACAGTGGTACCTCGGGTTACAGACGCTTCAGGTTACAGACTCCGCCAACCCAGAAATAGCACCTTGGGTGAAGAACTTTGCTTCAGGATGAGAACAGAAATCGTGCTCCGGTGGCGCGGTGGCAGCGGGAGGCCCCATTAGCTAAAGTGGTACTTCAGGTTAAGAACAGTTTCAGGTTAAGAATGGACCTCCAGAACGAATTAAGTACTTAACCCGAGTTACCACTGTATAGCCAGAGGTACCACTGTATAACAACATAACAACCTGAGATACCACTGTATAACAACCTGAGGTACCACTGTCTAACAGCAAATAATTCAATTTGGTGGTGGTTGTTTCTAAACTGCTGAGCAGGTAATAAAGACAAAACAGCTAGCGAACCAGAGATGAGGTCAGATGTGAACTTGGAAGCACAACTGCATTTCAAACAATCCATATATATATATATGGTTTTACGATAAAATGTCATCGATCAAGACCTGTGGAGTGTGACATGCTTATGCCAATCACATATACAAGAAAGAAACCTGATCAGGGGCGCTGCCAAAGAACTGAACCGTTGAATGCAGCACCAAGGCTTCTGCTATTGATGGCCTAATTAAGTGTGAGAGTCTGGAGGTCCGACACTGACATCACTTCTGTTTACATAGCAAGATACATGGGAACCAGACCTTATCAAAATGATCGTGCTTAGCTTGGCCTCTTAAAAACCCTTCTGTGTTGCATTAGATGCTCGGGAAGAGCCAGAACTCAAACATTCCCTTGCAATCCCATCAGTAATGGGCCTTTGGGGTCTTTCCAGGAGGAACATTAGAAGAGCCTGCTGGCTGGATCAGGCCAAGGGCCCATCTAGTCCAACATCCTGTTCTCACAGTGGCCAATCAGATGCCTGTGGGAAACCCGCAACGAGACTTGAGCACAGAAGCCCTCTCCCCTCCTGGGGTCTCCAGCACCTGGCATTCAGAATCAATATTGCCTCCAACCACGGAGGCAAAGCACAACTATTATGGCTAGGAGCCATCAACAGACCTCCATGAATTTGTCCAATCCTCTTTGAGAGCCATCTCGGTTGGTGGTCCTCAGTGCCTCCTATTCCACAGATTCCACAGGTCAACTCTGCCCTGCATGAAGAAGTCATTTATTTTACCTGTCCTGAGTCTTCCAACATTCATCATTTTTTTCTTGCTGTATTTAGGTAAGAACTGCATGAAGGGGATGTACAGAAGAAGAAGAAGAAGAAGAAGAAGAAGAAGAAGAAGAAGAAGAAGAAGAAGAGTTTGGATTTGATATCCCGCTTTATCACTACCCTAAGGAGTAGGGTAGTGATAAAGCGGGATATCAAATCCCGGATATCACTACCCTAACAATCCACTTTATCACTACCCTAAGCAGCCAACGATCTCCTTTTCCTTCCTCCCCAACAACAGACACTCTGTGAGGTGAGTGGGGCTGAGAAACTTCACAGAAGCGTGACTAGCCCAAGGTCACCCAGCAGCTGCATGTGGAAGAGCGGGGAATCGAACCCACTTCACCAGATTACGAGTCCATAGCTCTTAACCACTACACCACACTGGCTCTCAGTCTGAAGGAGGCTGTGTGAGACACAGGGAAGGGGAGATCTCTCAGAGTGAGAGGCTGGGAGAAGAGAGGGATGCTCCCAGGTAACAGGAGTACACAGCTTTTCAGTATGGGACCAAAGTTAGGAAACATTTGCGAGATAGGATCCTTCCTGTATTCTCCTATTTCTTTTCTTTCCTTTGTTATTTTCCACGTAGATTAGTTTGCCTTTTTTCGTGTTGTGAAAAGTGTTGATATAACTTTACAGTCGTACCTTGGATCCCGAACGCCCAGGAACTTGGACGTTTTGGCTCCTGAATGCAGCAAACCCGGAAGTGATTGTTCCGGTTTGCGAATGTTCTTTTGGAAACCGACGTTCGACAAGGCTTCTGATTGGTTGCAGGAGCTTCTTGCAGCCAATCAGAAGCTATGATTTGGTTTTCGAATATTTTGGAAGTCGAACAGACTTCCAGAACAGATTCCATTTGACTTCCAAGGTTCAACTGTATTTTAAAAGAAAGAGAGAAAGAGAGAAAGAGAAAGAGAGAAAGAGAGAAAGAGAGAAAGAGAGAAAGAAAGAAAGAAAGAAAGAAAGAAAGAGAAGCCATTCATTTTATCTTTCCTGAGTCTTCCAACATTCAGCATCATTGGATGCCCAGGAGTTCTAGTGTTGGAAGAGAGGGAGGAAAACTTTTCTCCACCTGCTTTCTCCATGCCAGGCGTCATTTTATAAACTTACAAATTTCGATCCTGCCGCTAAACGTCCTTCATGTCAATGGAAGGCGATGTCCCAACGGGCAGCAGTGAATGGAACAATCCATCCTTGTATGAAGGGAAAGTTCCTGGAGGGGGAAAATTCTCTACGGAAACGCAGAGTGGTGGCATTGAATAGGCCCCTCAAAGAGGAGCCTGAGAAAGGTTGGTGAGGAGACCCAGAGAAAGGGAGGCAGGAGGGAGAGGGAACAACGGGGGGCCAATCTATTGAAAAAGAAGAAGAAGAAAAAGCTGGAGAGGATCCCCATTGTGTCCTCAGCACAAAAAAAGGGTCACCAACAAGTTAAACTGGTTAATGTATTGGGGCGGCTTCCTTAGCATCCTTGCATAAAAGCCAAGCAGAGCGAGACAAAAGCCAGAGAGAAGCATTCTTGGGCTCTCTTTAAAAGGATTTCGCTTCTTTTCTGTCCCTTGAATGGAATTCAGTGGTGACTCCTTCAAGGCTAAGATTTCTCTCCCTTTGGTGGCAGGAGTGGGTCAGCCCCCTGGCCCAGCACATTCTTCTCTCCCCGGCAACGGCAAACAAGCCCCTCGCAGAGCTGCCATTGCAGCCGCCATTGTTGCCGTGGGGCGGGGGAGAGGTGGGTCGGAGGGGCGCAAATGGGCCCACGAAAGCTTTTGAGCCCGCCTGAAAGCGGGTGGCGTAAGGTGGGGGTCCCCCGCCCTGCCTGGTTTCTCATGCATGTCATTCAGGGTGACTTTTCACATCAGGAGTGGAAAAATAAATAGGCAAGCAGGGGGAAGAGGAGGGAGATGGCGGCTGTCAGATGCTCTGGCCTGGTTTCTCAAAGGCTTCACTTGCTCTGCCTTAACACTTTCGTAGCTGGATGCTATCAAGAGACAACTGCCGCCAGCCAGTGCTGGCTCCAGAATTTTCCCCTGCTGTTTCTGACACTCTTGGGTGATGGACAGGACCTCCTGTGCCATCACTGTGCCATCACCTGCCCTGTGTCAGAAGCAGTGCCCTTACTGGAACGTCCCACGCAATTTGGCTCCCAGTCAAACAGGCTCAGCTTACGCTTCATCTCTTTAAGGGTTTTGTCCAATAAGACAGTTTTACTTCACAATGCATTTGCATTCCCAACTCAAGCTTCCAAAGGGAGCAATTCCGAAAGTGTTTCGGAAAGGAGAGATAGCAGAGGAATGTCGCAGTGAAACCAACAGAAGGCAGTTTTAGCTATAAGCTAAAAATTGTGTGATGAGCACACCATTTAGATGTATCCTTTCCCAGATAGATTTCTGACCCCTGTTTATAATCCAGCAACATCTGGAGGGGCCAGAGGTTCCCCTGTTCCTGTTCTATGCTGGCTGACAGCTCTAGTCTGTGTTATAATTTTTCTCATAACATCACAGTTTTAGAAGACTTCCCCAACCTTACCTGAAGAAACCAATGGTCGAATCTCGTGTCCTTTCTGCAGTCAGAGCAAATGATCTGCCACTGAGCTACAGCCATTCATTTTTTGCTCATGAGAACATAAGGCTTGGCACTCTCAGATAACCGGTTTGGAATCAACAATTTATTTAACCAGCATGCTGTGGGAATATTGGCTTTGTCTCAGAGGCCACCTGAGCTTCCACTAGAGAGTAGAGCTGGCTGGGTGTCCATCAATATGCGGATGATACCCAGCTCTATCTCTCTTTTAAATTGGAACCAGTGAAGGCAGTGAAGGTCCTGGAGGCGGTTGGAGAATGGATGGCAGCTAATGGATTGAGGCTGAATCCTGACAAGACAGAAGTACTGTTTTTGGGAGACAGGGGGTGGGCAGGTGTTGAGGACTCCCTGGTCCTGAATGGGGCAGTGGTGTAGCGTGGGTTGTCAGCACCCGGGGCAAGGCAAGTAATCTGCACTCCCTAACTTGTGGATTTTAGTAGGGGCAGAGAGCTGCGAGTGCGAGCGCGCCCCCCCAGATGTTGTGCCCGGTGCGGCCGGGCCCCCCTGCACCCCCCACGCTACGCCACTGGAATGGGGTAACTGTGCCCCTGAAGGACCAGGTGCGCAGCCTGGGAGTCATTTTGGGCTCACAGCTGTCTATGGAGGCGCAGGTCAATTCTGTGTCCAGGGCAGCTGTTTACCAGCTCCATCTGGTACACAGAATGAGACCCTATCTGCTCACAGACTGTCTTGCCAGAGTGGTGCATGCTCTAAGCAAAAACATGGGCCAGTGAGGGGTAGTGTGGGCTAGGGAGAGATCTGAGGGCCACCTCGAGAGACTCCCAGGGGCCACGTTTGGTAGAAGGCAAATTCCTCTTCCCGTCTGGGGTTGGGTGGAGGGGCGATGCCATTGCAGTCAGCACTGCTGTAACACAGTTTCTTAAGAACCCCATGCCCATGTTTATTGGGGTTAATCCAGCTGTGCCCTTTGCCAACAGTTTCCTTTTGGAAATGAGTGTTTTCACCCAGCAGCTTTTCGGATGACAGCAAAGAACTCAGCCAACAGCGACCGCCTTCTTGAAATGATCCCAAGGCATGCTCCCAGCCCTGCTGGGACATGCAGCGAAATCCGAAGGCAGCACGTTGCTTAGAAGGAAACGCTCTCTGTCCTTCATTCTTTGCCTTAATTAACTTGTTCAGCTTTGTGTTGTTGCCAAGTGGGAGATACCGGTGGCCTTGTCCACACATGCAGCTTGCATCTGTGGCACGATGGCTCCCCCAACATATGAGCAGAAGAAAACGGTAGCGCTTCCAGTGAACATCAATGAGGACTAGAAAGTTGCGCTTTTCAAAGGAAGCTCAGATTTCTGGGGAAGCTGCCTGCTTATGAACAACAAAGCTGCTTTATACTGGCAAATCACCAGTCCATTGAGCCGCAGTATCAGTGCTGTAGAGGAGGAGGGAATGCAGATTCAGGGCTTTTAAAAAAAAAATTAGTGCAATAGCGGTGATGCCATTTGCCAGAGTATTCAATGGACCCCCCCCCCTTGTTCCAGCAAATGAATGAGGTGAATTTTTCCCCCATTAGGAAATATAGGTCTTTTTCAACAAAAGCCATTTCCTGACTCTCCTTTGTATAATGTTTCCACTGGAACAGCCTGTCCTAAAGGCTTTTTAAGAACACACTCAAATTCTGTATTTACTTTGCAGAATAAACCTTTTGCTCTAGGCTGATGTATGCCAGTATTTGCTAATGTGCCACCCGCAGGGTCCCCTGCCCCCAGCCCATTAATTAATTCTGTTGCAAATGGATCCAAGGGCTCCCAAAGGGGGCCGAATCCTGTATCACACTCACAGGGATGAACAGAACATCTGCGAAGACATGCCTCATCCTTAGGCCTGCTTCTCCTTAAGAAAATATATTTCCTTTTTCTGTCTTGCAAGCAGATAAAGGCTCTTTCATGGTTTTATTTTTGCATCCAGAGCCTCCCCGCGACACTTGATAGGCAGCCCAAATACCACTCTGTTTCCAAGAGACAGAATAGTCGGCCTTCTCCTGACGATTTCCTATCTCCATTTTGCCACAGTGTGAAAGGAGATGTATAATGTTTTTATAGGGTGGGAGGCGAACTTAGAAGCTGTAGTCAAGCCAGATGTGTCTGACCTCTCCAGGCTCAAGTTTGGAATAACAACAAGGCACAGTTCTGCAAGTCTGAAGCATCCACCAGCTGTGCCCAGTGCCGATTGGCTGTCTGCTGTGATGTCAGCAGGAAATCTCCCCAAGCCAATTTTACAATTAAAAAAAAGGAAGAAAGCTTTCTTCAAAATCTTTCAGGTGGCAAATTAACCTTTAAACATATGCCTATTCAGATTTAGTTTAACAACTAATCCCTCTTCCCAGGGAACTCTGGGAAGGGAATAGGGGTCTCCTGAACACCCTTCAGTGTGCCTAACAACTACACTTCCCAAGATTCTTTGGGGGAAGTCATGAGTTTTTAAAGTGGAATGATATTGCTTTAAAAGTATAGTGTGGATTTTGTTGTTGTGCCTTGGAAGGAGTCGAGTGTGAGTTCTGCTGAGAGTTTCGTGAATGTATGTTTCTCTATAAATTTGTTGATTTGTTTACTGGTTGGAGCGTTGGACTAGGACCTGGCAGGACAGGGTTCAAATTCACAACTCAGCCCTGAAGCTTCCTGGGTGACCTTGGGGGCCAGTCACTCAGTCTCAGCCTAACCTACTTCACAGGGTTGTCGTGAGGATAAACAGGGCAGGAGGAGAACTATGTGGGGTCAGAAATTATTAGCGATCCTGTTTTTATATATAATAACCAGCTATATTCACTTCTGTATAAAATTGTGCTTGCTGTCTCTGTTTCCCTGCTGGAGACCTATCAAGTGTTTTCCTTCCCTTTCTTTGGAGATGTTTGTGCGCTTTATTCAATTGAATAAACAAAAGTATATTGGATCTCCTGTCTACAGGCTCTTATTGGCATTAGCAGCGCCTGGGACAATAAAAAGGTCTGATTAGCAGACCCAACAACTTTGTGCACCGCTCCAAGCTCCTCAGAGGAAAGGTTGTATGTATATGCGGTAAATAAACAAAACAAATATTTACACCCCGGACCTTCAGCAACAAAGGGTTCCCTGTACATTTATGGTCTTCAATGGTTCTTGGAATGTTTGCATTGTACAACACACATGTTGCAAGCTTCTTTGAAATCCTCCTCCGCTCCAATTAACTTTTCACGTTTCCTTTGATTTACAACTTGTTATTAATATAATACAATGATATATAGTTCAGTGAACATATTTAATATGAAAAGGTATGCGATTTGTACTTCACAGCTAAAATAATTCCAATACATAAATTAGCACGTTTCATATAAGTGCTTTCCATCTTATTTAATTTTGGGGGCTGAAGGCTATTATCAGGGATCGAAATGTTAGAAATGAAATAAACAAATCTTTGTAGGCTGTAAATAGTAAGAAGGTTGATATACACTACAGCATGATTAAAATCTTCCCCAGAGGTAATAATGCTTTAATCTGAAGAGTCTTTGGATAACTTTCGCTTTTCCAGGTGTTGATGAGGTGAAAAAGCTGGAGGGGCAGGGGGATGCTTCAAAGTACGGAAAGTTGGATGAATGGGTGAGCCTTGAATTACAGTACAGATCACACAAAACACAAACTGTTAGCATTTAAATGCAAGGGCAGAAGTTAACTTCAGTTAAATGCTTGGAGCACACCTTTAGTTGAAAAGTATTCAGACTCAGGCTTAATATAAAACAATAAAGCATATGTTTATTAGTAGCCATTGATAGCTCAGTCAGTAGAGCAGGAGGCTCTTAATATCAGGAACATGGATTTGAGCCCCAGGTTGGGCAAAAGATTCCTTCATTGCAGGGGGTTGGACTAGATGACCCTCAGGGTCCCTTCCAACTCTACAATTGTATGATTCTATCTTAAAAAGCAGAGACATCACCTTGCTGACAAAGGTCCGTATAGTTAAAGCCATGGTTTTCCCAGTAGTGATGCATGGAAGTGAGAGCTGGACCATAAAGAAGGCTGATCACCGAAGAATTGATGCTTTTGAATTCCGGTGCTGGAGGAGACTCTTGAGAGTCCCATGGACTGCAAGAAGATCAAACCTCTCCATTCTGAAGGAAATCAGCCCTGAGTGCTCACTGGAAGGACAGATCCTGAAGCTGAGGCTCCAATACTTTGGCCACCTCATGAGAAGAGAAGACTCCCTGGAAAAGACCCTGACGTTGGGAAAGAGGACGACGAAGGAGAAGGGGACGATGGAGGACGAAGTGGTTGGACAGTGTTCTTGAAGCTACCAGCATGAGTTTGACCAAATTGCGGAAGGCAGTGGAAGACAGGAGTGTCTAGGTGTCCATGGGGTCACGAAGAGTCGGACATGGCTAAACAACAACATGACTAAAGGAAGGTCATTCTTGATAGGAAAGAGTTCCATGCTTGCCCCTTTGTTTTCAGAAGGCAGATTCACAATGACCTCTCTCCTCTTGTCCAGATATTTACCCTACTTTTCCGTGTATAAGACGCCCCCTATTTTGGGGGACTCAAATTTAAGAAAATGGAGGGAGGTGGCACAGAGTTGTTGATCTTTTTTTGCGGAGGATTGCCCTGAGTTGTTGAGCTCACCCGCACATGTTGCAAAATCCAGCTCTTGTCTGTTCCCTCGCCAACACAAGCTGCCAACCAACCACCCAATTACTGCAGCTTCAGCCAATCAACACCAGCCATTCACGCAGCAACCAATCACACACACAATGGCCGCTAACAGCTGTGGCAGCAACCAATCAAACATCCGCCCTATGCACTACCCGTGTATAAGACGACCCCCATTTTTTAGCATTAAATTAAAAAACCTAGTCTTATACACGGAAAAGTACGGTATATATGAATTTCTCCCCCAATTTTTCAGAAGCAAGACATATCAGTCTAAACACCAAAGAGATAAAGAGAAGTCGGCATAGCAATAAAGGTACAGGGATAATCTGGAAAACTGAAGGCTCCGTGCTCTATCTGCAAACCCATCTCAACGATCTGAGTTGCACCCAAACTTCCAACACGCAGGAAATTTGATAGGTGCAGCCTTTAGTTGTCTGCACCATCACTGACTAAGAATGTGTTCCATGCTGGATGGACCTCCAGGTCATTTTCAGATCTACTGGCTTCTTCCTTGCCCAAGCCTGGATCTGTTGCTCTGATTGCATTTCTCCAGTTCCATGAGGAAGCCCTTGTTTGGGACCCAGCCCAGCCCACGGAGCACATTTCGCCTGCGCAGTTAAGCAAAGGGAGCAATTAACACTGGAATGTGGGCAACGGGCCACTTTAACTGTTGCCTTCAAGAGGGGCTTAGTCAGTTCCTGGCAGATACTCGGGCCCTGATTACACTGGAGGGCTGACATTTGCGTTCTCCCTTAATCATGCTAACCTTCAACGTTTTTTAAGGGCTTTTGAGAAGCAAAAATCCTCGGTGGAATCTTCTCCTTCAAGTCACCTCCCTGCTCATGCCGGAAACGACACAAACTGTTTTTCCCACCCAAAAGGGAGCCAGTGAAACTTGCGAACATCTCAGCACCTCTGAAGGTTTCGAGCCAAATTAACGCTCGCTTTTGCAAAGGAGCTGCAGAGAAAGGACTTCTTTCGACCATGTAAATGGTTTACGGAACTCCCTGCCACAAGAGGTGCTGGACAATGAGCTTCTGATGGCTTTGACATATTGTCAGGCCCAACACCAACGTCCAAGCAGCAAGGGGCTTTAGGGGTGCCTGCCTGGCGTGCCGGGTTCTGTGCAACGTTGGGGGGGGCAGCACATGTGACGTCACACATGCAGTGTGCATGACGTCACATGGCAGGGGGAGGCCCCACAGGACCTGGCGTGGCCTCCAAAAGGCCTGGTGGGGCCTAGTCACAGCCGTGCAAGGGCCCTCATTGAACATTTATTGGGGGGGCTCCACCCCCGAGCTCCCCACATATAGCATGCCTGCTGCCTGCGCTTTCCCAGGGTTCAGTTTCCTTACAATGCAGATCAATGCAGACTATGGTGTCTGTAGGATATATAGTAGTTTTATTGACATATGGGGTGTCAGGAGAGGAGTAGAACCTCTACACCCGCTCTCTGCAATGGCTCTGTTTGCACGTGAATGTAATCACTTGATGGCTGCAGTCATCAAGTGACGAAAGCTCACATGGGCAAACCAGCCTGGAGAGGCAGATTTTAAACGGAGCCTTAATTATACCTCTCTGGGGGTTTCAGTTGCAACGAGATTCCATTCCTGAAACACCCAAACAGTGAAAGGGGGGAGAGAGGGGGAAGCAGTAAAAAAATAATAATAATTAAAGGTTGGCTTTTTTAATTTTTCAAGGACTTGGGTTATATTTTTTACCGAAAAGTCCTTAAAAACTGAGTCATTCTAATCTGTCACCATGATGGAATGTTTTCCCCGTGGCTAACCAAGGGGAGCTAACCTTCCCAGCTCTTTCCCTGGGGAAAGAGTTATTTAATCGCTTAACCACATACAAATATACACTTTGAAATCAGTCTGTATTGGGAAAGGATAGAAATGTCTAGAAAGTGGTTTCTAAGAAAGAGAGGAGAAAACAAAGATGGGAATTCTTCCCCCCCTTAAAAAAAAAAAAGGAACAGTAATTTGTGGCTTAGTTTCCCGTTGGGAATATGCTATGAGGTCTAAGGACATTTCACCAAGCTTTATGGACAAGTGGGGACTTGATCCTAGTCTGACGCCCTAACCACTGCACAGCAGTCTCTTCAGCTTCGTATATATTCCTTAAGAGCAAAAGAGCATAAGAAGAACCTTGCTGGATCACATCAATGGGCCATTGAGCCCAGAATCCCGTTCTCACATTGGCCAGCAAGATGTCCCAATGGTCTTCGTTACTGTCCAGGGACATTCGCAGCGAAACCAATATGCTTGTCTACAAAGCTATTGTATTACCAATCTTACTGTATGCTTGAGAAACATGGACCACTTACAAACGCCATCTCCAACTCCTCAAAAGATTCCATCAATGGTGTCTCCGAAAAATTTACAAGTGACCTGGGAAGGCAGGCAAACTAAGGTCCATGTAGTGGAAGAAGCAAAGATCACCCATGTTGAAGCAATGATTCTTCAACATCAACTTCGTTGGACTAGTCATGTTGTGCGGACGCCTGATGATCGTCTTCCAAAGCAACTACTCTATTCCAAACTTAAAAATGGAAAGTGTAATGCTGGTGGTCAAGGCAAATCTTTAAAAATGTAGTATAAACACCGACAACTGGGAAACACTGGCCTGGCCTGTGAGTGCTCTGATTGGAGAACAGCCTTTACCAAAGGTGTCATAGACTTTGAAGACACTCGAACTCAGGACGAAAGGGAGAAACATGCTAAGAGGAAGGCACATTTGGCAAACCTTCACCGTGATCAACTCCTGCCCAGAAACCTATGTCTTCACTGGGGAAGGACGTGTGGATCCAGAATTGGCCTCCACAGTCACATAAGGCCTCACTGTTAAGATTGTGTTCATGGAAATCAGTCTTACTCGGCTATGAGGGATCGAAGAAGAAGAAGAAGAATTACAAGCCTGGTAGATGAAGGGAACGCAGTGGATGTAGCCTACCTTGATTTCAGCAAGGCATTTGACAAGGTGCCCCATGATATTCTTGTAAAGAAGCTGGTAAAATGCGGACTTGACTATGCTACCACTCAGTGGATTTGTAACTGGCTGACTGACCGAACTCAAAGGGTGCTCATCAATGGTTCCTCTTCATCCTGGAGAAGAGTGACTAGTGGGGTGCCACAGGGTTCTGTCTTGGGCCCGGTCTTATTCAACATCTTTATCAACGACTTGGATGATGGACTCAAGGGCATCCTGATCAAATTTGCAGATGACACCAAACTGGGAGGGGTGGCTAACACCCCAGAGGACAGGATCACACTTCAAAACGACCTTGACAGATTAGAGAACTGGGCCAAAACAAACAAGATGAATTTTAACAGGGAGAAATGTAAAGTATTGCACTTGGGCAAAAAAAATGAGAGGCACAAATACAAGATGGGTGACACCTGGCTTGAGAGCAGTACATGTGAAAAGGATCTAGGAGTCTTGGTTGACCACAAACTTGACATGAGCCAACAGTGTGACGCGGCAGCTAAAAAAGCCAATGCAATTCTGGGCTGCATCAATAGGAGTATAGCATCTAGATCAAGGGAAGTAATAGTGCCACTGTATTCTGCTCTGGTCAGACCTCACCTGGAGTACTGTGTCCAGTTCTGGGCACCACAGTTCAAGAAGGACACTGACAAACTGGAACGTGTCCAGAGGAGGGCAACCAAAATGGTCAAAGGCCTGGAAACGATGCCTTATGAGGAACGGCTAAGGGAGCTGGGCATGTTTAGCCTGGAGAAGAGGAGGTTAAGGGTTGATATGATAGCCATGTTCAAATATATCAAAGGATGTCACATAGAGGAGGGAGAAAGGTTGTTTTCTGCTGCTCCAGAGAAGCGGACACGGAGCAATGGATCCAAACTACAAGAAAGAAGATTCCACCTAAACATTAGGAAGAACTTCCTGACAGTAAGAGCTGTTCGACAGTGGAATTTTCTGCCAAGGAGTGTGGTGGAGTCTCCTTCTTTGGAGGTCTTTAAGCAGAGGCTTGACAACCATATGTCAGGAGTGCTCTGATGGTGTTTCCTGCTTGGCAGGGGGTTGGACTCGATGGCCCTTGTGGTCTCTTCCAACTCTATGATTCTATGATTCTATGATTCTATGAAGGACATGTGGATCCAGAATTGGCCTCCACAGTCACATAAGGCCTCACTGTTAAGATTGTGTTCATGGAAATCAGTCTTACTCGGCTATGAGGGCTCGAAGAAGAAGAAGAAGAAGAAGAAGAAGAAGAAGAAGAAGAAGAAGAAGAAGAAGATTTGTTACTGCCTCCAACCGGAACCTTCCAACATTCAGCTTCATTGTACTGTATGTCCACAGTTTCTGGTGTTCTGAGAGTGGGAGAAAACCTTTTCTGTATCCAATGCATAATTTTATAAGCTCATATCACATTGCCTCCAGTTCAGTCTTTTCACTAAACTAAAAAGTTTCTCCATTCCCTGAATGATTTTGGTTGCTCCTTCTCAACCTTTTCCAGATCTGCAATATCCTTTTTGAGGCGAGGCAACCAGTTCTGTACAGTATTCCGTTCCTAATGATCCCTTGCATGGAATTTGCCTTTTCTTCACAGCTGCTGCACACTGGGTTGATCTGTTAGATCTCTGTGGAAGCCCCTAAGGCAGTATCCCCTGGCCTGATGCCCACCAGATGTTCTCAGACTCCCCTCAGCCCCAGCCAGCATGCCTAATGGTCAGGAAGGATGGGAGTTGTAGTCCAACACATCTGGAAAGCCCCCGGTTGGGAGAAGGCAGAATGTCTGCCTTGCAAGAAGAAAGTCCCAGGTTTGATACCCAACATCTCCAGGTTGTGTTCGGAGAGACTTCTGCCTGAAATCTTGCAGAGCTGCTGCCAGTCAGTGTAGACAATACTGGACTAGATGGACCAGTGGTCTGACTCAGTACGCGACAGCTTCCTATGTTCACCTACGAGAGGCTGAGCTCAGACGTGAGTCTGTGTTGCATGACCTCAGCATAGCTCCACCCTGGGTTCCATCTCTTTGTCGCACCAGAATGTGACAAGGCAGTGGGACCTAGGAACTTGTACATATGCAGTGCATGTTTATTTGTGTTCCCCCATCACCTGCCCTTCTAAATTACCCGTCTGTCTTGCCACCTCTAAACTATCAATCCCCTGCATAATGACAAACACACTGTTTGAGCAATGTCAACTATTTTAGCCTTGAACCCCAATGCACCCCTGTCTAGTGTTACTACTTCAGATCAGAATTCTTTGATCACAGCCTCCTGTAATGCCAGGAATATTTTAAAGGCTCCGACTTTGTTCCCATCACAGCTGCTATTGTTTCTAGGGAAGCGTAAACACGGAACCCAAAAGGGACATGGAGGGGAAATTAAAACCTCTCCTTGCTCCCCTCCTTCCAGCTCCCAGATGACCTCCTCCTTCATCAAATAATCCTCCAGAAAGCAAATTCTTCCTGGATTATATTTTAATATCTGCAAAGCCTCAAACTGAAAAGGAAAACAAACAGGCGAACAACTCACGGATCTCCTTGGGGAGAAAAGAGGGGGGGGAACGGACAGCACAGATGAATTAGAGAGAGAGAAGAAGAAGAAGAAGAAGAAGAAGAAGAAGAAGAAGAAGAAGAAGAAGAAGAAGAAGAAGAAGAAGGAAGAGAGGCTAACTCCATCCAACTCCATCCAGGGAGCTGGTGAGCTGGAAAGATGGGGCAGGAGACATTTCTGGACTCTGCAGCAACCTTTGCCTGCTGCCTCCGTTCTGCACTCATTACAGAAACCAGTTCTGAATCTGAGGTCACACGCATAGCACCCGTTTAACGTGCTACGATGCCACTTCAAAGAGTCATGGCTTCCCCCCCCCCCCAAAGAATTATGGGAGCTGAGGTTTGATAAAGATGCTGGGAGTTGCTAGGAGATCCCCTTATTCCCCATCCAGAGCCAGTGGCGTAGCGTGGGTTGTCAGCACCCAGGGGAAGGCAAGTAATTTGCACCCCCTAACCCGTGGATTTGCGCCCCCTAACCCTAACCCCCAGATGTTGCGCCTGGTGCGGCCGGCCCCCCCTGCACCCCCCACGCTACGCCACTGTCCAGAGCGACAATTCCCAGAGCGCTTTCACAATCAACCCCTCTTCCCAGGGAACTCTGGGAATTGTAGCTGTGGGAGGGGAACAGGGACAAAAACCTATTGCCCAAACACAGACCCACAATGTGGTTTGCATGTGCACGCGAACACACACACACACACAGAGAGAGAGAGAGAGAGAGAGAGAGAGAGAGAGAGCATTAAAAATTAAAATGAACCTAAACTTCAAAGAAAGCAATACATTACAAAGAAAGCCATCACATCAGTATGATAAAGTGGTTAGAGTGTCAGGGTTGGTATTAAATTGCTTTTTAAAGTATCAATGAATTAATGATGTGCCATCTGCATGGCTGCTGGCAGACTTTTAGATCAGTTGCAGTTGATTAAATGTGGCTGGGGAAACTCAGCCAGATGCGCTGGGTATAAATAATAAATTACCGGTATTATTAGTAGTAGTAGTAGTAGTAGTAGCGTTTGCAGCTCCCTGCAGTGCAGAACATCATCCCCCTTCCTGCACCTTTGGACTAATGCAGGCTTCCTCAACCTTGGCCCTCCAAATGTTTTTGGCCTACAACTCCCATGACCCCTAGCTAGCAGGACCAATGTCAGGGGTGCTGGGAATTGTAGTCTCAAAACATCTGGAGGGCCGAGGTTGGGGAAGCCTGGACTAATGCAAACCCCGCTACAGGCCTGTGTTTAGACCCCTGCTGCAAAAAAATTGTATATAATGTTTCTGCTTAAGAAACCTACGGCATCACCGACAGCTGTTGGGCATCTGGAAGAGGGCTGCTCAAGATGCGTGAAACACTACCCAAAATGTAATGTGAATCTGCTCCAATAGTATCTTGGTGACCCTCGCTGAGGAGCGGGCTCATTCTCCCACAAGCCTCCGCCCTACTGGGCCATATGGTGCATTATCACCCCAAGGCTGCTGCCGCTTCCCTCCATGTCATTCTATAGCCGTGACCCAGTTTTTTCACGACGGCTAAGAGCATTCTGGGCTCTTGTTCCCCTCCTGTCCCTCGTTGGTCTTTTTTACTCTCCGCCTTTGATTCTCGCTTTCAGGCCAGTGTGGGACAAAGCGGGCTTGGCATCGCCTGAAGGAGAAAAGCAGAGCACCTCTGTCTTCCGCGGCTCTCCCTCTCTTTTCCATTAGCCTTCAGGAACAAGCATCACATTCAGAAGACAGACAATGCCAGACAAATAATACCCAAAGCAAGCCTATCAGGTGTCGGCCGATTCAGGGGACCCAAGGAGCTTTCTCACTGCGCCTTTTATTTCCTTCGGTTGTTTTGAGGAAGAGCTTTTTTCAGAAGCTTGGTATCTCTCAGATTATGTTTTCTCCCCAGAGAAACCTGTTGTGTCTCTATTGTCCCAGCAACTGTGGGAATCGAAAGGCCTGGATGTCCGCAGACAATGAAGAAAGGGATTCTGGACCTCGGCTGCACTGCCAAATGCAAACCTCTTCTTCTCTGCCAGTAGAAAGGACAGCGGCGGACAGAGGCACCTTTGCAAAGCTCAGGGGTCCCACCTTTGAACCCGGACACAGCCCAGCCCTCCAGAGCTGGCACAGTTAAAAGAAAGGCCTCCTTCACATAGCAAACTATCAAACTATGGCCTCCAACGTGGATGGCTTTAAAAGATGGTTGGACAGATTCATGAAGGTAAAGGCATCCCTGACCATTAGGTCCAGTGGTGGCCGACTCTGGGATTGCGGCACTCATCTCGCTTTATTGGCCGAGGGAACCGGTGTACAGCTTCCGGGTCATATGGCCAGCATGACTAAGCCACTTCTGGAGAACCAGAGCAGCTCACGGAAACATTTACCTCCCCGCCGGAGTGGTACCTATTTATCTACTTGCACTTTGTGCTTTTGAACTGCTAGGTTGACAGGAGCAGGGACTGAGCAACGGGAGCTTACCCCGTCGTGGGGGTTCAAACCGCCAGCCTTCTGATCGGCAAGGCCAAGGCTCAGTGGTTTAGACCACAGCGCCAAATGGCTGCTAGCAGCAATGCCTATGCGCTGCCTCCTTTCGGTGCAGGGATCAGAAGCTGTAGAGCAAGCACATCCAACTTTCTAGCAACTGTGATCTACTCCCAGTATAATAAAACTGGCAGTGATCTACCCATTGTCATTGCCCATAGTTGTTGAGCTTTCTTTAGGGGGAGAGACCAGAGTTGTTGAGCTTCTTTGGGGAAGGAATTAATAACATCGGTCGCCCAACAGTCAGCTGCCCTCCCTCCTTCCCAAACTCTGCCACTGACACAGGGAATACAACCTGTCAAATCAGCATTTCCACCTCACCTTCTTCTCCAGAGAGCTTAAGGCTATATACATGGCCACACTGGTTTTGTGCTGGCTCCCGGCAAATCAGCTTCGATGTGCCTTCTGTAAAGGAAACCATTTTCCACTATATCCCCCAGCTGGAATAGACTGAGGCCAACAGAATCTGTTTTTCCTGTTATTCTTGTTCATTTTGCAGCTGAAAACACATGCACACACAGAGAGAGCTGTTTTTCTGCCACTCTACCTCTCCCTGTTCTCTTCCTACCTTGTCTCTGTGGGGTCCCAAAGGAAGGACAGTTATAACCCTAGCCTTCCCCTGGACGCCTGTTTATTGGCAGATGAGAGTCATTTTCCAGATGTGAGCAGAGAGAATACAGCCCACCGAGCCTTGAAAAACATCCCCACGAAGACAGCTTGTGTCTATTTAGCAGCTAAGTCTGGCCTGCAATAGCCTTGGACCAGCTCCCCAACCCAGCCTTTGTTTGTCCTGGGATAAATTATACATCCTCGCCTGGTTCTCTGTGCAGGAAGCGGCTGTGAGGCAGAATCCCTTTGGAGACTCTTCCATCTGAACATCTTATAGGGCAGGTTGTGGTTGTGGTTGCTTCATTCATTTCTGCGCCAAACATATAATAAAATATCAGGGCAGTGTTTACTGCTGAATCATAAGTATTATTATTATTATTATTATTATTATTATTATTATTATTATTATTATTATTTTAATACAGATACTCATTAAGGTGACTGGCTGATCAAAAGAAGAACAAAACAGCACAAATCTTTGAGAGACACCTGAAAGTCAAAAACCTGGTTACCTGCCAGGTCTCTGGAGGAAGAGTATTATTCCACAGCATGGGACCAGCCACATTTGGCTGGGAAAACATACCCTCCAACATTACACTGACGAAAATCAGGACATGTGGCTTTCAGTGTGGCTCTGCTGCATGAGCCAGCTTACTTGCACGAGAGCACCACACTAAAAGATGCATGTGGTGGTGACAAGGTCACATCCTGTGGCCTCTCCATGGCTGCCACTGTTGGCCTCCTCCCTTGGCCAGCTTGTGGAGGCTACCAAGGCTCAGCCCTGGGTGATGCACCAGCTCTGAGGGGCAGGCAGAGGGCAAAGGTATATTAAAAAAAGGACCCCGGAGGGTAAAGTCCAGTCAAAGGCGACTATGAGGTTGCAACACTCATCTCGCTTTCAAGCCGAGGGAACCGGCGTTTGTCCACAGACAGCTTTCCGGGTCATGTGACCAGCAGGACTAAACCGCTTCTGGCGCAACAGAACACCGTGACGGAAACCAGAGCACCCGGAAACCCCGTTTACCTTCCTGCTGCAGCGGTACCTATTTATCTACTTTCACTAGTGTGCTTTCGAAGTGCTAGGTTGGCAGGAACAGGGACAGAGCAATGGGAGGTCACTCCATCGCGGGGATACGAACCGCCAACTTTCTGACCGGGAAACCCAAGAGGCTCGGTGGTTTAGACCACAGTTCCACCCGCTCCCTAGGCAGGGAGGCAGGGCCATTCTGGGTGGGAAGAAAGGGGGAGCGGAGCAAAAGGAGTCTTGATTTTTTATTTTTTTTAAATGCTTTGCATCTGCATCTAATCTTTCCCCATTCCAAAATTTATTTATTGGGGTTTGTGTGCTTTGGTAAATCTACCGAAGAATGAAATAAAATCAGGATCAAGGGGGTTTCTCAGGATGGTGGAAGGCCTGTGTGCTGCGTCCCGTTGGTGGTGGAAATGCTCTGAGTGAGGGGATGAAAATGAGGGGTCGAGGAGGGTCACTTGGAGGGGAGTGAGAAACGTCCCTATTTTCATCTGAGGAATGTTGGAGATTTGCTTCCACGAGCTGAAACTTCTGGACCAGGCCCATGGGGCAGCCCCACAAAGAGCGCATTGCAGCACCCCTGCTGCTCTCTTAATGTACACCAGTCGTCACCCTTCATTGCACCCAAAGATATTAGAATGAAGAGAAAGCTGCTATTGGTTAATAATGTCAGAGAAGTCTAGAAAGGGGGGGGAGGGGGGACTTGCCCTAACAGTAGATCTTTGCAGGTGGTTGCATCTCTGGAATCTGTATCATATGACCAGCTGCAGAGAAAACACAGCGGTCCGTGAGGATTTGCTTCCATCTCTGATCATGTTAATTACTCCGCAGGGGAAGGAGGCCCAAAGCTGTTTTCCTGGTGCCTGGGAAGCCAGATGCAGACAAACAAGGAAACTCAAGTGTCTCTGTGATAGAGAGAGCAAAAGGGACTTCTTTTCAGACACTGCAAAGGGCTGGCGGGCTGGCTGGGGTAGCATTGCATGTGCAAGGGGGAAGCCTCACAGTTCAGTGTCTTTATCTTGCCCCTCTTTTCTGACCTGGAAAAAGAGTCAAGATAGATAAAAGAAAGCACTTCTTCACACAGTGCACACTGGTGTCCGGATGCAATGAATGGATCCTGAGGAAAGCTATTAGCCTGCTGAAATCCCCTCTGCTGCCTTACTATGAAAGGGACAGGAGATCTGTACACTTGGTCACAATAATCATAGCAGACAGACAGGCAGGCAGACAGACAGACAGACAGACACAAACAGTGCAAGCCACAGTGTGCATCCCGTGGCCAGATGTGTGCCACAACTACATGCAACACAGGTCCAGCTGTTGGGTTTCTATGCCAACCACTGCAGGCAAATTTGTAAAATTCTAATGCTGCTTGCAGGGCAGTCTGAGGCTTCCTTAGACCAGCCTTCAGTCTGGCACCCTCCTTTGGGCTGGTTGCAGCACCCAGGCACCTCAGCCAGCATGGGAGTTGTAGTCCAAAACATCTGAAGGGCACCAGGTTGTAGAAGACCATCCTGGCTGGATCTAAAATCCATTCTCAACATGCGTCCATGAAGCAGCTCCTAAAAGTAGGATTCACTTTGCCTCTTCCATGGCCGTCTGTCATGGATGCTTTAGTTGAGATTCCTGCATTGCAGGGGGTTAGACTAGATAGCCCCAGGGTCCCTTCGAGCTCTAAGATTCTCTTATTCTTTAAGGATGTCAGAAGAGTTGCTTGGCTACCAGATTAGTGGTGTGGGTGGAGGATATTAACAGACAGGATTATAAATTGTTTTCATATGCAACAACGGCAGCAAGAATATTATTGGCACAAAAATGGAAGCAAGAAGAATTACGGGCGAAAGACGAATGGCAAATGAAATTAATGGACTATGCAGAATTAGATAAATTAACAGGAAAGGTTTGAAACCTGCGGGATCAGAGATTCTTAGGGGACTGGAGTAAATATTTGAACTATTTGAAAAGCAATGGTAATAAACAGATTACGCTAGTAGGACTGCAAGAAGTTCTGTAAGGATGATTCTTTGAAATATTGCAAGTAAGACTATGAGGAGAACTATTAGTTAATGATAATTAAGAGCAATAGAGAAATTAAGAAATGCAGAACAAGTGATAAAGAACTGAAAATCTTCAGAGGTTGTTGATGCAAGTCTAAAATATTGTATAAGATATATATGTGTGTGTGTGTATATATATATATATATATATATATATATATATATATATATATTAGTGGTGTGGGCAAGTGGTGTTCAGAGCTGAGGGGAAAACTCTGCACAGCGAATGCTGGGCCGCAGACCAGCAGCAGTTCCCAATGAATCGCCCGATCCACTTAGCGGAAGGATAAATTCTGTTGATTTATGAGGGTTTTGTCCTGATCTCTTTGTACCGGGAGGGGCGGGGGGGGGGGGAGGCCTGGAATTCTCTCTTTCTCCCTCGCACTCGCAATTCCAGCCAAGTTGAAAGTGCCGCCATGTGACCATTAATCAGGCAGAAACTCTCTTTTACAAAGCCTTAACTGAGCCCTCTTTATCTGAGAGCCTTTGGTGGGGGGAGCTGGGGGGGCACTCAACACGGATCTGGAATGCCTGGGACAATGGCACTGGCTACCTCTTAATTGGGACGGAGGCTACAGCCAGCCAGAGCAGGAGAGCAGCGTGTTCACATCCGCTTGGGAGGTACCAGGACAAAGATGGGAACTGGTGCGCAATCCAAGATTGGGGGTGGGGGGGAGCCAGCCAAAGGGGCGTGAGGGACATGCTAATGAGGGGTGGCTTCCCTTCAGATGCTGGAAATGATCTTCCTCAGGACCAGGAAAGAGCTTTTTTTCAAAGGGTGGTTTGGGGAGGGCGAGCAGAGGTGGGGGGCTCCAGGAAGATGACTGTAGAACCATCGAATTGCAGAATTTAAAGAAACCCCAAGAGAAGAAGGAATGGGAAACTTACCGGGCGTGGAAAACCTTGCCACAGTAGTTAACTGTATAGAGGGGAGGTCCAAAAAATATCTACATGGTGCCTAGGGAACAACTTGCACCTTAATATCAGCAAGACAAAGGAGATGGTGTTGGACTTTCGGAGGAAGAGAGGAGAACTAGCAGTCCCTCAAACAGAGGCAGGAGTGAAGAAGCTGTGGCCTTACAGAAGTTGCTTGACTCCAACTCCCATCAACCCCACTTAGCATGCTCAGTGGCTGGGGATGATGGGAGTTGGAGTCCATTATCATCAGGAGGATTAGAGGCTCCCCATCCCTGGAGTAGGCAGTACTGGCTTGGATGCGGCTGTGGCCTGACCCTGTATGCAAAGCAGTTTCATGTATTCGACCATCTCATTTCTACATGAATCGGAGGTAACCCAGGGGTCCCCAGCCTATTTGGGCCCAGGGACACACCTGGAAATGTAAGGAACCATCATGGGCACCACAAAATATCCATTTCACCAAATAAAAACTGATAACATGACATTCAGAAACACATACATACTCTCAAAAGCAAGTGAAATGCTATTCTTGGCAGGGGCACAGAGCCTAGGGCTTGCCGATCAGAAGGTCAGCAGTTCAAATCCCCGCAACAGGGTGAGCTCCCGTTGCTCGGTCCCTGCTCCTGCCAACCTAGCAGTTCAAAAGCACATCAAAGTGGGTAGATAAATAGGTACTGCTCCGGCGGGAAGGTACAGTAAATGGCGTTTCCATGCTCTGCTCTGATTCGCCAGAAGCGGCTTAGTCATGCTGGCCACATGACCCGGAAGCTGTACGCCGGCTCCCTCGGCCAATAAAGTGAGATGAGCACCGCAACCCCAGAGTCAGTCACGACTGGCCCTAATGGTCAGGGGTCCCTTTACCTTTACCTTTAAACAGCTAAAACAGTTAAAAATATTGAGATGGGCAGGGGTCCTTCATCACGTGCAGCAACTGAGGGGACCACAGTGCCCATGGGTGTTGCATTAGGGACCCCAGAGCTAGACTAGTTGAGGGAGGGGGATCCACAAAGGGCATCTTGCTAAGGCCCCTGCAAAACCTGGAGTTCTGGATTATTCCTGCAGGAAGTGCCAGCATTTATTCCATCTTTCCCTACACCATCAAGGTTTTTGGGCATCAGAGCAAGGAGAACCAGGTTCAGCCCACAACGCAAAAGATGGAAAGTCTCCTCTTTCTTTCTTTCTTTCTTTCTTTCTTTCTTTCTTGCTTGCTTGCTTGCTTGCTTGCTTGCTTGCTTTGCTTTGCTTTGCTTTGCTTTGCTTTGCTTTGCTTTGCTTTGCTTTGCTTTGCTTTCCAAAGCATCCCTCTTGGCGCTAGATCTTCTTCTCCATGCCCTCATCCACGCACACAACCAAGGCGACATGACCCACAGGCATTTCCAGACAAAGCGTTAGTAATTCGTGAGGCTGGTTAGCCGCAACAGAAAGGGTTGCATGCGCTAAGCAGTGAGATGAGTCAGAGATGCTTGAGTAATCTGGGGCAAAGAGGCAGCAGCTCCCAGCAAAAACCTCTCTGAGCAGGACTAAATGAGCCGAGAAGAAGGCAGGGCCAGTTCATCCATGAGGCAGACCAAAGCAGATGCCTTGGGTGGCAGAATCCTGTGGGACAGCCCCCCCCTCCCCCAGTGTCTCACCTGCCCCTGCTGCTGCTGCCAGGGTCACACAGCAACATACGCTCCAACATTTCTCCAATGAAAATAGGGACGTCCTCAGGAAAAACAGGACATTCCAGGATCAAATCAGAAACTGGGATAGCTTCTGTGAATCCGGGACTGTCCCTGGAAAATAGGGACACTTGGAGGGTTTGTAGCAGCGGCTTCCAGTGAGATCTCGCGAGAGTTCCCTGACATCTCACCAGAAGCCACTGCAAGAACTTGGAAAGTGAGGCTTTGGCTGAGGTGGAGAAATGAGATGAAAGAATAAATGTTTTCTGAGCACAATTCAAAGTGTTGGTGCTGACCTTTAAAGCCCTAAACGGCCTCGGTCCAGTATACCTGAAGGAGCATCTCCACCCCCATCGTTCTGCCCGGACACTGAGGTCCAGCGCCGAGGGCCTTCTGGCGGTTCCCTCGCTGCGAAAAGCCAAGTTACAGGGAACCAGGCAGATGGCCTTCTCGGTAGTGGCGCCCGCCCTGTGGAACGCCCTCCCACCCGATGTCAAAGAGAAAAACAACTACCAGACTTTTAGAAGACATCTGAAGGCAGCCCTGTTTAGGGAAGCTTTTAATGTTTAACAGGTTATTGTATTTTAGGGTTTTGTTGGAAGCCGCCCAGAGTGGCTGGGGAAACCCAGCCAGATGGGCGGGGTATAAATAATAAATTATTATTATTATATTATTATTATAATGCAAAGATTCCTGGATCAGGAAAGCCTGGCCGCAGTAGCTAATGCAATGGTTACTGCAAGATTAGATTACTGCAATGCTTTCTATGTGGGGCTTCCAGAGGCTGCTGCAACACAATTGCTTAAAGGAGTGAGGACTCGTCAGCATATAACACCTATGAACATCTTCAATTCCACTTCCCCCTGGGGGTGTTCTCCTCCATCTACTCCTGCCCCATACTTTCTCCTCTCAGATCTGGAGATTCCTGATGCAACTGATGTAGCTCTCATATTCGGATTTTCAAAGCACAGGGAATCTCCAAGTTTAGGGAGGAGAAAGTGTGGGACAGCAAGCAGCAGGAGGACACCCACACAGATGAGGGGAAATGAAATCTGAAACGTTGCACAGTGGAGTGAAGCGGGCAGCATCCGAAATTGGGTTGGGCAGGTTTGTCAGATGTTGCTTTCTGGTAGACCCCCCAAGATCTGCCAGCCACAGCCAGGTGAAAAAGACATACAGTTTTAGAATAATATGCAAATACTGAGCTGAGAAATTTCTGTTCAGCCGCAGGAGCTGAATCAAGCACACTTACCATTCTTCCACCTAAAACGCCCGGTTAGCTTTCCTCATTTTAGCAGCCTGATTGAGGTGGATAATTTCGTATGTTTGTTCCTATTGTTAGTAAGAAACTCTTGCTGTGATATACTGAAAATCACCCAGAGACCTACCAATAGCAGTGGACAGATCAGTAAATTTCATTCATTCCTCCCCTTCAGATGTCAAATAGATAAACAACTAATGCAACTTCCCAAAGACATCCGAAGGCAGCCCTGTTTCTGGAAGTTTTTAATGTGTGATGTTTTACTGTGCTTTTATTATGTTGGAAGTCACCCAGAGAGGCTGGGATAACCTAGTCAGATGGGTGGGGTAACAACAACAACAACAACAACAACAACAGGAATATTTATATGGTATAATTATATACCATCCTTCATTTTACTGTCACAGGACAGTGTACACAAATGAAAAAAGTACAAACCAACTAACTATACCAAACTTACGACAACATAAAATCAACTGTATTTCCTTCTATATCCCATCTTTCTGAGGTCACACCTGCCACCACCCCCAGACAATGTTCCAAAAAGATAATTGCCAATATTTGCGCTTGACAGCTCAAATATTTTTTAAAAGCATCAGCTTTATTAGAACAAAAGCAACTTTAATCCAAAAAAGCTGCACGTTCTTGCTAATTCCTGTTTCTCATTTTCCCACTCTTAAATTGGGCTTGCTAGATTCCTGCCTCCCATGTTTTCCTTCCCAATTCATTGTGCACAATTTATGCACCCCTCGATTGCAATAAATATCCCACAGCCAGGAAGCTGGATAAGCGGCCTGCCCACTGCTCCCTTCTCCGTATTGCCACATGGACGGAACCTGGAGCCATCTGCTCAGGGGGAGATTTACAGGGTTCCCAGCCTTGTGAGTGCAGTAGCAGCAGGTTGGGGGAGGGATGGCTAAACAGCAATGAATCCTCCAGGCCAGATGCAAAGGGGATGGAGAGGACGTAAAGGAGGCTGTGGAGAAAAGAGCATGGGAAAGCTTCCCAGCTGCCGGTATGCTATCTTTTCTGTGCATCCACTGCTGTCTGCCAGGTGACGAGAAAGCAGGCATTAAATCTATTTATCTCTTAAACATTTGACAGATGGAACCAGTCCACTTGCATATACTTCTTCTCTGGCGAGTAAGATTGTCTTCCATAAACACGGTTTTAACAATGAGTCCGTAAGTGACTGCGGATCCTTCCACAGTGGGGACATTGGTTCCCGGGCGGGAGTTGATCACAGTGTGGATTTGCCAAGCATGCCTTCCTCTTAGCACATTTCTCCCTTGCGTCCTGAGTTTGAGTGTCTTCAAAGCCCATGACACCTTTGGTAAAGGCTGTTCTCCAACTGGAGCGCTCACAGGCAAGCGTTTCCCAATTGTTGGTCTTTATACTACATTTTTTAAAATTTGCCTTGAGACAGTCTCTAAACCTCATTTGTTGACCACCAGCATTGCGCTTTCCATTTTAAAGTTCGGGATAAAGTAGTAGCTTTGGAAGATGATCATCAGGCACCCGCACAACATGACCAGTCCAACAAAGTTGATGTTGAAAAATCATTGCTTCGACACGGATGATCTTTGCTTCTTCCAGGGGCTATGGCAGTGGGACTATGACAGTGTGCGAGGCAAGCAACCAACCTATGTTCATGAGGTCTAGTGGCATGATCCGCTAACAGCATTTTGAAATTGTAAATGGATGGACGGACAGACAGACAGACGAATAGACAGACAGACAGAGGACCTGTTCCCCCACCTCTATAGATTCCTTCATGGGACCTAGGAAAATGATTCCATACATGGCCTTGAAGGGCTGAGAGATGGACAGCAATACAATTCCTTGGTTGAGAGATGATCGCAGTATAATTCCTTGGTCTGTCCAGCCCACAGCACAATCATTCTGTGCATATTTCTACCCTCTGCCTATTGTTCTCCTGACCTTCTCCCCCCCCCCCGCCGCCCCCACTGAGGGTACAGCTGGCAGCTGCTCCAATTAGGAGGTGCTGGAAACAATGGCGTCTGGCGTCGGGTGGGAGCAACCCGGCCTGGGGTTCAGCGTTGTTTGAGTTCCCTCAGGAAAGCTGTGTGCTGACAGTGTGAGTCTCTTGTGGTGACCTCTTGCCTCTCCCCCCCTTTCAGAAAGGCACCTGCTGAACGGGAGTGCAAAAATGTGCGCAGGGAAGAGCAGGTTAGCTGCTGCCGCTTCTCCTGGATTTCCAGGGAGCAGAGAGCATGTTGCCTGGCCCAAGTTGCAGGAGCTTTAAAGTGCACAGGGCAGAAGAGAATTCAGGGTTCCACTCATCTCCCGGGTGGGTGGTTGTTCTGGTTAAATTTCAACCTGCCTTCTGTTGCAAGATTTAAAATGAGCTTCAGCCAATACAGTGAAAGTGCCTCCTATGGCAAATGCTGGTTGGCTCAGCTTCTGACTTTATAGCACCTCTCCCGAGTGAGGAATATGGACACGTTAAAACAGGCAGGTTCACTTAAAAAGAGAGCCCCGAAATGCATCTGAAAATGTTTGCCAGCCCAGCAACTGCAGCTGCTTACAGCTCCCTCCCTTCTCTCCCGGCGCATTCCATCTGATCCTCTAATCTTCCGCTTAATCAATCTGCAGCTTTCAGGGGCGTGTGTAGGGCAGAACAAAAATTAGATGGAGAAATTTTATTTCCTAGCATTTTTTTTCCTACAGTTACCTGGCCCTGTTTGCATCCTACTTCAGCATAAACACAGTAAGAGAGGCCTGCATGTTGGCACTTCACAACATCTATGCCCATGGGGTAAGACAAATTCACAGAGGAGAAGACTATCCGTGGCTACTACAGTGGTACCTCAGGTTAAGTACTTAATTCGTTCTGGAGGTCCGTTCTTAACCTGAAACTGTTCTTAACCTGAAGCACCACTTTAACTAATGGGGCCTCCTACTGCCGCTGCGCTGCTGGAGCATGATTTCTGTTCTCATCCTGAAGCAAAGTTCTTAACCCGAGGTAATATTTCTGGGTTAGTGGAGTCTGTAAGCTGAAGCGTATGTAACCCGAGGTAACACTGTATTCGGCCACCACGACTAGAGGCAACAATGCTTCTGAATGCCAGTTTCTGGAAGCTCTAGTGCTCAAATCCTGCTTTGCTGGTTTCTCACAAACATCTGGTTGGCCGCTGTGAGAACAGGATGTTGGACTCGATGGGCCTTTGCCCCAATCTAGCAAGTTCTTCTTATGCCCTTGTGTTTTTACATGTTGTTGTTGTTTAGTCGTGTCCGACTCTTCATGACCCCATGGACCAGAGCAGGCCAGGCACTCCTGTCTTCCACTGCCTCCTGCAGTTTGGTCAAACTCATGCTGGTAGCTTCGAGAACACCGTCCCACCATCTCGTCCTCTGTCCTCCCCTTCTCCTTGTGCCCTCCATCTTTCCCAACATCAGGGTCTTTTCCAGAGAGTCTTCTCTTCTCATGAGGTGGCCAAAGTATTGGAGCCTCAGCTTCAGGATCTGTCCTTCCAGTGAGCACTCAGGGCTGATTTCCTTCAGAATGTATAGGTCTGATCTTCTTGCAGTCCATGGGACTCTCAAGAGTCTCCTCCAGCACCAGAATTCAAAAGCATCAATTCTTTGGCGATCAGCCTTCTTTATGGTCCAGCTCTCACTTTCATACATCACTACTGGGAAAACCATAGCTTTAACTATACGGACTTTTGTTGGCAAGGTGATGTCTCTGCTTTTTAAGATGTTGTCTGGGTTTGTCATTGCTTTTCTCCCAAGAAGCAGGCATCTTTTAATTTCATGACTGCTGTTTTTACATAGATATGCCTTTAACTGTGGGGTTGGGTTTTCTTTTCATAGGGGAAGGGAAAGAGGTTCGACAAATTGTCAACACTGGAGCTACAATCCAGATTGGGACTTTAGCATGGGGGGGGGGCTTGAACTCTTCACACCCCCTTATTTTGGTTTCAATGCAGTTTGCAAGTTCCACTCCAACTTGCATCAGATGGGAAAGCTCTCATTTTGATCAGGCAGCCCTGTAGACAGAGGACCATCCTGTAGAACTGGCAACACGATAGCAGAAATTTCCTTTGCTTGTTAACAGCTCAGGATGTTGGGATGTATAGAGACCAGCCTTGGAACCTGAACCCCATTTGGGAAAGGTGACTCATCCTTTCCTCCCCCAGCTAAGGGAGAATCT
The DNA here is from genome assembly GCF_964106915.1 of Podarcis gaigeae. NCBI lineage: Eukaryota > Metazoa > Chordata > Lepidosauria > Squamata > Lacertidae > Podarcis > Podarcis gaigeae. The sequence continues at coordinate 50,560,651 of NC_139690.1, read as the reverse complement.
GTGTTTTAGGAAGAGCAGCAGAAAGAAACATGAGCTGTGAGCTGTAATTACCCGGGAGAGCAAGCACCTCTCTCTGGGAAGTGATGCAGCACAGCGGATCTGCTCACTCCGTAGGAACACCGGAATCTGCCTTGCAGTGAGTCAGATGCAGACAAGCAGCTGCTCTTCAGGACTGAGGACTGAACCCGGGGCCTTCTGATTCCTACTACTTCTCTATCTTGTCTTATCTTTCTTGTCAAGACTTCCAGTACCAGAACAAACAACAATGGTGACAAGCAGCATCCTTGTCTAGTTCCTTTTTGTATACTACATTTATCCGTTACCACCCGATTTACAATTATTTTTGCATTTGGGTCTGAGTAAACAGCTTGCATTCCCCTATTAAAATTTTCTCCAAATCCCATCTCCTCCATCACCTTCTTCATAAAGCTCCAAGAAATGTTATCAAATGCTTTCTCTGCATCTATGAACATTAATGCTGCTTTTTTCTCATTTCTCACTTCCAGATACTCTATAATGTTCAGTACATTTCTAATATTATGCTCTACCACTGAGCAGCGCCCCTTCCCAGGGAGCTGGTGCTGCTACTCACCACTTGAAGATTTAATTAATAGGCATTAAATCATGGGTAGGCAACCTAAGGCCTGGGGGCCGAATCCGGCCTGATCGCCTTCTCAATCCGGCCCATGGAGGGTCCGGGAATCAGCATGTTTTTACATGAGTAGAATGTGTCCTTTTATTTAAAATGCATCTCTGGGTTATTTGTGGGGCATAGGAATTCGTTCATATATTTTTTTCAAAATATAGTCTGGCCCCTCACAAGGTCTGGGGGACAGTGGACCAGCCCCCTGCTGAAAAAGTTTGCTGACCCCTGCATTAAATGCTACAGAAGGCACCATACATATTCTCTTCTCCAAAAGGAAAGCTGAATCTTGGCACTGAATTTTGCCACTGCAAAACCTCTCACTGCTTGGATAAGGATATGGTCCGACACTCCAGGCAAAAGGCAGGCATATTTTTCTTTCTAGGATCATTCATTCATTCATTTACTGTATTTATTGCATTTATTTATTGCATTTATATCTCACTTTTTCTCCAAGGAACTCAAGGTGGCAAGCCTGGTTCTTCTCCCACCCCCCTCCCCGCCCCTTTTCATTTAATCTCCACAAGAACCCATCTAGGTAGGTTAGGCTGAGAGGGAGTGGCCCAAAGTCACTTCACCACTGTGACCTTCACCATGGCCAAGTGGGGATTCGAACGCTGGTCTCCCAGGTCCCTCCAACATTTCTCCAATGAAAATAGGGACGCCTCGTTCCATAATGATATTTTTACTATTTATACCCCACACATCTTACTGGGTTGGCCCCAGCTACTCTGGGCAACTTCCAACATATATAAAAACATATTAAAACATTTAAAAAAAACTTCCCTATACAGGATTGCCTTCAGACAACTCAGGGGTCGGATAGCTCCATACCCTCCAACATTTCTCTGATGAAAATAGGGACGTCCTAAGGAAAACGGGGACATTCAGGGATCTAATCATAAACTAGGATGGCTTCTGTAAATCCCTGGTGTTGAAAACAAAAATCTGCCCTTACAGAGGTCAACCAGATAATATTGAGAAACAAAGCAACTTTTCCCTGCCCTGAAGCTCAAGACCACCCCTCCATACATCATACATACATCACATAAGGGGTGTAACCTGAGACCACCCCCCAGATCTACATCACAGAAAAGGAGGTCTACAGCAGAAATCTGAGTGACTTGTTTATCTCGGCTGACAGGTTACCTGTTTGATAGTCACTTGATTGGATTGCCTGGGGAGCCTGGTCAGTCTTTTGTAATGATAAATACTTAGGTCTTGAGCCAGGTCACAGGCTCACACCCTATCCGCATCTTAAATGTGCCCTTAAAACAGGATTTGTGAAGGAAAAAGACAATGGGGAGGTTTCCCACTTTGACCTTGCAGAGAAATAATTGAGGTCAATTTGTTCAGGACTTTTTTTCCTGTGGGGGTTTCAGACATGTGGTTTATATATTTATGTACGTGTTTGCTTGGTACATTTATGAACATTTATTACATATCTAAGACCTTAAAATTCTTATCACACTGGAAAATAGGGACACTTGGAGGGTCTGGGCTAGGCACTCTAACCACTACGCAGCGCTGCCTCTCCTCCACCACACTGGCTCTCTTGCACCAATAGGGAGCGCTTCCCTCCAGGCAAAGCAGCAGCAAGGGAATTTCCCGGGCTGGAGGGCTCTGTGACAACCCCTGTCAAAGGTGAAGTGGGAGATTTGGCACTGTAGCTGGCGAAAGGAGGCTGTCGAGACAGAACGAAGAGCCGCCCGGCCCTGCAGTGCCTCTTTGCCGAGAAGAGAGAAAGTCAGTGTTTAGGTTTCAGACAACGCCAGCTCTGTAGGCCAGCCTCTGCTTGTCAGTCTTTGTCAGACACCAGCAGCCGCAGGGGATGAACATCCCGCCATCAAAACCCCACCTCCAGAGTCCTGGCATTTTGCGGCGAGGAGGCACCCAGCTGCTTGCGTAGAGAAGGCTGGCCCCCTCCCAGTCCCAGCCCCCAACAGCACCCGTAAGCCTCCCCGGGGCTCCCGCTTGACAATGGGTGCTGGAATGTTCATCTTCATAAACAAGAGCTTGGCAGAGGCCCAGAGTGTTTGCTCAAACTCGCAAGCTTTAATCTGAGTTTAAAGAAATAAACCCAATATACCTCCCTTAATCCTGCAGGGGAGGTAGAAATATGCATTGAAGCCTTGCTGCCATAATAATAATAATAATAATAATAATAATAATAATAATAATAATATATTTATACCCTCCCCTCCCCAGCCAAGACCGGGCTCAGGGTGGCTAACACCAGGTAAACACAATTGATTAAAATACAACTTGAAAACAAGATTATGTACCACATTAAAATGCAGCCTCATTTCAGTAGAAACTCAAATCAAAAACCTTTGGGGGATGAAAATGTCAAATCTTCACCAAGGCCACCTATTCAGACTGGTCCAATGAGGGCCAGAAAAAAGCCAGGGAAGTCCCCAAATAGGAGTTTCATCACAGATGGAGAAAGGAAAAAGGAAAGAGGGGAAGGGAATCAAGTTGATTGCAAGCCAAAGGCCAGGCGGAACAACTCTGTCTTATAGGCCCTGTGGAAAGAAATCAGATCCTGCAGATCAAGATGCCCCTGGGGTGCTTCAGAACACCCCTCTGCATGACGCAGAATGGCCGCAGCCACAACACACTTTCAGAAGGAGCGTGGAACAGATTTTGCTCACTTCCATGTCGGGTGATGTGAGCTGACAGGCAGGAGAATATGTAGATCCCTGTAGCCGGCAGGATCAAATCCTCAGCTGGTGAGCAGAGGGTTCAATCCTGCATAGCTTGGCAGGGAATGGTTTGCATTATGGGGCATTCATAATGGCGAGTGGCTTCCCAGGTTCAGTCCATGCTACCACACAAGCCCACAGCCAGGGACAAGGGAGGACCAAACAGCTGCTCAAAGGTGCCAGGTAGCGTCAAAAGAAGCTTAAACGTTGCATGATGCCAGCATGGTGGTTAGCGTGCCAGACTACAGAATCATAGAATCATAGAGGTGGAAGGGACCACGAGGGTCATCTAGCCCAACCTGCTGCGATGCAGAAATATTTTGCCCAATGTGGGGCTCAAACCCACGACTGAGATTAAGGGTCTCATGCTCTACCGCCGGAGCCCCATGCTAGTATCTGTACTGAAGTTCTCACCTTGGGCCAGCAGGGGGATACTGTAGATAGTTTTCACTCAGGTCCGCATATGCAAATAAGGAATGGAAAGTGACGTTCAGTGATTGGATAGTTACAGAAAGTTGTTACTGTTGCTTTGTAGTTGAGCTCTATATAAGCAGGCTGGCTGAACCCTTCAGCCCAGTTCTGTTTTGGGCCTGTGAATAAACAAGAGCTGTCTGAAGAATCGCTGTGTCATCTGATATGTTCATCCACAACTTAACAGTATCACTATGTGCTGCGCGAAGAGGTACTTTATTTTATCTGTCCTGAATCTGCTAACATTCAGCTTTTTTTTTGATGTCTGTGA